>NC_142375.1:13278923-15803923 GCF_059441005.1 Hippichthys cyanospilos | reverse complement strand
AATTATTTAAAACCCCTGCCTTGTTTTCTGCCTCTTCACCTCTGCCCTTGCTGAGCGTGACATTGCAGTGAATCACTTCAGCCGTCGCTTATATTTACATGTCCAGTCCATCATCATTTTGTTGAGACAGACAAAGGACCCCAATGATTTTTAGACTTCGTTCTGTTCAATTTGACGTGCTGAGTGCTCATCACATTTTTAACATTCGTTCCACATTTGTCATTTTCACTAAAGGAAACGCTGTCAAACCCTGCATTGCCTACGCACATGATTAAATATATTAAGCAGCTGGTTTATTGATTTTCCTGCATTGATAGAGTTCATTGCAACCTCTAAGGACCAGTGAAGGGCAGAAGTCATTAACACTCAATAATGCTCTCTGTTCATTTAGCTGTTAGGTGGCAAGTGTTGCTGTGTTTTCTTAAAATTGTCTTTAAAGGCAATGAATTCACCTGTCTAAAAAGGCCTTAATTTGCATCAAAATGTTTGTCAAATTCATCTTTGAGTCTTAAACTATGGTAATGCACAATACGTAGGAAGTTATGATTTAAAGTGGTCTCACATCGCAAAATAAATTAACATTCTTTAAAAAAATATTATGGCAACATTGCACAGTCAACCCACTAAACAGCGATGGGGCTTTAGTGAGGACCTAAGAGCAAGTAGATGTACACCATGTATGCACCAAGCAACATTGGACAACAGTAGATATCGAGGACATTGTGAAGTTGCTCTTAAAATTAATTTAAAATGGAATACATCTTGACTTTAACTTGCCTTGAATTGTAGGAACTGGTGAGGATGTTTAGTCTTTCTAAACTTGAGGCCTTTGTATTCAGAAATGTACTCCACACACTCAGTTTGCAAGCCTTTTTTGGTTTTGTTTTTTATTTTACCCTTTTTCATTGAGACAATCATATTATTTAACTTCTTAACAATTATATTTTACACAATGTTGCACAATTTTACTATTGAACATTTTAAATGAATTATTTAAAAAAAACACACACACATGATTGTAATACACAGTGAGAATGTCCTTAACGTGCTTTCACGCATCAACAATGAGATCGACCAGCTGATGAACCAGATGCAACAGATTGAAACTCAGCAAAGGAAGTTTAAGGCGTCCCGTGACAGTATTTTGTCAGAGATGAAGATGCTAAAGGAGAAAAGGCAGCAGTCAGAGAAAACTTTCATGCCTAAGGTCAGCAACGTTACCTTAATATTGTACGTATGTTACTGCATATCACGGGAACAGTTGCCATTTCTAACTTTAATCAGGACAAAAACAAAGCTTTGTTTAAAAAAAAAAGGTCTTTTGCTAAAACTTGAGTATGTCTCTCTGCTGCGTTAGCCAATGTGTCTTCTTATGTTTCTCGTGCAGCAACGAAGTCTTCAGAGTCTGGAGGCCAGCCTCCATGCCATGGAGTCCACTCGGGAGTCCCTCAAAGACGAGTTGGGTACAGATTTGCTTTCCCAGCTAAGCCTGGAGGACCAGAGGCGTGTGGACGACCTCAATGATGAGATTCGTCAGCTTCAGCAGGTTAGGGGAGGATGAATGCTGGTGTTAAGCTTTATGAACGTTTTACTCTCCTTTCCTGTCTATTCCATTTTTTTCCATACATTGGTTTGAAAGGTGCACTATGTTAGCCAATGATGGCTGAGTTAGCTGATTTCCCACATATTTTACATGCATGCTGCATACCAGTTGGTGATAAGTTTGACAGCTGGAACTGTTAATTGTTAATTGTTAACTGTTAATTTGTTACACTCACACTTACCAAAGTGACTTAAGTCATATAACCACATACAGTGTGCTGTATAAATTCATGATAAATAGTCTTTGCTCAAATGTATAATGAAACAGTAGCTGTTTTCTATACCATCATTTTCAGTAATCACATCATACAGCATGTGTTTATACGTTTAAAATGGAGCTCACTGGACTTCATAAAAGGTGAAAAGGACTTCGAAAGGTTCTGCCCCAAGTAAAAACAGGAGCTCCTTCACTTTTTGCTGCCATTTTGATGAACTCCAACTTGAGTGTTCACTCAAATAAGCTTTTATTGTTAACAATATAATCATCCTGCATGCAGCATAATTAGAAGGAAATTATTCCTGACTAAAATGAACCTACTATACAGTATACCACCTACTATATTGTCTTAATTTTGTCACCGTCTTCCTATTGCTGCTGGCAGTTTATTTAAATGACCTGGCTGCACTTAAAGGAGCAGACAGCAGCTGTGTGTGGGTGGTTCCTGTGATGTTTTTTTTTTTCTACCAGCCTCTTCCAGCTCTCACCTGAATAAACTCAAGTTGTCCCTACTTGTGTTATATAATTTTCCCACACAATCCACAGCTTTTCATGCATGTTTTTGCTGTGTTTGCACTTCTTCTGTATGACATAACATGCATTTTTTTTCAAGTTAATTTTACCATGGTATAATGATGAATTAGGTCGCTGTGTTCTCGGTTGTCAAATCAAGACTTGTAGTACAAACATTATGTTTTTTTGTGCCGCCCACAGGACAACAGACAATTGCTGAATGAAAGAATCAAGTTGGAAGGCATCATGACCCGAGTGGAGACATACCTTAATGAGAATTTGAGGAAGCGTCTTGATCAAGTGGAACAGGTATTGTGTGGTTTCTGTGTCCAGTGAACGGGGAAAATAATTGATTCCCTCTGAATTATATGAGCTTGCTCACACTTTATTGAGTAAAATAAGTATTTAGATCAGTACATCACTCCCGGGCAAAACGAGGCAAGTTAATACTTCCCTTACTTTATCTCATGGATTTGGGTCCAATTTGCTTTATTGTTTATTTGCGTGCAAAGCAGGAAATTCAGATCCCTGTCTCAAGTGGCCACTGAAGATGTATTTAGAGGCCAGTTGTTAAGCCTGTGTTTTTATGTGAATTAACTTCTGAACAGATCAACCCAAATACATGTTAATATGTGCAAAACCTGGAATAAATTTGCATATTCCTGTAATGCACAATAGGGACTCGAATGATAAAGGCTCTCCTTATTTTGGTTTGCAAACACAGGAGCTAAATGAGCTGCGAGAGACAGAGGGGGGCACTGTACTCACAGCCACAACATCTGAGTTAGATGCCATCAACAAACGGGTCAAAGAGACACTGGCCCGATCAGAAGGTATTGTCACACTACAGACTGGAGGAGTACGTCATTCTCCACTTGTTATGCAGTTGATGGGTGTATAGCGGCCAACTATTCATTCAACTTGTTGGTCTATTGTTGTAATATTTTACATATAAAAATGAGAACTACTCATATGTCACACCCTAGATTTGGACGCTTTGGTTGACAAGACAGAATCTGAGATCAAAGATCACATAAAGAGCATGGATCGCTGGAAGAACATAGAAAAAGAACAAAATGATGCCATCAACCATGACACCAAGGAGCTGGAGAAAATGACCAACAGGCAGGGCATGCTCCTCAAGAAGAAAGAGGAGTGCATGAAGAAAATCAGGGAGCTTGGCTCACTACCTCAGGAGGCTTTTGAAAAGTACCAGACCCTCACACTCAAGCAGGTATTTGTCATCACTCCTTCAATTGATTAAAACCTCAACCAATTAAAAAAAACAAAAAAAAAACATTGTTTCCCTATTAACATATACGTAAATTGACAAGAGTCTATTTTCGGGGGGGACAGGTGGGTTAGAGTAAGGATCATCAACTCATTTTCCTCCTACCCTCTTTAAGTTTTATTTTTCTGGACCATGAGTATTTCAGAGGTGAATACTAAAAGAGTACTTTGGAACTTTTTAGCGCTCATTTCAGAAATACATCTATCTAGGGATGCTCCTTTTTTTCTGCAAGTTAGAGATGAACATTTTCAATTAACAAGCAGTAAAAAAAAAAATCTTACTGTAATACTATTAAAAACAAAACAAAAAAAATAACTCAAAATATAAGACACCCCCCAAAAAAACCGAAAGGCAAAAGTAAGGATGCGTCCTATAAACGCTAACTTAAAGATTGTTTTTAAACACTTTGATACATGTTTCTAAAATAAATGTCCTTCAGGTATGAATTTATTCTGTCGTCATAAGCTTTTCTCAAGTCATATTTACCTGCTGGAGCGAGGCTAATGTGAGAGCGGAGAATAAGCAAGGAATGCATTGAAATGCATCAATGAAGGAAAATAACACTTTGGGGTGAGAAACTTCTCGCTTGTTAAAAGCATGTTTAAAACCTTTAAACATCTGGTGGAAAGAAGCCCTATTTGTTAGTAGGCCTACAACAAGCTTTGCGCGCTTGTCGCTTTTTTATTTTTATTTTTTTTAAGCAGCACCATAGAACCCCAAACTTTGAAAAATACACTTTGGTCAAGTAGATTTTCTGCTCCACTCGAATGACTCGACACTTCAAAAATACCAAGTGTTGACCTCTAATGCAACAAAGAAAGCAGAAGCTCCCTTAGGGGAAAAAGGCCTGAGGCCTTCGCCCACCCGCTCACTCAGCGGTGAGTCACATACGAGGCAGTGCTCAGTTAGTTGCCTCTGGTGGCTCAGACTGTGACTGAGTGCACTTGGCTGCAACTTCATTAATGCCTAAGCATGGACTCTTGTGTGTATGTGTTTCTTTTCCTTCCATGGCGATGCTGAGAATAGCCCCACACTTTATGAAAAAGCTCACATAATAACTCTTTCCCCATGGAAGTGTGCTCGTGGGCAGGATGATGCCATTTATTGCAGAGGTCGATCAGCGAGGTGATGGGCGATGCTGCTTGGTTTTCCCTACTGCAACTCCAATTACTCTATAGGTCATAGGGTTTTGAGAGTCTTTTTCCATCCCCTCCTAGCTTAAGCATTTTACTAATTCATCACCTAACCGTGTTTGAAGAAGATGGAAGCTGGAAGTCCATGAGCAAGTGTTGTGTGATTCTGAGATGAGTTTTGGTCTTCGCTTATGAACTTTTGGTCCTAACATACACAATTTTAATGGTTTAAACGGTGATCAATATTTTTTTTAGACATTTTGCTAAGTGAGACTTCACTTTCAAATAACACAACAAGTACACTCATTGTGACATAATTAGAGTTTGTAATTGATTTTATTTTCATATTCATTGATTAAAAGTGTTCATCATATAAATATTTATGGTAATTATGTAATTATTATCCACAACTTTGGACTCCACTGTACTTACAAAATAAATTAAAAGACCTTGAAAATTAACCCTTATAAAATCAATAAAATCAAGTTATATGTACTCTTTACAGTACAAACAATTCAAGTTTGCATCAGTGCATGAAGGATCCTTTTTGTATATACATATGTGGGAACAACAAAGGGCAAGACAAATATACTATTATTAAAGATTAGCAAGAAGCAAAAAGAAGTTCATAAAAAATGTTATTTAGAGTCCACAAACGTTCTTCCTTTTAAAGTGTAACATAATGATGATGAAAAGACTGTGAATGCACCCGTGTGGGCCAAACTACTTGACGTCTGTGGCAGCAATTTATTTTTTAAAATTGTATCGTTGTGATATTCCCTTTGGCCAGTTGTTCCGGAAACTGGAACAGTGCAACACTGAGCTGAAGAAATACAGTCACGTCAACAAGAAGGCCTTGGATCAGTTTGTCAACTTCTCTGAGCAAAAGGAGAAACTGATAAAGCGTCAAGACGAGCTAGACCGAGGTTACAAATCCATCATGGAGCTCATGAACGTCCTGGAGCTGCGCAAGTATGAAGCCATCCAGCTCACATTCAAGCAGGTGCTCTTCTAAAACTTTAATGTGGATTGCCTTCCAAATTTTAGTCATTTACCTGACCCGAAGTCTTGCCCCGCACCCACAGGTGTCAAAGAACTTCAGCGAAGTCTTCCAGAAGCTGGTGCCCGGAGGCAAAGCTACGCTGGTGATGAAGAAGGGCGACGCTGAAGGCAGTCAGTCTCAGGATGAGGAGGGCGGCGCAGACAGCGAACGGGGTTCCGGATCAGCGAGCAGCGTGCCCTCTGTGGATCAGTTTACTGGAGTGGGGATCAGGGTAAGTGTCATCTCTTTAGTAGCCCGTTATGTCCAGGAATCAAAACAAGGAACCAGCTCTTTCAAACTGGGTGAAAATGTTGCGGCGTGTAGGTGTCCTTCACAGGCAAGCAGGGTGAGATGAGAGAAATGCAGCAGTTATCTGGAGGTCAAAAGTCATTGGTGGCTCTGGCTCTCATCTTTGCCATCCAAAAGTGTGACCCCGCCCCTTTCTACCTTTTTGACGAGATCGACCAGGCCCTCGACGCGCAGCACAGGAAGGCCGTCTCAGGTAACCGCCGGCTACTTCGCACAAACGTACCATTAAGATAGATGGAAAACTGACGTTGACGCATTTTTGTTGCGTTTCCGATGAAGACATGATTGTTGAGTTGGCCGGCCATGCTCAATTCATTACGACAACCTTCAGGCCTGAGCTGCTGGAATCTGCTGACAAGTTCTATGGAGTCAAATTCAGAAACAAGGTGAGCCGGGGCCTATGGATCACTGCAACGTCTGTAGAGTTTGCAAAATTGAGGCTGGAAACTCAGTGGCTAGCACATCTGCCTCACAGTTTGAAGGTTCAAATCTCAACTTTTGGACTTGTTTGTCGGTTGCATGTTCTGCGAGGGTTTGTATTTGCTTTGCCTTCCTACGTTCCAAAATCATGAACTCAAGAGAATGAATTTGAGTGGGTGTGTTCCCTGCCTGTTGTCAGAAAAAAGCTGAAATAGGCTCCAGTGCCTCTGTTACCGTTAGGATAACTGGTCAAGATAATGAATGAATGAATTTGTTCTGATCGAGACTTTTTTTTTTTTTTTTTTTTTAGCAGTAATGTTAATATAATCAATTTATTTTTCCTAAAATTATTTTGAATTTGTCATTGGAACGTGATATGTTTTTCTTCCAAAGATATGCAATTCAATTTGGAATTTTAAATTACTCTGCTTTTATTTAGAGATACACATGGTAGTTTTTTCCCCTCGCACTATAACGCTTGCTTAATTTTTCTTAGCCATAGCTGCAGCGCCCTCTGCTGCCACGAGCCATAGTAACCTTACCTCACTCATACATGATAGAACAAATATTATAAAGCGTTTGCTAACGTATAGTTTAGTCCCCAATGGGTGTGAATTGTGTTTTGAACTTTTTTTTTGTTTTGTTTTTTAGGTGAGTCACATTGATGTGATCACAGCAGAGCAGGCCAAAGACTTTGTGGAGGATGACACCACCCATGGTTAACGGTTGACTCCAGCATCTGCTTCTTCTGAGTTCTTAAGGTTCAAAGTACACTCTTACCTTCTTAGCTGTTTCCTGGCATTAGTTGGATTGACTGAATTTGTATTAACTGAAAATTTGTCAGTTACAGTGCTGCAGAAAAGCTTTACAAAGGTTTGTCTAACTTACATACGATACTACACTTACTTATACCTGTTCCTTTCTGTCCAGCCAATTGTTCCACTATACTGTGTGCCATCAAATGTTCATTGTGGCTTTTTCTATGCTTACTATTTTGTGTTATCTTGTCTTTTAGCATATTTACATACTTGTGTTGTATTGAATTGTTCAGCATCATTCCCATGATGGAAAGGTGTCCCAGTTTTTAGATTTCCTCGTTGAATATGCTGGAATCCTCCTTTTGGTTTGGATATGCAGCGTTTTTCTGCTTTTGTTTTGTATGTAATACATTTTAAAAATAAAGTGTAAAAAAAGCCTCTATGTTTCTACACTTCCACTCCTGTTTCTACCTTTAGATGGCGCAGTTTAACTAGATTGTAGGTGGTTAGACAGCATTCAGAATAGTTTTTGCAGTTATTTTTATGAAAAGTAGCAGAAATATAACAATTTTTTCGTGTCGCAGCACATCACTGGATTAGGGCTCAATTCACCAAGCACATAAAACTTTTTTTCGAGAGTTCTTTAATTTGAAGCTACTGTTTCAATATTTCTTGTATCCCTTTTTGTTTGTTGGGAAAGTCTATGTCACATGTGTGGCCCTCAAGCGGCAGCCAGGTTTTGCTGCCTGTCAAGGAACGGGACACACCAGCCTGTTTTATAGCACATCTTCTTTATTGCAGTTCTGCTTGTAAAACACTCATGTGAGCTATTACGTTTCATTTTGTATTATCGTATAATGTGTTGTTAGTTCATACATCATTCACACTTCAAATTCAAAAGTTCAGATACAGTGAAAGGTCTAATGCTCCAAAAGTTTTAAACTAAAATGGACTCATAGACAAAAAAAAAATGTTATAGAGCAGCTAAAGGTATTGTGAGAAACATATGGTGACAATGTAGCACTTTTGATAACCATGTCAAGCAGTAATATCGCAGATCAGATATTGATCACAGGAAGTGTTAAATGACCATTGAAAAGTTAATTCCCATAGCAGGTAAGGCCGTCATCTGAGATTTTAAGCCTTTAAAATCCACGGAACACAAAATTGGGTAAAAATGCTTGTTTGGCTTCAACCCTAAAACAACTTTCCCATTAAGCTTACTGTTTATTCCCGAGGCATCATCTAACGCTGTTTGCTTGTTTTGGGACATTTTTGTGTCAAGTCATAGATTAGTTGCCATTTGGTATGGCCTAGTTGTGACAAATTTTCATATATCTCACATGCATTAATGCATAAGGAAAATAAAATGTTGATTACAATTTAGATCTTTTTTTTTTTTTGTAGTAAGTAACACATTACCTGCAGGATTTTCACATCACCACAAATATCTTCTGCTTGTCGTTTTCTCGTTTTATTTGAATACCAGTGGGGGGTGGGGGGTGTTTAGAGAGATTAGATGGAAATGGTGTAGCTGTCCCAATATTTATTTACTGGACTATGTACTCCGCTTAAGCGAGAGTCCTTAATAGGTTTGAGTGTGCTCATGCATTTGCACTGGAATGGTGTCATTGCACTGGTGGGTGTCTTTGGACCGGAGTGAACCAGCATGACCTCAGAGGCAGTTGGTTGGAAAGCAGATGGCCACATGTCATTGAGCTGGCTGCGATAGTGACAGAACACCTCATGTCCATGCATCGGGTAGCCGTCGCTTGCCAAACATTAACAAGTCTGCGAACTTCTGTATCTGTCGCCAATTCATATGACGAATGGCAATCATCAGAAAGATCGGCGCTTCTTCTCAACGTCAGCCTGGCCTCGACACGTTCTCAAACTCATCTTTCAAACCAATTGGCTATTCTTTTCCTTCTTCTCTTCCTCTGCCTCATGGCTTCGAGGCCCCAACCTGCCCTCTATGATCAGAAAAGCGGCTAGCATAAAATTGTGCAACGAGTCAACACGTTACAATTTGTTGTCCGGCAGCTGGCAGTCTTGTAAGGACTTACTGTGTCATATCTTCATGGTGGTCTTGTCTGTCCGGCTCCAACTTCTTCTCCATGTCTCATTTATCAGCCTGTCTGGAAACCGCAACCAGTCTGACCAGGCTCCTTTTCTATACACAGCAACCAAGACCTTCACCAGAAATCCTTTTTTTTTTTTTTTTTTGGGGGGGGGTCATTTATCGTGGTAAAGGTTAGTGAAAGGGGGCACGTTGTAACATGAAAGTGCATACAGTAAATGTGCACATGGTATTTGCGAACGTCACAGGTTCACGTGATCTCCCGAGTTAGCGCCGTTTTATGGGTCAAAATGGCACTCGTCTACCTGGAGTATTTTTTCCTAGACCTTACGTCGATTTAATTATCATCAATGAATATTATGATATTATCGTTGTGATAAATTCAGAGGTTGAAGTGGCTATAAGGAAAGTTGTCAGGGCAAAGCCTCTTTTCTATTGTACTATTTGTTCATTTTCTGGTTTTGAATAAATTAGGCAGCTGGAAATCGACAACTCATACAATAACAGTATATCTGGTATACATATATTTTATTTTTTACAAAAATACTGAGCCATATTTACAATTTCAGATGTACCTTTAAATGAAATAAGAAAAAAAAATCAGAGCCGTGCGCAAATTGCCAGATTCATTCAAGTGATTGAAAGCGAGCCTCGTCTTTCAATGTAGCCTCCATCCTCTTTCGAGAAGTCACACAATGCATGATGTCAGTCAAAAAACACATAAGTTGCTCCAGAAAGAGGACATGGTCTACAATAAAGACAAAAATAGGGATATTTTAACTACATTTACATATTACTGTAAAACATATACATATGCACTGTTTTTTGAAGCGATAGCTCAGCCATCCTGGTTAGCCAATCAGGTCGTCAGGGCACCTATCACAATACAATCAGAGAATGTGCAATAAACTTGGTTCAGTTATTCAGTTTTGTTTGCCAACATCCTATATTATTCCTTGGCGGCCTACAGCTATTTTACCCATCAAGTTTAGTACTATTCAGGAAGTTGTTATTTTTGTGTTATGTTGTAAAATAGTATAAAATGGGAGACTTTTTAAAATTTGAGCGCTTTTGATGCAAAAGGACGTCATGGGAACCTAGGACTGTCACTCTTGAATTTTTTTAAGAATCGATTATTCTATTGATCATTTCACCGATTAATCAGATAACATTTGCAATTAGGTCTATTGAAAAACCTTTTTCCAATGACAGTTTCTTTACCAGTTTTTGTTTAGTGGTCTTTAGTAGTGAGGAAAAACCTAATCCTTAACAACAATTAATCAATGCCACATGAGAAGGATTAATGTTGTATTCCCTGAACGTTTTGTGAATGAATCAATTGCAGAGGTTTGCAAATGTCGTTTTCTGTCTAAACATTAAAGATAATCAGTCTTGCCCTAATGAAAGACTACAGGAATCTGAAGTCAGAAGATTTGGATAATTTTAAGTTAAACAATAGCTCGAAACGAACACTCCTGATTAATTTCATAATTGAATACTCGTCAATCTATTAAATTTGAAATATCCAAGAGAAACACTACCAAGGAGTGCCGATGACAAGGTTTTATTTTGTATGTATGATCTGTAAAAATGCTTGAAATTGGCTTCAGCTTTTCTTTTGTTTAATATTTAGAGTTAAAGACACAACAGGAACTTTATAACCTTGGCGTACAGCGCTTAAGTCACAAGCTTATGGAAAGTGCCAAACATTAAATAACATGTATGTGCAGCACTTGGCAGTACATGTTTACAATGTAATTTGTTGGTAGGATAAAGTCAATAAAATGTAACATGAAAGCAAAGACGTAGCTGTTCAAAGCTCCGTAAGTGGGCGACATCATTTATAGGGATGCAGCACTGGTGTTACTGTCATTCAGTTTTATGTTAACTGTTTATAACGCAGCGTCTATTTTGGGCTATTTTGAAAACGACCCTCATAACATTGGTAACATGGCCGGACGATGCCGTGGCATCTGCAATACATTGCAGTGAGAGAATTTTTTTCTTCTAAAGTAACAAATGTTATCTTATGAACAATGGAATTTGCAGAGTGTTGTCAGTGATTGCATGTGCTTAAGTTGGCTTTATGACCTCATAAAGACTCGGGATCATTTTCCAAATGCCAGCGCTAGTGTCATTTTTCACCCTTATTTTGGAGAACAAAATGCCGGCCTTTATGTGGTGTGATTAGATTGTATGAATTTGTAACACTGGCTGAATTTCGTTTTGGTTGTTCTCAAATTGTTATGTTCTATGTGGTATTGTGTTTGAGTTGATATCAGGATTTTCTGTTATGTGCTTTTGTTGGGTTTTCATTTGTCTTTTTACATTCAAGGTTGGTCATGTGATTGCGTCCACCTGTCTGCGTTAAGCTGCTTCCCTTGTGTTGGCCAATCAGCTCCCTGTTCCAATTGTGTCTTGCCTAGGTGTTCCTTTTTGTCTCGTCAATTTTGAGGGCATTAGTTGGGTCAGTGTCGATGTATATGTAGTTTTGTTGATGTAGCAGTAGCATAAGTCTCCGTGAGTTCATTTCTGTGTTCCTCTGAGTCTGGCAATTAAGTGTTTTTTGTAGTAAGTTTATTTCTAGGTTTTTGTTACTTACTTTGCATGCAGTTTTTGTCCACGTTTTTTTTCGCCCCCCCCCATATTAATTAATTAATTTATTTTTTTTAACGCACCCTGCCTCCCTGCGTTTGGGTTCACACCTTCCACAATTTTACGCACCACGCCACGACTTATATGGTCTGTAAATGCATCTCAGTCGTCCCCAGTTCCATGCCTAGATAAACCAGATTTTTTTTTTTTTTTTTATTGGATATCAATACAAAATACAATATTGTTCTAGTGTTCATAAAGTTGTGGCTGTTCGGAACACTGTATGTATTTTGATGAGCTATGAGTTGGTGTGTGTGCACAAAAGAAGCACACTGAAATAGATCCCTTCCCCTCATTGTAAGGATATTTGACCTTCAGCGCAATGTGCGTATGTACTTGTGTCACATGTGTTCTAGGCGGCTTTAGTCGGTCAGATAGTGTCGCCCGCTAGGCTCTCAACATAAAAGTCCGCCTCTGATGAGGTTAAAGGTAGAAAATTAGGATGATTAAATTTGCAATAATACCACCTAATGACTTCACACATGTTCATCCTAAAGCCACAACGGAATAAACATTCCAGTCTTCGTATGTACTGTATGTTCAGCGCCAGGGTGACATTATCATGTGCGCCAGCATTATGTTTCTTACATCTTATTTTTCCATTTGATATATGGATGGAAATATACTGTGGGGCAGTGGTTCTTAAATGAAAGCGCTTCATGTCAGATTTTATGTTCACAACTTTGTTCCAATAAAATTAAAGTGTAGTACAAAACAATTTTCCCTTCATTTAAGGATTATTTCCCAAATATTGCTGTTTTTAGGTTGTTTATTGCTTAAAAGAAAAGCAAATAACCAGTATTACACAAGAAGGATGGATGAAATCAGAATCATTACTGTTGAGGCTGACGTTTGAGGTTTCTGATAACCAAGATAAACAACGGGTCACTTCTCGATTATTAAAATAAGTATCAATGTGATAATTAGTTGTTTATTAATCAAGTTTGACCATTCTGTATGGCAGAACTCATGGTCAGAGGCGAAAGGCAGAGATGCTTCACAAAGTACAAGTGTTAACTGTCAAACAATTTGAAAAAGGGTCATCTAAAGCTGTTTAAAGGTGAGTAAGAACTTCTATCCATTCATCCATTCATTTTCCTAACCGCCTTTCCTCGCTAGGGCGGGGTGAGAACACATTGTCTTTATTCATTTAATGCAAGAGCTATGTAGTACAAATGAAATGCAGGTCAGGATTATTTTTTACTCTGCATGCTGAGGGCCAGTCTCTGCCAGAAACACTGGTGGTGATCATTTATCTAAAGCCAAGTATCAAACTTCTAAATTTAGCCTGGTAAAAGATAGAGGTGGCATCCATATCTGGGCGTATAACATTTTTATTTTCTTTTTTTGGACATGTTTCGTCGTGGGCTGAAGCACCGTAGGCTAAAGTGAGCAATGACGATAAGGGGATGATGAGGATTCTGATTTCTTTACCTGTCTTAAGGCCATCAAAATTGCAGGATTCTTTTTAGCTTGGGCGGATAATGTAGAGTGAAATAGTATTCGATTTATACCCCTACATGTTGTTTTGTTTACATTCATTTGTGAGATCCCATTACATTTACAGTACAGTATAGTTACTTGGCGGTTGTGTTGTGGAAATATTGGTGTGATGGCGCGATTTAGATGGCTTTATCACTTTACTATTATCATGTCACTAGACTCTATCATTCTGGCTTGCCTTATTGTCAACACCAGTTGATGCTACAGTGGTATCTGCTTTCTCACAGAGCCCAAAATAGATGGCGAGATTGTTGTGAAGAGTTGTCACATGAATGTTTACATAACAGCATGTTTTGCGAGGGAACTTTTCCGGATGGTTAGGGTTAGATGCGAAGAAACCGCTAATCAATCACGCTGCCATTGTGTGATTCGGCACAAGTGTCCACCATTAGGGTAAGCAGCTACTATGTGTGCAGTGCATGTGGTGCATTCAAAATCAGTCTGACATTGGAAACTCTAACAGATGAAAAAGTCCGTCACTTCATTAAGCGTTAATACTGTAACTGTAAATGTCTAAATAATGTGGGTTTGCTATCAATCCATAAAAACTGCCACACATCAAGAAGAATGATGGGATTGAAATGACTTTGATATTTCACTTATTTACAATAGTCCATTTTGGCACATACGTTTACAATATCTGTCTTTCGTTGTTGTGGTTGGTATTTCAATAAAACAAACTTGCTGAATACACTTGCCTTTTTTAAATATACATATATATAGGTTTGCTCTCTGCTGTTTTTGCGTTTGTTTAAATGTGACAATATGTAATATTTAGAATATTTTTTAGACTATTTCTTTTTCACAAAAACCATATACAATAAAATATTATAAATGACCAACAGTATGTTTTAAATATAATCAATCTAGTTATCATTAAATTATATTACACGGAGGGTGGCATGCCTCAGGAGGTTGCCATGTCTGTATTACTGCATTTACCGTAATGCCCCTAAAGCTCCCACGGATGCAAAAAATTACACATACTCCCTTTAAGCTGCACTCAACTTGACTTTCAATTTTCTTGTTGTTACTCCACGTGATCAATCCTTCATGCCGCTAGAATGTAGTGACTATATAATATTATCTTGTCATATTATCCTGGCACTCCGACAGAAACTAGAAGTACACTTTGGCCCATGATTCCAATGTGTTTGACACCCCTAATCTAACCTATACTACAACAAGACGTCAAGCCGGGCAATAAGGACCTATGCGCCTGTCTTCATCCTCCAGTTGTGTAAGTACCAAATAAGCCAAACGCTTTGGCTCCCATTGCAGCAGGCAAATTGTCCAAAGATTCAGTGATCTCATCATCGCCCCCTGCTATTGGTCAGACTGTGTGGTTTCTGTGTGTCCCTTAGTTATGTTTGAGCATAGAGGTGCTAATCAGTAGTGGCCTGATAGAATTACTTGTCCCTGTTGTTGCTGAGCTGCCCCAGCTAAGGGACTCCCATTTAGCCTGTTACAACTCAACCCCCTTGCGCCGTCCCTCGATCCCACCCCCACCAGAGGCCCATTCATTCAACCTTCCGCGGCCACTGGAAGAGACCCTACACTGATATCCTCATCTTTCATGGGGAACAGCTTTGAGTACATAGTCGCTTACGGGATAAAGGAGAGCGGTCGCTTTGTCAAATGTTGATCAGGATTTTTTTTTTCTCTCCCCACCTGGCCACCAGGAAACTGAGCTGCCAAGAGAAAGTTGCCGCTTAGGAGGGGTTTAAGTTGCAGGTGGCGCTAAGGAGTGCGTCTGCATCACGTCTTTGGATAGGACCAGCAGCTGGTAAACGCTTTCGGAAGGCCAAACAAAAATGCTTGGGAAAGGACAAAGTGGTGGATACTCCTCAGATACAACTGGAGAGGTTTCACAAAGGTAAGACTTTGCCAACTTGCCACATGTATTATCTGGAAAAAAATGTTTATTGTATACATTTTTTACAGATGATGTTTTATTGGAATTTATATCAATAGAAAATTTCCTTGATGCATATTTGCTCTGGCATGTTTCTCCACTAGTGTTTTGATTTGCCTGGCCTTGTGAAATCATAATTTTTCAAATATATTAACAAAACGTATTCAGTGTTGAATATCGTCTACCGATACTGGCCTAAAACCACTTGACAGCTCTGTTAATATAATTATCATTGCAATATTTTGTATATTTTCTATTTCAAAAAATATTTTTATGAGAATAGTCCACAGACATAATACGGATTATTATTATTTTATTTTTTTCCCTAGCCGGCTCAGTGCTCTTACATAAATAATACTGTAAGATTAATAAGCTTGCACAATTTCCACCCATACAAAAAAAATCATTGCAAATAATAATTTATAGGTTTTCGACAGTTACCATATTAAGGGTTAGTATACTTACTATAATGAATAATATGCATACAACAGAAAACTGTTAGGTAAAATATTTATTCTGTGATACTGAGTTTCTTATTTAAATATTCAGTCATTTAACTTGTAACAAAAAAAGGAATGTTTTTTGTTATGTTTGATTCAAATAACAGTTTGAGAGAGAACATTAGGTTTTACATATTTAAACATATTTTTTTTGTATGTGTCAATTTCTTGCCGGCGGAAGAGCGCAAGACTGCAGGAACTGACACTATAAGACTGTAATGAGAACCACTGCGAGCTGGCACGTACACACACGCATATACGCAGTTTAAATTCGGTTTGCATGTGTCCTGCCAAGTGAATAAGCAGACACAACTCTTCATCTCATTTATTAATGAGGCCCAGGAGTATATGGTTGTGCTAATATTAGCCTGCACAACCACGTGGTTTAATAGTTATCGTTTTTGTATACTCTTTACTATTTGATTGCTTATTTGTGTACTAGTGGATCTGCAGCCATTTGCTATGGACAATAGGAACTTACAGTAAAGGGTCTGTAGTGAGGGAGTTCATGTTATAATGTTGACGTCTCACACTAAACACCCTCAGTGTTATTTTCCTTCATTGATGGATTTCTGAGCATTCTCAGCACTAGCCCCGCCCGAACGGAGAAAAATAGCTTAGAGGCATGGATGATGATGTACCACCCATGCAAGAGTAAATACACGCCAACCTTATCCATGTCTTTTAGTCTCATTTTGTTTCTAGAGCTGAGGAGGAGAGCTTTTGTCGGCCAAGTAAACATAAAAGTTTCATTAGTTACAATCTTTTACTGTTGAAAATGCATAATTGGTAAAAATGTGTTTGTGGCGCCTTCATTCACAAAGGACATGTTTCAGTTTGCTTTACAGTTCACTGCAAAAATTAATTATATGAGACAAATTAAACCTAATTGCCCTTAAAAAGGCAGTCCTTGATTTTTTTTTCCCTGACATTGTTACTATATCAGTAATAAAATGGCTACACAATCATAAATTTGGGGTTCAAAAGTTTCAAAAAAAAATGTCTATTTATATAACTTGTTTATTTCCTGCATATCCTTGTATGTGATTCGTATAAAATATATTTATACAATATTTAATAATGAAACATTTGTACCATGGTTCAACAATCTTTGCCCTGTCTAATAGAGACATAGATGGTCAGGTAAAAATGTTAATGATTTCTGGAAGGCTAAATAGTACTGGCTAGACATAAAGTGAATTTTCAAGCAAAAAAAAAAGTAACCGATGCTACAGCGAATATTCCTACAACTCTATAAAATCACACTAATGCAAAAAAAGCATAATATAATGTTGTCCCTCAAAACATTCATACGTCATAAAAGTTACACAACCAAAGATATTATTGATTGCTCTGAAAATTAATGCATTACAGCCTATCACAGATTTTGCGTAAAATACCAAATACTGTATTAGCTAATCATGATTAAGACAATCAGATTGGCTAAAAAAAAAGATGATACTATTGGCTTTTGTTATAGATTCTGGGAAAATATATCGTTCTGGAAAATGTGTTATCGCCATAAATGGTCTCAGAAGCATTAGTGAGTCTGCAATTTTCAATTCCAAAGAAGTCTTCATCTGAGCCCTTCATACAAACATCAATCAAACATCAATGTCTTGCGCTATTTGGTTAGGTGAGATGAGGGAAGGTTGCTCTCGGTAATAACCTGCTGAGCTCGTGGTGTGGGGCCACGCTCTTAAGACCATCAAAGGCTTCGTGAGTGGCCACAGGCAACTTAACCTTGTGTGACACGCTGCCACGGTGATTTAGAGCTCGCAGATGGGGGCGCAGGGCAAAGTTAAAAAAAAAAAAAGTGAAAAGGGGGATATACGTTAAAAAAAAATTAAAAAGTGCATCTTATTTTTTTAAGTTGGATCATGCAAAGAATAATGCTTCCTTACCCTGTTTTTTTTTCTTTGTAGTCATTTTGAACATATTTAATAAGATAGCGGGACAATTGCTATGATGAAGACATCAAAACACTACAACTGTATCACTTAAAAAATGAATAATCACCAAAGTTCTTGCTTTTCACTGACAGTGTTTGAGAATTCTTTTCAGGTGCAAATGCAGGCCTGAATTCAGACTTGCTTATGTATTATATTCTGCACAATTTATACCCATATATATATATATATATATATATATATATATATATATATATATATATATATATATATATATATATATATATATATATATATATATGGGGGGGGGGGCATTATACGCGACTTCCTATTTTATGTTCCATACAGTTTCTGCTGTTCGCAGCCAACAGCTGAAGCATGGGGACATTAAACCATATGTGCTTACTCGTATGGCACCATGCCTTTCATAGTGTGTGGGGCAGGAAAACAGGAAATACAATTTATTGTATCTCACAGGTGCAAAACTCAAGTGTGCAAGAACAAAGTGTCATTGCTCGTGGTTACTAATGAAACTTTTAGAAACGTATAGCTGAATCGGTTTAGTGGTCCTTGTTAAGTCTAAGGGACTTGAGAAAAAATATTTAAGAATGTAACATATAGTTATAATTTTCTTAGAATATAAAGTTAACTATGGAGCAACATTGCGATAACCTCAATATTTAGCAAGGAATGTCACAATCTTTTTCACTTTGAATATGATGCAAACATTGGCAGCCTAGATTACTACTTACAGCAGGAATTATTAATGATTTTATTTAGTTTTTTTTTAATATGAGATGTTGGGTTAAGTGATACCACTCAAACAATAGTCAGCACTAATAGAAAACTATAACGCAATAATTCCATATATTTGAGTTTCATACATTCATCCTCAAACGTGAGAATGTGTTGCACTTGAATGAAATGAGTAAAATAAATTAAAAACAAAATTAAGGAGAAATTACACTAATAAAACCTAATACCATCCTAAAATCCTAATAAAAACAAATTACAATTCAAGTTTACGTCTTTATAGGGCTGTGCTATAAATCAAACTAATTCAATCAATTTTAAAATTCCACAATTTGGAAATTAGCTCAATTCTGAAAACGAGGTTTTGGCACATGTTTTTTACAAGACATGTTTACAATAGTTACTAAGTACTTAATTGTGGCATTCAAGAAAATTATGCACAAGCTATGCATATGATTACGTTTAAACTGATTTACAGTGAGTATACATTATTGCTCTCTGAACATTTTGCACCTTTTGCACCTGGATCATTTTTGTAATGAATCAAAATAAATGCTTAAGTTTATTAATACCATTAATATATTATATTTTTGGCCATATTGCCCAGCCATTTACATTATTTATAAGAAGGGAAATAATCACTCATATATGAGTGCTAATATAGGAGATTTTGGACATAGACTGACTGATATGATTTGATTGGATTTTTCTTTTTGGCAGATATAGAACTGATATTCGATACCAACATTGGATCAGGACACCCTTACTTAATAGCCGTTGGTAGCACAATCAATTTTTGCCACACACAAACGTTTAACTAATGACACGATTGAGCTTGCAAACCCTGCTAGTAACCAAAACCGTAGCACCTATCGAAGCGTGTGAAGACTCGTGACAATCTTTTTTCTGTGTGCAATATAGAAGTTTGAATATCACGAATCTATTAAAGAAATTTGCTTTCTGGTCGCTTGTATGCCCTTTCCACACTTTTGTTTCTTGTGAGCATCCATATTTGCGTTCCGAGACGCTTTTATTTCAAATCTAATTCCGCTTGATGTATTGCCATATGATGACATTTTTTTTTGACAAGATACACAAGTACATAAGGGGCAAGAATTGAGTTTAATTTAGTGAAAGCAAAAAAGCAAGTCTGTCATTGATGATCGAATTAAGGCTTGAATTCTGTCACCGCATTTGCGCTGATGAGTGGAGGCCCGGCTATGTTTAGATCCCGAATAACAGAGATAGCGAGAGCAGACTCGAAAGAGATTGGCTTCTCTAAACTAAAGCAAACACCAAAGTGAGCTGGAAAGAGGTGAGGAGTGATAATTGCCATCATGTAATTCTTCATAATCACTAGATAAATGACCTGTGAGTGAAATGTGACTCCATCTAAATGATGTAATTAGCCAGAGGAGTCTCTGATACTTTCCTCTAACAGCTTTGGAGCCGTGTGTTTGTCTTGTCACTAAGCTTTCAAAAAGTCATCTGTTGTGGACTTTAGTTGGATTATATGGTTAATTTGAAGTCAAGCCTACTCATAACTTCGTTAAGTGTTAAGATACTTGATGATGCATGTGATGATTCTCCGTATTGGATACTTATTAAAAGCTTGGCTCTATAACATTGTTTACTCTCAAATCTCATACGTATTTGTGGATCGATTATCAACCAATTGGAATGATGTTAGCGAGGTTAATGATATAAATGTTACACATGTAAGCAAACTAGTCAAAAGCATTTTTTTTTGCCGCTATTTAAAGCTGCATGTCTTTGTCTTTTTGTGCTTAGTTTTGAGATTTTTATGTGAACAAAATATGCAAACAAGCGGTCCAAGGTTAACGGTGATAAAACACTGGTATTTGACCCTATGTTTTACAGTTCTCAAATGGAGGTATGGGTACTCCTGGGGCTAGTTGAAGGAACTCCAGGGGGCACTCGAGATTTGAAGTAAAACAAACAAACATGCTAATATCCTTTTAAAATAATTATTGAGTAAATTAATTGTTTCGGGAAAAGTTCATTTTGTTCATTTTTTGTGGACAAATATTTATTTATAATTAAGGTAATGATTTATTTTATGAACCAGTCTCCACTGTAACCCCAAAACATATTTAGTATATTTCTGTGGAAAAATAATTATTTATAATTATTTCTTTTTGAGAACAGGTCTGACAGTATATGTTGATTATTTCCTGTGGACAGATATGTATTAATACTTATGTTATTTCTTTTTGATAATCGATATCTTCTATGATCCAAAAGAGGACATGTTATGTTGATTATTTATTTTGTGGACCAATACGAATGAAGTTTGAAGGGTTTTAAAGTTTAATAAACGCTGATGGTGTGTTTTAAGACTTTTTTTTTTAAACCCAAAATTGCTATGCACTGGTTAAGGGGTATTTGGCTGAAAACATATTTCACAGGGGGTGATGAATCACTGAAAAAAGGTTAAGAATTCCTGAGCAATTTTGAAAGTGCACTAAATCATATTTTGTCAGGGGTGAGGATTAAATCACATGCATTCTGGCTACTGTTTTAGCTTTTACTTTGGAAAACCTTTATTGGTATATAGCATATTGTTACATACCAAACCAGTGATTAATCATTATAAAACATTGTTTTTTTTTGTCCCTGCTATGTCTATATAAATAAATCTTTTTTTTGTTATTTAGGGGAGGATTAAAACATGATGTTTACTAATCTGATTAATTGAAAAAATAATGGACTCAGATTCATTTAATTGATTATTTAAAAAAAAAAACTGATAGTTGAAGCCCTAATATTAACATGGATCCATCCATTGTACTAAATATAAATGATTGTCTGACCACCTGAGTGAATTTGGAGAATTTCCCTCAGAGAGGAAATGTTTGATGGCCCACTTGTGAAAAATGTGTCTAGATGTGTTTTTCGGGCCTTCAATGGAAGGTAGAGTAAAAGTGAAATCATCATATGGAAAAAGACATGAAGAAGTGCATTAACTTTGTCAAAGTGTGACGACAGATAGCCACTGTTGGTTTGTGGATCTCGTAGCAAATCGTTCAACAATGCCATTGTTCCAGCCTACACCTGTGCCTCACTGCGTTACGCGCACTATTCCCTCTCGACCGCAGTTCATGTTTTTGAATGTGTTCAGTGTGAGCCCCGACAGAAAGATGGCCTGGCAGATTGCCTTGCAACAGCTGCGCTATTTCATAACGCTCCCATTTTCTTTTCTCTCACGACCCTTTCGCTCCATCCAGACTCGAGAATGACACTCATGATACCGTTTTCTTTTAACGGCTCGTGACACATGAAGGCATTACAGAATGGACTTGTTGCTCGGAAGGTTTAAAGTTACATGTGTTGCTCCAACAATGATGTTTGAGGCTATTTTTCCTCCGGCGAACTTGTTCGCACTTCTGTCTGGCTGCGGGCAGTCGTGAAAGCTGCGTGATTTGCGTTGGCAATATGATGCATTTAGACATGTTAAATGGCTAACTCTGGATCATGTTGCTGTTTTGTTTTTCACCTGTCTGAAGACAGGGTTGGACATTGGTGCGTTAAGCTGTCAGATTCTGCGTGGAATAATATGGAAAGGGTCACAAGGTGTAGAGTGCATAAACGCCGCATTCCCGGTACTTGTTTGATAGCGGCAGAGGGATTGAACTGCAGTAACCTTAGCGGCCCGCAAATGCCAACTTCACCACCATGTAGACCGATGTTAATGAATAAAAATGTCAGGTATCCACTGCGTAGATCATGTGACTGGTTTCTGCCACTGGAGACGAAGCAGGTGAACAGGAACACCGGCATGTTGCAAAGTTGTCGACAGCTGAGAACTATCACCTTGTGTCCTTGCACGTACGCTACATAAAAGCGGTGCACGTACTTTCAGACTTAAACGTGCACCTGTGGTTTGCTTCTTCCGCTTTCTGCTTGCACTTTAATGGCTGGACTGAGAAATTCTCAGTGAAAAAATAATGCTTGAATTTCCTAGTTATTGGGGACAGAAATGAGAATCAAAAATCACAAATCAGGTTTATGCCTCCGATAATGAAAACCTGAGATACTGATGCATTCTAATTTTATGTGCTAATCCCTTTAAAATTAAATCTAATACATGGAGGTAGCGCAACAATTGACATTTAGCGTGTTTAAAGATTTGGCACGTTCATCTTTTAATGGTGCGTATTATCTACTAATCTAATTTTCATACACTTTGATTACAATTTGAACCTTTTGGCTGCTGGAAAATCAAAGTCGAGATCCCAAAATGGACATATCTGTCAAAACTCATATTTTGATCAATAACTCCAAAACTAATCTCTGCGACATACCCTGCTTTTGTGAAAGCACATCACAAATATATATTTTTTACAAATCAAGTTTTGAATAACCTAAAAAATTACCTAAAATTTCAACGACAAAAATATGTTTTCCTTTTATTTTATCGCCAACATACTTCCTGATTATGTTCAGCAATACACAATAATATGAGAAAAAAAATCCAACCATTGGAAAAATAACCATGAATATGTTATGAACCAGGGGTGGTATAAGGAGATAAAAATAGATCTTTCTGGAAACTCTATCAAAAAAAATCTTTGTGTTCTTTTTGTATATAGCTTATGGACAATATTATCTAGTATATATATATATATATATATATATAATAAGCTACAGTATGAATTGAAGTTCATTTTTAAGTAAATGTCTAAAATTTAAAACTAAAGTTAGTGTGCCAAAATAATCTGGTGGCCATTAAAGATTTGTTGCACTTGGAACATGTTTTTCCTGTGAATGTCAATACTTCTCTGCAAAGATTAAAATTAACCAAAAGGGAAAAAAATAAATTAAAAAAAATCTCAAATCAAGGCAAAACATTTCAACCGCTACTTCTTATTAGTGAGTTATAACCTCTAGTTTTGGTTAAAACATTTTGGGGGACTTAAAAACTGTAAATAAACAAAACAAAACGGCTGCAACTTATCAAGACTTTATTTATGATCATGTGTAAGTTTCACATCCAATTTTCCTGTTCTGTTTGCAAAAATTGTTTTAGAACCAGCTTTTTCAGTGTGTGACAACCACAATGTGACATGTATTGTGATTAAATATGGAGGAAAGTGTTCAGTGTCTGTGCACTGCCGTGGTGAGAGAAGAATTTTGCTCTAATGTCATCTGTCTCTCGGGTGTTATTAAGCATTTGTATCCAGCACAGCTGCATTTTCATAATCGTTCCTTCCCCTTATTCTCTGTCACATTTAAACCGCATGCATGATTCCAGGCTTGTGTTAATCTTGTGACTCTACTGTACACTGTAAACAATAAAATAAAATGGGCAGTGATATTTACTGCTACATTTGCTCAAAAGAATTCTGACTGCTATCTGTGCATCAGAGATTCTCATGAGCATGGAAGCTATTTTGTCCATTTATCCAAAACCATAGTTTAGTATTTGAGGAAAGTGGTAAGTTATCATGCTGTGCAGTCACCACTATCTGGTTAGAAAGCTGACCTAACCGTGACCAGCTGCTGCTGGCTCAGCCTAAAACCAGGCTCAAGACTCGTGGCGACCGAGCCTTTGCAACAGCCACTCCAGGGCTCTGGAATAATCTGCCTCTGTCAGTTAGAGGCGCTCAGACCCTCGCTGCTTTTAAATCTCTCTTAAAAACCCACTTTTTCTTGCTCGCTTTTAATATGCTTTGAACATTGACATTGCAATTGTTTTATCTGTGTTTCTCCTGTTTTCTCTTTTTATTTGCAATGGTATTTTATTGTACGGCACTTTGTTTGTCTTTTTAAATGTGCCGTAGAAATAAAACATGACTTGACTTAACGTTGATACTGTCACGTCACATGAGGGGAAATTGTCACGTCGCAATAAGTCTTGCTCTGGGACGTTTTTCATTTGCTTGTCAAAAATATTTGAGACTCAGAAATGGAGTCATTAAAGTTGTTGTTTTCAACTACAGTATTTAACAGAAATCCAGACCGGTGGCTGACCTGTCCATTGACCTAATTTATCAATGACATGCGCCCCTAGTTGAAGATGTCCGGCAACACACACGCCAAGGCTTTGATTGGTTCATTTGAGATGGTCAGCACAATGTTACTGTTTGTGTTTACTTGCTGAATGGCTTCTATTTTCAGTCCCCCACATGTTGTGAGGGATCGCGTGTCATGAATTAAAGTGGGATCATGTTTGTTTTTGTGTCTGGATCTTCTCTGACACACACTTGTCAGTAAGTCATCAGTTTGAAGATAGAGGAGTATTAACAATCCCTTCCGTCCGCCTGCAGCGGTCGGCTTCAATGGCTCCCAATTGGAGAGACAGCAAGGGGTGAAACGTTCTGTGACAGACAATATTAAAAAAAAAAAAAAAAAAAAAAAAACCACATAGGAATCATTAGGGTAGCTTGAATGAGTCAAGCGCTATAGACCAAAAACAAATGTTCACTACAGTAGACACAGAGTATTGAGCTAGGTGTCAGGAGGACATTAAACAAAGCAAAAGTGGAGTTACCATATGTCACATATCATATTAAGCTTTCAATTGAAACTCCAGCTGTATATGAGGGCCATTACTGCAATATAATTGTTAAAGGCACATATTGCTCAATATTTTAAAAAAAATCTGAAGATAAATACCTTGGTTAGTAACAGCTACTTAAGCTTAATTGGTTGCTATCTTGGGAGCACTGAGTTCTTTCCGTCCCAGAGGACCTGAACGGTCTGGATTCTTAGAGCGGTATAGCACTCTAATTAGTGTTTTATTTAACTGATACCATGAGTAATGATCTTGACAGATGTTTAAAAATTTTGTCAGACTTATTTTATAAATGGTCCCTAAGGCCAGTAGTACCCACCCACTATACTTTATTATATTAATGGTCATTTCTTTTCGAGGGAAATATTTAAATTTACATAACTGGCCAGAAAATTCATAATTCATTACAAACTGCACATTTGGTCATTCATAGCTTATATGAGTGAATTAATTATTTTATTTCAGACATGTATAAAAAAAAAAACAGAAGATTAATAATAAACTGTAAAATAGATGATACAGCATAGTGTGCGCACACATACATTCGGAAAAAGAGTAAGTATGCATTTTCTTTTTAACTCCTACCACTTTTTAACTAAACTAATACTGTATAAATCTAAATTTCACTTCACTTTTATTGCAGAGTTGAAAATGTATACCTTACATATATCAATTTAATATATCCTACACATAAATATCTCAGTCATAAAGCATTTAATAAACACAAACTACTTTGACATCTGTATAGTTTCCAGATGGTTTTGTACAGCCCTAGTTAACACATGTCTTTTAAACAGCAGAAATAATTTCCTATTTAGTAAATAATTATGTAGTATTTATATACTATTATTAATCATGTTTATTATTACATGATTATTGTTTCTTATAGATGCCAGTACCTTATTGTGATAAAAACAACAATTACTAGAGCTTTGAGTAAATTTCACGATGATATTTTGTCAAGTATGTGCCTGGCTCAGTAAAAATCAGGAAAAAAATGCCTTAGAGAGCTAGAAAACTGATATTACACACATATGCACACGTATATTCACTGTATCTACAGCAAAACCACAAAAAATAAAATTTCCAAGGACTTTGAATGATTAAAAAATGTATTTGAAAATCATCAGTAATTCTTGCCCACAAATTACAGAACAGCTGAAGTAAAAATATGTCCAGCCAAGTAGGCCATCCTTAAACGGGTACTTTTCATTTTGGAGGCACTGGAATAGAATGGGAGTGATGTAAGAATGAAAATGAGATGGTGCCGATATGGAAGGAGGGGGTATGGGAGGGTCTATGGTTTATGACTACATCACCTTGTCGACCAGTATAGCTCTGATGTTGCTGACCAAAGTAAATGGAGGCTCCAAGTGGGTGTGTCCTGCACCTGTTTTATAATCATCATACCTTGCTACAGCAAACTACATAAATGACATATTGACCGAAGAAGCTGCATGTTTCACTGAACGGCACAGCAAGTGAAATGAAAAGTGTATGATGGGGCACCAAGCTATAAATAACAGCGCAGCAGAAAAAAAAAAAAGTTGGTCGGCCTCAGGCAAGCGTGTCCTCCTCCCCCACTCCTCGCATTACTTCATCTCGAAGTCTTAGCTTGAATGCACACCCCTTAGCTATTTTTCTACTCCAATTTGGCACCCATAACTGCCAAATCATTAAATACTTGATAAAGTGTCGCTCATATTTTATAATGAATAAATGAATAAATCCTACATCCCTTTTGACTGGAGTGATGTCATTCTGTCCAGTCAGCATGTTTGCCCACTCCCTAAGCATGCTCTCAGCACCCCGTTTGACACTCAGTAGATTAGTGGTAATTTGGGCTATTTTTCTTAGCCCTTGTCACCACTCTCAACCCACACCTAACTACAGACAACCTGATAGCTCTGAAATGAGACTATGTGTTGATAAAGTGTCACAAAAACCTCAGTGTGCTTTACATTTACACTATAGAGTGAGGGTGCCTTGACATTACATTTATCAGTTAAGGTTTTGGCATGTGGCCCGAGATATTTCATTTCTTCAGCAAATCCATCAGACAGGTGCCACTGGTTTGCCCGAGTGGGAACAGTGTCAGCGGGCGACTAAAACTAATTGCACTTGTACGGCGAGGGGATGTGTTTGTTGACATGCTTTTTTAGTTTCACAGTTGGGTGGCAGCTGCCAAGGCAGAAACTTGCTACTTTTTCAGAGACCCCGGTATTCCAAGTGCTACCATCAAAATGTCAAAAACTTTATCACCCTCACTAATCTATGTGCAAGAAACAAATAGTGTTTTTGTATACACACAGTGGTTCTCAAATGAATACATTTAAACCTTTTCGGTGCCGTGACAGGAACAGTGCTTTTCAAATTAAGAGCAAATTAATTGGAACATGAAACAATTCCACACAAATTGTGTGTCTAGTGATACCATTACAAATGTATTGCCAGTGTTTGATGAATCAGATATGGATGGAGAGCAAACTGTTATAAGTCTCGTTTCATCCAAAAATTCTTTGCATTGGTTTGAGGGAACTTGGCTGGGGAAAAAAAAACAAAAAAACAAAGGATGTACATTATTGAAAAAAGGTTGAAAACCACTTCCTTAGAACTCTATTTGTGAACAATCCAAGTGTACCCGAGCATAAAAACGGTCAATGTAAGCCACATTTACGGTGCACTTGACAATTTGGTGGTCGAAATTAAGATGACCATTACACCAACATCACCGTCTACCTTACATTCCCTGCCAGATTGGTGAAATTCCACATCCCTTGAACCTACTTTTGTAGCCAGGGATTGGGCCACCAATGTCCTTCCCTGTTTTTTTTTGCATAGTTTCCTCATTTTAATGTTTAAATATCATTAAACAAGTTGTTGTCGTAAATGTTCACAGTATAAAATGTCCATCGTAAACAGACATTTTGCCTCTAGAGCCCCGCCCATAGCAAGGGTACAGTAAATCAAGACCGCCCGTCCCTCCCTCAAGTGTGACTAGGCCAAAATTGGTGCAATGGGTAGGGAAATCTACTCCTGTGCCACTCTTACCACACCCCAAGCAACTATCTCTACAGTGGGGTGCATTCATGCCGACAAACACACCCACTACCCTGCCCTGATCCCTGTGACCTAGGTTAGCAAAAGCTTAATTGTCAGATGTTTCTAGAACATTGTTTCTTAACCTGAATTCAAAACAGTTGACAGACAAGATAACAGTAAGTTTAGCAAAATTAGTTTTATTTATGCCACATATGGCATCATGCTGCCTCTCACAGGTTAGTAATAGTACTTCACATTATAAGAGCATCAAATTACATATTGCCACATTTCGCTGCATGTGTGAAATCATTGACTGTACTGTATACTTGGCTTTAATTTCACAGGACAAACAGTTTGAGGCTGTATTGCGGCTGACTTCATCTTCATTTTTTGTCTTTCTTGTCACGCACAAGCATACTTTCTCAATGGGTAAAAAGTAATATTTGGGAATTACAGTATGTGATTTTTACTGTGGGGTGGAATGGGAATGAATGGAGTTTTTTGGGGGTGAAAATGCTAGCTTGTTTAAAAATTGTGAATAATTTAAAGCTCTCTTGGTCTGAATTTTTGAAATTTGGAAAAATAGAATGATGTGAATCTTATTAACTACTTGCTATAGAAGAATAATGGATGAATGGACGGATGGAAGAAGAATCACGTCAAAAATTGTTAGGAATAAGAAATATGAAAAGCTTTCACACAAAGTCAAAATCAGGCAATCTTTCCAACAACAAAATGAAAGAATATATGCAATAATAATTCAGTATACATGGTAATAATTCAAATCATTTTACAAGGCGAGATTAAAACATTTCAACTGCTTGAACCCGCTGATAATGTGTAAGTATCTTCATTTGATAACACGCACGTCTGTCATTTCTGTCGGTCTCTTATGGCAAAATGTGGCACCATCTAGTGGCTTGGTGAAGAAGAAAAGAAAAATACAGTAGAGCGTTTTAGGAGTGGAGCCTGAGATCAACGCACATTTCATCTCTTCTCTTGAGCTGTCAGCTTCATTTGTTTTTATTAGTATGTTCACTCATATCAAAAATGCAATAACAAATAGACATTTAGAATGCTATTCGCTATGAAATCCAAACTCTCTCTCTCTCTCTTTCTCTCTCTCTCTTTCTCTCTCTCTCTCTCTCTCTCTCGCTCTCTGTATATATATATATATATATATATATATATATATATATATATATATATATATATATATATATATATATATATATATATATATATATACAGAGAGCAAGAGAGAGAGAGAGTATATGTATGTGTGTGTGTATTAAATGATTTATTGTGACAGACCAAAAGATTAATTTGAAACAACATGAAAATGGCTTCAGTCATTTATCTTCCTTATTTTTTTTTCATTTGACAAAAGTTAGAAGTTCAAGTTAAATTAAAAATGTGATTAATAAATTCAAAATATAGCTCTAACTATGACTGTAACCAATTGACCGCGATGAGTCTGTTAATGTGACACTCCGATTTTGTTGCGGACATGACAGGACACTCCCACTTGACGCATGCTGACTAATTATGTGAACTGCACATATACATTTAAATGTATAAATTAGAATTAAATTATTTTATTTTGTGAAACCCTGACTGTGCCTGGCCAGGGTATCATAGAGGCATCGTGACCCCTGGCCGCCCCATAGAAAAATATTTAGCTGTTGATAGGATGACGAGCCAATCCCACTTGCAGGTTGCACTATTTGTACTTTTACTTGCCATGTTTTATTTTTCCAATTGTTACGTTTGATTTTTATACCATGTGATCTTCTTTTGAGTTCCGGACAATTTGGCTATCTGTGCCTATATACATCTTCTGTTGCTATTAAAAATCTCCTGGGTTATACTGAGAGGCGCTAGTAATCCTGTCCATATAAACTGGCTGACAAAATAGTCCCCTCGCACCTCAAGTGTAAATTAGCATACGATGAAGAGTCACCCATCAACCCCCCTCCTCCCAAAAGAAAGAAAAAAAACTCAAAAGACATTTCCAAAACGGTCACCGGAGCATAATTATTTCGCTTTTAGAAAAGTTAACCGCAGTGTGCCACGATGTCGACATGAGCCAACAGCAGCTCACACTGTATCTGGCACAGAGCGACCCCCAGGCCTTCCTCTGAAAATACTTCCGTCACAAAGCCCCCCGTCCCCGCACACAAGCTGACCACTTGTGACTTTTCATCACATGGGCTCCCTTTCCCTGTCTGGCGGTTAATAACGAAGGCTCGCCGCCTCGCTCTCATAAGCTGCGGAGCATTTGCGGTGATGTCAAGCAGCCGGTGTACATGTCTCATCATTGGGCCGAGCGAGTCATGCGTCAGTCTCAGTTTGCGGGCAGAGGTCGAGTCTGGGCAGAAAGGCAGCGTGGCAGCTTAGGTCACGCATTTCATTTGGAGCCTTGCTGCACCTCTTGAAGGTTTGTCCGCTTGTTCCTTACACTTGTTGCTACAAGCGTGGTGGATTTAAGTGTTGCCTGCTGATATGCTGGAGAAGCCAAGCCGGGCGCGACATGAAGCAACGCCGCGTGAGGATATTGGGGTGTGTTTGGAGCATGTTTCCTTGGGTGTCACAGAGGGGCTTTTTTTTGTGGTTTGGGCTGCAATTCCGACTCTAATTTGTTACTTCCTCCAGTGAGGCTTTGCGGATATATTAGGTCCATGGTGTGATTATGCAGCTATCCGTTTTGCTCCTACGATCTGCAAGGAAATCTCAGGAGTTCTCGCATGTCCTGATACTTAAAGTGTTCCAAAATAGGATTCATTTGCCTATTAAATATTGGCCTTGTAGATGTTGTCAATTGTGGAGGTGCCTCTAATAATTTTAACAGACATTTGTTATGAATCCTTAAATTGCTGAAATCAAGTCAAAACCTCCACAATTTAGTAAATTTATTAGATTTTTTTCTAATACTACTAGTCAGTCCCACCTTGTGTCACGGGGGAGTACGGCGGTTGAGGAGGCCGGCATGGTTGCAGAGGAGGAGGACCCAAAAGCAGGGGAGCGTCGGGACAGGGGGTTGATTAAATCCATTTATTTATAAACGAACGGGAACAAAAGCGAGAAAAACAGGACGGCAAAAAACTCGAACTAAGGGCGCAGGCAGGCTGGCAAAACAGAAAGCAAAACACTACGGACAGGCTGGCAGGAAAACACGGAGCTGAGGGACTCGGGGCAAGACGGGACTACGAGACAACAATACGATAGAGACAATATGACATGACGTGACAGAGACAATGTTCCGACCCGGGCTGTAACAAAAACCAGGTTTAAATACATACAGCTCTAATCAAACAAACACACGGCAGCTGGGCAGGGACAACAGGCAAAGGGAGCGGATTGGGGGACACGAGGGGCGGGTAACACGGACAGGTGGACTACATCAAAACTAAACGCAGAAAGACGCAACCGGAGCGGGAACAGGAACTATATACGGAAACAAAGGAACAGAACCCCTCAAAATAAACTCACAACCCAAAATCCATGACAGAACCCCCCTCTCAAGGGACGGATCCCAGACGTCCCAAAAACAAACAGACAAGCAAACAAAACCGAGGCAGGGTGGGCGGAAGGGGGACCGGAGGAGGGCACAGGAGAAAAACAAAAACAGTCCAAAGGCACCCCTGGTGCCAAACGGGATGCACCCGAGGGGGAAAGTCCAGAGGGCGACCCGGTCGCCAGAGCGAGTCAGGCGGGCGACCCGGTCGCCAGACGAAAGGTGCCCTGCGGGGCGAGTCAGGCGGGCGGCCCGGTCGCCAGGCGGGAGGTGCCCTGCGGGGCGAGTCAGGTGGGCGGCCCGGACGCCAGACAAGAGGCGCCCGGCGAGGCGAATCAGGCGGGCGGCCAGGACGCCAGAGCAGATGTGCCCGGCGGGCCGACGGGCGACTGGCTCGGGAGGCAGACGGGCGACTGGCTCGGGAGGCAGACGGGCGACTGGCTCGGGAGGCAGACGGGCGACTGGCTCGGGAGGCCGACGGGCGACTGGCTCGGGAGGCCGACGGGCGACTGGCTCGGGAGGCAGACGGGCGACTGGCTCGGGAGGCAGACGGGCGACTGGCTCGGGAGGCAGACGGGCGACTGGCTCGGGAGGCAGACGGGCGACTGGCTCGGGAGGCAGACGGGCGACTGGCTCGGGAGGCAGACGGGCGACTGGCTTGGGAGGCAGACGGGCGACTGGCTTGGGAGGCAGACGGGCAGGGTTCACAGAGGCCGGGGACCGGCTCGCAGGGTTCACAGAGGCCGGGGACCGGCTCGCAGGGTTCACAGAGGCCGGGGCCCGGCTCGCAGGGGTCACAGAGGCCGGGGCCCGGCTCGCAGGGGTCACAGAGGCCGGGGTCCGGCTCGCAGGGGTCACAGAGGCCGGGGTCCGGCTCGCAGGGGTCACAGAGGCCGGGGTCCGGCTCGCAGGGTTCACAGAGGCCGGGCGCCGGCTCGCAGGGACAGGTAGCCGCCTTGGCGCAGGGACAGGGGCGGGTAGCCGCCTTGGCGCAGGGACAGGGGTGGGTAGCCGTCTTGGCGCAGGGACAGGGGTGGGTAGCCGTCTTGGCGCAGGGACAGGGGCAGGTGCCGCTTCAGCCCGCCGGCAGGAAGGTTGGGGAACAGAGACAGGTGGTACAGACGCGACAGGAGCTTGGGATAGGGTGCAAGAAGAGGGTGGTACAGGACAGGAGGAAGTAGGCAGGGCGCGGCAAGAGGGGGACACAGAGACAGGAGGGAACGGATCGGAACTGACAGGAGACTGAACAGATGGGTTCTGGTGGTAACTGGGGCGGTGGCCTTTTCGCGGGCCCCTCCACCGGCGGCCACGAAATGCCAACCGGGAGCCCACGAAAAGGTCACGGTCAAATGGGGGCTCTGAATCTGAGTCTTCGGACGGACTGTAAAATGACTGGCTGGACGGAAAATCAAAATCTGAATCAAAATCATAAGAGGTGCACGGGCTCGAATACGGAATATGATAAAAAGTGTCGAAGGAAGAGGGACGCGGGTAAACAAAATCCGGACCGGTACTGGAACGAAACGTGACGAAAGGAGGGCAATCCTCGATATCGGAAAAATCTGAGTCCAACGTACAGTAAGGTGCGCGAACAGGAGAGGAAGGGTGATCGGGTGTGCGGACAGAAGGTGAACTACGCAAATCAGAAAAATCGGAACTACAAAAAACGTGCGGGGACAGAATCGTGTCGTATGGGAGGTCGGAGGAACACGAGGGAAACGCGGAAGTAACAGACGCGGGGGGCGGATCAGAAGCGGGGACAGACGCGGACTCGGAGGGGAGAAACACGGAAGAAAAAACAAGAGGTCTCACACTGGGGGAACGGGGCTGACCGGCGGGCTGAGAACGGATGCGGGCGGGGCGGCGGCGTCGAGTCCGCCGACGCGGACTTCCCGCTGGGTCCTGTGCTGGTCGGAACATTCTGTCACGGGGGAGTACGGCGGTTGAGGAGGCCGGCATGGTTGCAGAGGAGGAGGACCCAAAAGCAGGGGAGCGTCGGGACAGGGGGTTGATTAAATCCATTTATTTATAAACGAACGGGAACAAAAGCGAGAAAAACAGGACGGCAAAAAACTCGAACTAAGGGCGCAGGCAGGCTGGCAAAACAGAAAGCAAAACACTACGGACAGGCTGGCAGGAAAACACGGAGCTGAGGGACTCGGGGCAAGACGGGACTACGAGACAACAATACGATAGAGACAATATGACATGACGTGACAGAGACAATGTTCCGACCCGGGCTGTAACAAAAACCAGGTTTAAATACATACAGCTCTAATCAAACAAACACACGGCAGCTGGGCAGGGACAACAGGCAAAGGGAGCGGATTGGGGGACACGAGGGGCGGGTAACACGGACAGGTGGACTACATCAAAACTAAACGCAGAAAGACGCAACCGGAGCGGGAACAGGAACTATATACGGAAACAAAGGAACAGAACCCCTCAAAATAAACTCACAACCCAAAATCCATGACACCTTGTGTGTATTATTTTTACAAATTACTGACCAAACTAAAGTGTTGTAATATTATTTGTTCTAATCTTCTGAAAAATGACTTTTTTGTGCTACTCCATTGAATGATGCCAAACGACATTGTTTTGTTTTTTAATCGCTGATTGTTTGTTGATAAGGCAGGGCATCACAATAGCTTTAAGTTACTTTGCTGATGCCTTAACAAGCCCTCTATATATTATATTATATTATATTATATTATATTATATTATATTATATTATATTATATTATATTATATTATATTATATTATATTATATTATATTATATTAGTACAACTCCCTGCAGAACATGCAACTGAAATTAATGATTAATAAATAGTTAATAAACAATGACATACAATGTATGTGAAAAGCATGAGTAATTACTGCTTATTTTTAAAATCAGCTTTTAATTACAGTAGATATTGTTGAATGGGGTATTTAATCAGGAGTCCATTACCTGAGACCAATTTGTGAGTCTGTAACTAAATTAGCTCAAAGAAAGACATGTCTAACAGTAGCTGATTTTTTTTTACCTTTAAATCTTGAACATTCAATATAAATTAACACTACACTTATATTTTAAATTATACCACAAGTATTTGGTTTATTAGAATCATTAGAACCCTAAAAGCATTATTATGAATGATATCAACTTCTGTACTGTTCTGTACTATTTGAATTTTTTGAAATTCAAAGTACACCTGTCAAATTTTGGTTTCTGCTGGAAAACAGCTTCATTAAGATTGTTCCGCTTTGAAGTTTGTCAAAATAGAATCTAGGATTAACTTCAAACACGTTTTGCGTCAGTGATTTGTGTCATAATTTTGTGGTACTGTATACCTAAAATGCATTACAGGGAAAAAAAAAATTGAGTTTAAGCTAATGATAAATTTTAGGTGTGGGAACCTCACAAAATGAGACAATACACGATACGAGGTGCATTTTTCTCTTGATATATTGGTCAGGAACTCAATCCACAATATTTTACGATACAACTACTAAGGAGAGATTAAAATAAATAAATACATAAATGAAAAATGTGTTTATCTTGTTATTACCGAAACACAATACTAGCATTTTCACAATGTGTATTTTATTGCAAGTTTTTGTCACAATCGGGTGAATTGAAAACTTTAATAGCAATACGACAAATTTAACTGAGGTACCTTATAGTTTCAGAATAGCAATATGGAAATAGCTTGTATGGAAACAGAGTATAATGGGTATTCTCTTCAAACCTGCTTGGATGAAATTTCTATACTTCTGAATCAAAACAGTAAATTGTTTTAAAGAGATATTTTCACGGCTCGAGCTCCATACTGGTCTATTAAGGACACTCTGTTGTGATGGAAGAGGGCAACTCTTGTATTTATAGCTTCAGAGTCATAGGCTGGGTGGCGTAAGGGTATCTTTCTCCATCAGCATGCACATTCACTTACGAGTGTTTACAGTGAACTCTTTGGCTAGCAATTACTTATTCAAAGAGAAATTAATTGCCATAAATTTTCGTCAGCATTTTTAGGTAGCGCTTGAGAGAAGGACGATTTGTTTCCCATCTAATGCTATCATAACCCTTTATCAGGATGAGTAAAAGTGAGGTCAAGACAGTGTTGTCCACTACTTAACAGATGAAATGATGGTTTAGACAACTAAATTTGGACTACGTAAGAGTATTTGTCCAAAACTGAAATGATGAATTAGTCCAAGTGGGTCTTGGCGATCGTAAGTTTCTAAGTGCTTCTTTCACAGCGCAATATTTTGTTCAGGCTGGTGTTTCATGCGGTAATTTTTACCGCATGAAGAAAGCTTTGACTGAACTACATGCCATGATAATGAATTATGAGAAATATCCTTATTAAAAAGAAAATAACTTGAAATGATTTAATGTCCCGTTTCATTTGATACTATTAGTGGATTATTTGAAATGTAAGGTTCTGAAGGTCTTGTGTTTCATTTTATGTTATATGTTGTCCCTCCCGTGAAAATGATTTCTGTTTTAAACACTTACTGGTCACAACTGTCTGTACAAAAGCAGTATTAATTAAAATCGTAGATTACATTGGTTCAGAACTGGTCAAACAGTCCACTGAAACCAGTTTTTGTCCCATAATGTCTTTTTTGTTTGTTTGTTTTTTGTGTTTTTAACCCAACTGGTTTCAATGTATAAAAACAATGTCTGTTTGTTTTTTTTTTCATGGATTGATGTAAAATAAGTTACCGTTCCCTCTGCCATCAGTGCATTACCAGTGGACAACGCAGACAAGAAGGGCCCTAATGCAGGAGGGCAGCTGTCTGGCAGTTTGCAATTGGGCACCCAGCAGCAGAACCAGCAGCTCCTCTTGACCCCAGCCAGCCTCCAGCTTGCTCAACTCCAGGCCCAGCTCACCCTCCATCGCCTTAAGCTGGCTCACGGCGGCAATACAGCCACCGCGGCCACTGTTCTCAATCAGGTTCTTTCCAATGTTGCCATGGCCCAGCCCCTCTTCAATCAACTGCGGAACCCCCAAGTCGGCTTCCCCACAGGGGTGCTGGGTTTTCCGGCTTCAAATTCAGCCTTGGGGGCTGTCGGATTCAACCAGAACGCAGGCCATGTGAGACTGAATCATCATGGTGGGGGACCCGCGGCGGGCCAACAGGGTGTGGAGTTTGCTAAAAAGCCCGGGCCTACGTACCCCTCTGATATCGACAGGCGTCCTCAGTACAACTTGGGAGGGACATCTGCAGCATCGCTCCCTGCTGCTGATGCGCATTATCCCATTGTCAGCGCTCAGGCAAAACAACTGAACAATGTTGGCTTCAAACCAGACTTCTATGGACAGGATATCTCCAGCCAACAAGCCGGATTCAATGTCGGTGATCAGAACATGAATCTGTACAACTGCACAGGACAGACAGATCAATGGAATGGCCCAACCAACGTCAGTCACGCTACGACTGCGCCGTTGGCCTCTGATGTTGCCACTGTTTGGAATGCGGCTGGGCAAACGGCGAGGTCCAGAAATGAACTGTATAACCCGGAGGAGCCCACTTCTGACCACAAGTTCAAGGCTGATGGCATGCAGGGTTTTGGGAGTTACCAACCCCAACATGGAAGCGAGGAAACTTTGTTTGCAGGTACCAGGACACTTCAGCCACATCAAGTTAATGACTACCATGCTGTCACACCCACCCAACTGCCACACCAGTGCAGCATCTGTGACAAGAAAGTCTACAACCTCAAGGTGAGTTAGATGTTTGGTAAAAAGCGATGAAAATACAATTTATTACAATGTGTATGGAAAGTATTGCACAGTTTCAAGTCTTAACCAAGTTTCAAATAGAAAAAATAAATAAATCAAGCAAGTCGAGTCAGATTTTTTGAGTTAAGCAGGTTGATTTTTAGATATGAGCCATTGAGCAACTTTTTAACGTGAAATTATCTAAAAGTCTGTTTTTGTCCCACTTCCCACTGTCCGCGCTCTTCAAAGATTGGCTGGAACTCGAGCAGAGGCCAGCTGATGTAGCAAATAAATTAAATGGAGTTAATGAAGTTAAGAATTTATGCAGTAATTTTTTGTTAACTTGAACTCGAAAAGAGAATGTGTCATTTGCCACCATTAAACTATAGTACTGTACTTACCTTCTACAGTACTGTACAGATGTTAGTTATCATTTGTCCATTCCTTATTTCGAAACAATCAATCATCATTTGATTGGGCCGCCGGCCATGCAAAAATCAAGTTTTTTTTCTGCTTTAATATATATATATATATATATATATATATATATATATATATATATATATATATATATATATATATATATATATATATATATATATATATATATATATATATATATAATGAGTTTGACACCCCTGTAAGAGCAATTTGATCAGATCAAATCAGCAGCAGGTACGATGTGTGCTGGCAATCAATGTGCATGCTCACTTGGTATAGAAAATACTTTGCATTTGAGTTGACCCACTGTTTTGCTGTTGTATATGTAAGTCTTGGCAATCGACATATTTTAATTGTTGAACTCACCCAATTATGACACTGAAATTGACAACATTGCAGGCTTTGCATTGTGAGAGGTAGCACCAAGGTCGTACGTCACGACACTACGTTAGCTAATATCACTCATATCATGCAAAAGTGTAACAGAGGCAACTATTTATTTAAGTTAACAAAGTTAAGTCACAAACCTATTGTAATGTCAAACTGGCGGATATTATTTTATCAACACCCACCAAACTAAATTTAACCAACATATGATGGTTTTGAGAGGTGTTAAATTAAAACCCTGCTAGCAATGTTTGCATCCGTGCATCTTTTGCCAGGTAAATTAGGCAGTGGATAACAGCAGATCATTACATTAATTAATTAATAAATAAGTCTATAATTGGTGATCTTAAATACATTAATTCTGCCTGAGTTGCAAATATCAGAATGCATTTGAAAGCATCTCATGTCTTGTCCACATCACGTCATGTTAACACTCTGGTCTCGCTAATGTCTGGGACTTGTGTCATATTTTACAGTCACAGTATATGTGATTGATTTGTGTTCTATCTTTTTCTTTTTTTTTTTTTTTTTGGGGGGGGGGTACCCAAACTACTGTAGAACTCAAGGAGTCATATGAGTATAACAAAGTTCAAGGGAGACATTTAACAAGATAAGAGCTCATGTGAAATCACGGTACGTCATAAACAGTCCCGCAACGTTAGAGGCTCAATTTCAGAAGTGCTGGTATGCCGCGCCACTGCATACTGGACCACTTAAAGCACTGTAAAGGCTGTTGTGCATGCTCTTACACCTCAGCCTATGTCATTTGCCCACTATCATTATAGGAACATAGCTTTGATTAGAAACTTGTTGGGAAGTGAGACTTTCATTCAAAACTTGCTAGCTTTAAAATAGTACTCTACATTCCCTATTTGAGATACAATCCTAAATCATTTACGCAAAATTCTTAGCCATCCCTTCTATATATGCAGATACACATGCAGATGGACTTAACAACTCATCAAATGACATGTCATAAATCACAAGATTAATTGAAAACAACAACATGCTCTGAGCCTCTTTAAATGCACATAGCTTTAAGTTGGTACACGAAAGGGAACAGCTTCTGGTGTAAGATGTCAGGAGCTCATGCGTGTCTACTTGCGTGTGTATTTTCAGGACTGGGACCAGCACGTAAAGGGAAAACTACACCTGCAGAACCGAATGTTGTACAATCATGACAGGTGAGCGTTCAAATCATTTTCATCTGTTCTAGCACCATATCGGTCTGCTCAGAACAGATGTATCGCTTTCTCTTTTTAAAAATGTCATTTAGTTTAATGCTAAATACAGAAATCTTGGTGCCTCCGTGAATCTGAGCACTGTCACGAAATATGAGGGCATTGGGCAGGAAAGACAGCTAAAATGAGCATTTTGCTTGATTGTTCCAGCTCGGTTCCAGTGGTATCAGCCGGAGCAGCTCACTACACACTCGGTAGGCCTACTGATAGCACTCTCAATGGCGGGGACTCTACACTGAACTACACTGCTGCAGGTCAAGGTAAGGTTTTCGGTAACATGGTCCACACAGTGGGTCTGTCAGTGTCAGTTTTTCAAAAGAAGGCAATTTGTAAATGACAGAAATTGATGAAGCCAACAGAGAGAGTTAAAACTCTATTATAAATAGATGCAGCACCGGGCCATGTCTAGAATTAAATATATGGTTCAGTCTCCTCTTACATGCTTTATTTTTTGATGGTGTGAGCATGTCATCCATCCATCCATTTTCTAAAGCCGCTTATCCACACAAGGGTCGCAGGCTTGATGGTGCCTATGACTTGGGGCAGTAGGCGGGGGGCACCCTGAACTGGTTGCCAGCCAATTGCTGGGCACACAGAGATGAACAACCATTCACGCGCCCAATCACACCTAAAGACAATTTTTTTATGTCCAATATGCCTGCCATGCATGTTTTTGGAGTGTGAGAGGAAGCCGCAGTGCCCGGAGAGAACCCACACAGGCGCAGGGAGAACATGCAAACTCCACACCGGAAGGCCGGAGCCAGGTGGATTTGAACTCAGGTCCCTGAACTCTGAGGCAGACCACTGTTCCACCGAGCCTCCCTGAGCCAATAAAATATTCATTGAACATAAATTAAACATAAATTTATATTTTTTCAATTGTCTATGAAAATGGAAGCCTTAGTGGCAATATTCAGTGGTATCATACCATTATTTGTTTCAGTTGCCTACCTTAATTGTTTCCACAGATGTGTCCTCAGGGGTCACCACCTCATACTTGCAATCTGCAGCCATGAAGAATTACCCTTTGCCGAACACGGGATTTACGACACAACAAGCCGAGTCAAAGGTCTGACAAATGTGTGGATTTTTTCACATTTGCGTTATATACTCCTATAAACAAAAATATGCTGCTGGTGATGACAACAAAACAATGAGGTGATATCACCAGTTCCATAGTAAGATAACTTTTCCGTGCATATTCACGTTTGACCATATGCTCCTTTTATTGGCAAGCAGCGGACCTCAGAGACAGGAAATTCATGTGATTCTTTCAGTTGCTCACTGGTGAAGGCTTTCATCGTATGAGTGTGGAAATATTTATAGGCTATTCTACATTAGCTAAAGTTAGTTCCCATAAACGCACACCTGTCTGAGTAGTAGAACAGGTGAGGTTTTATCATTTTAAAGCCAGTTGTTTCACAGTGTTTGTATATGCTTCCACAGCAAAAGGCAATAAAACTAACACATTGGCAAAAACAATGACATCAAAAGAAATTCCCCCCAAAAATGAAATAACCAAGAAGAATGAAGAACATAAAGTATCAGAGTAAAGCACAAGAGGCTGACTAAAATGTTCATATTAGCATATTAAGAATTTTTTCTTTGAACTAAAGTTTCATGCCATCCTTCAGTTGAGACGGTAGCTTCAGGAATGACAAACCAAACACAAAAACAATAAACACAGGATTACACTTAAATACTGTTAGCAGTGCAAGCCTAACAACCTTTAGGCAGCTGTGACAAGCTACACAACAAGTAAAGCTGAGTAAAGCGATACCCGGGATTTGCATGCAAGGACTGTGAAACGTTGGGAAGAACTGTGAAAGTAAGCAGGCCAACTCCTTGGACAGTCAAACATGAATACTGCTTTGCACAAACAAACAGATGTGCCCTCTAGATAGAGTCCAGTCAGTCAGAGCCATGTTAAATAGTTGTATGCATGTATTTGGCCAGGAACTATAGATAACAGTTCTGATGTTAATGTAAAAAGAAGTTAACCACTGCCACTCTGTTAAAAACAACAGAACAGTGAATTAGCTTATGTTGATTGCTGAATTTTGATTGTGAGTCTGTACCGAACACTATTTTGTCAGATTTTTGTTTGTTTTTATCCAAAGTGTTTTTTTTTTTTTCTTTCAATGTCTAAAGCCACTGATATGTAGCGCCGGTTTGTCGTCTCAGCTACTATTCACCACCTGGGCTTTCACAAGCACACGACAAACACCAGTAAAGTGCAGAGAGACTCTTCTTCTCTCGAACATTCAGAGAACATTAACAGCCTATAATGGGATCTGTTTATTGAGCCCAGTGTATATTGACCTTTATGTGCTCTGATGGTGGCAGGGGTACTGGCATTGAGCTGTTAATAGAATTATCGCGCTTGTAGCTTTCAAACTGCCAAAGTCCGCTTGCTGGCCAGAAACCATTAAACTGTCACCAAATGCAAACTTTCCACTAGGTGAAACTAAAAGTAACTGAAAATGCAGACGTTGCAGTTATTTTTAAATGCGGTTGGGAAGGTGCCTGCACAGTTACTAAAATACAAACAAGATATCAAGCACAAATATAATAATACAACAGTAATAAAATAAATATAGAACAGACTTAGAATAAAAGAAGAGGTAAAACAGACAGTGCCAAGATTTCTCGCCGAGCATGGAGTGAACGCCAGAGAGAAAAGACAAAAAGCAGCTGGTTAAAGGACCTAACTGCCCTGGTAGTAATATGAGGCTGAACAAGCTCCAACAAATATGATGGTGCCAAAACATTTACGCACTTGAAAACAATTAATAAAACATTAAACTGGGTCCTAAAACAAAGAGGCAGCCGGTGCAAGAATGCAAGGACAGGACTAATATGATCACACTTGTTTTTCCTAGTCAGCAAACAGGCATTTGGAGTGCCGACAGGTTGAGACCAACAAGCAAAGAATTACAGTAGTCCAGGCGTGCTGTAACAAAGGTATGGATACGTTATTTAAAATTATCTGTGGGAAGATACTCCCTTATTTTTAATAAGAGTCTCGACTGAAAAAAGCTTGTTTTGATTATCAAGCTTATTTGCTTGTCATTTAAAATGACTGTCAAAAATAAAACAAAGTTTCCCTTGCAAAAGGATGACAGTGAGTCTTAAGAGTCCCAATGGCAGGAGGCCAAATAAATTTGTCTCAGTTTTGCTTTGGTTCAAGGAAAGAAAGTTTTCCTCCATCCAAGACTGTCTAATAAAACCTAGACCAAGATCTGACCATCATTTGCAAAACAATGGAATGGTACATTTTGTTTTGTAACATATATATAAAAAGAAGAGGGGCCAAAATGGAACCCTGAGGCACCCCATAGCACAAAGGGGAGGTGTCTGAGGAATATTGCCCCAGCTGGACAGAAAAACATCTGTCTGAGAAGTAGGATTGAAACCACCTCAGAACAGTACGATTAAAGCCCACACAAGCATTTAATCATGGTAGAAGAATATTGCGATCAACTCTATCAAAAGCAGCTGACAGATCCAGAAGGACCAGGACTGCAGAATTACCGAGGCCAACTGTTAAAGAGATCATTTAAAGTTCTTAAAATGCTTATAGTTTATTATTATTTAATTATTTTGTATGAAGATATTCTTAACTTGTAATTTATGAAACGTGACCACAATGAGCACTGTAATAAAAATGGTGCCAAATACACAACGCCACAAATTAGGTAGACATTACATCTCCTGCTATGTTTACTGAAATACAGTCTGTGTCTCATTATTAAATGATGTTGAAAATGCAATTATGTGTCAGTGAGTATACTTTGCAGTATCAAATGTTTGAAACTTCTAAACTGACAAGTGTGTAAGTCTAAATGTGAAAAATTCTAATTATACCGCCACACTCACATGGTCGCTATTAATAGAGCCAACTGCATCAAAGACATGCTGTGTGCTAGTGTTGCATTGATAATGACAATACTCGTTTCTAGCTGTGACCGCCACCACAATGTTACATAGATTACACTGTATGATATAATTTATAATACGACTGTCATCATTATAATTCCCTTTCTATGTTAACGACAAAGGTGCAATCACATGGTTGTTCCTGTGAGATCAGTTTGGACCACCTGCTGAAGTTACCAATTATGGTAACTTCACACTCACTGAAGGCCCTTGGGAAAATTCTCATTACACCCTGAAGAGAAATGTCAGAGTCAGGCTGTTGGGCAACTATGTCACACCCCCCAAGCAGTCGGGGTTTCATTACCTTGCTCAAGGGCACAGTGTCCCAATTGCCAAGACAAAGATGGAGTCACTGCTGGCAATTTTTTTTCTCAGATATTGCTGTTTTTCTTGGTCTATTTTCAGCCATTCCCACCTAGAAAGGCCACCACAGGACGTGTTGTTCACATCTGCAACCTCCCTGAAGGCAGTTGCACCGAGAATGATGTCATCAATCTGGGACTGCCCTTTGGCAAAGTAACCAATTACATCTTGATGCGCTCAACCCATCAGGTATAAGAACATAATATTTATTTTTAATTGGTAAATGCTTTATAATGTGATTGCACATGTAAAACAAAAACAATACACCTGTTGTGTGCGTTTTTGTTGTTGTTGTTTATTTAAATGCGCTGTCATCAGGCCTTTCTGGAGATGGCCTATATCGAGGCAGCTCAAGCCATGGTTCAGTATTACCAATTGACACCGGCCATGATAAATAATCAGAAAGTTTTGATTAGAATGTCCAAGAGATACCAGGAGCTACAACTAAAGGTAAGACTGAAATAAAACATGTCTGTATCATGTTCAAAGTTTAAAAAAAAAAAAAAAATGGAAATGCTGAATCAACATTTCTTTTTTTTTTATAGAAACCGGGTAAAGATGTTCAGACAATCATCCAGGATATTGCCTCCCATTGGGAAAGAGATGACATGCAAGAACTTGAGCAGTAAGAAAATCTTTCATGAAAACCATCACAAAATGTGCGTGACGCGCCGTAAGCGTTTCACAGCACCCTATTCTCAGTGCGGTTTCCCCCCACAGTCAGATGATATTCTCCTATACTCTAGGTGGCAGTAAATAGAGTCATCCAAGCAACACTACTCTTTAACAGAAGTAGAAAATCCCTGTAGATTCAAACGATCTAAATTCGAGCATTTGTTTACTGTTTGCTTTCTTTGATGGGGAGGGACAAATTGATTCCTTTGACCCCAGATAATTGTGTGAACATGTCACATGTTTTTGTCAGTTAGAATTTGAAACAGTCATGAAATGAAGAAAATATTCCATTTTATATTTTAAATTCTGTGACATCCTTTTTAAGCTAATGTTAATCCTTGTGTAGTATTTTGATCATTTTTGGTTTATATTCTTCCACATTCTCACAATATTTTAGCCAAGGGATGCCACATAGTAGTGGAATAACTAAGTGGCCATGCCATGTTACCACTATGTGGGTGAAATTTCAGCTCCCTAGTGTTTTCTTTCTTTGCTTTCTCCTTGTTGTGAAATTCCCATTTTGTCAAGATGAAAGGATTGGACAAAATATTGCTCAAAGGTGGAAATGATAACTTCTCCGTAAGTGTAGTACTGTACATAAATTGTCAATGGAGGTGGGCACTAAATGAAATCTTGCCTAGCGCGCCACAAATTTGCTTTTTTGTTAAAAGTTCATTTGTACATGACAGTATCAAGGTTATACAAACAATAAATAATGTCTAAGGTCAGAAAAGTCCCCCAAAAAAGGTTCTCGTTTAAACTGAAGCTCCTGGAATGTCACAAAACAGCTCCCAATTTATTCATTTAATTTACTTTCCCCCAGCTACATGCCAGACAGAGCCCGCTCTCGCAGCCCCGTTAGAAGCTCCCTGAGCCCTCACTCGCACAGTCCCAGTTTCACATCGTGTAGCTCAGCCCACAGCCCCCAGGCGGTACCGTGCCGAGCTCAGGAGAGAAGCACCAATGGCCAGGGCCCACGCCGAGGTTCTTGGGACTGGTCTTCACACTATAGGCGAGGGGAAGATGAAAAGGAGAGGGATGAAGCCTCCAGGCGGAATGGCTGCACCGCTGACACCGACCGCCACCATGAATGGCCATCCGAGCGGCGGAAAGCCTACGGGAAACCTTCGGATTATACCACCAGGTCGGCAGACGAGCGAGGATTAGATAAAGGGATGACTGGAAACAGAGACTTCCCTCGAAGCAGTCCTCAAGGCAAGTCCTTCAACTCCTACCGGAGCCTGGAGGAAAGCTTCTACATGAAATCGGACAAGGTGACCAGATCTCCGTACCAAAGACACGATAGCAAGTCAAGGAGGAGGAATGGCAGCGAGCACAGCAGGCATTCCAGGCATGTGGAGAGTGAGATGATTGATGAGCCACATCACAGAAGTCCAGAATCCAAGAAACTGCGTTCACCCAGCAGGGGGAGAAGTAGGAAGCCAAACAAGAGGTGCACCACTTCAGAAAAACATGACAGCTCCACTAAAAATACTGTGAGTAACAAAAACACCCAATTACCATGAGCCACAGGTTATCTTGCTGTATAAACGTGTTTAAAATGTAAACAAACATTAAACACTTTAAGACCAAACTGCACTTCATGTAGTGTGTGTATACAGTTTATATATATATATATATATATATATATATATATATATATATATATATATATATATATATATATGCACGCACACACATAGCCAATTGATTGGGCACACAGAGACAACCAGAGTACCTGGAGAGAATCATAAGGAGAGCATGCAAACTCCACACAGGAAGGCCAGGCCCAGCTGGAATTTGAACGAGGGACCTCTGAACTGTGAGCCAGACGTGCTAACCAGTCATCCACCGTGCCACACTTACTTTATATTGTATAGTAAAAAATATTTTTTTTGAAAAACTGCCAAAAATCTTTAATATGGCTATTTTGCAAACAATAACTACCATATAACAATAACCACAACCATAATATAGCGGGGCAAAACTGCAGTTAAATTCTGTTCACCAGATTCTTATTCACTTTCCATCGCAGGATGGCCAAACCAAAGAACATGTCTCACCTGTGGACAGCAACAAAACAAAGGATGCTGCTGAAAGCTTGAAGTTAAAGGACACTGTAAGTAACAAGAAGAAGAAAAACATATGGTAACATCTGTAATCGTTCTTAGCTGTGTATTAAAATACTTTTTGTTAATTACTTTGCAAGGAAAAGGGATTGGACAGTGGGGAAAACACTGATGATGAATGTTGCTACCCCAAGAACATGGAGGAATTTCTTACAGTAGATGAAGTGGGAGAAGATGATTTCATTGTCGAGCCGGACCTTCCTGAGCTGGAAGAGGATGCGACTTGTCCTGATGAGTCTGCAGAAGAACAAACACAAGTGATGCAGGAGTCTTCACTGCCCCCCTTACTCGCTTCGGAAGAGCAGGAGACATCTGTCAGCCAGTCTGTCCAGGAAGAGACATGTGAGAACGCTCAAGTCCAAACAGAAAGATCTGGGAATGAGAAAGCACTTGTAAATGAGACGAGTGTGGAAGAAGAAATTAAAAGTCCTGTGACTTCAGAACCAGCAGTTACAAACCTAAGTGAATTTCCCAATGAGGAGTTTGAAGCGGCGCTGGAGGAGACGAGTACAGAAGACAAAGTTTCTGACAGTGAGCCCTCAGAAGAAGAGACAGTCAAGAATCACCTCGAACTACCCGAGGACAGCAAGGTCCAGGATGTGGTCCGGGTCACTGAGGCCAATTCCGATGATACTGAACACAGGGACAACATTCCTAAAAAAGGTAATTTTTTTTTTTTTTAGGCTGTGAAAGTTAAAGCGTTAACTCTGGAGATTAATTTCTACAAAGCAAATGAAACAAACTAGTTCTATTTCCTTCCTGTGTCAGCTGAACTCTGCTAACTTAGAAACCAAGTAGAGGAGAACCATCGGCACAGAGACAGAAAAAGATGGACCTTTATGTCGTTAAAGTTTAAAAAGCTCATTGGAAAAATACTTTTTTTTTTACCGTATTCTATTCATTGTTAATATTTATTCAATATGCACAAATCGTTTTGAGAATTATTTGTATGAGATTTGGTAGTTTTGCCCAATAATTGTATTTTATAGGAAAATAATCATATTAAAGGATCAAAGAAAGCTATCACAAGTCTATCCATTCATCCATCCAATATTTTATCTGCTTATCCTCTGGCAGGAAATACTTTTTACATATCCTACCCTTAAGTCTGCTTTACATGTTCACCAATCATATTGACATAACCCATCATAAAAATGTAGACTGCACATAAACCAAGGAAAACAAAGTGCTCGCCTCAAATAAATCAAAGCATAGTTTTTCAAAAGTTTTGTTGTTCCTGATGTCGCTTTTATTTGCAATTTGCTTTCTGCAGATATTGAAGCGCCATCGTCATCTATTGAACAAGAGAAAGTCGTAATCGAACACATCATCCCTTTAGGTAAGCGGGCTCCATTTGATTACATATCAGTTGCAGCGAGCTGGGAAAAGAACCGATGTTTTATATTTTCCACATACTCAAAATAGCAAATGGTCATTTACTCCTTGTATAGTTCATCATTCTAGCAGCCTAAAGATCTTTAGCGTCTGCTGTCTTAGCGTGAACGTTCAAGCGTTATCGTGTCCACTACTAATAATGGCACTGACAACCTGATGCATTAGCACTCTAATTGACGGGAATTGGCCGGCCACTTGCTGACCTATTTCCGTGATCTGCTTGTGAACTGCACCCGGAGAGAGGAGTATTTATATTATTATCAGCACTGGAATGGCATGGCCCAGCACATGCTGCACAGGGCCTTACATAAGCCGCTGCTGCGTGGCAACAATAGATCACAGACACGAGAGCTGTCTAACATGAGTAACACGGTTATTTTGGCTGGATGATGCCTGGACAAGCTGGTTTTCTTTTATTTTTTATTTTTATCCCGAACAAACTCAGCACGACTGAAATCAGTGATTTATTCATATACAGTATTCATATTTATTGGGAAAGACTTTTGTCACGTAGTACAGTAATATATTGCTTTGTCATTTGAAAAGCAAACTTCCAGCATTCCTGACAAGGAACCCAGTCGCTTTGACACCAAGAGAATTAAACGGTCCTCTTTGATTTTGTAGGTTAATTGTTCATTGATTTGCAGGAGTGGAGTTCATTGAGCCAAGGACTGGTTTCTTCTGTAAACTTTGTGAACTGTTCTACACCAGCGAGGAAACTGCAAAGATGAATCACTGCCGCAGTACTGTGCACTATAGGAACCTACAGGTTTGTGCCGTTCATGTCCTCCACACATTACTCCTGTTTATGTATGGTTATCTCAGCATCATCCGCGTTAAAATTCTACTTATTGTGTGCTTCTCAAATAGTTATGGACCTATATTAATGCTCTCATTTAAGATTCAAGAGTTTTCTTGTCATATGCATAGTAATACCACACAATGAAATTCTTTTTCTGTTCACTTCCTTGAGCAGACTATATTCCATAATCGAGCAAATAATAAGGTAGACGATAAAAAAACTGTAACAGAGCAATGAAGGCATAACATTGAGTAACATACAGTCTGTCCAACATATTAGTTACTGATGATCATTTTTTCATTGGTTTATTAGTAGGAAAAAAACCATCAACTATTCAAAGATAAAGAAAAGTTGAACCGCCAATGTGGAGGGAACATGCTTGACTGGCAAACTTCAAAATACATTCCGACGTACTTGAAAATACAGTCAAACGTATAGTTGATATACTTGCGATTTGCAAGTGTGTTCAAGTGTGCAAGACAGTAGTCTGGCATTAGGAGAAAAAATGCTGTTTTTAGCATTTAGCTGACAAGTACAGGAAGTGTTTCCAAATATGTTTGAACATACTTGCAAATATGCTCAAACCTACATTCAAATACACTTGCATACAGCTTTGAAAATAACATTACATAAGATGATACTCTAGAGCTTTTTTGAATAGTGTTTTTTTTCTCGTGCATTTGGATGTACATTCCTTGTAGCATGAGGAAAAAATGCCATTTTTAACGTAGTATGTTCATACACACTTTGAAGATATTGGCAAGTACGTTCGAACAAACTTGCAAGAACATGTAAATACATTCTAACGTACTTGTGCTAATAAGTGCCTTATTAGTAGAAAAAAATGTCAACTATTAAAAAAAACGAGTGTGGAACTGTCAATGGGGAATGCACATTTTTGATGAGCAAACTTGCTTGAAAGTACTTGCAAAAATGTTTGAATGTCTAATTAAGCTGTGCAAATGCATTTGCAGTTGTGTTCAAGTGAGCAAATCAGTACTCTGGCATTATGGAGAAAAATGCTATGTTTTGGCATTTAGCTCACAGGTAGATAATCTCAATTGTTTTTCAACATACTAACAACATTTTTTTTAACCTACTTTCAAACAGCTTTAACCATACCAGTAATACATAAGTTAGTATAATAAATAAAATCGTAATTAAAAGAATGTTTTTAAATATTATATTATTACTCATGCATGTCCAAATATTGACAGATATTTCTGAAAAACTTGCAACTTGTTTTTTCAAATACATTTTGAAAGAGTTTGTCCATCGAAACTGTTTACCCCTTCTTGTGGCAGTTCCACTCTTCCGTAAAAGTATGCATGTCGTTTCATCAGATTTGCTTACTCTATGAGATACTATATGTATGTGGACACACCCACTGTATGCAGAAACACTAATATTTCATGTTCTCCTGATCCTTAACCGTCGTCTGTTACATTATTGTCAATTCAGCAGCAAGCCGTGTCACATTTCTGTGTTGGCCGGCAGCACAGCTGACGCAAGTCAGAGGAGAAATGATTCCCAAGCATTCAATGTGTGACATTCCGGCAAGAAAAATGTTCTGAACACTTGTGCTGTCTGTCAAAGCTGCATGTGGTCCCTATGTTATGTATATAGATATTTAATGGTTTACATTTCTTCTGATATTATTACCCATGAGTTGTAATGCCCTTTCACAGCAGGGTTGATTATCTTATTTCTGCTTTATATCAGAAGACAAATAATATCATTTAAAACATGAATTGGTACAAATTTGATGGAAACATGATATTGCGCAAACTGTGCGCAAGGCCAATTTATTCAGTGTTATTGAATAAAGACCATTACACTTAAAAAAAAATAGCTTGTATAGTGTTAGTTGTAAGGTAAACAAGGTGAACTGCTTTCTAAGTGTTTTTTTTTTCCCTAGACGTATTCCTTTTAGGTCAGGTTTGAGCTGCATCTTTTTCCAGGCAAATATTGTACCTTAAATCACTGTAATAAACCATAATCCTAAATATGTAATCCTTTTTATTTCTCATCCATTCACACAGAAATACCTGGCCCAGTTGGCACACGAGAGCCTGAACCTCGCTGAATTTTCAGCCACACAGTGACTTCTTGGCCTTTTACCTCTTGGAGAGCAAGCAGCACAAATGGAATTTATGGAGGCATAAAAATATAAGATACTTGCACACGTTTTAGGCTACTGGAATAATGCTTGGATACCTGGAATGTGAATCATAATTGTGTTTCAAATTTGTACATACTTTAATGTATAGGAGGGGTATTTATTAGTTTTATTCTTGTACTTACAAAATGTTATTTAATTTGGATGTCGGCACACTTCACAAGTTCATTTGCTTTCAAGACAAAATCGGATTTCCATTGTGGCCTTTGAATCGTCAAAATAATAATAGATTCTACTATTGCAATTACGTAGTGACTTAAATGATGCCAATGAATGTTTTTACTCAGTTGAAACTGAGGCAGATTCTCAGGTTAATTGTATTTTTGAGTTTCCAACTCGTGTATTATTTGCAATTTATTGATAACCTGAAGTCTTTGTAACGCTTCTAACTCTGGACTTGTGTGCACTACAGATGTCTTTTAGGCAAAAATCGCTTCATGTGTACCAATAATGATGCAATGGCTTTGCTAATCTTGCATATTTGGTATGTAACCTACAAAAATAACCCCTCACTGTACCAGCTTTACTGCCTCAACATTTTAAATATGGGACGTTAAACTGGACCATGTACAGTAAAACAACATACGTGACTGTTGCTTGTTTCAAAGCCATTTTTTTTGTACACTTGCAAACCTTATCCTTGATGTCAATATTGTTTCCTCCAGTGTAATTTTCATGTGAATAAATAGTACTTATTGGAGGGTGTTATGGGTGTGTGTGCGTGTTTTTTTGTTTTTTGGGGGGTTTTTTTTGCATTATTTTCGCTGACAGATAAAATCATTATTTCGGTATTATTAAGCGTGGATGGCTTTTGCACGACATTATGTCACGTGTCCTACATACACAGGGTCCATATTGTACATCCCATGCATCAGCGCCACCTTTTTTTAAGGCCTGCTTGGGACGATATTATTGGAAAAGAGCGCCCTCAAGTGTTGAGGCAGAATAGTTTAAAAACTCATATAATTGACCATGAGTGTTACTTATTTTCATTTGTTATTTACAGGAATATGAATATGTACATCACACACATATGGGCTGTATCAGGTAATCATCATATGATTTACTGTAAGGAAGGTGGTCACAAGTTACCAGTTGAATACTCACTTTGGAAAATGTGTTTTCATATATTTTTCAAAGTAAATACACAAAAATATGTGAATCAATGACTGTTAAAAAAACGTTTTTAAATATTAGAAGAATATAAAAATTATGTACAAAACTTTAAATGTGTGAGTGTGTGTGTAATCAGGGTTAGGTTAAGTCATATATGATATATAAATATACATAATATATAAATACATTCATAATTTTGTGTTGTTATATATGTTGTATAGATATGTTGAATGTGTAGGACCTAACAAGATTTGTACTTTTTCTTACTCTCTTTGAACATGTACACTGGTTGCCAGCCAATTGCAGGGCACACAGACAAAAAAAAAAAAAAAAAACATTCATATACGCTATCACACCTAAGGACACTTTTAGTGTGTCCAATACACCATGCATGCTTTTGGAGTGTGGGAGGAAGCCGGACTGCCCGAAGAGAACCCACGCGGGCTCGGGGAGGACATACAAACCCCACACAGGAAGCCTGCTGGATTCAATCTCAAGTCCCTTGACTGTGAGGAGTGCTCACCAAGGCTCCACTACAGTCAAACCAATCAATCAAAATATAAGGTAGGAAACAGCAATTTACATATCTTGTTAGTTAGTGAGTTAGTGAGTAGGAAAGTAGGTTAGTTAGTTGTTCAGCCAAGTAGTTCTTACATTTCCATTGGCTGAGGTGTTTTTAAAACCCCGCCTCCGTCAGCCAATCAGAGAGCACAACAAAGAGCTTACGTGTAGGAGTTGCTGGGTAGACAAATCCAAACGACGTAGTTCACATCAGCACAGCGTTTGAGCACTGCAGACGACCGCTGATTCATTTGTGAGTTATCGATGAAGTTTACACACCATAATATGTTGGGAAACATAGTCTATTCTCATGCATTGTTCGGATTTTTTTTTTTTTTAGATATCTTGGCGTTATGCCCGTTTTTATTTGGTATTTTTCTTGCTTTGCTAGCAAGTCTCTTCTTTTTAAACGACGTGGCTGCTAAACAGACGACAAACTGCACGTCTGCGTTTCAGGCATTCGTATTATAAATACAGTATATCGTTGGTTGGTAGTGAGCATTCATGCTATATGCTACTGCTAGGCATTGTTTATCAACAGTGGGACTTTGAATGAAGGGAACTGTGGGGGTGGGCCTCTGTTGCGTCGGTTCGTGTCTGGGCATGTTTTCATCGTCCAACCTTTACATTCTGCTCTTGGACATTGCAGGTTTCCACTAATTCTTCTTTTGCAATTGCATCATCTGTTTCCTGTTGTCGGAGATGGCAGCTGATTGCGAGGCCTGGCTCAACTCCAACCCCGTCGGTGAGTGTGAGCCATTCCGAGCCATTTTAAATGCACCATCAGCTGTGCTAATGGGGGGAGAAGTGTCATACTCTTTTCATTCCTTTACAAGTAATCGTGCAATTAGAAAGGATGAAGACAATGCAGAGTTTGACATTTATTTTATTAACTCGATTTCTAATTGTTCAGTGGAACCTACATTACATTATACCGTATTCCGACATTTATGTATTTTTTTTCAATATGGACAAACGTCACTCATCGGTGTATGATGTCATGTGATGTAATCTAAACAATTGCATCCTAAAATATGACATGCTTTGAAATAAATGAACCAATTTAAGATTGACCTCATGTTTGGCATCTTGATCAAATGCGGTAGTGCAGGAGTCAGCAACCCATAGCCATATTGTTCCCAAAACAATAACAAAAATTGTAAGCCTTCGGTCAACATGACCAAATGTGTCATGTTTCTAAACCATGTTAAAACAAAAATTGTACCCCCCCACCCCCCATCTTTTGCCATTTTCATACATTTTTGAAGAAGTTCTAGGGAGCCACTAGGATGGCGCTAAAGAGCTACATGCGGCTCTTGAGAGCAGGGTTGCCGACCCCTGATCTCATGATAAACGAGAACGTCCACCCTCACAGCCGGTTCGGGATTCAAATCCTGCATTTCTGTGTAGAGTTTGCATGTTTGACTTGTTAAGTTATGCTTGCTGAAGTTTTCTATAGTCACATCATATTATTTTTGTTTAGAATCCAGCTTGTCCCATCAAGAGTTGACTACATTAATGTAGATTTTTTTTTTTTCTTCACATACTCCACAATTGATTAGCGACCTGTGCAGGGTGTACACAATCTCTCGCCCCAAGTCCAATGGGATAGACTTCATCTTATACACAGTTCTAATTAGGGCAAGCAATATAGAAAAAAAAAAGAATGAATGAACCATCGTGTTAGAGATCGTAACCAACAGAACCTCCAGTGATAGAAACAAATTAGAATACTTTATTTTTGCTTTGTTTGTTTTACATCACAGTTAATCAACACTTTTTCTCACCCAACAGAGGTGGACAATGTGAGTGACTCTTTTGTGTCTGAAGACGAAAGCAACGGCTGTGCGATTATCAACAAGAACATCAACAACGAAATCAATGGCAACTGGTTGTTGTCGGCGAGCAGCAGCATCCAAGAGGCGCGTCTCAAGGCCAAGGCCAAGCGGAGGCTCAGGAAGAACTCGTCCAGGGATTCTGGCAGGGGGGACTCCCTTAGTGATAATGGAGATCTGGTCAGGGGGACAGCGGTGGCCCCCACCAGCCCCAAGAGTAAGCTGCTGGACAGGAAGTCCAGACTGGGCAAAGGCAGAGGTCTGCCAAAGAAAGGTAGGGCAATATGTGATGACAGCAACTGTTAATTAAGCCGGGAAACATTTGTGATTATTTAAGTAGACGACCTGTTTAGGAGCAGTTCAGGGTGTACACCGCCTATGGTCCAAAGACAGCTGGGATAGGCTCAAGCATGTGTGTGACCCCAGTTAAGATAGGGAGTTCAGAAAACAAGTGAACGGATGGATGGACCTGGTTAGTTTGCAAGCTAATTGTGAGGAATGGACAAACGGCTGCCTTTGAAGGTCTAATGTGACATACAATACAGTACTTCACATGTTTTTAACACGTTTTCATTTAAATTAAATATGCAACCTCTGAGGTTATACACAATCTGATCCCATTGCTGGTTTATTTTGTTTATATTTAAAATGAAATTATTCCATGAGAAAGGTTTAGAGTAGAATTGATGTCTTCCAGCATCAAACTATCAAAATGAAGCCATTATTAGCTGGGATAATAAAGTGGGTGAGCGGGTTCATTGAAGATTTTTAAAAACTCATTCACTCCAAAAGACATATCTTTGCAATGTTCAGACATTCACTCCCAGGTGCTTATTTACATTTTTTTTAAATTCAAATGTTAGGGTATAGTAGGGCCCGAAAATTGCTGGCACTGATTGAGTTACTTGACCATATATGTGAACGTGACTGAACGGTTGTTAGTCCTTATATTCCCATGATAATGAGAAAAAGCTACAATCGAAAATATAAAGGTGGATAGTCTGCTCATTATAATATGAAATATGAACGCTGAATCAGCAAAGCTAGTGGAACCAAATCCAAGTCACGCACTACTACTTTACATTCTTACACTCTTCTCATAATCTTCTTGCTGGGCTGCTCCTCCTTCTGGAATTTAGAATAGTAGAAAACCATCAAAAGACAAATGCATCATTATGGAGATCTTTTTTTTTTTCAACAGGCAATACTTCCAATGAATCTATAATTGTTTTTTTTAACATGTGTAGTTTGTTTTATTATCGTGAGCAGCACTTGCAATTTTGAGGTCGTATCCCTTCTGCGTTAAATGGAACAACGCATCTAAAACACACAGACGAAGCCAAATGTGTTCACATCACAAGGCGGGCTAAATATAGTCAGATGTCAGCTCAAGCTTGGCACACAAGCTGCTTTGCAATGCATCTTTGCAAAGTATCTGCAATCTGTTGCTGCATGTCCAAGTTCTTTACAACGTAACTCAGTTGTGACCAGTGCAGAGCAGACCCCTTCATGGTAAAAGGCGGTGGTCTTGTGCTTGAATTACACATCACATGTCTACAATCCACTATACGTAAGCGGAGAAATAATGTTATTGGCTTTTAATTTCAAACATTTGTCTGCAGGTGGGGCTGGCGGTAAAGGAGTGTGGGGCAGGTCCGGTGAGGTGTATGAACCAGAGCAAGTAGATGAGAAAGACCCAAACTATGATGAAGCTCAGGTACAGCTCTACTTGTACACTTAGTACTTATTTTCCCCTGTATTACAAAAGTATATGACAAATAACATTTCCAAATGGACTCATTCAATCCCAAAAATGTATTTCATTGCTGTTGTTTTTTTGTACAGGGTCCAGACATTCAATAACATGTACTAATTACCTTTTTTTTTTCAAATATTAGGGTAAAGGAGAGTCTGAAAATAGTTAAAGTGAATTCACTGTATATAATTGTATGAATTATAACTTCAAAAGAAACCTATCTGGAAAAAAAATCCACCATAGGCTGCACAATCTAATACTAACGCTACTACTCATCTTTTACATGTTAACAGTGGAGTTTTCTATGTATTCTGTTGCTCTATTATATTTGATGTAATGTTTGTCTTTTGCCTTAAATTTGCTAAGCACAAACATTGTGTGATGGGAGTTTTTCTGCCTGAAGTAGTATGACAATGCCCTGCTACATTGACTGATATTTAATCAAATCCATTTATTGTATATGTACAGTGTATAACTTTTGTGTTTAACAATATCTGAAAAGCATTTGTTGGTTAATGTGGATTTATTTCACCAAGGTTGATGAGAAATTGCTAGTAGAATATGGAGCAAGTCTACTTCCTTGCCAACTACAATTACATAACGCAACATAGTTAAAACCATGGCGTCATTAGGACAGTTTTAGAGAGGTTGAATCATATTTTACTTTACCCAGGATAATTTGATGTTTGATAACTGTCCCCACTGGTTGAGAATTGATCAGGTACACTACACATGGCAAAGTTAACAATAATTGACAGCTAAAGTAGTAAATCTCATCAAATGGTCCCAACTATGTCGTTATGATGATCTGGAATGTTTCGCCAGGAAAACTGTGTATATGAAACTGTTGTCCCTCCGCTGGATGAGAGGGACTTTGAGAAGACAGTCACGCCCATCGTGCAGGAGTACTTTGAACACGGAGACACAAATGAAGTTGCGGTAAGCATGAGGAGTGCAATCCATGAATAAGCGTTATCGACTTGAGCTTATGAATAGTGTTAACATGTCCCTCCTCGTGTAGGAACTGCTGGCAGATCTGAACCTGGGGCCCATGAGAAGTGAAGTGCCCTCACTGGCTGTGTCGTTGGCCCTGGAGGCCAAGGCCAGCCAGAGGGAGCTGACCTCCAGGCTGCTGGCTGATCTCTGTGGCCCTGTCTTATTCCGCAGTGATATGGAGAAGTCCTTTGACAAACTCCTACGAGAGCTCCCAGATCTGGTGCTGGACACACCAGGTGCCCCGCAGGTGTGTGTTTCTATCATTAAACCCCATCCAGCCTATTCATTGTCATTGTCAATCACTTGCTTAGTTGTGGAGGTACCAAGTGAGTGTTTTTGTGGGAAAGTAAGCCACCGAGGCCTGTAAATGTTTTGGCTAGGTCTCTGAATTAGAAGTGGCACCATCTCTTGAGAAAAGGTTGAAACTTCCGCGCAAACTATAACTGATGATTCTACATAGTATTTGGCATGGGGAAAAGAGTCATATTTAAAATGTTTGCAGCATAATCAGTTCCAGGTCCCATTTTCTTCTTGAAGATTTAACTACAGTATATGTCAAAGATTTTTATCAAGCATATTATCAGGGAGTTGGCTAAGTGTGCAGGCGTATGTTTGTCTTTTTTTTTTCTCTGTAGCACAGACATGAGACCTGTGGTCATTGTCTGGCTGAGCAGTAAAAATGCAAGCTCAGCAGAGTACTCCGAAAGGCGTACTAGTGGCCCTCACCCCATGACCCCTCCCTCTCTGTCTCAGTTGGTTTTACTGGTCCTTTCTCACAGATCCGTGCGTGTTTATTTGAGCAGTATAAACCATCATCTGTATCCCTCACTCTTCTATCGTTCTCAGATTCTCATACATTTACACCAGCGCACACACTTTGCCTTTTGTTCTTCTTACGGCAGCCAGTCAAGCCAGCAACAAATTGGGAGTGAACTGACTCGTCTACACAGGAACAACAGTCGGAGTGCTGAGTTCATGCTTTGTGGATGCCGGGGCAACAAAGTCAGCTCTTTCAACTACCAAAAATCACGAATGCACAACCGTAAACAAGCATTCAAACACATACCTATGACACTGTTCCACATTGTGCGTTTATGGCAGGCTGACAGAATGACATTTCAGTTCTCTCTTTAGATGTGTTTATTTTCTATGTACTCTTGAGCGAGAGGAAGAGTACACCCTAGGTTGGTCACCACGCAATCGCACACATGGCATCATTTTGATGTGCGTCTAAAGAAAAGGCATTACTCATCCGCAAATCAGCGGAACATTTAATTATCAATGAACAAGTATTATCACTCAGATGTCCAACATAAACATAATTGAAAACGCTTTAAACATAAAAGAAATGCTCACAACATAAGAATGTAGAACAGGTCACCTCATTATATTCCTCTTGTAGTTGCATCATTTCTGCGAGGCAATTTTGAGCATTTTGACTGACCGTACGTGGTTGATGTCAAATGACATCAACTCTGCTCCTCAAGAAGGTTTCCATTGACACCCTTTCCTGTCAAGGGCGCTTAAAGTGTTAATGCCTCTGGAAATCATGTGATAACAAAGTCAAATGTTTTTCTTGTTTCCTAGCTAATGGGCCAGTTCATCGCGCGGGCTGTTCGTGACCAAATATTGTCAAAGAGCTACATTGAGGGCTACAAGGGCAGAGTTGGCTGTGAATACACAAGGTATGTAGGTTATATACTGTATTTAGTCAGAGGCGGCCAAATGAAATATGTATAAAACAATTTCAGGAATATTCAAGAAATTATTTTAACCTTTTTTTTTTTTTTTTTTTTAAGTCAATTGACCAGGCGTACCAACCTAATTATAGCTCAAGGGTCACATGGATGAAAACCATCTCTTTATGTGGGCCGGATTGGTAAAATCATGGTCATGTTCATTTTTTTTTTTAAATGCTACACAAAATCATTTTGCGGCATCTTTATCCGGCCCACAGGCGATACGGTTGATACCCCTGCAGTAGACTAACCATCACAAAAGGAAACCACAATGCGTTTTCACAAGTTGGTAGTGGAGTTGCTGTAGGCTGATAGACAATAGCAATACAAGTCCCACTTACGTAAATAATGTTGTTGTTTTTCATATTCTGAATATGAGGGAAGTGATGTTATTATTGTTTGACTGTAAACTGCTCACCGTTGTTACTGTCATGCTTAATGTAAATATGTAATTGAGAACTTTGCTTGTGAACTATTTAAGCCTGCCAAAACTGTGCCTGGCTTGTGTGATTCGCTGAAATAGAGTTAAATCTCGCTTGTTGTTACTTTGAATTGGTGAAAGAGAGCCCAGTGAAAGTTCTTTTGGCACCGATCTCTGATGAACCAAGACAAACCATGTGAAATGTAGCTCAGTGTAACTAATGGAAAGTAGTGTTTCTTCTTCATCAAAGTGTTACATTAAAACTACTTAAAAAATACAATTTATCCAAAAAGCTGCTTAACCCATTGTGCTGACTTTTAAAACAACATTTTTTAGATTTTTATTGGTCAGAGGTTAACTACTTTGCATCACAATTTGTCTTTTGTTTCTCCCATATGTGTCAATCAAAACTGGCTACTTGTATCCTTATAAAGGGTGATTATTTTTATTATAAGAGTAATTGTGTTGGATCGTGGAAGTGTATGTACAGTATTGTTACGTACAAATGAATCATTGATCTTACAGGGCAGCCCTAGACCGAGCGGCTGTGCTTTTGAAGATGAGTCGGGGTGGGTTTCGTATAGATAACCAATGGGGAACAGGCGGGGGCCAAAGACCTGTCACACAACTTGTCAAAGAGGTAAATTACTTGATTTAAGGCACTTTAAGCCACAGGTGTCAAACTCCAGTCCTCGAGGGTCGGTCTCCAGCATGTTTTCCGGGTTTCTCTTTCCAACACTCCTGATTCAAATGATTAGCTTATCAATAGCTCTCCGGGAGATTGAGAATGATCCTAATCATTTGAATTTGGATGCCGGCCCTCGAGGACTGGAGTTCGACACCTATGCAGTTTAAGCCATTTTCTGTTGACATTTAATGGCTGCAAGTCCAGGTACAACTTTTTTTTTTTTTTTTTTATGTCAGATGACCTTGCTGCTAAAGGAATACATCCTATCCGGAGACACCAAGGAGGCTGAAAGGTGCCTGAAAGACTTGGAGGTTCCTCATTTTCATCACGAGTTTGTCTATGAGGTAAGGCTTGCTTACTCAGCCCCCAATGGACCCAGCTCAGTATTGTGACTTATTTTTTTAAGGGTATAGTAATGGTACTGGAGTCCAAGGGAGAGAAGACATTCAAAATGGTTCTGCAGCTTCTTAAGTCACTCTCTGGGTCCTCCATTATTACAGTGGACCAAATGAGAAGGGTAAAATGCCACCTGCTGTTTCGGTTTTGTACTGCATATTGTATCACTGATTGTTTTTGTTTCCTCCTTTAGGGTTATGAAAGAGTTTATATGGATATCGCTGAAATTAACATAGATGTTCCTCGTGCGTACTTCATCCTTGAGCAGTTTGTTGAAAAGAGCTTTAACATGGGAATCATAGATGTTAGGTTAAGAGATCTTTGTCCATGTCGGTGAGTGCACACTCCTTTGCGACATCATGCGCAGGTGTACAAAACTTCTGAACTTCTAATTCTTTCTTGTCAGGGGTCGCAAGAGATTTGTCAGCGAGGGAGACGGAGGTGTCATCAAAATTGAAAGCTGAAGTGCTTTTAAAGCTCCAGTACTTTTTTACTTGCATATTTTTCAAAACTAGGAGCAAAAATTGCACTTTTGAAACTGAAGCTCATTAGATGGTTTCCTCCTGTGTTTCAACATAAACAATAACATAAGCTAACCTTGAAAGTGCCACGCCTGTGTCAGTCATTCCGTTATGATGTACACTGTTCAGTTCACTGCCACACCTTTTGTGTGTTTTAGGAGGCAACTGTTTGTACACATGACTGCTTTGTGTCAAGAGCTTTATAAAACAGTGTATAGAAAAAAGAAGGGGAGAATGTTTGTTTTATGCAATACTAGTCCCACTTACTAGCTGCTTTTTCTATGCTGTGTGACTTGTTTTCTTTTACGTTTGAAGGTCAGTTCAGGTTCCAAGAAGTGGTGAGAATGTTTATTTTTATATTGGTCACATACTTCTACATGTGAGTTTCTCCCTGTTTGTTCATTAAAATAACTATAAAGAGTAATACTTTTTTATTGTCAACATACCAACATGTCAGCTGAAAATATACTCAGGTTACAAAAACACAAGACAATTGTTAACATATATTTCGTTACCATTCTCCCTCCAGTCCATCCACTACCCAATAAAGCATTATAAAATGATTTCATTGCTGGCTGGGATTCCTTTTTTATTCAAAACTCGGATTAATAGAATCGACCACAGATCTCTATTGGGACTGGTCCTTGATTGCAAGTTCTTGTTGTCTGACAGCCTCCTGAGCCTCTATCTGCATCTTCTCCAGCTTTTCAAGCGTGACCGACTTGAGTGGGAGCAGTTTGGGTTTACATAGTACCATTGTAGGGGCATCTTCCATAGAAAGCTGCCCTGTGACAACAAACATCCGCCAGCAGTAAGAACAACATTCATTTTAGTGACATTTAACGTTCAAATTGTAAAAGGTTTTCTGAAACACGATATGCATTATATTGCAACAGTTTCGCAATATCAATAATGAACCGATTTTTGTTTCCACTGAGACAGTGTTAAATTGCAAAGTCACCAACCTTGCTTCGGCAGAACTTCTCTGAACACCGACTTCACCTCTGGCATTATGACCTCTTGTGTGACCTGTTGATGAACGGTAGACATTTACTACGGTAATTTACAAAATCGAGTAAAAGACAAAACAGAATTTGCCAGCCAGGAGCTGACGCGAAAAAAATGACAGTTAACAGAATAATTCTCGAATAAGGTAATCGAGTGAGCATTATTGTCTTTGTACTGGTAGGATTTTTTGTTTAACTGAACGCCACTCCGTAACTGAAAAAAACCACGTTATAGTCGTGAAGTTAATAGAACTGAAAGTCATTCAGTGACAAAGGGCAGATTTTTATTTAAAAAAAAAAATACACGTTACACTCTATCCGTGTCTTTAAAACATAACATTTGTGCATAGAATAATGTGCACTCAATGAGCGTCCTGCTAAGTGCCTTCGATAAATATTTTCACTGGGTTATTGTGAGGCGATGTACGTAGCCCGAAGCGATAGATGAAGTCTTATTTTTACGGTCAGGCCTATCAACATTGAACTAGCCGATCTGCTGCTACGATTAGCATGTAGCGAGATTATCTGCATAATCAGTGCGTTATTGTATAACGCGGACGCTCGTGATTTAGAGAAACATGCGGACAATTTAGGCATTGCTTTTTCGTTTAAATCGTGCGGCTTGCTCCATCAACAGTCAAATAATGCATTCGGATGTTTGACTACTCACCTTCCACTCGGAATATTGCAGTTGCCAGGACAACGTATCTGCTTGATGATGTCACTTTCTTCTTCTTTTCTATTTTAGGGTATTCTAGCGACATCTACAGGCATCGCCATGCATAGACGATGAACAACGGTATGCTTGTAAACAATTCTCGCCTGATTTTCTCTTGGAGGAAAAAGATTGCCTAAAATGTAAGTTTGTTATTGAGTTCGTTAATTACATCATTAAGGATAATTCATATTTTACTTTGATTATTTGTGTTTTCATGCGCGTGTCAAGTCAATTAGGAACAAATTATAAAAATAACTCATAAAACTACGACTCAAAAATGACTAATGACAAAATTACTAATATCTTTATAGTTGAGGGTCAAGACTTGCTTTTTGAAGTATAGGTTTGAATTTGATTTAGGTTGGGATTAGGATAAGGGTAAGGTTTAGGAAATCTTGTGGTTAACATTAGAGTTAGGGAATGCATTATGTCAACGAAAAAAATAAAATAAACTCAGTGTGTGTGTGTGTTTAATATCAAGTGTGCTGATCATTACCTGTCTTTCAAAAACTACCAATAACCCTCAAGTGATTTGAGATAGCAGTATCAGGATCAAAGGTCACATATGTGGATTGCAGGTGAAGCAGATATAGTTGGATTGCAGATAAAGTTGTAATATCTATCTACACTTTGCAAAATGTTATTTCACCGTCTTTTTGTCACAAAATCTCTGATAAAAGTGATTGAAATGTGAGTGATAGGGCAATTGTTGTCTCTAAACGTCTGATCCTGCTTGCATCTGGCTATTATTGAGGGATTGTGCAATTTTATGCGATGCTGGTGGCTCAATGACACGCCACATGTATTTGAACAGGAAACATGTACATTCAGCAATTTTTACTATTAAATAATTACTGGATTAAAAACAGTTTATTCAGCCATTTTCAGCAATTGTCAATATTTACTATGAATCATTATTTGGATTCAAAATGGAACATACAATAATACTTTACCTTTTAGCTGTGAAAATTGAATACTATAATTTTTTAGAACGAAATTATGTTACAAGTAAAATTAATCCCTTTAAAAACAATGTTCCTCTTGTTGACTGAAAATGACATTGCATGCTTGTTTTCTGAGTTTGCCCATGTGATACTTTATTCACAATTCTGTTCACAAATTTACTGTAATTTTCATTGTTTGTGACTTAAGCACATATTGTTTTCAGTCGACAGCAAGTGGAAAAATGTGTTCTTATGGTATTACAATTGTACACGCAAAATAATATAGTCATCAAATTGGTATAGGCACAATACTAAATTGTTAATACTGAAAATCATTCGAATCGAATATTTTTTCCCCCGTTTTTAATTTTCAGTGTGTTCTTTTGTTGTTATTCAAAGCATCAATAGCTCTGATGAGAACGCTGTCTCTGAGTCTTTCTGAGACTAGAGACATTTATAAGAGTTTTATTGAATCAGTTTGCTTATTTTTTCTCAGGCTCTTCTGACCACAAGTTTTGTTTTCCCGGTGTTTGAATTTGGTGCACAGTTTAGCTAAAAGAGTTTGCGTCAAAAAGTGTCCCATGTTGTCCAAATGAACCACGAGAAGTAGTCTTTAAGGGATTTATTTACCAGACCCTAATAAATCTCGTTCCAACATATAATTTGTTTTAATTGTCGGGAAAAACATTTTGCAGACAGAGGACATTTACCCTGAGAGTTTCTTGTTCTTCGAAAGCTGCAGAAAACTCCCATCCAGCTTGTTGTCGTCCGCCGAAGCCGACTGCGCATGTCTGCTTTGCAGGCAGGCGAGGCGCAGTTGGTGCCGTGAGACTCTATTGGTCCGCGCGGCAATGACGCAGTTTGGTAGCAGCGAGGGCGGGGCGGGGGAGCCGAGCACCAGTGTTGCTTGGAAAAGAGGAGGAAGCAGCGAGGATGGCCGAGTCACACCTCGGAAGGTAAAAACATTTACGCTATATTATCACATTTACACTTGACATTTCACGCGTATTTTAACGCCTGAGGCGAATCCCCAAATTGTATACTGACTAGGATTTTTTTCGTATCGTACGTAACGCTCGAGTGACATTTTACTCTAACGAATACAAACGCACTCTTTTGTTCAGCTTCGGAATGGCCGCTGTTTTTAGGAGTGTTTTCTTTCTTTTTTTTCCCTTCCTTCGGCTAACTCAACTCAAGAGAACCGCTTGGGTGTTGTAGTAAAGCTGAGTCCGCGCCCTCTTCGGCGTCATTGACTCTTGCGCCAAGATGTCGCTTGCTTCCGTGGCTCTTGGTGCTGGGTGTCTGCAGAGCGACCGAGGGACCGATGGCCCTCGATTGGCCTCCGCTTCTCGGTCCAAGTCGCTCCTGACGAGCGGGTTCGCCGCGGATAGCCGCTGTGCTTGGGCCTGCGAACCGCTAGCTCCATTCGAGACAAAGATAATCGTTAGAAGACAGTGGCAAACGCAAGACGTTTTCCATCTCGCCAAATAAGTGGAAGAACATGATCTTTTTTTGCAAGCATCTAGCTGCAGCGGTGTGTTTTGGAATTGTTACGTGTCTTGGAATTCAGTTAGCCCGAGTGGCTAACCTGCTCCCTGGCTGACGTTAGCAAGTTAGCCATCTGTAACCCCGACGTTTGCGGTTCACGTTTAGCTTTCTTGATTTCTGTACTGTCAGGCACATTTTCCAGTAGGTTTCCTTTCTATGGGGCTCAGAAGACGTTTGTTCATGAACATGTTGTTCCTCACCCCAGCAGTCAAAGCTATTTGTCTTAAGAGGGGTGTTTCACAAGTTAGCTCAAGTCCACGTAACCCAAATCATTACGTCAAGTTGAGTGTCAGTCATGAGACAACTTACAACTCAACATTATGTATTGCATGCACAAGAACTAATCTAGAAAGGTGTCATGGCATGCATGACCTGCAACCGATGTGTGGTTAATCTGATTCCCAGATTTGTCATTAGCACAGCAGCCGCCCAGAGTTTCAACTATCATCAACTAGATCGAATCAACCAAAGATTTCTCATTGTCAGCAATACATAAAATGCATTGAGTTTTCTCAGCCAGTACAGTATGCTTTTATATGACTAAAAGCCCAACTATCAATAAGTGTACGGGATGCTGGCATAGCTAATTGACATACAATGTGATTATTACTAGTAAATTTGCTTTAGTTAACCACTATTTTCCCACTGATAATGTCAAATGTTAAAATGGCAAAGTAATAATACAAATATTCAGCTTCAAGTAATAATACACATATTCAGCTTCAACTGAATGACATGAGAAGGATGAGAGTACTTATCAAAATGTCTGGATTATGCTTCATCCTGTAACAACATCGATGTATAATGTAAATATCAAAATGATAGAAATTCTGGAATTTTCGACAATAAATATGATTACTCCGACGTAACATCTTTAGAATTCCCTATAACAAATATTCACGAAAATATCAAGTGATTACTATAGTGCAGGGGTCCTCAACGTTTTTATCACCACGGACCGGTCAACACTTGAGATTTTGATGGCAAATATAAAGTGCACGTAAGATATGAACTCTGCACTAAAATAAGAATGCCAAACAAATGGGAGTCTTCAGCTTGTTTCTCTTTTCACACAGATCAAAAATGGGATGGCTGATTGCAAGCTCATCTGGTTCAGTAACAAAAATGTAGAGAATCCCTTCCTTGTCACTTTGTTGGCTCTTTTTAGGTATGAAGTAGCACTCAAAGTACTTACTGTGAGAAGTCCTTATTTCAAATGGGACTCCTGGTATTGCCTGTTAAAAGCTCGAAGTCATAGGCTCGTCCCCTGTCTCTTAAATTTCCCTTTTGCCCTTCCCATCTGTTTGTTACTCATTTAACTTATTTGTGAGTACAACTTTGGCGCTGAAGTGTCCGAAATGAATCCAAGAGAATCCAGGCAGTTTTCAAACCAAAATTGTTTTCAGACTCGGGTAACTGTACACAAAACGGAAATAGTACATTATTTGGGGGGCAACCGATGACTGGGGTCCTCTGCTTTTTTGCATGACCAATTGTACAGCACACACTGCTTTTTTTTTTTTTTTTTTAACAAATTTTCTGTTCATATCATGTAAGTTGAGTTTTTAAGTCACATGATGCCATTCAAAACTTTGCGGTAATTTTGATATGTTGACTTAGAGAATTGTTCAGAATTTCGTCCTGTATTAGCTTCATTCATTGATCCATAATCATAACCACATGCTGGCTATTAAAGAGGAGGAAATCTTCGAACTGTAGCTAAACCAGGAGGGTCAAACGGATATGTTGAGAAATAGCCGTTATACTATTTTGCTCGAATGTGAAGGTCTTTATAACCAGATTTATTTTTGGAGATAGAGTACATTTCACCAAAGGATATTTATTTCTCGTGTGGTTGTAGTAGTAAGAATCCAAATGCTGTAAAATGTTCCCCTCTTTCTTGGTTATTTATAACATAACCACAGTTTGTTGAAGCAAACTTTGTTATTGTTTTGTCTGATCAACCTACTTTTCAATCTGTGTGAAGACATACACCAAAGTCCTATCTCTTACTTGATTCATTGACTGTCAGTAAAATTGATTTGTGACTCTTTGATGTCCATAGCAGTCATTGGCAGTGAATTAGTTAAAGTAGTTTAACACAGTCTTAGCTACCTATCATGACTTATTGAACAGTAGTGAATACCACAAGATGCATCCTACAATCTTAAGCCTTTGTTTTTTCTGAGGTACACATTTTGCATGTTGCTGTCAACTGATAGCTTGAAGTCATTCCGATTTGATCTTGAAACAAAGCTCATTGTCTTTCGTTTCTGCTTTAATTTTTTTTCGCCAACGTTTAAAATTAAACAAAGAAAGGAAATACTGCTGCGTGTTCTGCCCCCCACCTATAAAATGAAATAGCCTTTTGTAATACACATAAAAAATAAGGCAATAATAAGATTTCTACAGTTTTGTATGAGAGTTTAAGTTAACCAAACTAAAATAAACATGTATGATTGCATGATGGTATGAGAAGTAGCAAGCTATCTTTTGCCGTTTTTTTTTTTTTTTTTATTATAGAATCTCAGGTCTTTAAAGTCTTTTAAGCTTGTGCAATTTGGCTCTCGAACGAAATTTTCAGGAAAATGTGCTTTACATGCCATGCATACTTTGGACATTGGACTGTCAAATTGTGACGTTAGCATATAATGTGAACTGTTTGTGTACCTCGTTGTAGTCCTCATTTCAGTCGGTGTGAAAAGATTCATAACACTTGTGTTTTATGCCTTTGTTCTTGTCTTTTTGTGACAATTATTTTCTGAAAAGAGGAATAATAAGAAAAAGAACAATATACACCAGGCGTTAACAGTTAGTGAAATAGTACACTTTGGCTTTTTACAAGTACTTTTGACGAGGATTATTTTAGTCTCGTGTCAGTTGGAAAGGATTGTCCTGAGCCCTATGGATGTAGAAATGTTGGATTGGAGTGACACTGGTACATTAACTTCCAATGCTAGCTGCTGATTACGTCGCTACCCTTATGCTTCTCACGTGTGATCAAACGATTCGATTGCTCTGTTTTCCACACAACCAAAATTATACAAGCCAATTATACATATTTTAATGAAAAATATGATATCACAATTTTGAGATGTACGATTTGCTTACTCTGATCCTTATACATGGAAGCGCACTTTGTAACCTTTCTGTGAGCTACGTCTTTGCTCAATAAATAACAAATCTCTCAATTCTTCTCTTCAAGTCAATTTGATGGTGATCCTAAAGAAGCGAACCACTGATGTCATATTGGCAAATAATTATTTGAGATTTAGTTTTCCTTACCAATCTTTAATTGCATGTCATTACTAAATTTCATATTTTTTAGCTCAATGGTTGGTACAATGCAATTTCAAACCAACAGCCTCAGAACTTGTGGGTTTGAGTCCCTGTGCAGCGAATTAAATTGAAATTAAAATGAATTTATGGAGGCATTTCTTTTCCCCAAGAATCATTCTTCCATGCATTGGATAAGGCAATTCTAATACAGTCGGCCCCCGGCTTACGAGCACCCTGATTTACGAACAATTCGCCTTACGAGCGTGGATCAGGGAGATTTTTGTCCTCCGCTTACGAACAAACCTCTCGCCTTACGAGCAATTCGACATGCCAGCCATTGAGTATGTAGAAATGTTCTCGTTTAATTGCGTCAATAAAATCAACAGTAGCGACACCATCAATCATCAGTAGATACTTGTGGCAGTAACGTGAACGCTATTGGTCTTACAACGTCACACTGACTGTCTCACTCACGGTGTCTAAATATATTACCATTTAAGTGTAGTGTTTGTACAGCTAAAGGGAAAAACAGCTGACATGAAATTAAATGTGCCGATTGCAGGACAAAGAATTGTCATTGGTTTAAATGTGTGTTTTTTTTTAAATTAATTGTCAATACATTCCAACCGTTTAAAAAAAAAAGTGCGAATAATTATCAGTCAGTCACGGAGATGCGAATATGCTATTGGTCGATTAAGGTCACCCGGTCTCACTCACGGAGATGCTATTGGCCGGCGTCACACGTCAATCACAGAAATGCCGATATGCTATTGGCCGAACTTCTTTATCTAGCTTGATGGGACAGGATGGAAGGAAGGAGAGAAAATTAGTGAAAAACGGAATGTTGTGAAGACTTTGCAAACTTTATCTGTTAGACATAGCTTCTAAAATTACTAGCAGCGGTAAAGAAAGAAATAAGAGGATGATGTTTTAGTATCTGCGTGATTTGCACCCTGACTGAAAGAGTTACTGTAACACTGTAAGACCAATAGCATATCTATCGCCGTGTTAACTCTGAGCGTTGGACTCTGCCCCCCTCTGCTTACATCCAGCTCAAGTCTCGTAGTTTCAAAGGTAAAAGCTATTTATCCATTGTATTTATTATATAATGCAAGTGTACAGCAGATTATGTCGCTCAATTTTAATATATGTATACAGTGTGTCGTTTTTACCTAAGGCTTCGGCGCGCGTTGCACGCATTCACGAATTAACATGGGTTTGGATTGCCCGCTATACGAGCAATTCGAGATACGAGCGTAGCCGCTGAACGGATTAAGTTCGTAACCCGGGGGCCCACTGTATATATATTATGAAGCATGACAGGTTTTTGTCACACATGAAGGTTTGCATAGCAAATATCTCAATAGAGTAAGTAGTTAATATAATTAATCACTTCAGTATTGTTCACGTTTATCTGAATTTTTGTTTTAATTATTTCACTTTAGGTACACCAGCCACGCCAATACATTGTGAGAGTTTTGCAGAAAAAAAGGATAATTTTACAGACAAAACATTGGATATTTTTGTTTTATAAAAATGCACATTAAAAGTGTACTTTTCACTCACAGATATTCACATTGACACATGTTCATATTTATTGGCTGTGTATTTCAAAGACATTCTAAACATGGATTAAATTAGAAATACTACAAAATATCTTACAATACAAGCATACATAAATTGTTTATGGGATGGGTGCAATGCAAATAAGCTCGGTTAGTTGTCGCATTGATTGGCCAAATACCATTAATTGGCCAAACAGCCAGCATCAAAGACCAACAAGGAAGAGAGGAAACAGAATGAAAAAACTTTCACTTCCACACCTTTCCTTTGATGGACTTGAAGTGAATATCGTCTTCTTGATGCAATATTCCAAAACAGCCACAAAGCAAGCACCAAGTACAACAATCCTTTCATAGTTTCCATTGTTTTTGTTAGTGTGTGCAGTGTGCACACTCGCTACGGTTGCTGTAGCATGGTGTCACTGGCGAGGTGAGGAGGGGGTCAAGTGTAGTGGCAGTGGCGGTTGAGATGCACTGTTCTTCGGCGTAGAGGTAAACAAAATAGATACTCATAGAAACATGGCCGTCTCATATGCACAATTCCACCTGGATCTGCAAATCAATTTAATTTTCAGTGTGTGCCTTGTAATATTAAACTTTCTAAGCTTCTGGTTCTTTGCAAGTCGGTATTAGGCATGTTGCGAAAAAAAGCTGCAATACGTCTTAAACCTTAGCATGTGTGCACAGCACTTAAGATGGATGAAGCCACCCAGCTCAACAGGTAACAATTGTATTTGTGGCATACTAAAGTGCTCTTAGGTGTGTGATTGGTTGCCCCAAGTCAGCTGAGATAGGCTCCAGCAAGCATTGTGAGGATAAGCGGCTATAGATGATGGATATTAAGCTGTTGATTATTTTATCAGCAAAATAAATAATGTCCATCCCTTTATTAAAAAAAAAGTTTTATTTTCATTGATAGTTTTTCATTCTTTTTTTTTGATTGGTTTTGAAGTTCTAAAGTAATTGATGAATGGGTTTGTGTTGGGTGTTGTGTTAGTCATCTGTATTAACTGTAAATTTAAAATTTCTGTTTTGCATTGTGTAGTCAACATTTAACACTCGCATTTGCAATTTACCCCGCTCTTTTTTTCCAACACTGCTTTCTTCCACTTCTTCATCCTTCCTCTGAACTATGACATCATTTGGTCACCTGAACTTCCTTTTTAACATTTATTTCTCCAAACAATGAGAAGGCTACAGCCCACAAGTGATAGTCACCCCCCCAACACACACACGCACAGGCAAAAGAGCATCAAAAGACGATCATATCAATTTACACATTTCATCTGGTCTCATTTAAAAATGAAGCATGAGTCCAATTGTTACTTGTATGCAATGAACAGTTTCCATGCGTGCTCTAATGCAGGAACATGGAACGTGCAACCATAAAAGGAAGTTTCTTGTTCAGTATTGACTCAGTGACAATGGGGGGGGGAACCGGCATTTCTCATTTCATGGTCATAATTCTTGTACAACCAGACATGCCTGTCACAGACCACAATACATTTTACCCCTTTGATTTTTCATTTAATGTCGTGATTTGTGAAGGGGCTGTCAAACATTGGACCGCGTAAGGAGTGCAACGGTTTTTGCCTAAAGGTCATACGACCTCTTGTTGTGAGGGCTCCATGCTTTGAAGGCCTCCTCTGAAGATTAATCTCAGCAGTGCTAACATTTTCACTTAGTTCTGATCCTCATCCAAATATGTGTCTCTTTGCTGCGGCTTATCATGTTATGAACAAGTTTTATACATCCACTGATACTTAGCAGACACAGACCACCGCAAACACCATAACTTCATGTTAAAGATTTCAAGATATAAGACATAAAAGGCCTATGATTCTCTATGGTACTGACGATTAGGAATGGCTGAGTAGCAGAATTCAATTTGTAGTGGGGCTGGAGGCATCTGTAGTGTCAACGCCCGCTGGGCTATGTTTATATAGTGGTGTGAGGTTTGCTGCAATGCATTCAACAGATTTGCTTTCACTGGTGTAACTTCCATTTGTGTACAGAGTATTCATTTCCAATGCTTCATAAAACCTGTTTTGAAAGGTTTTAGTTTCATCCTTTTACTTTTCATTTAGTTTCATCTTTTTATTTCGTTGAAATAAAAACAAATACAGTATACTGTACAAGTGGCAATGCCATTTACCAGCGGTGGAGGACTCGCCTCATATGACTTGGACTCGACGTAATTTTATGATTAGCGACCAACTTGGCAAAATTACTTGACTTGTCATTGACTTGAACTCTGTGACTTTAAAATGTATTTTGTTTACATAAGCAAATCTATATTTTTTTTTTAATAGTGTACCTTTTTGTTTCTGAAAAAAGTTATTTTTTGTGCTGTGCTGTGTCACCATTAACATATTCTCATCTAAGAACGATTGTTTTGATGAAACCAGAAAAAAGACAACCACAACATGCATGGTTTTAACGATGAAGATAAGGAACACAGCATCGACAATGGTTTTCAACTTTTTTCATTTGACCCAGCTAAGAAAGCAATGTGAACCGAGAAGCTAAATTAGCTTGGTTAGCGCAACAGTTTAGCTTGTCAAACATTAAACTTGATGTCGGTTATACATTTAACAGAGCGAACAAGATTAGACACCCCGCAATAAAGAGTAGTTTTAAAACTACAATTGATACAGTGACAAAACTTAAGACATGTTGACCCCCCTCACAAACAGGATTTCAACAATACAATATCTTTGTCTGTCTGTGCTGATGACTCTCCTCTGTTTGGATGTGAATAGAACTGAGTTAACAGAGTTTCTTTGTAATGATTCATAAAATTTTATTATCTTTTTTTTTTTTTTTCTAACTGTGACAGCTTAAGTTAAAATGTTTCATTGAATAATAACTTTTTAAATTCCTTATTTGAATTGCCAAATAGTGAAAGATCAAAACTACTATCAATCATTATATTTAAAAGTGTTAACATGCAAACATGTTTTTTCTTCAACAGGGGGATTACCAAAACCTAGATGACCCTTTGAGCCTGAAAGAATTTTTACCCTAAAAAGAATTGTATGCAGCTTCAACGCTTAAGAATGTGGCCCACGGATGCCACAGTCCAGATTCTTCAACGGATGTTTTCCTCAATGGCATTTTAAAACAACATTTTGTAGTTTTAAAGTTTTAAGTGTTGCAAAGTTGTTTCCCTTGGAGAATCCAGTGTGTAGTCCTGTGCAGTGATGTTTTTTTTTGAAAGCCTGCTCAAAGGTCTGCACCCCTTTTTTCTTAAATGAGTAACCTGACAAGAAACTCATGAGAAACTCTGTAGACCGCCCGATAACGTCGACATGAGTAGTACTTTAGGCAAAGACAAAGATTCAAAAGAAAAGGACCCTAAGAGTGGTTCGGGAGGCAAAGAAAGGGAAAAGGAGGCTAAGGCTTTGGCAGGCCTAGGTAAGGATGGGGCCAAAGAAACCAAGACCAAAGGGAAAGAAACCAAAGAAGGTAAGAAGGACACCAGCAGCTCAACACCGGGTGTTGCCTTCTCTGTTGACAATACGATAAAGCGGCCAAACCCAGCACCAGGTACACGCAAGAAGTCCAGCAATGCCGAGGTGATTAAGGAGCTTAACAAGTGCCGGGAGGAAAATTCCATGAGACTGGATCTCTCGAAACGCTCGATTCACATGTTGCCCACCTCGATCAAGGAGCTGACACAGCTGGCTGAACTCTACCTGTACAGCAACAAACTGCAGAGCCTACCACCTGAAGTGGGTTGCCTCTCAGGCCTGCTGACTTTGGCCTTGAGCGAGAACTCCTTGACCAGCTTGCCCGACTCGCTGGACTCCCTTAAGAAGCTTCGCATGCTTGATCTCCGGCACAACAAGCTAAGGGAGATCCCGCCGGTGGTCTACCGACTGACGTCACTGGCCACGCTCTACCTGCGCTTCAACCGCATCACCACGGTGGAGAAAGACATTCGGAACCTTTCCAAGCTCACAATGCTCAGCATTCGAGAGAACAAGATCAAGCAGCTTCCTGCAGAAATAGGTGGGTCCATCGCGTATGTCCTAGATTTCTTGATGAAGTCATCTTGTTGTGGGCTCCTTCTGCCAATTTTAATCAATTTTGAGACATGAGTTGATTCTTGTCCAAAGTGGGAAAAAAACATGGCAGGTTTTCTTCGTATGGTTTTCCAGGGGAACTTCGCATCCTCATTACTCTCGATGTTGCTCATAATCAGTTGGAGCACTTACCGAAGGAGATTGGGAATTGCACACAAATAACCAACCTAGATTTGCAGCACAATGAGCTCTTAGACCTCCCAGAGACTATAGGTATGCGCTTTCAACTCTAAATCAGCAAAAGTATGTGTAATGTTGCGAGGAAAAACTTTTGCATGTTGTACGTTTCAGGAAACCTTGCCAGCATAAACCGCTTGGGTCTGAGATACAATAGATTGTCGGCCATCCCCAGGTCACTAGCCAAATGTCGAGAACTGGAAGAGCTCAATCTTGAAAACAATAACATTTCAGTCTTACCAGAGGTAAGTGAAAACAGTAACTTGGTCAACAAAAGAGCACGTCGCACCACACGTTATGGGTTTTGAGAAGGTTTTTCGAAGGGCATCCAGTTTAAATGAAAGCTGCCATTGTGCCATTTTCTTCTACAGTTTCTTACTGATCATATTTGGCCACCGTTGCGTCTCTGTTTGTTCTTAAACAGGGTCTCCTGTCAAGTTTGGTCAACCTGACCAGCCTGACACTAGCAAGGAACTGCTTCCAGTCATACCCTGCGGGTGGACCGTCCCAGTTCTCAACCATCTACTCGCTCAATATGGAGCACAACCGCATAAACAAGATCCCTTTTGGAATCTTCCTCAAGGCCAAAGTTTTAAGCAAGCTTAACATGAAGGTACATGTTTTGTCTGGAAGAAATTGCCTCTCATTTCAACACAGCCAATTTACTGCCCAATGGGCCTGATGTCGTTTTATGTTTTATAATTTCACTATAACAAGTTGTACCTATTCCAAAAGTTTTTTGAGCTTTAGAAACTTGTGAAAAATAATACATTGATTTGAATGAGGAGAGAAAAAACCCCCACACTCATAAAGATCATGTTGATATATTCGATTCATAAGTTGTGTGAAATGTGAATGTAGTGGAAAGTCCCCAGTCTTGTCTTTTAAGTATTTTGTGAGTCTTGGCTGCATGTTAAAAGAGTTACTGTACTCTTCCCCCGTAATAAAGGTTTCTGTAATAACAGTTAATCACAACTGGATTTAAAGATATGTCTTCTAACCAAATGTATTCTTGACTCCAATTTTCATCCAAGAAGAGTGAGATGTTCCAGAGTCTGAATTGGCATTTTGGGAGACATTGTTTACAGACCCATCAGCACTGGGTTCCTTTTGAATTCATGTCTGTAAGAATTCATTCTGGCGCCAGCTAACACAGTTCCCCAAGTGCACTTCTTTTCTCAGCTGCTTAAACTGCATGATCCTTGTTTTGACCGTCTGAGTTGTCTTACATTAAGCTTGTAAACGTTTGTCATTGTTTTCCTCAGGACAACCAGTTAACTTCTCTGCCATTGGACTTTGGCACTTGGACTAGCATGGTAGAGCTTAACCTAGCCACCAATCAGCTGACGAAGATATCTGAGGATGTCTGCGGTCTGGTGTCACTAGAGGTGAGCCTTAGAAGCACTCGGTGCTACAGCTAATGGTTTCAGTTAGTAGAAGAAGGCTACAAATGAGTTTGTGTTATGTTTTGAACTGTATTATTTGAATAAGACTGGTTAAAGTGTACATGTGGTGCTCAAAAGGAAAAATATATATGGTTTAGCAATGAAAACTGCATGCAAATTTGTTTCTTTTTTTTTTGTTGCACTGGTTGTATTGAAGCAAGCTTATAACAGCTTAAGATAAATATTTGCCGAGACAACTTGCACACATCCATACTTGCCAGGAGGGGGCAGAGATGTGACACAGCATAGTTTTTGAACATATAAAATATATATTGTTGACAGTCGTATTTCCTTCTATTCATTTCTCAATCAATCAGTGTATTTTTCTTGGTGAGATGGTGATAAATTTGAGTAAGTTTAACAATTTTCCACTGTCAATATTGATATTTTGAAAGACAGTTTGTCAGTACCATGGGTACACTTTAAACCAGTGGTGAAAAAACACAACAAACAATAGATTCTCTGAAGGCAATGTACGGCAGTACTGTTTTTATACCTGTACTCCATGCAGCCATATCAGCTACTCTTGTAGAAGTTATATGAGAAATTGAACATTGTTGAGTTGATTTGCCTCCTACATCACAGGAACTCCATTGATTGCACACGTACAGTTCATTAAAAAGCTCAAACCATCCAGCTCTATATATAAATTGCTTCCATGTATCAATTGCATTTCACATCTCACTTTTTTCTTCTTCTTGTTATTATTTGCAGGTATTAATTTTGTCCAATAATCTTTTGAAGAAGTTACCGCATGGTATCGGCAATTTGAGAAAGCTTCGGGAGCTTGACTTGGAGGAAAACAAGTTGGAATGTCTCCCAAATGAAATAGCATATCTCAAGGATTTACAGGTAAGTTTTGCAAATTGGTTTCAGTCTTTTTGTGTAAAAAAAGATACATCTTTTCTCCTTTGTAACGGCCTTGCGTTTCAATTCAATTAGAAATTGGTGTTGACAAATAACCAGCTGACAACATTACCCAGAGGCATTGGCCACCTCACCAACTTGACACATCTGGGTTTGGGGGAGAACCTGCTGCAACATCTCCCTGAGGAGATTGGTAAATACTTGATTTTCTTGCGTGTGTTTACTTTTTTTTTTTTTTTTTTTTTGGTCACCTGCTACATTTCAGTGTGACACTCTTTCCCGATTAACAATAGTGTAAATCATTAGGGTTTAAGAGCTTAACAGTTCACAATTTGCCCCCCCTTTGGTGGTGAGGAAGCAGGTCACTGCTGAGTTTGAGCTAAAACAAGATTAATGGAGGGGAGGGGGGCATAGGTAATAGTATTGTAGGCTCAGGCTAGACCTACAGTATCTTAATAGTTTGTGGATTTCGTTGAAGAGACATCCTTAAGCCTGTTGGGCTTAGTGGATTTACTCTGGCCAGGTCTGGGTTTTGTTTCATATTATACCTTAACTTTAGAAAGATGGGTAGTGCAAGAACAGTACACCTTTATGCTAGATTAGATTAGGTTAGTTTAGTTTATTTGAAAGAGGACAGTGGAAAAAAAAGTTAGCTAAAAGGCTATTTTTATTTGTTGTCCTCATCTGTTAAAAATGAAAGACAAAGGAATTGTTCATACTATTAAAAACCATTATGTTATACTATTAGAAGCTCGTAAATCTTCTGTCACAATGTGAAAGAATGTCCCCAAAATGATAATGCCAATGGTTGAAATGGCCACATTTGAAAATCATCTGGAGCTTTTTGTGTGGGTGGACAAAGTGGCCTTTTTGGGAAAGGATCTAGTCTAAAAACAAACCAGGAGAACTTCATTATTTCTCAACAGATATCTTAAAACAAAAAAAAAAAAATCAGCTTCACACAGCGTAATTGTTCGCACTGAATTTGATTTTTATTGCATAAGATCCTTATTTAATGAATTGTATTCCATTTTGAAAACCAAATACTGAAGCAGTTCAATTTTTAACTTTATGAGTATGAAATTAAACCATAATGTAAATTAAAAATGTAAAAAATGGTGATATCTGCATTAATCTTCATGGAAACACAAGTTTTTGAAAGAATACCAGTAGCACTAGTAATGCTATTTCTCAGAAACTACTAGATAGATTTTAATGATTGCCCATTAATCACTTATGTACGACGCTGTTATATGAACTATGAAGTTTGGTACTACACAGTTAATTCTACTTTATGCTATACGTGTCTGACACCCCACAAGTCTCATCTTTTGTAACCTTGACAACAATAGCTCGGCATCTCATCATTGGAAATATTAGGAAAATTGATATTTGCATTGAGGAAAGTGTTGTGTAAAAGCTGTGAATTTTTAAAAGCTGTTATTTTGATGAAATATGGACTTCCTGTGTTATGGACTAAGCTCATGTTCCATCAGATTTATCTTTGTGCAACTTGATCCCATTCTTCAAAAGATTCCTCGAAATATTGACACTGTTTTATTGAATGACATGTGTAGTCTTATTAAAGGAAATTCATTTCATCCATGTCAAAACGTGACTAATGAGGTAAGCCTCGTATGTAGGTAAGCTAAATTCATGCACATGCCTTCGCCAAACCTTTAAAGTGCAAACATGTTGGCATTTCATCAAGTACAAGCAAAGTAAACAGCATTAGCACAGCTACTTTCTTTTTTTGTTCTTCTTCTTCTTCTTTATGCCGAGATGGCTTCAAGTAATGAGCAGTTGGCTTGGCCACGTCATTAGACACACCGAGGAGGAGTGGAATGCTACTACAGTACATATCGTTGGCCCAAAGCATAATTGCCTGTCATATTTCAATATTTTTGGAAAACAGGATAAACACAATTTAAAGAGCACATTGTTTTTGTTTTTTAAACGAATATTTAAATAGTTGTGTGAACTAAAGATAAGCAGCCAATAGAGAAAATACCACTGTATTTTAAAATTTGTTATTTACTATATTTGAAAAAAAAGTGTTATATACGTTGTTATTTGAAGAAGCAAACAAGCATATTACTGAATAGGGCCCAAGTGATAGGGATTTCTTTCAAATTGATGCTGATTTTTGGCTAAAAACTTGCAGATTAGTGATTTATTGGCTAGTTCTGCACGTTTTTGAAATGTATAATAATTACATTTTTTCATTTATAATGAAAAACGGTCTAAAACTTACACAGTGTACACTTGAAGTTGTATTTCTTTTCTTGTGAATTTGTCTTATGGAGAATTTTAGATGTGTTGATTGATGGTCTCATTGTATGGAGTGTTTTATTTGTGGTATATTTGTTTTGGTTTTTTTTGTTTTTTTACTGGTTAATCACACGGGTATGGTACGTGTTAATATTCACGCTTACCCCGGTCTCCCTCCGCAGGCACACTGGAGAACCTGGAGGAACTGTACCTCAACGACAACCCCAATCTGCACAGCCTGCCCTTCGAGCTGGCCCTGTGTAGCAAGCTGTCCATAATGAGCATTGAAAACTGTCCCCTCAGCCACCTGCCGCCGCAGATTGTGGCCGGGGGCCCCTCAGTCATCATCCAGTTCCTCAAAATGCAGGGACCGTACCGTGCCATGGTCTGAGGACAAAGCCCGCCCTCACGCCTGCCTGCCCACCCCGTTCAGTGTATCATATACTGTAAAGAAGTCATCCACCCCCCAGCATCAATGTCGGGGGGGGGAACGGGGGAGACGGACGTTAGAGAGACTTATTCTCTCAGCATCCCCGGGCGGACGAACGGAGACACGACGGAGACTCGGCATTGCTCCACTTAATTACGGTCGTTCTTGGACCCCCGTCTCCAAGGCTCATCTTTCCATTCCGAACAGGTGGAAAATCTTTCCGTCTCTTTGCCAAAACTGAAGATTCATGGATTTCTATACTGAGTAACTGTGAGCTAAGTGGCAAATCTTTTAATCATTTAAAGCGTGCTCCCATTGCCAACGTATTTACAGTAATTACAAGCATCTACTATGTGAGCGAGGATACAGCTATATGCAAAAACAAACAAAACAAGTCCTTGGATCATCACATTTTACTGCTGCTGCCATAACTTAAAGGTGTCATTTTTCTTTTTGATATTTTCCACATTTGACATTAACCTCCATCTCTTGAGATGAGAACTTGTGTTCATTACTTGTTGACCACAGAGAACAAAGGTCTAATGATGGTGTGTTTATACTTTTTTTGTACTTCTTTTTTTTTTCCACAATTTTTAAAAATCTTTTTTCCTTTTTTTTTTTTTTTTTAAACTGTGCCTATGTTTAGAGTGATCCAGTGGTTCATTTCTAAACACTATTGTCCATGAGAATACAAAGACATAAATTATTTCAAGTTTCTTTTTATTACTGCTGTTTTCACTTTGGTGTTGCTGTTTGATGAATCTATTTCAGCGCTATCGTCGGTTATGAAATAGGGTAATTGGATGTTTTTTTTGTTTTTTTTTTAAGAAACAGCAGCAGTAGTTGTCAAATGTAAAGCGAGTAATGTACATGTATGAGAAATACCAATCAAAAAAAAAAAAGCAAGATGGACTTTTTTCAGCATGGGTGGTGCCGTGTGACTCCACCCCTCATCTGTTGTTGTGCGATAAAAAGAAACAGGTGACGGGATAAATGACAGGAGTTGGTTTTATAATGTATACAAATCCTGGTTGTTGCCTTCAGTGCAATTTTAGTTTTGTTTACTTGTTTGATATTCTCTTCAGTGTTGGGCTGTATAGCTGTCATCCACTTGATCATTGACCAACATATCAAATATTTTTAAAGGACTTCACTTGGCGAGTGTATCAGAGCCTCAAAAAAATTAATAAAACATTGGCAGGTAATCCTTTGACACGTTTTGTTTTTTTAAATCTTAATTTGTCTTGTTTGAAAAAAAACAAAACACTTTTTAATATGATATCTTGTCCCACACTGTCCCAGTAATGCTGCTGCTCTAATGCACTTTTTTGGAATAAAAACATTGGCACCCTCTGTTTTAACTCGAACGCAGTAGCCTCTCATCGGTTATTTTTCAATGGGGGCATTTTCTTTCATTAGGAAAATTGATCTGTAAGTTTATCTCGTAAGTTTGCATCACATGGACAAAAGTTGAATTTTGCAGGCCGAGAGTAAAAATTGACTTTTCATTTGAGGACATTTTCTCCTGTCAATGTTAAATGCAACTTACTCTTGAACAGTAAAAGTTTGCATATCCTGCTTCTTTCTTCATGGCAAGTGAAATGACTTGTTCTGCTAAGCGTTTTTATTTTATATCACTGAATGTTTTTTTCTAAATATGTGTATTCACTTAGTATTCTTTCAAGTGACTGTACATTAAAATGCCAACAATGGTAATCAAACCTAATAACTGTGCATGTGTTGCATCTGAGCACGACACAATATTTTCCACAGCACCTGTAATATTGAACCCAACTGTAATGTGTGGTTGTATCCCCTCCTCACTGAAAGCATCTTGGTTTTTTTTTTTTGTTTTTTTTTTGAGTTCATTGGTCTTGTTTCCTCCAAAGGCACTCACATTGGGAAAATGATGCACCAGTGCAAAAAGCATATGAGCATATTAGCAAATGAGGTGAGCAATTAATCCTCTTATAATGCACTCTGATGCTTAATTTCATGTCAGGCTTTGTAGTTAAGCTCTCGCTCCAAAGCAAAATAGCTGCATGATAGTTGATACACTTTCCCTTCATTGTAGACGTTGGTCGCTTTTCATAATAACAAAATCCCCACCGCCATCAAAATAAAAAAGCTTTTTCCCCCCCTTATAACTTTGAGAATGGGTGGATGAACTTTGAGTCATATTTTTCCCCCAATACAAAAAAATGAAACTTTTTTTTCTACATTCAGGGCACTCCGCTCCTGTATCAATGATGTGTACAGTGTGTAAAAATGCTATTAGGTTTGTGACCTGATTTTACTGTGAGTTCCATTTCTGAATGTGAGAAGATAAAATGAAATTTGTCTATCAGCTCTGATTAGTAGTAAGTTGACCGAATTCACTTAGAAAGCTTTGTTGAACCCAATCTCTGTTAAGGATGATAAATGAAAAATAGCAAGCATTACACACCATTCGTCTTGGGCTATTTCAGAGTGCAGTCATGCTGGAGATTTGTCCGATTTTTTTTTTTTTTTCTTTTTTCCCAGTCTGCATACGATGCAGGCCTCTCGCGTACGGATCACTTTAGTTTTAGTGACCATCTGGCATGTCTGCAAATGCTCCATTTTGTTCATGTCAAAGCATTGTGCAATCATAATGCTAATCCTTGTAATCTACATAGACAGTCTTGTCTTTCTTGTCACGCTGTTCATTGAGTTTTGTGTTTCTCCTTTTCTACTGTAGTATTCTGCCACTTTAGCAAAACATCAATTTCACGATTTAGCTCATTTTAAAATCTTTTGATTTTTAAAACGACGAGTTAATTGAATTATTTTGATTTCTTGCCCAGCCCTACCCATTCATACTTTGCCACAAATTATTTTATAGAAACTAAAAATTTAAGTCACAGATGTGTAAATGATCTGAATGCAAATTGCAAAAGATTTTGTATTAAATATACAGCATTTTATTTTTACATTAAACGTCAAAATCATTATTTTCATTGCGTTAGGTTATTCATGAAAATATGAAATAAAAATGCTCACATACACAAATATAAGGTGGAGCAAACTTGAGTACCAATCCATGTTTAAAATAGTGAAGAATTTAATACATTTTTGCTTCATTATTATTTTTAGGTATTGACCCATTGATGACAGTATACAAAATGGAGTCAGCCTTTTCTGTCAACTAATTTCTCCGATTGGCCGTTGGAGCTCAAATTTCAATTCCAAACCTGAGATGTGCAGCAGATTTGAAAACCTCTAGTGCTCAAATGAAACCATTGAAAAGTCCAAAACGGTTAGACACACGATTGAATTCCCACTGTTCTTCACTTTTTACGTGGTGTTCTTTAAAAATACTTTGAGACTTTAGAAACACTCAGTCAGATGCTCATGTGTCCCATGTATTTGCTTTGACTGGCCCTCCCGTTCATTCTGTCCATTCAATGGTCCCTTCCCAATATATAATTTATCGTTACAGATGGTAGGTGAGAAGCCCGCTGTTCTTTTTACAAGACCTTAGATCGTAACCGCCAGCATGCGTCAGTGGGCATTATAGTGTGGTGCCACAAATGCAGTTTGATTGCATTTTAGAAGCTCGCAATGAAATACGGGCCCCGCAAGTCGTGGCCCTGTGCTACACTATGCAGCTACACTTTTACAACATGCCTGGAGGTCAGTAGAGATAAAAGTAACTTTGATTTTGTCTGCCCCAAATTCATTGTCGGTTTCTCACTACATACATTTATGTCCCAAAGCTGTCGGTAATACACTAAGCAAAGGGTTTTGGACCAACCCTCCTCGTATCCTAATTATAAAACGTGTAGTCATAAATTTATAGATCACCATATACAAGGAGTGTCTCACACAAAACAAAAAAATGGCTGTTTTTTTTCCCTTTATCTTTCTTCATCGTTTTGACAATTACTCTCAACTATCTGTGATAATGATATCATGAGATAACAAGCGATCAATGGTTGATGAAATGATGTTAGAAGAAATTGAAATACTTGGCTATACGCTGCTATGGATATGGAAGTCAAAATACTAGATCATAAAGCAACATCATGAAGCTGAATGAAAGTACCAAGATGTGCAAGAGTTGTTGGAAAAAAAAAAAATCTACTTTGAACAACATTTAAACGGATGTATTAGAAAAAGAAAAATATATAATCAATGTAAATTATAATAAACTAAATAGAGGTCATTTAAATTTCAAAATAATGACTGGTGCGCACGCACACACAAATACATACATGGACACACGCGCATATGCAAGATAATCCTGCTTCAAAGGAGTCATGCTCAGAATGGATAAAGAAAAAAATTGTACCGCTGTCTATTTGTACTACCGAATAGTATATATGCATATTCAGTAAGAAATATGCAAACAAACAAAAATTACAGTCAAATATATAGAGACGTTCGCTGAAGAGATTTCATACCCCTGTCCTACGCTACCCCCTGCTGGTCAAATTAAGGACTCATTAAATAATAAAAAAGACAAATGTCCCGTCATGACGCTGCCTGGAAGGCTCTTGGAGGAAACGACAGATGTCACTGTATCACTTTCTCTGTACCTCCATGCATCAACCGGCGTCACAGCACAGTAATGTTTAGCCCTAAATAGTGAGTGCACTTCAGTTGTTCCTCTAACAGGTGTCCGGTCACAAAAATTCATTTTTACCTTGCAGCTAGTCAAACGTGGGGCAGGTTACGATTATCCTGAAATGTTCTTACCAACCAATTAAAGGTTCATCCAAGAGAGTTACACCATTATCTCATATTAATCTCACTATTTATTTCATATGCACAATGTCCTTTTTCTCAACCACGGATGATTACGTTGAAGGCGGCGTAAGGTGCTATTAGGTCATTGATCAGGTTTTATATATATATATATATATATATATATATATATATATATATATATATATATATATATATATATACATATATATATATATATATATATATATACATATATATATATATATATATATATATATATATATATATATATATATATATATATATATATATATATATATATATATATATATATATATACTGCTCACTGTATACACAGTATATATACAGATTTGAAGTCAAGACCGCTTGACAGATGTGTAGCAGCCCATGCCAAACTAACTAAATACAGTTACGTCAAATAATACTTCCCACATGTCATTGCTTTTCACCCCATCACGTCTCCTGTCATTGAACTGTCACGGTCAGGTGCATACAGTACATCTTGGGCACACACTACTGAGCTGCACACACTAGAGTGCGTGATTACATTCCCACACCCAAGTCAAACGATGTGACTTTAATTTTCTCGGTGAGCGCATAAAGGCTAGATTTGGAATGAAACATTTTTCCCTTGAAAGAGATAATGACATGCTATCATGAAGGACGAGAAAACTAACTAGAAATATATTAAACACGTATTAGTTGATCCGCAAGCCAGAGTATTTATACGCGGCCCGAAAGAACATGCTGCGATAGCAATATGTTTTAGTTCTTTGCCAATTTTGTAAACGCTCCCAGTTTCCAAATAATATCCAGCACAAGACCTGTGAAATGATTGTGTTCGATCTTTCACGTTTCACTGTCTGGACCCGGCAACATAAAAACCAACTTTGCTTTATCACCTAACAAATATTGGATGCAGTTTTCTGCACGAGAATTAACTCTTGGAGAGAAGCTGACCACATTAATGAGTAATGTAGTTCTCCCTCAGTTTCTCAAGAAGTTTCATTTCCCGTCTTATGACCCTGGGGGGATTTCAAGTGTGTAACTTGGTGGCAATAAGGACTCCGCTTGCAGTGTGGGAGTTTGTGGAAATAATGGTTCTCTCCATTTGGCTGTCATGTCAGCGAGGTGAGGAGGGAAGATGTGCGGCCCCCAAAATGGCTCACAGATTAGTTTTCATTTCTTTCATTTCTTTCAGGTGGTGGTGGTGGTGGGTGGGTGGGTGGGGGGGGGGGGGGGGGGGGGGGGTCACATGTTTACTTACATGCAGACACAATGTGTACTTAAACACAAATTGTGACGAGGTTGACTGGCGAAGGCAAATATTTTGTTCAGCTTTGAATATTTGCCCTGTCACAGCTCACTTAGAGTATATCATCAGCAGAGAGACAAGAGCAAAACCTGATGGACAGAAGTCATCGTGTCACTGAATCGTGTCTGCAGCGCGAAGATGATTGACGGCTTCCGCGTGCTTGTAGCACCCCACGCTTGCCAAGTTAGTATGGCTCAAGTTTCGTCCACATTTACCCGAGTGAGATGAGCTCAGCGTTTCTCGTGTGTGTTGCGCTTTTTACAAATGGAAGGTGTCTTACGCCTAATGACAAAATGCTGGAGGTGATGCATCCACACATGAACATCTTGTCATGAGGCCCTGACTGCTGCTAGGCAACCAACCGCACACTGCAAAAAATAACTATCCCAACAGGCTGTGCAGCTGGCTTTCAAAAATCTTTTTGTTGCTTTTTGTTTTTACATCCTGAATTTAGGCCAGAATAGTGACTTATTGATTTGACTGATGTATTTTGTTGTGTTTTACCATTTGGATTTCTTAACTGTTGATTTTCCAACTCCACACAACCCCCCACCCCCCAAAAAGGTGCTATCCTTATCTAATCCCCCGTGAAACAAAGAAATTCTGCTTTCTTGACTTCAAGAACTTTTTTATCCCAACATTGATTAGCAAAATTCTTGAATGCCTTTTGTTGTTTCCCCTAGCTGTCTGTAGACGCTTTTTGTTTTTGTGTTTTTTTGTTTTTTTTTTACTGCAAGGGGTATTGTGTCAGTAATGATGCACTCTGCAGCCACACACTTTGTACATAGGGGAGACTGACACGGACTGTTATGGAACAGTATATATTGCACCCATAACATATTCGTAAAGATGAAGACTAATGAGATGATCAATTAAAACCTCACTACTTTTTGTCGTAAGCTGACCCATGACCAACCATTGAGCAAAATGATCACATAATTTTCTTGAACAGACTTAAACAGATGCACGTGTAACCATTTACCTTCTGCTGTATTGGAAACTAGTCCCAAATCCTGACTGCAAAATTTTAATTTGACTAATAGGAGAAAATATGTTGTTTTCTTTTGTCAATCTCCAAATAATTCAAAAGTAACATTTAAAAAAAATGTCCATCCTGTCCTTCTTTGCCTCAGTCAAACATGGGCTGTTATCAAGTTTAGTATGTCAAAAGAGATTTGCTATGGGTTGCTGTAGCTGCAGTATCAGGTACTTTGCATTTATGTGGTAAGCTAAAGTTGAGCTGCATCTGAGGTAAGCTATTTCATTGCTACAAAGCATGCAACTTCCCCATGTTCTTCTATTTTTCCATGTCTTCCTTCTCCTCCTGAACTTGTCCTCCCACACAAAACAGGAGCCTATCAGGTTATGACAAACACAATGGCAGCCAATCAATGTCCATTTCAGGGTGGGATCAACGTTTGTTTTCCAACAACTCAAGTTCAAGAAGTTCGATGCCTAAAATCAGGTCTTACCAGTAAATGGAAGCATGAAGTTGGAGATTATAAATAAGATTGAGAATGTAAAAACGAATGCGTTAAATATGACTGTAATTAATTAATCCATTTACCCTGTTACTTTGACACCAGTACTTATTATCAGTGCACAAAACCCACCATTCAACATTTGTTAAATGAACCAAACAGATAAATCATAACTGGATATTCATAGAAAATCAATGAGGCTTTTGCTGTTCACCTAGAAAACATATCAATTTCTGAAACAATGTTAGTTCTTCATTTTTGCCATTGAGAATATGTTTTGCAACTCCGCGGAATTCCTGATGCTGACTCACCGAACCCATCGGGTTCGATCGAACCTAGTTTAAGACCCCCTTGTCTATGTGTTATAATATAAAGACGCATGTAATTTGACACCCCTGGATTGTTCTCAAGTTGTGGTGACGATCACATTTGCTCCCCCGTGGACCTTCAAGCGGAGGAACAAAAGCCCCATCATTGCCTTTACTCCCACCTGCGCGTCGTGGCCGGGGAGAGGAAGCTGAACAAAAGAATTCCCCACACGCGCAACTGCTCCTTTTATTGGCGCTGGCTTGCACGCGTCGCGCGCCCGCATGTTGCTTGGAGCTGCGTGGCGCACGGCGGTCAGCGGGTCACTTCTTACAGCGTGCGGGCTATAAAGCGAGGGAGTGGCGCCCGGCTAAGCGCACTCGGACAACAAGAAGCCTTTAGAACGCACAGCGCAGCCGTCCCCACAACGTTGGCAAAAGAACATGATAAGCGCTTTGGAGGCTCCACCAATGCTGGGCGCGAGTACGCGCCGCACGCCCGTGGAAGGTGGTCCGGGCACGGAGGACTCGGAATCCGCCTCGTGGATGGATCTCCTTTGCTTCCTCATGATCCGCTTCAAGAAGTTACACGGCGACACTTGTTAATGTCACTCGACCACCGGGCGGGTCACTGCTGCCTCAGGTAACAACTGCTCGCATTTTAAACCATCGAATTTTAATTTCGGCGCTAACGTCCTGATTTCAGGATCGTATAGTTTAGTCATGTTTTGTATATTTAAAGCAGTTTGCATATTCCTAGAAAGGCAACACATCTTTTTTTTTAAATGTTCACACTAAAGAAAATGATGTGCGTTTTAGCGTATAGAAACGTTTTGTGTGTGTGTGTGTGTGTGTGTGTGTTTTACCTGTGTCCGTTTCCTTGTTTTTTCTAGTTTTTATGTCATTTCAGTTATATCGAGTGAAAAATGACAACACTTTCCAACCAATTTCAGAAAACTAATATACTTGACCAAGATGCTTGATAAGAGATATCCTTTTTTAATTCTCCCGAAATAGAATGTTTTTATTTCTCAAGAGACCGATGTTTAATATAGCCGAACTAAAACAACACATTGAATGTTGATGCCAGTGTGCTTCCAGAGATCTGTCGAGGTTCCCTTGACCAAAACACTGAGTACCTCACAATTCAATTAAGCACAGCCCTTTTCATTATTAAAAGCGGGGTGCCCTTGCCTCGATGATTCTCTGCGCACGCATGTAACAAAATAATAATGAAAATATATTATTGCTGATCGTCTTTCTCTCGCGGCGCATTTCAGATGGACAAAACTCCTTCTCAGTGACCAGTCAGTGGACCATGAGAGAGAGCAGCCTGTCCCCAAAGGACTGATTAATTTCCTCTCAGTCCCATGTCGAGCGTCTAGCTGCGCGCTTCCCCGTGGATGATATTTGTCAAGCCGGCATTAATCGCACAGGAAGCGGGACAATCTGCCTCCATGGGGTTCGACAACGACACCAACCAGACGCTGGCAGGGGTGAGCCCGTTGAGCCTGCACATCTCCCTGCCGCTTACGATGCTGGTGAGCATCATAATCCTGCTCACTGTGTTTGGAAACGTATTAGTGGTCATCGCTGTGTTTACAAGCCGGGCTCTGAGGGCGCCACAGAATCTCTTCCTGGTGTCCCTGGCATCGGCGGACATTTTAGTGGCCACCTTGGTGATGCCATTCTCTTTGGCCAATGAGATCATGGGATATTGGTACTTTGGGGAGGTATGGTGCGAGATCTATCTGGCCCTGGACGTTCTTTTCTGCACCGCCTCCATCGCGCACCTCTGTGCCATCAGTCTGGACCGTTACTGGTCCATCACGCAGGCCATCGAGTACAACCTGAAGAGGACGCCGCGCCGTATCAAGTGCATCATCTTCATCGTTTGGATCATCGCCGCTGTTATCTCCTTCCCGCCGCTAATCACCATGGAGAAGGAAAACAGCATGGAGGACCCCGTTTGCAAGATCAACAATGAAAAGTGGTACGTCATCTCTTCCTGCATCGGCTCCTTCTTCCTCCCCTGTGTCATCATGGTGCTGGTCTACGTCAGGATCTACCAGATCGCCAAAAAGAGGACACGGGCGCCCCCGGGGGACCGGAAGCGCATAGACAAGTCCAACGCCGTGGCAACCTCCAACCAGAAGGAGAACGGGGTGGCCGCCGGTGAGGCCGAGAAGCTGAAGGAGCATGAGGACATCGAGCTGAAGGAAGGAGTCGGCGGCAAAGAGGGAGAAGCCAACGGTGTGGACATTGAAGAGTCTTCCTCCTCTGACCACAAAGTCAACAATCCCTGCTCTATGAAGAAGAAAGCCGCCAAGGGCAGAAGTAAAATCAAGCCGGGAGACAGCGAGCTGCAGAAGAAGAGCTCCAAAGGAAGCCGATGGAAGGGCCGGCAGAACCGAGAGAAACGCTTCACCTTTGTCCTGGCGGTGGTCATCGGCGTGTTTGTCATCTGCTGGTTCCCTTTCTTCTTCACGTACATGCTAATGACGCTGTGCATGTCCTGCCCCGTCCCGGACACCCTCTTCAAGTTCTTCTTCTGGTTCGGCTACTGCAACAGTGCGCTGAACCCTATCATCTACACTATCTTCAACAACGACTTCCGCAGGTCCTTCAAGAAGATACTGTGCAAGAGGGACGCTCGACGATACGGATGATGGACTGCGACTCTTGTAAATACCTTTTTTCAACATGTTCTGCACAACACGTAAATATGCTCCCGGTGTGACTGCTCGAAAAGCAGTGGCGTAGTGTTGGGAAGCAGCCTCCAGCAAATATGCCACCGATCCGGTGCTGAGCTGTTTGGGCCATCGTAATTAAAACTCTTTGTCTGGAAAGTGAGCCAAAACATGTCAATACACCGCATACGTTTAGGAAGGTAGAACTGTGCGATATGTGATATTCTGGTATCGATCAATATTCACTATATGCCGGGATTGGCGGTATATATATATATATATATATATATATATATATATATATATATATATATATATATATATATATATATATATATATATATATGTTGCTCCTTCCCTTCCTGCTACGCCACGACTGGTGAAGAGGCTTTTTTTACATGCACCATTAGCTTGATTCCTGTTGATTTAAAAAGCTTCTTCCACAACAGCTTCAGCACAGACCTCAAAAATACAGGGGAGCGCTTAACAGTGAATTTATTGTAAATGTAATTTTTATTTTATTTTTTATAAAAATATCAGAGTCAACGGCATTGTTTTATTTAGCTATAATGACCTTTGATGTCGAAAAGCTGTCTGAATATCGCTATGGATACTGTATTGTGCCATTTTGTACGATATGAAAACTGTCTGGTGTTGATGATGGTGATCAAAATATTGAGGAAATGGTGGCACTTGAATAAAACTCATTCCCTGAAATTGGAGGCTGCACATTAACTTGTGATACCAATTTGGTGATGTCATCTCACGTCAACGGATGAACGCACACATACATGCAAACTTTTGATACCCACACACCCACACACACACAGTCAGAAATTATTCTAGTGGCTCTTTTGACAGATAGGAAAAAAAACAAAAAAAATGGGGTTTTATTTCTATCATGTGGTAAAGAAGCAATCCACCTTAATAAAAGAATGTAAATTAGCGGCCATGAGTGACCTTTCCACCAAAATCTAAGAGAAAAAAGCAAACCACCAGTCAGTCTGACCTTCCCGTGCAATTAAAATGGGCCTTTTTAATGAGTTTGAATTCAACATGTGTAAATATTCTCTGGTACTGAATTAATCGTGTCTGGGATTAGATGAAAGTTGTTTCATATTGCTGATTCTCCGCAGCAAATAACATTTCTCATTATCTGAGAGGCTTCAGGGTTTAGACCTTCTGAATCAAGTGTGTGTATGAGGAAAACAGCCCTGTGAAGCACGAAATCACAGCGGTAATAGTTCATTTTCACTTATGTGTTGTGCTGTACGTGTCATAAAGTAACAAGCTTGTCAAACCAGAATGTCTCACCCTTTTCATACCTCGCTCCGTCAAGCATAAAGAGACGGGTGGTGGGTAAAACAAAAGAGAATTTCACTTTTCCCAGCAGAGGGAGCGTAAGTAAAAGTCTTCCTTCCGTCTGCCAGGCGCTGGCTTTTTAACAAGGCCCTCCTCAGGAAGATCAATGATGCTTCTGAGAGTTTCTCTGCTAATCCGTCTAGGGGCTGCTGCGAGCGGAGTGTCTTCCTGCACGTCTACATCATTTAAACGTGTGGGCTTGTGAGAAACAGGGAGGGTGAATGAGGATGTGTATTTGAACATGTAAACAGTTGGCAGACGCTCCACTGGCTTGACAAGTTCACTGTCTTGTCACAGTAGGGGCGAGTGACTGAATTTTAATTATGCACCAAGCCATATACAAATTAAGAGCGAGAACATGCCTGCGATGACTCAGATTGTTTTTTCACTCACAAAAGAAACCGCAAAATCACACTTGTTGATTCGGACCGTGATTTTTTTTTTCTTTATGAAGAGCATGCAGTGGAGACATCACACCTGATCCTTCACGGCAGAATCTAACGTGAGGCTCTTATTTGAAGCTAATTGCTAATGTTCTCAGAAATAGTGACCTTGGATATTGGCTCAATTGGCCAAGGATTGGAGCCTTATAGTCGGAGGGTTCAGGTTTGTGTCCCGCTGCGGACAAAAATGTTGCTGGTTCTTGTTGTACTGCCATTGAGCAAGGCATCGTCGCCACTAGCGCAGCTCAAATAGGGAGGGTTTCCTTTCAGGCCTGCAAATTTGTGATTTGGAACTTTGAGTGGTGTGCAACGGAGGAACACTATTTCGAGTATAATACATAAATCAAATTACAACAAAATATATATTTTCAGCCAGGAGAGCTGTCATGGCGGGAGAAACACGGCATGGGGCGGTATTATGGAAATAAAAACTCTGGATAGCTTGCTCACGCAGTTATTTTCAGAAAGACAATTCACAAAACATTACTTTTGCCCATTATGGGTCAGCAGACACTCCAGAGGTCCCACTATCCGTATACAAATATCAAAAAGTGATCATTTTAAGAGTAATTATCACTTCAGCCAACTGTAAAAATATTAAAATACTTGGTTTAAACTCCCTCAAATTCTGTCTTTTTCTTTTTCTTTTTTTTTTGCTTGGATCACCTTGGTCACTCATTATTTAAGTTCCTTAATTTCTGTTTACAATATTGTTTTTGTCACCCTTGTTGCCTATTTTGACTTTTTGATTTCCTGCTATCCAGATAACTGTTGACAATTTATGTCAGCTGTTTTGCCTGGGTCATTGCTGTCAGATGCCCAATATTTTGTTTGGGTTAGATTTGTAACTCACATCAAATATTCTCCTCATGTAGCATGTCACCTTGTTGGCCCATTCTGCTAGGGTCATCCAATGTAATCTACATCATTTATGCCACTTACTGTACTGTATGTTGCCTCTATTATGTGGTCACCTAGAGTAGCCTCTGTGACATACAATGCTTGTGTTGCTTTTTTTCTATACCTTCTAAGATGCATATATCACTGGTTGTAATTTTAGGAAGGCGACTTCACAATTGAGTACAGAGTTCCCTCGTTTTTCAGGGGTGTTATATTTTGTCTGCAAAAGAGAGGTTGACATTATGCAAAAGAAGAACAAGGGTAGTCTTGACGAATAACAAGAGATGTTGACGTCTTTGGAGAGAGGAGGGGATTTATACATTTATGAAACCATAACAGTTGCCTTCTAAGAATACTAACTTAAAATGCAAAATGAAGAATAACGACAGAGTTTCTGCGGGTATTTTGCCTTCCAAAATTATTGTGAGTGGAAGGTGCTCTGCACGACGCCAGTGGAGGAGGATAGCAAAACAATAGCCAATAACTTTGTTAAAGTTTTGCTTTTTACAATTGGATCTTAAAACGACTTTCCTTTTTTAAGTTATCGCCCGTGGATTTTTAACCCTTATGTTTGTGTTGATGAAGCTACAACCAAAATGCAGAAAGGTTTTCTTTTTCTTCGATCTTTAGAGAAGTGGTTTTCTTTAAACGAAGAAGTAGAGAAGAAGACAAAGAAAATGGACAAAAATAAAAAGAGAAAACAATGAAGAAGTAGAAAATTAAAAATAAAAAAAGGATGAAAAAGAAATGAAGAAGCGTAGTGATGAAGAAGAACAAATGTAGTCATGAAGAAAAAGAACAAGGGTAGTCATGAAGAAAAAATGGTCGAGAAGAAGAAAGGCAGTCATGAAGAAGGAGAAGAAGAAAACGGAAGGATAATCAAGAAAAAGAACAAGGTTATTCATGAAGAATAACAAGGGAATGCAGAAGAAGAAGGTAATCATGAAGAAGAAAGAGGAGATGAAGTTTAGTCATTCAGACGAAGAAATGAAGGGATAGTTGAAGATGAATAATAATAATAATAATAATAATAATAATAATAATAATAATAATAATAAGGGTAGTCATGAAATAGAAAAAGTTTTGTTGTTGTTGTTGCTGGCTCAGAAGAAAGAAAAATAGCAACAACCAAGCCACGATGCAGTAAGAGAATGCAGTATTAGTTGCAGTAGTCTCTTCTGAATTACATGCAGACATCTTTGATTCATTCCTGCTCATTTAAAAGTCCGGAAAGATCCAACTGGACGCTTGCCGTTCATTGATAAATGCGTCCATTTGGCTTGCCCGCGCTCCCTTTGTCCCACTATCTGTTTGCATCTTTGTAACCCACTCATCACCAAGTAACAGTGATTACTTACCGAGAGCCTATTGGAGGAAGCCGACTGATGAAGTCAGAAAATCCCCTCCACCTCATACACAGACACACGCATGCGCGCGCGCCGGTCGCCTCGGGAAATCGAATGGAAGCATGGATCATGGCGTTAGAGTGCACATCTGTCACCAGAGGGCTGAGCTTGGTGGCTGAGTGGGGCTACAATTCAAAGAGACATGGACAGAGTGTCAACAGGAGCGGCAAACTTTAAGGACAAGCGCTCATTTGTAGCCCAGAATGAGACAAGGCGCAAAAAGTATCATTTGTTTGAAAGCGGAGGCTGACTTCATGTCTTTGAGCACGGATGTGGGAGGATGGGTGTGTCGGCTGCGCGCAAACCATCTGTAGGTGTTGGGGTGAAAAGGACGCGGTGACGATGAGCGTTAAGTGTGGCACCCACATGCTTCGCTCTGTTTTTCAGAGTGACATCTATCCATTTGGGATGGATTCAAAATTACTATTTACAGAGTCAGCGATGACTCACGCGCTTGTGTTTTTTCCCCTGCTTATTAGTCCCCCTTGGATATGGCAATTTCACAGGTCTGTCTTTACTGTCCATGTGACCGGGAGTGTTTTGGAGGAAAGCAGCGTCATTGCTATCTCTCAGCTCATTTTTCAGAGACGACTTTTAAAAAGTGTCTCAGAGCTATCATTTCAAATGGGATTCCAGTCTCATTAAGGGGAGCTGATTAGCTGTCAAGCCTCTGGGTATGATTGGAACCGCAAAACAATGCCGGGCCAGTAGATATTTCCCTGGAAAATAATTTGTCTCGACAAATCTATTTTCCAGGAGCTCATTATGATCGAGAGCAATCAGGTCTGATGGTCCCAGGGACCGCGCTGCACTGTGCGACGTGATTATTAGTCCTGCCAGGCAATTCATTTTGGCCGAAGGAGGGACACGTCGCTGGCTTTCATGTCCCCGTTTGAAAATGTTTTCAAAGTTGGATGAGCGAGAGCCCGGTTTCCAAAATAGGCCAGTTTTAGGCTTGAAACATTTTGGCGGGGGACAACACGGATGAGGAATTTATTATTACAGCATCGAAATAAAGAGAGAGTTTCTCAATTGCGCGCAGGCAACTCCCAGGGCGACCGTAATAGAAAACCCAACGGAGCATAAGGAGAGATCACAGCCGGCCTCTGACGGTGAGAAGCGGCGCTGTAAAGTTGCACCTACTGTTTACTTTTATTCAATCAAATGATTTTTAAGAGTCTCCATGGTAACTTGGTACGTCCCGCCGCTTTCGTGTTACTTCCTCTTTCGTGGGTAGAGCACAGCTGCTTGATGTCACTGCACGGAAGTGCGGAACATAAAAATCTCAAATCCGTTTCTCACTTATGCATACCATGCCAATCAACATTAATCAAAATTCTTGCTGATGGTTAAAGGCATGAAAAAAGACGGAAATCAGGACATTATATACGGTGTGCACAACTCAACATCAATGAGGAGGCTGTTTCTTAGTAAACACTGAAATTACCTGGTTGAATTTTCTAATTCAAGTCAAGTCTTGCAGATGTATGATTTTTTTCTCGTTTTCCACAAATAGCCTGTTGGAAATGTGCAGAAGAGCTTGGTGATATGCAAATCGAGGATTAAACAGTGAACAAAGATTTCACATTATTGTTTCAGAAAGCACAATTTGCAAGCGAAAAAGAAAGTGCGTTTAACGCTATTGCGAAGGCAATGCATTTGTTGATATAAAATCACGTAAACTGTTAGTCAAATGTTATGGCCTAGTTTGCAGCAGTGATTTTTGCTCAAGATCATGTGAGGATACTTGAGATTTATGTCAGTCAAGGGACTGTTTCTGTTTTTGTTGTTTGACCGTTTTAGATGCTAGTAATGGCTCTTTATATTCAACTCTTGCTGTTTGCTCTTGAGCTTTGGCCAAAGATGCTTGAGAGTTTCCACTCTTAAGGAATGTACTTCAAAGTAAAACAATTATGTCCTGAAGACAATGAAAGTCCTCCAGTTTAAAAATCTTATAATAACCTTAACTAGAACCCTCTTGACTTAGAGCCTCATCAATAATGTTGACACAAAATGTCACGTCCATAAACATTCTTGATTGGATTTTGTCTTTTAGGTTCAGTTGAATGGAAAATACAATATTGTGTCAAATATTCAATATTTTTACAGTATGTGTTCAATTAAAAAAAAAATATATGGAGTTTAACTGATTACCAAGCCTGTAATTGAAACCCCTGCACTACAGCTTGTAGACAACATTTTTTTTAACTTGTTCAACTAAAACTTAACACATAATGTGGATTATTAAAATGCTTCCGGTTCAATTATTACAGCAGTCACAGCAGTAAACTGCTTAAGGTAATGTTTGAATATAAAAAAGTGAATATTAATTTGAAAAACAAATATTTTGATTATATTTATGGGGGGGAATGAATTTTTGTACCCAACTGTGGAAGATTGGGGTGATAGATTAGTCATCTTCTCTGGTGCTCTCAATTTGAGGGAAAATGCAGTTGCAGAATAGTGAAAAATAATTCCACAAAAAAGACACATGAAATGACTGAAATACCTCTGCTACTCGTGTTACGTAATACCTATCTTATTCCAAGGCTCTATTGTTTTTTGAGTGAATTATGGGTATGACCGGTATGAACCAGATTTTGTTTGCATAACTTTTTGTGCGAAACCAGTTTCTAGCACAGTTACAGATTCAAGTCATGCTAAACTGTTAGTTGGTGCGGCTCAAAAGAGAAAACAATGCTTCTTACTATTAGAGTTGGTGGATGGCATGAAAAAAGGCCTTTTCGATTGGACACATATAAACATACAGCATGCTCATTTGAGAGACTCAAGAGCTGTTCTGGCCACTGACGATGGCGAGAAGTTGCATTAGAAGTTTCAGCACGGGGGAAGATTAAAAAAACATCCCGTTCGAAGCATGGCAGCTCCGCCACGACCACAGATAAAAACTCTCTTTCACGACTCTTCTGGACCTGTGTGATAAAATCCCGACTCTCTCAGCAGATGATAGACAGCCCAGAAGAATAGAAGTTTGTCAGGGTGAGAGCACCGGGGCCAGCGTGGAGGAGAGGGCAGCACAAGTGGGAAGCTCTAGTGTCTGTAATGGTTGTCTAGTGCATGCTGATGGGCGGGCCGGTGGGCGTTTGAAGGAGCTCGCATCCAAGCGCTCGCTGCAGCTCTTACGGTACTTCATGGATGCGACTGTTTGGTAAATAGCTATGTATTTGTTATGCATATGCTTTAAAGACTCCTACGGATGATTAGACTCTTTTAATCCATGTCTCATGTGTCCGTATTTGAATTATTTTATTTTAGCAGAAATCATTCAAACATTTGCACTAGACATCCAGAAAGTTTTCACGGTGCTTTACTTTTTCCACTTTTTCTGTTAGCCTTTTTCCAAAATGCGGGAAATTGTTGTCTTCAATTTCCAAGCGCAACCTCAGATATATTTAATGAACACTAAAAGCTATGTGGAGCTGTTAAACCTTTTTATCTGTGATGTGTGCTTCCATTTGGGTGCCATGCTTTTTGGACTGCAAGGCGATCTTAAAAATTCTTTCATTTTCTCAAAAAACTAAGGTGGTATCCAGGTGTGCTATAATTATAAATATCTGCTTTTCAGTTGTCATTACGTTCACTTTATGGTCTGAAAAGTATGGTCATTTAAATCTGTCTACAAATGATTAAAACATTTCAATCTTAGTATGTCTACAGCTACATTTGAAATGGAATAAATTTAGACTCATTTGCGATGCTGATTTGTTTTTCTTAATGTGCTATAATGTGTGTTATAACCTCATGTGCCTTATCATGAGATACATTGAGAGAATCATTTAAAATCTGTTTTCTCCTTAATTTCTGAGTCCCCCCTGAACCATAGTTTTTTTATTAATTTAGATATATTAGTGAAGCAGTCATTATTTTAACACATGCAGTTTTTTGAGCTAACACTTAAGTGGTGCCTGCAAATTTTTGTTTTGAACACCAGGAGGAATGGTACAGTTTTCTTTTGTCAACTACCAAATAATTACAAAATAACATTAAAATAAAACATCATCCATCCTGTACATGGCAGAATTGTTCAAATGGGGTTTTCTCAAGTTTAGTTTGGAACAGTGCTATAGCTCACTACGTTAGCATCTTTGTTGCTATCATTAGATGAGGCTGCGGTCACAGCTGGATGCTTTGCATTTATGTGGTAGGCTAAGCTTGAGCTGCATCAGCAGTAAGCAATCCTCTTAAAAAAAATCTATTTCAGTCTAAATTTATCTAAGTTGCCATTGCTGTTTTCTTTTAGTTTAATTCACCATTCATCAGACCGACAGACCTCGTATACTCGTCCATTTTGACTCGTCCATTTTGACATCCTCCTTCTACTCCTGAATTTGCCCTCTCACCCATACCAGGAACAAACACAGTGCCAGCCAATCAGTGACCCCTTCAGTTGTGATTGACCTTGTTTTCCCCAAGAACTCAAATACAAGAGACCTGATGAATAAAAGTGAATGTAATTAGCATAAATCATCATAAGGTTAGAATTAAAATTTGGACTATTGTGATTTAAAAAAAGAACTTAACTATGACTGCAGTTAATCTGTTATTTTGACATCCCTACTTATAATGCAGTGCGCCAAAGTATGGAAATTTTCCCAAATTAACCTGTTTATTAAAACTGCACTAAATCAACATTTTGGTGAGGGTTCTTTTCATTTCCCAGTGCGGTGAACGCAGTCCATAAAAAGCATGCCTAGATAATTTTGTTATGGAAGAGTTTGACCTCTAAGCTAAAGAGCGCGGAAAAGCTTTTAAGTTTCTGGAAAATTTACCTTATTATTTGTGCGACATCAAAAACGGTTCCCCTAGAATCCCAGTGAGAAAACTTCACACAAACTGATAAAAAAAAAAAACGCACAAAAGTGCATGAGAGTGAATCAATCCACCCACTCCTTTAACCCAATGAACTAATGTTCTATTCTTTTAGTGATTTATGCTAATATGGTGTTCAAAGATGACGTTAACCTTTTATTCAAATTGACAAACATCTTTCAGTAAATATGCATCATCTATCGTTGTTGATCTTTTGCTCATTAAGATTGTATAGGTCTCGTTTGATCAAATGGAATGCATGTTCTAGCATTTAAAATGCATATTTTGGCCAATGACTAGGGGAAAAAAAAACTATTCAGTACCTGTACATGTGTTTTCAGTCTACTTTCAAAACGTGAAGAAAAAACTATCACTACAAAAAATATGCCTAATCAAAGACACTGTTCTTTCTGTGACCCCTGTAAGGCTATACAGCTCATATTAATCTGCATCCCACAACACTGCAGCTCAGGAATGATAGCGGTTCTGTGTCATCTGCTTCGCGTGTGAAAAACACCCAATGGCAAGTTTCCCACTTTACCCCGGCAGCTCACCCTAAAACTACTCGTTTGTGTAATTTTGTACTTGATGAGTGGGCAGGCACTCCGAAGGCCTAACTATTTGTACAGAAGCAATTGAAAAGTCAATTTTCTCCAAGTATGTCCTGTTTGAGAAAAACATTCAATATCCCCGCGCCATTTGCTATTGCTTGCTCCATAAGAATCATTTTTGTTTGTGCTGACTTGTTCTGCAACCGTGCCTCGCTAAGTGATGGGTTTGTCCAAATGGAGCCTTTTCACATGTCCAAATGGAACCTTTTCACAGCAATATAGTTATTTTGTGAGTGATCATAAGCCATTATGTTGCTCAATAGCTTCCAGTATCTGTAACCTGATATTGTTCTCCTCTCATAACTCTTCAGAGGGCTCATGGAGCCTACGGGACTAATGTTGCCTGCTCCATGCCATGTCCATCCGCTCCTATAAGATAAATTATCATGCACAAATCTGGCTTTTGTAGGCACATTTTTCAAATGATCACGTGGGAACCATGGCAGTTCTTGGCCATTAAATGTCTCATTTAGAGGAAGCAAAACTCCACCCCAAAAGAACTATTCTGTCAGTTTCTCACATTTGGGTTAGGGTTAGCAGCTCTAACAATATTTAGCGAGCTGTTACTTCATGCTCCAATAAATTTGCTCGTACTTTGAAAAGAAACATACTTTTTCCTGTCAAGAAAAAAAGCAAACATATTAGACTAACAGATATTTGCAGGAACCCTGTAAAACTCTCACTTACCCCTGAACTGTCCCTGAACTGTATTGCTAGCAAATTAACACACAAGACGAGATGAGAACTGGAAGTGACGAATGCGGAAAAAAAACAAGTGGGACAAAAGTCCAAACCTGTATACAATCCCATGATGCTGTATTGTGCGAAATGTACAACTCGCAGTAGGAACAGTGACTCTCGCCGCCTATAGCATGGAGGAGTACATCAAACGCATGTGCAGAAGGTACGTACTTGGTTTTGCAGGGGGCCATGACAGCTTACTGTCAGGTTATTGTGTAGAGAGCCTTAGAATATGGGTTGGCAACCATTAATACTCAAGCGCAAACCCAAATAAAATATCACCATACAGTATTCTCTACCTGTTTTGAAAGAGGTATTAACACAACTACAATAATGTTTGATGTTTGTTTGACAAAGCATTTAACAATGGCTACTCCTGATGTTGAAACAGAAATGGTGTTTTGGAGTGCAAAAACAGATCTTGAAATGTGTGTGTCTGTGTGTGTGTATTTTAAATGGCGTAATCATGCCTGTCTTGACAATTACTCAACTTAATGCTTCCTTCAAACTTAAAAGCTAAACACAAAAGCTAAAAAAAATGTTGTGTTTGTAGATAACCTTCAGCAGAGCACTTCTGCTTGTCTTGTTAGACGGCTGCGTCACTTAGTTCCAGCTCCTTCACTGCATTTTTCAAAAGAACCAACAATAAAACAGCACATAAATAGAAAGTGATGAAATGATGCGTTAACACATTCTTTTCACCATTGTAACACAAACGTAACAGTTAATATTTTGATAAAGCGACTAGACAAATGCCCCTGACCTCTATGAGTGGAAATACAATATTGCATTTAAATAGTATATGACTCTAACTCTACAATGTTTCAATTAATTGCTTCATTTCATCTGCCTGGCAAGCACATTTGCTCAGTAGTGAGTAATGATCTGTGGACAGACATCATGTGTGTTAATAGCATGATTATACACACTTAGGAAACCTGTTCAAAAGAGGTCTTATCTGGTGTCCACTCAACAGAGCGCACATATCCGAAGCCATCTTTCTATTCATAGACAAATTTCCTCTCGTTTCTGGAGCGCATGTATAATTCATAGCCATCCATCCCCATGCTGTCGACAGGTCCACGGTCTGGCAGCAAAATCATCACTTCATGAAAGCAGTCACAATTGAGACCTTACTGACTTTGGGCACAAGGCGTGGGACACCCTGAACTGGTGGTTGCCAGCCAATTGCAGGCCACACAGAGACCAATAACCATTCACGCACCCAATCACACCGAAGGACAATTGAATTCCAGGAATATCATTTTTAAACATATATTCAATTATTCAATTCCACAGACATATATATATATATATATATATATATATATATATATATATATATATATATATATATATATATATATATATATATATATATACTGTATATGTATAATACTGTCCTTCCAATATTTCTTTTACCAATAATGTTGATGGCAGCTGCACAGTAAAAAAACCTAATGTTAACCGTCTAAATGTTTGTTTCTCAGCATTTGCACAATTATCAAGGACAGAGAGAACACTGTGAGTAGGCTCAGATCGCGTGGGTGTTCCACTTATCCATCCTGTGTTTTTTCCTGGATGCAAGGTGATGAAATGGTGATGGGAATGAGTGGTGGGAAGCAATTCAGTACAAACACTTCATCGCTGTACTTAAGGAGTTTTTTCATTGATCCTACTTGAGTATTTTTCCTGTCAACTTTTTCTGTTCATTTGAAAAGAGCACGTTCCACTCTTTGCTTTGTCGAAATACTTTTTTCAATCACCACAGTGAACAGCAAGCCATATTCATTAGAGAGACTCCTTCTCTTCTCTGTGGTGTGATTAATTGGAAAACCTGGGGCAGCCAGGACTTGGTGAATGTATCATCTTGTGCAAGCCTAGAAAGCCTTCTGGCCTTTAAAAAAAAAATAAATCACCAATAATTGTATTTGACAAAAACTGTTCATATTTAAGTTGATTTCAAAGTCTGTACCTTTTTATATTTACGTAATCACTAAAAAGAAAAAACGGGGGGTGCAACATCAAAACATTAACAATGCATAGCGTTATCTTGGTATCTTTTTTAAGAAGTAACCAGTGTGCTGGTTTTCTAGCTAGCAGCCATTCAGAGCGGTCAAAGTCATAACGATCCAACGCCAATTGAACGTGTTGACTGCCCCAACTTTATGACGGTATTTCCTTAACTAATCCGACACCGCAAACTAATGCCCGGAACCTCCCCAACTTCCAATGTCAGATTGTTATAGCTCAGCCTTAGCGCGGCAACAGACTGAATGTCTGAATGACTGAAAGTTTAGCTTTATTGCAGCATCATTCCATACCATATAAACTCAATGCAGTTTGTGGATGGGTGTGAAACCATGCAGAGCAGCATATTTGCACCGTGGGCAAATTTGAACTCAAAGGCACACATTGCATCGCTGGCAAAATCTTGGAAAGACCTGGAACGAAAGTTTCAAACCAGGACTCTCATATCAATTCAATAAAAATGCTTTCGACCCCAGATGAGCGGTGGATGGATGGATCTTTGTCCAAAATAACAATATTATTTAGCATTAGCCAAATTTTTGGCACAATCACCGGACATCCGATCGACTAGCAAGTGATAGTTTTCAAGGATCTTGTAGAGGACCACTCCTCTACTGTGTGACGTGGTACGTAAACGAGGCATGAATGTTTGAATTCAACTCAGGCGAGAAACGCCGGTCAGTGACATTTCATCTTTGGTCCGAAAGTAGCATACAGTAAGGGCAGACAGGAGACAGTAGCGTAGGCAGATGACAGCAGAGGGAGTGTGCATGACAAAGAGCAGCAGCGGCAGAAGCAGCAAAGCACTCGGCCTGATTCGATCTTGTGAAAACAAAGCGCTAATTGAGAGCACCGCCAAAGGGGTTTAGGTGCACGGGCCGCAGGTGTGTTTTATGTATCTGCGAGCGAGTGGGTGAGCTTTAGAGTGGATACACAAACTACTTTGGTGGGAGCACAAAGTCCATCTCATTTATATGCTAAAGGCTTCCACTCCATTTGCACAACAAGATCTTGAAACCTCTTCACGCTCGACTCCGCTAATTCCCGAATATATCACTTCCTCCCAAAACGCGTCGCCACCAACCTCCTGTCATCCACAAGTCCGCTCACCAGCCCGGCTGATGTGACTCCACCTCTTCCCGTCAATAAGAATAATCCGATTTCCTTGGGACAAGACTCATCTTTCATATCAAAGCCGGCGGTTGAATTAGGCTGAAGCCCAGCCTCGGAAAATGGACATGATGGTCAATATTCATGGCTAAAATGGGTTATGCGGCTTGCAAAAACAAATGGAAGAAAACCACCGTGTTCTCTCTGGAACGCTCCCAGCCAATGTGAACGCTGCAGACAAGCGATGTGTGCGTGAATCAGTGGAGCGGATGGAAGCAAATGGGTTTTGGAAGCAGACAATAGCCCAACTTTGTGCATAATTAAAAAATAACAGCTGCTCGTAGTGTGTGACGCCAAGTGGGTGCCAGCGCATCTGCGCTTCCCTGACAGCCTTCATTTTCATCAGCACCAAACCAAAGACTTTACTCAAAGACAAACAACAACAACTGACCAAACGACCTCTCTAAAGGAGAGTCCAGTTTACTGTCCCCTCGGGCGGTGTGCGTTACAAATGAAACATAATCGCTCTAGAGAGATCAGGTGGGCTCGTGGGAAATATATGGCCTCCGTCCATCCAGGCTGCATTCCAAGCCGCTCGGAAGAAGGACATATGCTACTTGGAACTTCCGAGGTCCAAAGTCGTTGGTAAACAATAAACATGACCTCCATAGGCGTGTTCTGTAGCAAATAGCGGTGCATTCAAGTCGATAGGTCGAAAGCTGTTTAAAACTAGCTTGATTTGTAACGGCTTTGTTCAGCCGTTTATTGCGGGGATTAAAATCCTACCCTGTCAGTAATTTTTGAAAATGTGTGACTTAAAGGGACCATTAAAGAGATCATTCAAGAAAAAAAAAAATCCAAGTACTCTAAACAAAAAGAAAGGTATGCTTATTTTTACTTTGTTATTTCCTGTTTTGGGTTAACAGTAAAATAGACACCATGAAATTAAAACAAAAGAGAAATGAACATTATATTTTTAATCATCAAAATATTCAACGGTGTTTGTGTGTTCTCGTGTGTGTCAATATACATACATGTGCATTTGTCTCATCAGTCCATAAAACTTTGTTCCAGGATGTTTGAGGCTCGTTTCTGTAGGTTTGGGCAAAATCCAGTCTGGTCTTCCAAGTTTTCTTGCTGATGAGCTTGCATCTTCTGGTGTAGCCTCTGTACTTTTGCTCATGAAGTATTCATCGAACAGTAGAGACTGATACCTTCACTCCTGCCCTCTGGGGGTTGTTCTGATTTCGCTAGCAGTAGTTTTGGGGTCTGTCTTTGCAGCTCTCACATCATTTCTATCATCGACTCCTGTTGTTCTTCTTGGTATAGCTGTTCGACATCAGTCACTTACTGCACCAGCGGTTTCTTTCTCCTTCTAACATCCCAAACGATTGTAGTACTGGCTATGTCTTTTCAGCTTCTCTCAGCTTCATAATCGCTTCTTTCTTCCCCATAGACAGCTCTCTGGTTTTCGTTTTGTAAACCTCTATGCACTATATGTGCAATCTCCACAGGAAAAACCCAACTCTAAAACTGAGGACTTCAGACATCAACTGCTGTTCATTTGAAATAATTAGAGAACTTAAGAAACACCTGAACAACAAAAGACACCTGTCAGTCACATGTCCCTATATTTTAATTAATATTCTCCTCTAAATTGGGTATCAAATCCAAATGTAAGATGAATGTTGAATTTTTGTTTCATCTTCATCTTTTAGTGTCATACTCAAATATTTCCAGTCTGCAGGTAAACTACAGGAATTGTCTTCACTGTTCCAATACCTTTGGAGGGGACTGTATCTATGAGTGATTGATACACACATCATGTGGCCCAAACAATTAGATTGTTAACTGGATTAAAAAAAATGCAGAGATGGTACTTGTGTAAAAGTGGGACAAAACAAAGAAGCTGGCAAAAGCCGTTGATAGTCAAATCAATGTAATGTGACCGGGACATCTGGTCACCCAATGAAGAACAGACATTTTTACGCTTCTCAAATTAGCCGCTAAAGAGCTAGCTTTTGACAGGTTTGCTGCCATATTTTTGTCACTTATGACAAAAATGTAGAGTTGTGCATATGTCTGGTAGTTTTGACGTTTTACGTCACATAACGTCAGTTAACGTTTAACAAGTAAGATGTACCCATTGCCACCTTTCTTATTCAGATTAGACTTAATGCATTTCTTTTTTTTTTTTAACAGAAAAATATATAATTCTAAGGTTTCTAAATAAAATGTCTGACAATCTTCAGACAAAATACACAAAATATTCAACGTATAGAGCATTAATCTTGAGGTGTCTGTGTATGTCTCAGGCAAATGCAGAGTACATCTTTTTTCCATATTGACCCTTTGGCGGAACAAGGGCATGGGGTGAAATTAGCTTCACTGTTTCCGACTTTGCAATTTTGACTGCAGGCGGATGTCGCGTGCACAACGCCGCCACTGGCTAATTTAACAAAAGCTCACACCATTTCATTTTTAATTGGTTGTGTAATTTCATATTTGAGGCTTTGGCAGACACTCCGATTATTTTTTAAAGCAATGAACAGGTAAAATTTTACAATACTCATCCACCGACAGTTTGACCTCTGGAACAAATTATTTTAAATATAATCTTATGAGAATTTTTTTTTAATTGCCTGTAGTTAAGGGACAGTTGCCACTATACATTTTGTTGATGATTTATATTAATGACGGGCAAAACCATTGCGGCGTGATGGCATAATTCTTGATTTCATTGTAGTCGGGATACATCAATTTGCTCCGCGTAAAAAAACACTTTGAGTGACATTCAAGGTATAAAAGCTACTCCGCCGTGACTCTCATTAAGTCCATGTACCTTTGAATTTTTTTTCAGGTTTCACGGTTTTGGATAAAAGAAAATGTTCCACGTCTCCTTTCTGCTTTTACCCTCTAGCGAGAACATTCTGCTTTTATCCCCCCCATTCTTCGTACATAGATTTTAAAGGGACTCCAAAATCAGAAAGGTGCACACAAAGGAAATCCTTTTAGGGAATTAATAAACTGAAACCTCCAGCTGGAAACGTGGCAACATGTGAGCAGCAGAGAGGTAGGCGCTAGCCAGGAGAAGGCCGGCTGCTGAATACTGATACTGTAATCATTGATATTTTTGCATGTGACAATCCAGGCAGCGCCGGACCGTCGAGCGACTAAAAAATAAATTGCGCGCAGAGCTTTGGGGAAAACCAAACATCTGGCACACTTGTTCACTCCCGTCACGTTTTTTTGGGTCCTTGTTTGTTTCTTTGGGAATTGCCGGGGCCACGTGGGAGTGATGTGAGGGAAATAAAGACATCAATCTCTCTAGCATGATGACGAAGGAGTTGAGTTGTTCCCAGCACATGGACAGATATTTATCAACAATTACGTGACAAGACACTCAAACGTGCTTGCTGTGGTCATGCATGTTTACTGTCGATTTGTTTGCGCGAACCCCGACATCCATCATCCTGATCTTGACAGCGGGCGTCGTTTCTTGTAAATTAGCTCAAGACGAACCTGTCACGGAGAATCTTTGATCTCCAAATGGACTTTGACTGAGCCGCCTAACACTTAGACCCCTGCCGAGTTGCGAGCATAGCCCAAAGTGTATGCGTGCGTGCGGGCACGTGTGTCGGTCCACAAGCATCCTGGTTCCACAGAAGTCAGTTCTCACAGGATTTAAGCTCCCTCTGAGGGAATGAAAGCATAAACAGCAAAGATTATTCTGGAGCTGTTCTCCCCCGCGCGTCCTCCTGGCCACGTCGCCCGCTTTCTCGCCGTCATGACTTCCCTCCTTGCGTTCTTTCCCCCGCCTTCATCACTTCTTCTGCTCCCGTCCTCGCTCATCCATTTGGATTTCCGCTCGCCTTTCACCTCCTCCATTCCTCTTTTCATTTACCACGACTCTCTACTCGCCCCCCCCTTTCTTCGTCCTTTCCTTTTCAGTCATTACCCTCCTGTCTTCGTCTGTTTCTCCTCTTCCTCCCTCTGAATCTGGTGGCCTCTTCTCCCCAGTGACCTCTTGATTAAGTGGAAACTTATTGCAGAAATATAAAAACAAGGCAGAGGAACGTGGCTGCTGCCTTATGATAATTGACATGCTTACACCTCTCGCCCCCCCACACACACTGAAATACATACACACAATCACACTGTCAGAGCAGCTGTATTGAACAGTGGCCCCACTACACAGCATGAGTAATCATGTTGGGTTCATTTTCTTCCTCATGGAATGGCACACTCCTGATTGTGTGATAATAAAGTGGTCTTGTCATGTTGAACTTTGACATGCTGTCACAATCTATGAAAAATTTCTGCTCCCTAGTGTCCTCTTTCAAACCCCCAAAAGGTCAAAATACTTTGCAAGGGTTAAAGGCCTTATTTTTGCAATGTGAAGTGTTATTGCAATAAAATAAGAATTTTCAGCTTTTTTTTTCAGACACTTTGGTGATCTTGGTAATATTTTTTCTGTTTTGGACTAAGCTGTAACCTATATAAATGCTGGAAAAAAAGAATTAACAGTTGTTGAAAATGGATTTATATTGCTTTTTTTCTTTTGTTAATGTTAAAAAGGATATAGGATTAGGTATATTTATGAAATTTTTATAGATAATAATCTTATTTATAGTCAGCGCGTCGAGTGGGGGGGATGCAAAAAGTTTTCTCTTTCCTAGGGGGGGAAAACTGGTGTCCTATGAGTGATCATTAGGTTTGAAACAGAAAATTAATGCAATTTAACTGGACCAAACATGATTATTTATTTTTAAACAATGGATCATTGGAACAATGAATTTGTTCATCTATCTATGGTCATGACATGATAGGTAGAACAATAAACTGTTTTCCACTAAAGCAAGCAGATGGTCCAATTAATGTGTATATCCACGTGTTGCCATTCTTCCAACAGCCATCTTAGAACAGTCAGAAAGTTTAAATCTTGTTATTTCCCCACAAGAGCACGTAGGGTTCCAACAGACAAGACACGTTCACGCACACACACACACACACACTCAGACAGACACAGGTCCAAAAGAAAGAGGCCCCCTCACACTTGTCAGAACAGGTGCATCGGGGAGCTGGCAGGTAATTGGACCGGAGCATTTACAGGACAGGAAACATACGAGGTCACCTGAAGGGAATTCAATTGCAGGAACCTTGTGTGCAATTTGAGGGTACTTCCTTCATACTCCCGTTACGATGTTCTATTGCAGGGGGATGATTAACTTAGTAGAGAGGCAATATGAAGAACGCTTTCTTATAAATGCCAATTTCACCGAAAGAGAATTGATCATTCTGCCTGTTTTTAGAGTGGGTATGACGTAAAAATCATGGATTATGCATGCCGTTTGTCAGACATGGCCGAAAAATGAGAATGTTTTTCCTAGAGGGATGCCTGTCATTCATCAAACAATAGGCAATTGTTTATGTGCTTGTGAGGAGAACAGCCTGCATAAATGTGTCATCTACAGTGTGCAATATGGTGATCACAAAGCTCCATAAAAGCGATACTAAATTTACGGGGGCATTTTCAGCAGTAAGAATTTAATATTTTGTCCATAGATAGTTATTCCTTGTATCAAGACACCCATTTGAATTTGCTGTACAGGTTTTCGGGGGAATTTCCACTTTCAGCTATAGATCAGGGGTGTCAAAAAGAAAAATAAAGTTGTTTTACAGTTGTCTAAATATATACCTCAATGCGGCCCGCAAGCTAAAACGAGCCCTGCTATAGATGATGCAGTGATTCTAACATGGTCTATGTTCAAGAAGAAAACCATTTTCCAAGTTGTGAGAACCATTAAACCATTCAAGTTTATTTCGCTGAATAATAGTTCAGGAGGCTTTTTTTAGTTAATTAGTTTGTCTTTGACTTTTGTCAACAGAAAAATTGTGCTCAAGGCTCGGGTTAACAACCAATCATGTTTTCTGGGTTTGGTCATGTGACATTCCCGTGATTGGTAAATCACTGGTAAAGTGTAAGGTTAACAATTTGCTGTTTGAATATGTTGTTTACTAGGTAGTCTGTCACACCTGATTCAGATGATCCATCTTTTCCCTTTTCAGCTTTTCTCGGCTTTGCATCTTGTTGTAGTAAAGCTCCTTAAAAAAGAGAGAAAAGTTCAAACTCAGGTCAACAGACACTCAAATAATCTCAATTCTTGTGAAAAGTAAACAGAATGGTACACCAGTGAGTGTCTTTGTGTGAGTTATCAAAGCACAGCTATTACATTAAGTATGCCGCAACCAAGAAAATGGAATCACATGATATCAAGTCAAATTCACATCTCCAACATTCTGGGGGAACATCAGCCTGCTTTAAACCTGAAAAAAATTGTTACTTATAACTGATGTTTCAAGACATCTGTTAGGAGCAAACTTGCGGGCTCTAATTTGAAAACACACACACACTATATATATATATATATATATATATATATATATATATATATATATATATATATATATATATATATATATATATATATATATATATATATATATATATATATATATATAAGACTGCTTCTCCTCATCACACAACTGCAATGTTGGCTTGACCAGTCTATTAAGAGAAGAAATAAGACATTACTGCTTCGCTCCAATTCTTTGAAGACACAAATATTAATTCTGCAAGCATACAAATGTGAAATTAAAGTGCTGCGACTGACCACAGTCTTGCATATATTATAGTGAATAGCAAAGCTTTGCATGCTGATTCAGGCAGTTGAACAAATATTGGTAATGCATGTTATATTTTTGTCTTTTCGGTTAATGTAATTTGGTCCCACGGATCGTTTAATATGTGTGGACAACTCCGCATTAGCCCTGATCTCTGTAGATTTTCAGAGCTGTGTTTAACAGAAAAAAAAAACATCTAATTTATAGCAAGGCCTTCATCATGTGACACTTTGGCTGCTGTAAAATCTGCTTACACGTTATATGTCGCGTTCCGTGCATTGCTCCCGGTGGGGGATTTTACTCATTTGGCGTTTCCGTCTGCATTAGCGAGCCCCCCTGCCCCCACTTTGCGCGCGACACTAATAGAACACCTTTCATGTCAAATGGAACAAATGGAATAGTTGTCAGGATGCACAGAGTTTGAAATAGTACACAGATTGCTGCCTTTTTCTAATGGGATAAGCAGCTATTTCATCAATGTGTGGCATTTTCCTCTTGACTGAGGATACGCGCTGAGATGGAGGGTGGTGAAAGGGAGCTTGCATGACTTCACAAATGTGAATCCTGCTGGAATAACATCATGTTCTTGCCTACCAATAAGAAAGAAAATGGCTCTTTGTGTTTGTGGACGGCTTCAGAAAAGATGAAAAAAAAACAGACTTAACTAGCTTTATAAGCAGCCAGAGGATGTTTTTTTTTTAGTGTTATCCACATGCGAACATGTTTTGAAGTCCTTGAGATGACTTGTTATTCAGGGTTTGTTTTTATTTAGAGGTAACCATACTCATCATTTCGTTTACATATTTAAAATATCATAATAATACATTAATAAGTGATGATGTCTAGAAACCGTATCATATACAGGAAATACATTTATCGTTTAAAAGATTTTTATTTATATATTTGTGTATGAAGCCCGGTGAAAGAGTGGTTAGCATGTCCACCTCAGTTCAGAGTCCCGAGTTCAATTCCAGCTCCCTCTGGCCTTCCTGTGTGGAGTTTGCATGTTCTCCGTCTGCCCTGGTGGGTTCCGGCTCCGGCTTCCACACACAAAGAGATGTATCGGACAGTCTAAACTGTCCTCATTTATATTTGGGTGCTCAAATGGTTGCTCATTCCTGTGTGGCCCCGCAATTGTCTGGCCACCAGTTCTCGGTGGCCCCCGCCTACCACCAATAGACAGCTGGAATATTTTGATTTGATTGTGTATAACAAATCAATATGGGAGCATCTTATGTATATCTCATGTATTAAAAAAAGAAAAAAACATGACAATTTAACCTTCAGTGGACTTGAGCGGAAAGGCCTGATGAAACTAAAAATATGAAACAGCAAAATTTGTTGAACGGTCCTTAAAGGATGCTACTCTTTTTCTTTTTTTTTTTGATTTTCCAATTTCTGCTCCGCCGTCTTCTGTTTCCTGTCAACGTTGATGAAATGATGACACGGTACACAGACAAATACATTTTGAGCATATTGCCTGACTTTCAGCTTAGTTGGACACTTAATGTGTTTTTATGACTTGTTACTATGTTAGACTTTGGCACAGAGTACAGTACCCACATGCAGTATGTGTACAACGAATAATGTGGGACAGCAAGTTCACTCCAGGATGGTTTTGCATAGCTGTTTTGTGGACAGCTGTGACTTTTCACTACTTTCCTTGACTTTTCACTATTGTGTGTGAATGCTTTCATCACTCAATATCATTTTGATCTGAGTCATACACAAGAACGACCAAGGACAGCGCACACAAGCTCTCAGGCTGTACGTATGTAAGTATAAGTATGTATCTTTGTATGTGTGTACTGTATGTGTATGTATGCACATTTGCACATGCGTGTGTATGTACTGTATGTGTATGTATGCACGTATGCACATGCGTTGCATTATGTAATGTATGTATGTATGTATGCACGTACGCACGTATGTATGTATTTATGTATGCACATATGCATGTATGCATGCATGTATGTATTTATGTATGCATGTATGTAAGCACATATGTGCGTATGTATTTTTGTGTATGTATGTATGCTGTGTGCATGTATGTATGTATTTATGTATGCACATATGCATGTATGCATGCATCTATGTACGGTATGTATGCATGTATGTATGCACACATGTACATATGTATTTTTGTGTATGTATGTTGTGTGCATGTATGTATGTATTTATGTATGCAAGTATGCATGCATGTATGTACTGTATGTGTGTATGTATGTATGCACGTATGCATGTATGTATGTATGTATGTATGTATGTATGTACATTTTATCGGCAAGCATGCATGTATGCATGTATGTATGTATGTATATATGTATGTGTCTGGTTATTAAAGGACCCCTGTTTGGGAAGCTAGAAATTTATGAAAGCTGATAACACGAAAAAACATTTATCAATATGATTTTAGGGGGCTAAAAACGAAAAAGAAAACCTCTATCCAGTAAGTTGAAGCCCAAATCTGACATAAATTGCTTGAAAGCCAGTCTGGCAGAATATTGCCCAAAAAGAGACCACAGCAGCATCCTGAAAACCACTTTTGCAACAGAGCCCGGAGTACTGGCCTTTTATTTCTTTTTTCACATGGAAAAAAATGAGCAAAAAGCTAAAATTGAACTATCCATCAGTGGAAAGAGGATTTTAATAGGATTTAGTTGCATGGTCAGAGTGCCACTTTCCATTGCTATGCACAGCCTGTTGTCTTCCTCGCTAGTCTTTTTATTCACTTTCAAATTGAAATTCTTCTTCCACTACACACTGACAGCATTGACTGGCTCATGACCCCTGCCCTGTCCTATTTTCTACTTGTTGTGGCTCTTTCCTCACAAGGTGTAGGGCTGCCTTATCAGTCCTCATATACAATACGTCATCTCCAACGTCTATATAAGGCTGTTGTTGTCATATGCTATTTTTAATGCTGATATTAGTTTTTTGTAGCTTTTTTCCAACACACTTGAGAATGCCAGCTGGTTATGGACAATGTCATAAATTGCATTCAACTTAAATTGATAAGCATTGTGATTTAAGCCAGCATGACAAAATCTGCAGTGTTTCAAGCAGCATGGCAATATTACAATGTGGGAGCATGCAAATATCCAGCCAAATGTCTAATTTTTACATTTGAGGGCCCTTAATTTTGCCCCTTGTCAATGCCAAGCTTCCTCCTCAGTGCAAATAACTCATATATCAAGGAGAGACAAACCTAATAAGGCCCTTGCCTTTTTATCTGGACAAAATGCGCTGTCTACTCTCCTATGCATGTGAAGGCACCTGCCTGAAGGTGAATATTCAATGCATGTTCCACGGGAGCATCCAGCCACAAAATGATCATGGTCATCACAAGGGGCAGTTTGAAAATGCTGGTAACAGTCTATGTTATGTTTACACCTGTGGCTTCCAGAAACTAATTGGCGCGTGAAATTTCTTTTTCAAATCATTCTTTCTTCCTTCTTCTTGTTCCCAGGACTCTCCGTGCGCTAGCCTCTTTGGGTTTTCATTGATTTTCTGCCTGTGCTTGTAGGCTAATCGACAAGATCAGATTCGCGAACGCTTTAAGGGTGGCCGTCCTTAACCTTCAGCGCCTTTGCCAGCAGCAGCTACTGGCATTTAGTGCAATTCATTAGCGCAAAGACAACAGGGGTTTGGTATCAGCTCTCCTGGGCTAAGATGGAAGTTCTCATTACGTAACGCGGCAGGCAGAGCTGAGATGACATCCGAGCGCCACACTGGCTGTGCAGGCCATGACACACTGCTCCAATTTGAATGCAGACCTGCTTTATTGGCCTTTGCATGTACATTGTACATGTCGAATGTGGGCCAATTACTTTCTAATGTCTCTTTCAGTCTGTTTTAAACCTGACCAAGGATCCAATAGACTTGCTGCTGCACAATGAGTGACTGTAAAACCGACTAGAATAAACATTATGCCTGATTGAACTTAAACATCAGTTACCTCGAACTGCCAGTGAAGCGGAGCAAATGACAAAGATATGAATCCGATTGGTTAATATATAACAACATAGCACAACTACCCACAGACACAGTACAAATTGAAACGCATTACAGTAATGACACATTTTGGTAAGCCCTCTGGTGTTTTCGCTTGGATATGAAAGATATGATATATATGATATATATGATATATATATATATATATATATATATATATATATATATATATATATATATATATATATATATATATATATATATATATATATATATATATATATATATATACTGTATAAAATTCTAATTCAAAAACCAAAACCCTAATTTGAATACCTACTTTTTGTGCATTTTAGTGCATTGTCTATTTTTTATTTTTCTTTTTTTTTCATAATTGAAGCTCAACCAGTGTTTTTTTGCATTTGTATTCGACTTCGTTCGCGTGTCAACACTTAAATGAAACTCGCTCAATCATTTTTTTCGTTCATTCGTTAATTCTCTTTTCGTGCTCCCTACAATACATGCATCCCAATGGAGGGTTTTATTTCTCTCTTATTTGAACTCCTTTGTTCTCAATATGAAGAACCTTCAAAAGCCGTCAGATAAATGACTTTTAACAGCATGTTTGAGTGTTTCTCAATGTTTAATGATGAAATATTGAAGTCACATTTCAGACTTGCCTGCAGGCAGGTGCTTTAAACCCCAAGTGTAGCATCGGCTCGTCTCTTCTGCTCCTCTAAGCTACAGTTTCTGCATTCTCTAATTTCGTTTGCCAAATGAAATATTTAATCACGTGCCAAGCTGTGCCTTGTAATTCCCTCATTCCATCAGTAGTCATGTAAGGCGGGAGAATGTCATTACTTTCCTTTTCCGCGGGAGAACAGATAAAGAGGATTGTCAAAACGTTAAACGCATTTGGTCATGTTTAACAAAAGAAAGACATTGGCTGTGCATGAGAGATGCATCCTCTCACATAAATGCTCCCCCATGATTTCAGTGTACCATCGTGCATGATCTTTATTAGATTGTGTCTCCTTTGCATGCTGCTGCTGTAAAATTTGAGAAATAGTAAAGTCCTTGGAAGCAGTTACTTACTTTAATTCGTACTACACATTGCATTGGTGCTCCTACTCCACCAGTGGCGTCGTTAGGTCTATTTTGCATTGTGAACCCCCCCCCCCCCCCCTAACGTTCTCAAGCCCCTCTAAATGATTTGGTTGCATTTTTATGTTTAGTTCTGTTTTGTGAGCAAAAAAAGGACCAAATGCTTGTTTTTAAGTGATTTGAACTAAATTTAACCTAAATTCATCACTTTTTGCTTATCATCATAAATTTGCAGATTTTTCCTTCAGGATATCCATTGTCATGTGTTGTCATTCAATGCAATCCCCTTAACAGAATTGAAAACATCCATAACATAGATTACCAGTTTGAATACATGAACAATGTATCCTTTGTAAAGTGTTAGAATGTCCAAAAAGCACTATATAAAATTATTGTTTATTTTTTTACTGCAAATCCAGTCTGTGATTTCTCTGTGACCTGATTAGCATGAACATATAGCACTTCACATTCCAACAGTGAATGAACACAACGTAAAACGGCCATCAATGGCTTCTCTTTCACTCACAGGGGTAAGCACTAAACAGCATTGTTAGTTAAATCACAACACTATTGTTTGCTTGTGAGCAAACTGGAATATTAAAAGCAGGAAAGAGAGAAAAAGAATTTGAGGGTGGACGTTGTTCAAGAAAGTAAGTCTTTATCACTGAGAGAATGTCAGAATGTAAATCTAAAGCAGAAGTGGGCAATTACAACCCTTGGGGGTCGGTGTCCTGCATATTTCCAGGATTCTTGCCCCATAGCCACGCTTGAGCCCCTGCAGAGCTAGCTAATGAGCTAATCATTTGAATCAGGTGTGTTTGAGAGAGAAAACTAGAAAATATGGAGGTCACCGGCCCTCGAGGGCTGGAATTACACCCTTTTTGCATAGTTTTGCAGTGTACTGACTTTCTGTTTTTTTTTTTTAATTTTGGAGAGGGAGGGGGATCATTAATGCTACAAATGTATTTAATGTGTTTGTGAAGTGTACAAAAAAAAATAACACAACAAATCTAATCTGCTGACATGAAACTTTTATCCTGGAGAGTTGCTTGTAAAATGTTGTGCTCATGCACAGGATTTGTTCACATTCTATACATTACCGGGGGCACTGTCCATAAAATGTGGAGGCCCTGCTCTACAATGTTTGCAAGGGTGAACACCCAAATTGTTGTTATTGGGATAGCTTTTAAAGTGTTTAACTTCTTTTTACCAGCTAAGAATTTTAGTTGAGTTGACTCACTTTCAGCAAGAGTAAGCCATTTTATCTATATATTTGCCATTAAAACATGCAATACACAGTGTAGACATTTGTTTCGAAGTACACGAGAATCCAAGTTGTGTCTTAAAAAAAAATCTTAAGTAGGTCGCATTGCCTGAAAGAAAATTGTGAGAGCAATCATTTCCCAAACAGAAGTGAGACTTATTTTGAAATGTTCCTTTTACATGAAAGGGCTTTGCAGCAAGTACATCGGCTTGCCTATTTTATATTTTATTAAACTTCATTCATAATCACATGAAGTAGTTTGGCGTCTTGGGAGAACTCGGTTGTTATTCCCGGCTTTGCAAATGAATACCATGCTAATGAGGCAAAGTAAAACACACACTGTTTAGTCATGTCATTTCACTCGGATGTGAATTTTTGATTATCATTAAGACAACTTGTTAGCATACCACTAGAAAGGTCAATGACCCACACAGCTAATGTAACAAATTCAATCAGTGTCGTTCAGCTCTCTTATGCGGTCAAAACAATCTCAGTATAGCTTTGAATAATAACGCATAATAAACACAGCCTAAACTCTGGGGTAATGACTTCCTTTTGGACCAGTGATTCTCAACCGGGCTGTCAGAATCCAATAGTGGGATCGCATATTCATCAAGCCAGGGGGAAAAAAAACTAAAAAGACCGCAAAGTGACACAATGCAAGCCATCGTAAATCATTTTGACATAATCGAGCTGAACTCACAAACTGTGCATATTTCACATTTAATATGGACACGTGGCATCTACTGATGATTATGCAGCAGCAAACTTATTTCCAGGATTGACATTTACAGCTGGATTGGCAACAAATACTTCCCCATTGAAAAATGTAATTGACGAGTATATGCAGTAATGCGATTGATGTTATTTAGTCCTCACAACATGCAACATGGGAATAAAATGGTACTCCTTGTATGCTTTATATCATGAAAAATATTGTACATTTTCATAAGTACTCAACATTTTATTTATTCATTACCACTGTTTTATATCATGTACAGCCTTTTGCTGTGCAGTGATGTAAAATCTCACCTCCCTGATCAAGCTCAGGGGCCAAGCAATACCATTTTTAAGCCAACCAAAGATTGGTCATAGCCAGCAAGTGATAAGTTGTCTATACAGTATCTGTAATATGACAGGGAAATATATGATTAAGTCCATGAATTTGTCATACTGCAGCCCGAGGTCCATGCTTTCCTCTCAAATATCAATGAGACTTCACTGATTTGAAAATAAAGACCAATGAAACATTCCCATCAAAAGCAGAAGCCACTCAGATTATCTAAAGCCGGACGGGAAATAATGTCGCTTTCACGAAAACTGCACAACAGTGCACAATACATGTGTACTGTATTACAAGTACTGTACTTGAAGAACGTCCGTCAAACTTTTAACGAGGGTTATATCCATATATCAATATCACTGGGAGTGGTCTGCGCACCTAAACCGGTCGTGACATCATCGTTTGAGCAGCTGGACATTCCCGAATCATTTTTACTCCTCAATGACTGAATAACATTCATTTCAGGCCACAAACCATCTTGATCGCTTAACTCAAGGTATACTGTATATACAGTATATACTGTAGGGACTGACAGATATTCACTTTCACATTACAGAATATTTAGAGGACATGTGTGAAACTCCTGGCCCGTGTGTCAGATCTGGCATTTTCGGTGCCCTTTGAATAAAGTGACTGACTGAAAAAAATGCCTTCACTCATATATTCCATGGTGCTATATTTTTTCAGTTGATATTAATGGGATATGAACACAAAGAAAAATCTGCGGCCATCATGTCCATTTTAGACTTAGATAGATGCTTTGCTTTTTTTGTGGTAGCTGATTTTGTAGTAAGCAAGCTGTTTCTTATACATAATTTACTGTATATTACTCTACATTTTTTACTTTATTTTTACATTTAAATTTACTATTTATTAGACAGACAACCTTCACATGCTCTTCCATTTTCATGTCTTCCTTCTGAGGCAATAACAACCATTCAGTGTCCACTACAGCGTGGGACTGACCATTATTTTCCAACCCCTTAACAACTTAAGCACAAGAAGCCCAATGCATTAAAAAAATAACAAATTTAATAAACATACAGAAAGCATATGATGCAATTAAAATAATAATGCTGTAACTAATTGTAATTAATTCATTGCCATCAATTTGTCAAGATGAGGAAACTAATTTGGGTTATGATCAAGACAATAATTACAATATAAAAAAGTCAGTTTCGGAAAAAAAATGTTTTTTTTTTTTTTTTTAATTAATGCAGAAGCAGTTTCAGCAAAGATGGTGTGCAGAGAGAAAAAATATTTTTTTTTGCTCACATTTCCTCACCTTAACATGGATGAATAAAGCAGGCCTCTGCTCCGGCGTGAAGGGGATCATCGAAAAAGCAAGTGGGAAAATGCTCACCGTGGGAAAGCTGGAGAGAAAATATGGAGGACTTGGCCTCACTTATGATTTGGTGGACTGTCACAGTTGCCTCAGCAGGACACCAAATGGGTTCCAAATGAGCTTTTTTTCCGTCCTTCTTTCTCTTACTCTGTAGTTGTTGTGAGGTCATGAATTTGTAATGTGTGGCCAGCGAAGGATGAAAAAACATCGACGGAATGGAAATGTGTATTGGATTAGACATCGTTGCAGTGCATTAACCTTGCTAGCTGCCCCTGCACGAACTGAAACTGAACGCTAATAAGGTGCGGGGATGCAAGCAGTCAACACCTCAGCCCCCCTTGTGTGTCAAACGTGCTCCCGGTCTAAATTCATCGAAATGTGGGTTATTGCTCCACTGTGCGTTACATATTGAACAATTAATTTGGTCACTTCAATAGGTACACTTGCCAGAAACCATAAGAGCTGCCTAAGACAGTTAATTACACGTTGTGTGTTTTTCTTTGAAAAGTCCACTTGGCTTGATGCTAACAAACAATACAAATTAACAGTGACATGCTACAAGTTAGCTAAATGAATGCAATCATCAAAGAATGCAATCACTAAACGAATGCAATCACTCAAAGCACAGAAGTTACTCGTCAAGCAGAAAAATCATTACGGATAAAATATGTTCAAAACGCTTTGTGAGGCTCTTTTCTTCTGACTTAAGTCTGTGTTGTTTTAAGAAATACATAATCAGTTTTTAGGTTGTGTCACAATCTCATTTTTTTTGTATACGGTATGCTGCAAGCCACAGAAAAATGGATGATGAGCCTCAAATGGCCCCTGGGCTGCAGTTTGGACACCTCTTCACAGATGTATGATATTAGAAAATAGTAGCACAGTCTTTTGATCATAAATGATAGCTGCACTGGAGTTGGCCCTATTTAGCTATTACATCTTTACTGAGTTCTCATCAAACTGCACAATCTGGTGAATTGAAATTCATAACAACATCACAGAATATCTTAACTAAGAACTGGTCAATAAAAGCTCCTGTTGAGAGCCTTTTCAACCCAATAAGAATCCAAATGAAAAGGAGATAGAACATTTACAAAATAAAAAGATGAACTTAAGATCACTTTTAACTGCAAAACTGTACATGGATATTGGCGGTCATCTGTATGGTGGCCAACTGGTACAAACCCACTATGACCGCAAAATGCTACAAACACAGGAGTGAGGCGACCAAATAAACAAAAAACACCGCAAAAAATGCAACAACAAAAAATGCAACAACAAAAAAATTGAACCGCGAAACAAAATAATAGCAAATAAAAAACAAAACAAGTGAAAAAAAACCCACAGCCACATCTACGGTAGATTACAATAGTAACCATAGTTTAATTGTGACATATTATTATATGTATTATATTTAATCTTGTGTTTTTTTCACTTGTTTTGTTGTAGGTTTTCTCCCATTTTGTTTGTTTTCTAATGTGTTTGCATATTTTCTTTGCAATTTGTTTGACTCATTCCTATATATATGTAGTGTTGTGCCGGTTAAGCATGTTTGCCCATCTGCTAAGTATGCAAGTATGAAACTGAAAACAGCTATAGGACAGAAAACCACTTCAACACTGACAGTATTCTCATAAAGTTAATTACTGGTGTGTATTTGAAAAAAAAAAAATCATAAAGGCAAAAGCGACACACAACTAAAGTTAATCTTTTGCTGCTGGCTGAAATGTTGGTTATCAAATTAGAATAATTATATCACAGCTCTACTAATAACCCATTTCTTGGTAGGTTTATCTCATTAGTACATTGTAGCTCTTGTTGGATCAAAATCTTGACCTAACATGCTGGGTCAAATCTCCAACCCAAGGTGCTAGGTATGAATAACCAAGCAATGACTTTGTCATTTTTCGACCAGCTAATAAATGCATTTTGGGTTACTTTTGCCCCAGCAGTTTTTATGAGTGTGATGTGATTGAGGAATGGAGAGCTGTGCTCAGTTCTAGTTACTGCTCAGGTTACACTAAGCAATTTACATATTTGAAGCATTCATTCATGCAAGGTTGATCTCATTGCTGGGTTAGGGTTAGGGGTTAGGGTTATATGAAATGCCTGTTGAAAAGATCACTTATCTGCCTCACTTTAAAAGTTGTCAAGGTTACAGAAGTACTAAATTCTTACATGATTTTTTTTCTAATGGCAATGGTCTTTACTCTATCAACTCTGCACGGTAACATAAATGCCGATGCAGCAAAGATTGCACTGACTATGTCGTATGTGTCAACTTATACAGTACACTGATGCCAACATACCCTGAGACGTATCCTGTCTGGTCCTTTACTATCACGCACAGGGCACACAGACATAGTCGTTCACTTTCATATTCACAACTTTAGAGCAGAGGTGTGAAACTCAAGGCCCGAGTGCCAGATCCGACACACCACATTATTTATGTGTCCTGAGAATAAAGCGTCTACTTCATTTTTTTTTTTTTTTTCTTTTCAAATAGACTTGTACTGTACTGGAATGGGAGCACTTCACTGTCAACAGATGAAGATCTTACCATTATTTGAACAAAGCATACATTATTTTTAATACAATTCAAAGCAATGGCAACCATGTAATCAGTACCAGTCAAAAGGTTGGAAACAACCGCAAATTGAAATGGTCTCAAATGCGTTGAGGTCAAGACATTCAAGTTTATAATGCTTGAAAATGCACAGCTGTGAAATGAAAGTCTTGAGGTCATAAAGCATTACCCATATCATAAAGCTGACAAAATACCAAGATATGCAAAATTGTTATCTGGAAAAAGCATGCCTGCTTTGAAGAATCTCAAATTATATAACATATCCTGGGTTGATTAACATTTTTTCAAAAAAAAAAATAAAAAAAAAATATATATATATATATATATATATATATATATACTGTATATATATATATATATATATATATATATATATATATATATATATATATATATATATATATATATATATATATATTTATTTATTTATTTATTTATTTATTTATTTATGTATTTATTTTAATGAAACACTGGCCTCCCAAAGACCCTACACAATAGCCTATTTTTATTATTATTCCACTTTCAACTTTTTTAGGAGGGTTAAAAAATATATATTTTATGTTTGTTCATTGAAAAAATTGCTTGTTCTGACAAAAAACAGCATTTAAAACATTACAAATGTTATATCTATTGTTAGATGTGATATTATTGAAAAAAAATGTGTTATAAACAAGAATAAGTATTATTCCATTGACTATTTAAACACGTATTGACTATTTAAACACGTATGTTCATAATGTGGACCATTTATGGACTCTTGTTACAATGTGTTTTAAAAAACATTGCTTCAAAAATAAAAAGGCATTAAAATCAGTGATGTTATGAATTACTGACCTTCCAAAGGCCTTAATACAATCAACTCAATAATTCATATTTGTTATATGTATTCATATAACAGAAACCCTTTTATAGTCCGTCAGGATTTAAATGTTCACCAAATGTTAAAGTGCCTCAGGGGTTAATATGATGAGTTAGTGTCAAGCAGTCCATGTTGGCAGCAGTTAAGAAAGATTAGAAAGGTTTTTTTTTCTAAGGTTAAAGAATCAAACACTGCCTCTACTACTATGATAAATTTAGAGTGGAAAAAGAACGTCTTAAACTGTTGTTACATTTAAGTAAAACACAGAATGCTCAATGTCATTTACAGTATTATGGTATTCATTTTTTTTTACTTGGCAGGCACTGAGTGGGTTAAAACGCTGTGTACCAAAATTGACACCATTTCCAATATGTCACGGGGGTGCACGGCGGGTGTGAACGCCGGCGTGGTTGCGGAGGACCCAAAAGCAGGGGAGCGTCGGGACAGGGGGTTGATGAAATCCATGTTTATTAATACAACGAACGGGAACAAAAAGCGGGAAAAACAGGACGGCAAAAACTAAGGGCGCAGGCAAGCTGGAAAAACGGAAAACAAACACTACGGGCAGGCTGGCAGGAATACACGAAACTGATGGGCGAGACGAGACGGGACTACAAGACGACAATGACCTGACACGACAGAGACAATGATCCGACACGGGCTGTAACAGACACTAGGCTTAAATACATTCACAAACTAATCAAACTAACACATGGCAGCTGGGCAGGGACAACAGGCAAAGGGAGCAGATTGGAGGACACGAGGCGCAGGTAACAGACAGGTGGACTAAATCAAAACCAACGCAGGGAGACGCGACAGGGGCAGAAACCGGAACTATAAACGTAAACAGAAACAGAACCCCTCAAAATAAACCCACAACCCAACAAACCATGACAGAACCCCCCTCTCAAGGGACGGATCCCAGACGTCCCAAAACAAACCGACAAGCAACCAAAACCGAGGCAGGGCGGGCGGAAGGGGGACCGGAGGAGGGCACAGAAAAAAAAAAAACAAACAAAAACAGTCCAAAAGCACCCCATGTGCCATACGGGGTACACCTGAGGCTGAAAGTCCGGAGGGCGACCCAGTCGCCAGTGCAGATGAGGCCAGCAGGGCGAGTCAGGCGGACGACCCGGTCTCCAGAGCAGATGAGCCCGGCAGGGCGAGTCAGGCGGACGGGCCGGTCGCCAAACAAGAGGTGCCCTGCGGGGCGAGTCAGGGGGGCGACCCGGTCGCCAGACGAGAGGTGCCCGGCGAGGCGAATCAGGCGGGCGGCCAGGACGCCAGAGCAGATGTGCCCGGCGGGCCGAGTCAGGCGGGCGACCTGGGCGCCCGATGGCGAACAGCAAGCCACCCCAGGTAGGCTTGTATCCCGGTTGCCCCTGGAGATCGGCAGGCGGGGCGTCAGGCGAGAGCGGAGGCGTCGGCTGGACGCCGTCAGGCGAGTGCGGAGGCGTCGGCTGGACGCCGTCAGGCGAGAGCGGAGGCGTCGGCTGGACGCCGTCAGGCGAGAGCGGAGGCGTCGGCTGGACGCAGTCAGGCCTGAGCGGAGGCGTCGGCTGGACGCAGTCAGGCCAGAGCGGAGGCGTCGGCTGGACGCAGTCAGGCCAGAGCGGAGGCGTCGGCTGGACGCCGTCAGGCCGGTGCGGAGGCGTCGGCTGGACGCCGTCAGGCAGGTGCGGAGGCGTCGGCTGGACGCCGTCAGGCAGGTGCGGAGGCGTCGGCTGGACGCCGTCAGGCAGGTGCGGAGGCGTCGGCTGGACGCCGTCAGGCAGGTGCGGAGGCGTCGGCTGGACGCCGTCAGGCAGGTGCGGAGGCGTCGGCTGGACGCCGTCAGGCCGGTGCGGAGGCGTCGGCTGGACGCCGTCAGGCAGGTGCGGAGGCGTCGGCTGGACGCCGTCAGGCAGGTGCGGAGGCGTCGGCTGGACGCCGTCAGGCAGGTGCGGAGGCGTCGTCGGGGTGCCATCAGGGAACAGCCACTGGGTGCAGGCCACAGACACGAGTGAGAGCACGAGACTGACCTGGGACAGGGGCGACCACGGGGGACCGTCTGGCATCTCTGTCGTCTGCGGCAATGGTGGCATGGCTGACAGCCCAGGCGACTGCGGCTGCCCCGCCGAGGCTGGCGGCTCAGGAGGCTGTGGCAGCGGCGCCGTGGCTGGCAGCACAGGGAACGGCCGGCTGGACAGAGACAGCCACTGGGGGCCAATCAGAAACGGCGGGGATGCCAGGAGACTGACTTGGGATGACTGAGGCAGACTGGCGACTGGCTCGGGAGGCCGACGGGCGACTGGCTCGGGAGGCAGACGGGCGACTGGCTCGGGAGGCAGACGGGCGACTGGCTCGGGAGGCAGACGGGCGACTGGCTCGGGAGGCAGACGGGCGACTGGCTCGGGAGGCAGACGGGCGACTGGCTCGGGAGGCAGACGGGCAGGGTTCACAGAGGCCAGGGACCGGCTCGCAGGGTTCACAGAGGCCGGGGACCGGCTCGCAGGGTTCACAGAGGCCGGGGACCGGCTCGCAGGGTTCACAGAGGCCGGGGACCGGCTCGCAGGGTTCACAGAGGCCGGGGACCGGCTCGCAGGGGTCACAGAGGCCGGGGACCGGCTCGCAGGGGTCACAGAGGCCGGGGCCCGGCTCGCAGGGGTCACAGAGGCCGGGGCCCGGCTCGCAGGGGTCACAGAGGCCGGGGCCCGGCTCGCAGGGGTCACAGAGGCCGGGGCCCGGCTCGCAGGGGTCACAGAGACCGGGGCCCGGCTCGCAGGGGTCACAGAGGCCGGGGTCCGGCTCGCAGGGGTCACAGAGGCCGGGGTCCGGCTCGCAGGGTTCACAGAGGCCGGGCGCCGGCTCGCAGGGTTCACAGAGGCCGGGCGCCGGCTCGCAGGGTTCACAGAGGCCGGGCGCCGGCTCGCAGGGACAGGTAGCCGCCTTGGCGCAGGGACAGGGGCGGGTAGCCGCCTTGGCGCAGGGACAGGGGTGGGTAGCCGTCTTGGCGCAGGGACAGGGGCAGGTGCCGCTTCAGCCCGCCGGCAGGAAGGTTGGGGAACAGAGACAGGTGGTACAGACGCGACAGGAGCTTGGGATAGGGTGCAAGAAGAGGGTGGTACAGGACAGGAGGAAGTAGGCAGGGCGCGGCAAGAGGGGGACACAGAGACAGGAGGGAACGGATCGGAACTGACAGGAGACTGAACAGATGGGTTCTGGTGGTAACTGGGGCGGTGGCCTTTTCGCGGGCCCCTCCACCGGCGGCCACGAAATGCCAACCGGGAGCCCACGAAAAGGTCACGGTCAAATGGGGGCTCTGAATCTGAGTCTTCGGACGGACTGTAAAATGACTGGCTGGACGGAAAATCAAAATCTGAATCAAAATCATAAGAGGTGCACGGGCTCGAATACGGAATATGATAAAAAGTGTCGAAGGAAGAGGGACGCGGGTAAACAAAATCCGGACCGGTACTGGAACGAAACGTGACGAAAGGAGGGCAATCCTCGATATCGGAAAAATCTGAGTCCAACGTACAGTAAGGTGCGCGAACAGGAGAGGAAGGGTGATCGGGTGTGCGGACAGAAGGTGAACTACGCAAATCAGAAAAATCGGAACTACAAAAAACGTGCGGGGACAGAATCGTGTCGTATGGGAGGTCGGAGGAACACGAGGGAAACGCGGAAGTAACAGACGCGGGGGGCGGATCAGAAGCGGGGACAGACGCGGACTCGGAGGGGAGAAACACGGAAGAAAAAACAAGAGGTCTTACACTGGGGGAACGGGGCTGGCCGGCGGGCTGAGAGCGGATGCGGACGGGGCGGCGGCGTCGTGTCCGCCGCCGCGGGCTTCCCGCTGGGTCCTGCGTTGGTCGGATCATTCTGTCACGGGGGTGCACGGCGGGTGTGAACGCCGGCGTGGTTGCGGAGGACCCAAAAGCAGGGGAGCGTCGGGACAGGGGGTTGATGAAATCCATGTTTATTAATACAACGAACGGGAACAAAAAGCGGGAAAAACAGGACGGCAAAAACTAAGGGCGCAGGCAAGCTGGAAAAACGGAAAACAAACACTACGGGCAGGCTGGCAGGAATACACGAAACTGATGGGCGAGACGAGACGGGACTACAAGACGACAATGACCTGACACGACAGAGACAATGATCCGACACGGGCTGTAACAGACACTAGGCTTAAATACATTCACAAACTAATCAAACTAACACATGGCAGCTGGGCAGGGACAACAGGCAAAGGGAGCAGATTGGAGGACACGAGGCGCAGGTAACAGACAGGTGGACTAAATCAAAACCAACGCAGGGAGACGCGACAGGGGCAGAAACCGGAACTATAAACGTAAACAGAAACAGAACCCCTCAAAATAAACCCACAACCCAACAAACCATGACACAATAGTGACACAATCAAGTGATGGCATCACCAATCTCGTCACGTAGGTGCCGTGAAGTTGAGTACAAACAAAAGAAATTGCTCGACCGATGCTCTGGTTTGCAGGCTGTGATTAGCGTGATTGAGACACACCTTAGAGTCTGACTAGCCTCCTCCAAGTTCTGATCACTTCTCTTCAGGCCTTGGAATGGCAGCGCTTGCTCCGACGTCCTTTAACATCTAATCCTTATGCACGTTGAAGACTGGACCTGTGGAAAAGGACAGGGGCCTAAGGTTAATTATTGTAAATGTGGCAGATGACTAAGCCTTCATGACTTTAATACTCCCATGCAGCACATCAGATGAGGCCTGCATGAAATCATGTCCAACTGCTCTGCGGCATTGTTAACCTTTGAGAGGCAAGGGTGAGGTCTGTCAAAACACAAGCATCCTAACCTCTTCCCAATGCTCTTTGAGCCACGAGAAGCTCATTATTACTGTTTAAAACAAATTTTGATCTAACTTGATTAAAATATTATCACCGAATAATCGGCGGATCTATTTCTTTGTTGTCCGTGCCTCTCACCAAAATAGTCATTGTGCCTGCGTTCCTCTCACAGTCTGAAAATTGATTTTGGAGAGCTAAAGAGGTCTTAACATTCAAATGAATCGAAGTTCAATTCAAAGTGTTTGCACAAAGAGGTTCCTGCTGGCGGAAGCAGCATTTCCATAGCTTTTTGCGATATTTATTTGGGCCGGTTTCCATAACAATGACGCCCTTGTGAGGGAGCTTGAATGCCGACTTTCCTCCAGCCCCTGTCAATAAACACCTCTTGATTGCTTTGACGCCACATGAAGGACTGCGTTGTATATGCATTTTTTATATCTCGGCCACATTTGAAGAGGAGATTGATATTCAGCTTACTCTTCTTTGGATTTAATTATTTATTGCTTTTCTTCGCGGCGCTATTTGAAATGATCGTCAGTGCATGGCTTTCCCTTGAAGTAACGGGGAAAGTAGATACAATTAAACCGTGTTTGCCTCGAGAGCTCCATTTTAGCAGCAATTGTTCATGAAGAAGAAATTAAAACAATTACCTTTTTTTAATCAGGGTATTTGCCTAGTTGTCCATGATTTATTGTCCAAATTATGCCGTAAAGACATTCGCTAAATTTAAAGTCTAAATACACATTTAATAACACGAAAGTGTTTGCATTTATAAACGACATACCCGGAGGCAAATTTTGTTCCAGACTGAATCTGTAAGGCTCAAAATCCATGCAGACCCTCACATCTGTTCGCATCTGGCAGATAGAATATTGCACAGCTCTTGTGATTCACGTATCAAAAATATAAGTACTCATGTGTATGAAGCAGCTGTTCAACCACTCCGCCCTGTCTCCCCTCAAACACAGCACACACCACATGCTCATCTTCATCTTCATCTTCTGGTAAAGTGATTTGTAATGGCATCATGTAACTCCAAATTAAATTAATAGGAAACAAACTCAAAGAAATTTAAAAAGAAAAACAACAGAGACTGACAAAGCTGCTGTTTGTTATACCATCTGTTTAGAAGTTTATGGATATGCTTGCAATGTGTCTGCAAGCAGATGGATTGAGTGTTTTGCCAGTTAATTTGACGGCTCTTAGTGCTTCATATTCACGTGTGCACACTGCTTTCATTAGGCTCATCAAAACAAGATGTGCCTTCATCTGTGTCAAGAAAATTGTGGACTTAAAAGTTAGCGATGTCCGTATGACTCATACATTTAGTGCTGCTGTTTGTGAGCTAAACACTTACTACTAAACGCTTCATTTAGGTGCACTAAACAATCAGACTTTGTCAGGTGATAACTAGTAAATCTTGCACCACATTTGAGTGTGTTTCAAGCCACGGCACATCTTGGAACCACTTTTTATAAAAAAAAAAAAAAATAAATAAAAAAAAAATAAATTGAAAAAAAAAAAAAGGTTGGTGAACCTTGGTCTATTCCATGTCGGCCAGAATTTGTAGTATCATGGTTACTCAGTAACGAAAATAGTTGGAAAGTCAACAATTGGGAATTCTTCTCTGATTTATGTGCTTGTGCTTTGATTTATTTCAAGGCAGAGTTCTCTCTCGATCCACGAGGGGGTGGAGTCTCCAGCCGCACACTTGACTCTAATCAGTCATCAGTAAGTGCGGCCGGAGCAGGAGAATGACGCCAGGTTATTCCTCAACATCTGTAGAAGGGGCTTTCCGAGTTTTCCATTCGGCGGTTTTCCTAGTTGCATCTCGCTTCATTGTTTTTGGTTTGTACTTTGATGTTGGTAGTTATTTACCTCGCAGTCTTTGTATTTCTGTTATTGTGCTTAGTTTATTGTTTGTTCTCCTGCTGACTCCGTCTCCTCTTCACCATGTTAGTGCAGGTTTTTTTCCCCTAGATGATTAGCGTCTCACTTTTGGTTGTATTTTGTGATTTCAGTTGTACTTTACCTATTTGCATTTTTGAGTTTTTCCCTCCACGCTTGATGTGTGTCTTTTGTTATAAAACCTTTCTTTAACTCAGTCTGAGTCTCCTCTCTGTTTGGAGAGGTCCTGTCCCCTGGTTAATTAATGAGAATTCTTATTTTAGTCATGTCATTTTTTGCTGTAACATTACATTGTTTTCAATGTCATTTATCCAACATTTTTGCTTCAAATTTCCTACTGACATTTTTTGGCATGTACAATATATGATGATTACAATACTGTCTGGGAGTGAGCTTTCTTCATAAAATTGCCCCTCCTCCAGTTATTCAGTAGCATCCTGTGTCTGGATTTTTCCAGTTGGTCTACCATTGAGGTACTCACCTGGCCTTATCTTAGCTTCCAAGACCAGAAAAGATTGGGTAATGCCAGAGTTGTATGGATACATTTTAATTTTTTTTAATGCAAAATTTGTTATTATTTTTGCAACAACAACAAAAAATCGCTCCAATATTCACAGCTTGGAGTCAAAGTAAGAGACTGTCTGAAAAATTACAAAGTGCCCTCTCTCCCCACAAAATGGAGTTTTAGCAATGCGGTTGTGGAAAAGGAGGTAAAAAAGATAGCAAGCAAGACACATCCCCACCTTGCCACCAGCTGTAATTTCAGTCATCTGGTGAAAGTGTCAAGAGAGTGAGGACTACAGGGAAAATGAGTAGCTTGAACCTGTGAGAGAAGAAAGAAACACGTTGAGAAAATTGTCTACTTGTATGTCAGAGAAGCTGTAGTGTAGGAGAAAAAGCCCAATTACAAAAGGCAAAAAGACTCACGCATGCAAGCACGCACACACTGGAATGCGCTTGGAAGAGAAATGGAGTCAAATCCTGCAGACTAATAGCACATTAACCAGCCGGCATCATTGCTGGCGAGCTTCCATGGGAACTGTGTTAAAGCTTCTTAAGAGCTGAGTGATGTTTAGTAAAGTAAATACAAGAAGATAAACTGCTCAAAGAAGAACACACTGGCGTGACAGTGGCCATCGTGTTATTACAGACGTTATCAATGTTTGGCAAGATGTCACTGAACCGCGTTTGCACTGCCGTCACCATACGGGGGTGTTAACCCTGCTTCGTTAGGCTGATACAGTGTCTTGCAAAAAGATCGTTAAATCATCTACATTTGACCGAATTTTCAGAATTAAAAACCAGGGCACTACAATTTAGCTGAAAGTCAAATATGCAGGAAATTTTCTTTAGGAGTTACTGTATATAAAACAATAAGGTGTGGTAGTACTTTAGGTAATGTTTAACACTATCTTGGATGATAGTTCAACATCACTAAACAAGTCAATTTACTTACCATTATTCAACCTTTTTTTCTTAGTCCTGGTTCAGTGGTAATGTAGTAAAATTTGTATCCCCTGCCCCTGCAACTTATAGTGACATGCGTCTGTTCTGATTTTGACTCGTCAAATTAAGCATGCAATCAACATACCCCCTCCAATGTGCTGACGAATTAGTCTTTGTTGTTTGCTGCATTGAATGAGTATTTCTATAGATGTTTGTGATGTACTACTGTGTGGGCGGGCATTGAAAGCACCTCAGACCAACCACCGAACGCGAGTGAGTACGTTAATCACAATCCATGCAGCTATCGATCGTTGAATGGAAGCACTTTTTTTGCAAATCTTTTGCAAAATTAAAATTAGACTTCACTCTGATCTGTTTGGCTTGATTGTGATATCTGAAGTTTAACAGTGTTCAACTGTAATGTCTTAATTTACAGAACGGATCAGTGATATCGTTGAAGAGTCGGCAAATTATGACATTACAGCCACATTGTATGAATGTTTTGAGGGACACCATTGTGCCTTTATTTGCTCAGGGTTCCTTAAGAAGGTATTGAAGGACAACAGAGTCTATGAGTCAGTTCTGTTCAGATAAGGAACAGACATGGTTGAACCATTGTTGAGAACATATAATAGAGGGTGGAAGATCCTCGACTGGTTGGGAGAGTTGAGTCACTGTAAGCGGGCGGATTGAGTTTATAAACCGCAAACTGCTTGACAAAGACGTATTATTTTGTTTAAGTTTATAAATTAGCCAAAGACAAAGGCTGAAAAAGCCCGTCTCTCTCTGCAAAGGACAAGTTTTGACGGAGGTTTTGTTTTTTTGTCTCCAGTCTCTTTGATTGACAAATGACAGTCTGGCCAGTTCTCGAGGTCCTTAATGTTTCGTCAGTTTTTGTGAGTGCATCGCCTATTTCTGTAATATAATATGAATACACTATAGTTCGATATGCTGCAAAAGTGAACAGTTGAGTTTTGTTTTGATTGGTTTATAGTATGAATCGCTATGACACATGTGTGACTGACATGCATATGGCCCAAACAATTGCTTGCTGACGTGAAAAAAAGAGGCGGGAGAGTTCCGCAAAAATGTGGGATGCAAGCGCTCCAGTTAAAACGGGGATCTGGTCAACCTACATACTGTAGACTGAGCTTCTCACATTAGCTGTCAGCCAGCCATATGCTTTAAAGTTCTTTATAGTTTGGATTTTCATCTGATTCTAGCGGAACTGGTGCATAGTCGCGGTACAACAAGTGACTCACTCCCAAAAGCACACAATGCAGCATGCCCCTCGCCATTGTCAGTGGGAGACAACTCCCACGGAAGCACATCAAGTAAACCAACAACAGCCACAACAATTGAATGTAATTGTCAAGATGTGCACCTCCCACACATCACACTGACCTCATCTGTCCAGGAACCGAGACGACAATGAAAAAACTACTCCGAGCAATGAGCATGCGTGTCATTTACCCAATACTTTATCATTAACACAGATATGTCGGTCCTTTAGATAATGACACTGTTGACAATTCATAATTGCTTCTGTTTCTGGATTCAAAAGAAGATTTCACCTATCATGCCTTAGTATATATTCATGATCTACAAAGGTCTGTTTACAGGAATAAAATCAAGCAGCTGTCTGTCCTGAGGCACACTGCAGGACAAGGAGCCTTCTCCATGGTTACCTCTATCTCGACAAGTGAGAAGCGTCACTGCACAGCGTAGCAAGGAAGGTTGGATTATTGGGATAATACCTAATGAGGCAGAACGGGGCTAATTCTATTTGATCTTCTCCTCTTGAGTCAACTTTACGGGCACGATTAGCTCGCTAACACGAGAGATGGGAACAGTGGGGTTGTGGGAAGGTGACGATGGCAGGAAAAAATCAATTTCCTCTCTGGTTGAAAACAAATGTTATGAAATTAATATCCTGCCTTTTAATGCAGTTGACCCACTATTCCTCTGTGTATCATTATAAGGAAAACACGGACTTCAAGTTTTTAGCTGCGTCATATCTTGATAGATTGCGTGATAAATAATTTAAGCAATTTGAACCAATACTATCAACGATTGTAGTGATAATTAATTCCAGCTGAGATGTTCACGTAGACTCTAGAGACAAACGTCAGAATAGTATTCCGTGTTTAGATGAGGCTACTAGTATATATTCTCTTTGTATACATTCCGGCATTGTGTATTCTCATGAGAACTCAGAAGGAACATGAATCAGACTGGACATCCTGTTCAGAAACACACCCCACATTCACATACTGTGTGTTGTGTTTGGAGGCTGTAATATGTGATGAAATGATGAAATAAAACAGTCATTCTAACCTGGTATTACAGTTTTCCATCTTTTGCGCCTCAGTTCTTCACGTATTTTATTTTCAAATTAAAAATAAAAGGTTATACTGCAGAAAGACGTGCTGTGAAGGTTTAATGCATGCCAAACAAATGAGTAGACTGGAAGCACATGCCACGGGCACTCCTACAAGACACAAGATTGGCTCCCGGCACAACATTGACCAATGAGGGCAGGAGTGGATTACAACTCTTTGATACACTGATTGTATAAAGTCCAAAGTCCAAACAGTGTTTTTTTTCTCTCTTTTTTTTAAATATACATATGTTAAGATATTTATGATCTGAAAAACTAGGTATTAGCTAACTCTCCAGAGAATTCTATATAATAATAACAATATATAAAATATTTGGAAAAATATACATTTTTTTAAATGAGGAAAATTAATAAACTGGAAGGTGTGAACTGTTGAGAGAAAGGTAAGATTTGGTTGAAAAAAACTACAAGAAGTTGAAAGACGAAAAACCGTGGAATAGGAAAAATGATGAAATTTTGCTATGTAGGATTCGTGGGAATGTGGATAATTGATCACAAGGTGAAGTGACTGAGTGGAACCTATACATTTTCAAATAAAACATTGATTTTTAAAATTTCCCATCTTGAATGAATGGGGATTTTTGGGGTAAAATATTGAATTGTCGGAAAACTGAAAGTAGGAATGAGAAAAATAACAGCATGGGAAGCTTGAATTTGCAGATCATGTTAAAGTTGGAATAGATTGAATTGGTCAAGAAATGTCAAAGAAATTAGATAAGAAATCAATCCTTCAAGAGTATGAATTCATCTTATTTATTTATCAATCCATCCGTATGAAACACTATTTTGAAACCTTCCTTTAACTTAATAGAACCGTGGATTGAATGGACTCTGTAAAGATGTATAAAAACATCTTTGGGAAAGGAATTATTTTGTGTACGCTATTTTTGCACCAGCCAACTAACTGCAGGGTAAAAATACTTACATAATGTCCAAATGTCCAAATGTCCATATGGACAAAATACGTCACATTTGTTCCTAGGAATAATTTAAAGTCTTGAGCTAGGCTAACATGCATATTTTTAGAATGTGAGAGGAAGCCAAAGTACCCAGCAAAGCTTCATGAGAACTAGAAGAACATGCCCAGAATAAGCTAAGATTCAAACTCAGAACCTCTCAACTGCGAGGCAGACGTGCTGAGTAACCACTAGACCACTGTGATTTTCAATGTTCTTTCTTAAAAAACAAGGTTTCGCAAAACGGACTGTTAGGCTGCCAGTAAGTATCCAAGTGAGAATATCAAGGCATCAAGGACCATTAAAATATTTTCTAGAAAGAGAAAAATACTACTACAGTAATTGATGAAATAAATGAAATGAGGTGAAGCACTCCTCAAAGATTTTTCCTCCGTTTCATCATATCACAACCAAACATGTTAATATCCTTGAATCCATCCTTGGGAAGAATTTCACTGTTTAAGAAGCTATAAATCAAAGCAGTTTTCTAAAAACCATTGTCTCCAAAGTGAGCTGCCTTTCCCAGTGAAGGCATCAATCAGAAAATTCACAATCTGCTTGGGAAAATAGCCAGCAATAATGTTAAATGTGCAATTTTCCCTATCCGCAGTGCGCAAGATAACATAGAAAACAGAGCAATCATAGAGTGCATTTGCATCACAATTTAGTCCGTGTCGGAATATAAAGTTTGAGCACCATTCTGTTGGAATAGAAGACAAGATAGAGTATCAATGCACCAACCATCACGTTGTGCTTCTGTAGTGGGTCAAAGGTGAAAACTACTGAGCCACAATCATCCATCAGCACATGCCACATTCGCGGTGATATTTCCGTGGTGCAGGGGGGCTGTTTGGCACGACTACTGTGCACCTCTCACTTTTATAGTATTTACATGAACAAGGCTGCTTTCAGAGGCAGAAAATGACACATAATTATATTTACTGTCATTCTACCACAACGCTGACCACCTCCTATGTTTGACCCTGGCCTTTGGGAACCAAATATGCCCTCAGTAGTTTCTCTTTTACATGTGCCAGACATCCCAATGCTTGGTTACTGTCACCTGGAAACAAACAGCGGCGAGCAAAGGAACTTTTGAGTCATTATTTTGTGTGCGTCATTGCTTTTATACGGTCGCATTACAGAGGAGCGCGTGTTGTTGTCCTGTTGATGGATTATTTCCCGAAAATAAGCCCTTAGAGCAGCATGATTTCTATTTGCGCTGTTTGAAAACTTGTTTTTATGCAAGCCCAAGTAGAAAGCCTTTTTTCATCACAGACTTCAGCACACACATCACCGACAGATTTTGCGTGTCTTTGAAAATTCAAACATGAGTTTCAATCCAGCGGAGAGAGTTTGAATGCATTTCACACACACTTGCATAAAGAAAAAAGAAAAAAAGCCCAGCCACTACTTCTGGTACGATCCGTAACCTTCATGTTTTGAGTGTGAAAGCATAAAAAGTCCATTACGTAAGCTTAAACGATTTAAACTGATAAATCAGCATTAACAAGAGGCAAACGTTCTTCTTTTGCAATGTCAGGAAACAGCGAGCCTCTCAAATGGCTTGATTCAAGTGGCTTAAAGTCATCAACATTCAGTGAAGCATTATTGCTTCATTTATCAACGCCAATAAAATGTTTCAGGGAGCAATGAAGTCGAGGCTCCGACCTTGATGACCACTGATTATAAGCCCTCGAGTCGGACAATACTCTAGTATTACCCCAAAAAAAAGACTCGCGGGTGTCACATTATTGTTTCTTTAGGGTTCAATAGCTTGTCATTACATCGTTTTTTTTGTTGGTTTTTTTTGAGGGATGAGTTCTGTTAGAGTGCAACTGGAGGGATAGAGTGAATTTTCACCATGGGCCCGTGTGCAACCTTGTGTACTCATAAGAAGGTCTCCTGAGACTGAATTATATATCAGTACTTGTCTGCCTCAACACTGCAGGCTGCTTTCTCCCAGTGAAATGTCATCAAAAGCGAAAAACAGAAACGGGATGTAAACAAGATGAGGAATGAAATGAGGACAAAGGCGCTAGTTAATAGATCACAGCATACCAAAGCACCACCCACCATGAAGATGAGCTCTTTCAAGTGCAATGGGCAACATGGGGGATGCAAAGCAATTTTAGAAAGTGCTCTGTTCCTGACAGTGTTTCATCATGACGACGTGTTTTTATGATAAAAAAGATGGGGTGCTTAGTATTTATGTGGTAGGCCAAACTTGAGCTGCTCATTCATGCAGAGAATGCACGGCTCTTTATCTTCATTAAAGGTGCTGTCAGGCATTTTACTAAGTTAAATTTACCATGCATCAGACACACACCTCCTACATGCTCCTCCATTTTCCTTTTGTTCCGAAACACACCCTATTACCCACAACAGGATCCTCTATGGTTATGCCAAACACAATGACAGCCAATCAGTGTCCACTTCAGGGTGTGATTGACCTCTGTTTTCCAACCCCAACAACTCAAGAACGAGAAGATTGATGCATAAAAACAAATTTAATCATCATGCAGAATGCATAGAGTTAAAAATAATTAACTAGGAGTGTAATGAATCGATTGCAATTAATCTGTTATTTTGACACCCCTACTTTTCATAACCAAATGAGCAGTTATGCTGTGGGACAGTGAGGTGGAGTGGGTCTGCCAAATTCACAATAAGGCCAAACTAGATTGGCCATGGCACAAAAATTCTGATGCATTTTCTTTTTGCACCAAACATGCAGTCAACTTTCTGTGATCAAATTATCAGGCAGGTGCAATATGGCCCCAAACACCAAAACAAAGTCATCATGCTTTCTAACTGTTGTTGGTCGGTCTGGCAAGGCTCATAAAATCTGGGGAAACAGACTCAGAGACAGCTTTTTCCCCAGAGCTAGTAATGCTTATGAATAACAAAATTAGAACACACTGAAAATAACAAGAACAATTGTACTGCAGGAAAGCTATTACTTTTACTCTACTTATTCTAGTTACTGTTCATATTTATTTAACATGCACCAATCAGAAGCACCCCAAATTTTGCTGCATAACTGTTGTAAAACGACAATAGAGGCTTTCTATTCTCTGCCTCTTCTCTCATAAAAATGTTTTTGCACATTGCCTTCATTTTGAAATGCTCAGGAAGAATGTATCTTTCAAATTCCAAGGATATGAGAGTGTAATTTAAATGAATAGATTTTTTGGTGAACCGCACGTACAAGTTGTATTGCGTCATTCTCATGGATTGTAAAATGTAGCTAGGTAGAATATCAATGGTGAGGTTCTTGGTTTGAAGTCATTAAAAACACTGCTCAAAAATTTGAACTGCAAAATTCGCAGGAAGGTCATCTTTCTGACATCTGTAATTCTTTATGCCTTCTTGTACTATTGTTTGTCAACCAAGAACAATATCCCGCCATTGCCACACAGCCTGCTGTCACCCTGACCATTATTAATGCAGAAGTACAGTACTTGACCTTGGTAAACATCAAGTCTGAATAGGATCATGCGTTTTTCTACCTTGAAACCACTTTGGCAGCAATGAGAACAAATTGGCTGGTGAATGTCACAATCCATCACCTGCTCAACCTCGCCACTATTAAAGCGCTTGACTGAGAAAAAGCTAACGCGCTGACATTCTTTCTTTATTTAGATTTCCGAACATGTAGTTTTGAGAAGCAGTGGAACTCATTATCTGTTCTTGTTTTGCCAAGGTGTTCATCTTAAGGTCACCGCGGCATCATTTCCAGCACCTTGACAGCAAACTATTCAAAAAGACCGTGGCGGCCCTGACAAGAAGCCACTTCCCAATAGGCCTAATTGTAACATCTGTCAGTGTTGACCGCCTCCTTCGTTCTCACGTCCCTCACGCCAGCTAACAAACACATGGCTGCTGATTAGATGGGCGGTCATGTCCTAGTCTCTACTCTTTCAAAGCAAAACAGCACCATCTGTGCCTGGATGGAGAGAGTCGGCTTAAATGCTTGTCACTGGGCCGCCAGGCTTCAGTATCAAGTATCTGTAAACGCCATGTTGGTCACTCCTAAGAGTGGACTCCATCTGAGTCTCGGTGGCACTTCAGATTGAATGCACGCTGTGAAGCTGTCACTTTTTATGTGATACACACAGGCAAGCACTACCCAATTACATGTCAGACAAACGACAAGTGTGTCTAATGCAGTCTTTCTCGATCTATAATGGGCAAGATGCAAACATGGGATAAGGGGCTGTCAACAGCTTATAGCCTTATATAGTTTAACTGCATTCATCTAATTTTCAATCTCTAACCTTATGCTTTCTGTGTGACCATTTCAATCTTGTGCTTGGGTTGGTGGTTATAAAGAAAGATCAATGACACCCTGGAGTGAACATTGATTGGCTGTCATTGTGTTCGGCGTAACCTGATAGGCTTCGTTTGTGGGTGGGTGGGGCAAGTTGGGAGCAAAAGGAAGACGTGAAAATAGAAGCGCAAATGAAGGTTGTAGGTTTGATGTATAGTAAATTTAACTTAAAAAAAGCCGCCCAACAGCATCTTTGATTAAAGCAGAGTGACATGCATTCTTTGTTAGAAAGCTTTTATGCCACAAAAGCTGGTAAAGTTTAGCCTACCACATAAATGCAAAGCACTCAGCTGCAACTGCAACCACAGCTAACGATAGCCACAAAGAGGCTGATCTAGTGAGCTATAGCAAAGCTCTTTGCCAAAGTAAATGAGAACACTCAGCATTTGAGCACATCTGATATGGACAGGATGGATGAAGTTATCTAAAATTCTAAAAATATTTTATGTTTGACTAAAGAAAACACCACCAATCCTTCTGTTGGTTGAAACTAAAGCTTGCAGTCAGCACTTGGGACATGAATCAAATACAGCATAAGATAAATGGTTTAAAATTATATAGAAAATATTAAATCATCTCTCATTTTGTTTCAATCTCTTGACAGCACTGGGAAAAGGCACATCAGCAAAGAAAAATGTCACCAAATTACATACTGAAGTAATGATGATAACTCAATTTGCAATTAAACATCAAAAAACGATGTTATTTTGTTGCATGGATGGCAACAAATGTGCACATGTGGGTTAAATGGACCTTCTGCTATCTAGTCATAGAGCATTCACTTGTTCTGTCACTATATATCACTGATATAGACAAAGGCACCATTATTTGTGGTAAATAAATCATATTTTTAGACAAATGAAATAAAAGTGGATCTTTTCCCCACAGCGCACCTGATGAGCTCTCATGGCACAGTAATGCAGGGCAACACAATGGTTGGTAGTCCCTGTTTGGCTCTCTCAGCGTTAATGTATGAAAACAAACAGACATTCAATAATGCATCCATCCACTTTCTGTCCTGCTTATGCTCATTAGGGCTGCAGATGTGCTGGAGCCAATTCCAGCTGACTCAGAGTGATGGATGTTGTACATACTGGACTAGATGTCAGCCAATTCCTGAGCACATCTAAACCACTCATTCCCAACCAGCGTGCCACACGACATTAGTTTGCCATGAGAGATCATCAGGTGTGCCCTGGGATATTATTTAGTGCCTACGCCAACCATGAAGAGCAACAGGCAGAACAACCAAATGCTCTTCCACTAAATGACACAAGATACATAACTAATGCAAATCATTTTTACTGGTGGTGTGTTATGAGACTGTTCTTCCTATATGACATATGTGACTGCACATAAAGGAAAAAGGCTAACACTTGTTATTGCCGATTATTACTTTAGTATCAATTTCATCAATACTGAGATTGATGTACACATCCCTAGCTCTATCTACGTTTGCTGAGGAAAAGGCTTCTAAAGCCAATATATTGAATAACTACTTAAATCTTTTGCAGCGCTTTTCTTGCAATCTGTTTAAATTCAACAGGTCTCATTTCTTCATGCAATAACACGAATTCGGAGCAAGATAAGCAAAATAATGAGTTTGTATGCAAAGATTAGAGTGCACATCAAGCACCTTCCTGAAATGGGTGCAAATTGTCACTGGCTCATGTGTTGAATAACTCGTTGCTGTTTAGGAAACACTTGTTGCCAAATTTGTGATTCTGCTGCAGCCGCCGAGTGTTTTACATAAACACATGAAATATAATTAACTAGCACTTGTATCTTCTCAGCCGTGTAGCAGCTGGTGACACGCTTGGCCCCCTGGGTGCATATTTTTCCAGAATATTCCAAAAGACCGAAATATGATGCACTTTGAAAAGTTGTGTGCAAACACACCTGCAGGTTTGCATCAACGACCAAATCTCAAGTCGTGGGTTACAGACATTGATGTGCAGTAAAGCTGTTTATTGGACTTTACAAACAACAAGGTGCACGGCAGGTTGTGTGATCAGGGCACCTAAAAGAAAAAAGGAAATGTGGAATTCCAAAGCTGTTCTTGCATTGCTCTTTGCAGCCAAAAGTCAAGGTTCTATTTATGCATAGACATGACTGTTCCTATACCGTTCTATATAACCATGACAACATAGACCCTTCAGCCATAAACATCTGGCTGTCATTTGAACCCAATCAATTTAAGGCCAAACGAGAACCCATCTCTATCAAATTATTTTGAAACCCGGCCAGACCTTTAAGATCATTTTTAATTTGTTTTGGCTGCAAAATAATAATTAGAAGAGGGTTTGTGGTCATATTTAGCAGAGTCTCAAGTAGATGTGGGCGTAGCAGACATAAATGAATCAATCAAAAGAAGGACAATATTCCACCTATTGATTCATGTGCAAGAAGTTATTGTCTTCCTTTTTTTTTTCTTTTTTTAGTTTATCTTCACCTTTTTAGGGGGGTTCAGATCAGGGGATGCCATTAATCTTTGGCAACTGTGATTCTCTGAAGACTGTGATGAACCTTTTGTAATTAAGCGCTATTAATTCCTTCTGTCCCAAAAACATGTCATTCCATTTTTTATTAAATTTTAAACATTCAGTCCCAGGTACTTGTATTTAAAAGTGATCAATTACTTTACTTTTATTACTTTGATTACCATAGTAGCAAAAGTAATCGGTTATTGTACTGTTAGTATCTAAATATTACTTTAAAACTTCATTAAATACGTTATCCTTGATTCACACTACATCACCCTTATGCTAAATACACACACATACTCACACACACACACACACACACACACATATGTATTGCTCAGGAGCAATATGGCTCTGTGGTAAAGTGGTCATTTCCCGACTGTGGGTTCGATCCCTCTTAAAAAGCCTAACCCATAAAAGTGACCATTATTGTATTTTTTTTCCACAGCATTGGGAAATTAGGATTACATTTACAATTTGTCAACATTATAAATGTTCCATTAGTGTGCATTTTGAGTGCATTTGATGACTTATGATACCTAATATCATATTAAAAATGAAGTTTAGATTTCCAGATTAGGTTTACATGGTATCACAATCACATTTTGGTATCTACAGTAAAAATGACAAATTATATTAACCTACTACAGTTGTGCATTAAATGTAATTATAAAAAAAAAAAACTCATCTACGGATTGGACTTTTCCTCTAAAAGACGATGTAGAAATGTTTGTCAGAGCAGCAATAGTTAGTTCATTGACGTACGGTAACAAAACAAAACACGTGCATATAGGAGGCCAGTAACGGCATGTAATTTAATGTAATGAAAGCGGGCATTGTTAACCTGAGTTCCCCTCCCCATTTCAGCAGTTTTGCCGCATGATCAGAAAATACAAGCACACACCAAAACATGACTCAAAACGGGTGTGTAAGAACTATCAAACGAGTGGCTAATGGGGGTTTGGGGTGGGGGCTTGGGCCACTGATGGGATAGCTCCATTATGTTGGATGTCCTGTAAGTAATGGAAGGCTGTCTGTTTTATGTTGGAGTAGGACTCTTAGCTGGAGGTTGATGTACCATGGAGAATATGATCCCATTTGTTTGTTCTCCTGACAGGTTATGATCTACTTAGCTGGAACGTTGCACCTGAAAGGGGCAGTTGGCCGGGTGCAGACCAACGAGGTGATAGCTATTTATGGCATATCAACACCATATCCTACAATATGTACTTAACACCTGATTAGCATTTTCCCAACTAGTGTTGATTCATTTCCTATGACCTTTATCCAGACTAGGGCTGTAACTAAGATGGACTATATCCCATCTAAGTTTGAAGAGGTTAGGGGTTATGGATGGTTAGGGGGTTAGTGGATTAGGGTTTAGTGTTAGGGGTTAGGGTTAGTAGGTTAGCGATAGGGTTTGTAGGGTTAGGGTTAGGCACAAAATAAAGGGTTTGGGTTGGGGGAACCTCTCCTGCCCAGGTGAGAGGGGGTGCATGCACTGGCCTCCTCTCGATTGCCCCGTCCTCCCCCCATCTGGACCGGTCGACTGCCATTTCCCCTCCACATCGGCTGTGGCTGTCGGTTTTGGCGCCGTTTGCCGTAATGGACCACTGTCCAGCCATTCTCGTCATAACCCATAGTGTGTGTTCTGTATGACTGCACTATAGAGAGTGTGCGTGTGCATGTGAGAATGAAACGCAAGAGCTGTGCGTATAATTGTTCCCAAATGTAAATTGGCTTTTATCAACTTTTTATTCCTATTTAAATGTATTTTCATTATTTTATTAAATCAATTTTTCTTTGTATGTGAATGTTTTTAGTTTTTTGTGTGTGTGCGTGGGAAGTGCAAAACCAGTGTATCAAAAGTATTTTTATGTTTTTATATGTATATATTAGTGTTAAATTACTTTTAGACTTAATTGTTTTATTTATGTATTATTATTTTTTAAATAACCTCTGTGTTTTATATGTGGACCTTTTATTAGACTCAAATGACTTATTTATGTGTTTATTTACTAATAACTTCTCTGTATTTCATATGTGAACCTTTATTACATTAGTTTGTGTGGGTTGTGTGTGTGTAATTATCTATGTTTGTGTAAGATGTTTTGTGTAATTAGCGCACGGGTTAAGTTTAGGGTTAGTGTTGTGGTTGTGAATATGAATGTTAATGTTTGTTTTTCTTTACGCTGTCTCTTCCATAAAGTCAACTGTGACAGGATCCAGCTCATTAGATCCTAAAATGGGCCAACACTATACTATAGATTACTATAGAAAACAGCTGGTGGGATTATTACGTTACTACTAAGGAGGATATCACATTTCACAGGATTAGCTATAGCATATGCGGAATAATATATCAACAGTTGGCCGAGGCTATTTAAATCTTGTCACTGATTCTTCATCAACATAGTCAGTATTGTAATGATGACTGTACTTAATCAAAATGTCAAACTTCATTATCAAGATGTTTCACAGTAGGCTGACTGACATGGTTGCATAAATGAGTGGAGAAGCAGCTGTTTGCGTTGCTAAGCCCAGCTAAGACAGAATTCTCCCACATGAACAAAAGCTTCCAAATATACTTGCTCAAAGCAAATACACGTTGCAGCTTTCGCAGGACTGACATAATGAGATCTGGCGTGACGGATGTCCGACCGGATCTCGCGTTACCACCATGTGAAGCCACTGTTCACTGAGTAAAGACGTATAAATCACCAGAAAGTAGATGTCTACACATTTGAACCCAGACCACACAAGCTAATGACAAGGCTGGCACACCCTTGCTATTTATCTGACAGGAGCCACCAATGGGAGGCAAATGAAGTCTTGGCTGTGCGCCTTGCATAATGCATGCAACAAGGAAGGGTGACATGTTGTAAGAAGCATTTTACAAACAATGCGGACTCATTATTAAATTGGATTTGATCAGTGCTCGCATGATGGCTTCCTAAATATTGCCATAACCTTTGAAACGGCTCATCAAGAAAGATTACGTTCTATAATGTTGGCCATGTTGCTTCACAAGTGACCTTTTTAGAACAATTAAGGAGAATGTACACTCAGCAATAACGTGCTCAACTTATAAATACCAGCTACTGTGTTCTTTCTGGCACAGTGATAGAATGGGTTGCGGATCTGCTTGATAATTCTGAGGGTGTTCAATATTTTGGTTCAAAGTTCATGTGGTGAGTGTGAATGGTGGTTTGTTTAAAGCAGGGGTGTCAAATGTACGGTCCACGGGCCTTATCTCGCCCTCAAGGAGGTTTAAGCTGGCATAAAGATTAAGAAGAAAGGCCATAAGATTATTTTGTGAAGCATTAAATAACCCATTAGTTCACTGTCACTAATCAATAGATCTTAAAAAAAACAACAACATACTTTTACAAGCAATGTTCAGATGAGCATTGCAACTTACAAGCAAAAGTGATCAGGAGCCACACTTGTGCGAAACAGCTTGCTTATCGTTTCAGTGACACAGAGTGGACCAGTACACAAGTGTTTATGTTAGCATTAGCATCTAACTTCATGGTGCTACTGCTCAGCACAGCTAAAAATCCTCAATCACTCCAAAGAGATTTTAAATAGACGGAGGTCGGCATCTGGGTCATTACCAGACATTTCGCTTTGCTCCGTGTTGTAAACAATTAAATTTATTAAATGAATTAATTTTACTTTAGATACACCTTAGCAGTTAGCACCCAGCGACAGAATGAAACTGAAGTTTTGTGGTTTTCTCCTAAAATTCACCCCAAAAAAACTGAAACCAAATTTCTACCTCATTTTTTTCAGCAATTTTTTCTCTATGTACAATAAATATTAAAAGGCACGTAAAACATATAAAAATTCACCAAATGAACCCAATTGGCCTGTACTCATTTGTTAGCATCAACGTTCGCTGAAAATGCGTTGTTGAAAATGTTCTCTCTTTTGTTATATATCACTTTCATGGTAAACCTCAGCTGACTGACAAACACATTGAAGTCTCTTATTCAGAGAACTGTGTATTTATTTTTAAGTCAGTGTAAATTTAAAGCATATGGTCAGGGTAAAACTAAAGCTTTTGTATGGCATGTTTATACAGGTTTTACACAGGAGGTGGGTCTGGAAAAATGTACAGACCATAAATGGGGGTTTACTTGATCAGCGGGTTTTCAACCTTTTTTCAATTATGTACCGTCTGTGAAATATTTTGTTAACCAAGTACCCCCTACCCAGCTCAAAGCATTTTTGGATGAAAAAAAAGGTAAAAACTAAGTACTTTCCCATAAATGTCTGATTTATTGCAATTTGGAACAATATTAGTCGTGGTGTATCTCAGCCAGGGGTTTTTTCAGAGCCACCAATAATAATAATAACCCACTAATCAGTGTTAGCAATATTAGCTTAGTCCTTCAGCAGACAGCACCTACTGTAGCATCTACAACATGAGCCCAAAGGCAATGAAATAATCAACATATCACGACCCAACAACTACTCTTGAGTTATAATTTTTATAATTGAGAATAAAGGGAAACACATACATACAAAAGAATAATATATTTTTAATCCCAGTGTAAAAAAAAAGATTTTGATGAACGTAATTGTGAACTATATACATTGTATGATATACTTGATCTGTTACTTTTGTGCACCTGCATTCCCATTGGGCTGTTTCTCTTGTTTTCAATTCCCTGTTCCTTGTCAACAACAAACTGAAATCGCTTGACCAGCGTTACAATTGATCACACCCGCCTCTCGCCTAAAGTCCATTGGAATGGGCAACATCTCATATGAAACCCTATAATGACCATAAGCGGTGTAGAAAATGGATGGCTACATGTGACCTTACTTTAAATTGGATAACACATTCAATGCTTGATTATAGCATGTTAGATCTTGTAATATGTCGCAGGCACACACAGAAACACACACACACACACACACACACACACACACACACACACACACACACACACACACACACACACATACTGTAATGAGAGAATCGGACTTGTATGCATCTTCTGAACATGCTAATGATGACAATCTGTTCATCTTGCACAAATCAATTAAAAGATTCATTAAGCTATGGCGTGTTGGCATGTTGTTCTGTTTAACAAGACAAGATGATATCCAGTTTTCTAAGCAGACTCTCTCTTTGTGTTGTAAATGAAGGCAAGCCAACGGGTTCATAAATCCTGGACTGAAGGTCCGCATATGACAACAGTGTCAATGAGGGGTTTTGTTGGCTAGTGAAGAAAAACGTCTTGGGTAAAAACATTGCAAATGAGGCAGAAAATGATTTATATGTTAAACTCATTTGCTAGGTTTTTGTCATAAACGAAACAGACAGCAGCCAGACACAAACTACAAGACGGGGGAAGTACCGTATTTTCTAGACTATAAGCCGCATCAGCATATAAGACGCAGCAGCAAAATGTGAGTAAAACAATTATTTTGTCACGGATAAGTCGCAGCAAACTAGGTAATAAAATGAGATATTTCTACAAAAAGCTGGTACATTGACGTTTCTAATTTGTTTTGGGGGCGTTATTTAATATTTTTATTAGCAACATCCTCCCACTGAACATGACTGCATGTTTAGTCCCAACATATTTATAGAAAATGGATGGATGGATATTTTCAACACTAACACAATACTGTTAGCTACTGTAAATAGCAGTTAAAAATCGAAATCAATACTTCAAAAGCATTTTTTTTTATCTCCCTCTGTTTGATAGATTAGTTTAGTGAGCATACAAATACGTTGCACATAATTCACATATACAATCATAAATACATAAATAAAATCATCTATACTGCGTACTGTATAAACAATTTACACGTTACAAATTTACCCGAAATTGTATACATTCTGTTATTCAATTTAGGCATATATATTTTTAAAACTCTTTTTTAGCACAGCCATTGATTCACATCTTCTCAGTTCAATTTCATAGTTGTTCCATAAATGGAAGCTTTGAAACAGATACACACATTTGCTTGCTGGTGGCTAGCAAAAATATCAATAAATAAAAAACAACAGATAAGCCGCACTGGACTATAAGCCGCAGGGATCAAATCATGAGAAAAAAAAGCCGTGGCTTATAGTCTGAAAAATACAGTACTTTGATTTTTCAAATATGGCAGTCAAATGTGTTGTCATTATATATTGTTCACGATATAAATCTATAGCAACGCACCATTTTACTTAACAACAGGCACAAAAACAACTGTACATTGTTTCTGGGACATCTATTTGAAGTAATGCAATTCCCAGCCCCTAATCTTAATCACAAAGCAGATAGCCTAACCCTAACCCTTGCCCAACCTGACCCCAAAATTCAATTCAAACCTATATTCTAAAAGCAAGTCTTGACCCTCAAAAAAACAAGAACTTCTGAGAATAAAACCTGGAATTCGGTTCCCACCATGCGCAAAAAACAAGAGCGCATGCACTCAAATGCACGTGCACACACAAGTGCAAATGAAACAAATGCTCCCTCGACATCACAGGATATCGTAAATCAGTGTAGCCTGCTCAAGAATTTCACACAGAGCACTCGATAGTTCTTCAAACCCATCAGGAAATAAAAACATTCACACTGTACCGGAATTAGAACTGCTTACACCAGCAGTACATTTCTCCTGTTTTTCTCTTTTTTTTTTTTTTTATTATTTTACAATATTTTTCTGGGGATTTAAATTTCAAGTGAGTCAATTTGATCCATAACATGACAGGAAGGTTTGTGGATGTGTGAGGTTAAATGAATGATGTGTTTTAAAAATATTTAGAGTAGTCGTCAAGGCTTTTTGAATTGTGATTTAATATATTCTCATTTTAAACATTTATGAGAAGAAGAAACTCCAAATAAGCGTGTTACCAGATTATCACCTGCTCTAGAAGTGTTTTCGCATTATACTCCCTTTTCAACAGCATGAGTGATGTTAATCTGCAGGTACAAAAAAAGATTTCCCACTTTTACAGCCTGCAATCTTCACCTGCAGCTTTCACACCTCATTTGCACCTTCCGTCGCCATGGTCGAGCATAATGTACAAGTACATAATGTAGCATGTCTACTGAGTTATGCAAAGCCATCAAAACTCAACTACATCTTATCACTCCCTTGTCCTTGCATTAGCAGCTATGAGGTCAGACGTGGCGGGAATTTGAGTTGATTTTTCAGATGGCTATTTATTTGAGTTTTTCATTTATTAACAAACGTTTTACCTTTTTTAACTGTCTACATTTGAAACCATCCTCAAACTTCTCTATTCAAATGTTACTTTTCTAATTTTCTTATTATTAGCTAATTCAGGTCATTTGTTTATTTATTATTTATTGTACAGTTATAATATTAGCGTAGGCCAACCAATGTGTGCATGTTGGGCAAATGCTAGCTAACGTTTCAACATCATGCAACATATAGAGCAGTCAATCACACTGTTATGGCAATGGCAATTTGCACAAAAGCCAGCATCTGTGGCTTTTGAACTTTGCACTGGTAAGAATCTGAATGGTCTTTCTCCTCTTTTGCTCGGAGTACATCCATGAAAAAACAATTTCAAATGTGGACTAGGCGGACCGTAGCACACCTTTCTGATTTGCATCTGTCCAATGCATATGAATTTAGGCACAGAGAAAGCACCGGCGTTTCTGGATTTTGTTGAAAAATGGCTTTTGCTTTGCATGGTAGAGTCGTAATTTACACTTAAAGATGTAATTTACACTTATACGCTTAAAGACAGTAGTATCCTTTACATTTGGTTCTGAAAGCAGTGTCCCTTGAGGAACTCAATGTTTTTTCTGACCTTGGTGCTTACGCGTAGAAAGTTCTGCACATTCTCCAAATGTTTTGATGGTATTATGGACTGTAGATGGTGGAATCCCTAAATCCCTTGCAAATAAACAATGAGAAACATTGTTCTTAAACTCTTGGACTATTTTTCCATGCATTTGCTCAAAATGTGGTGATCCTTGCCCCATCTTTGCTTGTGAAAGACTGAGACATTCAGGGGTGCACTTTCAATATCCTATCATGACATTCACTTCTTTCCAACTAACCCTTTGCCAGTCGAATGTTACAAAGAGTGTTTTTGAGCATTCACTTTTTTCATTGTCTTTTGTTGTCCCTGTCCCAGCTTTTTTTTTTTAAATATGTTGCAGGTAGGCAATCCATTTTCAAATATCTGCACAGATATTAATAAAATGTATATGATGGATATCAAATTTACCTTGTTCAAGGTGGCATGATGTGCTAGCAAAGGGCTAGTGAGAGAATGCAGGTGTGCTTCAATGTTTGCATTCTTTCTGTCCACCAGTTTTCCAATACGCAATTTCAATGAAACTCTCCTGAGGAAACATGTAACACTTGAGCTGTTAAATCATCGGCTATGCTCCACAGCTGCGATTTGCTGCTGGCGATGATGGGCAGGTACTTACAGGAGCATTTTCACTCGATCTGTAAAAATTGCGTGTCGACTGGGCTAATGAGATTTGACAGAAGTCGTCGGATGGTCGGCTGTCAGAAAGGAGTTGAAGGATGCATTATATTTTCTGTGTCTTTTGAGTTACACAGCTATGAGAATTTTGCTTGGAGAACCAATCGGGACGATTTACCGTTTAGCAGGGCCAAATGTATCAAACTCAAGGCCCGTGAGGATACTGCTGGCATCGTGCGGAATACTCGTATTTCCAAAATCATCTCTTTTCAGGAGACTCTAAAAATTGTGTTTCCTCAACCATTAGCACTGAATCATAAAAAAGAGAGAAAACCCTTGTTAAGATTGGTTCATAATTTGTAGAAAAAAATCACACCCACATGTGGACCAATCAATAGTTTTTGAAGAAAAAAAAAAAGAAATCCACCAAGATGTGATTTATGAACAATATGTAATATTTGTAACTAAGTTGGAACTTTAAGGAATACATTTAATTCTACTTGTGCATTATTTTCTAATAAGGAGTAGTTGCATTTACTTTTTGAGTAGCATTTGGCCCTATAAACATAACCGTTACATTGATGTGACCTGCAGCGAAAATGCGTTTACCCCAGAGCTTGGCTAAACAGATATCAGTATTTGTCCTAACACATAATACCTTTTGGACAACAAAGAATATTGTCTTGCTGGGTTCATCTAGCACTTTCCCAAGTCTGTGAAAATTTCAAAATGCCTTTCCAAGATTATATTTATAAATAATAATGTTAGAATATTTATACAAATAGTTAAACTGTACAGTGTTCCCTTCTTTTTTGTGGTTAACGGGGATCGAAAACCCTCTGAGTGAAAAGTGAAATTGCTCAAAACTGTCAAGTTCAGTCACTGGACAGCTACTGATTTTTGTTTAGCCACTAATTAGCTAGCCACCAACTGGCTAGCTGTGATACACTCAACCTTTTAGCCTCATGTGACTGTTTTTCAAAAACATAACAAGTGACAAATCAAGTGACTTTCAAACCGGGATTTCTATCATATATTGTGACATTTTAATCAGTGACATTGTCCTCAGTTTCATTCGTTTCAGCTGCATAACGACATGTCTTGGCATTAAAAGAACATTTCAAAGGTTTTTGTCATGTCTACTTTTCAAAGCAGGTTTGTGATAATGAGCTTGTTTGATCTCAATAGATTGAAAACACGACTTTACTGACATCAACTTTGTGGATACAAGTCAGAGGTCACACTCATTTAATTGGAATCAGGGTGTTGACATATGCTTGATCACTCCACCGATCTATATAGCTCCTCTATAACAATGTATCGACTTTTGAGCCATTTGGTTACTGGTGCATGTAAAGTGCAGACAAATGTTTATTACTATTTATTTCAAAGGGACCGTATATATTGAGCATCAGTATGAAATGCAAATGTGAAATAAGTCTATGCAAAGGCGTTGTATCAGCCAATGCATCATGTCATGCAATACACTAGCAGAGGTGGGCATTTTACATAATTTTGCATTTTTTGACAGCATTTACGGTCCCGTTAGTACCAAAACCTGTCCACAGTCTTCAGTCAGAGAAGTTTACCCAAACTGCAACCAATAGTCTGTCAGAAACGCATTCGTAAATACTTCTGCCACCCCCCACCATAAAAAAAACTCTCAAAAACACCACACTGAATACATGTAAACAACATGTAAGTAATACATTAGACTGTAATGAGCAACCACATCTACGAGAGAGCATTATTGACAATTATATAAAACAAAATTCACATTTCACCAAATGTCGTCTGTCACATGCAATACAAGTAAAAGGCAAGGTTATGCTGAGCTTACTTGACTAGATCATGTCTTTTTTGGGTGGGGTGGAGGTAGACTTGAAAACTTCTATTAATGCATTTGATGGCGAAGAGCCAATCAGACTGAGAGTCACTTTGCGATTTGCTCCGTTGCTTACTTGAATGCCGTCACCTCCCCGGCATCCTTGAATACTTTTCTCAACTATGTGAGTGATTTATTCATTCAAATCATATGTAGAAACCAAAATAACAAATAAAAACTCTTCAGACTTAATTCTAAACACTGCTTGTTACTTTAAATGAATGTGTTGAGCAATATTGTGTACAGTAAGCATTTCAGTTCATGAAACAATGACTCTGAAACACAGCACAAAACATTGACCTCCCTGCTGTGCTCAGCTATTTCAAAAGGAGAAAATGTTGTTCACTACAATGCATTAAAGACACTTTCTCTCTTAATAGTAGCTACTGCATACTAATGCTCCAACACTCAGCCAGTTATTCCTGTTCCTAATCCTCTTTAGACTGTGTTTACACTTCCATGCTCCCAAGTATATGGCAGCTCAAACATTTCTCAGAAATTTGGAAGACAACTGTGTTAGGTGACAAACTGTTACCAATGGTGACAGGTAACACAGGTGGTGACATTAATGACAACAGATTATAACGTCAGACAAAATATTCTTTTCGGTGGGGCTTATTCCATCGTTTTTCAAATGTTTTTGTCATTCGACGACCCATGGGCAAAACTTGGGCCTGTCCCCAATTGTCTACAGTAGTACACACATTTAGGCACAAAAGAATCACTCTTTATGTCTAAAGTCTTACTATATTATAATTGCTGCTTTCTCCTAATGTTGATTACTTAGGGAAAGGATGCCACATACAGAGTTTGTCCATCAACCTTCCTGTGATTGAAACAGATCAAGCACAAAGCCATGTAAGTCAAACAGGAAGACAATGAGGAGAGGACGAGAACGTGATGGGGAGGGGCAGGTTCTCTCATTAGCGTCAAGAGGATAATTGTAGCCTGACCCCCGAAGCCTGACATCCTGTGCTGAAAAGCATGTGATGATGACTAACACTGGGCTAGTTCGTCAGGAAAAACGCCATCACGTGTGGTGATAAGCACCATTGAAACCCCCTTTAGCACACTCCTTAGTTTTACACATTCATTAAAAAATATAACATTATATACCATCTTATTTGTATGCATAGTGAATATGTACCGGACTAGTTACAGACTAATGCGTTCAATTAGGGCCCTGGCACTCTGAGCCATTTGTGAGCTGCTGTGGTGAAAGAACAAATTTCAGTACACTCATTGGCCATAACATTAGGTACAAATGCATAATGTAACATAAAACCTCTTGAACGAGGACAATTATTTTCAGAAAGGTATTCATTTAATGATATATTTTATTGTATTTTTAGTTGTCAGTGGTGTAGAATGTTACCACATACAGAATGACGTTTTGAATTCATAAACAACACTGACTATCGGGGATGGGGACAGGAATCCAACGAGATGAGATGTTTTACGAGATTGACTCACAAAAACAGAATGACATTTTTTATTGTTAAAATTGGTGATATAAAAAAATGCCAAAGATTAATTTATATTTTCTTTTCATTGAACAAACAAGAAAAATAAAGATTTAACGTCCACATATAAACAGACAAGTAATCGGGTTCTTTTTCTGCTACTGAATAGTTTAAAAGCCTTATGGTTATATTACTTCATATTAGCTGTGGTGTGGTGTACAGCTTTCTTTTGACAATTTTTTGTTTGTTTACAAATGTATTATGTCTTATCTGCCATTATTTTACCATTTTTTTTCTTCGACCGGAAACCAAAATATCACCACACAAGTGATTTAAAACTAATCAGAGAATCCTAAATTTTTTCCTGTAAGGCTGCTGCAAATACGTATTTTAGTATTCTGATAAAAGTAAAGGTTTTTTTTTTTTTGCTTCGTAAAAACAAATATAAACACAAGCCCTAATAACACATTTACACTTAATTATGAATAAACATTTTTAATAATTTTGTCGACGATGAACATTTTTTGTTTTACTTCCATAAACAGAGATTTTAGTCAACCCGCTCCATAAATTTGGCTCAATGTGTTGAAATGATGTCAGACATACACAGCACACATTTGGGGCAGCCTGGTTTTTGTTTTGAGGCTGTTGACATCAAAGTGTGCAGCGTCATATACATCTGTTAAACTGCCTTTGAAAAGTAATCCGACTGCCCTCGCCAGTTGATATAAAGTATTCGAGGGGAGCTGGCTAGTGGCTACATTCTGCTAGACACCGCGCTAAACACTGGCACCTTGTGCCAAAACTAGAACGTCAATATAATTCAGTCCTTTTCAACACATTTAATCGGCATTGAAAGTGTTTTTAAAACATCGTTGTTTTGTTTATATTGAGTCACCACTCACAAAATATTCCAGGGGCAACAGTTTGCGCAAAAGAAAGAATCAAGTTAGCCGTTGTCGCGAGATGCTGCCGGGAACAACTTCACAATTAAAGCATTCCCATATGTATGTGTCCATATTATTATTTGGTATGGCCAGGTTTATTTTGAAGATGTCTGGCCTTCTCACTACATTTGGTGGCATGTTTTACTGTCATGCAGCACATTAACAAGCAACTTATTCTCCTGTGTACCCCATTGCAAAAAAAAAAAACCAAACAAACAGGGAAAAGACAATAGATCTCATGCTGTGATTCTAATCTCGAGAGCTCATCTCCACCCCCCCCCCCCCCCCCCCCCCACTGATAATCTTCACTGAAAGAGACTTTTTTTATGTAAAATTCTTTTGCTGAAACATTACGCTGTTGTTCCTTATCTTGTGGTCGCGGAGAGAAATGTGTTTGATTCCATGGAATCCTTAGCTTGAATCAATAGATGAATCAATAGATGACACATTCACACACTCCTTATACTAAACGTGTGGCACTGTGTTAAATATTGTGCGGTCAATGGTGACTCCAATAAGTGAGTGCAATCGGACTTCCCGAGTGCATACGATGCAGCCTTCACACCACCTTGCCATGAGCCGACTTGGAAGGCCGTTTTTATAGACGTCATTAAGGGGGAGAGGACCGTGTCACTCGTGGGGCCATTCATTTTCTATACTGCTTATCCTCATTAGGGTCACGGGTGAGGTGGAGCCTACCTGACTGAAGGCAAAGTTCAAATGATGTTTTATTAATTATATCATTAACTCATGCCATCCCAAAGATGTTTTTTCCCTCAGATGAACAAGTGCAGTACTTACTTATACTGTATATTCAAAAAAATAAAAAAAAGGAACTGTTTGGCTCAAAGGAAGGTCTAAAAATGACTGGTACTGGTTCCTGGTGCATAAAGTTGGGTAAGTATTAAAATAATCAATTACTTTATTACTAAAATACTACAAAAGTATTAATGAAATCCATTTTTTTGTTCTTAAAGTAACATAAGATTGATTAAATAATTGACTATTTTAGTACTTAATTACCTAAACTTTAGGTAATTGATTACTTTAGGTCCTAAAGTAATCAATTATTTGGCACATGACTTTAGTACTTAAAATAAAGATTTTTTTTTGTTTGTTCTTAATTACCTAAGGTTATCAATCACTTTTATACTTAATTCATATAGTACCAGTCATTTTTAGAAAACACATGAACACACATTCATTTTTTTAAATGAAGTACTGGGAATTGAATGGCTAGACCCCTAGAAAAAAATAAATGTAAAAATACATAGGGATTGAGTTAATTAAATTTATGACTTCATAGGGTTAGGGTCTTTTTTTTACCCCCTTTTGTCGGTGGAGCAGTGATATCATGTCGGCCTCACAATCCAGTTAAGGGACCCGAGTTTAAATCCATCGCGATCTGGTCTTCCAGTTGGAGTTTTCATGTTCTTCCTGAGCCCATGTGGGTTCTCTCCAGGCACTTCCACACACACTCCAAAAACATGGATATTCTTCTAACACAAAGTCACTCATGAGTGGAAAAATCCAACCGCTCCATAAAACATCTTTAAATAGACACAACTCTGTAGATAAAATTTCAGGTAACTGAAACAAAATGTCTCTATGGATACATGCCCAGCACATTAATACAATTCACAAGATGGCCGTGTGCACTGTGCAACTGTCCATTCCTGATGAAGCATCAGCCATGGATGAGGAAGCACGTAATCACCATAACAGCTTGTCTTCGCAATCACGCCACACCATTGCAAGACACTCGAGTCACACAATACTGATTATCTACAGCAATATATTTCATTTTAGTGACATCGAGAGCCAAGAATGTGTGCCATTACTGGATTACCCATGCTACTTATTGGCCGAACAACAAAGGATTATTCCTCAGCCCAAAGCCTGTCTGTCATCTAAATAGGAGAGTAGCTCATCTCTGCAAGTGAAGTGTGAAGATATTCACAAAGCGCAATTTTTTTTTCTTCCTTTTGTTTTTCATTATTTCCATGAAATGATCCTTAGTTCAGCTGTGTTCCTGTGAAACGTTGGCGCCAGAGTTTAAAATTGCTTCATCCCTCCACTGACATGCAGTCAAGCAAAAAATTACAAATCTGCATGCAGTCGCTCCTCTGGCATTTTTGCTCAGTTGCATCCGATGTTGATTTTTAACATGTAATTCCTTCATTATCGCGGCGGCTTAAACTATGTTTTGTTTTATGCACGCAGATTCATGCTTTCATTGGGAGGACCTTTAGAGGTAAGCCATGCACAGTAGACTTAAAAATGCTGAAAAGTCATTCATGAAAAAGAAACACTTGTATAAAATTAGACTGAATATACTTGTTTACTGAAGTTAGTCCTTTATCAGCAATATATACAGTGGATATAAAATGTCTACACTGCTCTGTTGGACCTTGGACTCTCTAACAGGGATGTGAGTGTGACTGTACTCTGAATGGACAACTCACACAGCTGCCACCATTCTAAGAGTGTCCCATTAACCTTGAATGAAGTTAAGATTTTTCAGACTTTTGTTTTATTTTCAGCAGAAACCTGAAAGTTTTGCGGTAGTGCTGAGTTAAATTTAGAACAGTTCTTTCCTTTATTTTGGAAATCTCCATGTGCTATGATTAGCTCTAATGAACAAAATAACTACTAAATTCAGTTTTTTTTTCTAAGTGCACAAATACCAGCAGGCATTCGGTCTCTAGGTGGCGCACCAAGACAAGCAATTGAGTCATATGCTAAGACAGTTTATGCATACATGTTGTTTTTTGTTTTCAAAGTACTGTGGTGTTATGCCTTTTCAACATTGCAATAACTGAACATTACTTAGCTTTTGACACTCGTGTTTTAGTTGGAAATTATCCCTTCCATCCATCCATCCATAAATTATCTTCCGCTGATCTGGGGTCGGGTAGCGGGGAAAGCAGGGAAACCCAAACTTCTCTCTCCCTAGCCACTTCGTTCATCCCCCCCCCCCCAGGCATTCCCAGGCCAGCCGAGAGACATAGTGTCTCCAGCATGTCCTGGGTCGTCTCCGGGGCCTCCTCCCGGAGGGACATGCCCAGAACACCTCACCGGGGAGGTGTCCGGGAGGCATCATAACCAGATGCCCGAGCCACCTCAACTGGCTCCTCTCAACTTGGAGGAGCAGCGGCTCAACACTGAGTCCCTCAAAGATGACTGAGCTTCTCACTCTATCCCTAAGAAAGACCCCGGACAACCTGCAGAGGAAACTAATTTCGAGCACTTGTATCCAGGATCATGACCCACAGCGCGTGAGGGCAGAAACATAGATCAACCGGTAAATAGAGAGCTTTGCCTTTCGGATCAGCTTTCTTTACCACGACAGACTGGTACAGAGTCTGCATTACAGCAGACACTGCACAGATCCGCCTAAATCTGGTTGGACTCGCCTCCGTACACAGCTTGGGCTCTGGTACCGGTCCTTTCGAGAGATGGCACAAACAATTCTGGCAGAGTGTCACGGCAGATATTTTTAGTCAACTTATTTTTAAAAGCAACTACCCGGTTTGGTCGACTTCTGTTTTTCCAGGACTAGTTTTCAGCCTGACTTCCCTAAATTGTGGAATGCTCCAGAAAAGTTATTGAGATTGGCATTTTGGCAGTTCTAGTTGTTGGTAATGCCATATTTGCACCCCTTGAGTAGCCTACCTGGACTGAATGCTTTCTTTCATTTGAATTGTACTTTTTAAAAGGTGATATAAATGGTGAAACACGTTTTGAAATGGTGTTCATTCATCTTTTCTATTAACATTAAACTGGATACATATCTTTAATTTGGATGATGCAAAAGTATGTATTGAAATTGTTATGCAAATGGGGCAGCACAGTTTTATGTGGTTAACATATCTGCCTTACAGTTCAGAGGTTCTGGTCTCGAATATTGGCTAAAGCTATCTCGCATGTGCTTGCGTGCATAGGTTTTCCAGAGGTAGCATCCACATTCCAAAAATTGATTCATAGGTTAACAAAAGACTCCATTTTATCCAAAAGTGTGAATTTGAGTGGGAGTGATTGAACATATGTGCTTTGAAAAAAATGGCCAGCAGTTCAAAGCGTACAGTTAACTGTGACAGGCTGCATATCAACCAACTGTGGACAGCCGCAATAGAAAACTGGGTGAATGTATTAATTTTGAAGGACTGAAACAAGGTTCTCCACCCAATCTCAGGCCATTTTAGATTTTTCAAAAACATTTTCACATTTATGAAAAAAAAAGGAAACATTAGCAAATTTGTACCACTACATAAAAAAACAAAAAACTTGTAGGCACGTTCTTTTCCTAAGAGCTTCCTCTGAGGTTGTTGTTGGAGTTGTGCAGTGGATCTGGACAAGCTCAGTGGTGCCGTGAATTTCCCCACCCATGAAATAAGGGATTGAAATTAAAGAAAGTCTACTCGTGCAGAAAGTCACTTTGTAGTGGTAATGTCATTTAAAAGTCTCTCCGTATCAAGTAGTCGCAAAGTTATTTTGAGAAGCAGAAAAAAAGTAGACTTTCAAGTGGCTCCTGAATGGAAAAAGAATGTTGCTTCTCTCTGCTGGAGGACACTAGTATTGCAGTAATGTAAGATGTTTGTCAGAGATTGCAGAACATATGTAACAAAATATATAGTTCAACTCTTGCTCTTCACTGTGGGCTGGATGCCTAAACAGGACGGAAACGGAGATATCCTACTCTATTTGCTTCTTTCAGTTGGCGAGCAGATGTGAGAGTTGTGGATGGACAAGTTGAGGCTGATCACGTTGCCCTGAGCCTCTGACAGATCCTGGCTAACAATAATGCCGTGCTGCAGCAACCTCCAAACTCACACAAACTGGCTCTTCGTGCACTATTGTTGCGCTCAAACCTCACGGGAAGTGTTAAGTGGCACTGGATTTATAGTGAATATTTTAGGTACAAAACAATGTTCTGTACATGTTCAGATATGATGTCATGGGTGATGTCAAAACTTTATTTGCATTGAATGAATGCATGAATTGTTCCACCTTGAATAAGCATCTGGTGGATGTTTTACTTCATGTCCGTGGTCTTCCTGGCTAGAGACTCCAAGGCGGTGAACATGGTGTCAGGTGTTTCGGACTCCTCCAGCTGAGCCTTCATACAGAAGTAAGGTGGGAAGAAGTCCATGGGATTGGTGATGCCCAGCACCCAGTTGAATGTGCTGGAAAACAAGAAAGACTTTTCTTCAAATTGTTCACTTAGATCAGTGTTTCTCGAATAGTGGGGCGGGCCCCCATGTAAGGTTGGTCGCAAGGCGATGCCGGGGGGTGCATGTGTAGTTCAATTGTGATAAAACAAGGATTGACATCTTTTTTTTTTCAGGCCCTTTCATGTACTTGTTTTTTTTTTTTTTTTTCTGCATAGACCAGGGATGTCAAAACTGTTTTTATCTTGTGGGCCTTAATCGATTCCCAAGTGGACTGGACCAATAAAATCATGGTTTATATTTTTATTACTTTAAAACAACAACTTCAAATGTATTTGTAGATTTTACGACTGTCCGAAATAGTAAAAGCACACATCACTATTAATCGTAAAACATTAACATTACACTTAATGATAAAACATTTCCATTTTTTCATTCATTTAAAAATTCAGCTCAATTTTATAGTTTACAAAAACATCCCGCGGGCCAGATTCAAACAATTTGTGGGCCAGAACCCTCCCGCGGGCCATATGTTTGACAACATTGGCTTGGACAAACCTTTGACCCATGGGTGTCAAACGCATATTCATAACGGGCCACAAAATATTTATCATTTCTCGGAGGGCCATTCTGACTGTGAAGTCAAATTTTACACATTTTGAAATCAGAGGCCACTGTTCGAAACGAGTATTGGTTAGTGTTTTGTATTTGTATTTTGTATTTTAGCCAGAAAGTTATTTAGTTATCATGACAGACATTTATACATACATGTACATATGAAAGTTGGCTCTGCAAGATCATTTGCAAGGGAATGTCATGCCAGACAGTACCTGACCACGGTCCATCCACTTGATGGTGTATAGGCAGTGAAGGTCATTGGGATGCAGCCAATCTCCGTGAAGACGCTTGTATAGGTGCCTGAATGCATGAAGTATGTGAGGAGTTAAGAGCAAAGCAGTTGCATCATTTGGGAATACTTCCAGATGAGTCTATGCCATAATCCCAGATTGAGTTCTCTCACCGTTGCCTGGCAGGTCTCCATACCAAGTGTTGACCAGCACACCCATTCCCCATGAGGAGGAAGAGCCCAAAACGGCCTGACCCATCAAATTAGCATCATGTGGCACTTGCATGGGAACGAAATCTGCACTCAAACGTTTCTTTTTGCAGGACATTTTGCGCCAGTCGATCTCATAGTAGACTTTCTAGAAAAAAGAAAAGTGATGACTCAGTTTATTACAGCTCTTATATTGGATTACTTATATTGGTGTACTGGATATTAAATTTTAAAAATGGCAGGAAAGCCTTCTTAAAGAGGTCATCCGCATTTTAGGTCTTTCAGAGGCACTGTAAATAGTGTCAGTTGTGTGTGCACTCATTTAAAACACTTTTCAATGGGATTAGTTAATTCTGAACACAGCCACACCTTCATTTTAAATCAAGTGTGTGCACTTATGCAACCACTATATTATATTGTTTTACTTTCCCTCATGATATATTTTTTTTAACATTTAACTCATTTGTACCAGTTATATGTCACAGAGAAAAACATTACAAAATACCCAGCAAATGTAAATGTAGATCAAAGCACACTTTTTTTAAAGCAGATGCACCATGTACATGTCAATACCTTGTTAAACAGCATCAGTTGGTCCACAGTGAAGGTTTCATTTCCAGCCATGCCAAAGTTTCTAACGCGGATCTTCTGACCAAAAGCATCATAGCTGATTGTTCCCGTAGACATGACGTGACCATTGAAACCCATCTGGAAGACAAATGGCATGTTTTTGGACAGCAAACCATATGGTTTATTTTTTTCCAAGTTTGAGTGCATGAGCAGAAGAATGTTGGACTGCTGACTTACAACAGAGACACCTCCACTCATCAGAGGAGGAGAATCTATGCAAAAGGAAATATGGAACTATATCATGAAAAAAATATTGGTTTATGGAATAAAAATAAAGATCTGAAACGGCTGTACAAGCAGTGATTAAAACCACGACTGAAAATCTCTAAATTATTACGTTGAGCACTTTTTTAGGGGAAAAGAAATCAACGGGAACCCTTGATCATTAATCCACGTCTAGTTTTTTATTTTTTTTTCTTAATTGGTAGAGAAACATTAGGCAGCTATTTGATCACTAAGATGGGAAAACTGAGCAAAAAAACAGATCTGTTCAATGCTGTCAGAATGCCCAAAATTGGCTGGAAGGTTTTCTTTTTTATAAACAGCATTTCAAATGTCAAACAATGCATGTGCGCTATTTAAAAATAACAATACAGCCCATTTAAAATGTATTCACAGATTTTCACTTTTTCCATTTTGTTGTTATGGCCTCATTTCAAAATGGAAAATATATTTTCAATCTCAAAATATTACCCACAATACCCTTTAATGACCACATAAAATGTTTTTAATTTAGTAAATGTATTCAAAACAAAACAAAAAAAAAAATGTATGCCGGCCACTATGTTGAAAACTCAGCTCTGTAGGCACTGTTTGCAAAGTAGCACACCTGTGTCTATCAGGTCACACAGGTGACAATGCATTGAGCTGTCAACATAAAATCTCGAACAGGTGAAGCACTGTGAACACTTTTCGGCCACTGACGTCTTACACTCACAGAAACCAGTGTCATTACATTTCCAATTCCACTGTGAACAGATGCCTAATGTTGAGAAGCCACTCACCACAACGTTGGGGCTGCTGGGCACTGGCAGCCGCAATGACCAGGCCGAAGATGGCCAAAGCACGGATGATGTCCATGTTCAGACTGTGCAAACACCTTGCAGTCACGCAGCAACATGTGCCTCCAAATATACCCCGTCGCATCTGGACAGGTGGCACCATATGATTCCCGCCCACACTGAATCTTGTCTTTTAGCTCCCCAAAAAGGAAAATATCAGGTCAAAATGTCAACTTGACACATTGATACCAAAGCACTACTGTCATGGAAATATTTCTGAATTGAATATACTCATATTCAGACCAACTCTCAAAAGTAATTCACATTTAATAGTTTTCTCCAAAAGCTCATTTTAAAAATGAGATGCATTAAGGGAACAGTCAGTTGAGCAGAAGCAATCGCAGCTGGAAGAATTCCCACATGGTATCAAGCTGCACCTGCTCTGTTCTCAACCTGCATTATCTGGTTCTAAATATTACCCCTGTGAAAATTAAACTTCTAACAGAGGTTACTAAAAAATACTACTGTTCTTGGGTAATGCGAATGAGAAGAGGTCATTTTCATCTTTAAATATTCTCAACACGGCAGGGACTAATCATGTTTTTCTTAGCTTATCTGTGGTTTACCAAAAGACTAAATGAGTTCATGGAAAACACAACTGCTTCTTGAGGATTTGGCCCCCCACACGTTTTCATTGCCCAAAGAGTGTTGCAGTGTTTTTATTATCAGCTCTGTGCAGAAAGACGTGAGTCTCAAAAAAATATTTTGCCCAATGCCAGACAAAAGGTTAAGCTTTCAAGATGTTTTGTTAGCAATGGGGGCTTTTTTTTTTTTTTTTTACTATAGTCAATATGTGCAAGATGTGGAGCATCTATGACTGTTTACAATGGGGCGCTTGACCACATCTGTCTTTTTTTTTTAATAATAGCAGCGGTGTCTGTTTACAACAGATTGCAAGAGACTTACTTTTAAATCTCAACATTTAAAAACTGTGAAGCAGAAACATAATAAAACATAAAACAACTAGAGGGCATTATGCATGACATTTATTTTCCAATGTGCATAAGATTAACTCATTTTTCATCTTTATTTTTGAAGCTTTTGCTGCTTTAGGTTTTCAACGTGAACAAAGAATGAAAATCAAAAATCTGATGCGCAAGGATTATTGTCACTATTTCAGTTACAATCCAAAATTAATGAAAACCCCCACCTCCCATAAATTAAAGAAATTCAAAGAAACAAAAAATAAACAATTAAAACCAAGTAGTTAATAGACAAAGCTTAAAACTTTTTTTTTTAAACAAAACGGACCAGTCAAATACACAGTACTGTTGCTTGACATGACATTTGTTTGCATGTTGATTTTGCAACTAAACATCAAAAAAGTAAACCTGATGTAAATGTATGAATATCAACACAAGGAATTCCATATTAGTCCAGGTTTTTATCCAGAATGCTTTTGACTAGAGGCTGCAACAAAATACTTCCAACATGGCACGGTACAGTGTGACATCACATTTGGTACATTATGAACCTAACCTGACGGAGGAAGCTGCACGGCTGTCGTTGAAATGAGAGTGGACCCTTTGTGGAAAAGGGGGGCGGCGCACTTGGATCACGGAAAGCAGCTCAATCAATCCAAATTTCCATCACACGTTCCACTCGCATCGCTTCCCCTACAACTATCAAAAGCAAGCTGCCATTGTGCATTAATCTTAAATAAAATAACTTAAAATGACACCGAACCTACGGCTCTATTTTTTTACTTCCCTAAAAGACACATTTTAAAACAATCTAAAGTCCCTTTCACATCTTTGAATTCCAATCTGATCTTCCTGATTGGTTCTTACGACCTTTCTTGATGCAATTTGAAAAGACAAATTGTCAACATTAGCACTCATCCTTCCTACTGTTTCCTGACATAGCCACCTTCCAGTGTCCTGCAACTATTGTATTTCAACATTCAGGCATCTCACGCACATACAGACAGTGTGTATTAATACTCTGGAGGCATGCATTGTAGTGTCTTTCTGGCCATTTCATTGCGGTGGCGTGCAAGGTCCTCCTGTGTGGAGTTGCTTATTGCACTCCTCTGGGGATTTGAGGAACAGAGTACATGAAGTGAGAGGGCCCCTTTGAAATCCATCTTTGAAAAAGCTGCTTATTTCCTTGTGGGACAGCCACTGAAAGCCACTTCTTGTTGGATCACAGGTGACTGAGACAGCTTGGAGTATGAGATCAAACGAAAAAAAAAATTCTTGCAGAAAAATCTGGAGTGAAGCAAATTTTCAGAGTTGTTTTTTTGGCCCTAGATGGTCCACTTCAAAATCTTCCACTGTGCCTGTTGTCAGCAGTCAGAGACTTCTGAGGCTTCACTGGTGAGCTTCCTACGTTGCCTCACAGATTTCTCCTCATCCTGCACAGAAAAAAAACAGCAAATCTATGGAAAGCACAAAGGCTGACAAGAGACTAGTGTGCCCCCTGTGGTGTCAAGATAATGCTAATCCCTATAGTATTGTACAAATATGATCCATAATCAGGTTTACACATAAATCCTGTATCCCACTGAGATGCAAAGGTTTGCGGTTGGTTGCAAGGGCAGTGGATGTTGAATTTTCATCAGGGTTCATTTCAAGGTTGCAAAAACATTCGCCAACGATATTAATTTTTGAAAAGATTTAAAAAAAAATATGGCTGACAAAAACAACTGTGTGCAACCATTAATACTGCTTGATACAAGTTGAAGCATAAAGTCCTGATCTAAACCTAAATGAGATGCTGTGACATAGCTACTTTTCACATCAGGCAACCAAAAATCATGCTAAACTGCAAAGGTTTTGTAAAAGGAGATGGTCCCGAATCAATTCTGAATTTTTAAACAGGTCCAATCTGAAAGAAAACCTTTGGTTGCGTTTCTTGTTACTAAAAGTGGTAAATCAAAGGGTTAATTTACCTTGTCCTGAGGGAAATTACGTGACGTAACCCCGGTTCTCAAATTAGGGTACAAGTACCCCTGGGGGCACTTCACATCATGCGTGAGAATTAAATAGGGTTTCTGTAAGTATGTGCAGATTTAATTTAATGGTCTTTATGACCGCCAAAGAAATCATATTTCTTTTCAAACTAAGAGCAAACTGAATGGAACATGAAGCAACATATCGCTAAATTGTGTTATGGTGGCTCTGTTGCAAAACACTGCATGCATTAATTTTGTTAAGTTTGAAACAGATTTGCATTGTCATTGGTGATGCATTTTTCTAGCAGTCAGAAAAAACAAAGAAATTAATAAATAAATACGTTAAATTAAAAAGAGGATGCTACTCAATTCTATCTTCTGGAGTAGCTGAATTAATTACCCCTAGATATACAACTATATATATATATATATATATATATATATATATATATATATATATATATATATGGGGCTCCAAAGTTTAATAAACCACACACGAATGGCAGAGCAGGCTGTTTTTTTTTAGGACAGATTTTCATAGGGCAGACATCCTTGGAAAAGGGCTGAGAAACACTGTTGCATAAAATTACACCAGAAAAGTTTGTGTTTTTACTAGACCAATTGTTTACGCCTGTAACACAGATGAAGGTCACACTGTGAAATATTATGATCAATCGATGCAGAAGTTTACGAAATTCTGCACAGTTCATAGAATCCTTCCTGCCGCTACAATGTCACACCGTCAGAGTAGAAGAACACCACACAGCAGGCGCAAGCACTCAGCGTTTGAACATTTGCAATTTTCTCTGGCCAATACAATTGTACTCACTGCCTGGAAGATCCCATTCGGTCCCCACTCTCCAGGGGACTGGTCCTCCGGGTCTTCTCCTTCCTCTTCTTCCTCCTGCCCTCCCTCCTCTCTCACAGGATCCATCCCATCCTCCTCATATTCCGTCAGACAGTCAGACTCCTCCGCTGAAGAGAAAGATTTAGAAGAGAATCTAGAGATATAAGCGCCATCAATTATATAGCGGCTGAACACACCGACATCCATCAAATGTCAGGGACATGTTCTGCTGTATTCCAATAAAAGATGTTTGGTGTAGGTTGTAAAGCCTTATTTATTATACCAGTTAAAGCTAAAGAGATCTTGAAGGTGAACTGTGCAAAGTGTTGTCTAAAATATGGAGGAAAAAGACATTGTAAGCAGTAAAAAATGGGATATAGAAGGAATACTTCACCCTCAGCAGAAACGTAGTTTTGGACTGGCTCTATCCTGGATACGATCTCTGCAAGGTCTGTGAAGTCTGCTCCTTGACATGTGCATGACTGGGACACATTTTTGCATCATTCATTTATGCTGAATATTAAAGCAGTCATAACAAAATGTTAAAGACAATATAATCCAGAGAACAAACCCATGCAGCATATTACTAGTGTTGTGAGCTCCGCTCGTGGACAATTGTTGAAATTTGTTTGTAAGTGACAGAATTCACAGAATCACATTTGTGTAGGAGATATAACATTAGGTATGCGGGCACTAAATTGCGAGTGCTAACTATGATAAAAAGCCGTTTTATCCAGTCACAATAACAAAAATAAAGTGAGTAGGTGTAGCCATTCACTTCAACTAACATTCAGTAGTTTATATATATATATATATATATATATATATATATAAAATAAGACATTATAAATAAAATTGTATTTTTTGAAGGTGGGGAGCAGCTTGATTTCCAATCAGTTAGACGAAAAAAGTGACACAAATTACATTAACACATTAACAAAACTAAAACCCAAATAATGGTATTCGCGGCTCTCACATCGACTCTTTTGCTGTCGTTGTAGTCGGCCGAGCGGTGGTCCCTTAGCATGTTTTGTATGATGTCACCTCGGGCCCAGCCAGTGAACACCAGCTTACCGTGCTGGAAGCCCACATCCTGAAACAGCACAATGAGGAGATGTTGGCGATGAAAGCAAAGACAAACTCTTTATTTAAAACGCTCGATAACTTCAGCGGGAAATGATTTGGATAAAACGACCAGAGTAGCCGTAAGATAAAAAAGTCAAAACAATTGTTCATGATGGATTAGCAGGTGCTTCCAAACAAAAATTCAAAGAGCAAAGTCTTATTGTGCAACTCACATAAATCTCGTCAAACTTGCCAAAGTCCATGGTCTTGAAACGATCGATGGGCGGCCTAATGTACTCGCAATAAGCGCTTTTCTTGACCACCTCTAATTGGCGCACGCAAGACACGTAGGCCAGCCGAGATTGGATCTCAGCCATATCTGGCACCTAGATGAGGTCGTAAAGATAACCATTACAATACGACAACTGTAAAACGGACACAGAAGTAGTTCATCCCCACGGCAACCCGCTAAACGGACATGCATTAATCGTGGTCATCATGCTCGTGCCGCCGACTCGGACGCACCTTGACTTTTTCAGCCCAAGGATTGATTCGTTTCCACAGCAACCACCAGCCAGACAGACAGTCGCCATAGTTACAAAGGTCCGTCTCGTCCTGGCTGCCTACGTCGATGGCAATGACTGTTTTGGCGCCCATGTTCCTCGCAATATCCGCTGTGGTGTCCACAAGACAAACACCAGAATTGAGCCGCAGATAAAAGATAAAGAGTCCGTCAATACAAAGATGCATTCTAGAGTTCCAGAGTAAAAAAAAAAAAAAAAAAAAAAAAAGAAGCTAACACCACCAAAAGGATTCCCAGCAGGGATGTGAAGACTTTTTATTAGATATGAACAATTTATTAGATATGAACATTTTGGAAACATAGCGCAGTAAGAGATGAAAACCTTCCTCTTGAAATACCTGGGCCTCAGCATTGTGGTGGTGTTGAGCCTATTTTGGAGACAAAGTGCAAAGCTCGGATCCAGTGTCAAGAAGGGCCATAAATACTCTTGATTGATCAAACATCTTAGGGAGAGGGCAGCCCAATGATTCATCGATAAAGGGCTGCTGATTTTACAAGACTGCAAATCTGTTGGATCAATTTTTGGCCCAGCGCAGCGCCATATTTCACAAGCCTCAGTGACAGCTATCGGCGGAAGATGAGACATGATTCCCACTCCAAACACAGATTTGCAGCCTGGCGCTCTGTGAAACGGGGCTGCTCTGTTATCGGAGTGACACGGAATCTCGAGAAAGCACTTTCATCCGTGTAACACATCGGAGTTCAAATTTGACACATGTAACTGTAATGTATATTTTTGAACTATGGTTTGCAGATCAACAAATTCAACTGGTCTTTCTTCGTGCTCAAACGAAGTCTAATTTGGGAACAGAGCAAGACAAATCCAACAGGTTTTTTCCGTGTAATCATTTCCATACATAAACCGGTGATTGGTGAAGACCTGAAGTCCAATGTCGCAGTTTTCCAAATAAATTGCAAAACGGCATAGAACATGTTGAACTGTGATGCTCTGTTCCAAGAATGAAAACTAAAGGCACAAGGACCTGATGTCAGTGAACTAGTGTCAGCCAAAGGTCGGAAAGCATTTTTTTACAATTGTGTTTTGCACAAGTATCTTGATGTCGAAAAGAAAAAAAGATCATTGTTGCCAATTTGAAAATTCCCATACTTCCTAACACATTATTCGACACAAGTTTGTGTAGCAGACATCAGGTCCAAAGTAATACTTACTGTAAATAACACTGCTATGATTCTTTTTTTTTTAATCCCAATCAGTAATTTAGTAAACAAGATCATGCTTACCCTCTTCATCAAATGGGTCCAACAAAGAGTGTCTTTGGGTTTTTGATTAGGTTTTAAAAAGGTCACTTGCACATATCTTTGTTTTTTTATTATTATTCTTTAATAATATTTATTGGCTTTTTTTATTGTGTTGCACTACATTGGATTACACAAGTCTCTTAAAATTGCACATTCTTGCTGTTCCACAACAATTAATGTTGTCATATTAGATGTAAGATTTGACGATTTACATTAACATTTCTGAGAAAAAACAAAACAAAAAAACTTAACCATATGTACATACAGCAACACAAAAAGTGGCTTTTGTTATTTATTTTGTTTAAGACTTTAACGGGTACAGTTGTAACCATTATCTTCTGCTGTATTTAAAACTTGCTGGTTGCAACCTTTGGTTTTTTAGTAACTCCACCATGACGCCTGCGGTAGGAAAAAAGGCATCCCAGAATGCTTTGCTCTGAACAATGTGACCTAAATTGAGGGTGCATTCACAGCCACAAACTACAACAGTTGACCGTCAATTGAGCATAGTAATGCACAGTGCATCTAGAAAGTCTTCACAGAGCTAAACTTTTTCCACATTGTCATCTCATTCCAAACTGTATTAATCACTTTAATCATTAATCATCATTAATCATCACTACATTCCACAATCCAATATGACAATGTGATTTTTTTTTAATTAATTAAAAAAAGAAAACTAAGAAATCACATTCCCAGCCTTTGCTCAAAAATGCGTTTAGGTGCATCCTTTTTCCATCGATCATCCTTGAGATGTTTGTACAGCTTAATTGGAGTCTTTATTCACATTGTCATAAAGGAGAATGGTGTATAGAAATTTGAGGTAAGAGAATAATTTAATACAGTTTGGAATCTAACATGACAAAGTGGAAAAAGTAAAGCACTGTAAATACTTTCCGGATACACTGTATTTAAAAGGAGCAAAGTTAAATTTTGTGGAGGACCTTTGATCAGAACAGTAATAGTAAATGAAGGATTACAACTTTTTACTCAATAATGGAATGTGAAGCCCAGTTGAAACCCTGTAAAGTTGCCTTTCTAAAATTTATTTTATAACTCAAAATGGAACACTTAATACATTTTTCAGACTATAAGGTGCAATTAAAATACTATAATATTCTCAAGACGTGAAGTGCCCCTTACTTATGAATGTCAAATTCAAGTTGAATAAACTTTGAGTTATTTGCTGCACTGGTTTAATTCCTTATTGTAACATAATAACCCAGTGTTCCATATATATATGGAAATTTCCAAACTTAAACTTGTTCATTAAGACTGTGCCTTATAACATGGTGTGCCTATCAGTTAAAACAATATACAATACTTGTATGTAATTTCAGTAAATACCAGTACTGACTTGACTGAACTCGACTCAACTGAAAGTTGGTTTGGTTGACAATACTAACTTGAAGATGTCAACAAATGCTGATCTTAGCGGTCAAAAAAAATGTTATACTCACCCACCTGTGTAAAATGTTTACAGTACTTCAAAGCACCAAACAAGCTTCCCTCAGTCCACTTCCACCCAGCCTTCTGGGACAGGCGGTTGGTGGATACCGAGAGAGGCTCCCACCTTTACTTGCCTGGCAGGTTGTTGATGTAGCCACCATCCATAAGCAAGTTCCCATCTTTGGGGTCGCAGAGAGGCGGCAGGTACCCGGATAGGGTCATGCTCGCCCGAACATAGCGCCACAGAGAGCCTGGCACACCGGGGACGAAGGTAGGGAGGAGGAAGGGGGGAATAACATCTCAATTTCTGCTAGGTGGTTCATGTTAGTCCTAATGCAGACCACAATCCCAACGCCAGTCAGAGATCAGTCACGGCCGGTGATTCGATCCCTGAAAGGTTTGGGACTGTACTTCCGCCCACCTTTACACTCTGCTGTACACCAAGGCAAACCTTGTTACCAAGCACACAGACACGTTGTGACTTGTGCGGCAGGTAAAAGGCAAATGGCAGCCATCACAGAGCACTAAGGCTGTGCAGATCCTCAAACTGTGTCTCAACATTAGCATATTCACTTTTAAATTGATCCAAGCAGCAACATTTATTCCATAAACGGTAGGTCGAAACATGCTGCTGCTGCAAAAAAGTCAAAATTAAAGCCTGCTTCTTGTGACAAGTTTGAAGATCGTGCCAGGGAACAACCAGCCTGCCCAATTCTGCAGTACAATTCAATGCCAGCAGGGGGCAGGAGCAGACAGAGAGCTGCATGGGTTGGAAGGATAAGGAGCACAGCAGAGATGCGCCAGGGTGCAACTGTGCATAAAGTATTTGTGAATTGAGAAGACATTTAAAGCTATTTTTGCAGGTTTCTCTTCATCTGACTGAATGGTCATGGTTAATTTTGTACACAGAAAACAAATGGGCAACAGCATGGATCCAGAACACTTATTCCCAAATACTTGACGAAACTACAGGAATAAAAAAAAAAAAAAAAAGCAAAAGGGCTAGCACATTTATGAAAATATGCTCATTGAATCATCGTGTCCAGAAAAGGCATGCACATAGATGCAAGCAAAGCCAGGGAAGGAGACAGGTTGGCTGAAGGAGTGAATCAACGCGTTCCTTCAGGTGAAGATTAACTGAGAGATGAATTGAAATGAAACGGTGACAACTTCTTAAACAACCACAACAAAAAAAACCCCCAAGGGGAAAGAAGACAGACACATTTCAGCCCACTGACAAGTTATTGAAGCCTAAACCTTGTCCTGTCTGGTTGGGGTTCAATTCCTGTCCATGGTCCAAGGTTAATTCGTTACAGATCTTGACAATCAACTGATATCAAGTGCCAATTGCTATTTACAATACAATAATGTATTAGGGTCAGAAAAGTGTTGACATTTTTCCGATCAAAATTATGTCAACATGACACCTTTTGATCAGGCTAGTGAAGCAGTCCTGTTTTGTAGGCCTAATAATAAAAAAAAAAAAATCTCAAAACGCAGATCTTTTTCTCCAGATTCCTATCAGCTGAAAATGACGATTTCCGACCACGTGATTGGGATCGACGCATCCCCATACAAAACCGCTAGCTTTCAATTAAACATGACACTGCACTAGTTTTTGACAATGACTGGTGTTGCATAAAATAAATCCACTTTCCAAAGCACTAATCTGTAATGAGGGGCCCTGACTTTCAACAAGAAGCAGGGTGTTCGAAAGACTGGTCGATAGCCAATTATTGTAGATTCAGAAAAACAATTATTTATACACACAGTCACTGGACAATTTGGAGCCTTGAACTAACATGCAAGTTTAGTGGGAAGAAACGAGAAAATTCGCAAAGCATAGGAGCACATGCAAAGTTTATACAGGAAGCCACAATTTTAACCCAAATCTCAGAACTGAAAGCCAAATAATCTAACCACTAGTTCCCTTTGCTGTCCAACTATAGAACTTCCTTTTCTTTTTTAATTTAAATACAAAGACTTGTGTTTTCCAAAGTGCAGGACAGTGAGCCTCCCACCATTAAACAAAACAAACAAATGAACAAAAAACACAGCAGTGCACAAAAAAAAGCAAAAAGCTCTAGTGGCTCGGTGTTGGCCATTGTGAAGTTTTCCACTCACCCAGGAACTGAAAAGCATACTAAGCTAAGCACCTTTAAAATTATGTTTCTACTTCCTTGAAGACTCTGGCGTCCCCTAGTGGAGATATGCCGCACATTCGCACATCTTAAAATCCGCTGGGCGAGATAACGCGTGTACATGAAATCGTTGGCATCATCACTCCAAATTCAGAGGTGAATAAGAAATTTCAAAGCTCAACAGGCCAGAAGCGGCCAAAAATATCGTGCGGCTCTATGATCCATAAATGCCCATACAATCGAGAGCAAATTTAAGAGCTAATGAAAAAGGATCACTACTGACCTTCACTTATTGCAGCATTATAGTAAGGTGGGCAATATGTAAAAGACATCAATATACATTAACTTTCCTTCCAAACCATGGGCTCCCCAAGTCCAGCTGGTCAGGATGGGGTTAGTTAGGAACAGGAATGGGAAGGTAGACGATAGCCGAGCCACTCTTTGTCGACTTTGAGGGTAAAGAAAGAGGTTTTGGTGTGCGGGCGTTTTAAAATCTGACCTGGGACATTGTTTACATAGCAACCGTCCACAAGCAAGTGGCCATCCTTGGGGTCGCAGAGGGGAGGTAAATAGGGGGTGTAGGAGGCGCTGGCTCTAACATACCGCCAGACGCAACCTGTCAGGGAAATTGAGATGGAGGAGGAACACATCAAATATGGGTTGGACTCAAAGTAGCAGGTGGAAAAGAGACAGATAAAGCGTGAAGGAGAACACAGGAAGTTGTGTGCATGAATGAATGACAATGTGTCGATCGACTAGATTTACTACAAGGCTTCAGCAAACCGTAATTGTTTTCACTCTCAATGATCACACAACAACACTGTTACATTCTGTGACTAAAACGAGCAATAAAACCCAAATTTGGCCTATAGATCAGTCCATAATGCATGAATTAATAGCATGTTTAACTGAGTGCAAAATTGATTTGAGGTTTTTATTATGACTAAAATTAGCACTGTTAGATAACAAGCAAGGTTAGAGTCAAGTGAGTTAAAAGAGCGTGTGATAACAGGAAGGAGAGGTTAGAAGAGTAAAGGAAGATATAGTCCAACACTTTAGTATCATTGAACCTTTCACTACAGTCTATGGCAGAGAGAAATCTGCAACTGGACCAGGCTGCGCTTGTGTTGCATCACAGCAACAATTTCTGGAAGAAGCCTACTACTTTGAAGTAATCCCACTATTGCAGGGTCAGGCAAAGGCACACTAGTACAACTACAGAAAGCTCTAAATGAAGTTGAAGGAGTGAAGGAAACATGAAGGGATGCCATTTTAGATAGAAAAGTTTGGGATGGAATGTTCTGGATCCTACATGCTGACATGGACATGAAAGAGCAACAAAAAAAAAGCATTGAGGGGATTCAATAGGTTAGTTCTGCTCTAAAGATTTGATGAGCAGCTCTGTGATGTCTCTACGTAATGACTTCAAAACACTCAGTTTAAAAACAATGACAAGAGAGACACTTTGATCATTTACCTAATGAAATGAAAACGGGAAAGGGAATTAAGCAATTAAAAATGACCGCGGCGAAAAAGAAATGAAAGATACTGGTCAAGTAAATGGGGACAGTGAGACAGAGAGGGAAAGGCTTTGCTTCAGCTGTTAATAAACATGCAATGATGCAAAGATCTACTTTAGAGTTAGATTGTATATTGCCCTGAAGCACTCTGGCCTGTAAACCCATCAAAATCCAGCATGCTTTATAGTATAACATATTAAAATTATCTAGTTATTCTTGATCAGAAATCAAATTGAAAATACAAGTGGCACAGTGGTAATCATTTTAAGTGCTCGTTCTCAAGTTTTTCCTTTCAATTATAGGCCATACAAAAATAATTTTTCAGCCGACTACTGGGTAATCGCGGACAAAAAAAAAAAACATGTACCTTATTTATTGTGTCTGGTTTATTAAAGTGTGGAAACACGTTTTTTTATCTCAAGGGGTATTGAATCCATGCAAACTCAGAAGATAGGTTGTGTAACAACATCTTTTTTTTATTTCTGGCTCATCTACTGGAAAATTGCATCACAATTCTTTATAAAGTTGAACAAAATAAAGGCAAAGAAATGTTTTGCAAAGAAATCACCATAATACAATTGAAAATCACTTGTTTCATGCCAAATAATTTGCTCTTAATTTGAAAAGAAGAATGTGCCGTTCCTGTCATAGCAGTAAAAAGTATTCAATTAGATTTGCTGATGCCTAAAGCAACCCTGTTAAAATCTCCTTCACATACCCCTATTTGAGAGCTACTGATTACTGATACTGGATTTGTGGGGTGATAAGGACAGCGTGCTTCAGCCATGGTTAGTGATGATGCATTTTTGCAAATCTAAATATACAAGCATAAACACACCCAAACATTGTTTTTGTCTGTCTATAAACAAAAAAAAAAATCATTGGTTGTGGCACGCTACAAACAGCATAATGGGAATTCTTGTATTACAGTATATGTACAGTATATGTAATTAAAGTATATGTAATGTCATTAAAGTTACACTTTTGTTTGGAGTATGCCACAAATACAAACTGAAAGCATGCTGGTCATTCTGAACTCTCTTATATCAAGAAAAAGATTTACAATTACGTACTTTAGCAGATGACCATATTTATAAATACACACACACACAAACATTATCCGTCGCGCTAAATTGCCTCAAATTGGGAGTCAAAATACAAAGAACGGAAGGTCTGTCATCCCTCCTATTAGATCAGCTGTCACTTACCATCTTGGTGAACACGCATGGCGGATGCTGTAATATCTGTAGTGACATTAAAATATGGCAGCCACAAGTCCTGAAGACACAAATGAAGCCATAGGCATTGAGTTCAATATTTTTCATATCTACTATGAATGTCTGTAAGTGCAGTCTGATGCTTATCACCTCAGCTTGCTTGTCCTGAAAAACTTTGTAGATGCTTGTGTTGAATGCCGAGCCGGAGAACATGGAAGTGATGGGATAGGTGAGGTCCAGGACTGTTTTGAATACTGAGTTCATCGCCTGTTAAAATACCCGAGACAATATGAATCACAAACATCAAAGCATGTCTTGAATTTTTGTGGCCAACCTTAAGAGCTGAAGTACATATTGAATGTTTATAAATAACACTAACGTGAACATGGTTAAAATAAAACTGTGGCACATAATCTTACAGCATACAGTCGATTACAATTTCTGAATAAAATAAATGAGCGCCGCACCTTTGACCACTCTCTGGCTCTTTGCTTGGTTCTGACGGCACTCCTCTCTTCAGCGTACAGTGCACCAATGAACGATCCAATAGATGTTCCACCAACAATGTCGATGGGGATCCCTGCTTCCTCCATAGCTTTAATTACACCCACGTGAGAACAACCTCTACAGAGAGGACAAACAGTTGACGTTAAGATGTTGCAACGTATCGGAGTACATAATGCACATTGGTTCACCTAGCTCCGCCTCCTCCAAGGACAAGGGCTATACTGTTTCCAGTCAGCTCTCGGGCCAGCCGAGAGAAATCGCTGTGCCTATCTGCTGTTTTCTCAAAAACTTTTTCGTACACCTCTCTCTAAAAAACACAAGAGAAAGGGTATCACAAATAACACGTACACTATTGTGCATATAATGTAAGATGTCTAGTTAGTCTTGGCACCAGTTTAGTGGGGCTGCGTCTGGAAAAGACCCTGCGAGGACACTTCAGGTGAAGATGCCCTGAGCACCAGCTCCGCATGTTAAGCCACTCGACTGTCCTGGAAGGACCTGGACTATCTTCTCGATGAAGAAGGATCAGTTGTTTCAATGCACGGACTGCGGTATTTTCCAGCATCTGCTCCAACTAGGGGAGAACATAAGCAGAGGGATGTTGTATTTTGTACATCATGTCAACGATTCATTCTCTAGCGAGAAAAGCCAGTTCTCAGCTCTTTCTTTGACACCAACCTCTCCTAGGGTAGGTTCCTGGTCTCCCAAGCCAACAATAAGGATGCAATCTGCCTGACGAATGCAGCGCTGAGTCCATGGGGTCATGTTGTTGTCAGTCTGGTACAAGACAATTCGATTGATGTCCTCCTGCTGGGCCAGCCAGCCGGACAGGCGGTACTCGTGGATGCTGGTAGAAAGTAATAGAGAGGATATTTTGTGACAGTAACCACATAAAGGGAACGTGATATACCACCAGGAAGCATTGGGATTTTTAATTATATCAGAGTTACTATAATCCTAAAGGATATTTTTCCAAAGAGGCCAAGTAAAAGACGAATGAAAAGATGTTGACCTGTCCAAAGCAGATGCTCCGAGTCGTTCTCTGATGATGTCACTGGTCAACAGCAACGTTGGCCCTTAATGGTTAAAATAAGTAACACAATTAACCATTAAAATCATTCAGTATTAATTAGATCAGAATCTTTGAGACCTACCAATGGCATTGAGGGCATGGCTGAGCTCCAGGTTGAACGCATTGATTGGCACTTCATCACATACTGGCAGCACGGCAACAGTAGAGAGATTGCTGGCAGGGTTGGTTACATCAGCACTTGTGCTCATACTGGGAAGACTCAGGGTTGAGCCTGCAAGGGAAAAAACGTGAGAGGGATACAATTCCATGTCGTTCACTGAAATTAAAATCCCATCAGAAAATATAATCCTTATTGTAACCATTTTACCTGAGAATGGACCTCGACCCTGCTGGAGATTGCCCAAAATTTTCTGACCCAATAAGTGTATCAACCTTGTCACCACCTGAACACAAACAGCGAGCGTCAGAGCCGTTTGGTTGCAACAGCAGACATGTATAAAGTCAAGATAATCTTTTACCTGGGGATATTTTCTTTTGATGTTGTTGAGTGTTCCCTCAGGCAGCTTGACCAATTCCGTGTCTCTTACAGCATGCACAGTTGTGGCTCGTGGCTGTCTGGTCAACGCTTCCACCTTAAGCATATGGATACTCAACCATAAGGTATTATTTGGCAAAATAGTAATTATTACTGTATATTACAGTGGCTTCAAACTCTTGTCACAAGTTTTATAATCATGCGACGTTAAATATAAAGGTTTCAATGTGGATTAGCATTTTCTGCAGGCATTTTTAGTCTATCAATAAAGCACAAACTTATTTTGACAAAAGCAATCCAATTCAGTCTGACTGCAAGGTCATTCTACCTCCCCATTTCTAAAATGTCTTATTTTGCAATGCAGTTGGATAAGTTATAAGTCACAATAATGGTGGAAAAACAATTTTTACGTGATGAATATCGGTCTAATTTTTTTTTGCTTCACAAAAACCTGGTCTTTTTAAAGGGGTATGCATACTTTTTATATCCACATTCACTATCCATAAATTAACTGTGAGGAAACAACTCACCACTCCAATAAGGTCTCCTCTTCCATATTCCCCGACAAGTTCTTTCTTGCCATTTGCCTTGCGAATGACCGAACGCAGACGTCCATTCAAAACAATATATGTGCAGTCTGACCGATCATCTTGCCTGTGTTGAGTGTAGACACAAAACACAGACCGTATGTGACGTTTTAGTCAACTGTATTCATGTGGTTGAAAAAAACATGAGTGACGCATGTAAACCAGTAAAAGATGGGGCTAGAGTACCTATAGAGCGCTCTACCCGCTTCCACGGCCATCCAATCAATAGCAAAGTCCATCTGTCTGACAAAAGGTGACATCCGGATGGCTACAGTGTGCGCTGCACTTAATACCACACTGGGCTGCTCCCTCATGATCCTGAGCAGTGGAATCACATCATTGATTTAATGATGTTGCAAAAAAGCAATCACGTTTAGATTAAGATTCAGTTGGTAATGCTTTAGAGAACTTCATGCATTATTGCAGTTTGCTTGCTTTCAAATGATGCATGTTAAAAAACACTCACTCATAGAAATCAGATTTTGATATCTTGAGGTAAGTACAGTCCCGTATGGCCTTGATGGTGAAAATAAGAGGCTCTCCTGTAAGCACAGCAAGCTGTCCCACCATCTCCCCCGGATGGGTCACAAACAGGCAGACGGCTTCTTGCTTATTTATCATCCGTTGATAGACATGCAGGCAACCAGACAGAACAAAGTGAAGACTCACATCCTAGGAAAGTAAAGAGAAGAAGGGATAGCGGAAATTAGCATCTTTTGGAACAAAAGCGAGACTACTATATTTGTGTTGTGTCAGTTACCTGGTCTCCCTGTCTGGCCAAGACCGCTCCAGCTTTAGCATGATGTAATGTTACTTTTCCATTTAACAGTGAAGGGTCCTGGGATTGAGAAGATTTCACGTAAGTAAATAACTAACTCAATAAATGAAAAGAAAAAATATATACTTCAAAAAATAAATCACTGACATTTTTGGAGGAATATTTTGATTTGGTTCTAACAAAGTAAAGCATAGCTACGTACATGTGTGTTTATTTTTATCACAAATGGATGAGCTACAAAGAATTGGTTTGAATTTAACTTGTCATCAAGTATTTCTGTTATTGTGCATATTGACGTGTTTCATTTTCACTACAAAGAAGTGGAGTGCACGGTTACTCTACAGGGGGCCTGCTGGCTGACCTGCTTTCAGCATTATAATCTGTAAGCAGATGCTGCTGGGTGATTAATGTCAATCGGCTCATTCATGCATGCAGCAAGTGACTTGTTTGTCAAGCCATAGGCTAACAGTTAGATGTGTCAGTTTCTCAACCCTCCTGTTACGCCGTGGGTCAAAATGACCCACTTTCAAGTTAAAAAACAAATTTATTAGGTTTTTACTATCAAACCTGCCACAAACATGCAATTAAAATACAAAGTGTATTTGCAAAAATACTGTATTTGCAAAAAAATAGCATAATGATCTATAACAATGTTACAAGGATGGTTTTGGAACATTGAGCATATTGCAGGTCAAATTGACCTAACACATTGTTTCGTTAAGAGACTTCACAACAGAAACGGCTAATTTTGATTTATGTTCAATTAAAATAGTTGATGATATGCTCAGGTTGGGTTGCTTTTAGAATATAAAATGTTCTGGGACAAAGTGACCCATTTTAAGGATGAAGAACTACAAATAAGTACCTCATAATTTTGAAACTGCTCATAAGCAAATAATTAAAATGGTTCACTGTGGCATTTCAATTAAAATGGCTACTTAAGTTGATCAGTTTTGGAAAGTTGACCCATTTTGAACTTGAACTACAGACAATTATTATTTTTTTGGTTCCTCATCAAGGGCAATTAAAATGTCACTGACATTTTCAGCGCTATCTGAACATAAAACATAACCTGGGTCAAATCAACGCCCTTTAAAATTGGCGATACAAGACTAGAAATTTTAATTTTGACATATTTGCATTGTAAACTTAAGAGTATTTTCATTACAAACTGTAATTCATTGTAACTTTAGCTTTGTTGAGTCAAACCAGCCCATTTCAAAGTTTCAGAACTACAAGCAGTATTTCAGGACTAGTTAAAAATTGTTAATTTGAAACATTTGTAACAAAATTATTGTAAAAAACCATAATTGCTGTTCTGAGAAACAACCTCACAGGAATGCCCACATTCTTTGTCATTTAAGTTCCATTTCCAATAAGTTTGTTTTTAATTGTAGAAATGAATTCGACAACTCCCAAGAAAATGTTCAGTTATACACACAAAAGATTGAGCAAGACCGTTTTTAAAATTCTCTCCATTACAGGATGGCATTCGTTGCTGGAAATCTCAATTTAACGGATACATACCTCAATTCTCATGAGTTTAAGGACCTCTTTCTGAGCCTCCTCAAACAATGCTGAACTGGATCGACATGTTACAGTTGTGAAAATATTATCCACTGCCGCCTCTTCCTCTGGATACAGGTAAATCCCCGAAGGAACCTCATCCACTGTCACTTTCCTCTCCCGTTGGTCCTGGGAAACAGACTGTCATAATGCACACAATGTTAGATAAGCCTCAAATGATGATTTACTGATTCTTGTGAGTGTGATAGTGACTTTGTTTTTAAAATCAGTTCCACAATAATTAAACTAAGTTATCTGATCTGATCATCATTATATCAACATACTGTACTGCACACTGACCCGAGTAAAGGTGGGTGGAGTGTTGCCATCTTCTGCTGACACAGAGATCCGTCCCCTTTCATATGCCATGTTAAAGTCTGATTTCAGACCTTTCTGCATACCTGCACTGACAGAAGTACATATTAAACATTTCCCTCCATTAAAAGGGATGCACAAATAAGCTGGTAACTCCAGACTATTATTAACACCAAAGACTCACTACCCATGCACTGTTACCCTGAATGCAGTGCTGGTCACTTGCAACAATGACTGTGAATGTGCACTTTGTACATAGCAGGTATCCCACTTCAGCATGTTTGAAAGGTAGTACAATAAATGGTACAATAAACGTTGAAAAACACTGGTTTAGAGAATGGATGGATCAAAATAAATTGTGTTGTGAATAATCAATGAAATTCTTGCTAAATATTAATCAGATAATAACTTAAAGACATTGTTTACAGCATAATTTAGTAAAAGTATGTATAAAAAATTCTCAATACATTGTTTTTGAAAAAAAATAAAATAAACACAACTTGAAAAATTAAAATCACCTCACCAGCAATATCCACAGGCATGGAGATAGTCCTACTAAGAGTAACTCCATCCTTGGCTTGATCGCCTATGACATACACCAATAAATGGCAATTGAACAGGCCACCAAGAACAAATGGAAACGAAAACATATCTCTAAGCCCTGAATGTCTGATTTTCTTAGTATTGGCCTTTGACACATTTTAAAGCCTTCAGCCTCATTTTCTTATCAGGCAAATCACCTTTTATGGCAGCTTCACGTTGCTCCTCAGGCACTGTCAGGCTGCCAAAGCGCTTGCCGTGGCGGATGGGACTGGTGCGGGTCGGGTGAGGAGATGGAGGCGGCTGACGTGAGGGATGCAATTCCTGTCATATCATGTGCATGTGAGATGGATGATGAATGATGCACGATCAATAGAGAGACAGACAGAAGTTAGCACCTGAGTAATATGTAATAATGATACATCTGAAGTGCTCTTGAATAGCGCTGGGCATTTAATTGAAAGTGCAGGTAATATAACAATACTCAAGGCACATATTCTTTCTGATATGTGACAAACAAGTTATATAAGATTCGCTGCCAATCCTGTTAAAAGTGTATTTGACGTACATAGCCAACAATGGCAGTGAATGAGTTAATAGAGCTCAAGTGCAAGAGTGTACCAAAACATTTATGACATAAAATTTGATTAAGGCCCTAGATTAGCCTAGTAAGTCCCAAAATTGTGACAAAACATAACTATTTGGAGATCAAACTAAGATAAAAACCCTATAATAAAGACATAAAAGAGATGCTTATTCATGTTTGAAAGTGTGCACGCTAAAATGCAGTGCTGCAAACTAGCAAAGGTGGATTTGCAGCAGGGTGAAAATTCATTCATTCAGAACGCAGTGTTAAAGAACTAGGTGTTTAAAATTCAGGGCTAGATGGGCATGAGGGTATGATGGTTTTGTATATTTTTTTTACATTTTTACTGACATTAGTCTTAAAAAAACAAAAACATCCAAGGGACACTAATACGAAAATTAAAAATCAAATAATAGTTGTTTTTATTCATCATGATTTCAATGGTAACCAAAATAATTGTAATTATTATTATTTATTTTAGATTTTTTTTGACACAATGGCTCAGCGCTACTCCGGAGTGTGGGTTGTGAACTCACATGGCTGAAGAGCTCATTTGTTAGGCCCAGGTAGTTGTGAAGCGCTAAGACTGTAACTCTCTGGAGACGAACCATAATAATCTGAAAGAGGAAAAATAAGATTATGCAAAACTCGCCTCTTGTATTAAGTACGTAAAATTGTTTAAAAATTCAATCCCAGAGAGAAGAAATTTTACCTGTACCACCCGCACCAGGCTCTCTGGGTACTTCTCAAATATAGACAGGAAGGCTTCTACCGGTAAACGAAGAACAGTGGAGACCTCAGCAGCCCGTGCCGACACTGTTCTGTAAGGCTTCTGGTGGCCCTGGACAGACACAGATCAGCACTTTTTTATGTGAACATATGAAGAGGTTGAACAATTAATTTAAAAATTAACATTTTATAGAAATACATGGGTTAAAATATGACAGGATGTGTGTAACTTTGGAACGAATTTAAAGCAGTATTAAGCTAATCGACCATTTTTGTGGTACAACTTTTATGGAGTCTGGTGTCTGTATTTCAGCACATGAATGTCAGGAACCTGTGTAGCAACATACCGTGATGACGTCCAGAATGCTAAGGAGGCTGTGGACACTGTCTCCAGGGAAGACCTCCTTCACCACACTTTCTTTGCCATCCTGGATGAGGAAACAAGATCCAAAAAGACAGCAGAGGTCTGATACCCTTGACAGCAGTAGATACAACTTCTGTCAAATTTGTATACCGTTCCACTAAGGCACAGTTCTAGTTTTCCATCTTGAACCACATAGATGCTACTGTCTGGTTGTCCTGGCCTAAAGACGTACTCCCCTTGTTGGAATTGTACAAACACCATGTGCTTGCAGAGCTCAAGAAAAAGAGGCTTCTCAAAGTGGCCCAGCACACTGCAATGACATCAATCAGACTTCACTTTTGGAGACTTTGAATCAAAATCAACTGCGTGATTGTGCTTGACCTACCGGACATTTTTGAGCATATAAAGCACCTCGGATGGAAGGTGAGAGTTGGCCACGTCAAATTCAGTAAGGTCTGCCTCCAAAACGGAGGGAGGAGGCTCCTTTGCCTGCAGTGTAGGCACTTCCTTCTTAAAGCGCAGTATCCTGAAAATGGACAATGCTTGGGATGAGATGTCAGATGAGCGGGGTTGTGGTTTATGAGTCTAAGCCTTTTTGTACTTTTTGGCAATGTTGAGCATCTTCTGCTTCTTTTTCAGGCGTGGTCGAGAGGAAGAGGATGTACCCACCAGGGAGGAGGTGGACTGGGAGACCTTAACAGGAATAACAAATGAGAGAGGATGAAAAGGAGAATTGCCGAGACTCTGGATCCCTTCCAAAACTTACTTTACGCATGATCTTTCGCCCATAGAACATGACTTTGTCCCTCTTACGAAAGCGATACTTGGGAGCCTCCTGAGCTTCTAAGTCTGTCAACAAGAAGACACTGATTGAGCTTAGAACCAGAATAACACAAATTGTAACTAAACACTGACTTCTTAGGTGGATCCGCCGCAGGATGAAGAAAATGAGAATGGCAATGAGGACTATGGCAATGCCAGCACCAATCACGATCCCCATCATCTGAAGGAAGAAAAAAGTGTTAACTGCATTGTGGATAGTCTATAAATCACAAAAAAAAAAAACATTATATACATCACATGGCTTGAGATAATTTTGCAGTGTAATTTTGTGGACTCTTTACTTAATTTGAGGAGCAATTTTCTAATTGTGTGGAGCAATTTATTGCAGGTTAATCGCAGCGACCTGAAGAAACAGCTTTTGATCAAACAGTAAGATCATGTTATTAACGATCATTAGTAGTATTATAAGTAGTATTAGTTACTAAAGTCTAATGCATCAATGGCCTTTTTTTCTTGATACAAGTTGGAAATGTCCAACTGCATTTGAATGCGCCATAAGTTTCAAAGGTTTGTCCTCACGTCAGAAGTTACCAGAGATTTGGATGTGTCAAGATAATTAGAACGTAACCAGCACTGCGATGAAAAAAATTCTGAAATAAAAGCGTAATGATTTCCATGTATTATACGATGTGTTTCTTTTTAATTTGGGGCACTCGACTTGACGACTTATACACTTGCTCTCTGATGTCGAATGTGCAATGTTAATTGACCAAACAGCACACATTTTCTCCCACTGAGTAATCCACGAATCATGTGTGGCGTAGTGATTTCTCCGTATCATTACGAATTAAGTCTAATGAAACCTGGCACTTTTTAAAACAAATGAAATGACTCCAACATCATTTAGGACCATCGTCTTGATTCTCCGTTTAGCGCGACCATGTGGAGCAACTCTAAAATTTACACAGGAAACTTGAAGCCGCTTAATTCGAGTCCTGAAATCATTTATTTATCCCTCAGTAAAAAAGGGGACAAATAAAACCGTGCCACAAATTACTTACCATGCTGGTCTGGAGTTCCTCTTCCACAAATGACTTGATGCCATTAAACCTGTCCTATTACAAACAGAAGTGTGACATGAGGTTAATCAAATGACTACACTCTCAAAGTTGAACACGAGGGCTCTAACACGCATCACCCAAGTAAGTAAGTTTCCAAGCAACTGCTAGAATTCTGCTTCAAATAAAGTATCATTATGCTGTAGCTCAGCGAAGGGAAAGAGGCGGTCCATCAGCAAAACATTGAAAAGAAAAAAAAAGCATTGATGGGTGCCTACGCCATACATAGAAATCACTTCTCTTCATGTGTCTCTTGAAGTTAGTAATATCAAAATTGGCAAATCCTAACAGAAAAGGAGGCAGCACAGATTATGTAGCATTGCAGTCAACGAGAATAAATGTTTGCTATAAGGAGATATTGATGTGTTGTAAGGAGCAAAGTATTATCAACAAATAGCAATAGTGCTGACAGAACAAAGGCTGGATGCGTACCTAAAACAAAATGTGGACTTGACACTATATATTTCTGCATCTTCCTTGACGAAACAACAACTAATCACCACATCTCCTGTGTCCTGCCAATTTTGCTAAAGCCATTGTATGATGAACCAACCTCTTGGCCATCTGTTTGGACCTCCTGTTCCGAGGTACTCTGTCCCATTGTGACCTTGTTTCTTCATAGGGGTGATCCATAAAAGGCCACTGGAACAAAATTAGGGAAGACAATATTGTTACAATATTGCTACTCCAACGCTCATTTGTTTCATTGCACTGGTTTGCACTCAGAAAGTACGTTAGCTGTGTTGCCCATTGTGCCAAGTGTTTTTCCATGTCTCGAGTTTCTTATTTCTTAAATTATTATTTACTTTATTTCAGCTTATTATTACGATTTGTAAGTATCAAGTCTTTAAGCCTTGTTTATAGACTGCTTGTTTAAAAAAAAAAAGGGGCTATAAATAGACATGTTTGACCAAACATGATGAATAATTGTGATTAATAATCATGATTTCAATATTGACCAAAATAAATAAGATTATTATTTTGGCCATAATTCTGCAGCTCTACTATGAAATCAGATTTTGTGCAACAAAATAGACTAACTGTGATCTGACCCTGCCTGCATTCAGTGCTTGCATGTACTGCAAGTCAACATGAAGCATCATCACAGGCTCCCATCAGCTGGGGGACAGGCCTAATGCATTTCCGGTTCACTCTTGATCATTAGCGGATGGTTGACTGTCAGAGATCAAATTGAATTACTGAAAGGCTGGGGGCGGAGTGTCTTGTTGCGTGAAGTAAGACATGATGACAAAATAACCCTCCAGACAGGATGCTGCCGCAATACAGCGAGAGAGGAGGCTTCATCTGTTGGCCATTATCCCTCAAACAAGAAGCTTTACAATGGTAGCTCACTTGCATTGAGAGTGCCGACTGTAACTGAAAATGCTTGTGCCCTTTAGAGAAGATGTGGAAAAGCTGCAGTGATATCAGAGTGACCTTGCACTTAAGGCAAATGACAACCTAAGTAAATTTTCTGCAATTTGCTTTGAGGGGAAAGGTGGCAACCATCCTCCAATGTGAACATTGCCTTTTAAACATCATGGTTGCATTCACCCAACATCAATGAATGTTTAACATACTGTATACCTCTGGCTTCATATGGCTGTGTGTTCTGTAAAAACATGGTTTTGTTGCCCCACAGAGATGAGGCAAGAGCCTGCCTCTTGCCTCCAAGCTGTGACTCACTCGAGAGATGCAAACATCTATTGTTCTCTATGAAACAAAGCTAGTGTTGACACCACTGTACAGAGACCATGCAAACACAGACATGCCTGTGTAAAAAACTGCACATTCTGTTTGATTTGTTGTGCAGTGTTACCTAGTACAATGGTTCTCAAATCTGAGTATGAGTACCCCTGGGGGACCTTGAAGGGACTTACAGGGTACAGTACATTAACAAATTAAATTTAAAGCCTTTTAAAGCGATGGCGTTTTTCTTTTCGAATAAAAAGGAAATAAATTGGCACATCAATTCATTTAATGCTTATGTTATAGTGACTCCGTTTGCATTGTCATTAGCGATGCCATTTCCGGGGAGATGAGCCTACAAATGAAATAGATATAATATATCTATTTCATTTGTAGGCTCATCACTTGATCTATCTTCATGAGTTTCTAAATAAAACACACACAAAGTTTAATAGATCAGACAATGACGGCACAGAACTCTTTTAAGAACTGTTTTAAGTCTCTATTTGTGTTAAATCCATCAATGCTTTGCACTGGATAGGGTGTAGGTATTTGGCTGAAAATAATGGCCCTGGTTTGGACCCTTCCACCATCACCAGTGCAAACTTGCAAAGACATACAGCAGCCACGCAAAATAACATTTGAGGACACGCAAAGAGGTGTCAAAACGAAGTGACCTTGTGGTACGATCAAATGACAAGTAAATAAGAGAAAGTGCAGCACTGGAAAGGTGAACCTAGTAGGTGTGAGCTCATATTCTCAACCCTCCCCCAGAAGCCAAAATAGTTTTGCATAATTTGCACCCCCTTTGGTGTTTCCTTACTAACGTCTTCTAGTTTATCGGTCTAGTCGTGTTTAATCACAAGGAGTAGTGACTAAAATAACAATTCCCCACACCTGCATGAGAACAAACATCTAGGATATAATCAGCCACTGTTAATTAGCTAGGTTAGCTAGTTGCGACCCCTCCCTGAAACCCTGTAATAGTTGAAGACTGTTCAAATTAATACCGTACAGAAGAAAAGACAGGATACTGCTGCGTTTAACTTTAGCTGCTTTTCTTGTGCTATCGGTGCGTTTGAAAGTGGAAACCCTGGCAAGCACCGATCCATGCATTCAGGGCAGAGGGCACCTGGCTTGCCTGTCCCACTGCTCACGTCATCCCTGGTAGCTAACACTGTTGGCAAAAACATAAGCTAGCCGTCGATGCTACTGATAACGGTCCACTCTTGGCATTCCGTTTGATCAATACGAACAATGTTGCCCCATTATCATGGCCTGTAATTCATTTGCGCCGCAATATTGCCTTTGCCTATGACATACGTTCTGCATTCAAATAAACACCACCGTTACTCACAGTGGGACGGTGAGGTGTACTTTGCACCACTCGATCTGCTCAACGGTATTGGAAACCTCTTAATCTATCCATATTCTTAATCAGGCACGTATCATTTATACACATATATAAACGCATGGAATCGTCTGCATATAAAAGTTAAAAGGAGTGGGAGTTTACCTGGACTAGTGGACTCCAGAGTTATCGTCAATGACAGTCAAATAACCGAGCGGAACTCATATCTGAATCACTCCCCTTTATTCTTCCGCAAGACACTAAACCAATCAACAACGGGGTGGCCACAAACCTTGACCAATCACAGTGCTTAAATGGAAAAGAGGGTGGAACATAGGCTGAAACAGCGTAAACAAACCATCGTTGTCCAACGGGCACTGAGATCAGCATTCTGTCTCTTTGCTATTGGCCTGGCTGACAAGAATGACACCTGCTATATCCTACTGCACGGGGACAAGATATCATCATTAGCAGCAGATACGTCACATTGTGGAACTGTGAACTACAGTAGTCTGGCCCAATTCCACTTCATACAAAAACGGCGGGATTCAAATCACGGATTAATCAAAACAGTAATTGTTTATCAATGATTTCAAACATGGGAAACTGCAATGAAATACTTCATGATCTTACAATTATAATTAGTACACAACATATTGTTGTTTCTATGCAAACACATGTAAATAAGCAGTCTTTTTCTCCAGGCTGCAATACATGGTGGTCTATTCTAAAGGAGGTTCCGCAACACTCAGGATTCACACATCAAAAGACAACCTCAATGCATTTAAAATATGTATTTTTTATTGTGAGGTGAGTCAAGTCAATGAATTACAGTTCAGAAATGGGCTTGTGGGGCCAATATGGATATTTGACCTTGTCCAACTTGGTCTCGGGGAAGGTGTCGTTGAGATCTTCAATGGTCATCTGGTCGAAGGGGATCATATTCTTGAACTTGTCCAACTGTGAGCAACAGGAGACATAGAGAATGAGTGAGGGATAACATTTTACATGAATGATTATTTCACAAATTTAGGTATTTTAGGAGCTATTCATTCTCACCTCTGCCTCAAACTGAGCAACGCGTGCTTTTGACGCTTCCACGTAAGATGTGGCATCTTTGTCCTGGTGAGGTCAAATGTTGGAAAATAATAATAAACAAATACAAATAAGCTTATCACAAATGTTGACTCAATTCCTGTAGGATATATTTCTTTTATTCAATGTTTGGTGATAGTATTTCTTTGTTTACACTTACAGCCTCCACCTCCTGCGTGTTGATGACACTTGTTTGTGTATCTACAGGCTCAGGAATCTTCAACGCTTTGAACTGAACAAGACAAGACAATAACGCAGCCAGGATACCAGATATAAATGGTTCAGCAAAGCTCAAAGTTGCCTTCGAGAACTTGGCTTGTAGTTGCATTTACCTTTTTCTCAAACTCGTCAACCAGTCCAGCTTTGGCCACAGCACTCCGGTAGTAATTCCAGTCGATTGCAGCGGGAGACTCTGGCAAGGAAGCTAGTCTGGTCAGGGAAAAGAAGAAAAACAAGAGGGATGAGCTTGTGCCGTGTCAAGACTATTACTTCTTCTCGCAAATTTTGCCTCATGCCCAATTGTTTTTGTGCATTACACAGTTTTTACTATGGACGAGTAGCTATGTAGGTGACTGAGCAGGGGTATACGTTTACTTAAGAAATGTTTAGCACGTACCTTATTTTATTCTGGTAGTTTGCTACTTTCAGTTTGCAATTTATTTATTTATTGGTAACATCTGACAAGGAGCAACATCAAATGAGGGTGTACACTGCTACATGATCTTCTTGTGCCAGCCACTAACTGGTTACTCACCACATAAACTTCTAATTAAATAAGACTATGTTGTGTTTGAATTCATATTTGTGACAGACAAATCAAGGATGCGCATGATATTTTATTGCCACTATTTAAATACAAAAATATATGCTTATAGTGTATCAATGCTAGCATCAACGCTAACAAGGTTCAGACTTGTGCTCCATCCTCACATGAATATTCAAAAGATTTAGGTGAGGTTTGGATCCAATGCATAATGTTCAGTGAAAAGTAGTGACCTCAATTTCTATCCCCCATAAATGGTTAAAAGTAAATGAAATATTACATCTATAAAATACAGTGAGGATCCTTTAGTATTCTTGATCAGTTTTGTCAGGAGGCTGCAAAAGTTGAAGAGTTAAAAAAAAAAACATAGCGTACTTGAGAATAAAGAGCAATGAGAATGACATTTAACTGACTTAGCAGCAATTGTATCACTGCGGGTCTTCAGGGCATTGAACATGCCCTTCTGGTTGGGTGGAACTCGCTCAGCAAATGCCACCCAGTCAACGGCCTTCAGGGCTAAACGGCGACCTGCCATCTTGACAATCTGAAAGACACAATTGAACATATAGAAAATCTATTGAATAATTACAGATTGGGTTTAGATTAAAATGTGCTGTTATGATGGACTCGTGTTTCAAGATGAAATCATGATAAGTGGCATATCAAATTTAGAAACCGCTAGAAAGTGCTAGTAAACTATGTGAGCCTTTTCCAATATTAAGAGTATGTGGACATCAAACTACTTATTTTTGTAGACATTGTTTCCCAAGCTGTATTTAGCCAAGGTACATATTTTACGCTAGTCCAAAAAAATAAATACAACAAAATCACGGGACATTGCACAACAAAATCACACAGAAACTTGGATACGTGTGGTTATTATGTGCCTTATGACATTGTAGTGAAAGAACATTTACTCAGTGAGATATTATTAATAATACGTACAACAGACCAACTAAATCAAACTGTATGATTTCCAGGGGCACCTGTGATTATCTCCCACGGAAACTATTTAGGAATATTCGAAGTATGGATGCTCACAATGCAGTATTCTAATAGCTCCGGAGAGCCTCATGTCAGTTGAATCGTCAAAAATAAAATATATCAACATTTTACTAAACGTCAACTATCTGGAGAGCAAAGTGCATCTTTCTCTCGTCCTTGGGATGAAATTGAAAGCTGCAAAACGACGCTAGCTTTGTTAGCTGGCTAGCCAAGGTCAGAGAAGAGCTTTTTTAAACAAGGTTTTAGCCAAAGATCGGCTTACAACAAGTTCGCATTTGTAAAGACCACGCATGCAATGAATACAACTGCACACAGTCTTGTTGTTTTAAACCATTGTCGCTGTGTTACTTCATTGAATTGTGAAGTGAACGCGACGTACTCACCTCGCTTTACTCAGAGGAGTCTGTGACAGGGGCAGTAAGGGGCGGAAGTGACTCTTCTTTGAACAAAACGGGTCGGTGGTGAGCTACTTATTGCCCTCTGTTGGTGAAACAGAACAACGACAACCTTGCGTTTCAACTGAGTTCGTGCAGTGCAACAATGGGCAAACTTGTTCTCAGTTAGTATTTTTTCCCCCCAAATTAATACATGGGACACGATAGGTCATTGGTGGATGAAGTTGTTTTTTTTATTCTTAATAAAAATGGAACAATCATTTATTTGACTTTTTAATGTAAAATGGCGTTTGATTACAGTTAACTAACATCCTCTCAATGCGTAATTTTTAAGAGCGCAAGCATGATGTTTTTTTTCTGTTTTATGTAATTATTTACAATTAATAAAATAACTGCTTGTCTGACTAAATAAATTAATATGTAAGGGTGTCAAATGAGTCATGATATCAACCAAGTATTTAATTATATTAATCAAAAAATACAGATGAAAATGAAATTAATCATCAAGAGAAAAATGATTACCAACCAAAAATACTTTACGATAAAATTTGTAATACTCATGATAATTTAAACTAGTTCATTCATTCCAATTCATTTTAAGCCCTTTTTAGTTTAGCATTTTAAGCATTTTAAGTTAGATAAATTAAAAGCTATGTTAAATGTAGAAATAACCCTTTTGAACGTATTTACATGCAATCTAACCACGTTATTTTATTATAAATTAATTAAAAAAAAACGTTTTTTTTACTTCATCACTTCAGGGAAAACGCCTAATTTAAAGTATCAAACATTGCAAAATTCTTTATACTGAAGGTTTTATGTTGTTCAATTAAAAATCAGGGTGGGCAGGTATCCATCTTTTAAATTGCGACTCTTCTAAATCATCTTTAAATTTATTTTTAGCACCAATGTGTGCATATACATATGTATAGCTCCGTGAATTAAATTCCCAAATTAATCATATTGTGATGACACAATTTCATGGACTATGGAATAGTTTAATTTAAAAATATGTGGAATTTACTGTAAATGTCTTGAATGACATTCTACAAATTGCTTTGTGGATACAAACGATTAATGTTTCCTCTTTCATATTTCTAAATCAAGATTAAGCACCAATATCATCAAATTCCACGTTTCCAAATACATGAACTTTTTGACACAACTTTTTGACAGAAAAATTTACGCGTTTTTTTTTTTACTTAAGATATTAAAATTCACACTTGTTGATACGAAAATTACACACCCACACACATACACGCAAGATATGTATGTGTACTGTATATAAACCAGATTAATAATTCTGTATTACAAATGTTTTCTGAAGTAAAGCAAATGTCAGCCCTGTTAAACATTAAAAATACAAAACATTCATTCGTTTTATAAGTTTATTTACATGTCACTATAAATTTTCATGAAGTGTACACAGTACAGATAGAAAAGTTTCAATAAATACAAATGTCCTGCACGTTCCTCGAGAGAGACTGCTGGACTTATTTACAGAAAAATCCCATAAAATTCTATTGTAATCCTCAAAAAGGCAACGCTGGAAGAGTAAACACTATTCGATACACACGTTTTATATAATATAAATTGCCTCTCTGGACGACTTTGTGGAAAGTGAAATTAAGAGATGAACAAGAAGAGGAAAGCATGCATGATGCTGGCTCTTGAAGGCACTTTAGGTCATTTTTGTTCCTTATAAATGCACACGTTTGTACAACGTGTCCAGCAAAGTTTTGGAGGTATAAGAAGAATAGTTATCTTTTAGCCTATAAAAATATTTTTCCCGGCTAGAAAATAGTAATTGTGCCTTGATGTCTTTTTTTAACGACCATGCATGCATGTCCCAATTTCCATTTAAAGCAAACACGGCAATACTACGACAAATAGTACATCCCGTACGTGACAGGTCCACCAAAGAGTCCGGGCACCGGCAAACTGGGCCTGGGGAAGGGGTTCGAGGGCCCCCAAGTTGCCGAGCCCTGCACGTGCGCGCCAAGGGGGAAAGGCAGCGCGAAGGCGGACAGCACGGGCTTGGAGGCCAGCTTTAACTTCTCCAACTCCGCTTCCTGCAAGCGCTTGGCTTTGGCCCTGCGGTTCTGGAACCAGATCTTCACCTGGGTCTCTGTCAGGTTGAGCGAACTGGAGAACTCTGCTCTCTCAGCGATGGAGAGGTACTGCTTCTGGCGGAACTTGCGCTCCAGGGCCAACAGTTGAGAGGTAGTGAAGGGCGTGCGAGGTTTACGGTTGTTTTTGTGCTTGCGTAATGTACACTGAGATGGACTGGAGCTCCCTATAGACACAGATCGAACTCATGAAAAGGGAAAACAAACACAATCAACAAGGATTTACTAAAGCAAATCGTTGCAAGAATAAGTGTAGTTCACGATGTTGAAATGTTTATATATTAATTATTTTACACGCAGGCCTATTAGGCTTGCGTATCTGCAGTGTCCGTTTGTAAATACAGTGTCAGTCGAAATTATGGAAACATTACAAATCACGTCTCAGAAATGTTCTGACGTCAACAAATTCTAGCACAATGCACAACTGCGAACTGAAAATCATTTATCAGAAAGCGTCATCAACATTATAAAGCTGACTGAGAAAATACCAAGATGTGAAAAGCTGTTATCTTGGTGACAATGCTTTGAATAATAGGACATGTATTGTTTGATTAAAGTTGTTTTACCAAATAATTACATCAATACTTCTTCGTAACGCGAATGACGTCATTGGCCACAATTTAATCTACAATTCAGGAGATTTTTAAATAAAAAGGTGTTTCCAAACTCTTTCTATCTATCTATCTATCTATCTATCTATCTATCTATCTATCTATCTATCTATCTATCTATCTATCTATCTATCTATCTATCTATTATAAATTAAAACAATGAAATAAATTGAGGGTTAGGTCAAGTAAGACAACTTCAAAATCAAGGATTTATATATATATATATATATATATATATATATATATATATATATATATATATATATATATATATATATATATATATATATATATATATATATACATACACACACACACAAACACACAGACTTCCGTTTTTTGCATCTCAATGATTTGTTGTCATGAACTTGCTTTTTTTTCTCCTGAATTTACGAGTAACATGAAACCATAATCCGCCTGCAGCCGCGTTCTTCACGCGTTTTAGTTAAAAAATTATTAATAGTCTTTACGTGTTTTTGTGTACACGAGGAAATAATTGCAAGCAGAAAGGGCACTTTTAGTGCATGCCGTTGCAGCCCACTTACGCGAGTTAGAAGAGAAGGTGCTCGCCTGGAACCAAGTGTTGTTATCGGTGTCGGCCGAGTGCGGCGTGTCCTCCGCGGAACTGCCGCAAACGGACGGCTGACCCCCGGAGTAAAAAGTCCTCGGAGAAAAGTGCGCTGCGGACTTGTGAGCAAGTACGGCCGAGTCGAAAGAAGTCCTGCAGGTGCTCTTGGTGGAAATCAAAGACTCGACGCTGAACGGTAGGTGGCTCCTCTCCTTCTCCGTGGTCATGTCCTTGGGCTGCGCGTCCTCGGTCTCCTCCTTGGGGTGGACAACTTGGGCATCTTGGGACGGCGAGCCTTGCGATGCGTTCATGGTCACGCGAGGCAATGGGGCCATGCACCTCCCGAGCGATGGAGCCGACGATGCGTTCGCGGACCAATGCGCTTCTCCTGAGTCAGCGACGCACGCTTAAACTTTTACGCACAGGACGGGAAGGTCTATAAGAGGAGGAGGTGTGTTTCCACTACTCGCTCCTACCAATCAGCTGGCTAATTTGGGGTCAGAGCGCGGTTTGGATTGGCTCACAGCCTTCTAAGGAAACATCAAGAGGCCTTTTGAAAGGAAGGAGAAGTTAATCATACAGACCCCATGCTGCGAAAGGCCATTCATGGCCCTCGCAAAGTAGCTTAGACCAATTTTGGTGTAATTAAACAGTGGGGAGGACTCTCTTTACCATTTACATCCATTAGCAGGGCGCTCCATCATAGCCATGTCTATCTTGTATTTTAGGGTGCGCAAGCACCCTGAAAGTGAAGACACCCCAAAATTGGAGATTCTCTCTCTCTCTCACACACACACACAGATATAAATATCTGTGTGTGTATGTGTGTGCATATAGTATATACACCGTGTCATTTAATTTCTTAAAAAAAATGATGGTCACTTGTTTTTCTTTAGTTAGCGGATGGGTTCCTGCCATGATATGAATTTACAGTTGTCCATAATATGAATTTTTTGTTCAATAGGGCTTTCGGCTGCGTGTTAATCTGACTTCTGTGCAACTCACCTGATGGTCCTGACCCCATTGATGAAGCAAGAACTTCCTCTAATTAACCCTGATAAGGTACACGGGTGAAGTAAAAAACATTTGTAGCTTTGAAGACTACAGTAAGAATCTATAATATAGTTATGAAAATAGAGAAAACAAATTGAATGAGAAGCTGTGTCCAAATATTCAGCCTGTACTGTGTATAAATACAGTAAATTGCTTTTTTTCTAACAAGCTCGAAAACTGCTTTGTTCAGATGTGATATTTTAACAACAAAAAACAGCAACCATTCCTCTTGTGCCTCACAAATGGTGTGATGCAAACAATTACTCCCACCCTGTGCCATCTGAATGCCTCTATCAGAAATTCAGAACTAAATTTCAAATTCTAGAATCTCGGTTGGACTCCATTCTCCATTTACAATCGTCCTGTAACACAGTCTTCAGATAAGAATGTGGCCTGTGTTTGAGAGGTGTAAATATACTTACAAATATTGTGGCATGCATGCAGCATGTGATCATGACAGTGTACTTTTTTCGCGAGTAAAGTTTAAAGAAAACATTAGCTGCCTAAATAAAGACTTTCCACAACGAAAGAGTCAGCTTTTTATAGGAGAAAATCAAATTAAACACGTCAACGTAGCGCGACGAGGCGGCCCGATCGGGTCAAGCGCGCATTGCAGTATCCCAGCAATTAAAGGCCTGTCACGATCCTTTCTGGCTTCACAATGGCCTGAGTTGAGAAGCAACAGGCTTTTTTTCTCCCTCCAGCTCCAACTATTTAATAAGCCAGACAAGTTGTGTTTTGCAGGCGCCAGGCTCGGCTGGATCTCAAAGGAAGACACCTCAGGGAGAAAGGACTCGGCGGTGCAATGCCACAAAATCAATTGTCCCCCAAATATTTCGTGGGGAAATGTTTCTGCTCCTACCTGGGAGTGCAATTGAGTTTACTATAAAATTGGTTGTAACATATTTTGGAGGTTGGGACTTAGGTGTTAAAATGCCATCATTAAATAACATATGAAGCATCAGCAACTGCAATACAAGTCAACATTTTGAAAAACACCCTTTAATTCGGTGGTTTTTTTTTTTTTCACCAATGAAACATTTCTAAATTTGACATTAATTCAATCGTTATCAACATTGTGACGAACCAGTGATGGTGATTTGGTAAACAAAGATGTTAATCAAAACAGAAAATGATTTAATTTGGATTCTTCAAAGCAGGCATCTTTTGGTTCCGTTTTGAACATATTGCTATTTTTCATTCAGGATGCAGATGATGCTTTATGACTTTATAACTTGATGGTACAATAGAACAATTTTTATTGTTACACGAATTTTAATTTTTATCATATTTTGGTGAAGTGTTCTAAACTGCTATTTAATGTGTACAATACGGTCTACAGAACATTTTTGCAGGGATGGTCAGTAGGGGGCACCTAAAATCCTGAGTTGGCACAGAAATACTAAAAATCATATTTTCATGATGTCATACTGAAGTATTACGCCAGCCAGTAAAAAACTAGCACAAAGATGAAAGGAAATGCCCACTGATATTCTCTAGATATATTGTGTTACATTTAATGTTACCAATGGTCTAATATGCACAGACTAATAATAATAATAATGATAATAATAACAGTAATAATAATAATAATAATAATAATAATAATAATAATAAAATGAATTCAATAAAAAAGTAAAAATAATAATAGAAGTGATAATTATGAGTTTTGCAATGGACATACAGTACTGTGTTCGACATAAGTGGTACAATTCTTCCCCCAAAACTCCTACAACGACAATACCTCTTGATGATTAGTGCATTTATAGTATGGATTACTCAAAGGCTATAAACTATAAACTTGAAATCAATTGAAGTGAATAAAACAAAATGGTGCCCCCCTTGTTTGTTATATGATAAACAGTAGACTAAGCTAGCATGCTAACGATTGCTAGCTAAATGCTATTTGCAATCAAAAATATTAATCGCTAACTTAAAGCTAATGTCAAGTTATCTTAAATGCTACTCACAAGTAACCGGGCTGATACAAACTCCCAGTCAACAAATCCCCTAACTCTACATATGATACAAAACATTTACAAAATCCACACGTGCAGGCTGGGTTTGGCTGAGGACAGCCTAACAAAATGCTGTTCTCCACTTGTAAACTAGCATGATGAAGATTTGCGAGCGACCACCCAAATCGCCATCTTAAATAGTAATCGGTAACCCAACACTAATTGCTAGCTAAGGCAAATGCTATTCACTAGTAAACATTTTTACTATCATTCTGATACAAATTTACAATGAACAAACCTCATTATATAATACTGATTAGTGATTACATATCAGACTGAACATTTACAAATTTAATACACAGGCTGCGTTTGACTCGAGATGATGCCAGTCAACTAAATAGGTTCCTTGCAAAACGCTATTCATAGAGCGTCGAATGCAACAACATCCAGTTTGCTTTTCACAATAAAATGTAGCTTTACGCTCACAAAAAAAAATGTAAAAAAGAAACACACCAATAAACAATTAACAGCGCGACAGGATCCCCAATTTGAATAGTATTTTTAAACAAAACAACTACTAAGAGAAAACTATGACAATTTATACTAGCCGGATAGCGCCACTGAATGTGTACTAAAGGAGTAATTTGAAAGAATTTTATGTGATGTTGTTGAAATGACCTGTGAGTTATGCATCTCATTTCATTTGTATAATTGTTCCCATATTTCTACCGCCATGCAGAGCATTTGAAATGACTTCAAAAAGCCGCATAACGGGACCGACGACAAAATAGCCCCTCAGGTGTAAATTTAAGGGCCACAGCTTTGATTGCTGACTCAACATGAGTAAATCCTCATGTTGTGTCCCTATACTTTTTTTTTCCCTATTTGACCAAGTCAGACTTCTGTCTCCAAACACACCGGGGCCTCTTGTTACTCACATGGTTTGGGTTTACGTCTCATGTCGGGGCCCTTCTATCTGCTAGAAGAGTCAGGCAGGGTTTCATCTGCTGCATTCAGGTACAAAGCAATCAAAGCAGCGCAAAACAATTATTCCGGTTTCTTCCCTCCTCCCCTGTAGTTTACGCTCGTCTATTTTATACCCTCAAAATACATTTGTGCAACAGCGTGCAGTGGGAGTAAGCCATGTCAGAAGACGTTAGCGAGTTTGAAAGCAGATTTATCCATCAAGGTCAGTGCTAGCATGATAGGAAGCATGTTCCCTTCAGCTCTGCGTCATAAATGGAAAACCGGTCAATCTTCACTTCATAAAGCATATACTTTCACCATTCATTGACATGCAATACAAAAGAAACATCAAAACAGCCACTGTACAATGAAAACATTGTGCTTAAAAGCGATGGAAAAGTTAAATTTAATATTGCAATGTCCATTTCTATGGTTACAGTGAAAAAAATCTACAATATGTTAAGGAAATCTTTCAAATTCTTCTTTTGACCCTATATGAGAAACAAAAACTCATTGTAGATACTCGTAAACACAAACGTAACATCTTGGGTTCAATAATTTTTAAAAACAATCTAATTGCGATATGTTTTTCCCCTTCAGAATTTAATAAGAGATCATTTCTCAAGGTCCTCTTCCTATGAAGTTCTTAACAAACACAAGCATTAAATGAATCATTATTTCAATAAATAATTGCAGGTTTATTTTACAGTTTGTAACTGTTTTGATTTGATGCAAAAAAAAAGGTAAATGAACCATTCATCAGCATGAAACACAGTCTGTCCACTTACCGTAATTAGTTTGACTAGCACTATGCTATCTTCACACTTCTACTAACCGAGTGTGGCATAAACTTAAGTCAATAATTTCTATATCAGAATCCCGCAGCGATGCAAATAAATCTATGGCGTTATCAATTTATCAGCTCTGATTATGAGTGCAATCGGATTATACGTATTCATAAGTCAATTTTTGGTCTCCTTCGGTATATATGAGGTGACAGGTTGTGGTTGCGCAACACAATAGAATGTACAGTATCATGAAATGTATCCAAACCAGAAGAGAATTGCTTCAGTCCCAGGTTTTAATAACCTGGAGTTGACTTTTCCTGCCAAAGCCACCACCTCAGAAATTAGAACAATTTTTGCTTGGCTGAGGCAGAAGAAGAAAACTGGCTGAAAGAAGCTAAACGCATCTGTGGTGATAGAAACATACTTTTGGCTTTTGATCGAGTCTATGGTGAGACGATTAGCATTGAAATCTTAATAACTGGCTGTGTTTTGTTTTAATACAAAATCAAAATCATGAGTAACCTATTTGTTTCTCTCGTCTTAAAATATGAATCACTCACGTGCCAAAACACTTGGCTGATTTTTCTTGGGCGTAACATCTTTCATAGAATTCCAGTTTCCTGAGAAAAGACTTGCATAACAATGTGAGTTGGCAAATTGGTCTGATGGCTGCAGAACATTTAAGTGGCCATAAGCACACTGTGGACGTATTTCCAAACCAAAAAAAAAATAACTGCAATTTTATTTGCTCATGAGCCGAATGCTGCGATGCAGTAAAGTGAGAAACATGGCAGCAGCAGCAGTTTTCATTTTCATAGCGAGAAATCTTCACAGAAACGGCAACCCAATTACTCTGATGTTAAAAAGAAATCCGCAATTATTATTTTTTTCTTGCACAGCAGAACGTAACCGCTGGCATATGACCATATTTAAACAAGGGGTCAAAAATCAAAGAGTTTGATGCACACTTTTGAAAATAACAAACGAGCTAAAATTAGCACATTGGAGCATTTCAGTAACCTTTAAAGGTTATATCAAATCAAAATGTCTTTACAACAAAATTATGTTATGATCCCCATTTGTCTGTGGTATTCTGATTAATATTATGTTTGAGGAATAGGATTTATGCATCGCAGAAGTCGTGACCATTTTGACACTTGACATTGCTTTGAGCTCAGGTAGCAGCCAGTCGCGGCTCACCGGGTTTCTGAGTTTGATCATGTGACGTTCTCAAGCTGTGTTGTGGTTGGTCGTTACCTTAGTCCTGAGCAACTCTTTCAGTTGACGGCAAGTAGAAAAATGGCCACCACCTGAGATGGAAAAAAAAAAAAAAAGATTTTGCTCATTCCTATTCCACAAAAGCAATACTAATCTTCCATACTTAGAGTTGAATATTTTTTTTACTTCCTCTTTAAAATTTCATCTAATTTACATAAGTTCTCATGATGATTAGAAGTATTACAAAATGTCAACTACATCTAGTTTTAGTTAGTTGCTTGCGTGGAATAAAAATGCAGATATTAACCTTATTCGATGGTTGCTAGGTAAATAAGGCAGTGGGTAAAAGTAGATCAGTAAGTTAATGAATAAATAGCTCTATAATAGATCATCTGTAATGATAAACAAATACATAAATACATGAATCCTGTAAAAGTTTGTAATGTCTGAATACATTTGAATACATCTTGTGTGCATGGCAAGGTGTCAACAACTCCATTAATGGAAACTTGTGCCATATCCCATGATGATGGTGTAGTTAACTTTTTTTTAAAAATGTAATTAACATTTTTTTAAGGGCACTTAAATCATTGAAGGAGTCATATGACTGTCACAAAGTGCAAGCGAGAAATGTAACAAGAGAAGGTATTATGCGGGCTTATATGAAGTCTCGGTACGTCGTAAAAAATCCAGACCGCTAGAGGCTAAAATTAAGAAGCGCTGGTATGCTGCACCGCTACGTATCGGCCCACTTGAAACACTGGTTTTGGTGAAACATTTAACCTTGATTCTTTTTGTGGCCCTGGAGTAAGAAGTCAAATATGAATTAAAAAAAAAAAAACATGCCACACATGCCAATTTTTTGGATCATTCCACAACCGCAATAGAACCCAAAGCTTTGCTCAACACAAATGTATATGACCAGTAAAATTAATCATTCAACTTGTTTGCAGGATCACTTTTTCGTTCCGATTCAAACATGCTGATGTTTGAACAATCATTTTTCATAACAGTAGAAGTGCCGACAAGAATGCGCAATGCTCGTCTTATAGCGATAATGTTATTGCAGACCCGAACGGTCAAAACAAATGCGTGTGTTGGAATATTGCGAGACTCCAATTTCAAAGTGTTTCCTATGTAAAGGGGAACAATGGCGTGGGTGGGAAGTCAAAAAAGCGTCCCTCTTTCAAATAAACAAGCATGAGTTGCTTCTGAATAGGGCTGCTATGGAGCAGCCGCATTGGTTCTCAGAGGACTGGGCGCAGCCGCCCTCCTCCTCCTCAGCTTGCACAACCCAAACAACCTGATGGAGCCTCCTCATAAGAATAATTCAGCACTTTGGGCCACCTCTTTTAACCCACGTTAACCCATCTACATAGCATGGACGGGAAAGTAGATGTCGGGCAGGGGAGGGGTGTCAGAGCTTCCCTTTTTGTGCTATTGCTTAATGAGCCTGAAAATACAATTGCACTGCTCCGACTGTGAAGATAGCCTGCAGGCCGGTGTAAATTAGCAGCGTGAGGAAGCCCAGAGGGCTGAGTCTTGCTGAGCATGCAGAATAGGGAGATGCGGTGAGTGGAGAAAATCCTGTTAGGAAACTAACGCGAAGGAATCACGGTGCATTTCGAACCCGACTGCGGCCGACGGGCTCACTTGTTGCACTGGCAAATGGCGGATCCGTGACTTCCTGACACCGGTGAAGGCCATTATCTGGGGTTGTTGTTGAAGGCGCGACTTCAGCGTGACCCCACAATGGCTCCTTTGAGGCGATATCGTAATCGTCACTCAATTGGATTGTGTAAAATTCAAGCGAGGGTGCAGTGGTGAGAGTCTCCCACATAGCATATGTCCTCTCGCGAGTGCTCCGCTTGGCATCTGCTGCACGTAGCCTGCCTATATCTGCATTCTAATGCACATATCCTGCTGGGATGTTAACTTTAGGCCTTCCATAATTGATGGCTTCCACACTTCAGCCGGGTTCCCCCCCTTGCCCTCTCCCCACTGATTGTTGGTATATCTCTGCGGTTTGGGGGTCTTTCACTCAACCATTGTTCTTTTATGGAGGAATTATAATGGACCAAAGTAGGGGGGAGCGAAGAGAAAGAAGCCAGTGAGTAGATAAAAAGAGAGTCACTGCTGATATTTAGTGAACTCTGAAGGGGGAGTTTTCATTCTCATTCTGCAAGTTTGGCACATGCCTTCTGTTACTAAGTGGCAGTGCACTGAAAGAGGGCCTCGCATTTCCCATTCTGCGTCTCGGCTAGGTGCCTAGACTTACAACCCTGGCAGCTGTTGGGCCTTCTATGCGGCTATAGACTCCTCTCCGCAGGTGAGCTGCCCTACCCAACTCCCAGTCTCCCCTCCGCTCAATAGAGCCCTTTTCAAGCCGTCGAATGAGTGTGTGTGTGTGTGTGTGTGTGTGTGCCTATGTGCACACCTCACACAAACCACACATAGAACAGCGACTTTAAACATTTCACATAATGGTGCAACACCTGCAGTTTCAGTCAAAAAGATACCTCATGGCAAAGTTGAAATGAACCCATTTCAACCCATCAGTCACAAAAGTGACTGTAAAGAAAATTCTATTTATGAGGCTCTTTAAATGATTTTCAAACATTTTTTATGAAGTAATTAAATCTTTAGAGATTATTGTCACATGACCAGAGCTTTTTACTTTGTGCTTGCACTTCAAGAGAAAGATGACAGCCTCAAAGCTCCCAAACAAAAGGTTAGTAAAGTATGTTAAAATAAACATAGAACAAAAATTTTTCGTACATACGATCGTTAAGATGATATTCATTTGCACTTACCGAAATTGGTATGGCGTGTTTGCACAATGAGTGATTACATTGTTGTGACCGGTCATAAAACACACCTTTTCATCAACTACTTCACTTAAAAAAAAAGTTCTTGATTATTTCAATGGTATACGATTTGGATGTTGTCCAGGAAAAATCTGGGCTGAAATGGGTTAAATTGTTTTCTTTTTGCAACTGAAATCTTGAAAATGAAAGAGCATAGCTCAACAAGTATGAAAGCTCTGCAGCTCTGTGCTTGTGTATTGCTTTTTCATTGTTTTTGAGCAGTCTCAGCAAGGGGTTTCAAGAACACGAGAAGAAGAATATACATGGGAAGTTAGTGTATTTGACAAAGAGGACTTGTGTTCAAAGCAATACAGTAAAACAATAAATCTGTTGGTATTTGTTATCAAAGTTTTTGCACTTTTATCACAAATAAAAATGAAAAAATAATGACTTAAAAAATCCTTTATGAAGTAAAATGAACACTCATGAATGATAAGTAGCCAACATTGGGCGACTTTACTAGCACAGCACTAGGTCCAAATTTGACTGAGGCAATGCTGGGTTATTCATACCCAAGATCTTGAACCCTGAAAAAGTAGTTGTCAGTATAAGTATTCAAAAATAAAACTAATAGGGCTGCAACTAACAATTATTTTCATAATTTAATCGTTAGTCTGTTGATCGTTTTGCCATAATATTCCTACTAATCATGAAAAACTAAATACCAGAACCAAAAGTAATTACAGAGTCATTTGATTATCAGTTAGTGTTTGATTAATCATTGTTTCTCTAATACTCATCTCATTTTCCAACATTTTTGAAGAAAAGTAACAACTTCCCTGTATCAGGGGGTACCGCAGCAAGTCATTTTCACTTAATATGTTGGGCATAGCTTTACACATAATACAAGCCATCCATTTCATGCAAACGGGCAGGATTGAGATTTGAACCTCAATTTTTATGTCCAGGATTAGTGATGTCAGCCACTGCGCTATCCAGTTATCCAATGTCACATCAAATTTACTTTAACTTAAATGCAAAAGCAAAATGGCGAGCGGTTTCATTTCCTCAGCCTTCCCAAATCCAACCCAGTACGCTAAATTAATAATCCCAATTTTGAGTAAAAGTAACCTTGGCTGTTCAAAATCCGCAGCTACCCAGTCCGTTTACTGTTTGGATTGAAATTCCATTGTCGAAAGTGTGCGTGGTCCAGCGTTTGAATTGTGTGAAGGTCACTGTAAGCCCCTTTAACTAGGTCGATCCACCACTTTAAATGGCGTTCCCTGTTATTATTTTTTGTCCGAGCAGGTTTCAGCACCTTTTCTTCCTCTGAAGTTGGTGGCAAAATAGCCCCGTTTATTTTCTTCTTTTTTTTCCCCTGTGTGATGCGAGCTGTTACATATTACTCCTGAGGTGTGGTGCCTCTCCCCTCAAAGGCCTCCACTGTTTCCCCCAAACTGCTGCCAAGCTGGGCTATCTATTCATTTGGTTACTTAAGTGTAATTGCTCCCCTTTGAAGCCTCAGAGAGGCAAATCATTTGCTTTGGCCCCGGGGCAGTAATGGTCACCGAGCCAACGACCCCCTCCTGGTCCGAGAGCGTCGGAGAGACCGCGAGAGGCCAGAACCCATACGGAGAAGAAATAATACAGCCAGGGCCGCTCAATTTCACCTCCCTTTTCATCCCATTCTTTGAAAACTTTTTATTAACAACAGCTTTCTCTCTCAAATCGGGGCGCCAAGAGAGGGCGGGCGAGGAGATGCAGGGAGGGGCGGCGGTGCTGCCATGAGAGGATATCGGCGGCAGGGAAGGCGGAGGGGGTGCCGGTCCCCCCGTAGATGTCTGCCGGATTCTCACACACTCTCGTGCTCGCTCACATGCACACATCATCAATAGTGACAGGTCAAGGAGGCACCGAGCCCCCTCCCCGCCCGTTCTCCCCTATGGTTCGTACTGCTAAACAGGGACTCAAGTTTCGTATAACTCAGGCTCACACACACACACACACTTGAATGTATGAATTTATTTACCTCTATATGCTATGACAGGCCATAGAAATACTGTATGTGCTACACAAAGAGCCCATTTAAGGCTGAAAATTACTGTACCACTTACTGTAATTGTCACAACTCCAAGCGCATTGACGTTGTAATCTCATAATAGCATAATGGGGCTGAAACTGTGTACAGGAGGACAATTAGAACTGTGGAGCACAGGAAAAAACATTTTCCCATCCAAGCGGAGAGGGTGAAGGTTGTGTGTGCGTTTGTGTGCTTATGTTGCCTGAACCAGAAAGAAATAACTACAGTTTTGGCCAAAGGTTCTGGCAGGGAGTCAAATGTCATGTTTCACTAACTTGGCTCCTTCAGTTTATGTTGTTAATTTACGTTATTCCATATTATTGCATTGTGTGGTTTTTAATAAGTTTCTCTCAAAGTCCAAGTCTAGAATTGTCTTAGAAATTCATACTGGTGCACAAACGACACGACGCACACACAAAAAGATGCAGAAATTGTGATTTATTTTCAATTTTTTTTTTTATATATATAACAAATATATTTAGAAATTTTATTTTTAAAAACGGAAGCAGTTAGTGGACCACAAAATGGAAGGCAGTCAAAAGGCCAATGCTTCTCAAATGGTGTACCTCTGAGGGCCCATGAAGGCCCTCCAGGGGCTGCGTTACATTTGAAAATATATTTAAAAAGTAGCATCCATTCAAAAATTCTTTCAAGTATTGAAATCTTGCAGGTTTAAATGGACCATTGTAAAATCGCCCTGGTCTTCCGGTGTGGGGTTTGCATGCTCACCCTGGACCTGCATTCTCTCCGAGCATTCCTGCTTCCTCCCACACTCCAAAAACATGCATGGCAGGTATATTGGACATACTAAATTGTCCTTAGGTGTGATTAGGTGTGTTAATGGTTCTTTGTCTCTGTGTGCCTTGCAATTGGCATGGCAATCAGCTCAGGGTGTTCCCCACCTACTGCCCATAGAAAGGCGGAGGCCTTCGACCCTAGTGAGGATAAGTGGCTACAGAAAATGGTTGGAAGGAAAAGAGCAATCTTTGCTCTAGCTATTATTTTGGAAAAAATCTTTGATAATATCAAATCCATTGTGTCATTTAATTCACTGCTTTCTTCTTCTACCGTGCTAAAAAGGTTATGGTAAAAGAGTTGTATACATGTTGTGGGACATATGTTCCTTAAAAAATGTGAAAAATTCTGTGTATTAAAACAAATGTTACAAGCAATAAAAAAACAGAACTTATAGTTAATTTTAACTGTTTAATGTGAAATTCAATTAGTGTATTGGGGGTGGGACAAGGGAAAAAAAATGCAAATGTTTTAGGGGTACTCCAGATGCATTTGGTGTTTTAAAACTATTTTAAAGTATTTTTTTCTCTTAGTTTTTTGATAGATTTGGTCTTGGGACAAGTAAATTTACTAAAAAAGTGTATGTTTTGCTATTTATTATTCATGGTAAATATTTGATGGGTGGCACGTAAAATGTCTTCCAAGTCTGGATGGACTCATATGCTGTGGGTTTGCAGAAATAATTTATACCCAGAATTAATTTATTTTTAATTAATTTTATTTTCAAATTAATTGTCCTAAAAAGCCAGTCCCCTTCCATTAAATAAAGGTTCAACCCAACATGTTACATGACACATAGCATCGTGCTTAAAAACTTGATTTGAATTAAAATGAATTATTTCTTTTGAGAACAGATTTTTATTAGGGTTAGGGTTGTATACAACATACAAATGGCGTTAAAAAGTTGAATAAATTAAACAATGTTGGTCTTTGTTGGCCCTTTATTTTTTTTTTTTCTCAATGAAAAACACCCTGCGCTGATTAGAGTACTTGGCTGAAAAAAAAAAATCACAGGGGTACATCATTGAAAATAGATTTTGGAAGATGTGAACAGATGTTTTAATCTGAAAAATAATTTCCTTAAAAAAAAAAAAAGAGCAGGATTCTTTTCAACATCCTGGAGCCAAACCAGTGCAAGCAAAGCTGCTCATGAAAAGTGCATTTTATTTGCATCTTTGGAGGGTTTTTTAAGAGAGAAGCTTTCCCTGCAGTCAAGCCAGATGGTAACAATTCTTGGACATATTATGGGCTCCTCTGTGCCAAATAGCATACCTTTGGGTTATATTTTCAGTGGGCTATAAAATCCAATAATGTAATTTTGATCTATTTTATCAGACATCACCCTGCCCGGGCTACACTGACAACGGACAAGAATTTGATATGTTTTACTTTTTACACCCTCAGTGCACATTTTCAATATCTGTCCTGCTGTGTGCCTTTGTTTGTTTGACTTTTGCAATGGGTTGAAATATGCGGCGATTCATTGCCCCGTTGTCACACATACGGTCTACACAGAATTAAACGTTAAAGCAAGATACTAAAGGTCATGGTCTGTGAATACACGAGAGGGTTCTTTTTTTTCTTTTTAAGCCTGACCTTCACATCCAAGTGTAATGCTGACACAGTAGCAAACTATCCTGAGTGGTCCACCATTGGTTCCATGACTCACCACTGACCTCGCAATACCTTTCCAGACACATTTGCAAACCTAAAGGGACCATCACCCAGCACTGCAATCCATATGAGATTCCATGATCCTAAACACACCTGATAAACTTAGTGTGACGCCGCATAAACACACACGCAGAAAGCAATTAATCTCAGAGAACTCTCCCACAATATATCTCAAGAATGTGCAGTCACAGAAACCACCACATCAAGGTGGGACAATGGAGGACATGAGCTCAGGTTTTCCATTGTGAAGGTTATTTTCTTCTCGGCCGATCACACGCACGACTGGAGGCCTGCTGGGTGGAATTGCTGGCGCTAATGGCACTACGCACTTTTGTAGCAGGAAATGGGACAGCCGCGTCGTAACTGCTAAAACGGTGATTAAAAATACTCAAATTGCATCATGATGTGATGGAGAAAAACAAGCCCTGCAAGTGGAGTGACTGAGACGTTCTGGGATGTGTGAATGCAGCAGTTTTGTGGAAAGTAAATAAATAAAATCCCCCAAATGTCGGCTAGCTTGTAAAGTCTAATTAAAGCTCACAATATTAACTCTGTAATTTGCTCGTCTGAAGAGTCATTAGGCGTCTCCCTGGCTTCGTTTAATGGGATACAAAGTGCACTTAATGAGACAAATAGTTACCAAAGTTGTGCCTGGCTAAATGTTGGTTGCGGATGCTGGAAAGTGCTTTGTACTCTGTAGGGAGAGTCATCATCTAAATGATGTGTGTTTTATATCACTTGGGTAATGAAAAGAATGAATGCCTTGTATAAGACACAATGGCTGCCACAGTGTGGTGCATCAAAAAAACATGGACTCAATTTGACATCAGAGGAAAAGTCGAGCAAGTGCTATTTTGTGGTGTCTTTGCTTGTGACACGCGTTGAAAGCCATTGAAGATAATACCATTTTCCTGAGATAAATTGTGGCGGGAGAGACCGGTCTGTTTGAGACAGTCTTTGTCCGTCATCTCCAGCGGTCACTTCAAAAGACGAGCGTCCGCATCCACTGCTGTCGCTCAAATGGTCTTCCTCCCTCCTCGCTGAGATTTTGCGGTTGTGTGCAAACCTTTAATGAGCTCCATCTTTGACCTGGCTTGTACCTTTCCAGAGATGTCATGTCTCCAAAGTCAAATAACGACTTGCGTGTCCTCATGATTTAACATTAAAGGAAGGTAGTCAAAAGAAACTGGGCCCGGTGCCAAAAAATGTAAAATTATCCTTGTAAAAGAGAAATTGTAAATGCTAAGTACACACGGATCACAGGAGGATAGCAGCAGTGGGACGATGAAGCCTCCAGTGTTAGACAAATAAAGCAACACATGACTCTAGTTAACGAAGAATTGATCAAGTTTTCCATTTTCTCACTGACTTTGTTATGAATGACTTTATGGACCGTAACACAATATTCATTTAAGATGCGGAAACTATTCACACAATTTTACGAGTTCTTCTGCCTTTATTTTACATTTCAGAAAGAAAAAAAACAAAAAACAGAACATGATTGTACATGACATGCTTGCTGTCACTTTGTTTGAGGTTTTTGCCAATGGAATCACATTTTGGATGGTTCTGAAAGCCGCCGTCATGGTTTGCTCCCTTACGCTGAACATATTCTACAACAAATCTACTTCGGATGGAAAAAAGAAGCACATCCTGTGATAAACTACGACTACATTTATTTTCCTCAAAAAAAAAAAAAAACAAAAGTTAAAATAAACATCCCCCGAGACAAATTTCCATGCGACAATATAAACTTTCCTATTACATGATACAGTTGTTGTGTTTGTTTTGTCATGTTGCTGCAGGCTTGTTTTGTGTGTGTGTAAGAAACCCCACTTCAATTACACGTGATAAAACACATGTGTCCAGTATCAGGGGCCAGCATCTTCTACTGGTGGACTTTGAAATGACACTGGCTCCATGGGATAATTTGGCTTTTACGGGGGGTTTCTCCAGGGGTGCCCCTGCATGTGCCTGTCGGTGTGTGCGTCTGTGTCCATCTGTGTGATTACGGCTACAGCCCATGGACAAAAATGTCATGAATTGTCAAGGAAAGGTAGTAACAACTTGCAGGGCGTAGAATAACTAAAATTTTGTGATATAAGACTTCATTCATATGTGTACTTGCATTGTCTAGTTCATACTTGCTTTCAAAATATAGGGCAAAATATATAATATATACCCTCTTAAAATTGCTCGGTTAAAAATGACCTAAATTGGAATTAACCTTTAATTCATTCAGTGCCGATGATATGTACTGTATATTTACTTTTTAAAACGTAAAAACATTTTTTTTAAAGAGGTCAGAAATTCCAGAAATTCAATCCCAGGTACTTACATTAAAAAAATGTTTTGCTAAAGAAGGGTCTAAAAATGGCTGGTGAGTTAAGAATCATACGCTACAATATTAACTAAAACACCATGTTCGGAGTGGTGAAGGGACATAGAACATACAGTATTGTGGTAAAATTTCAGCTTCTACCCTTTACTGGGCTTTCAGCCTATAGTCTAAATGAACAAAAACAGCATTTATTAGGCTCACATTTTCTTATTTTTAAGTCCTAAACAGAAGAATTTGGATGATTTTTTTTTTAGAAATTTAAGCAATGTCTGTTATAGACGCTTTTGGACGTTTTGCCTGTTCAGACTAGGGTTAGACTAGGGTTAAAACTTGTTTTTTTTAAATCATATGCTCTCTTTGTATATCAACTTTTCACTCATGGTTGGAGGGCCTGTCTCATATTCCCATAAATATTGTTTTCAAAGACAATTTTGGAACAATATCTTTTAAGTATATGGTCCTTATCATTTTGAGCATCTTTAACTTGAAAGGACACCAACAGGAACGTAATCAAGGAGTGCCCTCAACACCAATCCTCATCAAGTTTTTTTTTCTTTTTATGGAAATGTCTGACTAAAGGTTTTGGCAGCTTTGTTTTGAGCATTGATCAACATTAACTCTGGTCAGTTAAAATGCTCAAAATGGTTGGCAGGTTCTCTCTAAAAGTCTTGTATAAAAGTCGGCCACTAATTTCACAAAACGAAACGGTAACAGGGTGACTAACAGCAGTTAACCGCTGTTATAGATCAATTTGGGAATTGCCTTTTCCTTGTTGTGGGTTTAATGTTCAAACAAAGAATCCTGGATCCTGTCTTATATAATCACACACAGAGACACACGCGCGCACACGCAAGCACGCACACACAGCTGATGACTCAGCTGAGTCTGGTAATTCCCAAACCAACATCCCACAATGGAGTAGTGTTTACTGTTACGCTGCTTTCATATCAAATCATCAAATCAACAATTCTGGCAGGCTAAACAATAAAAGTGACAGCAAGCCTGATTTTTATTGGTGCTTAGAAGCAAATGATGTGGGGGGGACTTTGGGAAAATTGATTCCCAACAAAGCTCTTGTGTCATCTCTCATCTGCCTGCACCCGGCACTGCTTTGTTCAGCCTGCTTCTAATTTACCAAATTTGGATTTTGTTTCTATATTTTTCCTTGCCGGCGCAAAGGATTGCCCGAATCTGCCAATGTTTCAAGAGCACACGTAAACTCCTGAAGCGTTCTTCTAATAAATACCACTAGATTTAAGTTTTACAGCATGCGCCGTCAACAGGAAGCGCGGCCGGCATGATTTTGGGCCAACTGCTTTAATTGGCTGTCAGCAGGAATTCGGGCTTTGGCAAACTAATTGACCCACAACTCTTGACCCAGCTTTATCGACACAAGGGAAACGCCACCAGGCTGATAAGCAGCCACTCTAATAAACCAAACTATAACCATTGGCCAATTTAAAAAAATGAGTTATTGGCTCTTTTACGATTACTATAATTTTCTATTTGACTGAATGTTAGCGAACTATTTTGAGATTTAGTAAAGGGGCAAGAGCAGAAGTTATAAGTGTACCTGTGCTAAAGAGAAGGGAAAATATGCATACTTCATTAAGAAAAATGCCATCCAAACGAGTTTTTGGTTTACTCTGGTCTTTCTCTCCCATTTTCTAGAGTCAAAGCTGATGGATTTGAATGCCCTTTCATCAGGATTCACTCTGGAAAACTGTGAGATTGACTCAGATTCGTGAGAACCAGACCAATAAAATGATGTGCCTCAAATGGCAGACAATGGAAGAATGTTTGCCAATGATGTCATGCCATGACTCCGCCCCCCGCTGGCAAGTATGGCTGCGGCCAGGGTGTCTCGACAAATACTGTACGTTCCAAACTATTATAAGCTTGCTTTAAAACAACCAGCGAAATCAATGTGTTTGGATACAGTTTTTCTTATTAAAACATATATACTGTAACTATAAAATATATCTTCTCAGTCTCATGGTCTATTTCTATCTTGCTAGCTAACATCCTAAAAGAGTGATCAGTTGTTACAGATTCCCAAAATTGTTTTCTACTATATTCAGGTGTTGTCCCTACCTTGGCCTTGCTCCCTCTGAAAAAGCCCTAATTCTTTTTTTCTTGTCTCACTTTCAATGTGTACTCTCATGTAACGGCCGTTGCCACATAAGCTGACCGTCACAAGCTCGTGTAGGGTGATTGATCTTTTGACTTTGGAAAAGAAAAATGACGCCATAAATGCTCTGAGTGGGTGCGACGGGTCGTGGTGATCAAAACCAGCTGCCAATTAAGGTAATGACTGAATCTATCACATTCAATTAGAGGAAGTCTACGAGCTGCCAATCCAGCCCTCGGATCACTGGTTACACAAAAACACAGGCAGAGAGATCACTTTAGGAGCTATGTCTGTCTTTGTGATCCTTATCTGGCAGGCCCTGCGTCATATTTGAAGCAGCCCCCCCACGCCCCTGACTGGTCCCACGAACAACATGCTGTATGGAAGGGATCACCTCAACCTCTGGAATCCATCGCCGCTTTTTGTCCTGCCCGGCTGACAAACGATTTCCAAAAGTACCCAGGGAGCATTTGAGAAATTCCTTGATGTGTGACTGGTATGTGTGTATAGCAGCAAAATATGTGATCAATCTTTCCTAAGGAAGATAGATGATGCAAAACAAAATCATAATGAGAGCCACTTTCGCTCAATAATTGGACTTTGGTAAAGGGCTTCTATTATCGCCAGGAGGAGCAGCTATCTGACAAGAGTTTGCCCCATGGTCAGTGTCTTTAACCCCACGTGATAACACTTAGCCTAGCCATAAAGAATTGGCCCCTTTAACTGATCCATTAGTGTCTGATCCCTGAGAGCGGACCCGCGGTGTCTACTGAAACTTACCAGGAAACTTTGAAAGGAAACAGCATGGCAGACGAGCGGCAAGATCAAAGCGCGTTTCCCTCCTCCTCTTCCTCAGCTCTCAGTCTCTATCTGCTCCTCTATCTGCAAGATTTCACATAATGGCCACGTAAATCAGCATGAATCAGTCTGTTCTTCAACTCTGTATTGTTGTGTGCCATGTTTTTCCTAAGTTAATTGTATGAAAAAAATTCCAATCAGAAATACTGGAAATAAATGCGCTCTAGGGTAGTAATGACAAAAATAACAATACAACCAACACTCCCAGTTTACTGATGTTTTCTATTTGTGTGCTTGTATTATATTGTCTGTACATTAAAGTCTTTGACTGTCCAAAAAGTCTAAATATTTGGCGGATGATAATAAATACATAAAGAATTTTGAATACAGCTTGCACCAACATTGGAGTTTTTATGGTGAGTTTTTCTTGCTTTGAAAAGTGAGCTGTTTAAGGTCCGAGCAACCTTAAGCTCCATCATTATTTGCGAAGAGTGAAAGTAAAATGGAGCAAGTAAAGTTATCTATCTACCTACCTGCCTACAGCAGGGAATGGTGGGTGAGGTGGTGGACCCAAAATGCAGGGAGGAAGGTTGCACCCAGAAAAAAATAACAATTTAATAAAAAAGATAACGAAAGGAAAACAAGGTCAAAAACTACAAAGTAATATACTGTACCAAATATTGGAAATAAACTAATTACAAAATACTTGAACACTAAACTTCAGGGAACTAATCAACAGAGCAATCCTACATCGACAGAAACAACTTTGACAAGGACACTTCGACAACAACGCCCGACAAGAACTGAAAGGAAACAGGAAACTACGCTCAAAACTAACGAGACAACAAGGAGCACCTGGACAAGAAACAATTGGAAGACTGCGTTGATTGACCAACACAAGAGAAACAGGTGAATGGAGACAGGTGAAAGCAATCCCACTGACAAGGACAGACAATTGGGGAACAGAAACATGAACTTAACACATGAACAAAACACCACAACTCCAAAAAACAATAAAAAAAAGAGAGAAAGCCCAAAACAGAAAATAATAGAAGCCCAGGATATTAAAACACATAACACAAACACCAACAGAACATAACATCTCTCTCTCACACTGAATCAAACCAAATTGAATAGATACTCCTTAAAAGCTGAATTGTTCTTGAATCACATTACACACCATGTGTAGGGTTACATATCAAATTATCTTTAGCTGAATAGTGAGGCTAAGCGACTAAAGAAAATGGATGGGTGGATGAATAAATGCACACTCCTAGTTCCACTGTGTAAAAATAGATTACCTGCTATTAATCTTAATATATGTTTTAAACAAAACAATGCTGTATGTTAATATGAAATAACCAGTGTTGCAGTCTTCTACTTCTGCCTGTCTCGACAATTTTGCATTTGGAGTGGTTTAGGCAACATTTCTATGAGGACCATCACACATGACAAATGATTGATGAAATAAAATGACCGAGGACTCATTTGTTGCCGAAAGATGGTGTAAACGATCAAGACGTCAAAATCGCAACGGTCATTTTTGGCTGACGTTGCTCGATCGATTCATTCAACAACATGTTTATTATTGTGTCTTTATTTTTGCTGTGGTGAGGAATGACACTGTGTCATACTAGGAACTGTTTCTGATAAGTTTTTCCTCTCATGGAGCCGAGCAATAAAAACAACGTGCAGGGTCGAAAAGAGCTAACAGATGATTGGCGGGATGTTTTACCCAAATGTCTTTCTCATCTTAACACCCTTGTTATTGGCGCTTGTTACAAGCAGTTAGTGGGATTCCTTTTTAGTGCGCTACTTATGTGGTGATCAGATATCGTTATGATCTGGCACGACCGCAGGCGAGAGAGAGCATGTTGTTGTCGTTTCTGTCCTCAGATGCCTTTTACACGTCTTTTACATGTCTCTCTGTTCTTTGTCTCCATGTTTCTGCCACCTTCGCTTCCTCTCTTATGTCAGAGCATCCTTCTTCCCAACATCGGCCCGCGCTCTCCGTCCTCCCAAACTTTCCCATGCGGCTTGTCTTTACGACCAGCGCCCCCCTTGCTTTTTCCCACCGGTGTTTTCAATTTAGCAGCGCTGTGAACCAGTTCACGTTGTAACGTTATCAATTAGCCCGAGACTCCGCACATTTAATGGGCCCAGGAGCTAGCTTTGGTGATTTACTGGCTGCGAAGGAGATGGAAGGGAGGGATGTGCAGACATGGGCTGATATGAGGGCTTTCTGTGGGAACCGAGTCGATGTGGTGTGTACCTTGAGGATTCGGTCCTGTGTGCGGTTTTTGGTCCCAGTAGAAATGTGGTTAAAAATCCTTAAGATGAAAAAGCTTGTGAGAGGAAATGCAAGGGAAAAGGAAAACATTTGATATTTTCCGCGGGGTCAAATGCTTCATACGTTTTGGATTTCAACCACCCGTTCTAGTTTGTATTCTGGATTGGCTATGATAGCCAACACTGACCCAGTTATTTTAATCTTAGATTTTGGATACCATTATATGGCGCACATTGGATAATTTAGTCAAACGTATTGTGGTTTTAATTTATCGAATGTTGAAACTGACAGAAGCGGAAGATCCTCATGTTCATTAAAGATTTATGCAAACACTCACTATACACAGTCCCTAATGTAATCAAAACCTGGGAGTTATGTGACCTTACAAAACCTTGACCTTCCAACATAAAATAGCTGAACACATTTAACACTGCACAGCTTCAGCTAATAAGTCAGGAAATGCAACCATTACCTAATAAAAAGCATGTCTGCAGTCAAAACAGAAAAAAATAGTGCTAAAAAATGAAAACTGACAAAAAATGGCTTCAGTTGATTATTTAACAGACTTTGACAGATGCACATCTTACTATTTCTCCTGTATTTGAGGCTAGTCCCAAGTGTTAACTGCAAACTTTACTTTGGAACATCAGGAGGAAAAAGTGCCATTCTATTTTGTCAATTAATATTGAACCACTATCCAACTTGTTGGTCGCAAATTTGCTCAAACGTAGGGTGTTCTTGAGTTTAATTTGGCAAAGAGCTTTGCCGTCACCACTGGGTGCTTTGCATTTATGCGGTAGGCGAAACTTGAGCTGCTTCTGTGCTAAGCAAGCTCTTTCTTACTCAAAATGCAAAATAGTCAACTTTTATTGCTGTTGAGGCATTTTTTAAGTTAAATTTCCCTATCATTTTCACATGTGCGTCTACTTTCACATCTTCCTTCTTTTCCTGAACGTGCCCTCTCGCCCACAACTGGAGCCTATCAACCTAGGTGCATAAGAAGCTTGATGAATGAAAATGGATCTAATCAGCATACAGAAAGTATAAAATTAGACTTTAACAATCAGATTAACATAATTTTAAAAATAACATTTCAGACATGACTGTAATTAATTGAACACAATTAACCTGTGCATCTGACACATTAAAAATATGTTCAAGACTCTTCGAAATTAAGACTACAGTTTTTTTTTAAACAACTTGCTATCTTAGGCTTGATTAAAATTATTTTCAATTATATAAGAAGTTTATATTAAAATGTACTGATGACAAATCCATGCATATTGTTAGCATCTGGCCAACAGGTCATTGGTGAATTTCATTACAAATAAAAAATGACGCTGGTGGTCAGTCCACAGATGAGGGTGTTTTTTTTTTGTTTTGTTTTTTATAAATAATTGATCATTTAAAGTGTTGAAGACAGCTTGCTCCCTCAACATGCAATGCTAATGATAAAAAATACAATAAAAATGATAATAATAATTATAATCATAAAATTAAATGATAATAAAAATAAACATTATTCGGGTCTCCTGAGGTGCCGATTTTGGAGATCTACAGTAAGCACTTTACAATTGCATTATTAAAGCACATGAACACGCTTATCTAAAAAAGGCGATTTACAAACTCTACCATGTAAAAATATCGAGATAGAAGCCATCCAGTACTATATATGCTTGCATTTACAAATGAAACAGCAGTAACAACAGAGAGAATTAAAGAAAAAAAAAACAAACACATACTTTGTGTATGTATATGTGTGCATATGTGCGCGCCCGTTACAAGAGACCAGAGTGGAGACCTGAGTGGGGTTAGTTGGCTTGTCAGTACACACCAGTGGCCCCCGTGGTGTCCCTCAGAGTCTTCCTCTTAATTACCCATCATTCCTCCCAGGGCCTGGCCCCTCACAAATTACGACACATTGTCCATCGCCGATCGGCCTGTCATCGCTCGGCTCCACATTTCAGAGCGCGGCTCATTGTGGGCTGAGAGCAGCGCTTGGGGGCCGAGATGAGACGCACACAACACAAGTGTTTGTGCGTGAGTGTGTGTGTGCAGATTTATACACTCCTTCTCTGGCTATTAACTGTGGTGCCAGCTGACTCTGTGACCCAGACGCTTTTCTGCCACTTCAGCAGCACCAAATGACATTGGGACAGTATGAATATCCACTACGCGCCAGTGTACAGCCTGGTGTATGAGTGTGCGTGCGTGTGTGTGAGTGTTTGTATCGGCCTCGGTGGAAAAGGTCTTTTCTGTTGATTATCAGCCTAAGTGCATCGCTAAGGCGATGAAGAGAAGACATTCTGTTCTCCATAGGTTGATGAATGTCATGAGTGAAACCCAGAGACGCTGTTCTTTGAGCAAATAATGCTGTCACGAAGCTCACTTGTCAACAAGGCCGGTGACTCAATCCAAAAAGAAGACAATTACCAAAAGGAACACGACACAACTCAACTCAAGATCACAACAAAGCCTGCAATCAACAGGCTATACAGAATATAACAGTTCTTGCAATAATGTCGACATTTTTCATAAAATGTAGCTCTGTGTGTGTGTGTGTGTGTGTGTGTGTGTGTGTATAAGCTCATTTTCCATAACTTATATAACATCATCAAACTGCCTGGTCCATCTGTCCTTTTAAAGAACATGCTGTGGCTTACGTGCACACACAAGACAGTATATATTTTTTTCATCTCATTTAATATTTTATGCAATATACATACACAGGGTGATTTCAGCAAGGTTTAAAAAAAAAGTGTCAAATTTTAATTATGAGCAATTTCTACAGAATCGTAAGTGAATGCTGAAAGCTGAATGAACAATTATGGAAGTATGTGGACACAGCATTGAATATGATATTGAATATGATATCACAATTTGGAATTATATGGTGGCTATATGGAAATTACAGAGGAAAAACAAAAGGCATGGAATGTTGTTTTATTTTGATATTTTGAAAAAAAATGTGGTAGGTAAAACATGAACAGTTTAAGGTTGGAACAGGTGAAATCATGTAGAAGTTAGAGGAGAAAAAAGTAAATATTCAAATTTTTGGTTATTATTTCGAGAAAAAATAAATAAGTAGTGATAAAGATGAGATGAAAAGTTTAAATCTGGAATGTAAGAACTGGTCGAAAATAATTGTGAAATTACAGATAACTCGAGCTAGCTAGACATTTTTTTTCTTTTTTTCTTTTGTGTAAGACATTGTGGGCAAACAACTGTGCAAGGAATGAGATGAACACTGTCCTTCAACTTCTCTGGAATTCCGGCAACAAAATTCCCTTCATCTTTGCTGAAGAAAGTCACTTGAGAGTCTTGAGAGCGCCAAGTTGTTGCATCAGCTGAACATTAAAAACGGACTGAAAAACAAACACATAGTAAACTATAATTGTAGGCTGTGGCAACGAGGGCTTTTAATTTTACAAGTTCTACCTAATATCAGCCTAAATGCGAGTAAAACACTAATTAATAATCGCAAGCACATGCTGTACAAAGCAAGGATTTTTTTTATTGGGGTGTTAGATGTAAATGTGATTAAAAAGTGCAATAACGGCCGCTGAAGCACTTCGCCCAACTTGGCAGAGTGGCACGTTTTACAGGCGAAATTACGGCCTTGATTTAATTTAAAATCATAATTGCCTGGACTTTTCATGATGATAAAGTGCGCTTGCTCAACTTTCCATGCGGCAATAAAGTGGACCACAACATGTCATGTGTAGAAAGAATGTAACACCCAGCGGCACCCAAAAACAAATACCTCTTAATTATGAGCAATTCCCTATAAGTGCTCATTGGGACACATGAAAGCATCAGTAACTGTAAGAGCTGGAATGTGGGGTTGAAATGATGGTTGGGGGGGGGGGGCATTGTGCCTCGGCTGTTAAAAAAAAAAAAAAAAAAAGGTTTTCCTCCCAGCTCTGAGGTTGGGTGTTCCCATCTAGAACCCAGCCTTCCTGTGTGGCACAATCTATTTTCGATTGAAAACATTTATCAATTGAAGATGATTTGATTGACAATGATTTCTGTTTCAAGCTATAGCTGTGCAAAGAATCATCATGGTCTACTTCAGTTTGCTAAGCAAGTCACAATGAAAAATGGAGACTTTAGCTTTTATTTTTTTTACACTTATTAAGTTTTGAATTGTAAGGAAAACAAACAAAAACAGCTTGTGAAACACAACTGCTACTCTAGTCTTTATTTTGATTCATTGACATTGCAACGACAAGATTGGAAGACAGAAGCCTTGTTATTTGATTGGGTATCGTAAACATTAGTGACTTGATGAACCCTTTACTGCACAGGTGACAAATTCCAGTCCTTGATGGCCGGTATCCTGCGTGTTTTCAAAACTTCTCTGATTCAAATGATTATGATCATTTTCAAGCCCCTGCAAAGTTTACTAATTAGGTAATCATTCGAATCAGGGGTGTTGGGGAAAGAAAAACAGAAAACATGCGGGATACCGGCCATTGCGGACCGGAGTTTTACACCTATGGCTTACTACTGTAATTAAGGCAAACACGGAAGTGTTTTCAAACGCATTACTCTTTTTGAAATATGTCAGCTTTTACAAATTGATGCAAAAGCCCACTTTAGATATTTGCAGTTCTTAACGTTTGATGCATAGATGGAACTGCATTTGAATGCACCGCGTAGTCAGTGTCTAACACTGGATAATCATGCCATATCATTCAATGACAGAGTAATTGGTGTTTGTTTTCTTAATCTTAATCAGCAGTTGAACTTGACTTTTTTAATGGCAGCGTTGATGTTGGTATAGACTCACTGCAACGCCAATAAGAATAAATCACAAGGAGGAGTAAAGATAACTGGTAGTAACCGCCTACGTCAAAATGAAAGCGCGCTACGGCCTTTGCATGGAAATCGATGTATTATATGGAGGCTTCCATTTTGACATCCGAGTTGGCCTTGGCAGTACATCGTTGGTGTGTGATGTAATCTTGTTGGCTCTTCCTTAGCAGTGTGTGGCGGGCGTAGTTAAACAGAAGCCGACAGGATTTGCTTTTTGGGCGTAAGATGCTTCTTGCCTGAAGTGAGCTGATGGTGGAATAGAAAATGGATGGTTAGAAGACTACTCTAAAAGCAATCACTTCCTTGCCATCCCTCTATCACCCAGAGAGGGAATGCAACAGGGGTGATCTACATTTGGTACTGATTAGGACGAAGCAAATTTTTAAAAGAAGGAGTCAGGGGGGGCTTGGAGACCACAGAAGTCCCACACATGCATCAGAAGGCTCCTTCTAATTTAGATGTCTAAGAATTCACGGTCTCGTGCCAGTAAGTCTCAGCCAGCCAGCCACGGTGAAAATAAATGGTAAAGGGCAGTACGCGCTTGGCCCCATTTGTTAGCTATTAAAATATTTTCAATGTGACATATTAATTAAGAGTGTTGCCTTGAAGGACCCGAGCTGGTGAATGTGAGCGTGGTGTTCCATGCACGCTGCAAGACGTAGCCTGCTAGCGGACACAAATACGTTCACTGATGATCGCTTTCAATCATCTGTAACTTATCATGTCTTTACAAAACAGACACACATCTATGGAGATGACTCATGTTGTGTTTTACTACAAGTTCAAGATCATTCCCTCGTCCCCAAACACAGAGGAAGTGGACAAAAAAAACAAGCAAACAAAGGAAAAGTAATATTTTCGACATGCTCTCTACATGCATCTATACTTGAAATTTGTTCTAACCTTTGGTTGAAAATGAGACAGAATCCATCTCTCAAAAAATCTGCATAACATTGGCGTTAATGTAGCGTTGGCATATATATATATATATATATATATATATATATATATATATATATATATATATATATATATATATATATATGTTCTGTCCTCCCAAGATGTTAAGGTGGTTTTCGTCAAGGTAGACAGACAGCGAACTGCAAAATGAGGGCAACTTCTTTAATAGTTGTGTCGTTCTCACTCATTTTAATTTTGTAAAACTGCAAAGAATATATACCAAACGTAAGAATACATATGCAAAAATTACATCTTACCAAATGTAGACAATGTAGACAACTGTGAAGATTAAATCAAACATACAACCACAAATAATGTTCTCTTCAATATGAAATGCTAATAGGCTAACGCAAAAATGCTAACAAGCCAACACATTCAAAGGCAGCACAGTTTAACATGCTGATATAAACTAACATTAGCCAGCTTATTAGCTATAATGACACGAATGGCCAACCATGGGCATATTAGGGTAAATAATATTCCACTAAAGAAAACGACTCACAGACACTCGTGGGCCAGCTCTCGTAAGGACGGACAACAAACGTGTGGCATCGACATAACTGCTCCCAACTGGAACACCTCCCCCTCCCCTTCAGAAATGCACTCCCAACAGCGGCCAGAGGCGGCGCTAAAAAACGAAAACCAAGGCACAAGTCTAACTGTTTTAACTGCTCCAGAACAATATATATATATATATATATATATATATATATATATATATATATATATATATATATATATGCCATTATTCACAGATAAAAATAATTAAAATAATGTATTGAGAACTAGCATATAAATAGTGACTTCTGCATATGATCACAACCGGATGCTTCTTAAAATAATAGAAAGTTCTGCATTTTCCTTTGATACAGTTGCCTCACTAATGAGAGTAATGACTGTTTTTAGACTGAGAAAAACAAAACAAAACTGAATCTCCTAATATGTTTGAGTAACAGACAAAAAAACCCTTAGGGGCTTTGTCTTCATCATGTGGATTGTCTTTGTCTCTCTCAGAGAATTAGAACTCTAATAACTTTCATCCTCAGTTCCCGTAGCGTCACTAAAATGTTTACAATAAGAAGGCAGAAAGCTCCTTTGGTGAAGCCGTGCATTCATTACACAACCTTTGACTCAATCCAGTGTGTATAAATATCTCCATTTCATTATGGAAGCCAGTCAAATATTTGTTTCTGCCCCCCACCCCCTCCCCTACCACCACCCTAAACACACACACACACACACACACACACACACACACACACACACACACACACACACACACACACACACACAATATAACATAAATTGCTGCAAGCTGTTGTACTTGGAAAAGGCATTCTCAAGACGTTTGTCTCTTGTCCAGCTAAATGTTGCACTTAACGGACTATTGGCAGCCAGTGTATTCACTGAGTATCACGGTCCCTTCAGGAGACCTTTGGTTTTTAATTGTATTTTTTTTTTCCCCCACTGGTCTCAGTTTGTTGTACTTTCTCAAACATATTTTGTTTAATCTTGGGTTTCACCAACTAGGAAACTTTCCATATGATATGTCATTTTGAGGAGACAATTGAAAAAAGTGAAAATATCAGAATAAAGCAATATTCTGCAGTTCTGGACAGCATGAGTGGGTGATTTTCAAGTACAGTACAGTTTGGACTACACTTGCGGCTTAAAGTGTCCCATGGATGCAGGGAGGGAAAAATGTTTTTCAAGAAAAACTGCATCCAAACATGTTTTTGGTTTCATGGTTGTATGAAACCAAGCCCAGGGGAGACTGACAAAACAACATGTGCGCAGCTGTACTTACCAGCAGGTGGCAGTAATGTGGCAAACCAGCGTTGACAGCCGGTATTTTATTCCATTGTCTCTCGTTCAAAATGCGGCATTTTCTTGGTCAGAGTCTGAGAAATCTCAGTCATTCTTACAATTTTTTTGAGTAAGCACTGATAGATGGAAGGATTTTTCATCAGTATTTATAAAATGTCAGACTGATTCAGCTTCATTATAGTCAGACCAAGAAAATGATGTGCATTGAATGGGGGACAATGGAAGGAAACACCGGCGGTCAACCATGTATGTCAAATCTCTGTTTCCTGGTGTCAAGTATGGCTTTGTTTCCTCAAGCTTAGTTCAATACAACCGTCAAAACTGCAAACAAATTTGGATGCAGTATTTTCTGATAAACCATATATATTTCTCCTTTTGAGCACTGCAGATACACTAAAAAAAAGATGTGTTACGTATTTTCCTACGTATACGTATATTTTCCCATGTTACACATTTTTTTCTAGTCTTCTAACTTCTTTTTGACATAACAGACTTTGTAAAATAGTTTGCTATAGTGTAAGTCTACGATGAAAGACTAAAATTTTGAAAATCCAAGCAAAGAAGAGTGTGTGCGACGCAGATTTGTTTTGTTTTCATCATATTGGTTTAAAGTTTTTGTTGCAGAATTACATACTAAGGAGAGGAGCTGGACAATTGTTCGTCCATTGAGTAGTTGCTAACAGAATGCCCATCTTTGGACAGTGCTTTATCAACAGACGTAAACTTGCTTCAGTCGATGCTCAGTCTCTGTATTTTTTTTAATCAAGGCTTTGCATCATAAAGCATACGCTAAAAATGAGGAAGTGCGCGCCGGAGGTTGGCTTTCCATCAGCGAATTGTCGCTTTGGTGACGAATCGCCCAGCTCTGCAAATGAGGAATTTCATATGGCTCCTGAGTCATTTTTCAAAAGACCATCTTGAGAGCGAACCTGTGACTATTCTCTAGCAGGGGCATAGATTAATGTAAAAGGAATGATGAAAGCCGTACAATTAGATGGAACACAGAGGGCCGGCACCACACTGGGCCACTGCAGCCATGGGAGATGACCCCTAGGTGGCAGCCTACCTCATGAATCCTACACTGTAATAATAATGTTAGTCCAACTATAGAAGCTATGACTGTTATTTGCTCAGTGGGCAATAAAAAGCTGTGCGTCTGAAGCCGAGGTAAGTTATGATCAGTCGCTCCCGCCCTTGAAACGGCAGCTTGATAGGATCTGTTGTGTGCGCTCTCAGCTTGTCTTATGTTACTGCCATCAAAGAGGCCCCAGTCGAGCTGAATGGAGGATGATGTGTGTACTGCCTCTGCTTAGTGAAGGCATTTCCAGCTGGCGCCAGCGCTGAGGAAACCCACTGAGACACACAACAACACATACAGACATCGGGGTCAGCCCCGACCCACCCTCCTTTTGCCTCAATCCAACTCCCCTTTTTGGGCCAGGCTGCCTTGCTCTCTTTTCCTCTTTCTTCAGGATGCATCCATTTTACCAAACATTATGGATCCCAATTCATTTCGATTCATCAATTAGGGGGAGGAGTGAAGGTTGAAAAGCCCCTGGCACCAAATGACACTGAGCTGAGACCAAAATTAGCTCAGGTTTGATTGCCACTTTTATTGTTTGTATTTTGCACAGATAAACAACTGTACAGCGTTATACATAGAGGTATTCCTGAGAAACAAAAATTATGACATGACTAGTGTTAGCACAGAACTATGGCCCAACTCCTGGGAAAGTCATCAACATCCAAAAAGCCTACCTGCGATTTTCTGCTTGGGTCCTTGGGCTTTTTACATGATGTTAGAATTTCAAACAAAATATGATATAGATTTACCAAGTGAAGAATATTTCAATAAATATCCAATAAAAACTTTGGGACTCCGTTCCTTTTGCAACTGAAACTAGCATGTGACAAAAGAAACCTTCATCATGGAATTTAGACTATGTTTAAGGTTTACAACAGCCACGAACACTCATAACCCTGAATTACTGATTCCGGGCACTTGTGGGAAAATATGTGAGTGCAAATTAGATGCAGATGAATATCTATTGTACATGTGGATGTAATTGTTGGTACCATTTAGTTATAGAAAGAAAAAAAACAACAACAGTAGTCACACACACACACAAATTTAAACTAGCAAAAGTGCTCTGACTAAAAACATACTATCAATCAAGAAATATATATATATATATATATATATATATATATATATATATATATATATATATATATATATATATATATATATATATTTCTTGATTGATAGTATGTTTTTAGTCAGAGCACTTTTGCTAGTTTAAATTTGTGTGTGTGTGTGACTACTGTTGTTGTTTATATATATATATATATATATATATATATATATATATATATATATATATATATATATATATATATATATATATGATTCTACTAAGGTTGAGGATGAGTTGAAGTGAGTGGATATAGTTGATATAGTTATTCATTCTTTATTATCTTCAATACATAATTCTATCGATAAGTTTTAGAGACCAACAATGTTTGTCTATAATCACTGGTTAGCAACCGCGATTAGCATTAGCATTGACTATTTTTTAAGGTCAACAAACACATACTACTATTCACTCTACACATCCATAATGTTAAATTAAGTTACACAAGCAATAATGTCCTTAAAGACACTTACACACGATGCTTCAACAATGTTCCAGGAGTAAACTTGAGAGTGGAGCAGCCTGTTAGCTACTGTGAGGTAAATAAACGTAACCTCCGGGTCTTCTTCTTCTTCATTTTTTTTTTCTTGACGAGCAGATTGGGCATGCTAAAGTGCCCCTACTGTTGATAATTTGAGAGCCTACAACCGAGATTGTTATGTATTATTGTATGTACTGTATTGTGTATTGTTTCGGGAAGCTCAATGTCCTAATACTGTCTTTAAGAAAATCCCCTATCAACTAAATCAGAAAATGTTTTAAAGGACACATATAATTTCCCCTGTCCTTGTGTGTCTAGTTTTAGAATTGCTAACCTCCAGAACGAAAATACAAGTTGCAAGGTTTGGCTTGATTAATAAGAAAAACACAAATAGGAGACTGATGAATGAAAGAATTCCATTTTTTTTTTATTTATGCCCATGCAGTGACATCCGGGCAGATGGATGTGATGTAAGGACAAGCTGTGCTGTGATCTCAACACCTACACACACAAACACGCATGTTCAAAAACATAATAATGAAATCACTCTTTTAAATAAAGAATATGAGTGGGGAAGAGTGACAGTTATGACACATAATGACACCAACAATTATATTTTTAAACTGGCATCATACAAAAATAATGTAACGTAAATGTCAATAGTGAAGATGAATATATAATTGCTTTTTAATGTAAGAGAAGATATAATTGATTGAATGAAAAAAAAGTTCACATGAGCATATTCAAATAAAAATGAACAATACAACTGCCTATAGAAAGAAGCTATACAATGTAAACATATTACTCTTGCGCTGACATAAATAGCTACATCAGATACATTCATATTTTAAAATCACAATGAGACTTTATGTCATGTACTTGCATAATACTAATAAAATTGCAATTATTCTCATATGGACTGGTAACATTCATTTCTGACACTAACATATTACTACTTATTTGAGATAAGTTTAAAAACGGTAGCGTAATCTTGAAAATGATTCCGCAGGAGAAAATAAGGACACCAGGCAGATGTCGATAAATTGCGTCACCTTCAACATTCCACCATCTCCCGCAAATATAGTGAATTCATGTGGCGTAAACTGATATAAATTAGCACTCAGTGAAACTGCAAGAGACATTTTCCAACATTTTTTCTTGCCTCTGACCACGACTTCTAACACACGCACTCGCACTCACACACAATGCGATTATGGGATGTATTGAATCACTGGCTGCCCGGTGAGCAAAAATTCATTCCTCTCCCTCTGGTTCACCTTTGACTGGCTGGCTGTCATGTTTGACGGCGTCTGTCTCCTTCAGAGCTCTGATGACCGGCAACCATGGCGATGGCATCTCGGGCCCCGTCCTCTTGACCTGGTTGAGGCGGCTGAGAGTGGCGTAAAGCCCGGAGTTGGCGCTGCCTTGCATGTCTGCGGGATTCTGCTGCTCGCTGGAGAACATCTCCAGAGCAGCCGGAGTGCATTGCCTTTGCTGTTGTCACAGAAAGAACATGGTCACGTCCAGACTCATTAGATCTGCTGGAACCCAGCAAAGTGCCACAAGGGCCTTCAATGCCTTATTTGAAGGCCTAAACATCAACAAAACCAAGCACCTGCATTCAAAACTGTACAAGTTTTAAAATATTGTATAAATATACTTCCAACATTCCTTTTGTCTTCTTTTGCTGGATTTTCTGCACTACATGACATACCGTATTATTATGCACAGTCTCAATTATGGAGTATATTTCCATACTTGACCCATACATATGGTGCACCGTATGAAAAGGCGCATGCTCAAACAAAATGAACATATCTGATGTTCTCTGATTGGTTTATTGCTCCAGCGTGCATACTGTACATTTTACGAAATGTTTATTATAGGGCACACTGGTGATTTTTGACAAAATTTATGACTTATTTTATTTATTATTTGCACCTTATGGAATGAAAAATTATGTAATTTCATAGTGTTTAGTGGAACAAAACAATAAGCAAGCGATGTCACACAAGATAATGCTTCACAAATTAATGCAAACCTTTCTAAACTGACTGTGTCAGTGGTTCCATCGTCTTTGTCCAAAGTAATAGCAGATGCTTGCACGTCTTATTTTGATTAAACCTAAAAGGTAATCAATCTGCTTTCATGAAAGACAACAGAAATCAGAATTTATTCTGAGGCTAAAATCAGAAGATTTGAACAATTTTAAGTTAAGCAATAGTTCTAAAAAAATACTCAATTATTAAAATAGTTGTCGATAAATTTTTGATTTTCAATTAAATAATCAATTACTTGTTAATTAATCAATTACTTTGACAACTCTATTATTATTGCACAGTAAGTAACCTACTACCTGCTATACGTGTTACAGGGCCAACTTGTAAACTTTGCGGATATCATGTGTGTGCAGCAATAATGAGCACGAAACATCTCAAAAAGTATCAACCGTGCTCTCGTCTTCATGTCTCTAGCGACACATTAGCTGGGAAAAAAAATACGACTGTACTCGACAAAAAACTTCAAAGGCTTCATCATTCCGCCTTCCCTGCTGTCCCCTCATAGCTAAGCCTTTAATCACACTTTAGTCACGCTCACCCCTAATTAAAGACCCCTTCGGTTCACAGGCGGGCATCCTGGCTGCTGCCTGACCAGAAACCAATTTCTATCCCCCCCTCCACTCTTTACTCCCGCAAGAGAGCATCTTTAACTAACATGCGTGGTGGTGCTGCTTTGGTGCACAATGCCCCCGAGGTGTCGTTAGGAAATAATGACTTTCCTGCTCTAGTGTCGAAAGAAAATTCTTCTGAAGTGACGGATGCGAGGGTGTGGCGGGAAAAGAAGTGCCCACTGAGCCGCGTCTGTGTTCGACTAACATACAGTAAAGTTCAATTTAGACTGGATGACTTGATAAGCAACTCCCCCTTGTGTTTGTGTGTGTGTGTTGTGTACCTGAAGGATGAAACCCTGTGGGCAGGTAAGGCGGTCGTACCACATGGCTTTGTACATGAGCAGGAGGAGGAGGCTGGTTAGGAAGGCCAACATGATAAGGATCAGACCTGTGATCTGAAGAACACACACGGATACACTCAAATCAACACGTTGACATTTATAGTTAACCATCCCCAGGCAGGTGTAGCAGATTTGCAACAATGAAATGAGAATCCCCTAAGTATTGCACATTCATGTTTTATGCGCCATTTTTGAGGCCATTCTCAACTACACATGGCAATGAATTGTGTGGTCGCGAATATGTAAATCCAAAGATCAACAGTCAGATGAGAACCTGTACTCACAAACGTTCTAAAGCAACATTTTTCATGGTTAAGATAGGACCTTGGGGCTCTTAATTTGAAACACAGGATGCTTCTGGTATCATTCAGCATCTGATTAACAAAACATCTATCCATTTTCTAGAGTCGCAGGCTTGTTGGTGCCTATCCCAGCTGGCTACCGGCAGTAGGTGGGCGACACCTTGAACTAGTTGCCAGCCAATTGCAGGGCATACAGAGACACACCAAATCACACCAAAGGACTATTTAGTATGTCCAGTATTTGTTAAGAAAGCATACTCTGAATAATACAGTATGATGTGCAACACAGTGGTCCCTTTTTTTCGTGGTCAATTGGGGTCGGAAAACCCCTTTCCCAAAGTAGTTCCCAAGTGACATACTTTATGAGAAAAAAACCCAAAACAATTTCACTTGACCCACCGAATTGGGATTTTGTGTTTACTCCAATCAAAGGAGCATCAAAAAGGAAGTCAAAGGGGAAACATCCTCCACAAAAATGTTTTACGCAGGCCCACTAGTCTAAACACAATGTCAATAGTGAGTTTGTGGAATATGAATTAAGCAGCACAATTCACCCATTTATGTATATCCATTTCAGCGGCCATTTTTCAACTTGTCAACTGAAAATGACATCACTGTTGCTCATAGCTCAGATAACAACCAATCACATATCAGTTTGCAAACAGTGGACAAGCATACACCCGGCCTCCATCGATGCTGTTTTTTTTCAACCGAGGTGGATGTTATGTCAACTGTGGAATTGCTGAGTAAACTCCGTTTCTGATCCGTCTCAAAATGTCATGCAACCCCTAGTCTCCGTCAAACTAGCTCTTTTTTTAAATGAGAAAAAAAAACTGAACACTTTCTGCAATGCTGTTAAATTGAGAGAAAAAAAAGGTTTGAAGAAATTTAAAGATTCTTTACTAAGGGGCGATTGGTAGTGGTGCATTTCACAGTGCTTGGAATTAATAACAGAGCTTTAGAAAATACATGGACTATAAAATGGACCATCATTTATTTATATGTGCTTCCCTAAACTAGACAGGCTTCTTGTGTTTAATAAATGCTCATCATATCTCCCAGTGCAACCCCTGTGTGGCAATGAAGCTCTGTTCAACTTAAAGCATGAATACAATGTATTATTGGTCTGTCTATTTGTGTGTGTGTGTGTGTGTGTGTGTGTCCATGTTTTTTTTTTTTGCAAGGTGTGGACCAAATCCCAGGTTTTACTGTCTTTGGAGGGACCTCTTGCACTTGTGGGGACTATTTTGGTGGACAACGCAAGATCAAACCTTTTTTTTTTTTAAGGGTCAAGACTTGCTTTTTAGAGTATAGGTTTGAAATGGACTTTGGTTGAGGTTAGTGTAAGTGTTAGGGTTAGTACATTTATTGCAATGGTTAAGGTAATGGTTAATGACTGGGAAATGCATTATGTCAATGAGGTGTGTGTGTAGTGTACCTTTACTCGGTCAGAGACGTCTTTGTACAAATTGATGTTTAGCTTCTCAATGCCGGGCATGAACAACTTGTTTTTCTTCTTCTGCTGCAGTTGGTAATGAGTCGCCGTTTTCACGATAACCTGAACAGAAAAAGAAACATGTAATGAAAAGTATGCGTGATGTAACAGGAGGAGACATCGCAGCAAAATGCAATCTGGTTACTCCATTTGCCATGTTGCGATGGCCATCATTTTGTTGCCATTGTGTCACGTTATCTGCGGAGAAAAGCAAGAGCGGACTTACTTTGTCGGCAAAAGACTTTTGGAGCTGGCTGACCTCCAGGGGTGTGATGAGAGGGATGTTATCAAAGCCATCATCTGCAGACGGCTGCTTCTCCATCTTATCAGACAGATTAGTGCCTAGCTTCACCATGACTGCACTGCTGCGGGCGGGACAGGCAACTCAGACCTACGAAGAGTTAGGTTGGAAGTCCTCCATGAGAATGGAAAACGTCATATAGATCAGGGGTCCCAAATCTTTTTCTTGTGAGAACCAAACAACTTTTCCCTTCTCTGATGGGGGCTGATTAAAACAAAAAGTATAATGATCACAGAGCTGTCTGAATGTAAAAATTTATTGTTTTCCACAAAGCCAAACATCACCAAAAACTGTACTAATAACCTGTTGTGGGACCTCAACAGATCACTGTCATTAATACCATTAATAAAATAAAACACTATGAAATAAATAAAAACTAAATAACCCTTACTGTTTGTAGATCTCCCTCATCAACTTCACTGTGAAAACCAGAAAGCAAGCAGGCCAAGAAACCGAACTAAGTGTTACAACACCGACTAGCACAAGATATTTCACTAGCATTGTTGTAGAATGGCTTTTATCCAAATAGATTTCATTATGTATATTTTTTAGACTCAAATTGGCTCCAAGTCGAAAAGGTAAGCTTACCTATTATGTATTAATAACAGCTTCTTGCATACATGCATGTGTCAGTTTCCAGCACATGGTTAGATTGAAAAAAAAAAAAAATAGAAAAACAAATAAAAAACTCATAGTGCATCTCCGGTATTGTTCAGGGGGCCGGATAAAATGTGTAGGCAGGCCATTTGTGGCCAGCAAAATTGGTTCGGTTATTATTTGCTGTGATTTATGTGCTGTTTCATAGACTAAAAAATATTTCAAAGGTGCATGTAAACACATTGCATCTTAGCCTCTGGCTAGTAGACATCAGAACAAGCAATATGGTTGTAGCAGAATGCTAATATGAAACTGCAATTCAAAATGTAAGACACAATACATGTATTTTCAGAAGGTCTTTTTAAACAAAAAAGCTTTAGTGTTCTTCTATACTGTAAATATGTGCTGCGACTGCAACAGTAAGAAGATTTCACTGAAAGGGGATATCTTGAATTGGTTGCCAGCCAATTGCAGGACACACCAAGACAAACAACCATTCATGGGAACAACCACATCTAAGGTCCAATCCAATACACTTATTATGCATGTTTTTGGAATGCCGGAGTGAGCCAGAGTGCCTGGAGGGAACTCACACGGGCTCGGGGAGAACATGCAAACTCCAAACAGGAAGACCGGAGCAAGCTGGACATGAACTCGAGACTCTAAACTGTGATGTGGACGTGCTAATAACTATACTGGAGTAAACACAAAATAGGAAGTCAGGAGTATTGTTTTTATTTAGCAGTAAATAAATTGAATAGCAATTCATCTATTATATTTTGATTGTATAAATGTTTCAGTAAAATGTTAAAAGTAAGAGTACCGGGATGTTTTTATTGTTTTACCGTATTTACAACAACTAATGTGCTTAAATACATGTCATAAAGAAGAAAACCAGAAGGCTAGTAGAACACATCAGCAAAACGATTAAAACCAAAACAAACCACTTAAAAATGTGGAAACGCTTGGCAAGCTCAATAACTAACATTTAAAGAACTTTTTATTTCGCAAAATCGAGACCACCTTGGCTTTTATTAACAGAAACTAAAGCAAATGCCTTGCTAACAGAAAAAAAAGTGGTGTTATTCCATGTTTTGTACTTTTAATTAATAGTTTGCATTAATATGAAAAGTGTTCTTTTTGACCATTCAAACCTCCACTAAAGACTAAATGATTTTTATTTTTGTAACAAAAATAAAACATTACACTAGAACCTTATTTGCGTTGTGAAAGACTTCCTTTTCCTGTCGATGGTCTGAAATGTGAAAAATGCTATAATTCACCTTCAAAGCTCTGTCTTGTGGTTCTCATTGATATCACCACTTTTTCCCTGACTAAACAAATGGTCATCCAAATGTGGCAGGAAGGAGTAATGAGTCATCCCTCTGCCATTCGCGCAGAGTAACCTTGTAGAGCCTACTAGCCCGCTGCTGCACTGACTCACTAATGACACGCAATAGGACTGATGAACATAAAGTCCTTTTTTTGGCAAGACTGACGTTGACCTGAAATGGGAACAGAGGCGTAACACTGCAAACCGTGACTAGTGTGATACGCCCAAGACTCACAGCAGACACCCTTTTGTGTTTAAATAGGCCAATTCATATTGGTAAGTGTGAATGCACACTTCGATAAAATCCCCACTTTGGTGAGTTTGCTCTAAAATGGTCATGAAAATACATTTGTGGCTTGCGTGTCAATTTGTCAAAGAAATCCATCTTTGGACACAGAAACAAATCACATGCAGTTTGCAACAGCTCTTTAAGGACGACCATTACTCATGGACATCCAATGTTGTTAGTACGTGGGTGGTGGAAAGTGTGAGAGCGATGAATCATCCTGATTAACAGCTGCGATTAGCAATTAGGTTGTGAGCTTCTAACAAAGCATTCACACATCCAAGAACGGAGTCAAATGGAAAGGGTTGCAAATAATATCAATTTCCATTTTAAGATAATGTCATGTGTATTTGTAAATCAATGTACTAATTTGTAAATGATGAACATTGACAATATTATGTTAAAAACGGCACTGTCAAGTCATTTGATTTAGTAAACACGGATTGTAAATAAATCGCGTCTTAAAGCGATTGCGTCAAAATGCTGTGCGCTATTGCGTTGCAACCAGCAGGGGCACTGCTGATCACTAGTCATATTTTATTTAGTTACTCGAAACAACAGACTGTGTAACATCTGCTGTAAAATTAAGTCACTAATGATCATGAACACCTGGGTAAAGCCTAATAAAATAAAGGGATTGATGCTTTGCACAGGAACCACTATAACACAATTGTGCAATAAGATGCTTCATGTTCCAATTACCGCAGGGTTTACGTTCCCCAAAAAAATCCTTCTGTAACCGAAATCCGCGAAGTAGAGATTGATTTTTTTTTTTTTTGAATTTGAGTAGTTTGTTAAAAAAAAAAAACAACAACAGCATAAAATCAGGAGGAAAATAGAGGTTGAATTATTTTTTAATAAATAAAATTGCCAGTTTTTTAGTGGTCTGACTTGTGAAAATTGTGAAAAAAAATAACCTGCAATATAAAAAGTTAGGGTTGTAAGTGAAAATCCGCAACAGAGTGAAGCTGCAATAACCAAACTACAATGAAACGAGGGAAATGAAAAACATACAGTATTAAGAAGCATTAAATTTGCTCATACCTGCAGGAACTTAAAATTTCATGTACCCCCCAGTGGTACTTGTGCACCCACTTGAGAATTTCTGCTAGAAAGAATAACAGTTCCAGGGGATTTAAGACATAAAATAAAGTACACTCTGTTTTATTTTGGGATATGCATTCCACACATACTCACTTCAGGTAAATACTTATGTATTCACAAAAGTGAGACCATATTACCAATAATTACAAATAATTTCAGAAGAGTTTCAAAAGACACACAAAACTGCAAGAATACAAAGAATACACTTCGAAATATTGTATGTACAGTATTGTCATGTCTGTGTGCCTTTTTGAGGCTGGCCCTGGTGGATTATGTCGATGAGATGGCGCATTGGGTGTCTCGATGTGAGCTGTGGCAGACAGCAGCTTCTGCATGAGTGGACACATTGTCTTCATGTTTTATTGTTAAAAGGCTGAAAAGCCGATCTTGATTATTGCTCTGCTTGCCCGCATTACAATTTGTATAGTGTAAATACTATTTTATGAGCTACGGATTTCTGAAACTAAAAATTTTAAAGAAAAAAAATTGCAATGAAGCAGCGGCCTGAAATTGCAGGAAAATATTGTAAATCCATTTTATGCAAGTTCTTTTGGACATCTCTATTGAGATCACCTTGGCACAGAAGCTGATTTAAAAAAAAAAAAATGAATAAATGATTGATACTCTTGCTCATATTGACTAAAGGAAATGCTGTGAAAAGCCATTCCTTCGTGTGACAAGTATTTTGTATGTCTCTCAAGTTTAGGTTGACTGCCCATGCAAATACGAACTTGCTGCATTGAAGCAACATGATCAAACAAAGGAGGCACAGGCAGACAAAAGAGCGTCAATTCAACAGCAAATCCACAGGACATGTAAAACTGGCGAACCATCTTTTTTTTCTGCGTGGATGATGTCACGATGTAGCTCCTCTAAACGTATGTGCTGGGAGCCATGGCTAATGCAGTTAACGTTGGGGAAAAAAAAAAGACAGTCAGTACCAGAAAGGTCCAGTGTGTCACCGACAAGGAAAAGGATGTCTTGACCCGCGCTAATCAAAGCCGATCAAATGAAAACATATTTCTTTACAACAGGATTGTAGGCGCTGAGCTGCAATATTTCTGCATCTAATTTTAGTTTGCTGCAGTCAGTAATAGAGAGAATGAACTTACTGCGGATGTCCGTGCTCGGCGGCCAGGCGGAGGTGATCGCACGCCACTGATGCTGCCGGGGACTTGGCTGTGAAAGATGGTTGCCGTGGTGATGTGTTGTGACCGCACTGCGCATGACACCCAGCTTGCAGCAGCTTCCGGAAGTTGAATATGAACTCAGCCTTGAGACTCATCTCATGGGAAATCTGCGAGGGATGATAGCACTGTGTTTTATTACAATATAAGTAGCTTTCATAGATTTAGCTCAAAAAGCCCTCAGATTTGCTGAAATTAACAAAGTAAACACTTACCTGTATTTGGAATTCAATGACAATTGACAAAAACAATAGTTTTTTTAAATTTGTTTTATGATGGCCACAAAATAAACATCATGATTTGCCACAAAAAATAAGATAATAAAAAATAAAGTGGAACAATTTTATGGATCACATTCAAACGACACTTGACAATTAAGAAATACTTAAGAATTACTTTATACATTCAGTACAGTAGCTAGCATAGCATAGGCCGGCTAGCATAGCATACGCCAGTGGTTCTCAAACTACCTGTACCCCTGGAGGTATTTTACATAATAATTACGAGGAAAATATGGCTATGCTGTATATCTCTGTGCTGGCAACCAGTTCAGAGTGTCCCTCGCTTACTGCCCGAAGCCAGCTGGGATAGGCACCAGTAAGCCTGCGCACCTTGTAGGGATAAGCGGCTATGGATTATGAATGGATATTTGGATGCCATAAATATTACAGTGAAATGAAGTTTAAAAGTCACTAACTGTGCATCCCGCTTACAGCGGGCTGCCCACTTATTTGTGGGTAACTATTCACATGATTATTCCTTTTTCTGTGGATAGTACCGCATATTATATTTTTTGACACTGGTAATTTTATACTGCCGACTCAAAAGATTCTTTAATCCGTTCCACAGCAGTTCTGGAAATTATCTGTGATGTTAAATTATCGGTGGTAGTTAAAGTTGCGAGGGTCAAAGGTTAGTAATCCAGGAGCACCCACCGTTCTTGTCTTTGACCTAGGAAAAGATTATCCGGTGACCTCTCTGACCTGTGACATCTTCAAACATTTTTATATCAGTACCATACCGCCAGACAGCGCTCTGAAAGTCTTTTTTTTAATGTGATCTGGATAAGCTCATTAGGTCACCGCAAGGGGGCTCTGAAGAATATGAAGATGTACATCATAAATTTGTTTAAGAGAGCTCAACATTTTCAAGCGAACAAAAGGCCCATGCTGTTCCGCTATTTGGCCTTCCTCAGTTCTAAGAATTTATTTGGCCTCTAGGCAAGCACTGGTCCAAAAATCTGAAGCCGTCCTGGCTGCTGCCTCCCCATCTCTCAAACCGTCAAAATGAGGTTACATTCATTATTTTGACCTCTACTTGGCAAGGGTTCTACATCAAGGAGGATTGTCGATTTGTCGCTTCACGCCGAGAGAACAGCCATGCTCACAATGTGAAACCGACAGCACTGGTATGAATCAATTATAGTGCACAACAGTGAAATTTTTGTCAGATTCAAGCAATAATTTGTATATTCACATTAATTCTGCAACATTGTTATAATAAATCTTTGTACAGTTTGTAAAATTGGTTAGAACTTTAGTCATACAGTTTTGGTTTTATTTTCCATGTTTAAGAGGAAGGTGAAACTAAATTTTCTGCAAGTCTGTCGTCTGTTCTAATTGAAACATGGCATTTATTGGGCCAATTTGCCACTTGCTGTCGACTGAACATGACATCACAGTCGCTCAGGGCTCAAGCAGTGACTAATCGCGGCTCACCTGTTTTCCGAGTTGGGTTGTGTGACGTTCACAATCTCAGCTGTGATTGCTCGTTACCTGACCAACCATCAATCGGCAGCAAGTTGCAAAATGGCCGCCCCTTAAGAACAATAAAAACAGGTATAATTTGCTGCTTACACAATATTATTCAGTACACTGTTTTCACTTTTGCTGCTCCATAGAACGTATCCCTAAAAAATTTTTGGGGGGATGACTTCAATACAAAATCAACTGACAGTCATTGTGCTTGTATACTGATAACATTAATTAACAGTTAGAATGATAATTTCATCAAGTTATTTTTGATTATTTGCAACAAAACTGATTTATTTAAAGTCTAAGTTTGCCCATGTCTACAAAAAAAAAGTGATTAGCACAGAAAAATCATTTAAACTATCCCACAATGAGGATAGTTGGATTTATACAGCATCAACATCCAAAAAAAAAAAAAAAACAAATACACATATTTTTACATCTAAGTAAACACCATGAAGTATTGACTGATAGAACAGGCCCACACGTGTTGAAGCAAAATGGCCCATTGGCACCTGTTTCTTGAAATCTTTTGGGCGTTGTATACAAAAAAATCTGTTGTGTTAAAAGGGAGAGTTGAGTTTAAAATGAGCAACTAAAGCGCTAAAGTTTTAGTTGGCTCTTTGGGTGATATAATTATGCTGTCAGAAAAATAAAATCCCAAGTTGTGATTTTGAATACAACACTTCAAGGGAAACTGAGTGGGGTAAAAGCAAATGTTTCAGCTATACAGAATAATAATTCTAGAAAAATACTCAACTAATACTTAACATAAGTCTTACATCATTTTCGTTTATTTAATCCCAGAGAGAATTTAACTAATTTATATGACATGCCTCAAACACATTAGAGTTGATATATAAAATCCAAATCTATACATGTTAAGCTAATTTCCTCCGACTTGCCTGCCTTGTAATTATATTGAATATATAGAAACATACTAGACAATCATTTTGTTGAATGTGCTCTATTTTGCACGAGAGGGAACAGCAGCACTACTCATAACGGTGTAACAGGAGTCTTTGGGGGGGGGGGGCATTCAAATACCAATGTAGCAAAAGAGGAATTGAGATTTTTGTATCTTTGTTTTGTGCGTTGCAACTCACCTTAAACACTTCCAGCATAGCTTTCAACTCGCATTCGTTTCAACATCAACTAATTCATCAAACGCGCCACCACGCGGGGAAAGGACCACACTACAAGACTTACTCATGAAATGAACTTCATTGAATTCCCAAGGGATGCTACTGAGAGCTGCACATTTAAAAAAATAAGTATAACGGTAATAGGTCATATTATGCGTTGGTGGAAAGAACATTCATTCAAACAAGTACTGCATAGATTATTGGGTCAACAAGTAAAAGCACAGGTGCTGATTAAAAGTTAGACAAAAAAAAAGCAGACTGAAATGTACAGTACTTTCAAAACACACACACGTTGGTACAGCTATATGTGTGATGACATATATTGACATAATGCATTCCTAGACCCTAACCTTAACCATCAGAAATGATTGTCTAATACAAACTCTAATACAACAAAAACACAAAAACAAAAATACAGTGGTAAGTCAACTTACTGACCATCCTTCCAAGCTTCTTTAAGGCAAGCATTGAGGCATGCAAAAATGATTCTCAGAACAAATGATTTACCCATCAAGAACCCCTTTTCTGTCTTCTTTTTGTTATTTTATCGTATGACCTGCCACAAAAGCAAAGGTAAAAATAAAAAATAGCAGCAGTTAGTCACTGTTGTTGTTGTTGTTGTTTTTTTTTTTGCTTTGCACAAAAATATTGTAATTCCCCAAACACAAGATGCACTTTTTTCCCCAAAAAAATTAAGGCCAAAAGACGAGTGCATTCCAAAAACAGTAACTTAAAGAATATATCTTTAATATATGACGAGCAGAGGGCGGACGTCAGTTGGCTGTTATCAGCCAGCTCCTGTTGCAGCTCTTGTTACGGCATAATTTTTAATATAAGCAGAAAGCAGGCTGAACCGACGTCCGAGTCCATCCTTGTTCACACGCTCTGTATTACTAAAACAGAAAAGATCACGTAAACGTTATGATGTCTCCAGCTGATTCAATTAAGAATGGCAAGCCGTATGCAGTCGAGTGCTCCGATTAGAGAACATGGAAAGGTATTCCATTTGACTGATTTATTAATTGCGATTTTTTTGGAATATACACAGTCATAAACTTGGTGAAACACAGATGCTGTGCAACCTTGATTATTTATGTCAAAAAAAAAAAACTTGAATGGATCAAAAAAAAAAAGACCTGTGTCACAAGGAAAAACAACCGCATCGAGCACATTTAACATTACACCGGCACAGCGTTCACTGACAGCTCAAATTGTGGGAAATATGAAACGCAGTTAACTTAACCGCAATAAATACATAACTTACTGATATGAACGGAAGGAAATATGGAGAATTTACAAATATGACATTTATGACATTCTACTCTTACATCGTCACCAAACTGTTGGTGCATCCTGTACACGGTAACCACAGAAAAACCAGAATTAGACTCTAAAATAAAGGGTGCATCCTATACACAATTTTGAGGAATTATTGTATTTCATTTAATAAAATTGCTTTAAGTGTTTTAACAAGTACAATATTGAAGTGTGCTTTATTTGTTATTGAAAAAAACATGTTATAAATGTTTGGGTTGTTTTTTTGAGGTGCTAAAACAGATGATTCAAATGGCGTTTTAATTCATTTCATTTGGTAAAGATGAATAAGGATACGAGCGCTCTCGAAAGCCCAATTTTCAACAAAAAGACAAGCATCCATTTTGTGTGTAGTCCTTGCGCAAAAAAAGGACACGTACCAGAGATCTCAGGAGGCCAAATGTCATCACAAGCAGGACACCGAGGCTCAGTCACTCCTTTGAAGTATTTCACCAGGCAGGGTTTGTGTATTTTAATGCCGCATGTTGGATTTTCACAGGTTTGGGCCTGAAAAATCAAATGATTTGATTATACTTTTGACACAAAAGACTTCAATAACCTTTGATTTTTCTCGATGTTTTTCAGGAGTGAACCTGGAGAACAATGTTGCGACAGATATGGCACACTTTGACTTGATCCTGATACATAGAGCGAATGTATTGCTCCATTTCAATGATGCATCTGGTGGATAGGCAGTATTCACCCTCGTTCTGCAAAGAACAAATTATTCCAGAGATGAATCAAAAAAGCCATTCTCCCGAAAAGTGTCCCATACCCCATCAAGTGAGGATCTACATTGGTTTACATACAGATATTACAAAAAAAGGATCAACTTTGCAATCCTTATTGTTATTATTGCTAGTTATATTATTATTCTAGACTACAAACCATATACTTATCGGTGTAGTCAAACAGGAATGTGCATCGAAAATTAAAACCCAAACTAGCCATGAACACTTGGAAGGTGTTGTACATTTAAATGGGTATGAATAAAAAGTTAATTGACACTTCAACATGACTGTTTTTGCACTTCATTTAATGACCACTAGATGTCCACCTTAAGCTGTATCAATGAAGCTGCGGCCAAAGAATGCTTCTAAAAGACAAGTATCGAATCGTCAGTGGTCCGGATGTCATTTGGGTTCATACTAGCTGACACTTTTTAGACTAATCTGCAACACCAAATGTATCTGCGACTGAAAAATAATATTTTTGTTGATGTATTCAAACGGGAGCAGGCCTGTGTGTGTTGAAACTTCTAAGATTAAAAAACATTCTTGCTTGAAGTAGGCCGTAATCGATACCTGATGTAGTGAAATGTATCATGTGTACCATTCATAAGCAGTCGACAGGAATAAAATTAACATTCAAATGTAAAAATCTAATTAAATCTATTACATTACCTGCTTTAAAAAAAAACATTCATATAATAACATGTTGGTAAAAAAAAAAAAATGCAAATAGCAATAGCTCAGATTTGAACAGTTGTTTTTCATACCTCAACAAGCCACTTATCTTGCACAAGTCGATTAAGCAGCTTTTCTGCGTCAGTCTTCTTTGTTTTTTTGGTCTGAATGATGGAGGAATTCAGAATTTGTGTGGAGTACACCCTTCCAGTATCTGACTCCATGATCAGGTCCATCTTAACATAAATAGAGTACTCTTATCATAAACAGCTAACAGTGAGTTTGTTCATCTTACGTTGCTTCGGTTATTATTTGTAAAAAATATTGCAGGATGGTGTCATGAATGAGATGACTTGAACGTACTATTTTTCGGAAAATCTCCAGTTCATGATCGCTGTAGTCAGACGTCATTCTGGTGACTTCCGTTTCAATCATGTTAACCTGCAAAGCAGTCACATCAAAGTGATTATTGACAGTTCTGCATGATGATGCTGCATCAACATTTGTATTTGACCATACAAGAATTACTGCTTGATTATGAGCTATTTATTTTTTTGTCTAAAGTGGAGCCATTCCATGATTTCATAGTCCTTGAGGCCGCATGTTCTGCAGTTTAATAAGGTTTAGGCCAGGGAAGTCCAAATTTATACTGTGCTTACTACATACAGCTTGCTTTATTTTCTTAACGACTGTAGCAACATATGCTGCAAACTGGAGATTAAACGGGAGCTCGTAATTGATTTATTAACAATTAAAAACATGTTTAGAAAAGATGATGGACGACATACAGATGATGAGTCAATATGCTTACCAAAGCATAGTGCTGCACACCGCTGAGTTCACACATTCCTTTTCTTATCTGCATGAACAAAGGCTCCAGATTAGAGTTGATGATATCGATAAAGTCATCGAGATGGTTTGGAGCATATATGGCTGGAAACAAAACACAAATGATTTAAACCACATTATATTATATCTTACTTAACTTTCACAATTGTTACATTCTTATCCAATAAGTGGGTGTGAAGTCAACAATGTAGAGAGGTTTCCAAGGATTCTAGCTTGTGGGACAGTTTTGACGTCATTTTGGCAAGTAAGACAATTTTTCAGACAACCGAATGATGAGAAGTGCAAAGATGATTAGCTCAATGGTCAGTGCACTCTACTCGTTATACATCTTCACCTTGCATGGGTTTGATTCCCAGAGAAGATATGCACAGCTAAATTTAACGTGTCGAGTTTTATTTAGGAGTTTTTTTTTTTAAACACCATACAGTACTGCCATGCATTTAATGAGGAAATTATAAAACAAATGGGCCATAATATGGTTTGCATAGAACACTACTAAATGAAGTATTTGATATAACAATCACTTTAGTATGTAAAGTACATATCTTTACTTTGGCTTAGAAAGGTTTTTTTTTAAATATATTAAGATGCACTTAGGAAAATATTTTAGGAAAACCTTGCTGTAACGCCAAGTAAACTACGTGTTTTATGAGTCAACACTGGTGGAAAGCACACGTCTCTCAAAGAAAATATATCGTTTAGCTTAGCACAACGAATACCGGATCGTTAAAGGACGATAAATAACTTTTTGGGTTTTTTTTCCAGTAAATTATGGACAGGCTACCAGTGCCATCCTTTGTAAGCAACGTTTATGTGTACAGTGACTGACCTTTATGTATTGTACAACAATGCTGATGGAGGTGCTTTGCTCTTTGCTCATCCACAATGCCACTGCGCATCAGCGTCTGCAGGAATCTTCTGTGGCTGTCCTCCATCTGGTGGCACGCTAATTTTTAAGAAAATAATAATTTTGAATTTCTTACGTGCCAATGGTGAATTGCAAACTCTTACGATCCCAATAGAATAGCTAACTTCTTATGTTGACGTCAGCCACGGGTAACGTGACTGTTCGTGGACTTTATTACTTGTGCAGATTTAAAAAAATAACAACAAAAAAAACACCGGTGTAGCTAGAGAACGTTGTTTTAAGTTTTTCTGTAACAGACAAATGAGTTACCTGGTTCTAATCAGCTCCTCGACTTCCGCGCCCTTTCGCCTTGTTTCACGTCAGATGCGGATTGTAACTAAATCCATTTGTAGCGCCACCTGTTGCTTCGGAGTATAATCGCACAAATGTTTTTCTGTACAAAACTTGGCTGGATATCAAAACCCCAAGGAGCGGAAACGTATTGTCGCATAAGGACAAGCTGTCACATCAGGACAAATAAAGGTAAATAAGTATTACGTTCTGAATTATCACGTTAAGACGTGAAAAGCATGGCTTCCTCTAAGATAATATATATATTATTTTTCTTTGTAAACAAATAAATCCCACATTGACATTACCGAATTTTGACATTCATAAATATTAATTTTGGTAATCACAAACATACATATTAGTAAATAATATAAATAATGAGTGAACATATCGAAAGGCTTTTTCTCTGTATGGTGCAGCTATAGGAAAACTTCGGGTATGAAAATAGAAGTTGGGGTGAAACAGGAACCGGTTAAATCAGAAAATTGGTTTTGATTTAAACAAACCAAATTGCATTGTTTTAAAAGTCGTTGAATCTTATTGAACTTCACATATTAAGGACATTGAACATGAATGATCTGGTTTTAGTGTAGTCAATTGAATATACCAGTAAGCATGAAAAAAACAAAACAAAAAAAAACAGGGTTTTCTCGTTATCATTTGTTCTGTAACAGGTTATTTTTCTCAGCTGACTGCTCTTTTGTTTTTGTTTTTTTATGTTAACCCTTTTGTTGAATGTACTCCACCCAAGATGACTTATAGTGATGTCAAAATAATACACTAAAACAAAGGCAATTGTAAATGCTTTAATAGCCTAACAAATTAAATAAGATTTTTTTTTTTAATGTTGACACTTTTGGTGAATGTACTTCACCCAAGATGACTTATAGTGATGTAAAAATTACACTAAAACAAAGGTAATTGTAAATGCTTTAATAGCCTAACAAATTAAATAAGAACATATAAGGTGTCCAACTCTTCGATTGCAATACAGTCTATTATAAACATTAAATAGTTCTCAATGTCATTGACTTACACTGCAGCATTCAAACAAATCAACCATAACACATCCCATTTATCCTCAGCTTAGTTTAATTCAAATGTCCGGGGGTAAATTCTGGCCAACATTAAGAAGTGAAAGTAAGTATGATCGTTCAACAAAAGGCCCGCTTAATCTACTCATATGGTTGACAGTAATCTGAACAAAAAAGTTTTAACTGCTGAGTACTGTGCACAACAAACATGGACCCACCATCCATTCATTTTCTGGAGCCGCTTATCATCAACAAGGTTGCTGGCGTACTGGTGCCTATCTCAGCAGTCATCGGCTAGTTGGCTGGGGACACCTTGAACTGGTTGCCAGCCAATCGCAAAGCACCACACACTCACAACCTAAAACCCAATGACAACTTTAGAGTGTTCAATATACCTTCCGTGCATGTTTTTTTTTATTTATTTTTTTTTGTGTGTGGGAGAAAACCAGAGTGCCTCGAGAAAATGAATGTGAGAACGCAGAGAACATGTATATTCCTCAACTGAAGGCCAGAGCGGATATTGTACCCGTGACCTCTGAACTGTGTGGCGCCCATTCTAACCAGTGTCCCACAGTGACTCACCATGAAGAAGAATGGGTTTGACTCTCATACTGACACAAGTGAATTACTTAAACATGGCATACACACAGTTTTTAGGGGGTACCAATAAACCCAATATGCATTTGGGTTGTGAGGCAACATTGACATGTGCAATCCTCTGCATCTATGAATACAGCCCTTATCAGCAAACAGCAGCATTAACAGCAACACTTGCTCAAAAGATGCTTGCGCTGACTACAAGAAATAAATTTGCCACATACAGTAAATGAATCATTAGTGTCATCACAGGACTGCCTTAGTGTTTTAACACAACATTCAGGTTGAGGGGACACCTTTTTGCCTTTCAACCTAGCCATTTTCAATAATCCTTATCTTCGTTAACATTAGGGGTAAAATGGAGCTTGTTACAGTTGACTGGTTGACAGCGACAACTATTAAGCCAGGTCATGATAAGTTTTTCCACAGATACAATTTCAATTCCTGAAATCATGGCTACATGCTCTTCCCTTTGTTTTGGTCAATGCCTAATTTCATTCATTGAATCTCAAAAGAGGGGCAACAAAATGTGCAAATGTCTAAAAGAAAAGTCTGTAAATCCAAGTAAACAAGCGGCAATCATTACACATGAAGGCTTTTTTTCGGGAAACACTGAAACAGGTGGTCATTAAACTCTGCATATTTAACTGATTGGGATGTTTCTTGCTTAAATAAAAACAAGTACAAGGGGCGGGATAAATACTGGCAACTGCTTTCTAATTTCGTCCACCGACTCACCACTGGTTGAACACCGTAATTATGACAATTGGGTTTTCTGAGGAAGCAAAACTAAATAGCATGTCCAATCATAAAAATCCTAAATATGATTTAACTTCAGTAATTAGTCTGATACTTCAGAACATATCCCATTTCTGCACTTCAGGGATGACCCTTAGGTCTGTGTCCTCCTTACACTTTACCAGACTTTACTTTTAGAGCGTAGATGTCAGAAAAAGACTTCTGGGTCGAAGTGCCCACTGTAGACCAGCGTGCTCATCTACTGTCTTCATTGTTTTGGTTGGCAGCGGTAGGCTGAAAGAAAACCTAACCTGAAAAGACATAATTGAGGGAAAAGACACATGAGCCGTATCACCTATGAAAAGTGAAGAAACACAATCTCAAATTCTGTCCACAAAAACAATCCTGGAAAACAGTGAATATTTAATGTTGACCCCAAACATAAAACTCAGCCTTGGGTTTTCCTTAATCAACTCATTCACTGCCAGCCCGGTTATAAACATGTTTGTGACTAATGTACTCAATGAATGAAAGAATGAATTATATTATTTATTAACAGTCTGGTAAAAACAGATCTTTGACAGTGAAAGATGAGTTATTTGTTGCCAGCCTAGTAAAAATGGTACTTTGACATCTGTAGTCATCACTGGTAGAGAATGAGTGAGAGGAGTGCTGGTGTGCATACCTTGTATTCTAGTGGCTGGTAGGAAACGGTTCATGTGTGTGGATGGACTGTTGCAACTTCTCCTCTTTGGCCCTTCTGCTGTGGCACAGCTGTGCAGTATAATAAAGGTAATCAATATGAATTCTTCCTAGAGGGCTATATTCTCCCATTTGCCCATCACGAATTATCATGAAACAGCCACCAAGCTTCAACAAGGAATATGCGCACAAACACACATCAACTTTACATAAGAGAATATGGCTCATAATTAATTGTATTACGAGCTCACCGTTCTCATTTCCATGAAGCAGCTCAAGAATTCATCTATGTCAGTGCGTCCCTCCAAAAAGTTTTCAGCGGTGGATTCAGAGTCATCCTCTGCTTGATGTGCTGCAACCTTTAACCGAGCCTGGAGAGCACTCAAACTACAGCTCTAGTGTGGGAGAGAAATGCATTTAGTATCTCTGCTTTGTACAAACCAGGGATAGTAGTTATTGTCGCAATCAGTTTTTTTTTTTAACACTAATATTTCTCTTTTGCTGAAAATGAATAGTGCCTCCAAATATAGGTTATTGGCCTCGACGACTATTAATAGGTATTAGGTTAAAAAAAAATCTTTATCTCTCATGAAAATACAGAAAACATTCAACTATTTATGAAAACAAATATCGCGTTTTAAACTCTGCAGTGCCGCATTATGTTTATTCTAATATGGATCTCCAGATCTCCAAGTAAAACGTGTTGATACATATTTTGAAAAAAGGTACAGAATGCAATTCATGAATGTTACATTTTTACTCAAACGATTACATTCAGACCGATTCAAGAGGCCTACGAAGGTAAGATTGTAGCTTTTGAAACTGATATTAAAGTCTGTCTTCTTTAGCATCAAACTGGGCCGAATTCTCACTAGTCCCCTTGTAGGGTGTTGCCTTGTGGAGAAATCTATTATTCCACAATGAGGCTTACCTCACTGAGCTCATGTTGTCTCTGCATCTTTGTCTCAAAGGCAGACTTCAGTTGATTCAGATGTTCAAACTGAACACACAAGAGGAATGTGACCTTCTGAAAAATTGAATTGCATTTTGAGTTTATCAATTTTGGAAGAATTCAAACCTTGTTGATAATTTCTTGTCTTCTTCCTTCCAGTTGTGGCTCCATCTGAAGGTTTCTCTCTGCAAAAAGACATACACACGTTTTCACAACTTATTTTAGCTTCTCCTTCCAGACTGGCTGAGCATATAAAATTCATGGTTGGGAGAGGAACGTACTTGCCATATCGACAATGTTAGTGACCAGCTCCTCCTTATCAATTGTGACTTGTTTGAGCTGAGGCAATGTCATGAAGAATCTCAATAAAACATCCTCATTTTCTGACATCTCGGACAGTTGAGTCAGACTGGCGAGAGGTGCAGCAAGTGTAGATACACAGGTGAGTATGTCCATAGGACAAGCGGGAGAGCACCGTGAAAAAGAAAAAGAAATATGTACTTCAGTTTCACTCACGAAGACATAACTCATTAATGCCTTAACACTTGAGAATGATTTACTTTAAGTCGGAGAGTTCAGGGAAGGACTCCGGAATCTCAGGCATCTTATACATATGTCCATTCAGGCCAGCCTGAAAAGACAAATGATAATACAAAGCAAATATTGAAGTTGAAAGCAGCTTCTAAAAAAGATAATTCAAAAACGATGGTAATAGCAATGATCCATTTTGTGTATGGTAATTTCCAGACTAAAAGACGCTACATTTTCCAGACTTTTAAGTTTTTGCTGGAATATGCAAACTTAGTAACTTCCGAGTCACTCTCAATCTTTATTTCAAATGAAACTATGATACACAAACTAACACAACAATCAGTATGCATAGTCTTGTAGGAGAGCCCCCCCCTTTTTGTGTTTTCTTTATTTGTAGTCATTTACTTGTTCCTCGACCCAACTTATTTTGCGACAAATGCATTCATAGGTTATTCTTGATGAGCAATGAAAATTGTGAGAGCCAAAACTGTAAGAAAATGTTCTTCTCTTTACCATTTTCTAAACATATACTGTATCCAAACACAAATAACCCCTGTTTGTCATTTTATATATTACTTCATTTTTAGAGCATGGATACCAAAACCGAATTAGAACATGACAACAACAAAACCTGTGCAACATCTTTCTGTGAGTATATTCCATGTAACACAATGGACACCGGTGTCTTAGTCAAGTGTGGCCTATTCATACAATTGATTTTCTAAATTGAATTAAATGTCTTTTATCTGGGTGCTCCCAATAGTCCAGAAATCAAAGTACTTTTATTTCATTCATCATTTAGTCCTGAAAAAACTAAATCAAACATTCAAAACAATATGAAGCACTTTAAGTTAAAATATTGAGGTGCTTTTTTCAATGTACCTGTAAGTCTCCAATGGGCACAGGCAGTGGCAAGTCAGTAATAAGACCATAAGGGGCTGGACCTCGAACGGGCCCATGGACAGCATCAACTGCAGGATGAATTACCGGTCCTACTCCAGATGAAGCTGGTGCTAGAGGTGGTGTCTGACTTTGCCCAACATGGCGATGACCATAGTGGTAACCCTGAGTCTGGTAAGGAGGGATGCTTGATGGCTTGTACATACTGCTGTTGATTTGGGTCAGATACGATTAAGTTACTCATGTATTCAGTTCCTACTTGTTTATACAACCTATTACCTTAATTTGTATCTCAAAGTGTACTTGTACCCAGTTTATACATAGTGTGTATTCACAAATCTGGTATGTCTACTATTGGTTAGCTTGACATTCAAGGCACACTTTTCTTTAAAGTAAATAGGCTATTGCAATCAGTGGGCAATGTGTTTTGCAAAATGATAATTATCATTATTTTGCTGTTTATTCTTTAGTAATTACAGTGAGTTGTTGAGTAAAATGTAATGAAAATCTGGGACATGGAGGCAGACACAAAGTGGACAACAATAAATAAATACAGTCCACACATAGCTGTCTGTCAATGAGTCAAAACTGATGCAGAATGACTAAAATACAAGATGGGCAACTTACAAGTCATGTGAATTTCATTGCCATTATGTATCACATATTCTGTTTTTTTTTTAACAAGTTATACAAAGAAATCAAACAAACTCACTATGGAAAGCCAGCCGTGCCACTGGACATCAGGGCGGGAGGACTGTTCCAGAACTCATCCATCAGACTTTGAATGACCTTACCCAGGTCTGAATGCATCCCAAACTACAGCAAAAAAAATGTAGTGATGCCAAATATCACTGTCCTGAGATTTGTCGTTGACTCTGCATTAAATCTGTTGTTTTTACATTCATTTGTGTGATAATTCTTTTGCTGTGGGGCTTGCAAGCGACCTCATTTGGCAGTGCCTGTTTGTCTCTTTTCTTTTGTCAAGTCATCCCATAATGCAAGAGAATAAGCACGTGGTCTCATTGTAGTCATTCTTTGAACAAATGCAGAGCCCGACCCTGCTCAGCAGAAATGGTATTAGGCCCCACAGAGAAAATTGAAAGGATTTTTGTGGATTTCCTTTTCTCATCTTATAAAACTGAGCATTTGTTGGTTCATTTGGCTATATGTTTGTACAGTGTCGCTTTATTATCTTTAAAATTAAAAAGATTAAAATGTTGTACTATTTTTTAGCCTTTATCAATCATCTAAAAATTATGTAATCAATTTCCAATCACATATTCAGGTCAGGACAACTCAATTTAAAATAATACTTTTCATGTGGATCGAACTCTGAGCCAAATCCTTAAAAAATGTGGAAACAGCCCATGTGCCATCCTTACATTAGTGATGAGAGGGCTTGTGATTAAAGTGCCATTATTGCTGTCGACAAGGTGGTGACCAACAGGGGGGTAGACGCTAACCACTGGCTTCTCCTGAGGGAACTGAGGAGGCAGAAGACTGGAGACAAAGATAGTGAAAACGTTAGGTTTAACCCTGATTAAACAAATGAAACATCAATACTGTGATGAAGTCCAACTTTAGTTTATATCTAACAGTGTTTGAGTTAACGTCTCTCACAAGAAATCTCACGACTACATTGGTGACCGACACTTATGAGGCCTAACCAACAGTTACTTTGTGAAACCATATGAAAAGTCTCTTGTTTCTAAGGCTTTTCCATTTGTTGACATACTCCATTTTTTTCTTGTTTCGTACACCAAAAAAGACCCCCCCAATAAAAGAAATACTGTACTCTCTATGGAATGTCTAAACCGTTTGAAGGGCTGAATACATAATCCAGCATTAGACATAGAAAAATCTATACCGCTCAGAGTGGCCTATGGGTAATTTATTTTTTCTGACTGTGAAACATGTGATACTAGAAAACTTAAATGTGTGTATGTTAATATAAACTCACACATTAACAGTGATGGTGGAGTTGTTGACTGTAAACGGGATCCTGTATTCCACATCTTTCTGGATTTCTGCAACGCTGTTAGGAGACAGAAATCCAATCATGTCATGAGCTATCAACATGTACATGCAGCAGCAATCTGGACATATTTCCCTATAACAACAATAGACTTTACACTGATCTGGTCCTGTATATTTTGCGTTTTATCCAAAATTTGATCAGCTGTAATGCCCTAACGTGTTGACCTGTGACAGCAATGATCATATCCATGAAAGACCACAATACAGCAAATCGGGGTTCCAAACTACCTTAAAGCCAGCACGTCACCACACGTTCACATGACCTTGAACAAACCTAGACGAGATCTTTGCTCGTACCTGACAACGTTCGCCCCCTCAGTGGGATATGGGCTTAGATGGTGGCATTTTGCTGCTAACCATAAAGTTTGAGAATGTCACCTGACAAAACCACGTGAGCTGTGTGACCCATAATTGGGAACTACCGAAGACTTAGGCCCCGTGATGTCATTTTCAGTTGACACCAAGAAGCAAAACGGCCACCATCGGAGATTTTGCTGCTTAATCAATCTTACACAAATAGAATGCTAATGTGAATGTCGGGTTTAGACGAGTGGGGCATTAGCAAGTATATTGTATTGCAATGTTTTGATTTGATTTCCCATAAACCAGTTCAGACAGATAACTCTAGATCAAAACAAAGTGTTTATTTAGATTCTCTTTTACATGACTTTAACATAAAACTTTGTTATGCAAGATTTAAAAAAAACGAATAAAAATGAGGAAGGGGGATTAGGAATTAACCCATAAATCGGGGTACTGTGCATGTTATCTGTTATCGTAATCTTTCATCATAATGGTGTTACAACAGCACGAGCCAAAGTGGTATCTGAAATTCACAATGAACTAGTGAATTTTCCAGAAATGGCAATCAAAACAGATAACAAAGCACAGTCATGTCATTGCTGTGCGCGCGCGGTTGTACCAGAAAACAACTTTAGATCACATGTAGTGTACTTAGGTAATGACGGCAGATGATTAAAAAAAAAAGGTGACAAGGGCAAAAGAAACTCCCTAAAAAATATATAATGTCACAAGACACGCGTGACATGCAGCGATATGGTCACAATACGTGACGGGTCAGGGACAACTCGTGTTAACTCTAAACATAGCGACATAGCCACGGTTGGCAACTGGATTAGCCAACACGCTGGGCTACCAGGAAGTATTAGCACTAAGGCACAACGTCAAACGCCTGCGTAACAACGCATGCTTTTCACCTGTGTGTCCTAACATCCACTTGGAACCAATTCTTAATCCGACAATAACATTGCTAGTTCCTCTCCGAATTTTTAACCAGGTGAAAAGCGCAGTTACATCACGTGTATTCTGTGAAGCTACAAATTTAGTATTCCATTGTGATTGGAATGACTCGACATTTTTTTCTGACAAAATGAAAATATGCGCCCTTATAGCGATCTCCATGAGCATGTTATAGATGACTTTACCTGGGGTGAGCAGCTTTCAGAGACTCAATCTGTCGCTGTCTTTGTTGTTGCAGACTGTTGAGTGGCGTGTGAGGTCCAGAACCCTTGGAAATGGGGAAAAGCCAGTTCATCCTCTCCAAAAGCAAAAGATAAGATTGAACTTGGTAATAGAACGTAAACTCAAGCGGAACAGTTGAACACTACAGCTAAGTGGAGCTTTGTGTGGCTAACCCCATTAGCTAGTAAATATCGTTGCTAACTCGTTTTTGTCCACACACGCGTTTGTAGCTGCGTTATAGAATTAGAAAAACGCGCCTAGTTGTGCCACGTCTATTGTATTGAGTTAGATTTTCTCCTGTAATCGGGTTGATTCCGGTTTCGGAGCGGAATTAATGTCACCGGTACGCAAGCTAATTCGAGCTAAAAGAAAACAACACTGACGCTTGAGGAACTTCTCTACATGGTTTGTTAAGTTGTGACAATACCGAGAGTAACTTCCTGTTTGTTCTTTCAAAATAACATTCCTAAGACCTTAACATTCATTTTCATTACTTATTTTTGTTTGTATCTGATGAGGTGTGTTGGTATTTCACTATCACATATACTTGCACGCTCCATATACTTACCTATAGAGCGATTTAGAGCAAGATATAGACTCGTTTTATTTCTTTAGGAAGTAAATTGTGTCCCCTCAATACATTTGTTGTTGTAAATCCTGCTTGTTGTGGACAGCATTGACACATATCACATGTCATTTTGTATCCCGATAATGATGTATGTCCCAATATATAAATATTTCTTTAACATAAATTAAAAATTTCACTTCGGTGTTCTCTGTGTGTTTGTATAACAAATCTACATAGAAGACACGTTAAAACGTATTTAAAAAAACACATAAAACATAATTATTCAGTGATCAAACAAATATCTAGCTTTAGAACCAGTCTTAAGAAAAACAATAAAGTGCAAATGGTTCAAGCAATACTTGATCTATTTTCAGCAGTGGACTTATCTTGTCTAATTGAATAACTAAATGATTTTTAATGTATAATTAACCAGAGATAGGCAAACTATTAGCACTGATGGACTGTCTGTTGCTGACGGACTGACAAGCAATGGGAGTGCTAAAAAAAACCCAACAGAATAAGAATGACGGAAGTGTATTTTTCATCCATTGTTATAATTGTCAGGACAGAAATTCCATCAGATGCCCATCATGCCCCTTTTATTGACAAAAATTCACACCAATTCACTCGCTTGTATGTAGTGATGGAATGTTGACAAGCAAAGGTCCGGCTCGTGCGCCATAGCTCAGAAAGCAGTTGCATCAAATCACTGTATTTATCTGTCTGATTTTCAAAATCTTGTTTTTGTTCTTGTGTGATAATAATGTCCTTGTGTGGAAGTGTTTGTCGTAAGAGCTGTTTTGTACAGAAATTCATTGCAGCCTGCTTTGTTTTTAATGTTCATTTGTGAGTAGGTATAGTATAAATAACATAAATCAGCATAGCTTTATACATATACTCTTGGTACTAAAGGTAAATTCAAAATAGTGACGTCACTGTCTAAGGCGAGGAATGCCGTGACACCCCATGGGATGAGGTAGGCAAAATTTCAGAATAATTCAAAATTTAGATAACGATTTGCTGCCTGAGTTTTAATTATTTGACTACAAATCCTCCTCGTTTCTCCCAGTGATCATATCCAGGTTAAACAAAGATGCCCCAAAGCTCGCTTCTTAACACTTAGTAAATATTTAAATAGAGCCACGAGAGCCATTCTTTTGAAAAGTTCCTTGAATGGAAGGGATCACCAAAATCCGGATCCCCTCAAAGAGCCATAAATCCCATCTCTAGTAAACAAACTGACTTGTATCCAATTTCGAAATTGTCATCCACAACTATTACATGTGTTCTTTACTAATCCAGGGTGTTTATGAGCTGCTAACACAATTAATTAGTCTAATAGCAAAGCATTTATAATCAGCAACAACTTAAAGCAGTAATCAAGTTTAATTAATGTTAGACTGAGCCATCATTCGTTGTGACAATCAAGATTCATGCATGAAAACAAGAACCTAAACGTGATATAGGTTAGCAGTAATTCGCTTGCTATTTTGATGTCAAAATCAACAACATTAATTTCACTATATCCGACAACCACTCTGATCATATCCTCTCCCTCAAAGCTTCAAAAGAAGCAAAGAACGTTCATCAATGGCATAGAGCGTATGGTAGAAACCATTTCTCTATGCCAGCTTCACGCTCAGGAGAAAATATCTCGACTCTTCATCGTGGATGGCGAGACCAAACACTTTAGGAATAAATTTCTCAAGTAAGAACTATAGAAATGATCCCTGAAAGTATAGTCTTAACTTCTCACTGCGCGACGACGGGAAGTCATTCGCGAGAGTATTGTTTTCACCTCAAGGGCACGCCTGTATCACCTTTGTCCCAAGCATCACTACATGACGTCTACTAAAGAAAACAAAAAAAGTCATTATACAGTCCATTCATTTGGACGCCTCAAAGCATAATTCATGAAGTAATAGAACTGTTCATAAACCCAGAATGCTTTGCGCGACCTGGTTTAGTAATATTTACTGTTTTAATCGAAATCGTATAGTTTTTATTTTAACGCTAAGATAGAATCTAAGACGAAAGTTGAATAAGTAGCTACATACACAGTTTACACTGGATCTAGAGGTTGAACTAGGTTTTTATAAGGGTTGAAGTAAAGCCACTGTGTGTCGGTTATAATGTTCCGAAGGATAAACAGTCAAGTTGAATAGTTCCGCTACCGTCAGATACTGTACCGTTTGAAATATTAAATTCAGAGCGTTTACCACTCCAACTTAAGAAAACAAATTCATAAAACCACATAACACACGAACAAGGCAGCATATAGGTCTTTATATGTAAAATACTGAACTCTAGTTAGTTAACTTATCCACGGCGGGTCTTGGCATGCAGTCCGCTTTGCTGACACTCGAGGGCAGCATTAAACCAACGAAAGTAGAATTTAACAATTTACTCACATTAGTTGCTTAATTGCTCTAAAATACTCCCATTTCATATTACTAAAGGGCTAAATTAATGCAATAACGTTTTCTTACGACATATTCAAGCACAAACTTAATTGACGTCGAATGAACAGGAAGAAATCACTACTAGGAAGACATCTATAATATAAAACGTTAGTTTCGGTCTAACTTTTCTTTATATTACGCTGGTAGTGAGGCAAATGTTAACTTACCGCCATTTGGTACACGGAGGGAAGATACATTTTGACTCTTCATTTAAGCGAATTAAAATTTTGTGCATTCAATCATCTTTGTAGGCCCATCATCCTCACGTTAAAAAGCAGTTACGTGACGATGTCTATTGCGCACGCGCAAAACAAGCTGGGGGCAGTTACCGTGTCAACAAAAATATTATACATTTCCAAATAAGATTCACTTACTTGGGAGGAACAATAATGAAACTTAAAGAAGTCTGCTAATATTTAATATTTCAATAAAATATATGCACCAGCGTGATATTTTTAATCACTGAGCTTTTATTACATCAATAAACGTAGGGTGAGCATATTATTCTTGCATACCAGTGCATAATATTATTCAAAGCAAACATCATTCAGTAATAAAATAGAGTGGACTAAAATAAAAAATACAAGTCAAGTGAATGACGACCATGCAAATATATTAAGTCAACTTTATTTGTATAGCCCTGAATCACCACAGTCTCAAAGGGCTTTACAGATGGAAAAAGAACTCTCAGAGAGGATCACACAGAACATTACAAGCACACAAGGGCACAAAACTCTGAGAAGAGAAAGGGAAAAACTCAAAAACCCCATCTGGTGAAAATATTAGTTGTGACAACTTAAATATCTATGAACCCTATGGTCACTGGCCACTATGCTATTTTAGTGTGTGCATAGGCTGTACTGCAGGTGATAATCTTATTTCATGTTGTGAAATTATTTCGTATAACATTTCCCCCCAAAAATCTTTGTGTTTCATCTTGGCCTCACAAAAACAGCAGACAAGAGGGTGTGGCATTGGGCCTTCACCTAGTAAACACACAGAAAATAATGGCATGTTCGTGATAAAACTGAACAGTTATAAATACTTTTATATTGCGGCTTGTATATCATCTAGTCAAAGTGTCACAATCTCATTCTAAAATCAACTAGCAGAATGGCTAACGCAGACAGGTTTGGGGTAAACAACTGATGTTTTTACCAGCAAACATGGAATGTGTACAGCTGTCGGTCATCCTTACCTGCTTGCCAACTCTCTTTTCAAACAGGATCTGAAGGAGATGGCTCGCTCCATAGCTTTATATCCCTGAGAATGATGTCATGTCGTGACAGAGGAAAAGTACAATGCAGAGAGATGAATGAGCAGGGAAAGATGTTTGGAGCAATATAAAAAAGAAGAAAGCAAGTGGGGAATAAATCAGACGTTGTTAGCATTGGGACAAGGTTAAGAGTAGCATTTTGGAAGGAAAACAAAGAAAGCACGAATGCACGCAAAAGTGGGATACGAGAGAAAAAAAGACAAAGAAGACATTAATAGTTTTTTAAGGTAATGGTGCCAGACAACTACTGGCTCACAATATATAAAACTGGGACTAACGTTTTTATTTTTTTCTTAATTTTATTGAACAATGTTGACAGTTGACTGTGTTGACATCAAAAAACAGCACTAGGGAGCAGTGATTATTTTATTTTATTATTACAGAGGTGTCAAAGTCATTTTTAAGGATGAGCCACATTGTAGTTAAACTTTCTCTCAGAGGGCTAGAAAGATTGTGAAGTCAAATCAGTTTTATGTGCGTTCATCACACTTGCCTAGTTTTGAAATCAGAGGCCATTGAGGTGCCATTGAGGGAAACATCTGTGCAGGACACTAAATCATGTGCTCCCTTCTGAATGACATCTTTCCGATGATGCGCGTTAAATAATATTTCCTTACCCTGGCGCCTCGATGCAGCCTGTCCTTCATGATACCAATGAATTCCTTGTAAGACAGCTGGTCATCGTGATCCACGTCAAAGATCTTGAAGATAGTGTTGACCAAGTGATGTGTTAGCTTGAGTCCTGTTGCCACATATACTGCTCTCGCAAACTCATCTGGCGGGGGACAATGACAAATATTATATGTTTCCCTACAAACAGAAAAGGAGGCCACATGTGCTTTCAATGTTAGTCAGCGCTGTCCGAACCTTGTCCAATGGAACGTGAAGCAAAATTATACATCTGCATGGCAATGGCAAAGTCTTCAAGGTTGTTGAGAAATTGAAAGAAGGAGCGGAACTCATCAAATGTAATTCCCTTAAATAGAAGAAGAAACAGACACACATCAATGCTCTGAGACACATCAGCTCAGTGTCATATCAATTAAAAACATAGGAAAACAAAATGTGTGGAATTAGCTAATGTCATGGTAATGCTTTAAAAAGCTATAGACCATGTGATCAGCTGGCTATAACATTAACCCTGCATTCTCTTAATAAATGGGAAGTTTATTGGAAAAAAAATACCATATGAACAAAAGGACAGCATAAGATTGTTACTTGACAAATGATCAAGAGAGAAAAACTCATCAGCATGAGTGACAGTCTGCGTGTGTGTTTGTTTTTGCTACATGGTGGGGCACATACAGTATTCCACATTTTTATAGTCTTTGTAGGTACCTCTTGTGGGTACCTCTTTGTGGGTAACTCTTGTTCTTGTGGAGTCATTTTGGTGGGCCCCTTCGTATTGACCTTTATTTCAGGGTCAAGACGGAGTTTTAGAATTTAGGCTTGATATTCAATGATGCTACTGTAATGTTTAGGTTTAGCCAATGGTTAATTTTAGGGTTAATGGTTAATTTTAGGGCTAGGGACTCAGGATGCTCCCACTTAGAAAGACAAAACCTGTGTGTGTGTGTGTGTGTGTGTGCGTGTGCGTGTGCGTGTGTGTGTGTGTGTGTGTGTGTGCGCGCGTGTGTTCGAGCAAGGCAGCGAAGCGTTGAAGTGTGTAGAGTGACAACAGCCAGAGGCAGAAATGGCAGTGGGAAATTTCAGGTGCTATTCATGACTAGGAGGCAGGCGTACTCATAGAGGAAAAATAAATCAAACAGATGTGTGAGGGAAGTGAAGAAGTGCAGTTGATACTTCCGCAAAACATAATTTAAAATTTAAATAGCAAATATTAGCAGGGATTTGTAAACAATCTCTTCTTTTCCTTGTCTATGAAGTATTTAGTAGATTTTTAGCAGTTTTTTAAAATCATCTGTGAACATCAGCTTTACAGATGCTGCTTCTGCTCTGTGGTAGAGGTATGTGTTTTGGGAAATACTGCTCCTAGCTGAAATGCATTAGATGAAAAAAGTATTTACGGTAGGCACGATAAATTGCATGTTTATATGGAATATAAGCAAAGAATTCTACTGGGACAGAAAGTCACAAATTGGTGAAAGCCAGTAAGTACCTTTTCATCAGGTATGCTGTGTCGAACATTTTCTAGATAAGCGCCAATATTCTCCACATTGGTAAAGCGCAAAAGTATCTTAGCAAAGTCCTCTTCACTGATGGTGGCCATTCCTTTCGAGTAGGTCAGAAATTCAATCTCTAGCACCTCAGTCTGAAGGTTGTCCATGAACCTGAAATATAAAATAAAGGAAAAGATCAATTACATGTCATATTGGCTAAAAAAAAAAATATATATATATATATATATATATATATATATATATATATATATATATATATATATATATATATATATATTCTATATTAAAAAGTGACTAGTGAATTGGTGGTGTGAATAAGCATGCAATGTGTCATGATTGGCTTCTGTGCAAACTATGGAATAATACCTATAAAAGTCATCAAAAGTGAGCTCAGCTTTCCCTTTCTTTCCAAAAAAATGGACCAGCAAGGTGGTATCAATAGTTAGATTCTCATCTGCACGCTAAAGTCAAAAGCAAAGGAGACAAAAAGGGAAAGATGTGAGAGATCATTCAACAAAACTCACAAAAAGCCCTGTCTGTTTCTCAATACCAACGAAGGGCACCACTACAATTTCTACTAAAGAAAAGTTATCGCATTCCATTGTAAGATAAATAGGTAAACTTGTGTGGACACAATTAAAGGATTTTGAGTGTTCTTGGCACAATATATAATTTGAACAATACTTGGTAAGTTCCACAGGTTTTAAAAAGCACAAACAGACAACAATGTATATTGAGAAACTGAATGAGGAGGACAAGACCAAGATGATGAGGTGTATCTCATATCAACCAATCCGCATAAACAAAAACAGTCAGCGGCCAACATGACATATATTCATGTGTTGTTTGTTAAGTTTTGCTTGTAAGTCAAATATCTACCCCATCCTTGAAATAAATGTTTCAAAAATCTGAAAATAGCCTTGGTAAATGTGTTTAAATTGAATAGTGCATTATTTGAAGACAAGTATCATTAACAATGGAAACCAAACTGGTACTTCTTGACTACAGAGCTCAGTATGGCAGCTGTAAACTTGTAATAATCTTAGTCATGTAGCCCAGACTGGTGATGTTTTATCTTTATGGCATAAAACAGACTTTTTACAAAGAAACAAAGGTTACATCACAGCACATAATTGAAACGGCTGAAATCGTCATGCTCATTGTCGCCAAACATGCTGGAGGTCGACTTATAATAGAGAAAGGATGATTTAAAAGAAGGAGCGATAGAGGAGAAATCGAAGTGGCAAGTGGAAAGATGCAATCAAGGTTCCACATGCATGCAAGCAAACACAGTCACATCATTAACTGCAAAGCTTTAAGAGCACGTAAGCAGAGCATGTGAGATGATTCCACCTTTTTTCTTACATTTGATCTTTTTCTATTTTCTTCTTCTATTGACATCAAAGACATTTTTTTAACGCAGCTAGCAGTGAAAATGTAAACTAATTCAACTGCCATTGATGATAGTTACAATATATAGGCCAAAAATCTATTTAAACTAAGTTGGCAGTGAATAAATTAAGAGACTTTGTGCACACTACCTTTGCCCATTGTATAATCTATTTCTTATCATGCTTTTAAACACAAAATGTTCAACAGGATAAATATTGTATTTACAAATATGGGAAACTTCATTTAAAAAAAAAAAATCTCCTCAGAAAGTGTACTGTACACTAGGCTTTTGATCAGTTCCATTAATGAAGTAAATACATATTAGCATCATGGCAGAAAAGGGGGAAGTAAATATTTCTCAATCACAGCCATGCCCATAACTGCCAAACCTTGTTTTCGATGGCCATGCTACCGTATGCAGAGATCACGCCGGATCATATCTCATGTTTGCCAAATATGAAGGAGCATTTAAGCCATTATCATAATCATTTCCACCAACATGTTGAAAAGTGTTCTACCTCAAGATTAAAATCCTAAAACCCAAAGTAAGACAAAGATGAAAAAGAGAAAAAAAAGGCCAATATTTCTGCCTCTGTAAGTACACATTAATGTTAAAAGCATTTACACGATTGCATGCTTGAGATGTTTCAAAAAGAGAATCTCTAAAATACAATCATGTTCTAACTGATCAGCATCCAGCTCAAGTTATTGTAAATAAATACTGGGAATACTAATATTACATATTTGGAACAAGCGCTAAGGAACCACTATTAATTTGAGAATCTATCTGGGTTTGATTGAGATTCGGGCCCGAATCCATCTCTGACCTCACAGGTGTTATCTGAACAAATGGACAAAACATATCAGACAGAAGCTTGGAAAGTTGCAAAGGAGCTGACCTACTAAATATTTTTTTTAATATTCACTTACTGTAATGGCAAAGTGTCTGAAAACATGAAGTGTAGTTTGAAATTTTCTGAATCAAAATCACTGCCGCAAATTGATTTGATTTTAGGTCCTTGTTTACTAAGAAAAATGTGAAAAATAATTTGACTTTCATCTCAAACCTGATGGATAACTGCCTTGACAAATTAGTGTTTCATACATCCAGGAAGAATTAATGTGTTTTTACTAATTTGACCATCCTGACAGAGCCACCCATTTTCTGGATGATTTTTAATGCCATGGCAGGAAAAGTACATTGTTTCTCTAAAATAAAGAGCTAATTAATTGGAACATGGACAAACCTTTGCTAAATTGTGCAATAGTGATTCCTTTGCAAAAAAAAAAAAAAAAAACTGTATCCTCTTTTTACATTTCATGCAGATGGACATTGTCATTAATATTACAGTTTTCTATCAGGCAAACTAGTAAATCCAATAACATAATTCATCTTCAGAAATTGCTGAATAAAATACGCCTGAGACACCACTACAAATGTAGTTCCAAAATTGACTAAATGAGACATGGGCGGCACAGCACTCTGATTTAAGTCTTTTTTTTTTTAATCAAAAATGCTTTGAGCTGGTCAGGTGCTACATGGCTGAAAAAAATAACAAAGGAAGTACATCATTGAAAAACGGCAGAGAACCACTAGTTGACTTTACTGCACTGCTAACCAACTCGACGACAAAACCATTACTTTCCTCTCACAGGCACAAGTGTGTGTGTGTGTGTGTGTGTGTGTGTGTGTGTTGCCTAACACTAAATTACATCAAAGGTAAAAACAATTAGCGATCGAAACACTAAATTGGCTTCTTAGTCTTCTCAGGAGCAGGCCATCATCAGTCAATCTTTGGTCCTCTTTCATGTCTCCCAACTTCTGTCATTCCTTTTTAACTTCCCCAGTCACTTAGTTTCCTCTCATACCACATGTTCTCAAGTTAACCTTTATTTTGTTTCTCCTCCTGGTAACTGTCAGGGCCGTCTCGAGCTGTCAGTATGAGCCTCTCTTGCCACACAAAAGCAAAAAGCTTGACTAATCTGTTGAGTAAACACATCCTCCTTTAAATACAACCTGTTTCTTTCTTTTGCCCTCAAAGTGCTTCCCGAGGCTCTCTCTTACCCACCCACTTTGTACCTCAACATTTGTGTCCGCTGATGGCCGCTAATCTGGGTTTTGCTCAACTATTCCGTGATTTTTATCTCTTCTTTTATTCTACCCATCTGATCACATTCTTTGTATTTCAAGAGTATTCTTTTGTCTCAGTGTACTTCTGTTTCCACAACTGAGTTTAGCTTTTGCGCATGTTTGCATAAATTACTCATGATCTAGAGTCAAATTATTTGAATTTGGCATTTGTTTTCCACTTAGTGTATTCTGTTTCATCATGTGACTTTGCCTGATCCTGTGTGTGCTGTGTCCATCTGACATTCCGTCAGATGAAAGGCTCGTGAGAATAAATACAAGGTCAGACCCAATACACTTCACTGTCATTACCTTCACCTCAGCTTCCGCTGCCACAGCAGCGCCACAACACAAAACCTGTCATTAGACACCTTGCCAGTATGCTATGTTGTAGCTGTTATTAACCATTAGCAACACTTCCAAAGTTCTTTCAGGGGCTATTTTTTCAAATCATAGCCTGACAAACCATTCCACACAGTTTTAAGACCTAAGAATATCTGACCATTCACCTGTGATTTCTGCATCTATAAATGTCATGTAAACACAATTTCGATCATCATTTCATCTGTGTCCGAAATCCTTTACAACGCATGCAATTATGTCGTCATATTTGAGTCAAAATGAATGTCACATATGACTTTTCTGTACGATACAGTGTATTGATTTACGTGCTGTAAATGATCAAGGATTTGACACGAACATTGGCCACATAACACACAAATTTTAACATATAGGTAGATGCAAATATAGAAAAAAAGACAAGACATTGGTTATTAGACAAAAACTACGTTATACGGTGTCATCTAATACTAGGTCACAAGAGCATGGGACAAAATTTGAAATAAAAGGAATGGACATACACATTGAAAATAACTGCTAAAAACATTGAAATTAAAAAAATATTTTTAAGGGAATGCAAGTTGACCTTATGTACACAAATTGGGTGCAAAATTGAGGTAGGGAAACTAAGGAAATGAGATGGGGGAAAACAAAAAGGTGAGGGTGGGTGAGAGATTTCAGCTGATGTTAAGTAGATGAATGAATAAAGACGTTTGAGACATATCTAGCTTGACTCAAGCCAACTTGAAGGGCTTTAAAAGCTTTTGTTTTGCTTTAGGAGGAAATCATTGTAGAAACAGCCTCAATGTCTTTAAGCAGTTTGAGGTCTTTTACTCTGGTATGTGTGATGGGAACAGACATATAGGGATGATGAAAGATTAAAAAAAAAAAACATAGGTAAATGATAAACACTGAGGGGATGACAGGTTAGAGGACATTTAGGTCTTTGTACCTCCGCCAGGTCAGAAAAGAGGATTTGGCTGGCACCTCGCCTTAGAAGGTCCCAGTAACTCCGTGCCACAAACTCCTGACTGTCTTTTTTTAGCACCTGTAGGGGTGGGTCAAGGGGGGCCAGGGTCAGTTCATTTCCAACACCAGTGGTTCAGGAAGATGCTTCTTTAGTTTACCCATCAATTCTACTTTGTAATGCATAATAATATCAAGTTATGATGTGCAGTGGGACCACCTGAATCTTAACAAACGAGCCAACACTATAACACCATTTATCAAGCAGGCGACAGCCTCAAGGAAATGACCTATTGAAACCTTTTATGCTGAATGGATACTTTTTGTATGAAAACGTGCTTGTGAACATTTATCAAAAAGATTGAGACCATAAATTCACGTCTTAAAAAGACAAAGGTCTGAACTATTTTAGGAAAAGACTGCACTTTGCACTGACTTGCACCATATGTGCCCAAGTTCAATTAATAGGGACTTATAAAAAAAAAAACGCATGTTTGAGTTTGTACTACCACGCACAGAAGGAAGATATGGGAATCACAATAGAAATATTCTAACTGCATAAATTCTGTCCTTGAATCAGACAAAAAACTAGTTGCACTGAAGCGGGCTTCCTCAAAAAAATGGAGTTCTGACCAACAATCTTTTATTGTCTTTACAGAGATCACTTCTGAGGCCTTTTAAAAAGGCCTGCTGTTAGGACTCTATTAGTGACAAAGCATCTATCCACCATAGCACTTCCCAGAGATCAGATGACGTAGAAAATCCTCAATCAGTAATTTTTATTCAGTGACAAAATGTTACAATTCATTAATGGTTCAGTTTGCAGAGTGCCGGGTGTGTATTGCCTACATCACGGAAGTGCCTGAGGTCATTCAAAACAACATTACTCTCATTAAATAATAATTAACCACAGATTACAACAGATTACATTTACAGTATATACCTATAAATAAGAGAGCTTCATTAAATCCCCTTTTTAATCATGTTGAAAACCGCAGAGCTAATGGTGAAAAAAATAAAACATCCTACCTTTTTTTATTTTCTTCTGTTTATCTGACACGTCCTTTTTATTCACAAATATGTAGACTTTTGACCTGAGTAACTAACGTTAAATATCACAAATTGACCAGTATTCAGTGTTATTTTAAATGCTAATATTGCTTAGATAACACCTTTGTTAATCCAAATCATATGAGGTGACTCACAAGTACAGTCTGAGCGTGATTTGATTTGGGAGTTTTACCTTAAAATCGCATTCTTTAACGATCTAAAGTTTGCAAAAAGAACACTACAGGGGTATGTTTTTGGATACATACGCTGTTCATGGGGGCAACCTGATATCCATACAGCTGCATACTCTACCACACAGAGAAGAGGCATGAGGGAAAGAGAGAGGACGGCAGAGCATGCAGTCAGAGAGGAAAGAGGAGAGAAGATAAAAGACATGTTAGTACATGCAAGGAGAGAGGTTGTGGATACACTCTGCATAGGAAGGGATATGTCATTTCCAATGCATCTCTGACTATGTCATAGAGCAACGCCCATTTCACAAAATATTTTGGCAACTGGGGTAAAACGCGTCCTCGAGTAATGTGTTTAGTTCAAAAGTATGTAGTATTTATGTTTATTTGATGTGCAGCGCCATGCCAAGGTAAGTGCAACATTACAAACACATTACCAGATCCTACATAGGCCAGCTTCAAAATAAACACGTCAAATACATGGACTTCAATACTATAGCCTTAGCAAGCTTTTATTTGGAAGTATTTTCTAAGAGCGGTGGTTGCATTCCAATTAGCTTGACTCATCCTGGCGACTTATTTATCCCAAATTATTACAACCACATTACATAGCTACCAACAACAACACGCCGCCATTAAACAATCATATTTAATAACAGATTAAGGATTTAAGAAACCACTCATCAGTTCCAATGACATTGTTTGATGGGGCACATGTCTCCGCTAGCGCCTAACATGAGGACAAAACGAAGGGTGCATTCAAATGCGGTCGGACAATTCAAGCTCAACAAAAAAGGCCATCGATTCAATAAACATTAATAAAAGTAATAATGATTGTTTTTAATAAACTCATAACTACAAAAAAAATACTCTACAACAGTTACTTACTCATGTCTGCAAACGTAATCACAGATACATGGAATAAGACATATTCTACAAGAGCATATCCATTTGTTCCAGTACACAGTTGACATGTCACTCCCATGGGACAACGGAGAACAAAAACTTGTAAGGCTGCATGCACTCAGTCATGGTTAGATGACAGATTATTAACTTAATGCCTCCAAATTGTTATTAAATGATTAAACATTTTAAATGCATCCACTTATACAGCGTGGTACAGCAGTTCAATAACCTCAAATGCACAACTGTTGTATCACAATACCTTTGTGGATAATTTAAAATGATCAGCACCTACAGTGTGTACTGCTTGGATTATCAATGTTGTTATTTTATTGAATTATTTGTTTTATTAATAAAATGGATGTGGTAACAGTTAAAAGTCAACATGGACAATTGGGAAAATGTTATCATATTTATACTTTTATACTGTATGGGTCCTCGATCCATTCATGATTTCCTTCTCGCTTACCAACTGTGCTGACTTCTCAGCATCCCCTTTTCTCCCCTTCTTCTCATTTTTCTTCCGGAAGATCTCTTGAAGCTGCAAAGAGGTCAAAAATAAAAATCTTTCAGAGATCATTTGAGTAATGTGTTGAATACACTACGATCAAATGCAAAACAAAACAGTATTGGCACTCATTTTCTATTGATTTTTCTGGAACGAATGAACCTAAAATATTTATGTTCTGCTTATTTTAGTAAATTAAGACGAAACCTACTAATTAGCTATGAAAGATTATAAGATATAAAACTGACAATAGAATGAGATGATTGGGTTACCTGTCTTGTTAGCAACTTACCACCAAGAACTCCCTCTTGTCCACCATCTGGTTACCGTCTGCATCAAACATATTGAAAGCAATCTTAAAACCAGCATGGGGTTCTGTAGCAAAGAAGAACACACATGGTGAGAGTTATAAACAGAATCTGTTAAACCCGATTGTAAATACCCAAATTGCATACAGTAAAAATGAGCACTTCAATCCACTTATGGTCATTTGTTTGATTAATTAATAAACTTAAATACTTATTTGTTTGTCGTACAGGGAGTGAGCGACTTGCCAGAGAGGATTGTGGATTTATTAACAGTTTTAATTATAGTTTGACTTACAGGAATACTATTGTTAGGTACTACAAATCACATATGCTAATGCACAAAAATTGCTATTAATAAAACGTTTGCATCACACGAGATCTATGTAAGATCTTTGTTAATGTTTCCATTTATTTTACCTTTTATGTTTTGGCCCTAGAACCTTTGCTATCTTGCAAGTGTGGTCTCTCAGTTATAACCATGTTTAAGAATGTTAAAAAAAACTTTAGCAAATCTGCACTGTGTTTAACAAAGTAAATATCAATGTGTAGATAGTGAGCTACGTCTACATTGATTGGGATTGTTTGTGTCAAATCTCACCTGGAGGGAAACCCGCCACTATGACAATAGCTGATGTAATACCTTGACTAACTGTAGTCCCCCCAAAAAATGTAGTGTAGACACAGCAAGGTATGGAGAGACTCACTTGTCAGGATGCAGAGCAGGAACAAATATTCTGTGTATGAGATGATACCTAGCAACAAGAACATGAGTTAGTTATGAGTTAGTTGTGCGTATGTTCTCATAAACACATGTAGTAAATACAATAGCATACAACAAGTCCATTCAAGAACATGGCATGTTTAGATGCATCCCCTTGAAGTAAAAACAATAATCAATTTGGCCACACACATTTCAAGTCACAAGGGGCCGCCATGTTAGTCAGAAATTGATTGCTGACAGAAGTAAAGCACCTTATCTTCTGCTGGCAGTGCTCTTCGCTTGGATATGTTTGATTCTCTGCTATTTAAGTTTCCAAAGCTGACAGGAAATTTGCAATACTGTTTGCTTTCCTTTTCCACTAACAAAGTACAAAACCGTATCGTGATTTGGAAAATAACTCATGTGCTAACATCAACCTCCTCTAAGCTTTTCCCAATGAAGTGGACAGCCCAATTCCTTCCTAATTGAACACATGTTGCTGCGATTTTTTTTTTTTATATCGACAAAACTTTTTACATACAGATCGGTGTGCGTGTGTGGGTGTGTGCATGGGTGTGCATGTGTGTTAGTGTGCATGTGTATGTGTCTGTCTGTATGAGCAGGTGAAAAAAGGTTCCACGACAGGATCCTTTCTTGCTTAGGGCCCATTAAGACTATTTTATGCATTCTGTCTGATTGACCAGATGGTTCAGGGTGACTTGCTTGAGTGTCACGGGACACTGCTTTCTCATGGATGTGTGCATGTTTGTGGGTTGGTGAACATGACACCAGGTAGAACAAGTGACAAGGCTTGTGTTTCCTGCTGTGCAACTACTTTGTGTAAAGGAGCTGATTTAGTACAGATGTCCACCCCATGCACATAGCAATGCTTTTTGCAAAATCATTTGACTTACAAAGCCACAGGGCCACGGATGTGAATACAGTGTTTCAGTTTGTTGCTAACAAGTGGACTTTCTCTATCACGGATCCACTGATTGTGACTGATAATGCTTCCAATATGTTCAAATATTAATCTTTTTCATCTGTGCAAAAGGTTTTCCTTTAATATTTTGGTATTGCCTGTGAATTAAAAAAATATATTGTTCAACCTTTTTATGATCCAGATGCACTTTTTTTCCATCTCATTTTATTGTATAAAAGCGATACAATTTATAGCTAGCTTCAAAGAATAGAAGTTGTCCACATGCTGTTTTTGTTAAAAAAGGCATATTCCTTACAAACCATCCGTAGAAGACAATAGACAAAAGATGTGGAAAAAACAAAAAAGACACTTCGGCTTCAAACAAAAATGACACTTGGTCTTCCATTGTTATTTAGTCTACCTCCAAATATATCTATATAGATACTGTATTTCTGTATAATTCTTAAGATCAAAGTGAGAAAACATGGAACACACACCATCTCAATTAATTCTGTTTTCTGTGGTAGCTATGCTAGGGAATATATATTCTGACAAATTCAGATTGTATCGCACACATTTCAAGACATTAATTGACATATTGCAAAATGAAATGGGAAATGGCCAAAGACATGCATCTCTTTTTTGAGAACAAGGTTGCTTATCTCTATCGTACATGCGAACAAGAGAGGAGGAAAGGGAGGAGATGAGATTTATTTTTAGTTTGGTCAGCAGGTTGGTTGGCTGTTGGGAGTGACAGCATGTTTCCCACCGCGGATTAGAGACACATACCGTGACTCACACATACTATGGCAATTAAGCCTTGAAACTGAAAAATGTAAGCCTTATAAAATCATTAATATAGTCCTGAAGCTAAGCAAATAATATGATAACTAAAACACAGACACCATGGTAACAGTTGTACAATTATCTGAACATAAAAAGTATACTAGTGCATACTCTACCTCGTTCTCTGAGGTTACGGAATAGTTTAGACGAGCCTCTCCATACAGGGGGAGTATCTGATAGAATTTTCTCCAGTTCCTAAAGAAAGTATAAAATGTTAGTTGCTTTTTGAAAACTCTCATGGAAATTGACACGTTTCATAAACATGTTTCATAAAACGCATTCTGCAAATGTGCTCAACAATCAGTGTTGGGAATAATGACTGTAATACATTACTTTTTGCTTGCTAATGCATTACACACCCCAAAAAATAGTAATATTTTACTCAGTACAAATGAGAGTAACGGAATACATTACAATGCATTTCTACAATGCGTATCTATCTGTGAATGTTTCAGAGTACAAATGGGATCAAGGAATCAATTGAATTTATAACTTTAGGTCCTACAGTGTCTAAAAAAAATGAAGTACTTCGGCTTTTCCCTTCAAGGGTCGCCACAGTGAACCAGTCGCCTACATCTACAAGAGTCAAGTGCATTACTGTATTATCTCTATCCTACTATATTGAACCTATTATACACCTGGTCACATTATATACCATACTGTAAGGGAGTTACTAAAGAAATTCATGTTTGAAACTTAAACAGACAATCACATCATGTGTATGCCATATGTGGGTGTCATTTTTCCACACAAATTAGAAATCCAGTGTTTCAAATTGGCTTGCCCTCTTGAATAATGCAATGGTAAAGATTTAATAAACATGCCAATTTTGGGGTGACCATTTTGGAGATACCAGGTTCCGCCACGACAGGGATGCGTAAAACACAACAGATGGTGACAACATGAAGCAAAGAAGAAAAAAGCTTTTAGAGTGTGTCTCCCACCTGTTTGGTCAGGGACCTCCAGGGCCTCTTGTCTACCAGGGAGCCAGACAAAAGAGAGAAAAAGAAGGGAAAGAGGAGAAGAGGGTTTGGGTGGGCTCTGTCAGATAGCATCTGTATTATCTAGAAATGGTACAGTCACAACACACACACAGGCTGTATATACAACTGTGATCATCACAGGTCCATCTAAAGTGCACTGTTCTCTACTGTTCTCGTCTTTGTAGTTGGTGGAATGTTCCAATAAAAGCACATGCTACTTACTTTTTGTTCGCTTATATACAACAAAGTTCATCTAAATTCAACTTCAAAGGGGGCATTAGAGGATGTCGGATGTTGAGTGGGTATGTGTGGCTGTATCATATGTCAGAAGCAGTACAAATGTAAACAGTCATACAGGGGGGTAGTTTGCACGTAATTTCAGAGAATTACAAAAATGTATTGTGGATAGGAAAACTGATGATAAGGGGAGAACCTGAGTTAAAAAAAAAAGCTTGGATGTTTATTGATTTTAAAATTCAAGCAAATGGAAAGGTGACTAAAGGAAAGGCTGTAATGGATAGTGTCAATGAGGATGTATGTCTGAGCAACGTCAATCTCAGTCTAAACAAAAGCTGGAAGGCCATCTGCTTTGAGGTCACCTCGGCAAATTTGTTTCCAATAGCAGCATTTCGGCATAGATAACAAAAAGCAGGTCAAACCCTGGCCCTGACCTTTCTATCATCCAGTCATAAGGGACACATAGACCAGTGTTTCTCAACATTTTTTGAATTATGTACCCAGAGGTGGGCACTTCATCGGCACTGACAGACTCTGTCAGTCCGTTGCAAGACAGACGCCCGTTTTGCTAGCAGGCCGACGAATGACGAGAACGTTGATAAATTGATGAATTAAAAAAAAGCATTGGAGATATACAGTATGTTTGGTTGAGTGAATACACTGGGTTGGTTCAATTCACTACTTGTCATCCACAGCTACAACACAGAAGACTTTACCAGAGATACCAGACTTTACCAGAGATTTTTAGCTATTTGTAGCTGTGCCCTGTCTTAGTCCTACTTTCATGCTGATAAGAGCATTCTTGGATGTGTTTCAAATAACCAAATTTGCATTTTTTTTCTTTGATTGGCTCTTGGCCAGGAAATACAAGATAGAAGATTTTTAATTCCCTGATTAAAGATGTCTTTTAGTAAGTTCAAGCTCGGCAATGCTTTGTTTCACTTGTAGTGTATGTGACAGATGAAATTTAGACAAATGTTAATGAAACTGTCTTCTACAGTTGTAGGGTAGGTAGGTATAAATGAGAATCCTGGAGCTCTGACAAATGACGAATGTCAGACCAGCAAAAAACTGTTAGTTGTCCACCTCTAGCTGTACCTCTTGTGAAATAGTTTCCCAGCCAAGTACCTTCTAACCAGTGCAATACATGAGTTGATTCATGTTCTAATTAATTTGCTCTTAATTTGAAAGGACACAGTTCCTATTGCCAACATGCAACATACATACTGTATAGTGTTACCATTTGTAAAACTAAAGAAGGCCTCAATAAATTACTGTAAGCCCATTATTCACTGTATCTTATGTGTAGAAAAAAATGCTATACACACTCCTTGGTTGACTCATGGTGACTGATTCAATAAAGTTCTGTGGAGTCATGTAGAGCTGCCCTTCATACTCCACAGAGCTAAACATGCGAAAACGATGCTCATGGGACGACATGTGCACATCTCCGTCCTCAAAGTCCATTGGATGTGCCTGGAGAAAAAGAAAAAAAAAGATGGGTTAAGTTACAAACTAATGGGTATGTCAAGGTAGGTGGACACAATAACAGTTATTGTGCACAGAGGGACAGAACAAATCAGAATGATTATTACGATTATACTGATAGTTTGCCATTATTGTAAGGTTGGGGTGTGTTGGAGTGTGTTGAAGCAAAGTACTATGCCATCACTCATTCAGTGAACCATGGGTAACTGTCCTCACTTTGTCAAGACAACTTGTCACCTACACTAATTGACCAAAAAATTAAATAAAAGGATTAACTATTATATATAGTGTAAATTATTCACTGTTTATAAAAATCCAGCACCAAACACAAAGCAAGCCTATGAAATGCAAGTCTCCTTTTTTTTCTCTATTTTTTTCCAACAGAGTTTCTTCAAATTATAAATAGAAATAGATCCCCTAATGCAATATAACAAGCTTCAGTGCAAGGGCACACACTTTTGTCGTCTCGGTATACTTTCAACATGATTGGAATCTCAAAGCAAGCCAGCCCATCAACTTGATTAGCTGCAGTGCTCCACTGCCGGTTTGTGCTGCATGAAGCTTTGTAATTACAAGACAGCTTTCCAAATTTAAACCTGCTTGGCCACAGGGCTCATTGCAGAGAGCTTTCTGCACAGCTCAGCTAACATGCTAATGAGCATACTAATCCATTCATAAAACTTTGATGCTGCCTTCAGTGAGGGAGCATAAATATGAGATGAATGTTCCGCTTCTTTGCAAAGAGAAGCGTGAGAAGGCTGTGGTTTTTACTTTTTGCTAAGAAATACAGTTTAAAAAGTGTCATAGAGGCAGTTAGCTTCAATGCCATACTAGAAAACATTAATACCAATGTATGATGTACTGTATTTTTATTTGAAATTAAATGAAGTCAGTGATTCTCAAACTTTTTTCAATGATGTACCCCTACTGTGAAATATTTTTTCAGCCATGTATGACCTAACCAGAACAAAGCATTTTTGGATGAACAAAAAGTATTAAAAAAGAGTGTTGTGCTATTCAATTTCGATCTATTAAACTTTGGAACTATATTAGTATTGCTATCTGGAGGCATATTTAATTCAGCAACTCCAGATCATGTAACATTTTCTGTTTTATTTCTAACTCATCGGCAAAAGAAAATCGCATCACTACAAATGAAAATGCACATCCATATAAATGTTGACAAATTAAAAGCATACAACATTATACAAAAGAGTCACTACAGGACGATTCAGCACTCATGTTCATTTTTGAAAAAGATAACTGATGCTAGGTTTTTCTTCTATGTCCAAAGTTAATTTGCCCTCTAAGCATTACCATAATGATCAACATTAAAATACAGCGGTGTATTAGTCTGAAGTGTTCAACAAAAATGGGACATTGTTTTTTTCTTTCATAAAAAAGTATACTGTATATTCAAGATTAGCATAAATACCTGTAGCATTGGCTGGGTTGACAAGAATCCTTGTATTATGATTACAATAAATGATCAAACAGAATGAAAATTATTCATATACTGCAAAGGCCCCACTCTGAATAAACGGAACAAATCCAAATGGAATTTCACTCAGGTTCAAAAGTGTGCCATATTAATTTTCATGATAGAGGCTTTTCATGACAAATCTCGCATAAAGTCTGAAAATTTTTATTTTGATTAAACTCGATCAACAGTGGGTCCCCATTTTACGAGATGAATCCATTCCACGGTTGGGATCGTAATGCAAATACGCCTTCTGGCGGGCAATCCAAACTTACATTATTTAGCTAAGGCGTGTAAAATCCTAGATAAAAACATCAAAATTCTATATACATTTTAAAAAATAAATTAAGTATGAAATCTCACTATAAATATGTTTTAATAAGCACCTACACTAGAACAAAATTTTACTGCTCCACCGTTTTGAAACGAGTGATGCCGAACAATAGCAGAGCAGCATCTTAGTGTTTCCGGGACACCGACCAATAATAGAACAGTATCTTAGGGGGTCGTGACTCTGACCGATAGCACATCAGCATTGTAGAGACGTAAGCGGTGACAGGTGTATGAACGTATGAGCTGAGTGCACACTGACAGGCATGTTGGATGTGTCAAGCACACTGACTGCCAAGTTGGATGTGAGTAACGTGAAACAAATGGCGTAAAGAGGGGACAAAAAAACCTCGCGGGCCACGTCGTAAGGTGAAAAAAAATGTAAGACAGGGATGTTGTAAACCGGGGGTCCTCTGTACTTGTTGATACCAATGATGCAACACAAAATTTTAAATTTTCGGTTAATCTGAGCCATGGTTTTAGGCAATGCAGGCCGCTAAATTTTGATATTTTTTGGATAAAGGGGGTGTTGCTGCCTCTCTTTGGACCCTTACATCTCAGGAACAATCTCAAGAGCAGTCTTTACAAATAAGGTATTGATGTAAAGTTTTATTGACTTGAGCTTTTGATCAATAATTTCACATTGTGGGTCACATAACCCTTAACTCAATTTTTCTCTACAACACACACACACACTATATATAAATATATATATATATATATATATATATATATATATATATATATATATATAGAGAGAGAGAGAGAGAGAGAGAGAGAGAGAGAGAGAAAGAGAGAGAGAGAGTTTTGCAGCAGTTTGGCACCCTAAAAAATGTGTATAGCTAGGCTACCTCCCTTCTGTTCATGCTCTGTGTTCATGTAAATGTGCATTCACACCCTGCTATTATACAGTTTGGGTGGGAGGTTGTTTCTGTATGGCTCTTTCAACATTTTTGGTTGTCAACCCCTGGTCTAGACTCAAACTAAAGTCAGAACTGTTCAGTCAGAACATTCTAACAGCTCACCTAGCGTGCTATGGCAGTAAATTTGCCTGTCAAACTACAATTCAAAGTCCCCTTGTTGACATTTCAGCACCACCTCGATCGGAGAGCTCCATGCTGCATGTGCGTGCGCACATCGCCCAGCTGTCAAATGATAAACAAAGCGTAATCCGAACAAACGACATTTGCATTCAATTAAAAAAAAATAACGAGTTCACAATGAACGTGTAGTTACATTTGTGAGAGGCGAAGAGAAATTAGGCGAGGCTTTCGTTCAAAGGATGAAATGAAAACATAAGGCCCTGGAAGCTGACTAACATATTTGACTTGTATTAGCGATGTGTGAGGATGCTTTGAGCAAACGGCACCGAGTCGTTAGCCACCCACCTTCTCTTTGGCTTCAACAGCTGGGATGGATGGCAACAAACCGTGGATGCTGCGAGTGCCCATCGTCCCCCTCCAGCCTCGGCGGTTAGTCATGTCCTCGTAGAAGTAAAGTGCCACGGCACCTCCCGTCGCCAGACAAAGACCGAAAGTGAGACACTTCTTCACCCTTGACGCCGCCTGACGCCCGGTGAATTCGTTTCTAGACACCGAGCACAGGCTAAGCTTAACGGCCAGCGAAGCAACTCTGCGTAAGGTAGCCATTGTTGCTCTTAGTGATGCCGCTAAACTGCTATGGGCAGAACTTTGCGGACAGCTTGGAGCTATCGCGTGACTAGAGATCTATCGCGAGAAGTGCCGTATTGAACTGGTAACTTGCTGAACACGATTTGTATATCTGTAATCGATACATTAACCTCTATTAAGAAAAAATCAAATGCTGATTCATTTTAAAACAAGGAGTCAGGGTTTATTCTGTCAAAGAGATGGTCAAAATACAAAATCATGCAGTTTCTGAGTAACTTTTCTTGTCCATCCTAAAAAAGAAGCAAAAGGAATGTTTGAAAATAGTTTTAAAAACACAATTTTCTAAACAAATTTGTAGTATCCAACTTCAATGCCATTTTTTTCTTTTCCCACCCCATTCAGGACCAAATTTAATCTCAAATAAAACAGTTCAAATTAAATTTAAATGTTAAACATTATTTTATATTATTTGTTTTATTGCTGTCCCTTGTGGGAACTTTACATGAGATTTCAAATAATAAGCGTCTCTAAAAAATGGATGGATTCAAGCAACCAACCCTGTTATGTATATGATTAAAATAAGACATCCATCCATCCATCCATCCATGCATCCGTCCATCCATTTTCTGTAGCTGCTTATCCTCACAAGGGTTGCAGGCTGGCTGGTGCCTAGGCCAGCTGATAATAGATACAAACAAATCTGTACTTATTAACTTAGGTAAGTTTGTCCTCTTGGTCAGCAATAACATATATTTTAACAGCTAGCATCTACTCCTGAGAGACATTTATACGTTTTTGCAAAACTGTTATCCCCAACCCTTACTGTGGTTAAAGTGATGTATTGTAAACATCAAATAAATCATGAAATAACATTGTGCCATTGATCTGAAAGATTAGCTAAATTATACAGTATAAAATATTAGATAGATAGATAGATAGATAGATAGATAGATAGATAGATAGATAGATAGATAGATAGATAGATAGATAGATGGATGGATGGATGGATGGATGGATGGATGGATGGATGGATGGATGGATGGATGGATGGATAGATAGATAGATAGATAGATAGATAGATAGATAGATAGATAGATAGATAGATAGATAGATAGATAGATAGATAGATAGATAGATAGATAGATAGATAGATAGATAGATAGATAGGTGGATGGATGGATGGATGGATGGATGGATGGATGGATGGATGGATGGATGGATGGATGGATGGATGGATGGATAGATAGATAGATAGATAGATAGATAGATAGATAGATAGATAGATAGATAGATAGATAGATAGATAGATAGATAGATAGATAGATAGATAGATAGATAGATAGATAGATACTCAGGGATGGAATGTCCAGATTCTTGAAAGATACATAAAAATACATATTTGCAATTGAATGAGTTAATAGTGAAATGGAGGTGTGGGGGTGGACAGTTAAATAGTAAATGCGATAAAATCATATATTGCGCAAAAATAATACTGACTTTACATTACAGAGGATTATTAAAAGCTAAATTTCCAAACAGTTGAGTTCAGTCACACAAATATGACAACAATTCACATCATTAACCTTTAAGGTTATTCAGTTATTATCTTATTCAGCCATTATATTAGTCATTTCATTGTGTAGGAGGTTGTTGTGGGGGCTACTACCCTGGGGGGTTCTTCTATGCACCTCCCACATACAGAAATAGTTCCTACATGGTTGACTTCACCCTTCCCAATGCTATTAAGGATGCAGTAACCTGAGAAAACATCAAGGATAGTCACATGGCCATGGGAACAATTCACTTTGCATCTCATGTGGAAATGTGTAGTTGACATCTTCATTGTGACCAGATCAATATCTAATATATCAGGATCTGATCAGCCTGAGGGTGAAGCTGATCGATCCTTTGGGGGTAAAGATATTTTGTGGTCATAAATAGTAATGAATCAAGGGAAAGCATGATGAAGAATGTTTATATGTGTGTTCTGAAACACATACCTGTACAGTCTAAATAAAATAATAGTCGTCCCACAACGGCTCTGCCCTTTGGCTTTTTTTGAAGGAATAGACAGAGTGCAAAACGATCTGCTCAGTGATCACAGAGGCACACACATATGGACACACACCCACACTCAGACACACACAAAAGCACAAGCTACCTTACCTTCAAGTCATTCATCAATGCAACTCCCCAGGGAGGGGGGCAGCTGTGTATGTATGTGTGTGTATGTATGGCCACCCAAATCAATGCAATATATAGCTGGAACTTGGGCTTCTGGTCGAAACAAAAATAATTCCAACGAACAAAGATGGAGTGTGTGATGAAAGAATGCAATGTTAGTGTTAAACAAGAAATGGAACTATGCATTATACTATTAATAACATGTTATACGACATTGCTCACAGCCATAGTGAAACCTTGCATCAAGCTGAGATTTGGAAGAATGAAGAATGAGTAGTCTATGTAAAGTGCCTTGAGTACCCAAGGTACAAACGTGTTGTATTAGTGCAAGTCCATTTACCATTTAAAATAAGAAATTATTTTCTCCAATTTTGCCCAATACAATATTGAGAGCTATTTGCTTAAATTTGATTTGCATTTTGCTTCAATTAAAAATCTCTGACTTGTTTTTGCACCTAGACTGTTTTTAAAACCATTCGTTTTAGAGAAGGTTTTCTATAGTCATGAAAAAAATTCTTAATCCTTACCCCGGCAGATTTTATTTTTTTATTTTTTTTTTGCTTTAAACAACAAAAATTGCACTTTTTGCAGCGTGAGATTTCAATCCCTTATTATCAATGTAGTATCTCAAAAACTCATTCACTGCCAGCCCATTTATAATGAATCTTTGACTTTAATGGTCATCAATGGCAATGAATAAGATAATAGAATCAGGACTATTTTCCTTTTAAATATAAGCCTTAAATAGTGTTTGTTTTCTTGTTTTGTTTCCCAACCCAAATTAATAGACTGCTTCTATCCTATTTCCTCTACATCAGTGAAAATTAGCTTGCCTTCATTTACTTTTCCTGATTCAGATAAATGTTTGAATTGTTGGGGAATGTTTGTTTTATTATTGTGCAACCATAAATTGTTTTCTGATAGTATCCTGTCTTCCTTCCTTGAGATATTTTCTGACCTTTCAGATTGTGATTATTTAAGAGTGTTTTTTTTTATTTAAGAATGAAAAGAATATATATTTTTTATTATATATATGATGTAACATTTCATTTGTCAATATGTAGCAATTTGGCTGAAAACAGTTACAATGGAGTCCAACAGTAACTCATTTTGTTCTATTAGAACCAGCAATTCTGACTGCACGCGTTACAAATCTTGGTGTCATATGTCGGGGTATTTTGGAGGTCTGCAGTTCAAACAGGTATTTCCCCACTCCAGCTTGTTTTCACCTGATCCTCTTACAACATCTTTTGAAGTTTTTGAGTCTTTGATTTGCTCTATTCAGACCACAATTAAGGATGTATGTGCTCCTGTACTGTTCAAAGATCCCTCGAAAGATCAATGAAGGGATTGACAGTCAAGTGATGTCGTTTGCACAGGTGTGTGTGTGTGTAAGTGTGTGGTGTGTGTGTGTGTGCGCGCGCGCGACTTTGCGCCTGTATACGGGCCTTGTAAATGTGCTTACATAAAACGCGGGGGCAATAAATCAGCAGTCGTCTGCGAAAATTACGCAAACAGGGGCTTTCCTTCTCCTTGTCCCTGCACCTGAGCCATTTCGACACGGGGGGCGTGCCTTCATTGGGTTGTAAAGCGTTTAAGGTAATCGCAAGATCACTTTCATGCTGTTTGGCACACGCAAACTTTCTCGCAATGTTTGTTCCTCACACTAAGGTTGCTGCACACGTGTACAAACGCCCGATTGGTTTATCAGGGACCCCCTGCTATCCCCATAAACGATTTGCAAAAATACGTATGTATTTTTGTCATGAACGAATCTCGATTTTGAAGTCATTGAATAAACCTTTCTAAAGCCGCGAAAGCGCACATCAGTCAGTGGCGAGTGAATGGGCTGTCTTTGAGGGGCAGTACAGAAATGCGCCATAAAGGAGGAGATCAAGGCTCATTAGCATAAAAGATCACTCGGGGCGAATGTCTATCCTGAGTGCATTATAAAGGCGTAAGCTGCTGCTGCCTCTTGTGCTTTCCTTTCTGTCGCTGGATAGAGCAGCAGACTGTGCATAAATAAAAAGTAGAAGGTGAATTAGAAAGGAGGGAGAGAAAGAGAGAAAGGAAACCTTCCAACGTGCATCGGAGTAAAGAGGAGTATCCCGAGGAGAGGCAGCGCACTGCTGAGATGATGATGAGGATGATGATGGTGATGATGATGCTCTGATTAACTGCAGCGCAGCGACCGGACCCGGTTGTGCAAAGCGCGATGTCTGCTCGCATCAGCTCCACGAGGTGCTGATTGACTGCGCTACAACTTTTATCTTTTGCTCTAAGAAGCTTTACGGATCTCCACCGGATCTTGTATACCGTATCGTTTCGTTGGTACTGTGATGGGGGCAGCAGCTGAGGTGGGGATCTTCAACGGATTTCTGGACAGCTTTGGCTCCGCGGGTGGCGCGCATTTCCTTCTCAGCCCGGCGGGCGCAGTGGATTACAACAGTGTCAGCGGACTCATGCAGCAACAGCCGCAGGAGCACCTGATGTCGTCGGAACGACTTTCCCGGAGCTTAGCGGACCTCAGCCATCTAAAGGGTATACTGAGGCGGCGACAGCTGTACTGCAGGACCGGCTTCCATCTGGAGATCCACCCCGATGGCACCGTGCGGGGCACCAGAGAGGACCACAGCAGATTTGGTGCGGAATGTTTGTTGTCATTATTTTAATTCATCTTACTAAATTTAATATCTCGAGGGGGGGGGACGAACTTTTCTTATAATTTTGCACACCACAGAACAAAATCACACATGCAGACATGCATGCAAGGAGAGATGTCAAGGGGAAACTGGCTCAAGGGCACCTCGACAAGAGACAGAAAGCAGATTAGCATCCCTATGTCATTTCAGTTGTTATATTCTGTCTGCAAGCAGATTTGAACCTTGACTCTCCGCTTCCAAAGCCATGTCCTGTTGATAACAACTTCTCACTTCTCACCCTACAAGTATCATCATTATTTTGGTGTATGAGTGAAACACATGCATAGGCCACTACCACAAGTGATGAGAGTAATTTATTTTTGCACTAGCATTTAACCTAACTTAAAACCACCAAACATGTCGTATATTATGACCGTGTGTGCCATCTATTGATATTATGCAATATTACATACATAAACAGTGTGTTTGTTATGGTGTGTGGAATTGCACTGCATTGTGGATTGACAATTTGGGTTACCCAACCGAATTTTGGAAACAGCTCTAAGTGGGATGCAGTGCAATTCTACTTTATTGCAACCAATCTATCAATCCTTTTCCATACCACATGTTCCTCATTAGGTTTACAATTAGAGGTGTTAATATTAATTGGCAACTAATCAATTTCCAAATTAATTGATAACTGTTTTAATTTTTAAGTAATCATTTAAAACCATTGTTAAAATTGTTCAGATCATTTGATTTTCGACTGTTATTGTGCTCCAAAATAAGAACATCAAGCAAACATCTTTCTTTCGTCTTTAACCAGTGACAGAAATTTTCCAATTGATTGTTGAGTTTAACATTAATTCTCTTATAGTTTAACACTGAACAATACCAAACAAACAACTATAGCTGATTAATGAGCAGTATTCACAGAGAAAAATCTGGTTGTGAAATACACTTGAATGAATAAAATATCGCATCAGATTATTCGATTAATTGAATCTAAAAATATTTGATCATGATAGATTGTGACAGCCCTTGTCACAAGTAAGCCTGAAAAGAGAGACAAGGTACAGCCTGGATCGGTCACCCGCCAATCACAGGGTACATTTCAACATTCACATTTACAATTAGGGACAATTCATAGGGTGTTTCACAAACCTGCAGTATCCAAAGAAAACACACACCAGGCCTACGGAGAGCATATAAACTCCACACAAGAGCTGTGAGGTGGTTGAGAAAATTGATGGCTCAAAGATTGAATCTACATAGGTTGTGCAAGTGTTCCTAATGGAGTGGCTGGACCTATACATTTATCCATGGCACCTCTTGCATATCGAAGTACTTATAATACATTTTACCACAGCTTCTGCAACATATTGAGCTACACTTGACAGTAATGGGGTTCCATAAGAGTCCATTTGTATCACATAGGGCTGAATAATAGGCTGCACTAACTGTTTGACTTAGGCAGCAGGCAAGTATGTTTCCAAACTTTAAAAGCCATGTGTCAATAGCGCAAAAAGAACTTTGTATGCAGAGAATGCAGGTGTTTTGTTTGCACATTGATTTAAATCTTTTTATTATGTCCTGATTTATGAAGATGATCAAAAGCTTTATGGTGCACATCAAAGTGGGCTGCTTAAGATTTATTTTGCAGATCTGAGGTAGTGACACTTCTGGCTCTTGATTCATTCTGCCTGAGATCCAAATGTGACTTTATGCCAGAGGCCATTCCAGACATCTAACCTCACTTTTCACAGCCGTATCCAAGTTACTGTAGCGTAGCTATAAAAGATTCACTTATCTGGTTTAGCTAGCAGTTTGGGAGGAAATGGATCAAATTATATTTTTACTGTTCCTTTAGAAGAACACTGCATGCTTATTAATGTGCTATAATGTTTGCACAGGTATTTTGGAGTTTATCAGTCTGGCTGTGGGGCTGGTGAGCATCAGAGGTGTGGACAGTGGCCTTTACCTCTCTATGAACAGCAAAGGAGAACTGTATGGATCGGTGAGTATATTTTAGGCTATGTCTCCAGTAACTGAAATGTGACAGTTACCTCATTTATGGTGCAAATGAAATATTGCCGTGGGTCAATATTAAAATATACAGTATATAAATTATTTCCATTTTCTTATTATTAGTGGCGGTTGTCTTTTTTGCACAGTGCAGAGCAAGCAGGAATGAAACTGCACCTGCTGTACATCAAGGGAGTTGTAGTATACCCTAATTAGAAGCTAACATTTCAATTATTTATGATTGCATTATTAGAATGTTATTGTTGGTTTTATGGACAGCACTTTCTAACAAATGTCTTTCTTGTGCAGTGCCGCAAAAATACAGTTGACTTTCAACTAAATTATAAGTTGACATTCGTTTTGAGGAAGGCATTTCAATCATTTTAAAAAGCCAAACGCAAACACAAATTTACTCCAGCTGAGACCCGAACCCGTGCCATAAAAATCCTCAGCCACCACTGATAAAGCCATCAGAACAAGACACATAATCATGGTACACGATTCCTAGCTAATGCCTTTCTTAAGACAGCTGACAAGAAGGACAAGTGTAGTCTTCACTTAGGACTGTCTGTAATTTTGTTGAGAAAATTATGATTAAGTCAATAAATCCAGCATACCTGTACTCATCCAAGCGACCCAGGCTCTCCACTCTCCTCTGGAAAAATGTTGAAGTCACTTCATTGATGTGACTATGAAAACAAGAGTAGAGCCCCTTTGCCTTATTGAATTTGTTGGCAAATTCCCATCAAAGACAGGAACCAGAGAGAATCCGAACATGGTCAGAAAATGACATTGGCTTTAAAAGTAACTCAGTTTAAACGGTATCAAATGTGGGCAGTGGAATTCCACATCCCAGCGGTGTCCAGTCTGTGTGTATTCTATGAGGACCAACTGAGCATATCACACTTTAGTGTCTATGGGCACTGTTTTCTGCACGCTAACTGGAGAGATGACATCGTTTCAGACACCGGAGATTAACAAATCAGTTTTACACACCAATAACTGTATATGTACAGTCCCAAAATATGTACACGCCTTGTCATTCAATACATTTTTTTAATTTTTATGACCATTTGTAGAATCTCACTTGAAGGCATCAAAATCATGAATGAACACGTTGAGTTACATACCCCAAAAAATAGGTAAAATATATAGGTAAAATATATGAAAACATGTTTTATACACACATATAGACAGACAGACAGACAGACAGACAGACAGACAGATAGATAGATAGATAGATAGATAGATAGATAGATAGATAGATAGATAGATAGATAGATAGATAGATAGATAGATAGATAGATAGATAGATAGATAGATAGATAGATAGATAGATAGATAGATATTTTTTTAAATAGCTAACCTTTGTTCTGATTAGTACTTTGCATATTCCTGCATTCTAACCCTAACCCTAAATTCATATTATGCCAAGAACCAATTAGCTAGAAAGAAAAATGAGTGGCCATCATTACTTTAAAAACATCAAATGAGGTGTATCTAAACCTTTGGTCTGTACTGTATGTATATGATCTGTTGGGTTGGATTGGATTGGATTGGCCGGAAATTTTGCATTTTTATGCAAGATCTGGATTGGTCGTAATGTTATAATTTGTTGAGTGATGGATGACAGCATTGATCTGATCACAAAAAAAAAAACTGTCTTGTTAAGGACATTCTGTGCTACCATAGTTAGTAATCTATAAGTTTTTTTTACTACATTGAATACATTTCTATTGAAGTTGCATCAACTTTTTTGACTTTTGTGACTTTTTTGCCCCTCTTCCAATTTCAATTTTCTGTGCATTGAATGTTAGCCAATGTTTGTAAAGTGTAGACTAGATTCATTGGTTCATCTTCTGATTTTATCAATGACCTGTTATTATAATACATGATTTACTTTTTCAACATTTTATTTTCGTCCTAGCCATTTCTTTTGATGAGCTACCCTTTACCAACTGGTGTCACATTCTAGACTGTTGACCATAACGTTTCTTTGGGTTTTGCAGCAGAAGCTATCAGCAGAAAGTGTTTTACGGGAGCAGTTTGAAGAGAACTGGTACAACACCTACTCATCCAACATTTACAGGCATGGAGCAAAAGGAGCATTTTACTTTGTCGCTCTGAATAAAGACGGTACACCACGGGATGGAACAAGATCGAGGCGACATCAAAGGTTCACACACTTCCTACCAAGGCCTGTAGATCCAGACAGAGTACCGGAACTGTACAAAGATATACTTGGACAGAGCTGAGGCCAAACAACGCGGGACAGAAAAAAAAGACTTAAAGGTGTACATCTGATTCTTTCCCCCGTTTGAGGGGTATCATTGATTCCAAAGGGATCAAATGAAATGCATCAGATACAGACTCCCATTTGCTGCTATGCTGGAAGGATAGGAACCATCTCCGAACCACTTTGCAAGAGAGTTTGCCAGAAAAGCATCAGGGAACATCTGGTATAATGCAACAGAAACACAACGCTCCATATATTATCTTGTTATCGGCATATGCAGTGGTATGAGCAGCCAGGATGGATTTTCTTTAACTTTCCATTCGATTCGCTTGTCCAAATCTGCATGTTTAAGTGAACCAAGGCGAGTTGAGATTAAACAAGCAGATTTTTTTTATTCTGTTGCTTTCCTGTTTCATCACGGGATCCTTTCTTTCATGCTATACATTACTGAGGCTGCTAAGTAAACCACTTGCTAAAACGTATAGCCCACATTATGGCTGGTTTACAGAAAAGGGTAGTTTTATGCACTGGAAAACAGCCACGTTTGCGCTGTAGAAGGGAGCTGAAGCCATCTAAAAGGTTCTTATTGCTGATGCACTGAACATGAGAATGAGGAATAAGACAGAGAAGACAAAGGTGAATTTCTGTGGACTTTTGTGGTGGCTGTGTTCTGCTCTGAACTCTCATATGATGACCCGGTGAAGGAAATGTACTGTTCTCCTCACTGATTACAGTCAAGCAATGAGCACAGATTGGACATAGAAAAATTACAGACCTGTAAACAGATTATACTTTTATTTATGAGGTTCTAAATCAAGGGAGAAACAGTATATTTATTTCCTATATTTATTTATTTTAAGAATATATTTTTACAGGTGTAACAAAATAAAATTCAACATCTTCCACTGCTGTTGTAATTTGTGTCATTTCAATACACTGTATTCATCTACCTAAATGTATTTTGGTGCAATGATAAGCATGAGTCTCAATATGTTCAGTAAAAATTACTTAGTTTTCCCTGTGAAATATAGAGCTTTTTAAAAAGATTGTTTATCTTCAAAACAAAAACTGAGCTATTTGCTCTCCATATTAAAACAAATTTAAAAATGTATAGTTATAGAAATAGTAATTCAATTGGCAGACACCAAACTACACAGTTAAGGGCCTAATTAAACTACAGACGTATTAAAAAGACAAAGGTGTGTCTCTGCCCATCACATTAAATAGAATGAGATTCTTGATATGGGTTTTATTTTCTCCATTTTATTATCAGAAGCAGGTGTCAATTTATATTCATAAGGGCAGTGGGCCAACTCTATTGTTGCCTTGGTAAAGGTCACAAAAAAAGACGCAATAAAACAGTAATAGGTTTCATGTTGTGGTTGGTTTGTATGATTTGTTTGCAACAATCTACTGAATTGGAAACTGTCTTGTGACAAACACCGATGTCACAGTGTCATTTCAAATGCAACCATGTTGTATTTTGAAAACAAATGGATTCTTATCTCATTTATAGTCATGTTCCCATTTAGCAGGATGTGAAACTGGATTTGAGGAGCAACAATAAAAAGAAAGGATGTCAGGTATTAAGCGGTTGATGGAAGCCAACTACACATTGATGCAAGTGTTGAGGAGAAAAGGAGAAACAACATGAAGTCATCGGTGTGTAGAGACAGTTTGCACTTCTACAAACATTCAGTACCATTATCAAGTGACTGGTAGGCCGGATGCCATGTAGCAGTCTTTCATCCTCCCCTTCATCATTCCTTTATTTCTCTCTTCACCTGCTTACCTACAGGTGAGTCACCCCCTCTTCTTGGAACAACTCAGGATGAATGCAAAGTGAGCACAGAGTGATTGTGTCAGTAATGATGTCCCAAAGTCAATCAAATGTTTGCCCTTGAATGTGTGTTGAATCTAGCTATTAAATCGATCTTTTTTTTTTTTTTTTTTGGGGGGGGGGGGACCTTGCATGTGGAGACATGATTGAGAAAAACTGAAATCAGTTTTGGATTCTGCACCACTAATTGAGTTAAAAATAACTGTTGGACCTTACACAACATTAGTTGTGTTCCCAGTGAAAAAGTTTGATAGTGCTAGCACCCATAATAGTCATGAATTAGCTGAAGCAGAGAGGCACTGTACAGCAATTGGAATCTTTGGCAGAAAACCACAAGCCTCATATCCAATAACAGTCATATCCGCTCACATTGAAGTACGTATTTAAAGTGTTCAATGAACCTAACATGCATGCTTTTGGAATGTAGGAGGAAGCTAGAGTACCCATGCAGAGATAACCCACACAAGTGAGAACTTGCAAACCCCACATAAGAAGGACTGAGTAGAGATTTGAGCACCGAACCTCTGAACTATTAGGGAGATGTGTACTGACGAGACACAAAATTTCCCCACATTTTATCATGAGTGTGGTCAAGTGCAGGTCACTCCCACACAATTCTGCTAATTGTGAGTTTTCTGGCACGCAATTCCGTAATTCCTCAGATATAAGATGTGTGTATAGGATGCAACCTTATTTTTGGGGTCATATTCTGGTATTTTCTATGTTATTGCGTATAAGACGCACCAGCACTCAGGCAACAATGTAAAAACTACAGCAAAACAGAATAAAGCTCATCTTCCTAAACTCTTTTATATTTTCTTGAGTTCATGTACGTAAGTTATATATTTGTAGCTGGTCAATTTAAGCGTTTATCAGATTTCCCACATTGTGAGTGGTCAATGAACACAGCGCTAGTATAACATGGCTGCGCTAGAAGCAGTTGTTTATCCTTTTCCTCGCGATGCAGCTCATGTTCATTTTGCGTAAATACCCGTAGTTGTGCAGCATCTGTGTTCCACTAAGTTTATGATTTTGTGTATTTGCCAAAAGAATACAATTAATATACGAGTTAAATAGAATACCTTTCCATGGAAGCAAGGAAAACATTGTGTCCAGTTCAGAAAAGAGTCAGATTGGATGTAATCCTCTGATAGGGGTTCGCAGTGAATGAGAGCACCTCAGAAAGTACCAGCATGCGTGTGTTAGTGTGCGTTGCTGTTCAAACCAGGTTGGAGCGAGAAAGGAATTGCTTGAAGATTTGCAAGAAACAGGTGGCTTTGTGAGAGGAGGAATTACCAACAGTAATGCTGCATGTGGGTTCGAAGTGTTGCAGCCTGTCATGCAGCAATCTTTCTTTGAAGTGTGTGTGTGTGTGTGTGTGTGTGTGGGTGTGTGTGCGTGTGTGTGTGTGCGTGTGCTGAGAAGGGGTAGGCATGCGAGTCAAAATGACTGCATAGATTCATGTATATTCATATATATATATATATATATATATATATATATATATATATATATATATATATATATATATATGTGTGTGTGTGTGTGTGTGTGTGTGTGTGTGTGTGTGTATGTGCGTATGTGTGTGTACGTGTGCAAGATCTGTGAATCTGTGTGAAGGTAAGCCAGGGGTTCTCCTGACCAGAGGCATGTCTGATTGATGTGTGAGGGCTTGTGTGCGTGTGTGCGCAAGAGCATGTGTGTGAGCGTGCAGCACCGTGCCTCTTCCCCCTGATTTTTTGTGGCACAGTCCTCTGTGGGGTTTTCCATCAAATGGTTAGATCTTCCATATTGGATTGGGGTGGCTAGCAATCATGAAGGGAAAGAAAATTTAGAAATGTTTTAAAAAGAACCATATGGATGATTATTGGGTTTTGGTGCTTGGCATGATTTGGGGTGGTGAAGTAACTTTAAATCTTTCTAATTCTCATGCACTGTGATTCATTTGCAATATAATTGTACTGTATATGGAAAGCATGTGTCATGTCTCCTAAACAAAAGGGTGCGAGTGCCCCTGGGTATACATGCAGACAATTCAGAGCTCACAGTTAAGGGACCTGAGTTCAAATCCAGCTACAGCCCTGTGTGGAGTTTGCATGTTCTCCCCGTGCATGCATGGATTCTCTGCGGCTTCCTCCCACGCTCCAAAAACATGCATGGCAGGTGTAGAGGACATACTAAATTGTCCTTAGTTGTGATTAGGTCCATGAATGGTTGTTTGTATCTGCAATTGGCCTGCAACTGGCTGGCAACCCGTTCAGAGTGTCCCCCGCCTGCTGCCCAAAGTCAGCTGGGATAGGCACCAGCAAGCCTGTGAGGCTGCGACCCATGTGAGGATAAGCGGCTCTAGAAAATGGCTGGATGGATGGTAAGACAGGAACAGTACATTTTTCTTTTCAAATTAAAAGAATATTGGAACATAGCGCAATTTATTATAACAAGTCATTTATATAATGTTGTATGCCTTCATTTTTTTTTTCATTTTTATCCGTATGTGCATTGTCATTAATTACGCAATTTCCAGATGTGCCAGAAATACCACAAATTATGTTACACCAGCTATCTTCTGGGGTATCTGCATACAATAAGCCTGGAGATACCATTATATATGCAGTTGAAAGGCTTATTAGATCAGGCATGGGTGGCACAGCAGTTGTTTTAGGTTAAAAAAAAAAAGAAGATTAAAAAATGACTTGCATTGATAAGTCGTACTTGGTTGGAAAAAATATATCCAAGGGAACACATTATTGCAAAAAGGTTAGAGTTTCCTACATTGTTAGATTTTTACATCATTTCCAATGATTTGTCATTTGAATTGTCAACTGGATGAGACCGGGCTATGCCACTCGACAAAGCTGCTGTATATATTCTAGCAGCAATAGGCATCGCAATATTTTGACAAACTCAGTTGAACAACTTTGTGGTGTATCAGGTGTGGAAACAAAAAAAAAAAGAATTAATAAATGGTCAAACCAGGTCATGGGCGGAGAAACACAATCCGGCAAAATTCCAAACTTCACGCACAGACACATTTCTGAAAATAGGCCTCTCACAAAAGATTTATTTTGGTGCGTAATTAGACATGTGGTAGGCAGGTACTTAAGGTTTTTTTTTTTTTAGCATTCAAGCAATTAAAAAGTCATTTTCCCATAATATGTCCCGTTGAGATTTAAAGGCGAAATCCACTTTAAAACAAACAATTGCCTCTCTTCAATATGACCAAGCTGCTACTGAGACAAAATGTCTCACGCTTGCTTATGGTGAAGTAAATAATCCAATAAATCCTCCCAGACCACTATATAAGGTAAAATGGTCACTTTCGTGACCAACGTTCAGAGCTGTCAACACATTTCCGACACGGTCCTTTCAATGACAAGATGTTTGTATGAAAGAGCATACTGTATGTGTTTTTGTGCATGAGATGGGTGAGGGGTTTTGTTTTTGTCAGAAGGCAGGCAGGTGTGGAGGTGATCCCTGCTGGTACATATCTCCAAAAGGCAGCACCCATACAGGCCATCTTCCTGCGGTCGACAACACACGTGCGCACACATGCAACATCACACACGCCGTGTCATTCATCGCCTCTCTGTGCGTGAGATTAATGGTGCGAGTGACTCAGCTGTGGTGAACTCAGACAAAACAGAACTCTCGCCCAATGCGCACAACAGATATACAAATTTTGACTAACAAATGATTTGACCTCTCATGACTCCTGTGATACCCAAGAGTGACTACTATCCACACCTTTAATAACGCCCTTCACACTTTGAAAGATATTAAATTAGGCAGGCCTAGTCTTGTCAACCACTCACATTTACAATCACACCTATTGGCAGGGTAGGCAAAGCAAAGACATAAAAAAACGTTTATCAACATAACACCAAAAACAAAAATCAATTATTAAATATATACATCATAATTAAATATATGCAACAAGGCAGAAAAGACAAGATAATATGGAGGTCAAAAAATAGATTAAGAGCGTTTAACATTTAGTGCAATCTAAATGTGAACTAATTTGACTGTCCACATTCACTTAACCAAGATTATTTTGGCCTATTCTACCCACATACACAATCACATGCACACACTCCTCTCCCTCTGTCGCTCTCTCTCTGCCTCTCAAACTGAGTGGAAGTAATTAAAGCGAGTGAAGCTAAATTGAAGTGTATTGAACTCATCTCTCACACGCTCCACTATGTCAATAGATCATTCGCCAAGCTTTATCGACCTCAGCAAAGACTGCCAAACACTCCTCTCTGTACTGTGTGAGGAGTCAGAAAAAAAAAAAAACAAAGTATGTGAAGCAAAAGAGATTTGTGCAGGATAATTTTTATGACTTATGAATTTCCCCACCATTAATGCTCAGCCTTCTCCTTTTTCTGCTTCCGTCTTTTTTTCCTTTTTTATGTGATAGAAGATAAAACCAAGAGGAAATTGATAGCTATAATTCATTTATCGAATACTTTGTTACTATCAAATATTTTGTTATAATTACAAAAATATGGCGTCACAAAATTAGGATGCAATGTAATGGAAATTGAACATCGTATTACGATACACATATTGTGTTGTTTCACAATGCAATACACCAATTTATCAATATTATCACCCAGTCTTGATGTTAACCAAACACGAGTCTTACACCTTCACACACCACTAAATTAATGAATCAATAGAACAACATTTCATGGTCATCTGTGTGCCTGCACAATCCATCTAGTTTGAGTCATCATGAAAATCCAGTGGCACCCCAGGTGACTTATCTGCACTGCGCCAACCTTTCACTGATGTGCAACAAGATCTAGCATGAGAGCTGCGGTGCCGTGGAATTAGCAGGGGAGAAGGAAAGAATAGATTTTTATTGAATATTCATCAGGAATTCCCCTGAAGGTCTTGACATGACAAATGTGTTTCCAACAGAGCATCAGTGGCAAAAGAGCAGAACGCGTCTGCTGTTGTTGAAATGCCAGTTCCCTTGACTTGATGTGAATTCAATTGGAGTTGAATTGATTATGTCCATTTTGGAATCAATACTAACTGGCTTTGCTGACTCAGGTCCTCCGCTGTGATTTGAGTAAGATCCCTTGGACTTTTTTTTCTACTAAATGTTATGTTAATTCGGATGGCACATGGGATTCTTAGGTCCACCATAAAATGAAAATCGAATTAAAGCCCCTTTTTTGTTCCGTCTATGTTTTCATGCGTTCCTGAGAAAAATCCACATGGACTGAATTTTTTGCTGTTTAAATTGGGCCAAAAAATCATCTAGACTAAAATGATTTACACTAAAATGTATTGTACAAAACCCATTGTATATTGAAACCATAACTTGTTTTGTAAAAAAAAAATGTGTATGCATATTAAGACAACATGTTTCACCACAGAATAGCCATTCAGGGAAACAAGACCATTTTTCAGCAATTTGTTCCAAATTCTTTGCCCAAAATGACGACCAGACATCCAATGTATGTGACAAATCCACCTGTTATTTTGACCGTTCGTCTCAGATGCACAATCCCTGCTGAAGCAGGCCAGCTGTGGAGCACGAAGCCTGCACATGTTGGGACAGGAACATCCACACAACCTGTGATTTATCGCAGTGTGTACACATTCTTGCACATACACACACGCACACACACAAACCGCAAAGACACAGTGACAGGTGTGTTTTGCATACGGCTTGCAAGCACAGAGACAAGATCAGTTGCTCTGTGCTGTGTGTAAAAGTGTTCCCAAACTGATCCTTGAAGTCAGGTGGGCTAGCACATTAGGAACGCCTTTGAAGGTGTGTTTATGCATAAAACACACACACACACGCTCACATGCATACACTGACCAGCTGTTTTTCTCTTCCACTACGCTTTGATGTCTATACTTTGCCATTCTAGCCTCAGCACTTGCAATCTTGACTCTTTCTTGCACTGGACACACACACACAAGCACAGCACAAAAATAAAACTTTTCCTTTTCAGTTCACAAAATGACTTCTTTGGCACAGTTAATGAAATTATTGGGACATTAATTCTTGTCATTTAATTGGCTCGTCTTTAACGCATCTATCCTTAATTTGTGTCATGCTGCATTTTATGATATATATATATATATATATATATATATATATATATATATATATATATATATATATATATATATATATATATATATATATATATATATATTTATTTATTTTTTAATTCAAGCAAACTGTAGACTTTAGATCATTTGCAAAGTAGAGATATCCAGGTCAATTCTTCGCACAACTTCCTTGCATTGCTCACCTAATTATTGTGAGTAAAAATTAAGATTTGCTTTGAATGACAGGTCTGCAGAATGTCAACACATTTTTGAATATATATTTTAGTATACAAGGGTCACATATAATAAATAATGACTCCAGTGTTGCTTGTGTACAACTACTGTAAATGGTTAAGGTATATAATGTTGAAAAATTAAAAAAATCTGTAAATTTCAGCCATTTGATTGTTTCTTTTTGACTGAAGGGCCATAATCGAAACTCAAATCAACACGTTTAATGTTAATTGCCCCCACAAAGCAATAGTTGGAATAAAGTAACTAAAATGAAACAACTAAGGATTGAAATGCCTCAAGATTTCTTGTCAAAGCACAGCACAAGATACATTTTGTAATCATTTTTGGGCTTGTTGGGCCACAAGTGCAAAAAAAAAACACTCATCAATGTGTTGCATGACAGTAAAACACAATGCCAAAAACTTCAAATTAAACCCTATCATAGTAAATAATGAATAGACACAAACACCTTGGAACATTTCTATTTTGAAGTTCAGCCTGGAAAAAGCACATTGCAAAGATGGTGCCAACTACTGATGACATTTGAACATAACAGGCTGTGTCAAACGTGTCTTCTGTGGGCCTGCCATCATTTTTATCTCATTGAAATGAATTATGAGGAGAGAGTAGTCAAAAATCTCCTATTAAATTTAAACAACAAATTTTGATAAAATATTGATCACATTTGGGCATTCCTAATTAAGTGTAAATGTGTTATTTTAAAAAAAAAGAATGGTAAAATAGCCAGATGAATGAATGGTAAAATAGCCACATGCATTTTGTTAAAGTGGCACAGCTACACCTCAAAAATGAGCCTGTAACAAATGTAAATTTCCTGTTGATGTTCACATTTGCATGCTAAAGTGTTCATTTGTATACAGTCTGCTCAACAGAGAAAAGAAAACAATGAACTATTAAAAATATATATTTTGCCAAACTATCGCAGCTTACATTCAATAGGTTCTTTTTTGCTACACATATTTCTTGAAGCTGTACAGCAGATGAGGCACCATCATTTTATTTCTGTCTATGCAACACTATATTTGTGGTTGTCCCGGTCTCAGCATTGTTTCAATGCAAACTCAACATTCACCTTTAAGCCCCTGCCCCCACCTTTGTTGACCTCCACTGCTTTGATTTCCACTTCTGTCAGTGTGAACATATGCACATAGGAGAAAAAAAACTGGGGGACACCTGACTAGTCCCTTTGCAACAACTTGCCTCTCTTCAGGGAGGACTATGATGCAAATCATCGTCTCTATGTTTTGTCCAAATGGTATATGTACTTTTCACCAAGCTCACTTAGCAGCATCAGTAAACACTAAACAGTGTCAATTCCGGCCACCTTCTTGTTTGTAAAAAAAATAAACACCAGAACTAAAGCCAACTACACTGTTGCCTCTCACTTTTTATGGCATGTCACCAATGTGCCAAAATAGTCGGGCTGCTTAGGAAGCCTTCCACTTGCTCATGATAGTTTGACTTGGAAACTTGAAGGACAATGAAGGGAAATCTGTCCACGGCTTTTTACTATGTTCACAAACAGCAGTAAGTGTAACACCTCTGCAGTACACATCTGCTAGGTGTTTAGATAACAGTATAATTCTTCTTCCTGTTTAGTTTTCAGGGACATCAAGCACACAAATGTACTTGAAAATTGGACAATTACAAATATCATACTGAACCTGACCAAAATTTCTGTTCAAAGATTTACTAAAAACAAATGAGAAGTCAACTTATCAGATGTCAATTTTATTCAGATGTCAATGGATTTTTTTCCCATCCATCCATCCATCGATCCATCGATCCATCCATCCATCCATCCATCCATCCATCCTTCAGTTTTCTCTGGCCGCTCATCCTCACTAGGGTCAGTGAATTTGCAGTTCATTTTGTGTTAATGGAATATGATAGCATCACCGCAAAGTAGGTCAACACTTCAGATATTTTGATGCAAACTGCAAGCTTCTGGATGTAAAATCACCCAATGTCATTTATTGTTGTCGTACATAAATTCTCATTTTAAAATCTTGCATATTATGTATTGTATTGTACTGTATTTACCGTGTGTGTTTTTTTTTAATGTGACTCACTGAGAAATGTATCTCTCAACCCAGGCAATTTACCAGCAGAAACAAATGAACAAGTTATCTATTTAGCACACATGCACGTTGGAGCATGCGCGCGCACACACAAACACAAACAGCACACACAAGTCAGTTTGATGAATTGGCTCTGTTGTGTGCTGTCCTAATTATTGACAGGCAGGTAATGGTATTGAGGGGGCAGCATGAAATATTAATTGAGTAGGTTGAAGCTATGGTTAAGAATGAAAGTGAAATGAGGGCAAAGGCAAAAGATTGAAAAGGCTAAACCTCCAAGGTTAGTGTGAAAAGTATCAAACCTGTAAAGACAACATATTCTCCTTGTAAAATATAGCTCAGAATAACAAACAAATGTGAATTTCACAGGTAAGCTACTTTTCAATTTATTTCCATAAACATCCCAATTTTGTTCTGTTCATGAGTATTTTTTTATGTCAAACTATAGCTTTAGGGAAAAGAGTAAACTTTTGTCATTTACATTACAATGAAATCAAACTCACATTAACGTACTTCACCTACGATTAGTCCTCTTTATAATACTTGACTCTGTGAGGTTTTCCCTTCACTCTTGTGTCTATTTACTGGTTTTAGTGCATCCTGTATGCACAGTATATGCAAATAAATTTGCTGTTAAGATTTGCCAAGTTGAAACCATCTAAGAGTTGTGAAGGTGACAGCAAGTACATAGTTCCACATCGTGGTTTTTGTGCTGGTGCAAACCTGCCCGTTTGGGAAATTGGTGGTCTACTATTCGCCATGGGCGCTCTCATATACCAAGGGCGTTAGCGTTGACATATGCCTGGTGGACAATTTGATACAATATTATAGAATATTATAATATAGAATATGTGCAATAATATCCGTCATCTATCAAAAGCTCACCCGGCTCACTCTACCGTTCAAAAAAAAAAATACAATATTTCCCAGGACCACCCCACGCTCTAGATTGTGTTTTACCGCCATCTATCATCCAAAATGAGTGTGGCGGTTCACAATTAAAACAGCAACCATAATTACAAAGAATTTTAATCAGGCAGATTTACAATAAATAAAAAGGGTAACGTACAAGCTCCTGAGAGTAAATTTGATTGGCTGCTTGTTTGGTTTGTTAGACGCGGCCAATCAGAAACCACATACCGTTAATTGGTTGATTGAGAACGCCACCTACAGCTATCTCACTTTAAAACGTGCCCAGTGTATACATGCACTTCACTGTCGTTGCATGTTGAGCTTTTTGTCAACCGAGCCAAGTCTGCACTGCATTTAGCCTGCCATGGCCACCAAGAATGTCTACAAGGAGCATATCACTAGATACAAGAACAAAGGGAGGGACCCAGCTGTAAGTGTGGATTCCTTTTTGGCAGGAGGGCAAAATGGACTGACACTTTGCTTCCCGCCAGCCCGCAGCCTCTTTTCTTTTTCGTTGCCTCTTTTGTTGCACTTTGTGTTTTTGGATGGAGTCGTGCTGACAGGCACGCGTAAATTGTGCTTTATGCTGTGCTTATCGGTCCACTTAAAGCTGTACACCCGCATGCGGCACACGGCAACATTATCGCCGTAGAAACTGAAAATATTGCGGAAAACTGCACAAATAAATCAATGTACAGTGCAATTTTAGCAAACCTAGTAAGTGGCAACGTAAGATGGCCGCTGGTGGCCAGCGATGGGGAAAGTCATGTCCAAAAAGTAAAAACCCGGCCTCAGTTTGGCTTCAGCCACGTGTGCTTTCACTTGATAGGTAAATTAATTAGCTCATTTGACTTCTAGTGCATTAGAAGCACCTGTGGCTAAAACCAAACTGTGGCAGAGTTTTTTTTTTACTCTCTGGACCTGCATTTCCCATCTCTTCTGGTGGCTTCACCTTAATACAACAAGATGGCCTGACCTGTCAATTTTATTATGTAAAACCATGATTGAGTGGATTAAAAGGCTCTTGTCTTTTTGTGTCTAGTCACTTCAAGAAAAGAGGTTATCTGAGTGTGTGGAGTTGCGCAAAGCTAAAAAATATGACAGCTTTATGAAGAGAAGACACATAACGCTCTCTTCTCTTCCTGACGAGGATGCGCTTTCTCCATTTGACTTGGTGGACAAGGTCAGGTTGTGGGCGCTTGACTTTTTCGAAGTCGAGCGTTTGCCTCGCGCTTAATCTGCCTGTCTTGTAGGGTTGCATATTCAGCATTGAGGAAATTATTCAAGATGTTAACTCTGAATGCAGGGATGCTCAAATTCGTGGATGCCAGGCGGCCAGGTGAGCAATGCTTTCCTCACTGTAAATTTAGGGTGGCAATAATCAGAATTGGGGCTTTAGGTGCAATGTTTACATAGTTTACTGTAAGCTTTATAATTGAACTTATTCGATGTCCTTGAAGCTTAGAAATTTAATGGATAATTGATGGATCAAAGGCCTGTTTAGTTTTCGATTTCGTGTTGAACTACATTGTGCATTGAGTGTTTATTTTATTTGGGAGGCGGGGACATAATTTTGACAAAAAAAGTCAATGTTAGAGCTGAGCATTATATAGTTACCTAGATATGAATATTCATGTAGAAGATTAAGATTATTGAAACTAGGTGCTATATGAACTTTGCTTTGGCTTTAAATGCTAGCTAATGGCAATCATCTGAGGGAAAGAGAGCCTCTCGCCCAATAAAATTCCAGGTCCTTAGCGAGCAAGTCAGGGCTGTCAAGCCGTAGAAAGACAATCTTTACGCAGCACGTTTTCAACTACAATACTGAATTCAATTTTTCATTTGTTCCAGAAATGGCCCCACTGGTGTCATTGGGTTCCATGGGCACTATTTACCCATGAAAATGGTTATTCAACACAACAGGAGTTGTAAATCTTTGACCTTAAAAGTGTTTTGAAAATAACTTTTGACACCCTCACCAGGAAACTACTTTCCCAAGATCATGACACTCCTCTGAAGGAGATCATAGATGCAGGCCTCCTGTCCCGCTTTATAGTATTTCTGTGTATGGAAGATGAGCCCAATCTGCAGTTTGAAGCAGCTTGGGCGCTGACTAACATTACGGCTGGAACCTCTTGGCATACAAAGCAGGTGAGGGCACTGCAGTATCACAATTGTCCTTTTGTGTTTTTGTTTTGTTTTGTTTAAGTATGCATCAAGAATTATGGTTGGAACATTTCATTTTTTGTGCACAGGTGGTTGATCATGGTGCTGTACCTTGCTTCATTTCTCTACTAGCATCGCCGCATTTGCACATTAGTGAACAAGCCGTGTGGGCCCTTGGTAACATTGCAGGTGATGATTTTCGAAGTTTAGAATGTGTTGGTTAAAACGATTGATATGCTCTTCCACAGATTTTCATTGCTGGACTGTTACCTTTCGAATGACTTTCAGGTGATGGCCCAGTTTACAGAGATGTCCTCATTGAATGTAATATTGTCCCTGCCTTACTGGCACGCGTCTCCCCAGAAACGCCTGTAAGTGATTTTTCTTTTTTTTATTTATTTTTTTTTTTAAAGATTTTTGCATAGCTACTGTAATCATGGTTTTTTTGTGCATACACACACACACACCATCTTAAATTGTCCTCGCTTTCAGGTTGGTTATCTACGCAACCTTACATGGACATTGTCAAACCTGTGCAGAAATAAAAAGCCGTTTCCACCCTTGTCTGCTGTCCAACAGGTAAGCCTGTTTTTTACTTTGGAGTAAAGGTTTTTGTTCTCGGAAATGAAGTCCGAGTTATATGGCAAGACTGACTTGATTTACATTGCAAGTGATGGTTCATATTTGTTTAATTAGGGTTTTACCAGATCCACAAAGGCAAATTAAACCAGTGGTTCTCTAATGAGGGTGCGAGTATCCCTGGGGGCACGTGAAGGCACTTCAGTGGGTTCATGAAATTTTAGTCATTTCTGGAACAGAACATCTTGGAGTTTCCAAATTAGGAGCAAATTAATGGAAACAAAGCAACTTTGTTTTTTTGTTTGTTTTTTGTTTTTGTTTTTGTTTTGTTTTTTTTTTGCAATAATTGTATGCCTTAAGTTTTTATATGAATGCACTATCATTAGTAATGCATTTTTCCAGCAGATGTTACATGTCCGATCTTAGGTTGCTACAGTATATGAAATGGACCTAGAGAGAACATTACAAATGTGATTCCAGTAAAAACCAGGGGGTCGAACCACTGAATGAATGTTTGCTAATGCTCAACGCAAATAAATGCTCAGCATTGGCACACGAGTAAAGAAAATACTGAACTTGTACTAAAAAGATCATTTAAAAAGTTGCGATGTATTTATATGAGGATTAAACTGTTAAACTCCTGCAGATGCTTCCTACTTTGATCCGGCTTCTCCATCTTGGAGACAAGGATATCTTGTCAGATGCATGCTGGGCAATCTCCTACTTGACAGACGGTAACAATGATCGCATTGCTGTTGTGGTCAAAATGGGTATTGTCCCCCGCCTTGTGGCACTCATGAGCCACAAGGAGATCAGCGTCATGGTAACCAAATCCTTCATATCTTGGTGTGATTTTTGTATTTATCTAACCTTTTTGTCACGTGTATTTCAGACCCCTGCCCTCCGTGCCATCGGGAACATAGCGAGTGGCTCAGATTCGCAGACTCAGTCGGCGATTGATGCCGGTGTCCTTGACATACTTCCTCATCTCTTGAGGCACCCAAAAGCCAATGTACAGAAGGAAGCAGCGTGGACATTGTCAAACATTGCAGCTGGGCCGTGCACACAAATCCAGCAGCTCATCACATGTGGACTACTCCCTCCTATGGTTGAGCTACTTAGAAATGTACGTGGTTAAAAAGATTACATCGGCACTTTAAACTATTAAATGTCATACACTGGCATAATATTTTCCTTTCATTTCCTAAAGGGAGATTTCAAGACTCAAAGGGAGGCTGTGTGGGCAGTGATGAACATCACCAGTGGGGGCACTGTAGAGCAGGTGGTCCAGTTGGTTCATAGTGGAGCACTTGAGGCAATAATCAACCTTCTGCAAGTAAAAGATGCCAAAATCGTTCTGGTCATATTAGATGCCATCAATAATATGTTCATGGTGAGGGTCCGACTACAGCTGAGCTGAAAAACGACTGATCAGTTGGAGTCTGACTCGCTGTTCAATTACCTGAACAGGCAGCGGAGAAGCTCGGTGAGACGGCAAAACTCTGCCAGCTTGTTGAAGAGCTGGGGGGAGTGGATCGCCTGGAAAGTCTTCAGGATCATGCCAATGAAATGGTGTACCAGACAGCGCACAACATCATTGACAAGTACTTTGTGGACGTAAGTCTATGTAGATTTGCTCTCCAGTTGAGACCCTAACAATTATGGATTGAAACGTCATGCTGGCACTAATAGTTCAGTGCAGCCACTGCAGGTAAACAGTTTTCCATAAAATGTAAAAAAGAAAAAATGGACTTTCATTTATATAGCGCTTTTCTACCTTAGGTACTCAAAGCGCTTTACACTAACTAGTCATTTACCTACTGATGACGCAGCATCAGGAGCAACTGGGGGTTCAGTGTCTTGCTCAAGGACACTTAGACATGGTCTTGATGGTCGGGGAATGTACACGGATCGTGTATCGAATACATTTTACAGTGGGTTAAATGGGGACTATTCATATTCACTTAATGTGCAGTAACTAAAATGTGGAACAGAGGAAATGGCCTCTGTTTGATTTGGTTTGTCAAGCAGTTAACAGCGAGACTCACTTCTCGTTTTTCTTCTCTGCTGGACAGGGCAAGTTGGAGGCACTGCAGGCTGATGCCAGAAAGGCAGAAGATTCGTTGGTGTTCCAGAGCCCTGACGCTCTCCAAACATTTGAGTTTTAAAGTGATAAGATACAAGTGAATAAATATTTTCTCATACTAAATTGTTTGTGTGCTATTTGTATTTAAAGAACATTTTTGGAAAATTCTCTTGGTATACAACATTTGAAGCCCTGGAATGGCATACCTACCTACGTATACTCTACAGTGGGAAATTGAACAGCTAGCAATTAACCTGTCAATGTGCAGGATTACTGAAAATGTGCCACTGCTTGAGGATGATACAAATAAGGCTCAAGCAATGAAAGGGGTTCCTGATTTGATGCTGAGGAAACACACACAGCCCCAGTAAAAACAATTTTCAAGAATGTCAAAACTTGATTGTAGGGCTGGACTATATATACCAACTTGTCGATCATTTTTAGTCTTTCTGAACATTTAAGATTTTAATAAACCCAAAACATTTGTTTATCAAACAAAAAAATTGTGGAAAATGTTGACTGTACTGATTCAGAAATTTTAAAAAACTCAGTTCATAGCTTGTGGAAAAAAGCTACTCAGGCATTTAAGTTACATGCTAACTTAACTAAGCTAACTAACAAGCTAACTACGCTATAATAAACACTTGTAAGCCATTCATGCAGGTTTTTGCAAAACCCCTTTTTCCATAATTTAGCTCATTTTCACTGATGGTTTTAAAATGTTTATACACAGATATTTTAACACCGGTCTACTTGACACAAAGATGGTGCCTAAGCAACATTTGTATAACTGTTAACACGTTTTTCAAGAAATAATCTAAGTTTAGAAGAACAAATGCTAATTGCAAATATGACAGTGTTAGCTGCATTAAAAAGCACTAAAGTAAATTATCGAGTGTGAAATTTTGAAATCCTCCATTTTGTTTTATGCAGTTTAAGGTCTGTTTACTGTAAACTGAAACTTAGTTTGCTCAAGCACATATAAAAAATTCACACGGATTGAATGAAGTGTTTATTAGAAAATGCAATGCGAAAAGTGATGAAAAAGAAACGTGATTTCTGACCAGTGAAATAGAAATTGATTGACGTGAACCCTGAAAATAACGTAAAAAAGAAAAAAAAAGTTTATACAACAGCAAAGCATCAAACTCATCAGCTTACATCTTCTCATAGGTGAGTTCATGCCCACATGTCTTGCATGTTTTCTTGTAGAGATCCTCTTCGGGATCTACCAAAACTTCTGGTCCATATTCATGTTGGTGAGCGCTCTTTTCTTTGGCCCACACGCTGCTCCTCACTGCCCGACGCAGCTCTGACAAACACAACAAACGCATTCACAAACATGTTCTTCTGCCTCCACGCTGAGGTGCTCCGTCCTCATTCTACGCTCCGGCATTTCACTAACCTTTGACCTTCTTGTTGAAGCGTTTTTGTTTTTGCGCTTCTCTGTTTTCTTCCCTGGTCTCCTTGGCTTCCTCCAGCGCCGCCTCTGAGCCCCACACCTCCATACATCGTTTCTCCACGTGTAATTTAAGGTAGAGCTTCATGTCGCCCCAGCGGGGGTTGTGAGGGTTTTTCCTCAATATGAACTTGAGAGGAGGGTCTCTCTTGTCCAAGTCGCAGTCCTTCAGCAGGTAGTTCTGCTTGGCCTCAGTTCTGGAGATCAACTTGTGTTTTTCCTCATTGTCCCTGAAAGGGAAACAAAAATTTCTCTTCAACTTATTTGAATGATAAAAGGAGAAATTGTAATGCAGTGATTGAAAACCACATTAATGTGGGTAAGGCCAAAGATTTAAGTCTTGATTTTCTTATATCATTCTGAACAATTGAATAGATTTTAAGGGCAGAACATTTATTTATTTAAACATTCATTTAAAAAAAAAAGTTTTTAACATTAACATTCACAGCTTGTGCATAATTCGCTTAAAGGGGTCAATTTATCCTGCCATTTTTAGCATTAAAACGTTGCTATTTGGTCTACAATTAATTTGATGACAAAATTATTTTTTACGTACAATAAATGCATTAAAAACCACATTTTTCCACTTGGTGAAAATGGCTGTGCTCAAGGCGCTGGTAACGACCAATCATGTCTTGGGCATTTGACGCTCAAAAGCTAATTCAGGAATGAGCATTCAGAGCATGTGATGTCATTTTCGCTCTGCAGCGAGAGAACATGTGTTTTTAAAAGTAGTAATTGTCATGAAAAATAATGGTTAAAGTAACTTACTCAATCGCAAATATGTAATTTTGCATTTTTAAGAGTCCAGACCCTCAAATATTTATATATATTTCCAAATATCAAATGTTCCTGCTGGTATTCAAAGATTTAATTATAGACATAATAGATTATTTATAAATATAAATTTATTAAAATGCAGCACCTACTGTAAACACGTCTTGTAAACCATCCACCCAGCCTTCCACCACTTTCGCAAAATCGCTATTTAGCTCAATTTAAATCTTTGATTTTTTTTAGATGACAAATTCATTGAATGAATTCAATGTTTTGCCAAGTTCTAACATGAGACCAAACAGATGTCAAAACAAGAGTTAACTTGGTTCACTTCCAAAGTTCATACAATTAGATCATTTCTGGAGTTTTTGTCCAAAAGTACCCCAAACGTTTTACAGTAACATTAGTGTAATTGATGATGTGTTCACCTGCACTTGTCGCACACAGATAGGTCAAAGCTGTTGCTGAGGTAGGAATCCATGAAGGGCTTTTGACAGTCCTCGCAAAACAGGTAATCCGCCTCAATGACCGGAGCTGCGAACCAATACAGAACATGAGATCACGGAACTGAAGTATGAACCTGCGAGCCCCAAAACACGCAACTACCTACCCTACCTGGCTGATGCGCCACCTTAATGGCCTTTGGCTTCTGCTCCAAGCCGTCCTCTTCCTCGATGAAAAAGCCCGCACCTGAGTCGATGGTTCTGCATACTTTGGCCGAAGTCGCGCTCTCTGCAGCCGAAGGGCGACTTGCAATCCGGGCTTGTCGGAGCATCAACGCCCGCTGCCGATTTCTCTCAATTTTTGCCCGCATCGCAGCAGAAAGTTCGGGTTTGGGGCATTCTTCGACGACGGCACCATCGGTAATAACCACCCCCGGTGACCCGGAAGGGTCCATATTGCTCGTTGTAACCAAAATGACTTAGCGGGAGATGAAAATGACCAAAAGCGGCTTTTGTTTGCGTCTGGTTACGGAGTAGGATGGCTATTCGGTTACCTCCATTCACAGATATATTTACGCTATCGCTTTGGAGCAACGCGGCTTTGCAGCGTGCCTACGTGACGGCCATATTGGCAGGGGCAAGATTCACATCAAAGGCAACACATGGGCGAAATATGAACGCATCAATTTGAAAACACGTGCATTGTAATAAATGTTTAATAGATGTTTTAAAAATTGCACTAATGTGTGAACATTGAAGCGTGTGCTTTCAAAACAAAACATTTGAAAAAAAATATACGTAATTTCTACTTCGTAAATAGTATAACCAGCTCCCTCGTTGTGATTACAAGGCGAAATATTAATTTGTGTGCGGTATTATGTGTCGATATGTTTTGTTAACTCTGCTGATTGCTGTCGCCAAAGTATTTGCCCCTTCTAAGTAAGCAGCACCGTAAGCACGCAATGTTTAAGATACGTATCGTCTCTGACTACGTTCATTTTTGTGGGTTATGCAATAGTATAGTTTGACTTCCGGAAATGTCTTCCTTGGTTCTTTCATGCGTTAATGCTATAGTGACTACTGCTCTCGTATGGTAAATATGCGTACTGCATAAAGACTGTTCACCGTGCTGTAGTAGTAGTAGTGTTCCCTCGTTATACTGCGGTTCGTTATTGCTTCACTCATATATATATATATATATATATATATATATATATATATATATATATATATATATATATATATATATATATATATATATATATATATATATATATATATATATATATATATATATATATTGTGGCGAGGCGAAGAAACCACACGTTGCTGTGCTAGTGGAGATCTTTACTCTTCGCATGTCATCACAAAACTGATACAACAAAGTCCAAAACAGCAAAGACAAAGCCAACAGGTTCAAAGCATCAAAGGATCATAGAGACATGCCTACTGGGTGAGAGACATGGTCCTAGTGTCCGCCACACAGCTCCCCCCCGAACACCCAGAAAGGCATAACGGAAAACCCCACAGGGTATTCACCAGTCTGGCACCCTGAGACTCAGTCCGGTCCTGGGCGGTGTATGTGACACCAGGGCCCCAGGTGCGACGGGAGTAAGGGTGAGACGTTCAGCGTGAAAACCATGAGGTAGCGTTGGCAAAGGGATGTTCTGAAGTTCCGCAGGAGCCGGAGTGGCAGTGCTGACCCGCATGCTGGCAGGCACAGTGGCTTCCGAGGGACGGCCGGTCGCGGCTGCGTCCCAGTCTGTGCCTGGGCATGAACCTGCTGCGGCACCAACACCAGCTGACCCGCTCCGATGTATACTCTGACCATACCTGCGGGCATGGTGAATCGGAGGGGCGGCTGAACGATGGTGGCTGGAGGCCTACTGTTGAGGCCGGACGGACATCGGTAGTAGATGAGGCCGCCCGGCTGGAAGATCCCGGTCGACGGCCAGGGACTCCGAAGTTGGACTGCACAGCCGTTCTCACGAGCGCCCGTACCAGCCTGTTGCTGGCTGGCTCGATCCCTGGTGCGCCAAGGGACTGGGCGACGGGTGAGAGGACCCTCGTCGGGGTGTTGGCTGGCTGACGTGGTACCAGCTTGCTGGACGTATAGTAGGCTGGTGGAGGAATGTCACGATGTGGGACGTCTGCGGTGATTCCTCGCTGAAACATTCTGACGTCCGGGGTCACCCATGTGGCGAGACTACATCTCCAACAGCCTGACGAAACTTTCTAACGTCTGGGATAATAATATTGCAAGATGACCCATCCGGGGTCACCCATTCTAACGTCTGGGGTCACCAATGTGGCGAGGCGAAGAAACCACACGTTGCTGTGCTAGTGGAGATCTTTACTCTTCGCATGTCATCACAAAACTGATACAACAAAGTCCAAAACAGCAAAGACAAAGCCAACAGGTTCAAAGCATCAAAGGATCATAGAGACATGCCTACTGGGTGAGAGACATGGTCCTAGTGTCCGCCACACCATATATATATATATATATATATATATATATATATATATATATATATATATATATATATATATATATATATATATATATATATATATATATATATATATATATAATGTTTGTGTGTGTACCAAAATTCAATTGCGCAATAAGATTATGTTTTTAATTCAGTATTAATTTATTGATATCTTTTTATACAGTGAGACAGATGATACAGTATGTTTTACATTGTTATTCAAGTAACAAATGAGGAAGATTCCATTCTCCTCGCATAACAATGAATAAAAATAAATAAATAATAATCGTCATTAAATCCAGTGATTGGTGTGAATATGTTTGCAATGGACACATACTCATGTGCACCTCACAGATAATCATCAAAGCAACAATTTCAAAATGTTACTGCATGAGCGCCCTAAAGCTGACTTAGAATAGATGTTGAATTGGCTATGATTACATACAGGAGTTTATAAGAGTTTATATACAGTCATATATATTACAATCACACTCAAATGCAAAAAAAAAAAAAAACAAACACATTTTGATAATAACAGAGTTCAATTTATATATTTCAACGTGAAAAACAGACTTAAAGTGTATTTCTGTGGGGTTTTTTTTTTTTTTTGGTCCAAATTGGAACTAGTTCAATAGTGATGACCAGAGAGAAAAGTGAAACACACAATTCAATAGATAGCTAAATCTGAAAAAAATGTTTGGGATTTTAAAAAATATAATGGTATTGGGGGGCATATTCCAGCACCTCACCACCTTACATTTTGACTTTACAGTACATGTATCATGTGCTATTAAAATTGCACTGAAAAAAAAAGTCATTTTTGCAAGCACAAAACAATTTGGGGTATAAGACAAAAATGCAGCAGATGGTGTTTTTTTTAGGAATACTAACTGTGCCTTCATCAGACATTTCTCATGACATTTCTCATCTGTCGTGTAGTTTTAAAACACATGTTGAGTCAATTAAAGTAAATCGAACAAGTCATTTTCTTGAAGAAATTGGTACCAGTACCTTATTTACTTTGAAGTACAAGCAAACAAAATACTTTTTGCACCCTATTCAGTACAATGATGAATTCAACTGTAGCAGAAATGCATATCTTTGAAGTAGAAAGGAAATATTCTGTAAAATATAACAAAAATATTGAGACACTATTTATTGACTTGGTTAATTACCTTAATTCCCCAAATATAAGACACACCAGTGTATTGGGCCCACTCCTCATTTTGGGGTCAAATTCTGTTATTTTCTATATTATAAGTTGCACCTAAACTTTGGCAGCAATGTAAAAACTAGAGCAAAACAGAATAAATCTTAAAACTCTCATATTTTCTTGTCTTCACAACCAAAAGTGCGCTAGAAGCATTTGATTATCCGTCTAGTTCATTTTGCCATAAATATGTGAAGTTGTGCAGCATTTGTGTTTCACAAATTTATGATTGTGTGCATATGCCAAAAGACCACAATTACTACTTGAATATCATTCAATCTGTCTATACTTTAAAATCGACTGTTGTTTTCTTTTTGTCAGGCCGTGTGAGACTTGACATTTTTAAAATAAAACCTTTAAAATCTTAAAATTTCTAAGAGGTTCTAAGATGTGATACTGAAGAAGGCAAAAGATAAACGCCAAAACATGTCAGGTAAAACCTCTTAGAAATATTAAAATTTTATACCCATACCTTCGGTCTTCATTTTGGGGGGAAAAAAGTGTGTCTTATATTTGGAGGATTACGGTAATCATTCAATGACTGTTGAACATATTACAAGAGCTTTTTAAAAGTCTTCCCAGACAAGTTATTTGCTGTTATAACTGCGGAAAAATCAAGTTAAACACATGGAAAAAATTGTTGCTACGTTCTGTAATGAAAGAAAACACCAGTGGTCATAGAAGAAACATCAATGTGAAAAAAAGTAGCAAAACATAATTTTGAGGCAATCACTGCAAACAAATGATTTGTGTGACTTTCAATGTGACCTCTGCACATCAGCAGGTATTTTGGCTAACCCCTCATGATCATTGCTGAAGTTGTCTCAGTTTTGAGGGTTGCTTTTTCCGGATGACAATATATAGATGTTCAATTGGGTTTGAATCAGGGCTTTTAGATGGCCGCTGCTGTAAAGTTTAAAGTTTTGCTCTTAGCTAATTGTACATGTTTTTAGCTGTGTGTTTAACTCAGCCTAATCCATTTTTTACAGAAGGAACAGTGTTCTTTTCTTGATTTGTATTTTGTTTGTCTTTTGCATCTGAGAACACACTAAAAAGACAGAGTATTCCTTCCAATATTCCTTGCCAGAAATGGTCTCAGTTTTGTCTATTTTGTCCATAGGACATACATCCAGAACCTTTGTGGCTTGTCAACACACAATTTTGCTTTCATATGATTTCTTAATAAAAGTGGTGTCCTCCTTGCGCTTGTTTTCTTTGGACTTTGGAGTGCACTCTCAATTTCTTTGGAGGTTGTTCTGTACTCTTTTGCTACCCTCTCTTCCATTCACGTCCAGATAGGTTGGCCACAGTCCAGTAGCTCATAAATGTCTCATTATACACAACTGTATGCACAGGAATGTAAATCTGCTTTGAAATGGTCATGCAGCCTTTACCTTTAGCATGCTTGTCTAGAATTTTCTTTCTAATCTTCTGGGAAAATGTTCTCCTTAGGTTCCCCTGGTAAATGTTTAGTGTGGTGCAAATCATGTCACCAATCAACAGAGTGGCATTTTGATGCTGTTTAAAAAGGATGACTAAATGCAAGTTTGAAGTCACTTGTGATGCTAATTAGAGGACACGGTTGATGTACCGATTGTCAAATTACAGTATTTTCAACCCTTTCTAGTTGTACCATCATTTTAGTCCAGGAGAATTTTTTTTTTTATATTTATGCAAGACCACAATTGAAATTGATTTTAATTTGTCAAAAAAATGAAATAAACATAATATTAAATGACCATTATTAGAATGAAGTGACTATTGTGGGTTTTACATTTGTTAAGAGTTTTTCTTTATATTACTTTAGATTTTTACCACAGTTGTTATTGTATTTTTTTTTTTTTTTACTATATTTGTGCTTGATCATTTATTTTGTACTTTTGTAACCATACAGCACTTTGGTTAGCACCTTGAGGTTGTTTTTCGAATGTGCTTTAGAAATAAACTTTGACTTAACTTGTCCACATGTGTATAACTCACTGTTTTTGCTTCCATTTTCACTTGCTGTAGGTTCCAAGGTGTCCCAATACTTTTCCATGTTGCATGCTCATCAAGAAGATGTTCAAGGATCTTCTCTCTTTTGGCCCTCTAATTTTGCGTTGCTGTTGAATGCACAACGCAAAATTAGAGGGCCAACAGTCAGAATGTGATGGATTTAAAGGCATACAAAACACAAGCATGGTCTGTTCACAATCGTACAGTATGCAAAAAAAATCCCTTCTCACATACTGATTTGGGCTGAGATAACGGGCACCTCAACCAGTTAAACTTTCAGGTACTGTACTGAGATATAGCTTACAGTATGTTTGTTATACATTAAATAGGTCAACATCAACTGCTCAAATGTTTCTGAATAACCAAATTGAATGACGATATATAGCGACGCAGTGAATAAAATGAACTTTTTAAAATCTAAATATCTAAGCTTTACATACATGAAGTCCTTTCCTCTCTTTTTCCCCATGATAATGAGAATCTCCTCCGGAGTTTTACAATGCAAAAAAATGTCCACTTCAATCTTCTTTTCATCAATCATGTAAGAAACTTCATTGCGTCCAAGAGAACAACAAGTGGTGTTTTTCACTCACATCACTATCTCGGATGATGAACCTTGCTTGACTAGTCCATATCAGTCAGTGTTCATGAAACTGGTCCATCACTTTCTTCAAGTAGGCATCAACCCACAAAATAGAGCCTCACGGCTGAAATCAAGTTTTAAATTGGCGGCAGCGCCACCAATCAGGCTCCTCTCTCAAACGGTTACCGGGCAGATTAGAATTTTGTCCTCCAGCATGACGCTGACAACGAGGAAAACGAAGTAGAGCAGGAACATGAGGAAGCCCAACAGCTTGCTCATCCTCCACTTACAGATTGCGATGGAGATGATGACGAAAAGGAGCATGAGGAAGAGGAGGACGATGGCGCAGAACAGGCCGTTGCTGCTCACCTCCACCGGCTTGAAGTCATTGATGATGTTGTAGATGAGCCACGGGAATGGCAGACTACAGGCAAAGTTAACGTTCAATAATGAGCTTGAGTATGTTCGTGTGGGATCTCATTTAATCTTACACTTACCCCACAGTGATATCAAAGATGTTTGAGCCCACTGAGCTGGACACAGCCATGTCACCCAGGCCTTTACGGGCCACGATCACGCTGGTGATCAGGTCAGGGATGGAAGTGCCTGCTGCTAGAATTGTCAGACCCATGATTTCCTCTGTGATCCAGAATGTCTCTCCAACCTACAAGGCAAACAAGAGTAAGATTATAGCTCCATTAATTCATTATTTAACCACCAAGAGAGACATGCGGATAGATTATCCCTCTCTAAATATAGTGTAACTCTGGAAATAGCCATTCAAAAGGCAGCAATGTAACAACACATTGCAATTAATAGTTATTAGGTTTAAAAAATCAAATTACATTAATCCTCTATGGACACAGCGCAGACAAAAATAAAATGCAATCATCGGCTGACTTTGAAAGTAAAATAAGATCGCAGTATGTTCTTTTTTTGACATACCTAAGGACAAACCAAAACATATTTTCTTATTATCGAAACACAGTGCAAGGGGGCATTTAGCAGCCCACAATATTTGAGCAGAGCACCTTTGGCCAAGGACTTGCTATTTGGCACTGCTGTTAGTTACTTAGTTACAGTTATTTGACCTATTTTTTTACCACTAAAGGGCACAGTTAAAAAGATAGCTACTCCAATACCTTGAAAAACGCACAATCCTTGGATGCCACAATTTACAAAGCTATGAGTCGTGATCTTATGTTCCTAGATGGTGTTACTTGGGGCATCACAAACACTGTATTCAACCTAAAGCATTGTGGGTATATAACTAGCATTAAGAAAGTGCTCAAATGTCATTTGCATAGTGTGAACTACAGGTCGAAAATAATGTGCTGCCTTGTATAGTTAACAAATTACTTTTCCTGAAGTGTCTTGTGGATCTACACATCGACACTGCACCACAGTGGCTTATTAAATGACCCAGCTTGCCAGCCCACAAGCTAGGACCTCTCGCCATGCCATTGAAAATCCCGTAACAACGCGGTGCCGTATCCAGTATACTGACAGCATTATAATTTAATGTGGGCATAAGAAAGAGGCTATTTGTAAAAACATATTTTCAGCACACCTAGCATCTGAGAGCTTGGTGCTAATAATGGTTTTAAAGACTGCCATAAAGATTCGGTAGTTCACAAATACGTTCACTACTCTGGTTAAACATGAACATAGGCATGGCACTATGATTCAATTTCATTTACTTAATAATATAAATAGCTTTATGCCCTGTGTAGGGCTGCACAATTAATTAATTTGAATCGCAATTCCCATTAATTAAGATGATCCTCAGCGATATTAACGTCTAAAAAGCCGACTATACATGTCAAATCTAGCACTTTGTCGTTGTACCACGAAGGGGCAATGTTTCCCCACATATTTGCGTGGCAAAAGCTTTTGGTTTTCTCACCCTAATATATTATTTACCAATGTTGATTGGCATTGAGTTCTTGAGTTGATTCCTGATATATACTGTGCTAGCTGTCAATTGAGGCCCAAAATGGGAATAAATATAAGTAAGTGTAAGTAAATAATGTACTTGGTTTTAAGTAGGTTTTTGCATTGGTTTGCACTCAACAAGTAAACTAGCTGTGACTATTATAATAATAATAATAATTATTATTATTATTATTTGTGAGAATCAAGTCTCAAATTCTTGTTTATATACTGTTTGTTTAAAAGAAGGGCAATAAATAGACATGTTTGACCAAACAGGATGAATAATGGTGATTTCGATATTGACCAAAATAATTGTGATTATTATTTTGGCCACAATAGTACAGCCCTGGCTCTATCATTGGCTGCCAATGACGAGCAGTTGATGATGTACCCTTCTCTCACACGAAGTCAGCTAGCATCTGCTCCAACTCACCCGCGACCCAAATGAGGATAAGTGGAATGGACCTTGCACGCATGATCTCTTGCTTCATGTCTGTCTTTTGCATTTGCACTGTTAAAATAGAGTGTTGGAGGTTGATCTGGCTGTGGCTCAAGTCAGATTAGCCACGGATTAGCGGCAGAGGTCATATATTTAACACCCTGACTGCTGCATTCAAAGTGCGGCTCAGAAATAGACAGGAGAGAATAGGTAAAAAAAAAGTTTGTGTGTCAGTTACCTGATGAGCCCACCACACCATCAAATAGGAGAAGAAAGCAATCCAAGAGATGGCACCAATGAAGGTGACGGGGAAGAACTTTTCTGAGGTCTGAAACAAGCACACAGGATGAAAAATTCAATGTCTTGCTTTAGCTCATGTCTTAAAACATAATACGGTATTATATTTGCACTTAAGGAGTTTCAACTTTCAAATTTGGCAATATGCCATGTAAGAGAACATAATGATCTAAAACGAGGCAAGGGTTTTATTGCTAAAGAGTTCCATTTAGATATAATATATGTTACTATTGTAGGCCGATGGCTCTTAAATGGGGGTACGTGTGCAAGAATTCTGCAGGTATCAGAAAATCTAACTTACCGTAATGCTTTGTTATTTTGTGAACCGAACAATATATTTTTATTTTCAAATTAAGAGCAAATTTATTAGAACATAAAGCAACTGACTGCTAAATTATGATCTCGCTACTCACCTGCAAAACATTGCAGGCAACTATGCATTCATGGCACAATTTCCCAGCAAACATGCTGGAAATAAAACATGTGATTTAACACCACCTTTCTTCTGAAATCTCGGAATAAAATACACCTACACTTACCGCTACAAATGTAGTCCCAAAATTTAACTCATCCGGTGCTAGATATTTCCACACACTCCATTACCCCAATATTTGGGGAGAAACGATGCAAATAAGCATTTGGGATTGGATGTCTGGACTTTGCAAAGATGTAGAAATTCGCCTTTGGGATTGAATCGGGATGAGTTAATTATCTAAAGTAATACATTACTTTAGTACTTAATTCATTTAGTAACAGCCATTTTTAGACCTATTAGCCAACATTAATATACATTAAATAAGTACCTGGAATTGAATATCTGGAGTCTTAAGAAGTGTAAAAAAAAAATGTATTTGGGATAGTAAAAAAGAAATGTTTTTGGTCGTTTTTTTTTTTTTTTTCAAACCTAACAGGTACTTGTCTGAAAAATGTATTTCACAGGGGGAACGTGATAAAATAAGTGTGAGAACCACTGTTGTAAGCCAATACAATTTTATACACAAAACATCATGACCTTACAAATGAAAATACATTTTAAAAAGTACTTTGTAATTCCAATACAATATACTGCATTCAATGTTTTATCAACATTATTCAAACCTTTGAAAAAACTTATTCTCCAAGATTAAATTTGAATATATTGTACTACACTCATATTTAACTAAATGTGTTCAACATGGAATGTAAAGAAGTTGCTGTACATGAAACGCAAACTAGATTTCATTGTAAAATGTCTGATTAGCATATGATATCTTTATGCTATTAATTTTCTCATGTATTTCTAATTGGAATGTTTTTCTTTTAAGTGGGATTAAATTAAAGACAAATATAAAATTACCACTTTACTATTTTACAGAGGGAATTACTATTGTGAGGAATCTGCCAAACTCTTTTTATTGCTGTGACTGTTTAATTTGCCTCATTGGAAGAGAAATTACCTATCTATCCTTTTATACTGTACATTACTGTGTGTGTGTGTGTGTGTGTGTGTGTGTGTGTGTGTGTATTGTCACCTCTCTCCTGACATCAGGCAGTGTGAGCCATAGAGGAAATACAATAGGGAGAATGAGGAGGTAGGTGAGACGTTTTCTGTTTGTGTCGGGCCAGGCCAGGCTCAGAGGTTGATCTTCATCCTCCTCCTCCTCGCCACCCTGATGGAGAGCTCGTTTACTTTCATTTCCTTTCTCTTCACATTTCACAGCTGCTTTTTTTTCCAGATTTAAACTGGAGCAAAGGCAAAGGGCATACCTCTTCTCCTACAACGCCATTCATGGGAGGCGTGACTTCTACTGCGACCTTGGAGCTTGCGGAAATGGTTTTAATCGCTTGTGGAGAGAAGAAACAGATATTTGGGAATGAAACGTACACATTGAAATGGACTGCAACGACTCAGAGAAGAGCTGAAGCTTCGTAAGGCATCTGCAATACTTGCAACGTAACTTACCAATACCATTGGCGCTAACAGTCTGATCTTCTTTACACTTCTGTTTTGCCATTTTGTGAAGGATTGATGCCTTTTCTTTGAATCGTCCTGAAAACAAAAGAAGTAAATATTAGTCTTGTTTTTGTTTTTTTTAAACTGTGCATTATTGGAAATTGTTTGTACTCTTATTATTTTTGGGAAACCAATGAAGTAACAGGCCAAAAGCATGAACTTGAATGGGGTCAGTTTCTAATGATATTTTCTTACAAGAAAAGGGATCTTGGGTTCTCCAGGGTTAAGAAATAAATCAGCTCATAGAAGCTTATAATTTTATTTCAAAATACTGTATCGCTGTACTCTTCTCCAATCTAATACGTCATATAATGTATACATTTCTATCTTTAGAGATGTAATAATGCAAAATTTTGATTGCCAGAGAGCCATTAATTTTACAATATAATTTTGAGATTGTATATGCAGTTGTGTTAAAGTACACTTGGTCATACTGAGAGTTGTTTCTAATATTAGTATCTATAGAGTAGAAACAACGATTATCTTGAAATATGTCATCTGATCTCTTAACAAGTGTAGTATTTGATGATGTTTATAATTAATTCCATATCAGATTTGATTAGTTTCACTTACTTCACATGACACTTCCTCCAATACCTATTTGATACTAATGTAATTTTACAGGGAAACCAAACTAAGCATTTTCTTTCTGATATATACCATGCAGCCCAGATACAAATATTTTTTTATTTTTCTATTTGGCGGAGGTTCAGTGGAATTTACTCAATTTTATTTTGTCTGCACAAACTAAAAACATCATCATCCTTATACAAATACAATACAAATACAACTGTATTTGCATACAAATTATGTTGCTTTTTTTTTCTGATGAACACAGCATTTGTGCAATATGAATAAAGCGGGAAAATCCATCTGTTTTTTAACCATCTCGGGGAGTGGCCATTTTGCCTTTGTCTGATAATGGCCTCACAGTTACTCAGAGCCCAGGTAACAACTAATCAAGGCCTCAGCTAGTGAGTGTCACATGACCTTGCTCAAAAAAAGGTGAGCTGTGATTGGTTGTTTACTGAGCCCTGAACAACTCTGATGTCATTTTGTCATTTTCGGGCCGAGAAAATGACAAAATGGTCACCCCTGAGACAAGGGTGAAAAAAAAAACAGGTGGATTTAACTGCTCAAAAACGCAATATTAATCAGAATGACATATTTGGACCAGTTTAAACTTTAGGTTTATGTTTCCCTTCAGTCATTTTTGTAAAGAGCAATGGTATCTTTGTAAAAACGTTTTTTTATTTGATCTTTTTTGGAAACTGTTGTTATAGAACAACCAGGAGTTTGCCTCGTTGAAATATTTGAGTGCAACATATCAGTGTGTATTTTGCCAAAACACACACCTTCATCACTCAAGGGATCCAGTGTGTGTATCATAAGCTGGAAAATACTGTTTCTCATCAATGAGTTGTGCAGTGAAGCACAGCTGCCTTCCCGTTGTAACCTTGGTTTGGCCTGTAATGAAAATACGTATATCACAGGTCACAATATTCTTTTAGGGGCTTAAAAAAAACCTTTGCGGACTCACCATAAGTTTGTTTTCGTCATCGGGAGGGGTGGTGACCTGTTGGACAAACACAAAGGGAGAACATGCTCCTGTTTAGTCGCCACAAATAGTTTCACAATTCCTACAGTAGTAGTAACCACCTTTCTCTCATCTTACAGCACACCTATTAACATGGTACTTTTAAGGGGAGGTGGTGATGCTGCAAGCAACACATAAAACTCAGAAAGTGATCTAATACACTATATTGATGATTCAGAGGGTGGTACATCAAGTGTGTACATGCAGTTTAAACAAAACCCTCTTCTGATGCAACTGAAGAGCTCATCAGCGGTGTAAATTCTGGCTGTCACATGGGGGATATGTAATCAACACCATTCATTCAAGCAAATCTAATAATTTTTCCGAAATTTTCAATGGCCACTACGCCCGTGCTAGGTCAATGGTTCAACATTGCTAAACAAGTTAAAATGCTAACCATTATAAATACGTATTTTCTACTATGTACCCTCTAACTAGTCTGGTGAAGTGAAAAGAGTATTTATATATTTTGAGATGTTCCAGTAGGTGAGTGGAACACTCCACCAATGCTCAGCTTACTTTAGGTCTGACTACATTTGCCATGTTCCCCTAGTTCTGGTACTGTGAGAGTCAGTATGAAGGATTTTGACAATTAAGAGTCATCCTCTGAATGACTGTGACAAACAGTTGACTGGCTGGCTTCCTGGAAAACAAATAAATACATCAAACAAAACTAATGCTTGGACTTGACCTACATAAATGCAGGACAAAACAACAATGATGGCGAATTCCACTGGAATTCACTTACTAAGGCTCAAAACCGGAATTGTCTGGAAACCTTTTCAAGGAATTGTAATGTATTTAATGTCCAATGTTGTTCACATTCATACTCCTCTATCACCAAAACAATATCATTGATAGTTATATTAATGTGCAATGCAAGTCTATCTTGAAGTGCAAAAAAACGGGTAGCGGGCTCATTGCTGGTCAAGTACATTTTATCATTTTAGCTGATTATAGGACTGGAAAAAAAAGACAGAAATGTTCATTTTGAGAAACTAATGTGTTCTTAATTTGAAAATACCTTTGGAGCAAATGATTAGATTTGTTGATAACTGCAGCTACTGTGTTCAAATCTTCGTTGATTGAAGTGCCTTCATGTTCCTCCAGCAGTTCTCAAATGGTGGTAACACTAGCCGCTTGGGGTACGTGAAGGCACTTCTCAAGGCGAAGATTTTAACACAGTAATTGCAGTTATAAACAAATCTACTATTTGTCAAGACGAACAATACATTTTTCAATTTCAAAATAAGAACACATTAGTGGGAACATAAAGCAATTCATGTTTTGCTTCATTGTGTTACAGCGACTGCATTATGCAGGAATTTGAATTTGGAATCGCTACTGCCACATATGGCACCCTGTGCACACTTATATCAACACAAGATTATTAGTAAAATTTTTGCAACCGTTGCTGGATTTGTCAGCAATGCCCTAGAGTAATATTCTTAATACAATTACATTAACGTTTATGCATTGCTCATACTGTGAATACAGAGGTAATAAAAGTTTTTAATAATTATTGTTTGAGAAACTGGAGGTTTACTGTTGTGTTCGTTGAGCTCAATGGGGGATGACTGTGAGCTTGTTGATTGCTTTTACTCAACAGTTGTAATACCAACAACACATGTAAAATATGTTACGTTGAGGCTGTGACAAAAAATCCTCACTTGTCAACAAGATATTACAGTGTAGACTCATTTAAATTTTCTCCACAAAATTTTTGACATAAGAAAAAAAACATTCACTTTTTATTTGGCAAACTCAGCGTGGTGCCATTCACGTTTTGCTAGCATGCTCTAGTCACAATAGGCGATCCTCACCAAGGAAAATAAGACGCCATTAAGCGTAAAAAGAATGCATTTTCTTCATAACATCATACTTTTTTAATTTCAATCAGTTTTGGCATTCCTTTTATGTTAAATGTGACCGTCCACTTCATTTTCAACGTAAGGACCAACAAGTGGGTGAACTTGAACTAAATTCTCATTTAAAACAATGGAACACATTTCCGAGAAAAGCCCAATGCTTATTATCTCTCTCCTCGCTTCTTGCCGGATAGCAAGTCAAATTTTAATCGTTTTGTGGAACCTGTCATGATTTTTTTCTTTTTTTAACCTTAAATGGAGCAATTGTGGATGTCTGGCGTGATCTCTTTTGAGGCAATGTAGAATCTATTTTGATGAAATACTAGCTCCTGGACACGATTCAGAGCCAACACGAGTGTACGCAAATGACGTCAACCCAAATATAGTCGGGGAAATATTTGAGGCTAGCAGGAATTCCCACTGAGAACAGCTAAGGTGATGAAGTGTGATTGCAATAACATAAGGATTGCCATCTCTTTATTTTTCAGGCACCTTGATGCACTCGGTAATTTTTTCAGCTTTAGACTTACTTGTAACCTGTATAAACTGTAAAAAATGAGTTAACAGTTGTTGAAAGTTGATTTATATTGCCTTTTTCTTTTGTTAAAAAAATTCTTTTAGGTAGACTCATACAATGTTAATGAATAATAATCTATTTAAAGTAGGTACGACGAGTGGGGGGGGCATTAAAAGTTGTCTCTGCTATATGGGGCTTTGCCAAAAATAATCGAAAAGCACTGCAATGGGGGAGAAGGAGCAGAAAACTGAAAGGTATCATGTTTGCAAGTGCAGTGTGCCAACCTGCAACAATGATTTATGCATGTAATGTCTGTTGACATTTTGCAGCGCTGACTGAGCGAGCGCTGGGATGTGTGTTTGCTGTCGTCATTGCAGGTAAGAAGATGTTAAGGGGATCAGAGAGGATTGGTGTCTTTCGTGCTATCATCAAGCAAACCAGCAGCTTCTCACTATTCGTCCAAGACAGAAACTAAAGTCATTGTTTGGTTTAGTCTCCTAACAATGTCCTCAACGGTCATAACTTAAAGATATTGTCAGGCTCAATTGAAGATGTGCCTTCTTGTTCTTCAGCCTTCTGTGATTCCCTTTACCACCAGAGAGCACCTGACTATTATTAGCGGCTATAATGGGATTAAACAGCATTAACCTTTGGGATTAACAACGACCATTACATGAGGACAGGTGCACATCAAGTGCCCTGCAACAAAAATGGAAAAGCTCTTTTCGTGGGTGATGTTATGTAGCCAAAAGTACAGCTGATTCCCAGAAGGCAGCACAAGCCACAAAGCATTTGATTGGTTCAATGTGCTCATTACTTTAGCATATACTGTGTCGCATGAGACTGTTTGGAAAAATGAATCAAGATATTTGGTATTAAATGTGAATCTGATTTTTCAAAACGTTGGAATATTAGCTCATCAAATTAAATCACCACAAAAGTCATTAAAAAGCAAGACGCTGGATATAATTATTTAGAGTAATCAATACAAATAAAAGTCTCCAAAAGCAAGTCATGCTTCTTGGAAGGCAGTTTGTTATGATCTCATAATTGAGGAAGGAGGGGCTTGCTGCATAACGCAGCTCAATGCATCATCTCACATCAGCCACAACCATCATCTTGGTTTTATGTTGGTCTGTTTTTGACCTTGCACCAAATCACACAGCACGATGACTCTCCATAATTTGGACTTTCAATGTGAAGTGATTAGAAGAGTGGCTGCCACAGTGAGTGTTCTAATACAAGGCCAAGTCACGTGCAGAACAAATACAGCCTCAGATGAAGACAGCTTCCCAAATTCATGTAGAAGAATAGATGTGTTTGAGCGATGATCAGAGAAAGACACTCAATATGGTCTCTTATGGTATTTTGTCACACTTTTAAATGCAAAGCAGATTCAGAAAAAAAATATAAGGATTGTGCTTCAAAATCATTTTAATCCAGCGTTGTGATTCATTGAACCATAGTGGGGTCATGTTGATGTTACGTAAGCCCCATTTAGAGAACTAAATGCTTTTGAGTCTGAATCTGTTTTCTAAAAGTAGAAACAAAAGATGAAGCCTGTTCTTTAAGTCAGCTCAATAAGGGCCTCGGCCTCTCTGTGTGTCTGATACTGTATTCTGAGCAACAGGTGAGAGCGCAAGACAAACCTTTGCACAGAGGAATTCAAATGAGTTTGACCTTCTCTTAATTACTGAGTGGTGTATCAACACCTTGTGTGCTCCTGGCTTATCACCATGTCTGGCCTCACAGTTGGCATTGACAACTCTGCATGATTCACTGTCAGAAACACATTCTTCCAAGTGCACACTCTATCTTGGCAAGGTTTCTCTTCAGGATGTTTGATCTTTTTTTTTGTACGACTTTCATTTTAAAACAAGTCAGTTGTGACATTGTTTGGTGACAATATGACTTGGTAACATGCAGATGGATGTGTAGAGATAATAAACTTGTGTTCTTGATGGACAGAGTGATAGATGAAGGGCAGGAAAGGTAAGAAAAAGATTCATGAATTGACAGACTGATAAATGTGGGGAAGGAGAAATTAGACATGATTGGATGGATGGATGGATGGAAATTGGCCAATTCTAACAAATGGATTCATCTACTGATTGTCAATCAAGCCAATAGGTGGTTGGGTAAATAGGTGGATGGTAGACTGGGTGATAGGGGTGACAGATGGATTTGGGGGAGCGTGTTCAATAAAACCAAAGTTTAAAAGGTTGGAAAAATTGATGGCCGAAAATTGGAAATGACAAAAAGTTGGATGGACCCATGGATGGATGGACAAATGGGTGAACATGGGGTTCACCCCACAATGTGATGAACATCTATACTGAAGAACAACTGGACAGCTGACTGGTTGCGCTGAAAAAGTTGTGTTGTAGGAAAGGACATACCTTGGGTGCAGTCTCCAATATGTCCACCTGGTTGCTCCCTAGTTGTCTTTTGATGAGCAGTTCTACTTTGGCATTGAACTTCATAAATGTCACATAGGTGCAATAACACATGAGCAGGCCAATACTTTCCGTCAGCGTGATTTGATTATCCAGAAAGAAGTAGATGAGCATGAGCAAGCCAATAATGTAGAAGGAGACGTCTCTGAACAGAGGCCACCAGGTGAGGTGCAGTACCTCTTTGGAGAAGAGGGCGCACATACCGATCACAAACAAGATGTTAAAGACGGCAGAACCAACGATGGTACCGATGCCCACGTTACTGTGGGAGACGAAGACTCCTATGACGGAGGTGAACAACTCTGGAGCCGAACCGCCTGCCGCCATGAAGGTGGCTCCCGCTACATCATCTGAGATCTCCAACTTCTCGGTAATGACCGTCAGTGCAGGGACAAAGAATTCATCGCACACAATGGCTAAGGCTATAAACATGTACAACATGCCAAACATATGCAAAGCCACATAGCCTTGGCGTCTGTCCTCCACGCTGAAGTAGTCTGTTGGGTAGTCCCCATGATTCATCTCGATATCTGATGTCTGTGGTGTTCCAGTGTCGGACACGTTCTGGTGCTCCAGGAGAGTTCTCTGGGGCATCTCTGCGACTTTTGAAGCATCGGATTCAGGCTCACCGGGTACCCCCGTGGTGACAAGAGACAAGGCACTCCATGAACACACAGCGCATACCACCACCAGGCTGAAGATGAAGCCGAGAATTCGTCCAGGTCGCAGTTTTCTCTTCACGCCCTGGTAGTGGTGTCTAATGCAGCTGCGACGAGGTCCGAGAAGGGGAACGAAGCCGGAACGATCCATGATGTCTTGACTTCTTCTTGGGAGCAAGGACTCCATCATCTTTGGTTCTAGGGTAGAGTTGAAGGATGGGTTGGTGGTGCGGCTGGCTACAAGGGCGGGGATTTGACAGGCCACGCTGATTCACCGATGGGTTTGCATGTTGCTTCTCCTTTTAAACCCAATGGAGGCCCTTCAGTCGGATTCCAGGGTCCAGCCCATTTAAAGGCTTCCTCATATTACACCCTGGGCACACACACAAACAAAACATTTGAATGCATGTACAAAAAGGCAAACATCACTTTCTGATTAGAGCCAATAAAAAATATGTGACATAATTGTGACTTTGCAAAAACTGAGCAATGTATCAAATAATTGGGTGTCAGATTAACAGACTAAATATGATCAGTTCATTGCAGTCATAGTTAAAATGTTTTTTTTTAATCGTGTTAATCTGTTTTTTAATCCCTGAATTTATCTATGGTTTTCTGTATGCAAATGAAATCCGTTTGTATGCATTGAGCTTCATATGCTTCGTTGTTGGGGGTTGGAAAACAAAGATCAAATAACACTGAAGTGGACACTGATTGGCTGTCATTGTGTTTGGCATAACCTAATAGGCTCCCATGGGTAGAAGGAAGACGTGAAAGTGGACGAGCATTTTAGAGTTCTCGGTCAACTGAATGGTAAATTTAATGCAGCAAGCCATAGTAAAACTCTTTGCCAAATAAACTCGAGAACACCTCACAAAGGGCAAGTCACCGATGGACAGGATGGACGATGTTTTTTTTTTGTATTTTCTAATTATTTGGTGACTGATAAAAGAAAAACTACACTATTCCTCTGATGGTCCAAACTACAGGTTACTGCCAGCACTTGGAACTCAAACGCTCAAATTCATCATATGGTAATGGTTATAAAAAAAAAAAAAAAAAAAAACAATGACTGAAAAACCATTTTGTTGTATTATATATATATGTTTTGATCTGTCACAACAAAATGTATTTATGTTTTTTTTAAAAACTGGGTTTGAGATCGCAGTGCAAGGTTGTGGCACTTGGTGTACTGTATGTTAACTGCATCATATACAACAGACCAGGAGAAAAAAGCTGAATAAAAATATTGCATAAATTGTTAAATAATATACCAGTAATTGGCTTTAAAGGTTGCTATGAAAAGTGAATAATATTGTCCCTAAATATATACGTTGAATGCATTTTGATGTTAAAGAACGCCTTGATGTTATTCTATGGCGCCACTTATTTATCTGTTTACATATTTTACCATCAAATTGGTATTATAACTGAATTATAACTTGCAAACTAAACATGGAAAGTTCGTTAATGACAGACACTAGAAAAGTATATTGCTTGGATGAGGAAAAAAAAAAAAGGCAATTATTCTCTCAAACATAATTGAAATGGGAACAATAAAACAGTACATTTTCAACATCGATTTTAGGTGCTTCGGTGCTATTTTTGTCCCGGTTGCAATCAGGGGAGTTTACATTGGCCATTTTCTAGTGCAAGTGCAGCAGCCTTCTTAACATTGTGCTGAGAACCTGTGAGCATCTTCTGACATTAGTGAAAGCTTATTAGGAGGCTCCCTAATCCCTGATAAGATATACTTAGCTAAACCACGGGGCCAGCACATTGCTGCTACTGCTGCACCAAATTAAAAAGCAGACATCAGCACAAATCAAATGTCACTTTTAGGCCCAAACTTTAAAACTAACAAACAGAGGCAACATAATGTTTAACATTCAAACTTCCTGAATAATTAATCAGTCTCCATAATAAATAACAATATTAGTAACTGCAACGTCAATTTGAGAAGAAAAAAAACAACAACAACAAAAACTCTTGAGTGGGAACCATAGTAGCACATCACAGTATCCAAATACAATATCCAAACTCAGGATTGATTAAAGTTAAAATTGCTCAAATGCATAGAATTCAGCCTCTTGACAATAAATATTGTAGTTCTTTAAGGGAACAGACTGGAAATAATCATGTTGAATCCAAACAAGAGAAATATTTGTTTTACTTTGAAGAAAAAGATCACATTTTGCCCATTTCACAGGTCAAACCGGTAGCCGAATCACTGAAAAATATGTCATTTTCCTCAGCTTCAATTTTGAATAAAATCCTACTTTTTAAATAAGGGGGTGTAATTTAAAACATGCTTCTTATGATATGATTCATTGATTATTCAGTCAATTAATAAAATAATTAGCTACAACCCTAATCCAAACATTACAAAAAACAAAAAAAAACCTCTGAGAGACTGTACCAAAGATGAATTGCTCACCTTGGTTGGTGGTTACTCTGCCTCTGGCCTAAAGATGGAACAATATTCCAATCAAACCGATCCCATAGAAAACAGTTCCAATCGGATGTTTAGTTTAAAGTTACCATCGATGAATTCTCTGTGAGATCTTTCTCTCTGAGATGTTTCAAAGCCAACAAGCCAATTGCGGAACGCCAATGCTCCTCCCTCCTTCTTTTTCTATTCCTCCCCCTGAGAAGCTGCCTCCCTCCTTCCGTATCTCCCCGTTCCTCCCCCTTCCATCCTACGTCGAAGTCAAGTCCGACGTTGGTCCCGTCTGTACACCCGCCACCACTACACTTGCCACCTCACCCCACCATCCCTCTTCATCCTCACACCCAAGTCGATGGATGTTGTCAGCCTCAACGAGCTTACGGCACGATAAAGCTGTGGCCTATCGTGCCATCGGGTCACCGGCCTGTGCATAAAGCCCTGGAAAACTATCTCAAGTGCTGTACGCTCATGTAACCACAAAGATGATGCGCATTATTATTGAGGGCAAGGGGTTGTCAACTGGTCAACAGAGAGCTCATTTTTGTCGGTGAGAAAGACAAATGCTTCTTCAGCAAGAACAAATTTGATCAATTTAAACTCTAACGGCTGGGGTAGGCACCAGCGAGCCAGCGAGACTAGGGAGGATAAGCGGCTGTAGAAAATGGATGTATGGAATTTTGTAAAGATACCGCTCACCTTGATTATTTCTCACAATCATTTTCTAAGGTAGTAAATAGATCGTGGATACCTACCAGTCGAACATTTGGAAAAACCATCACATTAAAGTGATTTCAAACACAACTAGAGGTCAAGAACTGCAAGCTATTACCTAGTGTTGTTAAAAAAAAAATCTCAAACCCTCGCACCTAAAATTTCTGAGAAAACTCCTCAATCATAGACGTTTCTCTATTTATTTAATAGATGCAGTTGTAACCATTTATCTTTGCTGTATTTGAGATGAGCCCCTAGTGCTGGCTGCAACCTTCAATTTCGACCAAAGGGAGGAAAGTTGATTTTCTTTTGTCAATTGCCATAGGATTAGAAAATAACATTGGGTGTTCTCGAGTTTAGTTTGACAAAGAGGTTTGCGAGTTTAGCTTGCTACAGGTGTGATTTTGTTGCTCTTGTTAGCTGTGGCTGCAGTTGCAGGTGCATGCTTTGCGCACACCCACACACACACACACACACACACACACACACACACATGCACACACACTCGCAACAGGAGCCTATCAGGTTATGCTAAACACAATGATAGCCAATCAGTGTGCACGTCAGGATGTGATTTAGCCTTGTTTTCCAATCCCCGAAAAGTCTAGCACAAAAAGCTTGATACATAAACACAGAACTGAGCATCATACAGAAAGCAGATCTTACAGTCATCAGACTGTAATTAATTTATCTCAATCTTTTAACCTGGTATGCTAATATTCACTCTTGAAAATGCAAAGCTGCAAATTAAGTATAATTCCGGGTCACAAACCACCATACACTTTATAAAGCTGACTCAGAAAATACCAAAATGTGAAAAACCTATTTCCTGAGAAAAAAATGCGTCCGCTTTGAAGGAGCTAAATTTTGTTTTGATTGATATTGTTGTGTTGACCAATTTAATACATGAATAGTTTTTTTCAACACACGATTCATGAAATTTTAAAATAATAAAAAATAAAAAGACTGAAAACTTTGGACTGGTACCATGTATCAAAATGCAATATTTTATTTCCATAAATCTTTTCAGGTGCTAATTTTTGGAATTGATTGTTTCCACACCATTCCTAGGAAATCACAATTTCTCATCGCTGGTCAGCTATTTTTGGATTAGGCCTAAGGACTACTCACGTTACATACACGAATTAATGCCTGGGTAAAAAAAAAAAAGTGATTGTGCAGCTAAACATAATGAACAGCAATCAATGGACCCAAAATGACATTCAAAAATAGTGCATTCAAAAGTTTTGCGGCAACGTCATTATGGAGATGAGTGACGTGTGTTTGTCTCACCAAACCACAGAGCAGTGTTGGATTTAAATAATCTGGCCTTTTGTCTCTCATCTCCTACTGTTCCTATCCAATTAAACAGGGGCATACTTAAAAGAGTGACCGTCTCACTTTCACTCACTAGCAAAAGTCGCTGTGGAGAGCTTAAAGAAAGATTGGCTGCAGCCTGAGCCTGTCAAGACCCCTGTAACAATCCTCCACCATCTGGGACGACATTTCCAAGTAGAGAGGACAAATCTATATAGTACATGCTCATGTTGAAAAATGTGATGTGACTTTTTGTTTGTATTTACCATGATAGGGGACTGCAGTTAAATTAAGGACTGCAATGTCCTGTCAGGGCTAAACTTGTTATGTAAGAAAGCAAACTAAGCTATCCTTCCTTCAAGGTAGCCTGAGGTGCACTAGATTGCCTGTGTGACCTAAAATAAAAATAAGTCTCTTCCCATGCAAGAGAAACCACATTTGCATAGCACAAACAAAACATACAAGCATTTCATTTCCTCTGTTAAAAATAATAACATTTTGATATTCAATTGAAGCAAAAAGGTGCTATTTTACAATCACAAGAATGACATGAATTTGTTGGCGTTGCTGAAGAAAATTTAGGGCGGTAGAGTGCGTACTGCTTGGCGAAAGGCTGGTGGTGCCGTCTGAAAGGGGGGCTCATCTATGGCTTACTGACCAAAGCCTCAGCCTTAAATAGCTGCAGGACTATTTGTACAAATTCCAGACTGACGACAGCAACCTTGACATCACACATATTATGAAATCACTTTTCTGACAAATTCCAGAGGTGGAATCTAATGGCAAAAAAGACACGGTTCCACAGACCTCAGAGAACCAATCAGGGATCAGCATGCGATATCACCTGACTATTGGCTGTTTGGCTGTTAAATGCTACTTAATTCATACTCCACAAGCTACTCATCACAAAAACAATTTTGACTTGATGTATTAAAAATTGAAAAGTGAATTGGTTTGCCAAGAAGCCCCATTAGTCTTATTTCAGTTGGAGCCATATACAAAGTATACCTAAATGTGCAAACCTGTTACCTGGGAAAAATGTGTTTACTTTGAAGAATCTAAAATTATAAAACATATTCTGAGTAAAACCTGAACTGTTTACCAGACCAATTGGAAATACTCAAATTAAAGCTGAAACTGCAGTTAAAGCTCATCTTGTTCATTTAATTTCAAATCCTTTGTGGTGGTGCTGAGAGCCAAAAATTAGAAGTGAGGATTGTGTCCATGTCCCAATATTTATGGACATGCCTCCAGTTCAAGTTGCATAGGATGCTATATCTGCACCAAAAATAAAAATGAAACAGCAGTGCCGAAGTGAATACAATTTCATAGATGAAATATTACTACAGGTAGTTTCATTTGCAAATATATGTCCATGTTTCTGTGTTTAGCCTTACATTTAACTGTTATAGTGAAGATCTTTTTGTTTTTCAACAAGCAGTCATCTTGGTATCAAAAAAAAAAAAAAAAAAAACGTGACTTCCGGGGTGTTGATCATTTCTTTTTTTATTAGGCACAAACAAAGATTGCATGATACAGAAAGGCAATGTAACAGGTGACAGTTTAGTGCATCTTCCTGAGGACGATAAGCAGCACCCGCGACGGTTTGTCACACAGGCTTTTAATTACAGTCGATTAGTTTTTCTTCAGTCTAATGGTCTCTCTGGAAGGACCCAACCTTAGTTTTGCCACCTCAGAAGACAATTTATCACCTTCTCCTTATCCTGATTACAAAATGTGAACCACCCACCATATTATGCCCACGTGATTCAGGTCCTCATCATTGAAGTGCTTCTAGCCTTAGCTCAAATCTCTCCTCTATCCACAGCATTTGGCTTTCTTTCCATAGCTATCCACCACGTCCGGTGAGACGCTCTCATCTTCGTTTATGTCTACTGTGATAGCCTTGCCGACCAGTTCGAAGATGTCCTCGGCCGCTACGCCCATGGGCTCGGCCACCTTCACTGTCAACATGTCTAGACTGAGGACGGTTCCTTTGGTGATCTTCACCTTGGCCACAACTGACTTCCCCAGCTGGAAAAAATAAAAGTAAAAACGCACCCGTTTTTAGACGCATCTAATTTTTAGACTGAGTACATGGGCGTCGCTCCACCAAGACAGGGCCCATAGAAAAAACAAGTTTGTGACAAAAAAAAAATCACTTTATCTTGATGTAGTGGTTAGCGAGTAATCTTTCTCGTTTCATGTCATTTTGATCGTACGGTGTGTAAAAACAGTAATAATCAAAAAATAGAAGACATTTTTAATGGCAATATGTGCTAACGATTGACTGCAAAATTTGTTTGTGCACAGCGTGTATATAAGCCGCAGTAATTGCAATTAGGGCTATTGTCACTGTCTATTTGAGCGGTGTCCAAACTCGGCCCTTGAGAGCCGCTAACTGCATGTTTTTTACGTTTCCTTCTGCTATCTAGCCTGATTAAATTGCTCATCTCATCGGCAAGCTGAGCAAAAGCCTGATAACGCTCCAGATGGTTTGAGTCAGGTATTTCAGAGGATGGAAATATAAAAAACATGCAGAAGAGCGGCCCTCGAGGACTAGGTTTGGACAGCTAGCTAATGTATTAATAATTAATTATCCTATCATTTATTCCATTGAATAAACCCCCCACCCACCCCCATACACAAACACACATGTTCTTTTTTAAGATAATTCACCAATGTTGATCCTTACTCTGTGTTTTTTCTAATCTACTAAGGTTGAGCGTTAGCAATCATGATTAGCATTAGGACGCTAGTACTTACCAATTAGCATCTAAAAACACAACCACTACCATTTCCTTCACACATAATTGTTATATGTACATTACATATGTAATAATGTAATAAAAGTCACTTGAACACAATGCGTGAACAATATTCCATGAGTTCACTTGAAAGCCGAGCTGCCTGTTAGCTTCTATGTGGTCACTAACTTCTTGTTCTTCTTTTTGTTGTGCAGGCAGGGCATGTTTCATGTGGGACTGCCACCTACAGGTTAAAACTTGAACGCCTAAAACCAAGTCACTTTAGATGAGGGGTGTCAAACTTTTTTTTTTTTTTATCGCGGGCCACATTGTCATTTCTGTCAGAGGGCCGAAATAACTGTAAAGTCAAATACATTTTCGAGTTTGCCACACACTTTGCTAGTTTTGAAATCAGAGGTCAGTAAAAATTGTTCAAAAGAGAGATTAGGAACACAAAATTGTTGTTTTATTTCTCCAAAACGTTTAAAGGTCAACAACAACTTGCAAGTTTGGTCTTTTAGCCAGAAACTTAAAATCAAATCAGCATTTTGCAGGCCACATAAAATGATGTGGCAGGCCTGATGTGGTCTCCTGGCCTTGAGTTTGACACCTGTGCTCTAGGTAGTCTGTGTTGACGGGATACATTTTTGGATAAAAGAGCCCTAAAGCTTTTTAGGAAGTTCTATCCTTCTTTCTGGGAAGCCCCATGTGCTAATATTGTCTTCAATGAAAGCCCGCTAAATGCTAAATCAGGAAGTGTTTTTAAGCACAAAAATACGTAACATTGGCCATTTGGCCACTAGGTGGTGCACCAAGACACACAACGGAGCTGTTTGTGTCTTTTTACACGTTTTTATTTTAATTCCATTTGTATGCATGTTTCTATTTTACTTCTTTTCATTCCCAAAGTACTGCTGTGGTATGCCTTTTGATATAATTGAACATTATTTTTGTCACTTGTCAGAAATTTGTGATTTTCGTCCCCAAAGTACTGCTGTGGTATGCCTTTTCCCATTTGATATAATTGAACATTATTTTTGTCACTTGTCACAAATTAGTGATTTGCACTGTTTTTTGGGTGAGTCTTTCTCCTTTGCCGCCATTCCAACTATTTTTAAAGTCAACTTACTCAATTTGATTGATATTTTTCCCATTCCTAATAATAATAATGTACTTTGTTTTTTAACGTCATAATAAAAAATAAAAACATGTCTCGCCGATAGAAGATTTCGCACCTTGTCACGACACGGCTTCTCACAAGGTAGCATCTTCTTGAGACCACTTCCCAGTGCCCTCTCCACCAATCGGACGGATCGGACCAGCTCAGCCAACTCGGCAGGCTCCAGAGATGCCGCGTGGTCACTTCCCTTCCAAGTCTTGTCCAATGTGATGTGACGCTCAAGGACCTTTGCCCCCAAAGCAACGGCCGCCACCGAAATATTTATTCCAGACTCGTGGCCGGAATAACCGATTGGGATATCGGGAAATTCCTTTTGGTATTCCTGTTGATACAAAATGGTTTTAAAACAAGGCATGTCAATTCCATATCATTTGACTGAGTTGCAGTCAGTTCTGTTCTATTTACTGTGATCACTCTGAGGTTGACATCTTCAGGCTCAAGTGGGTAGGCACTTGTACACTGCAATATGGCAAAATTTTCATTGTGCTCCTTCACTGTCTTGTACACACGACGCATTGTCTCTATGGACTGCATCCCACTGGACACCACCATGGGACGCCCTGACCAATGGACAAAAAGTGGAAAAAAATGGTGGTAATTCATAGGAAAGCAGTGGATGTCCTGCCATTATGCGTTCTTTTGTCACAGATTCTGTGCAGTGCATTTGTCAAAATTACCTATAAAGACATCAAATAAAAATGTCAGAACAACTATATATAGTGAAACAACAATCTAATCATCTCAGCTATTTTTTTTCTCTAATTAGCTGTGTGTGTGTATGTGTGTATCATGTCTAATTTTGTATTATGCATTTACGAGTTGTTGTTGTTGCATTTTGTTGACTGTCACAAAATGACACTGGCAACGAGGAATGAATACACAATTTGTTGTAAATAACCACTTAACAAAGTATAATTGGACAATTTCTTGAGCCACACCTCGTGATATCTCACGGCAGACTAATGTGTTGTGGCGCAGGGAAGAAGAATTTTCCTTGAATTGAAATAGATCCCTCACCATTCCCTTCAGGAAAAAAAAAGAAACTAACTTCTGTCCATTGTTCACACCTGGGTATTTAAAAGTTAACTTCTGAACATATTTGATTGTTGCTAACCAACAGAGCAGCACCTACTAAAGCCCATAAACAGTCTATCAGATGAAATGTGTAGTAAACCATTTACACCGATGATATGATAAATTATAGGCTTTGACATAATGCCAGTGTTGTGCATGTTTACATTCAGGCAGTTATACAGCCCACTCCAAAACTCAATTAACTTAACACTGAACATTTCATGGTACTATTGGTCCTGATTCCAAAAGACGTGTATTATGCATTTGAGGTCATACATTTTCATTGTCGCAAGTTGACGAAATGTTGTAAATAATTACTGAATTAATGTTCAGATTCCCCCACCTTTCTTGGCTGTCTTCTCCAGGTAAGGGAAATTGTTGGTGTCTCCTGAGCCGACTTTAAAGAAAGGGACATTTAGCTCATGGAGGAATTCTACTGCCATCTAAAAGTTGCAAACAGTTAAGATGGCATAAATGCATTAACAACGCGTTCAAAGCATTGAACCTGCACATCAGTGACGTACCTCATCCATCCCTGAGGCAGTGAAGAAGATCCCCACTTCCTCTGCATACTTCTGCAGCTCCCTGTACTGCTCATGGTTGAACTCCAGGTGTCGTTTGTGTTCACCATAGGTTTCACCCCACGAGTGTTCAGCCTTGTATGGGCGCGCTAATGCACGTTTGTTAAACTTGTACTCCAGCTCACTTTTCTGGAACTTTGCGCAATCCGCACCACAGTCCTGTGAAAGTGCATTCAAAAAAAGCTTGAATAAAACATAGATTTTGTCATGACACGAATTAAGCAAATCAAGCAATAACATCCGAGTACTACCACAAACATGAACTAAAAATACAGGAAAGGAAGCAGCTTCGAATAGGGTCTGCACATCAAGCCAAATAAAACGTCACAAATAACCAGTCAGCTGACTTGAACAATTACACCATTTTGAAAATACTTTTTTCTTTTACTTGACGTTCTTGTTGACTTTTAAACTTATTCAGTTTGTCAACAAAAAGCGCATTTTGAAAGGGTCATTTACCTTTGCCATTTTTATCATTTTCTTAGCAAGCTCGATGTCGCCCTGATGATTTTGCCCAATTTCAGCGATTATGAAGCACGGATAGTTGGCTCCGATCATCCTACCCGGGCAAAGTTCGAACTTTAAAGGCATGTTGACGACCGATGAGTATCAAACACTATTGTAAGAAATTGCCGGAGAGAACCGATGAGTTGCCTTTCCAATAAACTCGGGAAGGAACAAGTTGACCCGGAACAGTTGCCGAAACGCACATGCCGGAAGTAACTTTAAAACGATCACGTGTTTTTATTTCTATTGTTTCTTTTTCTTTTTAAATGAACATGGTTGAACAAAAAATATTAGTAATGTATTAAAACCGATCATATAGTAAGACTTTTTATTGCTCATAGAGATTTGTTGGTATTCGTGCGCACGTATCTGTGCGTGGGGAGGACGTGCGCATGCGCGTGTTTTCATATATTGGTACAGGGATTTTGCTGCTTTCTGGAGACCTTTTGTAGCTCAGTAGAGCTTGATACACGAGAAATAGGATACACACTGGAAAGGTTGCAAGGGTACTTTCACACTCGCACAATTGACATTGTTTTTGCAATGTACCATATACATATGCCAAACAGGAGGGCCAGCTGCTGTTGATATCATTCATTATACCATCCCCGTAAGTTATTAAGAGTCTGCTAAAAGGGAATGAGTCATGTTGGTTTAGACAGAAACAAAAAGGAACACAGGTTCTAGACTAGTCTAACAGGTCTTCTCGGCCATTGAGAGCTAGTGTATAAACACACATATAAGGTGAGGTTTGTTTGTTTTAAGAGTATTTGAACAGATGTCCAGTTTTTATGACACGTTGAACAAATTTACGTTCACCTTTAAAAACCATCACACCGGTAACACTGATATTCTGCAATATGCTCATACCTAAATAATTATCAAACCACCATCCATTTTGTGTACAGCACAAACATAATATGAATAGTATGACTGTGTATTGTCACACGATATCAATTTGACCTTTCACAGACATACTGTGCATAAGATGAATGTGCTTCTGTTTCCCCATTTCCTAACTGAAATATCAGTCTCCACTTCCACTTATAATGCAAATAATTTTTATGTGCGTTCTGACAGATAATCTGCAAAATTTCCATTTACGGATGATGTAGTTGGTCGTGTATATGTACAATAGGAGACGACGTTGCGTCCATGTGGGATCTCACATTAATGTGCCAAAGTTAGTTGGGAAAAAAAACTTCAATTAATTGAGCTCTATAATGATTCAAAGGGGATTAAATGGGATTGTCCCGCACTTCTGTCATATATATGAATAAAAAACGATGACATTGTGTGCCTGCGTCTGTCAAGTTCATCAAATTTGCCTTCTAACACCTGCGCCACGCCGCCGCCTTGCTTTTTGAGGCTACATTTTGTCACCAAATTGCCAGATGGGCTGGGGGCATGTCATCCAGAATGACCAGCAAGGGTTATGTGTCAACTAACTTCACAAACTTATAAAACTATACCGGCCAAAAAAGAAAACGCCCATTTTTAGGGGGAGAGCAGTCTTTGGTTTCCAAACTGTCTAGCGTGTCAAAAAAGGGCCCTTCACTTTTGCAAGGTTAAGCGCTACGCATCTGACTTACCCTGAGTACATAACATAATCTAAGTAGAAAAAAAAAGAATCAATAGCAGGTTGTGTTTTTTAAATCTTCATTTAATACATAAACAACTGATGAGCAAAGCAACAAATAATTATATGTTGCAAAATTGTACATTCCATTGATAATTAATGATATTCACTGTTAACTATTGATTTAGTAGGCAATGACTAAACAGTAACGACTGCGTTTGTGCTACTCTGTAGAAGAATTATCCAAAACAATGGTTTACATTTTGGAAAATACCTACAGTCCATCCACTATCTCTGGTGTGATGCTGTCATCTTCAGCTACATCCTGTTTGACAGTCTTGCCAACCAGCTGGAAGAGGTCTTCGGCCGTCACGCCAAAGGGCTCTGCCACCTTCACTGCCAACATGTCCAGACTGAGGACAGTTCCTTTGGGGATCATCACCTTGGCTACCACAGACTTCCCCAGCTGTAAAAAAGAAGGTCATAATTGTTCACTTTTAGAAGCAAAAGAATATTATTTGTTTTAAAAGCTGAGGATTTGGGTTAAAAAAAACAAACAAACCGCAGAGACAAGGAATTTCATGCCTTTGTTGACCTAAGGTTTTTGTTTAGTGTAATTCACCAGGGATATGAAAAGATTTTGTGCGGGGACTTCACAAGATTAGAACACCACTAGAGTTCTTTCCGTGTGTGTTTGCGTGTGTGTGTGTGTGTGTGTGTGTGGGGGGGGGGGGGTATGGCACCTGTTGCCTGCCTTTAGCACAGCGTCTAGCTAGTAAATTAGCCGCAAGCTCAGAAATACAGGAAGCTCGGATGACTCTGAAATCAATTGTGGTGATATTTTGATTTTCCAAAATAATTGTAAAACATTGCCAGATAAGACAAAGTCAATTTGTGAATGCTGCTGCTGCTGCAAAAAAAAAGACACTGCAGCAAAAGGGAGCTTAATTGATTTCATGAAGTCAAAAAATTTAAAGTAATTTTTTTGGTAATCTGGTCAGTGAAAAGAAAACATTTTTGAAATTGCAAATATGTATATTGGTGCATTACTTACATTAAAAATCTTGTTCTCGTGCATTCACGCACATGAGACATCTTTTCTTGGGGGATTTGTGTCTTGTACCATCCCTGTTATTTACTGTATCCAATCATCTAAAATTACAATGTATACGTTGCTTCTTTATCCCAATTGCAAATTGTCACTTTCCTTGCACTCTCAGCTTGATCATATGGGGTTCAGTTGTGAGGAGCATGTTTCTAGACACGTTGTTCACGTAGACTGCCTTTACAATTTCCATTGTGAAATAGCACTACTGTGTATAAGTAATTGCATTTAGAGAAGTTGGGTAACAACATCTTACCTTTCTATGGAATGACTCCTCGCAGGGCAACCTTTTCTTGAGACCACTTCCCAGTGCCATCTCCACCAGTCGGATGGACTTGATCATTTCAGCCAGTTCGGAAGGCTCCAGAGAACCTGCATGGTCACTTCCCCTCCAGGTCTTGTCCAATGTGACGTGGCGCTCTATGACTTTTGCCCCCAGAGCAGCAGCAGCCACTGAAATACAGATTCCTGCCTCGTGGCCAGAATACCCGATTGGGATATCGGGGAATTCTTTCTTGTATTCCTGTTAAGGCAAGTGGTCATAAGTAAAGGTATGCTTCTACCGATTCTTTTTTTTTTTTTTAATATGTATATATTATGAACTATAGTTACTGCGATCACTCTGAGGTTGACATCCTTTGGCTCAAGAGGGTAGGTACTGGTGCACTGTAGAATAGTGAATTTTTCGTTGTGTGCCCTCACTGTCTTGTACGCCCGACGCACTGTCTCCAAGGACTGCATCCCAGTGGACACCACCATGGGACGGCCTGAAACACAAGACCGAAGTTCACCAGTGTCATCTCATCCGGAGGCCATGCTTCGATACTTGGGCCTTCAGGAGGTGGTACCTGACTCAACCCATCTCTTAATACAATCAAGTCATCGTTAAACTAACACTCGATACAATACAAAAAGAGAATTACAATATAACACTCGAAGTTCGAAGTAAATGCTATATTCAATTAATAATATATACAACATGTAAATAACACACATCATACTCACCAGACATGCTGATTGTTAAATGTAAATCTTGCGTGCAGTTGGACCTAGTCATGTTCAGGCAGTATAAAGTCTGTACCGGTGTTTGCGCAACTAAGCCATCTAGTGGTGACATTACGATTTAGACGCGAATTTGCATACGTATTCGTATAATAATTCAAGATTATTAGACAATGATTTTATTTTAATTTGGCACCTGCCCACAAAGCCTAAACTACCAATGCCCTCCCTTAACCGCAATTGAAAAACAATACTTGATCAGCCAGTAAATGTGTTTGGCTTTAAAATAAATAAATAAATAAATAAATAAATAAATAAATAAATACATTCTTATTTATATGGTATTACCAAGACGAAGGTGAGAGAACAAATACCCCGAAATGCAAATGCCATTTGGGCTACAACAACACCTGAATCGTGCCAAGGTCTCCATGTAATACTAGTATGATTAATGAAAAAACAAAAACAAAAAAAAAACACGCTAGTCCAACAAAATACCATGTCAGTCCATGTCATACCGTGATGCATTTCTCACAAGGCAAACATGTTTGTGTATAACAACCTTTATTATTTGTTACATCAATTATTCCAAATCGAATTTTGTGAAATACTTGATGAAAAATATGCTCGTTCCTTTTTGCTGGAACATATATACTGTACACATAGAAAAACCTGTGTCTGTTTGTCTGTGTTGTGTATGTATGTATGTATATAGCCTATATGATATACAGTATATATACACACACACAAACACATTGTCTACCCCATGCCACGGTTGCGTATGTAAACTATACTTATGAAAGAACGTACCCAAGTACAGCAAGTGTTTATATCAACGTTATTCGTAAACACTGGCTGCTTCTCATTTAAACTAACTAATCACCTTTTTTGGCAGCCCTTTCCAGATAAGGGAAGTTGTTGGTATCCCCTGAGGCCACTTTGAAGAAAGGTACGTTAATCTCATGGAGAAACTCTAACGCCATCTAGAATGTGGAAAGTAAAAACGTGATATTTGTTCAAAGTGTAAAATCTGAAAAAAAATAAAACAAAATAATAATAAATCGAGTGACGGTTGATACAGTACCTCGTCCATTGCCGAAGCAGTGAAGAAGATGCCCACCTCTTTGGCATACTTCTGCAACTCCCTGTACTGTTCATGGCTGAACTCCAGGTGGCGTTTGTGTTCACCATAGGTGTCCCCCCATGAGTTTTTGGTTTTGTAAGGACGCTCTAAAGCACGTTTGTTAAACTTGTGCTGCAGCTCACTCTTCTGAAACTTGGCGCAATCAGCTCCACACTCCTATCAAAGTAAGTACATTTGAGATATATTCAATCACTTGGAAGTGTCAGAATGGTTGCATTTTGAAGTTTTACATGAAATTTCAACCTCTTTGAAATGTTTTTTTTTTTTTTTTCCCCCCCAATGATTTGCTTTATGATGTCACAGCAAACGTATACAGAATTTGGAGACAAATAGCATGAGAATTAAAATACATATTTCATAAAACTTAGTATTCACCGTCGAAGTATATGGTTAAATAGCCAATTGACATGATCAAGTAATACATTAACAAGATTTTGAAGAGCCGAAAAGGGAAGGACTCTGCTGCAGTGAATCAAATATGTTAAAAGGCAAACTAGTAACAAAGGTGCGCATGATGTTAAAAGCTGCAGGCAAAAAAAAGAGGCATTTTGTTTCAGAGGAGTTTATTAACAACGATAATAAACTTAAAGAGTTTATGATCAATGATAATTAACTCTGAATGCCTCTGCATTTTCATGCAGTTTTTCTAACAGTTATGTTAGGTGTTGCAATCAATAGTGAAAACATGCACTGAAAAAGAAAAAAAAAACGTTAAAATTTTCAGTCATTACCTTTGCCATTTTGATCATTTTCTTGGCTATCTCAATGTCTCCCTGATGATTTTGTCCAATTTCAGCAATAATAAAACATGCATGATCTCCTCCAATCATCCTACCGGGACACAGCTCAAACTCTAAAGGCATTTTGCTGACAGCCCAAACAAGTTTGAGAAGAATTATAAGCTTTAGGCGTAATGAGGTGTTATGAAGAAATCTTCCAGAGCCGAAGAAGGATGCACATGCGTTGTAATTGCCTATTTAACCACAATGGGCGTAGTCAAAGGTTCACAAGTGGGTGTGGTTACAAAAGTGACTATTACAAAGTGTGCTGACAGGAAATCACTCTCGTGGTCATTTATCATTAAAAAAAAAAAAAAAAAAAAAAAAAAACACCTAGCAATGACAACAAAATTGAGATTTTTGGAGAAACCCGCACAATGCAAAGATCCAATTTTAACTTACGGTTTCAAGTAATGTATACGGTTCGTCCATACAACTGAGTCGGATACATTTTGAAACACAAGAAAAGATAATAAAAATAATACTAGAGGCCTAGGTTTCACAGAGTCCGTATTTTCATTGAATCTTTTAGTATGCGAAGTCCAATTGCATGGGCGGTGTTTTATTGGCAGACTTTGATGAGGAAGGAAAATCAAACTGACAGTTGCTTGTTTTGGCTTTATAGATGAGTTCAGAGACAACGAGTTCCTTTAAAGCACTTTAAAGCTCTTTCTTTCGCTTTCTTTCTTTCTGGTGTCAAACTCAAGGCCCGGGGGCCAAATCCGGCCCGCCACGTCATTTTATGTGGCCCGCGAAAGCAAATCATGTGAGTCTCCATGACCCTTGCTAAACTCTGTTCCAAAACTTTAGTTGTGTAAACTTAGTAACTTTGTTGTGTATAATGAAAAATAAAGTTGAGATTTTTTGTTTTTTTCTGTTACAGTAATGTAAACAATAAATGAACAAACTAGACTGCTTCTGATTTCAAAACAACTAAGCTATCAATTTGCTGTGTACAGTAATAATACTTTGAGACAATTTAAAATCGACTTGGTTCCCTCAACATATCGGCCCAATGAAGGAAGTTCTCGCTACAAAATGGCCCGCGACAAAAGAGTTTGACACCTCTGCTTTAAAGGGGGATGTTGAAGAGTAAGCACATGAGTTTTTTTCCCCAATCACTAACATCGAGGATGGATCATTGGTAAGACGAAGGCAGTTGAGAAATGTTGTTGATTTTAAAGCCAAATAAGTCCCTTAACTTTTGAAACTGTCATAATAGTTAAACAGGGCTCATGCTATTTGCAAAGAACACGTGTGACTGACCTGCTGACCTCAGGCTCCTTAATGGCAACCATGACTAATCTAGAGGAGAAAATTTACTGTGACATAAAGATGGACAAACAGATAAAACAGTTCTTCTCAATCATATTTTGCCAATTCCCCCGCACTCGACACGCTGAATAGAGGATTATTATCTATAAAAATTGTATGAGTACATTTTGGGATTGACTTTAAAATCTTATCGTTTGCTTTTAAGTGCCTAAATGAACTTGCCCTCATCTACCTCTCTGACCTGCTGGAATGCTATATTCCCTCAAGGTCCCTTCCATTAAACTTCTTCTCGAAGCGAGGATGAAGCTTAAGGGAGAACGGGTGTTGCAGGAGCAGCCACAAAGCTGTGCTACAAGTTGCTTCTGTCTGTTTGGCAAGCACCCACTCGGCAGGTTTTTAAATTATGCCTTATGGCACATTTTTACTCTTTGGCCTTTCAAACAGGAGTAACTGCCCCCTTGCCATTTTATGCTATGCATTTACTTGTATGTCTTAATACATTTTTAATGATGCCTTTTAGTTATTGTTGACCCATACAGCAGATTAAGTGTTAACTTCATTGTATTTTATATGTTCCTATATCATACATCAACCCTTGTGCGCATGATTTGATTTACCTACCGGTGTCACCTTTTTGACCACCATGGCGAAAGGAGTTTTGAAGCGTGTCACAAAGTCATTTATGAATATTTTTTTTTCTTTCAATCACTCGAGTTAGTCAGTGTCATCATATCTATCCATATATATGTAGGTTTTGACTTATTTATTCATTCCCCCTCCCCACAGTCATTATAAGGGCAAAAAAGCCGACTGAAAATAAATGAAAGGGGCCCGTATAAAAAAAAAGAAAAAACTGTTTAAATATTATGAGTATTATTAGTAGTATTTTAATATTATAAGTCATCAACTCACAACAAAAACAAATTCCATGCATAGCATTTTTTTGGGCAGTGGCATTTATACTAAACATATTAGCCCTCGAACATTTTTCGACCACAACGGTTGATGGCTTTTGAGGTGTGATAAGCTATGTCATTTATGCATAGTTTTATTCAACTTCTCGAAGCGTTCAGTGGCAGAACATCTATCCATTATAATGTAGTTTTTTTGTAGTTTTTTTAAAATTTATTTACCCCCCCCCCCCCCCCCCCCCCCCCCTCACCCCCACCACCGCAGTCATTATAGACAGGCAACTTTGAAAAAAATTAAAGGGGCAGTATCAAAAAGTAAAAGAAATTGGTTGAATATTTTATGGCACGTATTATAGCTTTGAATATGTCATCAACTCATAACAAAAACAAATTCTATGCATACATATTTTTGGGGGCAGTGGCAGTTATACTGAAAAAAATCCCCCCGAACATTTTTCGACCACAATGGTCAATGGCTATTAAGGTGTGACAAACTATGTACTGTAGTTTATGAATATTTTTTTTCTTTCAACCTCTCAAAACGTCCAGTGGCATTCGATCAATCCATACATATATAGTTTTTTTTTTTTACATTTTCTCTATCCCCCCTCCAGTACAATATACATGCAAAAAAGTGACTTAGAAAAGAAATCAAAGGAGATATCTATACAAAGATGGGACAAAGACAAAGTTAACCGTTGCGGTTCAGCACGCTGCCAGGTCTAACTTTAAAATCAAAGTGTCCAAAACATTTGGTAAGATACTGTTTATTTTTAAGTTGCCCTCACCATATCAGCAGCGTGTTTTACAGTCATGCAGGACAGGAACACTTGTTGCTGCAATTGGCTTGGCATATTTTACCTGACATGTGCTTGACAAGCCTGGATTTGGGGCATGAAAAAAATTGGCAAACAAATCACTTGAGGACTCCTTTCAGACCCGGTTGAGTGAACAAAACTGTTGTGCTTGTGAGCGCCAAGCATATCACAGTCCAAAGAAACAGAATAATCTTCCGCATATGTGAAAATTAGAGCAATGGTAAACCATAGAACCAGTGTTGTGGGGCTTATTGGCGAGTTGCAACTTCACTGGAGATGAGGAAACTAGTTTGACGGGTCTCGTAATAACCGGTAGCTTCAGGCTAGCAAACTGTTCGGCGTATGAGCAAAGTGGCGTGCTTCGGGTAGACAACTATTTCTGGGTACTGGTAATGATCTGAAAAAACTGGTAGGGCTGCTATTCAGTACATTTTAGTGGCTTACAAGGGTCTCTGACTACTCCAAAATTCTATAAAATCTTAAACTATGTATATAACTAAATATATACTTTATATGAGGACCTTCAGGGCCTTCTCTGCTGGCCTAACATAACCTTACATTATTATAAGTATAATAAACCGTCATATTAATATTAACTATAATAAAAGTCACTTTCATTTTAAATTCATTTTTACTAAATATATATATATATATATATATATATTTTAAATATAGAATTATTCTCCCTATACTGTTATTTTCGTGTCATATTATATCCATTTGGTTATGCTCTTTCCAGTGTTGTAGTTTTAGGTTAGAGGTTTTAGCCAATTAGAATTCAGTTAACTTGTGTCGCCAGGCTGTATAAAATCTGCCTGCATATAGACTCACACTCACAAACACGCCTGAGGGTAATTTGGAATGTCTTAATACACCTACTATGCCTGTTTTGGGTATTGTGGGAGGAAACTGATGTGTTCGGAGAAAAGTCACGCAGGCATGGGGAGAACATGCAAACTGTACACAGCAAGGCCGGAGCGAGCTGGAATTGAACCCGGTACCGCTGAGCTGTGAGGCAGATGTGCTAAACACTCTTGAATGAATTAAAAATTTAAAAAATATATTTTTTTTTAAATTATGACATTGTTTAAATGAACATTCTGCAATATGTTAGCAATAATTTACAAACTATTATTTTACAAACTATCCAATATCCATTTATATATTTGGCTGTTGTGTAACAGGGCAATTATTTCAAAAGGTTTTTATTTATTCAATTTGAAATTTTGGGGATTCCATTGTACATACATTAGCTGTATTTGGTTTGTGAATGGATGGTTGTTTTTTGTTGCGTTTTTACTTCCCAATTCTTACATTTTTGTTAACATTTTGAACACGCTACACAATTACAAAATAACAAAACGAATACTAAAACAAAAACATGTTTGATAAAACTGATAAAAACTTAACAAAGCTTTCTTAGTTAGAATAAAAAAACAACTCAAAATGAACTTAAAAAATAATTATAATGAAATTTAAAAACATATAACAACCTTTATCCAGATATGTATTAAACGTGATTCACACAAAATATAAATCGATATAAATTGCGTTGACGTCACTTAAAACTTTCTTATAGTTTACTTTATTTGAAAGTTTGGTGTTTACAGCTGTACCATATTGACTCCAACCATAATCAAATAATTTCACTTGAAAATGCACCATTATTGACTGATTCTGTACTCTTCTGTACTCCCAATTTCGAGCTACCTAGCAAATCTTTTATTTGAGAGATTTACTCCCAGAAGTTTCAGAAATACACAATGTAACACACTGAGCATATTTTTGTAGCATTAACAGCATTATTTTTTTTAAGTCTTGAAAGAATTTAAAACTATACAAACAGAGAGCAAGAGCAATATAACAGATGACACAAAATGTTTCATAGAAAGTGCAGAAAATATTATTATATATTATATTATTAAATAGTATTAAAAAACAAAAACAAAAAAAACCCAGAGTATTCTAACTGTAATGACACAAAAACTGCACTCCGGTGCGATGGCAAAACCTGAACCACGCCATGCTTTATCTTAGCTTTATCTGTGGAAGCATGCAGTCCTGTTAAGGAACAAAAAGGTAAACCATTTCTTGTGCTATCGCTATTACTTTTATGCTCGGATGATGATTAACAGGTGAGAAGTATCTGGTGCATCAAGGAAATAAAACAGTGGCATCTACCTAAAAGATAGTTGGATTAGAATGAAAACAGAAAGAATCAAAACAGAAAGCAGCAAAATGTCACTAGACAGGTTACATTTTGGTTACATCTTTCTGATCAAATTGTGCTCATGTCTCTTCTCCAAAACTCAATGTTTGAAAAACCAACGCACTAATGATCATTTGAACTCAAAAATGAAACACCAAAACTTGCTGGGTCATAATAATAATACATTTTATGTGAAAATAAAGAGAAACTCATTGAATAATTACGCATACAGTACAGGTAATTATAGAAAAATAAAGGTGTCAGGTGAGATAATGGCCAGAAGTAACATTTACTTCAAAGCCTAAGCAGACAAAACCCTTATCCATGCACCACAGAAACTCTCACGCATCAAATTAACCCTCTCCCACGCAATCCGCACACAAACAAAATCTTGACATACGTAACTCAAAAAAAAATACTGTTTTCCATCTGACGTTAAAAATATATGATTTGCATTGTCCAATTGACTTATATTTGTATTCAATAACTACAATGAATCCACTTGCCTTAAAAACTTTTCATATCTCAATAATATTTTGCAAAGCCCTCCCAAGGAAAGAGAAAAGCTTTCACACACCCCCACTTCCTGTTCCCACTATAAATAAGATTATCCATCCATCCATCCATCCATCCATCCATCATCTAAGACTTTATTGAGTCAAACTGTACATTTTTTTATGTTAACAAAAAAAGCAATATAGATTAACTTTCAACAACTATGATTGACCTTTTTGCAATGTTTATCCTGGTTACAGAACTAAAACAAAAACAGTCTAAAACAAAAACAAAAAAAACAAGTGTATTAAAGTGCCTGAAATAAAAATGATTGTGTAGGCGCATCGCGACCTATGTAATAGCATTACTAGACTAATGATATCATATAAAAAATATGATATGAGAGTGTGTATGTGGTGTGGATTTTGCAAAATCTCCAAAAATGAAAAGTGAGACAGAGTGAGTTATTGCAATTTGAACATTAGTCCCTAGTTTTGAGGAAAACACATGTAAAATTTTAGCACATCCATCTTCCAACTGTGCGCATTGTCTAATAATCCCTTTTTTATCATGCATTTTCAATAACCTGATTTAAAATGAGGAGCGTGTTCAGGTTTGGACTTTTGTCACCTTTCACAATGGACGTCGCGTCAAAATATTAAAAATTAAAAACTACCACACTGTGCTGTAGAGAATATACGCGCTGTAAAGAAAGACAGGCATTCTAGTAGTGTAGGTAAAAAAAAAAAAAAAAAAAACTTGGAAAAGCACAGCCCGTTGAAATAAAAAAATAAAACTACACAATTCTCTGAAAGTAATAACAACAGGAGAATGTGCCACGGTATTAAAGATAGCATAAATCTTTGGAAGAAAGATGGGCACAAACTGAGACACCAGAATAGGCTTTCAAATTTAAAAAAGAACTTTTCAGAGCATGAAAAGATGCTCACTGGAATCAAAACGTTTTTTTAAGTTCATGCTTATTATCCTGACGCCTCTGGCCGGATTACTCCGTGCTTGTTGAGGCAAGTGGAATTCATGCCGTTCGTGTATTCAAATATAACTAGATCTCAACCCTCGTGTCTTAATCTTATCGTCAAGCAGCAGCGCTGGAATTTCTGAAAAATTTTAGCACGTGTATGCTGCATTGACCGAGAGTAGTGCATTTCCCCGATCAAGAAAGACTAGTTGAGTACCAAATGTGAAAATCTCACTGATTGAGATTGAGGCTCCCATTTTTTTAGTTTCATGACTTCTTTGTCTTGTCGCCTATTTATTTTATATTGTAAGAATAACAGCCTAAAATCTCACTCTTAATGAATCAATTGGTTTTAGAAATGCCTCACATGAAAGCTAAAGCCCTCCCATAGTATGTTTAATATATTGGAATAAAAGTACTGTATTTACCGGGAGGACGCGCTGGAGGGACTATGTCTCTCGGCTGGCCTGGCAATGCTTTGGGATCCTCCTGGAGGAGCTAGACAAAGTGGCCGGGGGGAGAGAGAAGTCGGTGCTTCCCCGCTCAAGCTGCTGCCCCCGCGACCCGTCCCCGGATAAAGCGGTAGCTAATGAACGGACGGAAATTAATTTGATCATTTAATAAACACAGAAATGTCAGATTTTGGCAAGACAAAAGTTTTGTGGCCTCTAGAGAGTAATGTGAAAATCAATCAAATAATGTTTTTCTATCAGACAACATTTGTTGCATAACATAACTGGAACACCCCCTCCACCCTCCTGCAGTCTTCTGCCTCAATAATATGGGTGAAAATGTGTACGATTGGCACATTTTGGCCTGTTTAATGTATGAGAAACTAAATTATTCATCTGAACTGTAGTTTTTCTGAATGCCTATGCTGCCAACATAGGATGTAAAATAGATTAAGACATATCCCATCGTCCCACACATTTTCATACACCTATACTTACACAAAGGCATGTATGGTGAACGGTACTGGCTATGGGTATAAGAGCATGCAAAAATATAAGAAAGCTACCACTTAGAGAGGGCTATCAAACCAAATAATGCCCCTCAGGTATAGAGGGTGACAAAAATCAATGATTTTTGCCAACTCAGGCGGTACCAACTTCTGCTCTGGCCCATGGACTATAAATGAGAATCACAATTTTTATGTGAATCAATTTTTCAGCACACCACTATCACTATTACCTTTCGCAAAAAAATGCGGTTTTGAGAGCAAAATGTGACTGACGTGAACCGCGGATAGCCGTTAGGAAAATAGCTTGTTATCGGAGATTCATTATTAGTTTCCGTGTGTTTAGCTGCCACTACATATATTATACCTTTCATAAACTTAATTTGTCATTTTCCCACTATTTCACACTTTATACCAAGAATGACTTTTGTGCGTTTTGCTTATTTGCAGTCCCCATCCTACACTAATAGGGAGGGTTATCTAAATAAACATTAAATTGTATCAACGTTTGTGTAGCTTTTTATCCTCAAATGTAATTTAAATAATTTTAATCTTATTGTACTTGGATATTATTGAGATGAAATATTAAATAAAAATCTTCCAGGGCAGGAGACTCTCAGCCCCTGATTTTTCTTTTTTCTTTGTTACTATTTTGAACTCCTGACCTGTTTTCATGCCTAGAAAGGTTAAAATGTTACTTGAAAAAACAATGTGATGATAAGAAGAAATCATATAACATTTTATTGTTCACTGACCACCTGGCTTTGTTTCTCACAAAGACCCTTTCACCTATCTGGGAACGCTCTGTGTTGCAAGAATGATGATCCTGGCAGATAAGAGATAACATTGACATTGTATCTCATGGTTTTTGCCTCCCTTCTTCTTTTAATTACTTCTCCTCTGCCGCTGGTTTTCACCTCACTCCCGTGTAAAGGAATACGAATATCCACTTTTATTTGCATTCGTTTGCAGACCGCTGGGCTATTCTGTTAAACTTGTGTATTTGAAGGGTCAAATAAAAGAAACTCAAAAGGACGATGTGTCTTTCCAGATTATTACACCAATCTCACCAAAAATCATAAAAGTTCCACAACAATGAGCACCTTTGTTTTTGACATTTACTCTTTAATGCCTTGAAAATACTCTTATATTTAAAACTTAAAAATCTTTCCCCACTTCAATATAAACCTGAGAGCACTCCGCTGTCCTGGCAAATTTGGGTGGATTAACCACAGTCACTTTAAGCATAAAAAAAAAGTTCATCTCGGATCCACGCTGTCTCCGGTAGTTCTCTTATTGCTGTGATGTACTGTATTTCAATCCAAGATCTGAGGTGTACTTAAAGGCTCGCTTGTACCCAAGTGGCAGGGACTGCAAATGTGATCCATCTGCCATGGGTTAGCAAAGGATGCAGCAATATCATTTCTGCATTGTCATTGCTCTGGGCAGGTTTGGCAACAGTTGATACCCTCATTAAACACAAAATGCTAACTGCAGGTTGCCAAATTGCCTGCAGCCCAATACCATTATTTGGGCACCGCTGCGCTACAGCGCTTGTCTGCATGAGGGTTGGGATGTGCGGGAGCCTATTCCAGCTGACTTTGAGCGAAACATTTAAGATTCAAGATTGAAAGTGTTCATTGTCACGTGCGCAGTGTAGAAACACGTTTCTCCGTACAATGAAATCCTTACTTTGCTGTCCACACGTATGTCGTAAAAAAATAGGAGTACCAAGTTAAGTCAAATACAAGGTATAAACAACACATAAGTAGCAGAGCACTTGTATGAACCGTAAGTGGTTATGTAGATACCTACATTAATGTGCAACTGTGCACGGTGAATAAATATAAAGGGCATGTGTGCATGGTGGGTTAGGTACCACTATGCCGACTAATAGCTACAATGCCAAAAACAACATTTGGAAAATATTTAAACCGTCCTTGTTGATTCCGGAAGTTTTTCGTCTGAAACCAAAAGTTTTGTTTGGGTCTTTGAAACAAATATGTTGTTTAATTCTTCTTTGGCACTAATCCAATTCCATTGGGGGACACACCGAACTGGTTGCCAGCCAATTGAAGGGCACAGAGACGAAACCATTCATGCATTACACCTCAGGACAATTTAGTATGTAGTCTCAAACAGAAAAAAACAAGCGCACCAAAGTGCCTAAAAAAAGATGCCAATCATTTTATTGCAATTAAACTTTACATAGCAATTAAACTTTACATAGCAAAATCAAAGCCTTTTCCTTGCCATCATCTGCCCCTCGAAGCCACAAACATTTTTCTTAATCTTGTTTCATTTGTAACTAGCAAGCAAACCAAAAACTTGGCTGCAGACGACATTCAAAAGGCCATTTAAATTACGTTCTCAAATTTCTCCTTAAATAACGGGAGCGAAACACAGCGGCATTGTGTCCGAGCCGTGCGCCCCATGTAATATAATGAACAATTGCAAGACCTACGATTATGTACAAATACATAAAAAATGTTGATGTGCATGAATACTGTACATCATTTGAATGCGATTGGAATTCGTAGTGGGTTTTTACACTGACAAACACTTTGTTCATCACTTAAAATACTATTGCTTGCCCGTTTGTCTACAGGACAAAGCTTGAAGATCAGCACCATGGACATGGTGGTCGTTCTAATCTGCAATGACACCAGTTGCTTCAGCATTTAACAAACATAAAATACTAAACACAAGAACCCCTTCCAACTTGATGGAGAATGACCTGATGTTCCTGTCATGCTAGATTTGTCTTTGAATAAAACTTTTGAACCTAATATTTAAGTGGGAGGAGAGTGCAGGGCTTAAAGAAAGAAAAAGAGACAACCGTTTTGATTCACTGTTTACTGCTATTGAAACAAGTGGGCAACAGACATGCGTGGTCAAACAAGCTGGCTAATATCGAGTTCTCTTTAAAACCACAACTGTCAGATTCTATAACATAGGTTTTATATTCTGTATATATATTGCCTTCTGTATATGTACATAGGTGAACATAGAGTACGTACAACATTGAGATGTCAACATTTTGTAATCGTAATGTACTGGACTTGTCTCGACAAGGGAGGCGCTTTTCTTAAGGGGATGCATAGATTGAACACAATATGCACAAGCAGGCAAAAACACGGACACTTCAAAACACATTGACTGGATTTTTTTTTTTTTTGGTCCCTAAAATGAAATAAGTCTGAGGAAATTTTATGAATGGATAACAAATCTGTTGTGATGAGATATATAAAAAGGTGTCTAAAGTCATCAGTCAAGTCTTACAAGAGCTTGGGGGGGTTACAGCACGATATGATGCGACCGTAGCATCTGCTGGCTTTGTGGATGTGCACTTGATTGGTCGGACACATCTTGGGGGGGAAAAAAAAAAATGCAGTGAGAAAACAGTGATTTCATGATCCAAGTCAAGGCCTATAAAAGAAGAATACTGAAGGACGGTTTGAAAAAACTGGCTGTATCTTTCCACTATGAAAAATGCGTGTGGTAAACGGTTATAAACAGAAGGAGAATATGCCACTTTATTTTCCAAATACAGATGTGGGTCATCAGCTGTCGGTTGTGTTTGCAATAATGGTGATACCCAACGGCATGGCGCGCCATCTAGCGGACAAGCGGGGACTGCTTGAGGGATATGAGGACGGAGCGCATGCGGGACACGTCTTTGGCCTGCTTGCTGGACTTTGGGTTGAAGTCGCACAGGCGAGCCACTCGCTCCCATTCTGTGCCGGGGTTGTTCTCATCCATGTCTGAAATCATGGCCTCCTCGGCCGCCCTGTGCCCGAGAAGTGGAAAGGGTGGGGGGGATGGAAACTCATCAAAGGCGGAAGTGCTGATGTACAGATTACGACAAAATATTCAAGGTTTTGAGATAGTCCTCTGCTGATAACCATGTAGCTCAAATTGTATTAGGAAACCTGTTAGGAATCCAGTATTTACTTGTGACTAAGCCGCTACTAGCGCACTCGAGTGCTCCATATAGGCTGGCTTGTCCCTTTGATATCTTGACACAGTTGCAGTTCCTACTGATCACATTAACAAACCATCCTGACTCAAATGTTTATTGCTGATTTAGTGTTAGGTTTGTTGCTGTTACGTCTGCTTATTAAAAAAAACAAAACAAAACTGCTTTAATGTCTTTGATGCAAGCGTTATATAATGCATCATAACTATTTCTGCGATAGCATGTGAATACACATTGTAATATGACGCCAAGCCGAGGGGTCAAATACTTTTGCAAGAGGTTATTACGACTCTAGTAGCTTACCGACCAATCAAAACTATGATTGAGTATATACTGTTTCATGTTATTGCTGCAAAAGCTTAATTTGTAACTTAATTTGTGACTTTTTATAGCTACTGGAGTCACTTGGATCTGATTCAATTTCAGTCAGTCTGAGCCAATGACCTATTTACCTACTGAGTCAGGTAAACGTAACCCGGGTATTAACTGGTTCAGCAGAGGCGACCCCAGAAAAATGCAAACAGAGAAGACAGAACAGAACTTTGATGACCCCAATACTTTCTTTACATTACAGCACAGTTACCTGGATCTGTAACTGGGAACACAGAAAGAAACAAAAAGATAACCAACAAGAAAAAGTGGCACTTTTTGTGTTTCAAGCTATTCTGTGGCTGCATCGTTCTATTCATTTATTTATTTATTTTTAAGACATTGCAGGAGCTATTTCTGGAGAGGACCCTCCCTTGATTGAAACAAAACATAATTTCCATGTTTTATTTGTTGGCCCTTTGCCATGAAGGATGCTAGAGCGGAGGTATTTGAATCAGGTGCTCACAATTAGTAGGATTTGATGTGAATCTTACGGTAATTCTAAAATCAACTCAGGTCTTCTCAAACTGTAAGAACTGTAGCAGTTTTTGAAAATGATGTCATAGATGTAGATAGAACCTTAAGTGTGACCCAACCTAGCTACAAATACTCAAGGGATGTCCCAATCACACCTTTTTGTTTTGTACATCTGTCCTTGGCTTTAAATATTTGAATATGCAGACCCAAACCAATACTTCAGCGATACATTATAATCATAATAACAATAAAAAAAGGGGGTGGCACATTAGTCAAGAATTCTATCTAGAGAACTGTCTACGAGCTACATAAATGTGTTGATTACGTTGTGCATGCTAGTACATTTATTTGAGCTATATGAGCCAATCCACCAAATTCATGCCAATTGCTGTTTTTCGAACACTCCTCAGCTTTATGATAAACATAATTGACCAATAAAATATGTAAAAGCCAATCTCAAACATGTTCTATTTTAGGGAATTGTTTTCTGTACTGAAACTTCATTGGGTTTCGTGTAAGATGGTCTAGTCTGGTGCGTTTTATCCATTATATTTATTGGCGACACAGATGGCCCCAATTGTTGGATTTGCCTAAATGTATAAATATGAACATAAAATGATGGATTCTTCTGCTTGAGCACATTTGACTTATCAAATGGTAACCCATTAACACATTCATATCATAAGTTATACTGCTTGGACATGTCACAATTACGAACCGGTCTGTTACGTACTTCAGTGAGGCCCATATTGACGCCGTGAAAATTAAGCTATTACGACTGTTTTTGATTAGATATTTAAAGCTTTTGATCATTTGTATAGTTTGTGACCTATGAGATTTTGGAAAACACTTTTTTTGCTCAGATTCACTATCAGGTGAAAATCACACAATCGTCCCGGGTTCCGTTCATGTGATCAGATGGGGACATCCCTAATTTTCAAAAGTCTGCCTCCAAAGTCAGCTACTAGCGACAACACAATACACAGGGTAAACAGGGAATGAGGAGCAAACCAAACTGCACTGTCACAATGAACACAATGCACATCAGAAAGAGGGAATACATCCAAACTAAACTGGGTTTCTACTGTCTATGTGGCTAATACACAAAGCTTCATCAACTCCCACCCCAAAAGAACATTTTGGTGTTTTGTTACTTAACTGGTCTAGGCGGTAGCAAGGATGGTTAATGTGTGTGCTTTAAAGGTGCATAGGAAAAGAAAGGAGGGAGAAATAGTTTCACAGGTCAGAATTTAGAAGAGAAAATGGGAGGCGGAAAAATTAAAGACAACCAAAATTATGAGTTCAATGCAGATGTAAATCCAACATGCAAAAAGTTTTTTTTTTTTTTTTATATTTACAAAACCAGTGAGCAGCCTTCACTTTGCTCTGCTTGCTTACTGTATGACTCCCCATTTGTCATTTGTTCACAACACAAATGGTCACTGTAATCTTCATGAAGAAGGGGAGATGTGAGCAAAATCTACACTACGTATGCAAATTATGTGTATCGAACCGGTACACTGCATTGAGGTGTGCGCTATAACTAAAAAACAAATCTGGTTAAACAAAGACCTACTAAATTTCAGTGTGCTGAAAAGAGTCAGTTATTTTGATGATGCACCTAAATGAAAATGTTTGACCAAAACCCACTTGACAAAACAATGAAAGGGGGAGACTTTCTTCACATATCATGTCGCAACAGTCAATAGACGGGCTGTAAAACCAAAAGCAGCGTCCTGCACAGGTCTGTAAATGATTTCTGAAAATACAACTGTATAAAATGACTCTGAATATTATTCTTGTTCAATTTCTTAATGCTTGTTTAAATTACATTTTACAAATTGAACATACATTTTAATGTGCTCCATTTTTGGGGGGGTGGGGTGGTAAATGTTATATTTATATACACAACTTAGGTTTAGTCTTTATTTTGATTTATGAAATTGCAACCATTATGACAGAAACTTGAAGTTACTAGATTCTGTTTTATAAACTAGTGTCAAAATGGACCATTTATTGTAATTAAGTAAAATATCTATGTAATTTCACTTCCATCATTCTTCTTGATATATACGTCAGCTTTTATAGATTGATAAAACGCTCCATTGTTTAGACATTTGCAGTTATTAAAGTTTAATGCATCGACTGACCTTTTTTTTCTTGAGTTTAAAATGTCCAACGGGGTTTGAATGCGCTGCGAGAACCAAATACGTAGTGGCTAGTGAGAATGCAGATTTGAGCCATTATCATACAATGAGAGCATAACTAACTAGCAGTTTCTTAGCATCCTTAATCAGCGACTGAATGTGTGGTTTTTTTTTTTTAAAATAGCTGTATGTTGACGTTGGTAGAAACGTGTTGGCAGTTGGAACATAGTCGCGAAGACTCAAGCTCTGACTCAAGCTCTGACTCAAGCTCTGACTCAAGCTCTGACTCAAGCTCTGACTCAAGCTCTGACTCAAGTTCTGACTCAAGCTCCTCACTTCACCTGCTAAAATGCTTTAACGTTTACAATCTCCTTTCTCTTGTGTGGCGCGCATGTGAATATCAGACACTTGCTGCCTATGGTTTTTGCATCATCACAACATTCTCTTCAGACGTATTGTTTCGTTTTTAATTGTATTTCGGCCACAAACCGAAGGCGCTTCGGGCATCATAGCATCTTTACAATGTGCCTCTATTGTTCAATGTGCACCTATTGTTCAATATGGCACTGTGTTATTACAGCACTCGGCATCTATTTCAGCTTGATGACACGAGAAAGGGGTATCCTCCCTGTTGCAGGCCGTTCTCAGGGTTTCTCATTACCAGATGGGATTTTGAGTTTTTCCGTGCCCTTCGGGGAGCTTGGTCCAGGGGATGTCATTGTGAATTTGGGATGTTCTTTGTGATTCTTTCACTCCTGGAGCCCTTTGATCCTCTTGTTGTGATTAAAAATTTACGGAAGCTGAAAATTTGCAGTGGCCAAAATTTGGTGCAGCTCCCCAATATTTTATTCACTTTTTTTTTTAAAGACGGCAATTACAAATTACTGCCAATTACATATTGCTCAGATCTAGATCAGGTATAAAGGTAATTTTGCACACCGCAATGCAGGCTGAAAAGCTTTGAAGGCATCAGACAGAAAAAGCAAAGGCTGCATAGGTCTAACGACCGTTTGAAGCAGTTGTGTAAACTTCCTGTGAAAACCTTTCCTCCAAGTCTCGCTTCAGAATTAATTAAGCCGGGAATGGTGTTAAGAACAATCCTGATATTGTCAGGCCGAGCAACAATCAACGCATTTCCGCAGTGGCCTGGAAAAGCAGGGACACCAAGAACGGAAGGCCGCAAAAACTATTTGCAGTGAACACTATGTCGCGACTTTAAATAATCCAGAAGACTTAGTAGTTTCTTCAGTCGGTACTGTTGCTTTGGCAAGCAACTGTGTTTGAATACCGATTAAATTTATATGGTCACCTGTAAAACAATCATCTATCAATTGCAGTAATTGTGATTCATGATTACCGCAGAATAATTAAAAGTCGATAACGCACGAGAGAAACGGAGTCCTTCAAGTAGGTATCAGTTCTTCTGTGGCTTAAAATATTTGACAAACACTAGATTGCAGGAAAGCTGTAACTTGGGCTTGTGGGGGGAAAACAAAATATATGTATCAAAGACTAATCATTGTACAAATGTAATAACACAACTGCTTCAAAACAAGTTTACATGAGTGCATTTCCTTGGTTTCATTTAAATTTCTAGGTAAAAAAAATAAGTGACAACTTGCACACACAATGTGAGAAAGAAAAAAAAAATCACAACAGCAACAGGTTATGTGAATGTGAGCTGTGACATGCAGTAGCATTCCTCTCATGGCATGCCAATGGAATCCACCGCAATGTACAATCTTGATGACAAGAGCGAAGCCCCTGCGTTATGATGGATGGGATACAAGACTGATGGAAAAACTACAATGTCCTAGTGTAATTAAGGAGATGAAGATGATGCTACATGGTTTGATCGTGGGCGGGAATGAAAAGAAAAGCAAAACAAGCAAAAAAAAAAAAAAAGCACACAATGAGAAGAGAGGATGTTAGTTGGAGCAACATACACATAACCAATGAGCTCAGAGAAGGGTTGCTTGTAGAAATCTTCATCGAGCACCCTGGACAAAGATCCGCCCCCGCGGCAAAGCAGCAAGAGGGAGGAAGAGAAGAGAGACGGCAGGAAAATGAAGAAGATGGAAACAAGTGTTATAGTGCAGAACAATCCGACATATGGCATAACGGTCTTGGGCTTTGCCATTTGAGTTGATGACTGCGTGACTCATACTCACCTCAAACAGTTTAATTAGACATTAATGTCTTGTGGTTAAGAAGACAATTGTTTGACTATGTTCTATAGCTGGACTAGTTTCATAAATTTAATTGGAATTATTATTCATTCAATATTGTAAATGCAATTTAATATGTATCTATTTTTGCAGGTTCTTACCAATTTTTTTAAGCAATAAATTGAAGTGTATCACAACAAACTAGCATTTTTTTAAATATATTTTCTTCGACTTATTCTAAAAAATTATCTTCTCAGATAAACCTAATCTATGAGACTTAAATCGTTAGAATAATTAAACATAAAACCAAATTAAGTTAGGTAGTTAGTTAATAAAATAACATGTTGATAAAAGTAAACAAATATTCAATTACAAGCATTAACAAACCTTACAAACAGACACACATTATAGATTGAATCCTGAAAATATGAGAGGATGGATATGCATGCAATTCAACAATAAGGTGCTCTCTCACACATGCAGAAATTAGGTTAAACCCATTTTGGCGCCAACACACTAAAACACACTTAAAGCATTAATGTAAACCTTATAAAAATGAAATAGTATCTTAATGGAAATTTGAGTGGATGATCATAAAGTTTGAACTTACAGTACTGTCCTGTTAAAAACCCTGTATGAAACAGCAGCAAGATTTGCACTCCACAAAAGCATGGGATACACATCAATAATACGGTTGACTGAGTGGCAGTCGGCAAAGCATCTTCACGAAACATAACTGCCACCAATTGATAGCATCCTTCCACTGCAAGTAAACCAACGTGAAAGGATTGCGGCTGGATAAGAAGTGTGCTGCCACCACCTAGTGGTCTGGATCTGAACCGCTCTTGCCGTTCAATTTTGCTCATTTAAAAAATAAATACATAAATAAATACATAAATAAATACATAAATATATATATATATATATATATATATATATATATATATATATATATATATATATATATATATATATATATATATGATTGAATCGTGTCTCCCCCCCCAAAAAAAAAAATCAGAGTAACAATATTTATATCTTTGATGCGTTCAAAAAAACAAAACAAAAACCCCTTACAAAGGTAGGCACAATCTTGCCTAACACTTTCTACACTTAAGTAAAAATTGGAAGTTCTTCAGTACACACACCAAGGACCACTTATGTCATTGTACATATGATATACACCTTACATAGAAACATTACATATTATTAAGTAGTTTAAAATTATATACAGTACCCTTTGTTTTTAAAGTGTCATAATTTTCTGTTTAGTTTTATTGACCAAATAGGTAGTCCCTGAACTAAAACAGAAAGTAAACAGGTGAAAGAATTCTGTACTGAAATCAAATACAAATTCACCCCTTTGACAAGCTGTTGAATTAAGGTGTGTGCTTAGCTTGATATTTTTTTTCTGGTTTGCGATTCAAAAAATAAATGAATAAAGACATACGTGCTCAAAGCTTGGGTAACAACCTGAAGCTTGTTTTCTGTTTGGTCATGTGACATTTCATGATAATTAATACACAGTTGAAACCATCTTCCATCTCATAAATTTGTTTACAGCCAGAGTCAAATATAAATTTTGATATTAAATTTTGATATGGATATGTGTTGTTGACACGGAAGTTGGATTGAGATTTCCAAAGGTTTCTACTGAGATTAAAGCCATGATGGTTAAAAAGTACCTGTTATTGGCTTTAGTTTTTTCCAGTTGCTCATTTTGCCTGGCATGCCACTCTTCAAGTTCCACCTTGGCCTTAGTCTTCCACTCAGACTCTTGCTTGCGAGAGTTGTCATCTGATCAGGAAAGTATGCAGAATGTTGACTCAGGAGGGTAATATTACCAGATAATCAATCTGCAAAGTACTGTGAAGCTTCCAAAAAGTGTCAAGCCGCATGTGATGTGACTGCGACAATGTCCTCAACACAACAGGTGGGGAGAATTGTAACCAAGGTGTTCAATGCCCGCCTCAGCTCTAAGGATATCTTTAAAGTTTTTTTACACGAACCTTTCTTGCAGATGCACGTATGGCAGCCACAGAGTGAGAAAAAAAAAGTTTAATATTAAAACTGTGAAGCGGACCTGGCATACCACAGTAGTACTTTGAAGGAAGACAAAGACCGCATTGGTATACAGCTCCATTTTTTGTCTTGGTGCACCACCTAGAGGCCAAATGGCTCATGCTGTTTGTGTGCTTAAAAACGCATATTCAATCGTGAGTGGGCTTTCATTAAAGACAATATTAGCAAAAACAGCTTCCCAAAACAAAAAGAAATCTGTTAACTTCCCAAAAAGCCAGGTCCACACTATCCAATAATATAACCCATCACTACAAACAATCTACAGTTGCTAATAAAAAATATATATATACATTTGGAGGGAGGGGTCAATTGGTCGAAAAACAGTGAGTAGAACAGTTGAGTTAAAAAAGATTTGATAGTGATGCAACCCACTTTTTTTGCATTTCTGACACCATTAAGTGGAATATCATTAACCATTAGATGTTATGGATCTCTTCTGGTCTTACCAAGCATCTCCAGCCTCTCTCTTTGCTCCTCCCTCCATTTGCGAAGGCTTTCAGGTTCTGCCTGAAGGCGGTCTGCATTGGAAATTGCTGCATAGGCATCAGATGGCCCGTTGCTTTCCTAAGAAACATGATATACAAAGTAGTGACAACTGATACTTCTTACAATTCTGACCGCTCCAGCTACCACCTAGGACGTGCTGATTTATTTCATGCAGTTTTCGTCACTGGCAACAGTACACTTGGCAAAGTGTACAGTATACTGTTGCTTCTCTGTAAAACAAATCAATGCTATTTCTTGTTCTGCTCTTACAGGGCAAGGAAGTCCTGACACTGCAAAAGGCAGCAATGTTGCAATGACAGCGCAGGAAAAGGGAAACTGGGAAGGTTCAAGCATTCATCTACTTTAAAGCAAAGTTTCTGAAACAATCTTGATGATCGTGAATATAAAAGCTTTGAGAGCAAGATTGATCCATAAAAAAAACATATCCAGAATCAGCACAGTTCAAGTCCCTTAAAAATTATGTTATATAATTTGTTGGACAATGTTACTTGTGTACTTGCTCACATTAAAACTGAATAAAAAACGGTATAATTCTTGGAATTTCAGATATGCATCAAAGGAGGGAAAAAAGTCCTACATAACAGCCACTTTTCCATTTAAGTATCAGTGTACAAGTGTAAAGGGAATATAAAAGGCATTGTATTGATTGGCAGATGGTTTCAGTGGTATAATTAATGTTGATGTTGCAAACTTCAGTGTGGTGGTTCAACCTGAAGAATACCTAATGGAATTGTGGTAAAAAAAAAAAAAAAAAAAGTCTGACTGCATGCTCCTCTTGTGGTGATTTTTTTTTTTTTATAAGACCATTGAGAAATAAAGAACACGTTAAACTGGCTTGCTCTAAAAAAATACCAGGTTGGCTTTCAGATTTTTGGATACACTTAAACCATTAAAACTTTGATGATCTGGCGTGACAATTTAAGATCGAGAACTTAACAATGAATAAATAAAATATACAAGTGGTAATAATCTTTGAAAACTAATGCCAGGACTAATTACCCCATGGAACTCTCCATTGACAGCACCATCTGCGAAGACAGCAGGAAATATTGCGTTAGAAACCGAGCAGACAAGACAAGGCTCTTTAAAATCTACATCACCTCTGCAAAAATATGATCAGTCAAGTACGAAGTTCAACAATCGACCTTAAAAAAAAGACGCTCTCATGCCACTGGAATTCAAGGCTATCCTCTCAATCACTTTATATGAAGACATGGGCTCAATGTCCAACGACAATCATGGCATTTACTAATGGACATCGTCGTCGTGCTCTTGTTAGACTTTATTCATTGCTGCGCTCAACATTACACAAAGCCATCAAAAACGGCGGACATTTTTTATGTTTTCTATCTTAACAGTGTTTGACGTTAGTGATTTTATTTGGCAATACAGTCAGGGTCAGGTTAGCTTAGCATAGCTAGCCCTGTAGTTCATTATGCACAAGTTGGGATTGTGTGACTGCATGACAGCAATTAATCAACTTTTATCAATAATTTGAAAGTAAAGCTTTGCAAGATTAGGTGCGGCAGTCACCCACCGTTGGAATCTGCCAGCGACGAAGGCACCTCTCCACTGTCCAGGATGCTGAAGCCTTCGTCGTTTTCAATCCCCGCGATTTCGCTCTCCTGTTGGGCCAAAAACGCCGCAGCGGGATCCTCGTCTGAGCCGACGCCATTTCCAGCGGCCGGTGAGTTGAGCATGTCAAAATCATCCATGTTGATTTTCAATGTGTCGTAAATGTACAATTATTAAGCAGGTGTAGGTATTGGCTTGAGAGCGATTAGCCGAAAGGGAAGGACAGGACACGCAAGAAAAAAAACGAAGCTTATGGACAAAACGGAAATGGAAGAGTGGCAAATAGAAAGCCGCGGCTACTGATTGATTAGTTCATGAACCAATCAGGCAAGCGCTATCTCAACCAGTGTCCAATCAAATACGAATGCCCGCCTAGGATGCAAGGCTCGTGACCTGTACTGGCTGTCACAACTTAAAAACGCATGCTCCGCTGTCACGTTTTGCCAAATGCAAAATAAAACTTTTTTTTTTTTTGTATAGATCCAATACATTGTGGTTCCTTCCCTAATATTTTTTTCTTTTTGCATTCTTTTAAATTCACCTGTACGTAGCCCCCACAGAGTGGATGAACCAGTTTACATGTCAGACTCAGAATCGATTTAGCAGATGTACCCCATTCTTGGTGAAGCGCCAAACAGTTGGCCCAGCGCAGGAAAAAAGCAAAAAAAAAAAAAGAACACGTCGAAGTAGTTAATTATTTAACCGCCCGTACGGTGTCCTATTGTTCAGTAAAGGCACCTGACTGAGGGTACTGAGTTTCTATTTCTCTGCAATTCCTATGATCACGTTTTAAAGGTGCTTTCAGATTAGCAATGATAAAAAATATATATCGCTACAAACTCACATATATCTTCTTTATTTCACTTTATTTACGTACACGTATATGGATGTGAAATTATGTAAAAAAAAAAAAAATGGCGGTGGCGGTACAATAGCCAAAAATGTCAGTTCTGCGATAGGCACCAGCAGGCCTGCGACCCTTGTGAGGATAAGAGGCAATGGAAAATGGATGGATATCTCAGGTCAACTGAAAAGCAAGACTGAATAGTCTGCGATGACACTCATTGTGTAAAAGAGACATGGTTAGATTTCTACCTTGAAGGTAGATAGTAAACACTTTAAATGTAAATAATTCTTTGTTCAGTTTTACTGTCATTGACCAAAAAACAAAGGCAGTACATTATTAAGAAAAAATACACAGTACAATGTGTACCGCTGCAACCATCCTTCAGTCTATAACTTAATAATTAAATTACATCAATATGAGGTTAATCACAACTCAAGACTTTGAGACCACCATCTAAAATCTGAATTCCCTCATCCAAGTCTTCATATTCTGATAAGAAATAGAACTACGAAACTAAATAGTAATCATTTCAGCAGGATATAAAAATTTGTAGAAAAGTGAATGAGATCAATAAACACAGCATCCAGCAAAATTTTGGTCACGAGCAAAACAAGCATATCAATGATATTTAATGACAATGTCATTAAATGGCATAAGTAAGCAAATTTATACCTGTTGTAAGCTAACTATTGCATATTTTTAGTAAAAACAAAACCATCTGTTTTTTTTTTTTTAAACCAAAGCAATCAAAAGATTTGATCTAAATGTAGAAACACAATGGCTCCGCTTGACCCAAGTATCCAGTCAAAATTTGGTTTGGGATAGATGACCTGTCAGCAGTTTGAGAATTTGTTCTGTTTCAGAAACATTACACACACAAAAAGAGATGCAGATATTGTAACATCTCCTTCAAAGTCTTTTAGTCCTGAATGAACGAAGAGACAAAGACTGTGCATTCTTTAATAAGTCCTTCTTGTGGCATAGTCTAACACCATGCTGGCAGCTCCTAGTAAAGCTGGTTCTTCCAAGTCTGACGTGACCACTTTGGTGCTCTGAGCCGGTAAGAGGCCTCTACTAGCAATGAGGCGCTTCACCGGCTCTTCGTAAATGGATGCTAAGACGCCAGATAGGATCACAAGTGAAGGGTTGAGTGTGTGCAGGATGTTGATGATGCCCACACCTAGCGCTGTGGAGGCTAAAGAGAGAAACAGGCATAAAATTAAACCAGGAATGTATATTAACTATTTGCTGACAATGCACAAACTCATTTGTTTTAAGCTTTCCAGAAAATTATGCATTCAATTTTCTTTGGCATTCTAAGAATACGCATCATTTCATGTCACAATGAATCTAAAGCAACTGACAGAAACAAACAGGAGAACATTCAATTTTTTGTCTAGGTGTGCTCATTTAAGTTCTGACCCTTATTGAGAATTTCTTCAGCTTTGGCATTCCCCAGCCTTGCCGCACTAATGAGGTGAGCAGCAGTGATGGGCTCAGAGAGCTTCAGAGACAATCCATCGCCTTTCAGCAGTTCATCTGAAAAAACACCACAGATTCTAATCCATTCAGTAATTATTACATACAGGTCAGTAATATCATATCACAATCCTGCCAGATCCTCTACGCATTGCAGTTTGTTGAAGCAAGTATCTTGACAAAGCTCTACATTTTCACTTCTTTTGCTGTATTATTAATTAGCAAATGCAGAACATTTAGTTAGCCTCACCACATTCAAAAATAAGATGAAATCAAACTGTCACTCACCATCATTCATTTTTTTGGCTTCTCTCTGCAGGGCCAGGCCAGAAGCGTAAGCCTCGATGCATCCTCGGTTTCCGCACGAACACTCCGGGCCATCTAACGATACCATGATGTGACCCAGTTCAGCACCGCAAAAAGTGTTGCCGTGGATCAGCTCGTTCTGTTGGATAATCCCTCCTCCGATACCTTTCACAGTCCAAAGTTAAAAATGAGTAGGATTAAAATCTATGCATCCTGTATTGATACCGTTTCAACAATTAAGTTCTGGTAACACACCTAAATACACACAAGGACAAATCAAGTCTCAATTCAACTTTATTTATACATCACTTTAACAGACAAACAATATTGTTGTTAAAGAAATCAAAAAGACAAGAGCCATGAAAAATGCTTGGGTCTGTAATGATTCAGAATAATTCGAGTACTTTGGTTGAAAAAAAATGCTTGAGGCATTTTTTCTTGCCGCAGACATCTGCTTATTAGTGTACACGTCAGAAAACATGTCAAGCCAATTGCAGCAACAATTGTCAATGCTTTGCATGAAAGTAAAACATGCTGAAATGTGGTGAGAAGGCCAACTTCAAAATAAACCTTAACCAAATGTAATTACTGTGACAATGTATTGCACGGCGCCTGTTGCTTCGAAAAGTGAAACAATGTTTTCGAAATGTGATCATCATATATACATATAAAAATTTTCAAAATGTGATCATCATATATACATATATATGCATATAAAAATTTAGTCATTCAAAATTAGGTAGAAATGTTTTGATGTTTTTCGGTCTTTTGTGTTCATAATCGTTTTTCACTATGTTATTGTTTTTTCTACCAGTCAAAAGAACAATCGTTTGTTTTTTTTTGTTTTTTTTAACAGAATACTCAATATTTGAATTTAATTTAATACTTGATAGCTGCAGCCCTAAAAATCTTACACTGCCTTTTTATAATTATTAGCACACCTGGTTAAAATGTATCAAAAGTCTCAAAATAAACTCATTGTTTTATTGCGGAAACATGCTATCATACTGAAACTGGTTAAATGCTTCACCAGACACAGAATCAAGCTCCACCCATAACCATCTCAACGTCCAGACCTTGAACCCTTTGAAAACCCTTTGAGCGACAATGTGGATTTTTATCTCATACAGTATATTTGGATACGTAGATATACAGTGTAGATATACTGTGCAATGAGAATAGTCAGATCTGTATGCAATTATTACCGTATATAGCGAGAGGCAACCCTTTAGGACCTCACCTGTTCCTGTGATGACAGTGACAAAGTTCTCGACTCCTTTTCCATGACCAAACTTCCTTTCAGCTAAGGCTGCACAATTTCCGTCATTGTCGACCCAGACGGGCAAATGAAAGGCATCTGAGATGGGTGTTCTCAAATCCACGGATGTCCACTCCTGAATTAGCTTAGTGGAGTCCAGTACAACACCCTCTTGTGGGTTTACACGCCCACCAGTGGACACTCCTATAAGAAAATGTTTGGGCTGTTAATATTCCCAAAACATACGCTTATTTGCTCTTATTGTTTACATATGTTAATGTGTGTTAGTAATTGTTTCATACCAACACCCAGTATCCGACAGTTGAGTGACACTGCATCTCGCATGGCATTTTCACACATTTTCAAGATGAGCTGCATCCTGGGCTCAAAGGTCTTTGGATTTGGTTGAGTATATTTCTTCACAACAACACCCTTGATTGGGCAAAGGGCAGTCATGTTTGGAAAGAAAGAGAAGGATAGTGAATGGGTGCGGACAAAATAATGTTTTAATCACATCATTTATTTCAAATAGAGTCAATTAGAATTTATCCAAGAATCCTAATTTATAAATGCGAATTTAAATGAATGGCGCAACTTACCTGGGAGCAGACAATTGCTACTCTGAGGTTGGTACCACCAAGGTCCACAGCCAAGGCACTTTGTTTCTCCAAAATGTGGTCAATGTCTTGAGATATGGAGTCTTTCACCAAAGGGAAGCAGAAAGTCTTCTGAAGGGGTTTATTCAGGTCGATGGATTGTAAGAATTTGAGAATGCGAGGAACAGCGTTTCCATCACCGTAGATCTTGGAACTGAAAAGGTGAGAATATTAATAGGTGCCTCAAACATTCATCACCTCCGAAATTAAGAGCAATAATCCTAATCTGTATAATAAGAGGCCCTGAGAGCCCTCAAGTTTAAGATACCACATACGGTTCTTTGTCCTATTACAGTATGCATTTTTTATCCTGGAGTAGCATACTAAACATTACTCATTAGTGTTTATTATAACCAGATCAATTTCTATCTGCCCAAGCTGCCAAATGTGTATCGTAAAGTTTGTTAAATTTAAGTTAAGTTCAACCTTAGCTATGCGTGAGCTCATCATCCTTGAGAAAAAGAATGCAGCTATCCAAGTAATAAAAAAAAAAAAAAACAAGAAAAACAAACGGAGGACTACTCAAATTGAGGTAAATTGCTGCTATACAGCATTTGTAATTTAATATAAATTTGCAAATATAATTAAATTATTGTCTAAATTTGTGTATTTCTTTTACATTCAAATATATATTTTATTGTAATATTTTTTTGCCTGTGGTTACAGTATCCCTTTGAAGGCTTTCTGAATGCGTTTATAAAGTCACGGCCTTAACAATGAATAGCAACATTCAGCAAAAGCTTTTATCAATGGTGCAGTATGATGGCAGAAGCTATAATTAAATTCTAAGCAGTAACCCCAGGTGATAAGTGTTCTAGGGCTCTAAGGATAATACAATGCAGTTTTCAATTGAACAAAAAAAAAAAAAAAATGCTGTTTTACCAGGGGTATCGCTTTCCAAACTGCAACTGCAGAGCATGGTAGATCTTATTATGAGTGTCAGCATCCCTCACATGCAGAACATTTTCACCTAGCAGAAAAGGAACAACAATTTTCTAATTAACAGCCTGATTGTCCAGTAGTATTGGTAACAGCAGGGGCCACTCAAGAGGCAAATGCACATGATAAGCACATTCTCACCAGTCTCTCTGCCTGTTTGTCTTGTTCCCAGGTTGATGACAGGAGTGCCAAAGGCCCCGGCCTCTCGCACACCGCAGCTACTGTTTCCAATCATGCAGCCGGCGTGGCACACTAGTTGAATGAACTGCTCAAAGGGAATGTGCTTTACTGCCCGGAAGTTGGGATGCTGCTCAATGCCCTTTTTTCTCATGACGCGTACCATTTCCTTACTTCCTGTACAAAGGGTAAATATTACAGTATGACAAACACGAGAATGTATACAATATGGCTTGTGGGTCTATCTATATAGACATAGACAGTTTAAAATTTTCTGTTTTGTGGAGCTCGTTTGGCAAAATAAAAGCGATGCATACAACAGTAATTTATAATACTAACCAGCGTCAATGTTGGGAAAAAGGATGAGGGTCCTTTTATTGAAGGAGATAAGTGCATCTAACATGAGTCCATAGATCTTTATGGAGTGTTGAATGTCAGTGGTGACTGGGTGCTGCAATGCCACGATGTAGTCATGATCCCGCACATTCTCGCCTGTAAAATGTATTTAAAAGAAATTAACAGATAAATGGTCTGCCTTTATTTGGACAGTTAGATTCCATACTTTTTCCAGAACCTTAATTTCAGTCTTAGAATTGAGAAAATAGATGTGTATGATTTTAATTCTTTATTAAGAATGATATTATATACATTATTTTATCTATTATATCAATAACTGTATTCATGGAACAAGCATTTATCATTACACATTATGCCATATTTTCCAGATTATAAGCCACACTGGTATATAAGCCGCAGCAGGAAAAATTGAGAAAAAACAAATGTCACGGATAAGCCGCACTGGACTATAAGATGCAGGTAAAGGTACATGGTCATGTACGCTCCTCATCAGCACACCTTAAATCCTTATTTGTGGAAGATGCTGCTCAAATGTAGCATTTTTGATAGTTTTCTTAATATCTATTGCTCATGTAACTTGTAGCAAACTATCAGCCTCTTGGGAGTATATGTATTTGAAAAATAAACATTTTTTTTTTGAGCCACTTTGAATTGGGTGTTCACCAAAACTGTGGTAAAGCACGAACAAACATTGTGCAGTCGAAGCACATCTAGGTGATTTAAAGCAACGCAGATCAATTTTTAAAACAGAATCATATAGGTATAATGGTTCCCATTTTCCATACTTTTCCGGACCTAGACAATGAGACAATGACAGTTATGTGTCAGACATACCCAACCAGCTCTTGATGATATCCAAATAATCTTCATTGTTATGAGGGGACAGTAGTTTATCGTAGGAGGGACAGCCAGCCAGTAAGATACGTGAGTGGTCCTCACACATGGAAATGAGGTGTTGCTCCGCCCTTCGTGTACAGCAGGCATGGTAATGGGCCAGTTTACTGATGGCGTGACGGATTGAGTCATCAATTGTGCCGCTCACCTAAGAAAATAACCCAGATAAGACCTGATATTGTGTACACCAAGTCCAAAACGGCATAGAATGTAACCCTGTAGAGCACAGACTTCTAAATGCAAAATGCAATACATTTAAAAAGGTGACATTCACTCTATAATGATTTCTATGATGAAAGGTAAAATAATCTACATGCTAACAAAGTAAATGCAAAAGAGAACACAGCGGCCAATGGGCAAATGCACTGTAAATGACAAAATGTTACAAACATAAGAATGAGCCAAGCAAACAAATAAAACAACTGCAAGCGTTAAAAGAAAAATACTGAAAATATAAAAGTAGCAATCACAAAAACTAAATGGAAGCACATTTACAATACAAAACAAATGCAAAGAAAAAGAGCATGAAATTCAAATAACTGCAAACAAAACAAATTCAAACAAACCAAAAGAAAAACACAAATATAAAAAATGCAATCACAAATAAGAAATGTATATGCTGGGAATTGACGGCACTCGGGAGCAGACCGATGTTCCTTTGGTCAAATTATTTACAGTCTTCTCGAGAGGTAACACAATTTTTGTCCAGGCCTTTTTCTTGAGTTAATTTTTTTATACATATAAAGATGTAGAACCATAACTCAAAAGCAATGTCTGATTTGAATTAGTTAATTTTCATTAATGCAACATTTATTTTACATTCATTGCTCTAAATCAAATTTCTTTTATTATTTGTACAATTTGCTGTCAATTTCCCCTGGTCAGTACGAGAACTGCTGTTAAGGGACAACCGAGAACGCCAAAACAAATATATTTATCTTTTGTTCTTTTCATTTGCTGTTCTATATTTAATATCAGCTTCTAAACGCGATAAACAATGACCAAGTTTGTGCTTGTAGAATGTTTTAATTAAGATGTAGGCCTACTATACCACTGTATTTTAGTTGGCCTTGGTGATGGTATTTCAATTATGCATTGAGTTTTCTCACCTCTCCTCCCTCAAGGTGAAGTATTCTAATGTTCATCAGTGCAGCACACGTTGCTAGAGCCAGTGCATCAAAACGATCTCCATGGATAATGACGATGTCTGGGCGCAATCTTTGGAGGACATCTGGAAGTTTGACCAGAGCAAGCCCGACGCTCTCCACCATGGCTGCCTCATCCTCCCCCCTTACAATCGTGTGCAGTTTGGAGCTGATGTCGAAGTCATCCTGTTCAATCATTCGAAAAGTGTTCCTATGACATAGGCAGAAAACAATGTTTAAATGATTATAAAGTATATAAAGAAATCACCAATTTTTGGCAGTAATAGGGACCAAAACCCCCGTAAAAATGAATCCCTATAGGACCCCCCACCTCAATTCTCCCTCTCCACACCCGAGGAATTTTCCTATATGTGTATGTGGGTTCCGGAATTTTTTAAACATAAAAAGTGTTTCTACTTGACATATCTTAGACCAACTTTAAATCTTAAATTGTTAAACCTTATACCGTAAATATACTGTCCCTTCTCGTTTCCATGCCTTAGCTGTGGTCCGGGAACGTGGGGGGAGCGACTTGCCCTAGGATTGGTGCTCCAACATCGAATTAAAGTGAAGCCTGTACCTGACCAGACATGGTAACAAGTTAGCGAGGGATCACAGTAAAGCTTTATTTTAGGTGTGCAGTTGTACAGTACACATGCGCGACAGAAATCACTGATAACTTAACGTCGGGTGCTTCACTCCACGCATTTGCTTGCCTGTCTAACTTTCACCCAGGACAACAGAGCCTGAACTGAACATTTTTTTTCCCCTGAAAAGTGGCTCCAAGATGTCCCGTGGCTTGAAACAAACTTACACATGGTGCAAGATAAACTGCTCATGTCCTCAGCTAACAGACAAAACAGGTGGGTGTGACGCTGGCTCAAAAATTTTCAGTCATGCTTTATTTGACAAAAGTGAAAAGAGCATGTGAATGTAGCGCAAGGTATGGTTGGTTAAAAAAAAAAAAAAAAGCTAATCGAGAAGCAATAGCTAATCGCCCTCCTTTTACATTACGAGACAAACTCCAGGAACAACACAAGTTCTAAGTGATAATTTTCCCCTTGTCTTTTATAAAGATAAGCACACACATTCCGTGTCTTTCTATTTTGAGAATATTTATTTCCTGAAGCGGCTTGGACTGGCTCTCGGGGCTGCGCATCATTTTTATGAAGGCATGAAGATGATTGTTTACGTTTTTACTTTAGAATTGATGGAGAGTTACCTCTGACTTCATTGGACTAGAAACTTTTTGAGGACACGGTGGCTGTGCGCGCACAAAGACGTGTGCTGCTAATGTGTGGGGGACACTGAGAATCGTAGACACTGAGGAAGACAGTTTTTAATGAAAGAAAAGGTGCGTACCAAATACTACGTCCTGGAACTCATGTGAGTAACCCACAAAAGAAAAAGTGCACCTCTGAGTATATGGAAGGTTGCATGTGTGTCTTACCCATAATCGTCAATGAGATGCGAGCCAAGGACCACAACATCCAGGTCGAAGTCATCAGGGTGGGATTTGATCCCAAACATGATTGGGGCCAGTTTGGAGTAGTCAGCCCTGTTGCATGTTGCCACACAGACCCTCAGCCTCTTCTTACACTACACCAATGCACAAAGTCACATTACTTGATGCACTAATGGGTTTTTAGGGAAACAAGCATCTTTTGGAACATTGTGTAATTAAACCAGAGTAAAAGTGGCAACGGCAGAGATACTGTTCTCTTAATTACTGGATTTTTTGGCTTAAGATGTAACAATAAAATTTGAAGAGAAAATCTTTTTGTCATACTTGGCCACATCAAAGTATAATGCCACAAGTCGTAAGATCTGATATTTATGCAGAAAGATGGTTCAATGAAGTTTTATAAATTTTGTTTTCTTTAAAACTTTTTTTCAAATTGCCCGGTTACAGCGACATTATGTCTTCAATGCAGACTGAACATGCCTCCATGCATAAGAGCAGCACCAAGATATTGTCAACATAACACCGACACACTTGGATTATTAAAAAACTGCACCAGCATAACAGTAACATGCTTGATTATGTTTACTAGTGGAGAGTGCCCACTGGTGGTGAGTAAAATAGAAGGTCAAAATCAAAGTCAATACTGTACTTCCATAGCGTTTTTGTTTTGTTTTTGTTTTGCCACCTGATAGCTAGTGAAAAAAAAACTGCAGGTTTTCACACTGGACAAAAAGCTGCAGGGTTCAACTTTGATTTTGAAGGTGATTTCCAAATTTGGACTTGTACTGACATCTAAGATCTAACAACGTTACTTTAATATATTTACAATGACTTTAGATAACCATCATACGACTAGAATTTAATTTAGATGAAGTACTTATTATCTTGCCATCACAAAGAACCACGGCAGATTGATGAAAGAGCCACATGCGGTTGCAGAGCCTTGGTAAAGTGTATGGTAAACAATTTCATGTTTGAACATGTTGTTTACTAGGTAATCTGTCACACCTGATTTAGATCATCCATCTTTTCTCTTTTCAGCTTTTCCCGGCTTTGCATCCTGTTGTAGTAAAGCTCCTAGAAAAGAAAAAAAAAAAAGCAAAGTTCAAATTCAGTTTACAGTCCACACACACGCACAGACACAAACACACACAGAATACATAAAAAAATCTCATTTTCAGTGGAAAGTAAATAGAACGGTACACAAAAGAGAGTCTTTGCGTGAATTACCAAAGTAACCCACAACTAATAATTGTTGCAACTAAACAGAGAAAAAGTAAGTGAAATTGATGTCTCCAAAATTTTGGAGGAACATCAAGATGCTGTAAAACTGCAAAAAAAATATCAACTAGCTGCTTTCTGCACAATCTTTTCTCATCTCGATGATAGCACTATAACTATCTGCCTCACAGTTAAAAGGACCTGAGTTGAAGTCCAATTGGCTCCGGCATTCCTGTGTGAAGTTTGCATGTTCTCCCCAAGCCTGTGTGGGGACTCCGGCTTCCTCCGACACTCCAAAAACATGCATGGCAGGTGAATTGGACATACTAAATTGTCCTTAGGTGTGATTGTGTGCGTGAATGGTTGTTCAAGGTGTCCCCTGCCTACTGCTGAAGCCAGCTGGGATAATCACCAGTTTGTTTTGCTAGTAGCATAATTCTGCTATTATTGTCCAAAAGCTTAGCTTTTTTGAAATCTTCTTATGTATAGATAGGTCTGATGTCACTGAATATTTTGAGCTGTTGAAAGTAAAAAACAAAATCATAGTCGCCTTTGTGACGATACCTCAAAAGTCGAGCATTTTTTTTGTCCAAACAAATGTGATGTGTCATGTTCAGTGAAAAACTGTCCTTGTCAAAAACTGGGCATGCATGAACAAATTCTATTGCTATGTCTTATTGACATATTCAACGCTCTAACCATGTCATAGGAAATGATTTACAAGTATTTTGTTTTTACATACATGAGTACAACATCGTTACTTTTGCTGTTAGCATATTTAGGCTTTTATTGTCTATAAAGGGGCTATGTCTTTGTTTTGTTTTTTTTAATCTAGATATGGGCTGGTGCCACTAAATATTTTGAGCGGTTGAAAGTAAAAAAAAAATATTGCTTTTGTTATGACGCCCCAAAAGCAGAGATATTTTTTGAAGAAAAAAAGGGAACGGTTTTTCACAAGCCCCCAAGGGTTAAATAAATAAAAAATATATATATTTTAAGGTTTTTGGTTGCAATTTGATTAACATATTTAAGTTTAATATTTAATCATAATTATGTTCTTTTAAACTTTTGATTAATTTTGGCATTCATCTAAACAGTCTTAATATAATCAAAAGGTATTTTTCCCCATTTCTTTGAATAGTACTAAAATAAGACAGCTGTTTATTCATTTTGGGGGTTGTTAAAATGCTTATATTGTATTAATAAAAATTATATTCGATGAATAAAGTTTGACGACTTAGCTGATTGCTTTTAATACATTCCCTTTAGTGCAGCTTTATCTAGTGGATGCATAATGCAACCCCACCCACTACTATACCTTTTACTCTCCAGTATGCGTATTTTTTTTTAATAGGCCATTCATTGAAGTAATTTTAGTAAGCTACTTTTCTGCTCTTTGCTTTGCAAACGCCTTCAGTTGTTCTGTCTGTAAATGCTTTTAGGTGTTCTGCTCCTAGTTGTGTGAAGCACAGTGGGTTGCCTTGTGCCGTATAAATAAAGTTGCCTTGCCAATGAACTTCTCATTACTTTCAGTCTTCTTCTGAATCTGAATCGCCGTCACTAAAATAATACACGGTATATGACAAACAGTAACTGTAGTAAGAAAGAAAGACCTCAGGATAGTGAGATGATGCAAAAACAAAACGTGTCCACAACTATACAAAAGAACAGGTTGTACTGGATCCACAAGCCCTGATAAGACTGGACATAACTAAACAGTAACGCCTGCGTTTACTTTACATTTTCTAGCTTTGAGCTTTTGAGTAATACCCGGACAATGGTGCAAGTAGGTGTGGAACAAGAGTGTTTGGTCAAGGAATAACATACCATTGCGACGTCAATGAAACAGTGATGACAAGTTTTCCATCTTACGTACAATTTCTTATCAGTATCAAAAGCTACAATCATTTATAGGGTTACGTTGTATCGTTGACTAAAAGTTGCAAAACTTATTCTGGTGATAAAAAAGAACAAAAAACAGACAAAATAACTTTTGTCAGCTGAAACTGGCCTAATAAGTGGACTAGGCCTTAAATGCCATCCAGTATTCTGCCACTTTTGCAAAATCTCAAATTCACTATTTAGCGAATTATTAAATCTGTTTTTTTTGTTTATACTGGCAAATTATTCAAATTGATTTGATTCATTATCCAGCCCAAGTGAATGCACATTGTTCGTTAAACTTTAGAATGATTAAAGTCCAATTTAAATAGTTGAGGACATCCTTCATCCTCTAGAAGTTAAAATGGACTAAGTAGACACACATGTTTAAAACACACGTATGCGCAAGGATTCGGTTTCTAACTGTGACGTAAGATGTTTGGGGTGAATTGACTGCTGCATTTTTGTTTTCTGGCTATTCATTTATCAATACCATATTACTTACGTTATAACAAAAGCTTTCATTAAGGTATGACACAGTAACATTATAAAGTTATCCAATTTAGTTAACAAAAATATTTTTTTAATGACGACTAACTGAACAGTCAGAAACATGTTTGCACATTTTCAACCGTCGTCAAATCACATTAACTTTTACTTCAGCAAACAAGTCAGTGTCCTTGGCTTTGTTTGAATTAACAGAGCAAATTTGTTTTCATTGTGTCATGGCCAATGACAGATTAGTCGGCAGCCAAACCAACCTGACCACCGGAATCTCTACCTAAGGCACAAAATAAAATCATCAGCTTTGCTTTTGGTAAGCTATTTTGACTGGAGACACAATTGTCTGCCATAATGGTTACAGTGGGAACGTGTTTGCCTCTTTCTGGATGTCTGTCTAAATAACTGTAAACTCACTTTAGTGAAAGTCATCATTTTGCAGATTTTTTTTTTTTACCAGTAAACGGGCAAGTCTCATCTTAAATTTGTGTCTACAGCATAGTACCATGATTTGACAGAATATACCAGTGGAACTGAGGTTACTGGGTGGAATGCGGTATAACAGCATTAAAAATAGGCAAAGAAGGTCTCCACTGAGCTCTTTGCTAGCCATTCCCACAGGGCAGAGGGGATATATGACTAACTTGTCATAGTTTCTCTCATGTCCAAAACATTGAAGGCATCTGCTGCTTACCTTCTCTACGTATCTTTTGACATCTCACACACATACATTTGTACACCTTTACTTGTGAGGACATCCATTGACAGAATGCATTTCCTAGCCTAACCTTAACATCAACCCAAGCCAGATTCAAACCTGTACTCTAAAAGCAAGTCATGACCCTAAAAAAAGAGGTCAGAACTAAAGGTCCTCACTTTTCCAAAGTCCTCACTATCTGGGAAGAAACCTAAAAACGGTTCTCACGAGTATAGCCATGCAAAAACACACACACACGTAACCCAATCGAGGTATAATCAAACAGTGATGGAGCCGGTCTCCCATTCATTAAACTGTAACTTCTTCTAACACAGCATCAGCAGCCAGCGCTTGGCTTTACGATTGGATGGATGGAAGCTACGCACGCGAATCGGAAAACATGGATGACAAAGCAGCAGGGACGGAAAATGATCTACAGGCACAGGCAGAATTTTTAAGAGCATGGCAGATACTGACACTGTCAAGAAGGATGAAGAGCGAAAATCCAAATGCAGGACAGAGAATAAGGCAGAGAAAATGTCACATGACTCACATGTGGGTTTTTGCACCCAAAGCCATTATGCTTTTCCATCCCTCCACAGCAGAATCTTCTCCCAGTCGTATTTCAACCCTTCAAGTCTATTTCGTTTGCTATTTAAACGTGTTCAATTGGAAAGCGGAAATGCACTGGTGGGCGAGGAGAATGGAGAGGCCGAATGTAAGGGTACATGAGCTAGTAGAAGGGGGAGGGGAACAATTGGGCTGGGCTTATTTGAATGTCAGGCTATGATTTGCCGAACGGGTGGAAGGAAGAGAAAGAATCAGAGGAAGACTACCACATTAACCCCTGCGCTAAAATGACGACACTTATATGCAAAATTCAATGTTTTGATATGTTTCATGAAAGACAAAGCATTGAAAAAAAAATTACAAGCTGAAATTTCAACAGGAACGTTAAACCGTGTCAGCCCCAAAGCTAAATTTATAAACTTGCAGCTATAGATGCTTTAGCCCAGTTCTGTTAAGTTTTTACATATTTTTGCAGCACTGACTTTCTTTATAAAGCGTCATTTATTCATACACTATACACCTACTTTGTGTTTTGTAATGCATTTTTATGATTACTGTTTCAATTCCTTCAATAGACTATTAGACTTTGATTACAAAAAAAAAAGGACATGTCATGTTAGAGCACATGTGTCAAAGTCACGGCCTGCGGGCCGGATCCAGCTCGCAAAAATGTTAACTATGGCCACCGAGATGATACTGATTTATTATTAGAACCGGCCTGCATGCCTAATGCAACTTGCAGGCGGTTTAAACACACCAATACAGTACTACATTTCCCGCAATAAAATGTCTTACCTGGAGGCGGCTTTATTTCGTTATTCATCAGAGGTTAGCTCGCATAAGAGCAAAAGTCAACTATCAGAAACCCATCAAAAACGGCAAAATGGAAGGTAGACATTGAGAAAAGGCGGCTTCAAAAAAGGCAGGAGTCGGAGAACATGAGCTTGCTGGAAAATCCTTGTTTTTTCTGTGTGGAGAAAATGTGGCAGTAACAGCATGATGAAACAAAACGCGTGCAAAAAAAGAATATGGACATGAAACAAAAGCCATACAAGGTGGAGGGATTAAAACAAGGTCCCAAATCTCAGAAGGGTCTGTTCAGAAAAGCCAAATCACAAAGTGAGGTTGCTGTCAAGGCCCAGTTTTATTGTGGCAGAAGAGCTCGCCCAATCAGCCCAGCCATTTAAACGTTCACCCAAACAAAAAGCAGCTCTTTTTAAACCGAGCAGAAAACAAAGCTGTTGCAGAGCGTGTTCATCAATCTAAAAGAGCAGCGTTGTGATAAAGGAAAAAGATTTCATGGAATATTTCCAGGTTGTGTATGACCGCATGACGCATGTGTGACAGTGATGTTTTTAGCGTTATGTCCTATGCATGGCACAACTACAAGACATGATCTGTAAAAAAAAGTTGTCAAGCCCCCAATCCTGGGTCTACAGAGGGAACCAAAGCACCAGATCGGCCAAAGGTGATTCTGTCACGTATGTTATATGGCGAGTGTTTGAGTACTCCTGTGAAAAATGTACTCCTTGAAGTTAAGAGTCCGATTCCTCCTAGATACAAACAAATTACAACAAATTTATTTTTCATTTGTTTTAAAAATATTTTGCTTCAGTAACTGATAGAAAATTGCTGATATCATTTATTATATTAAGAAAACTTAAAAACTACTTTTGCCATTTCCCTCAGAAAATAGACTGATTGTGCCTTGAAAAATATCGCCTCATTCAGTTAATGTACATGTTATGGGGAATTTTATAAAGGAAATTTGTATTTTTTTGAAAATTAAAAATTACTGACAGAGCCATAAGAAAATATTGCTTTATTCTTCCGATCCAATCATATAGTAATATATTTGTTAGGTTCTCAGCAGGTTTACTAAGGTTCACAAGAATGGATGCAGTCTTTTTTTTTTAATGACTAAGCAAATATTGGTCAGTGTTACACCCCCAAACAATTAAATTTCACTAGACAGTTTTTTTTTTTTTTTCCCCACATGATCTTCCGACAGTCATAGCACGAAGCAATCATATTTTCCAATAAATCACTGAAGGTATAAACTGACAATTAGCTACTGTATAATTTGAGACGATAAAAGCTTCAGATACTTGATTGATTACGAACATTCACAGGTGTCTGGATCCCATTATAAAAACATTGTAAAAAAACACAGCTGGTCTTCTGTTTGATTGTATGATGGTGGGTAATATGGTGATTTTTTTTTTTTTTTTTACTTGGTTCTTATGTGCATTTATAAAAATCATTGGTGAAATGGAGTAAGAGGCAAGGAAGTCCATCCTGCCCTGCTGCTCTTCAGAATCACACCCACTCCTCTACCGCTCCCATTTTGGACGCCAGCTACAAATGGGTGGAAGAAAACACGGAGGGTTTTTCTTTTCTTCCAAATGCACAAGGCCGCTCCCTGTTTGCTCCAGTCAACGTTTTTCTCATGTACTGTCCCAATCCCATGGTAAAGTTGACTCCCGACAAGTTCATCACAAGTTGCCTCCCTAGCTAACAATTTTGTAGGCCTACATCATTTTTATGGCTCAGCAAGAATCATGACAGTCCATGAGAAGAATAGGGGGAGGTATGAGGAACAAGGAAATGACTGTTTACATCTTATCTGGGCTTTATACCAACTTTTGCACTGGTAGGAGTAGAACAAAATAGGATTTGGTTGAACCCATTTTTAGGGAGGTTCATCACGACCATAGAGTATACACACATACTCCACCCAAAGTTCTGGTGTGTCTTTATACATATTTTCCCACTCAATAGAATGGAAAATACTGACACGCTGTGAAAAGTAAACATCATGCTATGAAGTGGTGTGTCTTTTTGTTGGCACAATTGTGACATTCTGTCATGCATGAGACTGACAAAACAAGACCACGCCAGAGTTCAATGCAGTTTTTCAAGAAACAAAGCTCCAAGCGAACTTGCTTTTCGACAACATTGTTCATAAATCCAAACCACATGAGAACCATGATGTACAATATTACATATTAGCAACACCCATGGACAAAGCCGGCCAACTTTCATTACAATCATTACTGTAAAGGAGGGCTCCAGAGTGCCCCTAAATGATGATGAAAACGCGTGACGGCGCAAGTAAATTCTTCATCTAATCACGTGCAACCAGCAAATATGTTGATCTTTCTTCTAAATGATTATTTCATTGAGTTTGAAAGCAGAGGCAGGAGTGGTGCTACATAGTGCGGCAAGTGTCCATTATAATTGGCTAATATGTGAAAAGAGACTGAGAGTTTCATACTGGCATAAAAGTAGAAATTCCTGAAAGTTATACTCTCCTACTTGGACTTTGAAACCATGTCACCTTCACCATTTTAAATCATCAGTACATTTTATTTTTTGTTTGTTAGAAGTTATTTTAATACTTCTTAAGCTACAAATAGAATAGAATAAAATAGAGACAACCATTCACATTAAATTTTTTGGCCAGGAGGAGGAAGCAGTAGCAGCCAGAGGAAGGAAGTGAACTGATCTATGAGTAGAACGCTTCTGCCCACTCCCTCCGACTCAAAAGACAACAATAACCTAGACTGTAAAGCAAACAGGCTAATATATAGCAGACTGCAAACATGATCATCCAATTCCCAAATTCCAGGAGTCAAATAAACCACTTTCATGCAACATTCCAGTTAAGACTGCTGATTAAAGGATTAACTGTAGAGGATGAATGTATACAACGAGGCCTTTCAAACGTAACTTTCTGAAAGGGGAAGTTTGCTGTGTAAAATGTCCGCTCACACAGATGTAATTCAGATAATATAAGATGCTTCGAGACATAGTATGTGTGTCCTTCTTTTGATACTATACTGGAAGCCAGCAAAGTCCCGAGTCGACTTCAACCATCCATTCTACAAAAGGAAACTTTTAGAAAGGACAGCAAGCCAGGAAAAATGTTGAGACACCTTGTGTGAGAGCAGCTTCAGATTCCAGTGTGATGGTATGTAGTTTGTCATTTACTATTTGCACACATTCGAGATCAGAATTAGGTCTTAAAAACTCACAAGTTTGACGAAACACTGCAACTTAGTTACATCCCAAGTACAGCACGGTCAGAAGAACTGTAGGAGAATGTCTGAAAACAATGACTGTGCACAAATGTCTCCAAACAGAATGACTGTGCACATGGCATTTGCATTTCTGTACTGCACACTAATTGCTTCTCAAAGGTTTGGGTATGGCCAACTGGTGGTCCAAGGAAAAGTTTTTTTGTTTTGTTTTATGAATTCAAAATGTTCTAAAAAAACACAAACATTCAGTATATATTTTTCATATAAATGGTATTATAGTCTTATACTACGCTATACAACGGAAGTAGGCCTAGTATGTTTTGGTCGGATTTGGAATTACAGTACAGTATATGCAGGACAAAGAAAGTTTTGTTAGAAGGAATTTTTGGAAAAAATAAGATACAATTTAAAAAAATGCTAAACAACTTTTTGCACTTAATGTTCATTGCCATTGAATAATGAATATTGTACAAGAGCTCTTTGCACTGGAAAAAAAAAGACGTTATTATGTGGTTATTTTGTGCCTTGCTTCATACCCATTGTTTTGAGGATAGCCTAGAGCAGGGGTGGGCAACTCCAGCCCTCGAGGGCCGGGGTCCTGCATGTTTTCCAGTTTTCTCTCCCTAAACCACCTGATTTAAACCATTAGCTCATCAACAAGCTCTGCTGGAGCTTGAGAATAACCCTAATCATTTGATTCAAGTGTGTTTGAGAGAGAAAACAGGAAAACATGCCGGACACCGGCCCCCGAGGCCTGGAGTTGCCCACCCCTGGCCTAGAGAATAGGTGTCGAACTACAGTCCTCGAGGCCCGGTTCCCTGCATCTTTTCATACCTTCTCTCTTAAACACACATGATTCAAATGATTTGAATCATTTTCAAGCGCCTGCATAATTTGCTAATAATCTAATCATTTGAATCTGGTGTGTTGGGCAGAGGAAACCAGAAAAGATGCAGGATACCGGCCCTCGAGGACCAGAGTTCAACACCTGTGGCCTAGAGGATTTTTTTCACACTTCTTCTATACATTTATACCTCTTTATATACCTGAATAGATTTATACTTAAATAGATCTCTCAAAATAAGAGTTGCAGATTAAGTCACAGGTGAAAGGGCAACTTTTCTTTACTAATTAATGCGAAGGGCTGGCAGTTTGATAGATGCTTCTGAAACAAAATTGCTCATTAACTCCCATCACCTTTAACGATGGTATAATATGTACTAATGTGTCAATTAAATGACAAACAGGCAGTAATGTCATGATTTGTATTACAGTACAGTACTGATATCTGACGCGCTAAACAAATGTGACGTCATTCACCGTAGGAGATGACGTTGCGAGTAGCTGTACAGCAAAAAAAATAAAAACAAAAAAAATAAAGCTGTACAGCATTTCAGTTTTGATTATGCACAAGTGAATTGCAGACCGAAGCCAGAACGTTATTTTTGATATTTTATCCATAAAGTTAATTGTATCGAATCGGTTCGTCATAGCGTCTGTCCACAATGTCTACAGTGGCGTGACGGGGCCAGTGCGAGCTGCAAGCCAACGCAAAGTGGACGCAAGCTAAAGATGTCACTTCGTACTTAGGCCAATAAACACTTCTCGCTTTTTATCGCGTCATGTGTTGTGCTGCTGCTGCAGCACATAAAAAGGCGTTTCTATGCTGTCTCCTTGAGAACCTTGATCGGCTGATAAGAACGATGAATGCGGCTGTCATAGCAATGCAACTACGGCGAACCGTCGGTGCTAGATTTATGCTAGCACGTAGCATGAAATGATTTGATATTTCAATGAAGTGAGGCGTATATTTTTTGCGTGCTCGCAACGAACCATCCTTCCTAACGGACTCGAAGTGTCACAGTTAGCAGAGCTGATTCACCACACCTTACTTAACTGGGTTGAGAATGTCTAACTTACGCTAATAGCAGAACTTTACCACCCGACACTAGTTACAGCCAATGGAAAAAGCTGGAGAATGGCTCGCATTACCTTCAATTATCCGAAGAGAGAACTTCAGTGCGGAGTGGTTGCCGGCCAGCCGGCGTGATCACCTCTTTTTCTTTACTATTTTGCCCTTGGAGACTTCGCCAAAGTAAGCGGTTCGAGGTGCAGTGTGGTGAAAGGGGAATTTCCGAGTTTCCACAAGTTAAGTGAATGCCTCATGCTAGTGACACCTCCCATTTCTCGTTTATAAAACAACCCCCATTCTGCGTACATTCCCGACATGAAGCGGAATACATCGTCACTTCACTGAGCTTTTTTAATCCGCTTGCATTGACCGCTCTTGGCAATGCGCGATTGTGTTCACAATCACACTGGACAAAATCCCAGCGTTTTGGACCCTAGTCGAAATTTACCAGTAGATCAAGGCCCACTACCGACAAATGTTACCAGTATACTGAAACAACGATGATGTATTAGTCTAAATAACTCAAATTTCCATCGTTTAAAACCTTTACCCGTTTCTATTATTTCTATTTATGAATGACACGCATGCGTTTATTCAGATGAATGTGTCTCCTGCCATCTAGTGGAAGAACCTTTCATTTGCTCTGCCTGTCGCAATATAAACTGAGCAAATTAAAATTACTGTACTTGTGGTCAAAAATGATACATTTCTGACAAGTTTTGTGAAATCGTATAGCTTTCAACGACAAACACATACACGCAACACATGATAAACTAGCGATAGACCTGAGCTTAAGCCCTCCACACACCAAACCGACAGGTGGCCATCATGCCCCCGTGTCAACAGATTGGGTCAGGATAATGAGAAATTATTATTATTATTATTATTATTATTATTATTATTATTATTATTATTATTATTATTATTATTATTATTATTATTATAGAGTTTTGCGCTGCATTGTTGTTCTTTAGATGTCAATAGGGTATTGTGGCTCCCATTTTGTGCACCTAACACTGCAGCGCCAACTGGCTGTTGCTCCTTTATGTGCTGCAATGCAGGACCAGTTTCATAAGTGCTGATGACTTCCTGGTGGTTCACGATCTGAGAGAATTGCATTTCCCATGGCTGTAAGTGGGTGTGGAGATGGAAAACTTTCAAACGAAAGTGGATGCACAAAGGAAAGTGTGTATGTGTGCGGGGTTACAGCTAGGGAAGTTTTAGAATAAATTTGCATAACTTGGACGTTTGCGCTGCTGATGCAGATATGATGGCATGAATCATATCATTATGGTGTTGCTGTGGCTAGTTTTGTAATAACTTTGGCACAATATACAAAGCCCACTACTAATAAAGTATAAACATTTTGTCAAATGTAAAACCTAATCAGCGACTTGTGAATCGTTCACACCTATATTCAATTGAACACATTACAACTATTTGGAAAAACAACTATAAACACTTCGAAATGCAGTGGACTCATCAGACCCCAGCACTCTTTTCCACTTTGGCATTTGTGGATTTTGTTGATAACAAATGACTTTGGCTTCACGTGGTAGAGTTTTGACATATATTGGTATTATTTTGAGCATTCGTTAACTGTTGTCCCAGTCTCAGCTTTTTGAGGATTGCAATATGTTGCAGAGATCAAATTCTAAATGAGGAAATATTTGGAAGAAAAAAAAAAACTAGAATGTTTATCAGTTTGAAAATGTAATCGAGAGCCATATTCATCAATATTTTTTTCAACATCAAAATAATCGATTTCTGTCTACGGAAAATGACCTCACGTAATTAGGCCTCAGGCAACAACCAATTATGGCTTAGCTTGCAAATGCCACATGATCAAACCCATACAACAGGTGATATGTGACTGGTCTTGAGCCCTGAGGAATGCTCCAAAAAGGTGCTTTGGGGCTTTTCTTATTGTTGCCCCCTTCTCATCTTATTTGGAAATGCGTGACAGGCATCAAATTCTAAGTGAAATTGTTTGAAAAACAAACTATAACCAAAGTATTCAGTTTTATTTGTCCTCCAAATCCCTCAACTTAAAATGGGGTTTGTAGTTCTTTCTTCTCGATAGTGAACAATTGTACGTGGGATTACACATCACACCAAAGGAATTTCCTGAACGCTATGAGCCATGACGACTACGCTGCTTCCCTAGCCCTGTATGACTTTCAGCATTTCCAACTGCTTTCCGCGCTTTTCCATATTGTCCAGAGGGAGGCAGTGGTGCAGCCCAAGTCCTGTTCTTGTTACTGTCATAACGACTGCAATAGAAAGCAAGGTCTCTCTCAAGGGCACACATCATATCTGCAAAGTCAAATGAAAAACGGGGAGAGGCTGTGTTGGCGTTTTCTGCTAAAGTAATTAAAAGGAGGGGCAATGCTTTCACTACACATGCATAAAATAACGCTATTTCCGTTTATACTTGCTCCAACTGTACAGTGTAAGTGAATACTTAAAACTAATAAAGGTAATCATTGAAGCACAGAACTGGCCTGAATGGTACATTTTCTGCTACATTTGGATGGATAATGAAGTTAAATTGAATGAAATTTGTGTTTCACTTGCAACACAAACAGTTGAGCCATCATACCTCTCCTCCTGCCTTACCTTTTCAAAGTCATCAAATATGCATGGCCCTCTGAGTGTGTCCATATTCACTAATGTATTCACAGATCTCTCTTGAATTGAAAAGCTCCCCATCAGCAGTATGCATGTATGGGTGGGTGCATGCGGGACCAAGAAGTACACACACTGTAAATCAATAACTCTTGATTCACGGTCCCTAAGAAGAAACTAGTTTTCACTGCGGGCCATTTTGTTGTAGCATGTTCTGAACTTAATGTTCAAGTAGACTCAAACTGAAAATGGGTTGTTTTCAAATCATGCAATATTTTTCTGGTGTTCAGTATCGCTACTAGTACTAATGAGTAATGTAACAGCCTATGCAAGTTTTTTTCTGTGTACGGCAAAAGCCTTTCCTTCATGTGATGATTTCCCTTTTTGAAAGTATCTGCTGATGTTATGCTTAAAGTATGTCATCGTGGTTTTTCGTTGGCATCCGATGCCTTGATATGAGAACTTTTATTTCCAAATAGGCGGGGGAAACTAATGCTTCTCATTACTCCTACTTTTCCCCCCTCCCTTCTTCTCTGGTCTCAGGCTTACTGTATAACTCACGCACACACACGCATACACTCTGACTCCTCTCTCAATGGACATGAGTCATTGGTGATTACTGTAAGAAGCCTTGTCAGCGCAATCTTTATTACCATAGGGATGAATGGACAGCATACGCATATGTTTCCTGATATGTAAAGAAAGCAGTTGCTGTATGTGTATATGTGCATGTGCACGCTGATCTATATGATGATCGCCATTGCCTTATTGATAAGTACTGCACAGGGACTCCAAGACCATCATCACATTCGATAAAAGAAAGATAGAATCAGATACGTCATACTGTTCATGAAACTGTTGGAGAACAACAGCATTTATCAGAATGGCTTGTGCAGTACATGTGACTGAAAGGCACCCCCATGCTTTGGAGCTCAAAGGGGCATCTGTTAGGACACGTGTGGTCAGTCACGGGTGGCACTCTGTAGGGATACTGCCTTCAGTACAATCTGTCTCTTCGGGGGAAGTGATGCTTTGGTCTTGAGCCAATCATCGCTGCTGTTATTATTTTTTTCCCCATGGATTGCTGTGTCACCATAAGTAATGTAGCTTTAAATAAATAAGACTGCTCCTTGACCATACTGCCTTGATAAATGTGTGACATCAGCTGTTGTGATTTGATGCACACTAAGGGGTAGTCTTCAAATGACATGATTTCATTTTCAGAAGTAAGCTTGTACTCTGTGTATATTATTACATTTTTTTAACTCTGCAGGAGAACTAAGCAATATGGTAAAAATATTACATAAAAATACTCCTTTTAATTTTGTACAAACTTGACTATTATAACTTTTCTCTAAATATTGTTTTTGGATTTCCAGTTTTAAACAAAACTAGGGCAGTAAAGGTTGACTTATTGACTGTTTTTGATCATAGCCAATCATCACATTGGTATCGGTTTATCAACTTAAATTTATCATAGTTCTGATTCTCAATCAAATAACTAACCACCCAGCTCCATTCATTGGTGACTATTTCCAGGGTCAAACTGTTAAAACTGTATAGAAGCCACATCTTTTGAGGATAAAAATACAATTGGGATTTCAAGTCTAAGGAATGCAATCATTTTGTTGCCCCTAGAAGATATAAATTTATTGTCAGACCTGTAAAAATCACCCTAGCCTCATATAGGATTTTTTTTTATAGGGTAGTGGTTCTCAAACTTTTTAGGTGATGTATCCCAAGTTAAAGATGTTTTTCAGCCTAATCTACACAAACCATTTTTGGAAGGAAAGAAATTACTTCAGAAGTTATGCTGTGCCATCTCAGTCTGATTTATTAAACTTTGGAACAATGTTTTCAGTGGTATCTCCAGGCATATGAAAATCAGCCACTCCATAAGATAGATCATGAAACAACATGTTTTATTTCTGACTAAGCCAAATAATTTCATCAATGATGAAAATACTCATCCAAATAACATTCAACGAAATAATGAAATCCAACTTTTGGAAAGGAGTCTCTATAACACAGTTTAGCAAAAGATGGCTTCATGTTCCAGTTAATTCCCTCTTAAGTTGTACTGCTGCCACCACTGCACTAAAAAGCATTGAATTTGATTTGCTGATATATGCAGAAACCTTGTTAAAATCTCACATTACCCCTGAAGTGCTTTCATGTACCCTCATTTAAGAACCACAGCCACAGGGTACCAGAATTTCCATTTATGAATCAGTACACTGCAAAATCAATGAAGCGCACATTCCAGATATTGACGCCTGAAATATTCCAGTTGAGTACATATTGTAATTAGCTGAGAACAAAAGTGTGATCATTGTGTTTCATATCTTTTTGGAACAGTATAACGCCTTGCCTTACTGAGCGATAAAAGCATTGAATCTATACATCAAGGCATAAGAATCACGAATCTCTGCACTTGCTGTCCAGAGCACTTCCTTTGTGTTCGATTCTCATGTGTGACTGCGCAGTGGGTGTGAATGGAACGCCTGCCCCGTCCTTTCACACTTTTTCTCCCCTGCATTGCTCCGTGACAGTACTACTGCACAGGCTTTCTGACCACGCACCCCACTGGGTGTGAGATGGGGGCTGCCTTCTGCAGTATTATACTCCTGTGTGACATACTGTGAGGGCAGAGACAAGAGTTATAGGTTACAAAGAGATTTGCAATTCTTATAACGTTGCAGCTGACAAAGATGGAAGGAGCAGGTTAGCGTATCCATAACCCTGAGGGTGAAGTGAGAAAAGTTGAGAAGTGCTGCTCTGATCACAGCTCAGGGAAAAGAGACAATGAATATTTACCAGTATCCTTGTGGATGCATACGGTACCTTCTTTTTTTTCATCTTCTGCTATCGAGTGAGTGAAAATCCAAACAAGTCTAAAACCACCTTGCAGTTGCACCCTTGTTTACGTCACGTTTCATGTCCTCACAATGGAGTGGTTCCAGTTGTCATACTGAGCTGCATCCTTCGCCACTCCTTCACCACGCTGCTGGTCGTCAGGCAGGAAGTGACCTCTTGACACTGCAATCTGGTTATCTTTGGTGCCACGCCCTGATGAGAACCTCCTGTCTCCAAGCACGGGCATGGGTTAAATACTTAATGAAATTCAGTGGCTTTTTCAGTCCGCATAGTCATCGAGTGCTTGAGTGGGCTACATCCAGTATGGGAAAAACAATAGTAGTCACGAGTGTTCTTTTCATTCCTGGTGTTATAAATTTCAAGGGTCATTTGAAATAACCAGAAATAAAAGGATACAATAAAATAAGTCACGTTGAAATTACTGAAGTGACACATGTCGAGGTCTTACTCAGCTTCATTGTATCTTGAGTTATTATTAGGGGTGTGAGTTTTTGAGAGCCTAATGATTCGATTCGATTCAGATTTTTAGGTCTAGGATTCGATTTGGAATCCATTTTTTAACCCTAACTCGAACAAAGTCGATCACCGAACTGCGGCCTAGGGTGTCCTGGTGCCATGTGCGCACCCTTATATTTGAACATGGAGTTCGTTATGGACAATCCATGACTAGCACAGAAGTCCAATAACAAAGCATCCCTCGGGTTCGGATCGGGGAGGGGAGGTCCTCCCAATCACGCCCCTCCAGCATGTGAGCATCAAAGTCCCTCAGTAGGACGAGGGAGTTCCCAAAGAGTGCGCGCTCCAGCTCTCAAAGACTCCAAAAAGGGTTGGGTACTCGGAGCTGCTGTTTGGTGCTTAGGCACAAACAACAGTCAGAACCCGTTTTCCCACCCGAAGGCGGATAGAGGCTACCCTCTCGTCCACCGTGGTAAACCCTGATGCTGAGCCGGGGGGAATCTGCGGCCATTGCAGTGACATCCATGTATTTCAAGGCGTGTTTCTTTTTAACTTTACCATTAGTGTGTGATGTGATGTTTGTTGCCTCTTCCTAGGATGTGCATGTCCGGCTTATTTGTAGTTATATCAAAGACAACAGGAAGCATTTTTTTTTTCCTAATCCATTTTGGGACACTTTATATCGATTCTGTATCATAGTAAATGAGAATCTTGATTCTCATGTCAATCGATTTCTTATGCGAATCGCATTTTCTGCATACCGCTAATTACCATAACATCTGGACTTATTTTCATATCGTGCAACCCCGTGGAGTCACCTGCCAAGAGCCGTGGAGAATCGATAAATGACGACACACTTCTCAGTTTTGCATTGCGTTAATAACTCAGGCAGCCAGCGAGCCCTCCCGTAGGTTCCGCACATGAAGTGGTGCCTTTACGCATTGCAGCACAGCAGCACCACTGCTCACTGCACGGGACCTCTGAGGGCCTCGTGGGCTGATGGACACGAACACACACACGTACACACACACGCACGCACACCCACACACACTATTACCTTCAATACCTCAGCCCCTCCCCCTCCTGTCTCTTTTCTGCCCCTCTGCCTCTGCCTTTCCCTCCACCCTCTCCAGAGACCCGAGAGTGCTGCATGGATGATGGACAGCAGACTAATGCAAAAGCTAAATCACTCCTCCCCTCTGACTTGACATAACAACCTCACAGAGGTCACAGTGCCAAATTAATATGGTGATATGAGTGAAGGAGAGAACTCCAATTCAATGATGTTCAAATGCAGTTAGTAATGCAAAAAGGGACGAAACAATTTGATGTTTTCTACCTTGCAAATGATTTTACAACGCGGCCATGTTATGTACCTTATTTGTTGCAGTGGTCCTGCATTAGCACCAGTGGGGGTTCCAGGTCAGGTGTGAATTAGCCTCACGTTGGGGTTCAATGCAGCCATGTGCAGGGAGTTCATATGAAGGACACAATGCTCATCTGTCAAGACCCAACAAAACTGATGTCTCTCCCAAAGCAGTTCTTATCGACCAGGCTTCTGTTTCATTGGCCTACGCAGCTATGAAAGGTATACCAATGGTTCAGGGATGTTTTCAGATGCATAATCCGAGTCCCCGCACAGTTTCCTTTCATTTTTTTTTTTTTTTTAGGTCGGATATTTTGGTACTGTATGCTGGTATCTGAGCATGAAAAAAAGGATGCGGCCAGAATTTCAAAAGGCTTTCACAGAGGATCTACTGATGCAGAAACATAAACTGCCTTTTTACTTGAACTTGCCGGAGGTAATGGCACTCAATTGCTAAATTAAATTGCCGTTCCATGACACAATTTCACTGTCATGGTACTGCAGTGCAGTATGAGCAGATATGCGTGGAAGGATAACTTCCATGTGCTGTCGGTGGATAACCTCTAGGAAGACTATTTTTTTAGTTCTTGTCTACAAATACAAGAAATCAAACAAGTATAGTAGAATTTCATAGGCTGAACACAGGGGGTGCGCATTTCACAATTTTCAATTCAAAACAACTTGGGCTTATGAATGATTTGATTGACAAATGATTTTTGTTTCGGTCTAAAGATGTCAATATAAAGATAGAATAAGAATTGGAAACATGAATGTGTATTTTTTTACATGTATTACATTTTAAATCATTAAGAAAGTGTCCCTCTCCACAAAAACAGTGCTACTCTATTCTTTATTTTGATTCATTGCCATTCTAACCGCTCGAATGAAAGATGGAAGCCTTGCTATTTTATTAGGTGTCATAAACCAAAGTGACCCCATCATTTTTCTCGATAATCCAGACGCACTCCATCCCTCAAATTTCGCCATACCATAAAACCACTCATACAACTGTTACAAATGAAATACAATTTGTACAAATTGGTCAATGTATTTTTGGTTTGGTCTTTTACAAATCCTAGTTCCAATAAGGTGGAATGTTGTGTAAACAAAACAAACAAACAAAAACATCTGATTCGCAAATCCCTTTCAACCTAGTATATTCAAATCTAATACACAACAAAAACAACATATTTAATGGTCAGACTTGTAAACGTCATTGTTTATTTTGCCATTTTGAACTTAATAAAAATCTGGGACAGTGTTACATCCTCTTTCCCCTTAATGCAAATCTCGGGGAAAAAAAGCATGCTAAATGTTGATGGTTTGTAGGTGGAATTCTTTCATTCCGATGCTGGCCTTTGAATTTTGCTGATGACACTCTGGATTGTACTTTTTTTCTACAGCCCAGAAGACAACAATGTCCATTATTGCCAAAAACAGTTTGAAACCTTGACTCATTCGACCACAGCACATTTTTCCACTGCGATTGCACCATTCATCCATTTTGTTGTTGATTATTTTCAAATCCTCAAAATATTTTTTTTTTGTAATTTCATTAATGCAATAAAACATAATACATTAACTTTGTAATGGAAGTTGAAGTGGCATAGCAGAGCAGATTGGTCACGTGGTGGGTCATTCTCTTCTTGAGGGAAAATAAACGTTTAATCATGTAGGCTCATTATTCCAGCCTGCTTAGTCATTGATAGTAGTAGAATATAGCTAATATAGACACTTACGGCAGGTGTTGCCTTTATTATAAGGCTTATAGAAGGCTTTCCATTTTTAATGACTCTTGACAGATTTTTATTTTTTTTTTTGGTTCAATATGGCTCATTACACATTTTGGGATTTTGGGATGCCGACCCCCGGTCCATGTACTGTAGCCTCTTTCATGAGCGGCCAACTTGGAAGTGTCACTTTTTTTTCAGTACACTCTCAATATAATTGTCTGAATTGATTTTTCAGGACCACATTTTTTTGATTGAATATTCTCATTGCTATCATGATTATTTCTTGAGAGGCCTTAAAATCTGCACCGGTGCTGTTTGTGTGACACTGTTTGTGTGACAGCAGCACTATGTTAATTCTGACCTTTTATGAATGGCAGCCAGTCCCTGTGGAACTCTACTGTTTATATTCTCCTCTGAAAATGGCTGATGGAGATTTAAATGGCATTTCAGAAGCTCATACCTCTACTGTTCCAGTTTCGCTCATAGAGTAGTCTGCATGTGGAGAGCTATAGGGAAATGTGTTGAGACACCCCAAATAATGTGTCTTCATTGTTGAAGCATTAACCCAAGTCAACAATGAAATGCTTAATCCATAGTTGTTGAGAAGTTAAGTACACACCCTTCTTTGAAGAGGAAATGTGTGATGCATCAAAGTCGAACGTCGAAAAAGCCAGATGTTCAATTTGGAAGCATTACTATGAATTTATATTTTTGACCTCAAACTGAAAGCTTGTAAATTGTGGCCATGTGACATGCGTGTGTGTGTGTGTGTGTGTGTGTGTGTGTGTGTATGCACTGCATGCTGCAGTTGTCTCAAAGCGTTTCCGGGCTATAAACAAGGTGATGGATGTGTTGGTGCCACAGTAGGTTGACTGGACACAGTCTCCTGCGTCTTGATTAATTGATGTGAGATGCAGCAGTTTAAGCTCCCTCTGGTCCTCTGTGTGCTCTCTGTCTGTCCATTCCTATTGAGTCTGCCAATGTAACCACGGGGGGAAAGGCAAGGACGCTTTAAGCATTTGCAGGGGCAGGCTATTTTAGGGGGCCAGACAGCAAACTCAGTTAGCCAAAAGTAGGTAAACACTTGCATTTCATCTTTATAAATTATGTAGTTTTGTAGAAGAGCCGCTGATGAGTGTATAAAAGGAGGATGGAACATGATGCAAAAAGTGTGCCACAGAACCACATGGCACATGACTTTGAGTAGGTCCATGGGCGTAGATCTTGATTTGATTGCTATGAGTTTGGATTTTGTATGCCTCGCCCCACTTCCATTCTCTGTCTTCTTCTAGGATGATATCCTCCTCCTTGTGTGAGAGTAACCACATATTTAGGAGCTCACATGATCCCAATAAATTTAAATGAGCATTTATGGACGTGCATTAGGATGTCACTGACGCTTTTAAAGAACATGCGTACACCCTCACAATTGCATACATTTTTCCAATTTAAAAAAGCTGGCAGTGCACAAGCAGCAGCCTATCTAATACGATTGGACATACACTATATACGTAGCAGTGGCTATACTGTAAAAGACAAATTGGCTAGGAAATAAACCGAGGTTGTTCTACTGTTTTTCTGCCAACTCAGCAGTCTGTTTATTTCTCAAAACAGGCAATATCGTTCCAAAAACTTGATAGAACAAGAGCCGAAAAGGAAGTACGGTTATGCCACTGGCGTTGACAGCGTGTCTGTAGCAACAAATACTCAAAAGGTTAAAGTAAATATTGGTGTTTGTGTTTTTCATATACAGTACTATTAAATTCAGTTGAGATTGTTTGAGCTGGCTAAGATAACAATTTTAAAGGAGACCCAAGCGAAAACGTGTTTACAATACAGAATGTGACTCCTTCCAAAATTGATGGGGTTCAGTGTTGACGGGCACCTCTGTTGACAAAGTGGCGAAGGTAGCAAAGATTTGGCAGTTAAAAGACCGATAAACTATTTCCTCCTCAAGTTTGCTGAGCCCAAATTAGCACTAAAAGTGAAGTGAGAGGTTCTCTCTAGGTGGCCAGTGAAGCAGTCACAATAAATATTTGTCTTACTTTGTATTTGCTGGCTGTGCAAAGAGTCTGCTGATGCCACTGTTTCCTGTGTCAGAGTCTCTATTTTGACTCCCTACATGTTTAAAAGTTCAAGGATGTGTCTTGAAAACCTCATAGTGCCACACCCCTGTATTAGAACAGAGTGCTCCTAAAACTCTGACATTTTGGGAAAAAAAAACTCCAACAGACTAATAATGAGAGGCATACTTTGTGTGAGCAGGAGATAATAATAGTAGAGGACATTTTTTTTTAGTGAAACTGTTTCCTCTCTCATGAATTTGTATTAAAGTGTATGCGAGTTTAATGTAATTGATGTATGTAGAGTATGAGAATTGACAGATTGTTTAAAGTTGGTGAATGCAAATGAAGCACTGATATTTTTGGCATTGAGTGCATAAGAGAATAGACTGAACCTCTAAGACATTAATTTTGCTACAAGCCAAGTCCTGAAACAAATCAGGACCCACCAACATTCATATTCACAGCAGATGAACTATCTATGAAAATCCAGAAAGCAAATGACAACTAACTGAAAGCAACTGGGAACTAAAATACACTCACACTAAACAAGATAACACAAAACAGCTGAACAGGAACAATAGGCAGGGAAGCTGACTGGTTGACACACGAGGGCCGGCGGACACAGCCATGTGGACACAATAATACTAACGAGAAAAGGTGCAAGGGAAAGAAAGCAGGAACATAGATTAAGAACCCCAAAACAGAAATGAACAGGAACCCTAATGTTAAACCCACAACCAAAAATCTCAACAAATAGCTACAGAATATGACATGTTGTGAAGAGGAGTAAAGCTAGCTGGCAGCAACCACCACTGGGAAGGCCAACTTCAAAATAAAAGCGTGCTAAGGACATTGCATTGATGTCCATGTAGTTAGGATTGATGTGTTGATTTTGAAGTGGCCTTTGCAGTATGATGTTGGCATGTGATGTGAGGTTGTTGTCTCCTCTTGAGCAGTGTGCGTCCATATGAGTTACATCTGAAGCCGACAGGTAGTGGATTTTGTTTTGTTTTTTTAATCATAAATGTTATCCTTTTTTGGGAGGACATTTTATATCAATTCTGAATGGTAGCAAATGAGGATTTTCAATATTTTCTTTTGTGAAGCGATTTTCGGCACACTTATTTTATTTTTTTAATTCCCTCCACTGGGTGGGACATGAATAATTGAGTTTCCATTTCAAGACGCAGATGTGCTTCCACCATATCTTGACTATTCCATGACTACCTCCCAGTATTGACAGTGAGTGAAGAGCCACGTTGATTGGTTATGATTGGCCACTCCCACAGTCATCCTTCTTGTCGATCCTCCCGCCTGCTGCAATATTACCAACATCGGGTCTAACCCGCCCCAGAATAAATATTCCAATGCGATGCGCATGATGTGATCAATATGGACAAAGCCCTGCAAAATGTGTATATGAAGTTTAAAATGTATTTTTCATGACATGTTTTCTTCCCAGAAAATGCATAGGTGCAAGAAATTGTACTACAATAGTTTGTCTCTTTTGACACAATGGAAATGAACCCGGCTCTTTAAATGGAGCTATTACGGTCATGCACTCCCCCCCCCCCCCCCCCCCCCACCCCCAACCATATCCCCCACCCCTCCCCTCCCTCTGCATGTTCTCATCTGGTCCTGCAGGAGCTCTCGCTTTTCTTCCTCCTCCTCCTCCCCCCTCCTCCTCCGCTGCAGCCTTACTCTGACACAACCGGCATGTCTGCAAACTGAGAGGCTCGATCTATTCGTTTGTTTTTAGACCCAACAACTTGTATATTCGGCGCCTCTGCTGGAGAAGAAGAAACAGACCGGTTGTAGAGCCGCACCGCCTTCCCCCCCTCCTGATTTGGGCTGAGAAAGACTCGGAGGAGGATCCAAATCAAGGTAAAGGATGAAACCACTGTTGGTGCACCGCGCGGGACAGGATGGGGACATTTTGCTGCTCTTGGCAAAATATGCCGATCGCTCGCTGAAACCCGAATTGAATTACTTGTAGAACGGGAAATGAGTCGTCGGGCTGAATGCGAGTTAATAAGGGTTCACGTGAGGAGAGATTGATGCTGCAGCAGACGATGCTGAAGAGGAAGCAAAGGAGGAAATGATTCCAAGAGGCTGCCGCAGATTACGGCACTTAATAACGAGGAGTGCTGCAAGTTTGATAATGCAGCTTATAACAAGCAAAGCTGTAAAATGCAGCCAAAGTGTCCTTTTGAAGTCTAATGCGGAGAGAAAGGTTTAAATTATACACATTGAGAGTTGCAATGTCACTGGAACTTCAAAACAAGGTGATGAAACCATTCACAAGCAAGAAGGATTACAATGCTTGCTCTGTATCGCACTTTTTAAGATATTAAAAGCGATTGCTTATCTTTTTGACACCAAACATGGCTTCTTTTGCTCACCTTGACCCTCTTTTAGCTTCCGTTTTCTCCACTGGCGCTTTTCTTTCCATGAAGATACATCACAGGTAGTTGTGTCAGCATAAATCCACGCAAGATGGATTGTGGGTGTAAATCAAGGACGCGGATATATAGGGAAAAGTCAGAACATGATACAGTGGAGGGTAAAGACTAGTTTGATTTGCAAGCCTTTTTGCCCTTAATAAAGTGATTCGTAAAACACTGAAAAGCATCAAGAAAGATAAAGTCTTGCAATAAAAAAAAAGCACTTTAGCGGAAACATTGGCGCTTATTTTCATGATGTCCTAACTGGAGGTCATTCGCTCTCTCTTTAATGGATGGTCCTCCTCCTCCTATTGTCCCATCAAACTCTTGTGTGACACCCAGCGGAATGAATGTCCTAACAGGCTTAGCTAAAAGTGTTTTGTCCCCCCGGCTGCAGGTCCGTCCGCCCTCGATAACGTGACCCGCTGAAGGAACGGAACACAGAACTGCTTCATCATGAATTTTGTAATGAAAGCTGCACTGGGAGGTGAGTTGGCTGCCAGGCGACGGCTTGATTTAACAGCACTGCAGTGTAGGGATGTAAACGGGATGTTCAGCACAAGCGGACGCACAGGACCCGCTCATGCGCTTCTATGGGGACTAGGGCTGCTTTGATTCAGCCTGCACCCAACTACAGTACTGCGCAAATGCTGCATTCAATTACAATGCCCGCTCATTAACAATATGTACAGAAAAGTGTTTCACGGTTTTACAATGTATTTTTAGTCACAAAATGGCGATTATTCTGAGGCGCATCTCCATTTCACTGACAATTTAGTTTAGTTAGATTTAATATTTTGAGAAAGAAAAGCTGAAGATAATGCCCCTGCATGTTAATACGGTGTCTTGACAATCTTGGAACACATGTTTTGGTCAGTCCGGATTTTGGCATCCATACTAAAGCGGTATTAAACTTAATCAGCCATTGCCTGGATCGTTAATAATTAAAGCTGAAAGCTAAATTATATTTCATGTCCAACTAATACCTTTAAAACCAAATTTTGCCTCTTGCTGTCCACTGAAAATGACCTTAAATGTATTCAGGGCTCAGGCTGTGAACATCACATGACCAAACCCAGCGAACAAGCAAATGGAAAAACGTGTTTGTTTTTAAAGTGGCTGGTAATTGAACGTTCTGGAGCTTTTAACTATCTTACAATGCTAATTACTCACCATAAAAACTCCCAAAATGTAATTTTCCTTTGCTGACGGATTTCTGAGAATTCCTGCGCTTTGCTGCACTTGCAGCACCAGCCCCACCCGCTCGGAGAAAACACCGGGTCCTCGCTTTGTCCGCTTTGTGGCATCACTAACCGAAGAACGCCCACGTACTGCCCCTGCACGGCCAATGCAGACTAAACACGCCCACACGCTCTCATTGCATTCAACCGTGAACTAGGATGACGTCATGAAAGGATTGCACCAGCTACACAGTGAGCCTTTAAGATAGCCAATCATTTCACTTCATGGATAACAATATAGCCACCAAAAAGTCCAATTTCATAAGACATTAAATCACCAATGTGGCAAAGGTAAGATTTCATCCTATATATGCATAGGTTTCCATGTTTAAAATACCATTAAATAGCTTGTTTAAATTTGTTAATTGGATAATAAATAATTTAGTTAGCAAAATTATTGTGGATTTTTGGTTAAGTAAATTATCGCTTTAATTCCTCATCTTACTAAAATATCTTTAATAAATTGCATCTGATTTCAAGGAAGGCCTTTTTCCATTCTCGCAGTACACAAAACAAGATCCATAAAACGTTATCAACAGATCAAAGGGACCAACAGAACACTTGGGTCAATTTGACCCATATTTCTGGGTTGTTCTGCACAAAACAAAGAGTTTTTCAAGTTAGTTATTTTTTGACCCAATTTAGGATATTTTTAACTCAGTTGTTTATAGTGAACAAGAAACACTTTTCTTTTTTTTTTAATCACAAAAGTACCGATCCACAACTTTGGTGAATTTGATCCAGGCTTGGCTTGTTTTGTATCCCCTTGATTTATTGAGTTGTTTTGTAGCGTCAAAATGACGTATGAAATGAGTCAGTGCTACATTATTCTGACCCAACTGATTTTTGTAACCAAGCTTGGTTTATAAATTAGGTCAGAAATGAAGAACAAAGAACAAGGTAAAACTCATGCACCTTTCATGTAATTGTAACATGCATGAGTACACACTAAAAACATTTGTGCCAAAACTGACCGAATTTGGTCCAAAACAGGACCAAAACGGGTCAATTTAGCACAACTTTCTGGGTTGTTTTGCGCAAAATTATACCAAATTTCGGATAAGTCAATTTTAGAGCCAATTTGTGGTATTTTCAACACATTTATAACTTTGGTCAGAAGATATTTCCGAAATTTGAAATAAAAAAGAAAGAAACGATCATAAATGTTATGGAAAAAAAATAAACAGTACAGTACTGTATTGTGTTTGAAAATGAATAAATAAAAAAATAAATAAATGGACCGATATTCAACTCGGGTCAATTTGACCCAGGCTCAGGTCATTTAGTATCAATTTAATTCGATTTATGGGATTGTTTCGTAATCGGGTCAAATTGACCTATAACAGGTCAAACTGGTTTTGACCAAAATTGGGTTATTTTTGACCCAGCAGTTATAGGAGTGTACTAATGCAGCTGTTGTGGTGACTGTGAGGGAGCTGACACAAATCCAATCCTGCTTAAGACCCAATAAAGGCTCAGGAGAACAGAACTCATGAAAACCTGACCTTCTGAATGGAAAAAAAAAAAAAAAAAGTTACCACAAAAACAATGCACACGAACAGTATTTCTTCCCTTTTTCCTTCCGAAATACAAGCCAGGTGTCATCTACTTTTCCCTGCATAGTGTATTATCTTGACTTAATATATTCATAATTTGCCCCCTAATTAGCCCTCAGCCGGGTCATGTAATTGATCCTCCTTACTCCAGCTTTTCGCAGAGAGCAGCAAAGTGTCAGCGGCTGTTGCGATTGGGATGCTGCACACGTAGCACTGAGAAGTGAACGATGCAGAGCTGTTGTTGTGCAGGTTACAGGGGTGTCTTTGGGTTACAGTGAGGATGGGGAGATAAGAAGGAAGAGCTCCCGCTGCTCATTGGGATTCCGAGGATGCCGGCGCTGTCTCATCCCTGCTGCATTTCTCAAAGCAGTTGCGCTATATGAATCCCAAAATCAACTGCAATGCATCATCTGTTGCTCAGTCGCGGGCTGCAGTGTGCCTGCAGCCTGTTAGGAGTTTGCATGGTGGCGCTATATCTCATATTGGGAAACGTGTATGAATTCACGCGCGAGGCTGTCCGGCTGATTACGATCCCGATAATAGTTGCTTCTAGTCAATAATTTTAGAGCAGAAGTCAGTGACATCTTTCCACAGACCCATCAGCGAAATTGCTGACTATCCACCGGATCACAAAAGCTTGCTGCTTGGGGGAGAAGCAGGTGATGAAGCTAGACCATTAGCCAGGAAATCAATCAGCAAAGCCTTCATCCCCACTAGCAAAGGCTGTCAATCAATACATCGATGCGATCTTGATCGATTGTGTTTTGAATGTTTCAAACTCAGCACGTATTGATGTAGGATAAATTTTACCAATACGGGCAGGAACACAATCCAACTGGGATGCTGATCCAGTTTGGTCAGGTTTCCAAACAATTTGTCCCTGGAGAATTTCCTGAAATAGAAACAATTGTTAACCTCGGGAATATCTTTTCAGAGTATATGCAATTTTAAGGTAGAGTCGATCATTCTCAACTGTAATACAAGTGTAAAATTAAGATAATATGATGTTAAAAAAGATAACATAAAAAAACCACGCATGGTATTTTTTTGTTGCCTCTCGAAAATAAAATCAAAACAACAAAGAACCACGACAGTTAATCGGCATTTTATCAATTACAGTACCACATTAATCAAGAATCTTTTTCGACAATTGTTTCAAGACCTACACTGTAAAAAAACGGTGGGTTGTATTTACCCGTCAAGAGGCTGTTTACAATGAAATCCTCTTGATCCAGATACATTTTTAGCTCATTCAATCCTAGACGTATTTGTGTGGGTTTTTTTTTTTTTAGTCTGTCAAGACATTCAATCCCAGACACATATTTATATATATTTTTCAAATACTTGGCTAAAGGAACGTCTAAAAATGGTTATTACTAAAGGAATTAAGTAGTAATTTGTTACTTTAGTAATTAAATTAATCACTTACCGGAATTCTTAATTAACAAATTATCTTAGTAATTCATTGCCTAAAATAATAAATTACAGTAGTACCAGCTACCGAAAAATAAAATACTTTTGGCATTGAATTTAGATGAATATTGGCTGTAAAGGGGGGAGCAAACCTGAAAATGATTTGTGATTAGGCTAGTAGGGATACAAACTTATTTTGTGCAACCATTAAAATTGAGTAAATTCAATGCAACATTTTTTTTCAGTTACCGGTTTCAAATGGTTCAAATCCTTGACGTTTCAATCTCTGCTCACCGTCACCCTTCACCTAGGCAGAATTATCTTTGTGCTGCGTTAAATCAAAATAGAACATTTGCCAGCATTTGTTTTATTTTGAAAAAATAAAGTTCCTAGTTGCATACGACCCACAATGACTGATTGGGGCACTGGTTCACGTTCCCCTCATACAAAATTGCCAATGTTTTTACAGTGAAATACATTCAAATATAAGGGAAAAGCTTAGTTTATGCTTGTCTAGGTATATTTCGAAGGACATCTTTAAATATGATCTAAGGATCACAGTTGAAAAACAAAAACAAAAGTTGAACATTTCTTACAACTATGAAGATAAATAACGATCATCCACAAGGATAGCACATCCTCGGATGTCATTATTTATTATTTGATGAACAAATTTAGCATTTACTGAAGAGCTACATGATAGGAGCCTGTTTGTACAGATAAATCAGCTTCATTTATAGTGTCACATCTGGAAGAAAAGGTTTAAATTTTGCTCGAGTAATACAGAGTTTATTTCTGGATTACTGTACATTAAAATAACATTCACTCAAATGAGGTTCACCTTGTATGCCGGAAGCCTTGGCTTGCGCTTGAATTTCCTCCACTGCCGAGGACTTGATCGCTGACTCAGCACTTGCCAACTCATCTTGAGTTAGTGTGACAGACTAAGGGGCTGTTAAATGAGGCAGACATTGGTTTGAGTTTTCACAAAGTAGGCTCAACTATTTTAGCACAAACGCTGAGCGTAAAGAAGGATGGCCTCAATTTATTTTGTTCATAATTTGGAAGTGTATATAGTCCGTATAGTCATAGATCATTGCTTATGTGTTATCTAGTCCTGACTGTAAGATTCAAGATTCAAGAGTTTTATTGTCATATGCATAGTAACACTACACAATGAAATTCTTATTCTGTTCACTTCCCTGAGCCAGACTTACATTCCACACAATAGATGTAATAATAAAGTAGGCAATTAAAAACAAAACAAAAAACAGGAGCAGGGCAATAAGGGCAGTGATAATGAATCACTAATAAAGGAAGACATATTACGGAGTAGATGGAGTGGAAGAAACTATATACATATGAAAATGTGCAAAAAAAAAGAAAAAGTGCAAAATATAATGTAGGACAAAATATTATGTAGTATATTATGTATATTATGTAGTATGTTCACAAAAAAAAACTTTGAACAAACATTACAGATCTCAAAATTCAGTAGGGTTGTCAAAAGGGCACCAAGATCCAATCTCTGTTTCAGATTGACGCTCTGCAAATTATCGACTGGAACGTGATTAAAATCCGATTTTTGTCCCATTGACAATATTATGAATAATCATTTTCCATACCCCATTTTTTCATGCATTTCTTTCTTTTGTTGTAGAAATTCCTTCAATGGGCCCTCTACCATTGGTCAAAAAAGAACTTGTTGTGTTGAGATGTTTTACACATTTCTCCCATATGATTCATTTAGTTGCAAAGTGAGATTTGCCGAGTTTATCCGAATGGAGCTCTTGACTTTCTCTTGAGGCATGTGCTGCACTCATGGAGGGGATTTAAGACAGATTTGGACAAGAACCTCTAGTGATAAAGGAGAGGGGATGAATTGCTTGAATCCAACATTGTGCAAAGTTCATGCAAAGGCATGGGGGACTAAGGATAGTCTTTTTTTTCTGCCTCTTTGAATTTTTAAAATAACTTTGGGAGGAGCCGGATTAGGCCAATTTAGACACTGCTCCAAAACTTGGCAAAGAGACCACTACCAATTTGCTAATATCACTTTGTGGGCCAAATAGGGCTAACTATGGTTATTTTAATAATCGAGTGGTTACTGGTTGGTTCAGTAACATGTCAAAAATTAGTCAAAAATTTTGTTCCAAAATAAAAGCATGTGTTTGTAAATGTTTTGGTTTGATTAAAAAAAAAAAAATAGAGAGAGAGTAGAAAATCAGGTCTAGAAAGTAATTTTTTGTTGTTCTCCAGAGACTTTTTTTTAATCTAAAATTTAAATACATTGGATTACTGTGTCAGATAGGTATATTTTGTTTAATACGTGCAATTGTAACCATTTAGGCGCTGTTGTTTTGGAGACTATTCCCAAGTGCTGACTGCAACCTTCAGTTTCAACCATCAGGAGGAACAATGCTGCTTTAATTGTCAAGTAATTACAAAACAATAGAGTAAAACAGTGTCCATCCCGTCTGATTTGCAGCAGATTTGCTCAAACGCGGGTTGCTCTGGTTAACTGTGGCTGCAGATGCAGCTTGGTGCTTTGCATTTATGTGGTAGGCTAAACTTGACTTGCTTCTGTGATATGTAAATTCCTTCGTACAAAAAATGTCTTTCACTTTACTTTCAACAACGGTGCTGTAGAGATTTTTTTTTAAAGTTTACAATTTCATCTGACCGACAATGCTCACATTCTCCTCCATTAGTATGTTTTCCTCCTGCTCCTGAGCTCGCCCTTCCACCCACAACTGGACCCTATCAGGCTTGTGTTTTCCAAACACAATGACATACAATCAGTGTCCATTTCAGGGTTTGATTCACCTTTGTTTGTCAACACCCAGCGATTCAAGCACATGACGCCTTTTGCTTGAAAACATCAAATCAGCATCCAGAAAATGTAAAGTTCAAGACTAAAAATGATATTAAGGTTTAACTATGACTGTGATGACTGTGATTAATTCACAATCAATCCGGCAATCTGACACCCCTAATATTTATCTTCAACTTTTGTAGCTCCAATGTTCCATGGACATTAACAGCAACTTTGCACTTTGCACATTGTTGCCAACTCCTAAATGGGCAAGCACTTCAATCAAAGAATTCTCTAAGCAAGACCCGTGTGACGCATGAGCGCTTTAATAGAACTGCTTTGACAGGATGTTGCTGTATCGCTTGCAAATGGCACACAAGAGCTTAGCTCACGGCTCAATATAACTCAGGCTTTTGTCTCTCAGGATCTGCTGCTTCTCCTTTTTTTTTCTTCATTATCTTTTACAGCCAAGCAAAGACCATTCGAATGTGCTAATAAGCTTTCGTGATCAAATGATGAAGTCATCGTGAGAGAATCTTTGACAATAAGACCGAGATGACTGTGAGTCATTACTTCGTTTCCAGCTGTGACCATTGATATGGTTATTATTTTGTTAAATCCTCAAAAAGCTGCTTTACCATTCTAATATTAAAACATGACTTTGTCATGTTCATCAAATGTTTGGTGTCATTTGACAGAGGCAGGACACATTTATCATCGTCGTCGTACAAATAGTTCAATCAGGAAATATGAGCCACTATTCCATCGTGTTGTTGCGTGTAAGTGTTGTCTTTCATGAAAATCATATCGCAAATTGTTTACCCATACACAACGACCTACACGTGTAATGCGCACATGCATTAAAACACAAAGTTGTTCAGCCTCACATCACTAATTAATGGATACCTAAAATGGAGTCAAGCAATTATTTATATCCATATAGTGACACTTCCGATAAATGTATAGCAGCTTTTTTTTTCTCTCTCTCTCTTTGACTCCCTGCCCATGCATGTATTCTATACAGGGCCTTGTCGGATACTGCGTCATGGTTGGGTGCATATTGCCATGTCAACTTCATCTAAGCTGCTGAGACTGCAACACTGGACTTACAGTACATTGGATTGCAGCCTTTTTGATTTATGCTCTTTCTTTTTATAGCCCTCTTCCAATCCTTTCATTATAATTTGAGTTATTTATTGTTTTACAAGAGTAATTACATAACGTGGGTGTGAGATTCATGTGACTATAGCCTGCACACAGATATTAAAAAATCAAACAAGGCAAAAACGAGAATTCATATACATCAACTAGCTTTGACAGCTAGTTCATTATTTCAATGACTATAGAATGTCTTGTCTCTAGTAAGGAGATTTGGTATGCTGTGATGACGCATAAGGTTCTAAAGTACGTATATCACCTTCAACAAAAGATTCTCAGTTAGTATGATTCATATTTAATACAAAATGTCCAAAAATGGAGTTTATAAAAATTAAAAACACATGTAAATTCCCAGAGATGGGCTTTGACACATTTTTGTCAGTTCGTCAATGATGAACCATTTTACAGATGGTCCGCCGAACGACAAAACCATTTTAAAAACGATGAGGTAAGACCTATGGAACACTACAATAGATTTGATTTGTCATTTTAAACCGTTGTTGTAATCGTCAACACTTGTGTCACCTGTTACCCATTGGTAATGGTTTGTCACCCAGTTAAATCTTCCAAATTCCTGAGAAAGGTTTAAATTGTCATATACTTGGGAACATTAAAATGTAAGTATCAAGTCTAAGTAGGCAGCAAGCAAAAATAAATGCACACAGGAATAACTGGCTGAGAACTACCGCATTAGTATGCAGCCGATTAAGAGAAAAATTATATTGATTCATTAATATATTGGACTGAGCAACCCCCGTTGAAAGGAAACAGCATGGCTGTGTCATACATCACACAATCTTGCTCAGACCTATAATAAAAATCAATGTTTAGTTAAGTATGAAGGGTGTTTTATCGCTTTTTGAATACAATTTGAATGAATAAATCGCTTGCATACAATGGGGGGGGGGTGACGGTGACATTAGTTGATTTGATCAAAACTCTTGCTTTTCAGCAAAGAAAACAGGATCGTTTGAAAAAAAAGACAAAACTGTAAATATGTGAATACACAAATACCAAACAATAAATTATGTTGGGGTTCACTATACTGTATATGACAGCGTTCCTCCAGCTTTTTCATGATGTATACCCCCTGTGAAATCATTATTAAAAGCCAATGCACAGCATTTTTCGATGAATAAAATATACATAAAACAGGGTACTGTGTTATCTGTGCCTGAGAGAATAAACTTTGGAACTACATTCATAGTCATACCTCCTGGCGTATTTTATTCAGCAACTCCAGAAGTTAAATCGTGTATATCATAAAAATAAGGGCATACAATGTCTTGCAAAGGAGACCCTACACCACTATTCAGCAAGAGGTTGCTTGATGTTCCAATTTATCTGCTCTTAATTTGAAAAGAAAAAGCACTGTCCTCATTACAGCAGTTACATTACATTTGATATGAAGGGCCATGTAAAAAACGCCACTTCCTGTAAATCACCTTGGACATTGAAACATATTTTCTTATCTGTCTTGGGTCTGCTACATAGGAAAAAAAAAAAATCACATTTGCATTTCCTTCACATGTCTATCTGGTGGCTTCCGCCTCATCTTGTCTTTTGTCTTGCATCTTTGCAATGTGCCGCACTTCCTTTTCATTATGCTGATGAGTGAAAATACCAACAATACCAGCGGCGGCACTCGTCTCAAGGATTACTCTGCCTTTCTTTCTGGCTCGCTTGCTTTCGTCCTCTCCTCAGATGCTCCCCCCCGTAGCCCCCCTCAAGATTTCCCCGAGTAAAGCCCCCGACGGCCCACTCTGCTCGTTCCTCTGCTCTGTTGCCCTCTTTCTTCATCCTTATTTCGTTTAGTCTTTTATCCTCTTTCATTTGTCACTTCATGTGGATGACGCTCTTTTTTTTTTTTTTTAATGAAAAAACTGCAACCTGCGGGATAATCCAACTCAGGAACAGCCCGGAAAATGTTTCTGACATGTTCCCTCCTCCTCATTATGAGTTCCGTTTTCGACTAAATATACGGACTATCTTTATTGACCTCTTTTTTCTGCCCCCTCCTCCTTTTTGCTAACTCCAGTCTTCTCCTAAACTAACAGTGTCAAACTTGTTTTCATCACAGGCCACACTGCAGTTATGGTTGCGCTAAATGGGCCACTTACACAATAACTAACTACATATATAGTGTATAGCAACGATTCCCCTCACAATTTGCTCTTATTTCTCGAAATTCTAATTTAGTTCTAGGTCAACAAAAATAGTCAAAATAGCGATCAGTGGATATTTACCTGCATAATAACTGAACACTTAGAAATAGGTGTGACAAAATAACAAATTAATTGTGACCAATTACAGTCACAGTTAAAAACAAAAAAAAAATCATGATAACCTAATTTTTTTTATCTCGAACTTAATGGTTTTTCTTTGCTCATTAGATCAGTTTTTATCCATCGAGCTTCTTGTGTTTGAGGTGTTGGTGCACAGCCTGAAGTGGACTGATTAGCTGTCATTGCGTATGACCTAATGTGATGGGCTCTAATTGTGAGTGTTAGCTTACCACAGAAGCAAGTCAAGTTTAGCCTAACATATCAATGCAAAGCATCCAGCTGCGAATGCAGCCACAGCTAACGATAGCAACAAATCGCTAATGTCAAGCCATTGAAAAGCTTTTTGCTGAACTAAATGCAAGAACATCCCGTGAGCAAATCTGCTACAGACATGATGGACGATGTTTTATTTTAATGTCGTTCTCTTAATTTCTCAGCGATAGACAAAAAAAAAGAGCGCAATTCCCCCTGATAGTCAAAACTAAAGGTTGCAGTCAGTTTTTGGGACTAGTCTCAAATTTAGCAGAAGGTAAATGGTTATAACAGCATCTGTTAAAAAAAAAGGACTGCAGCAACCCTAACCCTTTGTCATGTATCAAATATTTGATCTGCCAGAATAACACAATCTATCTGAATGTTTGCACATCATCCACCCATAGAGGTCGGCTTGTAGAGCATTATGATTGTGCTCCGCCCGCTTCGACCTTCTGCATGGACTGCGAGTCAATTTCTGTTTCCGCAATATCAAAGTCGTTACTGGGTATGACTCTCCTGCGCTTAAATTAATGGGAATCAGGGGAGCCGCTTCCATTGGCCAGGAATCGAGCCACCTGTGTTCAACTCCCACGACGCAATCGTCTTTTACAACTTGAAAATACCGAAAGAATAGAAAAACTCACTAGTGGCAACTGTTACGATTGTGCCTTGCGGTCAATTTATGCTGGGCACAGAAATAGGGCCCTCTGTGGCACTTGAACACATACAAAAAGAAATTCCATTTCCTGGAATCTTGTCACCCGAGCTATTTGACCTCAGCTCTTGCCAACCGCACACTTGGGCATATGAGAGGATTGTGTGTTTCCTGACTGCCCTCAATTGAGATATTCCTCTCCTTTAGGAGGTCCCCCTGATGTGGGCAAGATGCTCGGCGGAGAGGAAAAGGAGGAGGACCCGGATGCAGCAAAGAAGGAGGAGGAGAGGCAGGAGGCGCTGAGGCAGCAGGAGGAGGAGAGGAAGGCCAAATATGCCAAGATGGAGGCCGAGAGGGAACAGATGAGACAAGGCATCAGGGATAAGGTACCGTGGCAATTTATGGGCTCTCTCCTCACGCTTACGGGTGGTTCAACCATGTCAATGCGTAACGGAAGTGAACAAGTGTCTTCATGTCACTTCTAGCACTAAAATGCCATTTATCCTCATTTGAACGCTTTCATGATTTTGGATGGAGTCCTCACTTTTAATGCGAGCTTCTAAAAGCTCTACGTGTCACTTGCCAGCTTTTTTTTTTAAATTATTTTTACAACAGACCTTGCCATGGAAACAGACGATTGAAGAGCTATTTTTAATTGCTTTGTTTGCTCCCTGAGACTTTATCATAAATCGGTATATCAGGAAAAACAACAGGAAGTATCTGAGTAACACTATAGGGGCAAAAGAAGTAGATTACGTAAATAACATTATTACTGCACATCAGTTTTAGATTTTTCTTCCTAGTATGAATGCCTGCATTAATTTTATGCGTTATTCATTTTTGAGTGTTCTCATTTGCCGTTTGTAGACATTGACTAATTATTTTCTGTAGTAGGTGCTGCTCTGAAAGTTAAGTTTAAATAATATTGTAGAACACTGCTACACTTAAAAAACAGTCGGGTTAAAAATAGCCCAATTATGTGTCACAAACGAACAATACAATATTTGGGTCAATTGGACCCAACTTTCTGGGTTGGATTATATATATATATCAACCTAAAAAAGGGTTATTTTAAAATCAACTGTTTTTAGTGTGTATTGGTGGGTGTAAGCATGAAAAACACGCACATGCATTAGTACAGACTGCGTAGAATACATTTGACAGCAATATCTAGATTCAGAGCAATATGTACATATGCTAGTTAATTGTACATTTAAATAAATATTTTACAAGAATAAAAACACTGGTTTGAAGCAAGAAGTGCGTTTGTTGAAGTCACACCAAATTCTCACATGATGTCTTAAATGGCGCATATCATGGTATTTTAAAATTTCCTGTTAAATGTATGCATTTAAATTACATCCAGCGATTTAATTTCTTATTTCTGCAACTGACGCCGCGCTTCTCACATCGTGTCTGCCCCCGCCCTCTTTATGATGTCGTTTGAAAACCATCCGACCTGAAAACATCCATCAATCCGTCATCTTGACTGTTTTTCCTCATGAGGGTTGCTATGCACTGAAGCCTATCCCGGTGGAGAGAACGGAGCCAAAAACAGGCATTTTACTGACATCAAAATGAACTGGAGTGCCAACGAAGCAAAACACGTGTCAAGAGACCGGACACAGCAACACCCTTTCCTCCTATCAAATCGGTCTTTTCTGGAAACCACCACTCATAACAACAATTCCACCCGTGGGTGAATTACTGTACAGTATGTACAACAGACATTGATGCTTCACCTCAACATTTAAAATAAATAAATACATTTATAGATGGGATTTAATGTTCGGACTCTGGAAAGCCATGTAGATACGTCTTTGGGATTGAATGAGTCAAAGTTGCACAAACACAAAAATACATTACAAAATGCACAATCGATTTCACGGTTACTGGCATGTCCATGTTTTTCTTTTTCAGTACGGCTTGAAAAAGCGCGAGGAGGCAGAGGCTGAAGCGGCAGCCGCAGCGGAGGAGCCCGCGGCGGGCAGCTTGACTCGACCCAAGAAGGCAGTGCCCACCGGCTGCGGGGACGAAGAGGAGGAGGAGAGCATCATGGACACAGTGATGAAATACCTGCCGGGTCCACTGCAAGATATGTTAAAGAAGTAAGGCTAGCAGCTAGCCAGTTCGAGTGCATAGCCGAAGTCGTTACCAGGTTGGCTTCAATCCCAGATCTAACGTTCAGATTATTGTAAATGATTCGAATTTTGGTATATTCAAAGCAGCGTGGCGAACATTAAATGATTTCAAAAGTGAATTGCAGCAGTCACGCTACGGTAGTCTCTGCCAATGGCCAGACGCGGGCTAGCTTTATGCTAACATCCAGCAAAGGGGCCATAGACACAAATTTGAAACAGTCTCCTCTTTTTCTCCGACTAATTTTAAACTCCACTGAAGAGCTTGAAGTAACAACACGGTGTTCTCCTTCACCTCGCTGTTCACTTTATTTGTATATAAGCAATCTATATAACAAGCCTCAAGCAAGGCCAAACAATCAAATATATCCATTTACTATACTGTGTGTCTCTCAACTAGAAAATGTGATGACTTGATAAGCCATATTTAAAAAAAAATAGGATATTTCAAAATAATTTGTGCGTGCTCTTATAGCTACTGTTTGTGTTTGTGTCAAGTTTATGTCGAGCCGTTTTGCACACACCCGTTACACATTCTCTGTGAAAAGTGCTGTCTTTGTTGGATGTCAAAGTGTGCTCACCTTTGTGTAGTGTAGGAAATGTTCAATGTGTCTCGCATGCCATTTGTCTTGACAAGTGTGTGGACTTACGTGCAATCCGCTCTGTTTTTATCCTCTCCTTTGTTATGCAAAAAATATTAAGGCAATAACTCCTGAGTTTGTGTTTTTTCCTCATGTCAATGTAACAGTGAAGAATATTACTAATAGGAAATAAAGCATTTAGGACATTTAATTCACAAGTTTGCAGGGGTTTCTTTTGTCGTTAGAAAATACAACTCTGTGGTGGTTCTGTCAACAGCAACAAGCTTTCAGCCATAAAACCACCAGATGTAGTATAGTCAGTAGTTACATAACAGGAAGAGAACAATAACTTGACTTTAAAGCAGTATTGAAAGTATACAACGATTCTGTTTTCATTTCTCGTCTTTATTTGTGTATAAACATGACATCCATACACTTACTGGCCCTGAAGTGACCACATAATCAACATAAAAGTGTTGAAATGTTTGATTTATTGTATAAGAGAACGAACCGCTGAGGTGGCATATACCGTCATGAGCAATAAATAATTATTATGTATGTTTCTGCCTGAGAATCAATAAATCAATAAATTACTTCACATCAGTGATGTTTTATCTCCTTTTTAAGTAATGCAAGGATGGGGAGAGAGGTGGTGTGGGTGGGTGTGTCAGTAACAACAAACCCCAAGCTAACTGTTACGTAAAAAAAATGCTTTCAGGCTCTTTTCAAACAAACAAAGTCAGTGCTGACCATCTTCCATTTGGAAGATTTGGAAGCTTCGGCTTCGAGGTCTTTACACAAATAAAATTATTAGAAGCAACAGTAATGAATTATAAATATATTCTTGTTGCATTTGATTAGTGCTAATTGCTCTCATGCTTTGGTTCGGGGAAAAATGTGTATTAATATTAAATGGCTATTTGCAAATTGCTATTAGTCTTGTCACTCACGGCTTTCGAAAATATTTATTTTTTTACATAAACCCCTTTTTTTCATCAGATACGTTTTTCTCCTAAACGTAGTCCCAACAGTTCTAAATGGAGTTTCAACTTATTAATAAAGCCACAAGATGTCACTGTTTCTCAGCATTGTTTGGCATGCGCCGTATTATCGCTCGTACGACCGAGTCTTATAACAATAAAAAAATAACTGACACGGTGCTCAGTTGAATCGCAAGGCACATTTATTTCGAAAACAACCATTCACAAAAAAATGTGAACTATCTAACAAAAACTCCGAATCAAACATTAAATAAGATGGCGACAAGGGGACACACAGGGCCGCAAGTGTCGATCAATTACAAATGTTTACATCCATAATTAATATTTGTTGTAAATGACATCAGCTGCCCAGTTTCTCTAGATTCTTCAGATAGCAATAAATATTTAATGATTAATTTCAGCAAGCAAGCTCTATGTTCCTGACCCTAGCAGCTGTGTTTCCCCTCCTCGTCCTAATATGAATGCTGCCAAATGCTACGCATTGTAGCAAGTGCTGGTGGTATCTAGTTAGTAATCAAAGACAAATGTTTGGTGAAAAGAACATTTGAGGATCAAACCAGGATCAGTACAATGACACACTTAAAATGTCCAAAGGGTCCAATTAAAACCTCATCTGCTTCAAAGCTTGTTTGAACTTCATCTATTTAAACTTTACCTCAATTAAATGTATCTGACTGATCAGAATTTTGTGTTTGTGCTATGGCCAAAATCGCCTTTTAGTGAAAAACGCAAAACATGGAGGTTTATGTGAGCCTGTGATCATCTGCCAGGCATCTCATATCAAACCTCAAGTTTCGACTTGAAGAAACAAAAACAAAGAGGTCCTGGATGAGAGTATAGGAAAGTCTTTGCTCTGCCATATATGTTTCTGACAGAAGCCCTATCTTAAAGGCTTAAATGCAAATCATGCATAATTTTACTGTCGTTTAAGTGAACAATTTGGACATCGTCCCTAAATTAAAGGCAATGCTTCTCAAATGGATTGTGACATAAGTATTCATGTTATGAGAACCTCCAAAGTGGAACACAATACGTTCTTTTACACTGGTTGGCTTGTTTTCACGATTGTAAAACTTTTTCAAAAACAACCAGAAATGTGTAAATATAAATAAATAGAACCTTATTTGGGTCACATGTTAATATCCCCATTTATCCAACAAATACAGCAGGAAGCTATGGCAAGGGTCGAATGACTGAAGAAAAAGATTGAGCAAAGGAGTAGAAATTAGAGGCTAATTACACATGCAACGCAAAAACATGACTCCATTATTCTAATGATTATTTCATTGATTCATCAAATATTACAATACCATTTTATTTGAAATTTGTTTTTTAGTGATGGGAAAACGAAGCCTCGACAATGGAAAGCTAATACATCTCCTTTAAACCACCCAGAGGAGTAAAAAGAAATAGTGTGATACAAACCTTTATTTTCCCATCAGTACTGATTATTAACCAATTCCACTTCCTGAGTCCACTCCATTTGTCATTAATGATGTCATTTGGAAAAATGAATGGTGCTTTGAAGCCACACGTTTTGGCCTATCAATAAAGTTGGGGATGAGTGTCAGGTTCACCTGTTAGACATATGTTAGAAAATATACACAAAGAAGGAGAAAAGGCCTTTTTTTCTTTCTCATGCATGAGGAGTACGGAGGAGGACGGCACAAATACAATTCTTCTGCGTTCTGAAGCAGTATCTCCGAACGCCCTCTTTTTAGTCACTCAAGAGGTCGCTAGGTACACAATGAGGGATGCATATTTTCATTATAATGTCCAAACTATATCATTTCAGGGCAGTTTCACTTTGGAGGTTCTGCTGCATCTTTTTAATAGTCAAATCATTATTTGAAAAAAAATCTGATCAGATATTCACAACTATTTTATGCATCTATTGGGGTTTCTTTGTTTTTATTGTTGTGATGCTTGTTGCCGGGATCTTACTACCCTGTGATGCTGATTGAAGAGGAACATGTGAGTAAACAATGTCCAAACAAGTCATTTACAATGCAAGAATAGTATTAATAATAATTATTATAACAATAATGATAACAACCAGCATCCACACAATTTGAATAAATTCATCGCAACTGTAGAAACAGGAATGGCAAAAAGAGGCCGTGAAGCCAACATCTTGCTCATAAAAGACTCTCGATGGCAGTGCTGTACGTTTACTAGTTTGCACATTCCAAACATCCCAGCACAGAATTATTCAAAGATTCATTATCTCTCCTTTTAAATGCACCGGATGTTCTGGTGGACACACCTTTGTATCCTCTCACAATCAACTTTTTTTGAAAAGTCCAAAAAGAGTTGTATCTGAACCCTGAATTGCACTTGCATGGCAGAGATGATGTGCAAGGTCATCCGGAGAAGCCGTCGGACCCTTCGAGGTCGACTGGCGGTCACAACGGGACGAGGCGGGCTTTTAAAAAAGGGCGAGTGGAAGGCAAAAATGGGGAGCTGAGGGATGCGGGCGGGGGAGTGTGCTCCTTACACATTTGTCCGACACTTGGGGAGGATGGGTCCTCCTTCAAGCCTTCTCTTTCTTACTGTGAACGGAGAGACGACACGTGAGAGGACAGGAACAACATGAGGATAAAGGACAGAGTAAGCGCAGACGATAAGCACTTCAAGTGAAAGTCAAGTCAAAAATATTCATTATAATATTGCCTATGCTGCCCCACTAATCTAAACATGGTGGTATGCAGTCAAATCATCCTGTTTTTAATCCATTCTCAAGGGGAGGCCATTTTGCTAATTGCTGTTGATTGAAAATAACATGAGCCGCGAGCAACTGCAGAATGACTGCCGCCTGAGATGGAGGATGGTGGATTTTGCTGCTCGGTTCATATGATATCTTAATTAGAGTGATTTGTTTAGATCAATCATGGCGCAGAACATATTATTTCCTCATAAAGATTTTGACGTGACTTCACCTAAAGTTAAAGGGAACTTTGCTCCTACAGGGTTCATATGCTTCTTTCGAGGTCTTGTCCACATCAAGTGCAGTGATGTATGTCTAATTGATGCATTATGTGAAAGCATCATTCTACTGTTAAAACACATCCAGGACTCCCAATCCACAGTAAATATGAGATAATAATCATAAGTGTAGGCTTGGGGAAAAAAAAACAAAAACTTCTCTTACAATAAGTGGGGTGCTCACTGCGTTGATCGCAATCAAACAGTCGATCAAGAAGTTAAGATTGGTAGACCACGTGACATTGCACGGCATGCAACCCCCCCCCTCCCCCCTCCCCCCCCAAAAAAAAGAACACGCAAACAATGGGGATTAAAGCTACCTACAGATGCACATATCTAACAGTAACTGTACAATATATGACTAATTTCACCCCAAACCCTTCTGTTACTGTGAGGATTAAGAATCTATTATTTCTTTATTACAGTTTCCTTGCCACTTCACACTTCATCTTTTGTTCTCTCAATCCTTTTTTTTTCCATTTAAAAAGAAAAAGGTTTATTACAGAGACGCACACTGTCAAGGTTTTCCTGATTTGAAATGGAGGGAGGGGTAAATTACAAGTCCTGCACCGATTGGTTGATGTTGCGGCGGGGCCCAATCACATGTCTTGTAGGAGTGGCCATAAGATGATTAACTGATTGTCTCACCAGTCTTGTCCAATTTGTTGTTGTACCTCCAGGAGCAGTCTCAGAGTGAACCTCAAACGCAAATGAGAACGTGCGGTGGAAGGAATACGGGGAGGACGAAACAGAGCGTTGAAAAGGTGTTAAAAAGAGGCTTTTGTAATATATTGGAATTTTGAGTGTACTCTGCTTCCCTGTTAACCTGATTGGTCAGCTACGGACTCTACTCTAAATTGACGTCCAAGAGCCGTTAATACGAGGGCATCTCCGTGTTCCCCAAGGGATGGAAATGGGAACTTATAACAGTATATATACACTCTATAAGGTGAAATAATAAAAAAAATGAAAAGTGAGTGTCTCAAATATGTAATGTAGAAACACTTTTCACCTTTTAAAAGCCGCTTGTCAAAGGACTAAGCTAATATTGCTAATCATTAGCGATTGGGATGTATGCTACTCACTAGTGGTAGTCTGAGCTGTAATGGCAGCTCACATTTTATCTTACTGTAGTTCCAACACGGAAACGGACAGTCCCTCATAGATCAAAGGAGGTTGACTGCTTGAATAGTAGATGTTTGGGGAAAAAAAATTAGGCACCCTTGTGGTATATGGCGAAGAATTTGTTTCAATCTCGGTATAACAATAATAATAATTAATTTTGGTAAATCCTGATCTAACAGGCAAACCATTCAACAAGATGCACAAAAAAAACATCCCAGTTAATTCCCTGTCTTTTTTAAAGCACATCATCTCGATTCCAAGCACTTTCAAAACCTCGAAAAGTGTCAACAAGAAGAACCCTGTAGTAGCATAACTCCACCTCGAAGTACACCAATAGCGATTTGAGAGGAAAGTTGAAATAAAAGAAAAGGGGGAAAAAACATTGACTTTGACTGAAGTTTGAATAACAATGCAAAGAGGAAGAAAAATTGAGAGTTGTGCGGTGGAAAGCAGATTTCTTTTGACGGCCAGAGCACCCAGCTGTTCAAGTACACATATTTTTGAAGATGACTTCCTGTCACTGGAAGTGTGTTATGAAAATGAAAGTAAATCGAGGATAATGGCGGTGTTATAATTTCCGTCATTGATGATTGTTCTTTGTTTCTTGATGGAAGGAGGATTTAATACTCAGTGTCAGTGTAACACATCATGTGTTCAAAATGGGCAATTAAAGCATTTAAGCTTGATTCAGAGTGAGTGCTGAGTAAATGTCTTTTCAGAGTCCCGCAATTCATTTCTATTTTTCTAAAAATGGGTGCTGCTGAATGAGTTAAGAATGAATGATTAATTTTTAATAAGGCACTAATGGGATAGCTACTGTATGTTATGAATTACATATTAGGTACAGTATATAATACAAAGAATACTGTAAAAATAATGACACTGATACCCGATCATGAACATGAAGCTCACAATGTTGGGGCCGAAGCATAGTACTGCGTGACTTGAAGGCAGCACAGAAAGTGTTGGAAAGAGCTCAATAGAAAGAACGGAGTCTTTGAAAGGCTGTGTTGCCAATTCCACTGTTGTGGAACAAAAGCGGAAGCTGCCATCAGAAAAAAAGCAAGACCGAAGAGGCACACGTGTTTACTTAGTCTTTGACTTGAACTTTTTCCCAAAGGCCCGTTCCAGCTCAGGGACGGACAAAGTGAGGGTAAAGGAGCCATCGGATTCTGACCTGACAACCCGAGCTTCAAAACGAGAGGAGGAGGAAAAGTTATGTGTGGAAATACGAAGAATTTTGTTGCATATGTACCACAGGCAGTCTAAAATGGATGGCTGGATGGATGAGTGGATAGCAGGTCAGCAGGACCAAGTAGAGAATATATTTTGAGCAACCCTTTGACTAAAATACGTTAACACTGAAAATAAATCCAGTATGTGTTACTGTGATCAATGTTCTGAACTTCAAGATCTCTCCAGTGGTTGAAAAACAACTATAAATTCAACAGGTGCAAGTGCAGATGGCCAATGAGGTAACGCTTCTCTCAAGTACAGTTTTTTTTCCTCTAGTGCTGATGTAATCATTTAAATAAAAATGGTTGACTGCTTCAGCTTTCAGAGTGTAGAGACCGATGATATCACTCTGATTTCATCTGTTAGCATCTGATCAAATTAAAGAATAGGAAAATTAAGTGCAGATAAATTGCTAGCTTTGGTGAAATATAACTATTAACACTGCCAAATGCACAATTTTATTGAGTGGTTGTGTAACCTGTGAGGTCACAAACAGGATTAAAATAAAAGAGCTTTACACTTGAATGTCTGAGGAGTGGCAATATAGCATCAATGTATTGTTTGCTAAAACATTAGCTACACACACAATCTACAAAAAGGAGAGTATTTGGGTAAAAATAAAAATAGATTGTGTTGCTTGGTAAGGAAGTATAAACACAGAAAACCAAAGAACACAATTCCACTTAATTATGAATGAGCAACTTTTATAAATCTTTGACAATCAACATTTATTTTTGTTTTTTCTAATTTAAACTGTGCTAAGCAGTACTTTACTTTCCTCTCTGAACCACCAGTAATCATAGGCAACACGTTCCCTATGGTGAATTAAGGTTCATTTTGAAGCTGGCCTTCACACTGCATTTACATGTGTGCGTAGACGTGTGTATAAATTTGTGAATTTCTTACCAAGGTCATTGTTGTTCATCATGGCGTTGGAGCCTCGGAGGCGCGGGCCCTGCTGGGTGAAATGGTAGCCGAACTTCAGCAATGTGGTATTTTTCTCCAACATGCTTGCAATCTCCATCTCCACCTTATTGCCTAATGGCTGGCTCTGGAGATGAAAGGTACAAATCGTTTCTTCGAGCAACTATTTTATATATTTGCCTTAAGAGAGCAAATTCAAAATCATGGTCAAGGTTAAGGGCAATAAGTCATGACAATGGCAACTGTCTTTATTTGTATATTACAAAAGTGGACTAAACATGGCATGAATATGAAACGATAAAAATACACTAAAATACAAAAAGAGTAGATAAATATTATTAGATAAATCAAGTAGCACAATTACAGTAGTTTAAAATGAATGAACATTGTTGTTGTGCAAATTGTAATGTATTATAAATGTTCACATTCATGCACTTTTAGCCATGCTTTACATCAGTAATTGGATGTGACATTAACACAAAATAGTGTCGCACAATCATCCTTGTCACCAGAAAACTTTAAAAATCATGTTCTCTTGCCGTCAATGCATACTTGCATTGTTGGGCTGTGCAATAAATTTAATTAATTTGTTTAATTAGTCACTTAAAAATTGACTATTTGAAAATGTGCTCAGTTGTGATGTTGAGGTTGTGAGACAGTGGCAGAATGTTGGATGAGCAGAGGATTTTTTTTTTTTTTTTTAAAGATTCAACTTTCTTTAAAGATATATTTTTGGGTCTAATACATTGATTAAAATGAATTAAAACCGTCCCTGCGATCAGCTGCCAACCAGTTCAGTGTGTACCCCGCCTCTTGCTCAAAGACAGTTGGGATTGACTCCAGCACACCCACAACCCATGTGAGAATAAGCCGTCAAGATAATGGATGGATGAATGGATGTACAGTAATTGTCCAGAATGGCTTAAAAAAAAAAAAGTAATTATTGGCCACATCGCCCAGCCATACTGCACAGACAGCCTTTATTCAACTCAATTCAAAAGTGTCCCATTTTCCAGGCATGACAGGTCAACCCAAAATTTAATTCAGCGTAAATCAATTCGTCATGCCTGGAGTGCAAGGCAAAAGATTGATGTAATATAAAATCTTTTGTTATGTTAATGTTATGTATGTTACATGAGAATAGGAGCAGCACTAACACAATACACAACACAATTAAAATAACTATATGATGGAGGGTTTTATCTGTATGGATTTTAAGTTGTACTCAAATATATATCAAGATATCATACAGGCCTAGGATGAAGTGAATGAAAACATCCATTCTGTAACATGTTGCACATATCCGTAAAAAAAACAAAAAAAAACAAAAACAAAACAAACAAAAAACAAAACAGCACCATAGAACCACTAAATACAAAATACGCAGGAATCACAACACTTGGCCAATCTGGCTATGTAATTGCACAAATCATTGTTTGATGCAGCATTTTGGTTGTGAGTATGATATACTTTAAGAAAAGTGCTGAAGAAATATTGATTTTGAACTGCTTTAGATGGCACGGCTCAGTTTTGTACCTGATTGTCAATCTTGAGCTCCAGTAATGTGGTGTTGTACTGCAGTGACTCAATGAGGGCAAGGATTCCAGTCCCTGTTATAAAGTTGGACTCAACATTCAGGCTCTTCAGTGTCGTGTTAACCTTGAGCATCTCCGCCAGGGCCTGATAACACACACAGCACGCACAATTAATCATCTGTTCTTTTCTTTGGCAGCATTCACACGTGTACCCTTCCTATGGTTTCCAAAAGTCAACAAATTACGCGAGCATCGAAACATGGAATCTGCGTGCGTGTTTTGCTTTTTCTCACGTTTTGTGTGGGTTTCATTGTGGAAATTTGACATTTTAAAATAAGTCGTCTATTTCAAAACATTCAATCCACTATTGTTTATCTGTGGCTACCGTTTATTGAAAATGTATACAGTATTTTTATTATTTTTCGTCTAATAAAATCCATATTTACGTTCCCATATGAACGTAATAGAGCAAACATATGATACATTCCAAAGGAAAAAAAAAAAAAAAAACCCAGAATGTACTTACAAATGCTACAGGGTCATTGCTTCTGGTTCCAACAATACTGAACCTTTCCACCACCGTGTTCTCAATCAGAGCCTGAGCGTACGCCTTTAAAGTCGGGATGGGGATATTCTAAAAATAGATCAAATGAAATAGAACCACAGTGGGAACATTACAGCTAACAATTTGCTATCAATAAATCAATGTGTCTTAAAACACTGTACATGCCCACACACTCACAGACACACTATGATACCTTGATGTTGTTGAGGTTGACCTCTACAAGGTCAGGGTCATTCCTTTTCATTCTTATGAGCGTGTCCTCCACGTCAGTTGAATTGGGCTCCTCATCGGGAACTGGTTTATACTGGGTGGACTGGATCACGCCTGCGACACACTTAAAGTTACTACAACCTTTAAGTATAGGAACACACCGCAGTAAAACACCAACAGAGACCACAAAGACACTAAGAGTTGGGCTTTCAATAGGTGAATACATACATATATATATATATACATATATATATATATATATATTATATATATATATATATATATATATATATATATATATATATACACACACACACATCCATAGCCATCAAGAGGCTATGAATATGGGAATTTCATCCAATCAATCAGATTTGACAGGACCCACCATAATCTTCTGACCATACGGTGAGATATTTGCAATGGCTACATATACAACTTGAAAGGAAAACATACATAATTGAAGTCTTCAAGCATTTCCTTCATTACTATGTGTATGTGCCAAAGAAAGCATAGCATTCTGTGCTATTCATGGTTATACAGTACTTTAGTTTCCCACGGTCAGTTGTCACATTGATGAATGAACCACCACATCAAACTGAGGTGAACAGTTTTACGAGTACATCAATCTGGCATTTAAAATAGGCTTCGTATTGCAAAATAGGGACATAAAGAGATTGAAATGTGATTTTCTAGAAAAGCAAATAAGAAAAATGGTGTCGCACCGAAATCCACAGTATTTCTCAAACAAAGTTTGCTACAGAACAGAAAGAAAGCATAGGAAATGAACTGATTGTTTGCCCCACTCCCCCTCACAATCTTCGGTAATGATCTTATTTAATGAGCTGTCAAATTCCCTTCAACAGTTTACTTGAACAGGGAGACTATTAGTAAAAAAGAAATAACGTATTCACATTGTTCAATTTCTATTTTTCTAAAAACCTTGTGTGTGTTCAGAGAAACACTTTAAATGGTGTGTATGTGCGTGTTACATACTGTTAAGGCCTTGCTTGTTGACTATGGTGCTGCTTGCCAGAGCTTCATAGTATTGCTGGTTACTCATCAGAGTGTGCATGCCCAGGATGGCTGGGAAAGGAAAGGATTGCAGACAGGGTGGAGGTCATCAACAAACAGTAAGCAGGGACAAATTAAAACATGAACTGGAACACAAGACCAGAGTCATATAAAAAGTGCATTGACATGCTCACTTGACCACCATGCGAAAAAGCTGAGAACGAGATATATAGACACATATATAGTTACTGTACAAGTAAGTCAAACAGAGAGGTTTGTATCGCGAGGTAAGCAACTTACTCAGTGGTTCTCAAAGTGGGGTCCGCGGCCTGACTGCAGTGAAATAATTTTGGTGTTTTGGAACTGATTTAGTCCATCTTTTAACAGTTAAAGATTTGTGCCTTGTTTGGTTTAGACTTTGTTTTTGGCGCCGCCTCTGGCCGCTGTTGATAGTGCATTGATGGTGTTATGGTATGGATTTCTGTGTAATAATTAATGACACAGTGTTACTTGTATGCAACCGCTGTAAATGCTTAGAATACATAAAGATAAAACATTAAAATGATTGGCAAATATTGGCCATTAAGTCGATTACTTTGGGCCAATGTTTGAAGGGCCATAATTGACTAATTTAATCAGACGGCTGATTAATTGCTCAGGCCCTACTATTACAACTACTAAATATAAGTGGGCGATCCCTTGAAGCCCTGTTTCCACCACCATTTCCAGGAACTACTTGCAACTAAAAAGTTCCTGTGCCCTATTGTGTAATACAGCTTATTTATAACTTCCTGTAAATCATAGGTATCGATGTCCATTCCTAGCGGGCTAGTATCCTGCATCTTTTCCAGGTATCTCTCACCAACACACCTCATTCAAATGATTAGAATGATATTCAAACTCCTGCTTATCTTGCTTATGAGATAATGATCCAATCAGGTGTGTTGGGGAAAGGCACCCGAAAAAAATGCAGGATACTGCCCCTCGAGGACTGGAGTTTGACTAACTATATCTATAAATATCTATAAATATTTATATCTATAAATCTGTAAATCTTGATGTAATGTTGGTTGTATAATAAAGTAATATGATAGGAATATGATAGTGAGTGACAAAAAAAAATCAAATTTTCCATAGCTGCAAATAGCATGCAAAAATTAAACTTCTTGGATATGTACTCAATCACAGTCATCTGTGCAGAGCTTGAGCAATGTCTCTATTATTTTCATGCCAATACATGCATGCAAGCTGCAGATACCCTGTATAGTGCCCAGCTAACAATGATCCAGCAGAGGCGGAAGAAGTGAGGGGGTGATGAAGAGGAAGGGTGATGGGGTGATGGAGGGAACACTAAGGGGGAAAGGAGAGGAGTTAGCTGGAAAGGATGAAAATCTCAGCTGCTAGTATGGGAAATCATGATGGGCTCCATATTGAATGGTTAAAAACATTAAATGAAATAGCATTAATTATGAAATACTAGTATTTAAATGAGAGGTGTGAGAAAAGAAAAACTAATATAATATGCAGAAATAGCTAACGGTATTACGCTGCATTGTGCTAACAGGAAGTTTATCGAATTTGTTACCTGCTATATCGCAAAGTTCAGCATCGGTAGCACTAGCAAGTGCTTCTTCAAGCTCAGGCTCCAGGGTCACATTCTCCATAATGGGGTCCACCATCTTTTTCGGCACCCAGGCCTTCCCTGCACAAGAAAAGCATGTCTATGCATCCATCACTTATCTCATTCACGCTCATATTAATGCCTATGAAAGAGGTTGTCAGTATTTGGCCTCATGGACAAAAAAAACTGTTTCCACTTAGTAAGTGTAAAGACGTTTGTGTGCGTTTGCAGCCTGCTCTGTCTAACGTCACACTCTGTTCTGTTGTGTTCAACCTCTGCCAACTTGTGTTTGGATTGCCATGTAAACAGCTAAAAGGAAAAAATAGACACTTTCAGACTTCAGTGGCGCAAGCCTGCTTTGGAAGAAAATGGATGGATGGACAGAGTGCAAACATAAAGAGGAAGCTTAATTGCCAATGGTACGGGACGTATCGTTACATAGCCATAAAATTTGTCATGGGAGTGAATGTATGTTTAATTCAAGTATTAGGTGAAAATCCATAATATTATTACATGTAATACACCAGGGATTCACACGTGCTTGCTCGGTGGAGATATTTATACAAATGCAACGATTTGATGTAGGCTAAAAACACCGTCACAGAATTTCATAATGGTGTCCTTCTAGACTAGATTTTCATGTGCAGCTAAGAATCACCCTTCTATAACCAATGGAACTTTGAGAGGTAGGCTTTTGATTTCAGATAGTCAAAAGCTTTTGATTTCAGATAAGGTCAAAAGCGTTTAATTTTAAGAGGAATAAATACAGCAATACATAACAATGTTGCTAGGTTACCTCTCTTTTCCCCAGTGAAAGGGACCAGGTCTTCCCTATCTGGATGTTCTTTGGCTTGTTTCTCCAGATGGGCCAGTAGGTCGTCTCTCTGGAACGTTCCAGTGGGCGCTTTCTTAGTCTGGTCCTTCTGACGCATCCCGGCAGGCAACAGCGCATTCTAGTCAACAATGAGAATGTACAGCATTCTAAACATTGGTACACTACATTTTTTTTTTTTTAGCTATGATGTTACCATATTAATTTGTTGTTGTTGTTGTTGTTATCAGGTTTACTGTCGTCTATTTAGGTTCATCAGGTTGCATTTAAAGTCATTTAAACTGAGGTCTGTGGATCAGGAACCTTTTTTTAGGCCAATGGTGATGTTTGTCAGAAAAAAACAACAGAGTATGAATAATCTGATACAGATTACTAATTAATCAACTGATTGTTTTTAATGAGATTGGATAAAATAGCATTTGTTTCTTCCCAAGTGCATTTCTATAGGTATCAATTACAGTATATGTGGATTTTCACTACTCATGGCCGGTGTGGTAATTATTCGTCGTGAACAGCAATAGTCAACACCAAATATATTGTTTAAAAAATAAAAAAAAATCTTTTGGTTCCCAGAAAATGTTGTGTGGCGCAATAATGATGTTATTCATGTTTTATGCGTTTTTGTTACTACTAGTTGAATGGCTGTCATATTTAACACATCTCTACTTAATTTACGTTACATGTGTATTTTAGGATTTTTTTATTTTTGTAAATAAACTGTGACTTTACATTGCATGTAAATTAGTGACATAAAGTTCAATTCTTTACACAACTTCATTGTATTGTTCACATGATCATTGCTTGCAAAAATTAAGATTTGCTTTTTTGAGTGACTGATTCGCAGAATGAGCTTTTAAACCAATTTAATTATACAGTATATACTTAGGATGCATGTTTTTTGTGTAATAAATAATGACAACAGTGTTCCATGTCTATACTGTAACTAGTGTAAATGGTTTACTTAGATAAAGGTGAAAAGTTAAAGTAATTGGTAGGTATCAGCCGTTAGCCTGATTATTTATGGCTGATGTTAGAAAAGCAATAATCAGCTGATTTTATCGGCCACACAATTAGCAGGTCAGGCTCTGGTACTCATTTAATACCAGCTATTTTCAGACACTCCTTTACCCTAAAATTTGATGTAAATTTGATGTAAATATGTACCAAGGATTGAATGTCTGGGCACTATAAAAATACATATTAAACATAATTGGTAATATTGTACTATACGCTATAGACTCACTGGAGATTGAGATTAAGTTTTTGAAAATGCATAAGAATGGCCCTTTCAAAGCTTTTCCAATTTGATTAACACCGCCTGAAAATGATTGTGCTTAATCTTAAAAACCTGTAATTGTGGTTGTAGTATACAGCAAGGTACATTGCACAAAACTGAGCTATGCTTACCTAATGTCATGTCCAGTGAGTTTACAGTATACGCTATACTTGTGCACAAATGTGGACAGAGAAAATTCCCACAGTTTTCCTGCGTCCCATTGTTATTTTTAACCGAAAGGCCCATTTAAAAATGAGCTCTGACAAGCTCTGCTTATAGCTTGATATCTTATCTTTGCTCTCAACACTTTATGGCCTCACTCTCTTCTCTTCTCGTGATTCATCTAGCCTTTTCAAGCTACCTTCAGCTTGCCTCCGCACGCCGTCAAAAGCACAGACGACAATAATGAACAAAATCTCTGCCGTCGTATTCAAGTGGGGCTTCAAATGGATTCTCACGGCACATAGCAGCATTTAAAGGAAAGCTGTGGTATATATCACACTGACACTGCCAGGCTTCTCATATCAGTTACATCACTCCACTGTGTTATTTTTAACGGTGTGAGACTCACTTGTTCTCTCTTCTCCAGTCTAACCGCGACTTCTCTGCTTTCACTTAAACAGTACACCTCAGTACCTCATCTGGTAAGCATTCACACAGCAGCCACTGGCCGGCTCAGATAGAGACTTAGTGAGTCTTAGCTGACACCAAAACATGACAACACCATGCAAGTCCCAGAGGCTGTCCTCAGAAATCCCACAGACACACTTCAGTACCTTGTACATCTTCCCAAATGTCAAATGAGGCATGCATACTGCATTAAATGATTTTCATACACAACCGGTTGTCTCAAACATGAAGAGGTTGGCTAAAATGCAGTATTTCAGCTAATGATTCATTCTCATTAATTCTAATGAGACCTCAACTTAGTGAACATCTAAAAATGATCAACTTGCCCTAATTTGGATTTTGTGTGTCTGTGTGCGTGTGTTTTTTCTTCAGATGCGTTGTGACTGCAGGAAATACAATTGAATGATAATGATAAAGGATGAAGAACAAGAATGCTACAAAAGATCTATTAATATGCAAATAATTTGACCAAACAGGTGATTACTTAGTGCTGTAAATGATCACTTATACCACATTTTAACAATATTTTTAGAACACTTGCCTCTTCTCTCTGAATGACTGTATTTCAGACATCCTCAGAGTTAATAGTTGTACCTCATTTGAGTTTTACTTCAGTTCAATTTAAACTGGTTAACTTTACTGTATGTTTGCATGTAGAGGCGAAGCAATTACCTAACAGCTAATCCTTTATTAAAGTCATTCATAATTATTTTGGATGAATTGTGAATATATTTCAGGCAATGTTTAAGATTAGATCAAATATTTGGCTCGAGTTGGTCTAACTCTCCACAGACTTGCCAACGTTGCTAGGAATAGATGTAGGCAGACCTGCTGGGAAGACTGCAGTGTTTTATTTTTTCAGACCAAAAGGGTACTCGACTGTTCCGTAATGGGTTATGCTCGTAAACTGGTGCAAAAAGGTACGTACGCACTTCCCGTGTTTGCGTCATAAAGTCCCCGTGGGCTACATAGCGTTGGCATAAGTCTGTGACACACAAACAAATGCGCAAGCACAAGGAATGATCGACATACAGTCATCCTCCACTTGTTCCATTTCGGGATTGAGGAGACGATTACAGCTGCTGTCACCGCTTTGACTCATGATCACTAACAGTATTACATACTGTACAGTATGCCAATTGCTGCAATGAAGCCATCAAAGACTGCAACTTGAATGTAGGACATTTATCTGCGTGGGCGCGTTGTCCCCAATTTACAGGCGAACAGGATCCTATCTCAGGTGGACTGGATCTATTCTTATTTACAATTCAGAGCCTTTAGAGAGCAAAACAAGCTTGTTTATAGGATGTGAGAGGAAGCTGGAGCTAGTGGAGAAAACACAAGCCACAGAACTTGTCCATTGTACTGCCCTCATTTTTGATTCAGTGAAGGAAAATTGTGCAGTACTTGTGGCACCATAAGTGAAGTTGTTTTGCTGTCTATTGCTGTGGTTGACAAAGGTTAGAGGCACTGCAGTGTACTGTCGTGGTGATGATTAGGGCTGGAAAAAAAAGTCAACCAAGTCTGGTAAGTCAACTTTAAAAATAGGTTGCCTTGAAGCTCTGCAGGAACAATTGTTTGCGCCAGCCTTTTCTACACGGACCGGTCTTGCAGACATACAGAGTTTTGCAATAGCAGCAAGGAAGAATGACTCCCCAAAAAATGATGTCACAAGTTTGGGATCATTTCCAATTCAAAAAGAGTGATAACGTAAAGTAATATTGTATTTTTTTTCAAAAAAGAACTGTACTTCAATAATGTTGTCATGTCTGCAAAGACCGCCTTGATGTATGGCTCCATTTCTCGTGTTGGTGCACCACATAGTGGCCAAATGGACGATTTTTTTTCTATGCTTAAAAACACTGATTTAGTATTTATTGGAGCTTTCATTAAAGACACAATTAGCACATGAAGCTTCCCAAAGAATGTTGTGAACTTTCAAAAAGCACTAGGGCTGTATTATCAAATGTCACCTGTCACTACAAACAATCTATTGTATCAAGATCGAAACGTGCCATGTCTACTCTGATAAAAACGACCTCTCCAGACCTCTTTGTAGCTAACAGGCAACTGCACTCTCAAGTTTACATCTGTAATGTACATATGGATATGTATTAATGAAGTAACTATTAGTTAGTGTTTGTTTACCTAAAAGATAGTGATGTCCTTCATGAAGCAATGAAGCTTTTCAGTCATTTGGTTTGCATTTGGCAGTGAATAGCACGTCTGCCTCACAGTTAAAGGGACACGAGTTCAAATCTACCTCGGTCCGGTCTTCCTGTGTGGAGTTTGCATGTTCTCCCCAAGCCTGTATGGGTTCTCTCCAGGCACACCCCACACTCCAAAAAAAATGCATGACAGGTGTACTGGACACACTAAATTGTCCTTAGGTGTGATTGGGTGCATGAATGGTTGTTCGTCTCTGTGTGCCCTGCAATTGGCTGGCAATCAGCGCAGGGTGTTCCCCACCTACTGCCCAAAGTCAGCTAAGATAGGCATCAGCAAGACTGTGACCCTTGTGAGGATAAGCGGCTGTAGAAAATGGATGGATGGATGTCTGTGCATGGTTCAAAGCTTCATGTTGTTTCATTTGGTCTATGGCTTTATCAAGAGGTCTATGGCTTCATCAAGAGGTTCGTAAGCCCATAGTAACAAACAAAAAAAGAGCGAATATGGCCAACGCCGATTAGTGTAAATTCTACTTCCTTGTAGAATTACAGCTTGCGGCTATATTGTTGGCCCATAATTTCAGCTCACCAGTAACGCTCTGTGCTCCCGACATGGTAGCAGCCTCCGCCAGCGGGAGGCTGACTGCTTGAAAAGTAGATCTAGGCCAAAAAAGTTCAGGCACACCTAGTTTAAAAGGTGTTTCTTAACTGTGTTGGCCCACTTGGTTTTATTTCATTACGAGAAATGCTCATGGGCCGCTGTATTGCCTCTGTTAATCCACAGTACACCACTGAGCACAGCTCACTAACAATATAACAAATGGCCCCACAGTTGGCACCCGACAACATCTTAAACACTATGACTCATCACAATAACAGAGCTGTAGGTGACGTTAATATGTTGAGTCAACGTGCTCCACAGTACTAGGGCCTGCATGACTCCATAACTCTACGGTGACGCTAGCAGCACACTGGCAGAAAGTAGACTTACATCAGGGTCCAGCTCCTCCAGTTCATCTTCTAACCGCTGCAGCTCTTCTTCGGAGAGCTTCATGAGGAGCTCGTCCTCGTCGATGTCTCTGTACTTCTCCATCTCCTTCCTCAACACTGACATGATGACACACCTGCTAAAACAAACACCAATGTCACAATGACATTGACCCAGGGCCAATTTAAACTTGACTTGACTCAAGGGCAGCAAAGGGTTCTAAAATTTGACAAAAGGGCCGGGCTTGGAGCAGGTGGACGGAGTGTTTTGATAATCTACCTCATAGTGGGACATCTGGAAAATTTGCTTTAATTTCAATCGAAAATTAACAAAAGCATTGCGTCCCATGTACTTAACCTTTTATGGAAGTGACTCTTCCAATGACTGAAAATTAGATGAACAAAATACTTTTTTTTTTAAGCACTGATCGTTCCAGAATCCTTCAGGATATTTACACTATCACTCTCCTCATGACTGATAAATTTTTTTCAAGGTCGGCGGGCTGGATTAAAGCACTCAATGGGCCGCATATGGCCCCTGGGCCGTAGTTTGTCTTTGGGATTTGCTGCGCAACATTTGTGTCATGGGTTCTTTGATGGATGAACGGATGGTCTGATTGGTTATGCATTCAAATACAATAAATGAGAAATAACAATGAATGAACATATAAACGTTTAAAATTTTGGCTTGGATAAAGTGTTTTATACTTAGTGGGGAAAAAAAATCAAGTTGATTATACAGTCATGTGTGGTACATAGCGCACAAGCATGAAGCAAAGGGCGCAGAGGAAAAAAGGGATGTTATCTTACCGTAGGAAAGGCTTTCAAAAGAGAAATACAATGTCAGATGAGCAGCTGGGACAACTCCACATCCGTTGTGAAGGCTGAAGAATAATATCTAAAAATGGAAACATATCAGTTGGGGGGAAAGTGCATTTTGTTTATTGCTACTCATCAGTATATCAAAAGAACAAATGTTTACCTTTCCCTGCAAACTGAGACTGTATTGACCTGCAGAAAGGTAGAACGTTTACAGAGAGCTTAGGCTTTACTATCAAAATCACCTTTTTATTTTTCATTTGACCAAAATTTGGGTAACATTGGATCTTCAGAAAATTTTTTCTCTCGATCACCAACAAAACACATTTTGGAGTACTGATAGCTAGCAGGCTGCTACTGTAGCTAGGCTAACAAGAAGCCATCACATTATATATATATATATATATATATATATATATATATATATATATATGCAAAAAAATAGTGAATATAGAACCTGTGGGTGCCGAGCCGCGAGTATGCCAGGGTCCACCGCTTTTTGTTGTAATATCACAATTCACCACTAGATGACAGACTTAGTTGTGCTATCTGCCACATATAGCGCCGAATACAACTTAAGTAGGCCTAGTTAAGTAGTATTTTTTTGCAGATTTGGAATGACGTACAGCAGTGTTTTTCAATCCCTGTGCCGCAGTGTTCCGTGGGATATAGCCAGAAACACTACTGGAAACAATGTGTGGTTGTCGGCCAAGGAAGTAGTATGTTGCAGCATAATAGTGTGATAAATACTCGTCACCAATAGACGGCAGCACAGTACTTTGAGGCAAGATCTTTAAGAGCTCTCTTTGGTTCCCGTTGATAAAAATTATTAGAATGATATTGATTGATTGATATTGATATTGTTTTTATAGCCTACAGGGTTCGACATTTTAAAATTTTCATCTGGTAGCGCGTCTTCAGATATGTCAGAGGAATAACGCGTGCCTTGACCGAACAAAGGTTGAAACAATGATAATAATGATAATAATCGCACATTGTGTGAGTTGATTTTTGTGAAAAATGCAAAAAAATGAGTTGGTATGCTGTAGAGAAGTTTTGTGCCATCCTTAGTTGTTTTTATGCAATTGGGCTTTATACACAAGAAACAATATCTCAGCATGTGGTTATTTTGTTTTTTGCTTGAAATCGTTTCGGTGGTGGGTTTTCTATACCTGCTTTGAGAAATGTAATGTGAAAGACAAAATGCTGTAAAAGCACATATTTTGTCCACATTTTTACCATCCATCTGGGAAGGAATTGTTTGTTCCTACAATTTAAGATGCCCATCTCTGCTCTAGTTAACATGAGTAAAAAAAGTAACTTAATAGGGCCCGCATCTAATGTGATATTTAATAAATCAAACTAGGTAAGAAAATAAACTTTTCTGGAGACAATGCTGCACTAAATAATTTCTATTTGATTATCAATGTTGCTCAGGCTGAATGGTGGGGAGGTTGAGACAAGTTTTCAAAAGCTAAATTGAAGAAGTGGGCTGAAATCCAAATAATGCTGTGGAAGAAGCTGACCTGCTCTGGAGATAGCAAACAGAGCTGAGCCTGTATTTATGCAGCTTTCCTAAAAGCTCTACAAATTGGGGTACAATGCACAAACTAACTTAGAAAAAAATAAGAGCAGTCATCAGCCACTGACTGATTAAAGGTGAAATTGTGTTTTACTTTCATTGCGCAAAATATTTTCTTTTAAACAAAATAAACGTAATGTTTATTAACTACAAAACACTGGCCTGTAAAGATCTCCAAAGAGTAGCCAAAAAAACTCTTCGCAGCTAATAAATCAACCAACAAAAACAGAGCAGGCAGCAGGACTTGTTGTTAAAATGTTGAGAAGACTAATCCTGCTCAGTGTCTTCAGACAGTCACAGCACATGATGTCAGCGTCATTAAAAACAGCAGCCTCACGCACAGTTACTTTATATGACAGCAGATGTGAAAGATTTCATTTTAGTAGCATTTCTTTCTGCCAAAATGCGCCAAAATACTAATCAAAACTCTCAAAACAAATAGCATCATTTAAATTATAACCTAGAAAGCAGAAGTTCTCAAACGGGAATATGTGAAGGCCACTTCAGGAGTACGTGAGATTTTAACAGGGTTTTTGCTGGTATCTGTAAATATAATGTGACGCTTCTTACTTTCATTACAGGAACAGTACATTTTTCTTTTTAAGAGCAAATTAAAAAAAAAAATGCCGCAACTTATTGCTTAACTATGTAATAGTGGCTCATTTGCAAAATGTTAAAAGAATTATACTGATGCGCATTGTCAATAGCAACACAGTTTTTTGGCGGACCAGTCAGAAATAAAACAGATTGCGTTACATGACCTTGAGTGGCTGAAATTACACATTGAGTTACCGCTACAAATGTAGTTCCAAAGTTTATTAAATCGAACATGGATTGAACAACACTCTTTTAAGGTTTCTCCTTTTTACAGCTGGGATATTTGGCTGAAAAAAAGAATTCAAAGAGAGTAGGTACATCATTGGAAAAAAAATAAGGTTAGAAACCACTGCTATAAAGCATTAAATGTGTGTTTTGTTTTTTGGTGTTTTAGGACATGATCTACCTGTATACATTTTACTGATCGGTCCAATACTAGCTGTATATAAGCATATTTTGCATTATTATCATAGAACTGGTTGACGAGAAAACCATTGGCACTATAATACAGGAAATGCGTTCTCATATGAAAAGATTGTGACACAATCTAATTTCCAATGTGAACATCGTCAAAATAGTAGTCAACTTTCTCAAACATTTGCAAGTATACGGATGAATCATGAGGGCAGAAAAGTGTGACCTTGCATGTTGCAAAAGGTCATCTATCTCCAGTATGTTGTGCAGACACAGTTGCACAAGTAGGTCACAGAAGAACTGATGGCCAACATGCCATCAGACAACTGTTACATCTCACAGCACTTGTTGACTGATCCTAATTATGCAAGGGTGTGCACTGCGCTACTCATACACGTTATATATTACTGAAACCCTTTTCAAACTTGTGCGAGGAAACCTAAAGGTTTTTGCATGGGCATTGATTTACCATCATGCAGTACGATAAAGATTGATGCAGTTTATCAATCCAGTGTTAATAGGTCAGTTTAACATAGTATAGAATGGAGTCCTAAGAGGGACACAGAAATGACGTCAAAACAAAGTGAACTGTCATCATCTCAAGTTATAAATTCGCAGAACTGCAATGACAACATTTATCTAAACTTGCACATTACATTTGTCTAAGACAAGTGGTAACTTTCCCCAAGTAAAGTCTTCCCAGGCAGCACGATTATTTTGCGTGTATTTACGTACCTCCTGCAGCGCTATTTATAGCCGGACGGTCCGGCTGGGTGACAGAAGCACCGAATACTTTGACCAGATATGGTTCCCTCAGAGCGGCGTGGAAAGGCGTCGCAGGCTGCCCCTCAACGGCTACACGAAGCGGGGATCGAACGCAAGACCCCTCGACGCCAAACCGTCCATGCCCCGCGGCGCAACTACACTGGGAATTGTTGCAGAATGGAGCGCTCTCGCAATTGTTGCCTCCCTGTCACCAGGTTTCAGTAGGAGGTTTGAAGAGGCTCGAAGTCATCTCCCGCAAAGGGCAAAGCCGAGAGGACCACCTCCCAACGTAAGCACCCCCCACCCCACCCGCACCGGCCGCATTGTCACTCGGGTGGTGACACTCAGCCCCTCATATTTAACAGTGGTGCATTGAGATATAAGTTTAATCCATTTCAGACCTACGCTCGTAACTCAAACGCTACCATCTCAAATCATCTTGAATTAAGCTGCAGCATCACTGAGCTAGCAACGCCTGTTTAATTTTAGCATGTCAGTGACGTTCATCAGTTTATTAAAGTGTTGCTTTAATTATAAACAACCCCTCAAAATATGTTGTCCGCAGTGTTGGGAGTAATGCATTAAAAAATAATTACATTGATGCGTTACTTTTTACTATAATGCCATAAAGTAATATATTACACAAAAATAGCAATACTTTTCAAATGAAAGTAATGCATTACAATGCATTTTTAACCTGAAAGTGGTGTGTGTTACTTTGAAATGGCAGTTATAAGTAATAAATGATGCATTAGTTTACTTGCCCAACAATGACTTGTCTTTTCAATTAGGGAGTGATGGCAAATCCAGGTCCAGAAGTTAAAACCCCTGCCACAGTTTGGCTGAAAGCACGTGTGGCTAAAGCCAAACTGTGGCAGGGTTTTTACTTTCTGGACCAGATTTTTCAATCTCTAGTGTGTATAAACAAATCAATGGCAACAGATTTCCCCCAAAAGCTGAAACTCATTATCAAAATATACTACCAGCAATCTTGAGGAGCTCACATGATGACAGCGATGATAGCATGTGCTGTAACACAGCACTGGTTATTCTTGAGTCGATCCCTGATCTATTCATCAATATAAAAAAAGAATTAAAAAAAAGTCACTGCTCAACATAAAACATTCGATTAATTTTCACCAGGACCTGTTAATAAATTTAATGCGACAAGTGGATGAGGTTCTTACTTTAGCTACTGCTAAATGCTATCTTAGCATTTGGCTTCATAACAGTTCAACATTACTATTCAATGCATGATCCAAACTTTTTTTTTTTTCCGCTTGGTCCCAGTGTAGTCAAATTTGGTTCCCCTGCACCAGCAATTTTAGTTGACCCGCTTTTCTGATTTTGTGTTTGTCATACGTTTCCATACACCCCACAACAGTTGCTGTATGGTGATTTAAATGAGTCTTTCAGTTGCTTTTTTTAAATGCCCCGCTGTATGAGTGGTCATTGAAGGCATCTCAAATCAGCCATGAACTTGTGCCAACTAGCACTTTTGCAAAACTCGTTAATAGACCTGAAAATCAATTGGCACAGCATACCTATCTGTTCCACATGGAGAACGGACTACCAAAAAATTCTACTTGCTATTTTACTTCTTTTTCAACAAGGAAGCAGGATAGTTCTAGTAACTGTACGACGTGAACATGAATGTAAGAAGTTTAAGTCAGAAGTTAAACTTCCCAAACTGAGGACTGCTGCTTTTTAAAAGGTACATCTGGCCACACTACAGCTGTACATAAGAGTGTTTTAGTACGGGTGATTCAATACTTTATAAATGTGACTGTCTAAAACAATTATGTCTGTTGAAATCATTTTTTTTTAAATGCTTGAGCAGAATCCATCATTAATTTAAAATGTGTGATAATGGGAAAAACAATGATAATGAAGATATAAACTTTTTTTTTAATAACACAAGATTTTAAAAACTAACAAAACTAAGGGGTCACTTTCGTCAATTCCAATGCAAATAAATCAAATATAACAAAACCCAACATTCCTAAGAGAGGAGTCAACCATGAATGTCTGCCATGAAGCAGTGGATCCAAATGTCCTGGTCTTCAACTTTGGTGTCAACTAAATACACTGTCAATTTGCGTTCCCACAGTTGCTCGACCTCAGACTCGTCTTGTACACTTTCGACGTGGGCCACGAGCGCTTGCTTCTCCACATGGTTCCTGAAAACCAAGGATGCCTCTTCTGACCACTGGCACTTTGGCACACCTGCAGGGTAGAGGACAAGTTGCTTAGTGTGAAAAACATAATTTGAATGAGATCAGGCACATTTGCAATAACAATTCAAGATTTAAGCGTTTTATTGTCATATGCATAGAAATAATACACAATGAAATTCTTAACCTGTTCACTTCCCCGAGCAAACCACATTCCATAATCAAGCAAATAATAAAGTAGGCAATAAAATAAAAACAAACAAAAAACAGTAATAGAGCAATAAGGGCAGCAATAATGAACCACTAATTTTTTTTTAAATAATGTTCTACATTTTCTATATTGTTGAAAACGTACAAATTTGGTTCTGCCACCCACTCTAAAAAGTATACAACTCACCTGCCAGCTGTGCAGTGATGGCCTGAAAAGGCAGCTGTCGAAATTCCTCAATCAGGGGTTGGAGGCAAGAGCTGCGAATGAGCTCGTGTTTTCCATTATCCAACTCGTAAATGGAAATCAAGCCGTTGGACAGAATGCCCTTCACAACTGCACGGTACCAACTAGGTGGAGGGAGTCAAAGATCAATAGTTAGGTGTAAAAAAAAAAATATAAACATACTGTATTCCCTGCAATGGTGCAGAACTCAAGCAACTACCTTTTGTCTATTTTGGCTGCATAGATCTCTCCAATCTTGATGTGCTCAACTGTGGTGCTCACAGTCTGGTTGTAATAGAGCATCATCTCTCCCATCAACACGACCAGTTTATGCAGGTCCTGCCACGGCTGCAGCACAAAGTAACCAGGGTGGCAAGCAGTTGGTACATGGACATCCATGTTCTGACCAGGCTGAAAAATACAGCACAAAAGGAAATGTAATATTTAAGTGATGGTGAATGAATGGTTGGCTATATACTCTTTGAAGATCATGCTGTTGTTCTGTTATGCTGTGGTCCGAAACAACATTTGTGTTATGCCCGAATGTAACAAAACATTTCACCTTTCTTAAACCCAATCCACATGTTTTGCATTAGAAAAACATCAAATAAAAATGCCTCAATAAAAATGTACCAAATGAATTGAGGTCTCAAGTTTCAATATATTCAAAAACGTGATGCCTTTGTTATTAGGTGTCCTGACAATTGTTTTTAAGTCCTTAAATTGAGTTGAGCTGCTCTAACGTCACAAGAACGTTTGATTACCCCGATATTGATTCTTTGCAAAACTTTCTTCTACTCCAATTATACTAGAATCATGTCATTCGTAATTGGATAAAATTAATGACGATTCATTTGTGTAAAAAAACACACTCATCCTCATACGCACCATGGGGAGCTTTAGCGGTGGGGGCATCGAGGTGGTTGTTTCTGCTGAAGATGAGTCACTTACATAATTTGGGCTGCTCACAACCAATCTCTTGACCGAAGCACTGCAATCTAGAGATTGCAGAAACACAAAACAGAAGGAAGCATACAAAGAAATTGCTTAAATTGGCTGGAAACACGGTTATTAATTTTAGTGCACATAGTAGTTTGTTGATACTAATGTGAGCTTGTTAATGTCCACACTACCAATGGCTGTGCAGCTTTTTGTGCTGTTGAGTGTTTGCCACACTTCTGCGTTGCTCAACTTGTGGTTGATGCTTTGGTGCACATCTTCGTGGTCAGAATTAACAAATAGATGCATGTGCACAAGTGTACCCTCTTTTTGCTCCTCTAACATCAAGATCTATAAAATTTAAAACAAACAAAACAGGTGAATACATCCTTGAAGACCCAGAATAATGGGCTCTCCCTTTCCAATAATTAATAATACAGCACATAGAGTTACTTACACCTCATCTCCCACATAGTAACACCTGTCCGGGAAATACTCGCTAATATGTAGCTTACCTTCATTTTACAGTCAGCAACGCCCAGGACAGCAGTCTTCAACCATGAAACAACTTCTTGGCTCCATTCTCCCTCAGGAATGGCCACACCAGCCAGCCGACATCTGATGGCCTGAGAAAAGTGTTCATGAGCACCAGAAATGCTACTGATAATATAGTTTGGACCAGATTTTACCCCAAGACAAACACATCTTTTATGAAGCATTCTGGTTCTTAAATGAAGAACTGTTCACATTTTGAATACATAAAAGTGTATGTGTTCAGAAAAGTTCTTTCATTATCATGAATTGCAGAGGCTTTGCACTTCCTCAGAGAGAAGCCTTCCTGTAAATGGAAGAGAAAAAACTTCTCCATGGAGACAAACCTGCGGCGGGATGCGGCTGAAGTCTTGGATGAAAAACAGGGGTAGCTCTCGAAGTTCAGTGACCTCAAGAGTTACCGTTACACCCAAATCCATCAAGAGAACTTCAACGACCCTATTGCCATGAACGTTAGTTACCTGAAAACAAGGACATTATAAAAGTATTTCCTCAAAAAGAAACATTTTTTTTTATTTGGTTGAAACCCAAAAAGTCAAATCAAAAGTGATAATAATGGACTAATGAGCTTTATCAAATACAGACAACATGGGTACAATTTCTCAATTGTTTACTTTAACCCCTTCCAACTAATGACATTGACATTAGGTGAGGCTATGTGACATCTGCAAAATACATTCAGCTTGGAAACACATCAAGTTATGATAAATCAATGGAATAAAAGTGCTTTTAATAGAATAGAATGCAGGATAATAGAAAAGGGGCATACCTCTGCTCTGCACCATTTGTCTTTGTAGCAGGTCACACACATCTTGCCATTGAAGGCTTTGGAAACCAAGTACTCAGATGTCATCTGATTGAAACAAATAATCAATTCTTAAATTTAAATACCGTGTTGCAGATAATTTGAGCAGGTGTTTCTTCCAAAACCACATTTGCAGAGGCTCTAAACGAGAGTCCTGGAGCTAACTTAGCTGTCCTTTAGTCAAGGCTGACCTACCAGGGAATGAAAAAATGCTTTTGTTTCCTCCAACAACTTGCTGAGTCTTGCAGTTCCTCTGGAGGGCAGCTGGCAAAAGATGATGCCATCTGTGGAGATATTTGTGACCCATACATCCTTATATGTAGAACTCACCTAAAGGCAAGAGATAAATGACATTAAAGTCTGAAAAACACACAACAAAAAAGTGCTGACACATTTTTACATTCTTAGTCAAGGGCATTGCTACACAGAATATAACAATAAATCTGTCTAGTTTAGGCTATTTGTAGACATGCTGCAGATTAGGCATGGGATGAAAACCGGATTCGCAATATATTGTGGTTTTAAAAGCTGTAATTTCAATTCTGTGATATTTTTGCACAAGGTTATCATACTGTCAGAATATGATATCGTTCCATGCCTCATGCAGAATGCTTTCAAATCTGTTTACAATTGTAAAACTCAACAGAATTGAACTGTCAATAACAACAAGATTAGATATGGCTTACAGTTAAGGGGTTATTCATGGTTTTGTCCTGCAATGCCTTTAAGCAGACAGAGTTTAAGTTGATGTCATCATCTTCTGAGGTGTCGTAAAGCAATACTTCAGGCAAGTCAGTGAGGTGAGTAGAACCTAAAATCTCCATGAGCAAAATCTTTCCATCCACAAACTTCTCCAAGGCAGACAACACCAAAGGATGAGAGCTGAATGGGTCTAAACCTGAAAAGATTTGAAAATGGTGGCGCACTGACCAAACACTGAGGTTAAATTTATCCATGTTTCATCAATGAAAGCATTTGGAAAAGTAAAATATATTACGCCTCATTTATTCAACAAAGCAACATAGAGCCTAATTGTCTACTTGCACTTACTGTATCCATTTTTGAAACCACACCAAAATTGTTACATGCACTCCTTATACTGATGATGGTGGTTGTGTCAGATCAATGTAAATCACCACACACACCAATGGTGCACAAGCCATAACCTTATATAGACAACAGATGTACTTGTAAGATGGAAAATCTTAAAAATTCTCTGTGAATGTTCAATCATGTATATACCTGCCAGCCTAACATTAGTGGCTTGGAAGGGCAGCGAAAGGAAGTCATGGTGCAAATGAAAAAGATTTTCTCTTGGGGTCTCAACAGAAAATCCATGGTCCACATAGTAAACCTGGTGAAAGGGCAGCAAAAAAAAAAAAAAAAAAGTGTCTCTTTGCAGTGGCTTTATAAATTTCCATGCATTTAAAAAGGCCACTTGAGGCGCCTCCAGTCTTATCAATATTTTAATACCTTCCTATCATCATCATTGTTAACTTTGCACATCAAAAGCAAGCAAAAAACCTTTATAGTTAACCAAATAGGTTACCTTGGCACTATTGCGGGTCAAATCAGTGACCTGGGCTCTGGTCACTTCACTGCCATTTTTCTCCTTAACTGCTACCAGCTGACCAACAGAAAGCTCAGAGAGAGACTGGAGGTTGGAGTTTTGTTCATAGAAAGATTGCATAGAATCCTCCAATGCCTCCTGAGCTTTGGAGTAGCCCTCGCCAACATACCTGTACAGGGAAAAGACACTCTTTTCACATAAAAAAAAATAAAATAAAATTCTGATTCACCTTGTGTTAATTTCTCTGAATCAGCTCTGTCTATCTTAACAACATAAGCGCACGGTGAAAACTTTTTTTTCTTTTTTTTTTACTGCTCCGCATTACTTTGTGACCTTTTCATGTTTATTCAGAACTGGTTGTTAATTTACAATAGCGGTTCCTTTTTTTCCGTGATGTACTCCCCCCACAACAAACCAGCAAAAAGCATTTTGAGTTTACAAAATCAAAAAAATATTTAAAAGAGTGCAGTCTGATTTATTAAACTTGACAACAGTTTTTTTGTGGTATGTCGAACTAATCCAAACGAAAAACTAATAACTTAAAGATTTGCGCACACAAAAAATGATCAACTCAGTGTTGTCCTTTGGTATCATAGTAAATATTCTCAAAAATAATTACATTCATTTGAAATATAATTTGCCAGTTTTTATTCAACTTTTTTATAACGGGGAGACTAAATGTTTATTCTAGTATAATGAAATTGAATAGGACGACAGTGGCAGAGTGGTTAGCACTTTTGCTTCACAGTTAAAGAGACCCAAGTACCCTCCTGTGAGTTTGCATGTTCTTCCCATGCCTGTGTGGGTTCTCTCTTGGTTCTCCGGCTTCCTCCCACATTCCAAAAACATGCATGGCAGGTGTATTGGTCACTCTGAATTGTCCTTAGGTGTGATTGGATGCGTGAATGGTTGTTTGTCCCTGTGTGCCCTGCGATTGGCTGGCAAACAGTTCCGGGTGTCCCCCGCCTACTGCGCAAAGTCAGCTGGGATAGGCACCAGCAAGCCTGTGAGGCTGCGACCCATGTGAGGATAATCGGCTCTAGAAAATGGATGGATAGGAGGATGAATTTGAATAACCTAATGAAAATAATAATTTTATGAACTTGTATTTTCCTCAAAAACTTACATAATTTAATTACAAGTGTAAAAAGATTTTTGCTTGGATACTTTAAAAATATATTTTAAAATCTCACATGACCCCTGGACTGGCTTCACATAGCCCTGCTTGAGAACCACTAATGTAAGGTATTAAATTCAACAAATACATTTGGGTAAAAACTGCGGACCTTTCAAAATAACAGATAACCTACAAATAAGTTAACATTTATTGACAAAATGTATTTTTATTGATCATGTAATTTATGCAATACTAATGTGTGACATACCTTATGGTAACTGCATTACTGCTTTTGGTGTCAGTAACCAGCACAGAGGGGTACTGCACTGAAGGATGAACGAGACAGGCAGGAATTACAGGTCCAATAACAGCCAGACCAGACGGTAGTTGGTGACTGCTTGTCTGATCAGTCTCCTCCAGATTTACTCTTATGGGCTTATACAGGATGGCCTGGTGATCCAAATAAAAAAATAAAACCATCAATAGTTTCTCTCCTTACCTCACCATCAAATTACTCCAAAAACAACCTGGTGACATCGTGCATGAATGTGACGTTCCAAATGCCCTCTAAACGACTTACCTTCTTGTTGTCATGCAGAATAGGGTATTCCACAGTGCATAGGTCCGGAAGGAGAGGTAATTTCTCCATAACATGCTCAGGGAATGGGGCCTTGTATGCCTCCATGAAGAGTTTGGGCAATGCATGGACCCAGAGCCCATGACTGTACTTGGATAACAGTTCCTTTATTCTGTTACACACATCAGCTGGCAAAAGAGCTGCACAGGACTTAACGGCGGGACAAGTGGAAGGAGCAGCGTTTGGTGACAATGTGAACTTTTGTGGTGGTGAATATTCAAAAGTATGGCAGGGAGGATTTGAGGTAGGAGAGTTAGTTACTGGAGGACATTCCCATGTAGATGCCAAAGGGCGAGAATTTTGTTTTGGGTTGACAGTAGTTGTGGCAACATTACTTGAACTGACTGCATGTCTACTGCACAACTTCTGTGGTGCCGCTAAAGGTGTCAAATGATCAGTGGGCTGTGAAGCCATACAGAGGCCTGGCTTAGCTTTGGCTTCTATGCTGACAAATGTAGGTTTTGGAACTGGGGACACTGGAAGTTGGTCAGAAGTAGATCTCTGTGAGGAATTTAAGGTGGACATAGTGCTCGAGTTGAAGGAGAATTTTGCGGGGTCTTCAGACAGGCTGCTTCTGCGAGTAGTTGAGGAAGGCAGAAGAGGGTAAACCAGGCTATCACCTCTGTTGCTGCCTGATTTTTCTACCTTTAAAGACAAGAGGACCACATACAGTATATTGAAATATTGATTAATTTCATTAAAATCAGACTAAATTTTGAACAAACAAGCCTTTGGAAATAAAACACTGATAAGTACCACAACACATTTATACACTCACCATACAAATGTGTGTCCACTTTTCCAGGTCATTGAGTACCTGAGAGGGGAGCTCTTGATTGTACATTTTGATGAAGACACTCGGCAATTGAGACATCCACAGCCCAGAGGAGTACTTTTTCAATAGCTGGATTAATCTTCTCTGCACCAAAACCTTGTCATTCTGCATTAACTGTGTGTAGAGAGAATTCTTAACCAAATCACTTTTCATGCATCCTACAGGATGAAACTTTTATTTTATTTTTTTTATTTAAAAAGCTCTCAACTATATTGGTAACTCAATTCAAGGTGTCTTAATCTCTTTGTTCCTTTCATGCACTCCCAAACAATGTCAATCAAAACTGTACATTTAAAATGTAAGAAAATACGGCTCTTGCAAGATTCATTTTAAACCATGGCATAATTGAAGAAAATTGTTTTAATCTGTAAATTAAATGTTGTTTGAATCCAAATCTCTTTCAATGTGTAGTGTGAGTTTTAAACTTCCAAAACAGATGGTAGAAAATGCAAAGCAAAACCAAGGAAAGCATTTTCTGTACCTCGGAGCTGTGGGATCTGTAGACTTGTTCAAGTGGCTTTTCTGCAAAAAAATTAACAAAAAAATGGATACCGTACATCTCCTAGTAAAATTCTAGTTTTTTTCCCCCTCATTTTCAACGCCCAAATTGGGGGGGGCTACTTATCATAGCATAGCTCAAAACAGACCAATTTTCCCCACATATCTGTGTTTAAATAACATCAATTTGAATGTTAAATAAGTAAAATTTTGTCATTTAAAAGGCTTAAAATAATAAACTATATCCCTAAATCGATACAGTGTGCATCCGTTTTAGTGTTTGCACACAGACATTGCGAAAATATACTTTTGTGGAAAGCCGCCTAATTGCCTCTTTTTGTCAACAACGAGGCTGTAAGGATAATTCTATCAACGGACTTTGACGCACAATATGAAAGGAAAGACTTGATTTGTCTCCTTCAGCCCTTGAACACATGTTAGCAGGTGGTGGGTGCAAAAATCTATTAAAGATCTATTAAAAAAAAATATACGAACCTTTCGGTTTTGGGGGAATTACCATTTTCTTGGGCCTGCAAAACAAAAATAGAATTAACATGCTTAGCCTTGCCAATAATTACATAATCTAGAGCAAAGAGAAAATGTAAAAATTCAATATGAAATGAATAACTAAGTTAAGAAATGGATAATCAAATATTTAACCAAATGTTATTTTACAATTTAAAGCAAAAGTTCAATGTAGCCAATGTAGTTCAATAAGGTGAGAAGCAACCAGAGATGAAGGTGGTAGATATCTCACCTGTCAGGGACAGTTGACCGTTTCAGAGCCGGTTGAGGAGTAGGCTGTCTGTGTTCTGTAGGTGGAATTACGCCTGCCTGCCTGCTTATAGAGGAGAACATTTGGTTATGCTGCTTTATTTATATTCCACAAACAGAAAAGTAACATTAACAAAACATTAACCAAAAGCTGTGTTTAGACTCATGGGGGCACATATTGTATAGAAGAGTGGTTCTGAAAGTGGGGTCTGCGGACTCCTGGGGGTCCGTGAAATAATTTAGGTTATAAATAAATTTTAAAAAAATTGTAAGAATCAATGTGGGTTCATTTCATTTTATATTAAATTGTAAAAGTACTCATGACTCTTCAATAAAGAAAAATTCAACCAGTTTGATATATATTAAAAAATGCAATCACTTTTAAATTTGTCAAAATGTGAATGATGTTTACATTTACTTGCTAACGAGGCGATGAAGTCAGCAAAGCTAAAAAGACATTTTATTTTATAACGCTGCTTTTGACTAAATATTTGGCAGTGACATGTTTGGTGGAAATTGTTATGAGGAGGTGTGTAATTTGCAGTTTTTATTTTATATACTTCAGTATGGCGGGAAAAAAAACAAGTATACTTGTTGTCAAATTAATATGTTGGTGAATACAAAGGTGATGTATGTTTGGCTAATTTTATTTTATTTTTTTTTACCTGCAAACATTTGCAAATGGGGTCCTGGGAAAATGTGCTTTCAGGGGTCCCTGACTCCAAAAATTTTGAAAACCCGTGGTATAGAACACATTATTGTAGGGTCATGTGCCAAATCAACACTCCCCCAAAAACTCTGAAAATTTTAACCAAGCCCATTTTGATGAAGCTTTGTGTACTTGTTGAAGGTGATGGCGCAATGCTATACCTCAAATTTTACATCAGTCAGAGTAGGGGTATGATCAAACATGTCTATAACATACATTTGAAGGTATGGATACTTTTTTTTTTTTTGCTATTAAACAAATAAAAATGTCTTAAAACATTGTTTTAGAGAACATGATGCATTACTTATTGAATGTTATTTTTTTAAATCAAGATTGCGTATCCACAACATCAATTTCAAGGTCAAATTATTGCTCAAAAGGTCATTTGATAATCTGGAAACGTTGTTGAATTTTATTTCCAACAATATCTCATTTGTGAACACCAATAGAATAGTTCCTAAGCTATAAGGGTTCAAAATGAAGACAGCCAAACCCCTTTTCGCCTAAAAAGTTCCTTTTTGGCAAGCCAAAACTACTACTACTAACATCTGCTTTGATTGACCTAAAATTTCAGGCAATCACTATCAATAAGTATACTAAGTTTCATTAAAATCAAATTGGCTTTAAAAACATTATTGGCTTGGCTTCCCCTGTTAAGTATAAAAGGGCTTTAAAAAACACACTCACATTAACTATGACAAAAACACAGAACCGACACATTTCCCCGCCATAAACTATTGAATGGTGCTAGCCCAACAGCATGTACCTGCATCTGATATCACCTGAGGCACTGAAGCCTCTGTAGCCACCATGTGGTTGAAAACGATTGGCTGGCCTGAACGCGCCGCCACCTGAAGGCTGCCGTAGAGAAGACGTTGGCCAACCTAAATGCAGACAGGCAGTCATTTGGAGCAAACAAGCAGAGATGGGAAATTCAGGCCCGCAAAGTGAAAACCTGCCTCAGTTTGGCTTTGGTTGATTGAAACGTGTGAGTAAAGCCAAACTATGGCATGGTTTTTATTTTCCGGACCTGGATCCCTCATCCCTGCAAAAAAAGACACTGTAGAAAACTGCTTGAAAACAAAACCCCCTTTTACTTTACAATTGGATAAAAGATATTAGCAAAGTGAGACTAGAGTTAACAGTTTCTTTGAATTGTACATTATAAGTATGTCCTACCACGATGCATGTAGGGGTCAGAAGCTTTGCGTCTCATCCTACAGTTAATGACTTGAGAGGATCCTGATTTTTTAGAACTCTTCTGTCGTGCCACCAGCTGAGCAATGTGTGCTGTCTCACTGCATACAGCAGCAAAGCATCTCAACTAGAAAACAAATTGCAAATGAGTGACTCATTCATTTTCTGTGGGACACTTTACTCTCAAACGTTAAGACTGAAGGCAAGTGAACAGGAAGGTTCCCAGCAACTTAGCAACATTAGTAATTAAGCTGAGTTTGATTTCTTAATAAATTCTTATTTCATCAGTGCAATATTAACCGTGGGACTGTGCTTTGTTTCATGCTGCACAAGTGTATTTTGCTTTAAAAGTTTTGAGATTTAGTTTCACGTGATTGTGATGAACATTGGCATCAATATAACTGGTCTGTTAGTAAAAATTAATACACTAAAATTCTATCCATGGCCAGCTATGATCTTAAAGAGTGAGCAATCGCAACCAAAATCCAGAGCACATTCCTACATGCCCACTTGAACCTGTCACAAAAACAAAAACAATGAGGCAATAAGTGTAAATGTGAAGACAGATGAGGAAATAAATACAAAAAAAATAATATTGTGATGATTGTTGTTATATTTTTACAGGTTGGACAAGAATGGGAATACGCATGTGGTTTTTGGTGGCAAGTTGTAGTATTTAGAAAATTTAGGAGCACTAAAGAGTTTACTACAGACAGCTCTCTAAATTAATTAAAAAATAAATAAATAAACTCTTACTTCTCCATTGCGGTAGTCCAACCGCACCACAGACTGTATGCTTCTGAGATAGTCTTCCAAATTTCTGAAGCCCAGTTTCCTGAGAGGGATATTCTCTCCACAGAGTGCGCTGTACTCCAATTGCAGCCTGCGAATATTCACACCCTCCTTGCAGGACTGGAGTACAGCCCGCAACATTTTCTTGATGTACTCGCTGTCTGACATCCTGTTTTGGATGAAATGAAAAGCAAGTCAGATCAGTGATACCAAATTAGTGTGACCTGAGAGATCGTCAGGTGTGCCGCAGGAAACTTTACAATTTCATTTAACTGGTCCAGCAATTGTTTTTTTCTGGTTGGTGGGCTAGAATGGGGGTCCCCGACCTTTTTATCACAACGGACTGATCAATGCTTGAGATTTTTGAGAGACCAGACTGTTTATCTTGTGTATAGCAAAGATATAAAAAAAATAAAATAAAAACAACTTATATCTGCTTTTACAGTGGTCAAACCAATAACTTAATACGTTTCAAGAAGATGTAAGAGTACATCATCTTAGCAGAGGTTTAGATCACTAACCACATCATTTACCACACCAGGGTTCTGCGGAGGACACACAACCGCGTCAGGGAAAATACTCATCCACAACACAACCTGTTTAAAATGCTGTCATCAGGCAGGTGCCACAGGAGCCTGATGGCCAGGACTGTAAGGCTGGCTAACAGCTTCTACCCACAGGCCATCAGGATTCTGAACGAATCCCTCACACACTAATCTGCCTCACCTTAAGTCACTCTACGCCATGAACACATGCACCTTACAATGCTGCACAGTGCAGGAATGCTAGTAACTACAAAATATTTTGCACTACATGATATTTTCCACTATCATCCTCAAATGTGTATACAGTGGACCCCCGCTATATGAAATGAATCGAATGCCTTTTGATTAGCACTTGTGATGCTGGCCAGAGTTACGAGTTATGTGATTAAAAACAGTTGCTGTCCTCTCCATTGATTCCATCTCCAACTTCGAATACTGAGCGCTACACTCTCGTACCAGTTGTGAGGAAGTCTTTTTTTTTTCAGCTTCACCCGTTTCAAGCCCTAATAAAAAATCAGAATATTTACTAAAAACTAAACTACAGCTGTTCCATTTAGAAATTCATTTACACCAGGTTTTGCTTATCACTTTGTGATCTTTTAAAATGATTAGATTAAGGTACACTGTCATAAAACCAAGGACCAAAGTGGGTGCCTAATTTTAATGTTAGGATTAGCCTTAATCACTCAGATTTTGTTTTAGTCTGTTGAATTAAAAGTATGACAATCGTCTCGGAAACACATTCATGAGCCATATGAACGCTGATGCAAACTCTTGCGAATGTTCTTTATGGCAATTGATCAAAACTGTTGTCGTTCTGTTGCAACGAATTGACAACGAGAGCAATTCGTGCAGCATGTGCGCAACCTGCTTCCAAAAAGTTTTGGGCCTAAGGGAGCCAATCTTCCCCCCCCCCCCAACTACGATTGATAGTATTTTAGCGTAATAAAACACGGTGTGAACGCTAATGTTGGCTTCTCATTTATTGCAGTAGGGCTTCCAATGTTAGATAATTTTAAAGAAACAAAAAAAAGAAACAAAACACGATTTACGATTAAACTACGCCATTATAAATATTCGCAGAAGGTGGCGGACTGAAGATGCCCAGAAGCACAAACACCTAGCAGCTAACGAGTAGCCACTTTTGATATAGTGGCGTTCGATGAAAAAAAACATTCTTCTCGTCTCGCCATGATCATTTTAATTACTTGGATTTGCGGCGAAACTACAATACGAAGAGATATTCGTGCCAAAATTACCTGCAGTAGTCGTAGCCGACGCGTCACTTGTCAGTGTGGTCTCACGTTCGCAAACTAATTAAAGCCAATTAGGCAGGCACTAGGACCATGTGTCTCGCCCAGGAAGCAAGTTGGGATGAACTTTTGGCCTTGAGGTTTTGTCTTTCTCGCCAACACGGCCACTATCTGTCCGGAAGTTCGCTGTTATTGTAACCATATTTACCAGTCCTTGCTGAAATCAGTTTGCCTTATTTTTTTATTACTATAAATAGTAAATATTTGCAAATTAAGTCCAAGTCAAAGTTCAGAAAGCCTTTATTTGACGAGCATTTCCTTATCTGCTTTTTGTTATTTAAAAAAAAAAAAACACACATTTAAAAAAAACATACAACAGAGTTATCCAGTTTATATAAAAGATAAAACAGAACAGAAAACAGTGAAAAATAACTAATGAACGCCATAGAAGACAATGAAAGCCTGTCACACGACCACCAAACTGGTCAATTTCATAGATAACCCTCACATACTGCATGTCCCTGCATGTCCCTGCATTGACAATGCAAGTACGATTTTGGACCAATTTCGTGTAGTTACCAAATGTGACAAGTTCCAGCATTGGTGTGGGTATAAAACATAGTACATTTTACATTTAATCTCCAACTGTAGACATTTTTTTTTTAAACTTTGGTTTAAAATATTGCTTATAACCACATCATAATGACAGAACATATACCATATTTTCCGGACTATAAACTGCACCGGTATAAAAGCCGCAACAGCAAAAATTGATTAAAAAAAAAAAAAAAACATCTTTTGCCACGGATAAGCTATATACCGCAGGTCATAACATCAGATATTTATGTAAAAAGGTGGTATATAAAAGTTTTATATTTTTTTTAAAATATATTTAATTGTCTACCAACTGCAACATCCTCTCTTTAACAGACTGAACATGTCTGTATGTTTAGTCCCAACATTATTTTTATAGAAAATGGGTGGATCGATATTACCTACATATCACCAATAGAATACTGCAGAGTTAAATAGCAGTTCAAACTTGAAATCAACACTTTGACAGCAGTCTGTCTCCCGTTGTTTAATTGATAAATTAATTTAGTGAACTTTGCCCACACTGCACATAAATAATGTAATATACAATCGTAATATTTGAAACACAATACTATACACAGTATACCGTATATCAAATTTACACGTCACAAACTTTTATACAGGATCTTATTCAATTTAGGCATTTCTTTTTTTTTTTTAATAATATATTTTAAAACTCTTTTTGAGCTCAGCCATTGATTCACATCTTTTCAGTTCTATTTCTATCTTGTTCCATAAACTGACTCCTTGAACAGATACACACATTTGCTTGAACGGTGGAAAAAAGACAGCAGATAAGTCACACTGGACTATAAGCCGCAGGGCTCAAATCATGAGGAAAAAGTCGCAGCTTATAGTCCGAAAAATACGGTACTTAACTTCTGTAAAAAAAAAAAAAAAAAAATCAGCACCGAAATTTAACAAACTTCTACTGATACTGTACCTGTGTGCTTGAGTTAATTTCAAAAGAATTTTAAGGAGCGAAATTGTCATTGCATTTTCAATATGGACGCAAGTGCATACAAACTTAGATTGAAGTTTAATCAAATCTCACGTGAGTTTTGATGACAGACCTCCAACTACTGACAAAATACATGCAACAATCCAGCTGTCTGCAATTTATGTCTCAGCGCTCACTGGTAAGTTCACCAAAACTGCGTTGCGGCTCTGTGTTTGTGAGGCTAAGACGCAAGCTTGTAATACAGTGTCCGAATGAGGAGAAGGAGACTTGTCCGACGTCCCCAATGAGGAGAGGTGGTGCTTCCTGTGCAGGATCAGATGAGGGTTCCTCAAGAGGGTATGAAACAATGCCCAACGTCTCTTGGCCTTACTGTTCACAGAATATTCTGAAAAAGAAGAGGAAATATGAGCAAATAATGAAACATCCTAGCCATTTGAGCTATATTATAATGTTTGTATACATGCAGTGCACATCATTTACAAACCGGATGGTGTGTTGTTTAATGTGGCATATGTAGACTGTGCCTGTTTCTCCAGGGTGGTGGAGACAAGCAGCTGGCAGAAGCACACCATAACTGGATTGCTATGATAGTGGTCTGCAAAGATCATTCCAATCCATGTACTATAACCTAGAAAGGTTAGGGAAATAGTAGTAGATTTGTATACACTTTGTTTATGGTGAAATGAAAAACAAAATTGCCGTTACCTTCTCCAAAGTATTCCCATCTTCCAATTTAAGTATATAAGTATAGAACACTTTACACTTCTTATTTACTGTAATGCTGAAGTTAGTCCATTTGAGTTGGGCAATCCAGCTTCATGCACACTATGCAGTGTTTTACATACAGTGTGGCAAATCTCCATTATAAGTCCCTGCACAGTTGTATAAAGAGTCACAAGAGACAGTTCAAAATTACCAGCATCCATTGTTTCATATCCTCTCTGCATTATTGTACGGTCAATGCGGGGCATCAGCCATGTTCCCAGCACAATGCTGATCATCAGCCTCATGATGCAGTTGCTTATTCCCATGATCACGTTGTAGAAAAAGAAAAAGTAGTTGAAGCAGTGGAATGCTTTTCTGAAGGCAAAAAAGAAGGGATTAAGACAACATTAATATTTTATGTGAATTTATTTTATTTCTAGGTTTCACTATGGTTTGATATCTATGATAGTCAGTACACATTTCAGCATGGTGACTGCAGTACCAAATGTTCAACATTTGTTTTTGTGCTTTGCTTGTATTTTTTCTCTCTCACACACACAAACACACATCTATGAATACATGACAAATTCCAGAAGTTGTCAAGTGAAACATACTATGGTCATTTCAATCAGTACTGAACACTATTTGCAGAAGTTGTGGGTTCGATTCCGGCTTGGCCTTCCTCTGTGAAGACTGCATGTTCTCCCTATGCATGCATGCATGGCTTTTTTTCCGGGGACTCCCATTTGATCCCATTTTCCTCAAAAACATGCATTGTAGGTATCTTGGACACTTCAAATTGCCCTTACGTGTGTTTATGAGTATAAACGGGTGTTTGTGTGCCCAGTAATTTGTTTGGCAACTAGTTCAGGGTTTACCCCACCTACTGCCCAAAGAAAGCCGGGATAGGCTCCACCATGCCTTTGACTCTAGTGAGGATTACCAGCTATGGTAATGAATGGATGGAAACAATCCTTACCTACCGGTTATTGAGAGCCAGAGGTTTGTCTTTATCGGTGGGAGATAATTTGTCCTGGAGGAAAAAAAACTGAACCAAAAATATCTGGAGGCTCATAATTGCTATCAACAGACCAACGGTCAGACTGCAACAAAAACAGAGTCAATGTTGTCATATTGAGGATACAAGTATAACTCCTGCACTCATAAACACACGCACACTTACATTAGCCAGCCTAGTTTGGAGAGCATGGTCAGGGCGTTTCCATGTAGTATTGGAATAACAATTACATACACCACCAAAAGTGCAACCAGGAAGTGAACTACGTGGACTAAAAAATAACCTGAAACACATTAAAAAGTGTATCCCAATAGAAATATAATCATACTAATCAAAAGGAATTTAAAGTAAATGTTACCCCAGAGTGTAAAAGCAATTTGCCATCCAGAGTATCGTGCGATAGAGGCCTGCACAAGATTCAGGAATTGTTGACAATTTCTGAAGTTGTACTGTAAAATGTCTTTTGTGTGGTGTCACACTCACCATACTTAGAGCAGACTTGGGCTTGTGAAACTTCTCTGGGAGAAAACCTCTGTCTCCTTTCCACAGTCTCTTTAAGTGTTTCCTGTGGAACAATACTTTTGTGATTCTTAAGGCTACATCTGACTACGCATTGATTTTTTTTGCATTTTATATTTCCACTTACCTGTAACATACCAGCACATGTAATGTGTAAGCAACTGAATTGAGACTAGCAAAGATGGTGGTTGCTAACCAAGTTTCTAGAATGAAAGAAATGCATTGATTAATAGATTGATTTTTACTTTTATTCATAGGAACGATTCACAGATGTTTAGTAATAAACTATTTCTTCTTCTTGGAAGTAGATTTCCAGTCAAGTTTGTTTGAGTATGTTAGTGGTGTTACGCAACACAATTATCTATTTGTTCCATTTAATTGTCAAGAAGCATCAGTTAAAAAAAAGTTAAGTTAAAAACAGTTAAAAAAGTTAATATTGCTCCCACACTTGGCTCATGCACAACTTTCCTCTACCTGTCTACACTATTTTTTGTACCCATACAACTAAAAAGTTTATTTAATACAGTTTAACTTTGGCAGAGATGTATATGCATTTTTAAAAATTGATTTGACCACATCTCTCTCTCAGCCCCGTTTATGAATCTCTAAACTATTTAATTGGATTGACAAAGTAACCAGGACACGGCAAAAACAGAAAAAAAAAAAATCACAAAGCTTTGGAGTGGTGATACATGGTCCACATTTTGCTGCGAGACACATTAAATAACTCAGATATAGAAATTTATGTCTACATTAAAAAAAAAAAGAGTTAAAACATGAATGAGTTGTGCACTATACATTAGTGCTTGAAAATATAGTTATATGTTATCATTAAACAATTGTTCAAACAAAAAATTAGATGGCTGAGACTTTTTGCATAGTATTACAATACATCTATTCAATATGCAATACATATTTGCGGCCTACTCACTTGCGGTCACAACGATAAACTCATCTAATGATTGAATCATGGCATCCAAAGCTCCGGTTTCATTACTGGATGTCGTGAAGTTTTCAAGCGTGTTCTTCCATCTGACCACTTGGCGAACAGCCAAAATACCAAGACTGTAGTCCGCCATCGTCATCTAAAAGCAGTAGTGGATGGTAAGTTTCATTTGATACTAACTTTTCTCTTGTGCCATTATTTATCATTCTTACCGTGTACAGGCCTATGAGGGATATGATGGCAGTGCCAATAATTCTGTTTGGGAACTTGAAATGAGGATCCCACTCATACACTCTGCTCTGGAACCAGCTCAGGGGCTTGCTGCAAAATAAAATAGGCAAAACCATTGTCGACGTCATTTTCCAACTGTAAGTGTAGTGTGATTCACAGTTGTGTGACTAGTGGACAGATATCAAAAAGAATGACAGGGTGGTTACTTTGATATTTTAATTTTAACAATAAATGGTGCATTATATCACTTACGTTTACAATACCTAATCGAATACCAAGGCTACAGTCTTCTTCTAGTTTTTGGTATGTCAAAGAATCAAAATAAAGACAAGAGTAGCAGCTGGGATCAATGTGTAGTTTTTGTGAAAAAGGGCTCTTTCATTTCAATTCATGACTACATTTTCACATCAGTAGATTGAAGCAGATATCACGGTCATTGGAATCATTTTGAAAAGAAAATCAATTCTGAATCGAATCATAAGACCCAGAAATCTGAATCAAATCGAGTTGTGCTTCGGTCAAAGGGTCCTACCTCCTCATTACTATTACTGATGCCGTTGAAATGAATAAAATGATTCATTTTTTACACATCGATGGAATAAAATGGCTGCTCAGTGTGTGCACAGGAAACGTGAAATACGGTTGAATGCAGCACAGCTTAATTTGCATTCAATAATAAGCTGTAGTTTACCTGGGTGTACATTTCTTTGTCAGAAGTCTCTTAACATGCTGCACTTGATGTTGCTCAGTCAGTTCATCTGAGTCCTGGTGGCACAATTACAATATTAACTATGACTACTTTTTTTAGTCCTATTACATCATAAATAAGTTGGAAAATGTATTGACTCAAAAAGCAGACATTAATGTTAAAAACAGGCAATAAAGAAAAGTAAATACTGTATCAAATTCAATTACAATTGTAGGTATTACATTACAGGCTCTGACCTCTTGTTCCAGCTGAAGATGTATTCGAATACCTTTGACCAGCATGAAGACAAATCGGCCCAAAAGAAAAATAAGAGAGAGGATGCACGGCCACTGGATAACTATCTTCTTGTAGTTCCCCCAAATCGCACGTACCTCGCTATCTGGACATGTGAATGTGTCCCATACTGTAATAATAAGCCTGCAAACAATCACAGAACCATTATTGGAATTTCATTTTGTTGATCCATAGTAGGACATGCTCAGTGGTTGAATATATACCAACACAAAGAGTAGAGGATTCCGAGCGCAGCTCCAACTGTTCTGAAGGGTGTCGACAGACAGGCGAAGAAGGGAAAGTTCACAAGTCCCACCTCCAAAGCTCCAACTAGGTAAACGACAGCTGAGGAGCGCAGACAAGCTATCAATTGATGTGTTCACAACAAAGCAGAACCAAGCGGTAGAAAACGTCAGTACCTATGGCCCAGTGTGGAAATGTAAAAGGAATGCGTTGTTTTGAAAAAAGCAGCAGGACACTATAAGACACTGTACCAAAGGCGAAGCCGTATGACCAGCGATTGCTCAGACTGCTGATGGTATCCAGGGGTCTGTCAAGGACATGAACTCTTTTCACTCCCAATGCATACATTATTTTATAGAAAAATTAAATTGTGATTTGTCATCACGAGCAATCAAGAATTTCCTAAAACCAAGCATCCAATTTAAGCTCTGAATGCCTGAGAAACTATTATAAAGGTGTAAACCTGTAAACCTTTTACAGTGGTGGGGGCTACTTGAAATGAACCTAAATCTAAATGCAGGCAAGACTAGCCCTGTAAGTGAATTATTTCATTCAACTACTAGTATTAAAAAAGTTTTAATAACATCCCTATATGAGAAAACAGGTTATCACTTGAAATTGCCAAAGCAATTCTTTGACTTACACCACAATGCCAAAACGCCTTTGCAGGAAAGGAAGTCCGTGGTCAATTGCCAATGGTTTTGCTCTTTTTTGAAGAAATGACAGCACCAAGACAATCAGCACCTGGAAGACAACAACCAACACTGGCTATTGCAGAACTGCATTTGGATTAACGAAACAAGCAAAATTTGGGAAAGTATTTCAAGCGATGCCTTCATATAAGTATAAAAAAGATATATAATATTTGAATAATTGTATTTTTTCTAGTAGCAGAATTGGAATTCATGTGAAAACCTGTGTGAATTTCATTATTTTCTCTAATCCGTGGAAATTAACATAAATTAAGATTGAAATATAATATATTTCCCCTGATCCCTTAAAGTAAAAAACAAACGCAGCATCCAATTCTCAGATTCTTTTTTCTAGTCACTTCAAGTATTTGATCAGTTCTTGCTTCATTGAGCTCCATCATTATTGAAGCATATTTGAATTCATTTGAAAGAAACAACTATTTTTAGTATTCTTTTTTTGGTGGTGGTGGTGGTGGGGCTTATTTTGGGGAACTAATTTTTTTTTCGTTTGTTTTGTGGGAATAAAAAAAGGCTTTGAATGACAAAGTGGTCAGATAAAGCATCTCCAGGAACTAGAAGTCAGACAGACACTTAGCAATTCATCGGTACTGTATGATGTAAGAAATAGAAAATGAAAAACACTGCCATCTTCTGTATTTGGTGGTGTACTGCAACCCTGAAGTTCCTGTCGTTCTCATGTTTGTTTACCCACTTGTATTCCTACAATGTGGAAAATGTTGGAGAAAAGTCTAATTGGCTTCTCTTACAAGTAACTGCTCGTTCTATGAAGCAGTGACACTGTCGCTGTGCTTTTACCAAACCTAATAAACAAACAGTGCAAGTTTATGGCATTGTAAAAACTACCTCATTGTAAATGTTGCGTGTGTATAGCTGCTGACTTTTATACTAACGTGATTCCACAGTCCGGTTTTCAAACTCAAAAGTTCCAAAAGAAGGACAACTTACTGCTGGGATAAGTGAAAAATGCAGAAAGAGGTCAATTGATATTTCACTGAAACAGTTCTGAACTACGGCTCCCCTGTATGAAAAAGTGAAAAAGAAAAAAAGGTTTATTTTTGGGAGATTTGTGAAAAAGAACTTCAGTTGAAGTCAACAAAAGCAAACTAAACTCAAATTGTTAAGTACTTACGCATGCGCCACTTGATCCGCAATCATAGTTAGATTATCCATTTGGAGTCAAAAAGTAGTTTCCTTTACACGTCTACTGAACAGGACTGTGGCCAGCTGCCTCTTCCCTATTTCCTGTTTTCGCCCATGTGACTCATCCATTTGAAATCTAACTTCTGGATGCACACTTCACTCCCTTTTTTTCCCCCTCCATGTGTCATGAATCTCTAAACTCTCCCTCTCCCGTATCATACAATCACGCACGCACGCACACACTATTGATATGTATGTTACTGAGTAATTAGAAATGAATTAGAAATGTAAATACAGAGATCTTGAGATGTTCAACCAAATATTCAACTTCTGACTTGAATGATAGAAATTTTGACACGTTTGCCTGAAAATAAGAGATTATTCGTAATTTGATTGTTCTTATTGTGAGCAAATGGTTTGCACCGTTGCAATTCACTCTGTGCACTTCTTATCAGGTGAGCAGGCTCCACTGGGCAATCCCGAACAGTAGCCCTGTCGTCCCATTGAAATAAAATAGTCTAATTTAAACCCTAATTGGGATGTATTTTCACAAAACCAGCCTTATTTCGCCAAAATTTAAAATGGAGATTGAAATTCTACACCTAATTCTCTTTAAAATTATATATAATTAATGGTGGTAACTTTAAAATGAACTAAACTACCCCAATTTTTACCAAGCTGAAATTCCTAGTTTTAACATTCATCTTTCAAATTTCCACAGTAACCAGTATCTTAGGAAAGGAAAAAAAAAACAAAAACAAAAACAAAACAGGTTTTAAATGGCTACTGGGTGGTTAATTCCAAAAATAAGTGAGCACATCATCTGAGATTGAAACAGAGATTTTAACACTTTAAAATCTAAAAAAGTTTCATAACTCATCATATGAAATTGAGAAATGAATGGTTCTTTGGTATCAACCATCAAACAGTGTTTCCTTTAAGATTACAACTCTGAGGTACCATCTGCCAAAGTTTACCTGTTTTATTGTTGCTCTGCGTGTGTGTGAGTGTGTGTGTGTGTGCGTGGCTTTTAATGTGAAATCACAATGAGAAATGTTATTTTACATTTTTGTGTAAATTAAAAAAAAAAGAAAAAAGAAAGAGATTACAACAGGTAATGACTTTCATTTGGATTATTCGCCAATGTTTGGATGACATTATGATCTGCCTGCCTTTAACATGTTTGTACAGTATGCATAGAGTACAGCATGATTTTGGTCTGGTATCTGTTCGATGTTTCGATTAAAGGGACATGCTATCGGCATTTTCGAGTGTTTTTAGTCGCTTTTTCCATTCATTTAACTCGTTCGAGAAATTTGGTTTCTGACAAGGAACTCCGGGTCTTTCAACGCAGCTTGACAGGGACACCTAAGATAGTTTGCCGGATAAAAAATTACCTTATCCGGGCTAATCAACCAGGCTAATCACTCATTTTCATGCACTTTGATCACAATTTGAAGGAATTGGCTGCCGAGAAAGGAAAGTCAAGACCTTTAAGTGACACTGTGTAAGATTTAGATTGAATTTCATTGAAAAGGAATAACTTAAATGAATATACATTTTTAAAACGTGCAAATAAATTATATGTTTTAAATATAATCATAGTTCTAGTTATCATTAAGTTGTATTCCATGGGCGGTGGCAAGCCGGAGGCTGCCATGTCTGTTGTAGCTACGCACAGCAGGAGGAGGAGTGCTTATTGCTGCATTTACTATAATGCCTTTAAAGCCCCCACAGGCGGATACGAAAAATTCCACATACAGTACTCCCTTTAAGGAGGTTGTTTTAGTATAAATCCAAAAACTGACATTTCTGAGGATAATTCATATTTTTACTGAAAATATCCTCGACATACAATATTCCTGGTTTCATTAAAACACGCAACAATTAAACATGTATTGGATTTCATTCCTTTGTGAAGAAATTCGATAGCATAATATAATCCTGCCTAATAGCACACCCGCCAACAGTCCAGGGATCTGAGTGCAAATCGAGCCTGCTTCGGAATAAATTGTCTTTAGGTGTGATTGGGTGTGAATGGTTATTTGTTTCTGTGTGCCCTGCTATTAACCTGGCAATCAGTTTAGGGTGTACCACGCCTACTGCCCATAGTCAGCTGGGATAGGCACCAACAAGCCTGTGACCCTAATGAGGAATAAGCGGCTACAGAAAATGGATGGATGAATGGATGGATGAAATGATGCATAGAGAAATACCAATCAACCGTCTTGTGTTCCTTGTTAATTTTTTGTGCAACAGACTCTCTCTACTTTCTCTCCAAAATTCTTACATAATGTTTATCTAGTCAATAAAATGACCATGTGCAACATCCTTATCTGTGGCAAAACAAACGAGAGAAAAAAAGTGGCTGAATGATTAATTTTGAAACAGTCCTTTTTTTTTTCTGAAGTCAATTAGACTTCAGAATGAGTGACTGATTTTATTTTCGAGTAAATCTATCAAGTTGGATAAAATTGGCTTGAATTTTGTATGCTAGTATAAAGGTGTGTACCGAGCTGCACACCATAAATCTTACATTGATATATAAACACAATACAATACAATACTATACAATACAACACAACACAACATAATACAGAACAAGTGATTGAAATGGTTCAAATCACAGCACTATAGAATACATAAACCAGACCACTAGCCTGTTTATTGCAGATTATATGCAGATTATTGTCTATTTGATGCTTCAAATATATATAAAAAAAAAAAAAAAAAACCTCAAAGACAATTGTTTTTTCCAGGCTATTTTATTGATCTTGGGTTGAAAATTCAAAAACCCTTTCTAGTAACATTGACCCTCCGAAGATAATCAAAGGGGTGGGGTGGGTTATCTTCTAATGAAGAGAATATGCAACGCATTAGAGCAACCAATGATCAACCATTAGAAAGCTTTCACCGCAAGTGAAGATAATTATTGTGATGTTGATTAAACTTTGAGGCCCAAAAGCCAAGAATGCAAAGCGTAGGAGGATTGCACCATAACTACTACATTGCTGAATATACAATTTTTCCTCAGGAAACTGCACCATGTTCTGATTTCGACTGTTTTTAATTCCTTTTTCTTTCTTTGTGAAACTTTGTGCTGTCTTTCCCTTTCTGTCAACTCGTTTCAAATGCCTTGTATTACCATACAAATGATTGTGTTTTCCTACATTGCTTGTAATGTGTCATCTTGATCAGCTAAGAATGTAAAGTGTAGGATGATTGGACTTTAATTTCTACATTGTTGAATATAAATTCTTCCCTAAGGAGATTGTATCATGTACCCAATTCTACCTTTATGTAATTACTTTTTTTTCTTCATGCTACTTTATTCTGTATTTTCCTTTCTGTATCACAACCGATCAACAAAACACCGGTACAAACAGTAAAAGAGAAATGTGACTCTTGCTCAGGCTCCTGCAATCTTTCACATACAGGAATGTCTACATTTCAGTCTACAATGATTGGAATCACAACATTTGTGTGGTGGATCACAACCTTATGGCTTTTATAATGCCTGTTTTAAGGCATTGGAGTGGAAAACAAGTATAGCTACTTTTAACATATTTTAACATTTAACATTTTTCTGTTAATTTTAAACATTATTATTAAATAAAAGAACAACTGCAGAGCAGTATTTAAAACATACACATGTACATACACACGCACACACACGCACGCACACGCACACACACACAATTTACTGACAACTACTTCAAATAGTATGAGAAATGTAGATTCATTTTTTCCAGAACCAAGCATTCACCTCATGCTAACACACAACTGTAACTGTTAACACACTTGTCCAGAGATTTTTATTATTTGTGAATGTTTTTATTGTGAACAAAACATTTCTGCTGTTGATATTTTATTTTTTTACTGCTTCATCAATGGCATTCGCCATCATGGAGAATCCAAACGTTCAAATGTGTTTCCCTGTGAGAGAGAAAACAGGCCATTATGAACTTGACTTACTTTTTTTTTTTTTTAAATATTCTTTCATTTTCCTGTAAATCAGTTCAGGCAATATGATGCCTTAGGGGATGGAATTTGTTGAGCGGAAAGTTTAAATAATGGCATGCATGGTTTACAGTATCTTCTGCTTCTTCTTCTTTTTTTTTTTTTTCTTAGGAGAAGCGATAACTGCAAAGCTGAAAAGATGCTCATTATATATTAGGTCTATTTCTTATATCAAATATATATAGGCACCAAGTACAAATGACCATGAGCTACAACGTTATCTGTTGCAAAGTAAACAAGGAAAGCATTGTACACGTGTTCTGTGGGAGGTTGCTATCAGCCAATCAGGAGTTCAGAATTGCAAATGCTCTTGTTTCCATTTTGACCACCAGGGAACGCCAATACCAATGGAAAGACTTCCCAGAAAATGACCTGTTCACATGCACGTAATGCGTGTGCGTGTTATGAACTCACAAATTGTGAACACAGAGAAGACAGATGTTGCTGTAAGTGTGTCCATCCGTACCACACACAGGGTGGTAGTCCCTGGTGCAAGCAAGGGGAATTTTTGTGACAGGACAGGAAGGCTGACAAAAAAACAACAAAAAAAGAGAACTTAATGCATTGAGTCCCCCAAGAATAAGCAGTGGTTTTGAACATCAGTCAAGATGCACTAATGATACATTGATATTTGTTTCAATTAAAGTATCATGGATGTCAGGCTGAGAAGTCTCAAGAGAAAGTCTTAAAGGAGCCATAACATGAAAAGTCAACTTTTTTTTTTCGCTTCAACTATGTTCGTATGTGGATTTCTCTCACTTAACACGCCCAAAGTGTTATTTTCCTTCATTGATGCATTTCTAATAAGACCTTTTGTGCTCACACACCGGCCCCACCCTTGCAGATAAAAATGGCTTGAAGTGTGCTTATGACAATAGGAGCAATTCGTACCTTCCCTACATCTCCCCATACTGCCCGTGCAAGCAAAAATACACACTGACCTATCCACATCTTTTGATTTTGTTTGTTTCCGGAGTTGAGGGGGAGAGATTTTGCACCGAGTCAGCCAAGTAAACAACAGCGTCTCATTTATTAACTTCTACGTTTTACCGCACAAAATGTTGACGTGTGTGGTTGGTGGTACACAACCTGACAATCAATGTCAGTAGTAACTAATTCATCTGCGGGCGGAACTATTATAATGGATCCTGTGTGCCCATGGGGACTGATTTGATAAGAGGAATAGGTGTTAATGAGAGAGGCATATTGATGCTGTTTTGCATTTTAATGTCAGTAAAACACTTATTTTGGCCCTGATCTTCATGATGTTGAAATAGTCTCCATCAGCCGCAAGGCTCCTGATGGAAGGATGCATGTTTCGGCCGGCCAGCATTGACTTAGATCACGAAGTGAGTGAGGCAGCTACACAGTAAGAGGTGAGGTAAAACAAGGCATTTTACTTCCTGGTTAGAAATACTGGTACCATAAAACTCCTATTTCATAAGAAATTACATCCACAATGTGCCAAATGTAATAAATATGTAAACATTAGACTGTGGAGCGTATACAATTCATGTTATAGGCCCTTTAACTTGATCATTTCTCTTATACAAAACTACTTGAAGTGCAATTTAGTGTAGCAGTCACCTTTCTTAGGAATGGTTCTGTTTCTGAAAGAAAAAAAAAGTTCAAAAACGTGAGTCCACTTTTCATACAAATAATGAATTAACTACATTATCAGTCTGCAAAACGCAAGCACATGAGAAATACTTTTGACTGTTAACATACAAGGATTCACCCTTGCAACTTTATTGACACACTATAGTACAGTGTTGGTAGGTCTTGTAACATGTTTAAAAACATAATTTACACAGCAGTGACTAAATGCTGATTCAAAATAAGAGTCCACAATGAGCATTTAGAGCAAGGATGAACAACTTGAATGTGAGGCACAATTTTCATCAGTGCTGTTGGGGGTGCAAGGAGAAGGGTACCATGCAATTCCTAACCAAATACTGTATATGCCAAAGCAATTAAAAATAATGCTCAAAAAATGTCATGCCATGAAGACAATAAGTTCACCTATAATTGATGCTGATTGAAATGCATTGCCTGCATTTTTTCTTACAGCCCGCTATTTATTTATTTATTTATTTTATTTTTGCCAAAACGCTGGCAATCTTCCAATATCTGTTTTTCGTGATAAACAAGGTTGCGTTTGGGTAGGGCAATCACAATGATTGAATTTAAAGAGGACATGGAAGCAAACAATGTATTTTGATAAAGCAAAGCAAATCAAAAAGGTCCAAATCAAAATACAAAGTAGCAAACCAAATTCAGGACTAAACCTCTATGAAATTAAATCTGACACGAATTTCTGCATGTTTTCATAGCAATAAAAGTGCTCAATTTCAGTCTTTGGCATCTGATCAAAAAAGCAACCTTCATCTTCACACTGCCATCTCTCCAACATAACGTGACATTTTCTTAATCATTTTCTTTGATCATGCAGCCTGCCTTTGCCTGATTTACAGGGTAAAAACATGTTAAAATTGGGTATTCATTATTTGTTTACCTGCAACCATAAAGAGAAGCAGAAGTCCCACAAGAACTCTCCCAGTCATGATGAATGTTAGTGGATGAATAACTCACGGTGACAATGTCACACTGTCAGTGCTGCGTATTTATTGATGTCAGAAGATCAAAAATCAATGTCAACATGCAAAAAAAAAAAGAAAAAAATCAGGAAACATACTCACAATAATTATGTAACCTCTTTTAGACCACGGGTTTTTCAATTTATACTGTACTCAATGTTTCAGTCCCCCCCTCAAAATAAAACGTTCTGCATTGTGTATTTTAATGTGACATTTTTACAATGATGAAATAAATGAAAATGCCATTACTTTGTTTAATCTGTATGTGTAAAAAATATTACAAATTAATTTAATTTGCAGGAATTTCTCACAATTGTTAAGACTCACTTCACTGAGTTACTTGTGCACATCAAAAAGACAGCTTCCCATTTTTTAAAAACAACTTTCAAATGCTTTGTATTACCATCCACGTGATTGTGTATAATTCTTTGTCATTTCCTACATTGCTTGTGTCATCGTGATCAGCTAAGAATGTATAGTGTAAGAAGATTGCCCTGTCATTCCTACATTGTTGAATATGCAATTTTCCCTAAGGAGATTGTACCATGTACACAATTACTGTTTTAATTACGTTTTTCTTTCTGCTACTTTGTTCTGTCTTTTCCTCTTTGTATCAGAGAGCAGCACAAACAGTCAGAGTTAAATGTGAATCTTGCACAATCTCTTTCATACTTACATAAACAAATGTGTAACTTTCATTTCAGAATAATAGTCATCCCAACGCTTGCAATCGTTTAGCACAACTTTTTGGCTTTCAAAATGCCTGTTTAAGGCATCTGTATTGAAAACAAGTACAAATACCTTTAACATAGCGTTTTAAATTATAACATAATATTTCTTCATTTTAAACATGATTATTCAAACATTATTATTATTAATTAAAACAACAAATGTAGAGCAAAATTTGAAACACACACACATACAACCGTGCGCACACACATGACTGATAACTGTGGTACATACCTGTATGAGAAGTGTGGATTCAGTTTTTTAAAGTAAGATGAAAAACCCAGAATTCACCTCACGCTAACATACAAATATAACTGTCAACACATTTGTTCAAAGACTTTTATTATTACAGTTCTTTCTTTTCTCTGCTGTTGATTTCGAATTTCTCTAGAATGAGCATTCTCCCTCATGGAAAATCCAAATGGACATCTTGGTTCGCCTGTGAGAAAGAGAACAAGTCATTTTGAACTTCGCTTGTTTTAGATTTTCTTTTCAATCCTACACAAATCAGTTCGAGTAATAGAATGCCTAATGGGAAGGTAGACCACCTAAAATTTGAGAAAAAAAATTATAAAGGAATCAAAGAAAAAATTGTGCAAGTGTTCTGAAGGTTGCTATCAGCCAATCAGAGGTTCAGAATTACCAACGGAAAGACTTCCTAGAAAAGGACATGCTCACGTGCGTGTGAGTGTAGTGCCTGTTATGAACTCACTGGTTGTAGCTACAAAGAGAACAAACGTTGCCGAACGTGTTTCCGTCAGTCCCACACACGGGCCGATATTCCTGAGTGCAAAAAATTGGCCCTTTTGTCACACGACAGGATGGCTGATAAAAACAAACAAAAAAAAAAAACACAACAACATCAACAAAGGAAAGAAATAAATACATTTTGATTCCTTTAAGAAGAATCAGTGTTTTTCAACATCACAGACAATATTCACTAATGATATATTTATATTTATTTTAACTAATGTATATGACCTTCAGACTGATTTTTTTTTTAAATTTGTTGCTAAATAACATTGGGAAAAATAAAATTGTTTCTAATCAAGTCTTAACTTTATCATTTCTCTTACACAAAACTCTGTGAAAAGCTATTTCGTGTAGCAGTCACCTTCATCGGGTATGCCTCTGTGTCTGTGAAAGCAAAAATTGTTCAGAAGCGTGAGTCCTCTTTTCATACAACTACTTCCATCACCATTCCCTGATTTACAGTGCCAAAGCATGTTAAATGAGATATTCTTTATTTGTTTACCTGCAATGACACAGATGAGCAGAAGTCCCACTAGAAAAACTCCCCGAGTCATGATGAATGATATTGGATGAATAAGTTACAATGACAATGTCACACTGCCAGTGCTGCGTATTTATTGATGTCAGATCACCAAAAATCAATGTCAACACACATAAGCAAAGACAATAAACATACACATAAAACTTAACCTTTTGTTGACCATGGGTTATTATTTTTGTATTGTACTTAATGATATAATACAGTATATTGACTTGAGATACAAGTTTAATTTGTCCTGTGACCATGCTTGTAACCCAAAGCACATATTTAATGATGCTTCTCAAATAGTGGGGCGGGCAGCCCTGGGGCCCCTTTTTTTTAAAAATTTTCCGTCAATTTGATGTACTTGGCCATATTTTTTCTGTTTTAGACTAAGCTGTAACCTGTATAAATGTTTAAAATGAATCAACAGTTGTTGAAAGTTGATTTATATTGCTTTTTCTTTTGTTAATGTTAAAAATGTTTCTTTATACCTGACAGACCAACCGATTTCACTCTATAAATCACTGTATAATCACGGTCTATAGATCTTATATGTGTTATGCAATTTACTCTGGGAAAGTTGTTTTGACCAACTGGTTTCAGAGCAGATGATTATGCATGCTTGGAGTGTGCATTAATCAAGTACAATGTTCATCCATGAAGAGCGATTCTATGAAACTACACATGACAGCAATTTTTATTGACTTGGTTCAAATAAATTAAGGGCATTTGTATTCATTTTAATGAGAAAACATTATTTGAGATGTGTGTCTTATTTGAGATGTGTGCCTTTTGAGTTACAGTCAAAGCATGGTCAGAGTACAGATTAAACTTCTATCTCAAAATACTACTGTTGCCAGACTAAAATATTGAAATCAATCACACAAGAAAATTAAACAAAAGTTCAATTGTTTTTGTGGCGAATGTTTACTCGCTGAACGTGCATTTTGTCACATAGTGACATTTATTTTTACTGATCTGACATCAATAAACGGCAGTGACACTGTGACATTGTCATTCTGAGTTATTCATCCACCAAATTCATCATGACTGGGAGAATTCTTCTGGGGCTTTGGCTCATCTCAATGTTTGCAGGAATTTAGATAAATACTTCATTTAACATATTTTTTTTTACAACCAAGATCATTAATTCAGACTCTGCTTTGTAAATATGTATACTCTGTGTATGTATATATGTGTGTATATATATATATTTATTTATTATAGGATAGTGTTAATGAAGACACAGGCATACCTGTTATAATGGCCGTTTTTATTTTATTTTCATGGCCATTGTATTTTCATTAACATAGTCCAATGTAATTTTCATGTCCTCTTTTTTTGCATACTAATGCTAAAGTTCATGAACTCACTCTTTTATGCAACATCTATTTTCACAGACAGAGGCATTCAAGATGAAGGCAACTGTCAAGAAAATAACAGAATTTTCCATTAGTGTTTGTGGAAAAGAAATGAAAATATTAAAACTTGCTTGGGAATCAAGTAATAATTTTGTTTGTTTCTTAATTTAGCTGCATGTGCAGAAAAAAAACAAGTGCTTTAACACCTCTGTGTATAATAATAATTAAATATTGGTGATGCTGACATATAATCTATATAATGTTGACTAAGAAATTTAGAACCTTACAGCTTATTCTTGGGAGAAATTATTGATTTATTTGTTTATTTATTTTTGACAGGTTTTTTTGTGAGCTATGCGTGGTACTGATGGAAAGGCTTACGCCAACTTGTGTCTTTTTTGTCGCCACAACCAGCATTTTTTATTTGTTTACCTGCAATCACACAGCTGAGCAGAAGTCCCACAAGTAGAACTCTCCCAGTCATGATGTTAGTGAATGAATAACTCACAATGACAATGTCGCACTGTCAGTTCTGTGCATTTATTCATGTCAGATCACCAAAAATCTTGAGTTTATAACACGCCACGGTCACACACCCGCATGCAATTCGTTATGCACTTTTTCTATGAAATCTTTCTATTGGTATTGACGTTAAGACAGAAACAGCTACAGTTGCATTTCTTTACTATGGCATCCTCCACACAAAATTAAAAGTCTCCTTTTTTTTTTTGAACAGATAAGCTTGAAGCTCACAATCACCTAACTTCATCAAACATTAATAAGAGGCAGAAAATTGTGGCTTTCTTTTGTGCCTTGTATTTCTCCAGAGGTCACAGTCTCCCACCATATTTAAGCATTGTGAGGAAGTTGGCTTTTCATTCCAATACTGTATATTCAGCTTCAAAGATTAGAAATGTTTATACAACAATTAAGAGGTACCAAGAAAAGAGAGTCACACATTGTGTTTCAGTTTGTAGAACGTACTTCCTAAAACTGATGTTGAACCAAACATTCAAATCATGCCAATATTAACTGTTAACATATTCGTCAAAATACTTTTATTTCTTTCTTTTTATTTTGAATAACGCATTTCTGCTGTTGACAATCAAATTATCTTCTGCTACACAGGACATTCTCCATCATGGGCAATCAGAACACTCAAATTTGTTTGCCTGTGAGAGAGAAAAAAAAGGCAATTGTAAACTTCACTTGAACGTTGGCATTTTCTTACATCTTGTACAAATTAGCTTGCAACTTAAAATGTGCAAAAATAAATGATAATGGCAATGTTTTCAACTGTGTATTTGAGTAATGTCACATACAGAAAAAGCCTTCTTCTGTTTTTCATTCCTTTAAAGTGCAAATTCCAAAGTTGAAAGGAAAATCATTCTATTCCATCCCAAATCTTGTATCATATTTATCTAACCCTGTAATACTAATGAACATGAGCTACATTCTTATCTGCTGAAAAGCAAACAAGGAAAAATTAGTCCACGTTTTCTGAGGTCGCTATCAGACAATCAGAGGTTCAGAATTACAACTGTTGATATTTTTTATTTTGACCACTAGGCGACTTCAATACCAATCAAAAAGACTTCCTAGAAACGCACCTGTTCGCGTGTTCGCGTAAATGCGTGTGCGTGAGTGCGGTGCGTGTTATAAACTCACTGATTGTGGACACACAAAGAACAAACGTTGCCGTAAGTGTTTCCATCAGTACCACACACAGGCACGTATTCATAGGTGCAACCTGGGTGATTTGTTTCAGGACAGGATGGCTAACAAAAAGCAAAATAAATAAGCGCATTTTAAAAACACTATTTCTCTTTCACAAAAGTACAAATATTTATCGTAACCTGCACACCTACCTCAGTCGGGGATGCTTCTGTGTCTGTGAAAGCAGAAGTTGTTTATAAAACGTTTGTAAAATTTTTATAAAAATATTTCAATATGATTTTTATTATTATCAGTAATGACAAATATATATGAACAATCCAATACAGTAACTTGGGCAAATGAAAATACAAAGGACGACCCTTGTGTCTTTCCAGACTGGTATACAGTAGTAGTATCTTGTATAACTACTGTTTGTAGTTTTTGTACTGATAATGAATAAATACAATAGAATTTAATAGAATTACCGATTGCCTTTTTTTTGTATACCTGCAGCTATGCAGATGAGTAAAAGTCCAAGCAGAAGAATTTTTCCAGTCATGATGAATGTTGATGGATGAATAACTCACACTGATATTACCATCTGTTTGTGGTCTGTATTTATTGGCAATTATTTGGCTGCACTGGGTGCAAATCAATGTCGACAAACAATCCACAAACAAACAATCCACGTACAAAGCTAACATGCACGTAAAACAATATTTAATCTATTGCAGATCATGGGTTGTGTAATGTTTACAACGTTGGACAACATGATGTTGTTTTATAACATTTCCATTACAAGGTAAATTAGTTATTACCATAATTTGTCAAGATTTACAAGTTGTTTTTATTTGTTTTTTTGCCAAATCAAAGAAAATATCATAATTGTTGAGTATACAGTGTGACATACAAATTCATGTGAAATTAGGACAAATAGTTCACTTTGAAGATGTTTACCAATACTTTGGGGTTGTGAAAAAGGTTGTTATTTCATCTCAATATATTCAACATCTTTTAGAAATGAATATATAGAATAACAGAATAACAAAAACCTAAATTAAAAGAAACACACTGCAAGTTGGACAAGCTGCACTCACAAAACCAAAAAAGAAGCAAAATTACAAATGACAGAACACTTGCAAAAACAGAAACACAACTCGTGAAAAACAACTATGAGTACCATCATAGTATCAGGCACTTTGATGCACTTGGGACTAGGGACTTTGGTATGACAAATAAAACAGACATTGGCATAAATATTATTATTACCAAGCTACCACATGTTGCATAAATGAGTTATGTTATGATTCTTCTGAAAATGTTGCGTCTCCCTCATCCAGGATGAGTCAGCCAACTCGTATGGATCGACACCGCCGATAAACTGTAATTTTTCCACATACCGGGCCTTCTCTTGTGTTCTGAGTCCTTTAATGTATGCCTTAGCATCCGCGACAGGCTTTGCTAAGTTTTTTTTTTTTTTTGTCTCGACATTGATAATTTCCTTTAATCTGTCCCGGACACACAACATGCCATTGCACTCTGTTTGTCGAATACTTCCACAATGGCAGCGCAACTAGGTCACCCTCCACAATGTGACTGACAATGGTGAAAGCTCTCTATTGGAAAGTTCTACTCAAGAATTACTAAACCATGGCATCGTCCTGTTCATTGAGTGTTTCGTCATTTAGAATTTTTTGTTGTTGACTTGAATGCAGCATGTTTAATATGCATCGTGTTCCTTTAAAGGTATTTGCGATTTTCGTTTGCAGTGGCTTTTGATTCGTTTGTTTGCCTCGTTCTTGTTTTGTTTGAGTTCTGCCGGTTGCAGCACATTTGCTCCAGTCGGCCACCGTATTTAAATGTTGTGAAAAGGTTGCCCTTTTATTCCTATACTGTATATTCAACTTTAAAGAACGTACTTCTTAAAAGTGATGGTGAACCAAACATTCATCTCATGCCAAAAGACAAAGTCAAAAGACATTTATTTATATATTTTTATTGTGAATAACACATTTCTTCTGTTGACGATCAATTTGTCTTCTGCTGCACCATTGAACATTCTCCAGTATGGGCAATCAGAACGCTCGAATTTGTTTGCCTGTGAGAGAGAAAAAAAAAAGGCAATTGTAAACTTTACTTGAACTTTTGCGATTCTTGCACCTTGTACAAACTAGCTTTGGCAATACAATACCTGCGGGTAAAATTACAACTTAAAATGTGCAAAAATAAATGATAATGGCAATGTTTTCAACAATGTATTTAAGTAATGTCACATACAGAAAATGCCTTCTGTTTTCTTTTCTTTAAAGTGCAAACAGCAAAGCTGAAAAGATAATCGTTCTATGCCATCCCAAATCTTGTATCATATGTATCTAACAGGTAATACTAATGACCATGAGCTACATTCTTATCTGTTGAAAAACAAACAAGGAAAAATTTAGTCCACGTTTTCTGAGGTCGATATCAGCCAATCAGAGGTTCAGAATGACAACAGTTGATATTTTTTATTTTGACCACTAGGCGACGTCAATACCAATCAAAAAGACTTCTTAGAAACGCACCTGTTCACATGTTCGCGTGAATGCGTGTGTGAGTGTGGTGCGTGTTATAAACTCACATATTGTGGACACAAAGACGACAAACGTTGTCGTAAGTCTTTCCATCAGTACCACACACAGGCGTATAATCAAGGGTGCAAATTGGCCCAGTTATCCCATCACAGGATGGCTGAAAAAAACGCAAAATAAATACACGCGTTATAAAGACATTATTTCTCTTTCACAAAATTGCAAGTATTTTTAGTAACCTGCACATCTACCTCAGTCGGGGATGTCTCTGTGTCTGTAAAAGCAGAAGTTGTTTAAAAAACGTTAGTATACTTTTTACAAAAATGTTTTAAGAAGATTTTTATTATCAGTAAAGACAAATATATATGAAAAATCCAATTACAGTAACTTGGGCGAATGAAAATACAAAGGATGACCCTTGTGTCTTTCCAGACAAGTATAGTATCTTGTATAGCTAAACTGTACTGATAATGGATTCATACCATACAATTTAATAGAATTACCGATTGCCTATTTTTTTTTGTATACCTGCAGCTATGCAGATGAGCAAAAGTCCCAGCAGAAGAATTTTTCCAGTCATGATGAATGTTGATGGATGAATAACTCACACTGATATTGCCATCTGTTTGTGGTCTGTATTTATTGGCAATTATTTGGCATGCACTGGGTGCAAATCAATGTCGACAAACAATCCACAAACAAACAATCCACCTGCACAGCTAACATGCACGTAAAACAATATTTAATCTAATGCAGACTATGGGTTGTGTAATGCTTACACCGTTGGATAACATGTTGTTGTTTTATAACATTTCCATTACAAGGTAAATTAGTTATTACTATAATTTGTCAAGATTTACAAGTTGTTTTTATTTGTTTTTTTTTGCCAAATCAAAAAAAAAATATCGTAATTGTTGAGTATACAGTGTGACATACAAATTCATGTGAAATTAGGAAAAATAGTTCACTTTGAAGATGTTTACCAATACTTTGGGGTTGTGAAAAAGGTTGTTATTTCAATTCAATATATTCAACATCTTTTAGAAATAAATATATAGAATAACAGAATAACAAAAACATCAATTAAAAGAAACACACCAAGTTTTTTTTTGTTTGTTTTTTGCCAAATCAAAAAAAATCATCGTAATTGTTGAGTATACAGTGTGATATACAAATTCATGTGAAATTAGGAAAAAAAGTTCACTCTGTAGATGTTTACCAATACTTTGGGATTGTGAAATTGATGTTCTTTCATCACAATATATTCAACATCTGTTAGAAATGAATATATAATGAAGTGGCACAGAGAAAACTGAGTCATAAAAGGTGTTTCAGTGAACGCTTTAATCAACATACTCCTCCAAAGTGCACAAAGCTTTGAGAAAAAAAAAAAAACCCACTTGGAGCACACACCACACATGTGCGGAACACATTATCAGCCTGAGTGGGTTACCCAAAATGGCAAGAAGTGTTTTCCAAAGTGAGTCTTCCTCAGAGAGGGTCAACTGATTATTCACGCTTTCACTTCATAATAAAACTCACATACAACACATTTGCTGACTGAATTATGTTGTCCTTAGACTTTTATTTTTCGTTATGATTGTGTTGATCGGAGCATTGTCGCTGATGTTATCCACTAGGAGCGGAACAGCCAAGCATGTCAGCAGGCTTCATCATGAACAATCAAAACATCCATCTTTGTTTTACTGTAGAGGGAAAATTAAGCAGGTCAAACTTTGCTTGAATTCCTTGTACATTTCATTTTATCTTCTACAAAGTCTGTAAAGTGGGATAATAGAACTAAGGTGGGAAAGTGGACTACTGTGAGTCACATTCTTATCTCTTTCAAAACAAACCAAGAAAAAAAATAATCTTGTGCGGTGGCTCGTTTTCAACCAATCAGATTTTAGAACCCGAAAATCTGTTTCTGCTGTTTTAGCCACCAGATAACACCTGCAAACATGCTGTTCCCCGTAAAAGACTTCCTGAAAGTCTGAGTAAATAAGTGTTTTGCATTTGTACTTACTGTCTGTGGACACAAAGGGTACACTCGTTTGCATAAGTGTGTCCATCACTACCGCAAACAGGGGCAAAGTTCATGGGACATGCCAAAAACTCATCTGTGCCAGGACAAGATGGCTGCAGAATAACATGCAAAAATATGTTTGTTTGTATCATTTTTCGTCTCTCAACGGACTCATTGGAAATCAACATTTTTTTTTCAAGTTTTGACAAAGTAAAAACTTGGTGCAGCTCCTGATAAATCCAACCACATCGTTAAAGTCATATGAATACCTCTCAAGAACATTAAGACTGACTTTGTGGTTTTCCTACCAACATGTTCTTAGCAAACTGAGTAGAGATTCTTTGCATAACATGTCAGATATGCTTGTTTTTTTTTTTTTTTTTGTTTTGTTTTGTAATGACAGATGTGTCACCTTTCTTAAGGATCCCGTGTTCTTTGCATCTGTGGAGAGAGTTGAAAATGTTGATAAATGATTCCTGTTTTCACATCAATTCTTTTCAGAAATGTCATCAGTATGCAAGATTTCCATCCAGCCATCCTCAAGGGCTGGTAACCTGCATGTTTCTTGGTTTCTTCCCGACACACCTGATACAAATGGTCATCAGCAAGCTAAGCAGAAGCCTGATAACAATCAGAAGCCTGATAACAATCCTGATCATCTGAATCAGGTGTGCCAAAGAAAGAAACCTGGAAAACAAGCAAGACAGCTGCCCTCGAGGACCGAGTGTGGAAATCCCTGATATACAGTATTTTGGTATTTTACTACATTGTTCTGTTGGTTCGCTTGCACCATCTAGCGGGCATTTTTGGTAGCATTCTTGAGTGATTTCAATCTTATTTGGCAGACCCCACTAAAAGACTAAATGACTCAATTGCTTGATTACTGTAATCAACTTGATTGAACTGGAGACAGCTAGTCAGTCCTGCCACAAGTCAGTTGATTCAAAATGCTGCTCCTCATCTCCTAGAAACGAGCACATAACCCCAATTCTGGCCTTCTTCCACTAAATTCCTTGGCCCACTTGATAGTTATTTTCCTGAAACGTTCTCACACAATCTTAGCCTCTCCATGCCAGTCAGCCCAATGCTCCTGATTGAGCTTTTTTTCTCTTACATTTGAGTCCTATTAGCAACAACCATTTAGTCATTTTATTCTCTGCTCATCTGGACACGCTGCACCTAAGCGTTCTATTTCCTTTTGTTTTATAATTTTATTTTGCTATTAATTACTTACTTATATGATTTTAAGACACTCTTTAAATAAAGTTAAGTCACAATGTAGAAATATAAGAAATGTTTTTCCATATATAAAACCTGTTAAAGGGCCTGTTTTTACGCACCTTTATACATTACACATAAACATGCATACCCTTTAAAAATACACTTCAAATTCAGAATATGAATACCTGCAGTCATACAGATGAGCAGGAGTCCCAATAGAAGAACTCTCCCAGTCATGATGAATGTTGATGGATGAATAACTAACACTGACACACTAGGTTTGTGATTTTACTGGCAGCATAATCAGGCGTGGGAACACTACAGATGTAAATGAATGGCAGGCAGTAAACATGCACACATAAACCATTGACCCTTTTTAAGACCTTCTGTATGTGTGTGTGTATATATATATATATATATATATATATATATATATATATATATATATATATATATATATATATATATATATATATATATATATATATATATATATATATAGATACACACAAACAACCTAAAAAAATCAGCCAAGTATTATTTTTTGTCAAAACGTATGAACTTTATTTTGATAGTTACTACACACAATGGGTAACAGACTCAAACAGCTCTTAATACTTGAAAAAGTGTAAACAAATAGTAATATTGAACAAAAGAGGGAAAAAAATCACCACTTTACCATTACCTCTTGATTTCACTGATCACATTTTGGCTTTTCTCAGTCTAACACTTCTACCTAAGATCACCTTTAAAAATAAAGATTGGATTCTGTTGCACAGCACAATTCTGGTGCTCTGGTCATGTCTTTTGACCATCCAAACAACAGCTTTTTAATAATTCCAGAGCTGTTAGGAAACCCTTTCCAACATTTTGCTGAACATTCAGCACGAGTTATCTATTTCAACCTCGCATATCTTTCCATGTATTTGGTCAGAGTACTAATAAATTCGCAGTGGTCCCTGATTTTGTCCAGTCATGGCAGCACAGTTAATATTAGAGTTTGGCAAATTTTCACTGTACAGTATCAGTATGTGGTAATTTGTTTTGTTTGACCCCCAATAGAAAAATGAAGTGACATCAAAGCACAGCTTTAAAATGTACAAAACAGTTGCCTGTTAGTATTCTGCAGGTTGGTACATATTGAACTCCATTTGGCACTGGAACTGTTATGTGTGAACATCACAAGACATCTCATGTACATAACATTGACCATCTTTAGTTCCATCACAAGGAAAGCAGAAGTACAACTGTCATCTACCATATCTGAGTGCTACCTTTTGACATTTTTCCCCCTCTATCCCACTTAGCGTGTTTTTCTCCGATTCAGAGCCCTTGCGCGCACGACGTTCTAAAAAACCACAACAACAAAGCAGTCTGCACACACTCGTAATATAGTGGTGAGACTCCACTCGAGTGTGTCCAGGCAAATGAGCGCATGCAACATTCATCTTCGGCGGCTTCTTGTTCATCCACGTCCCGCAAAGTCTGAAACGGCCGGGGCCAGTCAAAACATGGCATGATAGAGGATTGCACATCATGTACAGACGTCAGGAAACAACATAATTATGCCGTTGTTGTTTTTCAGTTTTTTTTTTTTTTTTTTTTTAACAGGGAAGGACTTTTTCAGACACAAAAAAAAACATTTTCGTGCTTTGTCAAATGGATGTTGTTGGTAATGGAGTGCTCACATGTAATCCTACGTCACCATAGGCACTGTGATGAACTAAGTCATGACATGAGGAACAACCAATATAAGTGACAACAATGACATCAGTCAACTGTCATTCAAAGAAAAGGACAACACAGTTACGACCAATAGTAAATTGAGTTAGAAAATCTGTCGCAAAATTCGTGTTCCTCCCTTGAAATGTGTTGGGCTGTTTGAGCCTTATCCCGCTTTATAAAACTGCTTCTGGTAACGAAGAGATTTGACCTTTAAAAAGGGGTTTTAAGTCCTTTAAATTCTTTTGCAGTTGGCAGTGAATGATCAGGACATTCTTTTTTTTCCCCCCAATGTAGCTTGCTACTTCTTGGAATGGGCTTTCAATTCTACTTCCTCTGAGAGAGTAGCACGGCTACTTTTTCAGTCAAACAAAACTTGACGACCCCTCTTCAAGTGTCCGTAGTGAAGGAGAAGCGCCAGTCTCCACCCCTCACTCAAGTATCCTCCCGCCTTAAATATATAGATTTCTTGCATTGATTTGCATTGAGTTCAGTGTTTTTCACAATACCTGCAGTCTCTGCCTCATCATATCTTTAGAGGCTGTGTGCTTAACAGCAGGTCCACTGAGACATAAAAAAAGACTACAAATGAGAACAAAATAAGATGAACATAGTCTTATCTCCCGCTTCAGATTTTGTGGTGCAGATTATATCTGTGAGGGGGAATCGGGAGTGACGCATGGCGACCCCCACTGGCGGCATGGTGGAATCAAACACAGCTCTCCCTGGTCTTGCTGTCCTTGAGGAAAGAGTTGAGCTGGGAAATGTCCACGACCACCGCGTCTCGTTTGCTCAGGTGGACGTCTTTCAAGTGGTCCTCGTCACTTTGGTCCTTGGCAAAATTTACAAACACCTTCGTGGGAGAAAGAGAAAGAAAGATGAGACTATTTGTGCCTGAATGAAAAATATGGAAATACAAGCATTATATTTAAGTCTTTTTGAATGTACTTAATTCCATTTAATAACTGACATCTATACGGCATAACATGACTAGCGCATAAAAATACACCCGATAATTAACCTGACTAAAAATAGGAACTAAATATAATAATACAAAAATTGTAAGACGGAAATGGATATTTAGGTATGAAAGTAAGACTTCAAGGACAATTACTTGGTCTAGCGTGGTCTGAGAGACAGAGTAGTCCTCTATCCTGAGCGCCTCCTTATTGGTGGCCAGAAGGGAAAAGATGCGTGCGAGGGAGGTGAGGGAGGAAGGCAGTTGATACTGAAGCATGTTGCGATGTTTCTCCTTCAGAGTGCTGCCGGGAAGTTCCCGCTCAATGAACTCCATCACTGGCCTGAGGTCTGGATCTGGTCCGGCCACCCTCAGGATGATGGTGTAACCATCTCCAAACCTAAAGAGAAAGATGAAGCCGTGTTCTATTAAGGGCTTGGGAAAAAGTAGACCAAGTCAGGTAAGTCTACTTTAAGAATGGGTCCACTGAAAATATCTGCCTCGAATCACCGCCGGAACAATGTTTGCTCTACCATTTTCTAGAGGGGCCTTTCTTTAAGACCATGCAGTGTTGTAATGGAACCTACAGAGATAGCCCCAGAAAACACCTGTATGCAAAGACGGTCTTGATGTACAGCTCTATTTGTGGTCTTGGTGCAACACCTTAATTAGGGGATACGTAACTCGGTGGAATAAATGAGGGGATAATAATAGAGATATGATAGTGAAGGCCCTAGGATTATTGTCAAGTTCAAGCAAACCCAAAATGGGACATCAGCAAAATCAAAATGAATAGTAACAGTAAACTTTTCAGCAAGTGATTCCTACCTGTTTTTCAGGTGCTGTACGCTCCCCAGACAGCGGAAGCGGCCATTGACCATGATGGCCATCCTGGTGCAAAGTGCTTCACACTCCTCCATGCTGTTAAGAGAAGACAACCATATCAAATGATGGATGTTTGGGGAAACACAGTTCAATCAAGTTCTCCATGTATGTCTTCAGATTTGATGTTAGTTTTTAAGTCTAACCTGTGGGAGGTCAGGACGACAGATCGTCCCTCTTTGATAATGCTCAATATGGCATTCCACAGGGCACGCCTGGCTTTGGGGTCCATGCCGGTTGTAGGTTCATCCTGTTAGACATAACGCAAGGTATTGCCATGATGTCAATCTCTTTCAATGAGGAACGCAAGGTCCACTGTTGCTTTCTTCTTACCAGGAATACAACAGGCGGCCCTCCTATGAGAGCGATGGCGGTGGATAGTTTCCTCATGTTGCCGCCACTGTAGCTACCTGCCGATTTGTCGACATACTTGACCAAACCCAACTTTCGAATACCCCACTCTGCCACCTAGTGGAGAGAACCAAACATCAACCTTTTGTAAACTAACAACTGTGCAATAATTCAAAAACAAATATGTTTTTGACAATTTATATTGGAGTAAAGGAGTATTAGTGGAATCATCTCTGATATATAACATGACGATGGTATATAAGCATGATAACGATATGCACAGAAATTTGTAGCACCCCGAGAAAACAAAAAACTTGAGTCGGCTCGATTGTAGCCATGAAACGTTTCTAATTATTGGTAGGTTATTTGTGTTGATGATTATGGTTATACAGTATATGTGTGATACTGACCTCACACACTTCTTTCTCCGGAACACCTCTGAGAATGGCGTAGAACTCAAGGTGCTCTCGTCCTGTCAGCAGGTCATTGATGGCATCAAACTGTGGACAGTAGCCCATGTTCTGATGCACCTCATCTATTTCTTTTGTTACACTGGAGTGAAGCAAACATACGCAAGGAAAAATTTGAGTATTTATTTCCCGCAGAAAGTTCTACTGCCACTGAGAGTTCAAATTAAAGTTTGACGGAGTACTCTTAAGTATTATACATACTGTACCTCTTGCCTGCCAGGTAGGCCTCTCCACTGGTAACCACTGAATCACCTGTTAGCATTTTGAACGTACTGGTTTTCCCTGCTCCATTGACTCCCAGCAAACCAAAACACTGAAAAGAAAAGAATGAACCACGTAACGATTATCACATTGCGAATGAAAACAAAATCAGCATTTATCCTTTCAAACTGTACCGAGCTGAGCGCTACGGCCCAATTTGAGTCCGTTTGAATTCAAAAACAGAAAAGAGCAAGAAATGTACCCTACCTCGCCTGGGGGGATGCCAACACACAGGCGGTCCACGGCGGGCTTCTGCTTCCGCTTATAAATCTTAGTGAGTTGACGGAGCTCCAAGATGTCAGTTTGCCCTGCACCACTAAGAATTCTCTGTCGTTCCCGAGCCACATCTTCGTCTTCTTCTCCGATTGGCTTCAGGTGACTGGATGATGACCTGCAAAGACAATGTAGAGAGAGGTTAGGTCAACTCCAGAAAACAAAAACTGGGCCAAATTAGGGATGGCGAAAAAATAAGTTGACCAATTCAGGTTTGCGTGTCACCTTTAATAATAGGTTGATTAAACCTATCAAACCTACAAAGCTCAGCTGAAACCCAGTTTGTGCTGCTGTTTGTATCAAACAAACCATGAACAGTAAATATTGCCCCATATTTAAGTGGGTGTCAAGCCCACTTAAAAAAAATGTTTCGCTCAGGTTGTTGTCATGGGTAAACGTCAGGTAAGGTACATAAATGTAACGTGATGTTACGAATCTGTGATTTCTGTCGAGCATGCGTACCTGTGCACCAGTTATGTGGATACCTCATTTTATCCATTCACTTCAATTCACGTTAAACATTGGTAGATTGGATATAGAATGGATAAGATAATCGATTTTTAAAACAATTCGATTGTGACAGCCCTATCCCAAATTGTGAATGTTTAAAGTGTCATAGAACAGAGGAAATTGTTTACATGCACCCACCTGGCTTTAATACAGAAGCGGTACTGGATAAGGATGGTGATGCAGAAGAAGATGACTCCCTCAATGGCCATTGCAAACAAATTCTTTCCCACCATGTCCCAGGCCAGAGGTGAACGGAAACGGTTTTCCCCTAGAGGACCAAACACATTTCATCAAAACCCTCAAGAATGTTTTCACAGTTCAAATTAAAAGAGGTATGGACTAAATTTTCCGTTCCTGCTGGGCTATTCTGCTGCACTTACCAAATCTCTCCAAAGCATCAGCCATTGCTTGATTCTTCACCATGTCGATCAATCCTCGCCCCAGGCAGAAGTGAGGGAAGATGAGGAAAACGTTCTTCAAGATATCATTGATACCACCAATCTCCTGAGGGGATCCAAACATTCTCTTTCAATCATTTTCGTTTGGTATCAAAACCTCAATAGCAAAACAAAAACTATTGGAATCCAAATGAGAAGGAAGTTGACATTTACATTGCCTCCAAAGAGCTCCAGCACAAATGTGGAAACGCTGCCATTTATTCCAATCAGAATGTTGACACTGGTCAGAACCACATAGGCTGTGCTGGGTATCTTGAAGAAGAATGAGGCTGGGTACATGAGAGGCGTGATGGACCATCTACAAAAAAACAGTTGAAAAGACACTTTCAAGCTCTACTCAAGTTTGCAAGGTTACATTCGAGCAACTCGCGGCTATGTACATGTATTCAAACGTTTGTCCCTTTACAAACTATGCTCCAACTTACCCATACAGCAGTAGCAGCAACGCCAGCACAGGCAAGTTGGTGGAAGAGACATAAGCGTCTTGTTGGAAGCAGATGAAAATGATGATCACCAGTGTGGCGGGTACAATGTAGTTGCACTGGAAAAAGTAGAAAGAAAAATGGAAGAACACTTGAGTAAGCTGCAATCACGTTGACATTAAAATTGAATTTATTGCTGGTTCAAGCCGGTATTTCATTTGCAAAAAGTAAGGAATGCGCTTATCTAAGGTCAAAGGATTTACAAATATTCCTCCTACCACAAAGCACTTAGAAAGATTGGAGTGTAATGTCATACCATGTCCCACACAAAGTTGGCCAGCCAGTAGAGGAAAGGTTGCACCCCGCTGATAAACTGCAAGTGCTTTGCCTTGTTCACCCTCTCCTGGATGAGGAACACAACAAAGCTGGCGGGTACAAAGGACATGGCGAAGATCACGCAGATGGACACCAGCACATCCACCGATGTCGTCATTCTGACAAAACATTTCAAGGACAAAAAGGAAGTCCTAAATAAGTTTTTCTTGCGATGATGCGAATGATGTTTTGGGGGTTATTTCAGTTGACTTACAGGGCGACTTGTGACAGCTGTTCCTTGGTGAGATTGAGGGGATGATTATACGCAGTGATGCCATACTTGGTGGGATCTTTTCCAGCTGGTAGGCTTGCCCGAAGGATGCCATTGTTCATCACGTTTAGAAAAGAGCCAATACTGTGCCAGCCCTTGTTGTTGAACCAGATCTGCGAACAGGTGGGACATCATTCCAGTTTGCATCAAGTTGTATGCACCCCTGAATTTTGTGTTTTTTTTTATGATGTAGAAGGGACCAACCTTGACATTATTATTGTTGTCTATTCCTTGAATGAAGTTGGAGAGACTGCGAAGGAAACGATCTGCTGCGGTTCCCTAGGTAGGAAGATTTTGAGTCTTTGAGTATGGTACTTAATCAAATATGGTTCTTCATAAAGTATGTCCTACGTATTGAATAGGTCAGTGGTTATCAGCGTTTTTAAATTAGGAACCCCTTGAGAAGTGTTTTTTTTTTTTAGGCAAATACCTTTTCCCAGTGCATACCGATTTTAGATGACGAAAAAAAACAGACTTACAACAGAGCAATGAGCCATCTGCGTCTGATTTATTAAACTTTGGAATTTTCACATTTTTTTCGGTACCTCCTGAAGATAGGTTGTGTAACAACATCTGTTTTATTTCTGCATCATCTGCCGAGAAACTGTGTCACGACAATGCGGAGCCGTGTAACACATAATAAAATAAGGACATTCAATGTGTTGAAAATGAGTCACTATAACACAATTATGTGATAGGTTGCTTCATGTTCCAATTAATTTGCTCTTAACTTGAAAAGAGAGCTGTAATATTCCTGTCACTGCATCAAAAAGCATTAAATTAGAGTTAAAGATACCTGCAGAATCCATGTTATAAATTTCACATACCCCTAAAGTGCCTTAGCATACCCCAAGAGGTACTCAGACCTCCATTTGAAAACAATTGCTATAGCTCAAACTTATTGATCAGCTGATATTTACAGGCAGTGTTTTAACCCCATTTTGCTTTCAAAGAGTAAAACTATCAAGTGCGAAATGTCTTACCCTTTCGAGACGGAAGCGCCGACGCAGTTGAGCTATCGCCTCATCGATCTCATCTCTCTGCGCTGGAAGATGAGAGCCCCTGGCGCCAAGCGAGAAGCCACCATATCTGTGCAGAGATAAGTTCTTTTAATACCAGGCAGTTCAAGTTCATGCACTCAAGAGGGATTCAATGTCAGATAATGTACCTGAACTCGTTGACCCAAATCTTGTTTTTCAGGCTGAGGTAATAAAAACAAAAAAGAAGCGTATTAATGACCACTTTCTCATACAAGAAAAGTGAACCTAAATAATATGCGCCCAATATTGGACTGTGTAACGAGTGTCACCTTTTGCCGATGATCTGAGCGTAGGTCTTCACCAGGTAATCGGACACGTTTCGGCCGGTTAAATTCTGAAGTGTCTCCTTGTCGTTGAGCTTCAGCTGAATACAAAGCAGACAAAAGGTTTTTGTCACAATTTAAGCAGCTAATCAGTTTATTACAGTACAGTATGTGACCTAACTGACCTGTGGAGGTGGAAGGCCTCCCGCGCCGGCTGGACATTCAGGCAGCATCCTTTTCCGGCCCCCGCAGCTGCACTCGCACAGAGGCGACGGATTCTCCATGGACCAGTTGCCATTGTCAAACAGGTCCTTCACGCTTTGAGGTACTTGTGGAATCAACCACTCATCCTCCACGGAGGAACATGAAGTGTCCCTAAAAATACAATGGATGATCAATAAATCTATGTTACCATTAAACAACATGCTGTTTAAAATTCACTTTATTGTGTTTCTATTTGTTATGACTCACAAAGTGGATTCTCCATTTCCATCCTTGCAGTGTGTTCTTAACCCTGGTTTGTCTGTCGTCAAAGCCTCCAGTAGTTTGTTTGTATGAGGGTCCTCAGGCATGTCATTACTGTAAAGACGCAATTTATTAATTGAATTTCATGTCCTCTGATACTATCCAATTGAATGTGTTTGCAAGAAGTTGTTTTCAAGTACAGGAGAGCATTTAAAAATGAGTGATTGATAAGCATACCTGACAAAGGTAAACTGCTCCCCGTACATGCTTGGTTCCAGAGCAAGGCTTGGGTACTTTCCAAATGGAGGAACAATTAAGCTGAACACCAGTGCAATACACACAAACACGGCCGGGAGGACAATCTAGAGGAGAAAAAGAATAGGATTATTTATTAAAACTAAAACAGTGACAATATAACTTCTGGACAAAAGAATTGAGACATGAGAAATATATTTTCAACAAAGTACTCCCTAATCAGCGCAGAGCATCTTTGGATGAAAAAACCGTACTGTGCCATCTATGTCTTATTTATTAGACTTTGGAACTGTATTTGCATTGTTATATCTATGTTATACAGAAAATCCTGACAGTATTATAACATAATTTGTTTTATTTTTGGCTTGTCATGAGGAAATTCCCTTATGAAAATGCGCATCCATTTGGAAAAATGAAAGAGTTCAACAATTTGCAAAGGAGTCAATATAACTCAATTCCTCAAAAAGTTAGTTCATGTTCCAATATGTTTGCTTTTAATTTGAAAAGAAAACGTGAACTGTTCCCGTTAAATTTGAATCGAATTACATTTTCTGATACCAGCAGAAACTAATTAGAACCTGACGTATTCCCGGAAGTAACTTCATGCAACCCCAGGGGTACTAATCTATGCATTAATAAAAAGAAAAAAAAACTTGTCATACCTGTGCAAAAAAGCCTTTCCTGGAACGTCGAGCATAAAGAAATCTTTTCCAGAGTAGTGCCACAAACTGCTGTCGCTTCAGACTCCAGCCTTTGACCTGGTACGAGCCTTTCCCATCACTGCCACTAAGCCAGTCAGTCTCACGAGACTCTGTAAACAATGCAGAACCGTATGAACTATTATTCTGTTTCTTTTTTTTTGTTGTTGTTTTTTTTACATTAGTGAATGATAAAGACTTTTGCTGCTTGCTTACCTTCAGAGTCATTGAAATCAAAGTCATCTTCAGTGAAGGGCTTCAAGCAGCTTTGATGGTCTCCAAAAGCATGACGGCGGCGTGTCCTTGTAGGCACTACTCCATCTACAAAGATATCGAGAAATGTTTGTTATGTTACCTTCCACAGCTGCTGAACATTTTAAAATACAATGTATTCATTTGATCATAAATCTTACCTGAAAGTTCCACAGAATCAACTCCACTGTCCTCAGCTACTTTCAAGAAAATCTAAAAGATGAAAAATACATTAGCAGAGGTTCACCATTAAGTCACATGAGACAAATCTCCTCTTTATCGTTCCACATTTGATTGCTCACAATTGTATAAAGGCTAAACGACAGACCAAAGCTTCTTACCTCCTCAAGGGTAGTATCTGATATTCCATAGCTTGATATCCCCAAGTCTGTTAGACGATCATCAAGCTCATGGAAGAGCTCTACAAAGGCCCCGTCTTTAGCTGACTGATAGGGCAGGATATAGGTGAGCTCGTGTCCGAGGTCCTCCACCAGGCGAGCCTCGGAGACGTGCTTGAATATCACGCTGGAGATGAGGGAAACATCTGAAGGCAAGAGTAGTGAACAAGACAGGTTTTGGTTTTAGTTCCCAGCTAATTATCGCCACATGTTTCGATGCGAGCTGTAAAAATGCAGCACTTTTTTTTTTTTTTTTTTTTTACCAATGGTGGTGGTTTCACTTTCTGGTTCACTGCCAAGGCCTGCATCTGAACTGCTCTCAGACACACTATCCTCCTAAGTGAACAAATTTATATTTAAATAATGAAAGATAGCAAAATCATCACAACATTGGAAGTAAGATAAATACACGCCCCCTACCTTCTCAGTTTTTTTGCTGTAAGACACAGTACTTGCTGAATTCCTGCAAGACTGTAGTGCCAAGTCGTAGTCTCGCTTGACCAGGGTCAAGTAGTAGCCAGTGCCCAGTTGGGTCTTCAGGAAGAGTGAGGATCCCACGCAACACAGCTTGCCGTGGGAGATGATGGCGATGCGGTCACCCAGGATGTCAGCTTCATCCATGTGATGGGTGGACAAAATGATGGTGCGACCTGAAAGCGGTATACCATATTAACGTAACTAATTAATAATGTCCTCAACGAAAGTATTTTCATAAGTGTGTTTATCTTGATTTGTGTACAAGTTATTGATTTCATAGATCGTCGAAAAAAAAACGTTGAGAACTACTGTTCTAAATATTAGCTTACCCCTCGTTTGTTTTCTAGGTAACACATGATTACGCCTTGGCTGAGAATTGCACTTAATATTGCGATTTTTCCTTTACCTTGTCGATATTTAAGAAGCAGGTCCCAGATGCCCCTTCGTGCATAGGGGTCAACTCCTGCTGTGGGTTCGTCCAAGATGACAACTTTTGAGCCCCCAACAAACGCCAACGCCACTGACAATTTCCGCTGCATCCCACCTGAATTGAAAGCAACGGGAGAACTCTTTTAAGACACACCTTCTAGAAAGCTGATTTAGCTACATTCCTTATTGACTGACAGAAAGACTAAGAAATGTTCAAAATAAAACTGAGTTTACCAGAAAGAGTGCTGGTGCGTGAGCGTCGTTTATGAGGCAATCCAACATCATTGACGATTTGTTCCATTTCGGCCTTCACAATCTCCTCAGGCAGTCCCTTCAGGCGAGCATAAAACCAGATGTGCTCTTCCACTGTCAGCCTGCATTCACATCAACCAGATCATAAGTCCGTGGCAAGAAAATTGCCAAGAATAGCAAAATATTTCCAAAGAAAATCAACATTTGTGCATGATGGCAATTTAATGTGATTACGTACATGCTGAAAAGCACATTGTGTTGGGGGCAGACACCCAAATTCTGTCTGATGGCACTGAGCTCCGAGCGAATGTCTTTGCCTAAGATGTAAGCTGTTCCTGAAGTAGGCGGGAACAGCCCCGTTAGGATTGACCTATCAAAAAAAAAGAAAAACATGAGTTAGCTCATTACCTGCCTCTTTGAATGGGAACATTTGATGTCCATGTGCAGGATGTGTGTTGCCTTACATTGTTGTGGTTTTGCCAGCTCCATTATGACCCAAGAAGGAGGTAATCTGTCCTTCGTAAAATCTCAAGGAGAGACCATCAACTGCCAGCTTGTTTCCATGACTGTAGACCTTTACCAAATTCTCAATGTAAACACCTGGGTCTATGTGACTTGGCTCCTCCTCTATGCACACGGCTGGAAACACAATTAACAAACCACATCAGCATGAAATGAAATGGTTTTCGCACCTGAGGGGGAAGGAAAATTTCATTACCATCAGCGTTGCCTTTCTTAGACAATGGAGTCGAGATGTTCTTGCTCTGTTTCTCACCACACCAGTAGGTCTTAGTGAAGGGAAAATACCAAGGCCTGGGTATTCCATACTGGCCTGTAACAGAAATATTTACATTGTCTTTTAGCAAGTTTCCTCCAATGTTTTGGATGTACTAAGCTAAATTGTGTAAAAACAGCCAAGCAGCGATTATGAGGACACTCACCGGGGAACACAGCTTCAATGTACCATGTCATTACTCCATAGAGGAAAGCGTCAAAGAGCATGAGACTGATGGAGGTGGTCAGATTGTAACTGTCCTCCTCCAGGGGGCTCGCCAGCAAGTTGGACCACTGGATTCCCACACCTTGCTCCTCAAACAGCGATAAGTACTCGCAGCCAAATCCAAAAGCGACAGGTGACAGCAAGCTCTGGGTGGATGACGAAAAACACAAAGTTAATGTTCAGAGAACATCATTTTACAAACAGGAAATTGGGGAGAGATGATCAAATTATCCACACACCACGACAATTTTTGCTCCATATCCCACGTAGTCTTGCCACGCAACACACAGCACGTAAGGCAGGTAGAGGGTGAAGTAGATGATTCCGCCACACGCCGCTGCCAAGTTGGCACGAGAAAACAACGTGCTGATCAGGAAGCACTGCATGATGGTTACCACGCCGAAAGAGCTCAGGAAAAGGAAGACCACGCCTGAGTCGCTGTAAGGCAGCAAGTTGCCCACCTGCGAGGAGGAAAGGGGGAAAAAAAGGAGAATTAAAATATTGTTGGTCAGTTAATGGAGTTAAACAAAACGAAATAACTAACATCAAAGAAAATAAAAAGGAAAAGTCTTTAAGGTAATGAAAACAAACTGAAAATACAGTTTATAAAACGAGCTAAAACTAAGTATGGCAGAAATATCTTTCGTTTTAGTAACAAACCTGATCTAAAAACTGCTTAAAAATAAATGAATCATAAGAACTACTCAAACCAAAATAAAAGCTCACAATAATGAACATCATAATCAAAATGTATTATGATGCAACTGTTCTTGATCTTTTCAAATACAGTACTATTAATTTAACTGGTCTAATTTGTTTAGCTTTTTTTGTATTTTCTTCTCAGTACTAACCTTCAACAATGTGACCAATAAGCCGGCACTGATCAGCAGTGGAATCAAACTACTGATGAACCAGCTGAGCCACAAGATGCCATTGTTCAGTCCCATGATCCTCATGGTCTCCTTGAGTCGGGCCTCCTTCTCGTAGACCACCCCCTTGATGATGATGGCCACCGAGTACATCCATGCCAGTGTCATGAAAAGAGGCATCGATCGACTCATCACCCGCAGAAAACTACAACAGAAAGTGACACCCATAATTAGTCAAGAAATTATAACAATTGACCAGAGTTTTTCCCTCAGTTAGATACATTGTGTTTATGGGGCAAAAAAAAATGGATATACATCAACAAAAAGTGGCTTCAATCATTTATTACAATCATTATACAATCATTTTAATTAAAAATTGCAGTTGTATGCATTTATCTTCACCTGTACTTGACGATAGTCTAAAATGCTGCCTGCAAGGTTTAGATTCTTGGGTCAATGGCCAAATATTAGAAAATAACATTAAAATAAAACATCCTCCACTCTGTCAGTCACGGACTTGCTCAGTTGTGAGGTGTTTCAAATTTTGTTGTCGTCTGTGTTGTAGTCGTTAGCTGTGGCCGCAGTCGCAACTGGATGCTTCACATTTATGTGGTAGGCTAAATCCGAGCTGCATGTGTGGTAAGCAAGCTCCTTCTTAGTGCACTCGGGGCATTTTTTTAAAGGTAAATTTACCATTCAGGGGACCTACAGCTCTCAAATTCTCGTCCATTTTCACATCTTCCTTCTGCCCTCCCACCACAACGGGAGTCTATCAAGTTATGTTTAACACAACGACAGCCAATCTGTGTCCACCTCGGGATAGGATTGACCTTTGTTTTTTAAACCCCAACGTATCAAGCTCAAGAGGAAGAAAAAGAAGAAAAAGGATTGATCATAGGTTTTAAAAAGAAGATTGTGATTAAAAAACAATGCTTTGACTGTGATTGTAATTAAGTGATCACAATTCGTTCTGAGATAACGTAATAAGTCAACCTTCTGCACAGTTATTTTTACATTGTGGCATCACTTACATGTCATCAACGTAGCAAGGGTAGGGCATCTGCTGAATGTAGATGCCAGTCTTTTGCTTGGTGCCTGTCACAGCTCGGATAATTCCCTGTTCAATCACATCCTGCAGGTAGGAGAATCCACCCCAGATGTAGCGCAAATCCTCAAAAGGGTCTGCCCTGGGGCCAGGGTCCCAGTAGCTGCAAAACACAAAAGCTCCTTTATTGCTTGACTGCTATAATTGAATTACTGAAGTGTCTTGTATATACTCGAACAAACGAAAAGTATTTTTTTACCCATCCTTGATCTTGTTGGTCCTCTCAACATTGTCAATGTCCATGCGGATTTTGTAGTTGACTTTGGGAGGCAGGTCAGTGCTGTTGCTGTGGGTGATGTCAGGGAACACAATTCCTGCCCAGAACTTCTGGTTGTCAAGCAGACCCATGGATTTGTTGACCAGACGCTCCTCGCTTGCTACTGGCTCCAATTTGTCAAGGTTCACACACTGATTGAGACAGATTGAAGAGGGGTTACGCTGAACGGTCTACATTTTCGAATGATGTAAATAAGGCACACAAGAACTTGTTTTTGATAAATATATATAGAATTGGGATACGAACTGATCTACAGGGTGTGCTAAACATACTGCACATAGGCTTCAAATAGACATTACATTAGCAAAGAACTAGCTGAGCCTCTTAACAGATTTAATCTGTTTTGCACCATGTGTCTGAGAAGACATTCAGTGAGTTCATAACCTGATGAAAAGGCAGCATGAGCACGGCAAGCACAACCGACTTTGTTTTCACAGTTGGGCTTTGACATAGTTCTTGAAAGACAGCAAGCATGCATTATGTGAGCTCTCTGGAAGGTGGATTCCACCAAGTGGGTCATGAGGTCGGGATATTGTTTACATTTGTGCTATTTCACAGAGACACAATTGATTCAATGCCATTTTTCATGTGGAAACTATTTCGATTTAGACACAGCTTCTGACATTTAAATGTATTATGACTCTAAGGAGATCAAAAGACAGTCACGTAATCTAGGCATTATTACTGCGAAGAAGGAAGTCACATTAGCCACCGGACTAGAGAAGACTTCAATAATGCTATCTCCGACACAGATAAATAAGACACGCACAAGGCCATTCCAGCTGGGAAAAACACTGGTTAATGTTTGCTGGGAGTATTATGAGATTGCTCTTTCGCTGGCATGTCATGCTGACCCACTGAGGATAAAAAAAGAGGCAGTGGCATAAATCCATTCACATATTGTTGTTCTAAGAGCTCCAAAACAATGTTAACTGGATGACCTAAATGACCAATTAGGAGTCAACCTATTGCCTTATTGAGTTTCTTCTTGCATATTGACCCAAATGAGAACTCATAACATGAGAAATCATTTGTAGCGTCGAGAAAATGGTTCATCTGTGCTCGGACAGTTGCAGAGTAATTACTGAATGTGTTTGCGGACTGAGCCAGTTAACTTTATTAGCATTATATAAGACAGATTTTCTTTTTTTAAATTTTTTTAGTGTGATTTAATCATACCAACCTCCATGAAGCGAGTGATGGTCTGAATGGCATGGTCTGTTTCATTGAAGACATCCCTCCAGGTGTATGTTGATCCTGCTGGTTTTCGGTCAGTTGAAGATTTGGAAAGGAAGTGCGACACATCGGACACCCGCCACTCAGTACCGCTGAGTTGGGTATTCAAGAAACTCGCGCTGGCATTATTTTGGAGCAGTGTCTGCATAAAAAATAGAATATGCATGATTTAAAACTTAGACTGAGATTTATTGCTGTGTATGATTTTAAAAATGTCTTTTAGTCACACTTCATTCCTGAATGACTTACGTGAGAATTAGTTATTATAGCATAAAGCCCCGGGGCAACTTAGCTCCTATGATCATTGGGACACGCAAACCTCTCTTTCACGATAACGCGACCGTCCACAGTGGGTAAAATCCTTAGTATTACTTTTTTTTTTTTTAATAGAGGCCGTGAATTAATATGTATTAATAATTGCACTCGAAGTGACAAATTCATTTTACAGCTAAAAGTAGGTCTTATTCATTCAAGTGTTAGCTATTTTATGATCTCTATTTGCAATGCAAATTTGAATGCATATATGATAGGAAAAAATATTGTGTTGTTTGTGTTAAATTTTTAAACGATCAAATATTACATTTCAACTGTCTTTCAGACTTGGAGCACTAGATGGCAGTGTTGAAGGCCTAACCTTGAACAAGAAGCCAGGACCAACCATTTTGTGAGATTGCCATGATAACAATCTTAAATTATAAAAAAATAAATAATAATAAACTTATTGTGATATTGTTATTTCTGGTTAAGTGATAGTATTATGTTAAATATGAATTTGCCTAATCATAAGTGAGGGGCAATGTGAATGAAATAGAATCGTTCTGTATAAAGTTTATTTATTTATTTTTTTTTTTTTATAGAATGGCTAGTCTGAACAGCAAGTTCTGAAACGACCTGAAATATTGGGTCTCTGCCAGTGGGCAAACCGTACCATAATTCTTATTCTCCACCTTGTTTTCAACCAGCCTGACAAACTGTGCTGGGAAAGTTGTTAATATATAACAGTTGCAATATGAGGTTATAACAAAGCGGCATGGAGAGTGATTCCTGTCGGGTTTTTGATACTAAATTTACGCAAGCAGCTAATGACATTGGTCACTGTGGAATGATGTGTACGGTTTCTGTGTCAATGTGGCCCACTCACCCTGACCAAGTCCATTTCTTCACTGTTCTCCATGAAGTTCCAGACTTTTGGCTTCAGCTCATCCCACATCCCACCAAGATCCCTCAAAAGGCCGAGCTCCTGGAAGGTCTTGTTCACCTGCAGGACACAAGCCCACACATTAATACTATTCAGTTGGAAAAGAGCTTCAACCAAATTCCGGGATTTGTAAGTGTATACCTCGTGGATTATCCTTTGTGTGGCTGGAGTGTCTGGGGTATACAGGATCTTTCCCACAAGGAGAGGCTTCAGAGCTCTCCAGATCATCCTGGAAATGGGGCTAGATTCCAGCCTCCGCATCATGGTGTTGCAGTAAGGTGCTTGGCAAACGAGCAACAAAGCATTTTCAACTACTGACCGTCATTTCAAAAACTTTACAATAAGGGCACCTTTGGACACTTACTGGATGTATTGTCATAGGTAGAAAGGGGCTCGTTGTCGCTGTCATTGCCATGGTTTCCAAACAGTGCCTTGTAGTTGTTATCTTCATACCAGTTGAGAGATTTGATTTTGAGGCCGCCGCCTTCTGGGTGGCCGCAGACAATGCGTGACACAGCCTGGTACATCTGATTCGGAGAGCCCGTGGCATTGGCAGTGAGATAAAGGATCTCCTTTCGCATATCATTCCAACTCTTCATGCTAGCAATCTAGAGGGAATCACACAAGATTTCAGCATTAGCAGCAGGAAGCATGCTAGGATAGGTTTGGTTTGGAAGAACGTACGAGAACTGACTATTAACCCATTTAACACTTTAGGGAGGAACTAAACAAGTGGTTCTCAAATAGGGGAAAGAGGGGGTTTCATGTACCACCTGGGGTACATGAAAGCACTTCAGAGGGGTTCTGCAGGTTTTAGCAAATCAAATTGAATGCCTTTTAATGACATGACAAGAGCAGGACTTTTTTTTCCTTTAAAATTAAGTACAAAATAAGTGGGAACATAAATTCAATGTATTTCTAAATTGTGTTGTAATAACTCCTTTGCAAAAAGTTGATTGCCTGTATTTATTTATTTATTTTTTATGTGGACGACCATTATTGTGATGTAACTTCCAAGAGATGAACCAGAAATAAAATAGACGATGGTAAACAATCTGTATTCCAAAGTTGCAGAATGGAATAGTAAATAAGGAACAACCCTATCTTTTTTTTTTTTTAATAATTAAAAAAAAAAAAAAAAAAAAACAACTTTGTGCTGGCTGTCCCAAAACTTAGGGTACATCAGGAAAATGGATAAGAACCACTGAATAAGACCACACATTATGAACCATTAGGCCCTTCCTCAGGTCACGCATCAACTCAATATAGATGCAAATACTTTTGATCATAAGGTATACATATAGACAACACACTTGTGTATAAAAGCATAAATCAACTGGCAAGAATAAACATTGTGTAACATTGAAAAGTGTCAAATTACATTGCAGGCACAGCGTAAAGGTGTAAATATTTGTCCATCAAATATCTTAAAGGCTCTTTTCTATCAACAGAATGTAATGTTCACTTTGTCACCTTCCAGGAACAGAACAAAGTTACCAAAGGTTTGAAAAACAACTTCATGCTTGTTTTTTTTCACACAATTCATCCACTGTAATGCTGTGAAATTCAGATGCCTGTCAGCCCATGTGCACCATATCAAGTGTCACAACACAGGCTGGTGTGAGTGAGTGTCTATAAGAGCCTATTTTGAATTTACTGATGGTCGTGACTGGCACTATGAATGGTATTCCAAACATGGTGCTGTGTGTGTGTGCGTGCTGTGGGGGGCTCTTCAGGGTGGGGACACTTTAGTAGCCAGACTGACTATGATAAATCTCCTGTCTTATCTGCTGTTCTGTAGTGTGTGAGCCCTGATAACACACGGAGTATAGTGCAACTTAAATACTTTTGATAATATTTAAAAGGCTTGTGTGCCCAAACATTATTATTTATGAGTCAATAGAATATAATGGACCCACTTACTGTAGTCTGTGCAGGAGATCATCGCGTGTAAAATATACAGTATTTAAAAGGAACTGCAAGAAGATGTCCACTTGCAGATTATGTAATAATAATCCATTATGAATAACTAACAAACTTGGTGACACTGCTTTCCACTTTAGAAATATTAGATTTTAGAGAGAAATCTCTCCCATGTATTTTGCTCCCAGACTCTAATTGTTGGCCGAAACAGCACATTTGAGTCAGCATGGTTTGTTAGAAAGTGATCAGAAGCAATAGCAACTCTGTCAGACTGTAAACATTATGTTTAGAATCATTTATGTCTATCACGCCAGCTATAATAGATCCCGAGCTACCTACCGGTAAACACTAACAACAGCTGCCATATGCCAGTGTAACTTTTAAATTTTTTAAAGTTTTTGTTTAGTTGTTGCTGTTGTAGTTTTTTTTTCTTTCCCACAGTTTGATTTTTATGTTATGTATTTTGTTGAAAAATAATGTTATCATGCAATTCACACATTAGTCTGGTCTCCATAATTTCCTTTGGTCAAGATGAAATTAGGTGAGGAGGCAGACAAGAGGGTTGCAAGCAGTTGAGAAACAAGTCACCACAAGTTCTGCATTAATTGCATGATGTCACCAACTCGTGATAGGGAAGGAATGAAGGGGAATGAAGCGAGCGTGGGCTTTTTGTGTAACAAAGGGTGAAGGGGGAAGAGGGTGAAGCTTTTGTGTGCATGTGTGAATTAGAGGTTACTTGAGTTCATGATATAAAACTCTTGCTGGATATATCTTCATAATATGAGCAAACATTCAAGGGAGAAATTCTATTGGTTAAATACAGGGAAGAAATAGAAGGCCCAAGAACAAAGAGAGGTTATTTTCGGTCATTCTCATAAAAGGCAAACCACTGCAGGCTCCACAAGTGCTCTGCTATTACACTGGCAAATGCGACTTAGCACGCACACAAAAACATTTATGTACACACACACACACGCACTGTTCTGACGTGCTTGATTGTTTTCAGAACCTATCCTTTTTTTCCTTTCTCATCGGAATCACTTCAAATTACAGTGGTTGTTTAACTGACTGCATGCTCCTCTTATACTGTCTTTGTGTGTCCGCAACACATTAAACAATAACAATATTCATCCTACTACATTCAACGAAGCAGTTTGTTCTAAATGTGGTTACTTTTGGTCTTTGCTTAGTTACATTAAACCACGTGGTTCTTAAAAGTTGCGTGAAAAAACGGTGTGTGCATGAGCGTGTGACGTGTTTTATTGGATGCATATCTCTGTGAGTGTGGGCGTCGATGAAGGATGCAGGCTACTGAGCGTGTCATCTATGCAAGACAGAGATCCAGTAGAGACTGGTGGGCCAAAATGTGGAATGCTCTCCATGAGCAGCAATTTAGACAAGCTTTTTTTTTTATTTTTTTTTTTTAGGACTGAGTAAATGTTATTTTCCCAGCGACACAATGGCTACGTTAGCATGGCTGACCGAGCAAGTCACACGCCTGCACACACGCACGCACACCTCAGGAGCCTGTTATGCCCAATAATAACCTCCTCTGAGTAGTTGGTCTGAGGTTACTCGAGTTCATTTACATCATCCAGCTTTGAAAGTCAGAATCACCTGCATATGGATTACATATATTACCAATTCTCACAATTTCTCACAACACAACATGAGAAGCAGTGAAGAAAGATGAATGGATGGATATTATTTCATTCCATTCCAATAGTTCGAAAGTTATTTCCTATTGATAAAGTATGTATTCTGAGAATGCCACAGTGAGAAAGCCAAGTATTAATAATCATGTTTACATATGATTGATACCGTATCACAAATATCTTATTTTCAGCACGGTTCAGTGCTAAAAGAATGAAGAATGAATTTTTTTGGTGTGGTCATACTTTTTCACTTGATAAGCGCCAGGTGAAAATTGAAAAGGTTACACAAGGGCATATCTCATGGGCCAACCAAATTTGATCTAAGCCTTTACCACATAATCAGCTCCATACCAAAGATTTCACATCTCTGTCAAAACACAGATGCTCTTTCCTTTCTGGTTTGGCTCAACATGTTTGAACCCCAAACACGGCCAAACTGGTTGGCAAGAACGTATGAGTCTTTTTTAAAGCGTTCCCTTTCATCAACAGTTTGTACATTATAACCTCCTAACTCTGTGTCAAGCAAAAAGGCGTAGGAGGTATAAGGATTAAAAAATGCTGAAGGCCGTAACAGTCAGTGTGAGAAGAAAAACAGTTTGTTGTTCTTCCTGCTGATTAAACAGGAAAAACACACGCAGCTGTACCATCATGCGTTGTCAGCAAAGGAGGAGAGAGGCCTAAAAGGAAGTTTTTGTGTCTGAAAAAGCCAGCAAACATGATTTCTTTTCATTTATTATGTTAATGTTCCTCTAGAATGTGTCGACTTGGGATTAAAGTTTTACTTTATTAAAAAGGGTTAGCTTGATGTTGAGAAATGAATTCCCAAAGTGTAACGCAAGCCTGAACACAAGGGCATAATACAGTAGAGGCAGATCACAGCATGTGAGATTACAATTTTCCAGCATGGATAGTTCTGAGAGTGTCTATGTGTGTATTTTAAAAAAGTCACTTATTTTGACAGCAAGCAATGAAAGACTGACCATTGGAAACACATTTTGTTCATTTAAGTTGTTCCCATATTGCACCGCGCGTAAATACTGTGTATGTATCCATTAAGTATAGTCCTACGTACCTCCTTAGCCAGCTCCCCCAAGCTCTCTAGAAGATAGTCGGTGGCAGCTGAGACTTCCTGAACAACTTTGGGATCCGACTTCACATCCTTCTGCAAAGAGAACATGTATAATATATATTCTATTTTTAATCAAAGTTTCTAAAACGCAAGAAAGCATACAAATGTAAAGTTTTCCAACTTTTGGAAATTTTCACAGGGACTAACAATTCTTTTTTTTTAACCATGAAATTGAGAGGGTCATTTCATAAATAAATAGATAGAAGCTATCTCATGTAATAGCATAATCAAGTTGTTTTTTATTAATATAAAATAATTGTAGCTTTCCATTATGTGTACCTGAAAAAAAAAACATTTTGTGAAAAGACAAAAAAAGAAAAACAAGATCATAAAAAGGGAAAGGAAAGAGGGAAGCTGTGCAAGAAAACAGGTCACAAAGTCCTTGGCCTCTCATGTTCCCGTCTGTCATACTGCTGGAAGCGTGTCTCTGTTCTATTATGTTGTACTCAGCAGTCAGCTGCTAAAATTTCTCTCTCACGTGCATTTAAGGACAGGTGTTGTACTAACAATTTGGAACAAAAGAGAAATGCAAAATCTTTCTAGTATACTTTCACATGGCCTTGTTGTCCAATATTTACCAAACACCAACACACAGAGTAAATAATGTAGTTATTGGAATAAGGCAGGAGATGTTCACTATTTATTATGCACAGCATGATTTGGGCCTGTCGAATTATAATTTGGTTCCTTGTATCAACACCAGAGCATGACAAAAACATATTCTATTCTATTTAGCAAAAGTTTGGATAACTCCCATAACAAATTACTGTATTTATAAGAGTGTTTTTGTGTTATAGCTCATCGGCATGCTTAAAGAACATTCACTATCTCTATTCCTTTAAGATTTCATCATGAACCATCAGAATCCTCTGTCAGCAGAACAGGATGTTTGGTTTACCTCTGATCGTCCAACGCATGCATGACTCACTTGGCTGTCATGAGTATGAAGTGAAAGAGGACATCTTTATTGGGAAAACAAATGTAGGGGAGAGGTGACACCGCGCACAGTAGGGACGTGATGTACTAAAGGCAGAAAACCCAAAGAATTGTGGAAGACGATATGAGGGTGCGATATGAGAGCACACTGCAAATTTCCACATGAGTACTGAATGCCGTAAGACCGATTTGTCTTAAAATGATACTAATAAAAAAAGACACCTACTCGAATTGGCTTGAGGAAGTCCAAGTTAGACAGGAAATGGTTCTGGGCCTTGTTCAGCCAATCCCTGGAAGACTTACAGATGATTTCTTGCGTCAGGCGGGAAACATTACGATCAGCAATATGCACAAACTCTTCCAGGGGCGTAACGTTGCACAGGTCTCTCAGATGAAAGCCGAAACCTTTTGTCAGAACCTGGACAAAGAAAGGAAATAAGGATTAGGGCCCAACTGATTAATCGCCCTTATAAATGCGGCACGTAATGCATTTGGTAAACCGAAAAGGTTTTTTTTTTAAATATAGAGTAATTACTTTTGAACCCAGCTATTTGCGGGTAAAAGGCACCAGGCCGACCTGTGAATATTAACAATCTGTAAATTGACAGCTATTGAAATGTATTGGGAGAAAACAAATGCTGTAATTTGTATTTTTTCTTTCTGACAAAAATCAGCCTGCAAAATGTCCATGTCATTCTGTTATTTTCTGTCATTTATGTGTATTTTTTTTCCTTTTTTAAATTTCCAGGGCTGATTTTCAAAAGGACAAACGGAGAAACAAAAGGAAACAAAATGTGATGGCCAATCTTAAAACTTGATGACAACGCATACGTTCAACTATGTATAGTATCAGTCAAAAATGTGGAAACACCCCCTAATTAAACGTTTTTCATTATTTACGAAAATAGGAATCCCAAATTGCACAGTATTAAAGTCATCAACTGTGAAGCCATGTTGATAGAACGAATTATGCATGTTCCAAAGTAAATTGTTTTCATGTGGTTTCCAAACTTTCAACTGCTAATATAAAAATTGCTTTCTAGTCCAGTGGAGATAATAACATCATCAAGGAGTGAGGAGCTGTCCAATTTTGAGTATGTTTTTATTCATTATGCATTATGCGTTTGTATATAGCACAAAAATATGCTTGTCCTCTAAGTGTCATTGGCCAGCTTATATAACCCCATCATGTGTAGTATGTACTGTAAACATGTTAATTAACAAAGCTGGTGATGAGTCACCTGGATTTACACAAGTGTGGGGGAATTATAAAGGTTTTTGGATGAACTGTTGGAAGTCATCCTAATAAAAGAAAAGACTCTCTTGAGCTTGCCAGGTAACTGGAAACTCATCCTCACTGATCAATAGACGTCTGGGTAGCAGCGGTGGGTGGAGCCGAGTCACATCGCTGCACTGTGTCTACACGTGAGGAGTGATGGGGGTAGGGTGGGAGAAAAGGAGCAGTCACATGACTGCCGCCTCCCTCTATGATGTGATTTTCAGCAGCTGTTGGTGGTGTGTTTCTGCATTGCTGCATAAATTCATGTAAGCTGGTGACAGTTGGACAAATACATTAAAGATATTCACGTGAGAGGAGCTGTGTCTCTTTATGTTAGCCAGGTGATGGCATTCCAATGAGATGTGATGAGAAAATTAAGAGGCAGCTTCACAGAGTTTAGGAAGAAGAGCAATAATAGCTTCAATTGTGATTTAGGTTTTCGATTCAGTTGTGATTTATGAGTGTATCGTTTCATGCCCATGGTGTCTACATCCATGTGAACCCACCCGGGTGTTGTTTTTTTTCTTGCCTGGTATTAAGGGCTTAACAATCTCCACCGAGTCAAGGTCAGTGCATTTGTGCATGAGCGTTGAGGCTAGGGGAATTATGATGATCTCCCATGTGAAAAAGACTCCACATACTGTACATCTTGTTTGGATTTGAATCATAAACACAGTTACAATGGGCACCATTTTTTCTGCGTTTCAAAATTCAGAAATTAAAAGCTTACCTTTTCCAGATTGACATCAGCCTCCACTATCTGCTTTAATGCGTGGCGAGGAAGTGAAGCGTTGTGATGCAAGAAGTGGGAAAGGGTTTCGTTGTCCCTTAGAAAGTCCTTTAGTTTGAAACCTAGGGGAAAAAAAAAACAAAAAAACAGAAGATTACTCCTCTCAGTGTAATAACTTTAAATGCACATACACCAGCTTTTATTCATCATTGCGAAATATTACGAAATATATGTAAGGTGTGAAAGTGAAGACACGTTGCAACAAGAAAACCAAGGAGAGAGTGCCCGCAACAGACGAATACATGGAGTTTCCAGTCATTAAAACACTGTTTGGAATCATTGCCTTATGATGATGACTTTCTAGCTAATTCACATTCCGGTAAGGGTGGCTTTTCCCTGGAATGTAGATTTAGAAATAGCGAATGCCTAAAACATTTGGTGTATATTAGGTTTGAGATTTTTCAAAACATGGTCATCGCTTCAAAAGTAAAAACGCATTGAAATCAGGGATGTTATGAAATATATCAGGGATGTTATGAAATATTAACCCAACAGTGGCCCACTGTTATATATTATCTTATTACATTTTGTGTTAATGCATTGAAAAGAAACGTTGTCTATATTTGACAAAAACAAATAAAAAAATAACCATCATGGTTAGTTTGACTGGACTGGTTATTGAAAAGATCAGATTTGTAGGGAAAAAAAATGCAACACTTTTGTAATGGGACCATTTATGGTATAAAGGGTTTTAACAATCATCAACTGTTACGGTGTCTTGAAGGTTAAATAAAATTTCTGCTAAATGCTGAATATAGCATTTCTCATGAAACTTGCTTTGTTCAAATCACAAAAGTAACAAACGTGAAGATTTCAAAAACAAATGCAGCCTTCCTGGTGGAGGTATTTAGTTGTGAATCACATCACAAACGGCTTATAGAACTTGTTGTGACTTTTCCGAATTCCAAGGGTGTCAAACAACTTCTCGAAACGGCTTGACTCAGTTCCATAATTACTTGCATGCATAAACTGACTTTTTGCCTGAGACTTGTTGTCACAAAAGGTTACTTGAGGCCATTCCACTTTGCTCTACATCCTGCCAAACGCTTCCTGTCTGTCTGTCTGACGCACACACATACACACAAAACAGCGCGCTGAAGCCAAAGTGAACATCCCGAGAGAGGAAGTGAAAACGTGTATGGTTCTACGGCTGAGCATGGTGTGATGTGGCTGTGAAGCTGTATGCTTGTATCTATGAGTTGGCTTAATTCTCTGAGGTGAACCTCCACGGAGTACTAATAGGCTCTAATCAGTGTCCCAGCCGGAAAGAAAGGCCCCCGTTCCAGAGTATACAAAGGGCACAGAGGACACAGCAAACTAGGTCCTACAGGACAAGCTCATTAAAATGGAAGGTTATGCAGTCAACAGAGATGTGGTTATAAGGGGGGTTACTTTTACCTACGTACTATGTATATTGTTTCTTGTTTCTGTATGTTGTGCTAGAGGTGCGAAATTGCAAGTCAAGCTTTATATTAACGCGACTGAACAAGACTCTGATGGCACCTTGTTTGTTGGAAAGCCAAACATGAGTTAAACATCACTCCATAACAATAACTTCCACGACTAACCAGACTGGTCCAGCCTGGTGTCGTTGTGACCCTCAGGCAAGCAAACAGAACAGAGGTTGCTACACAGAATTTTATTCTATTATTTCATCGTTGGATTTTGCCTTTAAAAGTTGTGAAGCTGCGGGTAAAAAAAAAGGAAGCAGAATGTTCAAATTCAGCCAGTATGGCCCACTCTGGATACGGAAATAGCTTTGGAAACATTTATTGTAGATATACATTGTCATTCAATCTTGTTGTTAACCAACATAAATTATATTGTCTATCCATACAAATGTTGTGAACATTGCAATGTAGGACCCTTTTAGAATGATCTTAGTTTCCTATTAAATATTCAAATACAGGGGAATCCTTGAAGGTTGACATATTTTGTCATTAGGCTGTGTGGAGAGCCATTCTACAAAATACATGTCTGTTCCCAGCCTCCATTTGTTTTCTAATAAAATCCCATTTGGGAATCGTGTCAGCTGCTTGTTTGATCCATGCTTTTATTACAATAGTGTCATCATGCCGTAGAGCCGTGCTAATGTTTTCGCACAATAAAAATCTTCCTTTTCTGAAGTAATGCATTCTTTTGTGAACATGAAAGAGTTCCACACTTAGCGCATTTAGAAATGGACTACTTTACAGATGATGTAAGGCTTTTAAATATGGAATCATACTGAATGTTAAGAAAATGGGACTACAAAATACAATTACCCAAAACACAGGTAAAAATTAATACTTGCAGTTCTTTGCAAATGTGATGTTCTACTTTGACTACAGTATAATTATTGACTTGCAGGGCTGTTGCGTAATGTTCTTTGCCTCTAAACAAAATGAACAGATGGTTTAAAACAAAAACCCTTACTGTTTTACTTAGTTACATATAATATCTGGTCCACATCAGGGTCTTGTGAAATTGGAGTTAGTTGCATTTATTCATGGAAACAAACTCAATCAAATGATTTTTGGAATCTTATTTCAGGAGTGAATCGGTTAAAGTAGAATAGAAACTTGTTATGTATTACTTTATCTTAGGTATCTTTATCCCAAGATCTTTAAAGGACTTTGAGATGGATGTGACAGATCAAATGTTTCTTTTCTGCCTTAGTCTGGTGGCCAGTTCAGAGAGCAGTTCATGCATCTACAGCCCTAATGAGAAAAAAAATACTATAAAAAATGCACGGGATAAAACTTTTCAATGTTTTTTTCCCTTTTGACTTGTTTACGTGTTTTTTTGTTGTTTGTTTGACTCCAGTCAAAACAGTCCTTTCTCATATTTGAAACTGTCTGCACTAAGTCTGCCCAGCGCTGCCAACAACAAGACGTTATCTAAGAAAAGCAACCTTTCTCAGCTGCAAAGGTCATGGCTACCACTGTGAATCTGTTCCTACACGGTGGACCAAATTGTTGCTCAGTCCACCCTCCGAAAAAAAACTATGCTCGGAACAATGCTTGAATATTGTACGACAATTGAGATCTCCTGCCTCAGAATAGGAATTGTCAACATTCAAGTCGGGACAAATTTCCGATGTGTGTCTTGATTACACAATCATTGTCAGGGTGGTGCATTTTTAAGCCTTTCCTCCATTGGCACGCAATTTCAAAGGCACACCCTGTGGCCTGTGGGAGAGAGGGCCCCCCACACTGTCAGGCACTGATAAGAAACAAGCACAGAAAAGCTCAACTCTTTTTGACGTGTTTCTGACTTTTGCAAATCAATTAATTTTCCAAAACATCTTTTGATGATCTACTGATTAGTCATGATTTATGAAAAAGAAAATGGCATCATGGGTTTTTACTTGAAAAGGCAACTCTTTCAAAACAGCTGCAAACTGTTCATAACTCAAAACGGTTTTCTCTAAAAAAGATATCGCAATAAATATGTTTTCTGTCATTGTAGTAGTGCTATGCAATACTTGCGATTTTGGTATCAACCAATAACAAGTAAATACCAGTACCAGCATTACCGATACTGAAATCAAGTACTGTACTTTTAGTTTCTCAAATTATTATGGTATTTTATTTAAATCATTTAAATCGCACAGGTAAACCTAAAACTAGAATTAAAAATATTTAAAAAATAATTAAAAACTGTGCTAGTATATAGTATATTAAAGTGCATTTAATAGTATTAAACAATACTGCAAATACTGTACATATGTTTGTAGCTACAGCATGGCAGACCAGCAAGTGTGTCCCATGCACATGCAATGAAAAGGGACTTTGTGAGAGACCTTTGAAAACCAAAGAAATAAATGTGAAGGATCAATACTAACTTTTTGGTATCAAGACAATACCTATAATGACTTTAGAATTGATTCCATCAATACTAGGATTGATTTGCACAGCCAACATAATAATTGCGGAAATTTAGTTTACATGATTCAAAGTAGCTGACTTATTTAATGCGTGGAACGATATAGTTAAGTCGGAGTGCTATGTTCTCCTTCTTATCTCATTCACCACCATTGACAGCTATAGATATCAAGCATGCCATTTTACTGAGAATAGTTACATTATAGTCAAAAAAGTCACAAGTCATAAGTCAAAAAAAGAGTTCATTAATGTGAATAGAAAAATGAAGGTGGCATGCGGTCATTTAGAAGACAGAGCAAAATGAGCTGATAATTCAAACTGTCCTTACGGGCAGTGTTCTTCTGCATCTTGTGAAGGGCCCTCAGCAGTCCTCGGTAGCCTTCGTAGCTCTTATCATTCTGGCTGTACAGCAGGATTTTCTTGGCATCAATAAACAGTCTAGAGATTCTGAAAATGTACGAGGTATACACACAATTCCATTAATTATACTTCAAATTCAATCAAATGACTGCTTAAATGTGAGAAAAGGCCATTTTTATCACTCACATAGAATCGTTGAAGTTGCCTACCACCCCCGGACTCTCTCCAGGGGTTGGATTTCGGAAGCAGGGGTTGTTGGCGTTACAGACGATTCCTTGTACCCAGGGCAGAGTGCCTGCTGAAGGCATGGCTTTGTTTGGGAAGTGACCTGAGGATTTATAACATAACATTATTTTTTGTTGTTGTTGACGTTAGTTTCATAATCCAAAAGACAAGGCACGGGGGAATTTTATGCGGCTCAAAAGAAAATGTGTTCAATGACAAGATTCTTTGTAGAGTACAAATTGTACACACGGCGATTCAGAGTGATTTGCGACTACAAAAAAATAGATGGCTAATGAAATTAAATCATTCCATAAAAAATACAGTAATTAAACTAGGCAATGCAGATAAAAATATTCAAGTTGCCATATGCATAGCTAAATAGAACTCGACTTGAATATTGTTAGAAGTGATTCTTTTCTCACATCGTTTAAAAGACCACGCCGTGAGCTTCAGAACCCAAGAAGGTTCATTTGGCTCTAACTTGTCAGAGATGTACTTTGGCACAAATCCGCTAAAGAGCAAAGACAATTTTAAAGTCTACTTGAAGCCACCGCAATAACTTGAGCATTGGACTCCAAATCACATTTAGACTATTCCTTTGAATCACGCAATGCTTTTTTTTTTCTTTTATTATTACAAAGTGTATGGCTCCTAGTGTTATTGATTGTCTATTGCTACTGTGTGTTGCAACCAAAATCCTAATTTTTCACAATGTTGAAGAGACCCATTACTAACTTTGTTAGCACCGCTGACATTTACTGGACAATTTACTATTAAAGTGAATAAGCATAGAGGGACAAATTCATCAACTAATTTGTGAATGCTTAACTTTTATTTACATTCATTGACTTTGATGTGTTTGCAAAAGTATGTTTTTTACTGATGTGATTAAGGCATTATATTATTAATGCACGTTTAAAAAGCCAGTTAAATATTTTCCAAAAATATTGTGACATGAACTCAGTGAGAGTCCTGATGCAATTTCATGATTCCATTTCCCTGAAAACCTCATCATATGTCCCAATGGTCCCAGCAAATATTGACAAATCTGAAACATCCTCCTGAGACAACATGCAAAGGAAAACATGTATATTGATTTTACTAAGAAACTCTGTAGGCTAGCTTTGCCTAAAAAGGCAGGTTTTAAACAAAGATAAGGATAAGAATTTACTTTTTTATACTGGGCAGATGCCTGGTATAAATAAATGTCTTCTTCTGTTTTAAGATTAAAGGAGAATATTGTTCATTCTTTTAAAGGCAGAGTCTCTTACATTCATGCTGTTCATATGGTGGATAGTGTATTCGAACAGAGATGAGGATGAAGAAGATGAAGAGGGGCCAGATAATCTCAATCAGCAGCTGAACCTGAGAAAACAAGCAAGAAATCAAAGGACTGAGTGAAAAAAAAACTCTAGGCAGACATCAAATTCTGATTAAAAGTTGTGTGCTTTAGTCACTTTTTTTTAATGAACGTTTGAGTGCAAAAGACATAAACAGGAGTGTATGCGTCCAAGAGAAGAGGGTCAGCAGCAGTAATCCTCAACGTGAGACTGAGCGGTAAAGTATATGGGTTAATGAGTGGAGACAGACACAAGTCTGCCGGGTTTAGAAGACTGTTTTCTGCCCATCTGTTCCATATGGTTGCTAAGTCTGAACCAGCATGGCAGACAATCACCAAAAGCGGTGGGAGGGAATCAACAATACAGACGCTCTCTCTGAGACTGCACTGTATCTCTTTGTTGAAAATCATTGGGCTGAAAATGAAGCAGGCGCTGCCGTCACTTCGGGGAAATGTTGCTTCATGACTGGAGGATAAAGGACTACTGTATGCAAATGACTCTACTTCATTTAAACAGGGGTCAGTTCTGTGCTTCGGCCCTCAGCTGAATGTGACAGAGATAACTTTGAGTGAGTGGACGACAGACTGCTCAAGATGGGAACTGGATAATTAAGCCGACGTGCATTTGTGTCACCGCGTAGCCCAATGACAATGACGTCAGCGATATTTTACGGACCCTTTGGCCCAAGTGAGCGTGGACCATGACATCAACCCTCCTTTCTGCCACCTTGAAAATGAAGACTCGAAAAGTACTTTGGTGTATCTAACTAAATAAAGCTTGGTAAAAAGCAAATAACACAAAATCAGACACTGACATTAAAAATAGGGCCTGGCCAGTTTATCATGAAATTTGTTGGTAAGCTCCTTCTTTGGACCTGTCATTAGAAACCAAAGCAAATCTTCATTTTTACAAGCAATAATTCGGTGTGCAAAGCGATGAAATTGACCTAGAAGGTAAAAAACAAAAAAAAAGTGCTCATTGTTGCCAAAAACAAACACCTGACTGTGTTACTCATACTTACAGTCTGTCTTCTTCGGTAGGTGAAGTTCTTCCAAAGCAGTAAACCCAGTTGCGTGGAAACCGCCATCACGCCTTCTTCCCGAGCTTACTGAGCACGCGCCAGCTTCTCACTGCAAGTCCACACCAAAAAAAAAAAAAAAAAAAAACACAAAAAAGTGCCTGTTATAGCCTCTTTCATTGACAACACATGGGGCAAGACTAAAAATATTAGTGTTCAACAATTCAGATAAGTTCATTTAAATTCAAAGTAAAACAAGCTCAAAATACTTATCTTGTAATGTTAGGCAGTGTATTTTATTTTGAGTGGGCTTATTTGGTTAACATAAAGAGTTCTCTTTCGAAAGAGGACCAACGTACATGAGATGTTTAGTATGCAAACACTTTTTCCCTCCAAGATAACCATTTAAAGGTTAATGTTCATACAAATACTGCTTATTTGGTCACCCCACTTGCTGCGATCAAGCTGGTTGGATGGGACACAGTAACAGCATCAATATCAAGGGCAAATGGAAGCGTAAACATGGTAGAAAAAAAAATTGTTTGGAGGTCGAAAAATACCCTAGTAAAATCGTTCATCTGGTTTTGTTGGGATTACGAGATCTGAAGACAAACACACTTGTCACAATATAGCAGTCTAACTATCTCAAATGAAAGAAATTTCAATGTTTTCTGCCCGACGCCCAAGTACATTTCAAAACATTTACTGAAGATACTGATTACGAATTTTCCCCACAGCTGTGTACGTGTATTAAGTAAATTCACTGGAATGTCTAAAATGTTGCAATGAAAACCAATAGAAACATTGGCATTGACAAACAACAGAATGGTGTCTGGATATAAGTTTTTGAACACAAATTTCAGCTTATTAAGAAAAACTCCTGACATTTGTTTAACCTCAGTGGTACCATCAAATGTTCTAATTATGCACTTACTCAAACACATTGTTTACATTTCATGAAAATAAATTAGAAGGGAGATCAGGTGACTTGAGGAAGGAAACCCATCCATTAAAAAGTGTCACTTTAGTGAGCATTTAAACAGAATGGGTGCTCTAAATATATGTAAAGTGAAATGCATGGGCCACTTCATTAGGTACACATACATACTGAACTGAACTCTGTTGTATAAGCGCTGCAACACACAGACCCTTAATAAAAATGTCTCATGATCTTCAGAACATGGACTGAAGCACCAACCACAGAACTTCAGTGCATCTCTTTTACAACGTAGAGTGAAATGAACGCCTATCTGATAATGTCTATGTCACACTATTAGTCCTATAAAAACTGAATTTATATATAGCTCTTAAATTGGTTATCACTTGAATTTGCAGGTGTACTTAATGGTGTGGCTGTAAGCTATTGTATCTGAATTGACACCGTAATTTGCTGGAACATATGATCTAATATTTCATCATTATCAATATTTCATCCATTGGTTTCACATACAAGCAACGTATTTTTTATGTGGTAAACAACATGACGTGTTCATTTTCACCGAGGCTCCAGAGTTGAATGATTTCAGGTATTGTCACAGTTTCTTGATTATAATAAGCGCCAACTCACTTGTCAAGCATACCTTCGTCATCGTCTTAATTAAATAAGGAACTGGCGCCTGAATAGTACGTATATGATTTGAATGAATCAGCCTTGAGGCGGAATGGTGCAGAACCACAGCGCCCTTAGTGGTAAACCCATATATGCTCCATTTTACTTGTTTACCATCAATTCTTGCTCACGTGTTATATCACATTCCCCCCTGAAAAGCAATGACTTCATTCGTTGGACAATACGATTAGAATAACCACATTTATCTCAACAAAATGTTCATTTCATTCATAAGCCCTTATCACAACTCAATCACAATAAAAAAAAGAACAATAATAATGCAAATGTAACTATAAAACCATAACATAAAATAAATAACAATGCAAATAGAAACACAATACAATATTAATACAATAAAAACAAAATGAAATGCGTTCGCGCAATAACAAAAGAAATAAACAACAGCATTGCTTTGACCTAAAACCAACAAAACAATGCACGCGATCAAAAGAGCCATAATGGTACACAAACAACAGAATGGCAGACGTGGCAAAATTTGCCGATGTTTGATTAGGTCGTTTTATAATTAAATTAATTACTGCTTTGATGTGAGGTTACTATCGGACATTCGACGTCTTTGTGTTTACAAGCAAGGTGACAATTGCTGAAGACAACGGAAAAGGCTTTCCGTCTGAAAATGCAAAGCGTTTGACGAACAATGAACCACTGCAGAATTCAATGTTTGTGAGGGGGAAACATCAAATGCTAATGTCCACACATTGGAAAGCGACGTAAAACGTTTTGCCTAATTTTGTAGCGTTATAAATAATAATATTGCGTTGGGCACATGCAACAGCTTAGTGTTTATTTTGAAGGCAATTTACCGGAACTTTACAAGTCTGATTAACAAAAGCGCGACTGTAATCCAACTCAGCAGAAGCAAGCGAAGACATTGACAACGCTATACGTAGTACACAATGACCGCTGACAAATAAAACCCGCTAATTTTAATAACTGGTAAAATATTTTATTAAATGTGCGAAATGACGTTTCGAAATGCATTTACTGGTATAAAATAAAATAAAATTGGCGACAATTACCACACAGTGCATGATACAAAATCAAAACAAATTATTGTCGTTTACTCAACACAACATAAATAACAAGAAAAATAGACAATCTTTAAAACAATAACATATAAATTGCAAGATATATTGAGTGTATCATGGTGAGGACTGCGACATAAAAAAATATTTAAAATATTTTAAAAACAACATAAAAAAAAGAACTCACCTATATTTATCCCAAATTTCCTCGTTCGTTATCCCTTCTCATCAATAGGATGACACGTCCGAGGCAGTCAAAAAGTAACTGAGGAAAAAACGTACTCCTCGTTCGTAACGGTGCTTCGCATCTGTGTGCCTGAGTCAGTGCAAACAGTAGTTCAACCCCCAGCCGGGTTTTATACCGCCGCTCAATGCGGAGCAGAAGCAGCAGCAAAGAGAGGTAACTAGCGGTCACCACTCGCTGCCTCTAGCCCATATATGGAGCGCACGTGCCCAGTCAAAACATCTCTTAAAGGGCCAGCGTCCCTTCACTGGCGCCGTGGCACTTCCATTGTGGCGCTTTGTGAACGATACAAGACATAGAAAAATAAAGCTTAACACTCGAACTGTTGGTTGTAATTCCATTTGAAGGTTTTTTTTTTCGTTGCTATAGCGACTTAACATACGTGTTATAATAAGTGGTACAAAAGGTGATAAGTAACTTAAGCTTGACCATTGCATTGTATTTATTGACAAACTCATATTTGGCTTCAGCAAGGGTGGGAAACTGGTGGCCCATGGGCTACATGCAGCCCTCACCCGTAATCAGAGTGGCCCTGGATAACGTTCTGAAATGAAAAAGTTTACTGTTGCTAAACCACAGAAAAATCAAATATCAACTACAGACATTTCTTACCATTGCCTCGAACCCGAGGCTTGAATTGTGAAGAAGAGTGTGTCATGGCCACTACAACAGCGATCTCAAAAGTACATTAATAACCGTGTTTTGTTTTGGGGGTTTTTCCCCCCAAAGTGTTGACTGTTCGTTGAAGGTAAATTGAGTCAGTCATGCCTGGGAAGTGAAACATGCGGATGCTACTTACAGTGATAATGCAATACACACCACATAGCAAAATAGCAATACAATAGATGTTTCTGCACAATATTGCAAATCATATAGCAATACATTTGCACACCACTAAATGGGCGCGGTAATCGTCAGGCTGGCGCCCGCTCCTGGTCACGTCACATACAGAGCTGCAGTCTGACAAGATCGATCACCTCTGATTGTGAAATTGCATCTCCAACACATTTCTTTATTTTATCATAGTTTAGGAATTAGTTTGGAGTTAAAAGTGCAAGTTTTAGACAACTCGCTCCCATAAATTGGTTGTCAGCTACAGTTTTTGGCCGGTTGAAACTGTGTCTGAAATCGGGGACAATTGATCACTATGATCATTCTAAGCAAGTGAGTCAGACCAAAAAAAGAGAAAAAAAAGACTAAAGCAACAAATTGTGATCACATTGTATGGCCAAAGTAACTGTCAGTTTTGAAAGGAAACTAGCAAATCTTTTGTGGTACATTTTTATACTCATTAATATATATACAGGGTCCAAAATTATTTGGCACATTTTGACTTTAAATATCTAAAAAAAAAAAAAAATAAGGATTAAAAAAACACACGCTTAACATATTCTGAATGCATTTAATCACACGTTTTACAGAGTGTTCCATGATGTTCAATGAGAGCACTGTTGGTCACAAGGTACAGTGTACATCAAAACAAATTCAAGGACACAAAACTCCTTTTCTGGTTCAGTGAATATCATTACTTGATATGAAAAAAGGAAAAAAAAATCATGAGCATTACAATAACCATAATGAATTTTGCTTTAAAATGTAGTTTCATCACCTTACTGTCATTGATAGTTCAAAAGATACTGTGTTAGGACTTTTTTTTTCTTATTTTGACAGCAGGACATGACAAGTCACCTTATCATTTTACATGAGCTTCTCTCCATGACGACCACGTATACAAGTCCTGATTGTAAAGCTAGTTATGAGAAGAAAATAAAGCCCATATAACTATGAATATAAAGTGTATGTCAATATATTGGGAAGCAAAGGTGTCACAATGCACTGCTGATATTTTCCCAGATTTTCAAATGGGAAAAAACAATTAATTCTAAAAGGTATGTACTGTGTTAATTTGGGTATGAAACGAATGTATGCCAAGGTTTGTTTTAACACTTGATTAGGGAAAAATGTTTTGAGACAAAATATAATACAGAAAGACAGTACTTGCTTATTACTGCACAGAGGTGACTATTATAAAGAAAGAAGTTGGCAGCCATCTGGCAGTGATTATCTGCTTTAGACTGCCTTCTTTAATTCACTTTATTGGAACAAGAAATGCTGGAAAAGTACAACTTTTTCCTTTTCGTCATTTTCCAGAAGTGGATACAGACACGATTAAAAAAGTGTGGCTGAAACTGGCAGGGGTGTATCATTCGTGGAAGGGGCTCCGGTCTTCTAATAAGAGTAAAAATTGATTAACGAGATTATATATATATATATATATATATATATATATATATATATATATATATATATATATATATATATATATATATATATACCTGAATAATCAAATCTAGCAAATTAAACAAACTGTACATGAACAACAGAAAATTTGAGACAATTGCTGCAAAATCCCTCTGTATGGGACCTCATTAAAACTGGGCCCTTGATTAAAGTGATTAGGCATTTAATCCATCAGAAAATCTCTCAAACTGTCAAATGGATAACCACTTAGGTGAATTAAAGTAACATGTCCAACATACGGTTGTTTAGCCAAATTAGTCAGGGTCCATGAAATGGAATGGCTTTGCATTGTGAAAACTCCACTGCTTATTTTGACTCACGGTCTTGCGGGTGCTCGAGCCTGCCATACTGATAAGTGGAGACAAGGAAATCGTTTTGTCTCACTCAGTTGTATCAGGTGAGAATACCTTAAGATTTATGCTATTAACACAATGTGAATGTAGTGAATCAATTGACAAGAAAACTACTGTGTAATAAAGGTCAAGGTTTACTTTTTTGCATAAATGTATATACAAAAGCAGGGTAATAAATGACAAATATTGCTAGTTTGATGATTTAAAATGCAGTTTTTGTATTAGTTTGCTGTAGCCATTTATTTTTTTACATCCGTATCATGATATAGTGAGCTGTCAGGCACTCTACTGACTGGATAACAATAGCTCATGCACATGCACCAAAGACGGATGGGATTATGAGAGGAAAAGCCGTTTAGGAGCGTTGGAGTAATGTATATTGGGTAACAGCAAAACATTGAGGTAGAAAACATACAACCAAAACAACAACAAAGAAAAACAAATCAAGAAAGCTGGATAACAGCTTCTGGTTTGGCGCATTATGCTTACTACAACCTTGCTTGTGTAGGCCGATGAAGATCATGTCAACAACTTCAAGAAGCTCTTTGAGTCGACATATGCCATCCAGACCTTTCCCTTCATTTAGTTGTTTACAAAACGGTGTTGTGTTTTTGCCCAATGACACACATCTGATAGTTACTCTCTCTTTGGGGAATGGTGTGTTTTGGCATGCAATTAAAAAGACCTAAAGCCCATAAACGGACTAAGTAGAATCCGTCCAGATTCTTTAAATATCTCAATCCTATTTGACCCTGTTTAATGCCTCTTCAAAATGACATATTGACTGAATGATCCAGTTTCGAACTTCCTTCATTCTTGCATGGTAACCCACAGTACTGAAAGCTTCAAATGTCAGAGAGCAAAAGTTTCACCGGGTCTTTCAGGATTAATATGTTCCTGTTAATATGCTGTATAATACATAAAGGTCACTTATTTGGATCTATTGACAACAGTTTGATTAAAAACTAGATTTTAAGTGCGCATTTTGAGTGTAGGTATATTCGCTGTATCCACTACTGGGGCTAATGAATGTGACTTTATCGACGCTAAAAAGCAGGTGACACCATAGAGAAAGTACCCAATTTCCATGCAAAATAGGCAATACTCATTTGTTAATCCATTTAGGAGGACACACAGTTTCTGACAGAAACCTCAAATCTTCACCAATAAAGAGCGCAACTGCCAACACAATATCAAACAGCTCTGAAATACCTATTCAAGTGGGTTTTGTGATGTCACAGCTCCGCAAATCGCTAATGACACCATGACGCCCGGTTCAAATTGCAGTGGACAGATTCAGAATTGTATTTAGTGGTTAAACTGATTTATACTTTGAGTGTGAAGGGGTTGTTGAGGTCTCCAGAAAGAAAGTCTTTCAATTTTCGATTTATGCTCATGGACCCTTAAACCAGAATTGCCAAACTGGCTTGATACATTGCTGCCATGCTTTCCAAAACTGTTTGGTTTTGGAACACTGCGATTATTCCGGATGCCACTGTATACTTCAGAAGCTGCAATCTCATGTCCCATTAGAGATAAGATTTCCGGTGACTCGGATACTTCTAAATGAACTTGTTTGATCAGCAGCCATGTTTTTTCTTTCCCTGTTCTATATCCCTCTCACTATTTCTGTTCGTGTCTCACACTGACTGGTTGTACTTTAGACTGTAGCATGAAATACGGGCACTAGGACAGCCTATAAGGATTTTAAGCAAAATTGTGTAACAATGTGGAATATAATGAAAATATACTTTAGGGGACACTGCTGTGTCAGGTTGGGCATGATTTGAATGTCGGTGATTCCAGAGATGGGAAATCCAGGTCCAGAGTGTAAAAGTCCGGCCATAGTTTGGCTTTAGCTATTGGTGCCTTTACTCTACTCTACTCTACTCTACTCTACTCTACTCTACTCTACTCTACACCTCCATCGAGTCCATCAGACCAGCTTTTTAATTGTTTGAAATTTCGTTTACTTTTTCTCACCAATGTGGCAGATGCATCGAGCATAGGCTTGCAAATTTAAAAACATGTTAAAATAAATTTGCACAATTTGTCACAAATATGACAGCGCTGGTTTTCACGTCTCATCAAATTGTCAGGGACATCAGTGGCAAGGCAGCTGAGGTTGCCGGAACAACATAGTGCAGTCCCAAAACGCACTAGATGAGACTTCAACGGAAAATAATTAGCCCCATATTTAACGATGAGCACCTGAATACAAAAACAAGGACAAATTAAATTCAAGTTGAGTCTTTCATAGGTTTTTGCCAGGTCATAAAACTATTAACTTTACTCGACTCAAGTTCAAGTTTTGCCACTGGAGTCCTCAAAATTCTGTTCAGACCTCTCATTAAGCATCAGAGTAATGTATATCACATTCCAAATACAAGTAAACACATTCATTAGATATGAGCAATACTAGAGAGATGGCATCAGTAGGGTTATTCCAGAATTGAAGGACATTTTACACCCATCTTCAATGATTTGAGTAAAACATGCAGTTTCTGAGTAAATTTAATTGTTGTAAGACCAAATCTAAAAAGTATGACAAGAATGCTTGAAAATAGTTTAAAAAATACCAGATGTATCAGTGCGTGTACTGGGTAGATGTATTTGTTGTTTTTTGGTGAGTTCTCTTTGTTGACAAGGATATTTGGAGAAAAGCAGGTATGATTTATAACTGGCAAGCATATCTGCCTCACAGCTCAGACATTATGTGTTAGAATTCCTGCATGGGGCATTCTGTTGGAGATGCATGTCCTTTGCATGCTTACGTGAGTTTTCTCCAGGAGTTGCAGTTTCATCCAAAAACATGCGTAATTCAATGAATACTAAATTGTCTAGGTGCAGATTTGAATGTGATTGGCTGATGTACATTCCTACAAACCAAACCTACAAAACCTGATTCTTTCCTGAGGTCATGCAGGATAGGTTATACCACACCCCTTACTCTAATAAATGTATAGAAAATTGTTGGATTTGCATGATTGACAAATACAATAATCACATTGGACATATTGAGTGTTCTTGGCATGTTCCACACTGTCACAATGCAATTGATATGTTTGATTTATGGATACAGTACAGATTAAAAACAAAAAAAAAGTTGCTCCTCGGTCATTTTCATAATTGTTATAATTGTTTCATAATTGTGATAATAGTTTCCGATTAAATGTTTGTGTTCAAGTCAAAACCGTACAAAATTACACAATAACAAGTGTTTTTATAATATAAAGACGCGTTCTACTCAGCTCACAGGTATAATTACATGCGGGTGACGCCTAGACAAAAACCTCAGTAAAGAAACGGAGGAGGATGGGAAGCTTTGACCGATAGTAACCTCAGAGCTGCGAGTGGAGGAGGCGGGCTGCTTTGACCGATAGTTACCTCACAAGACGCTGAAACAGGTTATAAGTGGGGTACAATTGCCTCGTTACAAAATGGGTTGAAAAATAAATAAAATTACTCGTTGCTGTTTTTTTTTTGTTTTTTTTTGTTTTTTTTTTTTTAGGAAAATGATTCGCTTTGAACGCCACGACATTTAAGGGAAGCTGTAAGTGAAAGTGACATGAACATATAACCGATCAGATCATCTTTGTTGGGAACGTCGAGAAGCTTGAGCCAAAATCGAGTTGTGATGGTATTCTCCGCTGAACAGTGCAGTTTATCCCCCACAGTCTTCACTTCAGTCACCGAATGTGGGATTCAAGTTCTGTCGGACGACATCATTATCTTCGTCGTGCAAATATATGCGAGGAATAAAAGGGTACAAAGACACCCCCAGAGTATGTGTTTTCAATATGTACGTGCACTGTAAAGCTTTCGAAACAAATGGGTGGTTTTAGTGTTAAATTTGAAGCAAAAGTCAAACGAGTTGAAATACGATGATGGGATTTCGCAGACGTGGGAGAGAACCTGAATGCATCTTATTTTGACCGCAGGTTACCTCGCAGCTCGCACTGCAGCCTGGGCAGAAGTGGGTGAAAGGCGAATGATGTCATCGGTTGAATGAGGAGGACTGCGACCAGAAGATGGTTACTAGGCAATATATGATTGGGGAATTTTTTTTGTAGATTTAGTATGTTTTACGACAGTGTTTCTATTAATTAGCCAGGGCGCTCATTTTACAAGTGAAAAAAACAATTGAACACTGCGCCATAAAATCGTCGCAAAAGTATTGTAATGATTTTGACTCAATTTATTCACAAAGTGACTTTGTGTGAAATAAGGGTTTATATAATTGAACCTGAATCTGATATATGCTATACTCGCACAAAGCCACGACTTGCTTGTATGCCACCATGTGCAGATTTATTGCACCGTCTGCCACGGAGAAACTATTAAAAAGTCGTTCGCAATGTTCGTGACTAATGAATTTATTTTCATCCAATTAAGATGAAATTTGACAATTTCCTACAACATCCTGGTAGACAATGGAAATATATACATATCCATGTTTATGTAAGATGGTAATACTTTCCGTAACATGAACATTTTCTGGCCAGTGATCAGCCTCATATTTTAAGTCAATATTAATGATCGCAGAGTATTTATAATTCTGTGTGCACTCTACACCTCAGCATTGTGTTTCTATGACCTGTGAATTTCGATTAAATAATAATTTTGCAGCTGAAAGGAGAACCTAGATCAGCTGCCCCTCTTAGACGTGGCCTATTTATGCATGGGGAATAAATGAGGCAATTGTTGTGCCTATGAGTTCGGATTTCAGAAGATATTCTCATAAGACCCCAGACTAAAGATTGTTCTGTTGTAGGACAAGTTGTACAGTAATGTCGCAATCATTATATAAATTGAACAAAGATTTCTTATTTTGATGAGAACAGCACAGCTAGACCATCATTTGTAACTTAAAAATATTATTATAATATGACACCTATCAATCAAATTGATGTCTTTTCATGGTCAGATTTGTACTGATTCAATTAATCATATTGAGAGGGATGAAGCACTGCAATAGCAACTAATACAATGTACATACTGATCCAATTTTGGCACAACCAGAGACCACTTCCCCAGTCAAATCTGTGTGAATGTGGTCTGTCTGCATAAATGTTAGAGCATTTCGATAGGCCCTTACATATCATAATGCAGAGAACTAGCAAGCTAAGCTAAAGTACAGTGTATAGGATATATCTTAAAAAGGAATAGCTTTTAGAAAACTACAATGTTAATGGATTAGGCTTTCATTGTTATTTCGTTTGTAGTTTTGCACCCACATCTACTCCAAAAACAAGTCTCCTCCAATACAAATGGCCACAGTCATTTTTACAGTCACAAAACAAATATGCCTGAATTCTTTGCCAAAAGGCATTCAGCTGCATGGCACGAGTGCTGAAGTGAACACAAAACATGAGAAATCGGAAACTGAAGATGCAAATGCAAGCCTTTTTGCTTTGAACTCAGCTGAAAGGCTGCTTATTTATTTAAAGGCGTGGAGAGAGGTAATGCAGTATTTGTTGCATATGAAGCAGTATTTGGAGTAGGTGTTAGGTTTGTTGCATAATGCGTTGATGCGGTGTTGGTGGCGGGCAATGGCTTGGAACTCAGATGCTGACCTCAACATTAGTATTTGTGAGGACAACACAATGCAACCATTCTCAATGCATACTGCATAGCTTTCAGGGTCCAGGTTTGTCTTTGTAAAGCTTAAAATGTATTCTGGGTTTGCTTCTGTGAACTTTATCCATTAGTTTAACTCATTCACTGCCATTGTATACTTCTCAATTACATTCTTCAACAAGGATGGGCGAGGGAGCATTTAATGCTAGTCCATGGTGGAAACAATTTTACTGGTGCACAGTCACCAAAAGATGACATTGTCCCTTTTGATATACAGGTATGAAAATGAATACAATATTCTCCAAAATCCTTTAAAATGGCTGGCAGCGAATTGCCAAATGATAGCCTCTAATGGTGATAGTTTGATATCAGGGTAATGTTATTTATATTAAAGGATAGACCCTAATTGAGCACAGTTTAAAGATAGATTAAAAGAGAGGGGCTTTGCAGTTTTAAACCTGCCATCAAGATCTGAGAGTAACCTCGCATTACAAATTCCACGTGAGTCTGACCAAATCCATGCTCATCTCTGACATGCACTGTACATAATACACACAGTGTCATCATTTATGACATACAGTTTCTACGCTGTTCAAAAAAAAAGGCAATACATTTGTACTATTACCTTTAGTCCCACTGGGGTTTTACCCTCAAAAGTACCCTTTATATTACCCTTTAAACAGGGTGCATACAGGTGCATAAAATATGTAGGAAAATATTTGTTATGGAAGTGGTTCTCTTGCTCTATCGCTTTTTTTTTTAATGAATTACCCCCATGAAGTATTTTACTTATTCATGTACCCACTAACCAGCGTAAAACAATTTTAGTTTGTTGTGACATCTTAAGGAGTATTTTATTAATCAACAACAGAACAACTAAACTTCTTAGCCAGAAAATTGCACCACTGATGACAATGCATGTCGATATAAAATGGTCCTAAAAGGACATAAACAAAGGAATCAATAACATATTTTAGCAGTAAGTTGCTTCATCTTCCAGTCAATTTACTCTTAACTTTAAAAAAAAAAAGTACTCTTTTTGTCACGGCAATAAAAGGCATTAAATTAAATTTCCTGATACCCGCAGAAACACTTTTAAAAACTCATAACCCCCTTCAAGTGCCTGTTTCTCTTGCATTACTACAAACACGCCATAAAACACTCTGTTTTGTGTTTAGTTTGATGTGTTTACAGTAAATCTAGTGAGCATCTTGACTAAAAATACTTGAAGTTCCCACCCGGCATGTTTACAGAACCATGCCAAAAGTTTGACGTCAAACTAACATAGCCTAACTTGCGCCTGGATAAATCAAAAGCCAGATGTGATTTTTTTCCACATTGATGCGTGATTAGCACTATATTGCTTACCCTTTTGTTTTTTTTGTTTTTTGTAAAAAATGGTATTTTCTACATATGAAACAACTAACAAAAACCATTGTATTTGTAAGCACACAATCTCTTGTTTTTGCCAGAGAAGTAAACATGTTTCATTTTTTCAGCCAGTAGTTTCATAATTTGTGCAAAGGTTTTTGCAATACAATAGCCAATAGTTAGAGAAAATGCACTTAAAAATGTAATTATGACGCACATTCATCAAACTACTGTATGAGTAACCATAAAGAGCACGTAGCTGTACCTAGGATTTTAATTGTGTACCCTACAGATAGATCTCTAAAATTTGTAGCTAGGTGAACTATAATATACCTCTACAGTAGGGGTACCCTTTTTCTATGAATGTATGCTAATCTATATGCAATCTGCTGTATTTAAATGTGTCACAATAAAAGTCATTACTGCTGGCAAACCATCTGCCATTTGCTGTCTTGTGTGGGAGGTCTTTTCTTTTCTAACAGCTGGCAGGCAGTTACATTGACCTCTGCCTGTTGATCCTGTCAGTCCCATTGTTCACAGTTTGAGTTTTCCCTTTTAAAAAAAATAAAAGAAATAATTTCCATTTTACTGATTGAAAAAACACTCAAACGATGTGCTAAATTTGAAATCTAAAGGGAAGTATAAACATACTCCTTTGATTTATTTTATTTCCGGTCGTGTTCATTGGCAATCTTTTCCCCCTTTTGCCATGAATAACATAAAACCCGGGAAAAAAAAGCATTCTTGTTGAGTTTATTCTTGATTAGCTGAGCTGAAGTCTTGCAAGATGTGCAGAGGTTTTGCGTGATGCATGATTATGGTTCATCCTCTGAAGTTTTGAGTGGCCTTTAGAGATGTGGTTTTCCAGGAAATTGCGGCCAAGTTCTAAATTGGATGACTCGGAGCTATTCAAATTCAGAGGTTCCACTGTAAAAAGTCATCAGTAATAATAAAATAAGAGGGGATATGAACTTTGTCAGTAAGTCCAAATTCAAATCTGGATTCTTTGACTTACTGTTCTACTTTTCTAATTTGTTTACTCAAATTTTCTCATTTGTGTAATTCATATGACATTTTGGCTTGTATATAAATATGAGTTGGTAAGCGAGACAATATATTGCAGGTATGGCGGTCTGAAACATAAGCTGGCTGTTCAAGTGAGAGGAGATTGCGTGTGGGGATACATTATATTGTTGGATGGTAATAAAAAAAAAACAGCGTGCCCCATTATTTTTCACCATTACATCATCACAATCATTTGTTTCCTACAACTCCTAAATTGCTGACTCTGGATTATTTAATTTATATTTAAATTTATACTTAAATTAACAGCATTATTGAAAAAAAAAACGTAATTGCAGCTCTATTATTAACTTTGAAACCAGGCCTTGGAGCATATTCTGCGAAAAAAGAAAAAAAAAAGCCATTCCTCCCTTGCTATCCACACATGACCTTGTGTGTGTGATTGTGTATTTTGAAACTATCTCACAAACACACGCACACTCACTCACACACAAGCACACGTACACACATGGTATTACAGCACAGCTCTGTTGCCGTTCCCAGAGGAGAGCTTGCTCCTATTTTAAGCAGTAGGGAGGATGTAATACTGAAGGAGCAAGAGAGAGTCACTGTATGTTTAATAGAGAATCGATTACCTACTGATAATTACACTCTCAAGCCTAAAGGAAATGTCAATAAGGGTTATACTGCATATTCTTTGGATTGTGACATCCTAAATTTGATATAAATAAATACTAATGTTCTTTCAGCAAGGTTAAATATATTCACTTGAGGACTCAAAGATCTATTTACATAGGACTCATAACATGACATTTTTGCGCCTTAAATATTCACATGTTAACGTTTACATCATAAAAGTAACACTAGTTGTTCATTAAATGAGCCCTGAGCAACAGTAATTCAATTTTAAGTAGCAAAAGACAAAATGGCCACCCCTTGAGATGACTAAAAGCAGGTAGATTTTTTTTGTTTTGTTTAATTCATATCCCACAAACTCAGTATTTAACAGATTACCAGGTTTGCAAAAGTGGAGGCACATTGTCAAGAACATTTCCACTTGATCCCATTGAAGGACATTTTAGTAATAAATAGGCCACCTTTCGAGGGGGGGGGGGGGGGGGGTCCCATTTAAGGATTGGCTAGGCAAATTATTTCGAAAGGATTGCCTTTCATCCCACCTTGGTGCAAAATCGGCTATTATGCCTCGTGTTGCAGATGAACCTCTTTATTTTTGTACCCCCCCCCTCCCCATGCTGCTGTTGTTGCATCCACGTGAGGGAGCACATGCAGTTGCAGAGGGAGAGAGGGAGGAAACTGTGATGTATGGATGAAGAAAAGGACAAGGATCAGCACTGCTGCAAAATGCAAAGCAATCCTGTTCATCATTTGGCAAAACAATATTTGAAAAGAGGTACATTGAACTTTAATGAAGACAATTCAATGATAAAGTGGCAATTATTACAGGAACAACTCGTGTGGTCAAGATATTTAATTGGCTACTTCTTTAACACAGGCAGCTTTGGTTATTGTATTTACAAATGAAATATAACGGTAATGTTGTCCATGTATGTCTGATGTCCATATGAGTACATGCTCACACTAAATGTCACATACGTGACTCAGCACGGAGAGGTTTTTAGTTTTATTTTATTTTATTTTATAACTAGGGTACCTCGTTTGGCAATTTTCTGGTTTAATGAGGTGGGGGAATTATTTTATTTTATATTATTGTTTTGGCAAAATGTCGACAGGATTCTGGTTAGATGAGGTTCCATAAATCTGTCTATTTTTTATGAATGGACTAATTCTTCACGTCATGCAGTAATGTTAAAAATGGCACGCTGTCTGCCACGAAAAACATATTTGGAGTAGCTGGTGTGTTTTTTTTAAAATTTGTATTTATTTATTTACTGGCGAATGTGTGCGTGCCTTTCAATCCAGAATGACTCATCTCCAGTCCGAAAAGAAACACAAGAAATACTATATTTTAGGGACATCTAGTGCACGTTTTTAGAATTACATATTGCTGTGACAAGACTTTTCAATTGACAGTAGTCTTCTTAAACAGCATATTTTTGTTGTGCATTTAAAGTCCGATCAGCTTTTATAATACTTGACCATGGAAATTTTGAATGATCATAAATCTGAAGTCCAATAAACTGCTGTGGATGTGCTGTCCAAATTATATGTTTAAGCAGTGACCTCCAGTGAGTAAAGAGAGTAATAAAAGGCAATGGCTAAAGGATGGCGAACGTGGCAAACAAGAAACAGAACAACCCCTGGACCTGATGTCACTTAATATATTCCTCATATGCTATTTGTTGGCGTTCTCGGCTTTCTCGGATCTTTAGGCAGGCGTTGGCTCTATTTAATTTCCTTGTGTTATTTAGTTAAACAGGTCTGGGGGTTATTAGGTATAGGCGTGGTCGGTGAAAATTAACTAGAAATTGTGATTAGCCACAGTAAATGAATGATGTGGGGTGTTGTTTTATTTGCTGTTTTGCACAAACCTTTGCCACTTAACAAGCATTTTGATCAGGTGTAAAACACTCCTCCAAGACACCGGTCTGTTCAGGAAAATTGATCATAATTAAAAAAAAAAAGTCATCGCGACATACCTCAAAAAAAACTCTCGGCACTATGCTAACTTCAACAAAGGATTCATTGCATTGTGTTGCACAACTATACCCTTAGATACACAAGTACACCCACACACCCATGCTCGGATAGAGAGAGAGAGAAAAAAAGCCTTGTGACTATTCACAGCCTCTCCTGCTGCTGCTTTGTCCTTAATTGGTTGGCCTCTCTTGTTCTTCCCACATATCACACAGTTTTTTTCCTTCCCGCTGTGTGACCTGTTTTCCGCCATATATGAAAAAAACAACAACAGTCTGACAAAACATTTGATTTTGCATACTGATGCCAACAAAGACATTTGAGTAAGAGGAACAATCATTAATTATTTTTTTCATTAATTTGTTCATTTTGACAATTATGGCAAATAGTGTCTTGTTGCCTAGGAAATACTCCAAACCCAAACTCGTTTATTTTGAACTCAGGCTTGTACTATAACACAGCACTAATGCACACACTAATAGTCTCCTCTCATTTGTTCATTATCTTTTGATCTACATTGAAATCCAATTTAGTTTCCAACTCAACGTGCTTGTATATCTCTGCGCCACTTGTGGAAATGACCAAAATGTAGTTGAGGAATTGGTTTCGTTATCAGCCCTCAAGGTCAGAGGTGATTAAATGTGTCTGGATCACAAAATGACTGAAAGGGGAAAATCACATTCGTTAATTAAACGATAAAGACATTCTTAATTAAGATGACTCGATTAGCTGATTTGCAGTTTCAATTTATTTTGGTCCTGACCTTATTAACATACTCATATCTATTTTTTCCCCCTCTGGCTTTGTTGACCGGACAAAAAATAAGCCTGCAGTTAAAGTGTAAATAAGGTGCTTACACGAACGCACGCAAGCGAGGACGCACACCACCAGGGCTAGGGCTATCGATTTTTTTTTTTCCCATAAATTGATTATTAGAGATATTCCATGCATTATTTAACACGATACCAATAAAAATTACGTGTGAGAGGTGCAGGTATTATTTTTGTCCACATGAGGTCTCTATCCTCACATTTTCCATCCGTCCATCCATTTTCTGTAGCCGCTTATCCTCACAAGGGTCGCAGGCTTGCTGGTGCCTATCCCAGCTGGCTTCCGGCACTAGGCGAGAGGAATCAACATTCACGCACCCGATCACACCTAGAAAAAATGTAGTATGTCCAATACACCTGTCATGCTTTTGGAATGTGGGAGGAAGCCAGAGTGCCTGGAGAAAACCCAGGCGGTCTCAGGTAGAACACTCAAAGTCCACAAAGAAAGACCGGAGTGCGCTGGATTTGAACTCGAATCCCTGAACTGTGAGGTGGACGTGCTAACCACTGCTCTACCGAGGCACCGTCCTCACGTTTTATGCTGCAGTAGTTAACATTTAAAACTATGTGGCTTTGGACAAGAAATTGACTTTTCTATACAGGCCACGTCAATCCCAAAACTTAATATCTTGAGAACATATCTTTTGCCTGATGAAAAGGAAAAATTGACTTGACTTATTTTTATATCATATGTTTTTAAATATGGCTGAACTACAAAGGAAGTGCATGTCATCTTACCAACTTTCTGAAATGGACATAAGGCTTAAATGAATGGTCCCAACATGAGCATGTTGAACTCTATTAACGTTGGTGATGAATATTTAACATGCGATTTTGAGGGATTCACTACTTATCAGTGCAAAGCCCTCATTAAACCCAAAAATAATTTAGTTATGACTCAATCATTTAGTGCCTTACAAGGTGAGGCATTGTATATTATGTTGAAATACTTCGATTATGAGGGAGAAACAGCCAGGTGATAACAACGTTCTGGAAACTTTCTAATTATACTGCAAGTCATTTGGAAATAAACCAAATAATCTTTTATTCAGTCAAACGTCTGAGATGAGTGCATGCAAAATGAGAACACGCGGAATTAATGATCTGAGAACCATATGATACACATACTACTACACATATTTTAATACTTTCATTACCCTCCTTTCATTTATCCTCTCCAACATCATTAACTTTCAGACCTGATTTTGGAGCGATCTAAATTATTCATAGCATTCCACCAGGTAATCCCAGTCAAGCAAGCATAAACACATATTCACATGCCAACACACAGGTTAACATCTGCTGTGTATTGGGCTGTTGAATATTTCAAAAGTACACACATCCTTCTCCCAGCACACCTCTGCTGTCGGCAATCAGGAGCGGTGTCAAGGCCAAAGAGCACATCCCTGACTTATTATTGCAACAAAGAAAGATGCTGCATGATGGATGATGGAAATGACAGGAGTTTCTCCTTTTGATGAAGGTGAAAATAGATGATGGTTTATTATTCATGTGTTTGTTCTAATCTATTAATTATGATATTTATTTCAACTTTTTTTTTGGAGAGGGATAAATTCTTCCATATCTTTTTCACCAAATTCCAAACACTCTTGTCCCGTGGTATTCCGATATATCGTTGTCCCAGAAACTTCCACTTTTAAATTATTGGGAAGACACAGTCACACTATCTTGTCATCATAAAAGCATAACTTTAAGATGAGCAGCCAATACCTTGTCAATATGTTCCTAAAAACTTAGGCTTGAACTAGCTTGAACTAACTGCATTTTCAAACAAAAAAAGTCATTCATTCACAGTAAATTTATTTAATTATAGCTGTCTGACGGGAGGGATCTCCAGCTGGACTCTGAGTTAGTGTGGGTGTGTGTTTTACTGTATATTGCAAGATAAATAAATACTGTTCAACGATGCAGTAAATATAGAAAACTCACAAGAGCGTTAGCAACGCATGCTCTCTTTATTTCCGTCAGTAAACAGTTACACCGATGTGGGTAACATGGACAAATGCGCGAAGTTTCTGAAAGACTGACTTCCAGGTGACACTGCCTTATGTATGTTCAACCGGTGTCACGTTTGGCCTTTTGTTGTTATGCGTTCTCGTCCTGGATTCTTCTGTACTTTAAACACCGCTTCTGGCAGTCTGGAGCAGCAAAACAGAAACGACTTCCCGCTTTTATCGAATGCAGCATGTTACAAGTGTAAAAAGACATTTGACAAATGGAAGGTTTAGAACAATTCTTGGTTTGAAAACCGCTTTTACTCAAAACATAAGCGAAGTAGAAAATATACGCCAAATAACATACATAAGCTGTACATGTGAGAGTTAAAGGCTAACCCTAACCAATGTTTTTTAGCAAAAAACACGGAACCTATTTAGCAGATGTTTAACAAAGAGAATGAACTTTTTTTTTAAAGAAAGGGAATAAACATTCTGACTTTACTGCCTGTGGACCTGTGGAGATGGTCAAGTTAAAATGCAATTCCTTAATTGGAGTGGGAGTGAATTCTAAACACACTTTTTATACATGCAATGGAGACAATTAAAGGAACATGTATTCTAAATTTTCTTATTATTACGGATATATTTTTTTGCATATAAGGGTGGCAAGTGGTGTGACTAGGGATTTTTTAAGGGTGGCAGCTTCGTAAAACCCGCTTTACTTGACAGTGAGTGTACCGTAGTTGTTGGGTGCACAAAATCACCAACATCTGCTCCTGCATTGAAAACTTAGCTAAGCTTTCAAGTATGTGTTGTTATGAAAAGCTGTGCCAACACTGCAGCTACCGTTTGGCATAAGAGGGAGCACAAGTACACAACGGCTTCCTCCCTCCCCAGATACATTTCCAGGAATGTATTTGGTTGATCAATTTCAAAATGTGTGGGAAGTAACTCCAGACACCCAACTATTTGTATGCAAACAATAGGAAGTCAGTCTTAAAAAATGCCCTTTAAATTGATTCTTCAGCGACGAGAGGTCCGCGGTCATGTTTATGGATGTTTTGGGGCCTCGTATTGGATTTCAAGTCAGTTCTACAAGTCCAAAGTTATGTTCTCATTTTTGTTTCCCTCTTGGTCGATTTAGATCAATATATCATTTAATCCAGTATCGCATCATCATGCATCACTGAAGGGAGGATTACATATGCACCCTTAAAAAGAGTCAGTAAAGAAGAGGGGTAAAATTATATCACCTTCTCGAAAACTTGAGGAACTTCAGAAACAAAGCGACGAATCAGTCAGGCATTGAAAAGGGATACATTCATTTCACTGCCACTTCAAACGCTGCGAGGAATGCCAAAGGACTGTGGGAAAATAAACAACTGCGTCAAGATAAAATGAGTTTCTCAGCAGGAAGAACAAACATGAAAAAAAAAATCATGGAGGGGAGTTGGGATGAGAGGGGAAGGTAACGTGTGGAGTAAAATGTGACTTTATCCTTCATTCCAAGTGGAAGTGTCACTTTTTCGTGCGAGGGGCAATTTCAACTCAATTTACTTTCACATTAAAAATGTAATTGCGCCACAAGATGAGATAGTGTCTCAATCAAAACTTTGAAATCAAAACTCAAATTCAATGAAATAATGCATCGCATACTTTGTTATTACTGGACTGGCAAGGCATTTATTCCCATTATCTTCATGGCCTTTCATATTCTCAAATTTGGTGTCACTATGGCAAAATTGATTCATTCACTGCAAGTAATTTTCGGGACTGCTATTGTGCTGACAGGTACATTGCAGAAAAGCTTTGATTTTGAGGGGAAAAGAACATTTCTTTTCTTGCGCTTGTTATACTGTAAGTCACACAACTGAACTTCATTTCTGAACTTGAATACAGCTCAGTACAGGCAGGATCACAAAAGCCTCCAGTGAAAGCAAGGCTGCCTATTCTATGTCATAGCTGCGTTTTCTTACACTATTGTTGAATTATTGGGGTGTTTTCAGACCTGCAGTTTTATTGCTTTGTTCTACAGCAGGTTGTGATACCAAACCAAAAAGTCAAAAGTCTAACACTGATATAATAAAACTAAAACAAACACACAAAAAAGAACTACAGCCACTCACTTGACTGATGCAGGCAGTGTGTGTTTAGTGTGTATGAATGCTTATCTGCCTCTTTATGTGCCCTGTGTTCGATTGATGACAAGTCCAGGGTTTAGTCTACCTTTTGCAAAAAGCCAGCTGTGACGGAGGTTAGTAGACTCAGGTTACTCGTAATTCTGGACAGGATCAGATATAGAAAAGAGATGGTTGGATGGAAGGATATTTTCAATATGGTCTGTGTTCTGGGGAGCTTGGGGTGGGGGGTGTTATTGGATGTGCGAAATGGTTGCATTGCAAAAATAAGCACACATAAGTATGTTTACATTCTGTACCAGTAGCACTGATGCTCCCAATTTTTATGGTTAGTCGCACTGTAGAGGATTTCGTCACTCACTTTTATATGACCATGCAGTATAGCCTGGTCATATTTGCTGAGGCATAATTGTCTCAATTTGCATATTGTAAATTCACATGATGTCAAGAATGACTGCGATTCAAGATTTGATATTTGCAAAATAATTTTTTATAATTAAACACTTTCGACAGCAAGCAGTGGCTGGAAAAATGATTCAATTATTAGTCAATTATTTTACATAACTAAAACAAAACACTGTGGATGGATGTAGAGAGTACAGTTCTCTTTGCATGGTTAGGTCCTCCAATGCCATGTTTTCCAATCAGGGGTACATGAGCACATTGCAGGGAACATGTAGAAACACGTTAAAGCTTGGATGACTAAAAAATGAAAAATGGAATAAAACTGCATACAATGGCTCGGCATATTGAGTAACTCGAGGGCCCATACGATGTAATTAAGTATATTATCAAAGTAATATAACCCCAACCATTCTCGCTATACATCAGCTCAATAGAAAGCCCACATTGTTAAGATTTTTTTGTAGTTAATAACGTTGAATGCATTTTTTCCTGAGTTTGAAATACACGACTGCATTTGAATGCACCACTTGCACCAACCACATAGTTAGTGGTTGGCACAAGCACTGGAGTGTCACATTGAGGCATAGGAGTGGCTGTGTGGAAGGAGGGGAATCCAAAAATAGAGGAAGGCAGGGAGGTTTATTAATGAACTGAAGAAAAGGACCAACGGGAACAAATCAATACAAAGTACAAAACTCAAAACTGAAACTAACTGATGAAAAAAAAACAGCAAAGATAGATATGAGAAAATTGAGGAGGTAACTCAGACACAGGAAAACGCTGACTGGGAGCACCAGGGTTATTGAGCAGCATGACACTAAGACAAGACAATAACCCAGTTCGCAAAAGCTCAACTGGAACTTAAATACACAAACACTAATTAGAGAAACGCAAAACAGGTGGATAGTCACGAACGGCAGGGGGATTTGACTGGTTGACACACAGGGGCAGGTAACATATACAGGTGGACAAAATCATACTAACGACAGATGCAACATGAACCTCCAACTGAATGGAACTGATGCTTAAAAAAAAAAAAAAACACAATAAAACAAAACCGACAGAACGTGACATGGAGACTTATGCCATAGCATACAAAGACTGCAGTTAGAACACAAAATCAGCGATTGAATAGTTTTTTTTTTTTTTTTTTAATGAAGTCTCAAGGACAATCATGCTCGCCACTCCATCACAATAGCTGCAAAGGGTTTCAAAATAAATGCCTACTATGTCCAAGTATTATTTGACATGTTCATTTTGAAATTGGCTGTTGCATTGTTATGTGAAGTTGTTTATATCTTCATGGGTCAGTATTTTTTAATTTTTTATTCATTTTTTGCAGGGGAGGCTATTGCAGCACTTGTCGATTGAAAATGACCTCGCAGTTGCTCAGTACTCAGAAATGATCGATCACAGTTCTTCTGATTTCTGTGTTCGGTCAAGTGACACAAAGTAAGCTCAGCTGTGATTGGTCTTAACTATTAGAAAGAAAAATATTAGAAGTGACTAATTTTGTTGTAAAGCATGTTTGGGTCTTAGGACCAGTGCTTCTCTTTATTATGACTATCATTAATACCTGCAGCCACCTTTTCAACCACCTTATGACCTTCAAAACTCAAGCTGGCTTTTCCAATCTGCAGACCATAAACAACCCAGTAGGGCTCAGACTGCAAGCCACGGGAACCACAAATAAATATAGATGCTACAGTACTAGCCAATTGATTGTAAGAACATGAGACAGCTCCTGGTGGCGGAAGGTATTGCAACACATGCTGCTTTACTTTTTGAGCTGAGATGATTGATTTGAGGAGTGTGGGAGAATAAACATTCCGGTGCATCGAGTATAGAGCAAAATTGCGCATTCAGAAAGCAAGAAAGAATGTTGAAATGCAGTACTCATCTTATCAGTTTAAATCAAAAACATTCATTTTGTGTTTATTGGACCACTGCAGGCATCACTCGTTTACCATTCTGAAACAAGCATGATTAATACCAGATATATATGTCATGTCTTTATGTGACAGCTTGTTCTAATATAATTTTTAACGTTGGACAGGAAGGACATGAGAAGTTAAAGTATGGTGCAGGGATACGAAGGCATTGTCCTTTAGAGATCTCATTAAAAGGAGATGTGAGGGAGTTGTTAAACATCTGAAGCTTTCCATCCTGATCCCCTGTGGCAGTTACATATGTGGATATGTGCGTCGACCTTATGTCACTAACGACCTGCCTGTAATTAGTGTTCAAACTTTTGAAGGGGCCCCCTGTACCTTCATCTATCTTTGTCTTTTCTTTTTTCACTCTCCTTTATTCTCCCTCCTTTTTAGGCCCTTATTAGTTTATTTGCATTTTACTAGCATTTATACTGCATGTAGTTTTTTTTTGTACGAAAGGTCGAGATAGACTCGGCAAAAAGTATTAAAGGGATGCTCTGATGGATCTGTTAACTACTTTACATTATTGGTCTGGCTGGTATTCGGATTGTGTTGAGATAGCTCACTGGCTGCAGGGAAATAGAACCTGTGTTTTTGCAAAGGCCAGGATGTAAATTTGATTGGGAGATTGGGAGCGTGACAGTAGGAAATAGGAAGGAAAGATAGAGTGAGGTTACCACAGGAATGAGCTGTCAAAGTGATATGGCGTTTACACGATTTTGAGTATTTTGTTTCACCATTCTTCACTAGTCTTTTTTTTGTGAACTTGCAGAAATGTTTTAAACACAACCGTCACAGCTTGAATTCACCCATCCGTTTTCTTAACTGTGCTTCCTGTTCAGAGTCATAGGAAGCTGGAATCTTTAAGAGCTGGCTTTAGGCGAAAGGCAAGACTACATCCTTGGAAGGGTTGCTCGTCAATCACTGGACACAGAGGGACGGACAACCTTTCGCACTCACATTGACACTGGCCTGAATAAGAATTGATGCATGCCTGTACTGAAGTCAGGTGAATAAATCCTTACACCATTCGCAACTTTTTCTGAATCCCTGGATTTGTATACTCTTAAAACTGCCGGATCCAAAAAAACGGCTACAAAAGAATCCAAAGTTAGACCCTAGACTTGTTACAGTTGAGGCGCAGGTGGCCTAACATGATTTGGGGAATCTGATTGAAACGTAACCCCACTAATGTGCAGTTTGACAAAAATTTGGCTCTTCATATTTAACGGGAAAGTCAATGCCACATTTTTCTTTACAATGATATGTTCTAAGCAGCCCCACTCCTCTAAAGATATTTCTATTTTGATTAATATTGCGCTTGTGAAATAAGAATTTCAAAGTCAAGTCCACCCATTTTGTGCCCATTCAGGCGGGCGACCATTTTGCCACCTGCTGTCGAATGAAAATATTATCACAGTAAATCAGGGCTCAGGGAACAGCCAATCATCATCTTGTGAGTGTCACCTGACATGACCAAACCGGTGAGCCGTGTCTGGTCCTTATCTGAGCCCTCAGCAACTGTGACAGTGTGGGAAAATGGCCGCCACCTGAGATGGATAAAACATGTGGCTGTTTTTGTTCAATTCCTTTCCCATAATTACATTATTAGTCACAGTACCGTGTTAAGAGTAGTGGGGCCACATATAACATTATTGTCAAGAACATTTTGGGGTTGATTTCCCGTTTAACCGTATTGGAATGAGAGGAGAAGTTAGAGCCACCTCAGAAAACCGATGCACTGGGGGAGCATGCTAATACCACACGGTCACAGGAAGAATGAAGCTGAGACTGGCAACCCAAACCTCAAAACTATGAGGCCCTATTCAAACCTGCTACCCATAAAAACACACACACAGACACACAAAAACAATGCATCAGTAATTACCCTAGATTATTGTAAATAACGTGGAGCTATAGATCAGGGTAGAAGGACTTGTGGTTGATTTGAAGTTCAAAGTTCAAAAGTTCAAAGTTTGCTTTATTGTCAATTCTACCACATGTGCAAGGACAGGCAGAGAATTGAAATTTCGTGACTCTCTAACCTTAGTGGCAAGTAAAAATGAGCTAAAGAAAAGTAAATATATATAAAAATAGACAACTGTAAAAACTGACAATATCTATGAACAAAACACAAAATAAAAACAGGTGTGCATGGTTGTGCAAAAAGGGATGGTTATATAAAATGACTAGATGACTATTTATAAATGACTGTTATAAGTGACTATAAAGTACCTGTTATAAAGTGCCTATTGCATCTGTGACAGCTTTTCAGTCAGACCTACTCAAAACAAAGGTTCGATTGATAGTGTTCCACGTTGGAATATTAAGTAGACTTCTTTACTCCCTCACATCCTGAAAGTAATTGTCAGGATATTATTAATGTTTTTTATTTATACAAGATGAATAGTACTGAGTTTGAGGCATGTGCTATGGAATAAACCACGCTGACTGTTGATTTGCCTAAAGATAAAGTGACTTGTTTACAACTTGGCTCTCTGTTGTGCAAGTCATCGGCTTCTAATATCTTTCCGTCCTTTATATTTGATTCTGTTTGTGCCATATATGTCATCATTACCCTTATAATCAAAACAAATGCCATGACGTTGCTTCAGAAACTTGCAGAGCTACAAGCATAGGCTTTTATTAATCCTACAATAGGAAAATAATGGGCAAATACTCTCATGGGGGTGTCTGAAGAATTCAGTGGCATGGGGAGAGAGGAAGCTGGACCCACTTGAGAAAACCCATGATAACACTAGGGGAGCATGCAAATTCCACACAGTCACAGGATGAATGAAGCTGATACTCGAAACCCAAACCTTCATTTTTTTTTTTGTCTTTTGTGAGTGCATAGAAGGAAAATTGTAATGGTAATCAGAAATAAATGTAAGCGGTAATGGAAAACTAATTTTTTTTAGCCGTTTGTCATGTTAAAATGCAATTTTCCCCCCCCAAAGACATCCCCAAAGTGTTTTTTCCTCCCATCGCCAATCTCTGAGATTCCTCCTCATTGCTGATCTTTCAATATCAGATATGCCTGATTCAAGAAAACGATTGGCTCCTCAATTTGTGACATCACAAAGTGAGCACCGCCCATACAGACAAAACACACGTCCACATTCACCAGGCAGCGGTGTATTCATTTTTGCAGGTAGAGAGAACAACTTTCACATCTAGTCTAACTATTAAACAACTCCTTTTCATTCATTAGTTAGATAATTTTACTTCAGAAAATATGCAAGCGATGAAAATGGATGTTTGACGGTGAGAGCTGCAGGAGTTTGTTTGTTTTTTCTAAAGATTAAACTATGCTGCTAGAAATGGTTGAGATAAATCATCATTTTTTAGAGGAGTCAGATCCACCTTGTGAACCTTGGCAAGTACTAAAATAGATTTACTGGAAGATTAAACCTTGAAATTGGCGCAATACTCACAATCAAACCTAATGGAGACGGCAGAGCTGTAAGTACATCAAACTACTGGCTAAATTATGAGTCAATATTAACACTAGCATTGTCTGTTATTAGGTGCAAGGATTTTAGCATTTAGACAGCATTTATTATGCATCATCAAAACCTCAAGCTTCCCTCCCGAGCTTCCTGTTTGGCCTTTCACAATAAAATGATATGTACTTAAAATACATTATAACACAAATGTTAGCGTCGTTGTCAAGCATGAAATGTCAGATCCTGTTTAGATGTATAATAAAATAAAGCGTTAAGGCTTTGCCATGAAACGGTCCTGGCAGCCACACGGTGCAAGCAGGGATTTTAGTGTGCCAGGTTTTTTATTTCTGGGTTAGCAATAGAGCTATCAATATAACGCATATTTCAACTCACCCAAGGTAATATTTAAATATACATGTACAGTATACTATGCCTATAGTTAACTGGGAAAAGTTGAAACCTGCATGATCTCGGCCCTTTAAAATCTGTTCTCGAGAATACTATATTCTCACCTCACAGGGATCACTGCTCTGAGGGTCCCCTTATATAAACACAGGACAGGCTGATTTGTACGCTTTCATGAACTTTACAAGCATGCAGCCCACAACACACAGGGATTGCTGCACACAGTCATCGCGGAGCAACACCCCAGTAAATCTAGCGCCGTCACATTCACTCCTTGACAGTAGCTTACTTGGGTATGCAAAGCTGCAGTTTGAATGAGCCTGAGGGCAATAAATAAAATAAAGGAGACAGCAGAATCATTATTAGCGCTATATCTCATATTCAAACAACTTCATAATACATCACTTCTTTGTTTTCTTGTCAACTGTCTCTCTCGTCTGTGTGTCCCCCACAGCTTATATGTATTTTATAGCTTGTTTTTTTTTTCTTACTCTCTGTGGGTGATGTTATCTGAATTCCTGCGTGTTTGTTTAGACAGATATAATCAGTATTTCGAGGATATGTGAAGTGAGGGAAGGACAAGAGATGGTGAACATTATGTGCACTTTAATGTATGAAAGTCACATTCACCAAATAGAAACACAATAACTAAACTCACTTTTTTTCATCAAAAACCAAACAGCAATTACAAATTTGAGCATGAGCCCGACAGTGGAAGTATTGTCACTGAAAGAGTTGTGAACAATAATGAAATTAAAAATAATAATAGTATCATGTGACCAGCAAGCTCAAGGTAGGCTGAAGCTCAGCCTACTTTGAGTTCTTGAGTTCAAGAAGATCGAAGTGGCGGTTTAGACCAAACTTCGATCTTCTAATCTTGTGAGCTCAACTTTGGAAAACCAGATTGTTAAGCTGTACGTCCACTGAGGGCCAAACACTGGCGACCTTGAAAGAACCCAGGAGATCAAATGAGTTGCTAAATTTGTGGATACCTGCTAGTTCTTGCCCTTCAGTGGGATACCAGATCCCGTAAATTGTCATTTTTTCCTTCTTCTTTATTTGTAGTTTGTGTCTTGGTGATGTACCTATTTGTATTCCCTTGTAGAATAGGGAATAGATGTGCATAGTAACAGAAATGGGTTGTATACTGTGTGTTTAATCATCCATCCATTTATTTTTCGTAGCTGCTTATCCTCACTAGGGCCTGTCCCAGCTGTCTACGGGCAGTAGGTGGGGTACACAGGGACGAGCAATCATTTACGCACCCAATCACAGCTAAGGACAATTTAGAGTTTCCAGTACATCTACCATGTATGTCTTTGGAATGTGGGAGGAAGCCGAACTGCCCGGAGAAAACTTACCCGGGCACGGAGAGAAGAATTCTAAACTTTGAAATCAAACTTGACATTTTTCAAATGTACCATCCTTCAATCTAAAAAAAGGGTTTTAGTCTGTTGTTTAAAATTGATCCAAAACAGGCATGGTGCTCTGAAAGGCATTAGGAGTTTAGTGCAGGAAATTCAATTCTAGCCATAATTAATTGATGAAATAAATACTAGACTAAAAAAAAAAAAAAAAAAAAAAAGATTAAAAAAAAAAGTAAACAAATAAAGGCAAAATACATTAGAATGATCAACAATGTTGGTCACCCTGTTCCCCCAGTTTCAAATTGAAGGATAATACATGTTCAGTATTGTCGATATGTATGGTAACCAGAAAAATATGACTGACAAAGAGAAGACTGAATTGGGTGTGGTTGCACACCATGAGTGCCTCATCGCTGCAGTTGGTAATACTCCTGTTTTTCTTTTACATTTTTACTTTCGAAATGTTTTCTATCAGCCTAAATATTTGTACTACTGGGTGTAAGATTTTACCATTTTATATATATTTGAAAAAAATATAAAAGTATGGCAATGCTGGTAGAGCCTGTAGTTGAGACCCACTAAATCATTAGTGTCAAACTCATTTTTACTATAATAGAAATTATAGTTTCTATTAGAGGGCCATTGTGACAGTGAAGTCAAATAAATTTTACACATTTTGAAATCAGAGGCTTTTAAAAACTGTTCAGAAGGGGTATTGATAACCAAAAAAAAGTGTAAACATTGAAGAAAACACACAAATCTGGTATTTCAGCCAGAGGTTTGAAGTCATAATTAGCATTTCGCGGGATGTGTAGGGCCAGAATTGGCCCGTGGGCCTTGAGTTTGACACCTGTGCACTAAATGGCAACAATTTAGTGGTGACTCGCCAAACAATACATAGACCTAATACAAGACAATCAATAAAAAAAAGTGAATTATAGAACACACAGGCAAATATGATCTTGGCTAATCCATCTTAGTCTCCTTATTGTTTTTCCTCCTCCAGTCCACCACATTTACTTGAGACAATTAGAGGACTGCAGCACTGAGGAAACTAGTCAAGCATGCACACAAGGAAATATGCACACACACACACACACACACGCACACAGTGGACATCAGTGCAGTCAGGTGGGGAGGACAATAGGAGAACGAGAACATTAGCTATCTACCAAAAGGCCCATGAGGCACTCTGAACTGTATTACTATTTCAAGATAATTACTGCACGGCATTCACAACTATTGTCCTCTATAATGACCCCTGCAACCCACTTTTCATTTCTTCCCAAGTCCCCCACCATTCCATACATCTTTTTCCCCTTTCTGTTCCATTTCTGTTCCATATCATTCTTTTTGTCTCTTTCACTTGTCATGCTGCTCCCAACTTTTAATAGCTGAACTCTAATTTTCCTTCTTCTTCTTTTTTACCTGCACAATTGAATGAGAGGCAAAAGTGGAGTTGTACCAAAAGAAATTGTTACGGTGATGGATATTTTTGGTTACTTTAGTTATACAAGAGAGGCAAAATAGTAGAAATTCTCAGAGTATGATCCAAAACAGTTCTACACCACTTCCTTCCCATTTAAAACAAAACACAACCAAACAAACAAAAAACCCTCATGATCAATACAGTACAGAGGCAAACCTAATGTTCAGGTTGAGTGTACAACAGGCAAGCGTGTTATTGAGCAAGTACAGAAAGCTAATAACGTCTCCCTATTACTCACTCTGTCTTATGTCTTATTAAATCCACACTCCAGCAATTCTAGAATAATTAATAATATACCGTACGGCAAAGAGTTTACTCTTCTACTATAGAGGCTCCCATTTCCTTTATTATTAGCATCAAATGTCCTCAAAAGTCCCAGCTGTGTAATAAAGTTGATTGAACATCACAGTTCTCATCAAGGTGACATTTTCAAGATGAGTTGTACGTGGCCCAGGGCCAACGTTGGAATCGGGCCCCGTGTCCTGAATGTGACGGCTTGTGTGAAGACTTAGCACAGGAGCATTTATCTCAATAAAGATAGCCCCTCCAAAGATATGATGCCTGAGAAGAGAGGCATGCATATTCTTTATGGAAGGAAATTACAATAAATGATAGATTGGCTATGTAATTAGCTCTTTTAAATGACTCCAGAGATACAAAAGGTGGTACAGTTGAAAGTTAGAGAGGACTAGTTTGACATTGGATGAAAGAGGGATTTGATGAATGTTTCTTTGGGCGTTGCTAGACATGTAGCCCACTTGGGATTCGGGAATGAAATATGCTACAATCCTAAATGCCAACAGTCTCCAACTTTGAAGGACCAGCTTCAACTTTTCACCCACGCATAATAAAATGAATCCAAATGGAACTTGGATGCATGCGTGGATATCTATTAAAAGCAAAATGGAAATGCATTCACATGAATGGAAAATGATATAAAGATTGTGTGTGTGAAGATGGTCTTCTAGGAGTTTGGCTCCAGCGATGAGTTTTATTTTGTGGATCAAGACATGAAGTATTAGTCTATTTGCATATACACTAGAATGCTTTAACATCCATCCATCTTCTGTAGCCGCTTATCCTCACAAAGGTCACAGGCTTGCTGGTGGCTATCCCAGCTGAGTTAGACACTGAATTGGTTACCAAGGCACACCTGGACCAACAACCATTCATGCACCCAATCACACCTAAGGACAATTTAGTGTGTCCAATACACCTGCCGTGCATGTTTTTTCTGAGTGTGGGAGGAAGCCGGAGCGCCCGGAGAGAACCCACGAGGGCTCGGGGAGAACAGACAAACTCCACACAGGAAGGCCAGAGCCAGGTGGAATTGAACTCCGGACCCTCAACTGTGAGGCGGAATGTGCTAACTACTTATCCACCGAGCCGTGCATGCTTTAACTTAAGTAGCTAAATATAAAAATGCAAAACACTTTGCACACACTGGCTAGCAAAGATGTATACATTGCATCCGATTTATTTTTGACAAAAGCTAGCAAAACCAGCCTGAAGCCAGTCGTGTCTGCTCGACCTCTTCGGCAGCTCCTGCGCTTCAACTCTGCTTCTTTCTCCCTTTCTTCTCCACTCGAGCAGTTCAAAAGAAGTTTGTTTTTGAACAACACATCACAAAAACGTGCATGAGACAAACATTTAAGAACGGTATCAAATATTCTTTGGTATAATACTCAACCCCAGGATTTTTTTTCTGGGACCTTTTTTATGTCAATGTTAAAATTGATACAGGCAAAACCTCCAACAAAAGCCTATTAGTTCTGATATGATCTCATTGTGAAACCGCTGCCTGCCAAGAAAGAGAGCAAACTGTTAGAAGGCAGAATAAAATATGTCAGGGTGATGGTCTATGGACGACAATTATAGGTTTGAACGCCACACTTAAAAATCAATCCTCTCTTTTACGGTTCATTCATCAAGTTAGCTAGGCAGGTTTGTTTGTGCGCACATCCAGTTACTGTGAATCTAAAAAATAACCATGATTAATGTTTGGACGTTAAGAAGTGAAAGATGTTTCAGTTGCTGAGCCGATCCCAATTTTTAAGTTGAGTCTCCCATGGAAGATTTTAAGAAATCGCATCAGCGTTCACAGATCTGCCTTTTGATGAGAAGCATGTGAAGAAACTTCCTTGCCATAAGAATTAATAATTCGACTTATTTCTCATTCTAGCCAAAGGATTTAGACAAAATAAGTGTTGAAAAGTTGCAGTGGGATTGAAGTGTCAGAAGCAATGCCTGAGTTAACCTCAAGCTGATTTCAGACATCTGAATGAAATGTTCACAGAAAGAGCGTCCCCACTCAACCTTCCTCCTTCATCACAATCAAGCGGAAGAGAAAGGGATTCTCTCTTGGTTTGCTGTTATTTCTGATGGATGTCTTTGGTGCGCACAGAGTACATCTATAACACGCTGCAACGGTTACAGAGAAACAAAGTTAAAGAAAAGCAGATGGGAAAAGCAGAACTTTAAGACCCTTGAACCAGTTTGGGGGTGCCAGATACAGTACAGACAAAAAATATTACATATGCTGTATATGACAAACAAACCAAATAGAGCATGGTTACAAATATTTACAGTTTAATGCTGATTAATGAGTTTTACATTTTAATCAAATATAATGATTAAAAATAACATTTTTTATTTATGTTTTTCGATTACCATACATTTCGGCTAGACTTCGGCCAGAATCAGGATTTTTTGGACCTATCACGGTCGTCGATCAGTTTATTTCTAACCGATCACAAGATGTAACAACATAACTATTTTAATAACTTCCTGCAAATACTGTACTTGTACATTGTCCATCCTTCTATTTTCTGTAGCCGCTTATCCTCACAAGGGTTGCAGGCTTGCTGGTGTCTATCCCAGCTGGCTTCGGGCAGTATGGAAAGGTACACTCTGAACTGGTTGCGAGCCAATCGCAGGGCAGACAGAGACGAACAACCATTCACATACCCAATCACACCTTAGTACAATTTAGTATGTCCAATACAGCTGCCATGCATTTTTTAGTGTGTGGGAGGAAGCCAGAGTGCCTGAAGGGAACCCACGCAGGCCTGGGGAGAACATGCAAACTTCACACAAGAAGGTCGGGGCAAGGCGGGTTTGAGCCCAGGTCCCTGAGCTGTGAGGCGGACATGCTAAACATTGCGCCACCGAGCCACTACTTGTACATTGTATCAACAAAAAATACTTACTGTATATATGTGTAAAATGAAGCATTTTTGCCATTATTTAACATTGAACGATCACTGTACTGTAAATAAAAGGCAAAATGTTGCGCCTCAAAATGTCAAAACATTTATATGTCTAGGGATGGGACTTTTGGCCGTTCAACGGAAACCTGTCATTCTAGAACCCATCCATCATTCTCCATCCATTAGCTACTGCTTTATGCGGGGTAGGGTTGCGGGTCAGCAGTTTGAGCAGGGAAGCCCAGACTTCCTTCTCGCCGCTCTTTCGATCACGATCCACAGCCTTTGACCATAGGTGACAGCAGGAACGTAGATCGACCGGTAAACAGACGACAGACCGGTACAGCACAGATCTGCCTGTCGATCTCCCGTTCAATCCTAAACTCACTCGTGAAAAGATCTTTGAACTCCTCCACTCGTGGCAGCGTGGGTACTCTGAACTGCTGTTTGGTACATAAGCACAAACCACAGTTTGGAATAGTCCCTCCGCCCGAAGGTCCGCTGGGGTAAACCCCAATGTATCTTTTACATCATTCTTGCAGTATTTTACCAAGGGATGGCACACTCCGGGTAGTGTGATAACTAAGTGGTCGTGAACATGTTGTCACCATCTGGATGAAATTTTAGTGTCTTTTAATGTATTCCCTTAACATATGTCTTTGATGTAAAGAATTGGACAAACTACAGCACAAGGTTCGATGATGGGACATTCAACAGTCTTCTTCTCGAATATTGTAAATAATAATTATGTTTAGGTCATGTTGGGAATTGTGGTAAACATAGCTTATTTTGACATATGGAAAAGTCTATCATAAACATTCAACTTCTTATTCTCCTTAGAACACCAGTTCTAGCTGTTTGGTGTCTCGAACACTAAATCGTTTTCCTTTCAAGCGTGCTGAAAAATAGAGGGATCCTTCAAATATAGTTGACCAACAGCAGTTAATAGAAGTTCCATTTCTACCATCTGAAATGACCAAGCAACCAAAAAAGGAACATTTCCTTGACTGATCGAAATCCTTTTATTCCGCCAGAACCCGGAGCAATAATTGCAGTGGCAAAGTAGGCCATAACCGTTTGATAAACATCTTACTGTGATTTAATAACAATAAAACCAATCTATTCACAGTATCTCCATTTATTTTTCTTCGTCTTTCCGACAGTTACTGAGACAAAACGGCAATGCTCGATGTTAACTTGAGCTTTAGTGTTCACTGTGACATGTTTACATTAACGTAATTGCGCTTTCGCTCGATAAGCTAAGTGTCTGTTGTGCAATTTGCACATCAGCGTGCTCTGCTTTTTGTAATGTTCTGATTCTTTGACATTATTCAATTAGTCAAAATATTGACGCTTACCCTTTATTGTACATTTTATCTACAATAATTGCATACTTATTTTTGCACTGATCGTACTGTTCCTTGTGTAAAAATGCTACACAGGAAAATCCTTAAAAAATGGCGTTAAAAATTTGATAGCACCACCTCCCTTAATGAATATTGCTCGGTTCTACACAATAGTGAAATACAACCATGAAATTAAATATAATGTTTCATTGAAAGTATTAAACTTAGTATATATTGCAAGGGTGAAAATCTTCAGCTCGTGTATTAGATATAATTTTAATGGTTGTGATACTGTAGCAGTAATTGAATGTGGGGATCTGTTTTCATACTCGCCAAAATTCACCTCAATTTCCCTTCTTTGCCTACTCACAAATGTCTTCTTACAAAATCATCCAAGTTAAGTGCGGTGTACTACTTAAATATGTTTTCTCATTTTTTGGCCCCCAGCAGCTGCAAACACAAGAACTGCTTAAAGACTTTAGAAAGATTTTCTTGTGTCTCTTTGGTCTCCTAGCAGCTATCCTGAGCTAGGCTGTCTCCCCAAGTGATTCCAGCGATTTAAAAAAAAAAAAAAAAAAAAAAAAAGTGCTTTACTTCTGTGAGTTCGGAGCCCATTATTTCCTGTCCTCATTTCCACAACGAATGTGAGAGACACTTCCTGGATAACGTTGCTACCCGCTGCGGCCATCAGGTGGCAACACACATCCAGATATGGAGCGTCACATCTCTATATGAAGCACCCCCCCACCACCACACGTATACACACACACACACACACACACACACACGCACACACACACACGCACGCGCACGCACACACACACACACTAAACCAATCTTTCAATGACACTCAGTATTTGGCTTAGTCATTGGATTCCAATTAATTTCTATTCTCCACCAAACTGTTTCCCACCTACGATAACATCAGAGAAGATAAACAAACACAATGCTTCTGCAAACAATTCAAATGTGATAAAACTAATTCAAAATGAATTGTTTTCTGTCCTGTTTATTTTCATCTATAAATATTTAACATTTTGCATGTAGTGTTGTCTATTAAAGAAGAGACCAGCAGCTGCATCAAGACACACAAGAATTCATGATAGACTAATGCGACTATTCGGTTAACCCAGTGCTTCCCAATTAAATTTTGCCAAGCCCCCCCCCCCCCCCCCCCCCCCCCACACACACACACACACACACACACACACACCTCCCACTCAATGCAGTGACTATAAATAGGATTATTATCTATAAAAATTGTATAAGCATACATGTAAACCTGAATCCTTTTTAACATTAAGAAAAGAAAAAAACAAATCAACTATCAACAACTGCTGTTAATGATTTTTTACAGTGTTTATCCAGTTACAGCTTAGTCTAAAATAGAAAAAAGATAACCAAGTGCATCAAAGTGCCTAAACCTAAACAAAGAAAAGAAAACAACAACATTCTTATTTTATTGCAAATACACTTCACATGACTAAAGCCTTTCCCCTGGGGTCATCCGTCCCCCGGACTGGGTGGGCGAGCTCCACTAGCCCGCTCCACCATTTGAGAAGCACTGAGTTAAGCTAACATGAATGCAGAAACCAAAAACCTCAGCACTGTAAGTTAAATGCGCTAACAACTATTCCTCTGTGCTGCCCAATTCATTTGTTTCTTTGGCATTTCGGTTTCTTGACAGCCATTCCCATCATATACCGATGATACAACTCGTGATATGATTTTCAGTGGACTTTATCTGGAAATAATGCTCATACATGTCTTCCTTTGTGCCACAAGTCCACTTCTCCAGTGAGATTTCATTGGGAGTCAGTCTTCCGGCTGAAGTGATGCTTGTGTTGAATACAAACCACAAATTCTTAAGGTTGTCAGATATAATAATACCCTGATGCTGTCAAAAGCAGAAACATGCACTTTTATTGGACTTAAAAAGACATGGGTGATTGCCCCATGGTATTACTTTGCCACCGTTCAGCAATGTCATTCTCTTTCACTTCAAGAAACAAGACAACCCTCCTCCCTCTTCAAGAAACTATAACAATAAACAATCACAACATATAATTCCTAACTGCCTATATTTAGTAACCAACTGTTACAACCCCCCCAGAAGGCAGCATGAAATATATTAAACGGAACAAAAATGTGAAGGCTTTGTGCAAATAATGGTGAGAGATTCCTATGTCAGCAAATCCATTCATTTCACAAGAACGGTTAAAGCCTTTGATATTTAATATCCAGACAAAAAGAAAATAAGATCATCAGTAAAGAGAGGGGTGCTTGGTATTACCACCATTAAGTCTCTTTAAAATCAAGGTCAGAGTGATGAATGGCTCTATTTAATTTGTCATTTACACTTTCAAACTTGTTTCAAATTGTTAATTAATATGGTTTTGCCAATTTTTTAGATATTTGTTACAAAGAACCTAATCAAAAGATACTTATGTTAGACACATAGGCCTAATGTTTTTTTTCAGGGGTAGAATGGAATGATTTGTCTAAAGGTGATTTTCGCAAAAACGGCCAGCATCCTGAGATGTGAATGCAAAATTGTATTTACAGGTATTCGAAGATTAAAATTGAACTGCAATACAGTTGTGAAGAGATTTGAAGTTGAATGTTTTAATAGAGTCACTAATGGTATAACGGGAAATGCACCTGCCTTCAATGCATGTAATGCCAGTTCAATTTTCTCTCAAGCCAGTGACGTGCACAACACTACTATATATAGCTAAAGTGTAGCAAGCACAGGCCATCATTATTTAAATTGTGTTTGTCCCTATTTTTGTTACTGATCAAAGTCATCTTTGATGTAAAGCAGCCTCTGCAATAAGGCGGCGCTTGACGAACGTGCACTTTTTGACGTTCTGTGAAGATGCATACCATGTCGAAATAGAATCATTTTAAGCCTAAGAAATGACATGATAGTAATCTTTTTGCGTTCGTATTAATGTTATTCCAAAATTTTGGTCTGTTTCGGGTTATGCTGTTATAAGTCAACCCCTTAATTTCGGGGTTGAAAATGAAGAAAAAAACCTTAACTTGTACTCTGAAAAAAATACGGTAGATAATTTGAGAAAAGTGATCATAAATATTCCTAGTTATGTAAAATGTCCATGTTAGTGGGTCATCATGTGCTGACCAAACATCGATCCAGAACACATTTATTTTGTGAATCTAATCGTGTGACCGAAAAAGTGTCAAAAGAAAGAGCATTTTAACGAGCAAAAAAATGTGCTCCTGTTAATTTCACTCAACATTCAGAAGGTAAAAGTATCACCCACCATTAACTGTACTGTGTGCACTGGCAAGTCAAAGAAAATTGATGCACAGTGGAAGAGGGGCCTATTAAAGCTCAGCTCATCTAACAGGTTTGAGGCCACATTAGGGCTAAGGTGGTCAGTGTCACTCACGCTGACAGCTCGCCCACCCAATCAAATAGTCTGTCAGCTTGGCAGTACATTGTCACCACTGGGGATACTGAAAACCCAATGTTTATCCGGACACCTTGGGTATATTAGAAGATCAGATTCAAATAACGATATCATAAGTTGAAAGTCAAAAGTTGAGCACTTTTACAAGTTCAACTGACTGTGAGTCTTAACTACAGAAACAGTGGGGGAAAAAATGTGAAATATATACCAGTATACACAACATATACCACATATTTGAGTTTTTTTAGATTATGTTTTCGGAGGGGTGGAGGCAGAATATTTAAAGGGCTACCAAATTGTTAGTTCAGTGTAGAGCTATCAAGGCTAATCGATCAGTATTCAAATTGATCGGAAACTCTTTCAATAATCGCGTAATCATTTAGAGTTATCATTAAACCTAAAATGGTCCAAATTTCAGTTTCTTAGGAATGCATATTTCTTGATTTCTGTAATCTGACATGAAAGCAGACTGATTTTCTTTTGTATAAGAACTTTATAAACGTCTGCTTTTACTTTGGTGAGTAGATCATCAATCCAAAGAATGGTTTTGAAATGCTTTTTAATGCAAAATGTAATTTATCTTCATTTATCTGATCGATTAATCACTGACATTATCAACAGAATCAATTCTAAAAATATTCGACACTGAGTAAGTTAGAATAAAATTTGACACAAGTAAAGAAACTAAAGAAGATACTTCTTTTCCCACATATGTAAATATTGCACATTTGCTAGTATCAAAACAACTGTGCAACTTGACATAATTTTTGGTCATTTTTCGATTTTTCCCAGAATTTTCTTCCATCTCCAATTTTTATTTATTTATCTTTTTAACAATTTTTTACGGTTTCTTCATTTTTTGTTGTCGTTTTTATTATTGTGTTGGGGGTTCATTGAAAGGGCCACACTAAAGTGTCACCACAGAGCAAAATACAATGAGAATAACATTTGACAAAGTGTACTGTATATTCTTAATTCAAGAATCCTACAGGTAATTCATTGGAACACAAACATGGATCATTTAGTTGAAGACACACAGGAAAGCATTCAGTATCAGCATTAAGTATGAGAACCTATTCTCATCTATTAATCTGTTAATTTAGAGTTATGAAGGGGTTTAGCATTCATGTACCGGTAATATTTTGTACTGTTTCCCCTATTGGATTAATTTGGTATAAAATGATAATGGTCCTATACTGAACACGCATTCATTCTCATTTCATTATTATTCTAAAAAGAAAGACACACACATCGATGAATAAAGGACACTGAAGATATTATAAAATCTAAGTTTTGTTAATCAGTCGTTCACAGTCGATTTAAGATAAGATAAACATGCCTGTGCTGTCAGAAAGACTTGCAAGTTCATCTGTGATGTGTGCAATCTGTTTTTGATTGAACATGAAAAGAATAAAAGGACAATGGGAAATAAATCTTGTCTATTATTATGTATACAGCACATAAAGGTTATTTCATGTCACTGATTTGTTTGATTAGAATTTTGTTTACTTGTGTGTCGTACTAAACCCTATTCGCTACCAAACCAATGCATACAAATGAATGCAGAGCAGCTCTCTCCATATCGTTTCTGCGCTCCATTCCATTCCAACCAATTTCATTTTGACTTCTTCTATTCAAGTCAAACGCAATTACAGCATTACTTCACATTGCTGCTGCATTGGCAAATCTGCCGACTTATTGACGGACAGAGCGGAGTGACAGACACATTACTGCAAACCTTGTCATCCATCAATGCACTCAATTAAACAGAAGGCCGGGGGATTGGACGGCTGAATACCGGAAGATTGTCACAACCCTACAAACACGCACGCCCTACACGTAAATCTTCCATTTACTGTATGAGCAACCGCGCGCTCACATCTGCGTGTGTCTGTACTCACCACAGTCAATAGGACTGTGTCGTACGACGGCAGGTGAGCCGGCATAGTCGTCACTTCTCGAGCCTGTGCCAAAGCGAGACACGGATATGGAAAAACTGTTGTTCCTTCACACACTGTAATGGCCCACTTTCAAACGGCTGAATTAGGGATTTACTGACTTACAGTCTCTTTGTTTTTCTCACTGAGATAGCTCGACGTAGAGCGGCTGACAGCTGAAGAATAACTTTTCTCTCTCCCCCCCAGCTTTAATGATCACGCTTTATTTGCTAGTCAAGACGAGTAAAATCTTGCTAACTTTGCATTTTACTGGGGCTCAACCAGTGGGGGCGCTTTTGCTCACACTGATAATAATAAATCACATTGCACCTGTGCTGGATATGGGAATAAATAAGAGAATTGATCACAAGATTGAACAATGGTAATTGCTGGTAAAAATATCACCAGCATTGTTTTTTAATCAATTTTATCGGAAGTCAACCAGTGGTTGTGTTTTTACTTCTAGACTTGGATATGATTTCAGCAGCGATGATCAAGTCAATAAATCAACCATTATCCAAATTATTTTACTCCGCTCCACAGTTGTCCCACTGCAGCAAAATTTGTATCCTCTGCCTCAGCAACTTGAGCTGGCGTGTGGCTGTTTTCATTTTGTTCTGTCAAATACAATGTTTTAAGTCCACCCTACATGAGCAAATGAGTATTGCTCCAGATGTTTGAGGTGTCCCACTGTGTGAGTGGTCATTAAATGTACCTGACGTCAACACAAGTGAGTACAGCATTCACTTTCTTTTCCTTATTCATGTAGCTATGGATTGTTGAAAGCAAGCACTTTCTTAGTTATTTATTTTTGCAACCTTGCTCATAAAACTGAAAATCTATTGCCACATCACGTCTTGCAGTCCCACACTGAAAACACTCACACCCCATATTCTTAGACATGGAAGCAGGAAGTAGTTCCTGTTCCGGTTTACTGCAAATGTGAATGTGAAACAGCAAAGAACTAAACACTAAAATTCTTTTTTCAATTCATTAATTGTTAGATCTATTGAGCAGATTCTATTGTGTTTTTAAACAAAATACTGTATTACATATTTGGTACAGTAAAAAATATGTGCCATGTTTAGTACAAATGAACAGTCAGGCTAAAAATTTCAGGCTATTTTTTATGTGTAAGATATTACACAACCGCGTTACAGTAATAAGTAATGCATTACAGTAATTACATTACTTTTGTAATGCATTACTCCCAACAATGCAAATAAATAAAAAACATTTTTCTTGTTTCTAAATTGTTCTTAGCAAGTCACATTGTCCGGTCCCTGACTTGATATTGATTGGCTGACTCTCATCTTCTCATCTCCCAGAAATGGCAAGAATTAAAATTCTGTTTATTTATTGGTTTAGACACTCAAATTTGCCATGTTCTCCAGCTCGAGGCTCCTCCGTTTTCTGGGTTTGGCAAAATGATCCTTTTTTTTTTTCCAACCATGCCCTTCTTGTTGCCACTTCCATAAACACCAGATTTGTGGCGTGCACGAATTACGTCTGCCACCAGAAGTAGGGATTTGTGTAGCTCCTCCTGAGTGCCCGCCTCTCCGACCAGTACTTTTCTTGCTTGCTCTGCCAGTTAAGGTGGAAAGTCATTTTGCAGCTGTGCAGTACTTTTCCCATTTTTTTCATTTGATTGAATGAATGGGACTCCATGCGATGCTTAAAATTTGGGATAGCTTCCTTCTTGAAGTAGTTGTTCACTACTGTTCTTTACCAAAGCGCTGAGACCTTCACAGAAATGTTGCAATTATAGTTTAGAGTAAATTACAAGTGAACTCTATTTAAAAATTAGGTCACTTATGAGGACAAAAGCTCTATGTATCATGTACAACTAGGGTCTTCAATGCTGGTCTTTGAGGGCCGGTTTCCTGGACTGTAAACATTTTCACTGTGGTTTCACAGTCAATTATTGGATAAGTTTTGCATTACTTTCACAATAATGATTACAGCAATTTACTGTACATGCATAATATAACAGCGGCGACATTACAATGTGTTGTTGTAAAAGCACAACTTTATTGTGACTTCACAGCCAACAATACTGTGATTTTTACAGTACTGTACATTACAGGGTTTAGCAATACTTTTACATTGTGGTTACAGTGAAAATGCACTAATTGTAAATTTGGAGACCAAGCGATCAATCAATGGACTTTTACTAGCTGATTGGCTGGCTTTGTGGCAGATTCGTGACGTGTGTGCCAAGCTGAGCGCACAGCGGTAGATGTTGAGCGAATTAGGGAGGGCTATCGTGAACGAGCAATGACAGTTTTTCCGTGCTCAAAATCAATCGTTCCTCATTTAAAATCTGTTTTGAGCACTTGCTAAAGAATAGGAACTGTGTCATGAATAAAATGTTGTTTTTATTATGTAAATACTACCCACTAACATAACACAAGTGTGCTGCAAATAGACTTAATGCATCAAACTCATCTTCACCAATCAATCTAGAAAGAAACAAAGTTCAGATTGTCGGAGTGGAACAAATAACTTCTGCTGCTGGATTCTTCTAAAATATGTTATGTGCGCTTCTTGTTGAGTGCCAAAGTCACGCTTTTTCCTCTACGTAATGAAAGGGTGGAACACTGTGTAATCCTTGGGATTTTATGGGATTTTGCTGCAATATTACAGCCTTTCTTGTGATTTGACAGGGTTTTTTTCTTGATAAATGGATTTTTCTGTAAAATAACAGGTAAACAATATAAAATCAAAGGCTGCTGTAATTTACACAGGTACTCATTGTAACATGGGAACATAATTACCACAAACTACTGTAAATTAATACAGGTAATTATTGTGAATTGCCGGTAATTTTTAACAGTGTGGATGTTACATATATGACCAGATAATCAGCTAGGTCTACAGAAGCTGGATAATGATCCAGATCATTTGAATCAGGTGTGGTCCAACAGATAAAACATCCAGTAAAGCAGCCCTTGAGGACAGATCCCTTTTCTAAAATCTCAATAAAATACATTCAAGTTTGTGATTGTAAATTCACTAAATTATTACGTTAATGGACTATGGATATGTTTTCAAGGTCCTGTTTAACACATATGCCTTCCTTCCATGTATAGTAGATTTAAGAAAAAAAAAGATTTATAAGGTTGATTAAATAATTTTTCATTTTTCTTCAGTGCATGTAAACATCCCGGCGACATCATCCATTTCCCTTGTGCCCAATTTCAAGCATCCAGTTGGAGCATCATCTGCTGCTTTATGCAACACGGGTGTCATCCTAAGCCTCCTCTCTTTTAATTTGATTGGCTACCACCTGAGCCCCTTGCATAAATCTCTCCTGGTGTTTCGTTTCAGTACCGCCTGCAGGTATTTCTGAAAGCCCTTCCTCAAACAAGATCAGTGCTGAATGTAAAGGGAATATACACAGCCAGAGGCCTTTGTTTCACTTTTTTGAAGCACAAAACAGAGGGAAAAGAAAAAGAAAAAAAATGCTAGAGGACTTTGGAAAAGTTTGCTTGATGTGCCTCATCTCTGCTGGGCTGGAAAGGTTCAATCCCAAGGTGTGGTACTTCAATGCAAAACAAAGAAACATTGAGCTCAGCCTGTTCTCTTAAAATCACTCCGACATGTTTCAAGATAAGCTTTCTCAACTGGATACTCACTTTTTATCATGGTGCACTCATACCGTGTATTTTGAATAAAAGGAATTTGAACATGCTTTTCACTTTCTGAATGAGAATCATATTTACTGACCAAGTATGTAAAACAAGAAATTTGTCACTCGTACTATACGAGTTACGCACACCAGTATTGCAGTAACAAGCTTGTACCACAAACCAAACATATATGGACAGCGAGTCTATTCATACTTTAGAGATATATTGGAGTGAAGGTGGGGAAAATTGGCCAATGTTTGCAAAATGCTAGTTAGAAGTTCAGGAAGTTGACGGGAAGAAGATCTTTGTTTTCCTGCTGCTTTTAGTGTACATGGATCCAAAGCACCTACCTGAGGGGAAGAGGGAAGACGTGGTGATCACGATGGATGTTGGAGTAGATTTTTTCCAGTGGTTGTCTTGGTTTTTGCAGTATGAAAGACCTCAAGAGTCAGTTAGGAGATACTGTGGTTCTTTATTTTATTTTTTTAATCATCAGTCTTTTGCTCAAGGATTTTCGAGGGGAAGACAGGACTGATTTCATGACTGCTGTGAAGTACAGTCTCAACACTTCCTGCGAGAGGATAGCTTTCTCAGGAATTTCAGGGAGTATTGTATACAACATTTTGTCAGGATGGGGGTGGAGCTGAGACTGTAGCTCTTGCACGTCTTGATGGTTGGCAACAGGGCTGGCAATACAGCATACATTATATTCAATGGACAAACAATATTGCAATCATTCCTTTTAAAAGTTGAGGCTCAAGTTATAAATGAAATGGTGCAAATGCACGTGCAACCAAACACACACCTACACACGCACACACACGCAAACCCACGCTTTGAATAAATCCTCACCATTTACGTAACCCTTTGCCTTTCAGAAAATCCTAAACTAATCCTGGAATACAACAAATGCAATTTTCAGATTAGCACAGAGCACACGCAAATCCAATATAAGAATATGCCACTGATAGGGTGTTAGTGTGCAGATCTGTGGGGGGTTCAATGGTAATGGTAAAGTCAATAAGCAGAAAAGAGGAGGTGACTACTGTTAAACGCGGTAGTTTCCAGCAGTCCAGCATATCCAACCTATGACTGAACCGTGAAAAGATTTTTTGTATGTACAATAAAAGATCCTTGAATCACATCTTGGTGGCCAACAGGATTTCTGAACTTTGTGCTGTTTGGAAATTGTGGGGCTACTGGAGTATGTATTCATGTGTGCGTCATGAATGGCTCATTGCTTAGTTTTAAAATCTTGAGATGAATTTGGTGAGAATAAGCCAGCATTTCCATTGTTTCTAATATGTAAAGATTTCTAGTCTAACTGGCAAAATCTCTTGCAAGAAACCCAACCTTTTTTGAGAGGAGACAGGTGGACAGATGACAAGGCAGAGGCTATTGAAAAAAAAGATAGAAATACAGTACATTGCAAGCACTCTGTTTGTTGTATTACGAGATGCATTGGTGAAGCCAGAAATAAATTGAGCTAAATAACAGAGGTGCAATCGACTGTCTTCTCGATAGGAAATATCTGATTTCTTTACTTCTCGATTTTTTTACTTTGGAGGGAAAAAAAGATGAACAGTTTTGTTAATTTTTTGACATTATGGACCAAATCAGCAACCAAATAGTACAATGAATTGTTACTGCAGTTTTGTTTTTTTTTAAACTAAGGAATGCAATTTTTTTTCCTCTAAACATCTGGTTAAACATCCATCTATCCATTTTCTGTAGCCGCTCATACTCACCAGGGTCACTGGATTGCTGGTGCCTATCCCAGCTGTCTACAGGCAGTAGGCGGGAACACCCTGACCTGGTTGCCAGCCAATTGCTGACCCGAAGAGAATTACTACCCCCAGTACAAGTACCCCCATTTGAGAACCACTGTTCCACACTATAAAAAAATGGATGGTCAGTGTATTGAATACTCTAAAATGTCCTTAGGTATGATTGGGTGCTGCAGGTGATGCATTTGGGTCCTGATGCAATCCGTGACAAAACCAAGAATACGTTGGCAAGCACGGAGTAAATTCAAGGCATTGCTGAACTCTTGAAAAATTCAGATGAGGTCAACTTCTTTTGTGACGGTGGTGTGTGTCCTTCCGCTCATTTTTGTATCTGCCAACCCAGGAGATTTTATTTTATGGTGCACTGAATACAAGTAACTTCAAGTGGATGAATTAATGAAGATGGTGCCGAATGTTTTTTGAAAGTTTTCAGTTTCCTCAACTATAGGACTTACAGAGGAAGTGTTTTGGGTTGAAAGAAGTGCTCGGGCAATTAAAGTACCGCATTTCAAAAATAAAGGTTTGACACATTTTTCATTGTCTCCGATACGCTCTTGTTCCTCTTTGTGTCAGAGAAAATGTCAAGCCAATCGCAGCAACAATTGTTACTGCTCTGCATAATAGTAGAAGGCTAACGCAAACTTCAAAACAAACCTTATTTAACCAAATAATATATGGACATGATCGCCTTGATATGCTTTTATTTTGAAGTTGTTCCCGGTAGCTTTTCGGAGCATAACAACTTGACTAGTCTTTCTAGTACCATTGTTGCTCTTGACTCCTGATAAAAACAATTCAACGTTCTAAAATCATTTTTATTTGCCAATTCAAGATACTAACAAATGAGAAATATACTGACAGTGACATACGACACCTGTTGCTAATTATTTACCAGTTTCTCGGGCCCTGTTATAACTGTGTCTAGTATAAAGTAGCTGCTAGCTAAAGTGCTCAAGTTCTATGTATAAAAGCTGGCATGATGAACATAAATGACTTAACACATTTTGATGCTGATATTTTTTACAAACGTTTTACAAAGCCAAGCTGATTCAAATGTGGCATTTCAGCTGGTAAATTTCTTTCATGGACCAAAATTTATGGTGATAGATTTTTCTGAAAGTTTCCAGAGAAGAATGAAATTGTTAAGCACGTTTTAAACTGAAGGAAAAAAATACAACAATAAAACAATATGAAAGTTGGTCAATCATATTTAAGTGGGAATATGATATTACAGCTCCTGTGATTGCAATTAAATTTCACTAAGCGAAAATGTTTTTACCCGAATACTTGATATCCATTTTGAAATAAAACTATTTGACAGCTGTATTACAAATAATCATTGCATTTTTTTCTTTTAATGTTGCTTCGGTTCTCTTAATTTGGTCATGTTTTGTAGCTGAAATAAATTGATTTACATTTCTATTATTATTTTTTTTACAAAATTTTGCATAAAATGACTGCACTGCAGGGTACATCTGTGGGAGGCTGCAAAAACTCATTTTGAGGAGCTCGGTCTACACAAGCCCACACCAAGATTCCGCCACTGCCGAGATGTATGTTAAATATTTAAGTCATTTTTGTCTGTGACTCACTCAGAGTGTGCCTCGAAATTAATTTTCATCTGGCTCTGGTAGGGCAGCATATTCATATGCATTGTGCGTGTTTCACACACACACACACACACACACACACACACACACACACACACACACACACACACACATATATATATATATATATATATATATATATATATATATATATATATATATATATATATATACCGCCCTGAGTTTTCATGTTCTCCCCATGCCTTTTGGGGTTTTCTCTTGGCAAATGTGGGTTTCTTCCCACGTTCCATAAACACGGAAGATAACTATATTTGACATTCTAAAATAGAATGATGTATATAGATGTATATGTGAGTGTGGGTGGTTGTTCACTTTTTTGCACCCTGCAATTGGCTGGCAACCAGTTGAGGGTGCACCAGCCCACTGCTAATAGACTGCTAGGAATGTCTGCGTCCGTAACCCGAATGAGGAAAAGTGGTTATTGGATGAATGGGCATACATGTGAAATTACAATATACAGCATTGGCTACATACATGTTACATATTACATTGTTTAATTTGGGTTGCATTACCAACGTTATACTTAAAATTCAAAAGCAATGCTTGAGCATAAAAATAAAACTAAGCACCTGAGAGCCTACTGAATCAAAGCCTCCTTTTACTCCGTAATTAAGCTCAATGTTGGCTTTCACCATTATGAAAGGTTTTTATGCAGACATGGCATATTAACTTTTTGCTGAGCCTTTCCTACGTTAACTTTAATTGGAGGGGAGGATGCCACTTGTCAGCTTGAGTACTAATGTGCTAATTAGTCTTCTTGTCTACCTCGTGTCTCAATATCAGCGGTTCAAAAGTCTCGTACAGTCATGTTCTCACAGAACTTATAAAAACAATCAAACGAGGGGAAGGAATGGTGCATTACCTACATGTTTAAAAAATGTGTGTGTGTGTGTGTGGGGGGGGGGGGGGGGGGGGGCACATTTTGTTTCATTTCAAATGACTCCCAGTGTGTGTGCATATGTGTGTGCTCAGCTGGATGTGCGCATCCTTCCTTGTAAGGAAGGCACCCTACCTGTCGGGGGAATTTGTCGATCCATGAACACCATATGGTATATAGACCATGATTAATGCTTATCTAGCATGGACCAAAACACACACACCTGCACTCATGCACACACACATTCATAGGCCTATATACTACAAAGTACAGTACATGGAATTTACATGTTTTCACATTACACACCAACGTAAACATATAGTATGCTCATTTATCTTTAGAAATGTATGCTTACTCGTAGAAAGGTGACTGGGGATAGTTTGAAAATGCCCAACATGCAACACACTTTAACCAAATCTAACATGGCAGAACAAAATTTCAAACAAACTTTTTCTCACAAAAGACTTAATCGATGAATGTTTATAGTTACCAAGTGTTAGCTGGATGTGAGTGTATTATGAGTCAAAGGAAAGATGAGTCATATTGGTTTTCTTTGTTGATTTGACTGAACACTATTGTCAAATCTAAAATGAAAACAAGTAATGTAGCGTTCTTAAGATGAGATAACAGTCTCATTTCACTGTAGTGAACCAGGACAATGACTTTCTTGAACCACAATTCCGGTCTACTACAAGAGCAGATTGAAATTATGCATTCATAAAACAGGATTCCAAGAAGCAAAAGCTCCCTTAAAACTGATATCATTTAAAGAAAAGAAATATATGTGTGCGGGCGTGTATGGTCGCTTCCCAGGCCTAGTCACACACACACACATACACGCACATGCACATACACACAAATCAAGAGCAATAACACTTGCTTGGAAAGCACCAGGGGATTCAATTCTCAAGTTTTTTTTTTTTTTTTTAACAAAAGAGCAGCGCGATTGAGTGTGTCTGCCTGCTGAATTCAGTATTTAATTTCCTGGTGGTCCCAAGAGTCGTGTTTCTCTTTCCAATTTGTCCTTCTCACGAGATCAGGATCAGGGACTAAATGAAGGGTTTTGGCTCCATCCGCTTGCCCTTTAAAATGCCTCATTTTATTTCTTTGGAAAATGTGAAACACTTTTTAGCTGAATAAGACTTAGGTAAGGTTAATTAGGTCATTAATGGTAATTTCCACATTCATTGTATCTATACAGTCAAATCAGTCCCACATGGCACATCCAAATACAATTTTGGAGTCGAGTTTGGCTTTCAGTGAAAGTGACTGCACTTGAACAGACTTCATACTATACTGTATATATATATATATATATATATATATATATATATATATATATATATATATATATATATATATATATATATATATATATATATATATATATATATACACACACACACACTCACAGACACACACACAGTGATCCCTCATTTTTTGCGGTTAATCGGGACTGTAGTTTATTTTATTAAACAAAAGTGATGCGACATCTTACCTTGGACAGTTGATAAGTTTTCCTCCCGGCTGCTAATAAAGAACCGGTCACCCTTACTATAATTATCTAGTCACACTTTAGCTTGGATGATCTTCTTTTTTTGAGGTTTGTACTGTGACACTCCTGAATAATGCACAGAAATGCGCACTGTTTCATAGTGTAGTTAAAAATAATGGTCCGACAGTGCATTGTGATGTAAACAGCAACAGTGATCTCATAATTATTTCCTCATATTATCAAAAAACACCAAACATTGAAAGCGCTTTTACCATTTCATTTTGATCATACAAAATGGCCAACTGGCATGTCAAGTTTTTAGCAAACAAGCTGGACAGATTCCAATTGCGCATATACCTAAAATTAATTAGCCGTCCACCTACACATGTATAGGTAATTGGTCCTAAATTTCAAAAGTAGAGTTACAAGCACCGAGGGATATTATACTTGTATTAAAAAACAATGAAGAGAGCCATAAATCCTGCCGAGAGTGAGTAATTAAATAAGAACAGACTGTTTTAGTATCACCTTTATGTCTTTGCCACTTTGATACCCCTGACAGAGGGATTAACTCCCACTCTAACAGGCCTCCTGAGGGTCGTTTGCTTAAAGAAAATCCCTACTTTTTCTTTTTACTACCTCCTGTGGAGAAAAATGATAAAAGGAGATGTGGGTGTTCGTATCGCAATTTATTCTACAACCCCGTCGTGAGATGTGGAACGGACATAGCCTACACTGTGTAGTTGTTATGAGCGTGTGACAGAGTGCACAGCAAATTAATTATCCCAACAATATTACCTGGTCGATGGTTTTACTGGGATTAATTAGGATAATGTCAAAACAAAACGAGAACGAGTCAATTCATCCCATGCAAATTGTGTGACTTTGAAGAAAAAATGTGTAGTGGGTTATTTCGATGACATGAAGGCATCATGCAATCCCCGCACATGTGGGATATTGTTTGATTTGCAAGCAACCACCACCTTGTCCATTTATTTCTTAAAGTGTCTGACAGTTTCCATTAAAATGGGCCCTTTGGACTCCTCAAGCAGCTTACGTGTTATCTTGTTCCACTTGTCATGTGGAATGGCACTTAGAGGGACCCACATTTGGCCTTTTGATTGCAAAGTGACGTATTTCAAACCAGCTGGCTCTCGCCAATATAGAGCCCTAGGAGAGATTTTACATGTGGTCGTCTGATTTAGAGGACAGTCTTGTAAAATATAGTAGAGCAGAAGGATATGTAATGTTTTTGTTTTTCATTGGAAAGTTTTTGTTTCTATTTCCTAAGCTTGATGATAGCGATCTAATTCATCAAAATAATTCAGCCACTATTCCTCGGCCACTCAATGTTGAGTGTAACAGTCCGTGCGGGTTCATTTTTGTTGTCTCTTTAGAACTCATCATTGTCTGCTGTACCAACAACTGTCCTGGCTCACTCCATCCTGCAGACGCCAATTTCATTGGCTACTGTTCATTTTCAAATGCATCCACCACATTTGTCCTGACTATTTGAAACAGTAGTCAATTCCATTATCTTCTGCTCACAGTTTAAGACCTGTATCTCAAATACTCTTGAGTTGGAAAAAATGGAAATGGGTAAAATGTTCATTTAGATATAAGGCGCCTTTTGACTGGAACCGTTTGCCTTTCTCTATCCACTCTATAACCTCCCTTCATTTGTTTGAAAATGCTCTTCTTCATTATCTTCATCATATTTGTAACTGTTTCTGACCTACTTTGCTCTTAATAATAGACAATAGACATAGTATGTGCATTGGACATCTTTTGGTTCTGATTCAAACCTGGGTCCTGATCCCCCAGCTATGTATAGATCACTATTACATGTGTGAACTGTTGATGTCTTTTAGCTTCTGAAGTGTGTGTGTGTATGGAGTGACTGAGAGTTGAGTGCATCTATTTATTTAGTTTTTGTATTCTTTTGTATGACCTTATTGCTGTATCTGTCTGTCCATCTTGTTTGATGTATATCTTTTGTGTTTATTGGGGACCCCATTGAAAACGAGATGGTTCATCTCCAAGAGTTTATCCTCAATAAATTCTAATTAGAAGATAAATTCCAGATTCTGTGCAGAGGAAGATAAAAGATGATTCCCAAGATTCTTTTTAAAAACAATATCTTCATTTATTTGATCATATTGGTATTCTTATATACATGGCATCATTTGTGCTTTTATTATCAAGAGTAAAATAAATGAGAACAAGTCGGAAAAAAATAACTTAAAACCAGGACTGTATAGGTCTTTTTTTAATTGGATATGGGGGGCGACTACAAACCTAGGAGGGGAAAGTGGTTGGGGAGTGGGTCAGAAAAGGAAATGAGTAGGTCAGTGGGAAAATAGGTTGCCACTTGCAGATGTCCACTGCGGGGAGTGTGAACGTCCAGATTTGGATGTGCTTTTACCAACAGCAGCAAAGGCACCTGTGTATCACGTTTGTAAAAAACAGAGTCAGTCGATAAGTCAGCCTCAGGGCCTTAATCCTTCAGAGCACATACTTATTCAGCTCATTGCCCTTCAGGGAGTTGAAAACTACACCTATTCGGATTACTCATCATATTCACATCACATATTTTCTATCATTAGAAAAAACAACCATCACAAAATAAGACCGTGGAATCTCATGAGTTGTTTTTCTTTTGTTTTTCTTTTTTTCTGTAGTTTGCAGAGCTGTTGAAAGATCAAAAGGGATGATTGAAAGTTCCTCTTTAAGCTCAACTACAGTATGTAGTCACAAGTATTGGGATACCAAGGCCAACATAGCAAAAAATGGCAGAAAATATTAAGTTGCAGCTATCACAACTGTCACTCTCTTAGGAAAACTTGAGGGGCCTGAAAACAATCTATCCAACATATGTTTGACATGTCAGATTTTTCCACACCAAACTCACCTGGCCATGATGTGCCACTACAAAAAAATTAAACAAACAGAACAAAAAACATTTTCTCTGAACCTGTCCGAAAAGGTCAAGTATTAGACTAGGGGAAGGACTCCAATCTTTCTAGAAAGTATATCATTTTTAGCAGTATCCCAAGACTTTCACCAATTTAGTGGAGTAGAATATCAGATGAGCAACAGATTAATAGGTCAATGAAAAAAGAATAGTTATGTGTGGTGAGACAATAAAGATAAACCACTTAATATTTGTGAGAAGGTTGAAGTTAAGAAAACCAAAAAACAGTGACCACAGAAAGTCAAACGATTACACAAAATATAATTGGTGTTAAAGGGACAAACGTATAAGACAATTAGACTGTGCTCACATTGTAATTAAGGTTGCCTGGTCACAAGCTTTAGTTTGAGATAAATTTTTTAAAGACAAATGGTCAAAACATTCATTTCCCTTTTATGTCAAAAACATATGCAAGCCAAATCTTGTTCTTACAGTCATGCCAGTTCAACTAATCAGTATCATGTTGTCTTTTTCCAGACAAGACCCAATTACAGGTGTAAACACATCTGAACTGGTAATATTGGTGCTCTGGTGTGGCGAACGAACGAACGAAAGAAAGAAAGAAAGAAAGAAAGAAAGAAAGAAAGAAAGAAAGAAAGAAAGAAAGAAAGAAAGAAAGAAAGAAAGAAAGAAAGAAAGAAAGAGAAAGAAAGAAAGAAAGAAAGAACTAGTGGGCACAGCGTTCAGTCATATTGCGGATGACTATATTCTCACAATTTTTTTAATTCCAATTTAAAAAAGTAATATATGGAGAAGGAACAGTGTAAAGTACTGTAGTGGATGACTTCAAGCGGGGGGAAAAATGTAATGTTATATGGTGGGTATAATGTGAAACACAACTGGTTATCCTTTGAGAAGTCGTGGCACGATTATGTGACTAAAAGTGGCGGTGGGGTGAGAGGCTGTGGCGCGTCAGTCAAACTTTAAGATTTGAGTGAAAATACTAGTGGGGTGGGAAGGGGAAGGCCTTTCTGGTATAGCTTGGTCCAGAAGCTAACCTCATCTTGCCAATAGATTTACCCAAAGTTGGGACATATCCACAGTTTGAACACATGATCCTCGTCTGAGGTCATGGCACGGTCCTTGTCTGTGTTCCCGCTGGTGAGGTTGCAGTCTTTACCATATTTATTCGTTAACTTTTTGGTCATTCGATGAAAACAACACTTTCTTCCGACATTTGCTTTCCGGATGACCACTTATGTCACACTTTTGAAAACACACAGTCCGACATAGTACAGCTGTGACATCCATGTCCTTAACGTGACACCGTTAAATTACTTTAAGCTCCACCTAAGGTCATACTGGCCCAATAGCAAGTAACTGAGCTGGTGGTCAATTCTCCCTCTTATCCTTGACGATTCAGTTCTGTGACGAACTGTCTTCACGCAGATCCACATCCAATGATTGGTGCTGCCAAGCTCTTATCCACGTTATATGACCTGCCATTCTACAATTTATGACAATTGGTCTTTTGGCTTGCAATAGCTTTTTACTGCCACTTATGATCCATATTGATTCAGTTTGTTGGCTAGCATTAGCTTCTCTCCAATGGTCCATTGTTTTTCGTTTTCTGTTGACCTTCCACTTTCAGCTCCAGAGGCAAAAGTTACTCGTCGTTTGGCAGGTTGAGCCTTTCTCAGCAGGGGATAGGTAGAGCTTGCCGTTAGCGCAGGCGCACAGTTCGTACACTCCTGTCTGTTTGGTGTAGGTGGTTCCAGCTGCTGCACCTTCCAGTGGGTCCACGGCACTGCCAAGGGGAATGTTGCCCAGCCGGATGGTGTTTGCGTCAAGAAAAATCTGGGAAAAGAATGAATTTCAGAAATAGACATTTAAGAGTTTTATTGTTGAGAGAGAAAAACAAGGAAAAAAAATACATGTTGAGTGGAAGACAGTCAATTGCGGGAGTCAATAAATAAAAAAGTCTGCTGGAATGTTTGAACTAATTGACAATTCTGATGATAACCATACAAATGGTCATCACTTGTTGACAGCAAACAGGTGGAATACAAAATATTGAGGTGCTTACACCCCCCCCCCCCCCCCCCGCCCCCCAATGGGAGCAAGAAGACACTAAACCTTAGGGTTGGTCAAGTAATCATATTTAAAATCAATGATGACTGAGCCAAGTGAGCCCAACCAGTATTGCTGTTGTAAAATTTACTCTTTTTAATTATTTTCCACTTGCATGCCATAAAAAAAGTTGAAATGTTACTTCAATATTCTTTGGTTCTTCAGAATCATTCAGAGGCAACAGCATGACTATTGAACTACAATTTTCTTTTATTATTAGTCTTTATGAATGGTGGGGGTGGGGCAGGGTGGGAGCGGGGACAGAGTATCTAGATAAAATACATAAGAAAAAAAAAAAAAAAAGACACCTTCGGTGAACCAGCATCCCAGAATATATTGAATCAGGTCTAAGTGGTTGCACTTTAAACCAGCTTTTCTGTAAAGAGGCAACTGACATTGGAAAGCGTCATAAAGAAAAACCATTCAGCAACATCTTCATAGAGGAACCTTCCCCACCTCTTACTAAGCACTTACCAGGAATTCAAATACCAGGGAAACCTTCCAAACACTTTTGAACATGAATTCCTGTCCAGTGAGACATAACATACCTTTAAAAAGTGTGTGTTTGAAGGCAGTTAAAAGGCTTTGATTATTTAGACTGACCAATGGTTATACTGATAAAACTATGAATGAGTTTCTAAAAATGTTGTGAAGAGACTTAAGAATGTACACACAATAATGAAAACATCTAGAATTTAAGAAAGATTATATTAAGTTTTTCCACTTTTTTTTGGGGGGGGGGCTTTTTAAAGCAAAATAAGACACTTTGGGAATGTAGAGTGTGATGATGAAAAATATAGGTCAACAATTTATTTGATGAACATGATTACAGTTACAATTACACACAGTACACAGTTCAGGGACTCGAGTTCAAATCTACATTGCTCCTGTTTTCCTGTGTGGAGTTTGTTAGTTCTCCCCAGCGCGCATGATCACGCTTTCTTCCTCACGCATTCCAAAAACATGTATGATATGTGTAATAGACACTCCAAATTGTCCTTAGGTGTGATTGGGTGCATGAATGGTTATTCATCTCTGCGCGAGGTGTATGGGAAAAGGTGGATTCTAAAACTTGGGAGGAGATGTGTTCAAACAAAATAATTTATTGAAACGTCAAGAATGGACACGGAGGAGTCAACTCAGGATCACAAAAAGTCACAACGGAAGCGAAAACCAAAACCAAGCTCATGGGGCAAAACAGCGATAGGGAAACTGTGGAACTGTCGGGACTAGAAAAATTAAGAGACATCAACGTCAAGACAGGGCGGCATAAGACAATGACCCGACACTGACTAACACCAAAGTGAGGCTTAAATAGATATAGACTAGAAAAATGCGCAACAGGTGGAGGGGAAACAAGAGGCAGAGGAAACCGAAGGCCTACGCACACTGGGGCGGGGACACGCGGATGACAGGTGCGACAAATCATACTAACTAGACTAACAAGGAAAACAGAACATGAACCCTGACAGCAGTAAATTGAAAACCTAGAAAACACATACCCAAAAAATCATGACAAAACCCAACTAACCCACACAGACATGACAGGTTCAGGGTGTCCCTGCCTACTGCCCATAGACAGCTGGGATAGGCACCAGCAGGCCTGCGACCCTAATTTTTTCATGTTGGAGAAAGCATACTTTGTAATCATGCTACATAACTGTAAAATTTGTATTGCGACGCTAATGTTTGTGCTTATTTATTCTTATCAAATCAAACATACTCAAGTTCACTTTGGTGAAACTTGTTACCATTGCTAATATGGACGACAGTGCAAATGTGGGTTGTGATTAACAGCCCACTAACCATTAATGATCACTAGCTAGTAGCTACTATAGATAATGAGTTCACCTGATAATATCTCACCATGCACCTTCCCCTCTGTCTTTACTCTGTTGCCAGTGAATCTTGGGCTTCTCACAATTACAGTACAATAACACTGAACACAGTATAAGCTTCCAGAAGTATTAAAATACTGTATTAGAGTCACTAGGTTGATGAACTTCAAATTCTTTGGATTGATACAAATGAATTCACCAGCATTTTCTTGATCATCGCATTCATCAAACAAAACCAAATCATTTAAAGAAAACAGACATTATTCGTGAATACAATTTCATCATATTTCTTCTCCTTCCCGTTATTTATTTTGAGTGTGGAGTGTGCAGTAGGAGGTGGGGTCTACTTGATTGAGAACGAGGGAGAGGACAAGTGAGAAATCACATGTGAGAAGCAATTAGTTTAACTAATGATATCACTCTGGCTGACGGGGCACATCTTGATCTGTTTAAAAAACACACACATGCACATCCACACTGTTCCTCTACAAGAAGAAGTGAAGCAGAGTTGCTTTTTCAATTGCCTTTTAAAAATCTGTGTCGCTAAAAAGCAGGACATTTATCAGCCATTAACCAGGATCAAGATAGGCGCTTAACCAGAACATTTCAAATGGTCTTAAAGGCTTTCAATTATTAACACCTTCTTCTGACAACAGTCCCAGTATAATGACATGAGATTTCACAACCTACATTCTCCTTAAGCTCTTCTAGATATTGTAATGAGCATGTCAAGGCTTGGGCAAAAGAATTCATTTAGTAATGTTATAACGATCATTGTTTCTCACTCTCCTAATCATAACACACTTTATAAAGCAAGATAATCTTGTGAGAGAAAATTCCTGAATCAAAATTTCCTGTTTGCTGTAATATGAACATAATTAAAACACAAAACATTTTCATTTTTTGACACGAGGACCTTTTTGCCAGAGCTTTTCACATATGTGCACTTGTTGCCGCTTGTAAATATGAACGTAAACATCGCCTGCTAACTGTCAAGCTATGTCTTCATTGCATAGTGTACCAGTTACGCACCTGCCATCTCAATGAACATCCAATAACAGTTGCTCAAAATCAGTTATAGCCTTTTAGAGGAATAAACTCGATCATGGCTGGCAACATGGCCTAAATGTCATTTGACACGGCATAATTGCCTGTCATAGCGATGATACCTGAAATGAAATAGGGCACTTGGATTGGGTGGTGCAAATGAAGAGAAATGGTTTTGTTTCTGTGAGGTAATACATTTAGTACCTGGACCTTCAGTGGGACTTGCCCTACCTATTCCACCTCTTAATACTACAACTGCCAAGTCACAATTATGGAAATTGTCAATAATGAAAAACTTAAATATTATATGGCGGCATGCAACTGTGCCACGTATACCATCAGGAGCAGTTCAGAATCTGAAAAATCAATAAAAACAATGAACTTTATTATTAAATCTCACGAAGTGGGAAGATTACAGCATCTTATTATTAAATCTCACAAAGTGGTAAAATTACAGCAGATATGTTAGTCAAACTTTGCTTTCTTGACCAAAAGATATATGGAAAATCTTTGAGTGAGATTTATTTGAAATGTTATTGTTTCAAGAAAGTATCAAATTTCAAATATAGTTTTGAAACTTATATTACAAATATTGGGCAGCATGGTGAAAGAGTAGTTGGCATGTCTGCCTCACAGTTCAGAATCCTAAGTTCAATTCAAACTTGCTCCGGCGTTCCTGTGTGGAGTTTGGATGTTCTTCCTGTGCCTGTGTGGATTCTCTCTGGGCACTCCGACTTCCTCCGGCATTCCGAAAACATGCATGGCAGGTGTATTGGACACACTAAATTGTCCTTAGGTGCGATTGGGTATGTGAATGGTTGTTTGTCCCTGTACACCCAGCAGTTGGCGAACCTTGGGTGTGCCCCGCCTACTGCCCACAGGCAGCTGGGATGGGCACCCCCAAGGCTGCCACCCTATTGAGGATAAGCGGCTATATAAAATTGATGGATGGATATTCCAAGTACAGTATTATTAAGTATAAATCCGATTACTTACACTACTAATTCTGAAGGCCCTGCGCTGAGTAAATGGCAGTGGAAATAATTTCAGCAAAGACTTAAATATGATACCAAAAAAAACAAAATACAAAAAAAAACATTAAAAAAACAAAACCAAAAAAAAAAAAAAACTAGATACACATACTGAATGCAGTATAACCAAGAGAAATGCAACAACTTAAACTAAATAGACTGTATTAATAAAATAAAAAAATACTTTCGGTTGTAAATGTATGTGATAATGTTTAATCCGTCAATGGCTAGAAAGGGGTAACGAATACTGACTATGCATTGAAAACTTTGGGGCAGATGTTTTGTCAACATACCAGTGGGGAGTTTACAAACCCAAAACTCTAATAAATACATCTTGAAATTCATGGTCCTGCTCGGATATTATCAGTAATTGCATCTTTTACTTTGCTTCGTCCTCCCCCTCTCTCTCTTGCTTCTTCACCTTCATGCTTTTTCCTTAGCCTTCTCTAATTCTCATTCTGCTCACTCTTCCTGCTCCCTCCATTTTACTCCTCATCGACAGCTTATTTGTGGCATATTTATCATTCACAGACTAATATCAAAGAGAAATGATTACATCTAAAACTAAAAAGTATCTTTTTTCCCGTTACAGTGTGGACAGACGGCAGCAGAACAGTGGAAAGCAGGGGTCACCAACTCTTGTCCTTGAAGGCAGCTATCCAGCATGTTTTTGGTGTAACCTTCCTCTTATGCACCTGATTCAAATGATCAAGATAATTACCAAATTCTGCGGAGCTTCTTGATGAGCTGATCATTTGAATTAGGTGTGTCAAAGGATGGTTGCACCGAACACATGCTGGATATGTGCCCTCGTGGACCGGATTTGGTGACCCCTTGGTGTATATTTTGCAACCAATCAGTTGATCATTTGGTAATTGTGTGTAAAGCAGTCAGTTGTGCTCACACTTTGCACCGTGTGTGTTACAAAACTGCAACCTACAATACAATGTTTGTGCTTTTGGTTTAGGAACATCTGTTAGTTTGATTGACGATATTAATAGTTTCAGAAATTTTGCTGACTGATTCACTTTTAATAAATAAGCAAGCATTCAGAAAGAGAAAAAAAATGACATTTATTTTGGTCATAGGCCTGGTTAATGTAAAAAAGTCTTTGCTGTCATCTTGTGGCACATGTTGGTGAAATACAAAGCTTTTCGTTTTGCTGTGGGGCAGCTACCTATCCCGTGACGATATCAGGGGTTCACTGTTCTGAGAAATTTGTTGAAAACATTTAATAGGTAAGAACAGATGAACCATGAAATGAAAACCCCAATGGACGCTTTGCACTCTGCAATAACAAAAACAATACAGGGACTGACAAGGGAAAGGGAGATTCCAGTCCAATTAACACACATTAAAATTTCACTCTGTACAATAGTGGTTTGCACATGTTAATGGCCACAAATATTTCTGCTCACAAACTCTGCCTTTCAGGTCAACTTTCCTCAAAATGCCATTCCCACAAACACAAAGCCTACAACAACACAAACAGGTGGGAGGTGGTGACACTATCTGTGTGTATTACACAGACCATTAGGCTTACTGAATCGACAGACAGCGAATTGAAGCTGACAACAAACTGAAAGACTGGCGCACAATAGGCCATAAAGAATGACCAGCCTGCTTGACCGCATGCCCACACACATGCTGCACGTACTTGTCGCACAAAAGGCCACAGTGAATGACCAGGCAGCTTGACTACATGCACACACACACACACACATACTGTACATGTCACATTCACAAAGCCACAGCAAAATGCTATACAAGCATACAAAGTGTGAATAAGCTGTATAAGAGAAATGCAATACACATTGCACACTGAAACATGTTTTATAAACTAACCAACTCTAAGAGAGTGAGAGTGGCAAATATATATCACCCTACTGAGACACATGTCACACAGAAAAAAAAATATTTAGCAGAGCTGAAGAATAATTCAAACAAAAAAATATATGTTAAAAGAAATGCCTAAGATTATCAAAAATTTAAAACCTTAAAAAGCATTGGATATTTACTTACTTTTTTCCAGTATTGGCAGGTATTTGTTCAAAAATGAGTAAAATCAATGATTCAAATCTAATAATAAAACAAAAAAACATAAAACAAATGGTGCCTCACTAATACAAGATTTCACAAAACATTGTGTACTTCTTAAAATTTGAATTTTTTATTTTTTATTTCCCATTAGATACCTCTTAAGAAAGTGCACTTTGCCTATTTGTAAATGGACTATTTACTCAAAATAACTCATTTTTAAATTTTTATTTAATTTTTTTTTATATTGAAAGCGCTGCTGTTTTGGTCGCCCATCATTTCGGCTCACTGGTCACAACCCCCCCAAGATCGCGCAAGGTTGACTGCGGGAAACGTAGATCTCCGGACAAAAAGGTTTGGGCACACCCCTGCCCAGCCTATGAGAAGATTCACATTCAAACATATTTGCAAGTTCAAATGAGTTTGCCAGTCAAAACTGTTGTTCTGATTTGCTGCTCTAACCTTCTGTATTAATTTGTAAATCTATTTGTTGCTTTATTTTGTGTGAGCCAGTTTAATTTAAAAGTGTCATTGCCATCGTGACACCCAGCGCCCGTGCACAATCCCTTCCAGCATTTGAATTCACTCAACATTCTGCTGCTTTACTTGCAGGTTAATGGCCAAACAGAAGCAGAGCAGCCATCACACACTGCTTCAGTCAACCAACACCTCCAGGCTACAGTACAGTCTTGATAAGCCTTGACATCGTTCCAACAACGCCTATGGTAACATGAATTTAATATTTCAATTAACCTCACAGTTCCCAACACAATGAAGGTAATATGCGATACTTATGTAGTAATCATTAGATGTGAAGATAAAGAGGTTAATGTTGTGTTTGGATAGAAATGGCATCTATAACAAAACTGTACTAATTAAATTGGGACTGCTTTACTGTGCAGCGACTGCAGCAGATGGGACAAGCTGAAATTTGCCAAAAAGAAACATAATGGTCATGTTAACCCAGGAATGAGACAGACACTCAATTTGTATACAGTTAAACTTCAAATTAATGTACTCGGAACCAACAGACTTTGAATTTATCACACAGAAAATAATAATAAACTCAAAACAGCCCATCGTACATTTGCTGTCAAAGTCTGTTCCAGAATTGGAGAGCATGTAGTAACCGTCTATTCATATCTAACGCTGTTATTTACTGAAGTGAGTCGTGCACATCTCTCGAACATGCTACTTTTAAAACAAAAAACAAACAAACAAAAACGCACAAAAAAACTAAGCTTGTCTTTTGTGACATCAGTCTATCTTGGCTCACTGAGCATCAATGTTGTAACTTATTACAAAAGTGATGTAATGACTGTAATGCATTACTTTTTCCTGTAACGCGGTAGTGTTAAGACATTAGACACAAAAAAAAAATAGTAATATTTAACTAGGTTCAAATGACAGTGAGGCGATGCAAAACAATGCATTTTTAACATGAAAGTGGTGCCGCCTCCACCCTAAATTCGACAAAAACACAACCAGATCAGAGGAGAAAAGTCTGGAGCAAAATGTTTTATACAAAAGACTCATGTATTAATCTTTCCAGCAGGCAATGTTCAGCCAGCTTGGTACATGTTCTCTGTCGAGGGGGCTTTACAGTCGAGCGAGCCAGGAGGAGAGAGAGGAAGCAGCGCAGAGCAGTGTTACACACCTACGAGAGTGCTATTCTTCGAAATTGTGTATGTTTCCCTAAGTGTACGTCTACGAGACGTTAGTGTCACTAATTTTGGTGTTAGATTCATTTTTTGGTGGAATGTTAAACCTGCTGCTACCAAAATGTGCGTACAGATATTAGCATTTGCTCGAGCTATGCTAACTTAGCGAACGATTAAGTCCAAGCATGTTCGTTGTGTTTTCTGTGCTTTCTAACTGTGGAATTTCTCTTTTGAGTACCTTGAATGCCTCCAATTTAGTCAATAATTGTGCCTTATTTATTTCTGTTCTAGATAACACATACACAAATTCATACACTCAGACATACTCACGTTCACACGCACATGTTCACTTGTTTGCCAATATGGTACGTTGGTCCATACAAGCACTCTTACTAGACGTTGTCAACCACTGCCATACCTTGGCTACTGGTCTTCACATAAGTTCAATGGACAGGATGGATCAATCAATCAATCAAATCAAATCCCATGCAGTTGAAAAATCTTTTTATGATGTTAATATTTTGAACCCGAAAAAATCCTTTGACATTAGAACGAACCGCATCTTAGAATGGACTATGTTTTTATCATTAACAATTTATGAAATACGCATTTGATAATATATACTTTTTGTGGTCCACACCTGTATGATGGCATGGGATTAAATTATCTGTTCACCATGGAGACAATCAGTGTCAGGAAGAGTGAAAAAGATTAAGAACAAAAACGACATAAGTGAGGGAAAATAATGAGAGAACCCTTCAGCTTGATTTTTAATGGAAGCCATTGCTCTCCTACCTTGAGACCATTTGGCCCTAATTCTATGACTGCCTTTCCAAACTTTCTAAACTTTAATAGTGCCTTCTTAAATGCCAGCTGCTGACAACATTGATTTGGCTTTAAGCCTTGCTGTCCTACACACTTTTATTTTGTACCACAAAATCGACAGAAAGATCTATTTTCTGCCATCCTCCACCACCTCCCACTCATTCAATCCGCCCCTTACATTCTGCCATCAGCTGGCCTCTGTTCATTTGAAAGGGTCAACAGTCAGGTACATTTTGTTTGGAAACAGATGAAAAGGAATCTTAACTGGATAAGCTGCCTTTAAGCAATCTGCTGTATGTACGCTCATTTGAAAAATGTCTTCGATTGGCACACTGGTGATTCCATTTTGGGTGAGATGATTTGAGGATGAGGCAACATATGCAATGCAATATTGTGCTAGTGCTGCCTCCCTTACAGTGTAGCTTGTACAATCACACAGGGAACATGTCTGCAGCACACATTTGTCTCTCCCACAAGGTATGAGCCTCTGCTAGCACAAGGAGAATCTTTGCCCTATTTTAGTAGACAGGCACAGTTAGAAATTCACCGGTGTCAAAGTGAATGCAGCCAACTCGATTGTCGGCCAACTAAAGTGGCTCATTTCAAAGCTTTTAATGCTAAAAATGTCAGATTTATTAAATGAAATATGATGACATCCACCACACATTATTGGCCCCAACTGACTGCGTCTGTACTAAATCGAGCAAAATCTTGAGACTTGATTTCACCTGGTCTTATGTCTACGTCTTTTCTGCCACCAAATTGACAGGTACAGCAGGAGCATGTAATGGAATTTTTTTTCAGTGTGACAAAATTCATAGAAGGTTGCAGAAATGTCTGATAATATCACACAGTTAAGACTGCTTTGTGCTCACCTTGCGCTGGGCAAGGAAAGAAAGCCTAAGTCATCAAGGTTACATTAATCCAAAATGAAAAGTTAAAAACATTGAATTGAAGGCAACCTGATGTGTTTTGGGGGTTAGGGACACTTTGCCTTTTATCCAAAAGGCTTCTTATTCAGCTCTGAACAGACAAAGCCTTTTGAATAACCTTCACCTTTTCTCCAAAAGGCTCCTTACACACAAAGTATTTCCACATAAAATGTTTTCACCAAAAGGAAACTGCCTTATTTCAACCTTTTTGAATTACTGTTTACGGCCCATTCTGATCACATCATCAGGCACTGACTCATCCCACTAAGATAATTGTAGGTTCAACCTGCTAGAATCAGGCAAAATAATCAAAACAAAAAATTTCTTTGGTTATTAAAGATGACACACTCTCTCAACTCTCTTCACCTCACTTGCAATTGTGTTACTGTCATTATTTTGTGAAAAGAAGTTTTTACTGTCATCTTGTACCCCCCCCCCCCCCCATAAAAAAACAAAACAAAACAAAAAAAAAACACTAGCGACTGTCAGTAACTGGTAATCACTTTCGCGGTAGATCAATAGATGTTAAAATGTTTAACATGTGGCCCTAGAGGATTAAAATCAATTGCAAATATAGCAGCGAAATAAGTGGAACCTTAACTCTAAACTCTTGTTTAGAATGTCATAATAAATACAAGTTTGGGCATTTCAACTTTTTTTAATAAGCATGTTGACAGAAAAAAAAAACAAAAACAAAAAACAACAACACCACTATTATCTGACCTAATCAGACCTCAATGTCAAAATCTTTGAAAATCTCAGCACATACCTTCTGTCATTTTTAGCTCTGGAATTATTATGGCATCACATTGTGGCTATTGTTTGCATATGTGTTTGCTCCTTTAAAAAAAAAAAATCCAGGTGGCAATGCAATAACTTTTAAGGCTTCTTGATGGATTAATCTGACTCGTGAAAAGGTTGTCAAGTTCAAGAGGCACCGTTCTACATGTCCTTCATGCTTGCCTTCATTCATCCATCCATTTGTAGAGCCTTTCATGGTGTCAAACCTCGCTACAATCCTTGTGCAACCCAGATTTAACATTCATGTTATTGTTCTCTTCCTGGGAGACATCCATTAATGCGTGGACGACAGGGAGAAAGAGAATGAGAGAGAGAGAGAGTGGAAGATGATGAGAGACAAAGAGATAATGGATGAGAAGGGAACAGGGGACAAAAGAATGCATGAAATGCAGAGACAGAGAGAACTGACACAAAAGAGGCAAAAAAAATTCCCTCCTTCTTCCTATAAAGTGACAGTCATGCTGATGTACAACCCTGGCAGAGGAAAGTTAATTAGATAGGCTGGGTTACTCAGATATGACAGACTGAGAGGATGGAGGAGGAGGAGGACATGTAAAAGAGGTTTTTCTCAATTGCTCGATGAACATCCCAAGCAGTGCATTGTCCCTCTCACTGTGAAAACATATACTGTATATCATTAGTATGAATTTGTTCAAATAGCCAGTCAGCTGAGATTTTCTCCACTCCTCCTGTGACAGTCCACAGGGTCAAAAATATATGAAAAAAAGATCAATGAGTGCCCTCACCGCATGCTAAAATTAAATCCTTTAGTGCACAGTTATAAGCAATGAAGTTGCATACTTTCCCTGATTAAGGATCAGTGGGCAGAGAAAACAAAAAGAAAGAGGTGGGAGAGGAGCGAATGAGAGGTTTATAAAAGCATCTTAAGAGGGTGGTGGAAAGGAGGAAACACAAAATATGTTTGAGAGGATCACACGTGTTTTGTAAGATTTATAACATTGAGAGAGAGCGAGAGAGAGAGAGAGAGACAGAGAGACAGAGAGCGAGAGAGATGATGGAACCTGACAGTGTACACAATGGATGGGGCATTCTTCTGCTAATTATAGAATTAATGACACACTGTGCTCCAGTGGACACACGCACGGACACCCACGTACGCACAGTCACATTCACACACGCACTGACAATGGCCAAGCATGAGCTCTTGCTCTCATGTGGCAAGCTGTTATTCAAATAGACAGACAGTAAGATAGGCTAATAGAACACACACACACATGATGGCAGCGGATGACAGGGAACCTCATCAGAGCAGCTTTAATGAAGTCACTTTCCCAAACACAGGAGAGGAGGGGAGAAAAGAAGGACAAGGTCGCTAGATTGATGATGCTCATTAGCTTAAAGGTACTTTAATGAAGGGGGCCCCATACTGGCTCGTATATAAAAAGCACACTAACCAGACAAGAAAAACACAAGAATCCTCTATATTCATCTTTGAGGATCGATAAAGGATAATCTCATCTTAAAATACTGTATACTCACCTCTCCTTCTGAGGACTGCAGCAGCAGGTCTTTCCTACATGATGCAGTGAAGTCTCCAACCCCAGCGTTAACCTCCACACCCCGGGGTGCCTCTAGGGTCAGTGTCCGAGTCGGAGACTCAAGCCTGGGAAATAGAACCGCTCTCTTACCAACCACGTTTATGGAAAACAGTGGATTGCATTATCACTTTGGATGAGAACACGATGTGGATGTAGAGGGTGTAAAGCAATTACAGGCAAGAACTACTGTAGGTAACTATGGAAGTCATCGGTGAGGTAATTGATGGTATACTGTACGGGTCTGAAGTTGCGCAATCCCGGTTTGAAAAAAAAAAAAAAAAAAAGACCACCAGGAGATTGGTATCCGTGTGCTTGGTGTAAAAACCGCGCGCAACCTCAATTCGGTGCCATCACAGGTCTCGTGTACCATTTTTTCGGGCGCTAATGCGCCAGTGTGGGTGTAAAGGCACATATATGGTTTCCGCGCCCCAAACACACCGATAATTTGGTCTGTGGAAGTCGAGCGCACTTGCCGGAAAAATGAGGGCATCTTATGATTCGTGTCAGTGCAATGCTAGTTCAGCTATGATTGTGAGTTTACGTCTCCCTGGACATTACGGCGAACGCACCTCGGTGCAATTGCTAATACAGTACGGTTGCCAAAAAAAAGATTTGATTTTTAGACTACCTAAGAGATGGTCCGTTTCATGCCACAGGTGGTGTTGTCATGACGCAGGTGGTGGAGATGCAATATTGGTGGATTAGAAGTAGGCACAGATGGACAGATTCCATGCTCCGTGATGCGCAAAGGGCATCATATGTAATTCCTAAATGTGTCATTGGCATGGAAAAAAAAAACCTCTGAAATATATACAGATCATGTCACTCAACAAATTATAATCATGATCATTTTAATCACACTCTTGCATGGTGGGGGAGGAGGAAGAGAGGGAGCGTCACCAGGAGGGATAATTAAGCAAGGTCAAAAACGTGACAATCCTCCTGAATTATTATATCTTAGAATGATTTATAACTTATGTAAATTTATCAATTAAATTAAATAAAAACACTCTGTATATATTAGCTAATTCAACCCAGAAATATTTGAAGGGTGTGCCCTGGTTGGCATGAATACACCACTACGGGGTGGGTTGGGAGGAGGGTGTTGTACGGTTTGGTTGCAAGGAGGTCTTCAAAGCATGCACACGTCATATACATATTCATCACCCACAAAGGGATACAGCTGTGCCAACGCAGGCCATTGTGTCATGGACAGTCCAGCGAGTCTACTTGCTGAACTCAGCGTGCATTGAACTCATCATGCGCTTGCCATTCCAATTCCTAGATTCCATTGGTTCCATTCCACCATGGCGCATAGAAGTGCAAATATCCCGTTATGCGCAATTCTATCAAGTGCAAAGTCTAGAAAATTACCAAAAGAGAGAAACCTCCACCCAGGTGCGAATTTAGACTACATACTGCACCAGAACACCAAAATAGGGACCTACTGAAAACCTAACAAATATATTGCTATATGAATGGATAGGAAGACAGAAGCAATATTTTATATGGCTTTGTCAGTAATTGTTAGTTTTCAACGGGCACAAAAGGCAAAACTTTACATAAAAATCCCTATAAAATCCACATTAAATGAAGTATTGCAAGTTAGTATGTAGTATTGCTGTGTGTAAAAAGAGTGCAGATCGCAGTAGTGCTGCGGGCCGGTTCTAATAATAAATCAATATAATCCAAGGGACCATGGAAAACCTTCATGCGAGCCGGATCCAGCCCGCGGGCCGGCACTTTGATACAAGTGCAGTAGTCAGTGTTGCTCTCCTTGAAAAGCGCAGGGTCAGTAGCTCTCAAAAGTTGAAAACAATATGAGAAGATTAAACAGCATGGCGGCTTTTGATAAGTGGTACTGTTTCGCTCAAGGGTAAGATGGCAAATCAAATTGAATAAAAGACCCTTTTGGCAAACGGAGTGAATTACAATTGATGATGGGGTGGGTAATAAATTAAAAGCACATTCGCAATAGAATCAAATTGGAAAAACACTATGCTTTTGGGACTCTTGTCTCGATATGTTTTGCTCTAAGACTTCCTCTGGCTACTTAAACTCTACTCAGAGATTGGGGGGAGAATAAAACAAGGCAGCAAGCGGATTAAACTAATGCATGTCCAGTATGTAGCCATAAGGGAGATTGTTAGAATTTATTATTCTAATGTTCATCAATATTTAAGTTCCCCAGATTCGACAAAAAGTCTATCCACCGGCTCATGGTGAGAGGCAGTGTTTCTGCTTTATCTAGACCATTTGGACCAGAAGCAAAGAATTAAGCTTTTCATTTGGTGATCAGATGCAAATACAAAACAAACATGGAAAAGAGATTTCTCATCATCAGGTCTGATAAGTTTTAATTAGGACTGGGTGATTTTTGCTATAAGAAAAAAAAAATCTTTTTTTTTTTTTTTTTTTTACCTTTTTTTAGTATATGAAACAAAATCATTTGGATAAGGTGCGGACAATTTTGTTGTATAGCAGCTATAAGACTATCTAACTCCCAATAATTGAAGTTTGTGGACTGCAGCTGACATGAAATAGCCTTTCTAATATAATTGAGAAAACGAAAAGAGGCATTCCTTTCAGATTTACATTTAAGATAACCAAGACCGGTAAAATCTATTCCATTCTATGCAACACCAGTGTTGGGTGCTTGTTGCCTTCCACTTTTTTTAAGATATATTTTTAGCAAGGAAGAACAGCCTATCAACTGCCTCTGGCTTGAGGCATGCCCTGCTGCATGTATTATTCAGTCCCGGTCTTTTGCACTGTATATACGTATGGGTGCTTGGGCTTTAGCGATCCGCCATATCAGTGTTGCTCTTCACCGTGCCCCAATCTTATCATATACACTTCTTTGTGGAATGACTCATCCACAGGAACTGTTTTTAGCAGCAGTTTGTTGGTTGACGCGGTCTTGTTCCCCTTGCTTACTCGATCGGGTGCCTCTATAATAGTTGCTGAAATAAGTTCGTTATCCTGCTGCCTTTTGTTGCAATGGTATTCAACAAATGTTGCAGCGGGACTTGTTCTACGTCCGTCGCCGCAAACCCATATGACTTCCAAACCAGTGATGATACAAGTCCTGTTTTTTTTAAGAAACAAATGGTTAGCTTCCTTGAGCCGTAGACATATTGCACTAGATGTCTAGTCATGACTTAGTGCTGGAGCTATTAGGCATTTTGGTAATAGAATTGTTTGGCAACTATCTCAGGTAATTTACACTATTAAATTGCCTTCAAAAAGTAATCAAACAATTCTGGCTAGTCTATATGGGGCACTTCAGCACCGGAAGCCGCTAATGCTGCTAGCCACTAACATTGCTACCATTGAGTACTACTCGTCGCTAACATTGCAACTGCTTCTAATTGCTGGCAACGGCTGCCCTAGAATACAATGTCAGTGTAATTAGGTCTTTCAAACATCCTTAATTAGCAGAATTAACCATCAAACTTTAATTTAGGATAATGTAGTGTTGTTAACATAGGTGATGATTCAAGCCAGCCATAACATGCTGCCAGGACCGACTTCAGAATACGTATACCAAGGTATTAATGTCCGTTTGATATTTGGGAAGGTAATTTACCTTCTCAGCATATTGGTAGTGAGTTACTGTAACGCATCCCATAAACACTTGTTACCATGGTAAACTTGACTTCTTCCTGACAACGTACACTAAATGAACAGGTACCCAAAGCAAACTTTTTTTTTTTTTCAATGAGGTACTCAAATTCCTTGAGGACTTTTACACAACTAGTATGAATGCATTATTTTTCAATTAGTTGGCTGTCTTACACGTGTCTTTTTCATTCAAAAACACAATACCCCTGTGACATAACAATGAGTTGTATAACCATAATGTGATGCACATGTACTCTAACATGGTGGGTGGTTGAAATGGTAGCAGTAACAAGTGTAGGTGGGAATAGAAAAAAAAAAAAGCATATAAATGATGCCAACTGTAGACATATACCCAAGTTAACCAATTACTGGCCACAGCGGACACTTTCGGCCGATAGTCTAACCAGGCAAAACAGCCAAAAGCATTCATTATCAATCAGCCATCGCTTAAATTCTCACAAACCCCATTTGTTTTTTGTTTTTTCTTTCCCAGAGTGCCCCAAAAAAGTAGAGCTAGATAGAGCCCAGTGCATTTGATGGTAAAGCTGGAAGCTGTTCAAACGGATGCAGATTTGTTTTTAACAGGAGTGTCCAAACATTTACCTCCGCGGGCCGCATACGGAAAAATAGAAAGATGTAAGGGTCGTGTTGCATGTAGATTTTTATTTTTTCACTTTATATACTTGAACACTGTAGAAATCCACAAAACAAGCAATTCATTACATATTGTCTATATAATGTAGTTAATGTAGATATTACTGTAGATGATATGTATTGCTGTAGAAGAGGACTGCACCATACTGAGAAGAAACTGCCCAAATTTAAATGCAGCTAATGCAGGTGTACATTATGCTGTGACCGGCAAATGTAAAATAGAGGTTCCTCCTAATGCGGTTTTTATTGCTGTTAAATGGCTTTCAGTGGTCAAGATCTCAGTTCATTAATGTGCATTTTTAATGTAGCATGTGAACATGAGGTGAAGACTTTTACTTTTAAATGCTTGAAGTGAAATACATTAGTCTAATAATCCTTCTATTCATCTTGTTAAGAATTACTACAAATTACGATGAGACATTTCTATGAATGAAAACAGTTTATCTCCATGACACATGATCATTAACATTCACAAGGCAGCTTTTTTTTAATACCTTGGATCTTGGTATAGTCATTCATCTTACATACTAAGGAAAGGAAAAGTGCCTATCTAAAGAATTTTAGGCCTTGTGTACATGTAACCGGCTTATTTAAATCTGCATAGTCAACCCAGCGTCTATGTTGTTGACTATGTAGACTATGTTGACTATGTAGACTATGTTGTCTATGTTGTTTATTTAAGAAATCACGCCTATACGAATCCTGCACAGTGCAGTTTCATCCACTTACAAGCATGCCAAGCTGCTAGGCAGGAGTAGTGTGGCCAAATTCTGTCCAATCAGAAAGAACTTCCACCTCTGACGTACCTAATTAGAAAGAACTTTCGCCTCTGTTGTCACCAGTATGCGCGTCTTTGGGAAAAATAGTAGCACAATATCACAAATCTCTGGTTTAAACTGGTTACACGCAACCACAAAACCGGAGGATTGGGCAAATCTCCACTTTGGCCAGAGGTTTTGAAAGATTTGGTTTTGATGAGAAAAAAAGCCCTGCCACATATAGCAAATAGGGCAAAACGGAGAGATTTACTGCTAGTTTGCAAGAAACCAGGCATCATGTAGACAAGGTCTTAATCAAGAGGAGTTTCATTTGGCATCACTTTATATCAACTAAATTATCGCTCCCTTTATTTTTCCTCAGTGATTTGTTGCAATTTACCACACAACATATTTTTTTTAAAGGATGGGGTTACATACTTTAAATGTTGGGCATGCTGTGGCCGTTTTAATGAGAGCAACTTTGCACACTATAGCTTGTTGGTCCAAAATGCGCAGAAAAAGACTTAAGTGAGATGTATATTTCCCTTTAGACCTGGCTGACATTCTTTTTGCCCTTTCTTCCTCTGAGCCATTGAAGGCATCCCCACCTTGCCATTTGGGACACAAACCTATAACCTTTTCATGCTAAATCTGCTGTCATCTGCCTCAGTGCCTCTGCCACGGCTATTCAATCACATCCACAAAAGCTGTAAAACATATTCCAATTATTCAAAAAGCCACAAATGAGGCTGTGAGATAAGGACTTAGAAATAGAAGAATCCTGCTTCAGATAGAGCCAGACCGAATGTAGAAATTGGGGATTCCAAAAGTCTCATGATTTACGCTCGTCACCTGAAAGGAGGAAAGGCTGATGTACTGCCTCATGAATCTTTCAGGTATACAAAAAGAGAAAAGAAACGCCTGCGGCTGTTTTAAAAGGTTATACAGTCCCTGCTGAGTTAGTGAAATGGCTTGCGAATAAGTCAAGGCACATTAGAGTATTGTCTTTTCGAATAAACTATGTATTCATGTTTGTGTGTCTGCCTTGAAAGGCAGAGAGGATAATGGAGGTGAGAGCAAACCAATTGAATAATTTCAGCAACTGTTAGCAATTATGTATATTGTATCTCATGTGCGCAGTGGGCATTGAATTTTAAGGCCACAAAAATGGATTACAATGCTGAATCTTCAGCTAGTTGAAAACTTGCTAGTGTTATATTTGCTTTTACACCACAAACCTCAACTTTGAACACATTTCTTGCTGGGAAATGAATAACAGTAAAGTCGGCAAGAAGACAAAAAAGTCAATTTCATGCTTTTGCCTCTGATGGGGCACCAAGCTGACAATTTAATCAGTAGTGAAAGACTAGCCACACTCCTCTGCAGGTTCAACCAATCTAACTCTGGTTCATTTAGTTCATACATTCATTTATTGGAAAAACAATTTGAAGCTGAGATCTTGTTAATCAACTCCTACAAAAGTAAAGTGGAGCAAAACATTATGGCAATAAAGTGGATCCCTGTGATGCATACATGAAAAATGCAATAATGAGGAAGTCTTGAAGTGAGCTTTTGAGCCTTCATCTTCACTAAATGATTAATTTGTGGGGAATATTTCGTCTTAGTTGAAAGTACCTGTGCAATAACACGTTAGTAGTCTAATGAGCTAGTTTTTATGTCGTTTGCAATTTGCCAATATGAGATATTCACATGCAGGAGATGAGATGGCGCTTTACTGCATAACTGCTCCAATTATTTGATATTGTTAAAAAGGAAATACATTAGTTCAGAGGGTATTACACTTGTGAATTACAGTGTGACTGTGCAAACATCCACTGTGTTTGCCATTTTTCTTCTCACTACTGCTACTAAAGTTGATATAAGATTTAAGTGTTCTTCTTCGGGTTCAAATTTCACATAATGGTAAGTAAATACCAAAGTAATAAGGAAAAAAAGTCCAGCAAAGTTGGGACGTTCTTTTATATGTAAATATAAACAGTATACAAAGATTTGCAAATCCTTTTCTCTGCCTATACTTAATTTAATACACTAAAAATGTGTCGTTATAATGCTGAAACTAATTAATAGCTTTTTTTTTTGTTTGTTTCAGATGGACTCTGAGAGCCAGCAAGGCCTTCTCTGCTGCCCGAAATACCCTCAGAAAAACACCTATTCATAAATATTTTTAAATGAGATTATTCTCCATGGTCTATTCTTTTTATGACATATCCATTTTTTCTTTGCAGTGCTTCCATCCATCCCCTGAACGTACCCTCCCACCAACAAGAGGAACCATCATTGCATGTCAAACACAACGACAGCAATGAGTGTCCAGGGTCAGGGGTTGATTGACATTTATTGTACAATCTCCAATAACTCATTGACATTAAGCCCATGGGTAAAAATGGATCTAATCAGCGTAGAGAAAGAAAAAATATATAAACATTAACATACTGTACACCCTTAAAAAAAAAGTGCATTTCTTAAGACACTACTCATGAGAATCTTGTCCCAAAGGCACAGTTCAAAGAGAAAGTGGCTTATTCTAAAATTTAATGATATCCAATTACTTTGACATGAACCCCACTTTTTAATCAAAAAAACAGCCAGGGGCGGCCTTATTCAGTGAGTTTTCAAGAGCTAATTAGGTGGTGCTCTTTGCCATCCCACACTACATTCCTTCATCAAGTTCTTCATTGAAAAATGTGCTGAAATGAACGCTTCAACAATTGTGTGGAAAATACTTTGCTTCAGATCCTTCTGTTTAAATAAAAGACAGGCAATGACTCAGACACACTTTAGACACGTAATTTGTTAGACCTATGAGTTTGGTCCATTTGAATGTTCCAAGTCACTTCCTAGGAATCTCATTATACGCTACTCATCTCACTAGTTCCCACTGTTAAAAGCTATAAAATGTTTATTAATTGAATATATCTTCCAACCTTGAAATAAGCTTTTGTTGTTTTGGAATCCAGTGGTTGAGAGAAGGGGGGTAGACTGAGTTTCAGTGGTGACTCATCTCACTGCTCCCTCTTTTTAAAAATGGTACAATTTCTTAATTAGGCTGATTTGGAAGTACGCCACCAGGACACATGGCCATTAAGTCAAATTGTTCCTGTCGTTCTGACCTACTGCAGAAAAACAACCTATAACCCCTAACATCAACAAAGAACATCCATTTTGAAGTAGGGATGAGGAAGCTAAGGGACTTACCTTTGGTGGGCTTGAAATATGACAAAAATGAGGTCAGTGCTCAGTGTCTTCAATTTGCTAAGGACAACCAGCCTCTCTGAAGGCTCATCGTTTAATAAGTTAATGCAACACAAGTGGGACGGTTGGTGACAGCAATTAGCAGTAATTACTTGTCCAGCGGCACCACTTCAGGACTGAATGAAAAGGCTGAGGGATGAGATAAGATCTGTTGTGAGTTTGGCCCTTTCAGTAGACTTATCAAAAAAGAAGTAACTCAGAATATAGAACAAGGGCCCCAAGGGATTTGTCTACCTATGGAAGGATTCTTTAGAATGGTCCACTTATTATTGACGGATCACATAAAAATAGGAAAGAAACAAACGGTTTAGTCTAAGAACGAATCAGATTTTTCCATGTGATAAAACAACATCTTTTTTTTTACTTTAGAAATCTGTCTCGGTTCATGTTGATTCAGACAAGACACTTTTTTCAAAATGAACAGTACAGTCTTCTGAGATCTCCCATTGGCATGATTATTATGGCTTTGAAAAAAAAGAAAAGAAGAAAAAATGATTAGTGAGCATGTCATTTTACATGACATTATTTCATGCTATATTGTCATGCTTCGGCATGGTGAGGTGAGATGGTGGCAGGTGTGGAGCCAAATGAAGGGAGGCAGAGTGTCTTCAAAAAAATATATATTCCTTTAATGGTGCTCATCCTTATGAATTTGACAACCTGGGGAGTATAGATTTCTATACGTTACCTCAGTAGTTATTTTGCTTACAGTAAATGTAGATATTATTTCTCCTGATATATAGTTTTTTTGTTTCTATGGTTACAAAGCTGCTTTATTTGGTAAGTGTAGTTTTGAATTCTGAAAAGCAAACCAGATATCGTTACATTAGGCACTTCCTGTTCAGCAATAATGACTGAGCTCCGTGTCCTCAGTCAAGCACAGCCTGCACGTATTATACTGTAAGTTTGTATCAGAGAAATGATAGATATGTTTCCTTACATTTGGCATTTAAGGTAAGCAATGATTACCATTTATGCAGGTGAGCTTATTCGTGTTCCGTTTATCATATAACTGACAAAAATGCCACAGCATTTTGTTGTATTTCATTTTATGATATAATTTCAGCAGTTTTCCACTGTGAATAAAAGTGCACTCATCTTCAACAGGTGCAGGTATCACTGCAGGCGTTTTCTATCTGTTTAGCGACTGCAGGGACATAGCAGGAAGAATAGTAGAGTAGTACAGAAGAATAGTACAACTTATGTTTTATATTGCATCCTGAGACCCAACCTATTCATCTGTGTCCACTCTAGTGGACAACTGCTTGACAACTTTTGTTTCTTGCTGAGGCAAAATGGACACAACACTTGGCACAAATTAATAGGCTAGGTATTTGGGGGAAAAATTAATTCTGAAACTCTTGATAACTGCAATGCTATTATTTGGTAAATAGTAGCTCTTCACTAATAAAATAATAGCTTTGAATTTTGCTGTGCCGCTCCAAAATATTAAGTTCCTCTCTCTCGCCACTCCTATGAGAAATTTCTGGAGGCACCAATGTATGTGCCCTGTGAGTGGCTGGCAACAAGTACAGGTTGTATCCTACCTCTTGCCAAAAGTTAGCCAAAAGTTATGCTCCAATTTACCTGCAAACCAAGTGAGAATAATCAGTATAGAAGATGGATGTACTTTTGCTCAATGATTGGTTTGCAGCAATTAGCTTGAATATGGTTCACAGCCAAACATAAGGTCAGACATGACAGAACAACGCAGTGCTGAGGCTGGTGTGTGTGTTGCGGGGTGATCAGCAGATAAGGATACGGCTTTGGAACAGCCAGTCTAACGAACATTAAATAAGGAAAGGAAACTCATCTTTTCAGAAGTTTGCTCCCAGAACTGTTATAATAAAACTAGGCAAAGGACTCCTCTGGGAATTTGTATCAATCTGGAGCAACAGTATTACAAGCTTGAACAAGACTACATTATACAACAACACGTTTTTGTTTTTTTCCTACCATCACATTTTTAGTAAAGAGTCTTAATGAAGACATCTATTTTTTTCACTCTGATGTTGAAAAGTGTGCTACGCCAAATCATACATTAATGATGGTAAAAATGACTCCATGAATAATGGCTCACAAACAAGGCGCACAATGAGCAATGTAATGTGAAAGCTTCTGTTTGAAAGTTCAGACTGAAATATCAGCCAATCTTTTTTCAGTGAAGGAATGTGCCATAAATAACCATGCGGCTGCACCGGCATTTTGATTTGTCATATTTTTCCTTCATAAACACGTTAATGTATTTTTGTGTCACCAGAATAGATGTTCGAAATTGCCCTTGAGAAACGGAACAGATTTACAGTAGTTCCTCTGAACTTGGAACCGCAGATGGAAGGTTACATGGATTACAGTCTTGGGGGTAAGGGCAAAATGGCAAAGAGCTCAAATCAGAGTCTTTGACTACATAAGACTTAAGTCTCCCTCAGGGTCTTTCTCAGATGCCATGAAGGACTTAAATGAAAGGAGGAGGAGAATGAGGATGGAAGTGTGGGTTGCGCTAGGGAGGTACTGACTCAGCAACAGCTTGCTTCTCTCTGATGTGGATCCAAGCATTAGACAGTTACAGACCTGACTCGAATTTCTCCAAGCATGGTGATGCTGCAGCGTGAGACTTCTCGGCTATTGATTTTATTCTCCCTGCTCTGTCAAAGTATCGCTTTACCGTGCCGTTGTTTATTCGGTGGTAGAGCCTGAAAGACCTTGGGCTACCTACCCCTTTCGAAAATGAGAGCTCTCTTGTCACTTCCTAATGTCAAAATATGATTGCTTTGTGAAGTTACAAATTCACAAGTGATTTCAGCTACTTGGTTTTGACCAGCATACTTCAATCTGACTTAGTTCACCTGTCAAATAGGTTTGTCAGCCATCTGCTCAAAATATTTACTGAAGTTCATTATTCAAGCTACACTAAATCAAAGTTGTACTGATTAACTTTCCTCTTCAGTGCGTCATGTGTGTTGAGGGGTGCGTGAAAGTGGTAATACACATTTCAAATCAATAGTCATTCAGCAAATGAAGATTCGCCATTGGGCCCACAGATTAACAGATAATTGCGATCAATTAATTACAGTCATAGTTAAAGCGTTAGATTTTTTAAATTGCATTAATCTTATTTTTAATCGACCTTTATGTTTTTTGTACGCTGATTAGATCCATTTTGCTTGTGCTTAAGCTGTTGGGGTTGGAAAGGAAAGGTTAATCAGACCCTTAAATGGACACTGATTGGCTGACCTCGTGTTTGCCATAATCTGATAAACTACTGCTGTGAGTAGGAGGAGCAGGAGCAAAGGGAAGATTTGACAGGATTTCACTTTGAAAAACACCCCAATGACACCTTTGGTAATAGAGTGATCAACTTTCTTTGTAGTCAAGGAGCAACTCAAGTTTACCCTATAACATAAATGCAAAGCAGCAAGGTGCGACTGCAGTCACGGCTAACGATAGCAATAAAGATGCTAATGTAGCGAACCATAGCAAAGCAAAGGACATGATGGAAATGTTTTATTTGAATGTTATGTTGTAATTATTTTGCCATTTACAATGACAACCATTGACAAAAACAAAACAAAACAAAAAAACAACAAACAGCATCTTTCTTCCTTGAAAGTAAAGGTTGCAGCCAGAACTTGGGACTATAGTGTTCCCTCGCCACTTTGCAGTTATCTTCATTGGCCTCACGAATTTGCGTGTTTGTCAAAAATATATATGTTGACCATCAGGTATTGATAATACTGTAGAGGCAAAGTTTATGATACTTTATGCCACTGCTTTACATAAGTGTCTTCGAGCGGGGGGTGGAGCATGTGAGTGGACATGCATAAGGCCTACGTGCGGGAGTACAAAGAGAAGTGTTGTCTATGTGTTGATGTGGCATGTAAAATAAAATAAAATGAATTAAAATAAAACGACCGCTGCATTGTGAACTCTTACTCAGCATCATCCCGTTTTCTTCGTTTGTTTGTTTTTGGGCACATGGCTCCGGTTGTGTCGATGTGCGACGACCGCTACTCCAAAGGCGACATCAGCTTTGAAAGAATGCCCTGTGTTTCTCGACTACAGTCAGGGGATGGCAACAGGAATCAACAACACAGGCTAAGCCTGGCACTTTAAGAAGTTCAATAGGGTGGTAAAGGCTACAGAGACTCAGGGAGGGTTAGACTTCCCTCGCCACGCTCCACAGCACTGTAAAGTTGTGTGTTGTAAAGGAAAAAAAAACAAATGTGCTCAAAAAGAGAAACATGCTATTTCAGTCTCTGTACTATGGTTAAGATCACTGGGCACGGGCAATAAAGGTAAGAACAGTTTTATTAAACACATTTCATACAATTTATTTATGTACGCACAACGTCCATTGGGGGCATATTCTACTTTATGGGGGTTTTCCTGTGCATATTATAAACAAAAATGAGAGAATGCCAAAGTGTCAAATACAGTGTTAGGTACATGATTGAAAGCAATTAAATAACTGAAGTTACTTTTCGTTGTTGTTGTTTATCAAGCTTTTGATCTGCTAGTATAACAACGCATCTTAAAAAAAACCAACAACAACACAGCAGTTGACTTATTTTTCTCTGATTTTTTTTAGGTGAATATTTAAAGAAAATAATCAAATTAATGAATTATACAGTGCCACTCTACAGTGTCCCTGAAGTGCAAATGACAAAAACAAAAAGTAACCAATTTACATAACATGAAACAAAACAAAAATGAAAAACACATTTCAAAAGATGAAATTCCAAGTTCCAATGTGGCTTTTTTTGAACTCACGTGAATGACAAAGCATCATTTTTTTCTGTCTTGTTTAATCAACAACTATCTTGAAATAGTGAAAATGACTATGTCACACGGAATAGCTTCCTATTCAAAGACAAATATCATTTACGTCCAATCAAGTTGCCCCTCCTCGTCCAATCAGTCGTGAGTCCACCACACCCTCCCGCCCCCAATCACCTCCGGTAGCTGTAAATGTATTTGTGATTGTGGAAACTTTGCAAGCGTTTTGAATTGTTTTTCTTTTTCGTCTTTTGAAATGTGGTTTTCTTTTTGTTTTGTTTTGTCTTTCGTAAATGTATTTTTATTTATTTTTTGGCTTAGGTATTTGTTTAGTCATTTGCACTTCTGGGCCACCAAACTGTATGTGTAAATACTGTTTTAAAAAGTCAATATTATGAGATAGTATTATACAGTTGTTCACAGAGACCAATAGAATATTTCAACTAGTCTTTTTTTTTTTTTTTTTTTTTTTTTTTACGAAATAGAACAGATGAAACATACTGTATCCTCTTGAAAACCTCACACCATCAGATACTGTCACAGTCCACCATTTCAGCCACCTCACTTCCAGCTTCACCACACCCGCTCAGCCCTCCTTCTAATCAGCCTCGAACACCAACACCTGCAACCATTTACCAGCTCAGTATAAAGCCCGGTCACTTCCCTCCACAACCCGCCAGATCGTCTCTATGCGCTACGCCGAGCTTTCCAGCAATTCATCCTGCCAGCCTGCCTGTTGTCCGACCCTGTTCGCCCTTGACCTCCCGATTGCCTGCCGAATTGACTGGATCCTTGGTATTTCGACCTTGCCTGCCTCTGACCACCCGCTAGCCTGCCGTCTTTACCTGTATGCCCGAGCCCCCCTCCCGTCTCGCTCCCTTTGCCCGACTCCCAGCCAAACCCCAGCTCTCCCGACTCCAGAACCCCCCAGACGTCTGTGCCACGCTCCCGTCAGCTCCCACGACTACCCGCACCTTCTGTTCAATAAACACTCTGCCATTGCCCTTACCAGTGCGTGCGTGCTCTTGGGTCCTCCCTCGTCCCGCCGTAACAGTACGATCTGGCCAGTCCAAATGGACCCAGCGCGCCGATCCCTCATCCAGCCGTCATCCGCTCCCGATCATCCGCCCAATTTTCTGCCTCATGACCGGCCCGAGCCCCAAATTGGCGTCCCGGAACGCTACGAAGGTGATCCCGAAACTTGCGAGGCGTTCCTAACGAATTGTTCACTTTTGTTCGCCCTGCAGCCCCGAACATTTGCCTCCGAGCGCGCTAAAGTAGCGTTCGTCATCAACCACCTTACGGGCCGAGCCCGCTTGTGGGGAACGGCGGAATGGAGGAGACGGTCACCCGCGTGTGCCTCCTTCCAGGCGCTCGAGGAGGAGATTTTAAAAGTCTTTGGACTCAGCTACGCCAGTGCGGAATTGGGCCGGGGCCTGCTCGAGTTGCGTCAAGGCGACGGAACGGTGGCGGATTACGCCATTGACTTCCGGACGCGAGCCAGTCAGAATAGGTGGAACGGTCCCGCACTCGTAGACGCCTTCCTTCATGGACTGTCCAGCCGTCTTAAGGACGAATTAGTTTCTCATGAACTCCCAGTCACCTTGGACGGGGTGATTAACCTGGCGACGCGGATAGATATCCGCTTGCAGCATCGGCTACGCGAACTGCAACGGGAAGAGACGCACCAGAGGGCTTCTCCGCCGGCCAGAGTGAGCTCCCATCTGGCGACGTCAGCTCCTCCCGGTGGCGGGAGTGCGCCAACGCAGCCAGCTCGCGCGCCCCTGACTCCTGAAGAGCGGCAACGCCGCCGCTCCGCCCGGCTCTGCCTTTATTGTGGGGAACCAGGACACTTTATTTCCGCATGCCCAGTGAAAAGACCAATCCCGGTCCCGAGTAGCGTAAAAATGGGTCAAGTGACTCTTTCCCTGTCCCGTGACAGAGCCCTCTTACAAGCCCAACTCCTGCTGTCTGATGGCCCCCACACTGTAGGCACCCTGGTGGACTCTGGGGCTGACGCTAACGTCATTAGCCGGCAGCTAATGATTCAACTCGGTCTTAAGAGCTTCCCTCTGCCCAAACCCTCACCTGCCCATGCCTTGGACGGGCGCCCCCTGGGGGTGATAACTCACCAAACCGCACCTCTCTCTATGCGCCTGGCAGGCAACCATGAGGAAAAAATACAATTTTGCATCCTAGATCATCCGCAGATACCGCTAATTTTGGGGCTGCCTTGGCTTTGTCGCCACAACCCTCACATCAATTGGGAGAAGGGAGTCATTTTGGCTTGGGGCTCATCATGCCATCTCTCCTGCCTCAAGCGCGCATCTGTTCCTGATCCCCTCGCCGCTCCGCCTGCGCATGCCGATATCGCTGGTGTGCCGCCTGAGTATCACGACCTTAGCCAAGTCTTCAGCAAAGCGCGTGCAACCTCCCTGCCTCCCCACCGCCCTTATGATTGTGCAATTGACCTATTGCCCGGGACAACGCCTCCAAGGGGTCGCCTATACTCTCTGTCGGGTCCAGAACGGCAGGCCATGGAGAGGTATGTCAACGAGTCGCTAGCGGCGGGCATCATACGTCCTTCCTCTTCTCCGGCGGGGGCAGGGTTTTTCTTTTCCGAGAAGAAGGACAAGACTCTCCGCCCTTGTATCGATTATCGGGGCCTGAACGATATCACGATTAAGAATAGATATCCTCTTCCACTAATGACCTCAGGGTTTGAGCTACTGCAGGGGGCTGCCTACTTCACGAAGCTCGACCTACGCAATGCCTACCATCTCGTGCGGATTAGGGAAGGCGATGAATGGAAGACTGCCTTCAATACCCCGCTCGGACACTATGAGTACCTAGTCATGCCCTTTGGACTCACCAATGCCCCAGCGGTCTTCCAGGCACTACTCAACGATGTCCTGCGGGACATGCTCGACAGATTTGTATTCGTTTACCTGGATGACATTCTCATCTTCTCCAAGACGCAGGGTGAGCATGTTCTCCACGTTCGCGCAGTTCTGCAACGCCTGCTGGAAAACTCTCTGTTTGTCAAAGCGGAAAAGTGTGAGTTTCATGCCTCATCAGTGTCCTTCTTGGGCTACATAATCGCTAAGGATAGCATCAGTATGGATCCCGCAAAAGTCTCGGCTGTTACTTCCTGGCCAACGCCCGAAACCAGAAAACAACTGCAGCGCTTTCTTGGCTTTGCTAACTTTTACAGGCGATTTATCAGGAATTACAGCGCCACGGCAGCTCCTCTTACGGCTCTCACCAGCCCCAAAACCCCTTTCCGGTGGAACCCAGGTGCCGAAAGGGCCTTCCAGGAACTCAAGCACCGCTTCACATCGGCCCCAATCCTTCAAATGCCAGATCCTGGTCAACAATTCATGGTCGAGGTTGATGCATCGGAGACTGGGGTTGGGGCCGTTCTCTCCCAGCGGTCACGGAAGGATGGGAAACTCCACCCCTGCGCATTCTTTTCTCAGCGCCTCTCTCCCGCAGAGAGAAATTATGACATAGGAAACCGCGAACTACTTGCCGTAAAATCCGCCCTGGAGGAATGGCGGCACTGGCTGGAGGGAACGAAGATCCCCTTTGTGGTGTGGACAGATCACAAAAACCTCGAGTATATCCGTCAGGCTAAGAGGCTGAACTCCCGCCAAGCTCGTTGGGCATTGTTCTTCACCAGGTTCAACTTCAACCTCTCCTACCGCCCAGGATCCCAGAATATCAAGCCGGACGCCCTCTCCAGGCAGTTTGAACTTGAGGACAGTTCATGCCGGGACCCCGAGACTATCCTTCCCCCGTCATGTGTCATTGGCTTGCTCACCTGGGAGATCGAGGAGAAGGTGAAGTCAGCTGCCAAGGGGCAGACTAAACCAAGCCAATGTCCCAGTAACCGTCTGCCTGTCCCCGACTATCTTCGTTCCGAAGTTCTACAGTGGGCTCACTCTTCGAAATTGACTTGCCATCCCGGCATTCAACGGACCCTGATTGTCCTCAGACGACGGTTCTGGTGGCCCTCTATGGAGAGGGACGTGCGTGAATTTATCCAGGCCTGTCCCATTTGTAGTCAGAATAAATCGTCACATCAGGCTCCTTCCGGGCTGCTGCGCCCCCTTCCTGTTCCGCATCGCCCTTGGTCTCATGTTTCACTTGACTTCGTGACCGGTCTACCTCCATCAAACGGTAACACAGCCATCCTGTCCATAGTTGACAGATTCAGCAAAATGGCTCACTTTGTTCCCCTCCCGAAGCTTCCCTCCGCAAAGGAAACGGCACAACTCCTGATTGACCATGTTTTCCGCCTACATGGGCTTCCCCTTGATGTGGTGTCAGACAGGGGTCCTCAGTTCAGGGCGGCTTTTTGGAAGGAGTTTTGCCGGCTCATTGGCGCCACGGCCAGCCTGTCCTCCGGGTTCCATCCGCAGACCAACGGGCAAACGGAGAGAGTAAATCAGGAGATGGAAACTGCCCTCCGCTGTCTGGCATCCCGAGACCCTGCCTCCTGGTCGGCCCAGCTCCAGTGGGCAGAGTATGCCCACAACACGCTGACCAGCTCCGCCACAGGAATTTCCCCCTTCGAATGCGTTCACGGCTACCAACCTCCGTTGTTTCCGGCTCTAGACGACGACGCCACCTGCCCGTCTGCCCTTGCCTTTGCTCGGCGGTGCCGCCGGACATGGGCCCGAGCCCGCTCGGCCTTGCTGCAGGCCAGTAAACGCTACACTCGGACGGCCAATAGGCGGCGTACTTCGGCCCCAACGTACCAGGTGGGTCAGAAGGTCTGGTTGTCCACTAAGGATTTGCCCCTTCGAGTGGAATCCAACAAACTCGCTCCCCGTTTCATTGGTCCCTTCCCCATCCAGAAGGTACTGAACCCGTCAGCTGTGCGTCTTGCCCTACCTCGCTCGATGCGTGTTCACCCAAGTTTCCATGTCTCCCGAATCAAGCCTGCAATAGATAGCCCCCTGGTTCCCGCGCTTCCGCCTCCTCCGCCTCCTCGGTTCGTTGATGGGGGCCCGGTGTACACAGTCCGGCGGCTGCTCCGCTCCCGTCGCCGCGGCAGGGGCCTCCAGTACCTAGTGGACTGGGAGGGGTATGGCCCGGAAGAGCGGTCTTGGATCCCAGCCCGCCAGGTTGTGGATGCCTCCTTGGTCTCTGACTTTCACCGCCTTCATCCTGATCAGCCATCTGGACCGTCTGGGCGTCGTGGCGCGCCCCGGCGTGTTGCCCGCCCCCCCGCCCATGGGGTTTCCCCGGCCGTTGGCCTTTCCCTCCCGCCCAGGGGTGGCCTTGGGACGTCGGGAGCCGTCCCTTGATGGGGGGGTTCTGTCACAGTCCACCATTTCAGCCACCTCACTTCCAGCTTCACCACACCCGCTCAGCCCTCCTTCTAATCAGCCTCGAACACCAACACCTGCAACCATTTACCAGCTCAGTATAAAGCCCGGTCACTTCCCTCCACAACCCGCCAGATCGTCTCTATGCGCTACGCCGAGCTTTCCAGCAATTCATCCTGCCAGCCTGCCTGTTGTCCGACCCTGTTCGCCCTTGACCTCCCGATTGCCTGCCGAATTGACTGGATCCTTGGTATTTCGACCTTGCCTGCCTCTGACCACCCGCTAGCCTGCCGTCTTTACCTGTATGCCCGAGCCCCCCTCCCGTCTCGCTCCCTTTGCCCGACTCCCAGCCAAACCCCAGCTCTCCCGACTCCAGAACCCCCCAGACGTCTGTGCCACGCTCCCGTCAGCTCCCACGACTACCCGCACCTTCTGTTCAATAAACACTCTGCCATTGCCCTTACCAGTGCGTGCGTGCTCTTGGGTCCTCCCTCGTCCCGCCGTAACAGATACTGTAATGCCAAATATAACACTTTGGTCACATCTTAAAGTTGAGGACCAGAACTACTATAAACAAGACTTACAGTGTTTATCACAGCAGAGACTTTGACACTACTTTGGAATAGTGTGCTATTTTGAAAAGAGCATTTTGTTTTCACTAGTGGCAACTCAGTTCAAGCACCGTACGCTTCACTTTCAAGTGTCTGAAACTTCCATCATAGCTGCTATCGCTCTACATTTCAAGTGACAAATAGTGATCTGAGCTGCCTACAGCTCAGCCCGGTCACTGTGATTGGCAGTCAACACAGCTAAAAGCCTTCGAGTCACACGAAAAAAGCGTCAAAACAAAGACCACTGTTTAGTTGTGTTCATGTTCTACAGAGGCTTCAATACGGGATTGGTGACAGAAGATAGTTTTGAATAAATTACTTCGATTCAGCCTCCAAATGTTTTAACAACCATTTCTGACTAATGTTCATAGTAGCTTCCCTTTTTTATCACTTTATCTCACCTATGAAGCTTTGCTTAAAATATATGTATTTTTAAACTTCATCTGAACCTCCCTTTTCCCCCTTCAAGAGCTTCAATGTGCATAGGTTCATTTCCTTTGAAACCCGATTGCTTTGCTCTCATTTTTTTCCCCCTCGGTGTCTGTGTTGAGTCATTTCAATTTCTGTTCTTTTTCTGAACTTGATTCATTAGATAATGCAAAGGATAGCTTTAGCAGAGAATATAAAAAAGGTTCCAATTTCGCAAGACGTAACCTTTTGCCCTGTTAGCATTTCAGAGGATTGACGCTTAAAAAAGGTTAATTGTACAAGAAAGACCTGTTTCATACTACTGTAATTTTCAGTAAACTCACAACATGTTGTGAAACCAACACAACAATTGGGGTTAACTCCCCAAAATGTGTGTGTGTATGGCTAGTAAAATAATTATACACAGAAAGGTCCAGTTTTTTTTTTTTTATGGTACAATCTATCCATCCGTTTTCTCGATCTAGATTTAAATAAACTTGCCCACATCCCAAATTGATTCTGTTCATCCAGCATAATGAAAGAAAACCAAAATATTTCTTTCCAAATTTTAAAATGTTCATCTGTTGCCCGCTCAAAAATCATAATAAAAATTATAATTTTATTCCATCTGCTCATATTGCCCAGTTGCACCATAGAAGCCAACTCTCTTCAAACACTTCAAGGGATGACAAGTTCCTCATATAATTTCCTTATGTTACTCAAAAGTGGCCACCTTTTGTCATCGCTCAGCTCTCCTCACCCTACCCTCCCTCCGTACCTTTGTTACTTCATTTTTCTCTTTTCACTTGTTCTGACAATTTCTGCCGAGGTTTTCTTTAGAGGTCTAGTGGAACCGCTTGCTAAATCATATCTGACAAAACCCAAAAGAGGCATATGAAAAAAGGAAAAACATCAGATGCTTAGGAAAGATAGCTGAAAACACTCCAGAGCAGGTACAGATACACACTGTAAATAGTGTGTTTAATCCTTATAGCAGAAAAACAAGCATAAGAAAATGAAAGCAGCCTTAAATCCTAGCCAAGTTATCTGGCTTGAGAATAGATGGCGTGGTGCTTGCTGTCTTTTGTGTGCTGAAGTAAATAAATAAATACATAAATAAATAAAAGCCTACCAAAAATGCAGCTTGAAGGCCACAGTCCTATGGGGAAAAAGTGAGCTTGTCCATTATGTTCAAGTGTATATTATCATGGTTGTTGCAACCTCTCTCCATTTTATTTTCTTATTTCTTCTAACTATTATTTATTTTTCCTATTATTATTATTTGGATTAAAAAACACCTTTAAGTGCATCCATATAGCCAACTTGCCATTTTTTGTGGCCTACGTAGCATGATAGTTATGAGTAAAATAGATTGTAAGTCAATTGTAGTCAATCATTAATATGTTGTAATGGGCTTGCACAAGTTCAAAATCAATGACATGAGATGAGGTCCATTGCAGGCTTGTAGGAGAGTGACCAGCTCATCATCCATACTTCTTTTAGCTTATTGATGACAAAGTACTTACTTTAAATCTTGGAAGGGTTCTGCCCTCACGTGTGATGTCTGCACAGAATGGCTAAACACAACACCTTCTGCCCCTGTGAACCGTGGCAAGAGATAAAAGTTCAAATAAGTAAAACATAACCGCAAGACAGTCATTTTCCTTCTGTTGGAGCTAATAACTCCCCAATTATCAGGATGGGCGCAAGGATGGAAGTTTAATTTTTACAACTATGGTCACCTTTGAAATGTGTGCATTTTGTGTATTTATGTGCTGCTGATAAAATGATCAACAGGAACATTCCAACTGGAAGAGCACCTGTCACTTTGAGTTTCTCAGTGCCGATGCTGATCTCCTCTTCATCTGCAGAGAACAAAACTTGCTCACCATCGGCACTCTTCACCTCAAACCTCTGACACTGGACCTCCACCGTTTCTGAGCCTAAGAAAACAGAAAAGAAAATGGGGTCTGGGTCAAAGATTTGAGGCATGGCAACATTCAACGTGTACATAAAGTTTCACACAGATGATTCGACCGAAGGCTTCCAACAGAATCACTAACTGTATGCGGATGTACAGTATTTAGCTTGAATGGCTCTTGAAGAATATAAACCATATAAACCATAATGCAAATGTTCACTTGGCCATAAACATACTCATACCTTCGTGTGCTGTTGGTGGTCATATGAAGATCTACTAAGACTCTAACATTTTGCTCATATTTTAAAGACAAAGCTACTGTAAATGGCCAACACCTGTCCCCATAGGGTAGTCATAACCAACCAGCAAGTTGCTTAAGATAATAAAGCAAACTGAAAGGCAATAGCACTGCATCGAATAGACAAATCAGTCACAACAAGACACAGCAATACATACAGGATCCTATATAACAAATATGATAAATACATAAATTGGGGTTTTTGAGTTTTTCCTTCCCCTTCTGGGAGCTTTGACAGGGGATGCTGTTGTGTACCTTACATTGAAAAGATGTCTCTGTATGACCTCTTTTCATTCTGTGAAGCCCTTTGAGACTTCGGTGATTTAGGGCTATATAAATAAAATTTGATTGATTGATTGATTGATTGAATACAACAAGAGTACCATTTACGAGATTTGCTGTTCTTGCTGCTTGCTGGAGGATATATATATATATATATATATATATATATATATATATATATATATATATATATATATATATATATATATATATATATATATATATATACTGTATTTATTTTAATTATTATGATTGGCGTAATGACTTTTAACAGTTTTCATTTTGTTAAACATTGGACAAACACACAAAGTCAAGATTTTCAGGGTAGAACTCTCATCCGCCCACCACCATCTACTGCATGGCTAGCAGGCTATTAATAGAGCCAATTAGACACCAAGAGTTTCCTGTCAGTCTCAATCAAACTTTATTAACCACCATCAAAGTGAGAGTACACCACTCCTCGTCACCCCCTTGCTGTCCGTCGGAAGTTTAAGAAAGTAAGCAAGCAAGGTTTGTACTGTGAAATCTTGTCTCCACCTTAAATGAAGTGTGCCAGCGCTTTAAACATATGCAAAGGTTTGGAGGGTTGTTGAGAGACATCGTGACAGGGGAATGAAAGCAAGGGGAATAAAGGACTTTTAAGTTGTATGGAGAACGAGAAGCTGCTTTAAATTGGAGATGTGCTGTCTCAGACATCCACTGAGTAGTGTTTGACTGCTCAGCTATGTCACATAATACACTTCAGTGAGTAACTTTTCTCACATTGGAACAGGTCAGCATATTTTGAAGGATGTGTGTTTTATTCACATCATTTATTTCTTGAGAGTGGATAAAAATTTTAAGAAAAGCTGGCGCTCCATGACAACAGAAAAAAAATGAACACATATATTGCATTTGGAGATCAATGGAGTTTGTTTGCAAAAAAATTATGCAATGGGGACACATAGTCTTCTGTCTTTGTTGAATAACAAAGAATGGCATAATGAAAAAAAAAGCAGGTCAATGACTAGATAGCAGGTAACAATATAGGGGCACACATACAGTGCTTTTCTTGACTTTCAATTCATTCAATTACCTAATTCAGCCTCCTTTCCTTATCAATGGGATTATGGGACATATTCCATCCATCCATCCAACCATAGGAAAAAAAACAACCCTCACATGGGGTGGACGTGCCAAACAGTCATCCACCTTGCCACCATTGGGATAAACGGTAAGTATGTAGAGGACAAAAAGAATATTACTGTTTGGTTCTGAGTAAACACTATGTGTAAAGAACTAAAACGAAGAACAGAATGTAGGGGAAAAGTAAAGCACAATTGTAATTTGTTCATTATGGAAATTACCTGGAGTTATCCAATATAATTCAGAGTGAATCGTGTGACTGGTCAATTTTTTCATTGCCCCTGACAATACCTTGCAGCCACACTAATAGAGGTACTAAAAAAGGTAATTACTGAAGGAATTGTCCAACTTTTCCATACAACAATTTCTATTTTGCAATCAAATAAAAGTGGCATTAAAATGGCTGCCAAGTATTTCTTTTTTTTTTTTTTTTTTTTACGACAGTGCATTAAGGCATTAGAGCATAATTAAATTATATGCCTTGTATATGCTGGATTTTAAAATCAAGGCTTTAAATGTGTTATTAACTATAAAGGCATATGCAAGAAGAACTTCAGAAGGTTTAAGGATTCAAAACACAAATCAAAGTCTGAATCATGCTAATAAATACAGTACACACGTTATCCTACCAAACAGGCAATATCACAACTCTAATTAAAATGGTCTTAACTGTGATTTAGCGTTTTACATTTCTTCCACACTTACCTTGATTTCTTAATAAGCGTTTTTGTCAATTTGTGTTACTCAATTAAACATCCCTTTAACCAAATAAATAGTGGTTGCTTTCAACATGTATAACTCTGACAGTGTTAATTAAGCTTCGGCTGTCTGTCACTGCTTTAGTGTCAACTATATTGTTTTTAGGATTTTCCTTGCTGACTGAAAGGACACCTTAGGCATGGCCCATTCCAAACTGTTGTGACTGAAATGTTAGTGAGGCAGTTGTACTTAGACCATGAGTAACAATTATACTTTAAAAATATTAGCTGCCTGAAATCCATCTAATAACCAAGTGTGTTTTCTTCTTTTTCTTTTTTTCCAGCTTTTCCAGTCAAATTGGTACTTCATGCTCAAAACATTGGGGGCATTCTTTATCAGGGCCAAAGTCTTTTTTTGACACTAGCAATTTGTTGAAAATGTAAGGAATATTGCAGAAACTGATTGGACTGGACATGCATTAAAATACAGTAGTATATAGTGTGGATTCCATCTGAGTGTTTTCTTGAATAATTGTCTTCATAATTGACTGATAATTTACTTGAGCTTACTTTTTGCAAAAGCTTGACTACGTACAGAATACGTACAGATGGGGGGGGATTCAAAGCTTTAATTAGGGTGACGAATGGAAAAAAACAGCTTTTACATTTTAGATAGTCAGTACATGATTTAATCTTTACCCCCATTATTATAACACACACCAGTCATCGTAACAGCTACTAAAATACAGGAATCAGAAAAAAAACACACACACACATTGCTATGATTGAAAGGAGGCACATTTAATTACATGGATCCCGTTGCCTTGATAAAAGTGTGAATTAGTGCAAATTGTGTAAAAATGAAAGACAAAAGCTTGTCAGCCACATATATGGAGAACAGGATACCACATGTCCCTTCAAGCTGAGTGTCGAAGGCAACGCTCAACTCGTGAAAACAAAGTCTTTTGCCTTTGATGGGATCGTTGCTCCCACAGTTGTGGCTGCTACATGTTGCTTAGCCTGTCTAATATCACATGTTGGGTGTACAGTATCCTTGCCGAAGAAATCATACATTAGGTTGTTATCATTATGTGTTTTTTTCTTGTCTAGAATAGTGTGCATTGCTATCCGTCTACGCGGTCCGAGTTCATCTCGCCCTAGTCCTTAGATAAAGCTGTTGACACAGGAAAGTGCGAGCCGGGACCTTGGCCCAGCTGTTGGTGGCGCCCGGTTGGCTCTTTTTGTTATGACTAGCAATGTGCATTGCTTTGCTGAATGAATAAAAAGCAGGCAGGGACGCTTGAGCGGCGGACGCTGTTGGCAACGCAGGAGAATGTACGCCAAGCGCTCCCTTTGCCAGCAGAGAAAAATCAATCTTGGTTGGTCTGAGTTACTATTTTGCTAATTAGCAGCTGGGCTTGTCTTAGTCTTCTTTTAAAGATACCCTGACAATCCTTTATTCAGATCTGTGACCTGTACAGTCCATACCCAGGCTTGAACAGCTGGCGGCAAAACCAAACTCGATCTAATGATCGAGTAACTTAGGAACTAAAACTAGTGAGTCAATATAAGACACATTTTTATTGACTAAGGAAGTAGATTGTGCTGGTGTGTATCAATATTTACCTTATATAAATCTATAAAGTACAACAGAGCTTCATCACATGCTGGTTACTTTATTCTTACTGATCTGTTAGGTCCATACATATGTTTTACATGTGTATGTGCTGCATGTAGAATGAAAATCAATATTAACATGCCAATAGGTTGGGAGTGGTGATAGCACTGGGAGATGAATTATTGAATTCAGTTCATCTTGAATAATAATGTTTTTTTCAGGGACAAATGTTCAGAAGTGTATTTGGGGGTTATTCGTCTTGACATATATAGGACTCAGGACTGAAACATGAAAAATGAAATGGAGTCCAAAGCAGCAAATTCCCTCTTAGTTTAGCTTTGGCAACGAACCTCGCAATTACCATGCATCAGTGATCATCAGCCCGGATGCAAATGTCAGCCAAACTCTTTCCTTGGGTAACAAGACTCCAGTGTAAAGGTTCTTGCTGCTGTTTTTGAGCTGTTAAGCATGCATCACATATTAGCAAAGAACTACTGCAGAATACACTAAAAAGTGAAGTAGTAATGACTGGAATGCCCCTGTTAAAACGAAGGTCTGTTGATGGGTTTGCAGTGAATATGTACACTGCATCAAACCATGTAAATGGTGGTGAAAACACCTTGAGCAGTCAAACAGATGACACTCATTAGCTTGTCATACGCTCAAAGCTATGAGTGGATTTGCAAACTAACCATCCTGATGACTTATTCAAACATGCTTATCTGTGGATTCATTTCAGCATTTGTGGAATAAGTCAAGTTGGTATGCTTGCCATTTCCTTCACTGTCAAAAATATTACACTTCATGAATATTTACAAAATCCTGTTGGCTGTGTTCTGTTAGGTGAAATGTTAAGAATGAAGTGGGGATTAACTGTGGTGATGAGCGTAGCCGATTTAAATGACATTGGCAGCAATGATTTGTATTTGGAATTGAAGAGACTAATGAAAATTGCAGTTTGTTGTTGACGCCATTAGACATATCAGCATAAACAAAAAGGTAGAAACACTGTAGTTTAAACAAATCTAGTTTACTTATATTGGGCCTAAAGTCAACACCCTTAATTATTGCAATTTGGGATTTTGCCAGCGTTTCAAAACGACTTTTTAGAAGCAACGCAAACTTTAGGAGTTTGATGGAAGTAAACTATTATTCTCTTTATTATAGAATTTATGATTCATACTTTTTGTTTGTTTGTTTGTTTTATAACTAAGACGTGTGAGATTCCTGTCTGTCAAACAACTCTCATTAAAGTTATGCTTTAATGTTTTGTTTTTCTTCTTGTTTTGGTTTTACTTTTGTTATTGTGTTCCACTTATTATTTTTTCATTTGACTCTTAATCATGTTAAAATGTGATCCCAATGCTCCAAATCGTGAAAATGTTAGTGAAGGTGACAGTTTGATCCCAATTAGTTTGATAAGAGCCCGGGAATGGACTGTGTATTAAATCAGACGAGAAAATTGTGTTTTTGAGCATGGCACACAATATGAATCAGTTTAAAATATTTTGGAGTCAATCTGCTTTAAAAAATCTCAAGAGGAATATTGCACTGATTTTGTAAGATAGCTTCTATTGTTCATACCTGTTGGATTTGATAAAAGTCCATCTTGATGTCTTCTCAGTGAATTGTTTTCACAAAAATATATGAAGCGGTTTATGTGCAGAATGTTTGAAAGTATCTCAATAAAAGCACACTTTAATCAAAAGTTTTTCTTGTTTAACTTTCAAAGTAAAACTGTCAATGTCTTGGAGGACTTGAGACTGAAAAATAAAATCAGGCTTCATCAAGTAAAAACTATAATAGTTTATTGGTTGAACATAGTAAATGCGATGTGGTGTTTGTTTTTGCTTCACCTCACCACCCCTCCTTTCAATTATATTGTAAATCCACATCATATGCAATAAAATATGCAGTATACTCCATTCATCCATTTCCAAATACTTCTCGTGGTTGCAAGGACGCTGAAAAAGACCAAGATCACCACCAACTGAAAACAAAAGCAGTCACGAAACACACATAATGACATGCATACATACTCATATTCACTGACTTGCCGCCAAAATTTGCCGTGTACAAATTGCAAAATAGGTGTCAGCCAATCGCAGGCCACAAAAAGACGGCTGACCACTCACACTCACAAACATACCTAAAGGCAATTTTGGGTGTCCAATGTACCTACCATGCATGTTTTGGGACTGTGGGAGGAAATGGGAATACCCGAAGATAACCCATGCGGGCACAGGGAGAACATGCAAACTCCACGCAGGAAGATCCGGAGACAAAGCGAAGCCGGGACCACAGAACTGAGAGACAGACGCGCTAACCACTCATCCATCGACCTAATATCAAGTAAAACACTAAAATGGAAAATGGCATAGGCACGTTTGTAGGGTGGCAGGATCGGTGTCTTATAGACTGGGGGGGCAAATGTTTTTAATTGGTTTATTATATTCATGAATATAGTAAACGATGAAAAGGAGAGGAGACAAATGAGTGCTGTTTGTTAGCTTCATTTATCAATCTGATCCGGAGCCTGCAATGATAAATAGGACTGACTGATAAAGTCCTAAAGGAGAATCAAACATTAAATGTGATCTGTTCTCTTTGACAAGTTGTTCACAGTATAATCAATGTAATTTTATAATGTATAATACATAAAAGCTGCATTTTTTGCTCTGTTGTTGTGTTGTTGTGTGCTTATACCATCCAGCCAACTATAAAGTGCAATACGCACGCGCATATATTTTGTTGTCATTTTTTGGGGGTCAAATTTTGGAGTCTGTAATTTCCGCAATTGCAAAGAGAAAGGGAGGTTTTTTTTCCCCCCTTCCTTCCCCCCGTCCGGCGCCTACACAAGTGGAATGAAGGGTATTTTAATAAACTGCAGGATGTATTTGGTATTTGCATAAGACTTAGTGAGGCCTTGCAATAATGCATAATGACAGCTTATGTAGACCACATCAAAGGTCTTCATTCGAAGAAATTAGTTTTTTAATACCTGGCATACTGCCATTATGAAAATCTTTTGCATGCCTTATACATTTTTATTTTCTGCACTTTGCTCTGTACAATATTATTCCAAGGGTAGCAACATGAGCTCCACTGACCTCCTTGTTTTAACAATACAACTGATAATGAACATACATTTTGAAATAAAACAAAAAATATCAGCTCTAATTTTGACCACTTTTGTCAACTTGTGTTAATAACTGACATACAAAATAACATTGAATCCCAAAGACAAATCCTTTTTTTTTTCAAGTCCAGACATTCAATCCCAGGTATTTACTCAGATTTTGTTCATTTGTTTTCAAGCGTTTGACGAAAGGGGGGTCTAAAATTGTATGTGCTAAATGAATGAAGTACTAAGGTTACCTGTCAAGTGGTTGAGGTACCAAAGTCATCATTTAAATTTGGTAATTGAGTACTAAGAAATTGACTCGTTCAGGTAATGATGTGCTAAAGTAATTAGGTAACCCAACACTAAAAAATACTGTTATAGCTATTCATTACTTTAGGCATTCACCTAAACTAATCAATTACTTCAGGCACTAAAGTGATTACTTTAGTACTCTAGTTATTTAGTACAAGCCATTTTTAGATCCTCTTCTAGCCAAACCTTTAAAAACAATGTCTTTGGTTATAAATGAACTGATTATTGTAAATGTGGACAAATGAAGCCTGAACATACTGTATGTATAGTAGCTAAATCTTTTTTTTTTTTTTCATAATATTGAGGAGAATGACCTCCTTTGGCTGCCACGTAGCAGAAAAGTAACACTAAATGTTGAAAAAGAAGTGTCAGTATAATACATTGCAATTTTACGGCCATCAATAAAATATTCATTTTTACACACATTGCTGGTTCATAAAAGTGGGAGGTGGGGTAGTGGTGGAGATGTCTACTTTTCCCTATTGTCTTTTTGCTTGATTGATATGAAACAAGAACATTATAGACTTATAGTAATACCAAGGTAAAGATTGCACATTTAAAATGATGTGTCTCTAGACTTATCACATTAATGTAAAATATATCATCTTTTCAGAGGCAGGTCTGGTGTAATATGTCAGGGGTAGTTCATCAATGGGTTATGTTGTGGAAAAAAAAAAGCTTAGGTGTTTCTTCACAGAATGAATAATGAATTCAAACTGTAAAAAAATCATCAAGCTTGTCCATGAACATACGATATGTACAAAAATAAGAGACTGGGTGCTGAACTTCCTCACAGGCAGACCACAATAGGCCAGAGTCCACAAACGCATATCCAGCACCAGAACTGCAAGCACATGGACACCCCAGGGCTGAGTGCTGAGCCCCCTGCAAGAAGTCCAAAACAGAGACCGAACTTTCTGCGGAGACTGAAGAAATTTGGCATATCAGAAAAGATTATCAGCAATTTCTACGGATGTACACTCCAAAGTATCCTCTCCACCTGTATCACAGTCTGGTATGGCCACTGCACAGCACCAAACAGGAAGGCTCTCCAGCGTGTGATCAAGTCCTCACAGCGCATCATCAAGGACAAGACACACCCACAAAACCATCTATTTGAACTGCTGCCATCAGGCAGATGGTACAGGAACCTGAGGGCCAGTACTGCAAGGCTAGCAAACATCTTCTACCCACAAGCCATCTATATACTCAACAAATCCTTCACGCATTAATCTGCCTCTCACTGCACGCATAAATAATATTTTGCACTCATATTTTGCACTACATGATATTTTACACTATATTATTCGCACCATTGTTTCTGTTTGGTTTTTATTGGTATTTAATGCTATTTATTTACTTGCGTGATTATGGATTGTAGTCAGAAAGTGAACAGAATAAGAATTTCAATGTGTGAGTATAGTATAGTATAGTATAGTATAGTATAGTATAGTATAGTATAGTATAATATAGTATAGCAAAGTAATATTAAACACGGGACAATAAAACTAATGTTGAATGTTGAGCTACCAATAATATTTGTCTTGAAGTATTTATTTAAATAAATAAAAATGCATTTCTTTTATCCTTATAAAGCAGAGTATAAAATGAATTGAGGATAAGCAAGGTCATGCCTCAAGTATTTTACATTGTCCAAACAAGGTTACAATGTCAAACCAGCAATTATTCACAATCAAGCTGAAGGATGTCTCAATACAGCAATTGCATACGGACAGGTGATGGAGATATAGTGAGCCGTACGGTGCGGCAAAAGACAATGTATAGTCAATTTCCCTTTGCATGGCCTTTGTCTTTATTAAGTCCTTGGCAGCCGCTTACATGCATTTAAGTTCATTAATGCTCCAAGCTATGTATTATTAAATGGTTGATTAAAATTATTGACTTGATCACAGACTTGCTTTATAAAATGGGCAAGATGGGCTGTCTGATCTATTGATTAGAGGAGGCAGCGACACAGAGTCATACTAATTTCAGCATTATCTTTTTTGGGGGGTTCTCTGCTAACAATTAAATGCAGAAAGACCTCACTCTAGCTGAAAATGAGATCGCTGTGAAACATGATTGTTATGTACATCATTTGTTTCTCAGAGGGGGATTTGCAAAGATGTAGATTCATAATTAGAATGTGTGTAATGGAACAATTGAATTTTATGCAAGGCTTTGCAAGTGCTCACTCTCCGCGCACTAATCAGAAACCAATTTTCGCCGACATTCAGCTGCTTAACTGCGACACCAACCTCATGTTTCAAAAATGCAATTGCATTCATTATAATCATCGTATTCTTGATTTGTGTGCCTGCAAATCCACAAATCTTAACTACAACGGCACATTAAAGCTTTTGCCTTGGGAACTCCACCATACTTTTACCACACAGAGTATCATTAAGCACCTATTAACCTTTTGCCTTTCACTCCCTTAATTTCAGCCATTTTATAATCCCAATTTCCAAGCAATAGCAGCAGAGAAATGAGCTGAATGATTCCACCCTGATAAAAGAGAATGTAATTAGTGTAAGAAGTTAAAGATGATGATAGCGATAAAGTGGAGTTTAGAAGGCAGTAACAAAGTCGATGGGGAATTAATGTGTTGCATGAAGAGATGAGATCTATGCATGATTAAAAAGCTCCTATGAATGGTACAAATGACAATCAAGGGAAGGGGCACTTAGACCTTAAAAAGAGGTAACAAAAATGCATACTCATGAACAGAATTCTCCTTTTTTTCATATGCATAAAAAAAAAAGACGTACTTTGGCCTGTTCAGAAACCTACACAATTTACCAATTTGAATCACACTCATAAGAGAATAGACCTCCGCCAGGTAAGATTGCAGTTCCTGCAGTCAGCAGAAGGGGCTCTGACTACTGGACTGTTGGAATCATTCAATCCATCAATTGTTTTGGAAGACAGATTCACACATGCACTTCTTGAGCGCTTCTAAAGACAACCGACTATCAACCTGCTGATCGACGGTCAATTCTAGCTGCTAGTCTGGCTGTCCGTCCGTGAACTTACTGAATTACATGCCCATCCAATGACATTATTCACAAGGGGAGATGTTGGAGAGTTTACCTGTGCCCCATTTTTATGCACTGAATCTATTTAAACTCCTCTTGCGCCTTGAGGTTTCAGACAAAAGAGGCACAGCACGAAGATTGGGCAGAAACGTGCCCATTCCATACCACTATGATGCACAACATGACAAACTTTCCATTACATCCAATTCTACCATGCGGAACGGCAAGGAACATACCAAGGGAAAGAAAACTTCAACCATGCACACGGTTACACTACACTTTGTGCTAGAGTTGTTCTCTTTGTTAAAGTAGAGCCTACATAATCCATTTTCATATTCAATTTCACATCCTGGTAAAACGTCCTCACTAGCAAACCCCAAAACAAAACCCACGCATCAAAGAGCAAGCTGGCAAAATAATTGATTCAACACAAGCTCTACTGCCCCATCTGTATGAGTGCTCTGTTATCAGGAAAGCCACCTTGATCACAGAAAACCCCCCTCATCCCCTTCATTATTCACTCCCATCGGGCAAAAAGACCCACTGACCATAAACAGCCCTGAAAATGAGAAGAATTTCAAAATCAGTAACCTGGATCCCCTTTTACACAATAGGCTCCATATGCTCCACTGCTGATCAGGTCACTTCACTATTTGTGGGATGAGCAGCATAAGTGAGTGTGTGGGTTTTGCCCATCAAACATTTGCCAGTACTTTTGAATTGCTCCTTCTGTCAACGCCATTGTCTCTTATTCTGTGCTTAGGAAAAGAAGAAGGCATAATGGCAACAAAATGATGAATTTGTTTAACACTCAGGAGTTTTTGTTGTGTGTGTAAAAACATACACAGCCCCACAATTAATTAGATTTTATTTTCTTTTTACTGTCAAGTGATATTTCAACCATAAGGGAAGTTTTGGATCTCTGTCCTGCTGCAACTGGCCTATTTGTGTTAAGTTAAAGGGCCACCAAAAAAAAGTAGGTTATCTCACTTTTATCCCTCACTTTTATTTATATAGAAGCTACAGTAGATCTACCTTATCCTTAATTTCACAGACGTTGATGTTACACACCTTACGCAAGAGAGTGGATTATGAGGTATGCTTGGTGCTCTCGCTGAGGTTGCCTTAAATCTTTTTGCTCAGACAAATTTGTATTCATGAGAAAAATACATTTGATGTGACATGTTTTGATATTATTTGATTTATTTCAATGAGGAAACCTAATTGACACTGGCTACATGAATTAAACAAGTGCTTACTTTTTATACACGCACTACAGAATGATAAGATACAGATAAAACTAAGATATACAACTGTGTTTTATCCTAATTAGTTTGGGGAACTTTCTCAAGGAGAAAGATGGAGATGGAGGTACATTAGTTTATCTTTGCAAAACTTACATAACCCTAACCCTAACCCCTAACCCTAACCTTAACTCTTCTGATTGGAGAAAACAGAAAAGCACAAATAACTTTTTCACTCCCAATACAATACCGACATTGCAGACTCAAGTACTGTTGGATACCAATATCCATTTGATATCAGCAGGAATCATACATATTTAGTTTTGAATATGAAATATTAGAAAAGACTTGATCAAGTAATATCGTTCAAACAAAATCAATAGTCAGCAACAGTGGGTATGAGGAAATATCCAAAATGAAAAGCAGCATGCTAGCTCCATTTGTAGCTGGATAGAAGAACACCAGATAGGAGTGGTGCCTGAAATGGACTGCTTGTAAATGAGTGCTAATGTCTGACATTTTGGATGTAGACAGATATAATCCGTTGCTGTTTTTTCCTTGATATCGGACCGATATCAATATAGGATTGGGACACCCCTCGTAAGTCTTGCCAATACTTCTCCTGCTTGAACAGCATGAACATTCATTAGTGGTACATGCAGTTTAGGAGATGAAGTCAATATGACAGCCAGGACACATGCACACACACAGACATACATGCTGTAATGATTAGCGGCCTTGCCCAGCTAATGGCCAACAAAAAGCAGAATAAAGGTGGAAAAACTTCTTTGGGCAGATAAAAATGCAAATGCTGCCCTTCTGCAATTCCACTACGCAGGTGAAAATCTTTACACACGTTTAGAATATTAAAGAACGACAAATTAATCAATCAGCGTCTCCGTGAATCTTACCACTTTAACATAATGCGATACGTTGAACAATTTTCTGCTTAAAATGTGAGAACGATGGGCAAGGATCGTTTAGAAAGCAGTGTGCACCAGCGCACACCGCTAGGGCCATACAGGCACGGTAGCGTAAGTTTGGTTTAAAAAAATGCGAAAACTCATATCTCAACCCCATCAAACTATTTGGGGTGAAGTAGAACAAAGATGGCGATCCAGGCCATCAAGAATATCAATCGCAACTTGTCGCAATAGCAACAAATGACAATGCAGTATAACGGTGTTTTAAAATGAGTCAAACTGAGAGATGGTCACACAATACGCAGATTAAACCTGTAATTGGTATGTGATTACTGTGGTCCGTGATAGTTCAATGTCAATATTTCACATTTGGTACGATGCCAAACCAATTGGATCTGACCAGTAACCACAGTTCTCTATTCCTTTTGATGACTAGGAGTCAACTTGCTAATGCTGTAACATCACTACCTAGGTGGGTGAAAGGGTAGGGCTTCAAAACTCCAAGTCCACCCATCATCTTTATGGTTGGTCATTAAGAAGACAAAGATGAAAGGTTTTCACTCACATAAATGAGCTGACAGCGACAGAGGATGGAGAGAAATAAGAGAAAGAGGGATGAAAGGAAGTGAGTGAGTGCAATAAAAATGAGATGAAGTGCCCAAGGCCAACAAGCGTACTCAGAATCTCTTCTGCAGCAGATGGATCCTCAAGGGAGCTCACATGTTAAGTGTATTTTTGAAACTTAAGTTAAGGCACTTACAAAGTGAGTGGTTTCTTTCAAAGGGAGATAGAAAAAAAAAACATCAAACTAGTAGAAGGCCCTGTTACATGAACATCTTCAGCTCCATCTGTACTATTTCACATTGTTACTAATGTACAGGATGTATACATTAATCAGGTGATGGCCTGAAGTCCCATTTTACAGATTTTACATGAGTTTCATATATGGTTGAAAGGGAGCTTGGATTTTATTTTACAGTGTGTCTATATATATATATATATATATATATATATATATATATATATATATATATATATATATATATATATATATATATATATATATATAATATTAAAAGCATGATTTTCAATAAAAGCATACAATTTCTTTTTTTTGAGGCTTTATAAGTGCCATGCTTCAGTTCACTGTTTCTCATATGCATTTGGATCCAAACCATGACAGACTTTACATGTATTTCACCTTTCCATTCCAGAGAGATGATTTTGTAATCTTTTATAAGCAATAGTCATTGTTCCCCTTGCGCTGGGCAACATTTGTTCTTCAAAAGTGCTAAGAGTTATTGTGAAGAGAGTAAAATGTTTTTTGTTTTTTTTTGTGTGGAGTAATTCCTAAGGGGAAGGGTTCTCCTCGTCCAATGTTCTTGGTTGTATGTGTGAGAGAGAGAAAGACATAAATGTGTTGCCGAGTCAGCACAAAGGCTGCGGGAAGCAGTCGAAGGCCAGGACCCAAGGCTTTCCAGAGAATTCTCTGGGGAATTCATTCTGTTCCATTCTGTCTTATCAACTAGCCACTTAGACTTCTAAACTAATCGTGTGTGTGTGTACTTATGTGTGTGTGTGTCTGTGTGTGTGTGTGTTTGTGTGTGTGTATTAGTGTCTTAACTCAGAGTATCCACATGTATACGGTTGTCACAACGTCTGTGTGCATTGCATTCTAACGTGAAAATAAAGTCATTTGTATTCAGGAGAAATTCCTAACTTCTGCTGGGCTTTGTCCAAAGTGTGTGCATGTGAATATAGGTGTGTGTGTGTGTGTGTTAATACACAAGGTAGGTCATGCAACACAGTTCATGTCATCCTCTAGCGGCCTGACTAAATTGACTGCAGACTGTCTCGCCGGCCAATTTTACAGACTGATTCTGCCTACTCCGAGATAGGCATGCAGACACACTCACATACATCAGCATTAAAGTGGCTTTCTTGGTGAGGAAAGCTGCTTTGGGGAGCTTTAACAGTAGGAAGGGAGCTGTCAGGGATTTCCTACCTTCAAAGTCTGAGAGAAGGTGAGACTGTACATGTGTGGACGTGGAAGTGCCTGGTCAGCTTATGAAAAGAGCTGACATGTAAATACACTATGGTACATTGCACAAGGTAAGGGAAATGAAAAATGACCTGAATTTGACTTTAAATGTGACTTGATGGTTTTGAAAACATACAACATAAATACCATGTGTGACAGTCGTAGAATTATGGAGCATTTAAAAGACAAATAAATAAAATAAATCAATACATGCAGAAAATCTCAGCGTGTTTACCTGACATCCAGTTCCATATCCTCACTGACTGACGAAATGTGCATATTTTTTTCAGGCAGTCATTTTCATAAATATCATTGGAACAGCACCAAACAAAAGCATCAGTATCATCACCTTGAGCAATTGGGATTTGCCAGTCATCACTGAGCATCACTTTCTTCCAGTCATTCACGGTTTTTGATTGCTTTTCTTTCACCCACTGAAGCTTTGTTTTTGTTTTTACTGTTTAGATGGTAACAATGTCTTTTGTTAACTTTACGCACAACAAATACACTTGCGGATATCAACACAAGAAAAGATGAAGATTTTAGGAAGATGATATTGATTCAGTTTTGCTATTTTTTTACATTGTTGCCAAAGGGTTGGCGCATCATGTACACAGTAACCTTGAAAATACCTGAATTTGACCCCCAAATTAGGGGTGTGTCTTAGACACAGGTGCCTCTTATATTTGGGGAATTATGATAAGTAAATAATTAGACACGCATATGTCTTTTTGACAGCAATCTTATTCAATAGAAATGCACGATATAACAGTCATCTATGTGAAAACCAATGTACTGCAATGCCTTTAAAGTGACTATAGCCAACGGTCAGCACATGTGGTGTAAAAAATCAATACAGAATAAATACATCCTACATTTTATCTGAAGCAACATTATAAAAAGAACAAAACCGCATTACTCATAAAATCCAATTTCTGTTAAAGCCTTGGTTGAAGTCTACTTCTGTTCTAGTTATACCATATTTACAGGATAATACTTACACGGTCATCCAACTGAGTTGTTATATGTTGCTCAAAAATAGTACACAGCCAACTGCCTTTTTAAAATCTAATTTTTAGCTTGGTGTTTCCTGTATGTTTCTATTTTTATTTTATTCTGTCACAGTCTTGGGGTGAAGTAAAAGCTAATTTTACTTTATGATCATGTGATTATGCATACCATTAAGCCATATGGTGTTGTTTGCATCTTCTGATATGCAAATCTGACTTTTTTTCTGTTACAGTATCTTAAGGAAAACTTTGAAAGGCCTTAAGGCTGCTACTGAACTTCTAGAATGTCATGAAGCCTCATATTAGATATATGTAAACTAACCTCAAAATGCCTTAATCCCTTGTAGTCACAAATCCTTTAACACTTAGAGTACACATAGTTTTTATTGCATTTTTCAGTTCATTGTTACATCATCACTATCGTGTATGGTCCTAAAACTAGAGTCTAACAGCAAACCACATCCATCCCCCAAACACTACATTCTAAAAAGCATTTTTTCCCCACTGTTCCCAAGTGTTGATTGAAAATTGTTTACATGAGATGAACCCCTTGAGATGCAACATCTTGTTTGCAACGGCGTCTCAATAACTTAATTTTACTAACAAATATTTGTCACTCTCAAAATACATCTAGAATGAAGAACAATCTAAATTAGATAAATGAACCATATGTCCCTTGCAAAAATTAAGCTATGCTCGTAGTGCAGTATTGTGGGATTTACTGGGAATCTAAAGGTTAAGATTGAGAGTTGCTACTTATACATTTGTGACCCCTGTGTCTTATTATAAAACATATTTGACACAAAAAAAAGATTCTACATTCCCAACTAAAGAGTAAAATCCCTAGGTGCACATTCAAGTATCAATAGTACAAAAGCAATAGCTCTTAGGGTAACAACGCAGTTGACAACTCACTGTGAACCTTAGGACTTTTATTCTTTTTTTGTTTAATATATAGACCTCGTATTTCTCTGTTGTAACCTGCAATTTCTGTGAAACAGAAACTGAGTGACAAACGCAGCAGGGAAGAAGTGTGAAGTAAAATTTCACAGCAGCCAGTCAGCAGTTATATGATCTAAAATCCTCTAGAAACTTTTACAATAGGGGCACTATTAGTAGTTAAACCGGATACAGAATAGCTGATATTAAACGTTTTGGTTGTATATCTATTTAATGTCTCAAGATAGGTAAAAAAAAAAAAAAAATCACATTACACAAACACATGTGACATTCAAAAGTGGTCCCAAATGTTTTGTTTATCAATACTTTTTTTTCCCCTTTTTTTCCTAGAAAGTGGATGGATTGGAAACAAAGCAGTTATGTACATGCTGGTATGCGTAGGAACCTTTGAAATGGAACTTTGGTAGTCTAGTGTTGTTTTTCCCAAGCTCCTCCTAAAAAAATTAACTTGCACCCCTCCTCAGAGGAAATTTGGGAATGACAAACCTACCGAGTCGTGTCTTCATCTTCCTCCCCATTACCTGTGTTTTCAGGATAGTCAGTTCTCTGAGAGCAATTCGAATCAAACTCGACAGGCAGAACATGTGTTGTAAAGACTCAATGTACTTTAGATGACGAGTAGTTTTTTTGTGTGACATATGTTAATGAGCTTGCTAACGCCATGGGGGGAATGTATGTTAAAGTGACAGCTGATTGTCACTACTTGATTGACCACTCCCATATCAACATAAATGTCGCAAGAGAGCAGAAGGTCCAAACTTAATTGTTTTGATAAATGCATATTTCTACAAAATATCTAGTATCACATGGATACATTGTGAATGTTTATTTAATTATTGTTGATTGAAAGCATGAATAATTATGGCAACTGACAAATAAAAGCTATTTCTGCTATTTCCTTACAATGTATTTGGGATAAGTGTTGATCTCCTGTTGTATTCATAAATGAGAAGAAATTTGGGAATAAAAACATCTTCCTCCCCATCACCTGCGTTTGCAGGCGTGGTTACATTTGTTACCCAGAATCCTAGGCAAGTGGGACCTGTAACATTTAATTTAGCGTCTTCATTAAACCTCCTTAAAACAGAGTGATTAAAAATATTTACAATCCAAACGCTCAAAGAACAGAATAATAATTTTCATCTTATTTTCATACCGCTCACGTGAATAACCACACACACATACGCGCACTCGCGGCTTGATGGTCGTAAACAACACATAAATGGCAGCACATTAATCATAACTCTACTGTTTTTGCAGTTTCATAATTAGCTCATCTTTTTTTACCCTGTTCACACGACATTAGGAGGCTAACCTTTCTAAGTCATTAAACTCCAATACTACTGAGTACTTTCATTTACCTCTCTCCAATCTATCAACCAGAAAAATGCGCAGACGATAGTTGGCCGTTCCCATCGTAAACCAAGACATTTGAACACATCACGCTGATCTCTCCCGACTGCCGGATGAATGAAAATGAGTCACACATTGGGCAGACGCATTTGTCATCCAAAGCTTTACAGAATGCAACTTTCATAACAGATTTGCCGAAAGTCTTTGCATGCTCGCCCGACTTATTGAATTCTATAGGAAGACGTCATATGCGCCACACATGCTCAGAATGATGTCTTCTGAAGAACAATAGGATTTGGCTAATCCAATTAGAGCAGATAAAAATGATTCGGTCAAAGAAAAAATTGCTTTCAAGGCTCAGTGAGAAAGCCTAATGGAAACAGATAGTATTTAGTTTAGTAAACAGAGGGGGGTAAATGCATTTAGGAAGTCAAGCAAAAACAAAGCAATATAACTTAATGTCCTTTGAGAAATGATCCATTTTCTTTTATGTGCTTTTTTTCACTCCTCACATGATGTGCATGCATGTGTGTAGTTGTACAAGTATGTGTGCGTGCCTTACCCACTGTAAGCTGACCAGTCAGTTGTCCGTCGTCAGTCCTAGCATTGATAGTAACGTTTCTATCCGACTGCATGATCAATGGACTGTCCTGCAAACACAGAGTTTACAACAAATGTTAATTAGAAACCTAGATACATATATGAAAACTCCAATGAACAAAGGAATCAGAGTTCTGACGTTTGTTATACTTCAACTAAGAGCATTGAAGTATTGTTTTTGTCTGTTCTGTTTTGAGGCCCAGGTGGAAGCGGTGACCCACTTGACCTTGTTCTGCTTTTTAATGCCTTTTTTTTTTTCGTGGAATTAGACATTTCCAGTCACGTGAGTTCGTTTCCCATCTTTTTTGACGGTTTGCTATTCATGCCATCACATTTCTCTTTTTTTGCTCCATTATTTCAATGACTCACAGTTGACCATAATGAAATGTTGCTGCATTCAAGTTTTCATTCTAAATAAGAGTAGTGTTCAAATTGTTTCCGCTCAGTTGCGAGTGTGTGTATTCAGCATGCTCGCTACTGTCGCAGGTAAAATGATGTCACTGGCAAGGTGAAGAGTGCTTCCAGGGGATGGAGACCTTATGAACTGAAGACCTGTTGAACTAAATGCATTCTTGCACATTTATGAATGGACCCTAGAGTCAATTTGTGCTTTTGCAATGTGCACCTCACTGCCCCGAGTTTAACGGGAATGAGGGAAGCCGCTGTGTGTGAATCAGCTATGTTCCATCGCACAAAGGCACAAACGGCATATTCAAACTGCCCTAAGTCAGTCAAAACATAAAAAACAAAAACAAAAACAAACAAACAAGCAAACTGCAACATAGCGCTTTGTGCAACACTTGTGTTAGGTCTGAAAATAGCACATTTTATGACAAAGAATGTGAGAGTTGCCTATAATGATTTGATACTGTGACAAAAGTAATTACTGTACATGTCTTAAAGTTTTTTTTTCCCAGTTATTTAAAAAAAAAAAAAGAAGTCGATGGATGTAATAATAGTTTAACAAAACATGTTAGCATATCTTTTGAATAAGATAATACCAAAAATACTAGTGAATTTCATTGTCTGTTCATTTTTATCAGTTTGCCAGTCGGCCTTTCGTTTGATTGTTTTATGAAAATAAAATTTGAACACATATTTGCACCTTATTACATGAGGCCTATCGAGCATATGAGTGCCCCTGACATCACATGAAGCAACGAAACGTTTGTGGCCTAAAACATATAGCACATTTGACTGGTGGGTACCAAGAACACACACACACAGACACACAAATGTGCATAGATTAATCAGAGACGTTTTAATTAAGGTCATGTACATGGTCACACAGATCATTGCAAACACACACAAATGCACACACAACAGCCAGTCGGGTAGACAACAAAATGGTTTGATGTACATTGTGCCTCTCATGTGCTCCCCAAAGCATGCACACCGGATTAATTATTTCCAGCAGGGCATGGGATAGGCTTCACTATATTATCTTTCCACTCTGTTTAAAGCGTATGGCTGCTTTGTGCGGCTTGACAGATGTAATGTTCTCCACATCATTCCAGCTCAACAGGCAGTGCATACGAGCGGCCTTTATGCCATTCACTTAGTGCATTGCTCACTCATCTAGAACTATCATCATATACAGAAAATGTTACCTCATCGAGCAATCAGATGCAAATCAATTGAAATTAGAGCAGTAAATAATGAATATTAAGCAGATGCTAATCTATATTTGTACAAGACTCGCTTGACACCATAAAGTGTGACTGCTGGGAGGATAATTGCCTCCACTATATTGAAAAATTAGGCACCTGCAATTAATTCCTTTTACAATGTCGAGTAGCGGTAATCAAGGAAGGAATGACAACCGCCTGTGCTTGTTTTCGGGGACCTGTCAAACTGTTGCTTTATTATTCTATTTTGACCATGAACAAAAGTGATGGTATGTTATGTAAGATTATAAGCAGTACAGGCCAAAATGTTTAGACCGACCTTATTCAATGTGTTTTCTTTATTTTCATGACTATTCACATTGTCGATTCTCACCGGCTGCGTCAAATTTTTGCGTGAAGACAAGGGGAATTATGTACAACAAAAAAAGGATGAAATAATTCAAAACATGTTTGAAAATATTTTTTCTTCAAAATAACCACATTGTGTTTATTACTGCTATACACAATCATGGCATTCTCACAATTAATTAGTGGAATGGAATTAACATCTATATAGGTAAATAATTGTCTCGCCGTACTTTGGGTGCGTAGGTCCCACTTTCTCTATATTTGTTAGTTTTACCTCAGGGACATTTATTATGTCACCCCAAGAACTGAATATTGGATCATTGTCCAGAGAATTGTCTGGGCATTCCATAGTGGCAATCTTGTTGGTCTGGAATGAAATGCTACTTATTTTCTGTTTGAGATATGACAACATGAGCCCTTAAGTGTTCTGATTACAGAGTTTCCTTGCAATGTAGCAAACAACCCAATGTGTTTTTTGTTTTTTTTTGGTTGGATGGGGGTGTGTCACCTCTCCAGTACATTTCATTTTTTCCGCGAAGGGACTTTGAAGTGGTTTCCTACCAATAGCTTTACACATGCGCCTTTAAGTAACATAGTGGAATTGTCGAATATAATCCAATTGTATCACTTCAATCACATTTTTTTTAAACACACTGCTATTACTCTGAACAAATGTATGGCCACACCAATGTTTGAAATGAGAAAAAAAATCTATAAGGCAAATAAATCCCACATTTGCTTGTCATTGACAGTAGAAGCAATACAAGGACACACAAACACTCTTCTAATCTGACTGTCAACAGATCTGAGGCACATTTAGCTCTGCTTCCCAATGAATACAGATGAGTCTAGCTCAGATAAGCCTCGACACAATCCAACGCCACATTTACAAACAATCCTTTCCAGTAAAAGAGCACTGATTAAAAAATACGAGTATTCACTACCAGACCAGCCTGAAGCATTTCTTCATAAAACATATCACACGTTGTGATAAGAGTATGCCTTGGTTTTATATTATGACTCAAGACAGAAATATCCTCCAGCAACTGCACACTCTCACACACATGGGATTTTTCTATCGTAGTGGGGAGATCCTATTGATACAATGCATTTCCGAGCCCATAACCTTAACCATCTTAACAGATTGCCTAACCCTTACGCTAACCTCAGCCAAACTCCAATTCAAATCTAGAAGTCATGACTCTCAAAAACAGGTCTGAACATGTGCGGTCCATCAAAATGGTCCCCACAAGTGCAAGAGGACTCCGCAAAGACAGCAAAACCTGGAATTTGGTCAGCACCAGCAAAGGCCAAGGGAACATGCACAATGTAGACAGACATGTGTTCACATACTCCTGAACACAATTAAAATGATTATTAAAATTCTTAATTTTGGGAAACATTTTTGGAAATACATAAATATCCCTTAATTTTTATTACAGAATCTTGTAATTCTATGCAATTTTTCAAATCGTTTATCAATGAATATGTAATTTCACTGTATTTTTTTTATTTAATGCATATATATATGTAAATGTACACGCCTTGGGTTTCTAGTCAACATTTTATTTTTCATTAGTATGTAATGGTATATTGAAGAAACAAGTACTATAGTACAGTATAAGCATAGTACCTGACATGCACTAGATACACCATATGGAAGGAAATATAAAACTAACAATGCATTTTACACCTGAAGTTAATGACATTTCCATAGTCATTATTGTGGAACTGGTGCACCCTTTGCAGCTATAATCGCTTCCACTCTTCTCAGTAGACTTTGTGAAAACGTTGTTGGCATGTGTGTCTGTGGGAATTTTAAAGCACATTTGTGAAGTCAAAGTTCACTGATGTTGCTGAACCTGAGAAAGGACCCAAATCACAATCTCTATTGCGGTTCATCCCACAGGTGTTTGATGGGTTTGTTCAGTCAAGTTCTTCCAAATGAAAGTCATCCAAGCATGCTTTTATGGATCTTGCTTTGTGCACTGGGGCACATGCTGTCATGCTGAAACATAAGCGGGCTATTCTCTAGTGTTCCTACAAAGTTGGAAGCATTCCATTATAAAATTGTTCAACCCCTCACCTTCCTCTAGGCCTGTGCACATGTGTCATTTAGTTGTGTTTCATTATATGCAGCTTTAGTTTATTAAGTTTTATTGCATTAAAAACTGTTTCTAGCCATACATATTTCTATTATACAGCTATCAAGAAAAAAAAAACGTAAAATACTTGCTTGACAACACTCACATATGCATGTAATTTTACGTGCATTCACAACTTTATTAATAATATTTAATAATATTTGAATCTACTTTATTCAGTCTGCTTATCAGTGTTGTTTTTCATTCTGTTCTACAGGTAAATGGTTAGTTTTATTACTAGTAGCTACATTTTTTGTTGGTGCAGGAACAATACATTGATGCTAAAGGCATATTGTGTTCAGGTTCAAAATTCAATACAGCAAACCTTGTTTAAGATTGGCGGTCACAGGTGCCAAACTCCCGTCCTCGAGGGCCGGTATCATGCATGTTTTTGACCCCTCTCTCTCAAACGTTCCCGATTCAAATGAGTTAATGGAAAACTCTACCTTTTTGCATAGCGAACACACTATGTGAACATGTCACAAATAAATAATAATAATTGGTAAATGTACGTACGATGTCACAACTTAACAAAAAAGTCTTTCTTGTCAAAGTAACTTGCTGCAATGAAAGATTTATTATCAGGACTGCTTTTACTTTCAATACACATTGCGCCTTACAAACCATCATCATTTGTGTTGCTTTTTTGAGGTCAGAACTCATACGTTACGGAATATTTTCTTCCTGCATCAGTCTGCAGCATTGTAGAATATCTCTGAAAGAAGCAATTCCACAAACATAATTCCAAGCTGGTATCCCCCTACTCGAAGAAAATTTTCTCCTAATTGTTTTAAATGCATCGTCAAGAGTTATATACATTTGTCACAACTTTTTTTGCATGGAAATAAATTGCTGCAATGAAAGATTTGTTATCAGGACGGCTTTCTTTCTTAACACAGACTGTAATTTATAAACCATCGTCATTTTGGGACTTTTTCAAATGAGAACTCATGTTATGGATAGCATATGTACTTCTTTTATTAGTCTTTAGTGTAGCATTGTAGAACATATTCTCAAATATCCATGAAGGAAGCAATTACACACTCATGTTTTCAAGGTAGCATCGTCATACTCAACAAAAACATTGTTCTAAATATTTTAAATGGATTGCTAAGAGTTACATACATGTGTCACAATGGCAAAAACATCTTTGTATGGAAATAATTGGCAAAGAAAGATTTGTTATCAGGACTGCTTTCACTCTTAACAGATTTTAATTTACAAACTAAACGTTGTGTTACTTTTTTAGGTCAGATCGCATGTGATGAATTGCAAATGTCCTTGCTATAGCAGTCTTAAGTGCAGCGGTGTAGAATATCTCTAAAGGAAGCAATTACACAAACATGTTTCAAAAGTGGCATCCTCATACTCAAACAAAAGATTTTTCTAAATCGCATTAAGTGTTATATATATGCGATAATGGGATAGAATGAATCTTAATGAAATTAAAAAAAAAATATATATATATATATATTACAGTTTCCCATCTTCTCAACCTTCTCTCCTTGATCATCTCTTTGTTCACGAAAAAAAATAAGTATGAACACAAAAATAATACAAGCACTTGTGAGTTACCACGTCAACCCAGTTAATAATTTGATTTGACATTGATTATAGGTGCAGGGACAAGGCTGGGGGCCTCTGGCACTTAGTGTAATTAGCGCTCTAACAGTGAGATGTGGACTGTTGGTTCATCATCATAGCCTCAGGGCATGAGTACAGATGGGCCTAATCACAGCTTTCAGCTTGTCCGTCTCACTCACGGCAAGCCAATGTGCTTTGGTGTGTTGTGTCTAATGTACTAGTCACTGCGGTTAGAGTTAGATCTTGCTTGGTTTTGAGCACTAGCTCCATCTTGTCTGCAAGTATGAGGTGCTGTTAATCTATGCTTGTTGAGATAATGCTGTGCTTCTCGATTATATTTTGCCAAGCCCCCCCTAGGAAAGAGAAGCACCCCCCCCCCTCCCCCCCACACACACACACTTAAGGCGCTATTCTTTTTAACGTTAACAAAAGAAAAAAGCAATATACATCAACTTTTAATGACTGTTATTTTTGTAGTGTTTATACTGATTACATATTAGTCCAAAACAGAAAAAAATAACTAAGTGCCTCAAAGTGCCTAAAACTTATAAGAAACAATAAAATAAATCTTATTTTATTGCAATTACACTTCAAAAGACAAAAACAAAGCCTTTTCCCTGGGGTCATCCGCACCCCCATGGTATCACCTTGTCCACTTTACCTCGGTCTAAAATATGCTTGTAAAGTACTTTAAATCAATGTCATTTGTTAGTCTGATTCTACTTCAACCTAGCTGGGATGCCTTTAATTGCATAATATAACTTTAACAAAATCAATGTCCACAATGTCTTTCAAAGTCTTTCCCTCACTCTCCATATAGCGTCTGCCTGTGCTCTAAATTATGTAGCAACAAGTAATAAATGAGTTGGGTGAGTCGAGACAGGCAGGGAGGCTGGTTTAAATTGATCTGTTTAGACTTGTACATAGTTCTCAGTATAGTCAGAGTTAAAAACAGAATACCAATCAAACGGTGAGTGATTAAACAGCCTGGGGTGGCCCTCCATTCCTCTTCAACATTCATTCTACTAAATTTGCAAGCACTATTAAATAAGTAATGGGCTTGTTGTCGGGCAGCACTAATGTCTTGTTTTGGTACCCAATGGCCATATAACTGCAGAAATAAAGAGAAACATCCCCATGTGCTTAGATTCCTAATACCAAACCCTAAAATATTATTTACATTTCTGTAATTTTGTTTAGATGGCATGTCAACCAAATTCTTCAATCACTGACCATTATAGTCTGAACTTTCACCATCGTAAAAAGAGCTTCAAGTATACTGGTTAAGTTTCAAATACCTTTTTAGCATTGTCATCATACATGTATGCCATCATATGTAGTGTAGGTTATGGTTAGTTAGGCAAGTTACTTCAAAACTGTAATGCATTATTTATTACTTATTATTGTCATTTCAAAGCAATTAGTTACATTACAATGTTACTTTGAATACATTCGAAATATCATGCATTACACTACTTGCATTACTCTCACCACCATAATTGGAATAATGGATTTGCCATTGTAAATGTAGCTCATTACACATGCAGGGGAAGGTTGGCTTTAGCCCAAAACCAGAAAAATCATTTAATCTGTATTGTATTGTAAACCTTTAAAGACAAGATGCATCTTTTTGGTATTTTGATTCCTTTATACCTTAGTTTCACAGCATACTGATGCATTGTTTACGCAGTAGACAAATTCAGTTTGTGCATTTCACAATTTCAATATGATTATTCAAATTGACCAGAACTATTTACAGGCTATTATTAATAGCAGTTGTATAGTGAGTTACCTTACCTTGTCATTATTGCTAGTTGCGACAGGGATATTGCTAACAAGGTTTCAAATGCTGGCTAATCCACTGCGGGAAGCGGCAGAATATCTTCTACATACAACATACTCTTCCACAAATCTCCTAACCTCTTGAGGTAGAAGTGGCATCCCTCAGCGAAAGAGCAAACTCCTCCTCCAAGTGTTTTAGTTTCACTAACTTTACATTACTATGGCTCTGCTCTACATGGTTTGTCAAACTACTGGTCCTATTTTGTGAAGTGGACAGACAGCTCCTTAGGTGTCACGCACAAAGAGCACCTAATGCATATATTCGACTTGTCTTTATCTCTAACAATTCTCCTCTGATCTCACGGTATTTTTGGCGGAAAAAAAACACCGCTTTCAGACTAAAAATGCATTGCGTTACTCTCATTTGTAACGTACAATGTTACTATTTTGTGTGTGTAACATATTAGACTACTGCGTTACAATAAAAAGTAATGCCTTACAGTAATTACATTACTTTTGTAATGCATTACTCCAAACACTAGTTATGGTTTTTGTCAGCTGGTTTGAAAACAATATGGCATTTGAAAGCCCTTCAAATGGTGTCATTAAGGATTAATTTTTCATGCATAATGAAATTCAAGGTTTTAATACGGGAAATTTCAAAATGACTAACAGTTCATTTGTTGTTATAGGAAATGACGGTGAGTGACAGATTAGTAGGCAAGGTGTAAAAGGATTTGGCAAGGATTATAATCAAGGACAACTCTAGAAAGGAAGAAAGAGTGAGCAGCAAGAAGCAGGGACCATATGGCCAAATGAAGAGGCTCAGGGGTGGAAGACCAAGGAGTCCACGGGGCAGATGAAAACAGAACAAGACAAACAACAGGGTGTTTGTCCTAGAAATGAACATAGCAAACTTCTTTTTAAACAGACGCCTCCATACCGAGCAACTCATGGATTAGGGGTTGTGCTCAAGGGGTTAGCATGAATACATAATAGTGTAAATGCCAAAGGATTAATAAAGACATACTATAAACAAGTGCCAAAATTTGCTCTTCTGGATACTACAGTGCATGAACCTGCATGGAATTAAAAGGAGGATAATTCTTGCTAAAAGAAGAATTCCAAGGACTAACCTTATACCTCAAAGAAATGAGCTACCATCATCTATTTTACATGGACTTTACAGCATGACCTACTTACAGTATGACCTATCTTGACATATATGATTCTATTGGACCTTTATTGTATTGTTTTACTTTCATGTGTTATTAGACGACTCACTGTGAGGAGACATGTGTTGTGCTTATCAGAATTTTATGTTGATCCTGTCAAAAATTTGATGACTCATCCCAAAGGGTAAAGATCTCAGTAGCGGTTTCAAACGGAATATTAACTCCAATATCAAGTACATTTAGATTACAGAGGTTTATTGGAAGATTGGTTAGCACGTCCGCCTCACAGTTCAGAGCCCCAATTTCAATTCCATCTTCCTCCGACCTCACTGTGCGGGGTTCCCTCATTCTCTCTGGCTTCCTCCCACATTCTAAAAACATGCATGGTAGGTGGATTGGACAGTCTAAAATCTCCTTAGGTTTGATTGGGTGCATGAATGGTTGTTCGTCCCTGTGGGCCCTGCCATTGCCTGGTAACCTTTGGTAGGAAATATAAAGGAACTCTCTTGACTGTTTCAAGGGTATATTTTTATGACAGCTGCTATTCCATCAAGAGGTTTTCATGTGAAAACCTGATTCCAGCACTAGTACTATGCATTCATAGCTGAGACAGTGATATAAAGTAGGCCTGACAGCCATTTGATGAATCACTGACAAAATCAACTCTTGGGCTGTGTAATGACAACAGGCATGTGTTAAATGGTCTGTGTCTGTACTTAAAGATCAATGGTCGTAAAGAAAATTCAAGCTCACGTTTGAGCTGTCAGAACTCAAGCTGCCTGCTCTACAATAACTTCACCTCTTGCACTACAACATGCTCTTGTGTTAATGTGTTAATTATGTTTCAATACTCGATATTGTCCTCTTACCCCCCATCATCATTGTTTGGAAAGGTGAAATTGTTGGAGAAAAGTTGCAGTTTTAATGGATGCTCTAAACTTATACTGCAGATTCATTGCAAAAAATGAAGACATCATCCGGAAGCCTATGAGAGAAGGTCTGAAAAAAAATAGGTGCATGTAAGGTCCTGTTCATGCATTGCAAACTCAAGAGATTTACAATTTGTGAGAAGAGCTGTGAGCAATTATGAATTTGGCATACCATTCTTAACATAATTAATGCTTGCCTAGCGCAGCAAAAGGTGAGGGTTATTAATGCTCTGTCTTTTTGTGGGTTGTTTTTATTTCCTCAAACATTGGGGTGAGGGACAAGGAGTTCATTTGAAGGTAATGCTTGTGTTGACGTGTGACTTTGATTGCTTTGCTTCATAGCACTAAGCCATCATAAATGGAAATGAAACCCAAGGTGGATTCGCTATCATTCACAAGCTAGACATCTTCTATTCCACTGCTGACCTAGGGTGCATGTGGCAGGGCTTACGGCATATCATGGACTAAAAGGCGCGCAATAGTACCATCAGTGCCATGGGCAGCCTGCCTGATGACCTCAACACCTTTTACGCACGGTTCAAGACCTCCAGCCCCCACTCAGAGAGAAACCTGGCAGGCACCACACCCTCCTCCCTTACACTAGAGAAGACCCCTATTGGACACTTAACACCACACAGCTGGTAAAGAAGGCTCAGCAGCGCCTGTACTTTCTGGGGAGGCTGAGGAGGTTTGGTATGTCACTAAGTGTCCTCAGCAACTACTACAGCTGCATTGTTGAATCCATCCTAACCAGCTGCATCACAGTGTGGTAGTGTGGTACTGCAGGGAGTGGTCAAGACAGCATCCAAGATCACCAGGACTGCACTGCCCTCCCTTCAGAGTATCTACCAGTTCAGACATGCTTACATAACCTGGGACCCCCTCCCCATTCCCAATACAGACTGTTCATTCTCCTCCCGTCAGAACGGAGGTACAGAAGTGTAAATTGCAGATCTTTGCCATCAGACTCCTCAACAGCCACACTTACATCACAAACAGCTGTGACTATCCCAAAACCATGCACATTATTTTCTACTTTGTTTTGCACTGTTTATGCTGCTGTGCCTAACCTATATGCACACATGCACTTTATTTTATTCACCATGCACACTTGCACATTCGTGTATGTATCTGTACATAATCTACCCACTTACGTTTCATACTCGTGTTCTGCTACTTATGTGTGTTGTTTATACTTTGTTTTTGACAACTTAGTACTTATTCTTCTTTAAATTTTGCCACATTTGACTAAATTTTCTTTGTATTTGACTAAAAAAAACATGATCGACACCTAAACTAATTGAAAACAGTAGAAAAAAAGTACATTATTTGTTTGAAAGTCATAATAGTTGGTTAAATATTGTATTATTCTTGGTTGAATGTAAAACCTCAATATCAGTGATACTGGGATAACATTTTGACGTTTGCAGAAACATTGCTCAATGATTCAGGAAGGAAGAAGCAGATGCTGTCTTTCCATTCAATAGATAATTCTGAGTCATATAACCTTTACATAGAGTATGTATCCCTGTTGCTAAAATTACTATTGCCTTGTACCAAAATCAATTAATGACTTCATTTAAACAAGTTTTTCACTGTTTATTCCAGGAATATTTGCTGCAGCACTCACTTCATTTAGAGTTAATTTCCCATATCAGGCTGTCAATGAATACGGGCTTGGGCATTTCAAATCCATGCATCTTCAATATTGTTAGTCTGATTAGTATGGTCAGTTACATTTCTTGACATTGGCATACCTGCAAATCTCTTAGCTGTGCAAGAACATTCTAGCGTAATTACCTTCATAAATATTGGAGTGTGGTTTACAAATAAGAGACAGCAGCAAAAATGTTTTTTTTTTTGGTGATGGCCCACATTTGCATACAATTAGGCATGAGCAAGATGTAATAAATTAGTATGTATGAAAAGACACCAGTGAGTTCATAACATTGTGTTAGGACAACCCAGTAGCTAACACATCATAATAAATAGAAGCTTGGCATAGTGGTAGTTGTTTGACTGACATTAAAGTGGCAATATACACATACAGATATGGACAAAATCTGCATCGACATGAAGAAAGGCCATGAAGTGAAGATGGACAAGAACGATTTGAGAAGAGAATTGTCCTGAAATGAATTTCATATTGACATGAGTGCCTCTGTATTTTCATTTATGGTAGTTAAGCATAGCTGAACAGCAGGGGAGAAAACCATTAGAGTTTTTGGAGAAGTACATTACTTCAAATAGTTTGCAATGCTAGAAATTATGGAGTTTCGATTTTGAATAGGCTTGATAACAAACCGTGTACACAACTCAACAAACAGGCTAGCATAACCTTGGAAATGGAGAACAGACACAATGCATCGAGCGAGCCATTCTTTTCTCTCAATTTTTTTTTTCTTCTGCCTAAGTGAACAGCTTTCACACTATTTAACAAAAATTAGATAAACATAATTTAATGAAATGAATATACCCTTGAACAATGGATATTGCACAATCACAAATGTGCAGTTAAATATAAAGAAGCACACATCTTAATTACATAGCTGTGCACCCATGACTGGCAAATCCCATAATTAATTTTGGTTGTTCATCTAATATCGGCATGACAGATTAAAGGACTCCCAAGGCGGCCAAAAGAGAAAACGGTGCTCAGACCACTCATATGAAGTGTGTGTCAATGACCTTGATCAAATCCAAAGCAAAACACATACATTTAGGAAAAGATCAAAGGACGGCTGTCAATTTCCCTAAAAGTTAACATATATATTTGAAAAATATTCCATACATTTTCAGTGTCATGTTTGTAATAATTATTGATCATTACCAAGGCTGGCATGTGTATCTTTGTGTATTTTATTTCTCATATTTTATATCTCGACTTGAGGATACTGCTGGAAATGTGAATTTCCCTACGGGGATGAATAAAGTATCTATCTATCTATCTATCTATCTATCTATCTATCTATCTATCTATCTATCTATCTATCTATCTATCTATCTATCTATCTATTTATCTATCTATCTATCTATCTATCTATCTATCTATCTATCTACCTTATCTTCTATTATAATTAATGTTTTAAAATTGAGGTAGAAAATAAATCATTCATCCTTGAAGCTAGCACAATAAAGTGACATTTTCATAATTTCCTAAGTGTCATTCTATTGCGAAGCAAGAAGAATGATCTCACACATCTGTGCGGTACTTTGAATACAAAGAAATACAATAATACCTTATGATTGAAGAAAGGAGATGAGACAAGTACGGTACTCTTTTTATGTTTTGTCAATACATTGTGATTTATACAGTAGGTATCCCATTTTATGCTTGATATCTGTTGACTTTCTACAATCTGATTTACCAGATTAGAATGAAATGTAAAAAATCTTCAATGACGCTGATTTATGGAATACCATTTTAATTTCAGGGGCAACCACACAATTCTTGAATTAACATGGTCAAAACATTTTCTAAAGACAAAATTTAAGATTACTGAATAGGAAGGATGTGAGTGACGCGGCTGGCCGCAGTGAGTGATTAGTGGTATTCTTAAATTATTGTTTTTCCCTATCTTCTGAAAGTCAAATATGACTTCCTTTAATGTGAAAAAAAACAACAACAACACACACACGCACACACACACACACACACACACACACAGTTGTTGAATGTTAATAAGTGCTATTTTCTTTCCGAGACAGTATTGACCATATCTGACACAGGCATGCTGCACATTCTGGACACACCTGGCAGTCAGTCAACATTCAGAAAAAACAATCACATGCCATACACTTCACAAATTTTTCAGACTGGTCTTGAGGGAAAGCGCAATGAGTATTTCTAGCTTCTGGGAAAAAAATCTAATCAGCCCCTGCAAACCTGGAGTCACAAACTATCTTTTTTTTTTGCCTCTATATTTAATTTATCAACAGTGGAAGAGCCAACTTCTTGTTTGATATATTCTTAATGCTGTGGGGGACAAGGAAACCCTGAGACATTTGACAAGCTATCCACGTATGCCTGTATAGGGCAGTGCTCTCCACTTCTGACAATGTGTCACTTATTATCACAGTGTGAGGCAATAATTTCTCTATTCAGGTTGTAGAAAGAAAATGTCACAGGGAGCACAAGGTTTATGTACTGTTTCACTTAATTCAATTGTATATCTGCTGGACCGATTGAGGAAAGGCATGACATGTTGAGTAATTTCATGGCTTTCAATTAAAAGGTAAGGGAATTTAGAAAACAGGATTCCCTCAGGGTCTGAATTTAAATTGTGAAATGTTGCTTCGAAGCCAAAATATTTAATACATTTCGAGTTTGGATGTGGGCCATATGTGGCAAAGGAGAGTAATTGCTGGACCACAAGCAATTAGTGCACCTAAGATTTGTGGTTTGTGATTGGACATCAATTTGGTACAGAGTTGCAAATGCACACATGCACAGACACACAGACACACATACATGTATATATATATATATATATATATATATATATATATATATATATATATATATATATATATATATATATATATATATATATATATATTAGTTTTGTATTGATTTTTTGTATGTTTTCATATTTTCCCTGAGCCCGCGTGGGTCCTCACCGGGCACTCCGGCTTCCTCTGAATTGGATTGAAAGTGTTCATCTCTGTCTGCCATGCAAGTGGCTGGCAATCACCCGTATGCTTTATTGGACGTTGCATCATGTTAATCATGCACAACATAGACTATTTTTCGGAGCATTTAAACATCAATAATCCCACATCAGCAATAAAAAGTCATTGTACATGATACTGTTGAAACTAAAATATAAAAGGGGTTTTAAAATGATTTTTCCACAAAGTCTTATTAAGTCCACCAAGATCGACAACCTAACAAGATTATATGCTGAATTACAAATAAGAGTTTAATATAAGAACATCATTTTATTTGTTTACCATTAATGTAATACGAATGAAATAAAATTACAAAAATATATTAAAAATCCCAAAATACATGAATGAAATGCATGGACTCACTACGACGGCTGTCTCCCAAAATACCTAATTCAACACAAAATCCATTCTTCTTTCTTTCCTCAAGAAAGACTTCTATGACTTGGTTGTAGAGTTTGTCTGTTTGTTTCAGTTACAACAATAAATAATTTTCCATTATATGTTTTAATTTGCTTTAAAACAAAAAGGCTGAGAATGAGGCTCTATAGACGCACAGGACACACAGCCAAACAGCCAGGCTTGCTTTACCTGCATAGCGCTGAGTCTCATGCTGAGTATCCAATCACAGAGCGTGAACATCCACGTTCAACGTAAGGCTTTCTAGATGGCCACACTGTCGCCACCTTGTGATTCGACTGGCTATTGCAACTGTTTCTGCTAATGTGCCCGTTCACTCACAGAGCACAGACGCACGCAACTGTTGATTGTGAAGGGCTGGGGCAGAAATCATTCAGCCTGTACAAAATACAACACTGTAGTTAAGTAATTTACTGTACTATATTGGTGTTATTTTATAAACAGTACAGCTTTTGGACCATGTTTTTGCATTTTGCAGTTCATATGTTCAACTATTATCATCAAAAGGTTTAGAATGATCATCTGTCTGGTTTATCTCCTCTTTTATTCTATTCTATATTGATTTAATTCCTGTTTTTGTTATTATATTTGTATTTGATAACGTGTTTGTATTCTAGTACAGTGGGCCCCCGGGTTACGAACTTAATCCGTTCAGCGGCTACGCTCGTATCTCGAATTGCTCGTATAGCGGGCATTCCAAACCCATGTTAATTCGTGAATGCGTGCAACGCGCGCCGAAGCCTTAGGTAAAAACGACACACTGTATACATACATTAAAATTGAGTGACATAATATGCTGTACACTTGCATTATATAATTCATACAATGGATAAATAGCTTTTACCTTTGATACGACGAGACTTAAGCTGGATGTAAGCAGAGGGGGGCAGAGTCCAACGCTCAAAGTTAACACGGTGATAGATATGCTATTGGTCTTACAGTGTTACAGTAACTCTTTCAGTCAGGGTGCAAATCACGCAGATACTAAAACATCATCCTCTTATTTCTTTCTTTACCGCTGCTAGTAATTTTAGAAGCTATGTCTAACAGATAAAGTTTGCAAAGTCTTCACAACATTCCGTTTTTCACTAATTTTCTCTCCTTCCGTTCGGCCAATAGCATATCGGCATTTCTGTGATTGACGTGTGACGCCGGCCAATAGCATCTCCGTGAGTGAGACCGGGTGACCTTAATCGACCAATAGCATATTCGCATCTCCGTGACTGACTGATAATTATTCACACTTTTTTTTTTAAACGGTTGGAATGTATTGACAATTAATTTTAAAAAAAACACACATTTAAACCAATGACAATTCTTTGTCCTGCAATCGGCACATTTAATTTCATGTCAGCTGTTTTTCCCTTTAGCTGTACAAACACTACACTTAAATGGTAATATATTTGGACACCGTGAGTGAGACAGTCAGTGTGACGTTGTAAGACCAATAGCGTTCACGTAACTGCCACAAGTATCTACTGATGATTGATGATGTCGCTATGTTGATTTTATTGACGCAATTAAACGAGAACATTTCTACATACTCAATGGCCGGCATGTCGAATTGCTCGTAAGGCGAGAGGTTTGTTCGTAAGCGGAGGACAAAAATCTCCCTGATCCACGCTCGTAAGGCGAATTGTTCGTAAATCAGGGTGCTCGTAAGCCGGGGGCCGACTGTAATTGTGCAGCACTTTCGTCAGCCGTTTGAGGTTATTTTGAAATGTACGTCATAAATAAACTTTGAATTAAATTGCATACACATATACAGTGTTAAATAACTCGCAATAACTCGAACAGCAAGCTATAATAAATCTCACATCATGATTCATCTTACCATGTTTTAAAAAAAAGTTGGGAAAAAACACGCCCAACATAAAACAAACGATTTGACAAGCAAGTGAGAGCTGCTTGAAAGGTAGTGTTTGTGATGACTTTTTTCTTTTCTAAAAACAGACGAGAGTAACAATGAAAGAAACATAACTGGCCTGCTGCAATTCCCTGGAGAGGAAGTTAGTGTGGACAATGTACAATTAAAGCCGAACGCACTTGCAATAACAGTCACACGTGTCACAGTGCAAACAACTATCACAGCCCTAAAATTTCCTCTGAAACTGAGGTCTGCATCCGTCTGCTTGCATCTATCCACAATTGTTTACAATGCTTCAAAGTTAAAATCAATAGGAACTGCCAAAATGGAAACCGCCTAATGTTCAATTAGAAACCCCCCACCATTCAATTACAGCCCCAGAATTGGAGAAGTTTCAGCAAGTTTGTGTCCCAAGGGAATAACACTGAAAAGTATACAGTGTAAAAAGAGAGAAGAAATCTATAATTGACATGGGGCAGAATGAAGTTATTCTGCCAGTGTCATCCACCAGCAATTATGCTGCAGTCCACCTTGAAGCTGCAACAGAGGAGGCTGCATGCTATTAATTATCGTTTGAAACATTTTCCAATCTTACCTATCCTTTGTATGCGTAAGTGTTGTCATATTGCGTTACACCCCCAGAGAGACACTTCTTTTATAAATTACCTCCCTCTCATAGCATGCTAACATCTATCCTATTGGATCTGTCTGTGACAGCGAATTCCCCCCAGGAAGCAGAGCCCTTATCCAAGCAGTCGACTCCACATAAATAGGCCAGTCTCTTGGGAGCCTGTATCACTACATGGGTGAGAGAGAGCCCGGCAACTCAAAATAAAAGGTATAAAACAGGTGGTGTTTGTGTGGAAAAAAACGTGCTGTAGATCATAGAAAGACAACAAAAAACCTTAAAAAAGGCAATAAACAAAGAAACTTAAAAAGAAATGCACTGAAGCCTCCTTGCGTGTCTTGCAGTGGTAAAGGTTGTTATGTGGTCCCTTTGGGGACAATTACCGACCTGGCGGCTAGAGGTAGTGTTAGTGAATGTATGTGATGGTCACTGAGGATGGGATTGTGTAGTGCAATTGCTAGAGGATCGCTCCATATGTTGTCAATGTCAAGATGTTGAACCGTCAAGGATTTCAGGATGCATTGCTCAGGTCTTAAGGCACTTCCTGACACTAAAGTCTTACTCAACTTTTATAGGATTATTGCCTTTTATTATACGGGAAGAGATACCATACCTGAGGTAAAATCCATTTCATTTTCACAATATATTTCAAAGCCCTCAAAATTTACCAAATACTAATACTACTTACTATAAGAGGGCAAGGCCAAAACCAAGTAGTCAAGATTCAAAGCACAGAAGGACAGACTTGTGTGTGGCAATGTTGAGCCTTTGTGTTCAAATGAGGTCTTACATACTGTGCATGTCTGTCTTTCCTCAGACAGTGAGTAATACTGTCCGTATTTCGGATTCACGATGCCAAAGCTTGGATCCCCCAAATCCTTGCAACCACCCGGCTTCTTCCATGCTCAAACCCTCAAAGGGTTACCTCAGAAGTCTCCTATCGATTTCAAAGTATTATTAATCACGGGCAATGCTGGCACACACCTCATGATATATTTTACGACTGTGTTCCAAAATGAATGGGAATTGAAGCACAAACGTCATCAATGCTATCAATACTACTTTTTCGTCATCTCCAAACAGCAGCTGCTCATCGCTATTTGTACACAGTGAATGTTGTAAGGTGTTTCAAACACTGTACTGTGATGCTGAGACAAAGACAGAGTATTGAAACCAATACAAAATGCCAGTCTAGAAAGAGGCTGCATAAAAACCTAAAATTGATTACATCATCTGAGTGAATAGCCCAGTTTAGCAATTTGTCCTCTTCTTACTGCCAAGGATTGTAGCTTTAAGCACACTGCCAGCTGCCTCCATCCGCCCTTGCAGTCACAGAGCACATGCCTTGTATGATAACCTCCAAGCACCGGTTTGAGATGAGATTCCCAAAGCTGGCAGACATTTTGGCCACTGAACAACTTTATCCTCTGTCCACATCGTCCTTGCTTCAGGACCTGGGTCTTTCAAAGCATCGCTGGTGCCTTCAAATGTCTGTCCAACACAACAGCGATTCTAGGTTCCTGCCAAATCATCATTGTTCTAGAGTCAAAGTTCTAGCTACTGTAGAATGTGGATAGGTGGAATATTCCTGTGGAGAAAAAGTCAATTAAAATGAAAATGATTGTAAACATTAAACGTTGTGACATTAATTTTTAATTGTGTTTTAACAGAAATTAAACAACAGCGATGGTACCTCTCGAAGTAGATTGAAAATACTTTGACTGTAAGAACGTGTTCAACCAAAGTATGCACTCTAGGTAGCATTACAGGTGCCAAGGTGGAGCCACTAATTGGCATCACAAGTGCTTATGAAATTGTAAGCAGTCAGTGGGCCTATTTAGAGGGTGTCAGCTAGTCATTGTGTTGTTTAGTGACATGGTGTGTTTCATACTTGTCAGGCACCGGGGAAAGTGAAGGAGACGGTTGTCTCAGCAGATTACAAACACAATTATTAGACAAGGTAAAAGGTAAAGGCTATAAGATCAAAGCAGCTTGATGATCCTGTGATATTTAGTCATTTAAGCCTTATGAGACTGTATGTGACCTACCTGGGCTTCAGGAGGAAAATGAATGATGGCAAACGGAAGACGGATAATAGGAATCTAAGAAAAACCCCACAACAACTTCTTGAGAATTAAAGGTAAACACCAAGGTCAAGGTACATTTTTCATCTTGTTGTTGTTCATGGAAGATGAACACAATGGACAACACTGTTAAAAACCATTCACCAAACTGCATGTTATCCATTTAAGCAACAATGAAGCAGCATTGCAGCAAGCAATTTGTAAAGTATCCCTCTATAACTAAGCAGTTTCAAGATACATTTTGAAATTGTGATATGAAAGTTGAATATTATATTGAAAAAGGCTGGTGCCTAAACGGTTAACAAGCCACAAAATGTCTGGGGGGATTGTCAATGGGCAGACAAGCCGAAATTAGAACATTTTGGCAAGGCAATTTTGCAGCTTCCATTATCCTTGTTCTACCGATAAAGATCCCGGTTTGTCCTGTGTCCTTACTTTTTCATGACATGTTTTCAAGGCTATGCGGTGACTATATAACAGTTCCTCAGAACCTCTTTTGACCTGGTTCTAGAATGTAACCCGAAGATGACGGTGACATCATTGTCGTGTCACTGAATGACATGTAGCCATTTCTTTCTCTAGTAAGTATTCTTATTATTCTTTCGTGGACAGAGGGGTACCAATTATTTTGTCCTTGTATAAGTCAATAAATGATTTTTCTTTCTGCTGGCATCGCCATTTACCTGTATTCATTCAATTTATTCTTCCCATTTAGAGCATTTGATTCACTCTGACCACTTGACTGCACAAAGACCCTTTTTTCTGTGTTTTTACTTTCAAGCCTCTTTCATTATCCTGTCTTACATCACCACTCAGCAATCAATTCTTCCAAGTATTGCTCTGAGAAATATGCAGTTTTGTCAGTGGGAGCCACTGTGTGTGTGCACATGTGTGTACCGATGTTTGTGTGTATATGTACTGTATAATACACTTGTCAAGTTTAGACACACCATGAAATCCTTTTGTGGACAAAAACAAAAATAGTTCCTTCCTTTTGGTAGGGGTTATTAAAGTGTGAATGTTGTTAAAAGGGATGCATGAATGCTCAAGGGAACACTGAATCCATTTTGAAATCTCAAAGAATAAAGTATAAAAAAATCTTCATTCTTTGCTTTAACAGTGTTTACTATTAAACAATTTTGGATTATACAAACAGAAGAGAGAAGATTTTACTTCTAAAAATAATATGACTATTTTTTTAAACACAAACAAATCTGTTCAAAGTTCCTTTAACATGTCAGGTTGAGAGATAATTACCGTAAGTGTCCAAGATCTATCATACGAGATTAGCAGATTTTGACCTAATGGAGAACTACAGTGCCACAATTTTAATAAGTAGCAGAATTGTAACAATATGTGGAAGAGATACCCAGTGCTCTCATTTGCCAACATCCCTACATCCCAAACACATAATTTTTTACATGAATGCATACTTGTACATCGACGCGCGTTTTTTTGACATCAAAATATTAATGATCATCCATCTACTCTTATTCAACAAAACTTGATGACTTAGGAACATTTTTGACAACTTTTTCTGCCATGTTTGTTTTGATCTCGTAGAAAACAAGAACGTAAATCGAAAGTCAAAGAACACAGCTTTGTTTCCAATAAATGCTCCTCATACCGTGATCAATGATCAATTAGATGACTCGCTCGCAAGTGCAGGGAAGTGCATGAGCAGGGATAAAGCAATGCTGGAATGAGGTAGCTAAATGAAGTTCATAAGTTAAGTTCATACTAAGTTAGCTAACGTTAATTTTTACGTTAATCCTTGTGTCAAGACAAGCATGTTAATTTGCTGTACAAATGTTGGGCAATTCGCAGTGAGTTTAATTATCATGAAACATAATGATAGCATTGTTAAGATTAACATTGTTAAGATCTGTTGTTGGTTTTTGCTCACGTCTTGTAAATGCAGTTCGGACTTTAGACTTACTCTGTCCTTTGCACTGGCAATTTTTTGGAACTCCAAACATTTCTGTTGGGACCCATAGTTTTTTTAGTATTGCAAGTCCTGGGGATCCAACAGTTTTCAAAGGTAAAATGAGCATTGGATACCTAGTAGTATAAACTCCTTTTGTGTTGAAGCTGAGACATTGTGTACAACAGAAGTAAGCTTAACAGACAATGATTTGCAAATCCCTTTTTAACCTGTATTCAATGAAATACAGTACAAAGACTAGAGGTTCATTTTTCAAACAGAGGAATGTTTTTGTTTTTATTTAATTTTTGCAAATATCATTATATTTCTTATTTAAGTAACTGCAACAAGTTGCAACCGTACTGGGAGAAAGGCAACAAAAGACTGTAAAAGTTGAAGAATGCCAATAAATTAATAAGCACTCCTTTTGAACATTACTGAAGCACGATATCCATTGTTGATGCTTATTTTTCAACAGAAACATTTTTTTAATGTTTTATTTTATTCTTCTTCCTTTTGTATTGCTTTTTGTGTTCAATAAATCCTGCAGTATGAGTAATATGTTCCATTATTTTAAAAAATACGAAAGGTGTACTTGTTCTTATTTGACAGATACCACAATTAACTAAAGTATGCCGTCGTTTCACTAGCTGAGCTAAAACTTGCTGAATCGTAAATATATGAAACACCTCAAGGATCCAATAATCTACTTTATGAGAAGATATACTGAGGGATAGGCACTTAAAAGGCTGAACGAAAGGGTGGGATGAAGATGACAAGCGAAGAATTGATGGATGCAGCTGAATGAGTGACTACAAATCAATGAGTGTGTGGTGGGTGGGTCTGTCTACACTGCACAAATAAGTGTGTTCTATTTAAATTACAAACCCCAATTCCAATAAAGCTGGGATGTTGTCGAAAATGTAAATAAAATCCTTAAATGTACTACAAAGTCAAGATATTTACTTTTCAAAAGACCAAAATAAGAATTTTTCTTTTTGGGATTTTTACAAAAAAAAAAAAAAAAAAAAAAAAACTACTTAAGGTCTTGACTTTCATTTTCCTGCATTTCTCATGTTACTCCATGACTTTTCTCATGTTACTCCATGACTTTTCTCATGTATCTCCATGACTTTTACTCCAAAAACTTGTTTTTTTGAAAGGACATCCAATTCAATTATATCCCCCAACCCTTCAATTGGTGTTCCACAGATCCATCCCTTGCTGAAACCATTTTCGCTGATAAAATGGTACAATTGATAAATGGTGTGATGATATCCTTGAGCTGCAATGATCCTATAGCACTATGAAGAAGTATAAAGACTTTTTTTTTTCTCTTTTGCCTTGGTATCTGTGATCACGATTTTCTTACTCGAGTGCTATGAATATAATGATTACTAAAGGGACAAAAGGGGCCACAAATGCAGAAATTACTTGTGTGTGTCCCTGCATGTGTGTCACTGTCATTCATAGGGCTGATTTATTACAGCACACACACACACACACACACACGCACACACACACCTTGCTACCATGCTACAAAAGTACACCCACTGTCTATGCTGCCTCCACTAAGGGAATCAATGACAATTCTGTGTGGGTTTGATGGATGAAGGTTTTTTGAATAAACTGTCATAACACATTGCATTCAAAAGTGAGGTAAACACATGAATGATAGATACATTTTTTATGGTTATGTGAGTATTTTATCAAAATTCATCTACACGACTCATTCAAGCTACCCTACATTATACATTATTCATAATGAAATACAGGTAAAACCATGCAAAACATACAAATCAATCTAATTCCAAACGTGAGATCATCTAAAAGGAAAATGACATTGCAACAACCTAGCCCTAACCTAGCATGACTAGCCAGGACGACGAGCTTTAATTTGTTGGTGATTGTGAAATACTGAACTTTTACGCACATTGCTGTGTATTACTTTTGAAAAATGCAACACTTTTGTGTAAAAAGAACTACAAACTAGAGAACTACAAATTATCCAAGTTGAACACACAAGAAAAAAAAAACTACAGTGTTGATGTTGGGCTCCCTGGTAGGATCAAATATTGAATAGGGTCTTCTTTTTTTAATGTTATACCTCTCCATATGTATTGCAGTGTATCTCTAATTGTGTCATAAACAACACAAGTATAGTTTGCTGGGACCCAGCCTATTGATTTGTGTCCACTGTTGTGTCCATTTTGCCTAAGCGAGACAGAAAAGCTAATTGAATCCCAGGAAAACACATGAGTCATCATTAGAAAGGCCAGGATGTCCTCTTCTGAGCAGACTAGAACTTCTATGGTAGCTTGAATGAGTCAAAAGACAAATAACAAAAACTACACTGGAGTGGACACAAATTAATAGGCTGGATCTCATGAATAAAGACTTGATGCCTCAAAACACAGTTCAAGTACGACTGTAGGTAGACAAACAACTGCAACTGATTATTAAATATGTATATGAATTCCCATCACGACTAATGATGAGTTTCTCCTGAGCAGAGCACCATTTGTGCATCTCCACCAGTATACATTTTGAATGCTTGCATGTGTGATGTCTGATTCTCTGTGTTTTGTGAAAGGGAGTGTTGATTGAATTCACACCAGGAACGGACATGAACACCACAATGAATACAGTAGAAAAAAAAATACAACAAAGGAGCATGGATCAACAAAACCCTCCAGATACAACAATGTGGACATGTGCATTCTGTATACTGCACATAGAAAAAAAAAAAAAAAATTGAAATCAGAGCAATCAGTAAAACGATTTAGTTCTAAGTAAAACCTTAAAATAACACACAAAAGCACACATACCCACCCACACACTCACCCTTCGGGACTGGATCTCTTTGACATATAAAGGCAATAGGAATTCCGACACCCCCTCCAGTCTCACCCCTTCTTTGGTCACTCGCAGATTGCCCATTCCTTCCTAGAGCCAGAGAGAAAATGGTGGTAGACAGTCACAATTTTATAACAACAACGACGACAACAACAACAACAACAACAACAACAACAACAACAACAACAACAACAACAACAACAACAACAACAACAACAACAACAACAACAACAACAACAACAACAACAACAACAACAACAACAATAATAATAATAATAATAATAATAATAATAATAATAATATATGCAATTAATTTTGGCCAGCAACATTTTGGAGCTGAAAAGGGCAAAAAACTACATTTTTGGTTTTCGACTGAAAAACAAAACTGAAACAGTACTTAAAAAAAAAAAAAGATAATCTGAAAAAAAAAAAAAAAACCTGCAAAAACTGCCGCAACTCCAGGAAGCATCTGTAAGAATTTCACATGTGCACATAGGAGATGGGCGTGCTTGGTCGGCAACTACAGTAAAACATTTCAGCACTGGCTAGCTTTCGCGGCTTTCTTTGGACTGTGCGTGATTCAAAAAAAGACAAGTAAAAGTAATTCATAGACACCAATTAGCCGCTAAGGAAGTGTTGCTCTTGGTGTATTCAAATGCAAAAGTATACCTTTTAAAGTTAAAAAAAGAATAGTCAATGCAATAAACAAAAACAAAAATGTAAACAAAACATGGAGCACATGCAAATTATCAGTTTAAACAGGCATTAATAATTCTCATTTTCCGTTCTCTGTTTCGTCCAAACATTTGCATTTTTGTCCATCCCTAATAATACAATTATCATGCCGTTGAATGGGTGCAAATCACGTCGAGGCAGATGGCCCAGGATCACATTAATTGAATTAATACAGGTTTTTCATGGATATTTCTGGCATGAAGTATTATTCACACTGGAATCAGACATTTGAACGTGATGAGTAATTTCTGTTGGCTCAAGGGAAAGCACCTGGTGCAAAACCAGCTCCAAGATTGAAAAATCTCTCAAATCGTCTGCAACAAGGACAGACGTATTGACAACAGCACAGGGAATGACTTTGCTGCCAATATTTCAGCTCACCCTTCTCTCAATTACATGATGAGGCGATAATGAGGGACCTGCCACTGTTCCGTTCCTTCTGAAAGGCCAACTGATGTGTCACTCAATGACTACAAATTAATTTGACTTCTTGGGGAACCAATTTTTCTTTCTTCAAATTTGTGTATATTAATGGAAATGTCTGAATGTTGTTCAAGGAACTTTGAATTCGGAAAGGTGCTTTTGCAAATGATCATTAACTGCTGGTGCAACGGACCGAAAAGCTTTTCAAATTGGAAACTTGAGTCGTGAGAAAGATTGAATGGGAGAATTAAGCGTGAGGAGGAGACAACGAGCAGGAGCTGAAGACGATATGGAAACGCGAGAAAGGAGTTGATTCTATCGCAACAAAATCTCAAACAAAAAACACATTGATTATTGACAAGTCTCTCATACACAAGTGCAACATGTTTTTGTTGTTGTTGTTGTTGTCTTCAGTGCATAAGTAGAAATATATGGATGAGTTTCATATTAGGAAACAAGAGCAAAGAATGAAAACGTGCCTGGCCATCAGAAAGGCTGATGCATGCCCAATTTAGTTTTGGTATGAGTGCAATTTAATACAAACTTAGATATAGAACAAATCCCAGCATATCAGACTTGGCAGTCTGTTAAAAGATTTAAAAATCAATAACAAAAACCAGCCAGATGTTTTCTGTGATCTGTGGCCATAAAATTAAATGAACAGTGGCGCATGGCGCTTATTCAATAAAACATAACACAGGAGGTCTGAAAATCCAAAACACACACTTGAAAACACACATCCAAATTAGACTACAACAGCTACAGAATCAAACATTGAACACATACACCTACATCAGGTAAAAGGGAGATAGATATGAATATTAAAGTAGAATACATGCATATTACATGCATGCATTAAAGCTCCATATCCAAAAGGAAGTTTTTGATACTTTCTGGAAAATATATAATAAAACCATTAAACCACACCACTATTCAAAGTGTCTGTTCTGTCTTTTGACACACACAAAAAACAAAAGTTATATTAAAAAGTGAATACTTGTCCTGTTATCATTCTGAAAAAACCATCCATACTCAAAAGCAATCCCATTTATAAGATAATAATAAAAAAAAAATAAGCAGTAAGATATCATTGCCATCATTTTAACGCTGCACTGGCTACAGTATTGATTTGGAACTTTAACAGGTTGCTCAAATGATCTTCATGACCTCGCCTTTAGATTTAGAATGAGCTGCTTCAGTGCACAAAAACCCTCCAAATCTTCTAGCAGATCTCCATTTGAAAGGAAGTGGCTTAGTAAAACACAAAGTATATTTTTTGCTTCCGCATTACTATCATATTATGTTTTTACCAGTTTAATATCTGTTCTTAGTTCTGGAGTGTGGGTGTAACGATGTAGTTTTACTTACAGCTCCTGTATGTTTTTGAGTGTCAAAACATGTTAGAAGTATTAGCTAAGAATAGTGAATCACTCTTCAATGTCTTTTGTCTACATGTACTGTCTATCCATGTCCGCTGGGAGAAGATTTAGCTAACCCACTAGAAGGGATCTACTTAATATGTGCCCATTGAAACATTTCTACAATTAAAACTGAAACAATCCGTCCAAAAAATGTTGTGACAATGCAAAAACCAACGGCAGAAAGTGTCTATTTGAATTTCACGTAAATGCACACAGAAGAAGAGAGGGGATCACTTGGTAGGCAACTACTGTGAAGGAGCCCAGTGGGTGAAGAGCACTGCGAAGCTTCCGCTTCTTTCCTTGAAAAATGAACAACATTCACACACCAATGATACGCAAGGTCGTAACATGGACGACAATGTGATAACCTCGGTAAACCTTTAGTTTGATGTTGCCTTTCGTAACATTGCAGAGTGGCTAGCTTGAGCCCACACAACTGTTTTCATTGCTGTCACATTCCTGAGTTAGTGACATCAACACACGGCCATAAAAAATAAATAAATAAACATGTTTGATCATTGATTACTGATACTAAAAAAACGGTGATCAATTACAATGTGATAGTATGATTCGAAACAAGTGCTAAGTGTTAATGTTAGCCACTAATCATGTGAAAGATCCGATGTTGAACATTTTTCTCACAATATAGCCAAGTGTTTCTCACCTTCCGTTTTGGGCTAATCATTTTCATTTGGATGCATCCTTACACAACTCATGTGAGGATAAGCAAAAGAGAAAACACTATAGGTCAATGGATTATTTAACTGTATGGGAAAAGTGAGTGATAGCATACATATTCACTAATGTCTGAACATGTTGAATAGATTCGTCAACCATGAACTGGACTTCAACTAGATTTGACAAAACCGCTCGATATAAGATTTGCAAATGTATATACAGTACACCCATGACCTTCCGTGTACTTCTTTAATAATAGTTAAGAATATAACTTGTTAGTTATATGCTAAGAAAAATTTTTAAACATGTGATGGGGGAATTATTGTGTAACAGCATTTACCGTATGAAGTTTAAAACCCATACCAACTACTTGGTCACTCCTCTGTCTGGGACTGATATGACCTGAATACCAAGCAGAGGATAAAATATATGACTGGCTATGTTGTTGATGGATGTTTTGGAGCAGATGTTGATGTGTGCTGTTCCGTGTTATTATCAAGGAAGCTACATAATGTGACTGTGCACAATGCTCTCATTGCTCTTGACAAGTGTGTATAAACGTCCCTACAAGGACTTCATTGAAGTGGCACGGTGACAGATTGGTCAGAACGTCCGTCTCACAGGTCATAGTATGCGGGTTTGATTCCTGCTCTGGCCTTCTTGCAGGGCGTCTGAGTGGGTTTTCTCTGGGTACTCCGGCATCCTCCTCCTGTCTACTAGGTATCCTCCCATTGGGCAGTCTAATTTGCTCTTAGGTGTGTTTGTGGGTGTGAATGTTTTTTTTGTTCTTGTTTATTTTTTTTGTTTGTCTGTGTGTGCCCCGCAATTGTCTGGCAACTGGTTCAGGATGTACCCTGCCTGCTGCCCAAAGATAGCTGAGGATAAGATAATGGATAAATAGGCTTTGTTGAAATAAATTGACAACCACCCTAGAGGTTTTTGAGTGTTTAACTGTGGAAGACATTAAATTCGATTTTTGATCTGCTATATCTTGGGTGCCATTTTGGAATTATACATTTTCATCAAACAGGCTGCAAAACAAGTAAACTTCAATGGCCACTAATATATGACAGATTCATTATTTTCCGTTTCAAATGAAACAGCAAAACCCAAAAAATCAGAACACTGTATAATAAATCGAGGTTCCGCTGTATTTGGCATCAAAGGCATCAAGGATTTTGCAGAATTGTATCAGAGAATGTGAAATATTTTCAAGGTTTCGCCAGCAAACTTATCAAGCGTCAGCTCTTGTGTTGTGCATAGTTGAACGAAGCAGGATGTGGAATTGCAATACGTCAATGATGGACCTCTTTTACAATACTTATAGTAACTATGCAAATATATGTGAATGAGTAAACATAATCATGCTGAAAAGTATATTTGAGACCTTTTAACACACCATGTGGTAACATGTGGGCAAATAGGAAAAGCGTGAGTTTATGTTTCAGCTTGTCTGCACACAAAACTGCATGTGATTTATGCATGGAACCCTTTCAGTTTGTTGGTGTGTTTGTTTATTTGACAGTGTGTGGATGCCTCCAGCCAATCCATCAGTGTAGTGTGCACATGGCAGCATGTAGACAGATGGTGAAGTGTGTGTGTGTGGCGACAAAGAGTTTTTGTTTGTGTACAGAGCTGACAAGGGTTTTGTATTGACATCCGCATGCATATTTGAAAGTGTATGATTGCCTGCATGTGACCAATTTTACCATCAGATTTTACACATTATATTTAAATGAGATTACATTAGTGCATGTTGTGTGCCCTTGCCTACAAGTCAAGGGTCTTTTTCATGTCCTGTCAGTCACCACAGACTGCTATTAGCTAAACAGTGTATGAGGGGAAGTGAGGCCAAAGGGGAGAGACAGATGAAAGACGACAGTAAAACGAACATATGAGGAGAGTGAACCAAGACTAAAGTGAAAGAGCTCTCAGAGAGGAAGTGGAGGCTTTAAAAGATGAAAGATGAATCATAATTAGAGTAAGGACACAAATGCAAGCTTTACCTGAAGGAAGCAAACTTCACTTAAGCAATATCGAGGTCGTATTTTATCCCAGTGTAGAACTGTCAAATGTCTGTCTGAAGTGATTTTAGTCAGTTTTGTTGCCCATCAAACCTACCTCAATGCCATACATTATTCAGTAATGTCTACTAAAAATAAGTCCTGATCCTCCCCAAGGGAGGAAAAATTGGTTTATAAGGTTTATGGTCAAGTGATCTGGTATTTGAACAAATAATAGCATCTGAGGCTATGTTTCAATTACTATAATCCCATCCAAAGACTTCATTGTCAGTCTTCTAAACTTTTCATTCCTTTTTAGATGTTGATTGGCACTGCATTTCTCTATCTGATATTTCTGGCATCAAGGGCATTCACATTCTATTCACTACATCTTAAAAGAAATCTGATGGTTGCTTCTGCTGTCATGAGTCAGTGAGGTATCTTCTTTATCATCCATCAATTGAAAACAATTGTTGCCTGTGGTCATAAGATATACTGTGCCTCACCCAGTAGAGTAGTTTTTATATAGGTTTGTAACATATAGAAATGCTATATAACAATTTTGAGCATAGTGTTGCAAAAAAAAAAAATGTAGCACAGCTTTTAAGGTTGTTTTTCAGAAGCCACCATCTTTAGATTAAAGTAAACATCACTGCATTTATACATCAACTGTGAGGGAATTTTCAAAATAATTGCTTGAAAACATTGGGTTCAAATCCACCTCCCCACCTGCAGACATCCATGCCGGCTTGTTCAAGCACAATAATGGCTGAAGGAGACAAGTCAAGCCATCTTTTCTTTCACGCCAAAAGAATTATCCACACAACCTTGTTGTTGACAACAAAGACGCAATCAGCCGCCGCTTGACGAAAGTACATTTTTGCGATGTTCTTTGCAAACACTCTAAATTAGATATATACCATATCAAATTAGAGGTATATAATTATTTTAAGCCTCTTAAATGACATAATATTGCTTATTTAAAGTTCATATTAATGTTTTTCAAACACAAATATGTTGGAAAAATTGGTCTGTTTTGAGTTATACTGTTATGTCCAGCCCCCTAATATGGGAGTTGAAAATGAGAGAAAAAAAAATGGACTTGTATACAGACGAATACTGTAATAGGGAAATGCTTATTGGTCCAGAGATTCTTTAACATTTTTTTTCTGGACAAAATTATATATATTTTTGGAAATTGTTTTAAAGCATGCAGGTTTTTGTGATAACGGCCTTCGGTGATGTATGAGTGACGAATGACTGAATGTGAGCCTTTGTCAAGGGCTTTGAACACCATTCAAGACAAAGGAGTTGGATAATTGTTTTGCATAAGTAAGTTTTTTTTCCACCAACAAACAGAAATTTGGGAGGTGAATGAGCATGACTGCAACAAAACAGCTTTTGTATTAACCTGCTCATTGGCTGAACAGGTAAACACGACTGCACTTCACTGACAAGTAGGATAAACAGTTAAAACATACAGCTAATTTGTCTTTCCATTAAGGGACTTGTGTAGCATACGCTGGCTACAAGTAACAAATGAAACATAACGATTTCTCATTGGCCATCTGGTCTTCATTAATTGATTGGTATTACAGTAATTAACTTTTTTTTAAGATTGTTTGGAACAAGTAAAGCATTGGTTTTACATTTGAAATTAAATAGCCAGTCCCTATACATCAATTAAAAATAAAGATAAATTACTTCAAACAATGAACACAGTAGATGCAGTTTACGAATATGAATCACTTGCATCTTTACAGTCTAATGTGTAAAGATGAGGAGACGTAAATGAGGTAGAGAAATGTCAAAAGCTGCCAAAGTACTTCTCAGTGCTATGCTTTGCACAAACAAACTTCAGTTTTGAAGAAAAAACTTGCAAATACATGATGTTGGTGTAAACTTTAACCAAACCTGTGAAAATCAATTTCAAATTGACACCTGGTGAATTATGATATTTGATTAAACAAAAAAAAGTTGCATGGCTTGTTTGAATGGGTGATAGAATTCTAGAAAAAAAAAGTCACTTTAAATTTCAAAATCAGTTTTTCGTTTTCTTGGAAAGTTGCATATATTCGCCTCCCTTCTGATATTGGCTTCAGAAATCAACGCTCTTTAAGTTGCACTCACAATAACTTCCACATTGACGCACGATGGGATAAAAAAAGTATAATACTGGCGATAATAGACCACTGACTATCAATGTGTGGGTGTGAGTCATGAAAAAGAAAAAAAGCATGGGAGACCAATAACAAAACTGAGTGAGTGTATGGATTGAGCCGAACGTAATCTTCTTATCGAATTTGCTCTATTGAAAAAATAAATATTTTTTTTCCCTTCATTTCCCTAATGCAAAACATGTGTTGTTCTTTTCCTCACACACAGTGTGGTTTGTTCCATTCCTGCTTTCTCTATTTGGCACTTTCACATTCTTTTCGTGCCACCAACGTTCATCATCATCCTCTGCATTATTCTTTTTTGTCAGCCTGATGATTCATCCTGTCTACTGCTTTATTGTATCAACTGGCTATCACTTTCTTTGTCTAGCAGTCACGTCCCCAACCAGAACACACAATTTCGCTGGTCAACTAATACCTCAAAAGTACAACTGGGAAAAAAAGGTAACTATATTCTCTATTTTCTTCATCGTCAGGTAGATTATGGGAGGCAGGCATCTCCTATGCGGATAAGGAGTCTGATGGTGTTGGATCCCATTTCGGAGTAGTGAAGGAGAAAAGGCATGTAACATACTATAGATTGTAATTCACTAAGGAAGTGCTGGAAAATTAAGTTGCTAATCTGAAAAGCCAAAAATAAAAAAGAAACCTATACAGGTGTCACTTAATTGACTTGGAATATCATGGAAAACCCAAACCCTAACCCTAACCCATCATTTATTGCAGAAATCCATTAAAAAATAAATAAAAAAAATCAAGCCATATCTGTATTAGGTTTGCCACTGTTTACTATATTGAGATCATATTTATCACATTTGGATGAAAATAACTTACAGCTATGTTATTGAATGTTAGACAAGAACCAATCAAAATGATGTTTAGTTGGTGTGTAACAGTAGTATTTGTCACAAACCGTCTGTGGTCAAATGTCATGGTTCGGTCCATACAGCTAGATGATGAATATGCAAGTTAATTTCAGTATCTACACTCCAAACCAGTCAATGTATATGCCTGAATCAATTTGCAACTGACAGTAAATACAAAGAAGGAAATGGCGTCATGGCAACTTCTGAAGACAGACAGAAGACTGAAGACCACCCCCGGAATCCCCATGGATTGTTGTTGAGTCTGTCAGGCACTGTAGCCTGGGGAGAAAACGTAAACAAAAGTGGAACTGCTGAGGCTAAGCTAACCGCTAACCATTCAAAGTGTGCTGCACAAAACAGGTTATATGTAATAACAACTGCAGCTAAATTGCTGTGTTCTGGACTGTTGCATTTAATAAATCACAGTAGCAAGGGGAATCACGGAAACCTGGTTACACGCTCAGATTCCCCACGCTTCAGCACCACTGTACTTGAGGCTAACTCCACAAACTGAAGTTTCATCACCGTAAATAAATGAATAATAAATAACTGAATAAATAATGCTTGAATACTTTTTAAGCTGTGGTCTGCATCATGTGCGCATCAAGTTTTCGCAGGTAGTTCTAAAGGTTCTACATGACGTAAAGTTGCGCAAACTCTTACTTGCATTAATGTCTGCTAAAAATAACCAAAATTGAGGCATGTACCGTACGGTAACGTCCGTGAGCTGTTATGTCTCTAACGTTTGGTTTAGTAATGTTGATCTTTAATATTTGTAGTTGGTCTGGTGAGCGTTTGCATATAGTTAATAAGCCTGAGGCTATTAAAGGCCAGTTCGCTTTGATAGCAACCTTCAGGTAATCTGTGTTACTGGTTCTGGACTCTATCAACTTCACTACAGGTCAACGAAGAACATGCGTATGATGGTTATTCAACCATCTTTTAGGGTTGGCAATGGTGTTGGTGCCAAGTCCTGGTGGTGTATGAAATTAGCATTTCCTTAGAAGCTTGTCAGCAGAAAGAAGAATAAATGCCTGTATTAAACTTTGAACACCAGCCTCAATCTTCACTTGCTGTGGAAACTTTACACATGACTTCAAGCAACTTGGTTTGTAGACCTCATCATTCTTCCACTCTATGGAACCTTGAACCCCAAATGTAGTTCAAAATTTATTTTCATCTGAAAATATGACTTGCATGACTGGGTAGTAGTCCAGTTATGTTTCTCCTCAGGGCAAGTACAACACTTCTGACATCTCTGGTTTAGGAGTAGCTTGGCACGGAGGATATGGCATTTCCTTCATACATCTCTTCACAGCACTTGCTGATACAGTGACTGTAGCCTCAGTCTACTCCTCATGAAATTGTCTATAATTTTTTATAGATTTTGCTACACATTCCTCTTGTTCTTTGTCCATCATTTTACACCACACCGAGGGTTTTCACTCTACTTTGTATTAATGTGCTTGGATGCAGAACTCTGACAGCACAGCGGCCACCTTCTTGAACAATAACTTTTTTGTAACTCCTCTCCGGCGTGGAAAGGAGTTTCAATTTTATTTCCATCATTTAAAAACTGCAACGAATGCCCTTATGTGCTATTGCGAGAGAAACTTCACGCACAGGGATGCTTCGAGGCTGAACGATTGTCATCGTCAAACAAAGGTTGAGAGCTCTTACTGCAGCAGTGTGAAAGCATCATCACTTTGCACAGCTAAATTAAGCACAGTTCCCGCACAGTTCTCTGTTATTAAATACAACTCTAGCAACTCAATTCCTTGTTTCTAATTATGCGATGTCAACAAAGCCGCCTTTGTGGCTCTGAAACATCTAATTCCAATGCCTTGATTGGGTGAGTGTGCTGTTGAATTGAAAGGGCGTTGTTGGATATTCATGGTGTGCGAGTTTGAGAAGCATAAATAAATTTGGCGGCAAATTCCCCACGTCGTAATCCAGACTTGTATGTGAATGTGTTGAATAAACAAGTTTGGCACAATTTGCCAGCGCACCAGATGAAGGCTTGTAGCGTCCATGCCTTGATGGGTCAACAACAGGTGGGCTTACGCCATACCAAGCAGGTGGTTAAGTGTTATGATGTTGTTTTGACACTGCGGCAAATCCCACAAGTTGCTGTCCAAGGTGATTGATCCCTCCCGGAATGCTCAGAGCTTTCATCTGACAGGGATCAGTGCAAGGCACATGCCAGGGGGCTGTCAACTTCTTAGCAAGCACACAAGCTATCACAACCAGCTATCGCTGGTGGTGTGCTTTGGATTTCCGGGACGTATGGAAGAGTGTATGAAAATATACAAATAATAATAGATATAAGGTCATGACTGGTTTGTTCATTGATGGATTACCATGTAGTTTGCTTTATTATGTTATTTATTTATTTATTATGTCTGCCAGAATTGAAGCTCTAGGTTCTCAGCAAGATGTCGGAATTTCAGGTTCTCAATCTGTCTTGTCAAGCTGTCTGCCTGGTTTCATTCTGAGTCTACTTTTGCAAGTCTTGTTTCGAGCCTATTTTCCATGTCTCAGGTCAAGTTTCTAATGCTCGCTGTGGTTACATTGAATTCTTGTATGTAATAACTTTCTACTTTTCCACTTTCATGTCCTGTCTGGTTCAAACTCAGCTCCTCGTCTGACATAATCTTTTGTTTTTTAAGGATCAACTGCATTTTTTAATGTCGAGCGATATCTTAATTTATACTGAGGTTTTCAGCGCTTTAAACCTGTTTTTTTTAATAATATTAACATTTAGTCAAGTAGTTACTTAGTTGAATACTTTCTATTTTAGGGAACAATACTATTACTTGAATACGATTTAACTCGCACAAACAAGTATTCTACTCATCATTGGCTTTGGGTAACTTTCACTCAAAGTGGTCTGCTAAAGTGAGGTAAACTAAGTAACATTAGGCCCAATTTTGATCTTGCCGCTCTCTTGCAAAGAGCCAGCAAAGGCCCACTACTTGGAATGTCTCTGAGGGACTATCCTCATCTGTTGGCTGTATTAATAGTTATGTTTTCTGATTTGCTTTGTAACAGATCGCGGCAAACTATTGTAAAAATATTCACCTATCATCTTGCATTTTCCCTAATAGTTCATGAAGGATAGATGCATTGATATTTCATCAAATGCCCATGATAATTTGTTACAATGTCTTCCAATGGAGGTGAGGAAATACCAAACCATGTTTATGTTATTTTTATTGTCTTAGTAATAAATAGTGAGATGAAATGACACATTCTACAAAGGTCACAATGGCACCAAATAATTGCAATGACATTTGCCGTTGAAATCTGCATACGTCTTTGTTTTGGTCAGCAGAAATTGACCTTTACAGTAAAGTATCTCATAACAAACTTCATTATCCAATTTCAAGCACAACACGAAAAAAAAAAAAACAAGTTCAAGGAGTTGATAGCGGAGGTAAACATTAAAAGGACACTTCTTAAAATATCCATTTTAAGAGAAACCTAATTTTGTTACTTAAAGGAGTAGAATTGATAGCCACTTAATAGTAAAATGTCCAAGTCATTTCAAGGTGGGCTTATGTGCTCCTCTCATGCAACGAGGAAAAGATAAAGAGTATGCTCACCAAGACAAAGACTCGTGTCTTGTGTTCACACACAAACATCCCAGAGCAGTAGTGTGTGAAGCAACACAACTTCAGATCATCAAGCCTGAGATTGGACTGGACTCACGGACTGACAGGCCATCACTCAAGAGACTACTGCTGTGTGTAACCATGGTTTCCTCGGGTAGTAAATTAGTTACTCTATTAGCAGGCACAGTTTCTTTATCGGACTGTGTGTTGTAAATGTATCATTATAGGGGCATAGATTCAATTACGAAATCAACACTTTTCACAAAAAAAAAAAAAAAATCTTCCAATCATAAACAATGCATCATCAAAGTGAGCAACCATAGTACTGTACATTTTGATTGTTTAAACAATCGCATACACTTGGACTGAAATTGACTCAATTATGACTGACGTTTAGGATCAATACCAACATTAGAGTGTCACGGAATTTATCTATTGCTGTTATAGTTTGCTCAAGGCTCAACATTTTCATTATATTACTAATACTACTACTATGAATAATAATAATAATAATAATAATAATAATAATAATGCCATATTATTGTGGATTAAAAAAACATTGTTGTTTGCTGCACAAATTAAATCTATGATTCGTGAAACTGCTGACAAAAAATAATCTTCAATGAGTTACATTTACGAGAAAAATATTACACTCCTCTTGAAAGAAAAAAAAAAGACCATACATCAGCAATTCTTCTGTAATAATTGTATATGACATGCATGGTTAACTAAGCAAATATGCCCCATGATAGCTGAATTGGTCAACTCGGGGGCCGTACAACCAGGCTTATGCAATAATCAGAGGTGCATTGTAATTACAGTTTCATGTATTTATTTTTAAACCTATGCAGGCAATGTAGGCAAGCAAGATTAGCAAGGCAGGGGAGCAGAACAAGCCTAACATGAATTTATGAATTATAGAATTATCAAACAGGAGTTTAACCAGCTAAAGAATAAGATAAAACACCACAAGGGACCTAAAAAGAAGCAACATTATAAGACAAAAGAGGGAGGGAGCTGATTGACCAGAATAAGTTGAAAGAAAAACCTAAGTGAGCAAGAAAAGACACAAAAAAGGGACACAGGGAAAACGTTAGCCACAACTTAATCTCATCTAAACAAAGCCTACAAAAACCCACCATGAAACATTTATTTTCTCTGCATGTGATTCATCAAGCTTTTTTTTTTTTTTTTTTACCTGGATCATTCAGTATCACTTAGATGTGAATGTGTCTTTATGGTCTATGCATCATTTTTTTCTGGATGCCAATAACCCAAGGTAAAATACATGACATTTTGTAGATAAGTGAAAGGACAAGCGCTGAATGATCCTCCTACGAGAGAGACGTTCAGCACATGGGCCAGACAGCGGCCATCCTCTTCTGTAACATTAGAACATCTCTTAAGTCTGCTTCCCAGAAATACACTTGTATCCATCGAAAATTGCTCCAGCCACTGAAGCGCAGCTTGGCCATGACAGGACCAAAGCCGATCTACAGCTGATCCCCTCTGCGTCACTGCTCTGTACTCGCTGAAGATGGGATTCTCCTCCTGTGACATGGTCAACTAAGCTGTAATAGCGCACTGTGCGTGGAAGCCTTCTATCCAGGCGGAGAAACGGTAATTATGGAGCTGAAATACTTTACTGACAGAGACGGTTCAGGCTTGGTTATGCCGAGAACATGTCGCATATCGGCTATTTTTGGTGAAACCGTTTTGGCAATCTTTCGTTTTATACATAAGGAGACTGCTGGAGTAAGGAGCTCAACAGTGATGATGCTTGTCGGTATTAACTATCATAGTAAAAAAATGAAAAAGAAAGAAATGAGATGAGAAGGTAAAGTTGTTTCACTGTCTATATATGATATATACATATCAATAATAATTAAACAATGAAAAATAGTTTGTTTTTATATGATTGACCAATTTGAGAAAAAAATGTCATTTTTTAAGGTTAGGGTTAGGCTTAGGTTCATTGATTAATTGACAAAATAAATTGCATATATGTATTCAGTCATATGTATTCATCAGTTGCAAACCTAAACATATCTTATCAATATTATTATTAGTACTGTAATTTACAGCCATGTGGAATTTCATCTTTTTTTCTCTCTGTCTGGATTTGTGATTAAATAGTCTGGTTTTGTGATTAAATGCCATCAAACACCTTGAAAAGATCTTTTGAACCCCCCATCATAATTTTCACTTATGATACAAGTGACGTATGACTTTTTTTTTGGGGGGGGGGGGGGGGGGGGGTTGCAATGTCATACGACCAAAATATGACCAAAATAGCTAAGCAGCCGATCGCTTAGCTATTTTGGATTTACATTAACTTAGAATAGCCAAAATTAAAAATATATTGTTTAAACAGGAACCAATATATTGTTTAAACAGCAACCATAGGGTTGGAAAAAATACAAAAAAAACCTAATTTAGCTAATTTCACCAAAGAAAAAAGAAAAAAAATAAAATGAGTTTTTTTTTCCTTATCATAGTTCCACCTCTGCCACTGGCATGATAAGAAGTTTACTAAATAAAAGCCTCAGCCACAGAGTGACAGACACTAATATTAAAGCAGAACTGTTGAAGTCATACGTACAAGCAGTTAACCAAATTGCATTGAGTCATGAGCTTGGCAGCAAAAGTCTCATTTCTTTATTGTCACACCTCATACACAGTTTACTTCATAAAGAGATAGATTCCCTTTTAAATTGCAGCGGCTCGCTCGACTATAACTTCTTCTGCGTCTCAGCATACCATTCTGTTTAAGAAATCTATCTCTTTGTTTTAAAACGCCATAACTTATGAAAAAATATGTCAATGGCAATCATTTTGGCTCGGTAATATGTGGCTGATTAATCAAATCCAACCAAGCATTGATTACAAACTAGGGTTAACAGCGTTTCAACGACGCGGGATATCGTGCCACTAATTTGACGGAGCACTCTTTACTTGGGTCAGTAGCCACGAGAGCGCTCTGCCACCTCGGCATCTCGTCGCATGAAACAAACAGGAAATAACACGCAAACAAGAACGTCAGCATAAAAGTAAGCACAATCAACCGGATCCCTTAAGACACTCCGAGACAAACATTTCAAGTAGCACACTTCCTCCTCTTAGTACACACGCATGCACACGCTCACTCTGGGGCCCTGAAAGATGAGTGTGTGTTCATTATTTATCATTGTTAATATCTATGATCGAGTGCCAGCAGAGATAACAAGTATAAAACTGCTGACTGATGGCTATTTCACATCCCTACACATACATTAAAGGCACACTAAAAGAAAAAACCTCACCTCACACACACACAAACACACATGCCATAGATCTTATAGAGCTGTATACAGTGCAGGAACGCGTTAGACTCATCGTGTGTGTTTTTCGTGTCATTTTTTGACATATTGCTACTGAAGATAATAAGACCATAGTGCTGACTAAATCAAATTTAGCTGTCACAGGCGGTTGGTTTTATGCATAAAAGCACAAATCAGTTATTTTTATGTTCGTTTCCAACATCAAACTAAAAATGTTGCTGACACTGTAAAAAAAAAATCTTTGCTTTTCCGGAGGTGGTAATCTTGTGCTTTGTGTATGCATGTTTTTTTTTATTTCTTTGTTTTGTGTGCGTGTGGACTTTTTTGTTCCTGTGGACTCAAATACACGTATAACCTCTTTGTTTTGTAACCAAGAATGTAAATATTTAGAGACAATGTTCCATTCAGGGTTACATATGTACTATATATTTTCTGAGAATATAATAGAAATGGAATTTTAACATGATAAAAACTACAACTATTACTTCCTATTGGCTTGATCATGTCTGGCTATTTGCCATTTTGTGCAAAATCAATGATCAGCTGTAATGTCATAATTTGCTGAGCGATCAATAATGCCAGTGAGCCATTCTGGGAATTATATGTTGCATAAAGATTTTGAAAGGCAACATTTTGCATTTTATTTGCATTAGTGTGACTTAATTTTAAAAACTCATAGAAACATTTGATGCAGCATCAGCTCCTTATTTCAGTATTAGTTTGGTCCTGTAAAAGAATTTATTTATGATATAATAATTTAATTACAGTAAGTTGTTGCATCCATTATTTCTGTCTCAAGTGGTTTTTGTTTTACCTCACTTTGATTGTGTCAATGATGTCTTTACCTGCGCATGGCAAATATTGTTAAACCATAAGGAAAAAAAAGCTTTCATTGATAAATATCGTATAATGTACTTCCATAAATGTATGAGACACAGTTTCCTTTTTTTTCCCCCCAAAAATGAAGGCCAACATAACAACACATACTCAAAGTGTAAGTTACAGTATAGGTCAGGTTATATAAACTGTTTTCTATACAGCCTTTGTTTTTACTTATTTCATTAGCATTTTACTTGAATGTAGGCTACAGTTATCTCTTGTTCACAAAGATTCATTCAACACTCCCTGTATTGAGAGAGTTGTCAGAGACTCAGAAAATGTCCTTTTCATTTCATTAAGTGTGTATGCATGTGTATGGGTGTGTAGGCCAGCTTGTGTTTATGCATCCAGCCGCATATGAAGTGACTACGTAAACAATTAAAGTGTGTCAGCACTCTAAGTCTAATTGTTATGTGACATTAACCTCTCTTTGTGTATAAGTGCGTGTGTTGATGTGTGTGTTTGTGTGTGTGAGTGTATGTGTGTCAAAGACGGACAGTACATTTCACGCTGGACTCTGCCATTACCTGAGGTCAGCACTGTTACTGACAAAATGAGAAAAATGTGTGTGCGCATGTGTGTGTATGCAATAAACTCTAGTGTGCAGGTGTGAAGAGCAATAATGATGCTGAGAGGGAGAGGAGCTGAGTAAAGCAGGTTTCAGTGCTAATACAGCACTGAACAGCACACACACTTAACCAAGCTCTGAGCACACTAAAGTGCAATTGCCAAAGTTGGATCTGGAGAAACTTTGAGCATTTCCTGGAAAAAACAAACAAACAAACAAACAAAAAAACACTACTGGCAAACCATTGTTTTGACTGACTTCATGTACACGCAAGCTGATCGCATGAGACAAACAAATCTCTTGTGATGTAAACATTACCTCCAGATGCATTTTTTTAAGACCCATAGTGCAAATATATTTTATTATTGAGGACGGTGGGAAATTAGAACTTCCTCAAAATTGTGGGTGGCTTTAATTACAAGATTAACCCAGCAATAGACATGAAAGGAGAGGTTTACCCACAATCATGATTGAATCTAAGTGAATTATTGCTCAAACGGACACATGGAGTTTAGGTAAAATAGGATAGCCACGAGCAAAACAAAACTCACAGGTGAGAATCACAATGACACAGTTAGTGCTGCTGAACTGGATGTAATTTACATCTCAAAAAGCCTCAACTTCAGACTCATCCAGGATGATAGATGTCCTGTTGGTTTCACTAACCATCACAATGCGGGCGTAAAATTAGTCGCCTACCCATGCCAAATTTCTACTGACAGTTGAACAATAATTTCCTGCATGATAAAACATGAAAACACCATTTCAGGGGCGCTATGCTCCTTTTAAGAATAATGAGGAAATACGAGTACTTTGAACGCGTTGAAACTGTGATGGAAGATTGGAAAGGATCAGACTTTTGTTTAGTGCCGAAAGCATACAAATCACTATACAGGTAAAAATAACTAAGTGCTATCAAGAGAGAAGCAAACTGGCAAGTTAATCAAAATGTGGAATTGGTTGAACTAATTACTCACCTTTTAATCGCTTCTATAATTTTGAGAGAGAAAAAAACAAAACAAAACCGCACAGAATAAAAGAGTGGCATTAGCCATTTACCTTCAGCTATATTTGAGACTAGTTTTAAGTGCCAGCGACAGCCTTTTATTTTGAGGAAGAATGATTTTACTTTCTTTTGTCAATCACCAAATTAGAAAATAACTAACATAATACATCTTCTATCCTGTTTTTTGGAGAGCAGCTCAAACATGGGGTGTTCTCAAGTTTATTGAGGCAAATAGCTTTGCTATGGCTTGCTGCATTAGTACCTTTGTTGCTATCGTTGGCTGCTTCAGGTGTTGCAGCTGGGTGCTTTGCATTTATGCTGTTATCTAAACTTGAGCTGCTTCTCTGGTAAGCAGGCTCCAGCTTACAAAGAATGTATAAGACTCTACCTTTATCAAAGGTGCCATCTAGGCAGTTTTAAAGTTAAATTTACCATTCAGATCAACACCTCAGGTGAGGCAAGCGATTGTCAGATCATGCTTCCTTCACCTAAAAAAGCATGACACCCCAAGTGTTTTTAAGTTACTAAAAGAAGGCATTTGATAAGATCGATAATAGTTATCTTATTTTGTGCGGGTGGGTTTTGGTGACAGATTTCTTCTTTTGCTTGGGCTATATAATGTTACAGCTTGGTGAAACTTGGTGAAGTCTGAGTCAGCCAATCCCTTGCCCATTTTTGGGGAACCAGCAAGAGGAAGGTCAGCTGCTTTCCTCTTTCCCTTGCAGATGTAGAAAAAGGTCTGTACCAAATACCTGTCAAGATTCAAAATTCGAGCTCCATTAAGTGTTACGCTACATCATTTCTTTTTTTCTTTTTTTTTTGGCCCAGACAATTTTCCCAAAAGACAGCCGTTAGTCCCTATTAGAAGTCAACGGCAGGCTTCACATGGAGTCTGGTACATGGGACAATAGTTACAGACACTAAATGCTTCTTGACCTAGAGCTAAGGAACAAACTAAATGTGAATAATATATACGTTGTTGGTTTGTTATGATTGCAATATTTTTAAATTTTTACATCATGTGTTCTGTAAAGTGCTTTGATACAGCTAAAGTTGTCATGAAATATTAAAATATATAAAAAAAATATGTTCAGAACATTTCTTTATCCAGTCTGTTTGTTTGTTGTTGTATTTTAACAGCAGCCTTTCTGGGTCTTGGCTAAATTCATCTGATTTGTTTATGTTATGATTTGTTATGTTAAGATATAATATAGTGCAAAAAGCAGAAATGAGTTTTATTTTCTTAAATTTCCACAATGGACATTTAGGTAACCCACAAATATCATGAACAACTGCAACAGGTACAAAGTGGCGATTGTACAATGAAATATCGGAAGAGTTCTGTTAAAGGATGAAGGAAATATATATGTATTTTTTTTACCTGTTTGATCTTTATTTGGTATGTCACCTGTTTTTGTTTGGAATTTTTGGGGAGGATTTTTGCTTTTACCCTGGAGCAGAGATCTCAAACTCAACTTATGTCAGGGACTACTAGAGATAGTGTCTGGGTGTGTCATTGCCTCATAAATCATTCCAGAAGCATGATTAAAGTATTCAAAAAGTGTACAACCAATCCAATCTTCTCAGTCTGCAGTAATACCAGTTCAGAGCATTACCGGTTCTTCAGCCAACAAGACTGGTGGCTGTCTGTTTGATCCCCCTTGTGCTTTGCCTACTACTCAACATGTCTAGTGAAATAATGACATCTGATTTCTTGAGCAGCGCAACTATGAATCGAAGATGTATTGGTTTTCTATGTGTTCTTGAGCAGTAAGCAAACCACGTGTGAAGACCACTGACAGTCACACAGTCATTTCAAATATGTCACACTCAGCCTTCCCGTCCTTCCAGAAAAGCCACTCATTTCCACTCTATCATGAGGCAAAATAGATCAGCTCATTGCATCCCTGAGGAGCCTGCAGGCAGAGGATGGATGGGAGAAGCCGAGCGTGCACAATAACCCACTTTTTTTTTTTTTTTAAACACGTACAAATAAACACAGATATGCACAGTACACACGTCTACGCTTTCCGTCTTTTTCCCAAGAGAGATCATCTTATATTTTCTAAAGGACTTAAACTACTCTTGGCAAGTGTGAACATATACACAAATCTGGTGGGCACAAATGGCTACTGCAGCCATGACAGTAAAGCGCTGCTTGGTCACTAATTGAGATCATGTACCTATTGCCCTTTTTAGCTGAAGAAAAAAACAAATTCCAATGGTCTGGCTAAAAATCAGTAAGGCAATGTTCTCCATATGAGTCGGAAAGCTTTGGCCTTTCCTACCTTTCATTCAAATTCATTCATTAAAAAAAAAGAAAATCAAATGAATTTCTCCTGACACTGAAAGCATCATAATAATTTTCCAGGAACGTCTTTGCTATCGCATCCTTATGCGGTAATGCCATTTTGTGAAATGCAATTCCAGTCCATTCCTGCTTGTACAATATACAGGAATATACTGTATCTCTCTCCCTCTCTCTCTCTCTCTAATATATATATATATATATATATATATATATATGTTTGTGTGTGTGTGCGTGTGTGTGTGTGTATAAAAGTCTATTATAGGCATTTCTTGCCCGAGAAAAAGTAATTTGAAAGCTAGAATGGCTTTATTTATTTTATTATTTCATGTGGTATATTCAACGCCGGTCATTGTTATTGATTCTTATGCTGTAATTCTAACCTTAAGGTCCCTGACAAAAGTCTTGTCACATAGCCACATTGTGGAAACAACAGCATATAAACTGATGAACCTCATATGAAAGCTAACCACCCAAAATTATGTTTGATAGTGATCATTTAATCAACAAAGAAAGGTCAGATTTTGGCACGGAAAGAGGTTTGTTCCCGACAAAGACTGATGTGAAAATTGAATGAATAGTTTCATGCAAATATAGAAATAAGTTACATAACATCAGTGTCTTACGTAGTGTTGCTGGGAGAGCCATATTTAATATCTTGTATGACTGCCACAAGCTTGTGTATCCATTTGGTAAGGCAATGATTCATACAATTACCGGTAATTGTTAAATCAGAAAGAAAGCAGGCCTGAATGCCTTCCGGAAGAGATCGAGTTTATTCAGTTTCGCCTTCCGTGCTTCCTTTTATTCATACCACAGTCATGCCCAATGTGGTTCATATCTGGTGCCGAGGCTGACCAGTCATGGAGCACATTGATCTTCTTCGATTTTAAAAACTTTGATGAAGCAATGGATGTAGCCATCCAGCTGCAAAATGTTATCCTTTTAAGGTTGACAATGTAAGAGGTAGATAGTACTTAGCCTATAGATATTTTAGGCTATTGATATTGCCTTCCACTCTGTGAATAACCCCAACCTGAGACGAAAAACTTTGGCCACTAGAATTCATTGTTTTCCGTAAGAATGTCAGGCCTCGTCTACATGTAACCGGCTAATTTATTTCCGCAGTCTACCCCTCATCAATGTTGTTTGTATATTTAAAGAAGTCTCGTCTATACGAAACCGCATAGTGCGGTTTCAAATTTGTGTACAAGCATACCAAATAACTAGGCGGCAGTAATACTACCAATTTCTGTCCGCCTCTGACGTGTCCAATCAGAAAGAACATCCGCTTCTGACATCACCTCTTTGGTGGGAAAAAGAGTAGCGGGATGACGCAGCTCAGTTTAAGATGTTTCCACAAAACCGGAGGCTTGGGCAAATCTCCGCTTTGGCCGGAGGGTTTGTAACATTTGAGTTTGATGGAAATAAAGCATGATGGAACGGAGACTTTTACTTCCCATCTGCAAGAATCCCGTCTATGTGTAGACAAGTCCTCAGATCCATGCAGGCTTCGGTATGGATCTGATAGTTGTGATGTAATTCAACTGAATATTTCCTGAGAATTTTGGCAGATTTTCAGCTTATTTCCGGGTCATAGACGACAACAATGTAAACAACACTGCTGATCACGTCTGTGCGATTTTGAGGGTAACATTATGGTGTATTTTCATCTTGTATAACTTGCTATGTGCCTTTTAAAAAGCATTTTTGAAAGGACGTATGAGGAAAGAAGCTCCGGATTATCGAGAGACAGCTTTACTGTTACGTGCTGACCAGTCAAATAAAAATGATGTGCATCGTCAACAAATCTCTTATTTTCATTCACTTGGACTACAATTTTAACATTTTGGCTGCTGGAAGTGAAAATAAAGATCTTTAGTGGGGTATTTTTGGAAAAAATGAAAAATAAATACTTTTTCTCCACACAACTAGTATTTAATTGTTTATGCAAAACTTTATCCGCCAACATGCAGACCTTCATGTCAGAGTGGGTCACATACTGTATAACCATTCACTTGTATTCCCACTTTGCTATTTTATCAGTTTGGTGATGAGTGATTAAAACTGCAAAGTTGAAGCACAACCTTGAGGAGGAAAACAGAATAGATGGCCTGTCAGCTGAAAATGAATATTTATGCAGCAAATGCTCACATATTTGAAAGAGGAAGGCACACACGAATGCATGAATAGACAGGCTCTCACTGACACACATCAGCAGGTGCTGAATAAATGCTGGCACAATGTGCGTACTTGAATATCCTTGCTGACTCACTATGCCTTTCAAATACAGTTTGAGGCCGACGTCAATGCCACGATCTACTCCCAAACTGTCCCTTCAAAAGCAAATCTCTTATTGGTCCGCTTTTTTTTCAGTATGAACAAAATAAGAAAAACAAACAAACATATAATTCAAAATAGCACTGCTACCAGTTGGAAACCAGTTACCTTAGGAATAATTCCATTCTGGAGATAAATCTGAAAAGCCCATTTATTTAAAGACACTTTTAACATTTATATTTTTCACTCAAATTTTTGTAAAAGGTCCAATATAGAAACAATGCAAAACGCCAAAGCTCTACTCATGCAATATCTGACAACGTTTATTGGCACAGTAGCAGCAGCAGATACAAAGGGTCTGAACCCAAACATTTGTGATCCTGTTTAGCTAGTGCAATGTTGTGAGTCCAACTGAAAGGTTCTGATGTTCCAACACTTGCCTGCCAACACATCATCCATTTATTTTTACTCTGGCAAGCAATAAAATCAATCAATGCGTCTCTATGGAGCAAGAAGGCAGATGCTTGAAGGAAGCTGCTGAGCATGCATGCCATACTGTACATCCTTAATTAATTGTAAGACAATTCATGTAACCCATTTCCACCAAAACCAGCTGTCTTCATCAGCATTATGTGTTGATTTATTTCAGCTTTTATTTTCCTACTTTTTAGAGTACTGAAATAGGTAGTTTGTATTATTTTGTACTATATTGTCATTTTTCACGACACAAGACAGTCATCTATTGATCACCTGTGAATGAACACCACACTACACACCGCAGTCAATCTATGTGTTATTACAAAAACGTTACCTAGTGTAACGAGTGGCCCTATGAGGAATGCAGGTGACGAGGAAGGCGGTTTTGGGAAGAAAATTCTCTGTCTTCCTTATATCTTGATTATTTTTAAATGTGGTTTATCAAGAAATAATGAAGCCACTCACACGGCTCAGACTCTAGTTTTCCTCACTCACTGTTTTTCACATTTGTATTTCTTCAAACATTCTTGACTGACGTGGATATTTATGATGTGATACATAATTAGGGTGGGCATCGAGTTGCAAGATCGATTGGAACTGGGACTAGCATTCCGATTTTCCCATCATCGTTAACGTTTAAAGACCCTGGTTCTGCACGCATGCACACAAATTGAAAGTACTATTTAGCTTGGTTCGATGAAATAATACAATGTCATAAGATTATATTGTGCAAAGTTGGCTGCACGACATGTAAACCGAATGAAGTGCCCTGTGTTGAACAAGCTTTAGGGAAGTCATAGACAGGGGAGTTAAACAATAGCATGTGTCTATCGCCAGTACTGAGGGCATCTACAGCTAAATGGTGAATCACCAGCTAACACCTTTTTGCCGTAAGTATTTTTTAATATTATTCATTCATATGTGTGGCTTGTGGCGCAGTGGTTAGCACATCAGGCAGTTCAGGGACCCGAGTTCAAATCTAACTTGTTTCAGCCTTTCTGTGAGGAGTTTGCATGTTCTCCCCAAGCCCTTGTGGGTTCTCTCCAGGCACTCCGGCTTCCCCCCACACTCCAAAAACATGCATGCCAGGTGGATCGGACATACTAAATTGTCCTTAGCCGCTATTGGATGTGTGAATGGTTGTTCGTCTCTGTGTGCCCTGCAATCGGCAGGCACCAAATTGGTTAGCAAACAATTCAGAGTGTTGCTCGCTCACTGCTTGAAGTCAGCTGGGGTAGGCACCAGCAAGCCTGCGACTCTTGTGAGGATAAGCGGCTCTAGAAAATGGATGGATGGATGGTCATTCATTCAAATTAGGCAGGCTTCCTAACAGCACTGTTCTCTGTGCGATGACAAATTTACAAAATTTTAAAAATCCATTGAAGTGTCTTTGTTTTGTGGAAGCTAGTGAGCAAGTCCGCTAAGCCGGTCCGTCCCACTGAACGAGCTACCTGGCTTGAGGACCGGTAGCAGGTCCGTCCAAGCAGAGAAGGTCTAAAAACGTTCAACACAATTTTTCTTCTCAAGTCTGCACATTTTTAGCATTTATCTTTCACAACTTTTTTGTGTTCAGAATCAAAACATGAAAATGACTTTACAGGCTCTGCAAAGTCCGAACTATATTGTCATACTTTTGCTAATGATGATTAAAAAAAAAGTTTATTATACGGCTCACAATATATTGTATTAATATCCTGCTTTATTTATACCATGTCGACTTGTTTTTTATTGATGCGTCGTTTTCTTTTCTCGCCTCGTGCCTTTATGACTCCAATCTTGTGGTTTTCCATATTGTTTTTCACACTGTTAGCCTATGAAATATCCTCTGCTCTTTTAATACTTTGTGCTGGCTGCCTTCCCGTAGGCATACATATTTTTTAACGACTTCCCTCCTTCCTTTTATTTTTTTACTGCTCCTCTTATATTCTCTTATATATCTTGAAACTTAAGCCAGGTGAAATACTGCACCATTTGCATACCAGCCATCAAGTTTGGCCTTGAGGCGATATGGGATATTGGTTGCTTGGGAGCTGTAACCTTTGGATGACATGCTTATCGAGTCGAGCTCAAAGGAGATGAACTAATACTGATTACCGATCCAAGTTTTATGTGTTGTAGAAATGTTGCTCTACTTCCAGTGGTATCCAAATCATTTTGAAAGAACACCAGGTTAGAATAAGGCTAGAGCAACCCAAGATTAGATTCTTTAGTAACTAAAGTTTAGTTGTTAGATCCAGATTTTCTTTTTCTTTTACTACTGATGTCCATTTGTACCATGTTTTGATTAGTTGTGTTCCAGAACTAAGCAATAAAGCCATATAGGAGCTAAATTAATCCAAAGCATTACAAGCAGCACAATGGAAAAAAGAATTTGTATTATTATAACCGACTCTGTATATATATTTAGATAAAGTTTTCAAAAAAAAAATGACTAGTTAAGATATTTTACAACCTTGTTCCTACCTTAGAGCAAACCCTTTAAACCACCCTTAAAAGCGTTCTCGCATAAACTCCTTGATGAGCACTGAACCGTATAACATGTTGTCATTTTAATGACACACAGACAACTCGCCTCTTACCGGAGTGAAATTCATGACTTTGAGGATCCAGATGGTCAGCGCCAGGTTGACAATCATGGTGACGACAAGAAGCAGGATGAAGAAGTACAAGCATCTTTTCCTCCAGCCGTAGATTCCCACCGCAGGGTACACCTGGGTTCCGCACACTGACGATCCCCGCTGGTGCAGGGAGGTTGGCTGTGCTGCCAGGATGTATTGCTCCTGAGTCATCTGAAGCAGACAAATGCATGATGTTTATTGAATAGTGGTGTAAAATATTTTCTGGACTGTATTCAACTAGTGGAGGAACAGGTATGGAAAAGATGAACAGATTATAGTGCGCACAATCTTCTGGCAGCAGCTGTCAAACTTCTATGTAAATGAGACCGACGAGACCGCCTCCAAACCACAAACAATAATCATTTACAAATAATAATCTTTTAAGAGTCCTCGGAACATAGCGTAACAATAATTACCTTGCACGATCACATCCTGCTTGGCCAAGTCTCAATACAAGGAAATCATACAAGGCTAAATTTTCATTTCACTTTTTTATTGCATAGGTATATTGCCTATACAACAATTTAATGGCAGAAACAGAGACAGTAAGATAGATAATTGTAGATGGAGGGAGATAACTATTACTGTATTACCACAAACAACACTTGTAAACAAATACTGATGGAGGTGACTAGTCAGGGTAGGCCTGACTCTTAAAACGGATTTTGAAACAAATGAAAGGACTAACTCGACGAGCAGCTTGACTGAACATAGAAATGCATAGTTCCCAAATACTTAGTCCATCCCTGACCACCAGGGTTACAGTTTTCTGAAGGAAATACTGCATAAACAACGCACTTTTCAACAACCAGCTACCACTACATCAGAACCACAACCGGTAAAAAAACAAGCTAATATATCCCCAAATATCATAAGATTCTTCATTGTGCAATGAAACTTTACAACATTCTAAAAGACTCCACACCTTATTTCATCTGATAGACTACCTCAGGGCTGTTACTTTGTAGCCTTCAAGCAACTTGGTCCAAATGGGATCAGCAGTTATAGCTTTAATATCCATGCGTGAGTAATATCAAATTTAGACTGAAGTAATTAAAGTTAAAAGCCATTACCTGTCCTGAGAGGAAATGAGGGGCATCTTTTTAAGAGAGATGTTTATTTGTCCTAAGTGGATGACCAAGTGCTTGACTGGATTATCCTGCGCAAATTAGAAAATGTTTACATGTGACATCTAAAAATGTAAATATTCTGTTCTGGACTTCAGTTTAAGTTTCACTGGATGCAGTTTTGCTTTTGACTTTCCTTTGCTGTCATCGTCTGTCTCCGGGTACTACACCCCGCCCCCAGAAGTAAAACACATGTTAAGTGAATTGAAGACTATAAATTGCCCGTAGGTATAATGTGAGTTGTCTGTTTCTGTATGTCAGGCCTGTGATTGAAGGCTGATCAGTCCCAGGCCCTGCCTCCCACTCTATGCCAGCTGGGATGGACTCCAACAGTACAAGGTAAGCCTTAGATTTGATGGACCGATGGATGATGAAGTGCATACTGTTACTTAAATTGCCTGTCCTATGACCCTGAACAGGATAAGTAGTATAAAATGGAGAAATGGATGTTTTGACATGTTGCCTTGACTTCCTGATTTTTTTCTTGTTACCTGGCTACAGGGTTTCATCTTCATCTCGAGTGCACAGATTGTGTTTATGTATGCAGCATCAGGGAATCTGGACAGTATTTTAAGGGTTTGTCTCAAATTATCCAACTTTATTTTTAACTTCTACAATATGGTGGGACCCACTTGCCCTGATGGACTGCAATTTAAATCATAAAAGCTATACGTTAGGGGAGGTGAGGAATGCTTAGCCTTGGTCAGTTGGTTGGCTTTATTTTTATTTTCATATATGTATAGATTTTTCATGTATTTATGAAATGTCTGGATAAATTCCATGCTTAAGATACACTTGAGCTAATTCATCTATTATTTCATGAAACATAAAATATTGTTTTTTATTCACTCAAATACAGTACCACAGCAAACAAGCCAATACTGTATAATTAAAAATGCATGTATTACTTTTTTAAAAATGAAAATAACCTTTAGTTTCCCGTAGATTAAAGTGGTATTCAATTGTTCTAGGTTAAATTATATTATTAGATGCATTCCCCCCACACTTTGATGCCCTGAGATTGAAATTTGGAAATGTAGGTGTCTGACATTCAGGACTCCAGTGCACTGATAATGAACATCAGAGACTTTGATTTTGCTCTTTTCTCTCATATACAGTCAGCTTCACACGATAGGTAGAAATAAATTCTGCAACTACTAAACGACAATATAATGGGGATCTCATACGTGATTTAATTGGAAAACAATTTTGTATGTTTGCTATTTATGACTGTATTATTTTCTTTTGTATACAGCATTCTGTCACAGCCACTATTATTGTTAGAGTTGATTTACATAGAGTATTACCTGATTTTATGATTATTATTTTTGTTTTTATTATGAATTTGTTAGCAACATACAAAAGAGGGACAGAGGCCAAAGAGGGAATCGTATATTGGATCCATGATCTACTCAATTGATCATTAAATATTGATCCCCATGCTCTTCTGGGACTGTTTTACTTGGATTGTTTAACTTCTTTTAAATCCTTGCTTTTCTGTATTTATTTTAGTGATTTTAAACATAAACATACTTTTTTTTTTTTCTTTTTTAACAATTTAATGTCCTTTGTCTAAAGTCCTTGTTCTATTAAGGCTTAATCTGAAAGTGATGAGTAAGTACAGCGCTAAGAGCTGGATAAGAATGAGAAAGAGGAGTCGGAGGATAAAGCAGAGACAGTAGCCAGTACGACAGAAGTGGATGTTGAGTAGAGGGAATGAGAGAGTGGGAAGATAAGACACCAGAGTACCGTTGAGTCCATTAGTTGTCGTGCAGCAAGATTCATCGTGGCAGGAGATACGGACACCGGCTACAAGGCACCACTATCAGCCTATCTGTGTCCGACTCTGCCTCTACAACTCTCTTTACCTTGAACGCTCCAGACACGCTTTCTCGAGCTTCCTATTCACCTCCTAATTTCTTCTGCACCTCTTCATCACTGTCTCTCTCACACATGTTTATATCTCTTTTTGCTGAGGCTGCATGTCTGTAACAAATCAGTAGTTTTCTCCTTCCGCTGAAAGACTCTTTCTCTATTCTCTTTTGCAATGATACCAACAAGCGTCGATGGGAATCCAGAAATGCTGACGCTTGGCTAGTCTTGAGGAAAAACAAAGCAAAAGCACTGACTTTCCATTTTGTTTTATTGATCTCAAACAACATATGAACCTATTATCTTCATTTCTACAGGGGCCCCGTTTGTCTTTTAGAAACACAAGCCCGAGTTCTTATTGTCCTGGCTATTACCCCCTTCCTAAAATAAGGTAAAATTGAAGGTGGATGAACATTAACGGGAGAGTCTGGATTGGTGATAGCGGCCACCTGCTCTCCACATGCGCCTCATTATCTCCCAGATGCTCCTGATTCCTCTCAGACACTAAAAACAAGAAGGTTATGTTAACTGGTTAACTGAAGTGAATTCCAGCCGTAGTTTGGTTGTATGATTGTATTGCCAACCTTTCCATCCTCCGATAGAAATCATGTGCTTTTCTCAGTGAATAACATTAAACAATCGACACGACTGACACAAATACCTAGCTGGAATGAACTGAGGGGCAAATTTCATGTATGTATACGAATTTGGTTCGTTTACCGTATGAATATTTGGTATATATTGTACAGTAAATGTAAGTGCATTTTGTTTGGTTGTTTGTATGTATGTATGTATGTATGTATGTATGTATATGTATGTATAGTATGTATGAATAATGTATGTTTGCTCATATATACGGCACACTATATAACACCCGTATAGAAAATGAGTCTAATTTCATTCAACTTCAGTTTCAACATCGAACGAGTGCTCCTAATAAGGCACACACTCAATTTTAGAAGATATATGGTAATTTTAAGTTGCCTTATAGTTAAAAAAAATATAATAGTTTGATTACAAATGATTGAAACATGTATGCTGACGTTTCTATACTTTTTAGAGAATGAAGGGTAAATCTTAGCCAAACTTTAGTTAAGTTCATGTGTTGATAATCGATGGTCACGTAGCATAGTTTCCAAATTGATTGTTACATGTTTTGGAAAACAAGAAAAGCACAACTCTTAGAACACATGCATGAATTTTATTCTCTTCTTCCTTTTGATTACTTGTTCTCACTTCTGGTAAAGCTGTTTGTAACAGTGTCCCACACGTTTAAATCTTGTCTTTTGGGAAAAAAAAAAAATCTGTGATTTAAAACTTTATTAATTTATTTTTATTATTGATAGTTTTGAATCAGGCAATTATGCTATGTGGATGACAATATGCCTACATTATAAATTTGCCACCTTTACTAATTGAGAACAGTATAATAACACAGCTGTGAAGTAAATCATCTTTATAATGATCCTGTTTAATTGAAAGAGGAGGTGTTGATGTATTCTAATTGTCCTTCTCTACGATACATTTATTTTGGTGCATAGTTCATGGTAAATTATTTGTATAATCTACTGCATCACCACCAGTCTGACTAGAACTGTTTCAGGATGCTTTGGTTTACTAGTGTGTTTGTCTTTACACCCCAGGGGCTTTATTCCACTTCACCTAACATATATACAGGGTGACTGAACCGTCATATGAAATTACGGAAAGTACTCATGATGCAATGGGGTAGTAAAACAAAACATGTGTACTGGTGCATTGCCATACTGAATGTTCCACATTCACAAAATGTAAATATTGATATGTTATGTGAAGATAAAATTATGTGAGTAAAGACACGTTTTTCAAATGTATCACTGCTGTTAATATATTTGCACACATTGGTGCAAATGTGTGGGCCCCGCATCGTATGTTATTTTCAGAGCATTATAATTCAGTTCAAAGAGTTGAGAATAGTTTGAGAGATAATGGACACTGTAACTAAAGTATGCTTAAATTGTGTAGGACAATTCCTTCAGCGAACTGCTCCTTGTCTGCTTGGACCACTGCACAAGCAACATCTGAAAAGAAGACATAAAATTGGCCCCGTTTCTAAAATGAGTCTGTCAACTCATATTTGGCCTCATTCACACTCTGTATGGCCACTTTTATGCAATAGATGTTGTAACTCAGTGAATTAAAAATAAATGAAACACTAATAAAGAAAAATGTAGAGGCCTGGGAGAATCATTAGATATACGCAGACAAAATCTGACAAAAACTAGCTCTAATTTTTATGGTACATTTGCTGAAATAAGATAATACACAGCCTAGAATCATATTTTAAAATCATTGTTGATTCAGCTGATGCATTTTATAAATAAGCATATCCTAAACACTCACACACATGCAAAAATGAGAAGGATAGTGAAAGGGGATGAAAGGATTTGACAAAATACTTTTCTTTCCATCAAAGATGAAATAAAATCAGCAGCATTCGTTTACTAAAAAAATAGATAAAAAAAACTAATACACTGACAGAAGATGACAGTACAGGGAAGATGATATTTTCTGAGGCTATCTTTCATCATCTTGGCATATGCATTTAGTATAAAACGCTTTCAGAAACCGTTAACAGAATCTCATGATCAGAATCCAAACAAGCAGTTCTCCAAAGTGGTTGTCAGATCCCACCGCGTCATCCTTGCTAGCAATATGACTCTGCATCTCAACCCCAAGTTGAAAAGTTTTGATGCAAAACACTGCAGCCTGGCCCGAATTGGACACCGATTCATAGTCATGCTGTCTCATTATGTAACCGCAGGAATATTAATGCATGTGGGGTGTGAGGTAAATGTCAAGTCAGACACTGCTTTGCTGAATTTTGCAAAAGGGTGGCTAAAGAAAGTGCACAGTCCAGTACTGTATGTAAATTTGGTATACAGCTAGACAGCAGGATATATAGGTGGAGTTGATGGATGAAGAACAAGGCCTGGATGAACACACATCACGATTTAAGCTTCTTAGTTGAAATGTGTAATTAGTATGCATGAGGTCTATTCTTTCTGGTATATGTGAAGTGCTTGGGGCAATCCAATGTGGCTGACAATCAGCCTAACGCAGCCTCACTCTCCTCTCATCTTCTTATATCCAATCAATAGTTGGCCTTCAAAAGTCTGATATTCTGTTTATCTTCCATCGGCCTCTTCAGTGTCAGCTTCTTGCGACATCATGTACATGAACACAGTAGTTGAGATGGATACTCCAAAAAAAAAAACATTCCCTTGTTGAAAGGAAGAATAAACATGTTTACTGGGACTTATTATGACGGGGGAAACTTAAGAGTTTATATTTAGATTGACGTTGAAGCGCTCAAGCTCTTCAAATTCAAAAGCACAGGCCAAAACAAGTATGTACACTATCTATCTATCTATCTATCTATCTATCTATCTATCTATCTATCTATCTATCTATCTATCTATCTATCTATCTATCTATCTATCTATCTATCTATCTATCTATCTATCTATCTATCTATCTATCTATGTATCAACATACAACATCAGGAAAATCTAAGATAGTAGAAAGTTCGTAGAATAAGAACAACGCCCCATTAACATCCAGCATGAATGTTCTGTATAAGTTCATCAAACCACAGTCATTCCCATACAATTAAGCTAAAGTGTACTTATAGCTATGGCCTCTCCCAACTGTGGAAAATGCACGAGCTTTTGTTTTGTAATTTTATAGCACATCCACTCAGAAAGTTGTATCTTCTGTGAAATGATGACGGTGACAAACACTTGCCGGTTGTCTGGCCTTGTGCTCCCCAACGCACATTTTTCCCACTCTGACATGACATGTTGCACAGTAAAAATATGTTAGTTAATAAATGAAACAGTTTTTTATTTGGCCAAATTTATGTAAAATCGTATCTACTGCATTGCAAAATGAAAAAGCAAAAACTGTCATGGCTTCTGGGATAATGTGGACCCAATTTTATTCCTGGATCTGTGGTTCAGCAGGTGGTGTAAAGGTACATGGGCGTTCCGCCACACTGTCACCATACCATTCCCATTTTAATCTGCTCAAGTGGGCTGGTGCTCATGGCTCAGAATAAACGAGGATTCATTAGAAATCCATCAGTGAAGGAAACTAACCATTTTTGGGTGTTTAGCATGAGAAATTAACATTGTAACATGTTCAAAAACTTCCAAAATGGTTGAATTTACATAATAATGCGCCTTAAATAGAGTGTAGGAGATGCATCAATACACGTTGAATGCCTGAAAAATTTGGCTGAAATTCCATTGAGTGTATATGAGTGTATGAGGAATCAGGTGTTTAGCCACTGGACAAAGCTGTCATTGTCAAACAAGCAGAGGCTTACGTAGCATAAACAAACAAGGTCACAAGCAAATAAAACAAAACAAGTGTCTAAAAATACAAACAATTACAACATGAGACTGTCTCTCCAGGCACCATCTAACGCAGAGGATAACACAAACAGTGTGCGGAAATCAGAACACGTGCAAACAAGCCTCCTGTGCGGTGAGGCGTTAACTATTTCAGCAGATTTACGAGATTGCTCTGCAGGCGTATTGTGAAGAGAACTTTAAGGTACAAAATTATGCAGCCTAAAACAAAGCAGCTGCTCACATTTGGACAAACAATTCCAGACATAAGGTGGACCTGAAGCAGCTCAGTATAGGAAAAAACAAACAACACAAAAAATCCTTTAAAATTATAGATAAATCCATTCATCTATTTTCTCAGGTGTCCTCATTATGATCACTGGGAAGGTGGAGCCTATCCCAGCTGACAGTAAGAAGACATTGGGAAGAGACGGCGTAAACCCCTCCCTCAACAAACTGCAAGGCACATACAAATAATGTACATGAAAACCCACACATTTAAGTGGCACATTGGTTAGCACGGTCATTACAATTGTTTTTCAAGAAATCAGTCTTCCCTTGTGAAAAATGGGAAGGAAAAGCTGGCTGATGCGGAGAAAGACTGCGTTTGTTCCTGAATGTTTTTAATTACAGATGTGTTTCTCTTCATCATTTAATCTTCTTCATCAGTGAAGTTATGCCGGTCCAACACAAAGCCAGCTTTGGTGTTAAATGATATTATTCTATTTATAGAATCTCCTGTGTGAAAACTTGTTCTCATTTGTCTCTGTCTAGATTTATCTCTGTCCAATGATGTTTTTTTTTTTTTTCTTTTCTCAGGACCCGTGAGACTAATTAGCAGATGGCGGTGGATGTAGAGAAAATTTGGGAGGCATAACAAGAGGAATGGAGGAAGCATTCTTTTTACACAGTTTAGATGCATTACATTACATACATAAACTAAAAATTGATGACTGAAAAATGCCATTTCGGGAACTTTGCCCTGTTTTTCTTGACAGCTTAAAGTTTTAAAAGGGAAAATGATCCATACCTTAGAAATGTTAAATGGAATAATGTTTTGCTAGTAAAGTAATTAGGTTATAAGAAATAGCTCAGACTGGATGTGTTTGCGCTTTGGATACACTGTACCCAATTGGTCAATATTCACCATTATTTAGAGGTTCACATTGACTGTAGTCAATTAATTCGAAGCCCCTAAAGGGACATGAATGATTTTTTTTTTTTTTTTGCAAGATCTTGCAATACTTTTGCAAGATCCTGCAATACTTTCAGGAAATCTTGAAAAAAGTATTTCAAGATCTCACAAAGGTATTGCAGATCTCGCATGAGTAATCTTATTTCCTACATCAGTGAACCAGAATTAAAACACAACGATGGAGCGGCCGGTGCTTAAACATAATTCGTTGGAGAAGTTTATTGATCCTTATTTTTGTATTGGCTTAACATATAATGATGACAAATCCGTTCTTGCATGGTGCTCATGTCCATGCTCATGATCGACAGATATTTACCATTTTAAGTGACATCGGTGATCGGCTATTATGGCGATATAAAGCTAATTTGCCTAACGATCAATGATGTCATTTATTGGTTCATTGGAAACAATAAACCTTTTACTTACACTAGAATTTAGGGCTTGTTTGCACCAGTTCTTTATTTGCATTACTCAGTTGTTGATGTATTTTAATTACAATACAGTAATTACATAAGTTGTTACCTCCAATATTTCTTTAGTTTTTGTTTTACATGACTGAATTTTCACTACATGTATGACAGTTCTTAAATGATGTTTCAAAGTCATGTGTTTTTACCAGTGCATGGCAAATATTGAGATACTATGGCAAAAAAAGCTGTATTTCTATAAATATCTCATAAATGCTCTACAAAGAGTTTATAAGAAGTAAACAAGTAATTTAAATACACGATTGCACATATTGCTTTTTATGATGTTCGGTTTTAATCTTGCAGATCGATGACCACGATCAGCCCCAAAAATAGTGATTGCGTGACGCCTCATGATCACGGTCAGATTTCATTCATCCTTGATAAAATGGCAGAGGAAGAAAGTAATAACTTGCTTGAAAGCTTTATTTATTTTTTTTATAACTGAACAAATCGTGTAATAAACATGAGTTTGTTGTGTCTCGTGTTATTGCAACCATTTATACCCTATTATTCCAGCTATTCACGTCCCACTTAAAGGCTGAAGACATGCCGGGAGGTTTCCTCAAGAAGTCCTTAAAATAGTGATTTATGCAACTTCCTTACTGCAACAAAAGTGACACCAGCAGTGATACTTCAGCTGCCACTCACAGTCAGCCGGAATCCTGACCGTACATTAAAAAATATTTGGCAAGAGGAAGCCTTTAACTGCTAAATTGCTTGGATTAAGAATTGTGTGTGAGTTGTGATTCAGACAAAGAAGATGTGACTTTGAAGGAAGGGCAAAGAAGACATTCTCTTCTTGTGTTATCGAAAATGCTGCGGAACAACAATATATTTGGCCTTCCTGGTAGCGTGTGCGTACCAGATACTGACACAAAGGGGAATATACCAAGAGATCGCATGAAGATGGCAAGACTCTCCAAGGGCACGCTGGAAGAGGTGTGATGGACGCCGCCTGAAAGTGTGTGTCTGTGTATGTGCAAGTGTGTAAATCTTTGCCAGTGACAGAATCAGCACATAGGCTTTATGACCCTGCTCCATGCTGGCCTTCTCCATCATTACACTCTCTCCCTCTTTTTGTACAGTGAGGGACGCCCACCCCCCCAACAACCACACACACACACACACACACACACACACACACACACACGCACACTTACACATTCATAGCACATTCTCCTGAATGAGGCAGTTCATGGGATATAATAATAACGAAACATGACAGTAAAACATGGTGTTAAACATAGTGAAAAGGCAGCTAGGGCTTAAAACATATGAACCAAAAAAATAAATAAACACCTCACAATACCAAATAATATATATGTATATGAATGCCAGGGTACATTTTTATTTTAAAAGTATCCCAGGGAGTATGTCACAATAACGGTGACTTGAATTTCGGATCCAATAATTGTTCTTCCCTCCCGGAGGAGTCGTGATTCCTGATACAAACAACATAACAATTGTCATGTACGTGTGGATTTTGTGGGTTTTTTGATATTGTGTGGGCTATCTGAGTTTTTTGTTTTTTTTCTTTGTTCATGTTTCACTTCTCCTTGACAGTCTCTCGTCAGTGTCATTGTGTCCACCTGTCCTTGTCAATCTGCCCCTGTATGTTGACCAATCAGCTCCCTCCGACAATTGTTTCCTGTCCAGCTGTCTTGTGTTGTCTCGTTAGTTGTTGGTTTCAGGGTATTGTCATCTCGGCACTCAGCCGGTTGAAGTTTTGCTGGTCTCTGGTTAGTTTTGTTCTTGTTTTCTCCCGAGTCCGTTGGCCCTAGTTTATTTTTGTAATAAGCTTTTTCTCAGTTCATTGATTTTTGAGGTTTTGGTAGTTACTTTGTGTTCTGTCCACTACCTTGGTTTTTGGTCTTTTTTCCTCATTAAACTATTGTTTTTTTTGGAGTTAGCCATGCTTCCGGCTTCCTGCATTTAAAGACTCAATGACACATGCTGCCAAGATATATATGAAGAAAGGTTGCGTAGGGGAGTCAATTACTTGATCATTTGATGGAATAATCACACAGACAGTTTGAGTACATGTAGATAATTTCCATTTCATTCAGAGGCTCTTAAGTGGCTAGACAAATTGACTTGATTTTAAATTCAAATATAAAATTCATTTATAATACTCTGATTTCTCTGGCTACCTGAAGACTAAAACAAATCACTTCTTTCAATTGTCCTGCCATAAACTTGTACCATTTTTGAGGTCATTCTTTCCATTTAATCAATCGAATGTCTAAAATGATATTGTGAAACGGCTGTGAAATAAAGTGCGTTTGCATAAACGCTTCTATTTCAAACATACTCTAAATAGCTCACTTGGTCTTATCAGTGATGATTCGGAACTCATTGTCTTATTCTTCATATTAGATCAATCACTCTGCTCATTAAGTGCGTAATTACGTAAGCGTAGGACAGTATACTATTATCTCAGTATTTAGCATTACCCACACCTCTTCACCATAGTTTATCATTGCCCATGCGCCATTCACATTTCTACCTCCATGGCCATCATTCACTCTACTTGCATTTCTTTCTGACATCCTAATTGAGTCTTATGTTGTCAGCCCCGCAGCTCTGCTCAAAGCACCCTTTCACAGCTCGGACCAAAGAGTGGGAGCGAGTATGCCGTGTGAATGATGTGTGTGATGTATGTCCAGCAGTCACTCACGTCCAAATTTCTCTGTGGACTGCTCGTATGTCAACCTGTGAGCACTACACAATAAATGGAATGAGGGCAATAAACTGACGGACAAAGTTGGCATGTAATAGAAAAGTAGTTTGAGATAAGAAAATTAATATATTAATCCGAGACTTCTGTCCTCACGCAAGCTATTCTCTTTAAAAAAAATACCATTCCTTTATCATTCTAATTGTTTTTCCCCTTTGATAATTAAACTCATTGGAAAATGTGTGCACGCTTTACATTAACCAAGGCCCTCATTTGTAGATACAAATATCTCACCCTCTCAGATGTACAGTACTGTATTTTGTCAAATGGCTTCTCGTTTTTTGATGGTGTAGAACAGATTCTAGCAATTGAAAATGAATGTTTAACAAAAGGCACGCAACTTGAACCGCTGATAGAAAAGTGAAATGGTCAGCAACACGCAGCCGTTTTATCCTTCTGGCGTGATGTTGCCGTGTACCAATAGTATTTTCTTTGACATGTGCCTGGTGGTGAAACATTAATTATTGGCGCAGATAATTTAACAATAATCTAATGCAAAATTACCAGACTTTCCAGCCTATGTGTGGTGGATGTCATCGTATTCTCATCATAATTATAAAAACTGTGTGCATCAAATGCTCTGAATTATTCTAGAAATCATTTTGTCAAATGCATTATAATGTTCCTTTTTTTTCCCTTCTTATTATTAGCACCTTTTTGACTGCGGCACAGCTATGAAAAGGGTGGGCATTGACACATGGAGTGCCCACTTCACAGATCTGTGATCTTCCTGGCCAATTTCTTGCCAGTGAAGTTCTGCTTGATGTTACTCTCAAGCAGATTTTGTACTTTTCAACTCCGGCAAATCTTGTTTTTACTCCCGCCATGTCAAGGATTGTGCACCTCTCTTTTAAAAGAAATGAGAGGCGTCGCTTTGATTTGCTGCGAATCAAGTCGGCTGCATTGCGTCCGCAACAAAACATCGACTTTTAACTGTGGCAAGCTGCGTGTGTCTGCAATGATACCCAAAACCCACTCTAGCCCATGGCGACAAAGATTAGACTGAAGTTTGACAATTTCAATATTTATTTAATAACCAGGATCCTAGAAGAATCCCAGACAAACACAAGAGCCTGGCATTTCAAAATGCAGTTCACAAACTGAATATCCTTGAAGCTCAAATAAGTCAGGCAAAACAGGACAATACAATTTTTGGCAATGGCAGAAAAGATAAGGCACATTTCATATGGGCATAAAGGCATACTGAGCTCTGCTGCTCATCCACTGAATGCATCCTTACAAATGTGGCATCATTTCGAAAGGGGGCATCTAAAGTGCTTTATAACTTATTGCCATGAAGCATTGTTCCAATTAAGAAATATAGTAATTGACCAAACCCATACGTCCTCACTGTTTGTGACGTGAGGGGCAGAATTTGGACGCAGGAGTCAGAACGAAAGTGAATAATTAAAGGGATTTTACACAAATATACAACATTAACAATAGGGAGTAGGGGAAACGGAAAGCCATGCTGAAAGCAGAAGTCACAACAATAAAAGTGTCAAACTAACTGAATAATCGGCAAGGAATTATCACTGTTAAACAACAATTGTAATAATCAAGCAATATTTGAGAGCAATTGTTTAACATGTTTAAATGTCTAAACCTTCTTATTTCAGCTGTAATTATGCTTTGATTTCTGTAGTGTGCTGTAGTCTTTCTGTGGTATTTGATAAAAACAGGCTATCTTTTGTGTTTCATTGAAATCAAACATTGCAAACATCCTGAGAAGTAACACAATCTTTTTCGAAAGGTTTGGTGAGTACAATATCAATTATTGCTTCAATGTTGTTCGGTTGTGAATTTTTTGACTAAAAAGCACTAAACAAGATGTAATTGGTTAACAAATAGTTATTGAGGAAAATTGGTTTTGCAATACACTTTAAAGCAGAATGGAATGTTATGCAATTATTCAGTTGATTGATTAAATAATCAAAAGAATAATCAATTCTAAAAATATTCGATAGTAACAGGATTAAACAACTTAGATCAGGAATGTACGCTTGCCGTTCTGAAAACGTCTCAAAACATGTTAAAATACAATGACACATCAGGCCATGCCCAGTCCTATATACAAAATAAAAGCCTGCAATTATCAGCATCAAGAAACTACCTAAAGCGTCACAACCAGTTTCAACAATGTTTATGTAACTTCAAGATCATACACACTATTGTGTTGCAGCTTTTATCCCGAATGCCATACAGGTATACCAAGAGTCAAGTGGCATTGAAGTGATTATTAAAATCAAGACCGACTACTTGAAACATATGCTACACAAATAACACTCGTCAATAACTTTAAACATGAATGTAATTTCTATCACGTAGTCAATCCTTCTTGGAATACAACAAGAACTGGTTTTGAATATGCATCGATTTACCCATACGGTATATCAGCAGCACCTGTGGTGATCTGCTTCCCAGAAAAACACTTCATTGTCTTTCTCAAGGACACTGGAGACTTTCTGATATTGACTTCTTGACAGTTTGACTTAAGGCATTCTTCTAGATCTCACACTGTGACAGTAAATAGTAGGAAAGTCTGAGGTAGAAGTGCAAACACATTGTTTAGACACACATGCTGATGAACGGCGCTGCTGATTTGTGTTCTTTTCAATTGGGTGTATAGTGTGTATCTGCAGTACACACAAGCGTACAGAAGGTTATGGCTAGATGCATCCACCTTATTTTAAACATCAACAATTATAAACATAACTGATATATACTTGGGAGCACGGAAGAATATACACAGTCTTATCACACAGCAAGCATGCGTAAAAACCAATGTGTTGATGCATTACACCGAGCATTACTTTCTCCTCATTGAAGGTTGCAAGCATGGCTGGGAAGTCAATGATTGCCCCCAAAAGCCATTATCTAGTGTATTAAGCTCACTATTTGCTTTATGCAATCGTTTCTGGAAATTGTTATGCAATTGCTTCTGTTTCGGAAAGAAAGACTCCAGAAGTTCAAGAAATTCAATAATGTGTATGCCTCCTAATGGAGATGATTTCGCCTTCTAGTGGAGATGATTAATTATTGCAGTCTACTGCCACCTTACACGATGTACAGCATATGAGATGATATATGCAGCGATGTACAGCATATGAGATGATATATGCAGATTAGGCATTGTGCTGTGGGTTTAGTGTTTATTGTTATACGCTTGTCTCCCTTATTAGCAATAATTGAGTAAATTGAAATGAAGACTGAAAAGTTTAGCTTTTGGTTTGAAACAACGGCGGTTTGTTGTTTTCTTTAGCAAGATGTTTTTCTTTGTTTTGGGGGGGGGGGGGGGGGGGGGGGTAGAATTAGTGACACTAGTGATGAAGGAAGTGCCGGTAATAATTGGCTGATGGACCGACTATTACAATTTGGGTAAATTTACAAAAAAGACGAACCAATGACGGAAGTGTGTCGACGTACAAACGGGACTGTATAAGTAAAATGCCCATTGGGCAATAGTAGTGGTCTTTTCTACATTTACAGAACTCAGTGACAGTGAATCATTTCAAATAAGCAGCTTCAAAAAAACACAATTTCTTAACTTATACAGTGCCTGGGTCCACCGCAGCAGCTGAATTTTTCTTAGTCTCGTTTACAGCAAATTAAAATGGTTTGTTAGTGTAGTTAGTAAAATCCCAGCAGTTTCCTGACTTAAAACGCTCACTAATTCTGCCTAACACGCTGTTAGCGGTGCAAACACACGCACAACCATGCACATGAACACATACTTTGGTTCTTAGCAACAACAAACAGATGCCTTATTCCCAGCATGCAGCACTGACCTGCGCCTGCTGTCACTGTGCAGCAACGACACATTAATTAGTCTGCTGTTTCAATGGCTTGTTAAGGGACAAATTAGATGAGATGCTTGTATAAGGTTGAGGGTGAGGCTGATTTATCGCGCCTATCACATATTGGGGGCTCTGAAGATGTGCACACAAAATCCCGAAGTCCAAACAAGCCATGGTGATTAAACATTCCGGTCCAGCATAGTTGACGCTCACCATGGCTGATGTGTTCTTTCGGTTGCAGACCAGAGCAGGTGCCTCAGGTGTGCATCTACATTACGATTCAGCTCAGCTAGGCCAATTGTTTGATAATATTTAAGCAGGCAGTGCTCGGCAATGACAACACTGAACTGCAAAACCATTCACAGTAAAAATAACTTTCCCTGCATAATTGTATTTTATTAAAATAATTTCTGATACATCTTTTTGAAAATGACATATACTTTCTGCTTATGATAGCATTAATAACTGTTTTGCTTCTCAATGATTTGGAAGTCGAAGTGTGGAGCGTAAACACTTAACTTTGAAAACTTTTCAATCATAATTTTCTCATTTAAAATCAATGGGACGAGACAAACGCAACCACAATTGTCTTTTGTCATTAAGCCATCACTTAAGTTAATATCAGACTGCAATTTAAAATATCTCTGTCCTGTTTTTCTTTATGCAGCAATCTCGTTTTGACTATTTGAATGAGAGTCCACGGTGCCACTGCAATATGTACTTCATATTATCGATCATTCAATTAACCAACAATCCAATTTCAGAAAAAAAGTTCATATTTTAAGTTAATTTGTCTCTAATCAAGTGGTAATTAGTTCTCATATAAAATGAGAAGCTTTAAAAACACGTTTTGCTACTTGCCGTGGACTCCAAAACGATATTGCATGTACTCTTTTATGAGATAAAAAAAAAATCACGACAGCAAACTTTGCATGATCCAATCAGGGAAATAGGTGAACCGTGATTGGTCATTACCTGAGCCCTGACCACTGATATCAATTTCAGCCAACAGCAAGTGCACTGGCTAAATTGGTAAAGTATTCCTTTAAATGAATGTTTTTTTTAAGGGTATATGATATCTATCCACCAGTAGTATGCAGTCACTCTTCTCTGGTGGACAATCTGTATTGACCTACATTTATAACTAAACTGAAATGGCATTTTTTTTAAATTAGTCTCGTTTTTTTATCAATTCTCCTAAGTTGCCAAGTTTCCAGTGGCATGCATGTTAGATATTTTTTGCCCATCCTCATAAATGTCAGCGTTTATATGTTGTCAGGTCGATGATGACATCGAAATCTCTCTCTGCAATGCCACACATTTCTACATATTACTACATAAAAATGTGACGTTATAGTGGTGCTATGAGTTGGATTAGGTCACTTAAGGTCACTTAAGCGGCCACTGAAGGCCCATTTCTGAAATGCAACGCCCGCCACTGCTACATTATTGACTCTCTCATGTGCAGAAGCTCAATTGTCTAAAATGTGAATAATTTGTATCTGAATGTGTTTAATTACAACGGCAACGAAGTGTGGTGATAAACAGCGTTGAAAAAGTTAAGAACCTCAGAAGAAAAGACTTTGTCGCAAGGACAGGAAGTGATGGGAAAGAGACACAGGAAATTAAAAGAATACCATAAAGGACCCAGAAGGTTTTGGTGGAATTAAAAGGACAAAGAGGATCAACTGAACAAAGTCAACATGATAGGGGATGGGACAAGAGAATTAGAAGAGAAAAACAAAACAGAACCATGAGGGTGAGGGGAAAAATAGCCCCACTCCAGTACTGTCACAACAGCACACATGACAATGTGTATGTGACAGCCATGTGATCTAAGGTCTTACGTGTCACGAGACTGCTTTTGCTGCCATAGCAAGCCATTCATCACCTCAACATCTGGTGCCCTCAGAGCAACTCTCTCTTACACACACACTTTCATCTTTGGTATGTCCTCTATCGTCCAGGTCGCTCAAGTGATCTTTTTTGTCTCTTACCTACTTGTACCTCTTCTTGAATTCTTAACGTGTTTTTCTTACCAATCATCTATCTTTATCATTTTCCCCCATGACGTAACAAGAAAACAATTCTAAATGCATCAACGCTATTGAAGAATGTAATCTTTTCGTATGTATGTCAGTGATGTCATATTGCCAGTTGGATGTTTTGTGACACCACCACAGGATGCCACTGTGTGGAAGCGTGGAAGGCGTAATGGCATGCTTTGAAACTAAAATGGGAGTGGCAGTAACAAACGAGATATTTCAGCTGCACTATATAGTAAGAGAAAGCAAATAATGTAATAAAAATGCTGGTGTCAGGCTAAAACTGTTTAAACACATTTGATTCTTTTTTTTTTTTATTATTTTGTTTTTAAACAAATCTGTCATATTGGTCAAACTCAATGTGGGTCCATTATTTAAAAACATATTGATCAATCTCAAATGTAAATGATAATGAAATGCTAATGACTCAACAAACAAGACCATTTATTGGTTTGGTATTGGAGATTTGATGTTTCCAACTAAAACCAGTGACATTAAATGCATGCTGTCAATCAAATACTAAAGTTAATCAGTAAATGTAGAGTGAGAAGTTTTACTTTATTTTAAAGTACTTTATGTATATTCAGGCTCCCATGACTGGTAAGAATATTGAAATATTAACTACACTACAGTAGGCTTTATATTACTAGAGGTTTTATGATAGCCAATGTTTTAGGTGGGAAGGAATGAATTTCTCTTTATTTACTGATTTATTTTTACTGTTCTATTTGAAAAACTTGGAAATCAACCAGGACTCTTTTTGACTTTGGTCCACTGTAGTTATCAAGTGGCTCTCACGCTAGTGAGTTTTGAGTGCCAACTCTCCCACTTGAATAGAATGTTTTGATCAAAAAGTTGAGATACACTCAGAGACAGTCTTCTTTATATTTTATTTTGATTTGAGTTGTCACTTCAACCAGGTATTTTAAATATATATATTCCGTATATATAATATCATGTGATTTTTTTTTTTTTTTTAATTTCACACCAAAACCCATTAAACGACAGAAGGCTTACTGGCTCATTTTGCTGCATTTGTTCTTTTGTGAACCCAAGTCCTTAAACTTGCATTTGCTCGGACAGTGTGTATCCAAACCACCGCTGCCTACAAATCACCTTCATCTTCAGCACCAAGCCACACCCTGTGCCTGCAGCACTCAACCAGAGAGGGTGCTGCTTTTCAATCTCAACAGTAGTTGTTAGCCAAAGCATAAAATTGCACCGCAAGCCAAGGAAAAGTGCAAAGTTTCTGACCTTTGTCAAGGAGATGTTGAGCCTGCACGGTGTACCAAGTAAAAGTTTCATGAGTTTTCATTGCAACACACACTGGAAAGAAACGTGAAATGACTAAGGCCTCTTGTGGAAAGTTGCCTGCAAGAGACTGTAGCTGAAGCCTAATATTAAGCACACAGCTTGACTCCCCAAGGAAAATGTGAAAAATGGTAATCTTTAGCTGCTGTGTACTGGGAAGAACCGCTGGAACACTAGAGTCAATAGTAATTGAGCTAATTATAGAGGACATGCTGCTGAGAGCCGTTTACCTCTAATAGCTTAACCAATGTTGAACATACAGAAAAACAAAGAGTAGATTATGAACAGAATAAAATGCCTTTATTGTCATTGCTTAGCAGGTATATACATATATCTAATATTATTGTGAACTTATAAAACTATAATATAAACTTCTAAAAACCGTTACCATACCTAACAAACCTTACAAACCACTGTATTTTTCTTTTCAAAATACAAAAAAAACCTTACACCTTAATTCTTCAAACACAAACATAAAGAATACATTTACTCTTAATATACGTACCTTTGCAGCTTTATAATTTGGAAATATGTTTTTCACAAGCAATGTGAAGTGATCAGCCACTGTTGGAGGTACAATGCGGAATTCTTTTTTCGCAGCAAAATGATCCGTTTATTTATAGGTCTTTATTTTTGGCATAGTTCGTGTTGAAATGCAACGAAAAAAATAAATGGAGGCGAGTGTGAGACAAATTTGTTTTAATTTACCATTTTTGATAATCGGTGCTAACCGGATGGTGCCATAATTTGCAAATTTGCATTTTCCAGACAGATTTTCTCTTAGATTTTAAAATGCAAAAAAAGCATCCATATGGCAAAACCATACAGGTTGACAGGTATGAAATTACAAGACTACTACGGTTGATTATGTGGTTAATCCAATAAACTCAAGCTTTTGGACAGGTAAAATATTACTGGGTGTATCACTTTAGATTTTCTTGTTTCTTAGTGACTGTCTAATGCATAAAAAGCAGTAGTCTCTTTCAAATATTTACAATATCCATCCCACTTACTTTTAGCGGTAACAGTTTGAACAATTTTTGAAAAGAGTTATTTCATAGAAATAGCCCCACTGATGTCTTTCTTTTGGCATTGTGTGTAATCACTTATAAACCCAAAGTGCCCAAAGTGGAGGCCTTTATCTCTGTTTGTGTCCGTGTGTGTTTAAATCAACCAAAGCATTTCAATTTAATTCAAAATAACATTTTTTTTTTCCATTTATGAGATTACATTCCTGTATTCACATAAATCCAACTGCCCCAGAAGGTTATCATTTGCCAAAGGGGTATGGAAAACAGCTAGTTCCTGTTTACACTCCAACTAAATTGTGTTTTATATTTAAGTTATTAACTTACACAACAGACCAATTTATAGCCCTATTGTGTTTGAGGCATAAATATTATACAATGATATATTCAGATCATCGTTCTGTTTACAGGCTTAATCGTTTAAAGACGTTTTTCGAGGCCATTAAGGATGCAACAGCCCAAAAAGACCTCTGCATTCCTCAGGGCTGTTTATAGACTCAGTGTTTATTCTTTTTTTTTTCTTCTTCTTGCTTGTTTATTAATTATTTATTTGTTTTACAGTTTTTAAATCATAACTTGCACAAAAATTGTAGAGATTTCACATGTAGTCATTTAGTTGAAAATGTATTCTTTTCATTTGTCAGTCCTATTGAATAGATATTACATGTACATATGGTTCAAATAATTGAAATTGCTTGTTTTTTATGATTTTTATTGTTTTGTAAAGCTGCTGTGATAAGGGAGATATTGTGATAATTAAAAAAAAAAAGGGACTAGGGACTGAAGATACCCAACGGCATACTTGCACACGCGCACACACACACAGAGTGATAGAGTGCTGAGAGGGCTGTTGGCAGGGTGCCAGTGACAGGGGAAGCACAGCAGAGAAACCAATCGGAGAGGAGTAAGCTGCTGTCCTTGGAGTGGACATTTATCACATAGCCTAAAACACACGCACATGAACTGGGAATCAAACAGACAAGCAGATGTTATGGGTCTCATCAGATCAGTATGAACAGTGATCCAGGGAAGATGTAAGTTACACACCCAAAAAATACAAAAAAATGTATTTAGTATTCTCAGCAAATACCAAATGGCACGCTGCAGAAGTTATCAACTCAAAGGACTGGGCCCAAGCTGCAAAAATGGCTTAATCAATTACCAATTAGTTCCAAATTAGGTTTTGTCCTTTATTTTCATTCATAATCATGTAATTCTCTAATAAACAGATTAAAAAAAAGTGAAAATACTGAAAATATTATGTTTGAAACTCAAATAGGCATTTGTGTTCCCAACACATTTCTCTACACTCGATGTTTCATCTCATTTCAGCTTATTATCCGATTCCTCACAAGTGTCTGGTCTCACACTGGTTGCACCGCCACAGGAAACCAAATCAACAAGCCAATTTCCTTGCAGTTCAGGTCACCAATACAAACTTCACTCTTTATACGTGTACAAGGAAGCTGAAGAGACGGCCATGATTAATCATGACCTCAGGCAAGGGAGAATGTTTACGCATAATGCTTTTACACCATTACCGGGCATTTGTTGCAGTTGTACTTTCAGGAAAAGTTTTACACCTTTGGAATAGGTGTTAAAACTATACCGCCTACACACAAATTATAAAAGGTAATTAGAAATGAAGAAATGGATAAACAAAAATCTGAAAACAACTTTTTCAGTGTAAATGCATATACAGAGATCACTGATGATGTCTCCCAGAAGGCTGGTGTTTAAAATATTGAGACACTAAAAACTACTGGAAGAGATACAGAATGTGAACGTTTTTTTTTTATCGTCCGCCAAATATTCATTTATATATGATCATTGAAATGAAGCAAAATACTTTGATCACAAAGGCTATCACAAATATTGCTTGAATCCTAATACAATTTCTGGACAATAACAAACAAATAACATCAATGACTGATCCTTTGCACCATCTAAATGAAACTGCCAACAAAAATGTGACCACTAAAAATGTAAATGAAAAAAACGGTTTTAAAATGGAAAACCTATTGTACAGTGTTCCCTTGTTTTATACTGCATAAACTTTATCAAACTGATATAATAATTTTACAGTTATTCCTTCCTGTTTCCATGCCTTGGCTGTCATCGGGGAACAAGGAGGGGCCGAATTGCCCTCGGAATAACGTCCCTCAGACGTCGAACTAGAGTGAAGCCTGGAGCTGACCAAACAGGATAACAAGGAGAAGTTACACTTGAAATTCCAATTTATTACAAAAGGTAACAGCTTCCCAGAGCATGAGCACTCCTACAAGACATGTGAATAGCTCCCGGTGAGACATCGACCTGGAGATGCAATCCACTCCTGCCCTCATTGGTTGATGGTTTGTATAGCTGTTACCTGTGTTTCCTTAATTTCTTTGATTTAAGTCCCTGCTCTCCTCGTTCTAGCCATATACTCTCTCACCCGTATGGCCACATGACTAATTCGAGAAAAACGCCCGAGCTTGGCACAGAGGAAATGAGGAATGGCTGGAGAGGTTGCAGGTGGTACCATGAACCGGTGCAGGGAATTGAAGGAATCCAGACAGGACAAATACAGGAGATGGACAGATGAAGGCCAAAGTGAAATAGTGGGCCAGATAGAGGCAGAGGACGGGATAATGATGAGACTTCAACTGGGCAGAAAACTGTCAGTGGATGGGGAGAAGTGAAACTGATTGGATAGAGAAAGACTTATGGAGGGTGGAAAGGGGAAGAGAGACAGAGAGCCGCTTGAGGGGCAGCAGATGCCTGGTGTTGAACACTTGTACTTCATCAGAGATACATTCTTCTGAGGCGTCCAAGTGATGAACAAAGACCAGGAAGGATTGGGAAAATGTCTCTTCCTCTGTCCTTTTCCCTTATTGCATCAGCTTCCTCTGGTCTCTTAAGGGGACCATGTAAATACGCCAACAAGTCAGTAAGTCTTTATGTAATATGATTGCTTCCCACAAGCATGCAATGCAGAGGATTGCATAAGTCACAGAGAATCTTCGATTATGGAATGCGATTGTCAGTAATGTGATTGTGGTTCACAGCTGCCTTCTCAGGCAACTGCTTCCTGTAATTGGACAAAGTTGCATTATAGAATACTTTTTTAAGTTTTCAACTGGTGCTTTTTTATTGCTTTATTGTAATGAGAGAGACATGTAAGTAAGTGCGTTTTCTGAACATTTAGCCAATTGTTAAATTTGATTTGAAATTTGTATCAGTGAGGTTATGTTGTTTGTTAGGACTTGTTCCCAAATCATTAAGGATTTCACAATGTTTCATCGCACTTTTAAGTGCCCAGATCCAATGAAATGCATACACTATTTTCGTGCACCACATTTTCCTGTGTATAAGACGGAAATGCAGATCCAAAAATTAAGCCCAAAAGAATGGGTGGATACCATACAAGGAGACATAAAGATGTTAAAAAAAAAACACGTACGATACAGTAAATAGTAGAGAGAAATGTATCTGATAGCTTAATAAATATAAAAATTCATTCATTCAGCTACAGTCCTTGTCTCTGCAATGCCATCATTGAAATCATTGAGTCATTGAAATTAATTTACCATCCATCCATTTTCTGCATATCCTCACTAGGGTCGCTAGCATGCTGGTGCCTATCCTATCTGTGTACGGGCAGTAGGTGGGAGACAATCTGAGCTGGTTGCCAGGCAATTCCAGGGCTCACAGGGATGAACAACCATTCACACACCTAATCACACCTAAAGACAAAGTAGAGTGTCCAATATACCTTCCATGCATGTTTTTGGAATGTCCGAATAAGCCAGAGTGCCGGGAGAAAACTCACACAGGCAAGGGGGGAACCTGCAAACTCTACACAGGAAGACCAGCGCAAACTAGACTTGAGCTTGGGACTCTGAACTTTGAGATGGACATGCTTACCACTCTTCCACCATGTAGCCCGAGCATTTTATAATATACTCCATTTGTATACATTTATCTGACAGTCTACAGGTAAGAATCAATTTATAAAGTCGCAAAATCGATAAAAAGATCGAATAAAATAAAAATCACTTTGACTTCTATAATACATCAGAAGCATAATACGTCATGATGTCACCAAGCAGCCCGTTCTTGAAGTCAATTCTTTGCAGCAGGACTCTGGTATATATTGAACGAAAATGAATGTGAATGCAAATTTTCTCTCTGTTGCTAACAAATAGGTTTTGAATGTCACCGATCTGTAGATGCTAATGCTCCCAATATGCTCACAGGTACACAGAGAAACATCCAGGCATACGTTTCATTCTTTGCTCTCACTCAAAAGCTGCTATTGGTTTCTTTCAAACCTTAAAAATACTTTTCTTTTTTTTTTCGAAACTCTCAAAAAGTGTTTTGTCTGTTTCTGTTGACATGTAACAAACACATATAACATCATGCATCATGGATATGGGCTGGCTATTAGTAACATAACACGACAATGCTACTAAGTCTCACACATACAAAATGGAAGGAAACAATACAAATAAATGAGACACAAATTAAACGGCAAATTACATGCAGTTTAGTTGGACCACGTTGACATACCATTGCCAACTATTAGTCCACTGTGTAAGTAATCATTGTCATCACATTAAACAGTCTGTGCACCTCACGTGTATCATATTTACTGTTTAATGTAGAGTCGCCAAAAGCTGAAGGTCATACGTGAATGACTGGTGGTATACAAAGTATTAAAAAGTACCAAGTTTAAGCTCAGTACTTCGATCAATATCTTCCAACAGGGGTTCACAACTGCTGGGATATCTATCAATAGTTTGTCCTAAAAAGTTGTTTTCCAACTTTTGGGAAACTTTTTTCCCCCCATTTCGGGACGCAGGCTATAAAGAAGAGAAAGGACCTAACTGGATTTTATGTGGGGAGGTCTTTATTTGCACACTTGATAATGTTGACAGCACACACACATACACTCAGAAACACACGCACGCACACCCACTTCTCTATCAACTCTCCACACTAACACATGGTTCTCGTAGTCTCTAAAGCTGTGTATACATCGCGTTTTAAACTTTAAACATTTCCAAATCGATGACTAATAGGTCAGAACAAATGTTTGAACTCCTTATGCAGTAAGGGACTGTCAGAGGGACACAATCGAATGCTTACATAGTTCATGCTGAGTTTATTTTGTCGCTATTTAAGTCCTGTTGTTTTTTGTCAAACTATTGCTTGTCAAAACAAGTCAAAATCAAAACTCATGATAGAGACCATTGACCATGAAGAAGCCCATTTCACGGTTGTGCTAACGTTGTGTTGCTCAATATAAAATGTAGAAATGCCTTGAAAAGTACTGTAATGTGGCCGTTTTAATAACTCACACCATGTGTTTTAATTGGACAGCCATGTTATCTGTAACAAAGGCAGGAGTAGACATCATAATGGACAAAAATCTATGCAAATCACATTGTCAATCATTAAACTGAATTACAAAAGCTGTTAATTGCAAGGGAAATAACTGGCACAAACGAAAATGCGAACTAGCTAAATGCAAACAGAGGACCGATATATAATATGATGATGATAAGAGCTAATATTAGCTAGCATGTTATCCACAGTCACAAGTTGTTCGATCATCAAACAAACTCATTCTGGACACATTATCACAGATCAACATTCTTACAAAGAAAGTACAACTTTCAGTTGTACGTGACGTGTGCGTCACCGACTGGCTGCTCTCAAAACCACACAATCCTTTTCACGACAAAATGTAGCGGCTTTTAAAACAGCGGCTTTCAATTGAAATGTTCATGTCTGAGTCTTTAACGACCTTTCATCGACTCTCCTCTGACATCTAACACCTGTGTTGCGAAGAACTGATTTAGAACTGTTGACAAAAAAGGTTTAACGAACTGCTGATTTACATGCAAGCATCAGCTTGATGATAAGGATAATATCTCACCAAAAAGAGACGACGCATTTCTACCTTAACTAAAAATGAGGAACACTTTCCGCATAATCGCTCATCCCAAACCAGAGCAAATCTCCTTTTGCAAGTCACCAGCTCAAACACACAAACATGCAACACACATGTCCTCATGCCAGATGTTCTTGGCCTCAATTCCAGACATCTGTCTTTTTGGTGCTGGAAAGGTTCCAGACTGCATCGTCTCCCACCAGCAGAGGCAGCGTACCACATATGCAACACTGTTCAACTCTATCTATGGGCATCATCAGTCTTTACTCCTGACTCTTTTTCCATCTGTGCGTCCCAGCTGCTGCTTCCTCGTTTTTCTAGTTCCAACAACAAAAGCATGTGGGTCAGCTGCATGAGCTACATTGATTCTATTTGTTCATGATCTCTGTCACATTGTGCTATTTCAACCTCCTCATTTTTGGCTTAGCTCGTTCTACACATTTATTGGTTGCTTCTCCCATTAGGTTTCTGTTCTGTCTCACAGAGCTTGAGAGTTTAAATCCATTAGATTGCTGGGTTTGTTTTTATTTGTATGTGAGTCGGTCTTGTGTGTGTGTGTGTGTGTGTGTGTGTGTGTGTGTGTGTGTGTGTGTGTGTGTGGTGATGATGAGTTTCATTACGGTCGACATCTGTCTGTACGTCTGCAATTTCTGTCCATTCCATATAAATGTCACAACAATGCAGGTGGCAGTTTAGCACCTGTCTGAATGAATACAAACAAAGGAGTGTTTATATCCGTAATGGATTAAATGTTATGACTTGAATCGTTACTTTATTGACATTTATTTTTTGCACAGTGTGAAGGAGTGTAAGTCATTTCTGGCAAAATACAGTCAGCCCCCGGCTTACGAGCATCCTGATTTGCGAACATTTCGCCATACGAGCGTGGATCAGGGAGAATTTTGTCCTCCGCTTACGAGCAAACCTCTCGTCTTACGAGCATTCCGACAAACCAGCAATTGAGTATGTAGAAATGTTCTCGCCTAACTGCGTCAACATATTCAGCAGTTGCGTCATCTATAATCATTAACAGATACTTATGGTGGTAACGTGAACGCTATTGGTCTTACAACCTCACACTGACTGTCTCACTCACGGTGTCTAAATATATATTACCATTTAAGTGTAGTGTTTGTACAGCTAAAGGGAAAAACAGCTGACATGAAATTAAATGTGCCGATTGCAAGACAAAGAATTGTCATTGGTTTAAATGTGTGTTTTTTTAATTAATTGTCAATACATTCCAACCGTTTAAAAAAAAAGTGTGAATAATTATCAGTCAGTCAAGGAGACGCCAATATGCTATTGGTCGATTAAGGTCACCCGGTCTCACTCACGGAGATGCTATTGGCCGGCGTCACACGTCAATCACAGAAATGCCGATATGCTATTGGCCGAACGCCTTTATCTAGCTTGATGGGACAGGATGGAAGGAAGTAGACAAAATGAGTGAAAAACGGAATGTTTTGAAGACTTTGCAAACTTTATCTGTTAGACATAGCTTCTAAAATTACTAGCAGCGGTAAAGGAAGAAATAAGAGGATGATGTTTTAGTATCTCCGTGATTTGCACCATGACTGAAAGAGTTACTGTAACACTGTAAGAGCAATAGCCTATGTGCGTTGCCGTATTAACTCAAGAGGTTAATCTCTGCACCCATTTACGGGTGGTATCACAGTGCCACATAATGGTTGCTTGACAAAATTGCAAGTCATGTTAGTCGGCGATCTCCCGACATGCTTTGGGACAGCGCCATTGTTGCAATTCTGTGAGCTGTAACCAACGGTGAACTGACGCTCGAACAAGTCGTAAGTGTGGTGCCCAGTAAATACAACACACTCAACCTCCCCTCCGCCTCCACCCAGCTCAATTCACGTCGGGAAAAACAGCTGACATGAAATTAAGTGTGCCGATTGCAGGACAAAAAAATCGTCACAGGTTTAAATGTGTTTTAATCAATGAGATGTCAATACATTCCAACTGTTTAAAAAAAAGTGCGAATAATTATCAGTCAGTCAAGGAGACGCCAATATGCTATTGGTCGATTAAGGTCACCCGGTCTCACTCACGGAGATGCTATTGGCCGGCGTCACACGTCAATCACAGAAGTGCCGATATGCTATTGGCCGAACGCCTTTATCTAGCTTGATGGCACAGCTGGTTGGGATGGAAGGAAGTAGAGAAAACCCTGACTGAAAAAGTTACTTTGACACTGTAAGACCAATAGCATTTCTGATTTACCGTATTGACTTCGAGCATTCATCTCTGCTCACCTCTGCTTATCTCAGCACAAGTCACGTCTTTCCAAAGGTAAAAGTCAGTTTTCCCTTGTATTTATTAATTAATGCAACTGTACAGTAGATTATGTCATTTAATATTAATATATGTATACAGCGTGATGATTTTACCTTAGGCTTCTGCGCGCGTTGCACGCATTCACGAATTAACATGGGTTTGGATTGCCCGCTATAGGAGCAATTCGAGATACGAGCGTAGCCGCTGAACGGATTAAGTTCGTAACCCGGGGGCCCACTGTATTCGTTAAAATGCTTGAAATGACTCTTTGGAATATGTATTTAGACATTAAGAGCAGTAAAAAAGTTAATTTTCTCTAAAATTAATTTGATTTTTTTTCATGTAGGATTAATATATATATAAAAAAAAAATCCACTTGCTGTCAAGTGGAAATTGCATCACATGCCCAGGGGACTACTAACCACAGATCAGTTTTCTGGGTTTGGTCATGTGACCTTCACAAGCTGAGCTATGATTGGTTGTTAACTGAGCCCTGAGTGCATGTGAAGTCATTAAAATTTGTTTTAAAAATGGACTAACTGAAAATGCAAAACAACTTACCTATCAAATTATTTATAGACAAAATATTATGATTTGCTGAATATGGCCAAATGAGTAAGAAAATATCTTGAAAAAAGGATGAAACCTGCAAATGTTTTTTGCTTTTTCTTTTGCTTTTTTATGACAACACAAAATACCGATGATAAGAAGTGTAAAGGTAAAATTTGAATTTAAAGAAAAAAACAGAGCGACATAACTGTCTGCTGTAGATACTAGTCCCACTAACACTAACAACGAATCATCTACTATTATTACTATTTTGTTTGTGTGTGTGTATTTATCATTATGATTATATGATGTGTAACAACCCACAACCCACAACTCGTTGGACTCCATTTGAATACTAGTGCATGTTGCTTAGTCCATTATAGGTGTCATCAACCTCTTTTTTATATGCTAAATGATTTTGCGGGAGAACAAGGGTGTTGGAAAACCCCAGGGAACAAGGGGCAGGTGGGTTTATGTTTGCCATTTATGCTACAGGTACCTGCTCTGTGAAGCACTTTATTCAAAGGTGCAACATAAAAGTACATATTTATTGACTGATGTATCTCTTCAACCTTCTCGTGCTTCGTATAAATCAGTTTCCTGCCTTTCATAATGGTCTACCACTCAGTCATCTTATCGGTCCGAGCATGCAGATGACCCGTTGTATGTATGTTCAACCCCCTTTAATGCCTTGCTACTATTTCAATGGATCCATCTGACTTGACGACAAAAGCAACAAAGGCAGAAGAGTGACTGATGCTTATATTCCATCTTAAGTTAAATCGCCTCCTTGCTTGCTTTATTGCTTCCTTTTTTAGTCCCTGCTACTTGAGCAGTTGTAGCCAACCAGATACATTCATGCTGTCATGGTGGCAGTAAACATGAACCTGCCCATTGGAAAAGGCATAAACAATACTACCCAGCTGTTAAAATTGACAGTCCACCTGCCCGCTTATCACCAAACTGTTGCCAAACTGTCATTTTTTTTTTTAAAGCAAAAACATAAACCAGTGCAGCCAGCCACACAAAATCCTAATTGAATCTTCTAGGGCTAAACCAGGTAGGTATGCTATGTACTCTTGCTCACAAACACATGTTCCATCCTTTTTGCAAGACATGCACGCACACACACCCACACACACACACACACACCATGATTAAAGAGCAAGGCCATCTGCTGCTCTGAGGAGGCTGATGGGGAAAACACAATCCCGGTCGATGCCAGCCTTGAGCCATGTCATTTACATCTTCCTATCCTCAAACCTTCTTGCCAGCTTTCCATCTGTACATACCTTTTCTCAAGTAAAGGCCACGTCAAACCGACGAATCCGTACTCCAATATGATATATGTAGATAACCCTGGCTATCCTTGATAAAAAGAATTAAAATGTGTAAAGCTCAACTTGCATTTAATTTTTGAGGTTGAGGAAAAATGAATTCCATCATCTAACATGCTACTGCTTCTGAACTCAACCTTGAGAAAAAAACTCAACTCAAAAAAACTCTAAAAAAACTCAATAATTTCAATAAACAACAAATGACTTGCTTGAGAAAAATATTTTCAGACCCTAACCCTCAGGACCCAGCATATATATATATATATATATATATATATATATATATATATATATATATATATATATATATATATATATATATATATATATATATATATATATATATATATATATGTGTATTTGTATTCATTATATTTTATTCTACTACTACTACTACTACTACTTCTTTCATTTGATCTGTTCAAATAGTGTTGTTTTCTTACTAAAGTAATCTTCCCTGGACAGATGATCAAATGTTTTACACAATATAACAGAAACCACAGGAAATGGCCACATTTTAGAGTTGCTCCACCCAGTGTATCTGGAATGAAGGTGCTTACAGAGTTATTGAAAGTCAGTGGAAAAAATGTGTTACTCTGCATTCTATTGCCTGCTCCAGGAAAATCTGACATTTGGGCGACAGAAATTAGACTCAAATTTGGACCCCCTAAAAGCACATCGAAGAAGTATAATGCAATTGTGATTAATTTGATGAAGTTGTAAGCGGACAGGTTCTGGGGCTGTGCTCCGTGGATGTTTGATGTAGATGTCCTCATATTTCATTCATTATAATGGCAAGTGTGGGGCAATCCCTCTGAATAAGACAAATATTAATCATCATCTCTAAAGTATTATTAAAAGTACCTGTGACAGAGTTGACTTGTAGTCAGGCAATCATCTATTTTTTTCTTGACCGTATTCACAGTTTTCCAATCTCATCTAGATTGCATGCCTATTTTCCTACATGAATGTTATACACTTCATGTCGCTCAATAATAAAACATAATAGTACAAATTGTCAGGGGCTGTGCAAGGTATCACTTCCACTTTCAGACTCTGGACATATGGACTGGTTCATTACCTGTTAGCCGTTACATTACATCAGCTTCCACATGAGACACGTGTGGGTACATGCACGTTTGTGAGTGTGTTTGTGTAGTTGGCTTGCACCACAATACCAGTGTTGTCATTAAGTTACAATCAAAGCCTAACAAGCTTCAGACACGACCACCAACACGCGCCCCCTGGAGAGAGCACACCAACATGCATCTTCTTTTACATTTAGCATCTATGAAAAGATAAACTGGACTCACTTTCTGAACTTGTGATACGAGGCTTATGCATGATCTGACAAGGAATATACTTCAAAGTCAGTTTAGTGAACAGCAGTATTGTGCGGTACTTCTTTTAAATACGTTCACCCCTCCCTTGAAGAAGAATGCAAGGCTCAATGTCTGTTCAGATTTTGCAAGCCAGCAGTGATATTCCTGCTCATTTTAGGTCTGTTCATGCAGATCAGCTCGGCTTTCACGTCATACACCTATCAGGAGCTTTTGGACATTAGAAACATCATTTGTACAGTTTTCATTTTTCAGGAACTCAACTATGGACTTTTTCTGATACTTTCAGAACTGACTATATTTAGTAGATAAGTAATACGAGTTATACAATATGGACGTTCATTGGTGAAAATGACTAAAGTCAAAAGGCCAATATATAAATCAGGAAAGTGTTGTTGGTGTCTCATGTAATTTAGCAGTCAGAGTCAGACCTTTGTATACTGAGCTGATTTTGTTGGCAAATGCACATCAGTAAGTGCCAGTTGAAATGCTCTACTTAAAAGTAAATGCAGCATTTCAGACACTGAATGGTATTGCCTCATTGAGTGTCTGTACTATATATGCGTTCTTTAACAATACACGGGGAAGGTTTGGCCGGGGTTTCTAAAGCCCTGCCAACTGTTAACTCTTGTCTTTTTGCCAGTGCCTGCTGTCAGCACCACCTGTGCCATGAAAAGACAGATATTTCTCTCGTCCTTTTTGGGACAGGAGACACAGGACAGGCTTCATGTAGTGACATTTTAAACTGAAGTTAAAGGTGGGAGGAAAAAAATACATTAAAAGGGAAAAAAAGGTCCAAAAATGAGAGGGTGTTTGAAGGGACGTTTTTGATGCCTCAGGGGATTTTAAGGGACCTATAGGGTATATATAAAATAAAAAAGTTAAAAGGACAGAAAAGATCATCGGAAAACAAGATTTGAACTATTTCATTACAATGAACTACTGTTTTTTTTTAATGTCACATATCTTAAAGTCTAAGTAATATTGGGTTACCATATTTAAGACCTGTTTCTCTGCCTTCTTTCCATCAACGCTTGTGTCTTCAATGCTCATGTTTTCTAAGCAGTACGTCACCCATACACTGTGTGCAACAGATAGACGTAACCTCAAAAAGTCAATAAATATTTTGTTTTACATTTATGAGCAAATGGTTGCTTTGTCTGGTTGTCTTCAGAACTAATAACATAGATGTATGGTTAGATTCTGACTAAATGTTCAATTTGTTTTTTTAGTTACTTTCTTGGGGTTTACCTATTGAACTGAAAGGTGAGTGAGAACCTAGACAACCGTAAACTTACACAAGTGCCTTTCACATTATTCAGGTGTTTGAGAGCGCATGTTGGAAAACATGCAGGATGCCGGGCATGAGAGCTGCTCTTTATAGACTGCATATGTCTGAGATTACAAAATATATCCCAATGGTAAATGTAGCACCTCCTGCTGTCTGTAATGAATAACGGTCTAAATTTTCCAGTTGCTTTAAATCTAAGAAGTTTGCATGGTTTACAGGTAACAAAACTAAACTTTACTAAAAATTCATATTTTCTTTATCATTGACATCTGTCATTACTTAAATTTTCTCGAGGACTGTTTTTTTTTTGTTTGTTTGTTTCATGAGTGGCAAATGATGATCCATTTTCTCAACGAATTTCCCATTTGAAAATGATTATAAACAAACAAGAAAAATGACTTTAGGCTGACATGGACAATACCGATGTCATTGGACTACTTGTATCTCTTGTAGTCTCACAGCACCCTAGTTGAATGTCATTAATGTGAAACCGTCCTTGTCTCCTTGTCTACCCCCATTGGTACTGCATAATTCTTCTTCTCCTATCCAAAGCACTGATTACAGTCGCTCTTTACAGGACAAATTATCTTACACTATTTTTAAGCTAATTCCGTGCTGTTCTATTCATCCCGTTTGCACAGGACTCAATGTTGGAGGGAGAAGAGGACACATTACATGGTGCAGTCATTGTGATTTTGGAAGCAGTAAACAACATTTTAGAAAATGTAGCTTTTGTATTCTATGATTGAGAGAATTTGCTTTCTTTAAGTAGAAAGAATACTAACACAGAGGTATAGCAAACTGTAAAGGCGGGGATAGTATAGCAGCCCTGTAATGGACTCAAATGCAAATAAAAAATCATCACATAGCTGTTATGCCTTTATGTAAATATGTTTGCACATGGTTTCAGTTCTGAATTAAAATCATAGAAGAGAGGGATAACGCAAAGCTTTACCCTTTAGGGATCAATGGAAATGCATACCAAGATTTCTTTTAGTTCAAAGGAGGAAGTAAGACACACATCGGAAACAAGCTTTTGATGGCTTAACTCTCTTGAAAATGTGCTCTTTTGCTCCTTCCGTTGCGAAGCGTAAAGCAAGCAGAATGCATGCTTAGCACAGCTAACAATCATATATACCCACCCATCCACACACGCGTCAAGGGAAATCATTGATGGTAAGTAGACAAAGTACTCTCAAAATGGCTGCCTCTTCTTTACTTTAAATGCCGTTGTCTATTTAGCTGGAATTAATTATTGCCATTTCATGTAAGCTGTAAATGTAGTTCTATGCTTCTCATCGAGTTTGGGCATACAGAGAAGTCCTTGGAGAGCCTCACAAAACACCACTGGTAGAAAGTGTCTGTATATATATATATATATATATATATATATATATATATATATATATATATATATATATATATATATATATATATATATATATATATATATATATATAATTAGAATGATAGAATGAGACCGTTACATATCAATTTTTATTTTTGGAGACATGAGCTTGATTTTGTGAAAACACATCACATATATTTTTTAAGTATTTTTCAAGGTAACAAAACTACTGATAAATAACCCAATGGAAGAAGTGGGGAATTGCAATTGAAGAAAGAAACACAAATGCCAGGTTGAGAATGTCATGGGAAGTAATTAAAAGAGTGGCTGCAATTGATTGACTGTGTAGGTGTGTGCATGTGTGTGTGCACCATTATGTTGAAGAAAACAATTACGTCTTACATACAGTAAGCATTGTACTCTATATGGAAATGATTCAATAGTCACGCACTGTCCTTTTACAAAAATGTCCTTCACATTCATGTGTTTACAAAACCACTGATTGAATTTTATAATTTCACACTGTTTACATTTTCCATACATTTTCTTCAGGCCTGTTTGTATGGGAGCAGTTATATTAGAATGTTGCTATTTTCCTGATGACTCAATTAGCCAATCTAATTACATCAATCATAAATTACAGAGTATCTTTCCAGGTTTTATTAGTCTGCTTCAGTGATATTCAGTCTTGGATGGAAAGAACATTACTCTTCTTAAAACTCCACCTGAGATCATTTTGTTTGGCCAACCAAACCTCCTGGATGGCTGTGACAGTGCCAATGAGTCTCACTGTCATCCTTCTTCAAGGAACCTTGGTTTTATTTTAGACAGTGATTTGACAAGCAAATAATTTAGTCAAAAAAAGCTTTTTTGAGTTGAGACTCATCAAAACTAAGGGTGTATATCCCCACAAATGATTTTGAAAAAACTTATCCATACCTTTGTTGCGTCACGCCTAGACTACTGTAATTCTTTTTGGTCTAAATAGTCAGCACTCCACCATTGTCTAAAATGCACCTGCCCGTTTGCTGCGGGATTTTCTGTTCTGTTCCAGGCTTTTGTGGGTTTTCGATTTGTCTGTTCACGTTCTGGGTTTGTCTGTTTTACCTTATTATCCTGTGGTTTACTTTCATTTTCTTACTGATTTTTAATTATTGATATATTTGTGCTTTATAATTGAGTTTTTATTTTAATAACTGTACGGCACTTTGGTCAACCCGTTGAGATTGTTTTTCAAATGTGCTTTATGAATAAACTTACACTTGACCTTGACTTTCACCAACCAGACACTTTAAGCTTGCACACGTGCAAACAGTCACTTACGCATTCACACCTTGAATTTGACCCAAGTGAAACAGGCAGAGCTGAGTTCTGACTTTTATAGGATGAGCAGATACCGTGGTTTAACAGAGACACTCACAATTTTAAGCCTTGTGTCCAGAGAGCTTTTGACAGACCCATTGTTTTATTCTGATTTGGTTTGGGCTATGTGTGTTAATGTTATAGCTAATCATACGATCAAAAAATCAAAACGTCAATTCAAACTGTTTACTTGCAGCATACCAGATGTAGAACTACTTCCTGATTCTGCATCTTCATAATCAGTGGAAATATTTTTCGCCCCATAGCGAGCTGACAGTTTCTTGTGACGTAGATTTTGATGTAGGTGTGTTTTCACAAGGTATTGCTATGCCATTTGAATTTCAGTTTTATGAACTTTTGAAAAAAAAAAAAAAAGAAGCTAGCATTCAACTATTGATAACTGTGTGGAGAAGCAAATGAAAGAGTATTGTACTTACTGGCATAGTTGACTGTTGGTGCGTTCAATTACATCTCACAAAGTAGGACAAACCCAACATACCTAGTGCTAACATCAAACACTAGATTATGAGCACATTGCAGGGGATACGCGGAAACATTTTATTATTTATTTGACAAACCAAAACTATTACAACATTACATTCAAAGTGTAAAGACTAAAAAAAACATTCAAAGCATAGCTAAAGCAATAACACAACGACTGGTCACTAGATTCTATTCTTATTGAGACTTTATTGCATATTTCATGTTCAAGTGGGGAGGAGTGTTCACTGGTTGTTCATATTAATATAAAAAGGGAGCACAGATTTCTAAGCTACTTGCACTGTGGAAGAATACTTCATGCATTAATCAAGAATGGAGGAGTCCAAATGTGCCTCTATCAAGGTCTGAGCCAAGCAGAAGGAGTACTCCTATTCATCCATTCACTTGTCTACCTTTACACGCAAGACAAATACAAGTGGCTCTAATTTCCTCTGTCTTTCATTGCCCATGTGTTTCTCAAAGAAAGACAGCGTGTTAGTTAGCTTCCTGATAGCCTGCTACCCTTCAACGGAAACACTCTCAATTCTACAGCAGAGGAGGAGGAGGGCAAGAAGCTGTAGGAAAAAAAAAAAAAGCAAAGAGAAAGATAGTGAGAGCTGGAGATCATTAAGTGCATGTTAATTAGCCATTAGATTCACGTTGAGGAATGACTGCCAATCAGACCTAGGCTGCTGCACCAGCTGCATGTGTGTACGTGTGCGCAAGTGTGAATGCCCAATAGGAATCACCATCAATCGCTCAGTCACATTCAGTACATCAGTGTTGCACAGCTGAGCTTGCAGTCTCTCACCCTCACACCTCAGGCTGTCATCAAATGACAGGAGGATGTGTGTGTAGTCCATGTGCATCATCTAGCACTGTATTGTATATACAGTGTACACACAGACCCACACGCTTATATATATATATATATATATATATATATATATATATATATATATATATACACACACACACACACACACACACACACACAGTGGGCCCCCGGTTTACAAGATTAATACTTTCCGCAGTTGGTATCGTAACGTGAATTCGCCTTATGGCGGGCAATCCAAACCTATGTTAATTCGCTAATGCATGTAAAATCCCAGGTAAAAACATTAAAATTGTATCAACATATTAAAAAATTGTGTCAAGATGATATAGTAAGTGCTACGTATATATATTATACATGTATCCACTTTTGCAGTGGTTAGTAGTTTATTTTATTTTACACTTGATTGAAAGCTCACACTTGTAAATTTATCAACCTATCCCTTCCTTTCATCCTAGACCGACTGACCTACCTACCTACCTGCCTACGCATTTATCCATCAATCCATCTTTTATCTATCTTGTTTGGATAATTGTGTGCAAGGCTAAGATAATGCAAATGTTATGCCGATATAATGGTAATGTGTATTTCTTTAAAGTCGACACAAGTATTACATTTGCTTGAGAGTATTATCAAGGTGGTATTAACGGCAAAACCAGGTATGGCTTTTGAAAAAAAAAAAAAAAAAGATTTTAAGCGTCATAGTCCAAAAAATACGGTACTTAATTTGATTAAAAAAATAAAATTACAATAAAAAGTGAACCAGAAGTAGTACTTGGAAAACTACTAATCCTACACTTTCTTCTATAGTACTCTTGGGACAAATGTCACAGAGGCCTTTGGTAGCAGCAGTATCTTTCACTTGTAAAAAATGCAATCTTCAGAGGCCTTGCAGCAACCACCAAAAATCACTGTACATAAACACATCTGTCCCAACATCTCCCGTTGACCATCCATCCATTTTCCATCTCTGTTGGCTTCTGCTATAAGGAGTGCTCCACACTAGAGTCTGCTTATTGCCAGTCAGTCACAGGGAAGGAAGAATAAGGAGATAACCAATGACCCGCAAGTTCACTAAGTAGGAACTGAAACTACTGCACTTAAGTCCAGTGATCTTCGACACCATTAGTGACTGTCTCTAATTATCTATTCAGTCAAATAATGAGCATGTTGATGTAGCAAATGACAATGATGAGGTGCAATAGGTGATTTCATGTTTTATTAATAGGTCTGTAGGTCTGTGACTGATTGTGTGTGTTATGTTTTGATCATCAGTGTGTTAAAGCCATTAGTTTCCCTCATTCCTGGAGTCCTTGAATACACAGTCTTAACACGCATGCAGAAGTTCAAAATTGCAAGCATGGGTAAGCATCATGCGCCAGTCAGACTTGCATATTTAATGTATGAGTAACTTTCAAAGTAAGACATATTCACATGTTGGCAGAAAAAGGTGGGCTACAAAAAAAATTCTCGCTTGCTAGTCACTTCAAATCATGAACTGTGGTTAATAATTCACGTAAGCAAAAGAGCATAATTTTAAAATATTAATCCCATTTAAACTGTGCACATACATAGCATGCCAAGTTATGTCTAGGATGAGCTGGCCTATGTGATTTGAATATGGAACTATTTAGGATACATATAAGTCTATGTTTGTATGTTTACAGATTTACATAGTGTATAATATGGAAAAACTGCTTCTATTAACAAACAAAATTCGAAATCCTCTATCAAGCTAGGAACAAAAATGAACTCCCTAAAATATGTATTAGTTGCACTCAGATCAGATTTACACCACACATTTCCCGCCCAGTGAATGTATGTCCAAGGTCTATCCTGTGGTCTCCCGAGTTGGTCAAAACCAGAACATTTCAACAGGGAGGCATGGCATGGCATCCAAAATAGATGCTCTACTTTCGATGTGGAGGAGCAGCACCTTTATTCCTGAGTCCCTCCCAGGTGACTGAGCTCTTCATCCCATCTACACAGTAGTGATTAATACTCCAATTTCCATCTTTTTTTCATTTCTGTCCACAGAAAATGGTTTCTCATTTTGGGGCTTGTGAAAGTTTAGCCCATAGCGCGGTCTACCTGTAAAAATCTGGAATTGCACATCTTATACTAGTAAATGTATAGTCTACCATATTTCTTCAAGTACAAGTAGAACCCATGCAGAACTTGACCCCATTTTTTTACTTGAAATTGGGTGTTTACGAAGTATAAGTCTATGCTTGACTTTAGTGGTTGCATATATCATGGCTGTCCAATTAAAATAATTAAATGACAGTACTTTTAGATGCATTTCTTCATCATATATCAAATACATTTGCGGTTATGGAAGGACAGCGGGTGGGGTGGGCCATAAACGAGACAAGTGCGAGAAAATGTACGCGCATACGTAGACGCTGAAACTAATGTTGCAAAAATAAAACAATTTGAAGTTTCAAGGCATTATTTTTTTGACGCAGCTGAATATGAATTTGTCAAAAAGCCCTTAAAGTCATCATCACTATCTGACACGCCAAGTGTCTCCTCCCATTTAAATCCATGACGTCCTGTCCTTACCGCTCCTCATTTGCGCAAGCATCCTCATTACTCTTCCACGGGGGAGTCAAACAGATGCATACTCAATCGAAATAGAGGTATATATATAATCATTTCTTATAAATGACAAGATATTACTTATTTCACATTGAATTTCCTGTAATTCAAACATATGTGGAAAAAGCTGAGTTCTGCAGGTAATAAGACAATTTGTACATAGAGAAATAAGGTTACTTTTTTTAGGTTTATATTATTTTAAAGATGAAACAAAATTGTGTACATATGTTCAGCCAACATTTTTTTTCAGTGTAGATGTGTTACAAGCCCACTAACTTCCACATCTTTTGTGCGGATGTGGGTGTGTGTGTGTTTTAATGCATTTGGTTTTACTTATGTGGTCAGATGAAATAGCAACAGTAACACAAAACAAACAGTAAAACTGACAAGAACAAGACTATTCAAAGAAGTTTGCCCAGTTGCCATCTGTGTTGCTAAAGCTGTGAACACATTATAATTGGTGCTGTTGACTTGCAATCATCAACTGAGTTGAACACATTTACCTAAATCATTTTAAAATATGTCTGAAAGAAAACTGAATCTCAGTACTGCATAACCAACAAAGAGTCGAAGCTAACTTGTTCCTGTGTCTGTTTCACATTATGAAAAATTTTCAATGTCTGTCCCCCCCAACCAATCAGACTTTAATATAAACCTCAGCATGCATACAACTTCTCTACCAACCAGTCATTGTTAATAATGCATGCTACGTCTTTGGCAGCCACCGCTGGAGCTTTTGCACATGAATTGATTTTTAATGTAATTGTAGCACGATGATGTACCACCTCATATGCTCGCTGGCCTTGCCAACATTGACTAAATAGCCCTTTAATTTTATGATGCAAGTCTTTGTGTCTTATTTACTAACAATATAGTTGGTGAAAGTCATCTACCACAACACAATATGAAGTCATCCATTTAGAAAAAAGCTTTCTTCACTGGTGGACCTTCCCTTCATTCAGCATTGTGATCCAATCCACTTAACATTAGAAATAAAAATGAAGCTTCCCTTTTCCATCCTTTTAGTTTCTTGAGCACCTGCCCTCATCAAAGTCAAGGTTGAGCTGGAGCCTTGTTTTGAATTTGGTGAGCCATGGCGCGCAGTACAGGAGTATTAATTTTATTGACAAAATGTGTTCATTCAGCAGTTACCTTCAACATCTGCAGAAAGATGAATATTATATATATATCTATATATATATATATATATATATATATATATATATATATATATATATATATATATATATATATATATATATATATATATATATATATAAAATGTGTGTGTGTGTGTGTGTGTGCGTGTTTAGATGTCTAAGGCCTCTCTTGGCTATCTTACTTATTTGGCTTTTGTGGAATGTGTTCAATTTGTAAAAGAAGCTGAAAAACATTTTTAGTGACATTCCACTGTGTCGACACTTCACTCCATATCACTGTGTTGTCATGAAAGGTAGTTCCTCTGTGGATATGACGGTCCCTGGGTGTGCACATCTGCATGGTATCTGTTCTCTACTCTGCTATCAAACCAGACAACCCATGAAGAGGCGCTTCCATTTTTCATGAAGTCATCCTGTTCTCAAGAACTAACTGTTCTGTGAAACACCATGGAGAAGTCAACAGCTGTCCATTTTTGTCGTCCTTTATGAAAAATTTATGTCAACATTTGTAAGTCTGCATTGTAAATGGTATTATCCCAGAAGGACTGTGTTGATATATACACTAATCAAAGCATTTGTTACAAATGGGACACTGTACATTCAAAGCTGTTGTTGTTGTTGATATTGTTTTGGGGGTTGCTTTTGGTGCCCAGTGAGTCAGGATAAAGATTTAGATCTCATTCATACTAGTGCACATACTTTTTAAACATATTTAAATCTTATTATACTAAATAAACCCTTTGGATTATTTTTCCAACATATTTTTATATCATTATTTGAAAAGGTAGTACCTTGATAATGGTTACATTGGTTAAAGATATAAGCGTACAGCGTAAATGCTGCTTGGTGCAATTTTGCTACTTTGGCACTTATAGGGTGTATTTTAACCCTTTAAGTGCCAAAGTAATACAAAACAGTCAGTGATGCATGGCAGTCAAACCATTAATATTTTTCTGGTCTCGGATTTAAAAATCAACAAACCACTACAGCTACATATTTAATATATCAAATATAAAGTTTCCAATTTGTTGATGAATCAGTTATCATCACCTCAGAGGCTGAGTATATGGCATGACAATGATATATTACATTCGTGTTTCTCATATCTGCTGAAAATTTATGCTCTTCTGTCCTTGTTTTACCTGTTTTAAATTGCATTATCTAGCATCCTGAGGGTAGTCTGTGTGCTCACACACCTGATACACCATAAATAAAATAACATGCCTCAGGAAGGGAATTTGACTACATTTCCAATTACGGTACCCATTTTAGAGCCAATAATTGCCCAATGGATTTACCTAGAGGGAACACTCCAAACACCTATTCTAAGACTAGAGTTGTGACGAGTAAAATAATTTTGCTAAGGAAAGTTTTGGCAGAGGTCTACATGGATGTAGGTCTTGGCTCTGTCTCAGTCCAGGGTCTACATTGTGCAATGGCCGCATTTATAGGTAACTAATGTCCATCCGTCCATCCATCCATAGAGAAGAATAATTAGCATCAAAGTCCCAAACATAACAAAAAAATTGGACAGCTTGAAATAAAAATAATGCACATAGGGACATGTCCCCTTTTCCCCTTCCTTGATTCGAAATGTAATATTGTGATACATGCTACAACACACGGCCACTATATTCAGCCTTGCATCGTTAAAAAGAGTACAACTTATAAATGAAACATTTCAGGATACCAAGGAACACTATTTATTTATTTAACATATTATCTCAGCACTATATAAACTCTATAATATAATGTATTAAGCACAACTGTTAACTCTTTATTTATGAATAAAATATTTAAAAAGATTTAATATAACTTTACTTTTTAAGGTTTCAATAACTTACTTTTTACATCTTCCAAAATGGATTCATGACAAATCACTATTTAGCATGCTCTAAGGGAGATCAAAATCAATTCATTTGACACTTTCGAAATATGATTGAAACCGTGACCAAAGTCAACACAAGCAATGCATCTTGGAATATTTCATGCTGTATCATTCTGCTTGTGTAGGCCTTTCGGAGTGAACCGCTGTAAAGTATCCAGCGCAATTATGGAAGCTATTATTTCAGGCCTATGCAGTGTAAAGTGGCAAGGGCTTCATCTAGACGTTTCGGGGACCCCCCAGTATTTTATTGCAGCTTTCCTTTCCATTCACGGCTGCCCAGGGAGTTTTTCCCAGCAGTCAAAAAGTTTAAGAATTGAGACAGTTTTTGAAACTTCAAGCAGTAAAACATGTTTTTACTAGCTAACTGCGATGACAGATATATGTTACGTATTTACTCCCTCTATCATCCTTGTGTGAAATTCCAATCAAGAAGTACCTTTTTAGCTTCTAGCTAAATTGATTCACAGTGAGAAATTGTTTGAAGTTAATCGATTCAAGGTTCTCTCAGAAACCACACAGACCTCATCTCAATGTGCACAAAGCATTTTTTTTCAATTATATTTCGGTAACTGAATTTTACCTGAACTGTGACTGGAATAAAATACTTTTCATTGCTCACACTGTGTTAATAAAATTACAGTTGAGTTCCTGCTCATCTAGATGCATGCTGACACACATCACAATTTCAAATTCACAATTGGACTGACTGCCTGCTGTATAAGCGAGCCATTGCACAATGCATAATGAGCCATTCATGACCCACACAGCAGTGTACTCAAGTTTAAAAAAAAAAAAACAAAAAAAACACCTGCCTTGTCCAGGGTTTGGAAGAAGCTGCAGGTTGCATGGGGAAGGTTGGGGTACACTCTGGTCAGACCAATTGTCAATCACAAGGCTGACAATCCTTGACGCCACACCGCTTGGATGAAAGCCAAAGGATCACCCTGATTCCCCCACCGGCCAACTTATCTTCATGCATCTTACAAATACTGTAGAACATCCAAGGTTTTTCATGTAGACACAGCAAATCCAACAATACAGAACGAGTGTTGCAATGCCTCATACCTAGCCGCCCTCATGCACTGTGCTGAAAATACTGGTTTACCAAGAGCAGGTTCTTTGTTACCATCACATCCAAGTGATGATCTGGAAAGGATGAAACTGCAAGCAGATTTTGCAGACCTGGTGCGGGTAGAATTCGGATTTTAGTTGCAACTAACGTGCCATATTGAAGCATCAATCAATTGAGTCACCTTTTACTCATTCACATTTGCAAGTGATAATGTTGATGCCTGCATGTAGAATATTACTTCAAACAATTATATTTCCATTTTAATGCATATTCATTATTCCTAAAGTGCCCCTTTTTGGCCATTTACAGCACTATCTGTTGTACTACTGCGCAAAAAAAAAAGTTGTGCATCTTTTTCATTTTTTTTAATTAAGTATTTGCTATTTACCTTAAATTGCAGTACAGATGCCTAAAGGCATGCTAATGATTAAGATATATTTTGCAAGACTAATATAGCAAGCCTTCACTTTTCAAATGGTTTCTGTCTGTCTCTCAGTTTTGTTCTCTCTCACTTTCTCTCTCTCTCTTTCTCTTTGGTCTGAGAGTCATCTAAGCAGATAGAGGAGAGGTTTGGGGCTGTGCAGCTGGTCCCAGCGCATTGCTCATACACTGTTTAAATACTGAGCAGGTACCAGAGGCCTCTTATCAAATGTGAGTGGCAAGGGAGATGTTTTGCATAAATATTGTCCACGTCCAATAAAAAAATCTATAAATAATATCTATAAATAAAAATCTCAAAAAGTTTCATTAACTCTAGATAATTAGTCAAAATGATAAGCATTTGTTTTTTTTTTTTGTTCTTTGCATTTTGTAATGTCATTCTTTTCTGTCATCAAAATATCTTTGGACGAAGAGGAATCTAAGATTTTACAGAAATGCAGTTGTTTTTTTTAACTTTAGAGAGGACATTTGACAGTAACAAATGTATGTGTCAAAATAAATGGTTTCATTGTACAATAAGCTAACTCAATAATATTCTTCTAGAATCCTCAAATTATCTTTTATACCTTTCTATAATATTTACTAGCATGCACATGTCTATGCATGGCCATCAAATTATCTACTGTTTTTAGGGAAACACATTAGCATATATTTCCTGCCACGAACTGTCTGTAAATTTTCATTTCAAGCATGTCATTTCAAGGGTGGTCTTTGTGTCTATTTTGTTAGGGAAGAAGATCTAGAGAAAGAGTTGACACTGCGTTAATAACAATGCTATTGTGTGAAGATTATAATGGTGCCTGGGATGCTTATGTTAGCCAAGTAAGCCAAAATTGGAAACTACTTAGTTCTGGGACATGGGGACTGGCCATTACAGGATCCCCTGAGTTGAATACAAACATGAGGCAGCACAGCAGAAGCTCATAAAGAGCCGCCAAAGCTCAAGTTATTGTCTCAAATACATGCAGGAAATGGTCAAAAATAAGCTGAAGCTTAGAAAATAGCCCAGTGGAACAGGCTGAATTAGGGTGTCCATCTATTTAAGAATGTACCTTGTGGCTTTGGATTAAGCTGTTTATGCAAGTGTAAAATTGGATTGTAGTGATTTCTGGATCATAGCTGCTAAGGCTCCCAGGGCCGAAGTTAAAGTGCACAGAAATAAAGTAGGAGTGCTGCTGTCACTTCATTACTTCTTTGCTGCAAATCTATCCAAAGTACTCTTTACTTGCCCTCTTGATTCACCGCAGCCGGATTGTTGACATCTGTGCTTTAGCATTTGTTACTTTTCTTATTAACCAATAGTGCTTTTCAACATTACAAAATCTGTCCCGAAATGTAGACGTCACAGAGGGAGGGAGGGAGGGGGAACTGGATTTGGGGGTGGGTGGAATTTTAAAGTCATGTCACGTACTCCTACTGTGATGTTCATCAGATGTAGGTTAACCTGTGCCAGTTATGGGTAATCCCCCGTTTGTCTCCCATTTTCAAAGTTTTCTCAACTCTAATAGCATCGAAAACATGTTCAACAGTGCTCCGCAATACTCTCATTTTAATTTTATGACCAAAGGTACTAAAAATAGTCCACAATAGGATTATGCAGTAAACATTAAACGCTGCATGAAAAGTGAATGGAAAAGTACTATATAAAAGAAAAAATTGCAAGATTCCATTTTTGATTTGTCATATTCAATTGCTTCTCAGTGCACATCATGCTAATTTTGGGTTATTTTAATGTTTCTTAAGGGATTTTTTTTTTAATTGTTCTCAGTGTTTGGCAATCCTAATCAAAGTAAGTCATTTGTCGAGGTGCACTTTTGTTAAGTCAAGTCCACTCTAGATGCAGATCACAGGTATACCATACCCGAGTGGTAGGGTCTTCGAGGTTCGCCTCCTTGGAAGAAGGAGGTGATCAGGTTCAATAGATTATAAATAGCTCACCATCTCTCTGAGACATGTTGAGCAGTGCAGTTCCCAAAGGTATGTATTTCATATGTGAACACATCTGAACAACAATTCCCTGACTACAGGGCAAGCCCTACATTAAATGCACATCTAAAATTGGAGTTGTGTCAAAGTGATTTTGCGTTAACGCATCATACAATTTATTAAATTTCGTTGACCCTCACTTAACAGCCCACTAAAGTAAGATGTTCCGACTATCTCTACTTTGAAGGGTGCCTTGCCCAGAGCATGTTTCATCTCCTTAGACCTCTGATCAATATTATTTAGATATTGGCTTTGCTAAGGCCATTTGAAAATAGTGTTTTGTCTGTTTGTTTTTTTTGTTTTTTGTTTTTTTTTTGCTGTGATTTGTGTTTTTCCTGTTGGAGATCCCATTATCTGGGGTGGCGGCCAAGCTCTCGGAAAATAAAAAGCATATTTTGCTCACAATACTGAACAAAGCAAAATAATCTTAAACTTGACAGCTTGAACAATTTGTTCATAAAGAGTGGTGAAAACAAATAATAAACACATTGCCAAGTCTCACTGAGAATTATATATATATATATATATATATATATATATATATATATATATATATATATATATATATATATATATATATATATATATATATATATATATATATATATATTATAGTGATTTACAATTTGACCGTTGCCGGCTTTTCTTTCTTTAAAAGAACGGTATCAACAATTTTGTCTGGATTGCCCCATTGAGAGAGAATAACACTACTTTGGAACTCCAAAAATCATGGTTTGAGTACCGCTGCTGGGGGCAAGGAAAAAAAAAACAAAATAAACAAGCACGTTTTGTAGAGATGTGCTGGAGTGATTTCTGACGATTGTTGCTGTGGTCTTCCTCATAGTGCTGATGACCTACTCCCATCCCTCCTAGATCAAGAGGTGCAGCACTAATTGTATGCCTTTTTACTTTGACATCACTCCAAACATGCCTTGCATGTGTGTGATCTCATTCTCTGTGTGGTGTGTGTAGAGTACAAGTAATTGCAATGAGTAAAAAAAATAGTTTAATAAAAGGTCATTTCTATTTCACAACAAAAAAATCTCAATAAATAATGAAAAAACAGATTTCTGAAGAAAACATCTCATCTAGTTTTCAAAAATGGCTGATTTGATGCAAACCACATCGGGATGGTAACTTTCAGATTTAAAATGCCATTTGTAGATTTACAGCATTAATAAATCACTGTGAAATTAGAAACGATTGACACATTAAAGGAGAGCCAAACTGTGTTTGCCACTACTGTATTGCACAAGATATTTTTACTGAATTCTTTGGGACACATGTATAAGTTTGTGAGAGGGTGTTTTTTTTTTTCAATTATGGTTTTAAAGTTCCTTATATCTGTATTACAAGACATGGGAGCAAGTATGTACAGATTGTGATTTGGGATGGCAGGCATCTGCCAAGACCAATTGGGAAATCCATAATCTGTGGTTGACATGAGCAGCACCTGCCCTGAAAAAAATGGGTTCCACCCTGCCTATCAGTTCCCCCCAAAAATCTATACATTTCAACAGGTGAAAAGCAAAACAGAAGGCAATATAAACAAAACATCTCAAATCAAAAATCAAGAATGGAATATCCATAACAAATACTGCAAATGGAACAACTTCATTCCAGTACTGGCTGAACTGTTGGAAAAAAAATGTATTGGCTCTCATTTCTCATTCGTCCCTCCATGCTCCTTCTCGACGCTGCACTGGTTCTCCTATCGCGTTGTGTCTATACTGCATGATTAATTCATTTATGTTTAGGTTTAGTTTTCTCTACCATACTGCACCAGTCGTTCTCAAACTTTTTCGGTGACGTATCCCTGTAATGTTTTTTGTTGTTGTTTTTCACAGCTTTAAAACATTCAACTGTCGTTGTTGAGAAGTGCAGAAAGCCTGTTAAAATGTCACACACCCATGAAGTGCTTTTACATACCTAGGAGTACCCCATTTGAGAACCTACTATGTTAAATAATGTGCATCCTGACGGGGGTCGCAGACATCCAATCCCAGTATACTCGTGTTATTATGCCATACTTTCTTGCTGGCAATGTTGGTGACTTTAACGTGTCTTTTATTCTTCCTGATTTCTTTCAGATTTTCCTTTTATTTTCCCTCTATTCATGGCAGATTTCCAACTTATGCTCTCTTTCTGCGTGCAAAAAGCCCGGTCAAGCTGAACAAATAATTGCTGAAGGCCATGAAATGTTCCATCTTGCTGTAGGATTTACAGTGGTTTGTCTTTCATTTTGCAAGAGTAAGAAGACCAGTCAGTATGTAGCAATGTATACATACTCAACAATGGTAGGATAACAAATGCAACATGTGACATATGTAAGCATTTAGTTGTATTGACTGGAGGTGGCACAACAATAGACATTCTATTTAAAATGGTGATGCCACTAACATTCAACTTACTTACTTGAGTGTTTCTACCCTAATTAGAACACTTTTTTTCAGTAACAAAGCGCATTATGCGACATGATAAGATCTCTTAGAATGTTCTGAACTCCTGTTTCAAAGACAGTCATGCAATGAGCACATTCCCATAGTGAATATGCTGTATTGTTGTTATTTAGAGCAGAAAAATAGCTGAGAAGAGTATCAGCAGCTCAGTTGGTTACAGCCAAGTTTGTGATCCTTTAAGTTTATGGATATTGAACAATTCCTCTAAAAGTACATTTGATGACTGCGAGCCGTTGTAAGGAAAATGTAGCCATTCTTGCACTGAGTGTCCTGTCAGGTCATGAGAAGATAATGGCATAATAATGGGCCCATTTTTAAAGGTGAAGACACTTCAGTATCCTTGAGCAAGCTACTGAAAGCTGAAATTACTGCAGGTGCAGTGTCAACCAATTGTGAATGGGCTTCTACCACCACCATCATCATCATCATCATCATGCTGTGAAAATATTTTTTTTTGCTGAGGGATGAATAGAAGTATCATTAACATACAAATGGCCAGTGTAAGTGCCCAAAGTTTACTGTCACACAAGATTCTATAGCTAAAACAAGCGCAATTCAATTGGAATTCCTTTTGCAGTAACGGAAATTAGTTTGGGTCACATTTTCACAGCCTAAAGTATATATCGTGTTTGACTATATAGAAGAATTTTAGGTATATTTTTCATGGAAAGTTGTTCAGTTATCCAAAAGGGAAAAACTGAAAATATTCAGATGCCATTTGCTTTTATAAGCCATGATTTTATTGTCATGGGTTCAATTCCACTGTCAATAGCTCTCTCTGTGTTTGTTTGTGTGTTTAATTCTGTAGAAAACAAAGTAACACAATCAGAATAATTCCAAACCATCACTCTACCTATGTAGCAGAGTAGTTTTGAAAATGCAGTATGCATTTGAAGTGATTATTCATTTTACTTCTTTATTCACTATTCCTTATTTGTCCTAGCTTCTTAACGATCCAATTCTGATCATGAATTCAATATAATATTAAATATTAAATGCTGTCCACTGCATGATAAAAAAAAGTCATTTTAAACAGGGATAATGGAAACTGCATCGATTCAAATCCCTGCAGCAATGCACAAAAACACTACATTTAACAAGGTGAACAAGGTAACGACATATGCAGCTAGCAAGCACAGTTTATTCACATCTTTGTATTGTGGTAAAAAAAAATGTATTCAACATGTGAGTGAATTTCCTATGCTTTTTGAAGTTAAAACTATGAAAATTGACGTTTTGTTTAAATTGGCGGGAGCAGTTGAAGCACAGGCTGAGGAAGAATCACTTCAGGCTACGTAGAAATGGAGTTGCCAAGTGGGTCTCTGCAATTAGAAACTCACTGATCGAGAGGGCATCAAGAAACGCGTGCGCATGTACAACCGCGTATGTCATTTATGTTAATTTGAGCCTTTTAGTGAATATTTGATGATGGGCCATGTTAGAAGTCACGTTAGCTGCCAATGCACTGCAGCAAGTGGAAGATCAAGTGAGCAGAGCAAGAAGGAATAATCACTCTGAACGCAGCTCACATCCACAGCGATCATGATGACATGCCAGGCATTAATGATTCAGAGGCAGAGGCGCTGAAAAGAGTGAAAGAGGGAGATGAGGGAGGAGAGATGCCAGGTGGGAGGGAAAGTGTAGGAGGCTGTAGAAAGGCAAAGTTGAATAAGCAGACAGAGAGGGAATAAGTGGCGGTGGAGGACGATGCTACAGAGACTTCATTGCTTCCAGCCATTTTGGTTGCTTCGCTCCTTGGATGGTATTTTTGGAACGTGTGACCAGACAGAATTCTCGCACTGAGTTGGACACTCCTGAAGTTGCCACGTTCAGAAGTTAGAGAAGCGGTACCCGATGATAGGATTCAGGCAAGCGCAAGGCTATCCATGGGTTGACCTCTCATCTGTGCGCTGTTGCACGTCGGGACATATCGGTGATTGATAGAATGTTATTGTTGATCAAATGCCATCATAGTGTTGATTGGACAGAAATCTGTGCACCACTTCGAAGTGGGGCGTCCAAAATTCTGTGCATGCCCACCCCAATTGTGTGTTTAAAAGTGTGCCCCACTGAGAAGACCCCTGTACAAAAAAAACATAAAAAGACAAAGAAAATAATGCACCTCTTTTTCATCATCCGGGATTATTAGAACCGATTTTAGGCATGAAAGGTTTTAATAAAATAATTGAATTCTGATCTTTTGTGACACTTTTTTTCTCCGATGTTTATTTGATTTGTGATTTTTTTTTAAATCAAGCTTTAGTGCATTAATCAAAAAACTGAAATAAAACATAAATGATTATTATTATTTTAACACGTGTAAATCTCAAAAGAGGACTCTGCGGTGAGAAATGGTACAAATAACATTGATGATATTTGAGTGTTCTACTGCCCATGCCAGTGTTCAGTTGCTAATGTAGCTGTTGTCTTACTTTATGTCTAGAAACATACCAATTGTGCCGTTTAGATGTGTTGGCTCTCCGCCTGAACATGATTTGACCCAGACCTCTGTGGAATATCTACTGTACTTTTAAGTACTTATTTTGGGTCTTTCTGGATCTGCATTTCACATTAGAAATTAACATTTATCGTGAGTCCTCTTTAATGAAAGCGTAACTTTTTCACAAAGTCGTTTGTCACCACGAAGAATAGAATCCAAGTTAGTGTGACCTGTCCACAGTAGTGTGCCACTGATTGGGGATTAGGCAATATCCAAATCTGACGGGATGATAACCTTGAGCAAAAATATTATGGTATCGCTGTATCACAATATTGAAATTACAGCTCTAAAATATATAATAGTAAAATAGCTATTTTTCTACGTTATAAAGAGTTTTATTTTCAAACAAAAATTCCATAATACAGCATTTGTAACCATTCTAAACATTTACCATGCTAAATTAAAATAAATATCTAAATAGAATCAAAACAAACCTACAGTGAGGTTTTGCCCACCAATAAACGTATACATTCATTTTGACTGAACACATCCAAATTAAACAGAAATATGGGCAAAATAAGTAGAAATGCACAATAATATTTAAAACAAATAAGTAGAAATGCACAACAGTTTTTTTAAAAAATATATTGATTTTAAATTATGGACCATTTGGTGTTGATAGTTTTGTTTTTTTCAAGTCAATCATTTTACTACTATGTGATTTAAATAATAGTACCATGTGGATTTTGTCATTTCATGTCGGCAAGAATATACTTCCTTCTCACACGCGCACATGCTCATAGAAAAAGGCTCACTGTCCCTCTGTCTTGCTCACTCACCCTCTCCATCTCACCAGTGTGCTCACGACTCGTTTTCAAAAGCCGAAAACTTCCCCTACGGTTGACCATTTGTTTGCACGGGTGGAGAAGTTCGATTGGTTTGTCTTCTTGACCCATCACAATATATTGTCAATATGATTATCGACCCATGCCTGCGACCTTGGGAGATAAGAGCCCTTAGTCAATCTCAAAATCAGTCTGATATTATGATTTTGGGCTCTAAAAAATTAACATTTTTTAGCCCTAAACTGTCTATATAGTTGTCTATCATTGCTTTTTTTGCAACAATTATTATTGGTGTATTTTCTCATGAGTAGGTTGATAAATATGCAATCCACAACCACCAAGTGCTGCATGAGAACGATCTAAGAGACAACTGAGCCCTGCTGGCATACAGACAAGGTGGCAAGGACCTGCGGCCAACCTTGTCAATGTGATTACACGCATACACACTCAAACATGCTCGCACACAAACACGCAGCTCTGATGTTTGTTTGCTCCAAAGGGAATAAACACACACACACACACAAAGCACACAAAACACACACGTATGATATCAAGGTGCCAGATTTTCCCTTGCATTTCAAGTAATAAGAACAAGGCCATCCACTAAGTTTCTGTGAAAAAAAACAGCCTTGGTACTTAAAGTGGAAGCATTGTACTTATGTCAAGTGTTACATAGTGTTTCTGGTCATGGCAGACTGATGGTTACTAGGAAATGTGGATGGCTGAGCTCAGGTCAACCGCTTATCAAAATTTCCTGTTTAAAAAATTGGCATAGTGAGACTCACATGCTTCATGTATCGACCAATTTTTGTAACTCAAAATTTTGATTACGACCCTCTGGACATTATATAAGTTAAAATACTTTAGGAAAACAATTACAGTTTTTTTCCCACATATTGACAAATTATTCTAAGTTGTATAGCAATTAATAATGATTATTGTGACTCAAAATGATCCTGTATAGTTAATACATTAAAGCTGGGGTTTAAGTATGTTTGTCATTTCGGAAGTATGGATCAAACTGGTTGCCCTTCATATTACTCAGAACTAAATAAGTAGCTCTTAGTTTCTAATGGGATAGTGAGCCCTGCGTTAAAGGTTTTATGATAGTGACAGTCTAGACTATAGACTAAATTATTCCAAACATAACGTACCACTAGGTTTTTTTTTTTCTTTCAAGAAACTCGAAAGGTCAGCGTACCACATGCAGGCATCATCATGTTAAGTATTTCTGGTGGAAAGGTCAGCTAGCATATGAGTCAATATGTTCCAAGCTATTGGGAAGCCATCTGACGGAAAAATAACCTCTTTTGATAACCTGGGTTTGTGTCATTGATGCTATATATTCAGTAGTTTTGTTCAATAACTTTTTGAGGTTGAAAGGATATCAAAAATTTTTACTTTTTAAAGCCAAGGAGATGCAGCAGCTCCTCGGGCCAGCACTGTGGTATACTGCCTGGTATATACAGCGATTCAATTCCGAATCAGTTTTAACACATTTCCCAGTGACCCAAAACTACAAAGATGATGGAAAGTAGTATTTGCCGAGACAAATTCCCCATCAAAACAATACAACCCTCTCTGCTCTCCACTGCTTGGATACTGTCGGGATTGAGAAACTCTTGAGCTGTGAGAACTTTCATCTTGTTAGTAGAATATGCTTGTCATTATTATTTTATTCTTTATGATGTCTTGTGATTGTTTTTACCCTAATTTTGTATCGTCACTATACAATGGCTACAAATGCATTCTATTTTATTCCATTGAATTCTACAAGCAGTCAGCACTTTTTTTTTTTTAATGCTCCATCAGTGAAGTTGAATGTTTCAACGTCCGGGTCATGTTTAGTACACATGGACCAGTACAGTGAAACTGCCAATGGCACATTAAATCAGATATGGATTCTTCAATGACTTTGTTAAGCTGGATTTGATAACGCATAAAATCCATGATAATTTGACTTATTTCCAGAAGACATCAAGTGAACTTGGAAGTGTGACACTCATTGTTATACGGTACGTTTATTTGGTGACCGTAAGTTAACACGGCAACTCACACCAACTATGAAAGCGCTGCCTGTGATTCTATTTGACCTTACCATTGCGCACTGATACTGTGATACGCTGATGCAATGGACAGCTTTCCAGCGCCTGGGGCATGTTGAGCAGTTGGGACCTCATTCTTTATGCTCAAGCCACAGCTGTCTCTCCTGATTGAAGACACTGATGAGCAATAAGCTTTTTATTCCCCAACATTTTACATTTCTCAGTGCAATTGCGGCACGTGATTTGTAATGCAAAGTTGACCGGAACAACAATCCTAACCAGGGGAAACACCTGGTCACATCACTTTTAAAATCCAGTTAAACAATAAAACATTTCCCAAAGACAAGATATGGTACAAAGGCTATCGAACAGTGTCTGCCGACAAGGGAAGAAAAAAAGGAAAATGCTCCGCAAAACCTTCAGGGATTTTTCTTTTGTTTTGTGTGTATGTGAACATAGGCGAAATGGCAACAACAGATGAAAGTAAAAATAAATGAGTATACAAATATTAGAGAAGGTAGAAACAAAACAATAATAATCTGATACAGCTGAAATCCATGAGGGGGCTCAACAAGACATTTCCATATTTTTTTATCCATTTAAATGTCAACATTATTACAGAAACACAGCGCAACAATGTTAAAAGCAAAATCAAAGATGGTTAGTTGAAGACAAGACAAAGAAGGAAATAAGGCTGCACTTAAAATGACCAGGGAACACAGAAAATTGTGGTTGCTTTGGATTTAAATAATGACTGGTCTTTCTAAATGCTGTTTGCATGATCTTCCCATGCTTCTGCTGCAGGCTGGCTGCCTCTCACAGACCAAAAACAAGCTTAATTAGGTTGATGAAAAACTGTAAATTGTCCAAGGTGTGTAAGTGTGACATAGTCCTCCACTGCTTGGCCAAAGTCAGCTTGAGTAGACTTAATTTCACCTGAGGCTTCAATGGGTTTGTGATTAGTAACAACGTATGCATGTGGCAATGTATTAATGTTGGTATAAACATTTACAAGTATTTATACCTAGCTGAACAAAAATTATTGGCTCGTGTTCTGTGTGTTGTTTGAGTTTTTTCCCTGGGATCTAGGAGATGAACATGCCCAACATGCTTTCTCAAAGCCTGACAAGGAATATTTGCCTATCACTTTGTGCCTAATTGTTTGTTGGCTGGCATGGTGGGAGGAATTTTTGTGTTGTGTAAGGAGGATGCGGGCTAATATCTTTCGAAAATGTGTTAATTAGTGCCTAAATTCATTCATATGCGGAATCATCTTCACTTGTGTCTTGTCGGGCCGGCATGGATGTGTGGATGTTGGGATTGTGGACCTAAGTGCAGGGAAAATCAGGAACAGGTACAAGCAGAAAGCCATTTAATTAAACAATATAAACAATATGTAAATATAAGCGGAACCAGAAAACAGAAAAAAAAAAAAAACACACAGGATGGCAAGTAACTACAAAAGCAAAAAAAAAAAAAAAACAGGCAGACACAGATTCAGATTCACTTTCCTGTCCCTTATGAAAAAAAGCAAGAATCCAAACCTAACACACACCAAAACCATGTCTACAGTGTTGAGAGTAATGCATTACAAAATTAAAATAGGACCAGTGATTTGACAACCCAGTTGGAGCGGTGCCATAGTAACGTGAAGTTAGCAAAAAGGAAACACACAGAGGATTGCACTCTCTCGCTGAAGGACGGCATATATGTATGCTGAAAAAGGAAAACATTAACTTTGAAATATTGAAATAATTTGTCACAGCCACTATTCAGACTTTGATTCATTTAAAAATATATATTCATATAAATATATATGAATACTTTTAAATTGATCAAAGCCTGAATAGTGGCTGTGACTTCAATATTTTTGAGTTAAACTCTTCCCAGTTTACATTGAGCAATATATACAACTTTGTAGGATAGGGGCTTAATCGATTTGAAGCAGTTGATGTAAATTGCCATTGCCATTAGTTTGTTATGAGCCAAGAGATGATCCCTGTACAATGTTGATCAGAATAATCAATACAAGGGTCATCAGTGAAAGTTATTATTTTCATGTGAAATGAAACACTTTAGTGCACTTTAAGCAATCTGCAACACTCTTCTCAACATCAACAAAGAACCATATTAAGGGCATTATTTCCAAGAAACAAATGGAAGGCAAACGTATCAACAAAATCGTCCTCATAATAAGAACTGTAAGTAAAATGAGCATTAATGCCATGCATGAGATCTTTGTATTGTTATATTGCTCTGTAAGCGCTATTGATCTGGGTTTATTGGCTATTGATTCCAAAGTGCTGTGCTTACACAAGTGAATTGGTGAAGAAACCATAACAGTTAACGAAGATGGACGATTTGAAGTCACGGCCAGGGGAAGACACGATAAAGAAATACTCAAAGCAGTGGTTAGACACCTCTACACCCTCCTCACAAACGTTTGAACATTAGTCACAGCATATACAGCATTATATAGACAAACTTAAAGTAGAGTTTTCTTCTCTGATGGGTACAGTTGAAAAGGGTATTTGCATGCATTAGAGCAAGGGTGTCAGGTAGAGGGTAAATGTGCAGAATTTGATTCCCTAGTCAGAAAGAGAAAAAAAAAATATGTAAGAGTTCAAATGTAGGATGAGATTAAATACCACGGGACGGTACATTTGGGGGGATATGACACAGCTAAATTCAGTTTTTAAGTATGGATAAAAAGTACAGAGCTCAACAGTTTGACTTTATAGTCCAAACAAATTGCATTTATGCAGTTATAGTAATAGGGTAATTTCAAAGTATTCGGTGCAAAGTCAGGATTCTGTGTTTGAATTATTGACCTGCAAATGCATGTTAAGAATTTTGTAAAAATCATCATGACTACTTTTATCTAAAATGACAGTATATTCCAGTGGACCATATGGCAGAATATTCATTTACTTTAAAATATTAATAAATAAAATAAATACATATATAAATACAATTCATAGAAGCTGGTTAAAATTCTAATGAATGTTTACAATCAAACAGACTTTTCTGATAAACTGACTCCTATGCATGATACAACATTTTAAGTAGTTTTAAAACATAAAAATGAGTTTTTGTTTTGTTTTGTTTTTTGGACCAATGGCTCAAACTGAATCATAAAATTTCTGCATAATCACACATTTATATGAGTTTACTGCAGTTATTCTGGTGATTGCTCTTTAGGATGCGTTCTTCACCCACTTTAGGGGAGGGAGTCCCAGCATTACATAAAACTATGGCTTCATGAAACTAGTCCAGTTCTATTAAATGAAAGCAATGCAGTACAAATGTGCTGCTGCGTTGGAAAAAAAAAAAAAAAAATCAGGGATCTCTGAACTGTGACCAGTCTTCCACAGTGCCGCCTGCCTGCATAATATATATGTTATGCTCGCTCATAATGCACTGAGCAGCCAGACCACTTATCAAATTAAATTTCCAGTTCTTTAGTCATTACTGACACCCTGCTTTTTTGGCATCACTAAAAAATACAAAAAGTGAAAAAACAACAGAAAAAGCAAAACATGTTCTGCAGATGCTCACTAAGATGAAGTCTTGCAAGACATGTTTATGTATGACATGATGATTGTTTGAATATCAACTTGTTTTGAGGCATTTAGTGTTATTTAGAAGTGGAAACACACACACACATTTACACGCATACACAAATTCCCCATCTTGTATCCTGAAGGAACCAAAAAGGTTAATTGCTCAATGATACAAGCATTTTTTTTCAGTGAGACTAGATGCACACTCAAATTTTTTGCTTTACTCATCTGCACACGCAGCTGTCTTTTTAGTGCTGCACCCCCGCTCACATATATAACAAGATATCATCTTTACACTTGCTCTGCTCACATGCACAAACATATAAAAGACCTTCTGTTTCCTGTAAATGGAAAAAAAAAAAAATCAGCGGACAGTATGAAAGCATTGTTATTTTCATGTCGGTTCACATGTCTTATAAATAGCTTTTATAAAGTCAATAAAGCCAAGTGTCTGCTAACTCGTGTCCTCTATTTATACTGGCACTGCACATCCGCGTTTAATTAAAATGTGTAGGTGCTCTAAGTGGATTAGAACACAAATTTGACCAAGCAAAGTCATTCATGGTGGTAAACTCACAGCAGTTAAGTTTGAATGAAATGATTAGTTGCACCACATGTGGTTATCTCAAGAAAAAATACATTTTACTTTGTCATGCAATTTACATTAAAAAAAAAGGTGCCAGATTGTCAATCAGATTATGCACAATAACTGAATCATAGATGATTATTGCAGATGCTATTGCGTTTCTCGAAATTCTTGAAGCTTATGTTAAAACTGCACATGGTCAGTGTGATGGCTTTGTGGTGTGTTCATCAGCATCGAATCAACCAAAGGTGACATGGGCTGGAGTTAGTACGAATACATTTAAATACACAGTTTGATAAATAGTCAGCCACAAACTTTTCACGACTGCTGTAACAAGCAGCACACAATGTAATTCTCTAAACATACAATAATATTCCAGATCCATACAAAAACTCATATAATCACAGTTTAATGGTGCTTATAGTGAAGGTGCTGAAAGGAATCACCTGATTGGTCAGTCAATGTTTTTTCACTTCACAATGAAACTCAAAAGCTTACTATCAGTGGAAACCAGGTGCAATAGCATTAAAAGTCAATAGAAAAAGCACAGGGGAGAAAAATCATGTTTTCTATGCTCTGAAAAGGTTCTTTGTCTTTCAAAAAGACAGAGCGTTGACAGTACAAAATGAAACCGCTCTGCCCCTGTGGCCTTGGCCCTGGTTGTGCAATGTCCCAATAAAATCAAAGAAGGGTAAATCATGTTCCTCTTTGTAGTGTGAATGCTGAATCGCCCAATTCCAACCTACAAAAACACACAGATTCCAATCATATGGCCATGGTAATATGTCAGCGCAAACGCGCGCACACGCACCCAACTGGCATCATCAATTTCTCAGTCTCCTACTGCAGCGGGCAAAACACGTCTGTCTCAACTAAATATGGCATCCAGTTTCTTGCATCCCATATTGGTCAGTTACTATGGCAACCGTTGCATGCTTATCCATGTAGCCCAATATTTGCTCAGCAGACAGTTTCCTGTTTGCCTTTGTGCTGGGTAATGACATTGCCCCCCCCTTCTAAATTCTATATAACAGACAAGATCTATAATATATGAAGAAAATACAGGCTTTGACAAAATCCAGGTCATGAGGCTGGCTTGGTCATCTTTACACCACCTGGAATGGTGCCAAATATAAAGATAAGTAAAAAATGATCATGCACTGCTCTTCATAATATCCTCAGTAAACTATGGTAATGTCTGTGTAGGTTAATTCATTTGCTGTCTGCATAATTATACCCTCATGTACACCTAATATCACTTCTTCTTGGTCAGACACCTCAAATGTCTTCATTATTTATGTAACACGCTCACACGTTATACCGTAAAGTTCACTGAGTAATTAGTTTGCCATGGCAAGCCATAACCATTTATCAACAAGTGTGCTGCACTGTCTTGATTTCTACAATGGAAACTCAAAAGTTAAACATCACTGAACTCATACCGTTTGGAAATTTGAACACATCAGCATATTGCAGTGACCAAGAAAGTTAATCAGAAACACTAGTGTAAAATCAACAAAATAAATAGTCCCACAACTGCATACTGACAAAGAAATGTGAATGGTCAATCAATATACAACAATAACAGTGCAAAGACCTCTATTGAATTAGCATGGTCAAAAAGCAACAACAACACAATTATAACTACTTAAATGTGCCCTGCACACCTATCATGATGGTAGTAAAAAAACTGAATCATTGATATGTTAAACATAACTATCTATGAATAATTCCAAATATTGTACAAATATTGTACTCTCATTAGTAACAGCCTCCCAGATTGAATGACCATTTCATGAAAACAACAAAAAAAGTTGATTTATTAACATTGCATCAACACTATTAAAAACAAGAGCTATTTTCATACATTTAAATTAGTTGATATTTTGTAAAAACAAAAAAAACAAAAAAAACACCTCTTCAATGCCCAATTGGCCAAATCTGGATTTTTAAAGTTTCCAACCAACAATCACACAATTTTCTGCAAGCTAAAGACTGACACAACATGAATCAAAGACACATGCAATAAAAAAACCCAAAACAAAAAGTAAACACATTTATATGTAAGATTATGTCTTCATTGTATCTACTTGTATCTACAGTGGAGCAACAGCATTAACTATTTGTTATGTGCTAATGAAAGAAAAATGAATGATGAATCGGATTACTGAAGTCTGTAGAAAAAAGACATAAATAAAACTTGGGAGCCTCAGTGGCATGCGAAGAGAAAAGTACAGCCTCATTATTCCTGTGTGATGACATCCCCGTTGTTCTAGTCGCACTTGTCAGCTAACGTAGTCGCGTTGGCCACTGGCACAAACAACACGACCAAACTGCTCCCACAAGTGTTTATTGGGGTTGAGGTCAGGACTACTGAAAAGCCATTCCTCCCTTTCCACTCCCAAATTCTGGAGGTAGTCCCTAATAAACCCTCATCTGTGAGGCCGAGCATTCTCATCTCGGAGGGTAAAGTTCGGCCCCGGAAAGGAGAAATGGAATTGCCACTGGTTGCAGAATCTCATCTTGATATCTCTCTGCATTCAGATTGCCTTTAGTGACGCAGAGCCTCGTTTTTCCAGTGAGGAAGAAGCCCATTACTCTATCACACAGCCTTACCATAAAATGTGACCCTAATGGTGGAGCAATCAGAACAGCGTTATCCGTATCTCCTCCACACATTGACCCTATGATCCATATGCCCTATGCATAATCTGGACTCATCGCTGTAACATGCAGTGCCTGTGTTGCCAAAACTACTAGAAGTTCAACATAAGAGTCAGTAGCAATGGAAAAAAAAAAAAAAAAAAAAAAAAAAAGCTTGATCTTGGCAGAGAAGATTTGGCAGTTCTTTTTTGGGCAAAACACGCATACTGAGATCTGCTGCTCATCTCACAATATTGCCAAGAAGCAGTGTTACAACAAAGGAACAATCTACAAAATACCAAACTGATGCTGAAGTTTTAGATGATAAACTGATTTTGAAACAAGACCATATTACGTGCATCTGTGCAGATCATTTACATGCAAATACAAGTATTCTTGTTTTCAGATTATTTGATGCCATCAACATTGTGGTCTCCTTAGGGTTTTATTCACGCCTGCTTTTAGAGCTAATTGATCTCATCATAATATTGACATGTTATGTGTCTTGGTATTAGCACAGTTTGATCAAGTTTGATCTAAATAACTTTTCCTCATAGACAAAATAATTACTTTTAATATTTCTTCTTTGCTGAAATATAATTGCTTTATATAAAGCCACTGATTATAGGATGGATGCAAAATGGTACACCCGTATAAATTGTATAGTGAAGGCAGTAGTGAAAATGTAATTGTTTTTGCATCATGGAGGACCCACATGTAGGACTCCGCTAAACACAAAAGAAATTGCAGTAAATTAGCTAGTTTGCCTAATTAGATTTTGTTAATGCAATCCAGTCAATGCAATTGGCAAACGGCTTGCAGTGCATGCAAGCAGACAGTGTAACAAGTTAATGCTAGTTTGTTAAAGATAAAGGCAACTGTACTAAGCTACAGTAAAGTGGCTTCTTCAATGTCTAATGAGAACAAAAAGAAAAGCTGCAACAGAACACAGGACAAGTACCGCGTAACGTCTCCTGTGATTTATCATGAGCACGGGAGATCCTTTAAGAATATCCAAAATGCATGCAACATTTTACCGACCCTCGTTTCTCGGGTGTGGATATATGAAGGGGGCACTCTACGACCCATTTTGGGAAAGCCAGATTTTAGGGATGGATACTACATTGTGCAAGAAAGATTGGGTGAAGGGAAGAAGGTCAAAAGGGAAAGAAGTAGAGAGACTAATAGATGCAGACAAAGAGCGAGTGGAGGAAGATGAAGTCATTAAGAAGCACCTATACCACAAAGCCTGGGGTCTGTAGGTCAACTCTTACTCGCAAGTGTCAAGCATCAAGCCGCCACCACCTGAACCTTCTCGGGTAATTGCTCTTTGCATGTGTGTGTGTGTGTGTGTGTGTGTGTGTGTGTGTGTGTGTGTGTGTGTGTGTGTGTGTGTGTGTGTGTGTGTTAAATGAGTCAATTTGGCTGCATCTGTCCCTCATCCATACAGACAACTGAAGCTATTTAGCCATGTGACAGAGACAGACACTGCAATGATGGATGAAGAGACTTAGAGGTTAAAAAGCGAGGATAATTTTAGATTGAAAGCAATATAAAACAGAGGAAGGTGGGGCTGCACAAGTACACTGAAGCTTAAAAGGCAGCCCTCCAAGTAAAAAAACTTACTCTCACAGTGGCAATATTTTGTCACACATGAGAACAGTTTAACCGCCAGGTTTGTAAACCCTTTTCATTCGGAAAAATACATGTTTGATATAAATAGGTTTTAATTTTGAGATCAAAACATAACAGCAAAAGCTCGAAGAAGCAGTCACATCAGAAGGGAAAAGGAAATAAGAGCAAGTCAAAGCAAATGGATGCTTTCAGAGCCCGCATTTAAAACAGCCTGTATGGCAACTATTGATTTTCCATTCTCGCTAATGGACATTATGGGCCCTGTATATCCATCTAGAGCTATTCCACTATTACTGGGTCACAAGCACTTGAGCAGCCACATCCAAGGTTAACTCACTAAAAGTAAAAAAAAAAATACCTTAACTTCCCGGAAGTAGAAACGCGGTTTGTTTTTGACTCCCTGCATTTGTCCTGTATTTTAGTTTGCTTCAGTTTGCATCAACAGCGAGACCAAAGACAGCAAATACCCATGCTGATACGCTGACACACGGCATAAGCTCTACCATGCTTGGACACATGCACACAAACACACACACTTTCATAAACGTTCACCTCTTGTCAAATGTAATAGGAGACATGGAAGGAGAGACAAGAGGATAATAGGATTATTATTCTCTTCTAATCTGTATGAGTCAGCAGCACTCAGTTTGTGTGAGCATGTCTGTTGCATTTAATTTTATTAAACAAACAGCCAATAAGAAATGGAAAAGCTGGCAGCGCTGAGCAGTGGGTAATTGCTTATACAATATGCATAACATATATCGTGCATTGTTAGTCACATCTTTTCAAGTAGGTTAGAGACAGCATTAATATGTCTGCTGTTTCCCATAGTCAACATTTAACACATTAACAGAATATGATATAACTAATGGCGAGTGAATGATCATTGTTTCACTAAAACAGTCGGATTGTTATTAATGTGGCACTTTGTTTCGTGGAAAGAAAATAATACCAGCTTTGTCCAAGGGAACACTCACTTCCCCACTAACAAATTAGATCTATTTTCCCATTTGAGAAACTCTTTGGCATTGGATTATAAAGGTCCTAATGGGCCCGGCTACTTTATCTTGTAGGAGGCAAAGACTGATTTGACCAAAGAGCCTCAACAAAACCATTCTTGGGAAGCACAAATTGACATGAGCAAAAAAGTCTATTTGACATCCTAATGACTGATTCCAGTCACTGTTTATGGATGCTGTGTATATATAAGGTCAAATGCAAAGAGTGCGACATTTGATGAGCATTTAGGGTGAGTGGCGTATGCTATAATGAGTCAGTGTGTGGTGACCTTTATGTGAGGTACTTGTACACATTTGGCTAAGAACACATTAATTCATTGTCATCCTGATATATTCATCTATTTGATATAATTGGGCGCTTTTGCAAATATACTGCAAAATACAGAAAAGCACAGCTGAGCTGCAGAGGCCAAGATGACCTACTTCAACATTACTGAATAAAGCGGAGACATAAGGGAGCACTGATACCACACTCTCAAATGTAATGCAAGTAGTACGAATATGTTATGAAACCTGGAGGAAAAAAAAAGTGTCTTTTTGACAAGGGCAAACTATTATCATGCTATAGGGTTTAAAAAATGTTGTATCCATGTTGGAGTGATAAATACTTAAAGGTAACCAGCCAAGGGTTCCTCCTGTTTTCGATGTTAAAGGACAGAGCATAGAAAAAAGCACAGGCCAGGAAAGGTTTGCAAGGTTACAAGAACATGTCAAACGTCCAAACTAGGAAATGTTATATTACTGTTCTGCAAAATAGAATCTTTTTTTTTTTTTATTAGACTCTGTGCCTCAATAAATCAGTGGGTGTGTCAGCCACTTTACCAAATAAAATGCCTCACCCTTGCCAAGCCAGTGCCCCTTCATCCTCCTCTGAGTATGCTGATGTGTAGTCAGTAAATAATGTGATATTATGGTAGTAAGGCAGCATCTAACTTGCATGTGCATACTTGCAAGTGATTTCATCAAAATATTCCGCAGAGGTTATCTGACAAAATTTCAGAACCGCTTTGAACGACAAATACAAATTTAATAACCATTCCTGTAATAATACAAAAAATAAATGATCTTCAGTTTTTCTCCCATTTATAGAAAGAGGAAATAATGAACTCAATCAGTAAATCATACAATGGTACGTTGGCTCAGGAGCTGACTCAGGAGCACCCGTTCTGACCAAAGAGCAAAGCAGCTGCGTTCTGGTTTCGCTGATCACCAGCAGTGAAACAACAAGAAAATCAGACGGGATTTAAAAAGATAACCCCTAGGTTCGGGGACAAACACCGTTTTACCAGCTGAGTCGCAGCTATCCAACAAGACTAACATGTTTTGTGCCCCTGCTGGTTGCTTGTGGCACCATCTTGTTGGTGTCAACAACTACGGGCAGTCCAACAGCAGCATGCTGACTGATTATCATTGTTGTTGAATGAAAATAAAAGTCCGAGTCTGAGTTACAGTGAATGAAGAAATCAAAATCAGGCGTTTTATTGAGACTAAAATGAACTACAGCCAAACATAGCAAACCTGTGTCAAGACACCACACACAGTAACAGCCATTCCTCCTATCAAAACGCTCCCCTCGGGAAATTACTACTCATAACAACAGCTTTGGGGGTGAATTATGAACTACAACAGTGATTGTCCGGTTGTGTAGTGCTAAAAGCATATTTCCACCATTTTGACATTTTCTACATTTAAACCTCTCAACTAATAAATGAATCGTTTTTGTTGACATGCAAAATCTCTCCTCCCCAAACCCGGAACGAAAACAATAAAAAAATATGTGAATGTATCCTCGGATAAGGTGGGTATTTACTCTTGCTCAGGCAGTGCGGGGTGGTGTAAAGGGGTTACAAAGGGCTGTTATTGTCATATTGCCTCGAACAAGCCATTTTTATCTGCTTGGGCGGGGCTGAGAGCTCAGAAAAAGGAGTGCTTAGAAATGCATCAATGAAAGAAGTATTTAAGGTGAGTAATTAACGTTGCAACATGGTTAAAAGCATGTGATATAAGCCGTTTAAAATAATCATTAGTCGCAGTCCTATTTTGTAGGAATAAAATATTTGCTTTACCTCAGGTATCGTAGAGTGTAGAATGTGTATCGAATGTGTGCAGAGTTAATAAACAGTCTCAACTAATATCTGAGCTAATGCAAATTAAGTAAGGACAGTTTTCCCCATGCAAACTTTTGCAGCAGCCCTATGAGGATATATAATTTGTACAACTGCTGTGAATGTATTGATTGAAGGCTGGCATAAGTATTCTAGTGCGGAAATGATACAATGTACACAATTACAGCAATGGAAGCTTTGATTTTATGATGTTTCACCTTTTGTGATAACAAGCAAGTTACTCCATCCATCCTTCCATATACTCACACAAATTATGCAAATTGACAAAGTTAAGACACTTCACATGCACATTCACTGTGCCAACCTCACTATCTACTGTTTGGGTATGGTATATATTATTCAGAGCTTTCACATTTTTGCTTGCCTATCCGTCTTACAGCTACAACTTCTCTCATCATTTCTCACATTTCACATCTCGTCATCGTCTTCTCTATCACTCTTTCCATTCTTTCTCACTCCCGTGTGCTCCAAGTTATCTGCTGTAAAGCAGATAAGCATCAGTATTTCAGCAGCTGGAAGAGGGGGAGAATAATACACAACATGCTGGAGTGAAGGTCGAACCGCCTATGTTATCTGTGTGTTTGTCTGAGTGTGTGAGTATGTTGGTTTGTGTGTGAATGTGATTTACAACCCCATCTCCTTTGTCTTTATCTGTATTCTTATCCAAACCTTGGCAACCTTTCCACAGAGAGTATAGACACTATTAGTGTCCACACAAACACACACGGGTCTGAAGAAGTGCTATATCAGGACAGAGTGGCTATAAGATGATGCAGTAAAGTAGAACTGACATCACAGTTGCTCTTCTTTTTGGAATCCATTTTATTTCTCTTCAGCCGTATTCCTTTTATTGTACTCTTTCACAACATATAGTAGAAATCACCCCGCTATTGTTAAATTCTGAAAAACACTTAGGATTATGTTTTCTGTCAAGTCTATCTATTATGAACAGTGAATGGCAGACTGTGCTTGAGGTCAACGTTGCTTGCAGCTGTCAATTGTTATGCACTCTTTGCTACCTTTAGGACAGAAACATCCATTCATGCATGGATTTTCTATACCGCTTGTCCTCAATTGGGTCACATTTGAGCCGGTGCCCATGCAAGCTGGGTGAGAGGAGTGAAGACACAAGGCGACCAAGGCAACCAATCACAAGGCAAAACTATATCGGCAAAAACCATAAAACAAACAAACAAAAAACACCTCGGTAGCAATTCACTATGTCTTCATAGCCTTCAAGTCTTTAGCTAACCCAATATGCATGATTTTGGAACATGTTAGGCAAAAGCAACATTATCGCCTGCTGTGTATTGTTCTAATTTGCGTCGTAAACACTACTTTAAGCACCACATTTAATAATCGCAAGCTGTTTGTCTGCTACGTCTCTTAACCTAACTGTTCAGAGGGAGGAGTCCACTATCTACAAACATGATGTAGGATTATAATTCCTCCCTTGGTGACGGTTAACTCCCTGCTAAATGATGTTCTTCAGGTAATAGCTGGTAAAAAGGCTGTGACCTTTTCATTTTATTTTGCTCAAAACTGCACTTACTTAATTTCTTCTTGCCCCAAAAAGCACCCCATTTCCTTTAACACTGCATACAACAGGGACAGACTGCTTTCTGAAATTGGCAGACTGTCATGGCCAGAACAATAAAAGAATTCTCCAAAGGCATGAGCCAGAGAATCTAGAGGGCAAACCGGAGAGAAAGCTGAGTGCTTCCTACTTTGACCAATATGAAATGTTAACAACCAAGGTTATTTCTTTGTCAAAGCCACAATAATGAGGTAAAATACTATAACATGGCTTAAAAACCTCATTGTCTCAAAAAAGCATCATCATCATCATCATTATTATTATTATTATTATTATTATTATTATTTAGACCTAGTGAATGAAAATACAGTACACTGTATTATTAAAAAGATTTTGCTCCAAGACGTACTTGACTTTTGCAGAACAAGTCAAGGAGGCTAAAACTCCCATCATACGACAATGAAAAAAAAAAAAAGTGCATTTAGAATTGAAAGCTCTCTGATTATCATTCTCAAATGGTGGTACAAGAACCCCTGGGTGTAATTGAAGGCACTTCAATTGCTGTAAGAGATTTTAACAGGGTTTCTGCTGGTATCAGCAAATCTAATCAGGATCAGTACATTTTTCTATTTCAATTAAGAGCAAATTAATTGAAACATGAAGCAACTCATTGCTAATTTGTGTAAGAGTGATTTTTGCAAAACATTGTACGCCTAATCTGAGTTTTTATACGGATGCACATTGCCACAATTTTCCAGCAGACGAGCCAGAATGAAAACAGATGGTGTTACATGTTCTGTCTTCTAGCATTCTTTGGGTACTTTGATGCTATTTTTTCCCATTCAGAACTATCTATAACCTTTATAAACTCTGTAAACATAGTTAACATCTGCTGAGAGTTGATTTAGATGGCTGTATTAAAAAGGATACCAATTTAGGTATATTTATTTTCATAGACAACAATAACAGTAGTTAGCACGTCTGCCTCACAGTTGAGAGTCCCAAGTCTCTGGCCTTCCTGTATGGAGTTTGCATGCTCTCCCGGTGCCTGCATGGGGTTTCTTAAGGCCCTTTGGCTTCCTCCCACATTCCAAAAGCATGCATTGTAGGTGTTTTGGATACTCTAAATTCTCCTTAGGTGTGATTAGATGCATGAACGGTTGTTCATACCTGTGTGCTCTGCAGTTGCTAGAAACCCGTTCAGGGTGTGCCCCACCTACTGCCAATACTGTAGACAGCTAGGATAAGCACCAGCGACCACCAAGCCAGCGAGCCTAGTGAGGATGTGGCTGTAACAACTGCATGGATGGATGATCCCATATATAGTCACCGCAGCGAGTGAGGAGACACAAAATGTTGTCTTTTCTTGGGGTTGCTTTGCAAATAAAGCACCAAATTAATTGATATGTGCACATTTTATTATTGTATTTGTATTAAGAATATTTGTATTAAGAAATGCCTCTGACCATGCATTCCCTCCTACTCCCACGCACCATCTCCCTACGGGGCAATTAAATGTGTTTAAAATGATCCATACTTCCATGATTACAATTCTTTTAGTTCATTTGTTTCTTCAGTAATTCAGAGGGACTTCCCCCACACCTTTTCCAATGTGCTTCAGTCAACATCTCACTCATCCACCCCCCAGTAGTTGCGCCGAGCGGTCTTAAAGTGCTATTAAAATTGTTTGTAAATGACAATGATTATAATTCCTTCAATGATTTTTGATAGTAATTCAGAGGATTGCCCCACACTGTGGTCACGGAGACCAACTTTGTCACATTTATGAATGAGATACGATCACATCCACATATACATCGTGCCTGTCTGCCTCACGCTTGCACCACTTGTGCCTCTGAATAGTCCACCCCTTTAAATAGTCTAGAATTCAGTCTACATTTTGAAACCAAAATAGCGGGACATATCAAAACACTAAACTAGAATTGGACTGGCATGAAAATTAAGATGCACCCATTTTTATGCAAAGTGACCAAGTTATTAGTGTGTCAGGGTCATAGCAACCATATGTGCACCTGTACATGCCCAAAAGGGTGCAAGACTGACCCAGACACGGTACACTAGACCTGTGTTGACACCAAAATGAAGTTGCACTTGTTTTACGGGCTCCAGTCCAAAATAAGACTCTTGATTAGCCTACAAATTTGTTTATGCATAGTTAACGTGTGTGCTTTTATATTTGCATGTGTGCAGGCATGTAACTGTATGAGAAAGCATTTGTGCATGTGCACCTTGATAAATACCTCTATAAACCTGACTGTATTGAATCATTCATGGCTGGCTACTTTTTGTACACTCCCTATGTAAGAACACATTTTCACAATTTCTTATGCAACTATGTGAATTTGCCTGCATGGCCACAGACACGCACGTGCACACAACACACAATTCAAACACAAGCACATGCAAGGAAACTATTGGGGAGCTTCTTATTTAGCGATAAAAGGCAAGCCAAAGGGAGTCCGGTAATTGAAGTTCAGTGCACGAGGCTTAGAAGCGCCATGCATATCAAGGGTAATAAGAAAAAAGTTATTATTCACCTCAAAGACGCATGAATACGCACTCAAACGGGAGCAGATATATTGATTCACACAACAAAACTCCCAAATCCACAATCTCAAGCTTTGGACTTTTCCAGCTGAACCAAATTGGAAAGATGATGAAAATCAGCTCATGGTGATGTTGCATAAGCAAATAATCCTTGAAATTGTTGACTTTCACACTCTATATGCTGCTGTTCCACTGAATAGATCAGAGCCCTCTGTCTGTCTTGCTCTTTGGATGTATTAAATGTGTTGGCATGAAAGACTTCAAAGTGTGCCCATATTCCACTTTGGAATACAAGCAAAAGCCGCCACCTATTTTGAGTTCTCAACTGTGTTTAGGAAAGGCGGATCTATTATATTTTAACTGTGGCTTTTTTGCAGGACATCAACTACTCATAACAACTGAGGGCATTAATTGGGCTTATATATATATATATATATATATATATATATATATATATATATATATATATATATATATATATATATATATAAAAACAAAGACATTTTAAGTGGACATTTTGATTATTTTGTAACGTTTGTGTAAACATTTGTGCAACTACAATGCATTCCTTCCAGCCATTAAATATATAGAATTAAAATAACTCAAAAAATCTTAATGGGATCCTGTTGAGACGCTGTTGAAGTTCCAGTGGAGGTAGAGAAAAACAGAAAATCACACGAATGAATAAGGTGATATCAGTGGGAAAATGAATTTTGCTCATTAGGTCCTTGTTAGACAAATGCAAAAAAGCGTGTTAAAAATATAAGTATGACATTTAGAAAATGTTCCCCAAAGACCAATATCTCAAAGTGTTTTTTGTTAGTAGTCTACCTGAAAGTATGACGATAGTAAAATAACATACAATTACTATGGGAGAAATCAGATTCACATCCTCAGCAGCGTGTTTTAAGAAAATGTATATGATTTTGTAAACTGGTATCTAAGCGAATGTGAAATTGTAGGGTGTGAAAGCTTTTAGTGGTTTAGATGTATATGAACCAGCAAATAGACAAATGCAACAGGGTAATTTCTCTTTCTGTTTGGAAATGCACTTCTCTCAGACAAAATGCTAGCCTTCATCTGCCTACAGGTATTGTCACCATTTTGCCATACAATTAAACTTGATTTCTTCATGATGTTCTTTCTGACACTCAGTCTCAAATATAAACATTTATTTACCTTCCATTTTAGTTTTGCAATTTAATGTAGCGTGAGCATGAAATGGCATTAACTGGTTCAAGCAACCTTCTGCTAATGCGGACAACCCTCATTGTGTAGTGCATATTGTCATCATGAATCAGAACCAGATGCATAAGGGTCAAGCACCGTAATTCGACAAGCCATGTCTAATAAGTGGATTGCAATTTATCAATATAGACTCCCTAGGGACCATCTAATCATAGTGCATCTTCACTGATGCGCTCGTGTGATTTTGCACTCATAACATTCATTAATTCAAGTCAGGAAGGACACCAACATATATCATTAGGACTTAAAGACGATGTAATTGGGAGTATGTGTTCAAGTATGGGTGAGAAAGCATGACAATATAGAATGGGTCCTTGGTTGGGATTTATTAGTAGCTCTGGTGAAAGTATGGGCAAAGTGGCAATATGGGGTAATGTTTGCTTTACATGACACTCAAACATTGACATGGATAGTACACTGGCTTGTAATGAGAAAGGTTTCCATTTGATACCACAATTGCTCTGTATCAAACTCATATTTGCCTCAATTTGAATGTGTTATCTACGAATATTTGTCAGTTTAAGTATAAGATATCTTGCATTTGTTGTGTATCAAATTATATATAGATGCGAAAAGATTTTCATGACACTTATATTGGCATCCATCAGCTGTGATAGTATCGACCCCGAACAAACCTGATCGATGAATTTATCTTCAGCATAACATTAGCATTAAGCCGTTGTTACGAGGTTAACAAATTAATTGGTGCTGCTATGAATTTGTATTGAAGAATTTTCACCTGCATGTGTTATATTTGTTGGGCGTCATTTCATATTTGGGAGAAAATAATATAATGGTAGCTCAAAAAGAGTTAACATACCTGGAGAAGCGTTTTCCACTCTGGTATACACTAAAATGAAGTTTTAGATTACCACCCTGAGAAAATGATGGGTGCTGTGAATATGACTGCTAAGATACCAAGCAATTACGCTTGGCCTGAAATGATTGCATATAATGACAGGAGGATATGAAGGGGAAAAATGAGTTAGAAATGAAATCAGTCGTTTGAATTTGGGAGGATTGACTGGATGATTAGATGAAGTCTCATGTGGGCAGACAACATGGAGGAATGAGACTGATGTCACTACAAGTGACAGACTCCATCTGAATAGAAAGAACTGCAAATATGAAAATAGTGGCTTGCAAGTAGCTGTTGTTTTCCAGAATTTCAAGTGGTAAATCCTTTAGTTGTATTTGAAGCTCAGCATTTGTAGTCATGCATATCCACGTGAATGTCATGATTAAAATTAGGCTAGAGTAGTGCTGAAATGAAAGCCATGAAACTCCAGTCTGAGAATTGTTTGTATCTTATCGTTGTGAAATTCTCTGTTTGGACAGAATTAATGTGATTTTATTAACTCTAATATTCTAAAACTTTGAGTTTGATTGGATTATGATTTCACCAAATTACATGCAAAGTTAGTTTAGTTAATGTAGCCTGCTGATTTCTTAGTTTGTGTTTATTCTTGGAAGAAATACAATGGCAAACACAAGAGTTAGAATATTCATCATATGATTATTAAAGCCATTAAAATTAACCGATTAATCAACACAAAATCAACTATTGAATAATCAACAATCAAGTAATCATTTACAACTATTTTTTAAACTGTTGCTTAAAATTGTCTCAATTTCCTATTTCAGCACTACGGCAGTAATCATTCTCCCAATCATTGTTCCAGGCCTGCTTTGACTTTCAAAAATGATGACTGAACCAGTGAATAGATCAAAAACAGTAAAATCCAACATCAATCCCTCTCATGTGGCATCGCGTTATTTTTGTTTTCTTATAGTCTTTTCCAGTAAGCAATACGGATTAAATAATTAAGTAATTTTAATTGGTTAAAAAAAAAAAAGAAAGAAAAACTGCGATTGGGGGCAAAATGGTTTTGCAACACACTTTTATGCAAAGTCAATTTTATTCAACTCTTCGATTAATCATTGAAATTATGAATAGAATAATTTATTCTAGAAATATTCGATAGCGGGACCTCTAATGATCATTGCACTGAATTATTGTACAGGTGTATGTGTTATTGGTGTGGCAAACAAGGATGTGTTTTTGTCGGACACTATCACAACATATCCCTTAGTCATTGGTCCTTTACTTATCACTTCGAGTAGAAATGGTACCATCTAACATGAATCACGTTTCTTGCAAACAAATAAATACAAAGGTTGGTCCATAGGTCACCACTCTGTATCCCAATGCACATAATTACTTTAAAAATGAACGCCCTTTTTCGCAAGACAAGTGGAGCAAATCGTGCGTCCTAAATCAACACGCAAAACATTGTTGAAATTTCAAGATGGAGGGTTATTTCAATGGGAATCTTCTGGCAGCAAGTGGAGATTTGGAAGCTGGGTCAGAGATCATTCAACTGAAGATGGTCAAAGCAAATTAAATGGTGTGCTGAAATGTAAGGTCACCTTTGAACATACCTTTTAAAGATGTAAAGTGCATAATGAGAAAAGCACAGTGTGTGCGTGTCTTGAGATCTCAGTGTCAAGGGCCTCTGCTCTGATCCCTCTCCTCACCCTTTTAGGGATTGAGGGGAGGTTCACTCTTCCTTCACGTTTTCGCTTTCATCTCGACCCCATCACGCCATCCTCTTGGGGAGGGCAAAAAGAAAAGGGAGAAAGGGGCAGCAAGGACTGGCTTTTTATTCATCCATCGCCTCACTCTCCACCTTCTCATTGCCTCGTTCCTCTGCATTTTTCAAGGCCTTATCAGTCCTCTCTGACCTACAAACTTTGCTTCACTTTCCTCTAACTTATTTGTTCTCATTCTATCTGATCCACTTTGTCCTCATTGAAAAATGGCGATCCTGAATGCTGCCTTGTATGGAGTTTGCATGTACTGCCAGTGCTTGCACCCACTGTACATTAACATAAAAAAAATGCAGTGAAATGTCCATACTACATCATGGAAATTAGAACAATCTGCTGCAGGGTCAAATGGTTTCATGCTTCATGAAACTTGATTTACTACACTGGAAATATTTTACCGTGCAATTTAATATTATTCACTGCTGTAAAAGTTTCAAAGTAAGATACACATATACAAAAATACATACTATTATTGAGTCACGTGATACATGGACTGGTTGCTTGTTATCTATAATCAGTATGTTCATAAATAAGAAAAAGCATGGCTGGACAGATGATATTGAAATGAAAGACATGCACGCCATCATCTAATGTCCTATTTTGTCTCCTCCGTGGCCATCGACGTAATAAGTGTGGGCGTCAGGCTATTTCTTCTTCAATTTGTAGTTGGGCTGTAATGTGAAGAAGAGCAACCCTCCTCCCCTTTCTTTCACCAGCCATCCTTTGGAACGGACTAAATTTGACAGCGTTCAGTTCCCATGAGTTTATGAAATTTCCATCATCACGACCTCAGGGATGATTAACACTCAAGTCTGGGATTGATCTCTGTTTCAGCTTTACTCCGCACAGACACACTTGTATTAGACTTAGATTTTATGTATGACAAGTGTTTTTTTTTTTCTTTTTTCTTTCTTTCTTCCTCCCACCTTTTTCTACTTTGGCTAAAAGTCAAGGCGTGAGGGGGGGCTCCTTTTACCTACGGGAGTTGCCTTTCATCCCCTGGAAAGCTCATCTAAAGCTTTCCTTGACTCCCCTCTTGCAACATAGGGTGGCCCTTTCTTAGACTGACTGCCACATCTATTTTCAAACGGAGTTCTCACTCAAGCTCTTATCACAGTTTCTAACCATCTGCATGACAGAAAAAGCAGTCTGAAAACAGGAAAGGTTACTATGCTCATGTTACTCATATTTTTCAGTTTGTGGGTATTTATTCATTTTTTTAATAGAAGTTAATAAATTAAAAGTAAAGCCATTCTATTCTAGTCACACTCTTTGGATGCACTCAGTTAGAACAATATTTTTTGTTAGATAAAAGCAAAATATTACAAACACATACTCTATTCTTTTTTCTTACTCGAAGTGTAAAACTAGGGCTTTCCTTTGTATTTTACTTTACGCCCAAACCGGCAGAAAAGACACTAATGCTAGCTCCAGGTTAGTGAGGGTTAGGATTAGGGTTAGTGACAAGTTGGACACCGACAAGTTTTCACCTGGCCACTGACATCATCGTCCTTGCACCATCTTGCATCACGGATTGTAGTGATCACCACAAACATCAAGTGTGAAAAGAGCTCAACAGTGGGGGTTCTTTTCCGTTGCAATGCCCCACTAATTGACAAAGTAAATGTAAATGTTTGAAGTCTTTTTGTTTTTTGAACATGCCCAGTTATTGACTGGAAACAAGTTGGGGGTATAGTGTGTTTTGGCCCAAAGTCTGCTGAGTAAGGCCGCACTCCTCATGACCCGAGGCAGATTAAGTGATTATAAAGTCACAGGGTGGATGTTCTAAACTTCCCAGAACTGAATGCTGAAATTATAAGATAAAAGTCACTAAAACACAAGCATGTGAGCATGTGATTTGCAATCCACATAATATTTTATAATTGTGGTCTGGGATGCCCTGGACAGACTGTGATATTTATCCCCTCAATATAGAAGTATAACACGATATAATACAGAACAATCTCTTACATTAAAAGACATAGTTCATACAGTCAATTAACATTTTCAGAGAAAAAATGTTGTTCTAAAAACACCTTTGTTGTTTTCTCTAGATTATTTTTTGCTGAGATTCTGCTCAAATTGCTACAGCGACACAATGATTCATTCCCTACTGCCACCAATGTTGAAGTAATGCATTTGTGCTCGTCGCGGGGGTAGCTGACAGCTGATATCCTCTCACATATGAAATGTGAGACCAAACGATGCATAATCATGGAATGCCACCGGAAAGTGTCAAAACACCAACATGTGCAACCTAGAGAATGGCAATATAAACATGATATTGCCTGCCCTAACTATCCTGTCATTTTACAGATTATTGCTTTGATGAACGATGAAAAAAGCCAATCCAGTTCAGCCCTTAAGTATTAAATGAATGCGTTCTTCCCGCTGCGATGTCCCACCAAGGTACAAAGCATCTGTCTGCATATCTGCAGTCTGAGATGGAGCTTTCCAAAGCTATGCCAAAGCCAAAGGCCGTGATGTAAATTCATTATCATCTGTCTTAAAGATGAGAAGCCAATCTGTCTGAGAGGTGTCTGGAAGGCTTCGTAATGCCGGCATGACAGAATGAGCAGGAGTGAAATGCCAACACAGTCCCTGGAGTGTGCTCTGTGGGAGTGTGTGCATGTAGGTGTGTGTGTGTGCGTATGTCTTTTTGTGTGAATGAATTGCAAGACAGAGGAGCACTTATCATGCATGTGTCTGAGATGGCTTTGATGCACTCATTACAACACTTGAAAAACAAATTGTATTAGTTCAAATTGAGGACGTAATCACCAGGGTACTGTTATTGTATTTCATATTAATGCATGTTTTGCTTTACTTTTTTCCCCATGGGAAAATGTTTGCAAATGCCCTCATCTGTAACCCAATGGGAACATCAAGATAATTTGTGACGTCCATTTGTAGCAGCAATGACAAGGCAAACAGCCACAAGATGTTTGCACAAATACATATAGTCAGTGTTTACTTGATTAAATGGATGGTGACAAGGTTAAACACAGAGGGGACAAGTGATATGAATGCCAAAATATGTACGTATATGTATACAGTATATGCTGTATCAGATTAAGGAAAGGAAGTACAAATAGAGTGCGACTATCTCGGCGTGTCTGCCATGCAATTGACTGGGGAGTTATTCTGAGCATCAGTCATATAAGTTTACAATTGTGTTTCACTCAGACATACTGTAGAGGACCCTGAGAGCTTTCAAAGACCAAGAAGGCTGATTATCTCTGTAGATTTATTTAAGAGTAGAATGACTAGGAAGGGACATAACCACTATTTGAGTAATGTAGTCTGCCAACTTAGTTATCAAACGTCTGGCTAAGTTGACAGCAATGAAGGCATTTTTGATCTTGTTCACTTGCACCACTTTCAACATAAATGCACTGTGTTCCATACTTTTTAGGGGGAGGGGCTTTATAATGGCTGTGAGAGGTCCAAGGCCCAAAGTCCTGAATGAGATCTATACAGAATGGACAGATAGACCAGATGTGCAGCAAGTTAGAGATGGAAAAAGTGGCATGGGGGAATGTTGACTGATCACGGTAGTTTGCTGAATAAATGAAAACAAAACTTTAAGCACAGGATACGTTTGAAAAATCAGAGATAAAGAAAAGTAGGGAAATTCATTGTGATCAGTGAGTAAGGATGATTAGTTAGGAAGATGTTGGAAAGGCATGGAAGAGGATGAAAAACAGAAAGGGAGTTGGCTCAAATGGCATACACATGGATGTATTGGTACATCTGGGAAATGGCTGCTGAGTTTTTTGACCAGGGTATTCAAAGAATCCAGGAGAGAGAGAGAGAGGGATGAGAAATGAAGGAAATGTGTGCTGTGCCCATTTTAAGATGTGCTGAGTTGTGGAAACTACAGAGGAATGACGATAATGAGTGACACATTGGAGTTATGGGAAAGCATAGTGAATGCTAGACTCCAGAGACAAGGAATCAAGAACAACAACAAGAGTTCATGCCGAGAAAGGGTAGTACCACAGATTAGTAATTAGTGACTAAATTGAGACAAGAGGCAGATGTTCAAACCAGTCAGCCATCACGCCGACAATTATCAGATCCTGAACTTTCACAACATTTTCTTTCTGGTCCTGATAATTTAAAGCAAGGTTTATTGGAGGAGGCTTAGCTTAACAGCAGGATGGATCAGAGCTATTAAGGACTGGACTTGGGCACCCCTGGTTTAGGAGGTCCAGACTATAACGTGAACAACTTATTTAGAGAACATAATCAGTGACATGACAATATCCACTGCTGCCTGTTTATTAACCTCCAGTTGCGACCAAACATATTGGGTCAAAAAAATGAGTTTGGCATTGTCCTCATCTCCTTCCACTCTTTTCATTGACATGTGCAGGTGAAGATATTTTAGCACTTTTGCTTATGGCATAATCCGTAATTGATGTACACATTTTACTAAAGAGTTATGCTATGTGCTTTTAAAGTACAGCATGTGGAAATGTTATAGTATTACCTGGATTTAGTGGGCCTAATGTACAACAATGAGAAAGACTCATTACATTTTTGGTGTGAGATCAAAACAAGTCAGGTTTCTAATAAGTATATAGTACGATAATCAAAAATTGTAGCTTTCCAGAGTTAGACTTGATCCTTCAGGCTCAGAGAACATCCTCCTTTGTCTGCCCACAAGTGTGTTTTCGAGCAGAGCTTAAGCCATTCGTTTGCATCAATGCCATCCATTTGCTGAGCTTGTTTGGCTGAACAACAACTTTCCAAGTTAATCATTACTTTTTAAGGGGGCCAGAAAAAAAGAAAGGAGAAAAGAAATGGAGGGTGGGTGGGGGTCTGCAGGAAAGATGACAACTGGCTGACAAAATGACATTCACTGGGGACAAAGGAGGAGAGACATGGAGGGAGACTGAGGCAAGTAAATAATGATGGGCACAATGTAATAGAGGATTGACATGGTACTGAGAGAAGAGAAGAATATAGGCTATGACAGTGATGGGTAGGATGAAAAAGATGGGAGTGAAAAATGGAGGAACGGCTTTGTCACTTAAGTAGTTTGTATTTTTCTGCGTAAGCCATATCTCCCTGACAACTCACAGAATGATGGCTATGTGTCTTTCTCAGGCTGAGGAAAGGTCTCAGTGTACACACCATTTAGTCAACGTCGATGCGTGTGTCCTGGTCAGTCCTCACTACACACCAACAATTCGGCATTCACGGTTTAAGAAGAGTGGGCATTCAAAGTAAACAATGTTACCATTGTTTCCCAGCCAATGGCAAAGTAACAGTGGTTAGAACACAAAGAAGCTTTAACGTTCACTTGGGGGTCCGTCAGCACGGTGCTTTTTTTTTTTAACCTTTGTATTAGACAGGGCTATGCAATTTAAAGCGTGCAATTGTTAAGTCTTCTCATATTATGATTAATTTCAAAACTTTGTGGGTTGTTTTTCCTCTGGACATTTTGATTAATATTATTTACATTCTTGGCAACACAAAGTGTCTCAAGAAGAGTTATTAGAGCTTCTTTTTCCTCTACAAATTAAAATGGTTTCGTAAAAGAAATGCCTTTGATATCATTTGGTCAAAATATCTCATTGATCAAAAATTCCAGCATGTTTTTTTAAGTCTTTGCAGAGACCTCTTAATTAATATGACAAGAAGAGAGAGTCCCATTATATTTTAAAGGGAAAAAAAAAAACAGTCAGTGGTCAAAGAGTGCAAAACACAACCAAGCTTTATTAAAGACACTAAAAAAAAATAAAAAAAAATCATTCCTTATATTTTCACTAGTGTGGGCAGCACTTAATTTCTTCTTATTTACTGTTCATTTCTGTGAAAAGTCACATATGCAACTGTCACATTAACACATTTATTAGATAAATATACATTATTCATGAAATTGATAGCAGATGATATAATCAGGGTTTTTGTTCTCGGACTTGATACGGACACTTGATGTTTGACTCAGAGGTGGGCAGTGGACTTGCACAATATTTTTATGGACTGAGCCGAATTCAACTTAGTTTTCATTTCTGAAAATAAAACTCCACTATTCTGTCTTTAAGATGCAAGCTCCATCTTGTCACATTTAGGGAACAAAAATAGCACAGTTTCCACCCATCTAAAATACTGTTGAGCGCAGTGGAATTCCGTGGTGGTGAAAATAGAATTGTTATGTCTTACAGTTTACTCCCGACAAGGACTCAGACCTTGGAGACTCGAACATGACTTTGCCTCGAACTTTTTTGACCTGGATTTGACCTGGACTCAGATCTTGACTCCATCCTTACTTTGACCCGATAAAGGTAAAATTGATGACTTTTGGTGATAATACATTGTTTTTAGTGTTTATAATTTCTCTCTGCCACACTAACCCTACACCTTTGAAATATTTAGTGTTAAATGCTTGCATATTTTTGGATTCAATTCAGCATTGAGGAAAGCAAGGGCCAAAATTCATACACCTAATTTCACAATTCTGAGCCCACAATATCACTGTGCTGCCTCCAGTCATATTACCCTTAATTGGGAAGAAGTCCTTCTGGAACTGCATTGCAGAACATTAAGTGATGGATGCTCACTGGACATGGGCTGTCTTTGAATCATTGCAGAGTAGTGCTAAAAGCTTGATGAGATTTCATGTAAGCAACCTTTTATCGGTAAACTGAAGCTTAATTGTAGCCAATTCAAAGTGGCTGCAAATTGCCCCCTGCAGCATATTATATTTTAGCTTTTCAGCTCAGGTTAAATGGCTACTGTGCTTCACATGTATTAAGTAATGAGGGCCAATTTACAACTATCAATTTCACTTTCAGGTTTTCACATAATTAGGGTTTACCATTTCATATTGCTGCTGTGTCTTTGCAGAAATTCCCAAGGTTAGGCGGTTAGTTGCTCCTCAGTGAGCAACCTCAATTTTCCCTGATTTTCAAAAACTCTAGTTTGTCGAGGTTAAGACAATGAGAGAAAAAAGTACTGGCAACATTTACTGTTGGTGCTGATAACACACCTAGACTGGGAGAACGGCAAAACACTCACATTATTATACACTTCTGAATCCCCTCGACCTTCCCTAATACAAGGTGTGTTTGGAAGGAGGGAAAGCACACACTGGATACTTTCACCTTAAGGCGGAGAGGACACGCTTATTTATCACTCCGCTTGGCTCTCTCAAATGCCGACCTACACACATATACGCACATGGCACACACAGGTAGACTTAAGACACAAAATGTAGGAAGAGCAGTCAGGGAGACCCAGAAATGTTGGGTTTCTGTGCGGAGAAGATGAAAGAGAGAAGATCAAACACCGCTACGTGGTACAGGAAATGTCATCCCTCCCCTGACACAGACACACACAAACATAGAAAGCAAGCCCCGACACACATTTTAAATCAGCATGCTTAAAAACAAAGATGTCCATAGACCATACTTGTACGTGTGTGCGTGTCCATGCACCGTACGATCGCATCCATGTTATCCTCGGAGTAATTAATCATAAAGCAACTCGGAATAACTTAAAAGCACAACCGTCGTTCTTTTCCCTTTAATGTACCTATAGGGATGCAAACAGGAACCAAAAACAAGGTCACAGCAATATTTAAATGAGTTCCTCAATTACACTTGGCTTTATCACGCCACAATAAACATGCCTTACTGCAACCTTTGGGGTGATAAACATCAGCTGTTGATGTCCATTAGAGATAAGCTCCTAACTTTCTCTTTATCACATTACACATCGCGGCCCTCAATGGTGGTTTCTGGCATTGAATAGAATAGAAGCCCATTATTTGTCATTGTTTAGCTGGAATACAACAAAATTGGGAGTGCTGCTCTAATTGGTGCATATCAATAATATGAACAATACAGTATATACAATAACTAATGTATAAATAAAGAATAAATAGTATGGAAAGTATACTCAGAAAGAAGCACTAATAAATCTGGGGAATAAGCTCTTTGAGTCTGTTTTCCAACTTTTTGAGATCTCCTACCAGAGGTTTCAGTAGTTTCAGGCTATTGATGGAGAGCATAAGTGGAGTAACAATCGTCCTTGTTCTGCTCAAATTGTGAGAGGTGGCAGTGTCGTCCAATGACGGGACCAAACATCTAGTGAATTCCTGGGTGGTGTTGATCACCCAATACAGTGCCTCCTAGTTGGTTGCTGTGCATCCCACGTACCACACCGCGATGCGATATGCTAGGATGCTGTCAATGGAGCTTTGGTAGAAGGTCACCAGCAGCTGCTCCTCAAGGTGTTTTTATTCCTGAGCACTCACAGGAAGGGAAGACTCTGCTGGGTTTGCTGCAGCCTTTTTAGAACAATATTTTTACTTTGTATAAACATATATGTCTTGCTTTGCAATTAATTCGAATGAGTATAGGTTGAAAAGGATTTAACCATTTTTGTATTCTGTTTACACCTTGTACAACATTCAAACTTAAATGTAATTTGGGTTTTTAGTTGAATGAGACTGTAAGGTAGTACAAAAGATGATTCAATAGTGACTTTAGCATAAGGTAGACTATTTTCAAAGTTTTACACATAGACTTGAGAATACTTCTCCTCTTTGAGCAAAACTGAGTCTAAACTGATGAGCTTTTTTATGCAACAGGGCACCTCCAATCTTGTCACATTGATTGGACACTTGGCTGACTGATTATTGAAGCTAAATCACTGTTCTAAAAGTCATCAGACTGAAGGTTCACATATACTTTTCCACCCTTTCTGTCAAGGTCTACTTGCTCTGTCCAATACTTGAAAGCATAACTGTTTGTGTGGTTTGGTTTAATCAGAATGTGTGTCTATTGTTGAGACTTAGACTAAGACCAGGTCACATTATATGGCATATTTTATACAGAAATCCAATATCAAAATAAACTTTCATCAACATCATCACCAAAACATGGCCATCTCTGACCCATAAACATGTATTTTTGTGTAATTCTGCCGAGTGAATTTATTCTGAATTCATTCTATTAATGTTTCAAAAAGACTTCAATCGTTTGCTTTGTTTATTCGATATAGTATAATTCATTTTCCATGATTATTTTTCTCAAGTCTCAGTGGATGTTGACTGCCTGTTTCGTTTGAGTAAAACTGATTTGACGGTGTTGTTGCATGTGCGCTTCTGTATGTGTTCTCTGAGACATACCGCTTGGAACCTGGATAAACCTAGGCTTACACTCAGAAATGTTGGTGAGATTCTTATGTTTTACACATGCATGGAGGATGCATAATCAGCCTTAATCAGAAGACGTACACATAAATATTCACCATGGTTGCTCCGATCATGGCATTATGCATACACGTCAAAACACATATGGCCCTATTTTACATCCACACTCATTTATCTCACAGACGCAATTATTGTTATATATTCAGAGGCTGATTCATTAGTTTTACCCTACAATCAGTAATATATTCTCATTCTTTAGTGCAAAGTTTATTCAAGAATAATGAAAAACATTCAAACTGGTTGGTGCGAGTAAGTTCTGAGTAAAAGAGTATGTCAACAATATCTGCGAGGAGTTAGTGTACACTGAAATCCCAGTTTGTTTGTTCAGAAGGTCTTCATTTATTTATTTATTTATTTATTTTAAAGTCGGTTGTACATGTCTCCAACAATTGAAAAGCCAGAAATGTATTTTAAGAAATACAATTAAAAAGAATGTGAATCTCAATGCATGAATTTACTATGAGGGAAATAAACACAATATTAATTGAGTAACTGGTGTCCTTTAGGGACCAGTTGCATGAATTAATGTGTACTGGGAAACTCACACAATTTCAGTGTCAACATCTTGCGGCAGAATTTACTAAGGAAAGTGTCATTTAACACTTAGATGGCTATCAAAGAAAAGAAAATCTGAAATGATTTCATACTTAACTTGCTCCATTCAGTGAAACAATTGGCCTTTGTCACTTTGACATTTCCAGTTTCATTTTTGGGAGTATAGCCTGATTTGATACAAAGGACCAAAAAAGGTTGGAATACACAAAAATTAAAAGCCTGAAATACGGCATATGAAGAAATACTTTACTATGACCAATTATTATTTCTGTCACGTGTCACACGGCTAGTGGTTAAAAAGGTCATATTCGCACCTAAAAACTAACTCTGTAACTGGGAATGATGTTCTGTCACTTAAGCTGCAATGATTTGACTGCCTTCCAGACGGAAGCAATATTGACCTTTGATATCGGCAAAATCCATTTGGTGTTATTTGGAACAAATCTGCCGTGATGTTGAGTTTTAAGTTTTCCCATCTTCAAGTTATCAAATTACCTCCAACCAACCCAGTCCTGCTCTGCCTATGCAGTTAATTCAAAGATATTTTGCTAATTATTTAAATCCAAAATGTATATGTGTTACACATGCATGTGCCTTTAGAAGAGCTGTTCACATCCATCCCTAAAGATCATTATTGAAATGATATGCTGTGTTTCATTTGCATGCTATCTCTGTGTTAACTTCAGTATTGAGAGGGAAACAATGGGCAAAGAGCTTTTACTGAAGTTCATTACATCACAGCTGGCTCCAACTCCAATCAGCCATCAATCACTTGAAATTTAGAGTGGGTGGGTTATAGCACCCTGTTATTAATCCTGGAGGCTAGTAGGTAAAAGCATTTTCATCGGTTGGAAAAAAATGCAGAAACTTAAGTCATTGGATAATTAGGTATGTATATTTAACTCAATGTTAAAGAAAAAAAATAGAGCTTTTGCCCTGGTAGCAAGCGCATGGTGAGGAGAGCAAAAGAGAGGAGTGAAAATGAAGGATGGAAGGAGTTTGAAAATGGACAGAAGGTGAGTGTGATGTCACAGAAGATGAAAGAAACAGAGCGTTAGGGGATCTGGCATATTGGGAATAAAGAAATCAATGACTGAAAGGTGGAGTGACAATTGGGAGGTTACAGAGAAGAAAAAGAAAGCCAGACAACATGGCTGCCTAGGAGTGGAAATGTACCAATGTTAGATAATTGGATAAAAGAGACTGGTGTTTTGGACTATAAAGGGGCGCAAATGGTGTTTATGTAGAGGACAGGAGCAACCACTGTAGGAAAGAGTGAAGCAATAAGCTGTAAAAGCTCACCTGTCAAAAATAATGGTGGGAGGGTGCCGCAAATAAGCAACGAGGGAATGGAAAGAGGGATAGAGGTCACAAAGTGAGGTTAAGAGTGAAGCTGAGCTGAGGAGGCGTCTCGGAAAAAAAATGTCAGCTTGATAGGAGATTACAATGAGTATACAAGGAAACAGTAGACAACAAAAATATAGTTTTTAAGAGGATAAGAGAATTTCATTGCCAGTTTCGCAAAGAGTTATGTTGAATCAACTATTTTGGTTGTGTACAGACAATTAGCGCTACCTTGATTCATTCAATAAGCAATTTGTCAACGATGCAGTCCACGCAATTCTCCTGCTTCTTAACAAAATTCATTGATGTTTGTCTTTAAACTAGATCAGCATGAGGACATCGCTTTACGGAAGACAGTCTGCAACTCGACGTCTGCCCTCACACGTGAAATCCCAGTCTACCTGAAAGGCGGATTATCATGATCATCATTAATAAGCAAAATGCCGGCAACCCTAAGCCTGCCTGTAGCTAATAAATCCTCCCTGATCCACACTGGAGTGTAATTAATACAGAAAATGGAGGGTGGAGTGGTGCGAGAAGGTTAGCTTCAGCTGGGCACGAGTTAATAAGGAGGGAGTGAAGGAGGTGTGAAAACAGACTTACTCTGAAGTCTCATCCTCCTCTGTACATGAGTATGGACCAAAACGTTATCATAACGCTGGGCAAATGTTTCCATTTATGGATTACTTTATATCAATCAATCACTTTATAATAACAAGAATTTACAAGAGGTTCAGAAAGGTACATGATGTTCATTTTCAATTTTATACCACTGTCTTTTGTTTATTGGGGATTCTAAAATGGAACATTCTGCCATAAAATCACTCATTTTTATTGCAAAAAACATTCAAGTGAGCCTGATAGGCTCAAGTTGTTTTGTTTTCATGACATGTACTGTATGAATGTCCACCAAAATCATGGTTTTGCCACCGTTATCTTCAAAAACCTTTCCTTCAGACTCAAAAGTGCTTCATGTTTGTGTTCCCCTTGTGTCGGTGTCCTGTTTGTGTGATTGTGTCCACCTGTCCTCGTTAACCTGTTTCCTGCTTTTATTGTGTCATGTCCAGTTGTTCCATGTTTTTCTCATCAGTTTTGAGTGTATTTAGTTTCTTGTTACCTTTCACTTCTTGCATGTGTCATTTTTAAGGGTGTGTCATAGATGCAGACAGTTCCTTGCGGTCCTCCTTTTGAGCTTATTTGTTTTTTTGGTCATCTATATATTAAATTATTATTTTTTAGCACACTCCTTCCTGTCTACCTCCCTGTTTTGGGCCCACATATTTTACACCCCTCCCCATCATGCCAATGCATAACAATCTATTCAACTGGAGGTTGCAAGTTTTCCAGTTTAAGTATCTGCAAGTATGTCACATATCAACAGACATGGAAAAGCATAGTGCGGTCCTTGTACCAATGCATTTTATGCTCCTTTGGCGTGTAAATTCACTACACTGTGAATGTGTACCATCAAAATCGACCTGACACAAATATGATATTATTAACCCTAAAGTGACACTCATGAACGATCTCGACCTTCACTGCAGCCGCAAAGTACGCATGCCTCGCACACTTCACCCAAGTGTTCCATCTAACTCACCTGTGGTGTTTCTATCAACAGCATCCCCACAGCTCGCCATCTCAATGATTCATGCATGGCTCCCAGTGCTCCCAGGCACTGGGATTGTTGCTACACTCATCTTTCAGTATGACTTCCAGAAACAGGAGCATCAGGTTGAGCGACACACTTACTCCGTCAACTCTGGCAGCAAAACTTGTCACCACAACATCTGAGTGGGAGGAGCCAGACTGTTGAAATTGGCCACCCACAAAATGTTGCTTGTTCTGAAGCCAAGGCATAGAAAACAGCAACGGAATTTGGAAATTGTTCCTCTTGGCCATCACGATTAGGAACTAATCCCAATTTGAATATTTGTGAGCATATGCTTAGGGAGTTTGGTGTGAGGATGTTTTTTTCTGCATTGGTGTAAAATCATCTTTTGTGTTGTTTCCATGTTATTGAAAATGTGGGCTGTGATTTCCTCTTGCAAATGATGGAAGTTGTCAGTTTGTTGGATAGATTGTCCACTGGTTAGTATGCACTGTTGATATATGAATGAAAATGGACTGGGAAAAATAACAGAAAAATAGGTGTTTATAAAAACTAATGCAACACAATTTTAATCTTCAAATTTAGTTCGGACTACAATCTGTGCAATCTGTCCAAGTCATCTGCTGTGCTGTTTGGAAATGTGAAGTCCCTTGATCATCAGCCAAATCAGTAGCAATATCATTCAGAAAAACAAAAAACCCAATAAAGTGGTGTTTTGCTCACAAATACGCCTTATCAGATGAGAATCAAACAAAAGGGATATTTTCTAATAAAAATGAAACTTGTTTTTTTCCAAGTTGGTGCATTATTTTTGTTGAACAAGCAGGCACCATGTAAGAACCCAATACTGTTAACTCTGCTGAATTGATGGGAGAATATCGATGACACCACACATGAAGTATGTTTAGTATATGCACTGTTTGACTTCACTACAGAAAGAGAGATTAAAAGGATTGAAAAAAATCTGTTAAATAGGAATTCACTCTTGTAGACTTGACCTTGATGTTGTCTTTTTGAGACACAATAACTGTACTGCAATGAAAGATGTACACTTAACCAGGACGAGGCATCAAACAAGAAGAAAAGAAGAGAAGTTTTAGAAGACCTAAGACTTTCATGTATTTACAAGTATGGATATTTCGATCACATTTTTTTTCCACTCAAGTATGAGTCACCTGATTTTAAGCATTTTTAAGCATCTGCCGATACAGAAGCTACGTAAACTAGTAGTTATTTTTATTTATTTTATATATATATATATATATATATATATATATATATATATATATATATATATATATATATATATATTAGGGCTGGGCGATAATATAGCTACAGTATATTGCAATATGAAATAACGCAATACGACATCCATTTCTCGTTTCTCCAATCGCCTTTGTGCGCTCTGGCAAGAACGAGGCAGGACAGAGCACAAATTGAAGGAAACTTCCCCAAAATCTGAAAGATAGATCATTGGTTTTGTAGATGCACAAGCCAACCCTCCGTTTGATGGAAATTGCTTTGCAATCAACAAACACATCTTTGGAAAAAAAAAAAAATAGAAAAAAAAATAAAAGAACTCTTGCCTTTGTGAATTCAGTAATCTAACATGGCAGAGGTCCCCAGTCATACTTCCATCTTGTTACGCTTGGTATTAAACATGTCAGCCCATGGAGCCAATTCTTTTTTTCTCCCTACAAGGAGTCACTCTGGGGTCACATAAGACTATTTGCTTCTTTATCACTAGTGAGAGTGGTCTTGGTCCCTTTATTCCCTACACAATTTCTAATATACCTGAAGCCATCTGTGTGCCTGTTCACACACATGCACACACACACAGACGCGCACACGCATTTGCACATGAACACAATTCTCTCAACCCACCAGGCTGACGGGGAGCCGTGATTAAAAATGTCTTCATGTTCAACTTCGGCCGTGGTTAATGTTTAGTGGGGTCTCTCTCGCTCTCTCCTTCCCATTGAACACGCACACGCACACACACAAACACGCACACACTCACACCTGTCAAATATCTTCAGGTGTGTCGAATTTTTCATCTGCATGAAAAATGGAAAACCCACCTGTACAAAATGTCATCCCTCTTGTCCACTGAGCTGTGCAGAGACAATGGAAATCAGCTTTTCTTCTTTATAGGCCAGTGTAAGATTCAAAGTGAAGCAGCCTATATTTATACATAAGTCTATTCATTTACTGGTGGTTCATTATTACTGCCCGTATTAGTTTTTTTTTTTTGTTTGTTTTTGTTTTATTGCCTACCTTATTATTTGCTCGATTATGGAATGTAGTCTGCTGAGGGAAGTTAATACATAAGTCTATTCATTTACTGGTGGTTCATTATTACTGCCTGTATTAGTTTTTTTTTGTTTGTTTTTGTTTTATTGCCTACCTTATTATTTGCTCGATTATGGAATGTAGTCTGCTGAGGGAAGTTAACAGAATAAGAATTTCATTGGGTGGTATTACTGTAATATGCGTTTGACAAAAAAACAAATTCAAATGAATTTTATTTGATTAAATCCATGGGTGATTAACCATCATAGCACCACACTTTTTTTTTTTTTAATGGAAAAATAGAATGGAAAAGTGTGAAACACAATAAAGTCATGAGTGACTGTCGGTTAAGCCCTGCAAGCTTATTCCCAATGCACTGACCTACATTTCAAACCAAAATTCTAGTATGTATTTCATAAAACTATTAATTTATTCCCAACAGTCTTTTCACTTCATTTAATAGCTTTTCTGTTACACAGACTGCTTCCAGTGAGTGCATGTGGATGTTGAATGTTTTTTGCCCAAGATTTCCAAGTGTATCATGTCAATCTAATCTGCCCTGGGCATGCAGAATCTGAACCGCTGGCTGAATGGTAAATGCCTCATTATTTTGCATTTAATGAAAAAAAAGCAAAATAATGCTGTAATATGTTAGGTGACAAGTGATCTGTAAAACAATCTTGATTATTAAATGTTCACTATTTACCATAATTCTTTATTTGTGCGGTCATGACTGTGTACTGTGAAATAAAACGGAATGTAGCCAATCAAGGCACAATCGGTAGTCATTTCCTCACCTCAGTCCTCTAATGTCTTACATTTTGTGCTTTCTGGTTCTTATATACGCTTACTTCAATTTTTGCTAGACGACATTTCTGGATGGGTGGTGGAGGAGAATCATGTGTGGCATCATATGCTGTTTTGATTTTATTGGAGTGCACCACACACAAAAATCCAAAGTGATATACAGCATTGGATCATGAAGATTAAAAAAAAAAAAAAAAAATCATTGCGTGTGGGCCATGCCAATTTACACTACATATGACTTTTTCTTTAACCAATCAGATTTCAGATAAGCTGATCATTAATGACAAATCGTTGTTGTTGTTGTTTTAAAGAGGAGGGCTATGATTTGGCAAGCAAGTTCTTTCAATTGAGCAAATCATGTATTTTGTGATCAGTACATATTAATAAATAATAAAAGAGCAATGTGCACTGATAAGTTCTGATAAGGGTTGTTTATTGTATCTACATTTTTGATGGCTTGGCGATTTCATCAAATAAAAAATTGATTAGGAACTGCTCCCCAGCCCTGGGTACAATCCTTAACGTTTAGTGTAATTTTCCATCAAGGAGAATTCATGAGATGCAAATCAATAAGTCTTTATAGGGTATAAAATAACTCATTGTTTGAGTCTTTAACACACGATGTTTATTATCTTAAACAGGCAGACCGTTTGCTCAAAGTGTGCGACACCAAACAGCCCGAGAAACACTTATACAATCTCATCATGTTATGTCATTATCATCACATTGTTCTTACACTTCCCAGCATTTCCAATCTTTATTTTCCCTTTACCAATCAGCATTGTACTCACATCATGAAACACCACTTTAATTGACCAAATTAGAAATTGTCAAATATATTGAAGAAGTCAGTTGGCAAATGGAACCACTCTGAAGTCATTGGATCACATTTCTATTAACTGATTTCTATCTCCTCTCATTCAGCGCTTCCTCTTTTAGTGTCCTCCCCTTCACATGACATTTTAACCATGCATGAGTCATGCCAATGAAGCCTGTAATGTCCCTGATCCAACATTACAATCTTCTTACCCTCATGTGCATGAATACAGTATATAGAATATATGTAGGCTATTCTGTTTGTCTGAGTCATAGCTTTAATTCTATCAGCCCTACTTTTCGGTTTGAACTTTAGTCACATCTGTTTTTGGAAAGTTCACAGAAGAGGCGGAATAATATGCTTTCAGAAAGATTGCGAAGAAAATAGATGGGGTTTTGTTCAGTGAGCCAAAAATGATTATGCATGTTTTTTTAGTCATTACAGATCAAGTTTACCTGTTGTCTCAGATAAAACACCAATAAAATGAACTCATCAGGAGCACAATCATTTATAAAACAGCAATAAATGAACAAGTTATGAACTAATGAAATAATTTTAATTGTATTTATTCTCACAGTCATGTTTTTATGCTTTTATGTTACAGATTCCTCTTAACCATCTATCTATCTATCTATCTATCTATCTATCTATCTATCTATCTATCTATCTATCTATCTATCTATCTATCTATCTATCTATCTATCTATCTATCTATCTATCTATCGATCAAGTATTAAGAGTGGTGATAACAGAAACACTATTATGGTCATAGACAAGTCATTAAATGACAAATTTAAAAAAGGAATAATATTATCTTCTTAGACCAGTCATTAAATGACATATTGCTTTTAATGTACGGTTTCTATAGCATTTAGCATAACAAAAAGAGGGCACCTGTTATTGTGAATGTCTTGGGACATTGCATTGCACATCAGCTTGCACCAAAATAATTGCATACATTTTGAAAGCTAAAATGTCAAGCAAACATGCTCTCTATGGCCTTAGAAGATAGAGGAGTTTACAACACGAATCTGCCACTTCAGCGTTTACCACATGATATGCATGACGAGAAACGCGGTACGAGTCATGGATTAACGCCATAGCAAGGCGATCCTCATCCTCCATCGCTGGCTGACATAGTGTTACACACAAGTGCCAATGTCAAAACCACACAAGGATCTGGAGGTGCCTCACAGCATGTCAATGTGCTTTTGCTATTTTCTACTGTTTGCACGACACAGATCAGCACTGATCTCAGTGTGCTGCCAGCATTTAAGTAAGAACAATTGATTTCAATGTTCGGGCACCACTTGTCCTAAATATTAATTCACTATTTTATAATAGAAAGGTGCAGGTGCTGCTCTGCTGTCGATTCAGGCTTGATTATTATTACGTGTCTTTAAAATGTGCTAAACTTAATCCTAATTTCGAATGTAATCATTCCTAGATTATACCAACACTTGCCATTTTTGGTTATTTTATAACCAAAGAACACAAGAAAATAACACATTATTTTACCAAAACAAGATGTACTAGAGATATTATTTTACACTTAAAAAATTGTACCTAAAGTTTGAATGAATGCAGTCTTAATATTTGCAAGAACCCAATTCACTGCCATCATAATCAAAGACATTCTAAACAAACATTAATTTTGTCACTAATGTTTCTAAAGTGTGTAATAAATGTTAAAAATGTTGATTATTATGGTTCTTCATTATTAAGTGAAAATTTGTTCTTTGGTCTTCTGAGTTAGTAATTGTTTTTCACTAAGGGAAAAAACATGTATTTTTTTTATTATTTATTTTTATCCCAATACCCTATCATGCTCACCAACTGCGGCCCTGGTTTAATTTTTTTCAGTTTTTTTACACAATGATGATTTGCCTCTTTATTGTAGCATTTACAGCTAATATATGTCCTTGCAACAATTCACTCAAAGTCTACGTTTGGCCAATATTATGAAACAAACCTTCTGACAGTTTAATTGAAAAAAAAAAAATGCTGAATGCATACAATAGCAAAAATAATAAACATTTATCATAGTATCAGTCACAGAAGAACAAGGGATAGTGGAAATATCAGAATGAATTATTTGGCAGCTGCTCTCCAGTATTATTGCGGTCGATTGGACTGGAGTGGGAGTTCTGGGAGTTCTAAATGGAATACACATGTGGCGCAGTCAAGCTGTGGCTTTCAATTGGTCTGTTTGAAAACATGAATTTCTAACGTTGGCTATACATCACAGTGAGTTTCATTGCATGATACCTGTGCATTTGGACTATCTCATAAAATACTCTAAGCATTGACTAAAAAGGCTTGTTGGCATAAGACCCAACTCAAACAGTTTTTTAAAATTCCTGCCCGCTGTGCTCAAGGTTTTGCTCTTTCCAAGCTTCCATGTTGCTGATGATTAGTGTTGGCTATGCCCGTTATGTGCCATGCTGGCTGGTTATCATGGACTCCAACAGAGAGACATCTGGAGCTGGGTCAATGGGGGGAGCATGGCAGTATGGAACAGAACTGCTGGTTTAATGGCCTTGATTACACACATCAACAGTTGAGATTCAAAATGCTGTAAGATGCTAAAATGTTGCCCTTTGCACCCTCCATCATCACTGTCAACACCTTTGGCATGTGAGCATAATATGCATGCCAAAGGTCAGTTCTCCGTGCTCATTAGAATGTTGATAATGACATTACACCATTGCAGCCCAATTAATTGCATAATACGGGTCATAAATTTGTACAACGTCATGTTACACCGTTGGACAAAAAGGATCTTTGGAAGGCAATCTGAAGTCCATTCTGAAGTGTCAGGTATTATTCATTATAGGTTTGCAACTTTGCATGTGCAAATCTGATAGGTCATGCAAGGAGACATGGTAACAAATTAGGTGAATTTGGGAATTTGTCTCCAAAACTTCTATGCAGTCTACCTCACATTTCAGAGATCAGTGGTTCACTTCCGGCATGTCATTGTGGAGTTTGCATGTTCTTTCCGTGGCTGTGTAGTTTGGTGAAGTGACTCACCAGATCATCACCACCTACACAACTGGAGTGGTATTGTTTTCGTCACCTCACTACACAGTTGAATGTGAATTCCCAAAACAGTTCCCAAAACACACAAAAGAATACTCCCAAAGAGGCAAATGTCTTCTGAGGTTTTGGATCGTATTACTCATAGGCAGTGTTCAAATGTGTCTGACTTATTGGACTATAATGGAAAACCACAGCGGTTTATAACTTCAAAATGTGCAGCGTACTGGACAGTTTGACGTTACAAGACCAATTGTTCTTACTAATTTAATCATTTGCAACGTCCCTAATTTGCAACACTAGACAGAAAAAAAGAAAATTCCACATCTCCCTCAGCTAGGGCACACCAGGTACTTTACATTTGACGTAGGCGGGTCATAGAAGGGGAGAGAGAAGATAGTGAGGACTTGAGGGAGTGGAGCAAGGTTGACCAGGAGAAGAAGATGAGAGCAAAGAGAAGAGAGGGATTAAAGAGCTTAGAGAGGTCTTAAGACTGGAGTGCTAGGTGGTGATGCCATGCCAAGAATCGTTGGGCGAAAGAATGAAAAGTAACCAAGAAAAAAGGGAGTTAGGGAGTGTGAGAGAGAGAGCAAGAGAGAGAGACAGAAAGAGAAAGAGCGAGAGAGAGAAAGAGAGAGAGAGAGAGTCAGGGGTAGATGTGTTGAGGAATCCATTATGACATCCCGTAAGCTGAACTCTCCTCTATCCTCCCTCCCGGACTCAATTCTGCGTCCCTTGACACACACACACATGCACACAAAACAAGGCCTACCACATATTATAACTTTCCCTGGGGGTCGACCAGACCAATTCTATCTATTGATTTTGATGGAGACCTGAGAAGCTGATGCGAAAGACTCACTTTAGACAAAGTGCACCTAAGCTTCAACACACAGAGCCATGCTGAGCTATGCTGTCTGTCTGTACAGCACATTAGTGTGTGCACTTTTGCCTCCCACCGATACAGCATTAGAAGTGGAACCTCACCGAGGCTGTGTTAAGTGAAGTCAGTGCTATTTAAATAAGCAGATGCGACATTTATTGTCGGAGGGTGAAGGTGGGACATGAGAAGGCTAACAGACGCCACTCGCACACTCCCACCGACACATTCTGCTCACGGAACTATTTGTATATTCTGTATGCCAGAAATAGTGGGCAGCGAGAGAATTTGCTGTAAACGCTTATCGGTTGTCCGGCATCTATTATCCTTTCCAAACAGCTGCAAAATAACTCATGAAGGTGATTGCATTATTAATAGAGCGATATTTATTTTCTAGCAGACAAATAAAAGTCCATCAAATCGTTTTAAACTGCAACAAATGCCTTCACCATGTCATTTTCATCAGCTGTGATGTGCTTAGACTTTAACTGTAGTTGTTAAGTAAGGGACTGATTAATAATGCAAATTGTGTGTTGGCATTAGTGCCAAGGAAGTTTTGTTTTCGCAGAAAACTGTGGCACAGTCAGAAAGTAACTTTTGTAAATTCCAGACAATTGGGTGTATTTTAAGCAGATAATGAACAGGGACCAGTCAACCCTTGACCCTTGTGAGAATAAGCGGCTCTAGAAAATGGATGGATGGATATTTCAATATATATGGCCACCTGCTATCAAAAAGATGCAGATATAACTTTACATTCATTTCTTGGTCCCCCAGACCACAGTGATATTGTCCTACAAGAAACAATTTAGAAATTACTCATGTTTGGTCTGACTGCAGCATTAGGACAGTAGGACTACATTTCCCATGATACTCAAATGAATTAGTTCTCGTTTCTGTTTGCATTGAGAATGAGAACATGAGCCTAATGAGAAAGAATTTGAAATATGTGGGGTGTATGAAACATTTTAAGCGTCACTCAAAGGGATAAGCTAATAAACAATTTTTTCCAAATAGTCCAAAAAGCCGAGAATATCCATTCATAAAGGTCAGAAGTCAAAATATTGATTTTTGAGAAAAAGGATCAAATGATTTTAAGTGTGGCTTTTGGTATGAAGAATATGGTATGCACAAGTACACCAGCTAGCCACAGTGTTTTGACCGGTCCATTCATGTATGTCATGAGTTAGATTCAAACAACAGCATACATTTTCTCTGGATATTTTTCCACATTCCTCAAACAAAAAAAAAGTTTATTATATATATATATATATATATATATATATATATATATATATATTGCCCATAGAATTGTTTGCGAATGTGAGTGGTTATTCATCTACGTGTGGCCTGTGATTGGGTGGCAACCAGTTCAATGTGGACCCCACCTACTGCTTGAAAACAGCTGGAATAGGTTCCAGTAACCCGTGGCCTTTGTGAGGACAAGCAGTCAAGATTGATGTATGGATTCAGAAATTAGTTATAGTTATAATATTTGTGGTAGTTGTAGTATGGCAGATTGTGATAATGTTGCTTCTAATCCAAATTGGAAGTTTCTTTTGAATTCCATACGTCCAGTTACTGTTGCCAAATGTGAGAATACAAAAGCAAGAGGGATTGCTACTAATTTGCAGAATTGAACACACCAAAAAATGTGGCTAGGTGTCACACATGCATAGCAACGACTCATTAAATCTGGTGTATATCTAATTGAAACCATGGATAAAGTATTTGCTCTTCTTGTTGCTCTTAGTAGAATCAATCATTCTGTAACTGTGGTGCTAACTTATATCAAAGAAGATTTTGTTAGTGTTATGTTTTGGAGATCAGGTAAGAATCCAGTATTGTCCTACCTTATATATAGTGAGGCCAATAGGATTGGAAAGTTTAAAAATGTGCAATTTCAGCTATTAAAACGATAAGAGAGTTTTGTCGTTCTCATCAAAGGTATACATCAAGCAGAAGAAACAGTACAAAAAAAAAACCTCCGGGAAATCACATTATATCTGATTTTTTGGAAAGCCAGCAATATTTACTTTTAATATTTTGAAATGAACCTCAATGAGAGTGGACAAATGGTTCCTGTAGTTCTTGACAAGATCTACTCACCGTTTAGTTGGTACTTGGCTCACTCCTGTACAAAGATTTCCTCTAGAGCTGTGATGTTGAGGGCTGTTGCTTGGTAACACAAGAGTTTCAACTCTTTCCACAGGTTTTCGATTGGGTTGAGGTCTGAAGACCGGTTGGGCCACTCCAGAGCCTGGGTGTGCTTTTTTGTGGAGCCACTCCTTGGTTTTACTCGTTGTGTGCTTTGGATTGTTACCATGCTGGGATACTTAGCATCGTTTTATTTTCAATTCTCTGATCGAGGAATGAGGCGTATACCCAAAATGTCCGAATATACGGCCCATTTATCTTGCCATTGAAACGGACCAGTCTTTCGGCCCCTTTTGATTAAATCGTTTCCCAAGCATGATGTCCTCATGCCCATGCTTGGGGATGGTGTTCTTGGGAGGCAACTCATCATTCTTCTTCTTCCAAACACTGCTAGTGATGTTTCTACAAAAAAAAAGTTCAATTTTGATCTCATCTGACAACATGACATTCTCCCACTCCTCTTTTGGATTGCCCGAATGGAAAATTTCAGATGGGTCCTTAAATGATGTTTGTGTTGTCGAGGAACCTTCCGGGCAATGCAGGATTTCACCTCATCATGATGCAGAGTTTTATTTATTGCCGTCCTGGTGACAAAGGTCCCAGCTGTCTTTAAATCATTGACCAGTTCCTGTTGTGCAGGACTGGGCTCATTCTTCACTGTTCTTAGCATCATTTTAACCCCCATCTTGCATGAAGCCCCACTTGTAAGTTTATCAAAAGGCACCTTGAGACCATTGTGTTGATATAATGACAACAATCCTTCCACTATAGGAAAGGTTTGTTGAGTGCCGGTCTTGTTTTGTGTTTGTTTCTGTTTGAGCTTTTGTGAGCATGGGCTCTACTCGCAATGTGTGCACCTGTCCTTCTCACTATGCTCCTACGGGGCATTTGAGTCATGCAGCACTAACCCTGAGATCTCAACAAATTTGCTGCTTGAGAAAACACCAGAGTTTAGCATCTCTTCTGGGGGGCGCCTGTCTTTTTACATCATATCCCAACAGGATGGTGTCAAAATGGCTTCAAATCCGCTTAAACCCGTGTCTTCGCACATTCTGCCCCTCACCTTTGCTCTTTTCTTACGACTTGAAGAACTAGTGGTCAAAACATTGCAATCAGAATCTATTTAAATCCGAGCTATGTAACGTAAAAATGTAAACTGGTATTTCAACTAAGCTAAACTGCTTTCTTAATGTTTATTTTCCTTAAAACACCTTAGTGAGATGTGAAAGCTGAAAGAATAGTCTTGACTAGTTGATCTGGCAGATCTTCACAAAACTGCCAAGGATTCACTCTGTTCAGCGACCCAACCTTAATCACACTTTGACTTATGGAATGAACCTCCAGATGTGTTCTATCCCTCTGTCAAATCCTATACAATGCGCATAAAGGCAGTTCCACCACAGTCAACACCAGTGTGCGCTACATAGAATCAGGACCCAATCCAAGACGTGACGATGAGTGGTCTCCACCCAGTCAAGTGCATTTCCTTTGCCTTGCTCAGTCACCTTTTCACCATTCTTTATTATGCCACATAATAACAGTTATGCTCCAGGGTCCTCTCTATAAGATGATCTCTATAATAAGTTAGTTAGAAAATGTACTTCTACTGAATTCACCCAAGGATTGTAAGTCGAACTCACTGCTCATGAATGAACTCAATTGCAACTTTTTTCTTACTGAATACAGAACTGCCTTCAGATGTAGAAGATTTAGAAATCTAAGAAATGTAACTTTGCGGTCTTTCATGCCCCATTGTGCAAATTTCGGCTCAGTGGAGCTGCGGTCAGCACGTCACAGATCAGGGACCCGAGTTCAAATCCACGTGGCTTCGGCATGTTTGCATGTTCTCCCCGAGCCTGCGTGGATTCTCTCCAGGCACTCTGGCTTCTTCCCACACTCCAAAAGCAAGCATGGCAGGTGTATTGTCCATACTAAATTGTCCCTAGGTGTGATTGGGTGTGCTAATGGTTGTTGTAGCAGTTAACTGTTTATGTTTAAAATCGAATATCTGCATTCTTAAAACTAGGGGTATCAAACTTGTTTTGTTTTAGCAAAGAGGAAAATGTATTCCCAAGTGGGCCTGACCAGTTAAATCATGGTATTATTTATGCAACTTTAAAACAACAAACAACTTCAGATGTATTATGCTTTTGTCTAAAATAGTACAAGCACAACTTCACTATTAACTAGAATATTTGCAATTTCTGAAGAAATTGCGTGTGAAGGTGTAACCTCTGAAGGCAAAGGTGTTGAATGATGTGGAATGGTGGGAATTGGGGGAATTGATTAAAGTTGGAACGGTCCGAATCGGATGAAGAATGACAAAGATAGAAGTGATAAACTAAAAAAGTGGAATTGTGGGTAATTTTTGAACTCTGGAAAGAAGAAAATTCAAACTACCATTGAATGGGGGGAATTGGATGAATCGATTAAACTTGGAACGGTCGCAATCGGATGAAGAATGGCAAAGGTAGAAGGGAAAAACTGAAAAAGTGGAATTGTGGGAAATTTTTGAATTGTGAGTAAAAATGGAGTGGCGGGCATTGGGAGAATGGATTAAAGTTAGAACGGTAAAAATCGGATGAAGAATGGTGAAGAAAGAAGGGAAAAACTGAAAAAGTGGAATTATGGGTAATTTTTGAATTGTGGGTAAAAATGGAGTGGCGGGCATTGGGGGAATTGATTAAAGTTGGAACGGTCAGAATCGGATGAAGAATGGCAAAGATAGAAGGGAAAAACTGAAAAAGTGGAATTATGGGTAATTTTTGAATTGTGGGTAAAAATGGAGTGGCGGGCATCAGGGGAATTGATTAATGTTGGAACGGTCACAATCGGATGAAGAATGGAAAAGATAGAAGGGAAAAACTGAAAAAGTGGAATTGTGGGTAATTTTTTAATTCAGGTAAGAAGAAAATAGATACCACCATGTAATGGCGGGAATTGGGGGAATTGATTCAAGTTGGAACGGTCGCAATTGGATGAAGAATGGCAAAGATAGAAGGGAAAAACTGAAAAAGTGGAATTATGGGTAATTTTAGAATTGTGGGTAAAAATGGAGTGGCGGGCATCGGGGGAATTGATGAAAGTTGGAACGGTCAGAATCGGATGAAGAATGGCAAAGATAGAAGGGAAAAACTGAAAAAGTGGAATTATGGGTAATTTTTGAATTGTGGGTAAAAATGGAGTGGCGGGCATTGGGGGAATTGATTAAAGTTGGAATGGTCAGAATCGGATAAAGAATGGAAAAGATAGAGGGGAAAAACTGATAAAGTGGAATTGTGGGTAATTTTTGAATCATGGGAAGAGGAAAGGGGATACACAAATGAAATGGTGGGAATTGGGGGAATCCATTAAAGTTGGAACGGTGGGAATCGGAGCAGGAATGGCCAAGATAGAAGGTTACAAAGTTTTGGATGAGGAAAATGGGAATGAGGAATTATGGGTAAAAATATGAAAATAGTTATGAATTACTGGAAGGTGTGAATATGAGTAGTATTCAAATTGGGGAATGTATTAACTGATTAATGTGAGTGTGAAGTGGAGAAGCTTTAAATAAAAAATGTTAAGTCCGCCACTGGGAATGAATTATGAATTGTTATACATGAAAAATATGTAATTATGGGAAAATATTGAAAATTATTAATTGTTACAATAGTGGGAATGAGCCAACAGGCGAAATGTATGAGTTAAATGTTATGAATATGAAATAGGAAAGCTCAAAATGTGAAATGTTTAATCTCCCATTGGGAATGAATGGGAAGCCCTCCCATTGGAAATGAACTATGAATATTTGAAGGATGAAAAATATGGAATTATGGGAAAATATTGGAATGTATTAATTACTGGAATGATAGGAAGGATCCCTATAACGAGATGAATAAGTTAAATATTGAAAATATGAAAAGGGAGAGCTGTAATAATGAAACAAAATATGACCCAATGTTAGTCAATGGGACTTTTTGGGGTGGAAAACCGGGAATTCTGGGAAAACTGTGAATACTTGGAATTCCAAAAATGGAAACGCCCTTCGGGCGCTTTACTGGAATAATGTGAAATTGGAACGGTGTGAATCGGATAAACTGGGAATGAGCTGAAACCCGTCGAAAAACAGGCAGAATAAGAATAATAATAATAATAACTAGAATATTTGCAATTTCTGAAGAAATTGCGTGTGAAGGTGTAACCTCTGAAGGCAAAGGTGTTGAATGATGTGGAATGGTGGGAATTGGGGGAATTGATTAAAGTTGGAACGGTCCGAATCGGATGAAGAATGACAAAGATAGAAGTGATAAACTGAAAAAGTGGAATTGTGGGTAATTTTTGAACTCTGGAAAGAAGAAAATTCAAACTACCATTGAATGGGGGGAATTGGATGAATCGATTAAACTTGGAACGGTCGCAATCGGATGAAGAATGGCAAAGGTAGAAGGGAAAAACTGAAAAAGTGGAATTGTGGGAAATTTTTGAATTGTGAGTAAAAATGGAGTGGCGGGCATTGGGAGAATGGATTAAAGTTAGAACGGTAAAAATCGGATGAAGAATGGTGAAGATAGAAGGGAAAAACTGAAAAAGTGGAATTATGGGTAATTTTTGAATTGTGGGTAAAAATGGAGTGGCGGGCATTGGGGGAATTGATTAAAGTTGGAACGGTCAGAATCGGATGAAGAATGGCAAAGATAGAAGGGAAAAACTGAAAAAGTGGAATTATGGGTAATTTTTGAATTGTGGGTAAAAATGGAGTGGCGGGCATCGGGGGAATTGATGAAAGTTGGAACGGTCAGAATCGGATGAAGAATGGCAAAGATAGAAGGGAAAAACTGAAAAAGTGGAATTATGGGTAATTTTTGAATTGTGGGTAAAAATGGAGTGGCGGGCATCAGGGGAATTGATTAATGTTGGAACGGTCACAATCGGATGAAGAATGGAAAAGATAGAAGGGAAAAACTGAAAAAGTGGAATTGTGGGTAATTTTTTAATTCAGGTAAGAAGAAAATAGATACCACCATGTAATGGCGGGAATTGGGGGAATTGATTCAAGTTGGAACGGTCGCAATTGGATGAAGAATGGCAAAGATAGAAGGGAAAAACTGAAAAAGTGGAATTATGGGTAATTTTTGAATTGTGGGTAAAAATGGAGTGGCGGGCATCGGGGGAATTGATGAAAGTTGGAACGGTCAGAATCGGATGAAAAATGGCAAAGATAGAAGGGAAAAACTGAAAAAGTGGAATTATGGGTAATTTTTGAATTGTGGGTAAAAATGGAGTGGCGGGCATTGGGGGAATTGATTAAAGTTGGAATGGTCAGAATCGGATAAAGAATGGAAAAGATAGAGGGGAAAAACTGATAAAGTGGAATTGTGGGTAATTTTTGAATCATGGGAAGAGGAAAGGGGATACACAAATGAAATGGTGGGAATTGGGGGAATCCATTAAAGTTGGAACGGTGGGAATCGGAGCAGGAATGGCCAAGATAGAAGGTTACAAAGTTTTGGATGAGGAAAATGGGAATGAGGAATTATGGGTAAAAATATGAAAATAGTTATGAATTACTGGAAGGTGTGAATATGAGTAGTATTCAAATTGGGGAATGTATTAACTGATTAATGTGAGTGTGAAGTGGAGAAGCTTTAAATAAAAAATGTAAAGTCCGCCACTGGGAATGAATTATGAATTGTTATACATGAAAAATATGTAATTATGGGAAAATATTGAAAATTATTAATTGTTACAATAGTGGGAATGAGCCAACAGGCGAAATGTATGAGTTAAATGTTATGAATATGAAATAGGAAAGCTCAAAATGTGAAATGTTTAATCTCCCATTGGGAATGAATGGGAAGCCCTCCCATTGGAAATGAATTATGAATATTTGAAGGATGAAAAATATGGAATTATGGGAAAATATTGGAATGTATTAATTACTGGAATGATAGGAAGGATCCCTATAACGAGATGAATAAGTTAAATATTGAAAATATGAAAAGGGAGAGCTGTAATAATGAAACAAAATATGACCCAATGTTAGTCAATGGGACTTTTTGGGGTGGAAAACCGGGAATTCTGGGAAAACTGTGAATACTTGGAATTCCAAAAATGGAAACGCCCTTCGGGCGCTTTACTGGAATAATGTGAAATTGGAACGGTGTGAATCGGATAAACTGGGAATGAGCTGAAACCCGTCGAAAAACAGGCAGAAGTAGAATAATAATAATAACTAGAATATTTGCAATTTCTGAAGAAATTGCGTGTGAAGGTGTAACCTCTGAAGGCAAAGGTGTTGAATGATGTGGAATGGTGGGAATTGGGGGAATTGATTAAAGTTGGAACGGTCCGAATCGGATGAAGAATGACAAAGATAGAAGTGATAAACTGAAAAAGTGGAATTGTGGGTAATTTTTGAACTCTGGAAAGAAGAAAATTCAAACTACCATTGAATGGGGGGAATTGGATGAATCGATTAAACTTGGAACGGTCGCAATCGGATGAAGAATGGCAAAGGTAGAAGGGAAAAACTGAAAAAGTGGAATTGTGGGAAATTTTTGAATTGTGAGTAAAAATGGAGTGGCGGGCATTGGGAGAATGGATTAAAGTTAGAACGGTAAAAATCGGATGAAGAATGGTGAAGATAGAAGGGAAAAACTGAAAAAGTGGAATTATGGGTAATTTTTGAATTGTGGGTAAAAATGGAGTGGCGGGCATTGGGGGAATTGATTAAAGTTGGAACGGTCAGAATCGGATGAAGAATGGCAAAGATAGAAGGGAAAAACTGAAAAAGTGGAATTATGGGTAATTTTTGAATTGTGGGTAAAAATGGAGTGGCGGGCATCGGGGGAATTGATGAAAGTTGGAACGGTCAGAATCGGATGAAGAATGGCAAAGATAGAAGGGAAAAACTGAAAAAGTGGAATTATGGGTAATTTTTGAATTGTGGGTAAAAATGGAGTGGCGGGCATCAGGGGAATTGATTAATGTTGGAACGGTCACAATCGGATGAAGAATGGAAAAGATAGAAGGGAAAAACTGAAAAAGTGGAATTGTGGGTAATTTTTTAATTCAGGTAAGAAGAAAATAGATACCACCATGTAATGGCGGGAATTGGGGGAATTGATTCAAGTTGGAACGGTCGCAATTGGATGAAGAATGGCAAAGATAGAAGGGAAAAACTGAAAAAGTGGAATTATGGGTAATTTTTGAATTGTGGGTAAAAATGGAGTGGCGGGCATCGGGGGAATTGATGAAAGTTGGAACGGTCAGAATCGGATGAAGAATGGCAAAGATAGAAGGGAAAAACTGAAAAAGTGGAATTATGGGTAATTTTTGAATTGTGGGTAAAAATGGAGTGGCGGGCATTGGGGGAATTGATTAAAGTTGGAATGGTCAGAATCGGATAAAGAATGGAAAAGATAGAGGGGAAAAACTGATAAAGTGGAATTGTGGGTAATTTTTGAATCATGGGAAGAGGAAAGGGGATACACAAATGAAATGGTGGGAATTGGGGGAATCCATTAAAGTTGGAACGGTGGGAATCGGAGCAGGAATGGCCAAGATAGAAGGTTACAAAGTTTTGGATGAGGAAAATGGGAATGAGGAATTATGGGTAAAAATATGAAAATAGTTATGAATTACTGGAAGGTGTGAATATGAGTAGTATTCAAATTGGGGAATGTATTAACTGATTAATGTGAGTGTGAAGTGGAGAAGCTTTAAATAAAAAATGTTAAGTCCGCCACTGGGAATGAATTATGAGTTGTTATACATGAAAAATATGTAATTATGGGAAAATATTGAAAATTATTAATTGTTACAATAGTGGGAATGAGCCAACAGGCGAAATGTATGAGTTAAATGTTATGAATATGAAATAGGAAAGCTCAAAATGTGAAATGTTTAATCTCCCATTGGGAATGAATGGGAAGCCCTCCCATTGGAAATGAATTATGAATATTTGAAGGATGAAAAATATGGAATTATGGGAAAATATTGGAATGTATTAATTACTGGAATGATAGGAAGGATCCCTATAACGAGATGAATAAGTTAAATATTGAAAATATGAAAAGGGAGAGCTGTAATAATGAAACAAAATATGACCCAATGTTAGTCAATGGGACTTTTTGGGGTGGAAAACCGGGAATTCTGGGAAAACTGTGAATACTTGGAATTCCAAAAATGGAAACGCCCTTCGGGCGCTTTACTGGAATAATGTGAAATTGGAACGGTGTGAATCGGATAAACTGGGAATGAGCTGAAACCCGTCGAAAAACAGGCAGAAGTAGAATAATAATAATAACTAGAATATTTGCAATTTCTGAAGAAATTGCGTGTGAAGGTGTAACCTCTGAAGGCAAAGGTGTTGAATGATGTGGAATGGTGGGAATTGGGGGAATTGATTAAAGTTGGAACGGTCCGAATCGGATGAAGAATGACAAAGATAGAAGTGATAAACTGAAAAAGTGGAATTGTGGGTAATTTTTGAACTCTGGAAAGAAGAAAATTCAAACTACCATTGAATGGGGGGAATTGGATGAATCGATTAAACTTGGAACGGTCGCAATCGGATGAAGAATGGCAAAGGTAGAAGGGAAAAACTGAAAAAGTGGAATTGTGGGAAATTTTTGAATTGTGAGTAAAAATGGAGTGGCGGGCATTGGGAGAATGGATTAAAGTTAGAACGGTAAAAATCGGATGAAGAATGGCAAAGATAGAAGGGAAAAACTGAAAAAGTGGAATTATGGGTAATTTTTGAATTGTGGGTAAAAATGGAGTGGCGGGCATCGGGGGAATTGATGAAAGTTGGAACGGTCAGAATCGGATGAAGAATGGCAAAGATAGAAGGGAAAAACTGAAAAAGTGGAATTATGGGTAATTTTTGAATTGTGGGTAAAAATGGAGTGGCGGGCATCAGGGGAATTGATTAATGTTGGAACGGTCACAATCGGATGAAGAATGGAAAAGATAGAAGGGAAAAACTGAAAAAGTGGAATTGTGGGTAATTTTTTAATTCAGGTAAGAAGAAAATAGATACCACCATGTAATGGCGGGAATTGGGGGAATTGATTCAAGTTGGAACGGTCGCAATTGGATGAAGAATGGCAAAGATAGAAGGGAAAAACTGAAAAAGTGGAATTATGGGTAATTTTTGAATTGTGGGTAAAAATGGAGTGGCGGGCATCGGGGGAATTGATGAAAGTTGGAACGGTCAGAATCGGATGAAGAATGGCAAAGATAGAAGGGAAAAACTGAAAAAGTGGAATTATGGGTAATTTTTGAATTGTGGGTAAAAATGGAGTGGCGGGCATTGGGGGAATTGATTAAAGTTGGAATGGTCAGAATCGGATAAAGAATGGAAAAGATAGAGGGGAAAAACTGATAAAGTGGAATTGTGGGTAATTTTTGAATCATGGGAAGAGGAAAGGGGATACACAAATGAAATGGTGGGAATTGGGGGAATCCATTAAAGTTGGAACGGTGGGAATCGGAGCAGGAATGGCCAAGATAGAAGGTTACAAAGTTTTGGATGAGGAAAATGGGAATGAGGAATTATGGGTAAAAATATGAAAATAGTTATGAATTACTGGAAGGTGTGAATATGAGTAGTATTCAAATTGGGGAATGTATTAACTGATTAATGTGAGTGTGAAGTGGAGAAGCTTTAAATAAAAAATGTTAAGTCCGCCACTGGGAATGAATTATGAATTGTTATACATGAAAAATATGTAATTATGGGAAAATATTGAAAATTATTAATTGTTACAATAGTGGGAATGAGCCAACAGGCGAAATGTATGAGTTAAATGTTATGAATATGAAATAGGAAAGCTCAAAATGTGAAATGTTTAATCTCCCATTGGGAATGAATGGGAAGCCCTCCCATTGGAAATGAATTATGAATATTTGAAGGATGAAAAATATGGAATTATGGGAAAATATTGGAATGTATTAATTACTGGAATGATAGGAAGGATCCCTATAACGAGATGAATAAGTTAAATATTGAAAATATGAAAAGGGAGAGCTGTAATAATGAAACAAAATATGACCCAATGTTAGTCAATGGGACTTTTTGGGGTGGAAAACCGGGAATTCTGGGAAAACTGTGAATACTTGGAATTCCAAAAATGGAAACGCCCTTCGGGCGCTTTACTGGAATAATGTGAAATTGGAACGGTGTGAATCGGATAAACTGGGAATGAGCTGAAATCCGTCGAAAAACAGGCAGAATAAGAATAATAATAATAATAATAATAAAGAAAATGGCCGAGCACAATAACATATGTGTGAAGGTTCCACCTTCACACAACTAGAATATTTGCAATTTCTGAAGAAATTGCGTGTGAAGGTGTAACCTCCGAAGGCAAAGGTGTTGAATGATGTGGAATGGTGGGAATTGGGGGAATCGATTAAAGTTGTAACGGTTGGAATCGGATGAAGAATAGCAAAGATAGAAGGGAAAAACTGAAAAAAGTGGAATTGTGGGTAATATTTTAATTGTGGGTAAAAATGGAGTGGCGGGCATTGGGGGAATTGATTAAAGTTGGAACGGTCCGAATCGGATGAAGAATGACAAAGATAGAAGTGATAAACTGAAAAAGTGAAATTGTGGGTAATTTTTGAACTCTGGAAAGAGGAAAATTCAAACCACCATTGAATGGGGGGAATTGGATGAATCGATTAAACTTCGAACGGTTGCAATCGGATGAAGAATGGCAATTGTATAAGGGAAAAACTAAAAAAGTGTAATTGTGGGTAATTTTTGAATAATGGGTAAAAATGGAATGGCGGGCATTGGGGGAGTTGATTAAAGTTGGAACGGTAAGAATCGGATGAAAAATGGTGAAGATAGAAGGGAAAAACTGAAAAAGTGGAATTGTGGGTAATTTTTGAATTCAGGGAAGAGGAAAATAGATACCACCATGTAATGGCAAGAATTGGGGGAATTGATTAAAGTTGGAACGGTCGCAATCGGATGAAGAATGGCAAAGATAGAAGGGAAAAACTGAAAAAGTGGAATTATGGGTAATTTTTTAATTGTGGGTAAAAATGGAGTGGCGGGCATTGGGAGAATTGATTAAAGTTGGAACGGTCAGAATCGGATGAAGAATGGCAAAGATAGAAAGGAAAAAGTGAAAAAAAGGAATTGTGGGTAATTTTTGAATTGTGGGTAAAAATGGAATGGCGGGAATCGGGGGAATCAATTAAAGTTGTAACGGTCGGAATCGGATGAAGACTGGCAAAGATAGAAGGGAAAAACTGAATGAGATGTCTGATCAGATATCCAAGATGGCCGCCCCTGAGGGCTGATGGGAGATGGAGTCTCGGTGTATGTAGTCAAGTGTCCAAGATGGCCACATGACGATCCCATGGGAAAAAGAGTACTTTGTCTACCTAAACAGTAGTCCACGAAGGCCAAAGGCCCACACAATGAATGACCTCATTGAAAATGAATTGGTTCATTAAAGGTACAGTGTGTGGAATTGTGGGTAAATTTTGATTCCTGGTAAGAGGTAAATGAATACACCAATGAATTGGTGGGGATGAATGGAATCAAATAAAGTTTGAACGGTCGGAATCGGATAAAGAATGGCGAAGACAGAAGGTTACAATGTTTTGGCAAGAATAATTAACTTAAGAATTATGGGTAAAAAATGGGAAAAACTTGAAATTGTTGGTGCGAGGGTGTTCCTTGCAATCTAACCCATAATGGGAAACACCTAAAGTTGGAACGATATGTATAGGTCGGACGCAAATGGAGATATCACAAGCGGAAACATCAAAAATCTGATTTTTCGCGAGTTTTAGGGGGCTATTACTTATGCAAAACAGATGCATTGTGGGTAAATGACACTTTGAGTTCATAGGAAGGGTCAAGATGAATGGTTAAACGCTGAATCGGCCTGAATCGGACAAACACCTGTAGTCATTAAAGTGAAAAAACAATAATTTTTCAAATTTTGTAAAATATCACAAAATTTCAAAAAGTAAGAAAAAAGTACACTTAAAGTTCAAATTCTGAATTTTGGGGAATTATATTTAATAAATTGGATGTTCAACATTAGGAGAGTGTTGTTTTTATTGTTCTGAGTAAACCATGATGGCCGCCATCCTGGGTGGAAGTTGGGCTCAGCGCTCATGAGCTGTCTGATCAGATATCCAAGATGGCCGCCCCTGAGGGTTGATGGGAAATGGAGTCTTAGTGTATGTGGGCAAGTGTCCAAGATGGCCGCTTGACGACCCCATGGGAAATGGAGTACTTTGTCTACCTAAACAGTAGTCACTGAAGGCCAAACGCCCACACAATGAATGACCTCATTGAAAATGAATTGGTTCATTAAAGGTACAGTGTGTGGAATTGTGGTAAAACTTTGAATACTGGTAAGAGGTAAATGAATACACCAATTAATTGGCGGGGATGAATGGAATCATATAAAGTTGGAACGGTGGGAATCGGTTGAAGAATGGCAAAGACAGAAGGTTACAATGTTTTGGCGAGAACAATTAACTGAGGAATTATGGGTAAAAAAATGGGAAAAACTATAAACTGTAGGTGCGGGGGTGTTCTTGGCAATCTAACCCATAATGGGAAACACCTAAAGTTGGAATGATAAGTATAGGTCGGACGCAATTGGAGATATCACAAGAGGAAACATAAAAAATTGCATTTTTCGCAAGTTTTAGGGGGCTATTACTTATGCAAAACAGATGCATTGTGGGTAAATGACACCCTGAGGTCATAGGCAGGGTCAAGATGAACGGATAAACGCTGAGTCAAACTGAATCGGACAAACACCTGTAGTCATTAAAGTAAAAAAAACAAAAGTTTTTTGAATTTCGTAAAACATCACAAAATTTCAAAAAGTGAGAAAAAAGTAAACTTAAAGTTCAAATTCTGAATTTTGGGGGATTATATTTAATAGTTTGGATGTTAAACATTAGGATGGTGTTGTTTTTATTGTTCTGAGTTAACCAAGATGGCCGCCATCCTGGGTGGAAGTTGGGCTCAGCGCTCATGAGCTGTCTGATCAGATATCCAAGATGGCCGCCCCTGAGGGTTGATGGGAAATGGAGTCTCAGTGTATGTGGGCAAGTGTCCAAGATGGCCGCTTGACGACCCCATGGGAAATGGAGTACTTTGACTACCTCAACAGTAGTCACCAAAGGCCTAACGCCCACACAATGAATGACCTCATTGAAAATGAATTGGTTCATTAAAGGTACAGTGTGTGGAATTGTGGTGCAACTTTGAATTCTGGTAAGAGGTAAACGAATACACCAATGAATTGGCGGGGATGAATGGAATCATATAAAGTTGGAACGGTGGGAATCGGATGAAGAATGGCAAAGACAGAAGGTTACAATGTTTTGGCGAGAACAATTAACTGAGGAATTATGGGTAAAAAAATGGGAAAAACTATAAATTGTTGGTGCGGGGGTGTTCTTGGCAATCTAACCCATGATGGGAAACACCTAAAATTAAAACAATAAGTATATGTCGGACGCAAATGGAGATATCACAAGAGGAAACATAAAAAATCTGATTTTTGGCGAGTTTTAGGGGGCTATAACTTACGCAAAACAGATGCATTGTGGGTAAATGACACTTTGAGTTCATAGGAAGGGTCAAGATGAATGGTTAAACGCTGAATCGGCCTGAATCGGACAAACACCTATAGTCATTAAAGTGAAAAAACAATAATTTTTCAAATTTTGTAAAGTATCACAAAATTTCAAAAAGTAAGAAAAAAGTACACTTAAAGTTCAAATTTTGAATTTTGGGGGATTATATTTAATAGTTTTGATGTTCAACATAAGGAGAGTGTTGTTTTTATTGTTCTGAGTAAACCAAGATGGCCGCCATACTGGGTGGAAGTTGGGCTGAGCGCTCATGAGCTGTCTGATCAGATATCCAAGATGGCCGCCCCTGAGGGTTGATGGGAAATGGCGTCTTAGTGTATGTGGGCAAGTGTCCAAGATGGCCGCTTGACGACCCCATGGGAAATGGAGTACTTTGTCTACCTAAACAGTAGTCACTGAAGGCCGAACGCCCACACAATGAATGACCTCATTGAAAATGAATTGGTTCATTAAAGGTACAGTGTGTGGAATTGTGGGAAAATTTTTAATTTTGGGGAAGAGGTAAATGGATACACGAATGAAATGGCGGGCATCGGGGGAATCGATTAAAGTTGGAACGGTGGGAATCGGAGCAGGAATGGCCAAGATAGAAGGTTACAAAGTTTGGTGAGGAAAATGGGAATGAGGAATTATGGGTAAAAATATGAAAATAGTTATGAATTACTGGAAGGTGTGAATATGAGTAGTATTGATATTGGGGAATGTATTGACTGATTAATGTGAGTGTGAAGTGGAGAAGCTTCAAGTAAAAAATGTTAAATCCACCACTGGGAATGAATTATGAATTGTTATAAATGAAAAATATTGAATTATGGGAAAATATTAATAATTATTAACTGTTACAATGGTGGGAATGAGCCATAAGGCGAAATGTATGAGATAAATGTTATGAATATGAAATAGGAAAGCTCAAAATGTAAAATGTTTAATCTCCCATTGGGAATGAATGGGAAGCCCTCCCATTGGAAATGAATTATGAATATTTGAAGGATGAAAAATATGGAATTATGGGAAAATATTGGAATGTGTTAATTACTGGAATGATGGAAAGGATCCCTAAAATGAGATGAATGAGTTAAATATTGAAAATATGAAAAGGGAAAGCTGTAATAATGAAACAAAAAATGACCCAATGTAAGTCAATGGGCCTTTTTGGGGTGGAAAACCGGGAATTCTGGGAAAACTGTGAATACTTGGAATTCCAAAAATGGAAACGCCCTTCGGGCGCTTAACTGGAATAATGTCAAATTGGAACGGTGTGAATCGGATAAACTGGGAATGAGCTGAAATCCGTCGAAAAACAGGCAGAATAAGAATAATAATAATAATAATAACTAGAATATTTGCAATTTCTGAAGAAATTGCGTGTGAAGGTGTAACCTCTGAAGGCAAAGGTGTTGAATGATGTGGAATGGTGGGAATTGGGGGAATTGATTAAAGTTGGAACGGTCCGAATCGGATGAAGAATGACAAAGATAGAAGTGATAAACTAAAAAAGTGGAATTGTGGGTAATTTTTGAACTCTGGAAAGAAGAAAATTCAAACTACCATTGAATGGGGGGAATTGGATGAATCGATTAAACTTGGAACGGTCGCAATCGGATGAAGAATGGCAAAGGTAGAAGGGAAAAACTGAAAAAGTGGAATTGTGGGAAATTTTTGAATTGTGAGTAAAAATGGAGTGGCGGGCATTGGGAGAATGGATTAAAGTTAGAACGGTAAAAATCGGATGAAGAATGGTGAAGATAGAAGGGAAAAACTGAAAAAGTGGAATTATGGGTAATTTTTGAATTGTGGGTAAAAATGGAGTGGCGGGCATTGGGGGAATTGATTAAAGTTGGAACGGTCGCAATCGGATGAAGAATGGCAAAGGTAGAAGGGAAAAACTGAAAAAGTGGAATTGTGGGAAATTTTTGAATTGTGAGTAAAAATGGAGTGGCGGGCATTGGGAGAATGGATTAAAGTTAGAACGGTAAAAATCGGATGAAGAATGGTGAAGATAGAAGGGAAAAACTGAAAAAGTGGAATTATGGGTAATTTTTGAATTGTGGGTAAAAATGGAGTGGCGGGCATTGGGGGAATTGATTAAAGTTGGAACGGTCAGAATCGGATGAAGAATGGCAAAGATAGAAGGGAAAAACTGAAAAAGTGGAATTATGGGTAATTTTTGAATTGTGGGTAAAAATGGAGTGGCGGGCATCGGGGGAATTGATGAAAGTTGGAACGGTCAGAATCGGATGAAGAATGGCAAAGATAGAAGGGAAAAACTGAAAAAGTGGAATTATGGGTAATTTTTGAATTGTGGGTAAAAATGGAGTGGCGGGCATCAGGGGAATTGATTAATGTTGGAACGGTCACAATCGGATGAAGAATGGAAAAGATAGAAGGGAAAAACTGAAAAAGTGGAATTGTGGGTAATTTTTTAATTCAGGTAAGAAGAAAATAGATACCACCATGTAATGGCGGGAATTGGGGGAATTGATTCAAGTTGGAACGGTCGCAATTGGATGAAGAATGGCAAAGATAGAAGGGAAAAACTGAAAAAGTGGAATTATGGGTAATTTTTGAATTGTGGGTAAAAATGGAGTGGCGGGCATCGGGGGAATTGATGAAAGTTGGAACGGTCAGAATCGGATGAAGAATGGCAAAGATAGAAGGGAAAAACTGAAAAAGTGGAATTATGGGTAATTTTTGAATTGTGGGTAAAAATGGAGTGGCGGGCATTGGGGGAATTGATTAAAGTTGGAATGGTCAGAATCGGATAAAGAATGGAAAAGATAGAGGGGAAAAACTGATAAAGTGGAATTGTGGGTAATTTTTGAATCATGGGAAGAGGAAAGGGGATACACAAATGAAATGGTGGGAATTGGGGGAATCCATTAAAGTTGGAACGGTGGGAATCGGAGCAGGAATGGCCAAGATAGAAGGTTACAAAGTTTTGGATGAGGAAAATGGGAATGAGGAATTATGGGTAAAAATATGAAAATAGTTATGAATTACTGGAAGGTGTGAATATGAGTAGTATTCAAATTGGGGAATGTATTAACTGATTAATGTGAGTGTGAAGTGGAGAAGCTTTAAATAAAAAATGTTAAGTCCGCCACTGGGAATGAATTATGAATCTTTATACATGAAAAATATGTAATTATGGGAAAATATTGAAAATTATTAATTGTTACAATAGTGGGAATGAGCCAACAGGCGAAATGTATGAGTTAAATGTTATGAATATGAAATAGGAAAGCTCAAAATGTGAAATGTTTAATCTCCCATTGGGAATGAATGGGAAGCCCTCCCATTGGAAATGAATTATGAATATTTGAAGGATGAAAAATATGGAATTATGGGAAAATATTGGAATGTATTAATTACTGGAATGATAGGAAGGATCCCTATAACGAGATGAATAAGTTAAATATTGAAAATATGAAAAGGGAGAGCTGTAATAATGAAACAAAATATGACCCAATGTTAGTCAATGGGACTTTTTGGGGTGGAAAACCGGGAATTCTGGGAAAACTGTGAATACTTGGAATTCCAAAAATGGAAACGCCCTTCGGGCGCTTTACTGGAATAATGTGAAATTGGAACGGTGTGAATCGGATAAACTGGGAATGAGCTGAAATCCGTCGAAAAACAGGCAGAATAAGAATAATAATAATAATAATAATAATAAAGAAAATGGCCGAGCACAATAACATATGTGTGAAGGTTCCACCTTCACACAACTAGAATATTTGCAATTTCTGAAGAAATTGCGTGTGAAGGTGTAACCTCTGAAGGCAAAGGTGTTGAATGATGTGGAATGGTGGGAATTGGGGGAATTGATTAAAGTTGGAACGGTCCGAATCGGATGAAGAATGACAAAGATAGAAGTGATAAACTAAAAAAGTGGAATTGTGGGTAATTTTTGAACTCTGGAAAGAAGAAAATTCAAACTACCATTGAATGGGGGGAATTGGATGAATCGATTAAACTTGGAACGGTCGCAATCGGATGAAGAATGGCAAAGGTAGAAGGGAAAAACTGAAAAAGTGGAATTGTGGGAAATTTTTGAATTGTGAGTAAAAATGGAGTGGCGGGCATTGGGAGAATGGATTAAAGTTAGAACGGTAAAAATCGGATGAAGAATGGTGAAGATAGAAGGGAAAAACTGAAAAAGTGGAATTATGGGTAATTTTTGAATTGTGGGTAAAAATGGAGTGGCGGGCATTGGGGGAATTGATTAAAGTTGGAACGGTCAGAATCGGATGAAGAATGGCAAAGATAGAAGGGAAAAACTGAAAAAGTGGAATTATGGGTAATTTTTGAATTGTGGGTAAAAATGGAGTGGCGGGCATCAGGGGAATTGATTAATGTTGGAACGGTCACAATCGGATGAAGAATGGAAAAGATAGAAGGGAAAAACTGAAAAAGTGGAATTGTGGGTAATTTTTTAATTCAGGTAAGAAGAAAATAGATACCACCATGTAATGGCGGGAATTGGGGGAATTGATTCAAGTTGGAACGGTCGCAATTGGATGAAGAATGGCAAAGATAGAAGGGAAAAACTGAAAAAGTGGAATTATGGGTAATTTTTGAATTGTGGGTAAAAATGGAGTGGCGGGCATCGGGGGAATTGATGAAAGTTGAAACGGTCAGAATCGGATGAAGAATGGCAAAGATAGAAGGGAAAAACTGAAAAAGTGGAATTATGGGTAATTTTTGAATTGTGGGTAAAAATGGAGTGGCGGGCATTGGGGGAATTGATTAAAGTTGGAATGGTCAGAATCGGATAAAGAATGGAAAAGATAGAGGGGAAAAACTGATAAAGTGGAATTGTGGGTAATTTTTGAATCATGGGAAGAGGAAAGGGGATACACAAATGAAATGGTGGGAATTGGGGGAATCCATTAAAGTTGGAACGGTGGGAATCGGAGCAGGAATGGCCAAGATAGAAGGTTACAAAGTTTTGGATGAGGAAAATGGGAATGAGGAATTATGGGTAAAAATATGAAAATAGTTATGAATTACTGGAAGGTGTGAATATGAGTAGTATTGATATTGGGGAATGTATTAACTGATTAATGTGAGTGTGAAGTGGAGAAGCTTCAAGTAAAAAATGTTAAATCCACCACTGGGAATGAATTATGAATTGTTATAAATGAAAAATATTGAATTATGGGAAAATATTAATAATTATTAACTGTTACAATGGTGGGAATGAGCCATAAGGCGAAATGTATGAGATAAATGTTATGAATATGAAATAGGAAAGCTCAAAATGTAAAATGTTTAATCTCCCATTGGGAATGAATGGGAAGCCCTCCCATTGGAAATGAATTATGAATATTTGAAGGATGAAAAATATGGAATTATGGGAAAATATTAGAATGTATTAATTACTGGAATGATAGGAAGGATCCCTATAACGAGATGAATAAGTTAAATATTGAAAATATGAAAAGGGAGAGCTGTAATAATGAAACAAAAAATGACCCAATGTAAGTCAATGGGACTTTTTGGGGTGGAAAACCGGGAATTCTGGGAAAACTGTGAATACTTGGAATTCCAAAAATGGAAACGCCCTTCGGGCGCTTAACTGGAATAATGTGAAATTGGAACGGTGTGAATCGGATAAACTGGGAATGAGCTGAAATCCGTCGAAAAACAGGCAGAATAAGAATAATAATAATAATAATAAAGAAAATGGCCGAGCACAATAACATATGTGTGAAGGTTCCACCTTCACACAATAAAGAAAATGGCCGAGCACAATAACATATGTGTGAAGGTTCCACCTTCACACAATAATAATAATAAAGAAAATGGCCGAACACAATAACATATGTGTGAAGGTTCCACCTTCACACAATAATAATAATAAAGAAAATGGCCGAACACAATAACATATGTGTGAAGGTTCCACCTTCACACAATAATAAAGAAAATGGCCGAGCACAATAACATATGTGTGAAGGTTCCACCTTCACACAATAATACAATATCAACATTACCATTAATCATAAAACATTTTTTAGACTTTACATGACAAAATCATTTCACGGGCCGGATTAAACCCATTCGCGGGCCAGAAACTGATACACTCGCTAAGCTTGCATGTAAAACACAAAAAAAGCCACATACATGTAAAACACAAAAAAAAGTCCGCGTCTAACGACGCTCTCGACTGCTTTGATGAAATGGTTATGTATTCCATTTTGACAAGCTGGAAAATAAAGGGAATGTCTTCAAATGGGTTAGAGTTTAGTCCAGACACCGTCAAGACGTGATGGGAAAAGGTGGTCTTCTATAATCCTCTCAGCTGCGGTGATGATTTTCCTTTATTTATCACCGCCTTTTTTGAGTGAAAGTCCAGATTTGCGAATTTTCTCAGCTTGTGAATTTAATCTTCCATTTTCGCTGGTGATTGTTGTGAAGGTGGCAGTAAAAAAAAATCTGGGCTCAGAAGCGCTTTCTGCCAGAAGTCTGCTATACTCTTAGCTGCAACCATTGACTTTTTTTTACTGCAGTTTTATGATTAAACTGTGAGCCTAAACACATTACAGTAATACATTTCATAATATCATTATGATTCCGGAAAGACATAAGACATAACCACAGTGTTTGAAAGCATTTTATCTGCAAACTACAGAGAGGTAATGAAAGACTTTTAGCATTGTGTAGTTTGTGAGGGAATGTATCATCTACTGAGCAGCACAGCAAAGTGTAGCTTCACAGCACATAACCTCCCTGTATTTGTAAATACCTTATGGAAATGTTGTCACATTTAATGAAAATAAACATAAACTTTTGATTTTAAATGGAAAATGGGGGAATGAATACATACAAACTGACAAATATTGATAATTATGTTATAACTAACTCTTCTTTTCGAGATTGATAGGTGAGGCTCCGCCTCTTCTGCCTCATCACTGATTAATTGTTCACATTTCATATCAGAGGGATTATCAATGCATATTTTCAGCCCTATCACATCTATCACTCAAGCCAGTGGATGTCCACCTTCACCTGGGGGACAACTAATCATCTCACCCTTAACCCAGTTGCATTGGGAAGGTGGGGGATGGGCTCAAAAAGCCTTCAATAAAGTCATGAGGGAAGCTTGGAAGAAAGAATTTCAGTGGTGATTTATCAGGCGGTCACCTACTATGACACTGGCACACTATTTTCTGGGAGATGACCAAGAAATAGCCAATGGCAGAGAGGAATGACAGATAATAGTCTTTGTTGACTAGACAAGAAGTCTAATAGAGAACACAACAAAATCCTCAACGTGAAATTCAAAAGGACAGGCTTCCTAATTAGAACCAAAATGAAACGTTTTTTAAACACAGGCTGTGAAAAACATTTTGTACCCCACAGAATAAGGATAATGTTTTTCAACACCTCAAAGCAATCAACATTGCAGAAGATAAAGTTGTTGATGTGACCATTTCAGCGATCTTGTTTCATTCAACAAGACAATATTTCTTGGTTAAAATGAGCAAAAAGCCCTTAAGACTTGTCTTGTTAAAAGGATTCGTACTCTGAATGATTCAAATGTAAGACAATGACTACTTTGATGTACTTTATTTCTGCAAACAGTGACATTTCAGATTTATAGATATGGACAACAAACCATTTTAATCATGAGTTGAAAGACCCCTTTCTATTGCTGTAATCTACTTTTATCGGGAGAAAAACACTTAGTGCCCAATTCCGACATTAACCAAATCTGTTTTTTGCCGTTTACACTTACGTTCAAGACTAATATTTGAGGCTTCCATGTACTGAACACCAGAAGCCCGCACACTATTATTATTTGTGTTTGTGGCCCTTGGCTTTATTTTAATGTGTTGTTGTTTCAAGTTGTGACTGGTTTCCATGTGTCTCTTGTACGTGTCTGTGTTCTCCAATCAGGGCCCTCCCGTTTCTTATACAGATGTACCTCGTTGCCTCGTAAGTATGTGTATCTGCAGTTCCCCGCTTTATTGCATTCTTTGGATCGATTTTGTTGCAGGTCATATCCCCCTTGTAATATTGCAAATCTTGTGGGTAGGTTTTATTTGTTTAAAATCTTGTAGGTAGGTTTTATTTGTTTCTCCATCCATTTCCTTAATCGCCTGTTCTCAGCAAAGGTTACAAGCTTGCTTGTATGTATCCCAGGTTTGTGCACCAGGTGGGGTACACCCTGAACTGGTTGCCAGCCTCTCACAGGGTACACAGAGACAATTGACCTTTCACGCTCACGAAGACATTGAAGGGCAAGTTGGAGTGTATTATATACCTACCATGTATATTTTGGGGAATGTGGGAGCACCTGGAGAAAGCCCACTTTCCTTAAATAGTGACTCCACTTGAGAAGATAAGGAAGAGCCTGTGGGCAAATGAGGGTGCAAAATTGGATCACATCACTACACTGCAGAACATGCCTACGGTGGTGTTTTACAGATATACAGCATATTTCTTAAATATGGCAATGGGATCATATATCATAGTCAGGCTTTTTTTTACTAGGTCAACCTCAAACGCCTTTAAAGCACATTACAACTGTTGCCTGGACAGTGCAGGAAAGCCGCTAAATACTTACTATTTTGCACTTCATGATATCTTGAACTATCAACCTCATATGTATACAGTTTTTCCATTCCATCTACTCCATAATATGCTCATAATATGTAAGTCTGTTCATTTATTAGTGGTTCATTATTACCGCGCATATTATTCTTTTACTCTTTCTTTTCTTTTTGTTTTACTGCCTACTTTATTGTTTGCTTGATTATGGAATGTAGTCTGCTCGGGCAAGTGAACAGAATAAGAATTTCATTGTGTGGTTTTACAATGCATATGACAATAAAACGCTTGAATCTTGAAACTATATTGCAGGAAACAAATTGCTTCTTATACATCTACACTTAATAGAATTACTAGAAGTACTGATGGCAATATATATATATATATATATATATATATATATATATATATATATATATATATATATATATATATATATATATATATATATATATATATATATATATATATATGGGATTTTTTTTTTATTGGGTGAATAAGAGAACTATTGTAGATACTGTAACCTAAGTGATTTTCAATCCCCAAAACTGTAAATAAAGTAGCTTTTTGTTCATTCCCATCAGTCCCTACAAGAGATTGATTAACATCATGGGTACTATTGAATGTTTTATGTGAGACTAGAGTGTGCATGTCTGTGGTCCCACTGTAACTGGCTGTAGTGTTTTATTCCATTTGAAGCTGTTTATGCCGCCTGGTTAAAGTTTGATGAGACCTCTGGTAGTAAACGAAGAAAGGAAAGATGGTTGCAGAGAAAGACGCATTGCGGAAAACATCACATCTGGAACTCTGTGGACATGTTTTTACCAAACCGACCCCACTTTGACATTTGTGCATGAGCATGCATGTGCTTTATCCCTAAAGCTTACTGACACAATTGTGTTTGTGACTGTTGGTGTGTGTCGGTGCGGGGCAGATGAGGGTGTGCGTGATTGGCATACAATTATCAGAGTGTCAGTACACTTATGTTCTGTTGGGTCAGCCCAATACTCACTAGGACTCCACAGTGCTGAGGGCATGTGGGCGTCAGGGCTGGGGGACTCCGCTTCAAACTTTGAGAAAGATTTGCCAAAATCCATCCATTCTATGTACTAGTGATCCTTGCTAAGGTGTGCTGGAGCCTATCCCAACTGATTTTAGATTGCCGGCAGTCGCAAGGCACATATAGACAAAGAACCATTAGGTCAGATTTGTACTTTATAGGCAACATAGAGTCTTTAATTAACCTGACGTAAAAGTTTGTGGAATGTTAGAAGGAAAGATAGAGCCCAGGATTTGAATCGAATACCTCTGAACTGAAAGGCAAATCCACTGTGTTGCATATATATATAATGCACTACTTGAAGAATATATGGGGGCTCTTTCACTGTATAATGGTGCAAATTGATTAATATCTGCAAAATGTGATGAAGTAATATTAAGAGGAAAAATTAGAACAAAAATGCATTAATTTATACAGTGGGAATTACACAGTGGAAAAACAGTAATCCTGCAAGTTTGATAAGTGGAACCGGGGTGAGAATTCTGCCATGATGACTAAACAGACTGTTGATGTAATTCCTACTACTTTTGTACATCCGAAGGCAACACTGTCCTTGACTCAAGTTTGTCATTGTCAAGAAAAGTTTTTGGTTTGTAGTTGTCGAGTTTAAAAATTATACCGCTTGAGGACACTCCATAAATTGTCAACGTAAAGTGGATGAATCTGGATGTAACCCAAAGCTGCAACATTTTAGACAAATGAAACCCAAAAAGGCTGCCAGAATGAATACAACTGTGTTTGTACTTTGAAGTATCACTTCCTCTTGCAAGCTTATTCATTATTTTATCTCCCCTCGGAAGAAAAATATTACTGCTTTAATTGGGTCACGTCATCTAATTCAATTACATTCCATTAGAAATGTGGGTTTTCCCGATAATGTCTTTTTTCCCATTCATAAATATGTATGGGTTTTTTTTCTTCAACCATGAAAAATACATGTCGAGCTAAAGAAAAATCTTTGTATAACACGCGTGCACACAAATAAACTGAATATGCTCTCGAGTTGACAAGATTTGTGATACGAATGCCTTTTGTCAAAGAATCTACGTGTGTGCCAATATATTCATCAGAAAAAATAGTCAGCAAAAGTATTTGCAAGGAATGAATTATGTATCTTTTAATTCCCTGATAGCACTGTAGCCTGCAGACATTCTGCGCATAACAACCTGTGTGTTAGTTGTTTGGTGCCCTAAAGCATTACTAAGTCTCCCAACACTCATTGTCAACATCCTGGGTACTTTAACATATTTTAAATACATTAATATCAAAACTTATCAGGAGACATTAAATCAAACATGCTTCTGGAGGATGTAATGTGAAAAGAATATGACACAGCAATTGATGATGAAAATTGCCCAGGGATTTCTGCTGTCAATACTTTATGTGTATTCGTGTTCATTGATCTTTTTTTTTGGGCATCAACATTTCCAGTTTAGTCACATGTATGAAGTCTATAACAAATTATGAAAAAAGATAGCCTATTATATTTTTTTTAATAAATACTGAAATACTTAATAAATACTTAATAAATAATGAAAGTACCTTATATCTTAAAATATTGCTATGCAGTCAATCCTCTTAAATAAGAATCATTTACCTAAAAGTATTGGTAGATTTTAAAGCCATCTGACTTGTGTACTAGAGCCAGATACACAATTACCTGCAGGGATCCAGCATGCCCAAACAAAAATAAGGCAACTCTTTCTCTAAAAAATTAATTTCACGCTATATTTTCCTTCAATATCATTACCGTGTTGAATGCACCTAAGTGTCGCTTGCAGCCACAATGTACCTTATCGCAACACAACGCCACTTCTCCTTTCATTTGATGATGTTCCCCATCAAGAGACACGAGGAGGAGATCAAGCGGATCCCATCTTGTGCGTGGATGAACATGCTTTTCGTTTAGACTGGAGGTGGAGGTTTGTTTTGCAATAGTACATTGAATGCAAACATGACGGGAATCAATATGACGCAAAGGAAGTCAGAGATGGATACACATGCACAAAGGGCACAGGGGGAGGTGGAAAGAACCCTGACTTGTGGACCCATTACACATTTAGTGACTCCAGAAACAAGCTAAGATTACGTGAATGATCTCTTGTTCCTCCATCTTGAATGTCTACATTTCCCTATTTTGTTGATGACTCCTAGAAGTGTATCTTATTTTTTCTGACCGTTCTATTCTGCATTGGCCTTTTCATCTCCTCCCCCATTTCACCTCCGCATCCCCTTTTCTCACAGGTTGTCACATCTAATCTCCTCTCATGGTGTCGATCCCCCAGCACTCCTGCGCTCACCTCTATCTACAATCATTGACAAACTTGGCACAGGGCTTACTTTGTTTTTGAATTGATCAGCCCCACTGTGAGAAATCTTTTGTCAAGATGACTTTCTGAGCTGGTTTTGCTAATTGTACTAATTAATCACACTGCGTGTGTCAAGGGAGGGTATGAGCCATTGGCAGCACACAAAATTAACCTAATCTAATGGAGTGCTTGCTAAGTGACATCATTTAACACAATATAATCACCTAGGTAGCTTCCAGAAACTCAAACGTCAACATTTGTTGTGCTGGTTATTTACTCATGTGAATGATACCACTGGTGACTCGGGTGTACCTCCGTAGATCCCAAATCTTTTATGGGTAAAGGGAGCAATATTATAAAGATAAATACATTTCTGGTGTTCCAATGTTTGTGTATCATCCTGTACTTGGCAAAACAGTTCGCCCCAAATCACCCAAGTTAGTTTTAAAGGACGGCACCGTTTTAGGAACGTATGTTTGTCCCACCAAGTGGTGCCTGATTGTTGATGTCATGACTAAAATGGAGTATTCTGATGAAAGTCAAGAAGAAATGGGCCAACGTGGATATTATTTGAGCCACAAAAGGCCACAGATTGGGAATCTGTTAATGAAAATGGCAAGACTGATTTTTAAGACAATGAAAATTCTGCGTTGCATTGGAGGGACGGCAAGGCGAAGATGGAGGCTGTCACTTTAATGAGAGACTGATTTTGAGTGCTTTTGTTGCCATTGACACCAACTTGCAGTTGATAAAAGCGACGATGGACTAAAATAGTCAACTTTAAAGGCAAATGTTGCCCACAAACATCAGGGGCTTGATCAACAAGTGTGCGTGGCCCACTCCAAATCAGCTGTCTAACTTTTTGACAGCACAGAAGACAGTTCTTTCTTGTTCAAATTTAATCCAGACACTGTCCTGCTTTTCAATGATGGAAATTCTCCACTTTAATGTGGTTCTAGTCAGAATTGTGTGCAGAGTTAAATAGATTGCCCGTGCCCCCCCCCCCCCCCCTTTTTTTTTCTTATACCCAAGAATTTATTATGGTCCTCAATGCCGGATTCAATTCAGCACAAGTGGTTTGGTTTTTCCTTCTTTAACCTTTTTCCCTGGCTGCTCTCTGGCTTTGCCTGCAGATTATCTTGGTAGACAATAGTCTCCATAAACTACTAAATTCCAGCCAAATAGGTAAATAAGTGTAAGTGACAAATAAAGTACCAAAATGAGTTTTACAACATAGCCATCTTCCTCTGGTTCTTCTTCTTGGCCCTGACTTTTTTCACTTTTTTTGCTTAGCAGTATCCATTCTATTCAATCATAAAAGCCCCATTGACTAATGACAACAATTGCCATATTCAAGTCATGCCCACGAGGTTGTTTGAATGACAAACTATGATCTGGCTATGCTGTGCCCTTGAAATGGCAGGAATAGGAGCTCAGACAGAACACTAAAGACATTACAAATAAAAATATAAAAAAGAAAAAAAAACTTAGAGGATTATGAGACACTTTTATTGCAGATTTATTTCTTATCATTTTTATGGACAAAACTGTCCCGCATGGAAAAAAAATCAATTCTAAAAGCTTTCTGTTCAACTCAAGTGAGGCACACTTTTTTTTTGTCACCTCTGACGTCATCTTTCCTTTGTTGATTTTTCCATTTCCTGATTCTTTTGGCTCTATATTTAGAAGAAATGTATTGATTTAAGTCTAATGTAAATTACTAAGTCAAATGTAAACTACAGTGCGGTGCAAAAAATGAAATAGAATTACACATCGAAAATAATTAATTTAATTATAATTAGATATTTTAATTAATATCAAGTAATTAATTTTAATGATTTTAATTATAGTATTAATATTAATTAAAATACTTGAATATAGCATCCATCCATCCATTTTCTTAATCGCTTTTCTTCGCAACGTTGCAGGCTGGCTGGTGCTTACCTCAGCTGTCATTCAGCAGTAGGTGGGGTAAACCCTAAACAGGTCGCCAGCCAATTTTTGTCCTGTATGGTAAATAGCAACAATTATTTCTTTCAATACCATCTCTTGATTATAATTACCTTTCCTCCTTTTGCTGAATTTAATTGTTGCATATTGTAATATAATAATAACTATATTTTTAATTAATAGGCACCAAAGCACCCAAGGTCACATGGACAAAGCAGATGAATACACGGGAACAAAACCAAAGAAGACATGCAAAGGAAAAATACAGTACATACAGCTACAAATACAATACAACAAAAGTAAGTGAAAAGGTGTATGGACAAAGAGGCTTTATTTACATAACTCATTATATCCACAACTCTTTGACCTCCTTAGACCAGTAATTAATTTTGTGTACAGAATGTGGGTATTTTCACCAGATTAATACCCTTGCTGTTTTCTAGTGCAGTATTTCCTTTGTGGAATTATGTACTGATTACCGTGAGATACGTAGAGTCAAAAAGGAATTTTAAAGTTAAATAACTTCGCTCATCAACCGTTGTCTGTTTTGGGGGTCCTCACACAAGTCCTTTTTATTAAGCGTTTTTTCGATTATTCATTCCATTGTATGAAATGAAACTTTCTGCTTACTGGGGTTGGAAAGCAGTGGCCATAGAAGTTTGATGCAAAAAAGAGATCACATTGGGTTCAAGATGCCCAACTATGAATCACAATACATACTGTACCTATATGTACATTGGGTCAGCATTCAGTTAGGCGATAGAGGCCTGTTATGTAATCAATACATTTCCATTGTATGCTGAGATTGTGTCTTGAATGCTTTTAGGTGCAGTTTTGATTCAGCATGCAATGAATTTTCATTAATCATCATTTCGTTAGATTTTGCTCTCTTAGCCCGTGTGCTGTTTTCGCCATTACTTCCACTTCGATGATGAGGCTTGAGCAGGTATAACATTTTAATTTTCGTGTAGAAAATCCTTACCTACACACCATATAAGCACATTCAAAGGGCTACTGGCAATTGCGACAATGGTAAGGAACAATTTCAAAGTAGCTACAGTATGGCACTATACTGTTGACGCTGCACAAATGGTCTCCAGAATAGAATCCTCGTGGCTGAGGTAAAATTTCAGAGAGAATTTCAATGGACTTTAATTCCACTCAAAATATTGAGGAGAGCCTGTACCTCCTCATCCATCCATCAGATTTTTCTTCCCCTTTCCATTCTTGCATTGAACAGAAATGACAGAAAACAACTGCATACTTGACTTCGGAGAATAGCGGGGATAATAACACAGTCATATAATGGTGCCCTCCTGATATGTGAGAAAAAAAAAAAAAAAACACCGCTAAGATAACACATCCTCAAGTTCCCTGAGCGCATTGGGAAAATCTGGAATTGGTTCCTGTGGTCTGTAAGGCACTAATGATGACCAAGGAGGAAGGACATGCTGATGAAAAGTGTCTTTCTTATTCATTATTTAACACGTAATTCTTAATGTATTTACGGATTGCCATCAGATACCAGATTAACTAGGCCAACTTGTAACATATAGCGAAAACCCAGATACAGTCCAAACACACAGTACACCCAGATCAATGTTGACGAATTACTAGCAGATTGGAAATAAAGGGCGGACAATAAAATAATTTACACACATAAACCATGGCATGTGTGTGTCAGCCATCTAGGCAGAAGACAAAAAGCTACGTTGAAGGGTAAGTTCCTGAAGGCCAGACGTAGTTTGATTGGCGCCGACACTGATTGATTGCTATTATTGTAGCTTCTCTACTGACATCATCAAGTTAGTCAGCGTCCTCGGCAGGGACACTCAGTCTGACTAACAATTTTGAGTGAGACTGAATGTAAAATCTTGAGAACTTGAATGTGACATTTTGCTGTGTGTGTGAGCATTATGGCTTGAATCGGGGTATTGTTGCCCAGTCTCCCTGGGTACCTAGAAAGGAAAAGAATATTGCCTGATGTCTCAACGTGTTTTCAAAGAATACGACAGGTACACATTGCTCTTATTCTCTCAAACCGAATGTTTATTCTTTTTCATGTCGAGGCAAACTTAAGGTTTGATTAAAATATTTTCACACAAAATACAGACTCAAACATTTACGATTTTGACTCTGGAAAAACAATTAACCAACATTTTAATCCATTTGAAATGATATATTTTTTAATGTTAACTGTATTGTAATACTTTTTTAATGATCCTCTTACCCACTCAAGCTTTCGAAAAAAAGCATCTACAATTTTAATCAAAATAGCGATATGAAAATATGAACAATGACCAGAAAAGTAACATGCCTGAGAAAAGCTTATCAATTTAGGTTCAATATACATTTGCATAGTTTCTTCCGTTCTCATAATTGCTTGTTTTAATTACTAATCTGTCTCACAGTTCAAAATCGCTAGCATTAGCATATTTAGCATTCGAGACAAAACTCATATTTCTACTTTGCTGCCTGAAAACTATCTTATTCAAACACTTATGCAAACATAAAATAGCCAGGGCTAAAGCTTCAAACATTCCTGTTCTCAAGCCTCCAAAATGTTTCGTTTTCACATTTTTACTTTCTGATTCATTGTTAATTGATTGTGTGTTATTTGACTTGTCACTGAAAAATATGCCATGATTGTAAACTGTTACAGCTTATGTTGGACACTTTATTTACAGTGATGATTTCTTGAAGATATTCTTATTTTAAATTTTAAAGAAATCTCTATGGTTTTGGCTATAAAATGATTCATTTTAGTTTTACAACTCTTTGACACGTCTTAATTATCCCAACTACTTAGCCTGTCCAGACATTTTCTATGCAAACCTTCATGTGATGGCTCAATAGTTGACAATTGCCTCATTCAATGGATGGAAGTATGATGAAAAAAAAACAAACAAAAAACACCCTTCAAATATGATTCCATAACGACAAGACTTCTGGTGTTAAATCTGTTGGATAATCCCCTTCGGTGTTTAGTTTTAATACGAAAGAACAAGCTTTTATTTCTCCTGAAATAAATGGCCGATAAGATATCAACTTTTTGTCAGTTGTTAGGCGTATTTTTATATTCGCTAAGGATTTGTTAAGCCTGATATGGAAGACAATTGAATTTCCTTTTTCAGTTATTGAGATAGTATGAGACATTATATGTTTCAGTGAATAAATTACGACTTTGCTGCAGATTTTGTTGCGAAAAGTTGGCATGTCATATCATGTCATATCTGCTATTCAAACATAAAAACTTTCTCACACATCCATGCACACACATGCACACCTGTGAAAAAAAAGAGTGTTGCAAAGAAAGATGAGGTAAATATAGGAAAAAAACAGCAGAGCAGAATATTGTACAGTGTGTCCCTGCACTGGATGGTGGTGCACTATTTTGCAGTTTTCATGATCTGTCAATCATATCCCACTCATTAGGATTCTACTGAGACTGTTCTACTTTCTGCCAGTGTTGGGCTATACCAGACAATGTTGATTCAATATGATAACAATTAGTGTCTTGCGATGTATTTTCTTCAACAACTGAAGCATGTCCAAGAAATGTTGACCACTTTCTTCTCCTGTCATTTCTGTGTTTGTCTGTGTGTGTGTTTGTATTTGTGGTTACTGTGGATGATCTGGCTGTTACAGTATTTTTACATTGAGTGAGAAATCCAAGATAGACAATCAACAGCAAGTAAATAGTACTTTAGCTAACAAACCAGTTACTCACCAGGATAGTTTATTTTTAGAAAAAATAAATTTGAAGTAGTGAAAAAATGGAACTCCATCACCAGTTATAATTAATCTTTTAGATAGTAGAAAAGTTGTTAATATTTCGATCTTGTTGCCATCAGTCCTTCTGGAACTATTCAAACTATTAAAACAAAATAAATAAATAATAATAATAAAAATGTTTCCTCTATAGCCTAATCGTGATTGCTTGACCAACCCTTAATCCAAAAAAGTTTCATGACAGACATGTAAGTACCATTGTTATTGACTTGTCCATTCTCAAGGATTTCCCCAATTTTGAAGTGCCTCTTCCATTCTATATTTTACAATTCAAGAACAGTTTTCAAATGTTTGTATTTTTTGGCACATAAATGACATTTTTTGACGAAACAAATATTATCAAACAATGAAATTCTCAAGACCTTTCTTGAATTCTATTTTAGTGGGAACAATGGCAATAATGCATAAAATTACCCCCCAAAATGGCTGTTGCTCAGTTCCGTACTTTCTGGTGTGGCATTAAGAAAACTCAATAGTTGAATGCAATCTTCTTTTTGAAAAGTGTATGTGAATGACGGACGATAACATTTTAAACAGCACCCCAAGATGAGTTTGACAAGGCAGAGCAAGTCTTGCAGTCCCTGGCTTTCACTTGATCTTGAAAACCAAGCAAGCAGAAAGATGACACGCATGCTAATGAAAAAGATGATAAATGTGCTCACCTCCTCATGAACTAGCGCTGTAGGAGCCTCAATTAATGTGCCTCCAAAAACAGCTCCTGATAGCCAAAAGCCTTAGTCAGCATCTGCCTCCTGTCCTGTCTTACAGCACTCATCAAGTGTCTTGATACAGCGAATGTGTCAACATTTGCTCAACATTTTATGCAAGGCAAGTGGAATTCTACCTTTTATTTTATTTTTAAATCTGCATGATAGGCTGGATGAAATGCTATCACAGGCCACGGATTTAATGTCAATTTGGCCTGCAGTTTGCTGTCATACAAAAAAGTGGAGCGGGTTGGGAGGTGAATTCCATTTCTCCCTCTTTGCTGTGACATTTCTGCGCAAATGTGCCACGTCTTCTTACCATCAAACCACACCTTGCGGGAACGAAATGTGAATGAATGTCATTGACAGTTTGAATCAGTGCTGACTGTGAAAACTAGTGTTACCCTTAACTTATTTTTTTTTTTTTGCATTACCTTTAGTAATTTGCCAATAACTGCAATTAAGCAATTATTTAACTCTCATTGAGAATTGTGCACCTGTTCACTACTCCTCAAGCGCTAGCTGATTCAGCTGTATCAAATTTTAAAAGTCTCATGTTCAATGAGCCTTGGATCACAGTTTAAGAAATACCATTTCAGGATGAAGCTTTTTATTTTTTTTCTTAGGCAATCTGTGTTGTTTCTAGCTGTGTTTTGGGACTTAGATTTATGATGCTGGAGCAGCACCTTTGGTGCCACAATATCGTGAAGTTCTTCATTGTACAAAGCGAAAATTCAAAACCTTGCTGGCTGTACCAAAGACGCTATTGAACATAACAGAGTCTTCTTTTTTCACTTCACAGTATGGATATAGTTTTTCTCTTTGTGAGTTTCATGTTTATGCATGTGAATAAAGAGCTAAAATGATTTACAAAAAAGTTCTAGTTATAGTTTTATCTTTACAAAACACATCCTCCCAGAAGCTGTGGCTAGTTGGTTTATTTCAGTCAATCAGTTGGATTTTTGTTTTATAGAAGATAGTGTTTGCAGTTTTACAAATAAAATATAAAACACTGCCCTGCATGAACTGAACCCGTTTTATGCCTCTAATTCATTTTTTAAACACGAATTATTTCTAAACTTGCCATGGTGTGACAAGACTAGCTAATGAGAAACCACAGTGAAGGCATGCACCAATAGTGTGTAGATATTTTTTCAGTGAACGGCCCCCACACAAGCATACACGCACACAGTCTCTTAACATGAAGGTACACGCACAGTCTAGTAGAAGCAGCACACAGCTCTATTGTGCTGATATTTTTCTTTTGGCAGCTTATTAATGTCCAGTTAGTAGCCAAAGTTAACAAGAAAGAATTGAACACCCCTCAAAATAAATCTAGTGTAAAATTTTACAATGCTGATCTCCCCCATAGACTGCTAAAAAAAAACACAGATGGGGTTATGTTCTGAGCCACCAATGCCACCTCTCATATTTAGTGACGGTACGTTCCAAAAAGTATGACAATAAGCCATTGACAAAGTGTGATTTTGGTAGCTTTAAACAAGACTAAGCCATGCTAACAATATAGCAGCCATGGCTAATGTCTATCTTCTACATGTCGTGCGTACAGATGCATGTTATATGTACATTCACGGGGGTGCGGCTTTGGCAACCAAAGCAAGGGAGGATGGGAGAATCTTGAAAAATACATATTTCACCTTTATGTAGGTAATAACAAGTTACCAAATGTGAATACATCCTTCAGTATGACTCACAAAATGCTGAAAATGTCATATATAAACGGTTTCTATAGATAATTTGAAAGATGAACTTGAAGACATAAACAAATGGAAGAGGGTTTTAGATAGTTAAATTGAAGTTACTTTTATATTGTTGTATATGACTAACTGAGCCCTAAAGCTTTGACTTATAGATCAGATTACAATTAAAAATGGTTAATACATAATTATTCCATATTAAAATAGCACAACACAAGCATTCCATACGATATGTGCATGTCTCCATTTCTAAGACTGTCTTCAAGCACGTCACAAGAAATACAAAATTTTGAAAACATTACTGGAGGCCTATTGGAATTAAAAAGCATAATTAAAGAAATGAGAGGTAGAAGCAGCGTCCCAGTGGAATCAATGCAGAGGCAAGAGGAAGAGAAGAGACGAGAGATGAAAGCTAAAATGTACGAGAGTCGAGCCCCGGAGATGGTAGATTGCAGACTTGCCTAAGCAAGCAAACCTATGCGTACACATATTCATTGTGCATCTCGATAGGTGTGCGTGTGTGTCCAAGTGTGTGAGCACACATGTGCACACACACGCACACAATATATAGATGTGTGTCAGGGCTTTGTTCAGGTCTTCTTTCACGCCCTCCCACTCGCCACACTGATTAGAAGAAAGACTAGTATCTAAAGAATTACAACTGTTAACTACTTTCTGTGGTGTTTATGCAGGTTGAAATACATGGTCTATATTAAAAAAAAAAAAAAGATGCCAATCCTTATTTAAATGCAATTATGCACACCCCCCACCCCCCAGTTGACTTTGATGGCACAAAGCAAACATGTATTAATACCCTGTACTGTACTTGTGCATGCATGTGCACAGTTGCTCGTGTGTGTGTGTGACAGTCAAGGATGTGCTGCCATGTCTCATTCAAATAGTTCCTTTGATCAAACCTCTTTGTTTTCTCTCACATTCCTCAAAAGCATTGTAAAGAGGATGACGTGGGAGAGTGATGAGTAAGGGAGGGATGCAGGGAGCATGTGAGGTGAAACAATAGGAAGAAGGGAAAGAATCAAGGCTTTTAGCTGCAATCCACTAAGAAGAGTTATAAAAGCATCAAATATACTACAACAACACAACAAAAGCAAAATGGAGGACAATTGTGCAGGTACTATATGGATAGTATAAAAATCAAGAGCACTAGCCCAAATTAAAATTAAAGTACCTCGGAGGTCTTTTGCCCATTATCAGCTATTGCATCCACTCCACCTTAAGACACTATTTTTGCTTTTTTGAATAAAGACCTAAAGTTGTGAATCGCGACCTCAATACCCATTTTGACAAAACAACGTGGCATAACATTTTGTGTACTGGAGGCTCACTGAAAGCATATCTGTTATGCTCAGGTCTTCCAATATGCACAGGGTTCAATTCCTTCTCAGTTTCAGTGTGAATCCCAATTATAGTACTATCCATTTAACTATGACTTATAAGTTCTGCTGGCCAGTCCAGGGTCTGACTTTTGCCTGCAGTCAGTTGGGGCAGGCTTTAGCTCACCCATGACCCTGAACCAGATAAGCGATATACGAGCGGATGACCGGATAACAATAATTCACCCCATAAACTCTTAGTTTAACCCGTGGTATAAACCACCACCAGCATGCTGCTTTCACACAATGATTTCTCATAAATTATGAAGATATATTTTTCTCGGATTCCCCCAACCTCTGTTTTGTTCTGTTTACAGCACTGCAAAGTTTGAGAATTGAAAATTGTGTGTGAGCTGTAGTAAAATGAGAGCAGGAAGAGGAGGTGAAAGAGTGAATGTCAATGAAGACAGTGATGAAGTGAAAGAAAACAGATTGGGAAATGAATGAGAAGTGGCCTTGAGAGTAGAAAAAGTAGAGTAGAAAACATGGAAAGCCAGAAAAAAGATAAGTGATGATTTAAAGACAAGGTACGATTTGAAAAATGGATGCAAAAAGAAAGCAGAAGAACAACACTGAATCCAAAAGAAGGAGTTTTGTGAGCGAATGAGAGTAGAGATGGGGTACAAAACATAAACGACTAAAGGTGAGCAGGGGGTGTGACCATGCTAGGCGTTATTGATCCAGGTAGTGACATCAAACCTAGCATGGCTTACTGAAACACAGCGGGCTCTCAAATATTTGATGACATCAAGGTGCAAAAACAAAACAAAAAAACACCACCTATACATCCATCCATCAATCCATCCATCCATCCATCCAACCATCTACCATTACCTACATATACACACGAATATGATAGGACATTTGAAGTACCGTCATGTTGACAGAAAATATGTTCTGTATAAAAAACGTCTGAACTAGATGACATTTACACAAATCTCTCTCTCTCTCTCTCTCTCTCTCTCACTCTCTCGCTCTCTCACACACACACACACACCCCAACACCCCCCCCCCCCCCCACACACACACACACACACACACATGCACACATATACAGTACACACGGTGCTTCCAGAGGGCAGTATGTGGGACACCATTCTTTGTTCTGTGTTCATTGATCCAGAGCTGGAAAAGTCAGACCACTCAAGCTGTGACACAATCTTGGCTCCCACACATCCTTATATTTAAACACATATAATATACAGTACACACACTCTGGGCCTGTATGTGTGTGTGCATGTCTGTGTGGAACAGGGGGTCAGAAGATGAATGGATGGCAAGGAGGCAGAATGGTGGTGGAGGGGCTTTGAAAGAAGAAATTTCATGATGAGGAAAGAAGGAATGAAGGAAGGAAGGAAGGCGTATATAAGAAAAGGTGAGGATGGATCCAAATTAAAGCATCACACACAACAAGAGGGGGCAAAGAGCAAATACGCAAGAGAAAATGCTGAATTATTTACAACACATGCTAAATTTTCCTGCCTATCTGTGTCTGAGTTTGCTTGATGGAGGTGCATGGGGGCATATGTGAGGGTCGGAGAGAGAGAGGGCTAAGCAGACACCAATTGCTGTACAAGGCCAAGCCTACAGTATATAGATCATATCCCAATCACCATATTATTGCCTTCAGCTCAGGATGGAAGGGAGATGAACACAACAGTTTTACAGCCTTTCCTCATTCAAAGCACACACACGCACATAAACACTGCACACAGTTGCTTAACTGTCGCTCTCTCTCTCTCTCTCTCTCTCTCTCTCTCTCTCTCTCTCTCTCTCTCTATCTCTCTCATTCGCACCACTATTCCATTTTATATTCCACCAAACCTACTCGGCCCAACGCAATTACTAATGTGAGGCTATTTGTACTACCGTAATATATTGTAAAACTACTTTGGAAAGAGTATTCAATATTAATCAGTGAAGACAATTTGAAATGTATAATCAGTTAAAGCAGTGGTTCTCAAATAATGGGGCAGACCCCCGTGGTCTAGTTCTCAAAGTGATTCAGAAATACTTAAAAGAAAAACAAGTGAGAATATTGAATATGCTCTTGTTCTTTTTTGTGTTTGGCTGATGCTGCCCTGCTAAAACACGTCAGGATCTGCATTGTTGCTGAGGCATACAAGTCAGAGTAAAGTTCATTGGGTATGACTATTGATGAGCTAGAGGCCTTCATTGCTCTAAACTAAATTTGTGGTTCACAAAGAGGAAAAGGCCTAAATTTAGCAAGAGTTTGGTCAGTTGACAAGGGCTTTAATTTTTCAAGGAGACCATGTGCCAAAACCGATTCCAGGCAATCTTACAATTTCTGCGTTTTGACACAAGACGCACAGGTCTGCAGGAGAAAAATATTCCCAAGTTTTGAACCTTCATGAATTTGCCAAGTTCATAAGCTCTGAAATGGTTACAATAAGGACCTGGCAGAACGAAACGGGCGGCCAGTCTGCACAGTTTGGCATCAGTCACACCTGACGTGTCACGGAGGAAGATCATTTTGCAAATTAATTTTGCTCCGGACATATGAGTATCAGCAGTATTTTGGACTGCTCATATAATTTTGTTCTTTTTACTGTCAAGGTCTAATATGACATTTTAGAAACCAAGATACATGTGTGTTTTTTTTTTTTTTCCACAGAAAAAATGTTTGAAGCTCGGGTTTACATTTTATCGTATATAGTTGCAAAAAACGTTCTGTTGCATCACTGATGTGAAAGAATACTCAAACATTATAACATCGTTTTAATTTCCTTATGTGCGTTTACCTATTCCACCACTTTTTGCTTAGTTCTTTTTATGATCATCCAAATTATATGGAAACGTTATCCAAGCAGTCAACAAGATTGCAACAGTAATTCTAGTAGTAGACCGAGTGTTAAAAAGTCTGGGTTGGCTTGTTTAAGTTTTAAAATCAAGTTTTTGTCTCCACATGATTTTGAGCTTAATTTAGTCAAATATTACATCTTTAAAGGTACTTGAAAAGTAAAGCTCTACATTTACATTTGCATTACCTCCACTTGACAGCATTGGTTGAGAGTACAACAAAGTTTGTTGAAGGGTTTGAACTCAGTTTCAACCCGTTAACGGAAGAATTTGTGAGCTCTAAAAACAATGTGCCAATGGGGCTTGATAGAAGCAAGAGACACACTTGCATGGTGGATGGTGCATGGCTCAGGAGAACAAGGGAATCATTAATGTTATTTGTTTATTGGCTTGTTGACTATCAAACCTTACAAGCTGAGTTCAGACGATGCAGAAAATAGTGAATTCAACATTTGCCTGGAATTGAATATTGATCAGGGATCTGTTGAGTTCATCAGATGGAACAAAAATGCCATTAATGCTCCCCTGCTATGTTTTGTCAGCATCTATCCATATACTAATGCCTATGACTGGGTTTGCCGTGGGAATTTCGTGGAAATGCAGAACCTAATGCCTTATCCTTAAAAGAAAAATGATTTATTTTTTGGTTGAATCATGAGTTTTGCATATTCAAACCAAACGTTTTAGAAATCGTTAAATATTATATTTTGCTATGACTATGAAAGCACACATTTTAAATCCATGGTCCTGGCCTACTTAAACACATTCATGCTTTCTGTTTACGCTGTCGGCTATAATAACTTCATTTAGTGTGGTTGACATGCAGCATGACGGCACGTCACGGCAATCAATCATGATATTTGCAAGTGTCGCGATGCCTTTTGGGGAGGCAAAGGGCCACTCCTTTAAATCACACAAGCATGCAATGATTATTTCCTGTCAGATTTCACATATTCTACCTTTAGTTTCCTTTATTCTTCATTTTGTTTATTTATTTGTGGCATCTTTTGACAGAATCAGGTGTAAGGTCAGTGAAATTGATTTTGAGTTATTGACAAAAATAGGAATTTTGCACAGAAATTTACATTTTAGGATTAATACAAAAACAACCTACTTAAAGGGAGTATGTGTAATTATTCGCATGCGCCTGTGGGAGCTCATCTTCTTGCTGCCCGTAGCTTTAACAGACATGGCGACATCCGGAGGAGTGCCATCCCCCATGTAATATAATTTAATGATAACTAGACCAATGGTTATATTTAAAACATATTGATGGCTGTGAAGAACACATTTATTTGCAAGGTGTTGACATTTATAACATTTTAATTCATTCATTTTGAATATAAAGAGGTCTAAATCTTACACAATGCAACTTTAAGATCTCAACTTTCATTTACCAGCAGCCAAAAAGTTCAAACTGTAAGAGATTAGTAGACGATGTGCTCGATTGTTAAGGAGTTTTAATTTGGCGTTACCACCAAATGACTCAAACTCCCTTATTGGACGTTAAAGGTTTGGTCATGCCTTTTGACTCATTTAGTACTATAATAATGTAATGTAAATTGTCTATGTTTTGAACACTCCTCTATATCGTCATTCTGGTGATGTTTATCCACTACTTATGACACATCATATCCACGACCAATCAGTCACGGACATGGTAGCCAGAAATTTGCACTTTCATACTTGTTTATTTGGTTGAGATGTAAATCAAATATGAGGTATGAGAAGAAGACGAAACCTGAAGAATTTCACAATTGTCATTAATTCAAACAATTTGGAGAGACTTGGGAGTCTCATGATATTGGCACATCATATATTAATTGACACAAAAACCATATACTGTATTTCAGCCTTTAGTCAGTAGAATGTGCTCTGAAGTTAGGTCTGCTCTCTTAGGATATTGTAAGTGGTCCAGAAAGTGGAAAAAAAAAAAAAAAGAATTTTGACCCAATCTGATCACTTGGTTTTGAGTTTGCCACCATGCTAAATTTGAACAAATCTGAACTGAAATTTTGTCAAACCCTGCCTCCGAAATACGGGACGCTGACATGAACAAAGAATGCCTCTGTCAGACTTCTGTCTGCTGTTTGCTGGAAACGACAAAATTATTTGGTTTACTGAATTGCAAATGGTAGCTTTCCAATCCAGCCCAAAAGCATGAAGCTGGCCAAAATCTATCAATAGCTGTCTCTCTTTACCGCTCTGACTTTTTTTTTCTCTCTCTCTCTCACCACCTCTGGTCACGACCGGCTGTCTCGTAGCAACAGAATTACATATACATGCACAAATTGAAAGTATCAAGTTTAAATGATATGTTCTTAAAATGGCTGTATGCATAATTTTCTTCTTCTTTGCATTATTGTATAGCGCTAACGTTTATGCACTATAGTGAAATGTGATGGAGGGTTTTTTCAGTTGGTTTTGATGCTTTGATAAAGAAGCTTTTATTGGCTATATACAGCTTTGTTTTGATTTTAGGGGTCTATGTGGAGGTTTGGTTGGGTGCATGGTTGGAGGCATCAATTCTGCCAGGATGTTGAATTCGTTACATGTCTTAAAAAGTTTGTGAAAAGTTGCCCTAAACATGCATACAGGTATAGTTGATAACGAATACCACATAATCATCAAGGTTATTCCCTCCCCTCCTTTTTCCAAACTCTTGTTTGGTGTGATGAAGAGAGAAATTGAAAGTGGCAGGAATAAAATGTGTTAAATGCGGCAACAGTCAAGGTGGGAGTCAGGGAGACACATCGTGGAACACTTACTGTGATGGATCTCTCCTTTGCTCTTGTAAATCTTTGTTAGACGGAATGGAACACGCTTCTTCTCTTGCAAGAGAACACAGTCACTTGAAATGTCACCTTAACTCAAGCATTTTTGATGAACTGTATTATGTACCATGTAAAGGAGACCAGAGCAGGACGTTGCATGTCATCTAAAATTGTCACTGTGTTTAGACTTTGGTGAAATAGGGTGTGGCCCATCACGTAAGATCATTCCTGTAAACTACTTTCTCTGTGACAGTTTAAAAAAGTGTATTCCCAAAGCTCTTCGCACTCTCCTTAAATAGAACACAATGTAGTGTTTCGTTGTAAGATGCTCTTTACAGCATTTCCAATTCCATATATCCACAACGAGCTATTTAAAAACTAATCATTGCAAGTATAGTGACAGTCATGCACACTGCTCACCTGCCGTCCGTTCTTTTTAGATTTGGTAACCAGTGACACTAAATATAAGTGAGACTGTACAGTGAATGGTTGTCAGTCAAAATGCGCATTGATTGCCATCTCATCTTTACTGTATCACCACAAGGACACATTTTGGTATAAGGGACAAAAACGCCAAAGAATAGGAGTTACAAGGTGATGGTACAGCTAACCTTCTTAATGTGTGGTTGGATCGAGACCACACTAAAAGAAATGAATGTCCCAGAAATGCTTAGCCCTCTAGGCGCACCAAAGGATGTGCAAACTGGCCTGGTGACCAGTTGGATCATCACTTACTTGTATTCCAATACTGGGCAGAGTAATCATTCGCTTTGGAATTACAGTGCTGAAAATGAGTACATTAACAAAACTGACATACAATCGAGAAGCAAAAAGTAAGGAACAAAGCATGCAGGTCATATAAGCTAAAAATTAATAACAATAATAATAATCATCAACATCATCATCCAATCGCTTTCGCTCACTCATCCAATCACATTCCCAAACGTTCAAGGTCTCGGAAACAGTCTGAATTTGTAGAACTGTAACGCTAATGTAACACAAGTGCAGAGTTGCTACTCTTTACAGATATTATTATAGTAAATAATAATTTTTAAAAATGACAGGAGGAGGAAATCCTTTGCAAAAATAAATTGCAGCAACTCAACCGTTGTGTTCGGTGAATTATTGTAAACAGTTAGTTTGCGAAGATGGCTGTGAGATCCTGATGTCATTTCTGCTTTGTGATTGGATGAGTGCCTGTGTCTGCAGGATGAAGTTTTATAGTTGACACAAATGCTAGTTGTTTGGTTTTTGGGGGGCATGACATTGGCCATTATTCTTTCCAATAAAGTGTTTATTGATCAACCACTACAGTATAGTGTCTGTCTCATTGTTATAGGAGGGTGTCTGGTGAATTTACTGATGTTTGATGAGAGGATTTAAGGTTGCTCGTCAGCTGGCATTTGCTGGTGCCTTGTCAAGCAGAATTGCATACCACTTGTGTGTTTTTTTGTTTATTTTTTTTTGGAGGGGGGCATGCTACTGGTCTCATTAATATTTGAGGCATCACTTTGAGTTTGCTGTGAAGACCCCATCACCTGTTGATTTTGGTAAGGCATCCGAGTTATCGTCAAAAGACAGGTTTGTCAAGAACCAACCTCAAGCTATAACTGTCAATGTTGATGTGTTAAAGTCAATTACTTGTTTCAACATCAAGTAGATTTAAGGGTAGTATCAGGATATACCCATTTTGCTTGCGCCCCAAATTGATCGTTGAGGCTGATTTCTGAACAACGGCGTGTTGTACACATGGGGAACTGCTCACCCTCTGGGAGCAAAAGAGTATCAAGTAGACCCTTGCCATGACCCTGCTTCCAGGAAAAACTTCAAAATAAAAGCATAGCAATGTCATTCATGTCGTACATTATTTGTTGTGTGCAGTTTATGCATTGGCATTTAGGCATTGGCTCGCTTTCTCACTTTTGGTTGTTTCACAATACTGCCGTAGAATGTAGGATTGACATGCACCTTATTCTTTTGTGTGTATTGTATTGCACTTCTAGCTCAACAAGCTAAAAAAAAAAAAAACGTTTCATTCAATCCATACTGGTGCTGAGCTCTGTTGGGCGCCCATCATAGGTAATATGTGATTCCCCCAAACCCCCCCATAGTGTGGGAGGTTGGCGACTGGAAAAGTAGATCTTGGGGCAAGAAAATTGGGCTAATGCTTGGACTAATGAAGGTCTACATATATACACTACATAAAAAACATATGTACACACAGACAGACAGACAGACAGACAGACAGACAGACAGACAGACAGACAGACAGACAGATAGATAGATAGATAGATAGATAGATAGATAGATAGATAGATAGATAGATAGATAGATAGATAGATAGATAGATAGATAGATAGATAGATAGATAGAAGATTTTTTTCTATAATTGCATTAGTTTCTTGAGGGACTGCACACGGGACTATCAAACCTTGAGCGGAAGGCAAACATTGACGTCATCCACACAGGCGAAGGCAAGACAAATGAAGCAACAGCAGGTATAAGGGCAAGATCAAGAGACTTTTCCCATGAAAAAAAAAACGCATCATGTGTTCCATCAAAACAAGTCTCTTTCAAGTCTAAAAGAAAAGGGAATACGTTATATTCCCTCAGTGTATTTTCAATTTCGGAAATGAAAGTTTCATGGGCTGCCTGTCGTCCTTTGTGGCATTGAGGCAAAGGTGCAGGAACAAAGATATGAGGAGTTGATTTGCTTCGAGCTTAAGATGAATGCTACCAAACATCAAGACTCAACCTTTGCAGTCAATACCTACACTGATGTCACACCTGAAAGAAGCTTTTATTTATACAGCGGTTGCTGAGATTTGGCAAGGTGGGGACAAGTGATATTGCTGTGACATTGATTGACAAAATCACACTTGTCTTTTGTCTTTTATTTATCATTTTCTTTTCTGGATAGATGAGTTAGGGGTTTCGTACTGTGGTACACGTGCGTAAGGTAGGTTTTCACTTGCTCATGCACCAACATTAAAAGTAACGTTTGAAGTGTCAAAAGCGCTGTTGCCTCACTTCTTTAAACTCCCCTACCATTTCCACTTCCAAAGTCTTTGACCAAAGCCATGTCCATCAGTAAAGTACACTGAAAATAAGTCAGGTATTGAGATGAATGTACCTGTCAAGCAGAAATGTTGCTAATTTTGCATCACCACTGAATCAGGGATGGGATTAGGTACGATTGTTACGATTCAAAAACCCAATTTGGATTGTGTTTTACAATTTGTTTTTGATTGATTCTTCTACCTTACTTCTATGGATAAAAAAAAGGGGGAATAAACAGGTAGAATGTAATTGACTTGTTTTATGTACCTAACTGTGGCAAATGATTTTAAGATTTTTATTATGTTGTCATATATATATATATATATATATATATATATATAATGATACATATAATATATAATGATACAGCTCTTGGCTTGATTACAAATTGTGTAGGTGTACTGACTGTTTCTGCCAGGGAGTATGTTTATCAGCATTCTTAGAATTTTAATGGATGATAAGTCATAGCTTAGGCCTTTAAATAGTACTGCATTAATATGCTCGGTTTTTCTTTCTCCTGTATGACTGATTTGGGATGCTTTATATTAATTTCATGGAAATTCAATCGATCTGCAATGCTACATTCCGGATATAAAAGATCATGTGTCTCCGCTGTCTTAAATCATAAAGGAAGAACCTAGCAGCCTGTCTCAGTGTGAGTAGATGCAATGCCATATTGGCCTTGGTGGAGGCCTACATCTCTGCCACGAGCATGCTGTGTTCTCTTTCACTCAAGTTTGCTAGCCACTCACCCAGCAACCCTTGCATGACTTACTCCCATCAGTCACTGCTCCTTCCCCTTAGCCTCGACTTGCAAAGTGAACCTATGTTTAGCAGGCATTGCTGCAGCTTTTGAAGAAAATACCCTTACAGCACTTTCAATGGTGAGTGTTCCTATCATTTTGCAATGTTTGTTCATGCTGTCAGGCACCCATACGTATCTTCTGCAAAATTCACCATGTTTGCGTTGAGCAAATTCAGATGGCATTCATGAATAAAATATGTGCTACAAATGTAATTCTGTAATCACAACCCAAGTGACATCTACAAATAGATAATCTAGACATTCTAGACCAAGTAGACATTAAATGCAGCTTTCCACGCAATGTCAGGCTGACTTATCAAACTCATTGTTCAATTCAGTTTGTCTTTTATGAAACGAGAGTATAGTATACAATTGAAACAGTATACTGCTGCTAATTTCTGTATACATATGTATATGGTTCTTTCATCCAGCAGAGATGAATCTTGCACTGTGAGAAAAAAGATCAGACTTTGACCATTATTTAATCTGCCTTTAAGTAATGTTTTTGCATCCTAAATATACATATCCAAAATGAGTTACAGTTAGAGCTCAGGCTTTCCTGTGTGGAGTTTACATGTTCTCCACGTGCCTGTGTAGGCTGTCATTCCAGCTTCCTCCCACATTCCAAAAACATGTATGGCAGGTGTATTGGACACTCTAAATTGCCATTAGGTTTGATTGGGTACATTGTTAGTCCTTGTGTGCTCTGCAATTGGCTGTAAATCAGTTCAGGGCCTGCCTACTTCCCGGAGACAGCTGGGATAGGCACCAGCAAGCCAATGACCATAATGAGGAGAAGTGACTATAGAAAATGGATGGATGGATGGCACCAGCAAGCTAGCGACCTGAGTAAGGATAAGTGGCTATAGGATATGGATGAATGGAAGCAGGGTCAATACTATGAACTCACTAAAGTGATCTGATTGTTTATTTCTGTTAAACCGTAAGAGATTAGATTGTAATCTGTTGTTCTTATAAAGGCACTTACTGTACTAGTTTGAGAATCTATTGAGATCCCTAATTGTAGCTCTTGTGTTTTGTTTTGCAGCAAGGGCTCTCTTCTTTTCTCATAGGGCTTTCTGCAGGTATTATCAGTGCTATTAATATCATTAAATGAGTAAACACTTTCCTCCTCCCCTACTTGCTCTCTGTCCTCCACCAACCCCAACCCTTTCGTTTCCTTCCAAAACCAGTTGAGGCAGCACATTTAACGAAATTTCACAAAGACAAATAATACAAGTGTACTTATATACTGCAGTTCTCTGCAGCCATTATCTTTTCTATAATGTCGACATATTTTCTCTATTATCATCTGAACATTTGGTGAACTGTGTTTCTCCTCACCTTCATTCTACTTGCTCACCTCCACAAATATATTACCATTACCCTCCATTTAAGGCTCAGCAACAAGAATAGCATGCTGTTCTTCCTCCCCATCACACATCTACGTCTTACTTAACTCCCAGGCTATTTAAATTTGGAGGCAGTATGAACTTTGAGACATCACGACTATTTGTCTGCTTTTGCGAGTACCAATATCTTGAAATAACAAGTATCAGACCAATACTGATATTTCGTATTGGAACCTGCCCGCCCCTAATGTATTATTGGATAAAGTGCATCAGTCAAAAGATTGGATGAATAAGTATTTAAGACCTTTGCCAACCTACTTATTGCCTGCCAGAGAAATATTTTGTAAAATGGACCTTCAAACCATACAAAAATGATCTTCCATTATCTTTTAGAAGCTATTATTTAGACCAACACCAAAGGTAATATTTTATTTGATGTGCCGTCTGTTTAATGTTCTCGTTTGTGTATGATCCTGCAAACAAGCAAACAGGTAACAAGTTAAAACAAACCTTCAAATTTAAGTTCGTATCCCATTTAGTGCATCTGAATGCCTAATAAAAAATGATCCAATTTATGCTTGTCCTGGTGCAAAATGGATTAGGAAGCACAGATTTTGGGTTTTGCAAAGAGATTGGGAGGTTAATAATGTGTTGGCTGATTACTTGCCTGCTATCCCCTCTTGCCTTGCTCGATATCTGGGACGAGAAGACAAAGCTTTGAGCTTTTTTTTTTTTTTTGGAGGGGGGGGGGGGGGGGGGGGCACCAAATTTAGAGCATTGAATTATATCCAAACTGGGGCTAATTCTGTGTATTCAAAATCCAATCTTTCACTCATATAGTCCTAGTCAGTCATAGCCATTGTAAATGTTTTCTGTCTTATTTGTAATCTTTAAAGATGATGTTGTATCTTTCGATAACCTGCTCTTCAAAAATCAAACGCGCCACTTAAAGCTCACCATCATTCTATTCACCTTCCTCATCTCTTTGACATGCAGTTGCTCAATTTGGTTGATGATGAATGTTATGATTTGTCCCTGAGTGAGCAAAAATCCCCAGACAGATAGAGTTTCTGAGCACATTTAGGTGTGTGTGTGTGTGTGTGAGTGTGTGAGTGTGTGCATTTGTGTGGGTGTGTGTGTATGTTGATGTGCCTGCGCATGCTAGTGAGTAATGCAAGTGTGGTATATGCTTTTAATGCTCATGCGGCCTGTCTTGCCTATAAAAGTGGCAGGCATGAGATTTCTGCTGTCACAGCTGGAGAAGCGATAAGTGACTTGTCAGGAGAGCCAACTGCAGGATGATAGATACATGTAGGCGCAATATGCTACTGGTGACTTCATGTAAACATGCTGGGCCATTCTGGTCACACATATGGTGCACCTGTGGGGGAGGCACTTGTGTACAGCGAGATAAGGAGCAAATACTGAGTGACTGATACAGAAATGTTTCTGCTAGTCACAGATATACATGATGGAATTGTTTATTTTTTTTTAGTCCCATGAAATAATATATGAACCAAAAAAAGTACATTTAAATTACACTTAATGAACACAGCCAGAAAAATTGAAATTGCCCCTTACATTTACATTGATTGATGTTAATTTAAAGACAGAAAATAAATAACGAACATAATTGCTACGGGATTGTATAAAATAACTATTAGTTTATTTTCCAAAAAGAAATAGTACAAAGGTTTAATGGAAAATATGACTAAAGGCCAGAGACTCCAAGCATTTGTTTTGCTGTTAAATCACTGTGCTTTATACAATAGATGGGTAGATAGAGGAATGGATTAAAAAAAAATAGTTAAATATAATTTGAGGTCCCCTCCCACTGGAGAAACAAAATCCCTGACCTCAGTTCAAACTGACAAAAAAATATAATGCTCTATTTTCATGTCAAATTCAACACAGTTGCTTTCACCATCTGCACCAAAACTTAAGACATGGTTCCAGCAAGCATAAAGTTTAGACACATTTATGAAATTAAATGACTCACTATCTGCACACCAAAAAGATTTTATACTAGAGCACCATCTGCAGAAATGGAGCAGATCATGTTTTTTATTACGCATAGTTTAGTGCTTGGTCATGTTTTACACATTCCAAATACATTTGCAATAATGTTTCCTGATTATTTGGTAAAAATGTGTATTTATTTTCATAAGGATATACAAAGCATACATGCAAGTCCATGCTACCTAAATTTATTGGTTTGATGGAGCTCATTAAATAATGCTAATTAAACTAAAAATGCATTGACACAATAATCAGCGAGAGTAGCCTGGCCTCGTTTCTAATCAACAAGACTAAATTGCATATAGTAAAGTCAATGTAATTACCAAAAATAAAATTAAACCTTATAATGAAGTAGCTAGAGTAAATAGGAGAACACTGACTCATGAAATGAACAGAACACTTTTTGAAAGCGTTTGAGTGTGTGTGTGTGTGTGTGTGTGTATATATATATATATATATATATATATATATATATATATATATATATATATATATATATATATATATATATATATATATATATATATATATATATATATATATATATATACACACACACTGTATATATATAGACTGGTGTAGATCACGATGAGCCTTTGGACATCTTTTGACTGAAAAAATCATCATTTTAAAAGGAAAATCATTTCATCACAACATTGTTTTATCATGTGACAAGCTAAAGTAGCCGTGGTAGGATTAGAGTACTAAGAGTTTTGGCGAAGGACCACGTGACAGTCTTTGACAAACAATATTTACTGTTTCAAAGTCATTTCAACAATCCGTCTGTATGATAGCACCCATGTTGCATTGGGATGACAAATTAAACAGTTTCAAGGGAATAATTGTCTTAAGGTAATAAAGGACACCACCTGCTTGAGCTGACTAATGAGAAATATTATTAAGAAAATGGTACAGTAAGCATTTTAATAACACCATGGTATGTTAAGATAAGGTATCCAGTTTTATGCAAGAATTGATCTTGCAGAGGAGATACAGTAAATGTGATCAAATCAATTGATCCATCCATTCATTTTCTGAACAGCTTGTCCTCATAAGGGTAGCAAGCTTGCTGGTGGTGCCTATCCCAGTTGTGATTGGGCAGTAGGCAGGACACACCCTGAACTGGTTACCAGCCAATTGCAGGGCACACCAAGACGAAAGACCACTCACACTCACAAACACACCTAATTCTGAGCATCCAATTTACTTCCCACACATGTTTTGTGGATTGTGGGAGGAAACCGGAGCATCCGGTGAACACCCACTTGGGCACAAGGACAACACGCAAACTACACACAGTAAGGCCAGAGCCGGAAGTAAACGAGCAACGACAGAACTGTGAGACGGACGTGCTAACCACTTTCACACCGTGAACACCGGAAAAAAAAATTGAATTACCCTATAACTGATGTGGTTGAAAGATCAAATAAACAGTCTGTAGCCAGGCTTTATATATAAGCTACTCACGAAGTGTTGAAGTGTTAATGATTGAAGTTGGGATGATTTACACAGCGTGTGAATGCTGGATTGCACCGCTATTATATCAGAGTCAGGCGATGACGCATATACTGTAGCATCAAGGCTTAATCACTATGATATGAGGGAGAGCTACTTTGTCACATGCATCAGCGAAATCACCTGGAGCATGTCCAAAATCCATCTCCACGGGTTTGGGAAATGATGACAATTGCTGCCCCACCCATCAATGACAAAAGACATCAATGTGATCAATGGCGGCTTTACATTATGAATAGATAGAGTTGTGGAGGTTTCAAACATAGTGTGTTATCTCAACAGCTACAAATAAATTCACATTCGAAATGTATTTGTGATTTCATTACTTCAGTTGCCATGTGCTCCCTCACGCTTCTGTAATCATTTTACACTTATCTGACTGCATGGTCAGCTTTTCAATTACTGTTTACTGAGGCAATATGGCTTAGGTCGCAGAGCGCTGGTTGTAGGTTCAATCCTTAACGGTTGTGACCATTAGGAAAATCCTGCACTCCCGGCTGCTCCTGATGCTGTGCAAGATGTCCATCATTGCATCTAGAAGACAAGATGTGTTGTGTGTGTTTTTTATGTACAATTATTAGAACAGAATCTTGATTTAAATCCTGGAGTTCCCTCTTGGGCCATATCCCCTCCATTATGTTTACTCTCTAGAGCCTTTATATATTCGGCTTCACAGCTCCAGCTACACTTGTGTCTCACCAAAAATAATCATAATGTTATTGTACTGTATGTACAATAATATTAATGCTTGTATTGATCAAATATCTCAGAGGACTGTAATATTTATTCGACTCTGGGATCAAATCTTTTTTTTTTTTTTCTAGTGGGAAAGCAATGCTGTATTACAACTAAACAAACAAAACAAGTACAAAACAGATAACATAACCGCAACGACTAAATTCTCATTGGCGACCATCATCACAAAGGTTTAGTCCAACACCATTTTCTATGAAACTTCTGTACTCTGGGTACTGCTTGGAAAAAAAAGTAATTACATTTGCCCTTATCAGCTCATTACCCTTTGCTTTGACCTTCAATGTGTATTGGATGTGATATTAATAATGGCAATAGATGGCATGTAGGTTAGTGGCCTTCACAAGCTTTTCTTTTAGTATAGGTCTGCACCTGCACCCAAAGGAAAATTACTGCACACATCTGGTTTCAGTATTTATGGAACCATGTAATGTGCCTCTCTTTCATCACGATCATACTTTTTTTTCTCAGTTTTAATTTATCCAAACTTGTAAACTTTAGTAAAATACATCACTAATTACATTATATCTATTCATAAGAATAAGGCTAACCCAACGTGCTGCACTTGATGGGACAGTTGGCTCATTAAAGAGAGCCATTCATTCATAAACTGTTCCTGAAAAAGAGCCGTTCAAATCACTGGCTCTTTTTTGTTTTTATTGTTTGTTTTAATACAGTGAAGAGCGCATATAATAGAAATTCAACTTTTTGACACGTTTAATCATGTTAGAATGTTAATTTCTCATTCAAGACAACTCCAAAGTAATGTTTTCCTTCATTTATGCATTTTCAATCCAAAGTGTCCTCTTCACCTCGATCACAGTCTGGTATGACAACTGCATAGCAAAAGACAGGAAGGCTCTCTAGCGTGTGATCAAGTCCTCACCACGCATCTGTAGAGCAGCCTTACCCTCACTGCAGGACATTTCCCACACCAGGGTTCTGCGGAGGACATGCAACCTCATCAAGGACAAGACATACCCACAAAATGATCTGTTCGGACTGCTGTCATCAGGTAGACGCTACAGAAGCCTGAGGGCCAGGACTGCAAGGCTGGCAAACAGCTTCTACCCACAAGCCATCCGAATTCTCAACAAATCTTTCACTCACTAATCTGCCTCTTACTACATGCATAAATAGTATTTTGCACTAATATTTTGCACTGCATGATATTTGCAGTTTTATTATCACGGTTGTTTCTGTTGTTTTATTGTTTGTAGTTTATAGTGTTATTGTTTATTGTTCATGTTTTATTATGTATCTATTTATTTATTGCTCAACATGGAATGTAGTCTGCTACTCAGGGAGTGACCGGAATAAGAATTTCATTGTGTGGTATAATGACACTATACATATATCAATAAAAAAAACTTGAATCTTTTGAAGAATAGATAGCTTATTCTGCACCCTCAGCACCACACTACCTGGGAAGATAAACACAACTTGAGAGAGGCATTACTATGATGGAAGGCCCTTGTACTGCATCTATACCACCCTCTAAGTTCCCAAGGAGTAAATACATGACCACCTTATTCGTGGAGACGTTTACATGTTTACGTTCCTCTTCATTCCAGGGTTGGGGAGGAGAGATTTTGTAAGTTTTCCAAGTAAAATCTAACGTTTCATTTATTAGTCGCAAAGTTTAACTGTAGAAAATGCCCAGGTGGTGAAAATGTGTTTTTGGGAGCCCACGGTCGGACAATCAACATTGTAATATATAATTAAAATGAATTAAATAAATGTGCATTTTTGTGTTTGCAGTCCCTTGAGTGGTATTGGCCTGCTTAGAAACCTGTGTGCACCATATTCAGCCACAACCCAATTTTAGCTAAACATGTCCGGGAAGAGTTGATGTGTGGTGGTGCAGTTTTGGGGTCTACTCTATCATAGCTGTGGAGAGAGGTGGAAACCCTTGAGCCAAGTTCAACAGCATCATCTTTGCTCTCTTCTTCAGCCAATTTGGCTTCACTTCAACCAGTCTTCCTCTTTGAGATGCACATGAATGAATGAAATGTGTTCTCTTTTGTGTTTTTCATGGGGCAATTAAGATTTCAGTTTGAAGACAGAAAGTGAAAGCTAGTTGTGTAAATCCTTATATAGGACACAGCAAATGGCTTTGACCTCAAACAATAATGCAAGCATACAATACTTAGTGGAGATTGTGTTAATGTGTCAGTCATTTAACGTATTTGCAGTACGTGCATAATAAAATACTTTTAAATATTAATCACAATGTAAAAAGAAAGCTAGCTGTTGCTAATTATCAATAAAGTAATGGACAAAACAGTGTAGCTGGCGCTGTTAGCTTCATTCGGACCTTGATACCAACCTCAGTGAGTGCAGTCTTCTCCAAATTATACAATGTTTACATTGCAAATAGTGTGCATCAAATTTTAACTTTGGGTTCTACTATTTTTTTTGGTTTGTTTGTTTTATAGTTTTATTCCCCATCATTGTTGTGCAACACTTTCAAAAGTGCCCTTGGAAAAATCAGTGAACCTCTAATTGCTCTGTTTTGGATGCTCAGTGCCCACAAACGCATGACTGAACTAGCCTCGGGTGGCTACTGAATAGGGAGGAGAAACCTTGGTGGGTAAACAGCCACCATGCAAAGTTGATTCTCTCTGGCTGTGGTTTAAAAAGTGATTTCCTTTTACAGCCAATTATATGGGCACCAAATCATCATTTGGATGATTCTGAAACTTTATTTGACATATTAGAAATAGTTTAACGAATGCCCGCTGAGATATACTATTTAACACTGAGAATCAATTTTAAAAAGGAATCCTTATGAATAATGATGAATGCCTTTGACTAAGATATACTATTTAAAACTGAGAATCGATTTTTTAAATGTATCCTTATGAATAATTATGAATACCTCTGACTTAGATCATTTAAAAGCTCCAAAGTTGAATGGCTAAATAGACAAAAACTTGAAGTGCCAAATGTGTGTTGGTTTAAGGCGGCCTAAAAACACACAATCAGCCTTAACAATTTGTCTAATGGTTGATAATTCACCCCAGACTCATTGCCAGAGCCAAGCCTTAAAGGGGGCATGTGAAATTCATTCGACAGAGAGAACTTGCTTTGCTCCGTATATTGGGTTATACTGTATTTGCATAGTACTCAACAGTCTTAAAAGCACCATTTGCGACAACCGTTGGAATGAAACAGTCCATGTTGCAGCTGTACTGAAAATGGAGGATGTGGAGCTATTTGTGAAGATCCCTTTTTCACCTGACTTTAGAGCGAGAACTATTGTGTTAAGAGTGAACCATTGTTTTTAAATGCATTATGTCATTTTAGCAATTTTGCAATTATGATTTTGTTATTTTATGGCCTATATAATCGCCACATTCAATACGTGGAATTTGCTGATATCAGTCCAATGATTGCAGCATGTACTGAAACAAAAAAACTTACAAAAGAATGTAGATCTTCATTTTAGATGTCCAAAGGGTTTGTGGCTCCCTTTGTTTCTTTTATGAAATGGTTTCAAATGGCTTGTTAGTTGCTGACACTGATGTATTCCATCTCCATTCAATTGCCGTACTATGGCACACAAGTGACAGTTTAAACACATAATAAAGAAAAATAAATGTCACTTAATGTCTGAGAAATGCAATCAATAGTCACTAAGGTGTACAATGACGTGTCATCTTATGCATACTTCTACGTCCAAAAATATTTGACTGATCGGCCAATCATTTTGGATATTATATGTTTATGCAGATATTTTGGGTGTTGGATGAAAACATAACCCAAATGGAGTCCAAAACTGAATGACACACCTTTATTGAGTTAGTCAATAAGCCTCAAAGGTTGGGTGAAAATAACCTGCAATCAAAACAACCCATATGATGATTTTTTTAATAGGCTACATGAGGAATTGAGCAAAACTGAAATTTGTTTGGTTTGTTAAAAAAAAAAAAAAAAAAAAAGACATGATTAGAGGACGTGATCCTGATTGCGGGCGGTTAGTTGATGAGCTTTCCTATCTGTTTGTGTTCGCATTCAAATCTGCCTGTGCAAAACCCTCTATGAAATCTGTTTCCTGCTATGACAAGATAAAAAAAAAAAAAAAGATGTCTCAATTCAGCTATTTAAGAGCTGTTACGAAGACTAAACTTGAGCTTACAAGTGCACATTTAAAAGGATTTGTTTTTCCAGACACAGCTTGATCTTCATCATCAATTGGGCCAAAATTAATTCTGTCTTTATTCTAACACATGCAATTCATGGCCCAGCTATTTCGAACAATCAATAACACTTAAACCTCCCAAATTGATATTGAAACCTGGAGTGATTTACAAACAGAGACACTTTAATCACAATCACACACACCAAAGAAGTTGTTAATATTGTATATTGGATCTAAAGTGGTATAATCCCAATGTCCCCAAAGTTGTCCTTGTTCATATCCTCTGATTGCATTTGCGGAACACTCTCACAACCACGCATGCATGCGTGAACATGCACACACACAAACACACAAATGCACACAAACTAACAAGCTCATATAAAGAAATAATGCATTGAACAGAAATGCTGCATTGCAAAATTTTAAAGGCAAATTTGGTAGCAAGCCAAATGATCCATTTACCATTCCGTAATTCATTTGTAAATGCACATTTAGGAATGAGGATTATTTGGTGGGGAAATAGTGAAGCTTTTTAACAGTATAGTGACACACTCGCTCTTCCCTCCCAAAAAAATAGCTCAATAAATGCATTCAATGTTGCCAAGACTCTTCTCACGGCTCTACTGGTGGACAGGTGGAAGTGGACTAAAATCATGTTTATTCAACAGACATGGTTTCACACTCATCCTGCCTTTAGTTGAGGTTTGATTGGTGGACACCCAGAAATAAGTCCCTTGTGTGAATTTGAAATGTTATATTCAGCTAAAGGAGCTGTGTCATAACCACGTGAAAAATGTGCAGTATAGCACAAAACAGCTCACATCTTTCAGTATCACCCCTTCTAAAAATAGACTTTATGGGAGAATAGGTTGAAAGAACAAAATTCTAATGCAGTATAATGGGCAATAAGTGTGATTCATTTGATCAGCAATGTTCATTTTACGCTGCATGCTACTTATTGAACGCAGCTCTGTACTCACATTGACACGTTATAACTCTCTGCAATAAAAAGTCACAATTACCCTGTGTTGCTATGAACACAGAAAAAAAATATTAAATTTCACACAGGGATTGCTTGGCATTTTCTGATCAAGTACTGTATGTTCCCATGCCCACATAAAATCAAGTAAATGTCACAAGCTACTGCAAATTATGGCATCGGGAGAAACTAAGACAATCAATATACAGGAATAAATTACAGTATGCCCAACAGTTCTGTAGGTCAAGTTGACTGACTAACATTTAAGGTCATTTTTTATAATCAGAACATCAATGTTCATCTTTGTACTGTGCAGCCAGCATAAATCAAAGGCAATTTCTTCTCAGAAATGTTATCATATAAAAAGCCGCTTGAAAAGGCAAAGCCTTGGCGAATGGCATCAATTCAATGTTTTTCTTTACTTAAATGTCAGTTACTAGTAATACCAAGAAGCATCAGGAAAATTAACATTTAAACCATCAATTTCCATCCGGTTTACAGTCCCACATGAAATTTGTCACCGTAGCATTAGACCAGCCACAGCATCTCCCTTGAGTAGGTGCAAGCATGAACAACACAAACATTTTTTTTTTAATTTAAAGCATTATTAAATTATATATACATGAGCTCACGCTCACAGTAATTTTTTGTACTGTATATACAGTGCAGTATTGTCATTTTGTTTACATCAAACAGCTCGTTGACATCCAACATTTGACTGACACTGTCGGAGAGGTGTTCATCCATTTTTATTATAGCGTATGCCCTCATTAGAATCATGGGCGAGCTAGCTGGAGTCCATCCTAGCCAACTGTAGGGCACAGATACTGTCAACCATTCACACTCACAATGAGTAATTTCGAGTTTTCAATAAACCTTCAATGCATTTATTTGCGGGTCGAGAGTATGTACAAAAACCCACGCAAGCATGCTGGAAATGTCAGTGAGGTATTGTTTTAACGAAATGTTCATTACTGTCCTTTGTAGGGGATTGTTTTATTTTGCCCAAGCACCTCTATTTAAACATAAAACAAAGTAATAGGCCCCACTTTTGAGTAATGTATTAGTGTGCAAAATTTTTGAAAAAGCTTTTGTATTGGATCTCGAAATATGTGCACTGTGCTGGTGTGCCCAATGTCATCCCCATAAGTTCACGATATAGTGTAGCCTTTAAAAACGCTGCACATAGATGGTCAGAAGTACCAAACAGCATCACACCCACTCCACCAGCAAGTAATATCTTTCAAGTGGGTGTTGTGCACTGCACTTGAAAATGATCACGAACTGGCGGGTCTTACTACATGAGTTATAGAAAAAGCAAGAGACAAACAGCCTTGGGGTGGATTCTTTCCCCCGCTCCACTCTCCCAAAATTCTTGCACATACCCTCCCAGAATCCGCCCTATCAGTCCCTTCCATCCCGTTATTCAAGCATCCCACCAATGCACACAGCAGCCCTGCGCAAGCCAAGCATTATTGAAATTCGCCCCACGCACTGAATTGACACACCACGACTGCAATCCGTTATATGCCCTAACCAGAGCGTGATGAACCACCCCAGCATGCACGTTATGGGACCTAATTTGCACTAAAACAATCTAGAAGTCGATCCTGAATCTAATGTCAGCATCCCGGTGACCTGATTTCTCACTTGCAGGTGTGGGTGAAAGAAAAGGACAAAAAAACAGTCATTATTCGACTGGCCATCCATACATCAATTAACCCTGCTTCCGAGCGCGGTGGATCCCAACTCATTACCCCTGGGCGTGCGCTTAATACCGGCTGAGCGTCTTACCTTGAGCGCTTCTATATCCAAAGATGCTGAGCGTTCCATGAGGAGAGTGAATCGGGTTGTGTGCTTACTCTGGAACCAGCATAGAAGTCCCGTGCGATGACCACAACAAGAAACTGTCTATCGGACCACAAACAGATTTTGAGAAAAGTTCGGATGCTCTTTGGACTGTCAAACTCTGCTACAACATCTTCCCGATGGCCATCATTTCATCGCCACGGAGTCTCAGCAGAGTTGCATTTCCTGGGTGGACGTGTTGCTAAAACCTGGGCTCCGTCATCCAGCCAAAGTGGTTCGATCTTTGCGTGCACAGGATGCGCACTTATCGCCCCTCTTCGTCTCAGTTACATTTGAGTAAGAAATCCCTCTATTAGAATGAAGCGCATCCGTCCCTGTTGACCCGTTGCGGTGCGTTCCGGTAAATGCCGCGTACGCTTGCGGCGGTTTTGAAGAGTCCGGAAAGCAGATGATGTTGAGACTTTTGCCACCATGCGGCAAACCGCCAGAGATAGCAGTCCTCCCAGAAAGAAGAAGAGGAAGAGAACACAACGTGTGGGAGAGAGAGAGAGAGAGGGAGTGACTGCGTGTGTGCGTGTGTGTGTGTGTGTGTGTGTGTGGGGGGGGGGGGGGGGGGGGGGTGCCTGCCAGAGACACTCACATTAAAGTGTGTGATAAAGCTCCTCAAATGATAGTACGTGATTATTGATAATGATTTTATAAGGTATTCGCGAGATTTTTAACAGTTTTTGCAGGGCTCAACAAATCTTAATGTTGTTTATTGCCATTCCAGGAAAGTGCATTTTCAATTTAAGAGCAACTGATTTCAAACATGAGGCTAAACTGTACAGTATTATTGAGACTAATTTGCAAAACATTATACATCTTTATTTTGTTAAGCTTTATAGGGAGGCACATTGGTCATGAGACGCAATTTTCCAGCAATGTTTTGCTCTACTTGTGGAGTACTTAGCTGGAAAAAAAAAATCACAAAGGAACATAATTGAAAGGGTAGTCCCGACCAATACAAAAAAAAGGATGTGCTGTGGTATCAGTGTTTAAGTCATTAAACCTTGAAACGATTTGTGTGTGGTATCGCTGACATTTTCCTCAGCAGATTCTGTGGATTGTGTTACAGTCCATTTTTTATCCGGCTCATCTGCCTGCCATGTTTCTGTTGTGTGTTTTTGTTGTTTTTTTTGTGTGTTTTTTGTTGTTGTTTTTTTTTGTTGTATTTTCAAGTTGTGGTTTTTGTGGTTTATGTGACTTGTTCCTGTTTTGTTCCCATCATGTCTGTCCTTGTTAATGTGACCGTGTGTACATGCCCCCCATGTGTCGTCCAATCAGCTTCCCCTATCTTTTGTTCCAGTCCAGCTGTTTCGTGTTTCCTTGTTATGTTGAGGGTATTTAATTCCCAGTTTGCATTCAGTCAGTGTTGGGCCATGCATTATTCTACCTCCCTGTTGCAGTTCTCTCTGCAGTATACCCATGAGATTAATAGTTTAGTTTTGGATTAGTTTGTTACTTTGCAATTTTTTGTTCTTGTTCGTTTGTCATTAAATTATCATTTTTTTTAGCACCTCAACCCTCCGGCTTCCTTGCACGTTTGAGTACACACCTTTCACTTCACCCAGCATACCAGATTATGCCATCCTCTAAACATCGTTGCATGTGTTAAAAAAATGAGTAAAAGAGTCAAATCACGATGCATTAGTTATAAAATAACTTTTTTGTCAGCTCGGTCTTTTGTAGGCTTTCAAAACAATTCACTCCAAAACTTTATTAACCTTATTCCTGAGGGCTCTAGAAACAATTAGGGGTGCCACTTCCTTTAAGACAGCAAATGTAGCGCTGAGCCTTTTATTGCAGCGGCGTTTGTTTCCTGGAGTGGTTCATTTGAAAGGTTTTTGTTTCTTTTTCAAAACATCTAAACAGCCTATTTTGATACCACTTCTTTTCTCTCCTGCCCCTTCCCTCCCCTACCTAAAGAGAGGGCTAGGGAGCAATGACCGAATCTATTACTGCTGCATGGATCTGAGGAAGGCGACTTTCTCAGAGGTGTTGCTTTAGAAAATTCTGTTAAGACCAAGCAGGTTTGGAAAACAACCAACGCCCCTGGAAATGTCTTCCCACAGAGTTTTGTTTAATAAAATGGATTCTCCTGCAGTTGTCATTGACATTGCATCATTGTGTCATGTGTTAAATGTTGCCCACTCTGCATCCATTGCAGCCAGGTCACCCTAGAAGGGCAATCTCCAACTCCCAATTTGTGGTTAGGCCTCAAAGTTTCTTTTTTTTCCCCTGTATGTGGTTTAAAGTTTTTTTTTTCTGTCTTCTTAGTTTCATCAAGGACTTTGTGTGATTGCCCTGGACAGTTTTACATAATCTGCAAGTGGAGATATTCTTGCAGTTCTTAAAAAATGTAGTTAACTCAAGTTGATCTATAATATGCATGTGCTTCAGCTGTGTAGACCATGCACCTCTCTTCTGTGTTGAATTTAAAGTGAATGAGGGTAGCCCCTTGCACAAGGCAAAAAGCAAGGAAGCTACATTTGCACCTGCAATGGCACCCTGTCCCGATTCTGATGGCATACACCTAAATCTAGACTCACCATGGGCATGAAAACAGGGCACAATATCTCAAATTTTTCATCACTAGTTTGCCATTTGGTTTTGTGATTCACTTGCCTGTCTTTCGTACTGTTTAGCTTTCACTTGGTAACCATGCAAATATGACTGTAAATACTTGTCTTTGCCGCATGACTGACTGATGACCCATCCATTTTAGCTTGTCAGTCAAATAAAATAGGCTCCAGCTCCTGCAACACAGGACAGAATAAGCATACCGAATATTGATAAATAGATGCTAATTCACACAGAATTGGTAGGTTGCCTAGAAATGAAAATTCAAGTTCAGATTTTACAATAGAATACTTCAATAAATACTCTCTGCCACTCATAAGTTGCTGTACCCAGACACATATGAAAGTATGAGTCTGCAAGAAGATGGGGCACCCCACTGAACTGGTTGCTAGCCAATAACAGGGCACAGAAAGACAAATAACCATTCACACTCACAATAAAACCTAAGGACAAATTTAGAGTGTCTAATATACTTTCCATGCATGTTTTTGGGGATATAAAATGAAAACCAGAATGCGCAGAGAAAAACCACAAGGGCACAGGGAGAACATGCAAACTCCACACAGGAAGGTTGAAATCGAACTAGGATCCTCTGAATTGAGACAGATGTGCTAACCAGTACTCCTCCATGCCTCCCGTTGACAAATCACTCGCTGATAATCAGTGGCACATAACACTTGATATACTGTATGACTGAACATGATTTTGCATATCCTAACCTTGTAGTTGTTTTCTGGCGATGTCTTACTGTGTGTGTGTGTGTGTGTGTGTGTGTGTGTGTGTGTGTGTGTGTGTGTGTGCATGTGTGAGGGTGTGTCATCAGGAAATTACCAGAATTGCTGACAATCTAATGTCTTTCACTGAGTACCATTTAAGGTGATAAAATGCAGTTTTACAAATGTACTCGCCAATTTGCATTTTGTTTCAGTACCGAAGAGGTTAAACAATAAAGTCTCAAGTTACATCTACCAGAAACTACCAAACAGGTTCCCTGCCTGATTGTGATAGTTGACATGAGAAAATGCTGAACTGCGTACGATTGAACATGTCATTCAACAAAATTGTAGTTCCTTAAATAGTACTGTACTGGATCTCTTGTTCTCAACTTCCCAGCAGGAATGTCGCCGCCTGGCGACCAGCAGAGTATTCATATAATTTGTCACAGTTGAAAAGAAAATGGCCACAGCAGTGAGAGAAAATGTGATGAGCACAGCATTTATCATTTGTATTTATTCTAGAAATAAAGTGACACATATTCTTCGTGTGTGTCTTTAAAGCTTATTGAGTTGACAGAAATAGAAATACAGTTAAGTTACATCGAAGCCAAACTCCTATTCTTATCATTCTAGTTTTTCATCACATATTGCACTTGATAAATCACTAAACTGTAAAATGGTGGATTAAGAGAGAAAACAAAGAATGTGTTTCTAGCTACATTTTGGCAAACAGCATCGTGTGCTCTGACAAGGCAAAGGCATTATAGCAATCAATTGGCTGTTTCTCTGAGGATGCACTGAAACACAAAAGACAAATACCGCTGTCCTGCTGTAACCAGTGACTACACAAACATGCGAGCCACGATTTTACTGCACTGTGCAATATGTTAAAACCGTTGTTTCACTTATTTTTTGTCGACATTGTAGTTGGTGACTGTCAAACTTAATCAAAAACATGTATTTGATACAATGATAAAATTGAACCATCGGTGAAGTTTAATTCCTCGCTTTCTTCAGCACTTTTTGTTGATAGCATTAGCCCCTTTTGGTTGAGAGCAAAAGAGGAAAATGCTGTCTGACGAATATTTTTTGTCAAACATGATGCCGTTACAGAAGGTGAAGTGATCTGAAACACAAATTTAGCCTCAAGCGGATTAATTGTACTCAAACCGATTAAAATAAATGTATCTTTAATATGAACATAAATTACACAGACATTTTACACTGACAAAATCATTATGTAATCTGAATGAAGAGATTTTGGTCTGATGTTTTTGTTTGAAGAACAAACTCATTTTTAACTTAAATTAATCCCTGCATGTTGCTGCGTAGTCGGGATGACCTCAGTATTAATTTAAGAAGAAGAAAATAAAAACAATGGTGGAGCGGTTAGCATGACTGTCTCACACCTCAGAATTTCAATTCCAGCTAAACAGCCCCAAAGAAATGAACCAACATTGTGCATTGGATACATTTAAATGGCACATTAATCCCGTATGAAGACTACTATGATCATGATTAATTATTCTATTTGATGTTAGCAAAAGAGCTGTGCGATACTTGAAATTTTACAATTGAATCATTACTAGTGTATTTATTAGTGTGTACAGTATTGGTAAATCCAATTCCAAGTACTTTTTGATTCTCGAGGTTTTCTGGTATTTTAGATAAATTGTCCTATTAAGAACATGTTTTCAATTTCTTGTTGACTTCTTTAAAAGCCAAGTTATTATTAAAATTCTATATTTACCATTTATAAAAACGCACAAAACAACTAAAGGAATGTGAGGAGGCACACATGAGTACTACACTCGGGTAAACCTGTCACCGGAATTAAAAATATGTAAACATCAATAAACAGTGCTCCAAAATAGTAAGAATAATTATTCATACTTGAAATACAAATGTATTTAGTTTAAACTTGTAGCATGGCTGGCCGGCCATTGTGTCCTATGCACATGCACTAAAAACGAATTACTTAGACACATGAGAAACCAAAATACTGTTAATGAATAAATGTAAAGGGATCAACACTAATGCTTGGATATCAATATGATACATATATCAACTTCGGTATCAATTGTATTGATGCTTGGATTGATTTGCACATCCCTAGGTAACACTCCTGCCAGCTATGTGGCTTGAAAGCTGTGATGTGTCAGATGGATAAAATGATACATTTATATGTAAATGACAAACTTGATAAACACATACACAACGATGGGCCAATCAAGCTACACTCCAGGGAACACAGAGGAACATTTGTTGAAGGAGTTAGAGAGAGACGAGCAACATCATACTAATGAGTATCTTGCTTGTTCTCTGTATACGTTCTTACGTCTCCTTTTTTTTTTTTTTATTTCTCAACCTCTCTTGCTGAATGCTTCGCCTGCAGTCCCAGTTTCCCAATATCTCCATTCCTCCGTGCACCCTCCTTTTTGATGTTGTGCTCGTTCAACTGCTTTCCCTCACTCACACTCAAATGCTCCACATATAAACAGCAGCTCGCTTTCAATAAACACAGCGCTGTCCTTTGGGAGACATTTTTCTAAAGGCTTTGTCATTATTTTCAGAATGGATCCTCTGACCTCAAATGCAGTCACCTGTTCTTGTGCCAGAACCATGACATCAAAGACCCCACGTCTTTCACTTGCTTCCAAATCACTCTGCTTCCTTTTACATTTAAAACCACCATAAACAGTTGCTTTCCCTTAATTTCGTCTGTCATTTACTTGGCACGTTCCCTCATGCCGCTGGCTCACGAATGCAAATGTTCCAGAATCATCACTTGAGAGCCAAAAACTCTCTATCAGAAACAAAGACTGCTAAGCAATTTACTTACTTCTCTCATGGAAATCTGGAAAATTATGAGTGAAAGAATAAATGAGATTTGGATATACAGCATGCTGTAAGTGGGTTAGTGAGAAATAAAAGCTAACTTTGGATATCTGGGTACATATCCCACCTACAAACTGCTGTATATAATAGTGCAACTGTCAGGAGCATCTCTGCACAATTTTGTCATGCCAATGAGATTTTACTGGATGCATGCATGCATTTAAATGTAAAATGGATAAGGAGGTTTGTGACTGTTTTTCTTTCTAAGCAGTTTAAAGACTTTGGGGCAAAAGACCAACCAAAGTAATTCATTATTTCAGTGGCACCAACCAAAACAATTGATTCAGTGAGCAGTTGTACATCTCAATCCCCTCAGAAATGACTTTGAAATACTCTGCTGAATCTATGAGTGATGATTACATGGACACATATGCATCGCAGTTTAGGAGTGGTAGTTCCCAGATTTCTTTTGGGGAGTTTACATGTTCTAATTCTGCCCGCGTGGGTTGTCTCGAGGTACTCTATTTTTCTTCCAAATTCTAAAAACATGTAATGTAGGTTAATTGAACACTCCAAATGTCCTTAGGTGTGAATAGTTGTTTAAATCTGCTGTGATTACTAGATTTCTCACCCAATTGGTACATGAAAATGGATGGATGCTTAATGGAGTGCAGCACATCATCTATAGATATATAATATGCCTTTGTGCTGTGCTAACAATGTGATGTAAAAAGAATCTGTTGAAGTTTGCATATAATATAGTGTTTCAATTCTGTATCATTGCTTTTCTGCTTTATGGGGCACTCTTTTCACCTGGTTATTTTTTCATATATTATTAGTTAGTTACAGAAAATGTTGTGTTAAATGCAAATGCATTTGTGTATTTAGTAAACTGGCTAATTAATTATTGCAACTTGGCAGATGATTCTACAAATCAATACTAATGATACGTTTCGATCCTTCGTTGACATTTTGAGTCAAACTTCTGCTTGAAAAAAAAAACTTCAATACCCAGAAGTGTTTGCGAGTAAAATCTCCTTGCGTCGATTGGTCCGAGTAGCACCCAATTGCTTTGCAGAGAGGAATCTCGTGACCAGAGCATCCTTCCATCATGGCGTCTGTCTGGATGAAATCTTCCGCCGGTCTCCTGGTTCTGTCTGTTTTCTTCGTTTTGATGTTATCGCTGCCGTCTGGAGGTGGACAGAAGAAGAAAGAGGTAACGTTCAAACCGCTGAAAAGTTTTTTTTTTTTTTTTCCCCCTCTCGGAGAATAATGACGTGTCGATACATCATGTAGGTCAAATACGCGGTACCGATGCCAAATGATAATTGAATGAGGATATAAACCGTTTGGTTTCGTCCTTATTTGAAAACGCTCAGAATTTTAGCTGAATTTTATGTCTTGGACGTGTAGTAATTATTAGATTTCTGTAGATTTGTCTGCATATATTACGTTGAAGAATGAAAGACGTGAGGTCACAGCAGGGGAAAACACGTATGAGATCAGTATACAACTCACGTCGCTAAAATAAACGAATTTCTTTGCGTATCTTCCATTCAAAAGACTCATTTGATGGTCTTGAAAAGCACTTTTTTCTTTTTCATTTTTGTTTAACGCCAAAATGGGAAAAGGTACATAATGATGGCCAAACAAAGTACCTGGATGAATGACATATTTTTGAAACTCGTGAAAACCGAAACAAAACAAAAAGACAGAAACAAACATATTGTGACTTGTTTGCTAGGATTAGGTATAACACCTGTGTATACAGTCATCTGTTCTTATGCCTACAAAGTTAGCAGTGATGATATTCTGTGATGAAAAAAAAATAACAACATTATTGTGTTTCTTAAGTTTGTGTAGAACAAGTAATAGAGCATAGCATAGTTATTTGATTTAGTTTCAACATTAGGGATTTTAACATTGGTGGCGCAGTGAATCGCATGTCCGCCTCACAGTTCAAATCCACCTGGCTCCGGTCTTCCTGTGTGGAGTTTGCATGTTCTCCCTGAGCCCACGTGGGTTCTCTCCAGGCACTCCAGCTTCCTCCCACACTCCAAAAACATGCATGGAAGGTGAATTGAACATACTAAATTGTCCTGAGCTGTGATTGGGTGCGTGAATGGTTGTTTGTCTCTGTGTACCCTGTAATTGGCTGGCAACCAGTTCAGGGTGTCCCCTGCCTACTGCCCGATGCCAGATGAGATAGGCACCAGCAAGCCTGCGACCCTTGTGAGGATAAGCGGCTCTAGAAAATGGATGGATGGATTTTAACATAACATAACTAGTAACATAAATAGCAAAGCTGTGATTTCATGCCATACTTTTTTTGGTTATATGTCATCGTTTGTGGATTGATACAACACTTTCATTCTTCAGATGTGTTTGATATTTGTTGGTGATATTTTTTTAACATTCGACACATTGGATTTTTTTTTTAGAGGGATTGGCTGTAATTGAAATGTCCTTCTGTAAAAATGGTCTTCTTGTGTTATGGTGAATGTCAATGATGTTGACGTTTACTCCCTCTGATTGAACCACCAACAAAGCATCTCCATAAACCTTATAAATATTAGGGGTGGGCGAGTTCTCTTATGATTAAATCATGCGAGTTTAGAATGCCATGACATTTCTCATCGTGACAAGATACACGTAAATTGAAATACTGGGCTGCCCATCCGTAGCAATAACCGTTAAGATATTTGCATTTGTCAGGTGTTTTATTTTCCTCTGAAAACTATGTCTCATCTCTTCTGTTGACTGTTTGCAGCAGTTAGTCACTGATTAAATATCAATATTTGCTGCATTAAAGTCAACAAGTTTCATCATGTTCGAAACAGGATTCAAGGGACTGTTTTCCCAATTCCGGTGTCATGGTATTCTTATATTTTACTATTCATCGAATGATTAAAAAACATTGCATTAAACTTCCATGCTGCCTTGCCTGATCAGCACCTTTCTTCTGAATTAACTTTGCATATAAATAGAAAACAGATTAAGTGGGGAAACAGAATGGAGTACATAAAGAAGATATTGACAGAACACTTCATGTCCACACACATAATTGAGTGGACAAATTAACAAAGTGAATATGTCACAGTGAGTTGAAAGAGGAAGAGCGAAACAAAGAACTAATAAATACATACAGTGATTAACCACTGATAGAAAGGCATTCTATAAGACAGTGAATAGTTGATCAAAGAGGCAACGAAAATAAGCTTTGTTTATGTAGCATATTTCTTCAACTCACTGTTCCTTACATAATTAAAAGTACATATTTTACAAGCTTTTACCTTTGATGTGCACAAGCAGCAAATTTGCACGAAATAAAATTCACAGTATGCCTTTATCTTTAAACATTTAAGAGACAAGTGACATTGACTTGAGCTACTTACTGCCAAAATCCCTAGCACGGGTAGCCTAGCCTAGCCCTCTTTATTTTTCGTGATTATCTCTACCTTTGTTTCCATACTAATCATCACCTTACTTCTCCCTTTAACATCATTAGCAATCTTGGAACCCTTGGCTAACCAATTAAATTTTAAATTATGCACAAACATGCACAATAAATACGGTATTGTAAGCACTCACACGAGATCAAGTCTTTAGTATGTCGCCATATTAGTGACTCCGACCAATAGCCTTTATTTTGCTTTGAGATGGTCCTGGTGTGTTCATGATGAGTGCAGAGAGACAGACACCTTTTTGAATGTTTTGAGATTTTTTGAAAATGTAAATTTACTTTAGTCTGGGGTTATGCAAAGTGCTTTCTGTGTGATGCCATTGCTAAAGTGCTAACAATGTGCTAACAACGCTAACGTCAGACGCGGCAGCCCAAAGTGGTATGTTGCATGTGTTTTTATGTGAATATGTACAATGTTAGCCGTACCTAAGGTCAATTTTGTTTTTTTTAGTTCTACGGTGTAAATTGTTGGTGGGAAGTATGGATGAAACAAGTAAAGATGAAAAGTGGAAGCCTACAGCAAACATCAAGGCAAAAACTATTATCTCGTTTTTTTGGCAGGTATTATAAAAATGCATCACAAACGGTAATGAATACGGTAGACATCACGGGTTGTGATAACATATTACGCTGTGTCTGCATGTGCACTGGTGTCTCGTGTCTCATTTGCCAGCAGTCACCTTTCGTATCTTGAATTTTCTCGTTACTAGGTAAAATATCTTTCCGCCGAGGCGTTTCGTAAGCTGAATTTTTCGTAACGAGGCGTTCAAATTTGAGCTTAATTTAGAGGCCGTGTTTCACAGTTTCTTTCGTATGCATACGGAGTAAAAATTCCCCTTTCAAAATAAAATCAGCATCACGATCAATACTGGTTTGTTTTTATTTCTTGATCTGATTTGAGCTGTTTAGTAAAGATCACAGGACTGGATTTTGACTGTGGTGGATACTTTGCTCTGGTATGGCTTAGAGACTCACTTTAACTCGCATAGAGTGTTGAGTTTTTATCGACACAAATTTGCAGTAAATATAAACTGAAGGAAGACAGTTAAGGCTGAGTGTGCTTAAAATGTTTTTTGTTTTTGGGAATTTAACATCCACAGACATGAGATATTCTTCTTTTCTTCCTTGGCAGAGTACACCAGAACTTATGTATCTGTATAGATGGCTTAAGATAAAATTGAGTCCAAAGGGAAAAGGCGAGAGTTCAGCATTGAGACTGACAGACAGGAGAAAAGAAATGAAACAATTTTTTGGAAAGGAACTTAGGGCAGCAGTGCTGGACCCTCGCCTCTCTCAATCCTGTTATATACCCCTCAGGAAATGGAGGAAATAGTCATGGAGAGCGAAGAATATTTATAGCCCTTCAACTCTTGCTCGTTCATCACCTCAGCTTTGCTAGATATTATATCTGGCTTGTGTTGTGTTTCTGTCTTAAGGCTGACTACTGCACAAATAAAGAACCAATGTAAGCACTTCCTATATTGAGGCATCTGGAGTCAGCAAGGGGCAAAGAGAGGACAAAATGTCCAAGGCAGCTAGTCAGATGCAAGTAGAATTATTGATATCTTGAGACTTGTATATCTACAAAGCGACAGAGTTTGCAAAGTACTGTTTGTGAGACTGCTCCCAGGGACCAACGTAATCATTAAAATAAAGCCGTAATAAACTACCGAGTAAGCCTTTCATTTTGAGGTCATAGGCCGAGCTATACCTGCTGACTTTAGATTATGTCTTAGAAATCTTTAACACTGTGCAAGCACTATTGACTCTTGGTTTCATCTTTGGCCTGTACTTAATTGAGTGTTTCCGCTGCTTATTATTAAGGGTTTTGAAGTTCACAACAATTTCCAAGGACAAAACAATGAATGGGCTTATTAATCTTACTTTTATGTATCCTAACCATTTACAGCTGTTGTAGCCTTCAATTACATGCCTAATTAGCTAATTACCACAATGTCAAATATAGTTGTCACCCACAATAACAACATGGATCTAACATGTATAGGTGCTTTAGTACGTTTCAATCACTTAAGGTACTTTAATACTTAATGTGATCGATTACTTCAAGGTATTATGTAATTAGTAGTAAGAGTACATCATTCATTTGGTACCAATATTTTTTAGAGACACCTTAAGCCATCCTGGGTTTGAATGTCTGAAATCGCAAAAAAAAAAAAAAAATGTATGTATGTATTTGGTATTGAACAAGTTAAAAATCCTCTTCTAAATGCATGTCATATCGAGGCTACCTCAGGTTATGTCTCTTAATCGACGAAACTTTGTCTGTCTTGCTGTCAGTCATCGCTTTTATTGTTAATGTATGTTCTTCCTGGTGATTCATGTATTTACATGTGGTATGAGTCCAAGGGAAGTAGCCCGATTACTTTATTAAACACAGTAATCCCAATCAAAAATGCACATTTTTAATTTTGTAAATTGTTGTTCATTATTACAAACATACGAAAACTAATAGAAAAAGATCAATTGAAAGGTTTACGTGCATCCTGAGTGCATTTCAATTCTCCACCTCTCAGTGGATTTGAATCCAATCATAGAGGAACATGGGAGCAGTTTGGTGGTGTTTTGTCACTTTGACAGTGTTCAGGAAACAGACTCGCACCTCTACTAGTCCCCATTTCCTTGTTTTCGGCTAAAAGTCTTTACAAGCTGAGCTTCTGCCGCCCCCGCTTTAAAGTCCATTTTAGAGACAAGTCAGGGACTGAGATTGTGCTGTGTGGAAAACTTGAATTGTGGTTCCATGGATTTGTGGGTGCTGTTGTGAATGTTCACTTATCACCTGCACTTCAGCAGCAGTTGCTTATTCCACAAAACAGAAGGACAGAATCTCCTTTCATGACTCTCTCTCTCTCTATTTCTTCTTTCTCACATTCTGTTTGTCTCGTCTAAAATGTCTTTTTCTTTCAGTATTCCACTCTCTTGCTTTATACATTCATGCTAGTTCTCAGTCCGTCTCTGTTGATTCTCCCTTTCTTCCAGCTCATGAAAATGAATGTGTATGTTTCAAGTGTTGAAGAGATGAATATTGTATCACCTTCCTTCATTCCCATACTTTAGTGACAATCCAAGACAAGCTACAACGGAAAAGCATCTGTTATTCAGGCGTGATTTGTTTGGATCACACTCATTAGTTGTAGTATATGTGAATTATTGATGCAGCAGTTGTGGTGTTGTTCTCTTTGTGACTGATTGCTTCCAAGTCATTTTACTTCTATTCCTCCTTCTTCCACCATGTCCTTTGCCAATTTTGGATTATTTATTTATTTTTGTTGACATATGAACTGAAAAACCTGTATCTCAATTGCAACTTCCTTTTCTCAAAATAGTTTGTCCTATATAATATTTACCAAAAGGAAATACGAAGCACAAACAAAAATGCTAACGAGCCAAACAAATACAAGGCAACACTATATAATATGCTAAAGATAAAAACTACCATTACCCAGCATGTTATCGACAGTCATAAATTGGACCAATTGACAATATTCCAACGAAGAAAACACAACTCGCACTCGTGGGCTAAATCTGACAAAGAGAAGGCCTGAGCACGCAACTGGAGCTCCTCCTCCTTCCCCACTACAAACTGCACTAGACTCAACAGCAGCTAGACTAAGCCAAACAAGGCACAAATAAAAAATCTGTAACTTGAAAATAAACTAAATCAGTTGAAAAACACAAAAATTATTTCATGGACCCCCAGCAGTCAGGCCACAGACCCTTGGGAGTCCGCGGACCCCACTTTGAGTACCACTGTCCTAGATAATGCACATTCAAAGTAGTACAAGGAAAGGTAGTCAGATTCTGACCAATTACTCAACAATTGGATCATTTTCTGGCATTCCAGAAATCAGTTTATGCAGAGGTTTTAACTTGAGCTTTTGAGGTCGAGTTTATGCCTACAGCATACTTCAAATATTCAAAGCATGGGTGAACACTAGCATGCATAAATTATGTTATGAAGGTTGCAGCTCTGATTTGATAGCCAAATCTAATTTCATTCAGCCAATGAACAGTAAACAGAGGTTGTATGGTCATGAAAAACCCTAGTAAATGTTAAGGAAATTGAAAATGCATTTTCTTGGTCCATGAACAGTTATTGAAAAGAGGTGCCAACCATTAATAAAATGACTTATTTCCTCATTATATTTAAATAATCTGTTTTTTTTTTTTTTTATTCACTAGTCTCCAAGTGTTTAGAAATTTGTCTTCATAACGGTAAACATTTTCTTTGTTCTGTCATCCTCTATGAAAGCAGACAGATTTTGTGTTTACTTTGGAAACAACAGTCGATATTTTTGGCCTATTTATTTGACATATTATGCACCAAACCGGTAACTAAATCATTAATTCATAACAATTTGAAACAACATTTGTGAATAAAGTCATGGTACTTATTGTTATTATAATTTTTTTAATCCAAACCATCGATTCATCAAAAAATATTGAATACGATTATTGATGATCAAAATGATTGTTAGTTGTAGCCCTGGGCTTTATTTTATAAAGCTTTGGAAACATCAATAACCTGGGACAGACGGACAATGTGTGGACAGACAGATGGGTGGATTCAAAATTTCAATAGATGGCCTATCAACAACAACAAAAAAGAACAGAGTATGTCATCCTGCGGATTTTATGCTTGCGACATTTTCTGATGGTCACTATGCAGAGCGATCACATTGACAACATGAAACTCTTCAAAATTTACTCTGTGCCTACTGGAATGATGTCAAGTTACCATAAATAACACTTTACCTTTTCAAATTACTGCAGTGCCGGTAAAGCAATTAAAGCATCATATCACATATCATAGAAGTAGAGAAAGCTATTACAGCTTTGTGATGCAAATGGACAAAGCTGCACTTTGCATGCCAGGGAGATGACGAGGGAGAACCAGAAAAAGAGAGAGAAACAAACAGCCATACCCGATTTCATATTGCCGTAGTAAAATCTCCTTTATATTACCGGCTCACGGGTAAACATGTTGAAATAAAAAGATTAGTTGAATCACTGAATATTATGGCTGGCATGCCACCTTGAAAAACACCAAACCAAACTGTTGAATATTCGGTACATACTACACTCAACAAAAATAACACAACACTTTTGTTTTTGCTCTCATTTTTCATGAGATGGACAAAAAGATCTAACAATCATTCCAGATACACAATATTACCATTTCTCTCAAACATTGTTCACAAATCCGACTAGATGTGTGATAGTGAGCACCTCTGCTTTGCTGAATCCATCCCACCTCGCAGGTGTGCCACATCAACATGCTCATCAGACACCATGATTAGTGCACGGGTAAATATCCGGTACATATTACGTAAAACCACATTAACACATATTTCAAGAATGAGGACATTTTTCCCATAGCAAGCTTCCAAGTCGCTTGCAACAACTGCAGACTGGAAACATTCCCACCGGAAATATTTAATATGCTGCCATACATACGGTCCAGTGACAAGTGTGGCTTAGCTTTGTTAATTTAAAATGAATGACGTGCAACACCACCAGTAGGATTAGGTAGGAAAGGAATCTGCAAGACTAACATGGTTAAACATCTCTGGAGACATTGGCTAGATAAGGTAGTCACTAACAAAATTGATGATCCTCTCCATTATTCTCTCCATTATTCCATCAATTTTTCTGGAAATTTGAAAATAATTAGAATTGAATTGCTTTTAATTAGATCCACCCCAAAAAAATTACTTAATTAAACAATTATTTTTGATGATTCATTAATCGATTAGATTTCAAGAGTTGTCCAACTGCTTAGAACTTCAGTCGCTTAACTGAAAATATTGTCAGGTTTCTTTGGTCCCCCTTTATTATTAGGTTGAATCCAATTTAAACATTTGTGACTACTGTATCTGCTTTTACCTTGGGGAGGGGGAATCTCTATCTATCTATCTATCTATCTATCTATCTATCTATCTATCTATCTATCTATCTATCTATCTATCTATCTATCTATCTATCTATCTATCTATCTATCTATCTATCTATCTATCTATCTATCTATCTATCTATCTATCTATCTATCTATCTATCTATCTATCTATCTATCTATCTATCTATCTATATTTATCTATCTATCTATCTATACATCTATATACCTCTCTCGTTCTCTCTCTCTCTATCTATATATACATCGATATACCTCTCTCTCTCTCTCTCTTAGCAGCCACATGCCAATTGACAGGGATGCATGGTCCAATGCACACATAAGTACACAAAAATTGAATATAAAATAATATAAAATTGAATTGAAAATTCTTTACGTCATCCTGTTGCATCATATAGTACTCGTTGCTGAATTTATCAAGTTTATACTTGGGTTAGGGTTAGGGTTATTATGATATGTATATACTAAAGTCATAAAACATAGAGAAAACACAGATAATATGAGTGTTAAAAAGGCTATGAATAAACTATGACAAGCCAGCAGCTGTGACATCCTCAGCATCCCTTTACTCACTTTTATGGGCTGCTCACTGCTTCTCTCCTGCATGAGTCACAGCTGCCCTCTCCTTCTGTGCACTGCTCTTTTTCTGAGGAGGAAAAAAAATACACCTTAGCAGTCAACCCCCCTGATGGGTGTACACCAATCAGATCCAACCTGCTTCGTTTAGTGCACCTGTTGTGTCGCATGCTCAGCTCTACATGTATACATCCGATTGCGTCACGCTACCTTCAAATCAAAATCAGGCAAAAACTTTATAAGTACTGCTTTGTGCTCAATTGGCAGTGGAAAGTCTCTCTGCCATTCTACATTGTGATAAGTAATGCCAGCCTCTGCTAATCATTCTTGATCTCCAAACAAATACCACGCTTCTTTTAGCTACTTTGTCTTTCACTATCACTTCTACTGACCTCATCAGTTTTACATTTTCATTCTTCACCGCTCACTTTGCAGCCTTGTCCCCCAGGCCTTTAACCCCCTCCTTCTTTCTTCCCTCTTTGTTGCTCCCACCCACAACCCTCTCTTCCCAAAGGGAGACAAGTGTCAAGTGTTGCTATATAGCTGATATGAGCGAGTGTGATTTCCTATTGTGCACACTGTATGTCGGGTGTGTGTGTTTGTGGGCAGGAATGTGTTCATGAGCAGGAATGTGTGTTTGTGTGTCTGGCTTGTGGCTGATAAGACGTCACTCTCTTATCCTCCCAGACAGCCTCTGTGTTGCTGTGACACTTCATAGGCTGAACACATACTCTTGTTTAAAACTTTTACCCAGCCTCCCATCAAAACACATAACTCTTCATTGACACACACATACAGTCACAATACAGTATAGTGATGACTATAATGTCTGAGTGAAAGGTTTACAGAGGACCCTTACTGTAATGCTGAGTGTAAGAAGTTTTGGTGGGTGTCCATGCTGCCTGTCACAAGTAAATGATAAATCTCTTACTCTTTGTGATTCAGTGGCACAAAGCTTGGCAAAACTCTGTGTTAGGGCTTTAAAGGGACACTGCGTAAGATATAAACCGTTTTTCATTAAAAAGAAATACATTAAATGATTATAAACTTCAAAAGCTTGCTAATTAATGTGTGCTTAACGACCAAAAGTATGTTTTAATTGTAATCGTAGGTCTAGTTATTAAATGATATTACATGATGGGTGGCACTTCTCCGGAGGCTGCCATGTTTGTTATAGCTACGGACAATAGCAAATGTAGCACCTCCTGCTGTCCATGATCAAACACAGTCTAAATCTTACACAGTGTCCCTTTTAAACTATGCATGTGTGTGTACATGCACTTTGTGTGTGTGTGTGTGTGTGTGTGTGTGTGTGTGTGTGTGTGTGTGTGTGTTATTGGCATGGGACGATATCAGATTCTGACGGTATGATAACATTGAGCAAAAATATTGAGGTATTGCTGTATGACGGTATATGGCATATATGCTAAATTAAAATATACAGTATACGTGCTAAATAAAAGAAAAACCTTCAGTTAGCAAAAACAGGATTTGCTCACCAATTAACATAAATTTCTTCCGTCTTGGATACACCCAATCTAAACTGAAAAATGTATAAATTATGAATATACAGCACAACAATATTTAAAAAATATATATACATTTTAAATTAACTGAGGGATGGACTGTAGTTTCAACTCAATTAATCTCTCTTGCTCACTCTCTGGCCCGCTCATAGCGAAAGCCGAAAACTTCCAGACAGCCAACTTTGTTTGTACAGGGAGCAAAGTACGTTTGTTTCATATTGTCCCACACACCAGCTCTATGGACATCTGCCATCCTACCTCAAGCAATATCACATAAAACGCACCGTGAAAGTAGCATATGATAATATGTTAGCCACATAGCCTGTGGTAGTTAGCCACAGGAGCAAAATTATATTGATGCGAAAGCCCACAAAGCAGGAAATGTGATTGGTTGCTGCAGCAGAGGAGAACTGTATCGCTCCCCTCAATCTCCATTTGAAGCAGGACGACTGCCAATGCCATGTATCGGTATCAAGCCATTATCTGGTCTTCTTTCAAGGTGCTGGTACTTGGAATGTCAGTCAGGTCTGGTATCATCCGCTCTCGAAAAAGAAATTGCAAATTCAAAAGAATGGAAAATTGTTGTTAATTTTTGAAATTTCAACAATGCTGTTGGAATAGGTCAGTCTTTTATTAAAATGCAGTAATCAGTCATGTTTGTTTATCAAACATGGTATTAGTATAGCTGACTACAGGATTTGAGTACTTGTACTGGTACAGGTCTGAAAAAAAAATGGCATTCCCAATCTGAATTAATTTAGACAAAAATCTGAAACAATTTACATATCACTGGCTTCTAATTGACACTTTATCAGTCACAATTTGGTAAAGAAAAAAGTATTAGTCAGTCTACATGTGTGCACACGGTCGTTGACAAGCTATAGTGTTGACAGTGGCCCTATGTCTTTGATGATGTAAGTAATGGTTGAACACACGTGACAATTTTGGGGTCTCTTGAAAAGTGGCGGTAAATGTTTTCTGCCAAGCTATATTATCTTACATACAAAACATACAAAAAGTATGTAAATTAATTTAAAAGTTAAAAAAATTGTCACAAATGTATTTATATTAAATATGATACTACACAATACAAACCCAACGAAAAAAATAGAAATATTGAAAAAAGAATTATGTTTGAAAATACCATATATGCATAGGCAAATTTGTGCGCGCCATACTCTGGATGCTGGGTCCGCTGGTTTTGCAGTTTAAAATATTTAAACACATTATTTTTAGAGTGATTGAAACTCTTAACGATTGCAGAAAAGACGCTTGCATCTTAACCGCAGACATCACTGAAATAAACAAGCGGCAAGAAGAAAGGCTCTTTCAACCATGGTTGACAGATCATGTGTCTAATGAGGAGTTTGATTGCGGATGATCATTTCAACGGAGCAACTAGTGGCCACACCCCCTCCCAGCTGTTCTTATTACTGACCGGGCAACTAGTCTCAGTGCAGCTCAGTACAGACTCAAATCAAGCTTATTTATGCAACTACCTTACTTGTTAACCTAGTCAAACATACCATTGTTACACGATACCACAGACTCTTAAACTGCCTTTTTTAACACTAAAAAAAAAAAAGATGCCGGACTGCACCTTTTCTCTTTTGACTTTATTCTGAAAACTCTTTAGCTCGTTAATCAGTATGATGGCCTATTCACATCGAACTACCTCATCAAGCTAAGGTCATAATAAAACATTAGCTGATGTGTCCCTCCAGTGGTCATTTTAATAGACCTTAACGGAATATCATGTCGCATCTCTTTGTTTGAAGATATTCTAAATGCCAAATCCATAAAGGTAAATTTTGTGAGATCTGTGTGAGGAGGGAAACAAGCTGAGGGCTCCCATTAATTAGTTGTTCATGGTGAGTTCATATTTTATGCGCAGTTTGGAATGCAAAATCATTTGTTATGCGTGTCATTCTATACGACGCCTACTCAGTAGAGGTTCTTAAATAGTACATTTATAAAACTATTTTCACATTTTGCTATCTGCCACAATTTTGACTTCTCATATACACGTTTCATTATAGCCCTGAAACAGTCAAAATGTTAGTTGTTTACATAATTGATTCTTGTATTTGTTTACATAGCTGTTGGTTCTCTTCTATTATACTGAATGATTATTCATGATGAAGCATTTTATTAACTTTTTTTCTGAGTTTGATTTTTTTTTTTTTTAATCTCTTGACATATAGAGCAATAAAAATAACAGTTAAAAAAAAAAAAAAAACAGCCATTCCTAGTCTGGCTTGTCAAATCTGCTGGCCTTGCAAAATGAACTTTGTTTTTCGTGACTTATTTTAAAACAATCTGTTTGATTTCTTTTTATAAACAGTCTTAAAAATATGTCTTTATTTCGATCAGTTTTTTTTTGTGTTTATAATTAGGTATTTTTCCTCATGTGAGTGTCTGCCTATGCATTCTTTTTATCTTCTCCCTTTTCCTTTTCTCTTATCTCTTCCTAAATAGTCTTCAAACCATGCGATGAAAGTTAGCTATTTGACTGAGCATGCAGCTGATACTGAAAGATATTTTTGGGCACCGCTGACAGAAACACAGCTGCATTTATGTGTGGCCACAAAATATAAAAATATGAAAAAAGAAATTAGACAAAATCATCCCACCCGAGGGTGATGGGCAGGATGGTGTATGGACAATGGCAGTAGAAAAATGCTTTGATTTGATGTATTTGTTATTTGCCAGCTCGGATGACAAATCTCCCCCCTTCACTGTCAGCTTATGTTATTTCTGGGAATGGTAGCTTGTGGGAAGGCAAACTTCAAGCCGGAAATATGAAATTTGGTTCTAATTCAATGGAGTTGACTGATGGAAATAACAACAAGAAGAGACAAATAGAGAAAAAAAAATGTAATTGGTATATGGTTAATATCACACACCCGATTGCCTTCAACCACTGGCACTCAATTAAATTAAAGCAAATTAAAGCAAATAATAAATTGTTGGCTTGAATATTCAGTACAATGTAATGTTAAATGTCCCACACAATTCATTCTGATACAGGTGCAATTTTTAATTTAAGCTCTGTTCAAGAAAATATACAAAAAGTAAATGTTGTGTTCCAGTCAAACTGATAAAACCTGCATGAATTTTACAATCAATTTTAATTTCCAATGTCATTTGCTATACATGTGTGAAAGCAAGCAAATCACAGCAATTGTTGCATATTCATCCTGTGACGAAAAATAACAAAAAGGGAACACAATTACAATAGCACGGCTGACAAATGCACCCGGCCCCATGCTCCGCCAACACTCCTAAACGTTCACCCCTCAGTGGGATACAAGCTGAACTCCTGTGGGTGTTTACACGAACATGTGTGTAAGAGAGTTGAAAGATGAGTGCTTTGTCCGCTGTTATACTGAGCCAATTTTAAGTAATCCCTCTTTTGAATGGGAAAATTGGAGCAAACAGTATTGGGGACGGATGGCCAAAGCCGAGATCCATTCGCTTACAATAGAAGCACTTTCAAAGCATAGAGAGCTGAAGATTGTGGCTTGAAAAAATCCTGTTGGCTTTTCATGTGGGAGGTGAACAGAGCAAGTTTCTGACTGGTTAGAAAAAATCAATACAGCCCTCTTTTGGTAATTCAGGTATCAAACAATGTTGTAACTACAGTATTTCTCCAAGTACAAGTCTTTTTTTCCCCTAATTTTTAAACCCCGTTTTAGGGGGGTTGACGAACCTCTATTATATATTATTATATTTTTTTGCAGAGTTGACAATTCTTATCTGTCAAAGTGTTATCCTTTTCCTCAATTGGAAAACCAAAATGTTGCCACACAGATGATTTAAAAGCAATCGGACCATAGTGTATTTGGGACCATAGTCTATTTCTCCTGTGTACTCCATTAGGCGCGTTTTCAGTTATTGGCGGATTGAAAGCAAGGTCTAGGTGCATACCGCCACCGAGAGTGTAGTGTACTGTAGTGTAGCATAGCACTTAAAGACTATTCATCAGCCCAGTTGCCCTCCATTGCACTCCTGGCTCAGTAGGCCGTACCCTCCAAACAAGTGAAAAGGAAATGAATCTGGTGGCATGATGGAGCAAGAAATTTCATGGTGTTCGTCATCCCGAATGACATACCATTTATATTTGTCATCAATAAGTCTATTAATTTTGACTTTACCAAAATGAAATTTAAAACTAAAATCACCTGTAAAAAAACTGAGACACATGTTCAGCAGACTACTGGTAACACAAACATGACAAGGTAAGCATTAGCATTGTTAATATCAAATGGTTATTCCCAAGGCCAACAAAATTTTGGACTTATTCACCGGCTGTGGTTTGAATTTCCATCCTGCAGATTCAAGTGAAAATTTCACATTGTGTTATGTTGCTTGTGTCATTGACAAATCCCCAGTTATGCTGATAATTTATCATTTTTAAGTAGGATTTTGTTGCATGATTAAGTTTAATTCCTCGCAACTTGTTTGTTTATTCAGAACTTGTCGTCATTCAAATAGGGTTCATATGTTTAGAAAGACTATGGAGTAACAAAGTCATTCAGCCACCCTATAACCTTATGCAAACACATGGCTGCATAAGGGAGAGTCATAAACCCGGATTGTATGATAATCACACTCATCCCAGATGTGATTTATTTTTATTCCCTCTGTCCTCTTTGGAATGCAAAAATAAATATTTTTAAGGGTCCTAGACCGAGGTTATTTGGGGTACGTGTATATTTCGAACGTGGTTTGTGTCTACTTACCAGCCAGCAGAAGGAGCCATAACAATGATGTGTGTGAGTCGCTTGAAGGTCTGACAGGAGGTCATTTAAAATGCTGTGTCAATGACATGCTAGGTGTTATTGCAAGTACTGTCAAGTACTTAGAAAGTCATTTGGAGACTGGTTATTGTAGAGAATGGTAGAGAAATACACAGTAAATTCATGGACCACAGTTGCACTTGCCAGTTGCGCATTGCTAGGTTCACCTGCACAACAATCATCCTGTCTAATCTGAATTTTGATTATGCCTGTGAGGAGGTACATTCTCACTAGCAATGACGTTTATGTCAATGGAACGTTTTAGATGAGTTCAGCTCATGAATAGTTGGTGCAAAATAATCATTGCATATAGGCATTTTTCCAGTATAGACAGCACTTTTCATAATTATGGGCAAGCCTGGTTAAAGTCACAATGTTTATTGCAGAAGCATCCCCTCATACGGAGAATTGTAAAAATGGCAGAATCAAACTTCACTATGGCTAGCAGTCCACTGATAGAACATGGTATTTTCACTCAATAACATACAAAGAAAGACAATGTCAAAAACGTTTTTTGGATTCCTTCTGGTGATGTTTTTGGTTTTCCTGAGATGCAAATCAAAATCAGAAAAATCTGTCAAACTCTCCAGAGTCCTCCCAAGGTTTGATGTTAGGGGTAAATATCCAGCAGAATACAATCATTTTTCAGTTATAGCCATAAAAAAATAATGTCTTTCTTCTTCCTCTTTATACCTAGAACCTTCTGTCTGAAAAGGTGGACCAGATGACGGAGTGGTCAGCTCGCCGCTCTGTCGTACGGATGAACGGTGACAAGTTTCGTCGCTTTGTCAAAGCCCCGCCCAGGAACTACTCTGTCATCGTCATGTTTACGGCACTGCAGCCTCAACGACAATGTTCTGTCTGTCGGTATGTGACCCTACACACAAAAAAATCAAGCTCAGCTCAGAGGCACATACAGTACAGCACTCTGGCCATACATACATTAGAAGCCATTTATCTTCTTGTCAGTTGACTTGTGGCAGTCAATGCTGAAGGAGTCAGCATATTAGACATGAAATACGTTGCGGAAGCCAAGCATAATGTTAAATGACATTTGGATCCCTAAATTGGAAATGTTTTTGTCCATTTTAAAGTCCCAATAACATTACCAGGAAATGTATCTAATTTCCAGTTGTTGAGGGTCAAAAAGGTAACATTCTTCTGAAGCATCCAGATATTTAAGTAGCAAAGACAGGACCAAGTACGGGTTAATTAGGGTTTACAATTTCTGTACCACAGTTGAAACCTGTGAGGTCTATGTGGAAAATTAATAATAATTAATAATAATAAGATGTAAATATTTGGCCTGTAGTAGAGATTTGGACTCTACCTACCGATGACAATAATGATTAGTGAAAATGCCAGGCTTGTTTGGAACGCCATCTCAGAGGTTCAGAGGGCACCCCAACGTGTTAATTGTTTAGATAGCTAAAAATGCTGTACTAATGTCTGCTTTTAATATTGCCTGTCTTGAAACATGTTGCAGCACTTTTGGATTCTTTGAAGTTTAAGTGCATTGTCTGCATTGTACTTTACTAAAGTACCCTCTAAACTCATTTTAAAGGAATGCACATGTTCACTGTGCATATGCAAACATATTCATATAGTTTTGTCAATATAAACACAACTGGAATAAGTTTAAGTTTGCAGAAGTATACAGTACAACTCAGTCCCTTCACACACAATCTGACAGCATTGTATATTTTCAGCACCATGGACAGCTCTGCACAAACCACTGCAGCACTGAAGCAAGGCTTGTGTACATTGTACAATGTGTTCCATTTTCTCATCTAGTTAGAAGGTGTGCTTTTTGCTACCTTAGTCTTCATTTATATAGCATCTTACCACTTACAACGAAAATTGATCTCTGGATAAACTTGTCACTGCTGCTGTTTAATGGTTTAAATGTCCTGTAGGTCCACTGTTGGAAAAGTCACTATTGGCCTCCATGTTGACCTGACTCGTTTAACGAAACATTTTTAGTCACTTAAACAGACAGAAAAAAATGCTATCAATGTATTGATTTGTAGTTTGAACTATTGTTATTCTCACCACTAGGGGGCACTTTCCACATGTAAACGCAATCAGACATATTGCTGTTGTGTTGATGCAGTGTTCTAACAATCCAAGTGTGTGTTTTTTTGAAAATATGTTGGTGCTGCTCTTATTTCTAAACATGCAGGCATTCTATTTGTGTTGAAAGCATGCTATTGCTGTAACCAGGCACTTTAATAAATGCCTCAAATTATTTAAAATACATATATATATATATATATATATATATATATATATATATATATATATATATATATATATATATATATATATATATATATATATATACGCACGCACACACACACATTTTTTTTTAAACTTATCAGGTGCACCTTCCAGTCTGAAAAATATGTTGCTTAAGTACTTGAGGTAATTATTGTATAAAGTAAGTACTATAGTTAAGTACATAAGTACTATATAATATATATATATATATATATATATATATATATATATATATATATATATATATATATATATATATATATATATATATACTAGTAGTACTTTAGTACGTGATTCATTTAGTACCAGTCATGGGATAAAATGTCTACATGGCCTCTTAAAAACTTCAAAATATGTGTTTGGCATTGAATGCATTAATATACAAAAAGTTTGATCGATTGTCGACAAAATTTATGTGGGCATGTATATGGTTTCCCCTTTGATATTCCAGAAATACTAGAATGATTATTCATATGTTGTTAAACCTTCAGACAAATGGTTCACAAAAGGAACTCAATTTATATACTAAACAAGATGAAGGGCTTAATGACACATTGTGACATGCATTCCCAAATGAAAATGAATATCAAGGATAACTGACATAAAATCCTGAATGACAATTAGTGATGCAAGAGTTTACATGCGCACTGCAAATGGTGCCAATTGGTTTTACAAACGGTGACATGCGCTTAAACAACTGGTAATGTGCGCTTCAAATGGTGACAAACGGCGACCCTTTTTTGTTTTGATAAGCCACTTCCTGCATTGGGAAATAAATAATCAAATTGTTTAAGTTTAATTACAGTATGTAACTTTCCCTTGCTGTGTGATTTGTGACAATATAGTGCGGTGTGTTAGATAGCTCAGATTGAAATGATAAAAAGAGATTTGTCAAATTAATATAAAGTTACTGATGTTGTTTCCAATCAAAGTAAAGTAATTGGTACTGCTGAAATCCTAGCCAATTGAATGCGGTTCATTTAGCTTTTTATAAAGATTGAAAACACTTCAAAACAACCCTCACGGCTGCAGCGATAACAGTGTGACATCGCTGCACAGCATAATGATTCCTGACAGGCAACTTCCAGCTAATTTTGAGTCATCACAAGAGGCAACTGACAAAAAACAAAGTGAAACAACTACTGGGACATTATGCGGAAATAAATATAATAGACACACAGGGCTTGCTGTCAGCATGGCTTTTTCAGCAAAAAAAAAAAAAAAAATCCAGTCATTGTTCTTTAAAATACTCTAAATAAGACACAATTGCATTATTCCCCTGGAGATTGCTTTTTACAACTTCACAGTTTACTGACTTTGTTTTTTTTTTTTTTTTAGCCTAATATATTATACATTGAAAAATGTGCCTATTTGCTCTTAATGTTGCCTATGAGCTCTTTTTTTCTAAAATGCCAAATACACTATAAGATGGTGCCACTGATCTTTATCTCAATTGAAATAGTTTTTAAAAAAAAGTTTAGCCTAGGAGGTTAGGAAGATTTTAGTCATCATCACGGGTACATGCTTACACTTTACTCTAAATCATATGGATTTGGGAGGATGTCATTTACTTGTCTTTTATATTGCATATTTTGTTACACTTATATATCCAACAGTATAGTATCAATGGAGCAATTCGAATGCAAATGATATATTCAGTCCTTAGTAGTGTACTTGTTAGCAAAGAGAATGTTTTGTGGTCCTGCTATTTTGATGATTGTTTTATATTTGCTTCAAACTGCAAATAAATTCTCAAATGCTAGTCCTGTATCTGGTGAGTTTCCTCATTACTGTTTTATTATTACATTTTCTAGGCAAGCAAATGAGGAGTACCAGGTCCTGGCGAACTCATGGCGCTACTCATCTGCATTCTCTAACAAGCTGTTCTTCACTGTTGTGGACTATGATGAAGGAGCTGATGTTTTCCAACAGGTACTATTGTCTAGTTTTATTTTTCAATGTTACCCATTCTATAGCTGCTATATTCTTTTGCAAAATGCGTACTCTATGATTAATTTAATTCCTTTTCAAATTATCCAAGATCAGTAAGGGTTTTGCTTGTTGAAATATGTTAACTTTGGCTGTTCAAGTTCAAACCAAATTTGATGTTATTGTTAGAGAAAATTGACATCATTGACCCCTCTTCTTCCACACAACTCTGAGGGTGAAAGCATAAAGAATTGACTTGACAATTTGTCCTGCTATTCCAGGGACTATTTCAAAGCCCTTTGGATTAGTCGCTTCCGTGTGTCCTTGATCTTTCCCGACGGTCTTCTACTGGGAAAACACCTCATCAGAGGCCCAAGCCAACTCATCTGATTCTTGATGTAAAGGAAGAGCATCTATATAGTATTCTGAGCCCCATTTGGATGACTTAGCTTCTCAGCACAGACACTCTGCAGAGCAAAATATTTTTGGCCCCTTGGATCAACTTTGTCGCTACCCACAGTTGTTTACCATGTTTTAGAGTTGGAACGCGGATTAATCTGTAAATTGTAAGCTTTGCTCAGCTCCTTCTTTAGCACCACAGTCCAATGCAGTCTCTCCATCATTGCAGAAATTGCACCAATAAGGGACCGGTTCTGTTTTTCCATATACGAAGAGCGCCTCCAAAAGGGACTCTTAAGGGACACGAATGCTATAGCCAAGTCTTCAAATCACCTTAGCCTAATTTTTTTTTTTCCCCCCCTATAATATGACATGATCCATGCCCATAGAATGACTGACACATTTTTTTAGGACAGCTTTTAAAATATAATCATGAATAAATGCAAATGAGTCCATTTTGTTTAGATTAATTATAGATACATTATCAGCAAAGGCAGTGTATCAGTTAGATCATGAGTGAAGAAATTAAGCCAAAGTGAAGCTGTTGGAGGTTCTCATGTTGAGCGGCTGACTGTCATGCTGAAGTCCTGCTTTAGTGCAACAGGTCCTGGAGGCATTGAAGGCATCAAAGCAATGATCAAATCAGCAGATTATTGCAGCATCTTGGAGCAAAATGAGTGAGCCAGTGTCTTATAAACTAGTTTTCAAGGCACAGATCTCAGGCCGAACGGAAACCCACCCAGCAGCATAAAAGCATAGTCGGAAAAGAAGCAATGAGTCTTGACCTAAATAAGTATTGAAATCCTTTGGAGAGGTAACACTTTCTTCTGGAAGAAAAAAGACTTGAGAAAACTTTATAATAGCTTGAACACAGTAATGGGAAAATGGTTGATATTTCCTGCAGACACATGCAAGAGAATTCCAGACTTTAACCTTACTTTATAGTTATTTCTGTTTTATGTTTAATTATTAATTGTCAGTTTGTTTGTTTTTTTTCCTCCTAGCTTAACATGAACAGCGCACCAACATTTATGCATTTTCCAGCAAAGGGAAAGCCAAAAAGAGCAGACACATTTGACCTACAGAGGATTGGCTTTGCTTCAGAGCAACTGGCCAAGTGGATTGCAGACCGCACAGATGTCCAGGTATGTTATACACATGATGAGTGTCTATGGGCGGACTAAAGAGGACAGTCAAGTGAACAAAATGGCTGTAGTACTCTCAATTTGTAAGCATACCACCAGCCTCTAGTTCAAAAACACTAAAATTGTCATGTGGTTGCATTTTTTATTCATGACAGTAATTGTGATCTCAGCATGAGCCAAAAATGACCCCTTATCTGAGACTGTATGGTGTTTTTTTTGTTTGTTTTTTTTAATTGGCTACAACTGGGCATTCTAACAAAGTAATTTGTCAAACCTATGACATTTTAATTTTTCAGTGGAAGATCATTAACATTAGAGAACATGTGTTTAGAAGAACAAAACCCACTCACCGCCTATTGGCAGTTAACTTGTGAGAGCAAATGGCTTTGGCAGAATGAGTCCTGGCTCATCTTTGTTCTTGTATTTTGCCAGGGTCAAAATGAAACAATTGAAAAGTGATTTTTACTCTCAAAGTTGATGAAAGTTATGTACAATATTTGGGGGAATTTAAATCACTCTGGAGTACAAGTTGCAGCGGTCAAAAGAATGCACCAATAAGAAAAACGCCTAATCAATAAATAAAAAAAAACTCCCAACAAGTAAGGAGTCTTAACTTGGATGTTTTAATTTGTATTTTTATTTATGTTTTTTGTTTTGTTTTTGTTTTTGTTTTTTTTTTTGGGGTGGGGGGGTAGTAATTGTCACTAACATCAAAACCCAATACAGTAGAATTTAGACTCACATCCAAAGTGGGTTTGGGTATTTGCTGTGAACATGCACTTTCTCTCTCACTGTTGTAATATTCAAATCATTGTTCAAATATGCTGTTCGGTTCTTCACAGATACCCAAGTAGTGCCCCAGCCCAGTGCACCAGGCATTGCAGATGGGAATCGTTCAAACATGAGCTGAAGAATTGTTCATAATTTATGCTGTTTCAAAATTAATGGGAGGGGAGCAACCTCTACCCCCCACACAAACACATTGTCAGTGTGGTGTCAGGGTCTCACAATGAATTTCCAAACGGAAGGTAGCAAACGAAGGTAGCAAATGAGTTCCAGTTGGAGGAAACTTCTGCTTCTAACTTGGAAAATGTTTTATTTTAAAAATGAAAAAAAAAAAAAAAGACTTTGCCTTGCGAGAATCCCTCATTTGACTGTGGGCAAAGCTAAGTTAGCTTTTGCACATTTTAGTGCAAGGACAGCGCATGCTAAATTAGCAGTATGTCACACATTCATTAGCATAATGACTGCTTTATTCCACATCTTTACTTTTCTTTAGTGCTTGGCAAATACTCATGGTTCATTACCACCACCTACACACCAATACAACTTCTCATTCTTGTCATTCTTTTTGTTTCTTCTCATTCTTCTTATTCTTCTTCTTCTTTTGCGGTTCTTTCATTTCTTCTTTTACACTCTTTTGCCAATTGGCAAATACACATTACCGCCACCTTCTGGCCCTTGGTTATAATGCACCAGTTGTATCTTGTCAACCATCAAAAGAAAGACAACACAATTTGGGGAAGAGATATTTTTGTTGTCAGTTTGAGCTCCAATTTTAATATTTACAAGTCACACCTATGTAGATTTCAAAAGACCAACCAAACAAGCAAGGAAACATGAATTATAGTTTAAAAAAAATAACGTTAAAAAAATATTAACATTAAAAAACGTGGGTTTGATAATAAAACAAAGAGTGTTACATACACCGCTCCCATCAAAACTATAAAAAAATGCACACATCAAAAATGTGAGAAGGGATCAACTTAGGAAACTTCTTACCACTTATGTCTGGGTCAGATAAACAAAATAGCAGTTTTTCTTAAACCTACTTTGTTTTCATGGAAGCGAAAGCATTGGAATGTGATGGACAAAATGCAAATACAATACAATAATTCAATATACACAAATTGATTAATTAAACCTGCGATGAAATGCGGTGAGTGGTTTTGCGTCTCTAAATACTGCATCTGAAAGGCAGGTCCAAATTGGCACTGCTGTGCATAATGATGACTGTGTGACCATGGTGAGGAAGAGGCCAGAGAAAAATTGGAGGCAACGGGCAGAACATCTTTCTGCATGTGCAAACATTTTAAATGGTAGGAACAAAAATGTTATGTTATATTCATCGATGCAATTTGGTCATTTTCTTAATTGTCACAAGTCACATGGAGTCATATTACCATTAGATATTGCTATCATTTCTATCAAATACAAGTTTGACTTGTAGGTATTTTTAATTACTAAGTGTTATAGAGGTGCCAGCTAATGCATAGCATGTAGTGTGCCTGTGCATGCATGATGGGATCTTGTGGAACAAGATCCAACCAAGCCGGCCGGTAATCAAGTCCAACCGTCAAACCAAACCAGGAGAATGGGTGACAAAGTAAGGAAAAATAAAAACTCAGACTTTCCTCTAGAAGAGAAGTACTAGTTATTTCGCATATCGGCATGTCTCAAAAACCATTTCGTGAAAGTATAAAAAAAAAAAAAAAAAAAATGCTACATTTATAAGATTTTTTTTTTCTGAATCCATTAGCAGTTTGCTATTGCATAACTTGCATTTTGCGCAAATCAAGAGTAATGGAAACGCATGTAATGTTTTGTGGACCTTTGAAAAGCAATAGGCCCAACTATACAGAGCAGGCCAGCCAAACCTTATCTGAGCAGCCGTGCAGTTGACGGGGTTTGCCATTAAATTTTCATGTGCCGTGGGCCTTCAGCCTCTAGTTTTGTTGTAATGCAGAATTAATTGTAGTAATTAATGATGAATTAATTAATTGTATTTTTCATAGGCTCTAATAGTAACCAGGGTTAAAAAAGCACAAGATTTACATTAAATATGAAGCTTTTCTCAAACTTGCCTTTGCTTACCTATTGCCTGCTTACATACACTTGGGCCTGTGGGCACACATCTTAAGCACACATTAAATTAAACCTGACAAATTAAACATTTGTCACTTCAGCTTTTTCACTCCTGAATGGACATTTTGGGAGGCTTATAAGATATTACCAATAAAGTGTCCTCTTTGTTATGATTGTTGTACACTTTTGGCAAGAGTAATGCAATTGCTTTTTCCATCTCTCTAGATTCGTGTCTTCCGGCCTCCTAATTATTCAGGAACCATTGCTTTGGCTCTGTTAGTGTCTCTTGTCGGAGGGCTACTGTACCTGAGGAGAAACAACTTGGAATTCATCTACAACAAGACTGGATGGGCCATGGCAGCACTGGTATAGACAACAGTATTCTCTACTTAAAATCAATCCAATGTTATTGTTGTTGTTGTGTTTCTGAATATGGTAATAATAATGGTATTGTAATATTATGGCGTGAATTTATTCAGAGAGAAAAGAATATATTGATTTATACACATACTGTACAGACGTATGTGTATTATATAACATCTACTATATGTATACTGTATATGTATGTGTATTGGTATCCATATACATACCCATAAACTATGTATACGCATGCATATTGTGGCTATGTTAATTGTAATATTTATATTATGAATTTTCTTCTCTCCCCCACTTTGACTCAGTGTGTGGTTTTTGCAATGACTTCTGGTCAAATGTGGAATCACATCAGAGGTCCTCCCTATGCTCACAAAAACCCGCAGAATGGACAAGTGGTAAGTTTTACATTGTGCTATCTGACACAGATAGGCATGCACAAACTTACAGTGCACATATTGCAGCCTATTGTATACTCTCAGTCCCTGTTTTGATGTCTTTTTATGTTTTTTTTTTTTCCATTGGTCCCATCAAGTGGCATGGCTCGCTTGAGTAATAATGCACTTGGTAAAGTCGCCACCTGCTAACAGGTCAGCGCTGGGTCATTGTGCCCATGTGAATCTGTTCAACAGCTGCGAGCAGTCTTTAGTTGTTACTTTGACTGTAGAGACAGGTCAGAGTCATGTGGTACTAAGCATGGCAGCTTGTGTCGTTTTGCCACAGGAGCTGTCTTTATTTCATTTTTTTCCCCCTCTTAGTTTTCGTGGACAGTTGAGACTATCACCACATAGTGTGCATTATTTTAAGGTCATTTGCAAATATTTTCAGGTGCTATATGTATTTTGTCTAGTGACCATAGGTGTCAAACTCCAGTCCTCGAGGGCCGGCAGGTGTTTTTGAGGGAAAAGGTTTGAAAACATGCAGGATATCGGCCCTCGGGGACTGGAGTTCGACACCTGTCTAGTCCATCATTCAGGACTTATTTAAATACATGTGAAATTAAATCACAGAACAATATGAAAAAATTAACAGTCAGCAATTGTGAGGACTCAATCGATTTACTCCATTTTAAAATTGTATTGACTATTTGATTATTTTGGTGTTCATTTTCAACTACAGTATTTCTCTGCTTCGTTGTGGTTTATCATTCAGACTTGTGCTGTATTGCAGATTTTTTAAGAAATTGTTTTTTTTCAGGTGTTTTTTAGTTTACTTGTACTATTTACTGTCATTCTCTCACGTATGTGACCAGAGAGCCAGTCACTAATTGAAATCATTCCATTTTAAATGTATAATTAATATTTGATGATGTTGGCGTTCATTTCTAACTACAGACTTTCTCTGCTTCATTGTGGTTCATCATTCAAACTTCTACTGTATTGCAGATTTTTTAAGAAATCTTTTTTTTTGGGTGTTTTGTAGTATACCCGTTCAATTTGCTGTTATGTTCTTACGCGTTAAGACAGGCGAGCCAGTCGCAAATGCACTTTTTAGCTATTCATTAAATGACAGGAGACCGCTAAACTAAACGGTAAACACAATGAATACGCTCATACAGAAGTTACAATCAGCCACAGCTCATACCCTGATGCTTCAACCCAAACTGTTGGAGATCACATACCACCCTACCAATTTGTATCTATGGTAATTTTCTATACATTTTATGATTGTAATTAACCGGTGTTCTCAAAAGTCAGATCTGAATTACAGCATTAGTTGGTTCCTCCAAAAATCTTTCTATGGAACTTCTCAACCAAATCAACTCACGCCAAACATTCAACCAAAATAACAGATTTTTTTTACAGTGCAAATGGCCCTCATATTTTCTATATTTCACCATTTTCCATCTTTTTACTTGCCCATGTGCTATCCTGAAATCCCCCTTTCTCCTCATTTTCGCAGTCAATGGCCTGCACCTGCCAGACGATATTAAAAAGATATCTTATCATGTCTATTCCCCTTCCCTCCTATTTTTATGTTACTTCCTTTTACATTGCTGTCTAATCTTCCACTTCCCTCCCCATTTGTGTCAGCTCTCTCAGACAGTGTAATTCTTTTAAAATGATGAGCGAGTTATGCCTGGTAGACTTTATTGAAAGGATTTCCAAACTGACGAATATTGCTAGCAGACAGATACAATTTGATTGAGCTTCATCACTGTGCAGGCACGAAAATGCTGCCTGTTCATTTTTATACACACACACACACACATGCACACACATACACAATGGGACAGAAACACAATTGTGAAGTGGCCCACCCACAAACAAATAAGGCAATGGAATGAATGAAAATGGCAGAGGCACAATGTCTCATATTTGCAAGAATGCATAGAGCATGGAATATTAATTAAGCAGTATCAAATAGACAAGAGACTCACACGTTTGAACATTCAGGTCTGCGTTTCTGGCTTCCTATCAACCACTTTTTTTGTTTTTACACTGTGGGCGGAGGGCATTTTTACCATATTTCCAGCAGATTTCACATTATCTTTTTTTTTTTTTAATCACAAACACAGATGCACATTTATTGCCTTTCAAATTGTAGACTTTCAGTTCGCGGGGCACAACTGTGTTTTGTGTATTAGCTGAGCATATGTGGTAAGCTATTCCTTACACCAGCGTGTGTGCATATTTGCTTTGTCTCAAAACCACATGGGATGACTTCCAACGATTCAGTTACTGTCGAAAGTGAAACAAATTGACTTTCAAGCTGGACATTTGATCTACCCTGAGGCTCATGAACAATAGTCACAAGTGAAATGCAAAGAAAGAAAAGATGGAGAGTAATGAAATAAACTTTTTTTTTTTTTTTTACATCCATGTTTTTCTGTTTTCCATGAAGGTTGGGACTAGCCAAACATTTGACTGTAGGATTTTACCCAGAATTCAATTTATTGTAATGAACAGTCAAAATGTCTCTGTAACAAGAAAACATGCTTGAAAATGAACACCTGTGCAACCTTTGTTATCTTTTATGAACCTTGTCCAAAACAGTTACTTTTCTCAAGCATTTGCCGCTGTGTGATACCACCTTTAGCAATGATAAAAACTGTGAGATATAGACAAAATGATATTCCTATAAGTGTATTTAATTTCCTCATAACAATATGTACCCTGATATGATACTATGAGTATCTGTCCTTAACATTACTTGAAATAACTGTCAATTTTCATTTTTTTCTTTCATTCATTCATTCATAAAAATCACTTTTTGTATCAAATACTCAATAATATTAATACAAGCTTCATAGTAATTAAATTAGTCTCCATAATACATTAGTTGCAACTACTCTTTACAAGCAGTTGGTTGTTGAAATATTAATGATGCAATTGCATTCACTTTGCTCATTTGATGAGGGAGTTGAGGTGTATTTCACCTTCACCTTCACCTTCAACTCATTGCAAAATTTTGTTCTGCCGTGGTTTTTGTTTGCTCTTATTTTGATATACCACAGTTTGGAGATTTAACATACACAATTCTCAAAAATGCACATTTTTTCTCAAAAGCATCGAAACACATTATTCTCCTTCATCGCTCCTTCATTCCGTTGAACACCCTCCTCCACATTCAGTTTTGTCGACGTTTTATTTTCCCCTCTTCCTGTCTGAGCGCCTCCTGACCTTTTGCAAAACAAACAGACACACACACATTTTGCAAAACAAACAGACACACACACACACACACACACACACACACACACACACACACACACACACACACACACACACACACACGCATCCATACTCAGCAAACACACGATTCTGTCTCAAAAGGGAGGAACGTGGCTATTTGCAAAGGTTACATGGCCTCTGGCTATTAATGGCCAACGCTGCTGCGGTTAGGATTGGGAAATGATCAACAACCATAAACACTCAGTTTACCTAATGCCCACTACGATATGTACAGTTTCTTGGTATTCATCATATTGCCTCTGACATAAGTTATATTAAATACACTGTAAATTACAGTTTACTGCAGTGCGCCAGTTCTTTGCCTTTGGAAAAATGACCTTTAAAATGAGGTGTACTTAAGTGTTAATACATTTTCTTCATGTTACACGCTTGCTTTGCTCAGAACGCTAATTTGCTTCCCCGACAAATGGGCTGCCAGATTGTCATAAAAGCATGCTATCTATGTCAATGTATTCAGATGAATGTTTAAAACGAGATACTCACACTGGTACATCACATTTTATTCTTGTGTCAAAAGCAACATAAAACATGTATTCTATAAAGCTTGGTCCTAAGTGTATGTCAGAGAAAGAACAGCGTGTTGAATTATAGTTGAGCAGAATGTTGAAAGGTTGTACTTTTTTGCTGTCTTTTAATGTTGTATTAATAAATTTGACAGTAAATTTGAATTGAGATTTTAATCTAGGATTACACTCACCTGCAGATGAGTTGTGTTTTAGCCATGCTATGTTTTGAATTTTCTATTTATATAATTAATTGAACAAATTACATCACACTTTTGGGTGCGCATAACCCCAAATCTAATTCGTGTGGTCCACAATTGTGAAATGATTTAAAGGCAGTTTTAGGGATTTACTAATTTATGTTAAACACAGTTCTGCGCTTATGATTCTGTCTGATCCATGAGAAAGTAGGTTTCACCTGCTTTACTTGTTTTTTTTTTTGTTTTGTTTTGTTTTTTTGGCTCTGATATTTTTAGACAGTGACCACAAAACTGTTACTGTAAGAATATGACTCATGAATGTTAGTCAATAAATATTGTGTGAAAATGTATATGACGCTGTATACATTCTATATTACAAACATGTTTCCCCATTAGTTTTTTGTTTGTTTGTTTGTTTTTACATCTGCAAAGTGCTCTGTTTAATTATTTGACCTTGACACTGGGTGGATTTTCTTAAAAAAGTCTCAATAATTGGGTCTGTAGAAGATTAGCAATCCACAGGATGTCACCACTCAATGTTTATATTAAAAGAAATTAGTTGTTATTAGGCTCTGCCATGGAATAGTATCAACAAGTAAGATTAAATGTTGTTTTTTTTTAATACTGTATATAATTTGCTGAACTGACAAATTTTATGAAATATATAGAGCCCACTCCTGTGTGCCAATGTTTTTATTTTTTCTTCTTGAAAGGCAATATTCTTTTTGTTTTACAGTGCAAAGCTTTCACTTTCAATTACACTTTTTCCCTTAGCAATCCTATATTCAACAAGCAATGTTTATCTACTATTTTTTATTATGCAGTAGACATGTGGGACCACAAAGGTGGCAACACACATGCAGCATTGCACACTAATAAACGGAATTCCTGCATTCGAATCCCATCAGATTAATTGGAAGTGCCTGGCAATGGATTGAGGAATTTTCATTACAAGCTATGCGCTTCCTTTAAGGTTCTCTATCCAATACTTGTTTGTATGAAACATCAATAGAGTGCAGTGACAAGCATTCCTTCTGAAATCATATTGTATACACCTTCCAAGATTTCTAACTCAAGCTTTTGTTATCTGTTTATTTTTTGTTTCTGTACTTCATTTTACACATTTAAGTTGCATATTTATCTGTTGTTGACTGTTGTGGTAATACATGAATCCACACGTTAACTTGCTCTTTTCCGCAGTGCATATTTTATGTTATGTTACATTTGGGTTTAGTGGTGCAAGTCTGTCGCAGTGCACCAAAAAGTCAAATATGTCTTTATTTGCTTCTGAGTTGTTACACAAGAATTTCTTTCTTCTCTCACTAAGGTTTCGATGCCATTGTATTTTTGTTCAGTTGAAGTGGTTGCATCACATAAAGGCATAATTGCGTGCATCTACTCTAGAAGTTTAGTAATGGCTGTGTGAGTGGGAGTGCAGTTTTATTTGACATTTTTCGACAAACAAGAGACTAGCATTGCACAGTTAAACTCATGTTTTCTTGGTGTAGGAAGGTTTTTTGCAAAATTGCTGGGGATGCACCGAAATGAAAATGTTTGGCCAAAACTAATTAGAACACTTGGCCAAAAACTGAAACACCGAGGGCAAAAAAAAAAACAAAACATTTTTCCACACATCAACTAGCAAAATCCATTCATTTTAAGGAACTGACTATTACGACACAAGTAGGGTACTGCATAGGTCTATAAATGATTTATGAAAAAGAAGCTATTATAGCTTATTGAGACTGAGAATTTTAAAATCAGCATATGTTTGTATTTCTCATTTGGCAGTTGGCTTTTTTTTATATTTCCTTGAAACATTGCTATTACTCTTGACAAAGAAGTTCCTGTTCTCATTACACTTGGAAAACTATTCATCTTTACCCATTTCAGAACAGATCAGGCTATTTAAACAGTTTATTTGCAACTCCTCGGCATATTAATGGAAGAAATAAAATGCAACCTCCAAACCTCTTGTCGTGCCACTAGAAGCAAACTTTTGTTCTTGTGCTAATGAAGGATTGCTTTGTTGGCTGATGAGTAAGGAAGGCATCTTGATAACAATTCAAAAGCCCCATCTTGCGCAAGACAGCACTGTCTGTGGGCAAGACAAACGTATCTGCATTAGGCCCGAGCCTTTGTCGTTTTTACGTCTGCTTTCAAGTGCAAACATTCTTAATTTCCCTCCAGCCAAGCAAGAAATATCTGTCCCCACTTTTACTCCTTCTTTGTCATTCTCTATTCATCTCTCCATCCTCATCCTTGTCTGATAGGAAAAGAAATACACATCGGGGCAGTCAGGTGGAGAAACGAACGTAAGATGTGCTGCAAACCGGGGTGCTAATAATCTGTAAAAGTGTAAAGGACGATCAGACCCCCATTCATCCGTTTTCTCATTTCTAAAGACTACCGCTTCATCTGTCGTTCTGCCTTTCCCCCATCATGTCCACCGTCGATGACGGCAATTAAGTTATGATGGATCCTTAGGAGTTCTTGTGGCTCTTTATGAAGCAGGGAATAATTATTTGGTATATCAGTGAGTAGCGTGAGAAACATCCTAGTGATTAATCAGCCTATCAACTAAAACTATCAACATCATATCAAGGTTGATGAGTGAGTTTTTTTGTTTTTTTTTAATCTTTAAAGGATTTTTTACACACAGAGTATACAACTGAGTGTCTGAACCTAGAACTCCTTACAAACGTTTTTTTTTTTTTTTCTTTTTCTAAAGAGCACCTGAGCATACAGGGATGTCAACAGTGCTCAGTTTTCCTTTGTTTTTTTTTTAAATATTTGTTTGAAATATTTTTAATATTTAACTAGTATTGGTAAAAAGAAAATGAATATGATTTAATGTTTTTTTTTATTTATGACTGTGATGTCATTGTTTCAAGGTTTTTCTCTAATACAGTTTGATTGGCATCAATGCTTTTTATATATTTCATTTATGTATTTATTTATTTTTATTATTCTGTAGTCTGGTCATAATGTATAAAAAATGCCATGTGTTGTAATGTCACCCAGGGTATTCCCATTTCATCAAGGTTTACAACATGAATGATAGTGCCCCTGACGCATTTTCTGTACTTGGACATGTAACCTTTTGTAGAATGCTATAAATATGAGGCTTTTATAATGGAGATGTACGCAGCAAGATGGTGGCAAGATCTTTAATGTGATATCATATTTAAGTGTTTCAGTTTGTCTACGTCGATTCCCTGCCCACTCAGAGAAAAAAAATATAATCTGTTTACACCTACGCAGTACACACAAGAATTCTTCATTACTCCCAAGCAGACATACTGCCTGCGCTCTTTGTATTTGATGTACAGTACAGTATATACCATATATTGACACATTTATACATTTACAATACATGTATTTTTTGGTGTGGTTGGGTTAGAAGAATAGTGACAACCCCTATTTATTTGTTTATTTTGTGTTGTCAACTTACTGTTTTCACTGGTTGTTATTGCACAACTGCTTTTACCCCATCTATAGCACTTTGTATGCAGGAATGGCTGTTTTAAAGTGCTACAGAAATAACGTTGATTTGAGTTGAAATGTAAAGTATAGACTTGGTTTTAGACTATTTTTTACTACTTATGAATTACAGGTATTTCTTACCAACGTTTTCTATATTTTTCAGTGAAGTCAAATGACAGAGCTTTACTCAATTTAGTTTTTTTTTTTTTTTTTCCCGAACGAGTGTATTTCAGAGAGAAAGACCCACAAAAAAAGTGAATGTTCCTTTTTTTTTTTAATCCTCACAATCATTCACCCTGTCTTTCTCTTACAGAGTTACATCCATGGCAGCAGTCAGGCTCAGTTTGTGGCGGAGTCTCACATCATCCTTCTCCTGAGTATCCTCTCGCCAATGTTTGCTTACATACATCTTATGAGCAGCAAATTGCAAATCACTTAATTAAATATCCTGTGCTCCTTTGGTCAGCAAACGTATTCAATTCTCAACGCTGTGTTTCCTTCTTAAATTGCCACCTTTCTATTTCAGAAATAACATCCACACAGTCAGCTTTATTTGTTTACTCAGGCTCAAAGCTTGAACATCAAGAATGGTGTGCTCTCCTCAGGGAAGCAACCTACTCGGCCACATTTTACAAAAACAGGGAATTGTCCTGTTCTAACACCCATGTCCCATTTCTTCTAAACTCAACTCTAAATGACAGGTTGTGTCTTCCTACTTTTTTTTTTAAACTTTTTTAGAAGTAGAAGTTCTGTTGGTATTTCACTACTTCTGTTTGCTTTTGCAGCGATGTGTACTTGTACTTCTCTGCTTTTGTATGTGTGTGGCTAATGATGCCATTCACTCTGAGCCATTTCATTTGTCCCCACAGCAAATAGCTGGCCCAAGGTCGCACCTGCTGCATCACTGCATTTGCTTGGCCATGTTCACCTGTTTTATTTCTGCGGTTTACTTTCTCAACAACTCAACTAGAATGATCACACAGACAAAACATAAATAAGCATTGTGTCAGTACTGTACATTTAAAAAAGTACTTTTGGTGTAGATTTGCTAGACTGATGTATTTTTTTTTTACTTTTTCATTTCTTTTCCTTTCCTAAATGACCCAAATGATCATTCTTTCCATAAATGCTGCCTCACGCTGTGAGGTAATGATCAAGTAAACACAACAAAATTTCTGTCACGATCGTGCTTCCAGGAATAATTTCATAATAAAATTGTCCCAATGCCATTCCTTTCACACATTACTTGATATCGCACGTTTTAGCTTGAAGTGTTGTCTAACTTCCATTAGAAACAGCCGCGTCATGCAGTACTTGGGTAAAAATGTCACCAAAAACAAAAAAAAACTCGCTCCACCCTAACCCAATGCTTACATTTTATTGTTTTGAATTGACTTAAAGGGTAACTACCGAGAAGGATATCTGGGCTGCAAATGGCTTTAATCCAGACTGCGAGATGATTTTGTGAAGTATAAAAATGACCTGAAATTTTTAATGAATAAATAACTTGAAAAGGGTTTATGATTGATTGTAATGTTAACTTTTTATCATTAATTGTTTTGTTGTACCTGTTTTATTATAGACAGTATTGAACAAGAATAATACATTTCAAGTTTTTTCTTTTAAAGTTATATAAATGTATATTTTATTTGTCCAGCCCACCTTGGAATAGATTTTTCTCCATGCGCCTGCAAGCTTAAATGAGTTTGACACCCCTGCTCTGAATAGTGCAGTGGTTCTCAAATGGTCTACATTCAGGAGGAAAAACATTTTTCTCTATCATCAAGTAGTGATCCAAAATTGTAAACCATTCATTCTTATCTCACTGAAAAATTCACAGTGTGCTTGTCTGTCCTTACAAAGACCCCCCCCCCCCCCCTTCTAAAATGCCTTCTAAAAAGTGATATCTTCAGGCCCAAAGCAGAGTAAACGCGATTTTTTTTTTTTTTTTTTAGTATCAGTGACAAACTAAACAAATAACCACACAAAGTAAAAAGTGGACTTTTCTACCAAAATGGACCATTATATCAGGGGTTGCGAAATGAAGACTGAATTGTATTGACACTCACGTTGCTGCCCATTATTTCTAATTGTAATTTGAGAGGTTTTTTTTTTTTTTTTTTTGGAGGGGGGGTCGGGGGGGATTTAAGAATTCAAAACACGTTTTAAAGAGTATATATTTTTCTCAATTCCCCTCACCATTATATGTCTTTAGCGTGCGACATTTGTCGCCTGTATTGCATAGATGTTATTGTGTGTAAATCTTGCAAATTTGAGCAAGAAGTGTGTCTGTGACCGATGGTTTTGGAAATCTGTTAAGCGTGACTTGGTATATCCCCACCGTTTTTTTCTTGGGGCAATATATAAGACTGAGTGTATAGTTCCCTTGACAACCATTCCCCAGATGCCGCCATCACCATGGGGATGGTGCTCCTGAATGAAGCTGCTACCTCCAAGGGAGATGTTGGCAAGAGGAGAAGTAAGTAAAGAATATTGTTCCCAATTATATTTATGTAATTATTTAGTCTTTTTTTTTTTTTTTTAATGAGAACACATCTGTGCATTTTTGGTTCTCGGCAGGTAATGCCTAGTAAGGCTAAAAACTGAAGACAAGCATTAATAAGTCATTAACTTTATAAAATTGTGCGACAGGTCAAGCTGTCCCAGACAATATAAAATCACTTATTCACTGAGTATGGCATCAAATTACTCATTAAGATACTTGTAACTATCGGCTTTTTTACTATTACATTACTGCATGTTTTTACACTACACTTGTTATGAATCATTTCTTCTAAAGGACCTCTTATAGTATTTGCGCTCTAGCTTCTTGTTTTATTGGAAAACATGTTGGAAACACGGTTATGGCCACAGGGGATGATGATAATGATCGTACTTAGTGTCATGATGTGCCCTGAAACGTGTAATACACAACTCCCATGCCACTCTCAACATCAAGGCAAAGCTCATGTGATTTGGCACAATGCTCTTTGCGTTTCTTGTTTCATTTTTTGTACACAAAATTTACGGAAAGCAATGTTTTCTTCGGTTGGCCATAACCCATAAATCTTTGAAGGAGACTTATAGCAGATATTTGCTTGTAAAATGCGTGATGAGGATTACATCTCCGTCAGGTTTTACAACAAAAATGTTAATTGGTTTTGAGTTAAATATTCAAAGGGCCTGCATATCATTGTCAATGACAATTTCATTTGCCTACTGTCGTTCTAGCACAGAGCCACAAATATTCTTTTGAATTCAAGCAACCAAACAAAGGATGCGGTTAATGAAGGGCATGACATATATTGGTCGCTATGAGCGATATGCCAATCTGCAAGATTGTTTAGCCTTACACAAGAACTGCCATCATCAATGTAGTAGGATTCCATTAATGCACTCTTGACTAAAGAGCACATAAAAGCCCGCTTGAGCTATTTTCCGAACTACAGAAGCAACATCAAAGAAAAATCAAAATGATTTGGCTTCAATTTTGGTGTCATTTGAGGAGAGGTCCTCAAGAGTTGTCAATGTCATCATTATTTGTGAAAGTTGCGGCATACAACATAGAAACTTTGGATAGAAGGAAAATACAAAGTCCTCAGAGAAAACATTTACCGTGGTACTCACATTCTGAGGCTGAGGCCAAGATTTACACAGTAATGGAAGAAAAGAAAAAAAAAAAACGCTTCATCCGAAATTGCACAGCCAAGGTGAATAACAGACTTCCCAAACAAGTCAAACTTATAAAATGTTTTTTACAAAACTTGGGAGTTGTTTGCATTTTGACCAAATATGCCCCAACCAAAAAAAAAATAAAAAAGTAAGTATTTGTACTGATGACACTATTGTCAATTGATAATGTATTGATCTATAAACAACCGAATACATTCTCAATTTACTATTGTAGTGTTTCACGCAATCCATAAAATAAATCAATGACCTTTTCAAAATCATTGTAGTTACGTCATACACAGGTTTACCAGTACAAAAGTATAAAGAGGAATCAAGTCCCCATCTGAAACAATGTTTACACAACTAAAGAAAAGCAGCCACCCCCATTCCGTTTTCATCCTAACGTCCACCCTGCTCATTTAACGTCTTATGTATGAAAACGTGTTCAGTTCTGCCCTTCTCTTTGAGTTCATTGCATGTGGTACAGAAAATATTGTGCTCAAATCAGTTGAACATTGGATAAAAAAATAAAAGTAAAGACATTTAACATCCTTTCCAGGTGTTCAACATGTCCACCTAAGTGCTTCTAAAATTACAAGAACCCAGTCTGTCAATCACAGAAAGTTTGTGTTATTTTAACGTTGGGCTCCGTTATATAGATCAAAATGTGCTCTCTGTTATCCTCGTGAATAACGTAGTCGGCATTAACACACATCGTTCATAATAACAAGCGATGCAGCATGACAAAATCATGCCGAGGCATCTTATGTCTCTCTTGTACAAGAGGGCATTATATTTATCTTCTTAATAAGATGACCTTATACAGTATTTTTATTTGCTTGCCCATGCATGGAAAGTAAATGATATTTGTCTGTGCCAGTGCATTGTTATTTTAATTAACGTAAGTAATGAGTCACTGTAGGGATTCATGAAAGATGACCACCACTACCCCTCCAGGTTGTAATACAATGTTGGTGCTTAATCCGATTTTAATTGTTTTCCCCCCACAGCTGTTTTCTTTGCTTGATGCAGCAACTAACCTGCAATTATGCATTACAGCTATGAGAGCCACAACTCTTAAAGTTGTCTAATGAATTGGAAACATGTTAGTCACACGTAAAGACTGTACTTAAACTTGCAAAGTCAAACACTCGCAAATCATTCCGTTTTGATCACAATGTGTACTTGCTGTTTGTTCTGACGCTGAACTGCTAAAGGGGTTGCTTTCAGGATTAGCAGCTGATCAGGAAGGACGCATTTGCACAAGGTGCTCATAGAAACCCACGAAAATGCTTGTGCGAATGGAGTATAATTATGACCACCATGGACGAGATACGCTAATCTGCAGAAGAAAAACAAAAGTCTGATCATTGCCATGAGGTCTGGGCATGAAGCTTGAGAAAACAGCATCAGTTATCTTCACAGGCTATTGATGTTCATAAATGAAAGCCGGACATTTTATTAAACAATATTCTGATGCCCAGTTCAGGTGTTGCCAGCCATCCATCGTTGAATGCCTGCATGTTATTCCTTTGCAGTCATCTGCTTGGTTGGTCTTGGACTGGTGGTGTTTTTCTTCAGCTTCCTGCTTTCCATTTTCAGGTCGAAATATCATGGATACCCTTACAGGTAACTACGGGAGCTAATCTATTTTATGGATCGGTCATTTTATTAAGCTTGGCGAGTATGCATGCGGTCTTATTCAAAACCTGACCAAAGCCTGCTCTTCTACTTTGAGCCATGACCTTTCCTCTCGAGACGAGCTTTGACTCTGTCGACAAATTTTGTGGCACAATGCTGCGCACATGATGTTCTTTCTGAATGCAATCTTGAACAAAAGTGAATACATTCAAAGGGAAACCATTCAGTTTAACGGGACGTCGCGGTATATGAAGAAATTGTATGAAAAAAACGCGCTCGCCACTGAAAGCTTTGAAAGGCAAGCACGAAGAATGATTCCAGGACAGGCAAATTATATTCAAGTGGCCTTGAATCCTCTTGGTACATGTAGCTTTTAAATAAAACTACCACAGCTCTTTGTTCCAGCTGACTTGTAGGACTTTTAGTCTAATGACTGTTACCAAGCGGAATTAATGCACTGAGGGGAGCTCAGCTATGGCTTGTGAAAGGCTTGTTTTGAGCCAATAAGTCTTAAATTACGGTGCTGTTAGCAAAAGTGCTACCAATACAAGTGCTTTTTTTTTTTCTCGCTAAGTAACATCATATTTGCTTGTCATCCAATGTGCATTGAATACTCTTCGCTTTTATGTGCTGCGACAGAATCATTTTTTCTACATTGCGTCCTTTCGAAGAATACTGTAATTAAAAATGATCAGTATAATTAATGTGCAATACATTTTCAGTCTAAATACACCTCTCTCTCTCTCTCTCTCTCTCTCTCTCTCTCTCTCTCTCTCTCTCTCTCTCTCTCTCTCTCTCTCTCTCTATATATATATATATATATATATATATATATATATATATATATATATATATATATATATATATATATATATATTTATATTTATGTAGGGTACTTAATGCTACTAGCTTAATGCAACTGATTTCACCGCTATTTGGCAATCAAACTTCCACTCTATTTCACATTAATTTTCCATGTTCTTTTTCATATCTCATGTGTGGCAGCGCTTAATGTCATTCTGACTGTCTGTCTTTGCCCGTCTTTTATAACAAACACATCTCCTGTCTTTCAGTTTCCTTATTAAGTGAAACAAGGAACAGAGGGTCAGAAAAAGGCCGAGGTGGGAGGTGAGAGAAGTTGACGAGATGCTTGAAGAGGCGGGAGCAGACTTGCTGTTCAATCTCCAGTTATGTTATGGTTTTATTTTATTTATATAATAGTAATAATAATAACGGTAACCCAATGAATAGTTGTCGTCTTGCTTTTGTTATCACAGTGTTTGTTGTAGTTGTTGTCATCTCTGCTGTATTGAGACAACCCTTCCTTGCAATGGAAATAAAAGCATTTGTCACAACCCAAATCGTTGTCATTTGTTATGATTTGTGTCAGTGCTCAAGCATTACGATCTACTGACCATACACTGAAGCAGAAATGTTACACTACTGTGTCTATATTATATCTGAACTATGTTATTACCAGCCTTTCTTTCTTCTCTGTCTTGGTAGTAAATTTCAATCAATTGTACTGTCAATCAAATGCACTGTAGCTGATCTGAAGGATGTTTTTATTTACTCAAACTTGTCTTCCTGACGTCCTCACTCTGTCCATGTTGTAACAAAAAAAACAACAGGCACTTTGAATTTAGTCTATCCAGCCTCCCAAAAAATCAAATTTGCACTGCACGTAAATGTGTTCACCAACAGTTGGATTTATTTCACTCGTATAAGACACACATACACAAATTTTCTGTCTTTGCGCGGTGCCCGGTGAAACATCGAGTGGGTTGTGGATCATTGAAACCAATTATGTAACCTGTTGTGAGTGGGCAAGAATAACAATGGTGTGAATAGAATATTTTTGACAACGGTAGTAAAAATAGCCCCTATTGTTTCAGCTTCAAATTATTTGGAACTTGTCAGCATGTAAAGTTAGCGGTAAGAAGTTTCAAGTACAGTTGAACTGTATTCGTAGCATACAAAAATGTACTGCCTATTTTCATATAATGTCTAAAATTGCTGCTATTTTTACTTTTGTTTGAGGATGCCGGGGTCTAGAGGGATCAGATTATATGTAATGGACTATGATTTTGAGTCTGTTTAGTTTATTTGCCTGCACACTATGATATGGTAAACAATCATTTTTGAGCAAATTAACTGTGTTTTTGGTTCAACTTAAACACAGACATACAGGAAAATGCAAAACATTTTTGCAGGGTGAGAAACAGAAAATGACTTCTTTTTTTCACTTTACAGGTAAAAATAACTGGTATGCTTTTATTTATTGCAGATATATTTTATATTCTGCCGTGATAATAACAACTTGCTGAGATACAATACATTCAAATGACACAGAACAACATTGCTAATCTAGTTGCATTGATTGTTGCATTTGCCCCAAGCTCCCCCTACAGCTGTTGGCCTTTATAACGTGGGAGAAAATAAACAAAGTGAAATGTCATCTGCAAGGGTGACAATTATCAAATGCAGCAAAGTAAGTGTGGGTATTATCCAGACAGCGATGGAACAAAGGGCATTAGGTAATCTTTATCGGCTGTATCAAAAAGTCAGTATTCAGCGTTCTGATCCTTTGAAATGTTTGGCAAGCATGAAACCGTATTATCAAATATCAAATCTAAAGCTACTTCTGTAATGGTTCCAACTAAAACGTAATCTTTTTGTTGTTTTCTTTTAATGACGAAGTGAAAAACATTTGTTGTGTCTCTGTATCGCGCTCCGCTCAACTCTGAAAGGGCATGCGAGTGCAGGCGTGTGTGCTGGTATAAATTAAAAAGAAAAGTTTTGAGAGAAGTCAAGTCTGCCAGAACAATCAATGCAAAGATGGAGTGCTGGATTTAGGGAATAATGTGAAGCAGAGCTACTGCTGCAAATGAACAGAAAATGTGTGCTGGTCATATTTTGTATTGACGGTGAGGGGAAAAGGTAACTTGAAAAAATACAAAATGCAATTCCTGATTAATTGAATTTTGTGCCTATCAAACAGAAAAAGTAAGGGAACTGATTAAATCTTAAAAATAATCAAAACCAAGAGGAGAAATGTTGGTAACTCATGAAGCTGACTTGCATACTGTACATTGTTCTATAGTGATTATTCCCCTGTCTAAGGAGAGTAGGAGTTATCATTTTAGTTTGGCAATTTGGTCTAATGGTTTGGACATGCCTCACAATTCTGAGATTGGTTTGCCTTTTGAATCTCAGCTATGGCATTCCTGTGTTGAGTTGCGTGATTTTTCTGGTCTGTTCCATTCCACATTGTGCTGCAACATGCAAGGCAGCGCCAAGCTCTACTGTACATAACCACATAACGGGGAGGGGGGAGGGATTTAAATTATTTGTGTGGATGCAAAGGAGTAGAAGCAGAGGCAGAGAAGGGTCCCTACTAAACTGCAGCCATTTTCACAGTGTAGCAGGGAGGTTCATTGCTATGAGGCATCATATGGGAATTAGACATATACATTCAAGAGCCAAAGATATAGTTGTACATTAGCAATTTAATAAAAATGTGGGGATTAAATCAATCATATAACTGAATTACAAATGATATCCCTTTCCATTTCCTTTTGATTTACAACTAACGTAAAAAGAAAAAAAAAAAAGGGAAGCATGCTGAAATTGCAACTAAACATATGACACCCATGGTCAAATGTGTAAGCTTTTCATAAATAAATAAAAACAGGGTCTCCATAATTGCATTTTTTTCTCATCTTTCACCGAGCGGACCGTGAACGCTGCAATAAGTGGGGTCATTCCAGCTGCTCTTTATTTTGTCCCCAGCGGGACTGGAATCACCGTCCTCTAATTCCAAAGCCCGTCCTTCCAGATATACTACTGCCACTCTCGCTAGATGCATTTTTAATTTTTCTTCCTGAATCTGTTGACAGCAACTACTGTACTGAGATGGTGCTGCAGGCTACCATCTGCTGTGTCTCAGCCCCATTTCTACTGTGACCTCTGTGTCGGCATCCTGTCGAGTCTGACAAACCTTGACAAAAGTCCTGCTGTTTGTCTGTTTAAGGCCTGATGCCACCTCGCTGTGGAGCCTCTTCTCATCTCATCAGTCCGTGCACAGTTTCTTCAGGCGGCTCGAGTAATTTTCATCAGGGTGCTGCATCGGTTCTTGCTGTTGGGTTGCATCACTTTGTGTGTATGTGCGTGCAAGCACATCTGTAGCATTTGGGCATCATTCTATGTAGACACCTTCCACAACTACAACGAACAGTTTTATCATTTCAAATAGTTCTAAATTGTTACTTAAAAAAGAAGAATACTAATACTTGTGTATCAACATGAAGCCTACGGACAAAGCCTTTTGACAAAATCAGGCATCTGTCTCTGAAAATGAAAAGGGGGGTATTGATAAATTCTTATTCAACACTTAATTCCCTTTTAACATCATATGTAATACATTAAGGTGGCTTACAGCAATATTAAACTTGCCAAGTTGAAATTCCTAGTTTTGAGAAAACACTTGTTTAAAGTTTTTGTACATTCATCTTTTTACAGTGCATATCATCCGCTAATAACTATTTCCACAAACTTAAATGACAATTTGAACTTTTTGGCTGCGAGGAAATGGAAGTTCAGACCCTAAAGAGGTTGCTTCCCTAAATCACTAAAAGGACATCTATGTAGAAAACAATGTACCGTATTTTCCGCACTATAAGGCGCACCTAAAAGCCTTAATTTTTTTTTAAAAAGCGGATGGTGCGCCTTATAATCAGGTGTGCCTTATATATGGATCGATATTGAGATTGGGATCCGTAGATGGGGAATGAAGTGATAAAGTAAGCTTTATCTGTTTCTTTTGTGTGTTTACATTTGAACAAGGTTGGTCATATTGACATTGAGTTATCATGCTATTGAGAGTTTAGAGTTATTATTTGAGTTATTATTGTTACTTTACTTTGAGTATTACTATATTGTGATTGAAGTATTAAAATTTGTCATTAATTGAGGGTGCGCCTTATATATGGAAAATGTTTTAAAATATGTCATTAATTGAGGGTGCGTCTTATAATTCGGAGCGCCTTATAGTGCAGAAAATACGGTATTTTCATCAATGACTCAATCCATTTTTCTTTCTGTCCTAAAAAAGATGTTGCTAACATTTTCCTCTCTTTAGCCATTGTGGGTTACAAAAGCGAGTAGACATATTTGAGTATTTTTTCCATGAGGGAGGGGACTGAGGATCCAAAATCTCACACATCCTTTGGCTTTGTTGCTGTGCATTTGTACAACATATTTACCCACATATTGATGTTTGTTTGCCAATCCACCGAAGTACAAAATTTAAATATCTGAGTGTATTCAGACACACATAATGTGAACATCTATTAATACCACGATGTACATACTCACATAGATATTAATCTTTCCGTTCGTCCACATGCAGACATGTTGATCATTTGTCCAATCACCTGCACACAGAACTCGGTTGAAAGAATCACGACGCTTACTGCGGCCCATCTATTCATACACACCAAAAATGTAAATTGCAGTCTTCCTATTCAGTAACGTAAACTGCTGCCTGTCTGTTGCTACGGAGAGATAATGTAAGCATCGTTCTGTCCATGCACATGTATACACAGCTGTCTAACCATTGCATTCAATACAAACATCCTTTTGATTACAAAATCACATAATTTTAACATCAAATGTTCCGGAGAATAATTACAGCCATATAGAGCTCAAAGCTCGCTACCACCAATCAATAAATGCAAACCTTTGAAGATTTTTGGTTTTGATCTTAGAGTGTATATTTTTCAGTGTGCTCTTTGAATCTTGGTTAGAGTTTTCCTGATAACAGTAGGCAGGGCAGGGTTTTGAATGGGGTGAGCAGCTGTGGAACTTTATTTCTGCAAACAATGATTTTTAAAATGACAATGATGTCACGATAGAAGTGAGTCTGATGTCGATTATTTTTAGTGGATGGTGTGACCATGGGGAATGACTGTAGATATTACTTTAGATTGTTTTTACACGCAAAAGTGTCTTGGGGAAAGCAGTTTATTTGTGCCAGGAAAATACCAAGTGGCTGTAGATGCAATTTGTACACAAGAGGCTAATCCGTTAGGACTTTGGCAATAGAAATAGAGGGTTGTGGATCTGTGCCAAACTTGGTTTGGATCGTGCTGTAGGCCAAATTGCAAATCTTGGTTGGAGAGATACTACTAGTCTGCATCTCGTCTACTCTTGAGCAAACAAAAGATAATGTATTGAATTTCTTAGTGGGTCATTTTGATGGGTACAGTACATGAAATAAAACACGTTTAAAATATAAAGCAGACTGAGAAAATTTGGGAACTCTTGGGGGTAGAATACATCCAAAGTTGACTTTGCTCATCAGAAAATTTGAGTCAGCATACAACAATCATGCAAATAGAGGTGCATTGTCATGCTGCAGTATCCTGCTTCTCCAAGAACCTTTTTTTGTATGCTTACGCTCAGCATTGAATAAACTGGTAGCCAGGCCTGTGCAGATTGATCCAACTATTGATAAGATCAATATTAAAGTTGATATCAGTATCGCATCAATAGTAAAGATTTACTATTGATCATTTAAATAGTTTGGTTTCTAATGGGTGACTCACACATTCCCTTTTCAGTGCATTGGAATGGAACACGCTTGCCAGCCCGCCATCGTTTGCATTTTCGGTATTTTTTAATACAATTATGCAGCACAGTTGACATATTTTTAATTCCAGTTTCAGGTTCACCTGAATGTAACTCTTCCTTTGGTATAAATCGACCTCCTCCCAATAGTCCTTTCGCTCTACTGGTAGCTTCAAATGTTACAAGTTTAAACCTAAATTTGCTGTTATTTTGGAATGCTACCTTTGTCCACTACTTTATCGAGGCACCGATGCACAAGTGTATGGCTTGTATGTTAACCCAATCTAAGTTTAATTGATGTTAACTTAACTTTTTTTTCATTCTCATTAGTCAAGTGCGGCAAATGTCACTGAGTGCTAATTTACTATAAGCCAGTTTATTTAAGGGGTCTCGGTTCCACACCTGAATTAATCAAAATCTGACAACAACAAAAAGCTAGAAAACGGGGCTAGCTGCTAGGATGACAGCAGAGACTGAGAGAGACTCCCAGTAATAATTAAAACCACTTTGAAGGCAGCTCTTTGAAGGTCTCTTCCCTAAATAAGCCCCTTCTCTTTAAAGTTGCTATGTCGATGATGATGATCTCAGAGCCCTCTGGTTGTTGTATGAAATGTGTGTTTTGACAGTTTGTTTGTGGAAGAAAATTAACTCAGTGCGCGCTCGGAGGATGGCTACTAACTTTTTGCAAATGTTATGCTTTGAAGTCAGAGGGGATGTGTAATTGTTTGCGGGGATGGATAGAAGCTTGACGCTGCCAGTCCTATGGGAAACGATGGGAGGAATACATTGGATTCCTGCTACATATTACTACCAATTAGCAACCATTCTATTACCATATATACTAGTGTAGGCGTGGGTGAGATAGAACTGAAATCTTCTGCCTCCTTCATAGAAAGTGGAGGAAAAAAGAAATACAATTTGACAGTGAAGCAGAACAGATTGATAACGAGTATTGAGTATTATATATTATTATATCGAGTATATTCTAATGAGGTTGACTATGATATGCTGTCTTTTAAATAACTGATGGTTCAGTGGTCTATTTGTCTGAATTCCAGTCCAGTTCCCACTTATAGTGAGGATACAAGTGTGAATGGGTGAGTGAATGCTGGATTTTTTTATTGGACATGTGGTGGAAAAAAAACATTTTAGGTTTCTTTATATTAAAAGCTTCAAACAGACGCAAGTCTAACAGAGCAAGTATCGCGGTCTGTGAGAGACTGTGCAGAAACATAATCAAGGAAAGGTTCTTATTCACACAAGAGGCGATCTCCTACAGGAAGAAAGCAAGCCCTAAGACAAAGACGTACTTCTCTGTTGAACTTACTTATCTATCAAGGTCGTCTCATTCTAGCTTCACAGAGCATCCTAATGTACTTTGAGCCCAAGTGAAAGGTTCGTTGTTCAAACGCAGGTGGCCACAATGAGCAAAAATGTTCCTCTGATGCTTGCTGTATACATATCGGTGTTCTGCTTTTTGAAATTATTGTATTTTATTGTGGCGCCAGAATAAATGGATACTTGTGGTGTCATAGAAGTGTGAAGACAACTGTGGAACCAAAGTGGGTGATATTTCCAGCTCATTAAAGTAGTAAATGTCCTGGCTGCATGGAACTATATGACTAATTCAGCACTAATAATAAAAGAATAATTTAACATAGTAGTTGTTTTTTGTGTGTTTATTTGTTTTTTCTAGCTCTGTTGATCACAAATAACATCAGATTTGCACATGATCATACATGAGGTCCATGATACACATCATTTTGGAATTGGACGATGTGGGCACAGTTTTAATACATTTCAGTTGATAAACACCATGTGTAACACCTTAAACGTTGGCTGACCAGAGGCATCAAAGTGAAGGTTTCAAACAAAGCTGTTTGGATAGAAAGGTAATGACATTTAATGACATTTTGACTATAAATCCCTGCCGCATGCTTGAATTCAACATGGATATTTCCCAGTATTTGGGACTCTGGGAAAAGTATGACAAAACTCCCTTCATATGTTCACAGTCATTGAATGTGAAGCACTCCGGCAAACATCAAACCACAATAAGCCTGTTAAGGTTATTTTCGATTATATTGATAGATGGTTTACATATTTTGGCTGTAAAAGTACACTGGACCAGTCAGCTTTTGGTCCAAAAGTAATATGGCCACAGCACATGTGCAGCGTGATCTGAAAATAGCACAATTGCAATCAAACCATCCATCCATCCATTATCTGTGTCACCTTCTGTCGGGTCTTTTCTGTTTTGTTTATATTGTGTATTTTCAGTTCATTTCAGTTTCAGGTTCAGGTAGTTTCCCTCATGTCAGTCGTTAGCGTAATATGCGTCATCTGTCATCAGCGTGTTCCAGCCCCAGTGTCTCCTCCAATCAGTTCCCCCCTCCTCTCGTACCATCCAGCTGTTTCGTGTTTGCGTTATTGTCCTGCTTATTTAAGTCCCAGTTAAGTTACAGTTAGTTGTCAGCTCAGTGTCTATATGTCTATGTTTAATGTTGTTGTTTTTGCCGTCCGCAGTACTTGTTCCAGTTCCACGAATTCCTTGTCTCCCTGTCATGGTCCTCCCCGTAAGTTTGGTTTTGGGTTTTACTTTTGTTGTTACTTTTGATCCGGTGTTTTTTCGTGTTTCGCCCAGCTCCTGCGAGCAATAAAAAATTTTTGTCAAGCTCATCTGATCGCATTCTGCCTCCCTGCATTTTGGATCCACCTTGCCACACCCGTCACTAACATAAACTGTAGTCGTTTATACTCATCGGGGTTGCTGGGTAGCTGATGCCCATCCCAGCCGTCTTTGGGCAGAAGGTGGTGGACACCCAGGACAGGTTTCCAGCCAATCACAGTCTAATTTATTTAGGCAATTACAGTCAAAAATGTTCCACAATATATCATTTGTTCTTATTTCACTCAATTTTTCCTAATAGGGAACAAAGAAAACAACAAACAAACGATCTACACCGAATAAATAGTTAAGACTAAAATCCAGCTGGTTGCTGTTTACCGCATGAACGATGGGGTGATTAGGAGAGTTTTGGGTTGTTGGGAATAGCTGACATGTGAGGAGAGGGGATTTCAAAGAAGATTCTTGAAGTGTTTAAGCTGCTGGATTTAGACCCAGCATGCATGAGCTTGTGCTTTGATGGTGATTCTGTTAGGCAACAGGGGGAGAGGGAGTTTACGCACTTCCAAACATCCTTACTGGGCACACTGTACAGCTTTGACTGCTTTACTGCAGCACGGGTCTCAACCCATGACTGGGCTTTCCACTGATGTGACTTCCATATCAGAAACTAACTCTATAAAACTACTGATACAGACCCCAGACAAGCATTGTGCCTCACATGAGTAAATATTCCAAAACTCATCAGACAAATCTGAGTCTGATTCTCACCTGAAGTTAAAGACGTGAGACAATTGATCTTTTGATCTTGATACATCAAAGATAAAGCATTAAAAAAATAATAATTATTTGGGTAAAAATACTTTGATTGTCAAAACTTGAGGTTCCAAATGGCACCGTGCATTCATTTCTAAATGCTTGCAAGTGGGGGCTTGAGTTCTATATTAGGGACCTGTACAATTTTTGACACCTTTTGGTTAAAAGGCATCTGATCATTTTTGCCACATGAAGATGTCTCCTTTTGAATAAACTGAGCGCTGATAAAACCTGACAGACAATCAGAAATTTGTATGATACCTGTCAATTGGCATACATGGAAACCACTGTTTCAAAACGTACCATTCAGTAATGTATAATCAGATGTTGAGAATAGATTAAATAAACTCACTGATTTGTACACAAGATAGAGCACATCAACGTTATTTATTTCAACGTCTCTCACAAATGATCAAAACAAAGGATAATGCTCATGATTTAATGGGATCCCAAATAGTGGGGGCCAAACTGTGATCTCTCATTCTGACAGATTGCATGCACTGCTGGCCATAAGTGAAAAAAAATAATGGAGAATGCTGTATTCAAACGAGGATTCTGCACTTGAAGTAGCACTGATGATTTTCACCGTGGAAAGTTAGGGACAACATTTTTAACACCAGTTGAAGTTTAGAGCGATGGAATTAGTGTTAGCGGACTCTTGCTCTGAAAATTTTAGATAAGTCACGTCCAGCATTTAAAAAAATAAATAAATAAAAATTGATTTGACATTTTAAAAGCTTCTGACAAATCTACTTTACATTTCACACTAAGGACAGGACATCCGAAAAACTGCTTTAGTGGTTATACCAATTTTTACAGTCTGCTGATATGACTCAGAAGCAAAATCAAATCACAGGTAAATGTTATGTCATCAATAATATGACATGACACCCTTCTTGTGATTAGAACCAAGTCAGCCCTTAAATAATTCAAACCATCCAAAATTGAATTGCTGAATAAAAATATATCTGGCAGCGTTTTATCAAATTTACATGAGCAGAAATGTTCTCTCTGTAGGATCTCATTTTCCTTTGCTACGCTGGCACCGATGTGTGTTTGCACCTGCCATACCGAAATGATATTTAATAATGCAAAATCAGCCATCAACATCTTTCTCAGGTTTGATGATGCACATTGTGTGTCAATCTCTTTGTATATGCAGACCAGTTCCATTTAGACCTAAATAGAGTCTTGGCTACTAGCAGATAGCTAATTGCGGCATTGTCTGACATTGCATTTCCTACCCGTGCACAACTAAAACAATAGCTACAGTACGAAATAAAGGTCTTCAAAATAATAAAGGTTTTTTTTTTTTTTTTCAGAAACAAATGCCTCAGGCATTTAATTGCAGTTCCTGTCGTCTCAACTGAAGCCAATCATAACCCTATGTATATTAACATCACCCATAATTTCTCCTTAGTCCACCACTATTATAAGTTCAATTATGCTTGTAAGTGGATATAAAATATGATCGTGCCAAAGAAAGTCAAAATGATGATGTGTCAGCCACAAATGATCCCATCACATAGGCAAAATGGGAGCCAATGTACTGTATTGTGTTTTTTAGGTATTTTATCCTCATTTTTCTGTCTTAACCCATAACTGCAGTTGGAGAAGTAAAAACAGGTAAAGGAGCATTTTCGAATAAAAAATTCATTTTCATCATAATCATATTTTGATGATACATCAATTGAAGCAACAAAAACATTAAAGGGCCAGCTGGAAACCAGAAATGGTGACGCTTTTTCCACATCTTCCTCCCTGAATGCGCAAACTAAACAGGGCAGTTTTGTGCTTTTGGAAGAGGCAATCTTGAGTGTGCTTCTTTAATAGAACATCTCCCACATCTGCCTAATCAATCAAGTTTGAGGAGCCTTTAGTAAGCCCTAAGAAAGGAAAAGTGGACAAAATGGCCATTCCTTCAACTGCTGGATTTTGCTTCCATTTCTCCCCGGAACATTCACATAATTGCCCACATAATTTATGGTCTTCAGAGCCGTAATTGTGGCCTAGCACTCAGGAGACATTTACATTCGCTTGAGTCCAACCCCCTTACTGCACACTTTTCGGAATACATTATTAGAATTGTCTGATTACAGATCTAACTATTGACTCACGTGTGCACTGTGAGAACTAAAATGTGAATTTCTTCTCGTAACACTTCTTGATCAAATTGAAAAGTTTTGTTTTTTTTTTTTTTGTGATGCAAAGATCACAATTCCAATTGGTTTCCTAAAGAATCACAATTTTAATTGGTTTCCTTCTGAAAAGCAAGCCAGCGACCCTAGTGAGGAGAAGTGTCTACCAATCAACTTCTTCTGCTTTTAGATCCTTTCCTGTTGTATTGTATCAACTCATTAGAGTAGAGTGCATTTAGTTCCCTGGTTGCTTCCAGTTGGTTGACGGGTTATTGTATAACGGTCGATGTCTACTCTTTTGCAGAGAGAATTGTTATTGTCAAGTGCCAGCCACCATGAATTAAGATATCGAAGAGACCGTGCACATGTTTAGCCATTTTAGCAGGAATAATATAATTGGTCATTTCTCGTCAGAATTATTATTCATGTACAATTAATAGCTTTAAATCACATTCTCAAAGCTCAGGTAAGAACCATTTGTGGTCCAGTTTAACATAAGACCAAACAAAGAAAAAAGTTGAGAAATGATTGGTGAGTATTTACATTTACGATGTTGTTTTGATGCAGCAGTTTATTGTTGAAAATGGGCAAATATGTACTGTCACTTTAAGATCAAGGTTACTGTCTGTGTTGCTGGTAAGACTTTACAGCATTCACTCCCATTATCAGTTTCAGGTGGTCAACGAGTTTATGATATATGAATATATGTATTCATATATGTACATACATATACAGAATGTCATTTTCTTTTCTATGAAAGGAAAGGCATCTGTGGCTGTGTGTGTGACTTCACTCATAATTTTCTTCTTTTATTGGGCGCTTTATGACAGTTTGAAATCATTGCAGAGGTCTGCCCCTAGGTCAGAGCGAGAATCTTCAGAATATTAACAAACCACAAGGACAGATGAAGTGGTCAAGACTGAGAGGGGAAAACAAATAAACACAGAGAAAACAAATATGTTTGTGAAACACTTGCACACTAAAAGATTTTTACATTTTTTCAATATTTGGTAGGAGATTGGCCCTGCTTGTTTTCTTTTCTTCGAATACGGTATTAGCAATCCATAAACAGCTTTTGTTCTACCCAAATCAAACCAATGGTAGTAATTTAGTTGCATATTAAAAGATTGTTGCTTTATTCACATAAATGATTTAATATTGCTTATTGTTTGGTTCATTTTTGATAAAAAAAAATCAATGACAAAAACATGGTAGAAATTTTAAACTATGTGAATATGTGTTTTAAATGTATTTTGTGCTTTTTTGATTTTCATAATTAAACTACTAGTTGTGTTGGTTTTAAACATTTACTTAAATTGCATAATGATTTCTCCATATTGTTGATAATCTAGCACACTGTATTATTTCAGATCCTTGACGGATTACAACCAAACAAACTAAAACATATGCTCTGTCACCCATCCAAACGAGAATGTATGTATGTATATATATATATATATATATATATATATATATATATATATATATATATATATATATATATATATATATATATATATATATATATATATATATATATATATGTATGTTGTGTGAGTCATGGCTAATGCTTGTAGCTGCTGTTTCTTTGTCAATGTACAACAAACTAATAACCTGACCTGGACTAACCCTCCTTGAAATGAATCCATAAACAGTAACAACAACTCTATTCTGTCTTCCAAATATGAGACAATGTTTTATATTTACATGGAAAATGACTCTGAACATTGGAAGTGACAGAACATCGTTCTTGCATGCCCCCTCGCTTGCAGCATTGCCTCACTTTGGATTACATTCACATCTGTCTCGCCAGTTGTACATGATCGGATTTTGTTCCAACTTTATGACACTCACTAGCCTTTCTGAACAACTGGTGGTGGAAAGTTCAGAAGGCTGTCACCTAAAATCTATTCCTATTTAAAGTTGGCCATCGAGCTGCGTTTGTCATGCGTTTTGTCGTTTCATGGTCAAAACTACATTCATTTTTGTTTCTAAACACAAGAAAGATTTTTGAACATCCATTCAAAAGCAGCGTTTGTGTATGTGGTAGTAAAGATGGTTATTGATGTTGTCCATGAATGTTATTTACGCAGTGATAATGGCTGGTGTGGACCAAGGACAGTTTGACAAACACAGCTTATTACGGAAATGGTTTTATCAATGCATTTATAGTGGCTTCCCAGTCAAAGATCATGTGTTGGCCTCTGGTGCAGTATACGTGGACCAAATATATATTTGAGTGAGGCTGTGTAGCACGGTGCTTTAGACTAGAGTATGGCTGATAATAAACACTTAATGTGATTTTATGGTCCTATTTTCTGTTCTCTAGTGGGACTTGAGAGGCGCAAGAAATCGACAGAGTAATCAATGGAAATGTGAGGGCTGAATGCAGTGGTGGGTGTAAAAAAAAAAAATAGAAAAAGAAAAACATGGGCTTGTTTCATAGTGCTGTTTTGTGGAGGTTTGAAATCCAAACTAAAGTGTCAGGCACTGATCCTCTTCTTGCGATGTTGGTTAGGGTTAGGGTTAGGAATGTGGGCTGCCCTAGTGAACTTCATTCTGAACAATGCCTTGGGAGCATTTTCTCATAAAGGTGTTTACATTGCTGATCTTCACAAAGCTTGTGTGGTTTCCATCCTCGGTCACCGACTGCTGACCAGTCAACGATGCAGTCCACTTTTCATGAGGCAGTGCAAACCTAATCATTATTTTGGAAATATAACCATATCATGAAGATGTACTGCAGTGTTGTGTCATGGGGATTCATGTTTTCGTGTGTGTGTGCATGAGCGTGCGAAGCAAATTAATATCCAATCTCTAAGGAGGAGTTTATGGTGTCCAAAGTTGCACCTGTCAAAGCTGTCCCTGATGGCCTGTCAAATTATTTCTGGTCTTTGGGTACTACCAGATAACGACTGTCAATTGGGTTTTTTTTTCTTTTTTTTCCGTATTTGTTTCTTTCTTTCCATACTGAAGGAAATTCATATTTTTCAAATTCAATGTATCAATAAAATAGTGTGTACATGGAACTGTGCTATTCTAATAAAGGTTAAGGCGACGTAATGTCAGTATAAAGCAGATATAGTCTTGGCCCAGGAGAAATAAAGACAAGTCGGCACCTCCAAAAGGAACAGATGACATCCCCTGACCAACATTCCACCATGGGCAAAAGACTAGGTGTGGCCTTCAAGAGAAGATATCAGTCAGGGTTTATGGTGCTCAGACTTCCTCCCGCTTCAAAGAATGGCCGGCAGAACAAAGACTTTTGAAGACACCATCCCCACGCAAACAGACCCCCACGCACGCACACACGCACACACCGACATGCACGCACGCACGTGCACGCACACACACACACACACTTGCATTCCAAACTGGGACTACATGCCCCATAAGGGTATAAGAACTGAATGTTGAAGGTGAAACGTTGCCATTTTCTGCCCCGGCCCGTGGCAGGACTGGCCCGAGGCCTCGTGTACTTTCCCACTCTGTCTGGATTAATTCAATTGTTTCACTATGTTGTGGTATGGGCGATCTTTCAACAAAAACGAACACGCTAGGAACTAGTTTAAGGCAAGAAGTTTTTCTAGATTCCTTAAATACGCATCTGAGTCTCTTCACTAATATAAGCCATTTGTTTCATGGACCACCGGTGACAGAGTTTCTTCCCCATAGGCTCTTTCAGAGTCTTTTCAAAACCTTTAAAGAGAGAATTTTGTTAAGCTTAGTTTTGCACCTCTGCTTCTTGAAGATAATATGGTTCTGCTGATTTGATAAAGTTTTTATCTCCAACACTCCCTAGAGCTAAAAGTGAAGAGACTTTAGCAATTCCAAACCTAGGACCATGGTGTTTATCCTGAAAAGGGTAGAGATCCCTGTCTGGGTCAATTATGTCAGTTATATGACTGAAAAATGAAGATCTTCATCATGCTGTTGCAGTGAAGAAGGAGATGTTCCAACCCTCAACTGGCATGGTCCATGGGTCATGATTGAAAGAACAAAGAGAGGAGCCGAGATGCGTGAAGAAGGAGCTGGGATGAAACTCTCCATTTATGTCCCCACCCTCAACTGGCATGAGTCACGGGTCATGATTGAAAGAACAAAGAGAGGAGCTGAGATGGCGATGACTAAATTTGATGCTGCTGTAAAAATTAGCACCGACCCAAAAGAAAAAGAACTGAGGTGGACTAGCTCCATGGAGCCAACCCGCCGTGGTTTTGAAGAGGACCTTCTTCTCCAACGGTGTCTCAATGCCTCCAAATGTTTCATCTTCGTTATTACTCTGATTTACATTGTTTAATACTGCAATGTGTTAACACTCAGCATCCATTTCTTTGCTCTGGGAGCTTGATTCAGCAAATGTTGTTGCGGATTTGTGAAGTCCTTTGAGACTCTTTTGTGATTAAGGGCTATCTAAATCAATTTGGCTTGACTTGACTCGACAACTGGTTAGAATGTCACCTGGGGGCCTTCCTTGTGAGGTGTCCTAAACATGTCCCACCACTAGAATACCCAAAGAGCTAGGACATGCTGGGAAATAAAAGTCTCTCAGCAGGCAAAGGAAACCAACTGGATCCCCCTAAAACAGCTGAACAAAGTGGTTCTGGAAAATGAGTGACTCGACTCAGGCTCCTGCCTCTGTAACACGACCCCGATAAGTGGAAGAAAATAGATGAACGAATGCTTGGTAAATGCTTTATGGGTTGTTGTTGTGGGTAACAATGTTGTGGTCTTGTGAAGCACTGATGCATTATCTTTAGAGTGTAGTCTAAGTGACTTGTAAACTCATCCTTTTCAGACTGTGCCATTTAAGTGTGAGGACAACAAAGACTCAGCCCTTTAGGACCAAAAGCACTGGCGGAAGTCAAAAAAGCCTCCATAAGCACGGGTCAGCAAACACGTGACCTGGCATGCTTGTACTTTAATAACAGCACTACACAATAACGACTCTCTGAAGGGCATCTCAGACAACAAGGCTCACTAGGCCTTAAAGATAATTGGATGCAGCAGAAGAGCAGATACAGGTGAGCTCGCCTCTTCTACTCTGCTTCAGAACTGGACTTTATAGACCCATCCCGTGTAGCGCAATACACTTTTATTGGCACACAAAAGCACTTTTTTCAAGGGGGTATTAGAAAACGTACATAAATGGTGCATTACTTGGTTGCCGCAGCCTGTTGTTTGGAATGTCTTTTGTGTATCATGCAGCACAGCCTTTTTTGACAACCCATTTTGATAAAAGCTGTATTGATATTAGCTTCGCTTTCCAATTCAGTGTCCTTGTGTGTAACCTTATCCCGACACAGTTACGGAGATTCCGGATTTGGACCCAATGATATTGGGCAATGATATAACATTGCAAGATATAACAAATGTGATTCACCTGGTCCATTTAGTCCTATAGATGAGTGACGCCTAACCAGGGAGCTATAGCACACGAATATGCAGCGAAGGCTTATCAAGGGTGCCATGAGAAATGATTGCATTTCACTTGATCAAAAACATACCAATAACAAATGCATTCTTCATCAATCAATGCCAGTGATATGTAATGAATGGCAGAATAATTACATGTTAAACTATGTTATAACCTGTTGACATTCCAACAAAATGAATGTTAGCTTTCTGAGAGTAAGTAAGCTTTGTGATCAATTAAACTAAATCAATTCATGTTGCAGACTGAGACTCAAATAGTTATATTTCTTTTCTATTTTTTTTTCAAAACAAAATAATCAAAAATCAAGAGTGCATATTACAATTGAGTACAAGTGGTTAAGAAAATGTATCACATTGCATAGATGTTTACCAGCCCCATGGGTTGAGGAAAAGGCATACTCATAACAATAATTCTGAGGAAAACTAAAAAATATAATTGTCTTCTGAATAGGTGGGACAATATTTATGTCTATTCATGTTTTGAACAGTGGTCACATTTTTTTTTCTTTTTGCGTGTATGCCCGTTTCATTTTGCTATCTTTTGAACACATACGGAACATCTACCCACCTGATACATAATTAGCTGTCAGTACTATGACCATAAGCGCATCACCAATGCGCAATTTTCCCTGCAGAACACTTCCTGTCAGCATTTTTGACATGTTTTTTAGCACCTAATCAACACACTAGGCTCCCCTGAGGCTTTTGCCAGATGCTACAGGTGCATCCAAATCCCAGATCTAATAAACAACGGGATATGTGTCACCTTTGTTGTTTTCCCACCCATTCAAATATGAATCATGTCTTCGTTTGATTGGACTTTCAGAAAGACATTAAGTGCCCTGTCACTGCCTGTCCAGTCCAAGGTTTACCTCTCTTTGACTCTAAGTCAGCCTTTTGCTCACCTGTGACCACAGTGAGGACTTCAACTAATGTGTATAAAAGAATTGCGCTCATGTGTTTGGTTAGCCAATAGGGTCGTGCAGTGGTTAGAATGCCAGGCATTTAGCCTCTGGAACTCTTGGCTCAACAGTGGATGAAGTAACTTTGGGCCTCACTGTGAGCTGCTACAAGGCAAAATAGGCAAGCACAAAGCTCCAATGCTCACAGAGCTCTTTATGATAATCTGCTTGACTAGAACTTTGATGATAGCGTCCAAGACTCTAAGCCGCCATTGTAGTTTTTAAACAAAAGCTTTTGTTGGCCTAAAATATTACAGTAAAAAGATCTGGGGGGGGGGGGGGGGGGGGGGGGGGGGGGGGGTTGTACTTGGTGACGTTATTTTAATATTTTAGCCAACTTTGACTTTTTTTTTTTTTTTGTAATTGGTGAATCACAATGCATCTGGTTCTCCTGCTAATAGCCTGCTCATCAGTGTGGGGAAAGTTTTTATGTGAACAAGTTCTAGATTTTGACAAATTTAAAAAGAAGTTAACAGTTCATCGTTCAATTATTTTGAACTACAATATTTTCGGCACTATAAGGCGCACCAGATTAAAAGGTGCACCCTCAATTAATGACATATTTTAAAACGTTTCCACGTATAATGCGCACCGGATTATAAGGCACACCCTCAATTAATGACATTAATTAATGACAATGACAAAATTAAAGCCATTTTAAAACTTTTTCAATCACAATAAAGTAATACTCAAAGTAATAACAATAACTCAAATAATATACTCTCAATAGCATAATAACTCAATGTCAATATGACCAACCTAGTTCAACTGTTTTCAAAAAAATTAAGGCTTTTAGGTGCGCCCTATAGTGCGGAAAATACGGTAAATTCACATTTCTGTCGTGATAATAGCTCAACTTGTGTTTTCTCTGATTGAACCGAATCATTTTAAATTTTTTACCCTTACTTTTTCTTCTTCCTGTAGTCTCATTGTTCCCTCTCCCCTCATTCATTCATAGGACATTATGGTGTCTTACTTAGGCTTGTTTTCATTCTTCTTCTTATATAGTACATGCCTCCACCTTTCAAAATGTTCCTCTAAATGCTCCCTGTTTCCCCCGCAGATCCTTTGTAATCTGCGAACATCATGGTCCATGGGCATCTCAGTATGAACTAAAGTTTTGTTATCTGTCCTGGGACTGAGATAGAGAAACGAACTTTTACCAAGTATAGGAGCGCCATAGTTACATCCCTCACCGCAAGTGAAAGAACTGGGTGTTATCTTAGAGTCTGAGCTCACTTTTATCGCTTTAAAATTGAAAAAAAAAAATAGCTTTTATCATTTGAAGAATATAACAAGACACCCTTTCTCCCTCTGGCCAGCATGGAGATGATAATTTATGCTATTATCAGTAATCAGATTCCCTATGGCAGTACCCTTCTTTTTGGTCTTCCTAAAAAGCAAAAATTCTCTGTACTCCTTCATCTGCACCCTCAAGCTGGCATTTACACACATAGTCTTATGCAACAGCTCCTTTGCCCTTGATGAAGTACTGTCAGGTTCACCTGTTAGAGAGCTCATGCATGAGGAGAACGGAGAAGGACTGCACAAATACAATTCTGCCGCATCTCTCCAAACCCTCTTTTTATGGTTCAGTGGACCCTAGGTTACATGTAGGTTCCGGCCCTAAAAGGGCAAACGTGCAGCTTAAGGGGAAAAATGCAGCCGTAACCCAGTGTATTTGTTCATCTAGGTGTGAGACAGAATGGAAAATTAGACAACACATTCTATGGAGCAAGACATTCTGCAAGTCATTCTCATGAATCACAAACTGAGCATTTCCCGTTGCAAATCACACTTCAAGTAGCTGGCCATACCAGTCTGGCCATACCAATTTGAGTTGGCCCACTGACGATACAAGTCAGAAGTCATGCATCCTTTCTCGCAACATCCTTCTTATAAAAAACATTGCCTCTAGCAAAAAATACATACCTTCTCACTGCAAAGCATTTCATTATTGCAAACAACAACTGATCATATGAAATGTTTAATTACTGTATTAAGTATAGCAAATGTTTAATTGATATATTGATTATTACTTACAATTTGTAGCAAATGTATAATCACTATACTTAAAATTAATCCACCAAGTACCCTTTTTGATTGACAGCTTTTTTAAATAATCAGTGTGGAATAAATACATATCTGCTACTCCCCTCCAGTTTAAATTACCAAAGACATTTTTTTACATTATGCTTTTATTGTTGTCAAGCATGCTGTAATAACTTTTCAAAATGCAGAAAACAAAATTTTGGAGAAAAATGGAACAATATAATTGTCATAGAGAATATGAAAAAGATCAAGCATAAGCAGGACTGCTCACATCCAGTACAAAGGATCGCTAATGGTAGCATGCTATCCGCGAAGAAGTTATCGACGAGCACACTGTCCACCAGAAAGCTAGCATTAGCTTACTAGCATGGTATCAAGCTAATAATAGTACAGTACTCTACTTTCAACAGCATTGTAAATAAATACTAATAGGCAAAGGAGGTGCTTTGTCAGATCTGACAGACTGTTTGTCGCCCACGGACGCCCGTTTTGAATGACGGGAATGCTAAAAAAACAAAACAAACAAAAAAAAAAAACAATGAGCCTGGTTACTGAAATATAATTCAACTGACCAGGACATTTTGCTATATTGCTGCATCTTGATAGTTCAAACTGCAATCAGCCTGCAGTCAATGTGACAACAGTTTACTTTACAGTCAATGTGCTTAACAAAATCCAACCTTTTGGCCTTGGTTTTATGTCACTGTAGTAAAATGTGTATACCCTCCTCCTGCAACTTTAGCTGACATGCAGCTTTTCTGATTTGGGTTTGTCAAATAAATGATCAAATGTTTCCACTTACCCCCTGCTATGTGCTCACCGACTAGTCACTGCTGTTCAATTCATTAAATTAGTATTTCTATTGATGTTTGAGATTTCCTACTGTGCGAATGGTAATCGAATGCATCTCCGGTCAACTGTGAGCGAGTACAGCACTCACTTTCTTTTAGTTCACTATCGATCATTGATTGTGAGCACGATGTGTTTTGTTTTTTTGCAAATCCTTGTTTATAAAAATGAAAACCAATTGGCACCACATACCTCACTGTTCCACATTGCGAACACGCTGACAGAAAGTTGAACTCGCTACTGGATGAATACATTTTCCATAATTTATCAACATGGAAGCAGAGTGTTATTTTAGTACCGGCATGACATGAACATTAAAGTAAAATGTTTAAGTCATGTGCAGTATTTTGGACATTCTTGAGTCATTTCCTTCCGCATCATCCTCATACCATTTTAACCAAGTGTGTGACATTTCTGGTAGTGTGTAAAATTTTGACATGTTGTCAACATCTGGGTGAAATTTCAGCTCCCCAGTATCTTCTTTCAAAGCTTTCCCTTTAGTGTGAAATAGCCTACAAGTGTCCTTTTTCATTAGTCTGTCATATAAATTGCAAACAAAACAATGGGGCTGGCGAAATTTGTTCCGACGTGGGTCACAAGTTTAAAAACTCAGACTTTCCCAGGTAAACCAGAAAATCTAATCATTTTAGGGTTAGGTAATCGCTTCCTCTAACATTTCTAACAGCAACTGTTTGAGGTGGCTTTCCGTTGTCTGACATGAATGAACGTAGTAATGCACCAACCAATTTTGCACAACACGCTCATCGCAAACATTGCTTCCTCTTTAGAAATAACTATTCACAAATACACATTCACAAAATCATTACTAACACTTGTATCATTCATGTTTTTATTTATGTTGTAATCAAACTAAATGTATTTTTATTTAAAGCTGACTAATAACAGCTTTTCTTCATCATCAGTTGCCCTGCACATACCATTGTTTTGAGATAATTGTACCCCTTGCTAATCTGCAGGGCACACATAACTCAAATTTCCCCCCCAACACCCCCCTGCTCATTTTCACTTGCACACAGTTGAGAACTGGCTCCGTTGACTCAGACACAAAGGTAGTATTGTTCGTACGATCTATGACAAGGTTAAGTGCAAAATTAACCGCAACGCAACAAAACATGTTTGCGGCACTGAAACACTCAGCAGTCAGAGGCCCGATGTTAAACACAAACCGCAAATGGAGGGTGTGGGGGGGCAACACCTTTGCCAACACCTTTGGGCAACGCTCGCTCACTTCATTCATTCATGCTTGCAAAACATCAAGCCTATGAGGTGTTGCTCTAATGAAATCAGTAAATTTCAAAGCCTTGTCTAGCAGTTAACTGACATTAATTTTTCACATTTAATGAAGAGAGAAGTGGAGAACACACAGGCAGCAGCACCAGACAGACTGCCCGCCAGACAGGGAGAGGATTTAAAGACAGATTTGCAAATCAAACTAATTCACTAGTTTTATTTCATTCGGAAATCTTGCTTATCTTGATGGGGCAGCCAGAAAAATAAAGCGTGACCGCATTGATATCATGGTTCTATCATAACAGTATCCTGGCAAAAAATTACATTACATTGCATGTAGTTATTCTTTGAATTTGAGTTTTGCGAATGTTTTTTTAAATTTGTTTTTATTCACTTCTTTATTAGTAGCCAAGCATTGTAATTGTGACACTAATATACAAAATGCTCCAGTTTATGTCTTCAATTTTGAGATAAGATTCTATTATTGTTTCAATGCATGGTTCTTATTTATTCTCTGTTGAATTTTCACACAGGTGTGAATTTTATAACCTGTTTGAAGTGAAAATATAGTATTATGTATATATATATATATATATATATATATATATATATATATATATATATATATATATATATATATATATATATATATATATATATATATATATATATTTCCTTCTTCTTCTGGGAGCTTTGTACAGAGGATGCCATTTTATATTTGGAATATTCTGTGTGATCCGATCTTTTCCACCTGCTGATTCAAGGCTATACAAATAAACTTGGCTTGCCTTAACAGTATTTCTTATGGAAAAACTGTTTTTGAAAAATACTTGTTTGTCAGTCACTAATACAGAACAAATTGGCTTCAGTGTTTTGCCAAAGGTGGATCTAAAAATGTCTGGTACTAAATTAATCAAATATTAAAATCATGTAATTGAGTACTTTCAAGACTAAAGTAACATAATCAGTCTCTTTAGTACCAAAGTAATTGATCACTTTAGTATTTGATTCATTTATTATCAGCCATTTAAAGATGCTGCGTTGGCCAAAACTAAAATAATAAATAAATACCTGCAACAACAATTGCTTTATTTCCTCAGTACCCAAGATAATCGATTACTTATTAGTACTCAATAAAAATAAGTAATCCATTCCATTAGTACTTCCTTACCACCATATTTAAATCCTCCTTTAGCCAAATGCTTGAAAAAAAGAAGAATAATTACCTGGGATAGAATGTCTAGACTCATCCAAATAACAAAAAATAGAAAAATATATCTCTTTAGGATTGAATGAGCTAAACTTAATTCGAATGCAATAAGGTGCAACTCATTACCATGTTAAGGCCAAAGGCACTCTGATGAATACTCTGAATGAGAGTAAATTCCGCTTTGTCTTTTATTTTATGTACTACGAATGATGCCATAAATGTCCTGAAAGCACTTCTGTTTGAGACCCAGGATTGGAAAATGACACATTTACTCAACCTAAATAACTGCACTGGAAATACCCCCCTCATACCCACAAATAGGAAGAAACAAAGAGATGGATAGAAAGACTGTTTTGTTTCACGGGTGACTGCAATTTTGCTTTGGTTTCCTCCTCAGTGCCTGCTGGATGCGAAATACATTTTCACCTCATCTCTAAAGGCTGTGACACCGCAGCGTACCCCCCCACACACAAAATACATTTATTTATCGCCCCGCTTCACTCTTCACACTGCCTTCCACAAGCTGGCAAAGGTAAATAGCCATTGAAATCAAACGCTGACCTGATGATCAACCACTAATCAAGGACTTATACGCTCTTTAGGGCTCTTTAATTGCTGATAATATTCCGCAAAAACGGCAGCCCTCCACTGCCTCATATTCATGAGGATATTAAGGGATGGACATTGGAATTTCCATTGATGATGTGATCTGATCTGATGTACTACTCTCAGATCCTCCAACGCCTTCATTAGTTCCCTGTGAGTGCTTGTCTTCTCCTGCAAAGCTGTGTGTGGAATAGTAATCTTACCGTATTCTGTAATATGCTAATGACCATAATCAGGCATAAAGACGCGAGGCTAATCACAGGCATACACAAACACATGACCACTTTTATTAAGCTAGAATTGCCTACGGGCGGCTGAGGGCCATCTCTACTTACTTTTCTTTTGTGTGAGATCACACACACACTAGTGATCTTTCGGTGTCGTTGTGTGTTTGAAGCGCCTCGCTAATATGGCGTTGCTTTCATTAGCTGAGAGTGTAGATGAGAGTGGCTGGTGCGTCAGAAAAAAAAAAGGTCCTGAAAGGCAAGCTTCTAATTTAATCTCGACACCCATTTGTTCTAACAGCAGCACACAAGCTCATGACCTAAAGCACCGGTGTCACAAATGCTTATATATGAATTCACAATAGGAGGTGTATTTTTCTGCACATCGCTCTTAAACTCAATCAATGAAGAGTCTGTTTACGCTCCAATATATATTTAGCATAGTAGTCGCAATATTAATGGTAACTGTCCTAACAGTTGTATAATAGTGCTGTGGAATGAAGTTAAGTAAGCGTTCTAGTTCTGATCAAACAAACAAAGATGCCCGTTTGAAAATCGATCAATATTCTAGTGAAATGTGGAAAAGAGTGACTGCCAACTTTAATTGAAGAAATTCCTAAAAGCAAAATCATTTTATTTATTTATACATATACATATGTGATCATATGTCGGGGATATTAGTTTTGAGTTTTTGGCAAATATTATAAATAATATTGACAAATATCGAATGGAAATATTAATTTTTGCATTTTGCTAAAATGTGGGGGTGAGTTCCCTATACTGTTTTTTCGCTAAAATACAGCATGCTCGTTTAATCTCCATTAAAAGGGGTAATCGAGAAAACACTGACTTTCAATTGCAATTTGGGCCTGAGTTTTATCTCTCTGAAATTCAATAAAATGCACCTTACAAATCTGGGCCTTTCCCCGAGAGCAGAGTAGAAAGGCAACATACAAAACAGCCCATATATATGATGATCATCCAATCTTGTCAATCTTGATGCCGGGCAGACTGAAAAACGAGGCCAAATTCCCCGTCTCGCCGACTGGGCTCTTCCAGGTCAGATTCCTCGTCCTGCCAAGTCGACTCGCAGAGGCCAAACTGGGGTCATTCTCCCCATTCTGCAAACATCTTATCAAAAAACACAAGCAACTCTTCTCTATTAATATGCAAAACCAAACAAATGAAGAATTTTGAGATTATAGAGGTGTCCAATCCAACAAATTTAAACAAAACACCCAAATTAAGCTCTCAACATTTATTTTCCCAGCAGCCAAAAAGTTCAAATAGTAATAAATGTTTATGGAAATAACACATTCGTAAATGATGCTACTATGGACGTTTTTTATCCAACAAGCTAGCTAGGCCATCCCTGTGAAACTGCCTTGAATGACCTGGAGATCTTCACCTCAAACATTATTTCACCAATGACTTAAAGCGACCAATTGAAGCTAGAACTAGAACTTCACTCAGTGCCCCTTCTTGTCCAGTCACATGATCCAATTCTTGATTTTAAGCAAAAATCTGTGCTGCAGAACACTGAAAAACGCACATTGCTAAAAAAAAAAAAAAGAGTCAGTTTTACAATAATAAAAAAAAAAAACATAATAGTTTTATACAAAAGGGAATGATAATGGTAATTGTAGAAATAAGGTTATTCACCGGTTTGAGGTTCTGCTATTACAGGGGTGCCCAAACTTCTTTTTTTTTTTTTTTACCCCAAGCTTTATTCATTCAGCAATCAAGTGGTGAGCTAAAATTATGGACCTCTGATACAGCTATCAGGACAAGCGATGCAGGGACTGCGAGATTAAAACATTTATTTAATCTTTTCTTCAGCCAAGTGCCATCCCAAGGTTACAATGTTTCTCCATGCATTGTTTATTGCCACTTAGGTTAGAGTAAACAAACCTCTAATTGCAGATATCACAAATGGATTCAGACTGTTCATAGTCACCTTGTTGCCAACTGCAAAGGGCACACACATTGTATAGGTCGGTGAGATTAGATTCACATTGCAACAATTAATGTAACAGCATGCCAATAAATACAATCGGACACACACAGGCACATATATGCTTTTTCAAAAGTGCCACTTTCTAAATAAACCTGTGTTACATTTTTGGTTACTGTGATAAATCCTGATAAAATCTCAGCATCTGCGGGCCAGAACCATTTATTAAACATTTGCACATCAGACACACAACAGCACTGCATTTTTTGGAATGCGCACGGTTATGCTCCAGCAGAAGTATCTGAACCAAAGCCGGGAGCGACTGCTTAAAGCCGTATGTCAAATACAGATAGATTTATCACAAAAGCAGCAAATATAAGATTTTGCCACTACACAACACAATAAGCCACAAACCGAAAACTTTGCTGCATACTATCACAATCAATCACTGTATAGGGGTGAGCTATGATCCAAACTAATATTGCCCATGATATAAAATGGAAGGATTGGTTTCAAGTGATGGCTGACCGTTGCGGTAACACGACCATACATGACCATATGCTTTGGCGGGATGTGCATATTTAAAGTTTGAGAATGACAGATTGATTGCAATCACATGATTATAGTTACACTGGTTTTATTTTCATTTTTTTGTGTGTTAAGCTAACTGCGACCCTAGTGAGGAGAAGCGGCGATGGATGGATGGATGGATGGATGGATGGATGGATGGATGGATGGATGGTTGGATGGATGGATGGATCCTCGCAAGGGTCGCAGGCTTGCTGTTGCCTATCCCAGCTGACTTAGCAGTAGGCGGGGGACTCCCCTGAACTGGTTGCCTCCCAATTGCAGGGCAAACAGAGACAAACAACCATTCACAGACCCAATTACACCTAATGCCAATTTAATACTTCCAGTACATCCGCCATGTATGTTTTTGGAGTGTGGCAGGAAGCCAGAATATGATGGTGAATTAGAGTTCCCACCATTCCACCAACAACCCCAGGGTTACATCAGAAGTTGGAGCTTATCCACTGGGGTACAATGTACCATATTTTTCAGACCATAAGGTGCACTTTAAATCTCTATTTTTCTCAAAAACATATTGCACCCTATATAGCACATTTCATTTATCTTTGCAGGCCATATTTCACTCACAAGCAGTTTCTGGTGGAACATGTTTCTACCTGTGGCTACGAAAATAATAAATAGGACAGTAATCTGGAAATCTATTTTTTTCTCTTTTCATCCATTCGCTTATCTATGTTTTTTTCGCTTTTTCTAGTCATTAGATTGAATCGACGAACATGTGACTGAGTTTCTCAAAATTTTCCAAGATAGTGTCTTTCATGTTTAAAGCTCATTGGGGTCTTTTTTCCCTTGTGTTCTGCTGCATTTTGATTGCAATGTGTTTGTCTTCATTGAAGACTAACCTCTTCAGTACAAAAACATCTGTACAAAATGTCCTGTGTTGTATGTGTAGTAATGATCCCATCGCACCTTGCAGTTAGATTTTTTTTTTTTTTTTTTTTTACTTGTAAATAAAGGCTTTTGATAACCACACAAGATTGCAGCACTTATGTCGTGAAAACTGTTATTGAAATCCTTTATCAATACGGGTACCCGAATGGGCCAATCATATTGAAACTGCAAGTTTCAAAGTTTGATATACAACAACAATAAGTGCCTTCATTCATTCATTTTCTTTAACAGGTGCATTTGTAACTATTTGCCTTTTGTTGCAATCACAAGTAAGGACAATCACAAATTGCAATCACAAGTAAGGACAATTTAGAGTGTCCCAATACACTTACCAAGTGTACCAAACTCCACACAGGAAGGCCGGAGCTAGCAGGGTTCAAACTCGGGATTCTTAACTGTTAGGCATATGTGCTAACCACTCTTTCACCTAGCCACCCTGACTGCAATTAATTGATCATGATTAATTTATTCATCTGACACCCCTAGACATTTTATATTCGTGGTGTAATTTACAATACCTGCAGCAAGCCTTTACCAGACTATTGCATTCTTCGTTTCAAATGTTATTTTGGGCCTTTACTGAAGCCTCTTTCAGTTATTGTTAGTTGTTGAGCCTCCTCTTCAGGCGGTAAACTGCATGCTCTATTGGGTTAAAGGCTGGTGATTGACTGGGCCAGTCTAAGACCTTCCACTTTTCACCCTGACAAAGTTCCTCGTAGGCAGTGTGTTTTGCGTCTTTGTCTTCATGCAAGATGAAGCTTCTTCTGATTAGCTTCGACACAAAGGTGTCAGAGACTTCAAAATTCATTCTACTGCCACCAACATGAGTTACGTCAGTTCTCACTGCGTCACCCTGTGACTGGCTGGTTTTTGATCTACGGTTCAGTCCTCTGTCAAACTGCACAAACAAACGTATACACATCAATTACCATGGCTCTTCACATTTTGATCTCTGGCAAAAGCAGTTTGTCCGACTTCTCGGCATAGCGGTTGCTAAGACAATTATGGACCTAAGAAGCAAAGTATTCAAAGGCAGACTTGACACCGAGTCAGGCTTGCAAAAACAAACTCTTTTTACACAGCAGGAAGTAAAAGGCAGGTCTGATTCAAATTGCAGTAAAGCTCCTGTGTAAACACAACAGGAGGTTGTTGTGTGTGGATGCGCGCGTCTGTGCGAAGTAGAAATGCCATTGCTGTTTGCTTATAGCATACACAACCCACAGCATATTTTTTGAAGATTGTCACAAACATCATTTATTTAATGTAATGTGTATAAAAAATATGTGTAATGGCTAATTGCATCCTATTAAACACACATGGTGTTTTCCTGCAGTTTTCCATCACAAGCACCTTCTTTAGGAAAACAAAAACTCAAGACCAAGTGAACAGTATTAGGTGGCTCAGGGCAGCTCTAATTATGTTGATAACAAGTGTCTAATGTTCTCTTTGTCGTGTGACACATCTGATCTCTCATTATACCGCTGCTGCGGCTTTGCGGGTGTTGCTGTTTGCTGCCCCACGCTGCGGCGACTGATTATCACAATGTCGCCGCCATCTTCTCCTAGGTCCTTATTAATCACACTTGATCACATCTCTTGCCTCGTGAAGCATCATCTTTCTTCGCTTCTTCCTCTCCAGTGTCTGCTGTGTTTTTGTCTTCAGACTCCTGTGTTTTTCTTTTTTTTTTTTTTTTTTTTTTGACGAGCTCCCTGCTGAATTTCTCTCTATGTTTTGGATGCCTTTTGTGCAATGTGCCAAACACAACTGTCTAATCATTTGTTGATGTAAGTGGCACATTTCATATAATACTCAGCGAGATTTAATGATGGAACAAGTCTCACTGGAGTTGTGAGACTATTAAATTGCAGGGTTTGAAGGACAGCAAATAATAATCAAAGATTTAGTAATTATACATTTATTTAGTCATTAAAAAAATGACTCACCAGTAATCAGAGTTTTTTTTCTTTCTTTCAAGTGCACCCCTTGAGACACAATCTCTCATTAGCATTTAGAGGGCTTGTGTAATACAATGAGTAACATCCATCCATCCACTTCCTATAGCCGCTTGTCCTCACAAGGGTCGCAGGCTTGCTGGTGGCTATCCCAGCTGACTTCGAGCCGTAGGTGGGTGAGACCCTGAGCTGGTTGCCAGTCAGTTGCAGGCACACAGAACAACCATTCACGCACCCAACCACACCTAAGGACAATTTACCAATACACCTGTGCTGCATGTTTGTGGAATGTTGGAGGAAGCCAGAGTGCCCGGAGAGAACCCACGCCGGCTTGGGGAGAACATGTCAACTCCACTTAGGAAGGCTGGCGTGAGGTGAATTTGAACTCGGGTCCCTCAACTGTGAGGCGTGCTAACCACTGTGCCAACGAGCTGCCACAAGGAGAACCAACATGCTGAAAATCATGATCCTCCGAGGGAAAATTTGGGCATCCGTTGTGTCCTCATTTCGGCCCTACAATGTTTTACATTTCAAAAAGCTATTAAAAGCCATTTACCAAAAATACGGTAAATGAGGCGGCACGGTAGATGAGTAGCTATATGGGATGTCCACCTCACAGGTCAATGGGGTTGGATCCCGGCTTCACCTTCCTGTATGGAGTTTGCATCTTCTCCCCGTGTCCTTGTGGGTTTAGGTACTGTATGTTTGTGAGTATGAGTGCTTATTCGTTCCTGTGTGCCCTGCGATTGGCTGGTAACCAGTTCAGGGTGTACCCTACTTCCCGCATACAGCCGGGATAGGCACCAGTGGGCGAGCAAACCAAGCAGGGATAAGTCGTCATAGAAAATGGATACATGGACGGCTAAATGAGTACATCTTTAGGCTTTATTCATAACTACAACCTTGATGGAACGCTGGTATATTGTTAGGTATTCAGCTCATACAACTGATAAATTTATTCATCACATATATTTCTGCTTCGCTTACCTTTTGGATAAAAGTGAAGCCAGCAACGAGTCTGTTTTCAAAACAAGGTCCGTTTGGAGCCTTTTCCATTTGTCAAATACTTTATCTTTCTGGTGTTTTTGCATGTCATATGCTGCCTTCGAGGATGTCAAACCTCCGACTAGAAAAATTGCACTCAGGGCGGCCCATTGCACTCAAAGGTCCCAGTTGCAAATATGGAAAAACAGGAACCCTATTTCACAAAATAAATAAATAAATCAAATAAAAACATCTCTATCATCCATCTTTGCTACATAAATTTGTCTTGAACGCTTTGAGGTCCAAAGTGGAATAGTCCGTTTTCATACTTTCCTCGAATGTAGCATTTAAAGCTGTACTCAAATGTGGATTATTGAAGGTGCCTAAATTGTTTGGCTTATTGTGGTTATTGCTATGCCTGTGTCAGTGCTCTTTGTATATAATAAAGCATTGCTTGAGGACTTATTCTGTGGAAAATTTGTATTTTTAATGTTTTAAAATGTACCTTTAATAATGCACATTTTTGAGAGGTGATTTGAAAGTGATAGGGCACCCTGAATTGATCAGGCACCAGCAGCCTGACCATGCAAAATAATCAAATTTTCTTTAATTTATTAAAAAAGGCCAGTTTTGAAAATCTACAATCGCCGAAGTTAAATTGTTTTGTTGTTATCGCTGTTTTAAGTATATTGTTCTAAATGTCTCCATTTGCAGAGTAATAGATTCAACAATTTTTTTGTAGGGTAATAAACATTTAGTATTTAGTGGCTTGTGAGCACCCTTAATCCTAGTTTTATCATGAGCTGGATATTCAAGCATTAAACCCAACACCAATAAAGCAAAAAGGAGTGCAAATTATGGGGCCGTGAATGAGGATGAGGGTTTTTTCTATGCGTATATAACAGCGCATCATGAGATGACAGACGGCAGTAATCCATATTAGTGTATGTGCATAAGTGTGTGGATTGTGCATAAGGAATAATGCAAAGATGACTAGCGGGGGAGTGAGAGAACACGATTATGAGAGGAAACAAATGCAGCTGGGAACAACATCCATCAGAGCAGATGAGCTGCACCATAGGTGTCTTGCTTCTCGGTGTGCATCCATATTAATGTGCAAGACGGCGCATCATAGATTACCCCCCCCCCCTCCACACACACACACACACGCACTGAAAAATCTCACATGCATTTCATTCATACGTATAGAGAGATGTGGTGACTGTCAGGTGGATAAATATTGTAATATACCTCTCATTTTCACACATTCATACGTGAAACAGACACAATAAGCACATTTATATCATATCGGTTTGTCATGTGCTCACATACAGCCACACATGCAAAACAAGGCCATTTTTCATCATATGTAGATTTTTTTAGCTTTAAAATGATTTTTGTATTTTCCCTGTGTCACATTTTTATTCAGTCACGCTGCAGTATAAGATTGATTCCTTCCAAATAAGTATGATTATCATGTTTGTTCAAGCCACTGGCAGTGCCACAGAGGGGTGGGGTGGGGGGGTGCAACCAAAGAAATGTTGTATTTGTAGTTCATCTTAAATCATTTAAATTAATTTAAAAAAGTGATAACACGGAAACATAAAATGAATTCAATCATGAATGAAGGAATTCTGGTATGAGGTGTCCGTCTGAAAAACTTCTTAAATAATTTATTTATTGATTTATATATGTTTAAATTAGAGTGTGAGTAACTGTCAGAATAGTAACTATTTGTGCATGTGCCTGCATGCGTATGTGTGCAAGTTTTATTCAACCTGAAAATGAGTGTTGACTTTTGATACTATGTTTCTAAATATCCCCTTAGTCTTGACCCCCCAACGCCAAGGATATAAAATCTGGCTCCGAGAACCACCGCTCAACATACCTATGCTAGCTTTTTGCAAACACAGTGAAATAGAATTATTCCCTATTACTTCAAACCCTCTCATTTTCTACCCGTGCATTAGCGAAAAGATAAAATATCTCCTTAAGAAAGTCTCCATTCTTAAGAACGTTAAGTGAAGAGTGCTTAGTGAGGCAAAGTACCTTCTCTCCTTGACTTATTCTTAATGCAATCCATCTTTAAGATCAATGTGTTAGCACTCAGTTGTCATCAATCCAGTTTTCTTTCCAAGGACGAAGATGAACTTTGGTATTCAAATGTCCTTGGTATTCAAATCCTTTGTGCGTCTTTCCTAAAATTGTGTTTATTCGTGATTTGTATCTGGATGTGAATGGCTTATCTTACTTTGGAAATTTAAACTCTTGCTTTTTTTGTTGCAAAATGAAATGCGAGTCGATGAGATGAATAATGGAAAAAGCAAGGTCTGTTGAGATCAAATATGATACAGCCATTATACTGTATATTAGCATTGAAACGTGCTGCTTAAATAAAACCCATGATTCTTCCACATACTTGATGTGAATGCGGTGAATTCCTATCACGGGTCCCGGTGTTTGAATATTTGTCAGAGCAGACATGAATGGTGACGAGCGCGGATGGCATGCAAGGGCATTCGCAGGTGGCGAATGCGTCGAACCACTCGTGTGTGAGTGTTGCCTCACAATTGATGCTCTGCATACCCATAATCATCACTCATCCTCCTGTGGCTTTCAACGCTGAGTGGCACAGCCATCTCACAGACTATTAGCAAGGGACTAAGCCTCTATATGGCTTTGTTTATGCTTTGTGTTATTGTGTCTCTGGACGCTCTCATGTGCATAAAGGTCATTTGTGTGACCTGGATCTGCAGACACGATGACATCTGGCCTCAGCTTAACTTTTTCCTTACAGAATTCAGTCTGTACTTTGTGAGGGCAAAGATTTAACCGAGGTTTTAACCCCACCTTTTTGATCCTCTAGAGTCACCTTAATACTAGTTCTCAGCAAAGCCAAAGTAAGCCAAGCAACTCCTTTTTGGCCTATGCAGCTGCATAACCCTGCTGTGCAGATTCAAGATAACACCAGCATGTTATGAAAAAAACTATTACTCCGTGGACCACATCGTTTTCAAAGCTTACTTACATACAGAATGTATTTGCACATCATATTTGGTGATCCTTTCCCCAAAAACGTAAATTTGCTCTTGTAAAGTGTAGACATTTATACCTGTTAAATGTCTTCATGTCAATGTATGTATATTCACAATTCTGGAGCATCTGCTATTGAGATTATCTTGAGATCCTCCTTAAGAAGTTGTGTGTTTTAGTCCAGGCTTCAGACCTTCCTGTGTGAAGCTTACAAGTTCTCCACAAGCTTGTAGAGTAGGTTGATTGGCCATTCTAAGATGTCCTTGGTCCCTGCGACAGCTCGGATGTACATCCTTCCATTAAATGCCGCTTTATCTCGGGTCGGGTCGCGGGGGCAGCAGCTTGAGCCGGGAAGCCCAGACTTCTCCCGGGCCTCTTCATCCAAAAAAAAAAAAAAATTTGAGATGCCTTTGAGCGAGGCATCATTCCTAGTTACCCTGCACAAGTAGGGCAGTATTTTCACTATTATTTAACTGTCTCCTTCTCTATGCCTGCATATGTGTCAACTAGTGTTTTGTGCAATGCAAGAACAATCACATCCCAGTATATGTTGAATTTCCTTTCAAGGGACTTATGTTTGTTTGGGGAGGGTGGCTTTCTCCATAGTGTTTCACATTACAGTAAATGTGGCAGTAAATGCATTCACAATGACGGCACTGGACTGACTAAAAAAATGACATCCCTGTTCTCTGTGAACAGATTCAAATACGTATGGTTTTTGCTCACCCACTTTATAAGCTGTTTTGCAGCTTACCTAATATTAGCAAATAACACGCAGTAAACCTTTTTGAAACTTGGCGCACTAATGACTTTTCATATTTTTTTTGTCTTTTTCATGCCTTTAGTGATGAGGTTGCTGTTTTGTGATTCTGTAATTGTAATACAAACAAGCCTGCTAGCAAAAGATGATCAAGGTCTCTTAAAAAGGATTTCAGACATTGCCAAGTTGTCATTGCAGCAATGAAAACAGTGCCATAGCTTTGTCACCGATATGAACCTATATCAGTGGTCTTGCATGGACCCCTTCAACTTGGGTCCTTAGACATTTGCTTGAGTTGACTTGTCGAAGCCTCTGTTTCCAATTATAATTTTGAATACGTTCTCTATTTTATTTGTCGAATATATTTTCATTACAAAATCTTGCATAACCTATTTCATATTCTGACGCCATGTTTTCATGAACCTTACTTGTTGTACAATATAGTCAACAACCAAGCATGACATTTAATTGAAATAACTTCTGCCGTGTCGTAAAGACGATCCACGGGCGTCTGCTCTTTAGTCTTTCAGAAGCCAAGGAGACTTTTATTCTTAGGGTCATTTTGTGTGAAACGTGTCACCCAGATAAAGCTTCAGGATAACAGCAACTGTGTATTATTCATCAACAAAAAGGAAAACACCCATTTTTTTCCTAGCATGAGAATCAGTTGCCAAAGATTGTACAGCTGCAAGTTGTCAACGCGAATCTCAAATGATGCAATTCTCCACAATGATTCCTTGCAGTTTATTATTCTGAATCCATAAAGCACTTTGACTGTGATTCATGCCAATACTCTGACCATTTTAATGAAATTATCACGTTAAACAAAGTCAGCTGATGTCCTTTGAATCCTGATGCTTAGCTCTGTTGAAGCATTTTAGCATGGCTTGTCCCTATTGGTGACATTGAAGCCTCTTGTTGGTACGTGGCGGGCGACCACTTCATGTCCCACATGATGGCTGGGTTGAATACTTTGGCCTGGAGCGTCCTCGCTATCCTTGCTCTTGTCATAGATTGCGCTCAGAACATTTGGCAGAACATCAGCTCCCTTCAGGATTCTGTGACACGCAGAAAACGTTCCCTTCCCTCTCCTTCCCTGCCAAATCTCAGCTCTCAACAGCAGCAAAGCCAAGCCTGTCAACATTCGCAAAATATCTGAGGGAGGAGAGTGTTTGTGAAGGTTGGCACAATGGTATTTAATGGAAGCATCAATGCAACCTGGCTATTTATATTTCAAGAGCTATTTTCTGAGCATCTGCAAATATATTTGAACTATTCTGAGAAACTGTACATTTTTACACACATTACTCAATGAATATGTCCATTTAATCGTGTGATTTTCCAAGAATGCATATTTGTGTAGCTAATTTATGATTATTCACAATTAATTCTGACATTTCCACTAGCCCATTATCATGTAATTGTTGCTGCTGTCTTGCTTATTGATTGACCACTAGCGTGTGTGAAATAAGTTCCTTAATCAAGTGTCTTCCTTCCTGTGGCTAAAGAAAAGCAGGATCATATTAGTGCTACCACAACGATAAACATGTTGTTAATGTTATATTGCATACATTAGCAAGAATAGAAATCCCAAAACAAACGGCCAAGAATGGCCCATAAGCAAGATTTAATAGCTTCATTAAACCAATTGAGCATGAGACAATGAGCGTAATCAGTATAGAAGAAAATAAAACAATTCAAAAAGACCTGAAAATGTATATAAAAAAAAAGGAAATGGATGGAGCATACCATGGGACAGCCTCCGAAAAAGGAAACCAAATGGAGTTATAAAAGGCAGGGCAACAAGGCATTAAAAGAACTCACTGGCCATAGAGGAAGAAATGCCAGAAAAAGACCAACTAATACAAGTACGACAGTAAAGATGCAACTTCACAACTAAATCCAAAAACAGACAAGAGAAACAAAATCAGCAATAATTAGGGCTTAATCTAAAGCACCCCTAATTCAGAGGCAGCGACTGAGAAAAGACAAACTCTAAGACGCCATTAACAAGAACCAAGAATTGTATATATATTTGGGATGGGAGGAGACACAAATTCCACCAGATGAGATGTGACACAAGATTGAGTCCAAGAGAACCAGATAAAACAAGATTTTGGCTAAATTTATCATGTAAAATAATACCCAATAAAATCCCTAACCCACTGTTCAGGTTACCTGTGGTCGTTGGTGTATTTTTTTTTTTGTTTTATTTTGTCTATTGCAGTGTATGCATGTGTGTGTTTGATAGTAATAAAATATTATTAAAAAATAATAAGAATTGTTTTTTTGGTGAAAAACAATTAACACAGAAGACCATATATATATATATATATATATATATATATATATATATATATATATATATATATATATATATATATATATATATATATTTTTTTTTTTTTTTATGGCTCTGCATTGAGGTCCTCCTTACGTTGACAGACAAACAGCGTGTAGCAACAGTCTGTCATATCAGAGAGCGGTTTCAGATCACATACACAAACAGACACAAATGTACTCACTCACTTAGTCAGTCCGAACAAAATCACTGTTTAGCTAGTTTTGTTTGATATTTCCTGACACACAGCATCAGTTGAGCTCACCCACCGAGGCAAAGCACACTCAAAGGTTGTCATGGAGAAAGGACGAGAGAGTGAGGATCTTGTTTGTGAGGGAGTAGAACAAACATACAAACACAGTGAGGAAAGATGAGAGAAATAAACAATGAACTCGTTGGTTCAGAGACAAAGCAAAAAAGAAATCCACTGCTGGTCACTACATCTATTGTCTCGTAACACTATGATGTCTTACAAATATGAAATACAAGATTACTCATTCACTCATCAATCAATCAAGTTTATTTGTATAGCCCTGAATCACAAAGTGCCAAAGGCCTTCACAGGTGAAAAGAAGTCATACAGAGACTTCTTTTCATCATAAATACACAACAGCATCCCCTGAACAAAGCTCCCAGAAGGGGAAGGAAAAACCCCAATTGCGAAAAATAAGAAACCTTCAGAAGGGACCACAGGTGGGAGGAGCCCCCTTCCAGGCGCAACAGGTTGAAGTGGATGCTGAGTGTATTAAAAACAAACACACACATTGTGCCATATTAGACAGGAAGCGTCTTGTGCAAAAATGTCTTGACAGCAGGCGAAGCCATTGGGTAGGATCCTCCTCATTGTCTGGCCGAGTGGGTCCATCCTAACAAAATAACTCAATTATATTCTGTAGATTATATACAGCATATCAATTATAAACAGAATTTCAGCTTTAAATTATCAATTGACATTTTCAACCACTCAGAAGAGAATCATTTCTTTCATTGAGGGAAAAAAAAAAACAGAATTGAACTAGTACAGCATACCCTACTACTAACTGCCAAAGAATCTGGATGTGTCACATATTACTTGTAACTTAATGTCCTCATTTAGTTTTACAGACAGGTCATTTTTTTCTTTTTTGCTATCTTTCCTGAGAAACATTCCCTCTAGCTCTTCTCACCCACACAGCAAGCACTGGTTCAGGGAACATTATTATAATGTGATGAGCACTGACAGGTTAAGACCCCATAAAGTGAGATATGACTTTTACAGGTCAGGTATTTTGAAACGCTATGTAAAATTTTGCGGAACTACTTACAAAGTTTCACTTGTACTTCTTGAAGTTATTTAGAATATATAGTTACGAATCAATTCTGGCTGAGACACATGGAGTTGTGTTCTTAAACGCTAAGAGAAATGCCTTCGGTATGTGTGTTGAATCTAAATATCACATGCAACCTCTGAAAATACCAATGATTCTTGTTATATTTTGTTACTGCTTGGGTTGTGTAATTACTTGCATAAAAAAAAAAAAAAATCCCCCTTTTTTCGCTTTTCAGGGAAACACTTGTGCTTCATGCATTACTGTGTGGCCCCCAAACAGAATTAGCATCTTCTGGAAGCCAAGCATCTGGGATTTGTGCAAATCCAGTGCTGCTATTTTTACTCACTGCTTATTATGTGCCTGAGGTCTGCTCTAGTGTCAGAAATTAGGGAGAAAATAGACACGAAAATGTGCTTGTGTAGGAAGGTGTGTGCGCACGTGCACTGTTATTATTCATCCGTGACAGAATTTACGTTGTCCTCTAAGTCAGCAGGGAGGTGCAATAAAGGCACATACCTTTGTTTGTGTGTGTATCTACGTATATGTGTGCTGCACGGTGGTCTACTTGACCTCTTCTCCACCTCTTTCCTTGTCTTCCAGCCTTCATTACCATCAGCTTGTTTCCAAACAGCTGCTGTCTGCCCACACACTCATGCAAATACTGTACAGCACAGACCAAAACGGCGGGATAGGCTAGCTTGGCGCGCGTGAGTGAGTAAATATGAGAAAGGCAAGAAGGTCCATTGGCCATGTGCTCACTGTCCAGCTGAGAACAAGTAGGGAACATAATTAGGTTTCTGTGTAAGAGTATGTTGAAGTGTCAGTCTTTAATCAGATGAAGTTTTTGTACGTTATCGCCGTTGGGGTGCAGATGAGCAAAGTCACAAGCACGCCATCACTTGTATTGAAATCGTAACCTTGACAAGCTGAAGGCAATTCATCCAGCCCAACAAAACATGGATGTTTGTGTCGTTTGCGAAAGCAGGATTGTTTCGCTTAAAGCCAATTGTTCTTCTTTTTTTTTCAAGAATTCGCTGTTGTTACATATTCCTTTAGTCAACTACAGCACCAAAGGATTTTGTGATGAAAAAAAAACAAAAAACAAGCAGAATCCTGTGCAGTCCTTGTCTGATGTATTTTACTTTGGAACATTTGCAGCAATATCTCTTAATGTTTTATGTTATATGGTAACTCTAGAAGATTTTTTTTCTGATTTGTCTGCTGGAAATTGTTTCATTAATGACATATGTATAAAACTTATAGCAAATAAAGACATATAACAATTTGACAAACTTTTGCAACATCCAATTAATTTGCTCTCAATTTGAAAAAGAAAAATGAACCACTCCTTTCACGTTCTTAAAAAGAATGTCATTTGATTCTCTAAGAACTACAAACTCAGTTAAAATCTCACGCATCCTCTTTAATGTCTTCACAAATCCCACAGGTTAATTTATGTTACTTCCAACATTCTGCAACTTATCAGAAGTAACCATCTGACTCTATGCCGTAATTGCTCTTCATTTTGTATTTGATTCACATGGTATCAACTTTATGTATTTATTTATTTATTTATGTATTTATTTATTTATTTATTTATGTGGTACGACCATAAAAGAGTACCAGTGACGGTAAAGAGGATCATGGTTATATAACGGTTCAACCAGAAATCGAATGGTCAATGATCCATCAGTAGAGGAGCAATCTCGATGTCCCGGTGTGTTAATAAAGCCACAGACATAGTGAATACCTTCTTTACACACTTACATGCCTGGAAATTGTTTGTTTTTTTTCATTTGGTTTGTCTGTTATGGTTTTATGAAGGTTTCAGTTAAACCTGGGATAAATTTATTCCACTTCAAAGTCAGAAGCAGATTAGCATCTCTGAAGGATCGTGCGCTGTCATGATTGCAATACAATGACCATTTAGTCGTAAAATACCGAGCAGCATATTGTCATACATCGGGAGCAAGCTTTTGTTGTGTGTTGTGCATTCAACTGAGTATATGTATGATGTATTTGTCTGGAGTTGAATAGAGGAGGTGGGCACAACAGCTCCCATTAACCTGCCATTTCACACTCCACAAAGTGCAATAATCGTGGGGTTGATGACACACATACACGTGCGCACACATGCCCACACCTATTTGCCATCCCTTTAACGCGTTTAACAAAGGGGAGGAGGTGATTGCTTTGACTCCCTCCATGTAATCACACCATTTGAAAAGGGTCTCTAAGGCAATCCCACGCACATTCACATAGAATTGTCACGATCCAGGTTTGTGGTCATTTGGGGTTTGATTCGAGTTTAGTCTTCTCATGTCTTGTCAATGGTTCTGTTAAGTTTGATTGTGTATGCCTGTATTTGCCTTGTGTTAACCAATCACCCCCATCCCTTTATCTTGTCCAGGTTTTCCTGCATAATGTACGAGTGATATGTGTGTCACCCACCATCCACCCACCATCAGAATAAATTCCGTATTTTCCGGACTATAAGCCACACTGGTATATAACCCGCAGCAGCAAAAAATGAGCAAGAAAACAATTTTTGTCACGGATAAGCCGCACTGGGATATAAGCCGCAGGTCAAAACATCAGATATATATGCAAAAAGATGTTATAAGGAAGTTTTTACATTTTTTATAGTTATTTAAAAAAAATAATTGCCTGCCAACAGCAACATCCTCTCTTTGACACTCTTTAACACTTTAATACTCAACATGCCTGCATATTTAGCACCAACATATTTATGAAAACATGGATGGATTATTTTCAACATAACATAATATAACTGATAAAGTAAACTTTACCTGTTTCTTTTGTGTCTTTACAGTTGAACAAAGTTTGTCGTATTGACATTGAGTTATTATGCTATTGAGAGTTTAGAGTTATTATTTGAGTTATTAATTTTATTATTTTGAGTATTGCTATATATATATATATATATATATATATATATATAAAATTTCCTTTAGGTAACATGTGAGTGATAGCACTCTCTTGTGACTTAACATCATACAAATAATAGCATTTGTCTCACTGGCCTTGGGATGTTTACTTGTATATTATTGCCAGTGACACCAACATCAGCTGGGCTGTTTGCTCAGTTCTGCAAATGAGCAGCGGCAGTACTAACCACTGGTCCACCACTAAGATGATTTGATTTCCATCTCATACTTCACTGCGCATAATTGAACCGCAACCAGCTTGTAGGACATCAAATATAAAACCAGGAATGATCTTCACTTGTATGCTGTCACAAGTCATTTAAATGACCCAATATCTACTATAACTGCCCAAATACGACATCTTCTACAATCACGCGACATCTGCTTTGAAAATGATTGTGTGATTTCTTTATGTCTTGCGAACCGTTCTTTTTATTCATAAAATATGCAGTCCTGTTTATTTTTTCCTTTCTCTCTTAACCTTTCATTTCACTTTTGATCCAGAATAGACAAACATGGCGGACAGAGTGGAGACAGTGACACTAGTTTTTTTTGTTTTTTTTGAAGATTAAAAAAAGGCAAAAAACAATGAAAAGATGTTTTATCAGAGCGCCCTCAACTGTTGTGCAGTATTTTGTCTTCTCCTGCGGTCTTTACATTAACGGCATTTCACATCAATGGGAAAGCATTCAAAGAAATAGCAAAATGTAGCTGAAATTTCACCCAGATGATGACAACATGTCAAAGTCCTACATGGCATGACCACTTAGTTATCACACTATCAGCAGTGTGCCATTACTTGGCTAAATCACTGGAAGAATGATATGGACAAAAATATCCCAAAATGATCAGAATCCTCGACAAGGGTTAAAGCAGTAAACCCATACAGTTTCTATATTTCGCACTCATGCATTAACATTTTCTAAGATTTCTCTCATTTGCATACCCTCTCAAAATTCAACCCTTTTTAGATATTTAAAAAATAAGTACACTCTTATAGAAATAAAGAAAAGGCCAAAACATCTGAAAAAAAAATATGGTCGTTCATCCATTTCGGTATTTACGCTTTACTATGAAAAAATGTATAGCTTGAAATAACAGATTTAATGATCTATCTACATGGTTGGACACATATTAATAATGGCTTATGCGTATTTCAATGTACCTCTTCATCCTGGCGCAGCAGGACACATTGTATGGAGGAGATTGATTGACAATGATCTACAGTCCCTTCACCAATCAGGATGCAGAATAAGAAGTGCATTCATATATAAAATTTAAATGCATGAAAAAATAAAAAACTATGAAACAGCAAGGCCAAGAAACATGAACCGCGTTATAACAGCAGAGGCAGTGGAGCAGAGATGGTGGAATTTTGTTCTTCATGAGTGAAGGATGGAAAAATAGATGAACCCTCTCTTTGGTGCCACGTCCACTGGAATGCAGCAGCAGCATTAGACTGTCATCTTTTTAATGGTTGGTGTAAGTTCTCACCCTTAGCTATGGTCGCACAACTTGGCTAGTGACCATAAGGACAAGATCATAGATACAAGCTGCCGGATGAGGAGCTCTGTCATTAGGAACGTGCTAAGAGCCACAACTCCTCCGCCTTGAGATGAGTCAATTATGGTGGCTCAGGCAATGAGGCTACACTTGCTATTTTCCTAGTGACCGAGCACAGCAGCTGTTTTCCGAAAACGTACCACAGCCGAGAATATCTTTTCACTGTCTGTTGTGATATCTGTGAAGGGTCTTGTGGGGATGTGGCTGCTTAGTTCAGAAGGTTCAAAGGTACAATAAAGGTCAGTTTGCAGACCGTTTCAGCCTAGAGCGCAGTCCGATACCGATATCAAGCCGATGCAATATCCATTTTCCAGCATTGCAAGTTTTCTTAAAGGGCCATACCCAGTGTTTTCATTCCCTCATACATTCGCACACACACCACCCCTTCCCTTACGTTTCCACTAAGCTCTCTCAATCACAGCCACAAGTGCACCTCCAATAAGAGTCATGAAGAGTTGCTGCCAAACCGTCCTTAGATAATGCCATAACTCGTCAGTGTTGAATGACGAGCAGTGGTTAAGTTTTAAGCAAAACTGCCTTCATTTGTGGATGAATTTGATCGACGCAGTTGTGGACGCCATTAGACACGGACATCATCACACCAAATGTGCTTTTTCTGTGTGTGCGATATGTAGTATGCTTAAAGAATGCAGATATGAGATTTTAAAAACAAAACAGTCAACACCTACCAATGAAATGCGTGAATACGCTGTTCTGGAGTGCTCATACGATGTTTGTAAATCTGAATGATGACATCAATGCCAGTCTTGTTTGGGTTTTTAAAACCCGAATATGAATATATTTATTTAGTACATTTACATGGCCTTTGAAAGTGTGATTGACTGCATGTGGGTATTGCCGAGCCCAGCTCCAGAATCCACACAAACATCAGCACGAGGATCACACACTGCAGCACAGTAAATGTTTTTATGACATTTTTGTCAACAACTAATTCACTAATCAATCTGTTGCACCAAAAGATGAAGAGAGACCTCCAGCTTGTGTTACACCTCAGTAATTACTGTCAGGTTGACTGGTGAGCACCCTGTTTTATTGCTGCCGACAATGGTTTCTCAAACAACACCATAACTGCCGTGGAAAATGTTTTGACAATTTGAAGATCTCGTCAGCCATTGACAGCAATTAAAATGTGCCATGCTTTGGCCATTCTGCCACGTCAACACTATCTCACAACTATCCTTTATTGTCCAAAGTGGCTTTAAATGGGGCTGTTGTGGCTAACAATAACATTGTGGAAATCAAATCACAGCCACAACCGAAGCCAAATTTTTGGTGGCTTTCTGCGATTTTCCTTGTAACTCTTCTCAAGCCAAAACAATCAAAGGAGGAGTTCCAAATGGGAGAGAAGTTGGTGTATAGCCACATGGTCTTTCTTCACTAGGTGAGATTGCCAAATACTGACCCGGCATTCACTGTAATGTGTCTTCAGATTGCTCTGTATATTGATCTGACAAAGTCTCTATACTTTTTAAAACCAATGATGAGATCATAAAAAAATATCACCACGATTGTAAATTCCCATCTATTTTTCCCACCAGGCAGAAGAAGACAAATTTTAAAGGCAATTGCACTCCAGGCTGTTTCATGTCTCTCCAGTCTAAAGCGTCATAAGTCAAATGCCAACGGATGGGTCGTACACATGCTTTGAAGTTGTATCAAGGTAGGTACGAGATTTATGATCCAATAAGTATCATCCTTATATGGGTGTAGGTGGGGGGTGAGGGACAAGATATCCCACAATAATAGGATGCGTGTTGTATTTATTAATACTTGTTCGAAAATAAACACCGTCTCTGTCCCGCAGCTTGTGGCAACCTTCCTCCAAACTCCTCTCTGGAGAACCACTAATGCCTCTGATGCGTATCTAGTTTACTGTCAGCGTGATTTGGGCAACTTCTGTTTCTATGGTAATGCTTGCAGTAATTGCTCCTTTGGCGCGTTAGTCAGGTTATGAAGATGCGCCTGCTGGTATTCAAATCACTTTGATGTAAACAAGACCTCTGCGATAGGCATCATATATTTTCTGGGATAAAGTTTAAGAATTCCACAGCAAGCTAATCTTCCTCACTTTTTACTCTCTAATGTCTTGTGTCCCTCTCTTGTTTTCACAATTTCTTACTTGTAACAAGTTTGCAGTTCCTATTTTTCAGCTCCCTTTTGCTAAGGCTTCTTCCTATTTGTACACATTTCCAGTTCTTCACACATCCTTTTCCGCGTTCCTCCTTCAATTACCTTTTCCTCCATTGAACCTGTTCTTTATTTGTGAGCCTACACCACACTACACCACACTAAGCCACACCACACCACAACACACCACACACTTTCATTTGCAACTCACACCCCCAAATCTGTTTTCCCACATATTCTAATGTTTTGCCCCCTACATATTTTCCATCACCTCTAGGTAACACTTCTGGCTCTTTATATCGCCTCTTCCACATCCTCGCTCACCATCTAGCTCCCCTCAGCCTATTCTCTTTCCAATCTCTATTTCCTCTGTCATTCTCCAAGGAATGCTCTCCGAGCAAAACATTTTCATTCTCCACCAACCTTCCACGTCTGCACTCCTCTTGGCTTTCTGTCGGACCTGCAGGTATGATGCCAACTACTTCAATATCCTTTCAGTATGTTGTTTTTGTGAACCCTTACTCAAATCTACTACACATATATAACCTTGGTCATTGTGACATATTGATCTTTTTGAGGGAAATCTTCTCACCCTTTCCCCTCTTCTAGAATATCTTTCCGACAGCCCTATCTCCCCAAACTTATTTCAGTGTAATTAAAACTATGCCTGAGTTTAACAAATGCTTTTAAATTAAATCCAAGCGATGCAGCATTAACCAGCCGAACCAAATTGTTTAACAATGCTGCCATCTGTTGGGGACATGTTTCACAGCCAATACAGACAATCACATCACAATTGACACTCAAACTTAAGTTCTAAAAGGGGTACATTACTCACTTCCCATTGGCAGGCACAAGAAGAAAGTGCATGGGAACACAAAATTGACATGGCGGTTCAATTTAATTGTCTTTGGTTCTTGGCTCTTGCCCCAGGTAATAGTACTGTACAGTACTTTGTTTTGTCACATCAACTACAATGCACAGAGACGTTTTTCTTTTTTAATCTAATCTTCCCTGACAAGCTCTGGGAGGCGAATGTATAGGTGCTAGGGCCAAATCCAGATCTTGTTTCAGTGTCCTAGTGTATGGAACTGACTAAAAATTGACCCCACATGAACCTACACAGGAATGGAGGAAGAAGCAAGCAAACTACACACTGAAAGGCCACAGAGTCAGCAGTTCAATTCACTTCGACTGAGGACGTTACATATTTCCACATGTCGACTTGTAAAACAACTAAAGTGTACTGCCAGATATGTTCTAAAAATAAAAAAAACGTAAATTTGAAAAAACAACAACAAAATCTTGTGCAGAAGCCTGCCTCTAGCCTGTCATAAAGCATTTGATTTAGGGTTAATAGCACTTTTTTTTTAATGAATCCAGAGCCAGTGATTATAAATCAACAAAATGATGATAATGCTTCTGAATGTGTACATCGTTTTTTTTCTCTGACTAATCCAAATGGATTTATAAAATTCTTGAAAAGAATTCCATATGTTTACCCAGAAATTGACAGGCTATAAACCAAGTCTCACTTTTGGAGTAAAGTTAGTTTTTGTTGAGTGGTAGAATGCCCCAGATCTTTCAGAAATGAAACAAACATGTAAGGTCCACTTTTCTTGAATACAACCTTTGTGGAATACCATGAACAGGATGACTGAGAATCTGCACAGAAAATAAACAACAAAAAAAGCCCCACAATTTTAGCTCAGTGTTTTTATTGACATTGGGAAAGCAAAATAAAAATGACATGCAATTCTGCTATTCGGTTACTGAAATGAGGGAAGAGATTGTGCCAGTTTTTCCACCGCTTATCGAATAGCAGGGAGCTGCTCTTTATTCCAGCTGACTCTCGGGGAATTCAGACTTCTGGATGGATAGATAATGGAACCCTTCAAAATGAATGACCCCGATGCTGGCCAGTTTGCCCAGATTTTCAAGACAATGCCTGTTACATACGAAAACCCTTTCCATGCATGTTTAAGACCTCGTGTAACTTCGCTGAAGCTTGCGGGTTCTATTTGTACTGATCGCAATTTTTGACACACCTTAGTGTTGCTTGTCTTTTTATAGTGATTTACATCAACCAGTTCCAGTTCCTTCTTCCGCCTTCATTGTGACATATTCAGCAAGTATAAAACTTGTTTAGTTAGATGCAGAAAGGTTTTCGAGTTTTTTCAGAATTTGGCGATATTTTATGTGAAATTTTAAATAATCCACAAACAAAATACTAAAACGTGCCAATTCTGAGTAAATGTGTTGTCCTAAGACCAAATCTAAAAATAACTGGGAGAAAAGAATATATGAACATAGTTTTAAATATACCAAATACGTTTGGAGTACCACTGGCCATACAGAATTTCAAACAAAACAGTTAAAATGAAATACAATTTTGATTTTGTTTGTATTGTTTAATTGGTGTCTCTTATAACCGTGGGATCATTTGTTTGAATGAACAAATATTTTAAATGATTATTCAAGAAATCTGTGTCTACAGCATGCTTGGTTGATGTTACCAGAATCATTTTAGCATGATAAAAGAACATCAAAACACTTGTAGAAAACTTTAGGTAGAGCAAAAGAATGTCCTTTTTCTATTTGTCATATTTTCATAACATAGTTAACCTTGGTTGGACGTTTCATCAACCCCCGTTATGCATATTATCAGAAGACCTTTTTTTTTTTCCTTTACTGATTTACATAAGTAACCATGTTACCTGCAACCCTGCTGCTATGAGTAGGCTGAGAGTATTGTAAACACCCAATAAATCATAAATCATTAATCTGTAAACTAAGCAAATTGAGCCTTTAGGTTTTTAATTATACATTTTTATATCATTACTTGAAAAGATTGTCACTTGATAATGATGAGAAATAAAGGCAAACTGTATAAATGTTGCTGATGTGGTTTTGCCATTTTGCCGTTTAAAATATTAAGCCTCTGATAGTTTATTACAAAATGTGATGATTATGTAGTGAGAAATGATTCAAGAATTTTGAAAACCAAATATCCTCCTTTTCTGGCCCTTATAATTCACATATACTCTATTGTGCTTCAAAACGATTGTTCATTTTAAATATTACTGTGCAATAGTCCATTGTAAATAATGTCTTCACAGTATGAGTACTTGGCTATGCCATTTATATAAGGCCTTGAGCTGGAGCTTGCACATGTGGATTTTGTGCATTTTTAGCGTTGTTAATTTGTGCTTGTAGCCATAACAGCACTCTGGCTTCATGTCACATTTTACAGCACATTCATCAATTGACCCATAAACCTTAGTAGCAGGTGTGGCAAAATCCTGACAATTATGCCAGTCATTATGATTCATTATCAAAACCAAATGTTCTACCGTTTTACGTAAACAGCAACAGCAAACAACACTCGGAGGAACACTAAAGCAGACAGCGTGTGTTTAAAGCATTGGTGGTCAAATCATTTGAAGACTTGTCCCTAATGCAGCTCATTGCAGCATGCGCACGCCGTCTTTCATTTGACTTTTCATTATTTTTGGCAATGATCGCTTGCTAGCATGCTCAATCATTATGTAAACCATAATATTACACATGCAGAGAAAATGTTGTTTGGTGCTTGTCTGAACCGAATGAGTTGGGCTGTTGGACACTCACTTTGTCGAGAAGAATATTAAATAAAATATTAAAACAAATTCAACTACATTTCTAGAACTGCTTTTCGCAAAATAATAGCAGGCTGATTTTTGGCCGAGTTAAGTGAATCTGACATCATGAAGCTAATTTAAACTTGATTGGCACTGCTGACTGGCTTCAGGGGTTTAGTAGAATTCTAGTATTTATATCCTACTTTGACAAAGCACCTATTGTGTTTTACCTCGATTTTTGATGACTCCAGTAATCTCTTCATGCATCGTAGATGTTTGCATTGTAATTGAATTCCATTTTTTGTGACATATTAAGAATTTGTCGACCCCACAAAGAATGAACCTCATAGTCAACCATTATAAAAGTCTGTTGATTCTCGAAATCTTTCCTGGTTTGTTCTGGGGTTCGTTGGTTCTTGCTCATCAGACAAGACTTTGACTTTTCTGCAACGGTGTCGAAAGGGGGTGAAACTAACCCCGAGCCCCTAAATCTTACATGCAAATGAGGTGATCATATGATTGTGAAAAGATTCCTTTTGTGACTTTCAATCAGCAACGCCTCCTATCCCCATTGAAAAATGTCTTCCAATCGAGCAACTCCAACAGCGCAACTTTGAAGTGCCATCAACCGTAAAATTACATAATCAACAAAACCTGTTAGGTGCTTCATATTGTAAATATGCGTCTGTAAACCAAGCATCTGATTCTCAACTGATCTCTCGCAAGCTGTTTCCGGATGGTGTCTCTTGATCCCCGAGGAATGACTGAGCCAAGCATGTTAGTCAAGACGTTGTAATAATTATTTAAGAATTGTTTCAAGTTGAAATAGAAATGCGTGCCTTCTTCTTTTGACATGCTTTCCAGAGAGCAACCCGATTCTTGAGTGCCATTTTACAAGCAAATTTGGCAGATGCTACAAGCCACAGGACACCAACATGAACACCTGCATGAGACCGAACAATTTCCAGAGAGCTGATTGTATGTCTTTCTCAATTGTCGCTGGTAGGATCCCCAGATATTTAGATACATGGTTGATCACGTTCCCCAACTTGAAATCCATTTATGACTGCTTTCATGCAATTAGTGTCAAGCAAAAACCCATCAAATTATGCAATCTAACCACTCTCCTCACTGTAGAATGTTGATTGTAGCGGCCTCTTATAAAATATTCCAGGAACTATAAAAAAAAGCCTGTTTACAATATTGTTGAGTAGAGTTCTTGTTTTGTCTATGTTGCGGTTATGTTGGCTGATTGAGACTGGACATAACTCCCTACCCAGAAATGGTATGGTCTAGTCATTTAACTATACAGTGGACCCCCATGTTACAGCATCCCTGGCTTACATTTTTTTTTCATGTTGCGATGTGGAATACTGAGTTTTTTCATCCCCTATTTAACTATTTTACCCGCCTTGCAACAAAAACAACTGTCCTGAGCCTATGTGGGTTGGCTGTATTTGTGTTGTTTTGTCTTCATCTGCAGGCGTTTCTAGGTAATTGCACTTATTTTCTGTTGCTGTCAATGCCTCCATGCAATGCATCACTAAAATGGTATGCTACTGGTCAGCCTCACTCGTTTCAAAATGGCAGAATGGTAAAGCTTTGTTCTATCATGAGTGGTTACAATCCCGTCTTTATATTGCTTTATACTGCTTAATTCAAACTTGAATGGGTTAGCCATGGGTCCCAAGATTGCTAGTGACGTTTAAGAGATAAGTAAGAAGAAAATGTATATGGAAACGAAGCTGGAGATAATCGAGAAATATGAAGCTAGCCTAGCCTAGACTATCCTTTCTAGGGAATATAGGCATAAGAAGTGCCACTCAAAGGTCAATAAAGCCTTCCTAAAAATTTTTTATTGATGATGTTTTCTGATTGTATACATGTATATTATATATACGTAGCACTTACTATACTATTTTGGTACCAATTTTTTATATGTATGTACAATTTTGATGTTTTTATCTGGGGTGCTAAACACATTAGCTATTTAACATTAACAATGGGTTATTCTTGTAACATGGGGGCCCACTGTACCCTGTATACACTGTAGAATGTGTGTGATCATATCGTCTTTCAATCCTTTATGAGCTGAACACCCTTCATTAGGATGCAGTGTTGTAGTTAAGCAAGCGTTGGGTAAAGCAGATAACCTGAAAATGTGTTCAGGCCTGGGATATTTCCACATAGCTGCCTGCCGCTCAGCAGTTCCACATAAACTTGGCTACCCTGACTCAGGGACAGCAATACTATTTGCGAGCTGCTGTCTTCCAAGTCTTCTCTGTTGTCCTCCCACGTAGAGGCTACCACCTCTCCGTTCTTCATCAGATGCACCTTGTGGTACATCTTCTCTCCCGACCTTTCCAGCTTGGAGTAGACAGAGTAGGAGAAGGAGTAGAGGCCCGGGCGAGGTGCTGTGAAGATGCCTGGAGTAAAAGGGAGTTTTGAAATAAATTATGTAATTTACAGGCCGTAAATCATTTGGTAATCTAATGATGTGCCAGCAAATTTACACATTATGACAGTCAGTATGAATCAGTGCTACTTTTACCAAGAGCTGGATTGAATCCACTTCCATGATTTAGGATGATGTCATCATAAGGGATGAGACTGTTTTTGGTGAAAGGCCCAAGGCAGCTGGATTGGCGGCTCAAATAAGCGGTGAATGCAACCCTCATCCCTCCTGACACACAAGCAGTCCAAACGGAGAAAAGACGAGAAAAACAAAACGTACTTTTATGGCTTCCATGGTAGGCTCATTCATCGACGAACAACTTAAAGTTCTCGCTGAGAAAAGTTACTTTGAGCATTACCAACAACTTCAAAGATACTGTCTCCCAACTGGGAAAGAGTCACAGACATGTTCAACACCCTGAGCAGGACGTCATCCTCCAGATCTCTGAGGTCCAGGCTAGCACAGCAGCAGCCACGTTGTCTCTTGAAGGTACACTCGCATTCCCACACGGCACACATCAATTCATCCCCCAGTTCCTCTGCAATAATCAAAATTAGCACAGGGATCATCATTCTAAATCAACAATGTTTCAAAAAGACTAAACAACTATGCACCAGAACATTCATTTGTAAACATGTAAAAGTTCTCCTCATAATTGATCTTTTTCCACATTAGAAGGCAGGCAATTTGATGACTACAGTTTATTGGTAGAATAACAATCTATCAAATTGCTTTCAAGTTGTTTTGAAAAAGAAAAAAAAAAGAGAAGGATATTTTTACCTGCAGCCTTTTTTAATTTGCCAATGGAGGTTTGGCCTCTTGAACTGTGCCACAACTGGCTCATGACAAAAAGAGTGTATACTAGAGCAGCATGCATCTCGCAGCTGAAGGGAAATGGACAGAAGGTAGAAAAAAATGAATTAGAAAAAACATTGCGGGAATATGTATTCTATTTTGTATGTAGGTTCTTCTCCATAACCACCAGGAAAATTAGTCATTGCACATACACAAATAGCTTAGTCTTAGTCTTTTTTTGTATTTTTCCATTACAAATGCTCAATCCAATACATTAAATCAGTGGTTCTCAACCTTTTTGGTGTTTAACTAAGTAGTTCAAAGTGCAAGGGATTTTTGGATGGAAGAAAAAGAAAACTTAAAAGAGAGTGCTGTTCCATATGAGTCTAAATTATTAAAGTTTAGAACAGTCATTTGTACTGCTACATATCTCTAGGCATATTTTATTTAGCAACCACATTCTAGATTGTGTGACATCATCCGTTTTATTTTTGCCTGACCTACTGAAAAATTATGTCACTCGCGAAAATGTGCATCCATATAAAACTTAAACTTAAGGCAAAGAAAATAGTGTCACTAAAATACAAAATAGCAACAAGATGCTTGATGTTCCAATTAATTTGTTCTTGATTTGAAAAAAAGGTACAGTACAGCATTAAATTCGGTCTTCTCATTCGCTGCTAAAATCTCATCTACCCCCTGAAGTGGTCTCACATCCACCCAGGGGTACATCTACCCCCATTTGAGAACTGCTGCTCTAAATCAACAGCTGAATGACAAATCCTGCCTTAAATAATTGCAAAGTCCGATGTAAACGGCAAAATATAAAATGTATTGATGTAGTATTCCACTGATTAACAATGAGAGTTAAAAAAAAAAAGTCTTCCTCATATGGGCGCAATATTTTTTTCTATTCATGTACATACGTGAGCTCTTATATTGGACTGTGCCAATTTAAGAAAAGCCGAATCAACAATTCTCAGACAAAGACATCTTTCCTAGTAAAAAATATGAATTTTTGTAGCATAGATTTACGTAAGACTGAATCCTCCATGATAATAACAATACTCACCTTTTGTGATGTCACCCACTTTTTTATTTTTTTCAATTCAGGAATTTCCCCCCAAACGCTGCCAATAATCCAACGCAAAAGGCTTTCCAGCAAAAGTCACACCAAGATGTATTGCACCAGCTTCTTTCCATCCAAGGGTTGAGTTTTTATTCCCACGGATGGGTGGAGACATCTGTCATCTGGAATAACAATCTTTATGCCGACAATATCTGATCAAAGTGTAACCAGGGTTGCACTTTAATGTTTCATCCAGGTGAGGAGGGACGTGTTTGAACTGCTTTCGAGAGGCAGCATCCCAAGAGGCCCCGCACTGGATCAAGATGTATAACCATCACACAAAGGCTCTATTTGTTGTGTGTATATGTTAGATATTGGGTCAAGGTGTCAGGTTAACTGATAGCATCACTCATACATAGATTACATTGTAAATGGAATTATCCATCCAGCTGTGTTTTATAGTGCTTGTCCTCATTAAGGGCACAAGTGATGGAGCCTTTCCCAGAAGAGGTTTTTTTAAGAAGCATTTTGAGGGCCTGGATTGGTCCCCAGCCACTCACAGGACACAAACAGTCATTTCATCATTTAAATTCACACCTGTAGACAGAGTCTTCACCAAACCAATCAAAGAATGTGGGAAAGAAAAAAAAAACATCCAGATCTTCTGATTCACTCTTGACTGACTGCTAAGCAGCCGTGCGCCTGTGATTGTTTTTCTACTTCAACTTTCGATTTTTAGGCACTATTTTTTTCATGTTTTTATACAAGCAGTAAAAGAAACTGTGTTTAAAAAAAAAAAAAAAAGCTTTGTGTACTTTTAAAGTAAAACTTGATGGACTAAAACATTGAAAGTCCCAAGGTAGGGTCTTCAAATGAAAAATGGATGGATGGAAATTGATTTTGTAACAAATAAAACACTACCAGTTTTATCGTTGTAAAAGTAATTACTTTATTGAAATGTTAGTTCATTAAATACACACATTTTAGCAGTGACACTGCAATAGTGGTACTTTTTTTTTACATTTACATTAGGTTGCATATATTAAACCAGTCCAAACTATACCTGCTGCACATCCTTGTCCATTACTAGTAGGCAATCCTCTTGAAAAGACAGTGTAGGTCATTTTAATGGCTTCAGTGTGACAGTGTAAAAGTAGATTGTGTCATCTCATGTCGTTATAGAATACACTGAAAAAATGCTCAATTTTCCAGTAGAAAATGCAATATTAAAATGTGGTTTATTGATGATTCCTTGGAAATAAACATGCTGCATATTAGTTGAACACATCTTAATCATGTACAATGATTTTTTTCAGTGTAGATCTGTATACTAAAGCATGACGTTTATCGGGCCACAAAAGGCTAGACTGAGACGCAGAGGCGCCAAAATAAGCACTGTATGGCCAACTTTTTTTTTTCTCTGACCTTTATAACGGCTATGGTTTCAAGTGACAGTGAGTATTCAGAAAGGAGTGATATACACACGCATGCACTTGCTGTGCACTTGTTTTCTATGTGTTGTGCAACTCGAGCTAATAAATGTCTAAAAAAACTGTAAACAGCTGCTCCAGACCTATTGTGTCAGCAATCAAGCAATACACTAATATGGGTCGTTCCCATTCCCATTCCCCATTTGCAACCTCAAGGGGGCATACAGTATACAGTATCTATTGTTACTTGGAAATTAGTATGTTAAATATTATGTTCACAAGTTTCAGAGCCTTTACACCAGTTGTGTTCTTTGGCCTTTAAATCAGAAAAATATCTCGTGTTTGAGTACAATTTTATTTTTCATAGATTTATTTTTCATTGATTATAATTATTTCCTGTTTATATGGTGCAAAATACAATAACTAACAATCAATCCACAAAATAACTTGGAATTAGAAGGCCGGTGGCATTACTTGACACCAGTTAAAGGATAATCTTACAGAAATGCATTATATAATGAATAAATATAAGAGCACTTTGCTTTTTCATACTTGCATAATAAGGCGCAAAGTTAAGCGCAGATTCAGTTTATATGCTTGCCAATATTTGCACATTAACATTTTATTCTAAAATATCGAAAAGGCAAAATCACATGTTATGTGTTTTCAGGATTAGGATTCTTTCACTTTGTCATCATAAGAGCCACTGCCCTTGTAAGCTGCCACGTAGCCACTAGTGTCCGGGATGTCCTCACGTCCAATCTTTCCCTTTCCTTTTCCCGACTCATCAAATCGCTCCTTGTGCGTTCCTGTGTACTTGGACGTGTCGGTCAGTCTGTCCACAGCTGCCGCTTTTGCCTGTCTCTAATACAACATAAAAGTAAGAGTGTTCAAATAAAGAATTGGATTAATTTATTGCTAAAATCAGATTTCAAAGTGTTTTCATGCAAAGACAGTAAATTGATTTCAGCTGATCAACATGATATAACCTACAGCGACAGCTCACAATTTTATGACCAGCTTTGGCAAATTGTTGTACTTCCAAAATGTACTTTTGTATGTATTTGTACATGTGCTGGCGGCATCACAACTATATTAGTAGTTCTGCTATATATATATATCGATGTCAATCGTATCTATTGATGCATCAACAGCCGCTGAAATGTCAGCAATAAGGACGCAGATAACTGTCTAGGAAGAGTCAAACACAAACCAGAAAGTCCAGGTGAGAGAAGTAACAAATTAATATTAAAGTCTCATCACCGAGATTCAGCACGTTTCATTTTACTGATCTTGGTAAGCATCCTCATCCTTTCTATGTCGTGCCTCATTTGGAGCACCGAGCTCTTCAGCCGCACAAGGAGGCCTGAGTTCAGTGGAACTAATGACAATGTACTCACAGTGATTCCAGCATTGGCAGGCTCCTTGCCAACAATGAGACCATAGAGGAGCTGGAGCGCTTCCTCTTTGCTCTTGCCTTTGAAGCGCTTAGGGCCCAGCTCAGTCAGGGCCATGATGAACTGCTCAAATGTGATTACACGAGCTGACTTGGACCTGAGGAAACATACATATAAAGCTGTTGTAGGCTGCTCTGAGGAAAATCTTTTGAGTGCCAGAGGATGGATACACCGTCGTGTTCTATTCTTTGTAATGCAGGAATGTGAAATTGAAAGAGGCACCTGAAATAGGCAGTGTAATCTTAGTGTGGCACCTACACCTAGGAGTGTCCTACTCTGGCGGAATTCCACATACAAATTAGTGCTTTCAAGACCTTCAGAAATTGAGGAATTATTTAAAATATGCATTTAACTGATTTAATTAATCTCATTTTAAAATCACCTTAAAATACGTGAGAAATAACCCACAACCTGAGTTTATTTTTGTATTGATTTTCAATTTAGATATGACGTGTTATCGCGGCAGATCAAATGTCTGCTCAACAACAACAAAAAAGTGCTGGCCTTGAATTGCCACCACCATTTCAACCAATGGTTGTTTGCTATCTGCCACATAATTAGAAATCACTTTTAAAATAAATCACCATTAGTCCTGTGGGTGGCAGACTTTTTGTGATGTTGTCGAGTTTAGTTTGGTAAAGAACTTTGCTATGGCTGGCTACATTATCATCTCAGTTGCAGCTGGCTGCTTTGCATTTATGTGGCAGGCTAAACTTGAGCTGCTTCTGTGGTAAGCAAGCTCCTCCTTACAAAGATTGCTTATCACTACTCTTATCAAAGCTGCCATCGGGGTTTTTTTTCAGTTAAATTTTCCATTCATCAGACCCACAACTCTCCTATGCTCGTCCATTGTTTATGTTTTCCTTCTGCTTGAAGTTTTCCTTCCCACGCACAACAGGATTCTATCAGGTTAAGACAAACACAATGACAGCCAATCAGCGTTCACGTCAGGCTGGAATAGACATTTGATTTCTAACCCCAAACTACTTAAGCACATAAATCCCAATGCATAAAAATGGATCAAATCAGCCTACAAGGAGCATAAAGATAGGGATTAAAATAGATAAAACAATTTGAAGCACAGACCACTTTAACCATTACTGTAATTAATTGATCACAATAAACCTGTTAATCTGAAGCTTTATTAGGAATCACAATAAAACATGCAGAGCCAAAGAAAAAGCAAATTGCGCTTCAGAGCAATGGGGGCCAACTCATGGCCTGCTAGCAAGAGCCGTTCTTTAGATTTTAGATGAGAATGTGTTAGATTATGTGTGTAAATATGTGAGCATCCAGTTGTGAGGGTGTAGTCATGACTCATGGCTGAGACGACTTTGTCTCCTAGCAATGAAAACATTACTTGACTTTGGTGAAGACGATGTCAACATCGGTGGTGGTGACGTTCTTGCCGTCGATGATCAGACAGTCCTTGCAGATCTTTGCAAAATTCTTGCCATTCAACTCCTTCCCCGTCGCTTTTGTGTCGCCATGAACGGCAAACTTGTGAAAAGATGCCTCCACTTCTGATATAGACACTGTGCCCTCAGCCATGCTAACAAACACACAGAGGGTGTATGAAGTGGGTGGATTAGTGTTTTGGAGGTTTGGAACAGACTATAGAAAACGTTTCCAGGACTTGATTGGCATGTTAATCAGCTCAAGTGAGCATTTTGTTTTGCTTAGAATTGTTTAGAAGCATGCAGACACAGTTTCACATCCATCACTGTTATGTTTGGCACTTAGGCTGATCTCAGGCCAGTTTAATTCAATTTACAAATGGCTTCTCTTCGGCCCACTCTGCAGAGGATGAACAATGGGAATACTGTAATGTGCTTTCTTTTACCCTAAACCCAAGACACAGACATCCACCTTCTGTTGTTGTGTTTATTAAGGGCAATTACTTTTAGTCATGCAGCTTGTTTTTAAAGTCACATGCGATTTTGAATTGCTTAAAACATGATTTGCTTATTAGAACATTCAAACATCCATCCATCCATCCATCCATCCATCCATCCATCCAACATGTTCAGTTTAAATAGTAATTAGAAAAAAAAAACTGAGAAGAAAGTAGTATCCTACCCAATAGGTAAAAAAAAAAAAAAAAAAAAAGAGTAAGATACATTTTTCAACAATTCTCTTGCTGGAGCAAAGAGACAGCAATCCTTTGCAATTGGTAAATAAACAATGCCCCCCCCCCCCCCCCCTCCCCTCCCCTGCATTGTCCCTCAGGGCATCCACTGCAAAGACAACATAAAGTTTACCTGCTGCAAGATGCTTGCTCGGGGATATTTAAAGGAAATCCCCGGAAATCGCTCACAGCTGCTCAACCTTCTTGTCCTCCGCCTTCTTCTTTTTTTCCTCCACTTCCTTTCCTCCTCTGCCACTCCCAGGCTCTTTAGCGGTGACGCCACAGATGCACATGTGGGGATAGGAGGAGGAGAGAAGGGGAGGAGGGAGAGAGTACCACCCAGCACCATCAATGACATCACTGCCACTCAGCTTCTCTTCTTTTTAATTCCTCAAAATGGCTAGCAGTTGATTTCCCAATATTTATTCCTATGCATCGCATATGTGTTGCTCCACTTTTAAAATGCGTTTTCCGTGGTACAATTTTACCCATTGTTTTGTCCATCATTCATATATGATAGCTTTTATTTGGGCCACAATGACAGAAGTAGATTTGTTTGGGCAAGATGAGAGCGACCCTTGAAAGGACAAAGCACAAGAGAGCTGACCCATAAAGTACATTGCACTTTCTTTCATGAAGGTAAAGCTGAAAAGTAGTCTCTGATTGAGAGAATAAATAAACTTTGAATATCAAATACTGTATTAGTAATAATTTGGGGTATTATCAGATTATCAGATACATTGCACAAAATGTAAATCAGTCATAGTTAAAGCATTGTTTTTTGAACAGTGTTCATTTTTCATCTCTAAATTTTGACTTTATGCTGATTAGATCAGCATTGATAAAGGTACAGTAGACTGATATTCATTCTTTGTAAAAAGGAGCTTACTTAGCACAGAGGGAACTCAAGCTTAGCCCACCACATAAAAGCACCCAGCTAACGATAGCAAAAAAAAAACACACCCATGTAGCGAGCAATAGCATGCTTTTGTTAAAGATAATAAATGACTATAGCCACTTTTTCGTTTTTGTTCTTGTATAACAATCTTTTGACCTGTCAGAATACACAATGCAAATTGGCAGCACTAAATAAAATGCAAAAAAAAAAAAAAAGGTTAGCCATTCCTGTTTTCTAATTACACAAATGATTCAGATAATCAATTCAACATTGATGTTTTTGACACAAACTGACAGCCAGTTGTTCTGGTTGTTGCTTCAAATTTCAGTTTATTCAAACAATGCATAACCACCACAGTGACACGGCAAAATTTCACATTTGTTTCGCATAGTTTTTGTGGCAACCGACCCATTTTTTTATCCATGGCGTGGCACCAATTCACTGGATATTACGTCACTGGCATTGATTCAAACTTGCACCGTCTGCATGACAGGCAGGACTATATACCGCTACACTAGCAGTGCTGCCTGTAGGATTTTCTGGCAGCAAAATTTATTATATTCCATGACTCATCCAAGTCCTGAACTAGCAAACCATCCCTTGACCACACAGTACACTAACAAATGTGGTTTTCTCAGCGTATTTTGGGATTTTTTTTAAATTTTGTGCTACATTAAATCAGAGTTTATCTGTTCACAGAGATTTTTTTCACACATTATTATCCTTGATGGAAGTTGAGAGTTTGTTCTGCCTCATTGTAATGAATGGTTTTAGCCTTGGTCAAAGGTCTTCATGGGTCTTTCGAGTTGACGCGCTCTTTGTCACACAGTCTGAATGTTTTCTTTTCTTTTGCCTCCATCTGTCACGAGTCATCTTGCATCCTGGGAGCTGGGTTGCCCTCCTTTAAGAATACCGTTATCTCCACTGTTTCCTCTTTCAGACATATGCCTGCACAGCCCGTTTCCCCGCCCATGCCTTGCTTGTTTTCACAAACACATCATAGGGATCCACAACTATGAGACAGACCTCCATCCCACCACAGCTGTTACACCACATGCTCCCATGACTCATCCAAGAAGTTCCATCGACATACTCTACTTTAGCAACACCTCCACCAACAGATTCATCTACAACACAACTTATGATAGTTCTGTGCAAAGCACTTTGCAACAAGGCCTCACAAAGTATAAATGGAACAATCGGAACAAATTGTATGGGATTCCTACAGAAGAGCAAGTCATACATAATCTCGCTATATTCAGACAGATTAACACTCGAAATTTTACCTTTATATGCATCATTTGACGACCAGAATCCCCCAAATTGTTACGTTGCAAAAATTGTAAGTTGTAATTGTAAGTTTTTTTTTGCTTTTGTTTTTTTAGTCAAGTCATTTCAACGCTTTAATCAAGTGTAAGCAACCTCTCGCACTCAGAGCAATTTTGACTCGGTATTCTGGAGGCCCCTGCTGTATTTCCATTTCCTGTTTATATTCTCCGTCAGGTCTTTGCAGCGTTTGCATTAACCGAGGCTGTTACCTCATTGTTTTCGTTAAAAGAAGTTAGCAGACTGAGCCCATCCTTATTCACACCCAGGGCCATAAAGATTAGATTTATTCTGTGTTAAGGATTCTTCACGTGAAATTATTTTCATTCTATTTTCAATATACAGACTGTCTGGTAATATAGTTATGTTTCCTTCTGCGTTGCGTAACCATCACTAACACTGTTCATAAGTCGCTTTTTTAACCTTGAAAACTAATTGTATGCCTTCACGGTTTAAGGCATAAAGACGCTGCAAATGTAGGCAAAAGTTATAAGTTGTGCCTGATTAAATGGCTGTTGAATCGAAGTCGAATAAAGTTTGAATTATTTGCTGCATTAGTTTGTTCTTCTTAATGCGCTGTATTGTGCCTTACAAACTGTTGCACCTTGTGGTCCGAAAAATGAAGTTATCGTAAACTTTTTAATATACTGTAATAACTCTTAAAATAAATAGCCTAAATCCTGCATAGTGTCATCTTGTACTATTTGTCCACATTACCATGTATTTGCGTGGGTGCCCACATCCCGACATCATATTTTCTGTTCAGTATAAACACAGTTGTTTTGAAAACATGAACCACCATGAAACTCACTTCTCAGTCACATGGAGAGTGGGAAACAGCTGCAAGCATAGGAACACTATTGACTGAGAAATTGTGTATAAAGCTGCAATAAGCAAGTTGTGTGTGAGTTATCGTGTGTAAATGCATCTGAAACTCAGCCAGAGTTCAAGCCTGTTCAATTGGTGCTTTGCTGATTTTAAGACCTTTTATACATTCAATCATTTTGACATTGTAAAACTGTAAAGAGCAAGGACGTGCAGGCGTTTGCAATATTTTTGACTTGGGTTCTATTCAATTTGGCTTTTAGAGGCAGCTTACAGCAGCTTTTTACCGCTGTGCAATTTGTTGTTTATTTTCTTTTACCTTCTCGGAAGGGAGGAAAACAGGGTGTTCTATAGATGCACTGTGTGATAAAAAAAATATATATATATGCAAAACATGTTTACAGCATGGAGGAGTGGATGGATCATTAATGCAATTGCATTTTTGTCAGTGATTTTTTTTCAGGATTTACCGCCTCAGTTTTTTTTTTCAATATAAATAGATTCAGAATTTATAAAAGCATGCTTTATGCCCACTAAATTCCAAAAGCGCATTACTGTATCTTGCTGACCTACGTGTGCTAGTGCGCACATTTGTAAAGGTTGCTGACTGTGATTGTAAATCAGATGAGGAAGAGGGATTGAGGGTGGGAAGACGCAAGCAGTCTGTTTGTATTGTACACAAAACCTCTCCTGTTTAAATGTCAGCATAAAAACTCGGTGTCACTTTGTTGGGTCACTTCAGCTCTATTTGATCCAGATACTTGATTCATTCACATACATTTGGGAGGGCTTCATATTTTCCAAGAGGTCCACTTCAATTTCTTTTTAAAGCATCATGGCTGAGTCAGGTTTCCCTCTACCCCCAGAAGCTATCTGCCCTCTTTGTGTGGATGCACAGAGAGACCCGGTGACCATCCCGTGCGGGGACACTTACTGTTTGGAGTGCATCAAGATCTACTGGGACCAGTTTGACCACATGGGGGTTTATAGCTGTCCCCAGTGCAGAGCAACATTCACGCCGAGACCCGTGCTGAGACGCAATCTACCGGATGTCTACCACGAGCCACGCCGCCAACTTCCAGAGCTCACTCCTTTCCCTTACATGCACCAGGAGTCCTTCTGCGATTTCTGCGTGGGTCGGCGAAACAAGGCGGTCAAGTCATGCCTCATGTGCCTGGCTTACTACTGCGAAACGCACGTGAAGCCGCATTATGAGTCGTCCACTTTCAAACGACACAAATTGGTGGACGAAACGGGCCACCTGGACAGGAAGATCTGCCCGCAGCATGAGAAGGGCCTGGAGCTTTTCTGCCGCTCAGACCAGATGTGTATATGTGTTCTGTGTACTGTTAGAGAACATCGCAGCCACAATATCACCTCTGCAGAGGAGGAGCGCATTGAGAAACAGGTAAAGAAGGTCTCAACTAAAATGTCTCATTAAGACTTTCTGGATTAAAACAATAATTCTAATAAGAACCACAGCAGATGACATAAAATGACCTTACTCAAACTAAACACCCCTTATTTGACAACATTCCTTCCGTTTTTCACTCATTTTCTCTCCTTCCTTCCGTCCCGACCAGCTGTGCCATCAAGCTAGATAAAGGCGTTCGGCCATTAGCATATCTGCATTTCTGTGATTGACGTGACGCCGGCCAATAGCATCTCAGTGAGTGAGACCGAGACCGTGACCTTAATCGACCAATAGCATATCGGCATCTCGGTGACTGACTCCGTGACTGACACCGTGACTGAGACAGTGACTGTGACATTGTAAGAGCAATAGTGTTCAACGTTGCCGTGACCAGCGTCGTCTATTGATTTTGTTGACGCAGCAGAGCAAAAATATCTGAACTAATACAATGGCGGGCATGTCAGATTGTTTGTAAGATGAAAGGTTTGCACGTAAGTGGGGGCCAAAAAACACCGTGGTCCACGCTCGTAAGTCGAAATGTTCGTAAAAGAGGGTGTTCGTAAACCGGGGGCCAACTGTATATATATATATATATATATATATATATATATATATATATATATGTCACTGCATCATAGCCCCTCATCAACTCATTCCACTTTCAAATCAAACTGTCTTTGAACTTGTCAAAAACTTGTCAAATCACCATTTGTGGAGGGATGCAGAACTATTTTGTACAATACCATTATTCATTAAATCACTATATCTTCTGAAAACCATAACAATGTCTCGTTTCATATCTTAAGTCCGGTCAACCTACAGTAGCTTGAAAGTGACATAAGAGGAGATGAGCTTATTCTTTATCCTCCTTTGTTTCCGTCAGAAAGTGCTGGTGGTGACACAGTCTGAGGTACAGCATATAATTCAGGAGAGGATGAAGGAGTTGCAGGAGCTCAAGCATAACGTTGACGTTCTCAAAGTAAGACCAATCAATCTCTACACTCTTTGACACGCAACAAGTCATCCCAAACATGTATTTTTATGTACCTTAACCACTCTGACAAAGTGACCTTAAATTTTAGAGCTGTGCCCAGCGGGCCCAAGCCGAGAGTGATAAGACTTTCCACGAGATGCTACAGGCGGTGGAGCGCTGGAAGGCAGAAATCCATCAGATGATAACAGCCAACATGCAGGCAGCCATGTCCCAAGCCGACAGCTATGTGGAACGTCTGGAACAGGAGATACTTGAGCTGCAGCGAAGAGATGCCGAGCTGAGGCAGATTCTTGAAACAGAAGACAACATTCACTTTCTTCAGGTGTCTAATTGTCATTTATTTATTCATCATTTCTGTTTGAATTTACAATTCTTGGCTGATTTCCCAACAGCACCATTTCATTCCTTTCGTTTGTACTACAGTGCATTTCCATATTAAAAGCAAGAGCAGCCGCAATTAATAAAGCAGTAAAAGAGTATGGGTCAGCAGGTTTGTTTGTTTAGTTGTCTGGTTGGTTGACTTGTTTGGTTGGTTATTTGGGTGGGTATCTAAATTCAGCAAAATATCAATGGAGTTATGTTTCCATTATATTAAATGTGTTCAGGGCTAAACCTTTGACTCGATTGTGTTAGACATTTGCTTTGTTATTCAACAGAATTTTCCAACCCTGTGTGTCGCCCCAGAAGCCATGGTGCCCAAAGTGCTCATCAACCCTCAGTTCTCCTTCAGCGAGATGAGCAAAACAGCCTTGGAGATGAAGGAACAGCTGGATGGTATATGTAAAAAGGAACTTAGCAAAATTTCAAAGACAGGTTGGTCCAAATAACCAAAAAAAATAAATAAATAAAAAAACGTTTACCATTCTACTACTTCTAATGAGCAGACAAATGTGCATCTTTAACAGTAAGTGAAACATCTGTATACATCCTTTTGCCAAGGAATGGAGACAAACGACTCAAAGGTAAGTATGAACTAAGACATCCAATTGTTAAAAATTATGCAAATGCATAATGTAAAACTAAATGTTCAGGAAAGTGTATTTGGTGCTTTTATCTTCCTCAGCTGAAATATGGCCTTGCGCCAGGAAATCTTATACTGTACTATTTAATGTCTGCATTAATCTGCTTTTTGTGCTGCCTTGGTGTTGTTCCGTCGATAGGACAACTGTCACATTACCCCCCACCAAAATGTGGTATTTTATTCTTTTTTATTCCTGCAGGTTGCTGAGGGAATTGGATTCTAGTAAAAGCAGTAAAGGTTATTTGAAATGGTTTCAATGTGTTGTTTAGCCACCAAATTTCTTAAATAAATGACGCCATAGAAAATGCGGCAAACATAAGCTCACACGAAGCATTGTGACAGTTGCTTTGTTTGGAAAATTGGGACTCATTTGATTTCAGCTAAACACTAAATGTTTCATATTTTCATGCATACACAGTTCCTAACAGAGTGGATTTTCAAGAGCCAAAAACAAGACCAGACTTCTTAAGATGTGAGTAGTGAATTGTATACTGTTCAACTTCCATCTTACATTCTACCCAGAACGTATTTATTCTATTTGGGTCTGGTTTCTTTCTGGGCCTGGTTGAAACAGGACGGTCTTGATTTTTTTTTTTTTTTTAAGTCTGTCAGCAAGCCAATTATTTGGGCAATGTTTATGACAATTACACAGTTGTCACAGCAATGTATTCAATTATCCAATTAAAAAGGAATTTATTGTTGTTAAATTCCTTTCTATTTACTTTCACATTCGTTTTTACGGCATAGTCGACCTAAACTAGAACTTCCTGCTTCCGTTCCTAAGATTCATGGGAAATGTTGTCGTACACTTATTTGTGTTTTTCCGGCAGTTTGTTTCCAAAGTTGGATCGCAGGTGCTGTATGCTATGCCAATCAAATTTTAGGTTTATGAAAATGTTTTGTGGCAAAAAAAAAAAAAAAAAAAAAAAAAACTGCCGGCATTTAACAATCAATAGTACCTTTTAAAAAGCAAAAAAAAAAAAAGTATGGTATACTCACTCATTCTCTTGGCAGTTGAGGTGTGTTTAGTGACCACTCACACAATAGGATTTCTTATTGAGTTATATAAATACTAATTCAAAGCACCAAACATCAACGATCATTCTGTGAGTACATTGAAGGGGGTACGTGAAAACATATAATGATTTTTTGGAAGAACCAAAATCAGATGACAATTGCATGTCAACTCAAATTTCACAGCCAGGCGATACCAATTTTATTTCATTGAATACCTAATATTACAAGCATAAATAATAAATAAATTGTTCAGTTGAGTGAAAAAACATGTGTTTGCTCCTAGATGCCTGTAAGCTGTCCTTCGATGTAAACACGGCGTATAAGGAGCTGGTTTTGTCAGATGGGAACCAAAAGGTCACCAGAAAGAAAACAGTCCAGTTTTATCCCGATCATCCTGAACGCTTCGACGGTTTCTCTCAAGTGTTGTGCAAGGAACCACTTACTGGTTTTAGATTTTACTGGGAGGCCGAGTGGAGTGGCGAGTTTTCCCTTGGCGTGGCCTACAAGAGCATCAATCGCAAAGGGAAAAACTCCCACAGTCTGCTGGGCTACAACAACAAGTCATGGAGTCTGCTCTGTTCCGACTCGGGATATTCCGCTTGGCACAATAAAGCCGATCGTGACCTTGTGGATGTTCCACGCGCATCGCGAATTGGCGTGTACCTGGACTATGCTGGTAACACCGTGGCATTTTACTCCGTCTCTGAAACGATGGAGCTCATCCACAGGTTTAAATCTCAGTTCACAGAACCTTTGTATGCAGGCTTTGGTGTGGGCTCCTCAGTTACCCTTTGTCAACTCAAACACAGTAACAACCCTTACTAAAATACGTACACAAATATATCTTATAATGTACCATATCCAACTGTCATTTTCTTTTTAAGAGTTGATTTTACAGAGTTTCACTCCAAAATGTTTATTTTAAATATATTTAATATAACATTTAAATACCTGTTACCTGTTGAAATGAAGCAAATTAAACATTTTTTTATATTTAACCTTTCTCTTTCATGACTACACACTTGTTATTCTCACCTTCCTGAAATAATAGCGTATTGTTTTTTAAGCTTGACAAAAAAAATGACAAATACCAAAATATTACACTTTATAAAAAAAAAAAAAAAGAAAATGTCATTTCAAGAAATTGAATGATCTTTTTAAGGATGGAGACAATTTTAGAAGAGCCGGCACCCTGAAGAGATGTTTAAGGCAAAATAAAAACAATATATAAGATGTATTTATTTTAACATGTAGATGACATGTTTATCAGATCTGCATTATGTGTAGCGCCAACAAAAAAGAGCAACAATAAACTTTCACCAAATGTATTGGCAACCTATTTTATTGTGCAGCCCTCTTGTGCTCTCTGCTGGATCATATGAAAATAGACACATTTACCAGAGAACTCAATCCTCATTCTCCGTGATAGTGCAGTGATACAGTAAATTCACAAAATTATCCGAAATAAGTAAATAATGTAGTGTTCAATCAAGCAGTAATTCATAAAAAGCAAGAAAATGTCACCTTCACCATAAATATTTTAGCTGAATCTCTTAAAACATGAAGTAGTGCAGTCAATCAGTTTCATTCACATTTCACTTTACGTTTAAATGAAAAAACACTCTCTCACTCCCCATTTTTGGAGTACACTGAGATATCAGCTCCATTAGTGCGTGACTACTTCAAAGCACGTTTTGTTTCCAAATCTCCCAACAATGGCGTAGCAGTCCGTTGAGCTGAACATGAAAGAGCCAAAGCAAATTGGTTTGTAGAGCACGTCTTGGCAGAAGGATGCGTTCACGCTTTGGAGGCTGCTCGGTATTGTTCTGATGCAGCTCCACGTGGTTTCAGATTCTTCATAGCATATGTCAAGAAGAAGTGAAGTGTGTGGTACCTGAACATTGTATTAAACTGCTTCGTATTGCTGCATTAAAATACATGTACACAGTGTGTTTGTCAAGCATGTGAATATAAAATTCCATTATACGTTCTTTGTGCTGTCAAGGAATAAAAATACATTAACAGATTCCTTTAATTTCACCCCAAAAATTCTAATAAACCATATATATATATATATATATATATATATATATATATATATATATATATATATATATATATATATATATATATATATATATATATATATATATATATATATATATATATATATATATATATATATATATATATGCTTCCAAGGCATATGGTTAAAAGCAAAACCATCCAACATTGAAAAAAAGAAAGACATTTCCAAGCATTGATCTTCATACATCAATTTCTTGCATAATGTCTTTCATTTCATTCTCCATCATTATCACTTTTATCCTGTTTTTAGGTGTTGGCTTGGTTTAACCTCCGCACGGCTGCACGCGTCAAAATGATGTCCAAGCTGAACAGAATTTGCGCTATGCGTATTTTCCAGAATTTGTTTTACATGGCAGCCGAACAATTGCTTATAGAAGTTCGCCAGTAAAAACACCTTTATGAAAAAGAAAAAGAATAACGTGATTTGACTAGGATTCTCTACCTCTATTATAGAGTAGTGTTGTTTGTATGCTGTAGGGTCCAGTTACTGCTACCTATGGTATGGGAGAACATCAACTGACAGCGGGGGAAGCTGCTCCGAGTATACAATGATGCACAATTCTTGCCGGCGGGTCAAGTATAAACCAACTAGACTTTTCCTGCAGGCTTGTTTTCACCGTAGTGAATTTCAGCACAAGGCAAATGCAGAAAAAAAAAACATTTTGTATAATGCAACAGGGTGATTTTTCCTTGTATGAGGATGTCAGAAAGAGGGAAAGGCTTCAATGCATGGATTTTTTTTTCACAATGGAGAATTTTTTTGCACATCCAGGTTTCGTTGTAGAGGAGTTTTACTGCATACTTAGATGCAAATTGGCTGTTTAAACATATTTAAAACAAAAGACGATGACTACATCATTACTTGCTGGGTGCGGCAACACTCGTAGATCCGGTTTGGCACGTCATCCAAACATGAGCAGGCTGTTGAGTGAAAGCAAAAACAAAACTGCAAGACAAAAACGCAGAAAGAAACCAGAAAAAAAAATACACCAACACACTTCTCTTGATGGGGTAAGACCTAAATCTAATCATCATAGAATTACAAACCTAGCAATTTCTATCTACACATTTGTTCAGACTTGTAAAGCAAACGCCATACTGTTCAACCTATCAGATTGTTAAAGAACCTAAATGAAGCAAAGGCAGAATTAATATATTGTTTACAACTACTATAATTGAAGGTAGCTTAAAACAATTCGATATGACTATGTAAAAAAATGTGCAAAAACCTGTCGTCTTCATTCCAATCTATTCCTGGATAATGTTCAACCACCATGTTTTTCTGAGAAAGCACATGCTTCCATACTAAATGACAAGTACTGTAAATACTCAATTTCATAATTGTACTGTTGTGATCATAACATCTTTAACACAAATTACTATTGCACTAACTGACACACGAGAGCATGGGGTGAACACACAGACTCCACACAGGAAGGCTGGGGCGAGCTGAAATTGAACCTGGGACATCTGAACTGTGAGGCGGGCATGCTCACCATTCTTCCACCATGCCGCCACCCAGGTGTAAAACAATGAGGCTAAAAGCTAGTTTCAGATATATAGGATGCTATTCATTTCACCAAACGCATTTCTCTTATTGTTAGGATTAAAAACAACATTTTCCTTATTATTAATTCCGTTAAACTGGTGACGTGGTGTACATGCTGCAGTTGACGATTTTGTTATGACGTCACATTCTAAGTGTGCCATTAACATGCGTTGAGTGCAGCATAACGCAACGCAGTATGTGGAATCCCCGGGTAAGCGTGCGTGTGTGACCAAGCTAAGATGTTTGCGCTCGTGTTCTCAATGATTAAATCGATCAAACTTAGTTGCGGGAGTTGGCTCGGGTATTTTGAGTAATCCATCTTAAAGAAATCATGAGTGGTTTCGGGCTTTTGTTTTAGTCCCGAGGTGATGTTTTGGAGCCACTGTTCAATGAAGGACTCGGCTTATACTGCTTACACCAAATAACGTCAATTCTACTTGTGGTTCTGAGTTGTAGTGGGAACTATATTTTTAACTTACCGGTAGCACTCTTCAACTTCCAACTAAGACATGGTCGCTGGCCGCTGGAAAGCATATCTTAGGGTAAAAAAGTTTGGACACCCCCGGTCATATTACTTTCATGTGGGTATGCTGAGTTTGTGCAAACATTTTATGTGTGTTCTGTTTTTTCAGCTACCTCACCTAGTCCACTGTTTTTCTTTGAAAAAAAAAATTACAAAGGTGTTTTTCTCTTGGAATAAATGCAAACCAGTCACAAAAACAGACACAGAAATTTTGAAATTTATGTATTTCAGTCCTCTGTTATATTTTTACCATTCCAGATGCACTTGGCATAGGAACCAATCATGTATCATCACTGTAGCTCTTCTCGTGACCTGCATGCTGGTGTCTGTCATCACATATCTCCTGTCCCATTGCCACTATATTTCTGGAAAGGTAATTTTTATAAAATTTCTCTGAGAAAATAATATATTGCCATCTAGCGGATAAATGCTGAGCTATCAATTTTCTTCTCTTGTTAAGAATTCTACACAGGTCTACGACTCCGGGGAGTACGACTGCAATTCAAATCCCTTTGTACTGACTGATGTGGTCGTTGGAAAGACAGCAGCATCCTATACCAACTTCAGTCAGGCTTGGAGCGATGCAGAAGAAAAAGCGAGGAAGCCAGCCCACAAATACATAGAGAAACAGCATGCTATGGCCCTTTACATGTATACTAAGTCTCTGCATAATCAATCCGACAATATCTCAGACACTGTGATGGTAGATGGACATCAAACGAGCAAAAATGAGAGCATTTATGTTGAATCAAAGCTTTATTCTTCTCTGAGTGAAGCCATTCAGATTCTAAAACATTTTCAGCTAACATGTCTCAAAACCAACTACCGAACACAAGGACATTTACATGTGGACGTTTCAAACAAGCAAGTCCGGTTTGGCTCCTTTGCATTAGCATCTGACAAAAGGGGTCTTGAAAAGACGTCCACATGTTTTGAGATGAACACACGCTTTGGTGCTGACATAAGCTATTACTCTGCACTGGAAACAAATCATCAGGTCCTGATTCCACCATATGAGGTCTTTAAAGTTTCTGGTGTTCACGCTGCCACCACTGAGGACTGTAAGATCACTTACAAGTTGGAAAGCAATCGCCACTGCGTGTTTGATATAAATAGAAAGATGTTGCATCCAATATCTGCATCTTCAGCAGAAGGAGTGTCGTGTATTGCCATTGCAACTTTTGTCATCGCCGTTTACCTTGTGGTGGCTCTCATTCTTGTGAAGCTATATCAAAAGAAAACTCATCATTATAGTGTTTCTTATACGCAATCAGTAATCTACTATCATGCTGAGGTTGCCATGAGGAAAACACCATTCAATCGTCAATAAATTTGATTGCAATCAACTTCTTTCCAATTACAAATTGTCAGTAATTGTTGAGTGAAGCCAAATATTTCAAACGATTACAGTTCTGATATGTATATTCATAAAACAATCTATATGTGGATGTAGTTCACATCAACTGTATATGATCCTATTGCCTACATGTGTTTATGTATTATAAGTTTATAAGTACAGTTTAGGAGATCAACATTTATGTACATAAACTTTGAGCAAGCATTTCAACTAGATAATGCCACTGAAAATATCAATCCATTTTTAGCTGTCACACACTAGTGATTCTTATCCATATATGAATCACCAGTCAATCACAGTAATAAATACCGGAAATAATACATAGCCACAATATAGTGGCACAACTTGTACTTCTTAATCTTGTGAATAATGCTCCATAAATCAGAAAATTGTCTGGCAGCATTGAGACCATAATAAATTCCATAAACGAAATGTTAGGGTTGCCATCCGGGGAATGTTGCTCAACATTTTAAACTTTTGTCACAAGGCCAGTTAGTCATGCTTTTTCCTCCGGATTTCTCAACCAATTGTTTATGTAGTTTTCAATCCTTCTTTTGTATTTTCAACACTGTTGGGGTGTGGGGGATGAAAAAATGTGGATGCCACAAAGGCCAAAAGGGAGAAATGTTTACTCTATTGACCATGTTGTTTCAGCATATTAGTCAATTACTCCTGTGTGCTACATACCATGCGGCTGTTACTTTGTCACAAAACATGTTGCAGGGCCAGATTCAGTCGTTTGATAGTTACACTATTTGTTTTCAAGACCAATCAAACAACTTTACTACTGTATATCGTCATAATGGTTTTTCTGGGTGCTTGCACAATTGTTTAATTTCAAAGGCAAATTTTCAAGTTGATATCTGATGCCAAATGACACAAGTAGCTGACGTCAAAATGCAGGCCACACCTTGTTCATTGTGGACCCCGGGCCACACCTTTTCACCAACATTCTTTACAATAACTAAGGGTTCATTTTATATTGTATACCAAAATACTACATGTTTTACAGTATGTTGACAAAAATGAAAAAAAAAATAATAATGATAAGACTTTATGATCCCTGTGGGACTCTTGTGGTTGTCTGTTCTCTTAAAAAAAAAGTATAGCTACATCATGATTGTATTTATAAGTGGCAAAAAGGAGGCCTCATTCTCATGTTAACAAATGAAAAAATTAGCTTCCAATGATAATGAACGCATGACAAACAGAATTCGTAAATACAAATTTTTAAGTGTGCATATATATATATATATATATATATATATATATATATATATATATATATATATATATATATATATATATATATATATATATATATATATATATATATATATATACAGTATATAGTCTTTTTTAAATTGATTTTGTTTTTTTAAACACATCTATGGCCAGGCATAAAATTTACAACTAGTTGGATAGTTGAATTCTATTTGTGCTAATTTTGCCCCTTCCCAAACAAGGGAAAACTCCTGATAATTATATGTTTTATAAGATTTTTCAGTAAGATTATGTTTATGGTTTGAGTTGTCACCCAAAAAAAAAAAAAAAAAAACGTCCGCATCTCCAAAGGAGCCTGTTAGATACAATATCTAACAACAAGACACGTGAGGGTGGGGGCAAGCTCTTTATCTCAAATCATTCAAGCAGCCTATAAGACGATGAGAAGCCGAGGGCACACTCAAACACAGCAGTGCACACACACGAACACACAGTCCTCATCTTAGCAGATAACACAGAATCCAAATTATAAAATCTACCTGTGTTGATTGTGGGAATTGGAATGCACTCAATGGGAGAGTGAAGCAACCCTTACTTCTACATTTTGTCAATAGGAACAACATTTCAAGGTGAGACTATTAGTTCTTTTTCTGTTGCTTGTGTGTTTCTTCTCTAACGTTAAGTATCCCTGAATTCCTCATGTAAGACAATGGCTATTTGTTTTATTGATCTCCATATTTCTCTTATTTAGGTTTCCCAGCATCATCCACTGTAGTTATAATGAGCAGCAAATGGTCAGTCTTACTCCTGGTGTCTGTAGTCCACGCTCTCACAGGCCTAACGCGAAGCTTTCAACCACTCTTTGCGTCTGATGGAAATTCCTCTTCTCACCGCGATATCACTCAAAGAGCAATTCTCCAAAAGACAGCCGAGGTCTGTCGAGACATTGCGGTAGCAGAGGAAAGAGACTTCATTCTCACTGTAAGACGGGGCACACATTGTGTAGCTTCACATAATCCCTTTCCAAAAACCACTTTCGACTTTTCTTGTGTCTTCAGATTAACGACAGTCTAACGGTTGAGCAAGTACAAGAGGCATGTTTGTTTTCAGACAATTCCACCACCCTTCTTTCCAGTGTGTTGTTTCACACATCCATTGCCAGTGTGTACTTCAGCAATGCCTTTGTCGATTTAACATCTGTGCTGAGTGACGAGCACCATTTTGATGGTGAGACGTTCCAGAAAGGGAGAGACATAATCACAAAAGGTATGTAAAACCATCCGTTGTCGATGATCAACCTGGGCTGCTGTTGTTTTATTCAAGAGTATCTTTACCATCTAATACAGATTTCTGTGAAACCAGAGGACACAATCAAGGCTCAGAATACATAGAGTATAATGTTTTTAGAGTAATTGCTTCAGTTTGTGTGGGTGGAACGGTGGAAGCGGGATTAGCACCCCTGCCTCACAATTTAGAGTTTGCGTGTTTGATTTTGGTTTATCCTTCCTGTGTGGGGTTTGCATGTTCCCCCTGTGCCCATATGAGATGTTGTCAGGGTATTTGAATTTCCTCCCACTTTACCAAAACTATGCATAGTGGATCTATTGGACACTCCAAATTATCACGGGTGTGTTTGTGACTGTGAATGGTTGTTTGTCTCTATGTGCCCTGCGATTTGGCTGGCAACAATCTCAGGGTGTACGGGTAGGATGGGCACATCCTAATGACGATTAGCGGCTAAGAACTTGGAGGAATTGGTCTGCTTTTGTTCTGAGTAGTTCTTCTGTGTTTTTTGTCACACCGTTTGACTGTGTGTGCAGGGGTGTCTTCTGTGAAAGCCAGTGTGAAACTGGAGAACTTTATTGCGGGACGCTGGACTCTTGGACGTGTTTGTCATACTCTGCAGGTGAGTTTCTGGTCTAGATTGAGTTGTGATTTGAAATGCAGCCCATGAGTGTGTAAAGGTTACGATGCTGTATACTTGAAGGATTTTTACAGCCACAGTAACTGGGTGGAGTTGGGGAACACGTCTCCTTTCAACACCCTGATCAAACCTGACCAAACTCTTGAGAATCTAGCAGGTAAGATGCTGGTGATTACATTTACAAAACATGCTTTCCATAGCTAAGTGTGCTTTGTCTGAATGGCAGTGTATGCTTCAGTGAAACATCACAAAAGACACACTGCTCCCTTAGCATGCCACTTTTGTCACATGTGTAGTGATGTATAATGCAACAAGGAGGATTTGCTTTTAAACCGGTCCTTGTACATTGAGAGTCCTGTAGCATATGTGGGGGGGTTCAAAAAGTCAGCATATGTCAAAGGTTTGTCACACTCATAAATGTAGATTATCAAACACATAGAGTAATTGGACCTTATTGTACTGGAGATGTTTGGCTTGTTGACACATATGTGCATCTTTATATTTGGACTAAAATCTCTTCAATTTAGCCAAATGTCTTGCATTTTTTATCTGGATTTTGGGTTCAAATATTTTCAATTCTGACAAACGTATGAGACCCATCCCGAAGATCACAATCCCAAAATACAGTACATTGCTTGTTCAAAAATGTAAACTTTTGTCTTTTAAACATTGGTAATTGTATTACAATGTGATTTTTCTGACCCGGTTTGATTCTAGGACCAAACATTTCAACCTGTAGAAACTGTACAGGAGATAACTGTGACGACAACATTTTGCCTGACGTACTGCAGCAAGGGCTTCTCACTTCTGGCTACTTCAACCTTAGATCCTCAGACAAGCCAAATGGTAACTTGCAATTTCAAAGGCCATTATTGGATCCATAGCTTTGCAACATAAGATAAATTATGCAACAATAAATCATGGTGTTTCTTTCCCAAAAAAGGTATTATCCCAAATATAAGCAGGTATTAAGAATGTTTTGACATATATCATGATCTTATGACCTCAGTTGTGATTTTTGCTTTGGAGAAAAACAGTCAAAATATGCCTGACCATGATCAAATTGTTTACTGTATGTCATGGCATTGCAATCAGCAGTCATCCAATTTAAATCAACATTCTGGGTTGGCACACAAATCCAATTTGTTTCTATTTGCTCCAAGGTAAATGCAGTCATGGAGGTTCTTTTGACAAAACAAGTAAACGTGACCCAGTGGGGGGCATCAATAAAGATGAACTTGGGTCCAGCCATGGTTCACTTCACCATGAAGCAGCTGATTTGGCACTGAATGCTACTGTGGAGCTTTTGGAGGACATCAGAACAGCTGTAGGAGACAAGAACTTTTTACGGTAGAAGACAAGTACACATTGGCAAGATCTTTTTATAAAGGCATTTTTGATTCTGATGAAGACATTCAGAGTCTCAATTATTCCCACAGACTGATGGGGCTTTCGCAGTCATCTGCATTATGTTTCGTCATTGACACGACAGGCAGTATGAGCGATGACATAGCAGAGGCAAAAAGAGTTTCCTTTAACATCATTGATAGTAAGCGGGGAACCCAGGAGGAGCCTTCAGCCTACATATTGGTTCCCTTCAATGATCCAGGTAGCTTATACACAATCCTGTGTTATCATGCTTCTGACTTTCCTCTAGTGTCCAATTTCAACCTGTCATAAACACACTCAACTGTAATGAATAATATGATATTCTTTTGCTGTTTGCAGGATTTGGACCTTTGCTTGTGACAACTGATGCAGACAAATTCAAAGAAAACATCAATGATCTGACAGCAAGTGGAGGTGGAGATATCCCAGAGCTGTGCTTGTCTGGACTGCAGGTGTTTGCAGCAAATAAAATGACAAATTTAGACACTAATTCACGAAATTTGGATGACACTATTGGACTTAATTGTCACTGTTTTGTAATATTTTGTCGCAGCTGTGTTTATCTTGACTGTCACCACATAATGAAAGTGGGGCGGGAATTATAGGAATTGCTTGACCATATAATATGTCACTAATAAATACTTTGTTGGTATAGTTCTTTAGCAAATTTACAACAATGCAACGAATGCAACAGCCTTTTCCCCCAAAGTCAAAACGTCTCGATTTCAAGTTTTTTTTCCCCCCACATCAATATCAGTATTGAACTCCATACCTTTGACATAACCGACACATAGTTGTAGAAACAGCGCATAGCACATACAGAAAGGGAGGGTATAAAAGTATACAGTGCTACCATATCACATTGGTGAAATTACTTGTGACATTATGTTAGTACTGAAGTAAAGCGATTCAGAAAGAAAAATGAAGGAGAAAGACCAAATGCAATCACATCCTCATTTTCTCTCTTGGTCTCTCGCTCTCTCTTTTTTTTTTTTTTTTTTTTTTTAATATAAATAACTATTACTACTTTTGCACCCCTATGGTGTGACTGGTCAGTCAATGCCTTTCAGTCCTACCCCTAATTGCATCACTTCACTTATGTGGGGTCAAATAGCAGCATGTTTTGTCATTTCAGCTGTTTTCATCTTGATGTATTTTATCTGTGGGTGATTATGAGGTTATATGTTTTTATTTGCAAGGGTTTAATGTGTTAACATTCTTTTTTGGTCACAGATATTTTAATGTCAGTGTTTGGGTTTTCTTTTTGCCCTTTTTGTTGTAAGGTTGCTTCCATTTATGTTTCGGTGGTGTTTCGGGGGCTGGGGTTTCTCAATGTATTTGCATCATTTCTTGGTTCCTGTCTTTTCCTCTCTTTTTTTTTAATTTAATGTGGTTATCATTCCTGTGTTTGTAGCATTCCGCCACCTGTAAATTATTTGCCCCTGGAATATTAGTTACACCACACAAAATTCAAGTTCCTGAAGTGCAACAGATACCAATGAAACTCTTTGGGAATTACAGTATATGACTTCTTATTGAAATCAGTGGATACATTTGGACTATGTTTTTTGCCAACAGCTTGCCCTTACTGCTGCTCCGCCCTCATCAGAGATATTTGTCTTCACTGATGCCCCAGCAAAAGATGCAATCTTGAAAAGCACCATCTCTGCCCTTATAGAAAGCACCAAGTCTGAGGTGAGTCATTTAAATCACCAAACATCGGATTACAGCAAGGTTTGAGCTACATCAGAGCCAGTGACAACTTTCTAACAGTAAAGGTATCCTCTTAAGCTCATTACTCTGAAACAACCTTAACCCTAACCCAATGTTGAGGTCAGCATCATTCTAGGATGATCAAAATGGTCTTTGTATTTAAATGGGGGAATTGCACGGGTTGGAATATATTATCATTGTGTGTATAATTAAGTTAAAAGACAGAAAGATTGTGTAATGTGAGAAACCAATGTGATTTTCAAATGGAAATAAAAGACTTAAATCCAATTTCAACCAATGCTCAGATGATTACGCAAACCAGTCTCAGCATATTTGGTTTTTTTCTACTGTCTATTTGTTTTAAGGTGACATTCATGCTGACAGACGTCTTGAGCAGTCGACGCAAAAGAGCATTAAATCAAGCTGACGCTCAACTGTACCGTGACCTTGCTCGGGCCTCCGGAGGTCAGGCCATTGAGGTCAGCAAGTCAGATCTTTCTCTGGCTACTAGTGTGATAGAGGATTCCACATCCAGTGCCGTGGTAAACAAGTGGACGAGAGAAAAACAAATGAACATTCTCAGAAAGATGTTTAAAAATGCTGTCTTTTTTAGGTCACAATCTTTCAAATGGTGATGAACCCCGGAAAGCCTGATAATTTTACATTTACTTTTGATAGCTCTCTACAAAACATTACTATTTACATCACAGGAGCATCCTCTCTGTCCTTTAATCTCACCAGCCCCACAGGTAGTACAGGTTGTCTCCACTATCTTTTAAGTCAGTATCAAGGCTAACCATGAAAAAAATGACTGCCATTTCAGGCGCATCTCAGAGCTCCAGTGAGTCTGGTGGCCCTCTAGCATCTTTGAGCTTGGCAGGTAACCTAAGACGACTGGCCCTCACCAATGACAGTGAAACAGGATTGTGGGAAATTAATGTCAACTCCAATGACCCATACTCCGTTAAGGTCACAGGTCAGAAGTAAAATCTAATTTAAAGCGGCGGGTAAAGTGTCATATACATAAATGTTTTGACCAATGTAAATGTTTCCCAATGTGGACACAAGGTCAAAGTTCAATTAATTTCATCTACAATCTTGTGGAAGCCAGTGAAGGAGTTCATGGAGACTTCTTTCTAAAAGAGGGACGTCCTCTTTCAGGTGAAATTTCCAGTCCATTTTTACAGTGACACTTTTTGACCTCAAAGTTATCCTTCATCCATGTCTCCAGATGCATCTTTATTGATTTTGTTCCAGTGCCAGTAATTTTAAAAAGTGTTTTCTTGTGCGTCTTTCAGGCGGCAATGCCACTCTGTTGGTCACAGTGGCAGGGAGTGACAGTGTAATGATTCCAGAGGTCACCTTGTACGACAGCTCAGGGCCAACAGAGGTCAATGGGACTTTACAGGCATGTTGGAGCACCTTCTTAACCATGGAGAACTTAATCCATTTATGACAGTGCAAATATATCATATCAGCATTTTAACATTAAATACTTGATATTCCTGAAATTATCACTGAATTTCTAGAAGCTAATTTTTGTATCCCTGAAAATTTGTTGGGAGTCCCCATCGCCACTAGTCAGTTTAACACAGGCTTCAATGATTATCTCAGGTAAACTGTTGCTTTAATTTTGTAACATTGGCCATGTCTTTTTTTGCCACAGTCATTTGGAGGTTCTAACTTCCTAGTGACATTTAATGAGATTCCAGCTGGAGAATTTGTGGTTCAGTTGAGAGGAGAAGACAGGAGCTCATCAACAAGGTCAACGCCAAGCAGGTTCCAGAGGCAGGCCCCCACTCAGATTAAGACTTCAAGCATCTCCGTAACTGTGAGCTCATACACCCACGGTTGACCATAAAAAGAAGACACTTTTCAACATTTGTTCATCTTGAGTGATTTACTCCCAATATCCAAATTTTATTTCCTGTTGCATTAATCACAGCATTCCATGTGGTTTGCTGTCACCCAATTGTTTTTTTGGGGGATTTTGTGACGTGAAAAGGAAGCTAAACTAGTGTGAAAACATTGTAAGTGAACGGAGCCCACCTCTTAGTTATGCAGAAAGATTTGACTTATACATTCGTGATTATCATGTGTTTGCCTATTTTTCAGATTTTTCAGTGTGATTTTCACTTGTGTTTTTCAGATTCACAACAGTGTTTATTTAATACAAGTCGGTAACCAAAATACAACCCTAATTTGTTTCCCTTGATCTTATGCTCCTTTGAAAGGAAAATATTTTTCTTCGACTGTTATTTTTTTTTCTTCTTAGCCCCCAAAGCAACCGCAGCCGATAGAAGAAAAGTGCATCCAGGTGAAGGTAAAACGTTTGAAAACCAGCTCAAAGGAAACAAATTAGTTACAGAAGAAAGAAATTAGGGTCATATTTTCTTTCCAGACTCATAATGGCCCATTTTCCATCAATTTTCAATTTGAAATGAAAAAGGCGTGACAGGTCGTGTTTCCGTTGTGTGTGAATATCTTGCAACCGCCTGATATTTGTCTCAAAATTCATGCGTGAGATCGCCCCTCCACAAACACAAATTCAACGACTCGCATTTTTTTTTTCAATCTGAAAAACACAGGAAAATCGCAAATATATTTGTGGGTCTCAAACACACACGAAAACCAATCATCTATTTGCGTGAATAATTTAGAAAAACATCTCCCCATGTTCTTTGTTAGAGAATATATCAACTTGGAAGCCTAACTCTCAGATAAATAATAGCACACTTGATTAAACTGAAACTGTTCCCTATTTTAGGCTCAAGTTAACAATACCAGTGTTGAACCGGGCTCCACTGTATCCGTCCCGTTTACTGTCACCGCAACAACCGGTGGAGTTGTTAACAAGACGGCAACTGGGACATACACGGTGCGAGCTACCAACGACCGTAGCTTTGACTCCACATCGCCCAGTTCTGTCACCATAGAAACAGATAGTGGAGGGGAAGCCAATGGCACCGTGACCCTAACCATTCCTGAGGGTGTGGAATCGGGAACCGACGTTACGCTTACCATTGAGGCAGAAGATTCCGCTGCCAATGATATCAACTACAGTGTCCTTCGATTGTCAGTTGCTGCTGAGGTAAGAAAAAAGCCCTAAAGGTAGTTTAGAATCCTGACTGACATTAGATTGGTAAATAGCATTGTATTTGTAATTCAGGAATGAAAATCACTTAGCTTTCGGCGAAATTGGCCATGAGCACATTTGCAGATAACAATGTCTTGCGCAGTTACACACCCTGTTGTTGACACTGCACATAGTGATGTCTCTTTAGAGTAGAAATAGAGACTTATTTTTTAGGTGCAGCTGACAGTGTTAAGTGATTTTTCATGACATATCTTCGATCAGAATGCACATGATTGGCAGGTGGGAGCAGCAGGAACGGGTTTACTTTAGCTAACTCGGCTAGCAACTCATCTGGAAAGTACATACTGCATCGGTAAAGATCGATCAGAAGGAAAATCACCAATCTTTCAGTTACATATGCCATTTTGAAATTTTGAAGCCATAATAGGTGACATAGAAAACAATGTGTCATCAGCCCACTCCCCCGGTGACATTTTCATGCCTGACAATTTCATGTAGATTCTTTAATTATAATGGACACCTTAAGGCAAAGGCCCTCCAGTATTTGTTTTTTTTTTTCCCCCAATTATATCTGGAGCAGTGCTTAGCACAGTTCAGGGATCCGAGTTCAAATCTACCTCGCTCTGGCCTTCCTTATGTGGGGTTTGCATGTTCTCCCCAAGCCCGCGCTGTTTCTCTCCATGTGGCTTCCTCCCGCAATCCAAAAACATGCACGGCAGGGCTATTGGACCTACTAAGTTCTCCTTAGATATGATTGGGTCTATGAATGGTTGCTCGACATCAGTTCAGGGTGTCCCCCACCTACTGTCCGAAATCAGCTCAGGTAGGCACCAGGAAGTCAGAGACCCTCGTGAGGATAAGTGGCTATATTAGCTGGAATTACATCTGACTTTTACATTACTGCTTCCAGGTGACTGATGTTAACAGACCAGTGTGCCGAGAAGTCAGTACATCCACCAACTGTTCATCTTCATTACTCTGTGGCTCCTCACAGTGGCAATTTGTGGCCAATGTGACCGACGGTGTGAACGGAACAGGTATTGAGAGAATCACTATTCGAGAAGGGAACGGCACCCTCAATACAAGCACGGTTGTAGGGCCAGGGGGGGAAAACATCACTGTGGCCTCCTACCAGGCGTCCTGCTGTGCAGGCAGAGTGGAGCTGTCTGTTGTGGACAATGTGGGAAATGTTGGAATTTGCGTGGGCCAGGTGAGACAGTCCACCACTGTTGCACCTGTGACTGCAGCTAAAGTGACTAATACCACTATGTCTACCGGAGGACACACCCTGAGCACAACACTTTGGTTCTGGACAACTGTTCTGGCACTCCTACTTTGGAAAGTAGAGATATGCACAGAATGATTTTGATCAAAGGACATTTTTCGGCTTTTATGAAAGTTTGTCACTTAAAGTCATTTAATAAAGTATCTAAGTAGGCCTACAGGTGTTTTGGATGTAATTTGCTGTCATAGGTTTTATGTTAAAATACTGTATACATTAGCATAATTGTATAACATATATTGATCAAGTTACTTTATGATATGAATCATGTTGTTATATGATGACAGGGCTAAACTGTCACTTACCACATGATGATGCACATGCACAACACTAAAAAAAGAAAAACATCCAGTATGTGAAGCTAATGTTCAGTTTTGTTGATAATATATCAATGTGTTTAATTGTGTGGAAGCAATTTACAGTGACGTGAGATAGAATAAAGAGAAAATAAATAAACAATGAAGTCATTGTTTGAGTGCTGTTGTCGTTTGAAATAAATTAGTGACAGTATAAATGTCTACATTGTAAATCAGAGGTGCCCATTTGTTTTTTGTTTGTTTTTTTGGTGCCGGTTTTGGGTGAGATGAATATATTGGGGCCAAAAAACAGCCTAACATTCTGTTTTACATCGAACAACAGCGAATTGGCCGGCAATTTATACCTGACACTTTAATTGAATTTCAAGATTCTTAAACATTTGAAACAACGTATAAATGACGAACGTTCACTGAACTTTTCGATTAACAAGTAACTATATTCACCATTGAACATTACATTTCAACATGAAATATCACAAACTGTTGTTAATCATTGAACAGAGCTATTTGCTTGTTGTTGAGGAGCATTTTATTTTTTTTTCATCTTTATCTGTTCCCTGACAAAAAAGGATTGTTAAAGGTAGGTAAGATTTGACCAAAAGGCCACAGCTTTTGTCTTCGGTGCCCCTGTCAGTGTCCACTCTGTAGACCCTTGTTTTTAACTTGTTTCACCCTACACATATTGTTGCTATTGTTAATGTCTCTGCCATTTCCGAGCATGTGTGAAGGCACTCAATCCAATGTGCGCACTTGCACCCACAATGAGATAAGAAAGAAAACACACCCCACTATCTACCTATGAGGAATGTACTCCTTTAGCGACTGAAGCATAGTAAATTCTGACTGAACTAATGGACAAACAGAGCATTTTAAGGTGAGACTGTTTTTTTGTTTTTCGGACATTTGCGTTAAGGTCGTTTTAGTGATCGGTAAGACTGATTTTAGCTTTGGATCACATTTATATTTGAAAAAAATATATCTGTTACACAAAAATAATTCCAATTAATCTCTTCCTATTTCCTGGTTTAATCTATATGGGACTCTACCTCAACGCCTCCCGTGCGTCACGACAGTGTTGAAACGAAAAATCCAAACAAATGCTGAGAGAGTGCATATTTGGGCAAATAGAGTGGCACCTTGTGAAAAAGACAGGTTCCATTATGATTTCAGTTTCTTCTGATCCTCTTTCATCATCATGAGTACCAAGTTCCTCCTGAAGTTGGTGGCTGTCATCTTCACCCTCGAAGGTCAAATTCAAAGCTTCCAACCACTTTTTGGATTGAAGGGGAACTCCATCTCGCATCGCGTGATTACCGTCAGGGCACTTCTCAGAAAAACAGCAGAGGTCTGCCGGGATATTGCTGCTGCAGAAGGACAGGACTTCAATCTTACTATAAGGATATATTATATATGATATTTCTTAAGTGACTTTTAAAACCTCTGCATCAGGCCAAAAAATTCAGAAATACAATTCTAAACATCACTACATTTCCCTTTAGATTGATGACAGTCTAACAGCTGAACAAGTACACAAGGCATGCTCCTCAAGGAAATCCACCTCAATCCTATCCAGTTTCTATTTTTATGGTTCCATTGCTTTTATGTACTTGAACAATGCAAATGTGGATTTAGTGTATGCAAACAGTGAAAAGCACCATTTTGATGGTGAGACCTTCCAGAAAGGACGAGACTTGATCACACAAGGTACGGTCTGTTTTTTTCCTAAATTCAATGTGTTATTTGTGTGCCCATTTCTGTTCCGTTACTGCACCCTGTTTCAAGTAACTTTACATAACCTTTATACATGATATCCATCTGTTATCCATCTGATATCAATCTATCAATGGAGAAGATGCAAGAGCCCTCTTCAACTCTGCCTGACAAGTGGCTAGATAATGGAAACAGAGCATTTCTTTTGATAGTCATTACTATAAAAGCACTCTCATTGTCCTGTGGGATTTAGAACATCGACGTTGAAGTAACTGATCTAGCTGAAGCAGTAAATATGTACTTTGAAAAGTCCTACTATGTTGATTAGTGATAGTTAGGGCCCCACTGTGTTCTTTCCAGCCACAGAGACACTACATTTCTTTATTTCTCTCTTCCGGTTGAATTGTATTGATTAGGGATATTTGCTGTGAAGGCCAGTGTCAAACTTGGGAACTTGATTGCAGGGCGCTTAACATTGGGACAACTGTGTCATGTTCTGCAGGTGAGTTCTATGATGGTTGAGCTTGTTTACCTTATTCTCTTCCACTGAAATCTATAGGCATCATTTTTACTGCGCTGGTAACAAGAGCCGGTAGTGAATGAGTTACTTATTTTTAAAAAGTGGTGGAATTTTGGAGGTAAGCTGCAAACAAAAAGCATAATGTGACCTGTGACTGTAGCACATATTTTATACTCTAAGGATTTCTATAGCCACAGCAACTGGGTGGAATTGGGCAACACGGATCCTCACAATGCTCTGATCAAACCTGACCAACCTCTTGAGAATCTGGCAGGTAGGATAGCAGATTCGACGTGATTAGAATTTTATGTGCTGTAAATTGACATAAGGTTCGTCCAAATCAGGTTTTGATACTATATTGGGAATGATTCTTATGATGAGATTATTTTGATCATTTCCATCTTTTGTGTGCAGGCCCAAATGTTCCCACATGTAGTAACTGTGAAGGAGGGAACTGTAACAGCAACATTTTGTCTCATGTGCTAGAAAAGAGGCTGCTCACTTCTGGATACTTCAACAACTTATTTTCAGAAAAGCCGGAAGGTACTTTTTGCGTGTTTGTTGACTTTCCATCTCGTGATAAGCAGATGAACTTCAACTTTGCTTCATCAATTTGTTGTTGTGGGTGTGTTGTTTTTAACTCCTGTATGATGCTGTTGGTTTAAAGAAAGAGGTTGTCTGCTTTCAGGCCTTTGCTGTACAAAAAAGTGCCATCTAGAGGAGTCAAAAAAATACAACTGGTTCATGAAGCATCTTGAACCTTCGTGTTTCCATCACTACAGTATTGTGCAATAAGTCGTCATCAGCCACCATACTCAATATGTAGTAGTAAATCTGAATTTGACTTTGTACTCCAAGGTAAATGCAGCCATGGAGGTTTTTTAGATCAGACAAGCAAACTGGAGCCTGTGGGTGGCATTAGTAAGGACGACACGGGATCCAGTCATGGCTCACTTCACGTTGAAGCAGCCAAATTGGCTGTGATTGCCACTATGGAGCTTCTTGAAGACATCCGAATGGCTGTGGGAGACAAGAGCTTCCTTCAGTAAGAGTTACCGGAACAAAATTGTTGACTGATCGAGAGATAACACTCATCAGGACGAAGACATAACCAGAACTACTGGTTGCTTTCCTGCAGACTGATGGGTCTATATCATTCCTCTGTGCTGTGTTGCGTCATTGACACTACAAGCAGTATGTGTGATGAAAAAGCCCAAGCTAAGACAGTTGCTATTAACATCATCGACGGCAGGAGAGGAACCCCGCGGGAGCCTTCAACCGACATACTGGTTCCTTTCAATGATCCAGGGATGCAGTGAACACACACACACACATGCACACACTCACATAACAGCGTTGTCTTATACACTGGTCCAAAGACTGGCGAGTGCAACAATTCACATTTGTGGGAGTTAAAAGCTGGTTTGTGTGTATGTGTTTATTTAATAATAATTTCCGTTTAAAGAGAGCAAAAGTCGCCAATTGCACGTTCATTCGTTTAGGGAATGGCACAAGTAGTCAAACATACAAAAAAACATGCACAATAGCTAAAGGCAGAACTCACATCTTCACATTCATGTAAAAACTAACTAGACCTCACGGTTATATACAATCCAATAGCTGTTGGGGTTGTGCAATTATGAATTTTAATCATTTGTTTCAGTTAAAAGCCTGTAAGTTGTGTTTAGGGTTGAAAAGTAAGGTTTCAATCGATGGGTAGGGTTTCAAAGTACGGTATTAAAGGCATTATTGATTTGCTATACCAGTAAGTGTCACTGGAAATGTTATTTCCTTGGTTACAGCCTACTTCAGGTGAATGGTGGTGCATTCTATTGATTTTGGCAGGTTTTGGGCCAATGCTAGCAACAACTGATGCAAAGACGTTCAAAGAAAGAATCAACACTCTGACTGCCAATGGAGGAGGTGACATCTCAGAGCTGAGCTTGTCTGGATTGCAGGTGTTTGCTTTCACACTAATATACAGTGATGGACTTTTAACCTCAGTCAGGTGAAATTCAAACTGAAATTTTGACATTGTCATGGCCTGTTTTTGATTTCTTTTTTTTTTTTGCTTCCAGCGTGCCCTGACCACAGCTCCCCCTTTTTCTGAGATAGTTGTTTTCATTGATGCACAAGCGAAAGATGTACACTTGAAAAGCACCATTACTGCCCTTTTTGAGAGTACAAAATCTGTAGTGAGTGTTTTCATCATTCAATGCACCAAAATGTCATTTTGCACTACCTCAAAAGGGTTGACAAACATGCAGTGTCTACAATTATATACAGTATATAAGGGATCACTCAAAAGGTTGGAAACACATTCAGCTTGAAAATGTCTCTCACACATTAGAAGGTCAAGAAATTCAAGCTATTGACTCTTGATAATGCACAGCTGTGCACTGAAAGTCATTCTGGGTCATAGAGCATCATCGGCATTGTGAGGCTGACTTAGAAAATATTAAGACGTGCAAGAAAAAGGAAATCGGGACAAAAGTTGTCTACTCTGAGCAGAAATTATAAAACATATTTCTTGATGAACAATATTTTTGTGAATAATTTCATCTCTTTTTCTTCATAATGACAAGGACTTAACATCTAATTGCCAACAGATTTTTTTAAATCATGAAATACACGGACCTAGAAGGTGTTTCCAATTTTCTGACTGGATTGTGATTTACGTGTGCATGTGTGTGTTTATTTAAGTGATGCATTGACTCAAACCATATTGATTTAGAACAGGCTTGTCCAAACTCGGTCCTCGAGGGCAACTGTTCTGATCTCTTTCCTCAAGACACCTGATTCAAATGATCAGGATTGTTATCAGGCTTGGCTGAGCTTACTGATGTGCTAATCATTTGAATTAGGTGTGTCGGGAAAAGAAACCTGGAAAACATGCCCTTGAGGACCGGGTTTGACACCCCTGATTTATAACAACCTTCAAAGCCATTTACAATCCTGACAAATTCATGCAAATGTACAGCAACTGAAATAAAGGTCATTGATCACCCTTTCTAGAAATTGAGCCATAACAATTTGAATAAAATCAAAATCTTACAGATTTGAACCAAATCAAAACTCTGAATTCACAGATCAAAACTAATTTTGTTCACCATGCTTTAGCAAATCTTCTTTAGTGGAAAGTAGCACTCACCACATGTACATTATCTTAGAGAAAGACATTCTGAAAGTGTGTAAACTATAAATTTGAGACATGTTTTTTTTCTTGCATTTTTAGGTGACCTTCCTGCTGACAGATGTCATACCCAGAAGGCACAAAAGCCTTAAATATGTGCTGCCTCGGATGCGGAGCCAAAGAGATGCTCAGCTCTACCACGACCTTGCACAAGCTTCTGGAGGTCAGGCCATTGAGGTCAAAAAGTCAGATCTTGTTCTGGCTATGAACATTATAGAAGATTTATCAGCCAGTGCTATGGTAAAATAAGAACAGAGGACCAAATACAATCAATGCAGCACAGAATTTGTATACATAGGGATAAACTTTGTGGGTTTTTTTTAGGTGACAGTATTTCAAGTAGTGTGCAAACCTGGGAGCCCTGCTCATTTTATGTTTAATATTGATAGTTTACTAACAAACATAATTATATATATCACAGGGAGTGCATCTCTCACCTTTAAGATCATCAGCTCGACAGGTAACATTTACAATAGACATCAGCTATGAAATCGCTCCCTGTTTGTACATGCCGGTCCACCCTTGAAGGTGCATCTCAGAGCTCCAGTCAGTCCAGTGGCCCTCTGGCTTCTTTGACCTTGATAGGTAACCTACGACGACTGAAGCTCAAGGATTTCAGTGAAATAGGATTATGGGAAATCATCGTAGACTCTTATGACCCCTACTCAGTTAAGGTCGCAGGTTAGTAGTAGAATGGAACTCAAAGTAGCACATACATGGTCTTTGATGTTTTGATCATTGTATTTTTTTTTGTGTGTGTTACCAATGTTAACATCAGGTCAAAGTCCAGTAAACTTTATCTTCAACCTTGTGGAAGCCCACAAAGGACTCCATGCAGACTTCTTTCTGAAAGAAGGACGTCCTCTTTCAGGTTAAATAAGAATTGTATCCTCCTTAAACCAATCATCTCTCATGGTTCTCTGTCCCAGGTATTGCAAAAATGGCATTTCTCTCTCCCTTGTAAAATTTTAGTAGGTAATGCCACCCTCTTGGTCACAGTGATAGGAAGTGACAGTATAAATGTCACAGAGGTCACGCTGTGTGATTGCTCAAGCTCAACAGAAGTCAACGGAACATTGCAGGCATGTTTCATAATCCAGAATGCTTATTAAAAAAAAAAGATTAGTACAGAAAAAAAACGTTTAAAAAATTTAAATGATTATACAAGCTACATTTAACCTTCCTTTTGAGGCACACTACCTTTATATCTCAATAATTAGTTTGTAATGAAAAAAACAACACATCATTTTTATGACAGTCATCATAAATAACACCATGATAGCACCATTCAAGTCGTCTGTCTCTTATGCCTTTAATTTGCTTTCCAGAAACCCACCTTCCCGAAAAAGCGAAACTTAAGAGGTGTAAAGTATTTGGGAACATTCAGTGCTGTTTCACCTAAAGTAAAACGGAAACCTGTAACTACGTAATTGATTATCGCAGACAGCACATCTCCGGAGGGTTTTCTAGTTTTCGTGACAGCTATAGGCTCTCTCTGTTTGTTTGCCAGACCTGTCTCCTCTGAGGTGGGCGTACCAGCCGGAAGTGTCATTGGGTGGTGCACTTATGCCTACATAGGCCATTTGAATCAATTAATTAAATTTCCTGTCAGCACCGCTTAAAATAGATCTTTGACGGTCTTGGCCGTCAATGGCAGTGAATGAGCTTTAAGATTGTTTGACAATGGAGATTTAAAGAAGTTTGGAGTATTTGTATACAGACAGACACACAGATCATTCATCTTACATGCTATCATTGCTACAGTATCTTTTGACAACATTGGCCTTGTCCATTCCTTCGCAGTCATTAGGAGATTCGAACTTCCTGGTGACATTCGTTGAGCCTCCAAGGGGTGATTTTGTTGTTCGACTTAAAGGAGAAGAGAGTAGTTCATCAAGGTCAACTCCAAAGAGGGTCCAGAGGCAGGCCTCCACACAGATTAAAACTTCCAGCATCTCAGTGACTGTGAGGACAAATGTTCAATATCTCTACAAAGAACAGCATGTACTTCACGTACATGCCTCAAAATTCATCATACTTTCAAGCCTAGTATTAGACTCATGGTCATACTAACAATGTGTTTGTGCTTAGAATGATCATGCGATTGGCATTTTTCAATTGATCTAGGGTCACTTTTCACCTTTTAAAATTGTGCACCCAAACGTTTAAGTGGCACCAAAGGATTGAATTTACAGTTCCAGTTATTAAACAATGACATTGTCACTTAATTTAAGTTGTAATTATTGTCAATATTATTAATTCCCTAAGGTTTCTGTCGTGTTTTTACCACTTTTGTTTCGCTTTGGTATTTGCACCGTTCAACTCAGATGTAATGGTTCAAACCACTTAAGCATTCTTTTGCAAATAGTTTGAACATACATACTCTAAATCAACAGTTGTCAAATAGAGGTACAGCAATAATGTGTATCTTCTTATTTTAAATTCACTATTTAAGAGCTGTATTTTGCATTTTAGAATGCAATCTTCACTAATCCAATCCCAAAGTGGCATTTCCATCATTTACGCCCCTCTACAGTCCTGAGTTATATCACTCATTGAGTACTGCCTACGTACCACCTGTGCGGACTAAGTACATGCCTACAATCTCCTAGCTGTCAGTGGTGCATCAAAACAACATCATGATATTAGTTCGGGGAGCCAGGCATTGAAAATCAGGGTCAGAAATACAGCCGTCAAAATACTCATATTTCCTATGGAAATTGAATCATCACTGTGCCAAGGGTGAAACTGAATCAATCACAAACATGCCAACAGTATGTATGTGAACTGTGGGAACTATGGAAGGTTTAAAATACCATGATACAGACACTTTAATGCCTTTTTAATGAAGTCATAGGGATGGTTCACTTTTCTTTTCAAATTAAGAGTCAATTGGAACATGAAACAACATATTGTTTTACCGTGACTCTTTTTCAAAACGCTGTATGCCTTTGTTTTTCAAATTTTATTTGACATTAATAATGCAATATCACGTGATCTCGATTTTGGAGTTGCTAAATACACAAACAGGTGACGCCACTATAAATGTAGCTCCAAGGTTTATTAACTCAAACACAAATAGCACAGCACTCGTTTGTAATTGTTTTATGATAATACTACATAATGCAACAAATAAATCAAAATGTAATGTTTAACTAGTGGTCTGAATGTCCCATTCTTCAGGCTCAATATGAAAGCACCTACATCGAACCTGGCTCCACCACCTCCATCGGTTTCACTGTCACCACAAATTCCGGCGGATTCGGAACGTTGAGGGTGCGTGCCACCAACGACCGTGGCTATGACTCCACATCGCCCACCTCTGTCACGATAGAAACACATAACAGGGGGAAAGCCAACGGAACCGTGACCCTTACCGCTCCTGACAGTGCACCATCAGGAACATACGTGACACTCACTATTGAGGTGGAAGATGCAGCTGTCACCGATTTAAACTATGTTGTACTTCGGTTTACGGTCACTGCTAAGGTAATTTTCCACAAGTGATATTCACACCAGATTTCTCTCTAACTGCTGCACTTTCTGTCTCCAGGTGACTGATGTTAATAGACCCGTATGCCAGGAAGTCAGTACATCCACCAACTGTTCATCTTCACTCCTCTGTGACTCTTCCCAGTGGGAATTTGTGGCCAATGTGACGGATGGTGTGAATGGGACCGGTATTGAAAGCGTTACAATCCGTGAAGGCAACGGCACCCTCAACACGAGCACAGTGGTCGGGCCAGGGGGCGATAGTATTATCGTGGCCTCGTACCAGGCCTCCTGTTGTGCAGATAGAGTGGAGCTGTCTGTTGTGGACAAAGTGGGAAATGTTGGAATTTGCGTGGGCCATGTGAGACAGCCCATCACCCGTGACAACAGAGAATGTGACCTTGGATGCCAGGTCAAGTGGAAGGGGCACTCTAAGCACATCCTTATGTCTCTGGATAACTGTTATTGCGCTCCCACTTTGGTAAACATGGTACTCACTGTTTATATGGTGTTTAGCACATGTATAGCTTCAAATCCCTTCAAATAATACACTCTCAAAACACTTTGATGAAAATTAACACAATTATGGATCTAAATGGACCAACACACTTTATGGGTTGTTTTAGACTAAAAAAAAAAAATAAATAATTTACTGTACCTTGTTCAAAATGATAATTATCAAAATGATTGCGCAAAACACCCCTGAAAGTTGTGTCTATTTAATACAAACATTGGGTCGGTTCTTTTTTGACACATAATTGTTTTTTTGTTTGTTTTTTAACCTGAGAATGTCAATTTTAATGAATTTCCATTTTTATATAGTAAGCTAATTCAGTTCAAATGGACAATTGTCTTATTAAAATCATTATTGCAGTACTTCAGTATATTTACCATTATATAGTTGTATTGACTTTTTTTTTTTTTAATGATACATTCAAGTCAATTATAGACATAGATACAAGTACATCTATGGAATTTGCTGCTCCCTAAACTACTGTATCTTACGCACTATAAGGCGCATCAGATTATAAGGTGCACCCTCAATTAATTACATATTTTAAAACTTTTCAATCACAATATAGTAATACTCAAACTAGTAACAATAATAACTCAAATAATAACTCTAAACTCTCAATAGCACAATAACTCAATGTTAATATGACCAACCTTGTTCAACTGTAAACATACAAAAGAAACAGGTAAAGATTACTTTATCAGTTCATTCCCCATCTACAAATCCCAATTTCCTTATTAATACTACCTTGTACTACCTTGAACGATGAAGACGGACTTGTGTGGAAAATCATGCATGAAAAGTCCCCACCCTTGGATAATGAGCATCATTAAGCTGTGCTGAGTTTCAGGAGGAGGTCATTTTAAGACATACATCATTTTACACAATATAAATGCATAATTTAAAGATCATTTTTGTTTGATATTTGTTGTTAGATCTTAAATTTGTAAACAAGAAAGATAAACACTGGTAGACACTGTTGGTTTTCAGCTTCTCTCTAGTCTGAAGTGTTAGTATCTGTTGTTAAACCACTGGATGATTTGCAGTCATTCAAAGAGAGGTGAACCTCACCCCATCCTTCAAGGTTTCACTTTCTGTGGTTTTAATTACAGTATTCCAAAAATATATATGTAATTACTAGATAATTATAGCATTGCATTCCAGCTAAAGTACCTACAAGAAGACATGCATGCATGGGTGTGTCATTTTGATTGTGCCGACTCAATTTTAATATATCCATTCACACACACACTCACACACACTCAAAGGACTTGGAAGATAATGTAGTAGCGCACACAGAGTCATTTACCTGGAAAGTTTGGAATGTCCTAACAGTGAGACTGAAGCGGTTCAAAATCTGACTACATTTTGTCAACGAGTAGAGCATATTGAGGTGAGTATGTCGCTTTGGGTAATAAAACTTTTGTTATATTGGTTCTGAGCAAACTATAGACTCATTGTGTTACTTTAAGTTCGATGCTTGTGCAAAAGATAGGTGTTTCAAGAACATTTCCGTTGTGGTTTCAGTTCCTGCATGGCCTTCATCATGATGAAGAATATTTTTTCAACCCTGCTGCTGGTGGTCATCACCTTGACGGGCCTAACTCAAAGCTTCAAACCATCCCATGCGACGGATGGGATGTCCATCACTCACCCTGCCATTACCACAAAAGCAATTTTGCAAAAGACGGCCGAAGTCTGTCGAGATGTTGCTGCGGCAGAGGAACGGAACTTCACTCTGAATGTAAGATTAAAAGTCACACTTGTAACAACATTAGATGCCGTACCTCTTTCGGTTTAGAACGGTGCGTAAATGTTTGCACGTACATATAATACAGTGAAAGTAAAAATTAAACCACTCCTGTTATAATGCAGCTCAAGCATACTGCGCGTATTAGGTTTGACAAGATTTGAAATATTATCCAACTAAGTCTACAGGGCACGGAAAACACATGTAAATACAACCATAATATTTCTTTATTTTGAATTATGGTGACAGTAGAGCTAACTGATAAACCCTTGTTTACCCAGTTGGTGGTAGGTCGAAAAGAATTCCAGAGAGCAAGTGTATGGTTAATGAGATAGAGAGACCAGAACAAATAAATTATGACAAAATAGTATGAGCATCAGATGAAAATAAATAAATAAATAAAATAGGCGTCCAAGGTACACAAATGAACTAAAAGTGATGATCGGGGTTAATAATACCAATTAGGTGACGTTAGCAACAGGCATTACGGTTAGGAATGACCACAAGAGTATGAGACATATTCAGATACGCCCATCTCAAGAACTCAACTTGTTCCCAAACAAAAAGAATGCAAATGCGAGACACTGAAAAGACAACTGAACACAATTTTCATCCTTACTACTTTAATCTGACCCAAAAAATTCTGAGGAACACACTCAACCTGAGTTTTTTTAGACAGGTTGTATTGTTGTGGAAGATCAAAAGATTGACGGACAATAAAAAAGTGGCCTTTGTCATTTTCTGTTACGATGTGGCAGCATAGTGGAGAGAGGTGTGGGGATGTGGACCCAAGATGCAGGAAAACATGGAGGCAGGTTGCACTCAGCAAAAATTATTAAAATCAAACATAATTAAAAAAGGAAAACCAAGTCGACAAGTGAATACAAAGTAACAAATCAAAATTCTGAAAAAAAAAAAAAATACCAGAACAGACTCAAGGGAAAAAAAAACTGGAACGAGACTCAACAATATTTTGACAGCAAGAACCAAAGACCATGACCTGGCAAGAACAGAAAATAAACTGGAACCTAAACACACTCAATGCAAACGAGACAACAAGGTACACCTGGACAAGAAACTATTGAAGAGGGAGCTGATTGTCCAACACAAGGGAAGCAGGTTAACACAGACAAGTGGAAACAATCACACTAACAAGGACAGACACGAGGGGAACAAAACATAAACTAAAATACATGAATATAAAAAACACAAAAAGCCAGAACAGAAAATCCCAACACAACAAAAAATAACAAACATGAACAGAACATGACATTTTCTTTAACAGATTGTAAGAATTGTTGTATTTGGTACCTCAGTTTTTGTAATTGTTGTAATATTTATTTCTACTGTATTTGAGACTTGTTGATCCGAGATTACAACTTTTAGTAATTTGTAAGAACGGAATTAAAATGAACATGAAAATAAAATATTGTCCATCATGTCCTTTGCAGATTTGCTCAAACGTGGGGTGTTCCCGAGTTTAGTTTGCCAAAGAGCTTTGCTATGGCTTGCTAAATTAGCATCTTTGTCAATATCATTAGGTGTGGCTGCGGTCATATTTGGGTGCTTTGCATTGATGTGATGAGATAAACTTGGGCTGCTTTTATAGTAAGACAGATTCTTCTTAAAAAGGACGCATATGAATTTAACTTTATCAGAGGTGTCGTTGGGGTGTTTTTCCAAGTTAAATTTACTATTCATTGGAACGACAACAAATTGAAAATGAGATACACTTGATTAAAAAATAGTGCTTGAACTATTGCTGTAAAGGAATTCATTGCAATTATTCAGTTAAATTGACACCCCTATGTAAAATATTAACATTTAAATATAAAATACCGTAAACAATGCCCAAAATGCTGCGGAAATTAGACCATTTCAGTTGGTCCTCAAATCTTTAAGATAACTTCAGCTTTTATGCCATTTTCCTCCCAGATTGACGAGGAACTAACAATTGATCAAGTTCAACAGGCGTGCGCCACCTTCCCCTCAAACTCTTCAGCCTCAATGCTGTCCAGTCGCATGTTCACCGAATCAATTTCCGAAATGACCTTTCGCAATGGACGAGTGGATTTACAATTTCTCTTCAGTGCAGAGCGCCATTTTCATGATGAGGCCTTCCAAGGAGGACGAGACGTAATCACACAAGGTACTTTCTATTTATATATATATATATATATATATATATATATATATATATATATATATATATATATATATATATATATATATATATATATATATTGATTTCAAAATCCTGTTGAATTAATATTTCTGTACTTGTCTGGTTCAGTAGATTATTATTATTTGTAATGTGTTTCCGTGTGAACTCTTCCTGATGTGTTGTATTGAGAAGGTGTATCTGCTGTGAAGGCCAGTGTGAGAATGGAGAACTTTGTCGCAGGGCGCATCACCCTTGGGACCATCTTGCACACTCTGCAGGTGCGTTCATGGACAATCTTGTTGATAATGATGATGTTTTAGAGGTGAGATGAAATCAAGCAATGTCTGGGGTTTGCACCTAAGATGATGTTGTACTGTATATTCCAAGGATTTCTACAGCCACAGCAACTGGGTAGAGTTAGGGAATGAGGCTCCTTACAACGTTTTGATCACACCTGAGCAACCCCTCGAAAATCTAGCAGGTAGGATACTGAATTTACAATATGCCTTCAACACAGCAATCCAATATGGTGGTATAACCATCTCTGTGGGTGTCAACTCTTATTCAATCTTGAAACATTTTTAACCAACTGAACCATTTGGTGCTGAAAATAAATAATTATAGAATAATAAATGTGCATTGATCTGGATAATTAACACCCATATACTAATTATTTCAACCGGAAAAAAAAACGTAGAAAACATTGTGCTGATTTTTTTTTTTTCCTAAGTCACATTAATCGTTAATTTGAGTTAGGATAAAAAAAAAATTGGAAATGGCAAATGCAATTACACTACACAGCGCAAAAGCGAAACCTATTTCCCTACGCTTCCCCCTTGCCATCGCATCTCCTTAGAATTTGAGAAGGACTGGATTCAGCTAACTTATTTATTTTTCCATAAAGTGATTATGATTTCAGTTCTTGGTTTGGTCCATAACACCGTGTGTCAGAAAATGGACGGAAATGTGTATCATTGTTCTCCAAAGTAAAGGCAGATTTTTGCAAATGTCTTATTTTGGCAAAACACCAAAGACAATACATCTTCTTTAAGATGGACTACAGAAATCAGAGAATATTTACAGGTGAGAGACTGAAATAAGAGGATTTTGACTAAACTTTCAAAGGAATAATGGCTCAAAACGATGAAACAATTGTCAAAATAGTTGTCGATTAATTTGATGAATGATTAGATTTCTCTAATCATTCATATTGTATTACAGGATGTGATATTTCTTACATTTTTTTTTTTTTCCAGGCCAAAATACCCCCACGTGTAGAAACTGTGATGAGGACAACTGTGATGACAACATTTTGCCTAATGTGCTGGAGGAGGGGCTTCTCACTTCAGGCTACTTTGACCCCTTTTCCAGAGAAAAGCCGGACGGTAACTGCTGGGATATCTGAAGCACAATGTTTCTGAAGTTTTGCTCCAGCTACTTCCCAAATTCTGCATTCCAAAACTTGCATATTAAGCATCCATACATCCATTTTCTATAGCCGTTTATCCTCACTAGGGTCACTAGCTAGTGACAATCCCAGCTGTCTATGGGCCTTAGACAGGCCACATCCTGAACTGGTTGCCAGGCCAATTACACTGCACAAAGGAACAACCATTCACGTGGCAAATCACACCTAAGGACAATTTAGAGTGCCCAGTTTCTGGAATGCCAAAAAATAGAAAAAACATGAAAACTGAGTGTAGAAAAATGAATGAAAATACTGAAAACATTGAAACATGAAAACATAAAACAATTACACATGGTACAGTCACTATGGTTATCATTAATTCCACTCATTATAAACCGGTTTATTGCGCAATGTTTTCAAACCCCAAAGATTTCTTACATATTTGACTTTTTGGTTCAAGGTAAATGCAGTCATGGAGATCTTCCAGACGAGACACGCTTGAGTGAACCGACCGGAGGCATCAATAAGGACCAAGTTGATTCTAGTCATGGCTCACTTCACTTACAAGCAGCAGATTTGGCTGTTATTGCGACAATGGAGCTTCTGGAAGATATCAGAATAGCTGTAGGAGACAAGAACTTCCTACGGTAAGCGACCTTAGAAAGGTACATATATATATATATATATATATATATATATATATATATATATATATATATATATATATATATATATATATATATATATATATATATATATATATATATATATGGTGTATACTTTTTAGTTTTTCTTTACATTAATATAGCCATGGTGTCTGTCTTGTATTCTTCTAGACTGATGGGCCTCTCTCAGGCCTCTGTGCTGTGTTTAGTCATCGACACCACAGGGAGTATGGCTAACGACATTGCAGAAGCCAAGAGAGTTTCTTTTGAAATCATTGAAAGCAGGAGAGGAACCCTACGAGAACCGCCGGCCTACATATTGGTTCCTTTCAATGATCCAGGTATACTGAATTTCACACATTACAGGTCAACAATATAATGTATAATCCAACCCGCTCACAAGTCAATGGTTGGACACAACATAGTGCTCGAAATGCCATGGCTCTGTCTCAGTGGTCTCTGGATAGGGTCCAGTCCATCATAGACAACAACTCAGCACCAGACCCTGACCACCAGACACCATCACAATCATAACATTTGTCAGCTAGAACGATTTCGATTTGCATTTGGAACATTTCATCAACCACAAAACAAATCCCAAACTAAATAAATAATGCACCTTGACAATCATCATTGAATGTTGCTATTTGAAGGTGTTGGACCTGTACTAATGACGACTAATGCAGACACATTCAAAGAGAGGATCGATGAACTAAGAGCCTTCGGAGGAGGTGACAACCCAGAGTTGAGTTTGTCTGGACTGCAGGTGTCTCTTTTCATACTAATACAAATTCCTCATTTGAAAACAATTACCTAAATGAAGTGATGCATGATCAAACTTCTTTAAATCAAATGGCTTTTCAATCAAGTTTGTGAGAAAACTTAGCACTTGTTCAATTGCAGTGTACTGTTTTTGGCCAACAGCTTGCCCTTACTGCTGCTCCACCCTCATCAGAGATATTTGTCTTCACTGATGCGCCAGCAAAAGACAAGGAGTTGACAACCACCATCACTGCTCTTATTGAGAGCACCAAGTCTGTGGTGAGTTTTTAGGGGAAAAAAAATGCTAAAAGTTGTAGTAGTGAGGAAACACACACACATATATATATATATATATATATATATATATATATATATATATATATATATATATATATATATATATATATATATTTATTTGGATGAGGCATGAAGGAGAAGTAAAATACATTTAAAGAGCGAATTATCAAAACTCAGATTATAACTTGATCTCTTCACCCGTTGCCATAATCCTTTATAAAGAAGAGATGAAATCTGCTGGAATTTTCAGGTGACATTCCTGCTGACAGACGTTCTGTCCAGTCGGCGCAAAAGGGTGGTGAGTCAAGCGGATGCTCAGCTGTACCGTGACCTTGCCAGGGCATCTGGGGGTGAGACCATTGAGGTCAGCAAAGCAGATCTTTCCCTGGCTACAAGTATCATTGAGGATTCCTCAGATAGTGCAAGGGTAACAACTATAAGAGGACAAACACTTGTGTAAATACAGTACAGTACAGAACCTGGATTAATACGTGCCCATGTTTTTCAGGTGACAATTTTTCAAGAAGGGAACAGCCAGCCTGAAAATTTCTCATTTACCATTGATAGCTCACTAATGAATGTGATCGTTTCCATCACAGGAAGTTCAGATCTCACCTTTAGTCTAACAAGCCCTACAGGTATTATAGTTAGCCTTGATCTAGTTTCTCCTTTTGACTACACGTCGTTTATGAAAACACCAACAGTATTTGCATTAAATTCATCTTTCCTATCTTTGTAGGTGTATCACAAAACTCCAGTGAGTTAAGTGGCCCTCTCGCGTCTTTGACCTTGGCAGGTAACCTTCGACGACTGAGGTTCAACAGTGACAGTGAAACAGGACTGTGGCAAATCTCTGTAAACTCTAATGATTCTTACTCAGTTAAAGTTACAGGTCAGTAAAAGGACGATACTGAAGGCGGGACATAAAAGGTCATGTATACATGTGATGTTCATTTTAAAACTATTTTTTTTAACAATGGTGACATCAGGTCAAAGTTCAGTGAACTTCATTTATTATCCTGTGGAAGAAACTGAAGGACCTGTTGCAGACTTCTTTCTAAAGGAGGGACGTCCTCTTACAGGTCAAACGTTTTCTTTAATTCACACATCACACTCTTTGGTCTTATTTTGTTTTGTTTTTTAATTGGATAGCACATGTGGTTCAGGAAGTGTTGCCACCATCAAGCCATGAGTCGTGTCTTGCATTCACGTTGACTCTGTACCACATTAATTGTGAAAATAACATTTGTCTATTTTGTGCAAACTTTCAGGGGGGAATGCCACCATCTTTGTCATAAAAACAGGAAGTGGCAGTGTAAACGTAACAGACGTCACACTGTATGACAGCTCAGGCCCAATCGAAGTCAATGGAACATTACAGGCATGTTAAAGACATACTTATCAAACGGGACCTAAAATTAATTTTTTGATGATTCACCGATTGAACGTGTATGTACTTGTACATACATTAAGATCTGTCATTAATACAATTAGCTGTTTCATTCCGAATGCAAAATGAATCTGATGAAAATATTTTCAATAAATGCAGCCCATTACACTCATTACAAATCCAGTGGAATTAACTTAAACTAAACTTAAGTAAACTTACTGGCTCAAAATGATCCCAAAATAAATATTATTGCTCCGGTGGACTTGTAAATGATGCCTAAATTGCAGGAAATGTCCAAATAAAATGACCCAAATTCAACCAAATGATCCACATTCATATTATCTTTTTGGGGCTATATATTATAATGTATATATATTTGTAATGCACGTTACTGTTTTGTGGTTAATGCCTTACACTACCGCGTTACAGCAAAATGTAATGCATGACAGTAGTTTCATTACTTATGAAATGCATTATTCCCAACACTGACCATCAAAAAGAGCCATTCAAAAGACTCAGTTCATTTGTGAACCGAATCTGTAATAATAAAACACAAAACATTGTCTGTACATGGACTATGGTTTTGTGCTGGCTGCAATTTTTTTGACTACAAAACCCTGAGGTACCATTGGATTAAAAAAAAGTCATTAAAAAAAATCTAAACTTCCAGTAATTAAATTGCATTTTTTATTTATTTTTTCCATGTCCTTACTTTCAGTCATTAGGAGCAACTGATTTTCTGGTGAGGTTCAATGACATTCCAGTGGGGGATTTTGTGGTTCGATTGAGAGGAGGAGACAGCACGTCATCACCGTCAACTACAAGCACATTCCAGAGACAGGCCTCCACTCAAATCAGGACTTCGAACATCTCTGTCACTGTAAGTCGGAAGGCCTTGCATTCTCTACCAAATTATACATGTTTGCCGCCTTGAAAGGGATTTATAATGTACTTCAAATATCTCAAATACGCAACTGTTTAAAAAAGATTTGCGTGTGCAAATTTACACACTGATCCACCATCCGGGCACACAAAAGATCGCATCTGCCAAATGGAGAAAATTGCCACTCAGTTCATTTTTATGCATTCTGGTAGTATCATTTTGCACATAAAGTATGATTCATCAAATCTTTGGCTGTTTATATACTGCATTTGAAAGGCCGGTGCAAAGCGGCACACGAAATGGGAGGTGATGCAGAGAATGGAACGTTTCTGCTTGTGTCAACATTACTGAAATGCCAGAAACATCATTATCATTAAATGTAACTGATCTAAAGGCGGTATGGATCCAGTCACAGGAATGATTGCTATATCATCTTTGACAACATCATTATTACTGGCGTCTCTCAAAGAACAGTTTTGCAGGTGTGCTATTCTGTGTTTCAAAAAATGTGATGCAAGATGCTAAGGTAGCATCCAACTGTAGCTATACATACAATAAAACAAGGAAAACACAAAACCTAGCTCACAGTTTTTCCCCGCGTAAATCATGTATGTTTATTTGGTCCTTACACTAAGACTTCAAATTCCATCTTTTCAAACTTCATTTTTAACTCGTGGCACTTTCGCAAATTTGCCTTGCTGACAACATTAGTATTTGACACGGTATACCTTTTGTTAGAACTAGAACCTGCTATTTTGGGTTTCGCTAAATTCGGGCTCCAAGTGCACATAGGCCGAGATCAACTTTCTCAAGCGGCCTTCGACTGGTCCATCTGTTTGGTTCACAAAAGGGTTTGGATGATAGCTTTCAATGCAACCAAATGAAAAGCATTTCCCCACATCACATCGGTTATTTTGTTCAATCAAAACCTTTCAGCTACAAAGTGAATTAAAAATGGCTGTCCACTTTTTTAGGCTCAAGTCAACACAACTAATATTGGACCAGGCTCTACCATCTCCATACCCTTTACCGTCACCATGACGGCCGGAGGAGTCCCAGACGAGACTGCAAATGCAACATTGTTAATGCAGGCGACCAACGACCGCGGCTTTAATTTGTCATCCCCGTCGTCTGTCAACATACAAGCAGGCAGCGGAGGAAAAGCTAACGACACCGTGATTTTAACCGTTCCTGAAAACGCGACATCTGGTACAGATGTGACACTTACGATTGCTGCGGAAAATGAAGATGCTACTGATGTCAACTTTGTTGTCCTTAGGTTTTCAGTCACAGCGCAGGTAAGAACATATTAATAAAGCCTATTTCAGTTTCTCAGTGTTTAAATATTGTCATACTTGTCATATTATAATTCTATTAATTAATTATTTTGTACTATAAACGTTTTACCCCCAATGGCTATTTGCATCTTAAGCTTTTCCATTGTCTGTCTCCAGGCAACTGACATTACCAGGCCAGTCTGCCAGATGGTCCGTACTTTCGCCAACTGTCCAAGCAGGCCATCGCGCTGTGCCTCCTCCTCATGGATGTTTGTTGTACAAGTGAGCGACGGAGTCGATGGGACGGGAATCGACAGAGTCGCCATCCGTGAAGGGAACGGTACCCTCAATACCAGATCTTTGGTTGGAGAAAGGGGTGAAAGCATTGTTGAGGCCACCTATCAGGCCACCTGCTGTGCTGACAGAGTGGAGCTGTCTGTAATAGACAACGTGGGAAACGTGGCCATTTGCATGGGCCGGGTGAGAGTCCACAACAGTAGCACTTGTAAACAAAAATGAACAATCTCCTTAAATCAATGCTATTCAAATGGAAGGAACTTCTTGGGGTAGGTAAAATTATAACATTTTCTGAAGGTATCTGTAAATCTAATTTAATTCCGTGATAGAAATGTTACGTTCTGTCTGGGTTTTTCGGGTTTTTGCATTTAGTTTAGTAGTTTTTGGTTCAATTCATCTGGCTAATTCGTGTTGGTTTCCCTGCGTCTGCGTTTTTTTTCAGTCTCGTTAGTTTTATCTTGTTGCGTAGAGAGAGAGGGTGGCTGATAACGCGAGAGAGACGAAGGAGAATGTGAAGAAAAGAGGACGCATGGGCAGAGAGAGTGCTGATTCTGAGAAAAACGTGTTAACATACAAAAAAAATCTGTGTAAGTGTTGTGCAGTTCTCTGTTGTATTTACAAAAATAAGAGTGACGACTGAGACCAGCGCTGCCTTCCCGCTGCCGTTTGTACCGTTTGTAGCAAAAAAATCCACATACTACTTCAGTCTGCTTTGCAAAACCGAACAAAATTAGACATAAGTGTCTTTTTTTTTACATTTATTAAGTTTTGATTTCTAGGGAACATGCCTTTTTCCAAATAAACAGCATGTCGACAACTGCTGCTCTTTGAAGCAAGCTACAAATATAGCTTTTATAGTAAAAAATAAGATTAAACAAAAATGAAGCGCATCTGTGTAATAAAAGTTAGAGCAAGATACATTGTCATTTCACAGGGAATCGCTGTAAGTCAATGGGGCATTTTTATCATGAGCAACTATTGCACAAATGAAAAAGATGAAAATTTCTTGGGATTTTTGTAACAAACTGATCTGAAAATAAACCTTTTCAAGTGAGCAGCTAAATTGAGAGCATAGACAAAGCATGAAATATGTGAAAGGTGGTTAATCTCTGTTGCATATCAGGAACATTCGCATGCCATCAGATCCGTGACAGTCAACACCTTTTTTTATTAACGGAATGAAACATTGCATTCATGTTCACACCCATGTGCAGTCACACAACTTTGCAAATTGCCGTCTTTGTTAATCGAACCAAGCCATCCTGAATGAGAAGTGAAAGGTCTTCTAAAATAAACAGCACTTGTTCATTCACTTTCTTTCTCCAGGTGACTGATGTTCTCCCTCCAATGTGCCAGGAAGGCAGTACAACCACCATCTGTCCAGCCTCTTCATCACCTTGCGAGTCCTCTCAGTGGGTGTTTGTGGTCAACGTGACTGACGGCATCAATGGAGTAGGCGTCGACAACGTCACGATCCGTGAGGGGAGCGGCACCCTCAACACCACCACAGTCGTCGGGCCAAGGGGCGAGAACATCACCGTGGCCTCCTACCAGGCCTCCTGCTGTGCAAACCGAGTGGAGTTGTCTGCTGTGGACAAGGCGGGAAATGAGATCATTTGTATAGGCCAGGCCAGAGCATCCACCACGGTCGCTCCTGTGACGACATCCGATGTGACCATCAACTCCACAGACAATGGAGGGCATTCGTTTTGCACATCACATTGCCTCTGGATACCTGTTGTGTCACTCACACTTTGGAGATAAAAGTCATGTCCCGCGGAGGTCCCCAACCACCGGTCCACAGCCCGGTACCAGTTCGTGGACCGGGTGGTACCGGGTCACATGGGCTGCACCCGAATTAATGATGTTTTGGAACTGATTTAGTTAATTAACAATTGCAAAGCGGTGCTTTATTTGGCATGATCTTTGTTTTGGCACCACATCTGGTCACTGTTGACATTACATTTTGTAGTGAGGAAGAATGGTGTGGCTTCAGTTGAGAGCAGTCACTGTCGGTGACACACATGCTCTGTCTCTCTGTGAAACCTGCTGCACGAGTGTCTGTAAATTGTACTTTGTAAGAATGTTGTCATTTATGATAATATGCCCAAAATTAATTTATTTGTTGATCCAACAACTTATGACTGTGGATAACATACTATGACTAGGTAATTTAAGTTCTTAACTTCAGCATGTTATATAATGCTGCCTTGTAGGCATTTAGCTCGTTAGCATTTTCGTGTATGTTAGCATATGCAAACTGGTGAGCATTACAGCATCCTTCACTTTCTGTACTGCTAATTAACATTTTGTATCGAATAGCATTTGTAATGTAGTTATATGATTGATTTAACCAGTGTAATTTGTGTACATTTTAGTAAAATAGATATCTTTCATATGGGATTTACCTGAGTAACTGACTTTTAGCAATGTTTAATACTGGAGAAAAAGACACTGACAGCCTATGTTTGGTGTATTTTTTTTTGTTTACAGTTTTACAAATAAATTTGCGAGAGCTGTACTACTAACTCAACTGCATTAAAGAAGAGTTACACTCATTGATGTCTGCTGTTTGTCTTTCCAGATGAAAGCCATTCTAACACCAAGAAAAGACGGAACAAATAAACCATTTTCATTTTATGTATTATTCGAATATGAAAGCTATTTTATTTTGAATTTTTTTTTCATTTGAAAACTGAACGGATTCTCCTGGATTCATTTTGGTCACGTGAGTGACAAGGTTTCATTTACGAATAATTTAAATGAGAAAGTAAGAAACATCCTGTCAAGAGACAGGTGACGAGCCTACAACTTTGAAGAAAAACAAAGCTTTTAACAGGCAGAACAAGATTGATAAGACACATCACCTACACTGGGGTGGCCATCCCAGAGGACCTGGGGGGGGTTCCCTCCAAGCCTCTTCTCGTTGCAAAAAGAGCAGAGCAGAAAAGCGTCCACCTCTGTCGAGAGCCAGCAGAGGAAGTTTCCACAATTTAAAATAAATAAATAAATGAAAGCAAAAAATATATGTTAATATATTCACACGAAAATAAATAAATGCTAAAATATATATCAATAATAAAATGTATACGGACTGATGTATTTTTTTGAATTAATTGTAATACATGCAAACAAATACAGAAACAGAATTAACTCATTAAAAACACTGTGCTCTCAAATTTTCAAAGATGGTGGTTAGTCCCTACTTGATGCTTCTCAACTCATTTCAACATTGCTCCTTTATACCCAAGATTGGTGAGATTACTACTTTGTCACCTTATTGTCATTAAATGTAAAAAAAAAAAAAAAAAAAAAAAAGAAACTCTTTTTAGAAAATATAAGAGATTCGTTTTCATTAAATATTTTGTCAAGGTCACATAATCCACATTCACAAAATACTGATTAAAGGTCAAAATATTCACCAATCTTCAACCACAATTTATAATTAGAAATCCTTGTTGAATTTCCTTTCCAATGATACATCATTTCTTGATTTTCCAAACTCCTGTTTTGATTGACCTGCAATTTTAGATTTAGTGTTGTACATTCAATATCAACAGGTACAAGTTTCATCAAAATCAATCATCTTAGTTAAACTCACCAGGGATTTGTTATGGAACAACCCTTGAAGTTTTAATTAGTTTTCCAGAGTGTTTGCTTGTGTTGATTTTTTTTTAGTTTAACAGTAACTTTTTGTGTATTTCGAGAGCAAGATTTAAAAAAAAAAAAAAAAAAACACCACTAAAGCTACTATAAAACTCAAAACTATATGATTTTAAAAACAACCATCCACAAATTCAAAATACAAGTACTGTCCTGTATAACAATCCACATGCATTGCAGTAGGCTGTAGGTGTCACAATATTGTCTTGCATGCTTATCTTCCTCCTTTTTAGCCCGTTTATTGTTATCTACGAATCCTAAATTGGTGATGTCTTCAGAAAAATTGCGGATCATGCTGCTGAGATGACAGCCAATGCTTCGTATGGTATCAGTTCTTCAACTGTGGGATGAGTTGCTCATGCAGTAATTGACAAAATGGTGAGCATTACTGCATCCTTCAAGGTTTCACTTTCTGTACTGGTAATTATACAATTATGAAGTGCATAGTTAGAAATTACTGCATTGCATTGCGGCTATCTAAAGGAATGTTTAGCAAAAAAATGAAAGGGTGTGTCTTTTTTGTTATCTATATAAGAACTAGATGAAAGTGAGGAGGGCACCCAGTAACTCACAGACAGTGTTGGACAACCCATACAAAACACACCGCGCTGTCTACCTGGAACGCTTCGAATGTTCTCATAGAGAGGCTAAGGTGGTTCAAAATCTGACAGCACTTTTGGCAACGAGTAGAGCTTATTCAGGTGAGTGTGTCAATTTGCATTGCATAAAGTATCTTAATATTAGTGTTATTAGTGAATACATTTAATATGACCAACTGTGTATTTGCACTTGTCCAATCTTTATTTTGTTTGTTTGTGTTTTTTTAATGTTTTTTTTTGCTCACCACCTAGTGAATTTCTGTACTCTTTCTTTCACATCCTTGACCACACGGGTTCTAATTTTGCAGACTGGCAGTCAGCGTGCCAATGTATAGATAGTCCACTGTTTTTGGGACCGGAAACAGCCGCTATGTCCCCTGTGCATCTGACAATTTGATGCCAGAAGTAGCCTGCAAATAGTGCATCTTCATTTCCCTGCCAGAGAAAGTCTAGTTTACCGTGCTTGTGAATTTGGTAAATGCACTACACCTCGCGGGACATAACAGTGTACAGGGCTTATCTAGGAATTTTGTGAACCTTTTTGTCTCAAAATTCCTAGATTTGTCACAAAATTCCTAGATAAACCTTGTACACCAGTGAGCCCAGCGAAATCTAGTAGATTTCTTGTGTGTAATGGAGATAGTGTAGAGCAACATGCATGCATGGCCGCACTTCATTCGTAAGGAAAGATCTTGGAGTTTCTGTGTATGAAGGGGCTTTGTACACACTAATTTTATGCACAGACCACAGAGATTCTATTTCTCCATCCACAATGTCAAGCACAAAGTAATGTAACTGCTCTGATTTTATTGGAAATGAGCGTAGCTGATTCAACTGCCTAGGAATAGGCAGCGTTTCATCCAAAAAATGCGTACAACAGCACAAAATGCCCTATTATAAAATACCAAAGTGAGGAAAAGTCCAACCATGTGGACATTTATACCATACTTTGCACTCAACATGCGCTTGGCACGAAAATAAACCATCTAGTGGTCTTCTTTGTTAAATGCAGTGAGGTAGAATAAAGTATTTTGTATGTGTATATCGAGAACATTTTCAAAAGTAAGCCATTTCAAGAATGTTTCCATTGTCATTTCAGTTTATACTCAGCTCCTATCATCATCGTGGTCATCATCAGCATGAGCAAGAAGTATTCATTCCTGCTGCTGGTGGTCCTCACTCTCACAGGATTAACAGAAAGCTTCATACCCATACGCATAAGAATACGCATCAGACCTATACCCATACCCATACCCATACCATTTTTCTCCTTAACTCACTCTGTCATTACCAGTAGGGCAATTCTACAAAAGACGGCCGAGGTCTGCCGCGACGTTGCTGCTGCAGAGGGCCGGGACTTCACAATAAATGTAAGCTGGAAAGTCACACGTTTGCCTTCAATTGTCTTAATTAAATATAATATACGTCTTTAGGTTCATAACTATTCCTACAATATTGATGTAATTCAAGAAAACAGAACAAAATACTAAATTGATCATAATGTAGGACAGGGTGTAAAATACGACAACAATTAAATATAAAGGGAGAATTGGAACGCATTAAGGTTGTTTATCATGTCAATCGGGTGAACTCAGCAGCAGGTCCTGTGAATTGACAGCAGGAGAGATATATTCATGTACGCCCATCTCTGTCATGAGGAAGACAAACTAAAAGTACAGCTAGAAGGAAACGAGAAGACAAACTACGAGACGTGGCTCAAACAGAAGTGGAGTGCTACTTCTACTTACGAATTCTCTATTTTAAGAAAAATAGACTTTCTTCAGAAAAATACTGTCTCCATATTGTCAAAATTCAGGATACGAAAGGCTAAAATTGTTGGTGTGTACTGTAAAAAAATGAGACACAAGACACCACTGCCCGCTCAAACAAGAGAGTAATGTAATACGCAACACAACCTGCGATGGTTGTTACAGTTTTTGACGCATTGTTACAATGTATCAAAATCCCGGTGTGATATTTCAACTGGCTCCTGGATATCGCTTTTGTCCCCCCGATTTCTTTCAACACTCATTCACAACACACAACAGCAATTTCATTCATCAACCACTGAAAAGATCGAAACTGTAAATATGAATGTATGATGTATACAGTGGATCCCCACCATACGAAATTATTTTTTTAATGTTTTAATTATTCGTAATTTTTTAATTGGGAGCATAAGGCGAAATCATTGTAGGGCGGGCAATATGAACCTATGGTAATTAGCAATGCATATAAAACCCTGGGTAAAAAAACATCAAAATTGTTTATACATCTTAAAAATTAGTAACCCTAACTGGGCTGCAGATGCGAATTTGTCTCTTTATATTCATTTTGGCAAATGACTGAGGAGTCACAGTTGTGTCTGACAACAGTCTTGACCACACACTTTTTTTTAATCGAAATCCAAACCACAGAATAATTGCTCCAGAATATCAATAATGTGACAAACAAGAAGCATGGAAAACGCACAAATGCGTTTTAATTGTACACTCAACTTGTGAGATAACATTGAGAAAAACATAACAAAATGACTAATCAGTTCCAAGGTCACACGATTGTCATTGCGAAAATGTGAAAGCGCAAAAAATAAGCACAGACTTTAGTTCAAATTCATTTTTCAATCAGTCCTTGAAACCCGAAAGTAACTTTACCATCTCTTCTGTTGCGTGTGTTTTTTCCCCCAGATTGGTGGTAGGCCAACAGTTTCGAAAGTAGTTCTGGCATGTACCTCCTCCCTCTCGGACATTGTAAAGTTTCCATTGTCCTTTCTTGAGTTAACGGTATCCATTAGACTCATGCAAATGAGCAATGCATTCGTGGATGTACCATTTGCGTCCACTCCAGCTCACCATTTTGATGACGAGACCTTCCAGGAAGGACGAGACATAATCATACAAGGTACTTCCTTTTCTTTCCACAACAAATTAAACATGAAAATGAAGAGTGGCAAACGCAGGCATATTATACTGCTCCCTGTGACATTGTTCTCTCACAACCCTGATGAAATTTCGTTTGAACTGTCTTTTATTCACAAATATATGCTATTAGCATGGAACCTCATGGCTAACAATAAAATTTACTTGTCAAACATTTGACCTACCACTGATGCCCGGCCGGCAATATCCTTATACCTCCTCAAGAGTGACCATCATAAATGGTGTGCTTGTTCTTCATTAACATTGTATCATTAACATCAAGCTCACAAGCCATTGTAAACTCATTAAATTGCTCAATAGAAAAATAGCGCAAACCAAAGTATGAAAAAGTTCTGCCTATAATTTACTTTCTTCCTGCTTCCTGTTTCCTTTGATCAGGTGTTGCTTCAGTGAAAGCCAACGTGAGAAGGCAAAACTTTAATCAAGCCCGTATTACCCTTGGAGCCATATTTCACACTCTGCAGGTGAGATCACAGATAATCGTGTTGTATTGGTTAATATTGGAGTGGTGTAGTTTTGGAAGTAAAACACAATCTACAAAGAATGTTGATTCTAAAAGTGTATTTATTTCTCTTATTTAAATCCAAGCATCCTTTACACACATTCACAAAATGGCAATATTAGAGACTCGACTTGACAAAGAACATGACTGACATGGGACTGGATGTCTAATATCAGAGTTTAGGGCTGCTACAGATGTGAAAATAAGAGCTTTTGCCCCTCAGTGGGATAGGGCCATTAAGTGTGGGGGAAACGTGCTTATTGTTGGCAAGTTACACATTTTTTATCATCAAGCAACATTGCTTAGGTTTTGTTTGCATTTATATGTAGCAAAAAATACCAAGTCATGATAAATTCAGATTTAGTAACTTTTATTTGGTATGCAATTAATTCACGTTTTTTCTTGATTTATTGTCAAGTCTGGTTGAGTGTTTTGTCACAATATCAATGAAAATAACCAATGTGTTTTCGCGGTATTTCGCGGTTCTTGTTTTCCAAAAACAGTGAAATGTAACTTCAACCATTGTGCTATGTCTCCAATATGTCTCCAATAACTTACTGGATTAATATGACCCAAGTCAAAGCATAAAAAAACATTTTTAAAGCTTTTTACTATCTTTCTGAGCATGTAAACTTTTAATAAAAGCATATTCATCCATCCATCCATCCATTATCTGTAGCCGCTTATCCTCGCAAGGGTCACAGGCTTGCTGGTGCCTATCCTAGCTGGCTCCAGGCAGTAGGAGGGGGATATACTGATTGGGTGACTGGTTGTTTGTCTCTGTGTGCCCTGCAATTGGCTGGCAACCAGTTCAGCGTGTCCTCCGCCTACTGCCAACAGATAGCTAGGATAGGCACCAGCAAGCCTGGGACCCTAATGAGGATAAGCGCTATAGAAAATGGATGTATAGATGTTTAGATGTTCAACAAACACACAAAAAAGTATGTATACAATATTTAAAAAAATATGTATATAAAATATGTGTATAATATATAAAAAAAGGTATAAAAATTTTTTTTTAAAAAGTATGTGTGTGTAATACAGTATATATCATTGTATATTCCAAGGACTTCTACTCACACAGCAACTGGATTGAGCTGGGAAACACGGTTCCTTACAACGTTTTGATCAACCCTGACCAAACCCTGGAGAATCTGGCAGGTAGGACACTGAATATGCTCACATTCATGGACATTCATCCAACAGAGCAGTACAGCTTAACCCAGCCACATTAGTGCAGATATGGCAATAAGAGTGTGTGTGGGTGTTTGTGTGTGTCTGTGTGTTAGCGCGTGAGTGTGTTCTACAAAGTGTGTACAAAAATCTCTGTTAAGACTCTTGAGGCTGCATAACGCATCTGTTGTGCTACAACTATTATATATACCGTAATTACAGTATACACAAAAATGTTTCACCCCCTTCCTGAAGTGTGACGTCCAACTCAGCAAATTCTGAGTTGAAGGAAAACTGAACTCAGGCTCTCTGTTATTTAATTACTGTACGTAAACAATACTGTGTACTGTATCTACATAATATTTTGTTGTACTTTCGCAAAGATGGACGAAAGTCTGAAAATTAGGGCTGTGCTCAAATTTCTCCCCTTTGCTCTCCTTAGCTAGATTTATTCTGACAATGGATAGTATTCACTGACGGTTTTGTTGGGCTAGCGTACAATGTCTTTGTGTTGCTTTCCCACAACAGCAGAGCAACCTAACAAGGTACCAAAGAACTCGGTAAACAAGTGTTGTTGCAGTGCAGGGAAGATAAATTTCGTGTGAACATTTCATCTCATCATTGTTATTGAATATGACCTTCTCTTCATTTGTTTGCAGGCCGGGATATCCCCACGTGTAGAAATTGTGATGACGACTGTGATGACAACATTTTGCCAAATGTGCTGGAGGAGGGGCTTCTCACCTCAGGCTACTTCAGCGTCCTTTCCCTAGAAAAGCCGGAAGGTAAGTGTCAGGACATTGTTAGGACATTAACATATTTAAAGAAAATAACTATGAAAAAACTGAAATCACACAACGCAAACCTCAGCACGCAAATTTGCAGTGTTTGGAAAAATTCCGTTTAGGAGAAGAGTCCAGATATGGGTTGTTTTGGTTTGGGTTGGTTATTTCAGTGGACTTGGAAGGATCCCCCAGCTAGAGAGTCCAGCCCAGCTGACCAATTACCTGATTAGATTCTTGGACTATTGTACTACTAAAAAGTACAATAACTATGACAACTGCACATACAAAAATTAATCAAGTAAAAATGAACAATTCCACAAAATACAGTCACAAAATTTCAATGATATCATGGCACTCATTGCAAACTGGTTCAACGTGCAACATACAGTTTTTGATTTCCAACTGTCATTTTTTTATCCAATTTGATTGTGTTTTGTTGCTCCAAGGTAAATGTAGCCATGGAGGTTTGTTCGATAGAACAAGCAGAAGTGAACCAACCGGAGGCATCAATAAGGATACAACTATTTCCGATCACGGTTCACTTCACTTTCAAGCAGCCGAGTTGGCTATTGTTGCGACTATGGAGCTCCTGGAGGACATCAGATTAGCCAGCGGAGACAAGAACTTTCTACGGTAAGAGATCTTCGAAATGTTCCAAGGACGAATGATGATAGACGGTTGAACAGAAAAATAAAATTTTATAATACAAGCAGAAAATCAATCAACTGTGATCTAAGCTGACAACAGCTAGTATCGGTGTTCCAAATGTAATAATTGTCACTATGGAAAGTTACTATGGTTCAACTGTAATAAAAATAATGGATAAAGATTTATATCGCGCTGGATCGTCAGGACACTCAAAGATACCTTGGGGCAGGCTGATGGACCCCCACCAAACATTCACACCCAGTCATACACCAGATCTGTAAGCAAGATGGGTGAAGTGCCTTGCCCAAGGACACAGGCACATGACTTTGCGACACATGACAGAGCCTAATTTGAAGACCCGATCTGCACCTCGATTTTCATCAAATGGAGCTTTATAGCTGGCATGGGAACATTAAAGGAAATGATTATGGCATTTCTTAAACTATAAAACTATACTTTGTATCGTGGGGGCAAATATTCTTTGAGGTAAAAAGCAAGATTAAAGATGTAACAAACTGCGGCCAGTGAAAATAACTATATTTTAGCAAACCAGTTACGTAATTTTTACATAATACAATTACGGTATGTGTCATACAAGGGAAGCTCAAGATAAATCTAACCTGGATGTTATAAATAATATTAATAGGACTGAAATTTATATCTGATGGCCCATATATTTATATTCCTCTGTTTCAACATGGGGTGAACCGTAAAGGAAAGAAATCGACAACAAAAGAGTTGTTCGAGAAAAAATGTATATGAATGTATATGAACTACTGAAGTAGTGAAATGTCTGGTTCAGAACAGTAACTACTATGTACATGTAATGTACATAGACAGTTTGAAGACAGTTTGAGACAGTTTGAGACAGTTTGAAGACAGTTTGAGCAGATCCAATTTTAGTCAACTCATTGTAAATAGAAAAGGTGAGTGGCCCCAAAAGAGACCCCTGGATTACACCCTCCTTAACAATAAAAAAAAATATATTGTCAGTAGGGAAAAACTTCTTTTTCAGCCCATTTCTTCCAGCATTATTGTGATTATAACACGAACAGTTCTTCTATCTCTTATGATTGTCTCTATGTCTCTCTTGTATTCTTGCAGACTGATGGGCCTTACTCAGTCCTCTGCGCTGTGTTTTGTCATCGACACCACAGGAAGCATGGCTGATGACATAGAGGAAGCCAAGAGAGTTGCTTTTAGAATTATCGACAGGAGGAATGGAATCTTTCAAGAACCTTTGGCCTACATATTGGTTCCTTTCAATGATCCAGGTAGAATTTATACTGTGTTATCACAAAGTTTGGCTGGTGTTGCCTTCTACAGGTTAAAAGCGTAATAGTTTAATGTCTTAGTTTTCTATGTTGTAGCAGGGAGACTACACTTCATTACTAATTTTGATGCAGGAGACAAAGCCATACCAATCTGATGTGAAATGTTCGAAGCCAGGAAGTGTCCAGGCGTCACTATGCTCTGTCTGATTAGTTGAAAAAACACAGATGTTAGGTCGGTGACATTGATGGGGCATCGGGGGATGTTTTCGGCAGATTCGGCATATTGAATCAGCATCAGATCATTGAACATTTGCTTACTCTAATTGAGTATTGAATGGTAAATTAGCACTTGGGGCAAGAACAAGATGTGACCGACATGAGTAAAGAGTAAGCAAGGGAAAGCCTTGACAATTGTTATATTATATTTGACGTACAAGCTGGATTAAAGAGCAAGAAGATGACTTTGTCACTATGATACAAGAGACACCGAAATGTTACAATATTACCATAAGGGTATGTTGGCGAAAAGAAGAGTGACATTATGGGAAGACATAGGGACGCACCTAGAAATACCAGGTAGGATTAATGTCAACGTTGCGCGATACTGTGTTAAGAGCGTGAGGAGTTCGTCGAGTGCATTGTTAGAAAAAAATGTCACGGTATGCATTGTTGACAACATCTCGCCGCCATTAAAAGCTTTTCAGTAGGCTTTTTCTACCACCGCTGATGGTAGAGGGTTATTACTTCTCAAACATGCACAAGGTAACTAAATAGTCAACGACTTTTCCGTGTATTCCATCAAGAACCATCAGGGTTTAGGTATTGTCACTTTTGGCCCATGTTTGGTGTATTTAGGTCTTTAAGCCCTATGTTGTGCCCAGCCGAAGTCCAACATAATATGCAGACTGATTGTGTGCATAAGTGGAGTTAAGGAATGAGTATGCATAGCACGTGTGAAAAGTTACTGCAGAACAGAAAAAAAGTTCAGGCTGAATAGGTGGGTCACAGATATTCGAAGAAACTCTCCAGGAAGTCTCGCTTAGAGGCTAATACTGTACATTATTTTATCCTCTGAATTTTAAACCCCTCCGAAAGTAAATAAATAAAGAACGAGAGCAGCGAATATTGCTCTTTGCAGGTTTTGGACCTGTACAAGTAACAGCCGATGCTGACACATTCAAAGAATGGATCAGTGCGCTGACTGCTGCCGGAGGAGGTGACATCCCAGAGATGAGCTTGTCTGGACTGCAGGTGTTTGTTTTCATACCAATAGCTTCTTTCATTCATTAAATGCAGCGACACACTCAAACCTCACCGACATGAAATTGCTTTTTGTTTTACAATAACTTGGGTGAAAATTGAGTACTTGCCAAACTGCAGTGCGCTCTTTTTGCCCAACAGCTTGCCCTTACTGCTGCCCCACCCTTTTCGGACATATTTGTTTTCACTGACGCACCAGCAAAAGATGAGGACTTGAAAAGCACTGTCATTGCTCTCATCGAGGACACCAGATCTGTGGTGAGTCCATTTAAAGAATCCATTTACCCCAAGAGATGTAGCCCAGCCACTCAATAATTTGTCAAAGTGTGTAATAGCAAATGTTTATTGTAGATGTAAACGTTAAGTCCTGGTAAATAAACGTATTATCCCTCTTAATAACCACACTGGCTTAAAATTGAATTTTAACAAGAATCAGATTGAATCAGAAAATTGGTAATGCTTCAAAACATGATTGCATTGAATCAAACCAAATCAAATGCATGCAAGCTCCACTAGTTGAGGCATGTGCCAAAAAGTACCCACAGTTATAGGAAAATAGCACCACTGCTTGTGATTTACCTTTGCCAGAGGGGAAAGAATGTAAACAGATGAAAGAAAATCATGAGATAGTCAGCTCACAGCTTGTGGCCCTCTTTAACAGAATTCACAAAACTAAGATTAGAACTTGAACTGTTCACCTGTGTCCTAATCTTATATAAGGAGCAGATTAACTGTGTAAACTGTCTGCTGGAATGTTCAGGTAACATGCCTGCTGACAGACGTTTTGTCCAGTCGACGCAAAAGGGTGGTGAGTCAGGCGGATGCTCAGCTGTACCGTGACCTTGCCAGGGCATCTGGAGGTGAGACCATTGAGGTCAGCAAAGCAGATCTTTCCCTGGCTACAAGTGTCATTGAGGATTCCTCAGATAGTGCAAGGGTAACGAATACAAGAGGACAAACACTTGTAAATTCAGTACAGTACAGAACCTGGATCAATATGTGCCCGTGTTTTTCAGGTGACAGTTTTTCAAGAAGCGAACAGCCAGCCTGAAAATTTCTCATTTACCATCGATAGCTCACTAATGAATATCATTATTTACATCACAGGAAGTTCAGATCTCAACTTTAATCTCTCCAACCCTTCAGGTATTGGGTCTACTCTATCTTTTCCTTTTGAGAATACTTTATATATGGATAAAGGAATGGTAAGCAGATGTTAAACATTTTTTTCCCTTTGCAGGCGTATCTCAGAACTCCAGTGAGTTAAGTGGCCCTCTAGGATCTTTGACTTTGGCAGGTAACCTACGACGACTGAGGCTCAACAATGACAGTGAGATAGGACTGTGGCAAATCAGTGTCAACTCTAATGATTCCTACTCAGTTAAGGTTACAGGTCAGTCAGTAGAAAGACAAAACTGAAAGTGTGGTATAGATGGTCTCGTATAAATGTGTTGACCATTGTTGTTTGTTTGGCGAATGTTGCCATCAGGTCAAAGTTCAGTGAACTTCATTTACGATGTTTTGGAAGAAACTGAGGGACCTGCTGGAGGCTTGTTTCCGAAGGAGGGACGTCCTCTCACAGGTCAAACTTTCTCTTCAGTTTTAGCAGCACACTTTTTGATCTCAAAGTTATTATCCGTCTGTCCACGATTACTGGACGCCGCTGTATTAAACAATTTAACACTAACAGTAGCATAGATGCATGCAAGTCGTGCTTTTGCATTAAACAAAACAGATGGATATCAAATAATATAGCGGAGACTGGGGGTCATGGCTTCATGAAGCACCATCCCAATGAGTGAGAATATAAATGCTTTTAATTTGACCACATGGGGCCTCGGTTCTCTCCCTCGCCTGACTGCAGCACCATAACCAAGTTGCCTTGACAACATAAGGCCTTCCTAGGATTGGCTCTGTTGTGTCTGTGCGCGGCGTTAGCAGTGACTCATTTGTTCAAGAGAGAACTTCCTTCTCAAAACAGTTTAATTCAGAAGGATTGAATTATAGTACAAATTAATACTGTATTTTATGTGTAATAGAAAATATGACACAACAAATCAACCTTTGGCAAACACAAACACACATCTACCTGAGTCTAAAGCTTAGGCTCACAAAAATGCAGTTGATTACTTTTATGCCTTAGAAATAAATTGTTTTTTTACATGTTTGTTTTTTTAATCCCCATAGCACAGGTAATATTGAGTCATGTCTTGAATTCATTTTGATAACCGGTATGTAACATATTATTATAAAAATCAGATTTGTCTTGTTTTTCAGGGGGTAATGTCACCATCTTTGTCACAGCAATAGCGAGTGACATTGTAAATGTAACAGAAGTCACGCTGTATGACAGCTCAGGACCAACAGAGATCAATGGAACAATAGAGGTACATTGAATATGTTCTTATTGAACATAGAACCTAATCCCATAATTTAAGAGAATACACCTACATTCAGAATCAAACGCCGAATAACTAACCTAAACGATGTTATTTTGCCTCTGACTTAGATCAATTAGCTAAGAAAATGTGTGGGGTTTTTTCTGATACTATGTGGGCCAAGGGTGTCATCGAGAAGGAAAGCCAAGTAAAAGTAGAAGACAAGTCACAGCAAAATAATGGCATTGCTCAAGTCATCTATCTGATCATTTGTGCCAAACGGGCCTAATTGAACTCAGTCGTTGATCAGTCGTGATAAACCCAAGGAGTGTTTCAGCATTTCAGACTAGTATAACAGTGGTTAATTTCCGACTAGAGTAGCATGAAATTTGAGTGTTATTCCATTAAGTTTGTCACATGTACTGGTATAAATACTTTGTGATGGCAAAAATTTGACCAACTACCAAAACTTGGTATCGTTGGATGAGAAAACAATTTAAATTGAACTCGTAGGTGTCAAACTTGTAGTGAGTGTTGCTTTTTATTTTTATTATTTTTAACTTTGGTCTTGTCCTTTTCTTCAGTTATTGGAAGAAACCGACCTCCTGGTGAACTTCACTGACATTCCACCAGGTGCTTTTGTGGTTAGATTGAGAGGACTACACAGCAACTCATCATCAACTCCAAGCGAGTTCCAGAGGCAGGCCTCCACCCAAATCAGGACGTCTAACATCTCTGTGACTGTGAGCCTACACTTCTACAACACTACCAAATTATAGCAGATTCTCACCTTTGCCCTCAAACGTGACCACAATTTCAAGAATGTGTTAAAATTATTTCTGGTACCAAACTAAGCAACTCCAAAACTGACCCAAACCACATTTGAGTACGGCTTGGAAAGTCCATTTGGCTGGTAAGCATCAGGGTTTAAATGGTAGCTTTCAAGCCAACCAAACAAAAACATTCAAACAAATCACTTCAGCTAGTTTTAACGAAACAAAAGGTATGAACAGATGCTGAAAAGGACTGTTCTGTTTTTTTAGGCTCAAGTCAACATCACCAACTTAGAACCTGGCTCTACCATTTCCATCCCTTTCACTGTCACCACATCAACTGGGGGAGTCCTCAACGAGACTGCAAATGAGACATTCACTATGCGCGCTACCAACGACCGTGGCTTTAATTCTTCGTCGCCAACGTCTGTCACCATAGAAGCAGGCAGCGAAGGGAAAGCGGAAGACACCGTGAGCCTAACCGTTCCTGAAGATGCGACATCAGGAACTGATGTGACGCTTACGATTGAGGCCGAAAATGAAGATACAACTGACAGCAACTTTGTTGTCCTTAGGTTTTCAGTTGCTGCAAGGGTAAGAAAAATAATAAAAGTAATTTTACATGTTTCTCAACCGTGTTGAAATATTGCCGTACAAGCCGGTTACTAAAATGTAATTGAATTCTAATGATGGTCAGAAAGAGTTTATTATTATTATTTATTTATTTTCCTTGGTAGCTGTTGGGTCAAAATGATGAGCATTTACTGCTGACCTCAAAAAAAATAAGAAATACTGTCCCTAAATAAATTCAGTAATATTTGTAAGGACTGATGATTAAATATTTTGTTTCATGCTTAATGTGGCTGAATTTAAGCCATTTTTTATCAATTTAAAAGAACAAGTTCTTTGCCTAAGGAACTTTTTTTTTAAGTAGTAGTGGTAATAAACCAGTTAAACTGTTATCTGAGATGATGATGGTCATCGTGATGCACGAATTGAGTTGATATCCTTGCTTGATAACTCAAACTTCCTCCCTAGTAATAAAATCAATCCGTCATTGTCACTTTGCATGAGATGGCTGACATTTAGAAAAGTTTCGAACTATGGTTATTTTTATAGTCATTGAATGTAAACAAAACATCAAAACATCATAAATAGGATGACACTCAATTACGGTATATAACCAATGTGACAAGCACTTTATCAAGAATAGAGTTCCACAAATAGAGGAGATACATCCCAAGGAAAGTCCACGAACTAAAAAATGATCGAACTTGCAAAGTGGATACTGTACATAAAACACAGTCCACACAGTGACTCAACCTTTGATCTATTTTTTAAAATGGGGCTGAATTTGGAGGCACAAGATCTACTGCTAACATTTTTAACGAATTATATTTACATCTTACACTTCTCCATTGTCTGTCTCCAGGTGACTGATGTCACAAGGCCACTGTGCCAGGCTGAACGTACATTTGACACCTGCCCATCCAGTTCATCCAGCTGTGCCTCCTCCCAATGGATGTTTGTTGTACAAGTAACCGATGGAGTCAATGGGACGGGAATTGACACCATCGCCATCCGTCAAGGGAATGGCACCCTCAATATGAGCACACTGGTTGGAGAAGGGGGAGAGAACATCACTGTGGTCTCCTACACGGCCTCCTGCTGTGCAGACAGAGTGGAGCTGTCTGTTGTAGACAACGCGGGAAATGTGGCCATTTGTTCGAGTCGGATTTTACAGGTGGGCCAGGTGAAAGTCACTTGAACATAAAAATGAATATCTGCATGGAATCAACTGAAACACATTCAAACATTTTATAATGATGATGATGATGATGATTTTATAATGATGATGATAATGATGACACCTTCAAAGGGTGGTTTCACACACTCTTGGAAAAACAATTCCCCTCATTTTTATTCATTTTGATCAATTGTTGACTGAAGCAGAAACAGAAACAGAAACTAGAAGTGCTTCCACCTTTCACGTCTGTTAGAATAATTATTGTTAGAATAATTATAGATATAGTGATTATACATTTGCTACAAAATATTAATGCTCGCAATGAAGAAATGCTTTGCTGTGTGAATGAATAAACACATACTGAATGATAATAATGAATGAATAAACTGCTGATGTACTGCTAGGTATGTTGATGGTACGCTGGGAGAATGAGTGCACTGTTTGTGGGAAAAGAACTGTCTCGTCATTGTTTTCTTTCAAGCAGAAGGAAGGCCGCTCAAGCCCGCCAGTCGGAGCGTTCCCACACCTGTGACTCTTATCGATGTTTTTGCTATGCATTATCAGAATGTTTCGCTACGTATTTTTTCATACATGCATTAGTTTCTCACCCACATGCTCACACATAGAAGGACAAGTACACAAGGTCCCGGCCATAGACTTGCGTTTTTCCCTGCCCCTTGAGGGCCGGGACCTTCATGTAGTTAGGGATCTCTGTAACAAATAAAAGTAAGGGGAGTCGGAGAGATTGGCAGAGCGCAGTAGAATTGTCCTTGGCCGGTTCCTCTTCGCTCCCCTCATGCATGAGTTGGGAAGATTGCCTTGTCTCCTTTTTTGTGTACAATTTCTTACAAATGTCTGACAAATGAACCTGACATTTATTTGGTCCTTCGAGCCGGATCGCAATATACCTGAGGTCTCCAGAGGCGGAGTCGACAACCAGGCAAGACCGTGGCCACGGCAGTAAGACCTTTTTCAGGGACTGGGTCCCGGCTCCGCATCTGGGGACTGAGGGTTGACGCGAAGCCGAAGGAGAGAAGGCATCATGGGGTGAGTAGGTGAACTCGCATGCTGACGTTGTGATATTGTGGTGTTGTGAACCCGCATGCTGACGTTGTGATATTGTGGTGTTGTGAACTCGCATGCTGACGTTGTGATATTGTGGTGTTGTGAAAACCTTGAGAATACTAGTCCCTGTCAAGTGAAGAGACCGAGTAGTCTATAAACAAAGGGCGGCGGTGTCCTGTATGTACTTAATAGAGTCCGCATTTAAAACGTGTGCGCAGGAAATTTGGAATAGGGCGGCGGTGTCCTGTACATACTTAATAGAGTCCGCTTAAACGCTGTGCGCTAAGCGTTGTGTGGGTGTCAGTTGTGTGGATGTGAATTGTGTGTGAAAGGAGACGCCGATCTCATATGAACTAAACGGGATTGTGTGTGAAAGGAGACGCCGATCTCATATAAATTAAACGGGATTGTAAGTGACAACTCTTTGTGGAAGCAAAGGCAAGAATACTCCGCCCTGTTGGGTAGAAGCTTGAGTATTACCACATTGAGAAATTTATTGTCACCCCGTTTTTTGTTGAATATCAGTCTTTAGGTAACCCTAGGTTCATAGACTGAGCTAAATTTGCATTAATGGGGAATACTACCGGTAGAGCAACAGCTTGCATGCAGAGATTGGAAATGTGTCTAAAAGCAATGTCCATCTAAAATAAAACACTTGAATTTGTGGATAACAAAATATGGTTTTGCTGGCCAGCTTAATACACAAAAAATGGACTTACGAGATAAAATAAGAATTACAAGGAAAAATAATAAAAATAAAATGGACAAAGATGGATATGTGGATACTGAGTTTTGGTTGACAGTAGCGGATATGTGGATACTGAGTTTTGGTTGATAGTAGCGTAGAAGAGGGGGTGGCGGAAAGCATGTGTCAGAGGGGCCAAAGGAGAAAAAGAAGGATTCAGTTATGTTTCATAGAAAGGAGGACAATGAGACAGGTCCTGTGGGGGTTGTAAAGAAAATAGGTGAAGTAAAGACAGACGGAATGGATCGGGGAAGTGGAAGTTAATAGATCGCAATGATACTAATAATTGACTTGCAGTATTTACTGGAGAATTTGGATATATAATATAATAAATGAAAATTATACATCATAGAAATATTAAATATAGACACTATGAGAAGTTAATGATTTAGAAATAGGAAATCATATCAGAGCATATTGTGTAGTGGCTACACAGCAAATGGAGGTTCAGGTAGAGATTATAACACCAAATATTGTGGTTGTTTCAGTAAGATGCAATGAGAAAATTAATAATTAATAACAATTACATGACTCTGATAACAAATATGGGCATGAGGTGGTGAGGATATGCCCACAAAGAATTGCAATTGTATTGTATTGTATTGTATTGTATTGTATTAAGAAGTTGATGTTGGGGAAAGTAACACATTGAAAGGGTGTTTTCAGTTTGTGATTGTCATTGATTTAGTTTGATATGGCAGCTCTTTTCTACTGTGTGTGCTGTGTGTTGTGTGATGTGGGCCCGTGTGCATTTGTCTGTTTGCTTGTCTGGGTGTATTTGACTGTTTTTCTACATGTATTTGTGTTAGAAATAAACAACGAAATTTGTTGAAAGTGTGCTTAAAAGCATTGCTGGATGATGCTTTATGTAGTTTAATTGATTTAAAGTCAAAATTGCGAGTTTTATATGGTGTCAAACCTGAGGTTTGTGGGAAAAATGGTCCAGCCACAGGGTTAGTCAGGTGAAATGATGAGTACATATGGAGAAGTATATTATGGGATAAAGTGAGATTATATTATGGATTAGGAGAATGCAAATGTTAAATTGACTGATAATTGATAATTTTCTGATAATTTTGAATTAGTCATCAACATATAAATAAGATTCCCTAAGTTTATGAGGACTCTGGCGACCAAATGCGTTTCTTGACAATTAGCATGAGAAAGCTATGCAAAAGTCAAGGGTTTTTGTTTTTTGTAACTTCTGATTTCATATTTAGATAGGTTTGTTTTTGATTTACAATTGACCATTGGCATTTGGCGTGGAGTGTAAAAGTGAGTATTGTTCATGCCAAGTCAAAGGCTAAATCGGCGATTGATGATAAATGATAAGAAGAGGTATTGCTAGATTATTGGCATGGGCCATCCATAGTGGCAGGGGGTTGTGGGTTCAACTGCCGACTACTATGCCAAACTGTCCTTGAGCAGGACACTGAGCTCTAACTTTGCTCCTAGTGGGGCTGACTGTGCCCTGTGTGACGGCAGCTTACATTGGTGCACGGTATGAATGTGTGTGTGAATGGGTGAATGTGAGGTTTGTTGAGCTCTTTGTATGCCGTATGGTGTGGAAGGAACTATATAAATCCATTTTATTCACCATAAATTGTTTGGATCCTAAAGCAAAAATTATTTTCTGGAAATTCTGAAAAGTTAAAGAAAAAATTCCACTGAACTCTTAGCTCAAGCACAGCACAAGCATGCAAATTGATGCAAGGGAAAGTAGTTACAATCTACACCACAGGTGTCAAACTCAAGGCCCGGGGGCCAAATCTGGCCCGCCACGTCATTTTATGTGGCCCGCAAAAGCAAATCGTGTAAATTTCCATGACCCTTGCTAAACACTGTTTGAAAACTTTAGCTTGTTGTGTATAATGAAAATTAAAGTTGAGATTTTTTGGTTTGTTCTGTTACAGTAATGTAAACGATAAATGTAATTACTGGGCTGTTAGAACTAGGCTGTTTTATTTTTGATTTCAAAACAACTGAGCCAGCAATTTGTTGTGTTCAATAATAATGCTATGGGATTATTTAATTTGGTTTCTTCAACATATCGGCCCAATGAAGGAATTTTTTGCTACAAAATGGCTCGTGACAAAAATGAGTTTGACACCTCTGTTCTACACTGACAGTCAATATGCATTTTTTACTTATCATGTATTTGCCCGATATTGGAAAAATAGGGGGGTAGTAACCTCCACGGGAAAAGCTGTGACGCACACTGAATTACTGTCTAATTTGTTAAATGCAGTTCCGATGCCAAAACAAATTGCGGTCTGTAAGTGTGCGGCTCATGCAACCGGGACAGATCACATAACATTGGGCAATGCTTTTGCTGATAAGGTGTCAAAACGAGCAGCCGTGAAGCCCTTCTTGGGGAAGGCTGATAAAGTGCCGTAGGATGACATTGAAACCTACTGATATTAAATGGATTAATGGTCTCGTTTAATAAATATTCAATTTTTAATATTGTGTATAATCTGTTGCCTCATTTAAATGAAAAAAAAAAAAAAAAAAAAAAATAAATAAATAAATAAATAGAATGTGTGATGGAGTTGTTTTTATATTGTATGTTTTATATCCTATAATAGTGTTGCAAGCAGAGTTATTTTTTTAAATAAAAACATTGATCTAATAAATTTGCTGAAATGGTTGGGTTACAGTGATCAACAATACACAATTTATGGGTCCAATCCTTACTTTGAGACTGGCACAATTATAGGATGGGAAGAAAAAAAAAAAAAAAACATGCTTGGAAGAAATTAACCGATAAGCTTCCTCTAATTTCCACAAATTGGGAATTGGACAATGAGGGCAACCTAGCCGATTACATGCGAGGGACATTAGAGAAACGAGACGAAATGGAATGTCCAGAAAGTGGTTGTATTTCTGTTCAACATGATGTGCTGGTTGTTCCAGGGGGCTGAATTCTGATCCGGAGCATCAAAAAGAAGCGTTGGCATTCTCCAAAGTGGGAAGGCCTTTACCAGGTGCTGCTGACCACACTGACAGCAGTGAAAAAATTGCAGAGAGCAACACGTAAATACATCTCACACACTGTAAAAAGGTCCTCTCTACTGAGTTACCCATGCAGGAGGCGTGAGCAAAGTCTAACTAAACGGTGGGAGCAGATTTATAGTATCTGATAATACTGACGGTTAGTGAAGAATTCCAAGACACGCTTCTTGATTAGGGGTTGCTCAGTAGACATGGCTATGGTCATATGGGTAAAATATGTTCTTATAGGCTTCACTGTCGGCGCGGTACAAACGACTGCCCTCTTTTGTAGAACTGACATAGGTGGGCCCAGTTTGGTGGAAACAGCAATCCATAATTTTTCAACAATCATTTAAAACAACCTTACAGTGTATGATAGCTTTATCCAAACAGCAAAACAATAGCCCTGCGCGTCAAAGGCGTGAGCTAAAAAGAAACACAACTAGGAGAACAATTTGACTTCCTGCATCCTAAAGCCTTATAGCGAATACTATGTTTTGCTTTTTTGATAACAGTGTTGGAACTATTGTCATGTCGTGGGCTCTGATATTGTTGACAGAGCCATCCTTCATTGGCAGTTGTGTTCATGTTCACGTTTTTTGTTATTTCGATAATTACCATTATGTTTTGCATTGACAGTTTTGGTTACAATTGCAGAGCTGCATTCATAAATTAGTCATCACATTTTTATATTTAATTAACTCTTATTTAATAGCTAGATATAGGAGACGGGATGCATTAGTTGCAAAAACGAAACAGGTCTGGGCCAACTGGACTACTGTGCGTGATATTTCTGGCCCCTAATTAAGTTACAGGACTTAAATTGACTATTAATACTACAAGGTGGGGTTGTGGTGCTGAACCGTGTGTGGAGCTGCTTTTATGTTTTTATGCACATGGAACTGATCATTATCGTATAATCACTGTTTGTGTGTCGTGGGCTTTAGAAAAGGTATACATACATATTGTTGATGAATTTTTGACTATCACTGTGGTTTTGCAGTTGACTACAGCTGTGTACTATGTATGGGCCCGAGACCACTAGTGTGAGTAATTCCAGCTAATATCTTCAACATATCCTTTATGAATATCCTTTTGAATTGGTGTTTTAGAACTACTGTATTGATTAAATCAAATAAGACTTGCATTCCATGGAATGATGTATGTCCTGCGGCTGAAGACGTACCAATTTTTCTACTGATGTTGCTATGGATAACTTTTCATGCATTAACTCTATCCGGACTGCAAACAAGATTGTAACCTTTAATTTTACGTGCCATAGGACTATTCTGGGCCACACAGGCTCACTGCTGCCTCGTGGTGATGTGTGATGGTGGCGTGGCAAGAATGAGTTATATATGTACATGACTTTTTACAGACGCATCTGGCATTTGACGATTAGGTTGTTACAATACAATTTATTTGGGGGGTCAGTGGGTCCTCCATTAGTCACCTGAAATTGGTTCGAAATGCTTCTGCAAGGCTTTTAATTGGCGTGTGTAAATACGAGTATATTTCTTAATTTTAGCTTCATTCAGGCGGGCCTCTTCTTTATGTTTTTAGAACTTTTTTAGACTCACCATTTCTCTATGGCTTTCGTCGCCTTGCAGAGCATTGACTGATCTTGCTAGGTCTTATTGTATTTGTTTTGCTTGGTTTTATTGTTTAATTGTGTTTTTACTGTTGCCCATTTATTGCATCTTGTTTTTTCCGGTACAACACTTTGGAAACTTTGTGTTTGTTTGATATTTTAGACGTTAATGTTAAAGGTTAGGTCTGTGCTGTATGAATGAAATGAATTGGGTTGTATATTTATGTCACTGCTCTTACCAGTGTCTATCTTTCCATCGACAGCAGGGGACTCAAATTGGCAGCCTCTAAGATGTAATCGGGATTCCGCGCGGTGTACCAGATGAGTATAAGTTGGTGAGCCAAGTTGCAACGGGGTGGGAATCTATTTCAATATAGATCGCACCTAATATAAAAATGTAGATCAAGTCAATTGCATCCACTACAATGTACAGAAACTGGGCAATTACAATGCAGAGGGCCTTGTTGCCGTAAAGGAACAATTGGCTGCTGTCTTGCTCATGGCTTTTCAGACCCCTGATTGCGGTTGACGTGCTACTGGCAAAGGATGGAGGCATGTGTGCCATGTATAGGAACCAGTGTTGCACATGGATCCCTTACAACACCGCTCCTGGTAGGTCCCTGTCGAGGGCCATTGAGGGTCTGCGTACCCTGAATCGCAGGATGAAGGAGCATTCTGGCGTGGAGACTTCCGCTTGGTCTGAGTGGTGGGGCGACATAATTGGTAAATATAGTGCTCTGGTGTTTTCTGCCCTGGTTTCAGTTGCGATGTTTACAGCTATCCTTACATTGTGTGGTTGTTGTTGTATTCCCTGCATTTGCGCATTCACCCGTCTTATCTCAACTGCTATAGCCCCAACTAATTTGAGATTTCAAAGAATGTGCCATCTACTTGTGCGAGACGGATGGCACTGTTTTTTTTTATGTTGGTACCCCTGCTGCTGATGGTGAGGTTTTTTTTTCCTCTTCTATTCTCATCTTTATGACCAAATTTGTTCTGTGGATTCGGTCTTTTGCCATCGGACTAGTAATTCATTGGATTAAGCCTGGGGGGTGGTGGCCCTCCTTGGTGATAATATTTTGGGGCAAATGTAGAACCAGAAGGGGGGAATTGTTAGAATAATTATTGTTAGAATAATTATAGATATAGTGATTATACATTTGCTACAAAATATTAATGCTCGCAATGAAGAAATGCTTTGCTGTGTGAATGAATAAACACATACTGAATGATAATAATGAATGAATAAACTGCTGATGTACTGCTAGGTATGTTGATGGTACGCTGGGAGAATGAGTGCACTGTTTGTGGGAAAAGAACTGTCTCGTCATTGTTTTCTTTCAAGCAGAAGGAAGGCCGCTCAAGCCCGCCAGTCGGAGCGTTCCCACACCTGTGACTCTTATCGATGTTTTTGCTATGCATTATCAGAATGTTTCGCTACGTATTTTTTCATACATGCATTAGTTTCTCACCCACATGCTCACACATAGAAGGACAAGTACACAAGGTCCCGGCCATAGACTTGCGTTTTTCCCTGCCCCTTGAGGGCCGGGACCTTCATGTAGTTAGGGATCTCTGTAACAAATAAAAGTAAGGGGAGTCGGAGAGATTGGCAGAGCGCAGTAGAATTGTCCTTGGCCGGTTCCTCTTCGCTCCCCTCATGCATGAGTTGGGAAGATTGCCTTGTCTCCTTTTTTGTGTACAATTTCTTACAAATGTCTGACAAATGAACCTGACAACGTCCAAGAATCATGGGAAATGTCTACTAATTCTACTAATCATTCCTATTATTGCTGCAGTCAAACTGAATGTCACCTGCTGTAGGTGTTTCTGGCATTCATTAACAATATTGTAATATGTGTGTGAGGTAAATAGCACAGTCATTTTCCAACAGTTGAGAGGACCGGACAAAAAAAAAGGTAGAATAGTAATGAAGACAGTGCCTTACTGTACAACTGTTGAACAATCCAAAAACATAGAATATAGCATGACCCAAAGTAATGACACAGAAGCTTTCAAGTACCTCATCGACTCCACTTGTATGCTTCCCTCAGCAGAAGGAAAGTGTGGTGTCTCTGACGGGGGTGAACCATATTTTGTGCAGAAAGCATAATAAATCTGAGAAAAATAAAACCAAACTTAAATTCATCCAATAATTACACAAGAAAATATAATCAAACCACAAACTGATCATCATCACACTACAAACCAATCACTGATTTACATTGTACATGCCGTAAGATGAACAAAGTTAATAAAAGTTATATATAGATGAACAGTATCACAGATTCTAGATAATACAAATGGGATTAAACTCGTCACTCCGAAAAGATTCTATGTTTTTACTACAAACTATATATTCCTCGCAAGATCCTAGGCACACCACATTTTTTGATAATCTTGTGGGATACTGGCCTAAGCTTGTTCATTCACTTTCTTTTTCCAGATGAGCGATGTTCTCCCTGCAGAGTGCCAGGAAGTCAGTACATCCACATGTCCATCCTCTTCATCACCTTGCGAGTCCTCTCAGTGGGTCTTTGTTGTCAACGTGACTGACGGCATCAATGGAACGGGCATCGACAACGTCACAATCCGTGAGGGGAGCGGCACCCTCAACACCAGCACAGTGGTCGGGCCAGGAGGCGAGAACATCACCGTGGCCTCCTACCGGGCCTCCTGCTGTGCAAACAGAGTGGAGCTCTCTGCTGTGGACAAGGCCGGAAATGAGGTCATTTGTATAGGCCAGGCCAGAGAATCCACCACGGTCGCTCCTGTGACGACATCCGGAGTTACCACAGAAAACGGAGGGCAAATGTTTCGCACATCGCATTACCTCTGGATACTTGTTGTGTCACTCATACTTTGGAGATGAACGTGATGTTCAGAATTACAGTGTTCCCCCACTATGTGTGCAGGATAGGCACAAATAGAAAACTTTTGTCAGTAAAAGATAGCCTTATAAAAGTTATTGTAATTGCCAGAAGATGGTCATAATCTACTTGATGCTCTTTGACTCACTTCAACATAGTTTTAGGACACCAAGATACCACACGATGGTGCCAAAGCCTTACTTAGACAAGACAAAAGCACAAAACAGTAAATTGGTATTTTTTACAGCAAATCAGATACGGTCCTCCCTAAAAATTAATGAAGTGGGGGAACACTGTAAGTCAGTTGCAGCAAACATCCGGTTCTTTAAGCATTTGTGTCCCTATTTCGTATCTCTATGAGGAAATCAAATTGCTAAATTGCATCTTGATTTGGTGTGAAAGATCGCTATGATATTAAGAGTTATAATTAAGTTGTGTTTGTGTAACTTTAACTTACTTACTGTCTAAATGTTTTATTCACTGATTTCAGTTCATAAAAAAAAAAAAAGATTTGTGCAATGTCATCTTGCACATCTTGATGGCCATATCTCAAACAATACACAGTCCTTTTGTTTGCCTGACGCATAATTTTTGACAGGGACGCATAAAGAGGCTAAAATATTGCATGGATTGTCAAAACCTGCAGTCTCTTCTAAATACTTCCAAACAGGAGGAAGAGAGTATCACAGTATTGGTGTCAAATTTAGCCATGTCAGGCTCATTTACTGCCATTCAAAATCAGAAATATTGTCAATTTTGGACAGATTGAAAACCCAATGTTTTATCATGCATTTCCCCCGATTCCTGCATTAATCATTTCAACGGCAATAGAATTTTTTGTGTTGACACCCCAAAACCACCGGGTGGCGCTACATTATCACAAAAAAAATCAGTTTTGACCTTGATTGAAGCATGTTTCATTAAATGTTGAAGGTATGTTTCTGATTATTTTAACACACATTTAATGTTTTTGACCAATAATACTGAAAGCGGCAAAATGTAATTTGTTAAATTTGCAAATAGATGCCAATCCACACTGATGTAAGGTTAAACACCAAAACGTAAACATAAAAACAGATCAAAGAATGGTGCATGAAAGAGGCTACAACTATTTTTTTTTATTTGTCTTGCTGTGAATAGTAAAACAATAATTACAATAAAGAACCCAGTGAAATATAACAGATACAATTGTCAAAGTGGAAGAACTCAGCAACTATCAGATGAACACTATTTTGGGCATACTGCACAAAGCAGAAGCATAAAAGAATACACAGAGTAGTGCCTTCATTTACAGCTTCTAGTTTATGGGGCAAACCCCAATTGTTAAGGTAAGGACAAAGGCAAAGTGCTGCTGAAAAAAAAAATAAAGGTTGGTCCTTCAAAATGACTTTATCCTTCAAGTGAACCCCCCCCAAACACACACACACACACACACCCCAAAAAATCATCACAAAGGAACTGTAATATAAAACACAACTGAAACATCAATCACCTCACTAAAAAGAAACCCTTGTTACAAACCAACTTACAAACAAAATCTTATGAAGTGCACCACTACTACCAGGAGCATTACCCTATTGAAACGCAAAAGAACATATCATCTGCATCTTAAAAACAATGATTCCTTCTCAGATACACACAATTTCATGAAGCTGCCAACCATATCACATGACAAGAAGACCCTTCTGTCTATTTGAAGACTTTTAGTTAAAACAGTGAAGCAACTCTCAATAGATTCAATGCAAGAAACGTCCTAGCAATTACAACATTATTTACATTACTCTTTTAAACAGAGCAGACCATGTTACATAGTTGGAAATTGTCTTTTTTTTTTTTTTTTTAATTGGAACAGCCCATGGTAGTTCAAATGTATCCCTGATAGAGAGATGGAAAATACTCGAGTTGCCTGTGCGCCCTATACAAAATCTATATAACATGGCTATAAGACAAAAACTACAGTCAATGATGAACAATTTCTTTTTTTGTATTTTTAACAAAATTAGATCAGAAACTGTACAGAATAATCAAGAGACGTTATGCCAAGTAAGACCACAAGGAGGCTCTCATGTTGTCACTAGCAAGGCTGCATGAAACACTGCAATATTCTCAAACAAAATTGGAGTGTGCAAAACGCACATGGGATGTAAATTTCAATAGCTAAACGGACAGGGAAAATAAAAACAGAAATTGAATAACAAGTTTGCCCTGACTCATGCAGACTGTGAGATTTTGATGTAGAAAATGACATCATTTAATACAGCCATAAGGAATGCACTAAATGTTGTTCTGAATGTTCTGTATTTGTCGTACTGGTGGCTGGATCCTCAAATAGGTTGTTTGTTAAATTTGTGATTGATGTGATTTATTTCCGAAAGGAATAAAACAACGAGACGTGGACCCATAGTCATTTGCTACTTCCAGCTACATCTTGAACACATGAACATTCCCTTTCAAATATCGCTCGGGTGAGAATCATTTGGGGCATTAACTGCATGCATAATGATGCCCAGCTCAGCTACAATACCATGTGATGCTGTAGCCCATGTGCGTATGATATTACAGGAATCCCAGGAGAATTTCATTGTAAAAGTAGTGCACGAATAACACTAAAACAGACTTATGTGTCCATGCTTGGTGAGATGCATTCACGCAAAGTCCAATTAACGAGTCGTGTGCTTATTTATTTTGTTCTATGATTCCCGACTAAATTTGCATCTCCAATCTAAAAATTAAAAAAAAAAACATGGCAGAAAAGATGTGGTGAATTTTAGGTGCCGATAATAAGCAATGTTTGTTGAATTGCATGCACTAAGTGAGAATGCGATTGTGGCATGCAGAGGCACTGAGTCAAGTTGTTTATAAGCCTATATTCTCTTGCATGCTTTTATCTCACTCAGAATATCATTAATGTAAAATTATAGCATTGAGGCATTCACTTTTTAATAGAAGATCAGCGTAAAATGCAGTGAGGCAATCAGTCTGATAACTGCATGTACAAATATTCTTCTTGTAAGATACATACTTAGGAACATTCCATGCAGCATATAGAAGCACTTTGAACAATTGAATTATTACTCATTAAATATTACAGGACTGTTGGATTTTCATGTCTCCATTCATTGAAAAGCAGTAACTTTTTAGTTCATTTTTATTCCGAATTATGTTTCATACCAATGGATACTGTCGATAATTTTCAAGAGGTGGAGACAATACTGTATATTAATCACTTGGGTTATATAACAATAGATAATGATTGTCTGGCCAATCTCTTGTCAGACAACATAAATGCAGTTATTAATCAAATGCATTCACTCTGCTACCAGAGCTTATACACAAGTTAGTTGAGGGACCCTTGTTTCCACTCCGCTTGGATAAATTACAGTAAATTAATACTCCTCCAGAATCCAGAAAGGCCTTTTAACTCCCTCAGTAATACGACAAAGCGACTTGATGGAATCAGATTAAATTTACAGTACATACAAGTCTCCCAAAGTCTGTTGTTTTCAAGATCTTTCACACCAGATGGTTTGATTTTGCAAAGCTGATTTTGCATGTTATGTTATGGTGATGGAGCATGGGCTAAGAAACCCATTAAATGTTGGCGAGACTGAATAAAGTCGCACATCATTTTGGCATTAATTATGAACCAGGATGTAGCCTTGTGTCTAAGACACACAAAAAAATGCTAGCTATGTTTTTTCTTTTTTTTTTACTTTTGATAAGAATTCAGCCTTTATGGAGGATTTTTGAGCGGCACACTAGTGATGTATCATTAATACAGAGTTGCTAAAGTGATATTTTTTTGTACAGCAAAGTCAGCCCTCAAAGCATACTGACCACAAGTTCAGATATGGTTACACTGTCATGCCAAGATTGCCAGTGTACTTAATGGCTTTTCCACGCATAGGCAAACGTTTTGTGATTGTAAACATTCCAATGGGTCAGTATTAGAAGACATAGGCTGTGCTTCGATATAAAACGTGGCTGTTTGGCAACAAGCAAGAAGAGTAAGGTTACAGTGACATCTGTAGGTAGGAGGCGAGACCTGAGGTATGAACACTGGCTGTTACATGCAGTCAAGAAAATCAGGTTTGTGAAACTATTATCTCTGTTTGCATGCTTTAGCAAAGGGAGTGTGCCCCCCCATTGAAACCCCGACATGCCGGTAAGAATTTATGATAAAAACAGGTATTTCTGCTTATTGTTTTCTATTGTCATTTAAACGCAACATATTCATGTCACTCTCCACAGTAATCAAGTCATCGTTTTCCTCTTCTCTACCAAAGTAAAGCTCTTTATAGCGTCTGAGTTTCATCTATTTTGTTTACTCCATGACAGCCAAGTTTAACAGCATCACGCCAAATATTTTGAGTACTTTTGTATTGAAAAGACCCAGATTCCTTGTGGTTATAGCAGGTGCAGAACGCAAACCGATGAATGACCTGTTCAAAGGAGGTATTTCTAATGGCCTCATTTTAAGGTTGGAAATGGTCTTTTTCGTATGAGCTTATTGTGCCTGCTTGTATGGCATTTAAAACCTTGATTGACAATATTTGTTTTAAAATGGTTATTGACTGCATATAAACACACCCAATGATCTTATAATCCTTTGTGTATTAATGAAATGATGATACTGTAGGCCCCTTAGAACATAACTGCGGCATTTCTGACATGCACTTTGCGTTTGTAACTACATACAAAAAGAAACCAGAGGTTCTGTGCAACAAGTATAAGGCAAAAACGTCTTCTAATACAAACTAAAAAACAAAGGAAACTGTAAATGCAAAGGACCTCTCGAATCGATAAAATCTCTGTAGGTTTACACGGGGCCGGTTTCAAGTAAAACTTGAAAAAAATAAACCTGTGTTGTTTTGAGCATTCATTTGTACGACAGCACGTTTAGGTGTAAAAATACAAAAGTGTCTCTCAACTTGCCAGATTGTTCACGCCACATCACTGCTGAAAAACGATGGACTACTAATATGTTACATTCCAAACTACAATAGCAGATCACAGGAATGATTGTGCGTGTACAAGTATCGCTCAAGATGATGAGCGTAACAACACAGCTCCACTGAAGTGTGACATACGCTATAAGATGAGCTTGAAAGGCCGTGCACAGTAGTCCTAGCCTGCCAATGATAGTGCTGTGCGAATGCAGGTTGTTTTGTTGTCTTTAGAAAAAGAAGCTCTGAGAGATCACTGTCATGCAAATGTACTTTAAAGTGATTAGTAATAGTGACGTTTATTTGTCTATATTAAGAGCTTGACGATCTTTCGATGGGAATTCCGAAAGAGAATATGTGAATATTTGGGCACCGATCTTTGGAAATTAGGCTGAACTCAAAGGGGTTCCGGGAAAGCAAAAGACCAAAATTATCGGGAAGACATTGGGAAAGGTCCATTTACTGATCTCCCATTTCAGCAAGATTGGAGCTGGAGGAAGGTGACGTTGAAGACTCAAGATGATTCAAAGAAGCAAGTGGGCCGGTAGCATTTTCTTGCTGCAAAGCACTCAGAGACGGCTCAGGAAGGGTCAGGGTTTCTGGAGCAGACTTTTTACGGGGCCGGTCCTTGGAGACCGAGAGGGAGTCTGGCGCTTCGGTGCACAGGGGTGTGGAAGGAGCGCTGGCGGGGCCGGTAAGGGAACAGGAGGACAGGGGGGTCTCGCTGATGGAGATCGACGGGGGGAACATCCCAATCTTTTGGTTGGTGGCCTCCTGGATTGTCCGCTCAAATTCTCTCACCTCGTCCATTGTCATGTCTAGGTTGAAGAAAGATTAAGACTGGGTTAAGACTGCAGGTTTTAATGGTCAGTTCAGTATTTTCAAATGAAATTTCACATTTTTGTGTCACGTTTTATTCTAATTGCGACCTCAGTCTATCTGGTGTGCAAATCAAATGTGTCCCCAAAATGACATACATGCATAAACTAGTGTACTGTATTTTCCATACTATAAGGTTCACCGGATTATGAGGTGCACCTTCAATGAATGGCCTATTTGGAAAACATTGTTCATATATAAGGTGTACCATGTTATAAGGTGCATAGAATAGAAGCTGCAGTAGTGGCTGGGGTTGGATTCTTCCTAAATGAATAAATATGATTTGTGGAAAGCACCATCTGAAGAATGGGGAGAAAAAAAAAACTCTTCATTACATTAAAAGACTATTTAGACCAATGCCAAGCCGAATCAAGATTTTAAAAGAATAGAATTATGATTCAAATAAATATTTAACTTAATTGTTTTGATCAAAAACAATCAAAAACCTTCATATGTATTGTTTTGTTCATTTAAAAACAGTTTCTGGATTTATGTTTTAAATTGCACTTTCTTTTACAAAAACCTGTGGTTTTAGCACCTTGTCCCCATATAAATTGCTTCAAATTAAAGAATATGTAGCATAACAAATTTCAGACAGGGTGTTCTAAAACAATTATTTGTAAAAAGTACATTTATAATTGAAGTGCAGAGTGTAAGAATTTACATGGCGATTTAAGTTATTTTCTTGTATCATGTCACTAAAATGAAAACGCACAGTTTATGCAATGTATAAACCAGATTATAAGGTGCTATAAGGTTATAAGGTTAGCTGTTGAGAAAATTCAAGGCTTTTAGGAGTGCCTTATAGTGTGGGAAATACGGTAGCTTTGTTTTGTTGTTTTTTTTTTTACAATTGATGTGTCAAAAAAATCTAAAACCTCATTTTCCACTGCTTATTATTTTCACCATCATCCACCAACAGCGGATGGGGGTTTTAATTGCAAATAGGTTGGATATGCTCACCTGGCCATTCACATAAGTTACGTTTAAAAAACAAAAACAAAAAACAAACAAACAAACAAAAAACGAATACGTAGCCCTGCAGGACCTCATATGAAAGGGACCCAAATTGGAGCGTTCAGAAAAAGTGTTAAAAGTGTTAAATGATTTAAAGTGATTGTAAAAAAATGATTTAAAGTGATTGTAAAAAAAGAAAATGCCGAGTGAACGTGGAACAGAAGAAAGCCACGGTAATAATGTGCTTGCTTTTATATTATCAAACTGTGTTTGTGTAGCCTCCTAGATCTGTAGGATCTCCAGCAGAAAACAAATCATTCTTTTGAAAGAATAAAAACAACAAAGGTCATTATCACACATCAAGGATTCAAAATGAGCAAAAATAAGAGTGATGGAGTAAACAAAAGAATGAAAAAGTCACATACACTTGCTTTGTCATGGATCTCTATGGCATCCAGTGAAGATGGATTTGTGGTGGAATGCTCTGCCTGTTCATGGCAAACCTTAATGTTGGTTTTCTCATGCATTTTTCTCTCGTAATCCCGCACATCATCCAAAGTCATATCTGGAAGAAGGAGGAAGGGATGGAGCAAATCTGGTAACTCCTCTCAAAAGGCAGTCTGACTCAGGTAAGGAAGGTAGGAGATGAAAGTGACAAAAAATGCATTTTAGCTCAAGCGGAAAGCTTTTTAAAGAACTCGTGCGAAGAAGGACAAGCATCCCAAGGAGAAGAGCCAGACAGAAGATTTTCAAGATGAAAAGAAAGCACAAAACCCGGACTTCAAGAAGCTTCAATGGGTTGGGGTAATTCTCCAGGCAAGTGTTATGATGAAGAGGGGGAAACAAGGTTTGTGAGTGGAGAATGCACAAGCACTGCAGATTTCAGTGTTCAACGGCATTCCAAAAGGATCATTCAGTGCAGTTCGGGAATCGTAGGACTGGTAGGTGAATGGTTAACGAGTGGGGGTGCAGGTAAAGTTAATGCACATGCACAGTAATAAACAGTAACAATTCTGCAAAATTCACATCAGAGGTTTAAATGTGTAGATGCATAGTCAAATATAATATGTGGAAAAAGTTAAAGTACAGTATAGGCCCACGAAGCACAATAAATCTAAGTTAGTTCCCGCATAGACTGTAGCCACAATGGCTTCCATATTTATAGATGAATAGCTAAAAGATCTTGTTCACAATTTACAGTCTTGTCGGCGCAGAACAATCATAAGGATATAACTCATCAAAACGTTACGGAAGATCTCAGCAATCAATAAAACTATCATCTTCTAGCAGCCCATTTTTAAAAAGTAACTACATTCCTTTTTTTATCCCACTCCAATGAACATAAACTTTCTACTGTAATACATTCTAACAATTATGTATTCATCCACTTGTGTATTAGAATTTATGAGAAAATCTTAAAAATGGTGTCACACACTATCCTGATTCAGGGAGCAACCCATAATCAGTGTATGTGCAGATAAGAGTGAAATATATGGGCTCATTATTATACAGTACATGATTCATTCTCTATCCCAGAACCTTTGTCAAAATTGTGCAGATGAAATCTATAATCATAATTGGAAAAAAGACTATGTAATTGTGTAGCGTGAAGCACGGTTGACCCACCAATCCATTCATCAACCCAAGCAAAGGCCTGCCTGTGCCCAAGCAGCAACACATCCCGAATCACCTGCAACACAGAAACACTTCATAGCTGAATAATATTTTGCGACATTCATTCCCGTCATTCATTAAGTTTGCATTTGCGGTATATGTATAGTATGTGTGGTTTTAAATGTCACGTTAGATGTTAAGCGGATTCATTTCTTTGACAGTCAGAAAATTATATTTGTACATTTGTTTTATTCGTTTTTTATACCAGCTTCTTTGTTCGCCGAATCATTACGAAATCAAATCTGATAAAACTTGGTTTCTGACCTTATGCACAAACTGCTCCACGCGCGTCTGCAGACCCCAAACTTCAAACTTGACGGTGACCAGCTTGTAGGAGCACATGATAGGATGCTGCGTGTCCCTCCATCCCTCCTGAAGCATGCCTCGCGATGTCTTCTCTGATTTGAAGTACCGCAAGTCCTGCAAAGGTGCATGATGAAAACAAGCACAAAACATGCATGTGTTACAATCAATACAACTGAGGGTGATTATTTTTACAAAATTTTATCATTTTAAAAGAAGTTTTTTTTTTTTTTTATAGTGCTAGGGAAAAGCTCATAAATACTGCTTGTTATTGTAATCATACTCTACTTTTGCTGACTGTGTGCCAAGAGAATTAGCCAATCATAGACTCAAGAGACAGAAGGCGGTTCTAGATTGACAATATTTGCCGTCTAGACTTTTTTTCTTGGCCAAATTACTTAAAAGGTTAACAAAATGAGACAAAACAAAGGGAAAACATATCCGATGTGGCGACATAGTAGTAGTAACATTTAGAGTTTTTAAACATTCCAATATGAAAAACAGTAGTGAAAATTGTTTGTTTGATTCGTACAGTGCATGACTCTTGTACGTTAAGTGTTCATGAGGGGATGGCTTTGGTCTGAGACATGAAAGGTGGAAGGGGTAATTTGGGAACCAATAATTAATTCAAAATTTTTTGACAGTTTGAAAACTTTAAGACATGTGTTAATAGATTATATCAACAAAATGAGTTGAATTGTTCTAACAAGGACTGAGAAATGTGCACATCCAGTCATAGTCAATGTTTTACAAATTGAATACCCTAATTAAAGATGCCATTAATTCCATGGCGCAAAAGATTTCAGTTCCGCAAACATGGCATCTGAGATTAAAGGGATTAATATTTTCAAAAGGTGAAGAACAATAGTAACTAGTCATATAGTTTTTTTGTTTGTTTGTTTTTTGCCATTTTCCGGTGTCACTTGTGGCATTTGATTACACTCAACCGACACACAACACGACAAACCTCACCTCTGACTCCTTATAGTAACGGTCAGGGATGTCATCATAAGCAATGTCGACAAAACACACTTCCCTCTCCTGGTCCTTCAACTCAGAGTCAAAGATCTGTTAAAATAAACACTTCAGTTAAAATAAGAGAATATGATGGCAAAACAACCCAGATGGACTATGTGAGTCTTTTGTAACACCTGATTAAACCAACAGGGGGCACTATATGCATGTCTTTGTAGCTTCAAGCAATTCACTGATGGGTCACAACAATAAAACCTGGATGATTCAGTGTAAAGTCCTGCAACAAATTATTAATTCATAAACCCTGCTCATCACCAGTTTGCGTTATTATCAAATGCCGCCCCCCCCCCCCCCCCCCCCCCCCACACACACACACACACACACACACACAAAGAGCCATCAAATAGATGTTGTTGCTATAATGTAGCGGCTGGCTGGTGTGGTCTGTGTAAGTGGACAGACTGTGTGTGTGTGCATGTGTGAAAAATGTTTCATTGCCAATGCAGCAAATTGAAAATACAATTATCTACGCCCGCTGACAATCACGAGGCCATTCATATCTCAATGACACCTCGTAAAATCTCATGAGGCATGTCAAAGGTTAATTTACAGTATCAACTGTGTAGTTTTCTTTGATGTGTAGTTACATAAGCCACCAAGGATGTGTAAGGAATAGAAAGATTAAATAGTGATAAAATTCCCAAATAACCAGAAAAGGAATTTCCACCTGAAGTTTAAGAAACCTACTCTATTTTTTGGGACCTGCAGTGCCACCCCGAACTATGAACTGCACGCCAAATGTTCATGGACACCTGAAAATGATCTCTTGAGGGTCTTGATAAATTGACCCAGAACGAATTTGAGTCAATAAACCACCTTTCAGATTCCACTCTATGAAAAACACATCGAAGGAAGAGGCAAAGCTGTCTGTTTGTGCCATCATCAGGACTAGTGTCAACATTATGCTATTCATCATCTTAATCTTTCTAGGAACAGCATTAATCCTTCGGTATCCCTCGGGGGGATTACAGATGACTGTTACATTTTTATACACACATCCACAAGAGATACTCATGCATGGTATCTAACTGCATGCATTCATGGCTGCTGAGATGAAAGACAGGTTTGGACACACACCCTGACCTAGTTGAGGGATCTATGTTTTCCAAAAGGTCAAACCAAAAGTCCTCTAAGCAGTGATTCTCAAAGTGGGGTAGCTGAAAAACAATTAATTGTGTTGTATGAATTGTAAATGATGCATAACTACCTTACAATGAGGACAAATGCACCAATAAAAACAAAACATACTCCTTGCTACCTCAGCTTTGAGACAATGAATAACACTGATATGATGTTCATGTATCATCAAAGATCTAACATGAATTCATGAATAAAGTCAAGGGGTACAAAAAAAAAATATGTCCCCTGGGAAGCAGTCTTTGGACCTAGATGCAGACAGGACATAGAGATGGAAAACAAATCAGTCTTTATGCACAACAATTGTAGAATTAGACTTCGAAACCGGACTCAGAAAGTAGACTTGTAAACTCGGAATAAAAACAATTGCCAATTTAACTTGAGAGCTTGAGACAGCTTTCTGTGAACGGGTCAGTGACAGCATTGGGCTTAAATACTGTGAATCCTACATGACAAAATAAATCAAACTAAAGAACCAGAACGACTGTATGGCAAAAGATATCACAAGAAATTGCATATTTTGGAGAGTATGTCGCAGTCTTACTTTTATTAATCGTATTGTTTTTTTCTTACTTTTTTTTCACAGAAGAACATACAGGAAACATTTTGAAACTTACTTTTTCCCTAGTTGTACAAGAACTCCCTGTAAAAATAACTAGCCTGTATGGATAAAGTTCTTTTTTTCTATTTAAACTTTTAATTTACCAAGAAAAATCCAGTGAGATTTCCATCTCTTTTGCAAGGATGTGTTGGAGAGCAAAGATTACAGAAAACAGACATGACCACTGCTAATAGAGCTTTTGTTTGTCCTGTTGATATCATTAAGAGTGGCTGCATGTCTTCCTGTTATGTCAGCGCTTTAGCAACATGTTGAATGTGAAAATGTTCTCTCAACCGTCTTTTTATCTTTGCCTTCAAGACAGTGTGGTGAAGCACTGGCGCCATAACAGGGATATTATATTTGCATGCATGCATATGTACAGGGATGAATAAAGGGCGATTTGGTGTATTTAAGAACCGTAAAGACAAAAACACGAGGGATGTAGAGGATAATTGAGACGATATGTACATATGATCATAGGTAAGTATACACATACGCTAGTACATATACATGTATCAGGCTTTTTTGCACCATTGACAGTAAAACTCCTCTACAACAAAATCATGTTTGCAGCTAGAAATCTTTCACAGCAGAGGAATCTTCACGATAGCAAATCAATTTTTCAGCCGAAAAACGTAAAAAAACATGTTGTGCAATGTAAAATCTGACTGAAGTTAAAAAAAACATTCAACATTGAAAAAAGAAAGAAAGAAATTGCCAAATCTACAATAAGCCTTCATTTTCATATATACATCAATTATTTGCATACTGTCTTTCACTTTGCTCCATCCATCTTCATCTTTATTACTTTTATCCCGTCTTCAAGTGTTAGCTTGGTTTTAGCTCAACACGTCAAAATGACATTAACTACATCCCTCCGCGTGGTGTCTACGTGGACCAGATTTTCAGCAATCTGTACCTTCCGGAATTTCTCTACGAGCAGAAAACATGGTGGACCAACTAATGCTTATGGAAGTTCACCGGTACAAACACCTTTATGATTCGTGTGAAAACTAATACTGTGATATAAATACCTAAGATATAAATACCGTAAATAAATCCTGGCGAGCACCACGTTGGGGAGAGATGAGGCATCTGTAAAAAACGCCTTAAAGAATTTAGATCGTTTGAATGGACTAGGATTCTCTACCTCTGTTAAAGAGGCGTTGTTTGTATGCTGTGGAGTCCATTTACTGCCAGCTATAGTATGGAGAATATCGACTGACTGCGGGGGAAAGCCGCACCGAGTATAAAGTGCTGCAAAACACGTGCCGGGGCCTCAAGTATAAACCAAGCTCGACTTTTGCTCTAGTCTTGTTTTCGCTGTAGTGAATTACAGTGTAACGCAAAAGCAGAAAAAAACATTTCATATTATGCAACAGGAGGATTTTTCCTTCTCTGAAAAAGTGAGAAAGAGGGAAAGGCTTCAATGCATGGATATTTTTACTCATGCAGGTTTTGTTATAGACGAGTTTTACTGAATATCCTAGTCGACTACAACATAATCTGATTGTTTTTCTGTGACAATGGATGAATACAACGCACCTGTCCTATTGGTCCGAGACATTAACAGTATACGATAGTTACTCATTAAGTGTTCTGATTTTAAGTTCAGATTCATCTCTTAAAGATAATTGTAGAAATCTTCTGAAGTGAAATGTGTCAAGAAAGAAAAATAAAGGTGGTGCGCAAGCCAAAAAGTTGAGCAATTTCTTTGGCAGAATCAAATCTTATTAAAACAGCTCTTCAATAATACGAATGGCTCATGCTTTGCCAAATTCACAATCTCATTATCTACTTTAAATTCAGAGAGCCACTTACATTATCGTTGATGCCTTTGTTATCCTCGTATTTCGTCTCTATATGAATGGAGAACTTGGGAAGGAATGAGCACTGTAAAAAAAAAAATAGTAGAAACATACTTTATTTAAGTATGTGTAAGTCAACTTATTTACTCTGCAATTCACATTGACATTTTAAATTTAATCTCTAGTCTGCAGCATGAATTGTAACATAAAACTGACTTGTAAACTAAATGCTACTCTAAACCTTTATTACACTGGTGAGAGGAGATGCTGTAATCTTTAAGCCTGAAAGCATATACTGTAGGTAGAGTCACTTGACAAAGTAAATTCTGTCTTAATGTGTCAACACTGACACATGTATGGCAAATTCCTCCCACACTAAAGCAAATATCAGGCATTCTGTCGCTGTCTTGTCATCGTCTTCTTTTCCATCCCATAAGCGGGTGTGACTCATGCTGTTGCCACTTGGCATCCACATACTGTAATTGAAATTGAAATTGAAAAGACTCTTAAAATACTTCTACAAATGAATTACTGGTCATGAATGCACCATTTGTTAATAATGTCATTGCAATCATGTAAAGGGTTAAAAGGGTGAAAAGTAAATTGATGGTCGCACACGCTTGAGTGTGGTGAAATCTCTGCATTTGACCCATCCCATGAGGGAGCGGTGATCAGGAATGATTTAATTATTTAAATAATTAATTATTTAATGATGGTTAGACTTTACACTGATCTGTGATGGCCTGATATTTAACATCTTTTTGCAAGATGCGATTGACTGTAATGTCATAATTTGCCACGCAATTCATTATGCCATTGGTCAGTTCCATCAATTATATGTTGTATGAAGGTTTTGAGAGGCAACATTACGCCTAATATTTTAGTTAAGTGTTCAATGTAGAGTCATAGGAATGTTTGCTGTCCCATCAATTCCTTATTTGCAGTCCTTCCTTGGTACAGTACAGTGACTTAATTACAACAGAGTCATTTATTTACAGTGCTATATCCATTATTTCTGTCTCAAGTTGATTTTCTTTGACCTGACTGAACTTAAACTTTATCTCTGGATAACTTTTGAATGCCTTGTAGAGTTCATTGATGTTTTCACCAGTGATTCTCTGTCCGTTTTGGGCACATGGGTAAATGTTAATAGTGAGTCAGGATTCTTAAAAAAGGTCAATAATGAATGTTTGTGTTTAAGTTATCTGGAAGCACCTAAAATAATGACTTATACTGTTGATTTTACAGGCTAGAAAAAAAATGAATAGGATGCCATAGATGAGTTAATTTCAAATGCTTCTAAGGTCAAACTAACAAAAAAGCTTGCCTCACTCACTCACTCACTCACTCACTCACTCACTCACTCACTCACTCACTCACTCACTCACTCACTCACCTTGTAACATGCAATGTGATATATGTCCAAAAATGGTACAAAACATACTTACTGTATATTCTACAGGGTTGCGGGTATAGATCAGGTCATGTTGAGAAAAGCACAACAAAAAAGAGCATTAAGCACTCACACCTTCCCAAATTATTAAACATATGTGCAGTTAATTACATCAAAGAATAAACAGTCTACTGAATACATTTCCATGTTGGCAACATGTTCATGTTTTCCCTTTGCTGGCTAACTGAGGCCAAGTGAGGAACACAGGCTGCACAAATGTGACAAGTGATCGCTGAATCACCATCAATCTAGTCGTTAAATGTCAGCACGGCATGCAGCGTGCACTTTCTGTTCTACAGCCTTTTCTCTTAAGGGGCATTAAATATCCTTGTGTGCAGGTACTTGGCAGCATGTAGCTTCATAGTAGCACTGGGATGTGCCATATAAGCTGTGTGCCTCAATAAATGAATACTCTTAATAATGTTGGCAAATAGGTTCTGATTTAATTGCTGTGGGTTTGTCTATTAACTAGTCTATTTTTTTCTGTTGGCAGCATGGTGTGGAGTTTGGATCTCCCCGAGCTTGTGTGGGTGGGCGTGAATGTGAGTATGAATGTTTTTTTTTCCCTGTATATGTATCATGTAGTTGACTGACAACCAGTCCTTGGTGTACTCCAACTCTCCCAATGCCAGCACCAGCTGGAATTTCTAGCCCACAAAGGCAGTTCAAATTTGTGAAGTGAAATCCGATCACAAGAAGAACTGTGGTTTTAAGAACCTAAGCCCATTTGAGTTTTAAGGGGCAATTTTAGAGTAGTTTTGCACATTTTTGTTCAAAAACAATGGCTAACGGGTGCTGAATTTGGACCAGGTGTCTCAGACAGATGGCTGACGATAAAGTATGACTTTGGGTGTGGGTGAAACAAGACAGCGTTACAGAACAAAAACTCTTGGACGTATATTTGGTAACTTGGTAAACAAATACAACAATGGTCAGTAAATGAGCATTTTAGGGTGTTGGGCTAATACAATGTTGTAATAGTGTAAACATTAATCAATGAAATAACGATTACCGTAATTCCCCAAATACTGTATGAGACACACTCAATTTTGGGATCAAATTCTGGGATTCTCTATGTTAACTGAGCTCCGCCCTCTAGGTCGTCCTGTTAATTATAGGAAGTGAGAATACGACCGATATAAAAATGCACATCTGTGCGTCAAAACTCAGCTTATGTGGCTGACAGATCAATCTTCCTTGACTGGTGTCGGATAAAAATAACATCTAATTTTTACCGTTACCGTTTACGGGACGCACCCATAATTTTGCCCTTAATTTTGGGGGGGAAAAGTGTGTCTTATATTTGGGGGATTGTGGTCATTTCAAATGTAATGATGTGGACTTTGACTATGGAGAAAAGTGATCATTATGTTTTCTTTATGACATTACGGCTAACACCAATAATTGAATCATAAAAAAAAAAAATGAAATGAATCTATTTTATAAATAACTGTTATTTACAGTCATATTATGAATAACCTGCCATTGACATCTAGTCGAATGTGAAACCCAGAAGGAGAAAGTGGATGCTTATGGTTGTAACATGCTAACCTGTGATGGTGTAAGGGTAATAGTTCCAGGCCTTCTCAGTCACGTAGAAGATTTTAGGAACCACTGCTCGAGCCCAGCTGGGAAGTTTACTGCAGAGATAGAAAGTGATGAGACGCTGCTAAAGCGGGCTTAAGGCTCGAATGGCTTCTGTAATCAAAGCAGCCATCTTGTTCTACTTGCTCACAGCACAGATTAGTGGAACCAAAAAGAAGTGTGACTTTCAAAACTGCTAGGAGACATACACAGAAACATTCTCCACACTCTTCTCTCCAAAGTGTTTGGGGCCTGTTAAAAACAGACATCATGCAATACAACTATGTACCAACATAACCATGAAAGAGGAATTTGTCACACTGAATGCAATATTTACTACACTCATGATATTGTTTTTGAAATACAATTACCGTAGCATTTCTTAAATTAGTCAAAGTGAAATTGAAACAATAATCTCAAAATCCATACCCCAGGACGTCGGCAAGATAATAATATTCCTTAAAAATGGCAACATAAAGCATTTACATAATTTAAACCCAGACACATAGAAAAAAGGACAACCGATCACACCTTCAGACCCTTTTGAGTTAATTACCCCACATTTTTTTTTTTTTTTTTAACTGTGCAAGAAAGATGTCTGGAAATAGCAGTCATTCATGCTGACCTAAAAGTTTATGGCCAAAACTATCAACTAAATGAATCCGCAGCAGGTGGCAGACGGATCTAAAGAGCTTTCTTCAATATAATAAATGATGTACTGTAAACACCCACGCACACCCACACACCACTCAATCTTGTGAGATCCAATAATGCAAGGGCTGTATCTGAACAACTGTAACTAAATGGTGATCAAAATTCAGCACAAAATGCTAATGTAAGATAAAAGAATATCATCTAATAAACAATGTTATTGTAGGAGGAGAAACAATGAAAGCTGTTTAGCAATAAAGGTTGATGTAAATGTTCAGCATTAACTTAACTTGCACGTATATAATGAACACAGACAAAATCTGAAAATAAGTGGAAGAAATGACCCTTTCATCTTAACATGCACTCTGTATGAAACAAGTTCTTCCATAAACAAATTGAATTTACCATTAAAAAAGTTGTATTTACTTCATTTGCACTGAACTGATACATTTACTGAAACTAATCTACAAAGATTAATTTATTACCCAGCCTGACTGAAATGGATTGAAATGTAATCCATTACAGTTTTGGGGCTCTACGCAGAGAGCACTTGTGTTGATTAGTATTGCATGAGGTGACTGGTCATATTGAAATGTTAAAATACTATTACTCAAAGCCGGGCCGTTCATCTGACTGTCCTAACTGCTTTACCGATGGACAGCAGAATGACAAAAACATTTTAAAAACAATGAAATGAGACCGACGGTAACGATAAATTACGTCTATCATTTTAAGCTATCCTTGTAATAATCACCTCCTGTGTCACCAGTCACGACATTCTACTAAACACAATCTTGCTTAATACATTCATTGCATAGGTGTAAAATAAAATGCAATGTCTAGGATTAAGTATTATGAGAGTTTTGTGTTGTATATAGTTAGGCAAAGCATTCTGAGATTTGGATCAAGGGGTGAGATCATGTCAGTAACCAATGGGCTCATGTGACAATATTGCTTTAATGACTCTTAGCCAGGAAATCCAAGTTAGATGGTAAGATTTTTTTTTTTCAAAAGGTATTATTTTGTAAATTAGGCTCAGAAAAACCTTGCTTTTTACTTGCAGTTCACGTGACAGATTATATATTATTTGGCTTTATATATATTTTTTTATGTTTTTGACAAAAATTATTTCAGTTGATTCACAACAGTGGGTGTATGATTCCTAGTGAACGTGATTGCTAATTGCAGTCTTGTCCCGAGGCACATATTTTTAATATATGTGATGCTTAGTTCTTCATTTAACCTTTGCTTTTTGTTGAAGTCCAAGGTGTAAAGGGTAATGGGATGATGACGGGAGTAAGCAATGGACCGCAGACTGACTGATAGGAATGAGCGAAAGACTGACGATTGGCTGACAGAGCGACGGCGAAATTACAATTTTCAACTTGAGAAATGGCGTACCGACAAAGACAGGAAGAGGGAAGGACACAGATGACTGAAAAAAAAAAAAAAGTCAAATGCCCATCTCTGCTATAACCATAAAAACTAACAGTGCAGCAATACAGATAGTAAAGGGTGAAATTATAAGACTACAATGTGTGGGGAAAACGGCATTATTATTATTATTATTATTATTATTATTATTAGTGCTGTCAAGAGATTTAAAACATTTAGATTCATCAATTAAGATATGTAATGAATTGATCTAGTTAATCTTTTTTTAATCTCACCAAAACATTTTAAAAAAACTTTTTTTTTAAGTTACTGTAGATTCACTGTGTCATTTTAGCAGATCAGAATAATGATATGGAGAAACTAAAAAGTGGCCTCAGTCATTTATTTTCTTTTACCGTGTTTAATATTTATCTTCTGCTGTCCAAAATGTGATTAGGTTTGACTATCAGGAAGAATGATGCTGTTTTGTCAATCGCCAAAAGATCAGAAAAAATAAACATCATTCATCCTGTCTGTCGCAGACTTGCTCAAATGCGGGGTCTTCTCTAATGTAGTTTGGCCCAGAGAGCTGTTCTCTCTACACCAGCATCTTTATTGCTCTGATTAGCTGCGACTGCAATCACAGCTAGGTTCTTTGCTTTTATGTGGTAGGCTAAACTTGTTTTGCTTCTATGGTCAAGAAATTCTTCTTACACAGAATACATATCACTTTACATTTACTAAAGGTGCTGTTGGAGTGATTTTTGATGTTAAATTAACCATGCATTGAACTGATATCTCTCACCTGGTCCTTCATTTTTTACATCTCTCTTGAGCTCCTGAAGTTACCCTCCTACATACACCAGGAACCTATCGAGTTATGCCAAACACAATCACAGCTACTAAGTGTCTACTTCAGGGTGTGATTGACCTTTGTTTTCAAACCCCCAACAACACACAAGAAGTCCGATTCATAAAATAATGATCTAATCAGCATAGAGAAAGCAGAAAGTTAAAGATTACAAATGACATTCACACACTTTAAAAAATAACACTTTAACTATGATTCCATTCACTGCAATTAATCTGTTAATTTTATCATTAAATGAATATCTCTCAAGCAGTTAGAAGTGGGCAATATCTTTTATACAGCACTTGTATTGGATCTCATTTGATTGTACATTACCACTGAACGGGAAACTCTTCATAGGTGGCATTGTTTAAGTTCCATCTGTACTTCCTCTGACTGACAAGGACACCAATTGTGAAACTAATATGAAATTAATGCAGAAGAAGTAGTGTAATACACTGGGTATTTCTCTCTCTGTGCTAGGAGCAGACATTCCGCCTACACCTTCATCTGTTGATTTCTCCCCTTCCTTGGCTGTACTCTGTTAAATATGTCTGCCAGCAACTGTGTGGCCAAGCCTACAGGCGGGGTGTGTGGCTGCCCTTTTATTTTTTATTTTTTTTTACGACAAGGTTGGTAAAAACAAGATTGAAAAAGCTAAACGGAACACAGCATTCTGAAATACAAAATGCTCAATATAATGCAAGCAACTCATCCATTTGCCGTGGCCTTTTCGAAGGTTACTCGCAGAACAAACGTGTCAGTGCAAAAGTTGGATAGGATCTGGGTAAATCCTAAACAACAGATGGCAAGACAGCTTCCAAGTCCTCCTGGTCCAGATGCTTTAAAGTTGAAACGAAGGCCAAAGAGGTGATTTTGGTGAGAAAATTGCAAAAATAAAAAGGGCAATATGGAACAAATGCCATGCACTATCTTTAAAAAAGGATTGGCAATTGCCCATCAGCATTGTTAAAATGCATTGGTACCTCATTCATATTTAAGTGATTTTTGTATGTTTTACATATGATTGTGCTACTGTAAGTAATCTTCATTCAAGATTATATTGCATGACAGTGTTTTGAATGAAAACAACTTCTCAAGCTTTTCCTTCACTGCTGCAGGGCAGCGCTGTGCCGAGTCAGCGTTAATGGTGAATGCTGACACAGGTGATCGGGCTCCAATCAGTCGCCTGCAACATCTCTGTCCACTTCTTTTCACTCCTTTGTTCCCTCATACTGCATACATACTTTTCCATCATACTGCAGTTTACAGATTTAATGCTTGGTATACTTAATTCAGGGATTAAATTGTATCGCACATTCTGAGACTTCATTGTTATTTATAGCTTTTCTTTGTAATTACCTAAACAAAGACTATTTGTTAATTAGCAAGAATGTTCAAAAATTAATTTAGCAACTAGAACTGTTGAGATGTACATAGGCGTCATGTACTGCACCATGTGAGTTCAGTTTAGAGCATTTAACCATGCTACAATGTTGTTTTCTCACCTTAAACACCCCCAAAGTGGTGTTTCCCTTCAATCGTGCATTTCTAACCATTCCTTGCGAGAGACTCACGAGAGACTTGATGACGATAGCAAGGCCTCGTACTACCCTTGCAAGAACAAATACACTCCAAACTTATCCACATCTGTTAGTTTTGTTTTTGTTCTGGAGTTGAAGAGTAGAGATTTTGCAGGCAGTCGGCAAAGTAAACATCAAAGTTTCATCATTATTAGCTACAACATTTTACTGTAGAAAATGATGAGGTGTCAAAAATGTGTGTTTGGGTGTACACAGTCGGACAATCGACATCAGTAGCAAACAAATTACCCGCGGGTGGAACTGTTGTATGATCACTCGCTTCCCACTGGACAGCATTAATGGGAGTAACGGCTTTTAGTGAGTGCAGTCTCTTGACATTGTTTTGCATTTTAATCTCAGTAATATGCCTGTTGGCTCCTTCATTCACTCCATCGTCCAGAGTCTCTCAGGAAAAATACATAAGATAATGACATATTGATATGCATATACTGGAGTTCAGCTTTTGGTATTGATCAAAATTCGGTATGATAAATCGGAAATACTGTGGCATTATAAGAGAACGCTACTGCATTGCCTCGGGTGTTTTCAACTGCAGAATAAACCTAGTATCTATCCAGGTAAGGCTTTTTTTTTGCGGAAGGGGAGGCAGGTTAAACAATTCATGAGATATTGTGAGGAAAAAAACCTTCACACATAATTCAAGTATAAGTGAAATTTAAAATATTATATATATATATATATATATATATATATATATATATATATATATATATATATATATATATATATATATATATATATATATATATATATATATATATATATCACACTGCACAGAGAGTCTTTACACCATGCAGTATAAAGTCTTCAAATCATTTAAGATTTTTTCTTAGTGCTTTGAAATGTGCTGGTTAGCAACAGAGTTCCAACTGGCTCAACAGTTCATTCCATAATGTGTGAACACTACTACTTATGAAGTGGGAGAGGCGGCACTCTAGTGGGGAAAAAAGGTGTTAATTGAAAGTGTACATTAGAGTGGGTGACACTAGTTGAGAAAAATTCTGCACATTAATGGATAACATATACAGTAGGGAAAACAGATTAGGGACCAAGAACTGGAAACATTAAACAATGCACAATTGACCACCAATGATGATAGAAATATACTCAGAGTTGGGCATTTTACAAATTTTTGCTGGTCTGCCATTCATCATTCGTTTTGGAGCGCTGGACCCCCTTCTGTCATCTGTATAGTATGTCGTTTTATTTTACCCACATTCCATCAATATTTTGTCACTACCAGAGATGGTCATTTTACAAATATTGGCTGTTCTGTCACTTGCCGGCAAAACGATGAAAATCAATGTGACCCATGCCTTGCAGATTCATGGTTCCATGAAACAAAATTCAAATAATCACAACAAATCTGCAACACACACAGGATCAGGTCCAGGTAAAAAACAATGTTTTGCTGAGTGTAATTTACTAAATAATGCCTTTATCTTAGGAATTTCTCAAATTAGATTTCTCTTCTCTCTTACTGGCTAACGGCCAACAATAGTGATTGTCACTGAAACCACAGTGCATTACAGAGAGATGGACCAATTATCCAAATTATAACTAACAAGCAAAATGGAACATTTAAAAAAACAAAAAAAAAAAACAATTCTAACCATTGCTTTTTAGCTTAGGCTTGTTCCCGCCTGCACGATGAACGTGTTGAGCAAAACTGCATACATGCACGTATTCCACTTATTGAAACCTTGACAACAAGCAATGACCTTCCAGCTTGGTTGTTGTCAATGATCTTGACAACTATCATTTATGAGAATCATATTTGTATTGGTTTCATAAATTAAAACTAAGTGCATTCATATTCACTGGGAATTCACCTTGCAATGCTGTTATGAAAAATATTTATTAAACAAGCATCATCATACCATTATTGTTGTTTCATGGTGGTGGCCACCAGATTTTGAAAAAGAGCTTTTCGCTTCTTGTGTACAGTATGAGGATTCACATTAAGGAACTAACCTGTTGAGGTAGACTCGTTTTTCGGTGAACTGTCCCTGTCCGTGCATGGGGTCTTCAAAAGGCTCGTTTTGGACAACTTCCACACCTTCCCCTCGGTCGCTCTGTTCATGGCTGTGTTTGCTGATCATGTAAAGCTGCCCAATGCGGTACTGGAAGATGGAGAAAGAAAGTAAAATATATAAGCCAGGAACACTGTAATAGTGGTATGTTTGGTCTCAAACAGATGGAACAGCAGGACCATGCTGTTTGATGGCTAGTGGCCATTGGGTTGCTGTCAAGCAAAAAAAGGTGCTGGGATTACAAGTCATGGGCGAACCAAGGGCCTACAGAGACCATAGCAACAACATTAAACACAGCAGAATCTAATTGACTAGATGGAACAGTCGCTCCATATCTGAAGCTGCTACATTGACAGGACTACGCCACCCTACCCACACACGTTAAAAGTGAGAAGCAGAAAAACAGTTTCCTATTATTTTAAAGGAAGAAAGATTTTATTGATTTAGAGTGACACCCGACCCACTTGTTCAATTTGCGTTGGTCTTTTTCAAGATGAACCACTCTTTTCTTTTTCCAAATATTACAATGCAAAACTGTCAGGTAATGACCTGCAAATGTGTTATCTGATCAAATACAGTGAAGATCATTTTTTCATTAACTCTCCCAGCAGTACACTGAACTTGCCGTTAGCATGTCTGCCCAAGACAGGAGATGCGTGCTGGAATATCCATTGGAACATCTCCATGTGGCGCTTGCATTTTCTTCGTATCGGTTGGGATTGGCTACAGTAACCAACGAGAACAACTGGGCTTTTTTGGTTCATATTTGTGGTCTGCTACTTATGTGTTGCTTTGACTTAACTTGGGACTTATTCTTAGTTTTCCGACAATCGTGAGGACAGCAAAGTAAGAATTTCATTGAAGGGAGAAACATGTTTCTACACTGTGAACATGCCAAACACTTTGAATCTTTTAGCCAGCAGATGGAAAATTTTATCCTCCTACACTTCCATCACTGGTCTCTTTCTGACCTTTACCTGTCATGAAGCTGTGCTGTGAAAGGCTGTCAGGGTGGAAAGACCACACAAACATCTGAAATACCTTTAAATATGTGCCAGATCAACACACAGCTTCTGTTTCAGATCCCTCAAGTAATTTATTCAGAGTTTCTGGCGAAGATCAATACAACAAATGCCTTAAGGTACAGCAGGGCATCAAATGATGGAAAGATTGCAGAAGCCAGCAAAAACTGAAGCTTACACAAGCATTTGCTAAAGCATTAAATATACAATTGAAACTTCCAAACTCATTAAATCATAATGCGTACAATGTGATGGGTTTCAATGAAAGAAGTGAAAAAACAAACAAACAAACAAACAAACAAACAAAAAATAATGGTTATAGGTTGCAACGAAGTTCTACAGTAAGAGGGAAGAATCTGATGCAAGTCTTTCATTGGTTTGTGCAGATCCCAATTTTGTGTGCAGTGGGAGTTAGAGTGGCATCTTATATCTTGGGTCACCTTCATGTTGCATTTAGGAGTGGCTGCTGTGTCAGGTTTTGTTCAAGTCATTGCACAGATCCAGCTCGCCATGTGGCTAATCTCAAAACCTGATTGAATATTCCTAAAACCCGACATAGGGTGCAATGTGAACTGCAATGTTATAAAAATTGTCAATCATCATCTACAGATGCAGACTTTTTTTAATGATACCCTTACAACCCAGCAGTACAATTAAATGCATCAACTCCAGGTGAGTGGTAATTACCTGTCCTTGATTTTGCTTACTCATTCAGGATTTTGTGGTGCCACACAATTGTTGCTGCACCGGTCCAGCAAATAAGGCCCCGATTGAGATTTATGTCCATAATTCCCTGATATATTTATTTTTCCACCATGACATTATGAGTCATTGAGACTAATGCTGATACTGTGTACAATAAATAAGAAATCAAGTGTCTATAAACATGCCTGAAGCATACTGCAGCAATGAACACTAAATACAAAAAAAAAAAAGAAGCAGTTACTGTATGCTCGACCTGAAAACTTCTCTCTGCTGCCGTTATACTGTGCATTCGTGCTTCTGTATGTACTCATTAAAGCTGTCGTACTGACAGTTACATTTTTTTGTCAGGGGATTTGCTGTAGTTGAGCCGAAACACTTATTTAATACATCACATGACAACATTTCAAGACATTTCAAACTGACAGTGAATAAAATAAAATAAATACTAACCCATTTTTTTATTATTCAATTTCTTGGTTATTCCAAAACATGTCCGAAAAACAAGGATAAAAGGTGATCGTTATTTTGCAAAGTAAAATCAGGTGTTTGTAAATATTTAATTTTGATTTGGACAATGATATTCAGTGTACCATAAAAGAGGATTAATAAATCAGACACGTTTTACTGTTGAGAAGCTGACCTTCTGAGGATTTGGACAATTTCAAAAATGTAAAATAATTATGGACGGCCTTATATCAAGCAATCTAAACTAGATTCCATAAAGACAAAGATCATTTTAATAATAAGCGCATGCCCTGCTCCTGAAGGCAATCTGTCACATTGGCTCCATTAATAAGGTGTCATCACTTTCACAAAGCCCCAAACGCAATGAAGGCGTTTCTAAAAGCAGCTATGGCCAGAGTGACGCTGCCTACCTCAGAGCAACTGTAAATAATGCAGTTGATCTCTACTCGCCATTCTTCGTGCCACACAAGAAAATAAAAGGACATTGAAGCAAAGGACGAACTGAGGGTAAAGACAGAGGGCAGAGTTAACGAAACAAAAATCAGCTTCATTTCATGTCCATTTAATCAAGACAACAGCAGTCTCTGGAGCCATCACCTAAAAATTACAAGAACGCACATATTTTTATAGCGGACAATGTGATTATTAGAACCGCAAACAGTTTACATTAGTGAGAGATTACACACAGCAAATGGAAGCTTGTATCGACTGATTGAACTGCTTTTTGGTTTAGAGCCACTCAAGTAAAACAAGTAATCACTTGCTGCAATAATGATATAATGAAGTACTACTGGCTTGTTTTTATCTGGGATCTCACAAGATAACCAAGGCACAGTCAAGCAACAAAGCGGCCAGTGCTTTCCTCGACCTTATTTGATTTGTCTGACAAATCCCTCTGATTTGCGATTGTCTTTAAATTAATTAACTGGGTTGTTATCATAACACCAGAGCGCCAAATACACTTGAAAAAACACACAAGAGCTCCAGAAGGTCAGATTATGTTGCCTTAGCCACAGAATACAGTATTTTTGCCCGACAGCAAAGAAATGTCAAAGTCTTTTTGAATATCGCCAGTTGAGCAGAATGGGGTGCCAAATGCCCAGGGCGATTCAAGTAAACATGGAATCAATGCATGACTATTCTCCTAGTCTTTAGCATGTAAACCAGCATACTTCAATCCTGTGTAATTTTATGTGGAAGTGGGCCAAACAATTCAAAAATCAGCATGTTTCGTAAGCCATGGTTTTCATTTTATCGGACAGTGGCATTATGCGATTTGTCAGTCAGGCAAAATTCACAGTCTGTTGGATACAGTTAAATAAGAGGAATACTATCACCCAAAAAGCCTTTTTATCCCATATGCCGTTCTCTTTTTTTCAAGGAAAAAATGGATTTCAACTCTTCAAATGAACATGCTTCATTAGCTTCATATTTAAGTTGAAACCTATCTATGATACCATTACATAGAGTGAATGCATCTCCATAAATTTGAACAATGGTTCTCAAATGGGTAAACAGGAAGACACTTTAGGGCATAGGCGTCAAACTCCAGTTCTCAAGAGCCAGCATCCTGCATGTTTTCCGGTTTTCTCTCCCTAACACACCTCATTTAAATGATCAGTTTTATTAGCAAGCTCTGCAAGAGCTTGAAAGGGATCCTAATCATTTGAATCAGGTGTGTTTGAGATAAAAGGTTAAAAAACATGCAAGATACTGGCTCTCGAGAAATGGAGTTCGACACCGACTCTTTAGGGGATATGTGAGATATTAAAAGGGTTTCTGCAGGTAATGGTGAGTCTAATGTAATGCATTTTAATGCTGTGACAGGAAAACGGTACTTTTTCTTTTCTAATTAGGTGTATATTAATGGGTCAGTATGAGCAGAGTACATAGAAAAGGTTGCAGTAAATTCCAATCCTTTTGCATTTTCACCAAAGAATGTCAGAGACCTTTCATTTGGACACAGGGGAAGTGATTTCAATTTGCAACCACACACATACAGACACTACCGCACACACTCACACTGCATGTGTCCTTTAAGTATCAGTGGGGATATAATAAACGTCCATTTGAAGAGCAAACCTCCCAACTTGAATGTCATTGTCAGGCAGTAAGCGCACTAATGGCTTTGCTAATCACCTTACTGGACTTGCAATACAGGGCCACACTGTAGCCCACCGGGAGCATAGTTGCTGCCTATCAGAGATCGTTTTGCTGATAGTCACTAAATATGAAATCTGAAACACTCTGAGATTGTAACTTCAGAGCAGGCACCTTATAGTTACAGTATTGGACCATTTCCACGTAAAAATAAATAAATAAAATTGCAACAGAAATGACAGTAACAGAGGAAAAAAAAATGGTTTCGTTGTTGAACTAAATGAGCTCAGTGCTTCATTTGGTTTTACTGAGTGGGCGGCTTGTAACCCGCTGTTATCTTGTGTGATGAAAAACCAGCAGAAGTGTGAGCAGAAGGTTAGGCTATTCCTACGATGAATACTCTGCCATTATGTGAGTAAAGGATAGTTAAAAAAGATATAAATGTGACAAATACGTGCATTATGATAACGATTTCAGTCAGAAATAGTGACACTTTACTAAATGACATGGTAATAGCAACTGCTATTTCAAATAAGTAATAATTCAACTATTGCATATCTAATACAATAGTTTGATTAAGTTACGGGCGCTACGGTGGAATACTAGTTAGCCGTCTAGCTCACAGTTCAGAGGTCGCAGGTTGGATTGCGGCTCCGGCCTTTCTGTGTGCAGTTTGCATGTTCTCTCTGTGCCTGTATGGGTTCTCTCCACGTACTCAGGCTTCCTCACACATACTCAAATACATGTGTGGTAGGTATATTGGACGCTACAAAGTGCCCATAGATGTGTTCGGATGTGTGAATGGTTGTTTGGCTAGTATGATCTCTACGATTGCTGGGCTACCGGTTCAGGGTGTATCCCACCTACTGCCTGAAGTTAGCTAAGATAGGCTCCGCATGCTCACGACCCTTGTGAGGATTAAGTAGCCAAGAAAATGGATGGATAGTTGGACGATTAAAGTTCCTATTCAAAGTCGTAATGCCTTACTGTCAGGGCCGGACAAGATTTTATTGGTTGCCCCACCCACATCAATGATTCTAAGAATTCTGCAGTTTGACAGCTGATCATTTTGGGGGTGTAAATACATCAAAAATAGATAGTGCATTAAAAGTAAAATGAAAAAAAAAAAAGAAAATATGTTCTCACTTCAACTCCATTATATAGGTTGGCTTGTGGAGCAAAGCTTTGCTACCTTTCCCACAATCATTAATCACACACTTAAATAATCCCATACGGCTGTTGGCACTGTGATGGACCCCCATCCCTTTGCAATTTCATTACCTGCCACAGCACACTCACAAACACACCCACACACACACACACACACACACACACACACTTAACTGCGCACATTTAATCAACTGGGCAAGTGCACCGTGTGTTGGGCTGCTCTCTCTGGATAAGATTATTCTTGAGCTGTAAGCCTGCGAGTCAATAGGGGACCAGGAGTGTAATTAGGAGTGTACATGACAGGAGGATGGAGCAGAAACAAAGGGTAAAAGGGACATGACAGCAAAGATTGTGCATGACTACTTGCTAGTGCAAGATACGATTTAAAAAGTTATTGGCGCAAGCCATCTGAGCACGATAACATCAAGCAATCTGTCATATCTGCTGTGTGTGCATTTGCAACGCCTTCAACCTCTGCTGCAGATAAACTAAGCTTGAACAATGGCTTGTAACAGCAGAGCTCCTGCGCGCTAAAACCCAGTTGGCTACTGAACGTGACATGAAGGTCGCAGCAGCATGTTGTGACTTACAGAGGTAGCACATTGGTTGCGGTGTGCGTGTGTGACAATAGTGACAAACGCGATAACGTGACATCATTGTGCATCTCAGTGTGTGTACACCTGTGTTAGTGTATATTTTTTACTCCCCCTTAACATTTCCTCTGTCCTTTACAGATCCAGCTATGTCATTAACTGTATGCATTAAGGATTCGCAGTGTGTGTTCAGAACAATGAATTCATGACCATGTTTAGTGAAAAAGATGGATGTGTTAGCCCTTCCTTCAGGAGAAGTGTGAATAGAGTTCATTAATAAAGCAACCCCCAGCTAACATTTTGTAGGATTCAAAAAAAGATGACAATTAAATAGTTGTCTTTTGAAGTGAAAAAAAAAAAGCTCATTCAACAGTGGCTGTGTTTGTCCCTTTCAACCCGAACAGTTGCAATATTTCGGTTTTTAAATGCCATGCCATAGCAAGCAAAGACCCTATTAAGTTTATATTCGGGTTTATAAAAACCAGAATAAGACCTCTGACTTACTCCCTTTTCTAATCCAAATATGTAGTCATGTAAACAAATTTGTAATACCTCTTTTGATTGGATCATTCATTTGTGTTTGGTGCATGATAACTGCAAGGAATCTTCGATCCAAAAGTGCTTAAAATATGTGCTGGAATGTCAATTAAACATCGCGGTAGCAAGCAAAAGGGGGCGGGGGGTACCCGCCGTAGTTGGTAGTTAAGCCACCCATATTACGCTGCCGCCTGCTAAGCAATGATTTCTTTGTGGAGTTCACAAGTAGGATGCAAGTCAGACGCTACAAAGAGCCTCGCTTTAGTAGCGAGTTGGAAACTGAAAAAAAAATGTTACTGTTGTGAGTGGCATTAATATAATGTGTTTTTGTGAAAGTAAAATGTATGACACTGAAATATATGTGTCATATTGTTCAAAACAAGTGTTTAAGGTAAAAAAAAAAAAAGGAAAAAAATTCCATCTGCGTTATTTCTTTACTTGCTAATATCCCATGTGACTTATTGCTTTGCAATTAATTGTAATGCATCATGTTTAATGTATAGTAAGATAACAGTGCTTCGGGGGGAACTGATCATATTATTCTTTTTTAATTTGACTCTGTTACCAAATTAAACACTGTTATTAAAGGCACTGCTTTGATAAACATGTTTTACGCACAAATGAGACATTTTCTGAAGGCCAGAATTGGTCTGAGATGTGAACCAATCTGATAGGTGTTTTAATAAATGTTTAAATTGCAAAACTGACCAACTCCCAACAGAGATAATCACATCTTATCTTAATTGAGGTGTTTTTTGAAGGGGCAGACAAAAGAAAATGCTGAGGCAGGAAGTTGACTTGTGCAGGTTATAGTCAATTATAAGTAGAGGTGAAAGTTAAGGTTAAAAAAGTTTTACTTTATGAGACTTCCACGTAATGAATTTATGAAGGGACTTAATTTTTGATATCAAAAAAAGGCACCGGAAGAACAGAGACTTAAAAAATGTATGGCGTTAGAAGAAGGAAGGTAGGTGGTGATGTCCCAGCCAGAACAAAGAAATGGCATGCAGGGAGAGGATGGATGAAAGAACGCAGAATAAATGACAGATGTGATGGGGCTGAAAATGAATCAGAAGGAAAGCAAGGAAGCACGAAGTGAAAATAGACAATAATGAAGAGAAGGACTTTAAATTGAGTTGCGCCGGTCTGACCAAAAAAATAAAAATAAAATTTAAAAAATCTGACATGATTGCAAGAGATCATGAGATATTTGATTCTTGGCATGGACCAATTACCAGGTCCAATGTGTACACTCTATTTTTTTAAATGTTTATTTATACAACCTACAGAGGGTTTCAATGGGGAAAGAATCCCAAAATATTTAAAATTAATGCATTTTAGAGCAGTAATTTAAGTGCAACATCCTCGTCATTTTAAATTGCTTTGTTTCTCCAATGAATGCCATAATGTCCAAATTGAATGCGGATGTGAGTTTGATAACGTACAGACATTAAATGCATTGACTTTGTGCCGTGTTTTTCATGGTACTCAGTTACTAGTTCACAAGAAGAAAAGTGGAGAGGAGATTTTCCAAAAAGATCAAATCACTACTGAATCAACAAGACCAAAAAAAAAGGACAATTCTTGTGAGGTCATTTCATCCTGCCAGACAAACAGACAAATTGACCTCCAAAAGCTGTTAATGTGCAGGCATGTCAGTGACCGTCCACTCTCATGAAAGAACCCTACTAATGTAGAAAAGTGCTCAGGAAAAATCCAGCCCAAAGACCCATTTTCTGTCTAGGCTTAGGCTGTTTTTCTGTCTTAAACTTAAAATCGCAAGCTCCTTCAACATATCATTTTGCCCTCTCCAATTTTCCTTCCATCCACTTGACATACTCACAGGTTGCTCTTGAACATACAGTACAACTAGTCTCTTACATAGATTTGCCTTTGCTCTGTCATTGTGGCCACAAGACCACCCAAAACTATACTTGGTGAAATAAAAATGGCCACTTGGTTGAAACAACAATAATGCAACATAAGAATGACAAGCTTTTAACAGGTTAACGGTGAAACATAATTGTTTAAGTTTTTCACAGACTGTCAAAGGGGAGGGGACAATGTGTATATGCATAATGTTTTGCACTGTATACAAAGAACATTGCACAGAGCAGTGTGTGCTAAGAGGTTGTGACATCTTGAAACACCCTTGCACTCCAAAATGCCTTTTTGCTGATTGCATTTTGTGCTTGGACATTTTGTGTCTGGATATTGTTGATGATACTATCTAGCACATCATGTTCAACAGTTTTGGAAGACACAACTCTTTCACTGTGAAATATGAATCGCCAGTGAAATAGAATACATTTGGGGAACTGTCCTTCGAAGAATTTATTTTTGTAATGATTGACCTCATTTGCGGTGCAAAGAGTGGCTGGTCATGTGGGTAAATGACGAGGAGGGACTTGGTGAGTAAACGTAACTCAAATGAAAAGGTCAGACTGAGTGAATACAGCTTTGATAGGAACGCCCACTGAGAAAGTGTGTGTGTGCGTGCATGTGTGTGGGTGTGTGCACGCACACTTATAAGTGTATGTGCACATGCGCGTGTCTGTGTGCATCCATGAATTAGTGCTGTCAAATGATTGACATTTTCCACAATTAATCACAGTTTTAAACAACTATTTTCTGTTCCAGATATTTCAATCTTAGAATCAATGTAAAATCATAAAAAAGCCTTTGTTTCAAAGACGGATGTAATAGATTCCTTTAATCGTGAAACATGATCGTTTTCCTGTAAAATATATCTGTTGAACAAAACCACCAAATCTTACTCATTTTTTAAACATATATACTTAGACTTCCCATAGAACTTGTAACTTAAGCAAAGTGTTTCGCTCTGAGATGTGTCAAGGTTGGCGTTAATGTTGGAAATTTGCATATGCTTGTGTTGTAAATATCTCACAGGCATAAGATAAAAAGAGGTGGATAATGTTTTGTTGTCTATGTTGGATTAAGGAGTATGTAAAGTCCCAAATGTGATAAGTATAAATATTCTTCTGTCTCCTGTATATTGTGGCAACTCTCCGCTGACGATACATGCACTTCCCTCTTCCTTTAATCTCACCCTCTGCCGACATCAACACCCTTTGTTGTGCACATTACTGATGTAATGATCTCCTAAATGCATGTCACACTGACTTGGTCTACATGCAGGACCCATGTTATTTTTCAGCAAAATGCAGTACATCAACAAACAGTCTCAGCAATGTTCCCAGCCAGGTTCACAATATTTCCTGGCACCATATGATAGTGGAAAACTTTTTCTGGTCGATGAAGAGCACTGTTGAACATCAATCCATCCAGCCATCCATTTTCCATTCAGCGTATCTTCACTAGGTTCGTGTGTGGGTTCTCTTTTGAATTGCAGCTATTTTTAACGAAACGGTATGATTGGGTGACAGCATAACAACAAGGTGCAAAACTGCCTTTTTCACATCTGCCAAGATGTCAAGCTCTAAGTACCTTCAGGGTGGATTCTAAAGTGGACAATAGTAAAACACCAGACCAGAACTACTGGTTGCACAAAAAAGAAAGGCACGTCCTTGACAGGAAAATTGAGCTAGTGAGTTACTATAATCTCTTCAACATTATCTCTCAACTGTTTCTACATTTCTTACAAAAAAAAAAAATGACACCACTGTTCAAAACATTGCTCAGGACAAAAGTGCAAGTACTGTACAGTATATGTGGGTGGGTGCACGGGTGTATTGTAGAGAAGCAGAGACTGATTTAGTCAGTAAAAGTAGTTTTGTTTTTTGGAAGACCAGTCAACGTGTTCCTAACTTGCTGAAGTTTAAATAGTAATGGTGGATCATGTCTCTAACCATAAGGTGACCAGATGGCCTGTTTTCTGGATATCACCAGCCCATTTATTTTGTCCCGATTTTACATAGGCCACGTTCTGTGTTTCAGCGTTTTAAGTCCAACAAGTCAATTATTTGAGCTATGTGTATTTCAATCTCGCTGCAGTTGTCATTAAGCATAGTGTTTACTATATTCCTCAATTTTAAAAGTCCTGATTTTTTTAAAAACATCCAAACTTTTCTTATTTCCACTTAAGCTGTCAGCCTTAATGGGCAACTGCAGTGTGTAGCCACAGCATCGTAATCTGTGTATTTTATGTGGGTCCTCCGCTGCAGAAGCTAACCACATGACGGCTGATGTTGTCCACTTCCTGCTTCAGGGATTCTGGGAATCTGCAACAATCAATATTAAGATTGCTACTGTGGTGTGGCTAACTATCGAGGATAAGGTGGCTAATTAGTTTTTACAGCGTTTCATGTCAGGCGCCCGAAGTTTGAATCTGCAGGACATGGGCAGTGAGCAAGCTGGAAAATAGTGAAAGGAGCCTGACCATTCAAATTTCCCTCATCCAAACAATCTAAATCAGCTGTGTGGGAACTAGTCAATTTACGGCAAAGGGCTGGTGAATGTGGGGGCTTGGAAGAGGGCTACCCCACCAGTAAATACTGCTTTCAATTCAAAAGAGTGCTTGCCGAAGGAGGGAATACATCAAACACCATGTCATATTTAAGACAGCAATACCATTCACTGTTTGACAAGTTTAAAATAATGGGAACGTATAAACAAAACACTCTTAAAATGAAACTTGCGACGACGGTCTAAGAGTGTCTCACATTGGTGAAACTTGTAACATTAAGTTACCAAGGCTGAAAATGTGACTGGTATGATGGCGGTCATGTTGTAACTTTTACTGTTGTGCTCATGTTAAATGTAGCTGATATAACATTGATATAACGTTTTGTTTTGTTTTTCTAAGTCTTTCACCATTATAATAATCTCTTAAAAATCATAACAATTAAAAAACAGCATTTGGGCTTTGTGATGTATGCAATAGAAAGAGAACACCTATGCAGAAAATATATAAACTCATACATCAAAATGGCATAATCAATATTTTACTATTAATTGGTATGCACATATTTCAGTTTAAATTTGATTTATTCAGTTAGACTCAGAAAAGATTCAAGCATAAGTTTATTGTTGAGTTACAAGATTTGCTAACTCTTAATTTTCTTTTTTGTTTTAATTTCAAGCATTCAATTACCACTCTTTTGCCACTGCTTGTTTAAAAAAACAAAAACAATACAATAAATAGACATGTTTGACCAAACATGATGAATAATCGTGATTGATAATCGTGATTTCATTTGATTATTATCTTGGACATAATGTTGCAGCCCTACCCCTACCCATTGGAAAGATCTATTTTGAATTGTTTTGTTCTCTTCAAAGCCCTAAATAGCTTTGTGTGTCAATTCAAATCTCCCACACATAGCTCTGTGACTTTCACAGCCTCCACAAAGTCTGTTAGGACTACTGCTGGCTTCAAGTTTTTTTTTACACTTAGAAGTACATGGTTGGGGGAAAAAATGATCCACAGTGCCTAATTATCCTTCCTTGGTGATTTGATTTGAACGAGGGGAAAAAAAAATCATAGACCTATGATTTTTTTTTTAGATGAGGCTCTATTATATGAAACACTAAATGTCCGAGTTTAAACCACAAATTAATGGGGAAATATTGATCACATTCTGAATGATGAATGAAATTTGTCAACAAAATTAATATACACACTAAAATTCTGTTATTCTTGGAAGAACGTGCTCATCTGAGAGCAGCCATTTGCGCAATTAATGCTTTTGTGACTTTGACCCTAAATGTTTTAATGTCTGGTAAACTAAAGTGTGTAGTGAATAAAACAACAACAACAACGACAACATCAATAGTCATTTAGGCCTTCACTCACACAGTGAGGCGAAAAAAAAAGAGAAAAAAAACAATTTCAAAAGAAGTTAGTGGCAAACAAGATAGGGAGACTTAATTATAGTTATTGCTGTAGGTTTAAGGATGTAATCCTGTACCACTTATCCTCACTCAGGGCATGGGTGTGCTCAAGCATTTCTCAGCTGACTTTGGTCACCAGTGAATAACATAGACTCATAGTATAAATTAACAAATCGTCCTTCATGCTCACAGGTCTCTGTAATTTAAAGTTTCTAATTAACCTACTATGTTTTAGAAAAAAAAAAAAGTCTCAGTAGATGCCCTAGGCATAGGGTTAGGGTTGGGGTACAAGGAGACTGTGGAAATGCTACACAGGAAGACCAGAGCCCAATCTAAAAATAAAGAATTAAAAAAGCCAGTTGAACATACATGTCATGTTTGTGAGCTGTCATTGAATCCAAAGCGCTCAAACCAAAAATGGTTTAGCCGGGTTTTTCCAATCCTACTCTAATTTTTCATTTTCAGCATTGAAGGAGTGATGCTCAGAGATATTGTTTCACGGAGCTATCACATCCTTCAGTAAAATGAAGATATTACCTTGCGTTCAGATAAGTCATAGAAACAAAAGCCTATATTTTACAATTGGATAACATATGATTTATCTCTTAGAAAAGGTTGATTACCTAAATAAAGGAAGAAAAAAAATTGTATGCTTAAACGAGGACTCTTTCTCTCTAAATTTTGCTCTAAATTTTCATTTTGTGTGCAATTTGAAGGAAAATCCCAACCAGAGTAAAAGAGATGACTAAGCAATTAAACTGTTTGGACAAAATTACTGGGACAGCAATGTATAACCTTCAGATAAATTGTTTGTTTTTTCTTTGAGCAATAAAGAAGAAAAAGAGCAGTAAAATGCCTGGCAACATGAAAATGAAAACGAGAGCAAGTAGCCTTTTTCCTCTTAGTGTGGGCGCTCTCGTTTCCAGAGTGAAAGCCAAAAATGGTCCAAATAAAGTGTTCCCTTTGGAATACCTTCACTTTCTGCCCAACACATCCAACTGCACAAGTGAATCAGCAGTGAGAAAGAAAAAGCATGGCAGAAAACAGCAGTTGAAGCATACAAATGCGTTCATTTGGCATTTGCCCAAAATGGAATGCAATTCAAATTGGCTCTTGCTTTTCTTCCACACAATGAAGAGCTTTCCTGAGAAAAAAAAAATCATGGTTGTGATTCACAGGGACCAATTAAGTGGATTCAAAGGAACCTGTTAAATGGATTCTAAAATCTAGTGACCATGATGGCAGCCAAAGGTCAAAGGTTAGCACACAATTGTGAAGGCAAAAGATGCTGCCACATGTACACAGCATGGCCTCAATAACCATCAACAGGGTTGCAGTATGTCAAGTATGTCCACTAACAATATAATCGAGCTAGGATTCAATGGTTCTTGGGAGTCACCATGAGCTGAACATACCAACATGTTATCCTTTACTCACAAATGTTTGGCATAAGGCTCTTCAAACAATTCACTCTGCTTCAGGAATAGAAAAGGAAATGATAATGGCAAGCTTTAAAATAATATATTAATATTTTGAATTTGCCAGCCAATTGCAGGGCTCACAACCATTCACACACCCAATCATACCTACAGAAAATTTAGTAAGTCCAATACCCCTGCCATGCATGTTTTTGTTTTTTTTTGGAGTGTGGGAGAAAGCCAGAGTGCCCAGAGAGAACCCACGCAGGCTCGGGGAGAACATGCAAACTCAACACGGCTGGAATGAGGTGCATTTGAATTTGGGTCCCTGGACTGTGAGGCGGTTGTGCTAACCACTGCTCCACCGAGCCGCACCATTACACATGGTGGTATTAAACATGTAAACATGGAAAATAATCAACCAAGGACATTAAGCCATTATCATTTTTTATAAAATCACAGGAAACTTTTTTTCCTTTTCACCAGTACCACATAAACTTTCTTAGACCATGTCAACAGACTCTTAACATGTTTAAGAGTCTAATTTGATGTAAACCTGTCATCTTTCTGTCAATGATGCCAGTGACTTTCACATGTAGAGCGGTCATGAAACAGGGCAGGTGGCCCCAAAAGAGTGCGACTTGAGCTTGTGACAGTGTGTATGTCAGAGGTGTTCAATGTGTCAATCGCAGTCGACCGATCGCCCGCCGAGGAAGTGCCGGTCGCCCGCATGACATCGCTCTACATGGGGGTAGAAAAGTAACCCAAAAAAAGAATGTGAAAACGTGAAAATACAACACTGCGTTGTTTCCAATCGGTAGCTTCTCTCTCTCGGCAGGCAAAGAAGATCAAGTTGATTGTTGTCACAACCATGGTTCGGAGAGGAACTTCAAAATAAAAGCTTTCCAAGGTCGTTCGTGTCATTCATTACTTCTTATGATACAGTTTATATTGAGCAATGACTGACTTTCTTAATACATTGGACTGTGCAACTATAATGGAGAAGATTGGCAGGCAGTGCATTCTCCCTGCGATTTTCATCGCACTTCTGGCCTATCCTTATTAGTTACTGCCGTAAATGTGTCTCTCCTGCCTGGATCATTTTACTCTTCGTTTAGCGACATCACTGTAAAAGAGTAGGACATTATAGGTCATTATATTGTGAACGTACACTAGCATATGCGTCTGCATTATGCATTACAGTATATTGTACATACAAAGAATGTTAGTGTATTTTAAAAGTATATAATACATTGATTAATTAATTAATATGTAAATAAATTAATAAATAAATTATAAATAAATAAAAATCATGTTGGTCATTGAGGTTGGGCACCAAGAATCAGTAATCGAAAGGAACTGGGAATATCATTCCAGTCCTGACTGAATCATTCAGAAATTAAAATGCCATTGAAAAATTACAATTCCTAGTTAGCTGCGTGGAAGAAGAATCAAAATCCGATTTGCAATTGGCCAAATCCTGAGGAATTGAAACAAATGCTCAATGATCATGATATACTATACTGAATGTAGCGGACATGCAGCTGCTACCTATGCTGAAAAAGTGTTGGCAACCCTGCTCAAAATCGTCTTTGTGTCTGAAAGTCAATAATTTATCAATACGGATGTGTGGTCTGTGATTGGCGGGAAAGCAGGCCAGGGTGAACCCCACAGCTCACCTTAAGTCAGAAGCAACTGACTCCAACTTACCCGTGAACCAAGTGTTATAGAAAAAAGGTTGGTAAATTCTGATTTGTAAAGTGATGTCAAGAGAGCTCAATACTTGTAAATCAATTATGTACTTACTGGTTCTGTACTCAATGCCAAGAGATTTTAAATATGTGCAAAATTCTTAAGCCATTTTTTTGCCCGTTCGTTTAATTATGTACAGGGAGATGCAAGGGCCTACTCAGCTGGTCCTTTACACAGGCTGGATTTCATATTTGCATAGAGGTTATTTATCTGTACGTGACTTTATTCATGCTGCATTGCTGCAGTGTTGTGGAGTGACTTCCGACCGCTGAGAGTCAGCAGCCACTTAAAGCAGTTCCAACTCACTTTCGCTTGTTTTGCTCAAATACAGTTGAACTCAAGTGTAGGGCGCGTTGGCAGGTTCCTGCAAATTATTAAATGCAACAGTCCCCAACATAGCAATTTTCTGCTAGATATTATTCGAGATCACCCGTTTTGAGTGTTATGAATCTGGCGTTAAATGACTGAGTATCAGTCTGAGTAGTTGCCATTTAGCTTAGCTTAGCAAGAGGGCGTCTCAGCAGCTCTTCTTTTGTTTATGTTTCCTTTCCAGATGACAGCACCTGATAGACCAGCCAGTACGTCTTCTGAAGTCACCCTGACACCATTTTTTTCTTTGTATTTTTTTTGCTGACTTCAGGTGGCTACTGCAAATAACTTGCTTATTCATTTCTATTTTGAAGATCAATGAGGAGACAAATATGGCGGGTGAGCAGTTGTAAGCAGTTGTAAAAATGTGTGGGGGGGGTTTCTACCCATCTTGCCTTGGAGCATCTTCTCGGGAAAATAGTATAAACAAACAATTCTATTATGCTTAACCTTCTCTTCTGTTTGTATGACAAGCATTGAAAATGCAAACTCATCAAGCCACTGTGCATGTTGGCCTGTAGCAAATAGCTAGTAGCACACGCTACCTAACTTGCCCCTTTTAACCAGCTGTCTACTTCTTGAGCTCAAGGAAAACTCAACTGTTTCCACAATAGAGTCATCGACAGAGACCATTGAGCTATAACCAAACATACTGTACTGTATATAGTAACAACAACAGTAAGAGAAGGAATAACAAACAAATGATGTGGACTGGAAAATGCTACTCAGGCATACACATCTTGCAACTTGATTACATGATACCAAATAATCAAATTTTAGCAAAAATAAATTCTTAATAGATTAAATTAAATCTAGATTTTAAGTCGAATAAAGCTTGGTGGTTCGTTTCCCTTAATGTGCAGTAAAACACCTTATTACCAGTGCATCTCATGACCCAGGGCACTCATATACAGTGTGTGTGTGTATATATATATATATATATATATATATATATATATATATATATATATATATATATATATATATATATATATATATATATATATATATATATATATATATATATATATATATTCTAAAATTAGATTTGTTATATAGTTATCCAGTATCTCTGATCAATCAAAGCATCTGCATGCAGTATTTTTTTTTCTTAAGTTCCACAATAAAACATTTTTTTTCTGCTCACTAAACATTATGAAACAAATATGTCTGATCTGATTAGGAGTACTTATTATAAATGAGCAAGGGAAAAAAAAACTGCTTTTGAAGGGCAATTTTGGGGAGATGTATTATATTTGAGAGCATATTATGCACTAGAAATTATGGTGAAAGTAACTGCAGCTAAATTTCTTCCCAACAGATTCATAAATCTTATTCTTCGTCCATCCAACACCAGTCTTCCCTCTGTCAGACAAGGCCTCCAGTGATGTGTGTGTGTGTGTGTGTGTGTGTGTTTTGGATAAGGGTTAAGCGGGGTGGCAGTAAACAAACAGAGAAGTAACGTGACGTGAGGCCCCAGCATGTGGTTTAGCCCTCTGGATCAGTTCCCACTTCTGCTTGCGTCATCCATCTCCAAAGATGCTACAAAGGTGCTTTTCACACAAACCCATGACTTGGATCAAGCTTAGAAAAAGATATGTACAATAGTAGTCCTAAAGTTAATACCAATATCTCCAACTGACCATATGGATGGAATCCAGGCATTTAAGCATGATTTATGATGAAATATGAGTTTGTGGTATAGTACAAATGAATTCATGCAACAAATAATAAGATACATATGGAATGAAAAGATGCAATAATTACTATGCATTTGAGAGCATAACTGTTTCAATTAATCAAGCAAATAAAATCACCAATGACACACACATATACATACAAGCATGCATGCACGCACACACACACACTCACAAAAACACACCGACACTCACCTATGTACACAAGATAGCTTTTTTTGCACTGTGGATTAATTTTACAAGGTGGGCAATATGAAAAAAAAACACTATGCAAGGATAAGTGTTTTTATATTAGTCAAAATTGATAACTATTGCACATATAATGATTATTTAAAACGTTTTTTTTTTAAGTTTTTTTTTTAGCCCTTGCTCCATTATGGGATTGTAATGTCTTTTTGTGTGTGTGTGTGTGAGTATTGAGTGAGCTCTCTCAGGCAAAACTGCTTTCAGTGGTTAAATAAAATGGTGGTATTCACCCCAGATATGAACGTAGATAACACCATGAGTAGACCATTTAAGTTCTATGCAGTAAAATGGAGCTGCTTACAAGTGTATGGAAACTATGACACATTAGTGGTAAAGTGACACAGCCAATGAAAACTAAGAAGGAAATCCTCAGTAAAGGCTGCTGAGAGACAAATCATGCTTTTTGGGGGTTTTGCATTTTCTGACACACTTTCCTATGACCCACAGAAGATAATATGCAGCCTAGTCAAACAGCTGATGGTACATCCAAACATAACCTTTGATTGCATGCAAAAGGAAATATTGAGTAGAAAAGCACATGCATACAGAAGCCCACATGAACGGAACATAAGAAGAGGGAAGGGGAAAGGCCTGTGTTTGAAGATGAAATGTGTTGCAGTGGGAGTGTATTTAATAAAATATAAGGGGTGTCCCAAAAGTTTCCTGTCTGAACAAGACATGAGGCACATAGAATTGTGGTCTTTTACTGCTTTTAAACATAATCCCTCTGGAGCCCAACAATTTCATTCTAAATTATGCTCCTGTTGCAAAAACTCCACAACGAATGAATGGTCTTCAACTTTTTTGGTTTTTGTGTACTAAATATTGACTCATCAAGGAATGATGAATATACCTTAAAATGTGATTATAAAAAATATCTATATTTTTAAGATATGATCCTACATACACTGTCATTCATCCTACTTTGCAGAATTCACTTATTGTGGGGGCTTTCTGCTATCCGTTAACAGTAAACAAAGAGGGAACACTGGTTGTGGTTAAACTATGGGCTAATGTTTATGTTTTCAGGATGTGCAAACTTTGCTTGCATTTTTCTGCTTTCCACTTCATCATTTGGGTGCTACTTGGTCACATAATTCAATGTTTGAAGTCTTGCCTTGTTTTTTATGGCATACCTTGCACAACAGCTCAATTTTCATGTCATTCTCCATGTCGCTCTTGAGATACCACCACACAAGCGATGGGAAGGAAGTCATGTCAGAAATGGGTTAATCTTCGAAAGATGATGCCAAATCATCCCCGCTGGCCACAAGTTGCACCTTTAACTCCACATTTGGTTCAATTCATTGTTACATATACATTTTGTATTCAGGTGTTGCATTTATTTACTGGTTGATTCTCTTTACGCCAACTTGCAAACCAAACCAAAGTTAGAGAGAAAAGTGACTGATTGACTGCAGACGTGTACATATAAGCAGTCTGATTGAGTAAATATGTTGACAGCTTGTAGCTGGTCAGATAATATCCATCCACTATCCACTTTCTATAGCCGCTTATCCTCTAGGATCGATGGCTTGCTGGCGCCTATCCCAGCTGACTTCGGGCAGCTGACCTGAGATGGTTGTCAGCCAATTCCAGGGCACACAGGGATGAACAGCCAATCACACACCCAATCACACATAAGAAAAATTTAGAGTTCCCAATATACCTGCCACGGCTGTTTTTAGAATGTGGGAGGAGGCCGGTCACGGGGAGAACATGCAAACTCCACACAGGAAGGCCAGAGTGAACTGGAATTGAACTTGGGTATCTCAACTGAAGCGGACGTTCTAACCACTCTTACACTCTTCTGGTGAATAAGTAGAGTGAGGAAGGATCCGGTATCAACAGTTGCCTAGAGTCATTCTGTGCTCTGAATTGAGTCATCATAGGCACAAAGTCCAGGTTGCAGCATACATCTTCATCCATCGTTTCATTGGTTTGATTGTTGAACTCCAGTTAGTAACAAAATTTAAGAAGACAGTACAGCCCTCAGAACTCCTAAAGTGCAAAAATAAATAATGGTAATGGATATTATATTGTATGTGGACTGCTGCATATTTAGGATCAAATCATATTTAAATGAGCCCTGTACCTGAAATTCCCCCGTCTATATGAGCAGAAAATTTGCAACAGAGTATAAATAGATGATTGAAAGATGAAGATGAAGATGAAAGATGAAGATGGTTGAAAAAAGGATGTATGCGTACACATTCAGTGAAGTACATCCTTTTTTTCTTCTTTTGGAATTGGAGGCGCACAAAAATGCTGCCAATGTTTTCAGCTGAATTTTTGGCTCCAATTTTTGCACACTTCTATATCCACTCCATGTACCTCATGTCAAATATGTGTGTGTCAGTTAATTGTTTATGTGTCTGATGCCTGCACATCATTCAGAGAACTGAGTAGTTGTGCATGTATCTGTTTCGTTCCCCAATATTATCTGTGATACGACTTTTCCAATTGCCCCAAAAAGACTCGTATAACACAGGCCACCTTCAACGCAAAAATACTATGCATTGCACACAGTTTCATGTCTACATTCAATCATATTGTATTATGTGTGATACAATATTCACATATACCGCAGATGAAATAGTGCCGCGCTCATTCACTCTGAATGGAGAATTGAGTCTCATTCATTTGGCTGCCTGTAACCAGTCACGGGCTTGTCGTTCTCCCTTATCGGCGCCCAGGTGGGTGTTACTGAGGTGCTGCTATATTCAAATCTTGCTAGCAATTTGAACATCGCAGTCTGCACCTTTAAATTTTACATCAGATGGAAGCATACACTTACATGACGAGTGGCATTTCACGTTCCTTCAATCAAAAGAACAGTCTAGCATCGCATATTCCCTATGACAGCATGAATAAGAAAAACAATTCACATCTCAGTGAACTGAGTCATTTTGGCACAAACCACATGAAAAGGTTGCATCCAAGAAGAGGGAGTTGCTAAAGTGAAATGCAAGCGCACACACTAAGGAATGTCTATATAAAAAGAAATGTGTGGGAGGTGATCAGCTGTCTGCTCAAACTGAAAGACACAAACCAAGGGAAAAATATGTGCAAAATGATTGATAGATGAAATCAGTGACTACAGATCTATTTGGGGTGAAGTCTGAAATATATAACTGACGAATGAATCAAGAATTAGTTACGGCAAAAACCAGACCTGCTGGCAGGATAATGAAAATCCATAGTAAACTAAAGTTAAAAAGCCATTTAAAACGCAAGTGCATCTGCCCGGTTTGCCTTTGTAGGACTGCGGAGTGAAAATGAAAACATGGTCGAGTGTGATGAGGAGAAGGAACGTTGTCTTAATAAGATACTTGGTTCAATTGTTCAAGCTCAGCTTTGAAATTAACATACAGTAAGATTATCTAGATCAGAGTGTTTTTTCTTTAGTACTATTATTAAAGTGATGCTAGATGCACAGTTGTTATGGAAACTCCACAGAACCAAAGCGCACAAGGAACACTGAGTCTTTGCATGTACAAATTTAGAACACCCTTCCCTTACCCCAAACCAACTGTTTGGCATTAGAACACTTCAAACCTTCACAACTACAAGTTTCGTGTCTTGTCTTGAATGTTAGAGAAAAATTATAAATAATAATAAAGAAATATTTTCAAGAAAACTAGTGCTTCCTTAACCTGACTAGTATGCCATGAGTATGCCAAAATAATACAGTATAGCCCCATGACATCACTTAAACAGGGCTTGACACATGAAAAAACACACACACTATCATATGAGTCATTGTACTTACCATTGAGAAGTAGATGATGGAGAGTGTATTTATTTATTTAACAACCAAGTGAATGATCGTAATTAGGCCATTATATCAACTGACCATTACACATGCACTATCTTTCTGCTGCCACACACTAACACAGCATCCGCCTGTGAAGCTATTACAATAAGATGGCAGGTGAATTCTGAGCCTTATTGAAAAAAATCTCACACAGGGAATGAAGAGAGAAGAATGGATAACCAGACCTTGCACATTTTTGCAGACTGGCCAAACATAGCTTCTTGTAGTTTAATGAATGTGTGAAACTATTTTGGAGAGCTCAGACATACAGGTTGTTGTTGAACTGCTCTCTAAATGACAAAGTGGGCAGTTGTGTTAGAGAATTGCATCACAATGAAACAGTTTCTGAAGAATTTAAATTTACCAATCTGCTGGCAACGGGTTCAATTGTACCCTGCCTCCACATCCAAAAATTGCTTAGATAGATTCCAGCATCCCTGAAACCCTCGTGAGGGTATGAGGAATGAATGAATATTTAAGGTCTGCACACTTCCTCATTCACTCACTCACACCTCTTAGAAAAAAAAATGGTTGGATTTTACTTCATAGTTATTTTTAAACTAAATACATAAACATGAGGGGAAGTCAAGCCATGTAAGGGAATGTTGAGTAAAAGTAAACATAGCCGATTTACATGAAGGTGTCCAAACACGGGGGCTTAGAAAGCACATTGCAAAGACCTGATGTGTGGTAAAGCTTGAGGGAGCGTAAGACTTCATCATCTGCCTCATTATTTGACAGTTATCCTGGGGAGGGTCTTACACTATAATCACCACAGCGGCATAATCCACCTCGCTATGGGGTAATAACAAGGATGGATAGCTACGGTTGCCACAGAAACGACATCATAATGAAGCGTGGAAGCAAATAGCTATCTATAGCTTACTTTTATATGTGTGGAGCGGAAACAAAGTATTTTTACACATATTAATAACAAAAACAAACAACCTCAATGAACTCAAACGTACAGCGAGAGAGAGAGCGATGACAAAAATCTCAGGTAAAAGAAAGGACTAATGTTCCCTATACAATAACTTCTGACACATTCAAGTTACACGGGAATGTCAGAATGTGTCCCTCAGACGGAATTCCAAGTACAGTGGGCCCCCGGGTTACGAACTTAATCCGTTCAGCGGCTACGCTCGTATCTCGAATTGCTCGTATAGCGGGCAATCCAAACCCATGTTAATTCGTGAATGCGTGCAACGCGCGCCGAAGCCTTAGGTAAAAACGACACACTGTATACATATATTAAAATTGAGTGACATAATCTGCTGTACACTTGCATTACATAATAAATACAATGGATAAATAGCTTTTACCTTTGAAACGACGAGACTTGAGCTGGGTGTAAGCAGAGGGGTGGCAGAGTCCAACGCTCAAAGTTAACACGGCGATAGATATGCTATTGGTCTTACAGTGTTAGAGTAACTCTTTCAGTCAGGGTGCAAATCACGCAGATACTAAAACTTCATCCTCTTATTTCTTTCTTTACCACTGCTAGTAATTTTAGAAGCTATGTCTAACAGATAAAGTTTGCAAAGTCTTCACAACATTCCGTTTTTCACTAATTTTCTCTCCTACCTTCCATCCTGTCCCATCAAGCTAGATAGAGGCGTTCGGCCAATAGCATATCGGCATTTCTGTGATTGACGTGTGACGCCGGCCAATAGCATCTCCGTGAGTGAGACCGGGTGACCTTAATCGACCAATAGCATATTCGCATCTCCGTGACTGACTGATAATTATTCACACTTTTTTTTTAAACGGTTGGAATGTATTGACAATTAATTTAAAAAAAAACACACATTTAAACCAATGACAATTCTTTGTCCTGCAATCGGCACATTTAATTTCATGTCAGCTGTTTTTCCCTTTAGCTGTACAAACACTACACTTAAATGGTAATATATTTAGACACCGTGAGTGAGACAGTCAGTGTGACGTTGTAAGACCAATAGCGTTCACGTTACTGCCACAAGTATCTACTGATGATTAATGAAGTCGCTACTGTTGATTTCATTGACGCAATTACACGAGAACATTTCTACATACTCGATGGCCGGCATGTCGAATTGCTCGTAAGGTGAGAGGTTTGCTCGTAAGCGGAGGACAAAAATCTCCCTGATCCAAGCTCGTAAGGCGAATTGTTCGTAAATCAGGGCGCTCGTAAGCCGGGGGCCGACTGTATTTCTTTTCCTGAAGACGGATCTCCAACTCAAGTAGGGGAACGAATGAACAAAAAAAATCAATTAAATAATAACAAAAAATGTTATTATTTTAGTTATTTGAGATCTTTTTGGGGCATGTGACATAGACAGGTCATCTTATGAAAGTTCAGCTCATATAAGTGTATTTATGGATATTTTTAGCTGAAGTTGTCATTTGTCAAACGAATGAAGGGATTCTCTGAGCAGCTGACACAATGAAAGTATTGATTACAGTTGTGAATATCCTGGTAGACAAAAACGCCGATAAAAATGTGGCCTTGCTTGGTGAGTAGTGAAATTCCAGGCAGGTTTACAACATTCTTTGAAGCTCATTGAAACCGTTAATATCAAATAAAGCGTGCATAATCGAGTTTTCGTGCCAGCAATTTTGCAAACAGTGAGATAAGGTGTTAAAGATTAGGGGGAAAAGATAGAAAAGTTTTTCTTGAGACCTTTAGATCCCATTTTCAAAACATAATTATCATTATAAAGTGATAAAATAATAGCTATTACAGCAGTTTAATCACTAAGTACAATTCTAAATGTGTCCTTTGAGGTTTGAATCATGACCTCTTCCATTTCCAAGCGTTCACAGTATGTTAGCATCCACTGTTAGTAAAGGTTTGAGGCTTCTGTTGGCCTCGGTGTGTAAAAATCTTCTCTTTTTATTGGAAACTATTGCTCACCATTGAATATTCTATGTACCGCATGGGAAATTGTGTGCAATATAAGTACAGTATGATGTAGCCTGCTTTTCAAGCTATTACAACATTACTTCTGGTAACCGTTGTGATGGCTAGAAAAACTTAACATTAAAAATATGAATTTCGACAGACCCTATGAAATCTTTGTTTTGTAACCTTTAAACATTAAAGCATGGAAAACATGCCCCGACCAAAAAAGTAAAAATGAGGCCAAAAAGTACGTTACATGAAATTTCAGAGCTTTGACCACATTCAACAATCATACCTGATATTTTCTTGGTAAATCTCTATGAGCTCAAATTAGCTGAGACATTCAATGCCAAAGGCTGGTAAACAGGTCGTAAGATTCTGCTTGATGCACATCCCATTAGTGTATTCTCATTTTCTATTCTATGTATCCTGTTAACGGTCACAGCAGAGGTTGGAGAGTACCACCCTTACATTAGTGTGTGGTCCATATCCAACCCAGTTCCCCATTCTCAATCTCACTGAAACTAACAACAATAGATAATGGAAATATACATACATATCTGCCAGTGGAGTGATTTCAAGGCCAGCAAGGCCTTCTCTGCTGGCCTAACATAACCTGACATCATTATCATAAAAGTCCGTTTCAATTTGTATAGATTTTTAGATAAAAAATTTCTACATGTTCAGTTAGAACGAATCGAATTAAAACATACGATAGAAAAGGATTTCCTACTGTACAAGCAAGTCTTGAGGAAAATAGGAAGAATGGTTTTTGTGTTAAGTGTTTTGGGAGACAGCCGTTTTTGTGAGTGCAAGCATTTTATTTAAGTATTTTTTTTTTATTTTAAATGTTTTTGTCATTTTATTTCATTCATATACTGATGTAAATTATTCATTGCTGCTAAATTGGGTGTGCATGGGGTAGATTTTGTTTTTCTTTTTTGCACACTGTTGTGACAGGCATAGTGCTGGGCAGCTAAATGGGGGCATGTATTACACTTGTTTACGTTATATTGGCGGGCGATTGCGGCGCACGTTGAGTTACGAGGCAATCACCCTGAAGAAAAGGAGGACATTGACAGAGAAACCATTCAGTTAAGTGCTCTGGAGTTGTCACGTTCTGCAGTGGAGTTTGTAAGAGGAACAAAAGTGATATTATTGAGTCATATGTGTCGGACCGCTCATTGGTCTGAGCTGCTGTGTGGATGAAGTACTCCAACTTAGCCTCCTTGGCAACAATATAGTTCTCTCTCTCTCCACAACATATTCAATTAATGGTAAATAAGTAAAATGATGTTCTTATAATAAACTGTGATATGTAACTTAGCGTACAATCTTGTTAAAGCTTGCCTGCTCTTGGTGGACTTAATAAATCTTTGTGGACAAACAATTTTAAATTAACTTTTAATTTCAAGCTTTTACAGTACTGTATCATGTATACTGATAAGTTTTAATTACTGATGCAGGCTTATTGATGTTTAAAATACTTCAGAAAATAGCCTGTGTTGTACAAGAGTAGGGTGATGCAACACCCAGTAATGAGTACATGTGCTTCTGAGGGGCATTTATTAGAGTCAGACGTCATGAATGCGTAAGTATGAAATGCACGGAACCCCACTGATATCTGCAGTTTAGCCTAATAATGGGAATAACTCACTTCATATAGAGATGAAATTATATAAAGAATTCGGTCATACAGTTACCCAAAGTGATTAGTTTTCAGTGTTTTCAGTGAATGCCCAGTTATCACGATTATGCTAATGTGAACTAAATATAAAATTCAGCATGGGATGACAAAATCACTGCATTAATGAAGATAATACAGAATTGACCTTAATGCCAAATACTGTACAAGTGAAGAAAACTACATTTGAAAGAGGAAGTGCATTTCAGAAAGGAACAGTAAATTATGCGATGAGAAAAATGTTAAAGCAAAACCAAAGTTGAGGGAATACTGCTCTGTCTATGGTTACCAAATTACGTAAGCCTGAGCAAGTCTCTCGTTGCATCAACACACTGTAGTCATTTGAGAAGTGTCTCAAGAGACTGGTGAGAATCAGCTGGAAATAGAGAGTAGGCAACACCAAAGTGCAGCAAAGATCTCAGAAGAATTCACTTAATAAAGTCATTCTGAGAAAGATAGGTTATAAAGGGTGCATACTTTGCCGTATCTGGGGAACACTTGCAAATGCCGTAATAGAAGCCACAGTTGAAGGTACCAGAGGCAAAGTACATAACAGAATCTTAGCACTAAAATATACAACATCATGCTGAATGTAAAAGCAAGGAGCAGAGCAAAGAACAGAAGCACGTAATTTATGGTGCCAACACACTGGTTTTGAGCACCACAAAACAAGGTGTGCCATCGTTTCTCCCAGCAGTGTGTATTACAAAACATTATGACACTGATGTCTTTACTCGTTTATTGCGTTAATACCTCTGCTGCTTTTGACAGCAATGTTTTCAATAATTCATATAAAGAGAATGGGATGTAGTGCTCAGAGTTTATTATAAAGCATATAATGCTTACAAGGGCATCTTATTGAAACGATCCAAGTCACTCATTCAGTTTGATACAATAAGATACTTTAAACATGAAGATAATTTATCAACATTGAAGCAGGTAATATAAAATCCTGTGTTCTGCCATCTGATGAAATTATTGTTTAAAAATCAGAGAATGGGTGGACGGTGAGTTATAACCACTTGACCTATTACTAAACGGTACGTCAGTATCAGCGAACATAAAAATATCCCACACTATAACCTTTTTTCCATGATCCTGAACTCAGCACAGGAAATATGGCTGCGTTAGAGTGCTTGAGGGCCAGGTGCCTCCATGGTTGACTCAGACGCATTTCCAAAGTCCTTTGGATGTTCTACCCACTCTGCTCAAATTGATCAGAAGATAAGCCCATTAAAAATGCTTCTTCTTAAGCTGCTCCTTAGTACTTAGCTAGTGTAGCAAATGAAGTACTGTAATGTCAAGTACTACTCCAAAGAACCTCCATCTCGAATTAGCTCCCGTCATTATCTTCACCGTGTCAATTTTCTACAAAAAAAAAGATTAATGATTAAGTCTTTCAGACATCTTTTTTTAAAAGCAAAAATTTCAGCATGTTTATTTTTTAGGCAGATGCAGTTACAGAAGCACTGTGTACTGTGAAGACAAAGAGATTTTGACATACGTTTAATTTGAAGCATTTGGATGAAACCTAGTAAACCATATCCACTCATTGCTCAGCCCTCGTCTCATTTCTTTCACAACCCCAGTGGGGCATATTTGCAGGGCATATGTGGAAAGCTTTGCTATAACAACCATCTAAAGAGCACGGATTCACATTTGGCAACTTGTGTAGGTGTTCAAAATTGATCCTGCACACCTCACTATGAGGCAGTAGTAATGGTATTTGTACTAGCCAATCAACAAAAGTGTAACAGATAAAGCAAGATATGAACTGAAAACAAATTGAAATAATCTTTTTTTTTAACACATCATACTCATTTTAAAATATATTAGTGTTAAATGCAAATTGTGCAGCAAGACCACACAAAACATTACAATGTTAGCACTTTTAGCACTTATACATGTAGACATGTCCAGTCTGGTCACTACTTAATGGCACTAAACAACATTTTTGACGTTAAAAGTAGGTGACCCAGCAATACCAAAAGGGAAAAACTGGCCTCAGTGAGAACAAAAAACAATAATAAAAAAATGTGCTGCAGCAAGTGGACAATGCTACTTTATAAGTGTGTGTGCGACTGTGTGTGGTGCTGTGACAGAACCCACTTCCACTTACAAGTAGGGCTTTGCAAGAGGAATTTGCTACGCAAGCCTTATGCTTTGAGGGTTCAATTTGAAATGCGCAAAACTCTCATGTAGCTCTTGTGTTATGAAACATTTGCAAAACACACCGGAACCCAAACGCTCAAGCATGTGCACATAAAGGAAATGAGAATGGTTGGGTAATGGGCCATCAAAACACGTGATGGTTTCCTCCAGAGGAATAAATGGCCGTAGATGGGATTTTGATTGAATCACAACATTGTCTTGTAGACCAGATGGCAAAAGGCCTTACACCTCATCATGACACCAAAGAAACAAACAGCTCGTTACCTGCACAAACCCTTGTGTGGATAAGGGGAGTCTGGCCATGAAGGGAGGAGGGGAAAACAAGTACTGTACTAAGTGGAAAAAGATGTGAGCGCAAGGCTTAGCTTCCTGCATTTTTTTTAACTTTTTAAACTTGTATTTTCGTTAACTCTTCCAAAAGCAAAGCAAATATGTCCCAGCTTTTTAACTAGTTAGCTATGTATACATGTTCCCTACTATTCCTCAATGTACCGTATTTCTCCATGAACAAGCCCCATATGGAGGTGTTGATCGACTAAATAACGCATAACTAAAAACCAGACCAATTTTCTCCACATGCCTGTGTTTGAATTACATTACTTTGAATGTGAAATAAGTAATATGTCATTTACAAGGCTTAAATGATTATAAATACCATAAATTCATATAGTATGCATCAATTTTAACAATTTCAAATGCGCTGCTTCATTGCCTCTTTGTTGTCGCGGATCATTTTTCCTGCGGACTTTGATCCATTATGAAAAGGAAAAGACAGCTTGACTTGTCCGTTCAAGACAAACATGCAAGAGCAGTGGCATGGCACGTATGGATATCAGCAAGTAAGTGTTAAACACAGCGAAGAGCAACCGATCCACGCTCTCATCTCGCTACAGTCGTCACTTGGGTACAGAAGCTTTCAGCAAAGCATTTCGAGAGACCTCCACTTCAAACAAGCTGCACGGGTCCGAAGATGATTACCCGTGGAAGAGTAATGAGAATGTTTGCGCAAATTATGAGCAGGAAGGAGAGGACATCTGGGATTTAAATGGGAGGAGCAATTTCAGAATGTGATGATGACTTTTAGGGTTTTTTCGACAAATTAATTTTCCGCTGTCAAAAAAATAAAGCATTGCAACTTCTTAACCGTTTTATTGTTGCAATTAGTTTCAGCATTTGCGTCTACGCACTCATGTACATTGCCTTGCACTTGTCTTGTTTTTGCCCCCCTCTCCCCGTCATAACCGCAACAGTATGTTATACAAATACGATGAAGAAATGCGTCTAAAAGTACCGTAATTTCATAATTTTAGTAACACACACCATGTGTTTTAATTGGACAGCCATGATATGTGTAACCACTAAAGTCAGGGGTAGACGTACTTGCGCTTTTGTTTTTTTTAATTTACCCAAATTGAAGTAAAAAAAAAGGGGGGGGGTGGGGGGGGGGCAGGCGACTTATGCACTTGTACATGAAGAAATACAATTTCAGGTGAACATGACATCATTGCAGCTGGAGGCATATGCTGACTTCAGGCAACAATGGTAGTTTTGCATGATGTCAGCATTTTGGGCGCGAGCTTGCTTGTAAGTATGTCAGCTGAGGACTGGGAAGTGTAAGTGAAAGCGGCTGTTGCAAAAAAAAAAAAGATACAATGGCACTATGTCTACTTTGACAAATCATTCTTTCCAAGAGCAAATGGGTGTGGCAGCAGATGCAGATGGCTGACCCAACTAGAATGAGTAAAGTTTTCATGAATTGAGTTAGAATAGGTACTGACATGTTTTTAGTAGAATCTTGTTCACAAATACTGAAACACAGGATCCAGTAAGAACATTTATTTTTTAAAAAAGGGTTTGTTTTTGGCATGGGTAGTAACAAACAAATCATAGCTATTGTTCATAGGGATGTCCAATACCATTCTTTTTCAGACTAATTCCGGTATAGGCATGGGACGATATCAGAATCTGACGGTATGATAACCTTGAGCAAAAATCTCATGGTATCACTATATTGAAATTACATCTCTAAAATATATACATTTTGAAACATTTTTCTAGATTACATAAACAGTTGTAGTTTTAAACAGAAGATATAATATGGCATTTGTTACATTGACAAACATTTACCATGCACAATAACATTAAATAAATAAAAATTAAATTATATTAATTGCACAATATTTTGAAAAAATATTGATTTGAAATTAACTAACTGTCAAGTGGTAGTAGTTTATTTCAAATCAATCATTCAACTACTGTGTGTATTAAGTTAATAGTACAAAATGGATTCTGTCATTTCATGTCAACCTGAGTTCACTTTTTTGACCTTTTTCACCTTCACTTTAGCTTTAGATAGACTGTCCGCGTGCTACCTCGGGCAATTAACATAAAAGTAGCTTAAGCATGTTAGCATGTTGGCTGAGGAAGTTAGCTGCTAACTTATAGTGTTTTCCAAAAAAACTCATCATTTTAAAGACAGCAAATTGTGTATCTCAAATCAGCAGTTCTTGATCAGACAAAAATTGTCAGCTGATACTGATATCATCTCGAGTCATGATACGTTGAAGTACGGCTGGTTTTGGCATTGATATGCGGCATTGCTACTCAGATACAACATTTTATTTAAAAATTGCAGCATTTTGAAATGTTGCTTCCAGCTAAAAAAAAAAAGTCTCTCACAGACAGACAAAAAATTCATGTCATCATCTGGGAAAAAAAAAAAAAAAAAAACACGCCTCCTTGCAAGAAGTTATGGTTCCCAAATCTCCATGAGACCCAAGCAAGTCCAATGTTTTATTTTCATTATTTCTGGAGTTGTTTAAGGTTGCAGTAAAGGATGAACTTTCTTGATTGAGAAAAAAAGTTTCCATGATGATATCAACAATGGCACACGGCATACGATAAGACGTAAATCCACCTGCCTTGATTTTTACCTATTCCTTTTCTCCTCCTAACGTTAGCATCTTAAACACAATTGATTTCTTAAAACATTGCACATTTTGGGTGAAACAAAAAGATAGACGCACACCAAGAAGGATTGGAGAATACATGTGTCTCATACATGTGACTCACACAAGACTTCATCCACTCTAACATTGCTAAATATTTCTTTGGTGTTTACAGTTCAAATTGAATAAACACTGTGAAGAACGTCTGGCCTACATTTGGAATTGTGATGACGCAATAGTGCCATAAAGCCAATGGAGACCTTGTTTCCACAGAATATACAGATAGAGACATGACATTGTCTGACTAAATCGCATACAAGCCCATACGCACTTACGCATGGAAAAATTCAGTGGTGACTCAAAACTTCATCAAAATATCTCTCACAATTTTAAAATTAGTACAACTATCCCCATGCTTACTTCTATCCACTCCATTTGTTTTGCCTCTTAAATTAATAGCTACTACTTTGTTTTACGTCAGTATATCTGACACTCCAGCCGCCTTCCTTCCTCTCTACTTGGACAGACAGGAAACCTTTAAGACACAAGGGATGGTAGGGCGCCCTGTGCAGCGATAAGAACAAAAACAAGAAGTGGCCTCTTTGTCCTGGTTAATTCAAACCTTAGTAATTAAAGAGAAAATTAAGATGCGAGGTAGCGCTTGTGGGCTTTTTCTTTTTGCAAAATAGAGTTCAGTAACATATAACCCCTCTGTTCTTTTGTTAGCTGCATTAGTCAAAAATAAATTAATAAATAAAAATGGCCTGAATGATTTAAAAAAAAATGAATATTTGAGGAGTAATCAGTATAATTTAAGTGAATAATAAATGGGTTGCAATTTCATTTTAGGCTGGAACACATGCTTTTGGGAGATATAACGCCATACCACAAGCCAAGCATAAGGTTGTGACCAAAATTAGGAATACGGTTCATGTGTGATCACGTAATAGGACTTTGTGTGCCACACCAGAAAGCAATGAGAGCTTTGATGAAGGCTGTGGTTTCAAATGAAACTATCAGCAAAGTAAGATGTCCCCTTTACAAAAAACGGTGAATTCCATATTGATTAGTGCTGGGTATTGTGTCTTGAAAATGTATTGTGATATACTGCAATACGTACAGCAAAGGCATATTGCGATATATTGGGCAGTGTTTAGTTAAAAAAAAAAAAAAAAAATCTATGTCATATATACTGTATTAACCATGACTGAAAAAAACCCAAAAAGGACATATAATAGAAAAATTATATTTATTCTTTATCAAAAGCCACACACCATTGACATTTATGAGTACACATTAAAAATTCTTGAAAAAAAAAAAAAAAAAAAGCAGCCTGTTGACATTTTTCTTTCAAGCATGTTCTTGATTGTGTTAATATGTCCCTAGCAGTTGCAAATATTCAGATGACACTGATGTGGCAGGAATACTGAGGTAGCACTTACCCACACATGCCAGCACAGGATAGTGGTGACAGTGCTCTTCAACCGTAAATGAAACAGATCTGTCACGTCAGTCACGTTGGTTGGAGGAAAATAAAAACAAAACAACGAAATAAACCAAGGAGGAATTAATGTATTTTTATAATTTATTAAGTACAGTGAAACTTCAAGATATGCTTGCTTCTGTACAGGTTTTTTATTCATATTATGAAAATTATTGCTGTATGCACTCCTCTTCTCCCGCCATGTTTGCTTTGGAAAATCACCTCACTCAAAAAGTTATGTATTGCAACATTTAATGTGGTGTTTTTGAAGTGCTTGGAATGATTTACATGTAAAACACGATTCAAAATATGACAAAAATCATCATATGAAAGCCACTCCGGAGCGGATTGATTTAAAAAAAAAAAAGACAAATTATAAAAATAAGGCATTTTAAAATTAATGTGCAACATATTGGAAACTGAACGTCGTATTGTGTCTCTTTGTATCGCGATATATCCCTATGATTGCCCTGCACTAATACTGTAGGAATCAAATTACTATGTGGATAATACTAAACTAATTGAACATGGATATGACTGAATTTAGCAGGTGTATAAAGCAGGAAAACAGAAAATAAAAGTAGCTTTTGAGAGGTGAATTTAGCAGGTGTATAAAGCAGGAAAACAGAAAATAAAAGTAGCTTTTGAGAGGTGATTTGGAGTTTATGTCTTATACACTAGGGTGTATTACACAAGAAACTACAGTAGAAGCATCTTGAAGCCATTAAAACGAGAGAGTGCCCTATTCTCTTGAATTAGTCACAACTAGTATGTGGTCTAAAGAAGAATAACATGACATCAGCTATGTGAAGTTGAGCAACTCTTCGGGGTACTTCTCATCATGAAAACACTGGTATAGAAATAATTTATTCTGAGAATACTCTCACATCTCTTTACAAAAAAATAGACAAAAGAAAAAAAAAACTGTCATAAGTCCCTTTCACACTGCATGAACTCTTCCCTGGTAGCTGGAGTTTCCCTTTGCGGTGACACAAAAAAACAAAACAAAAAAAATCCGGAGCTGGAGGATTCCCAAGTGTCTCCCAGGAATCTTTGAAACACTTCGGGTCTTCGGCCAAATACCCGGGTAACTGACATAACGCCCACCATGAGCGAGCGCGTTTGAGAAGCGCAGCTTTAAAAACTGTTTTAAAATACATGGTCAGAACACCGACTGAAGCAGATTTACATCCTGGTGATCTGAATCAGAAACCCACTAGAGTTACATGGTCAGTCTGTGTATTCTTTTCATTGCTTTTGTCGTAAGCAACATGCCGGGAGACGCAGATGTGCCAGCCTTGAAGTGGTGTTGGATGTCCTAGTCCCCCCCAAATACTAGTGCTTTGGTGCCTCCCAACATGCCCTCCACCAAGCAAACGCCCCCCCTCCAAAAAACACACAGATCATGCAGCAAGGGATCAGGGATCAGAAACGCCGCCACAGCTGGCGCCCAGTCCGGTGCGTGCACTTCCCTAAAAGCGCCGCATCTCAAAGCACATACGGGGTGACCAGGAAGCGCTCGGCTACAGGGAAACACTCATCGGTGCCCAGCTTAGCCCAGCATTTGTGTCCTCCGGCAAGCTTTCCACAATGCAAGCCCCGGAAAAGAACACAAACCTGCTGATTGTCAGTGCAGAAGGTCCTTTTCACCGTGTACTTTTAGCAGCTTCCAGTCACAAAGCACTCACTGTAAGTACAAAAGTGCTCGCTACTCGTAGCTTTGCTGATAGATTGCACAGATCAAATCACCTGTATCAATGTATTAGTTTCAATCAACAGAGCTGCAAATGAAGAAAAAGCTGATTAGGCTCCATTCTCATGCAGTGTGTGACAGGTTCTTTCGTTGATCAAATTTCAATTGGTCATCCCAAACGGAGGTAGTGTCATATTGTCTGTTTAAAAGCAAAAACAACAACAAAAAACTGAAAATGGGGCTTTTCCAGATGAATCCAAAATGGATAGCCTTATCAGCTAAAAATGCCAGGCCATTTCTTTTCTGAAACCTATCAATGCCGGCTAGACTGACAGAGACTTGAAGGAGAATTTTAACATAGAGAATAACAACGACCTGAAGAATAACATTCAACAATGAATGTTTTTTTTTTTCAGAAAATGTAAAGGTTTTAAACTGTACCCGCTAGAAGAAGACCCACAATAACTCACAAATGTCAATGGAGTTGGTCACAAGAGGAGTGATATTATGGATCAGCGTTAACTTTCACATGGACATGCAGGCATCTTGCCAATATTGGTGAGACTTGACATTTGCACGATTCATTGAAAAGCTATCAGAGGAAACACATGCTCAATGGACTCATATTCTACATGCTATGGAAGTAAGGCTTCCGAATTGTTCCAACGGTATCAAAAGATTATACCGAAAGGGAGCATCAGGCCTCAATAACATGAAGATGCAGAACAATGAGTGACAAGTGACGGCTTGGTGACAATTGAGGGAGAGAAAAGGTGTTGTCATGTTGTTTGCAGTGTGCATGCCAGTGCAGGAGAGCAATTATCCTCTGCTTCTAATTTTAGACTTGAGTCAAGAGACCTGATAGACAAATATTGTGAACGCACACAATGGGGACTGTCTGTCATTCAAGTGTGTGACTGCACATTGTGTGTGTACATCTTGACCGTGTGTGTGTGTGTGTGTGTGTGTGTGTGTGTGTGTGTGTGTGTGTGTGTTGGGAACGAGGGTATCAGTCCACTATGAAAGCTTGCATGGCAGATCAATATAGATGATAAATTAGATCAATTCATGCCTGTTGATGAGTATTTGTATTCATCAAAGTCAGGGATCAATTTCCGCAGGTCCCATCACGGGAACCAAAAATCAGGTTCTGATGCCTCTGTGAATTTCTATATTTGAATGACAAATGAACATAAAATGAACACAAAATCGGTATACATGATTAAAACAAATCCCAGGAGAAACTGAGTACAAGTGGTACAATAGGCAACCATGTATTTGCTCACAAAGACCAAAAAGAAGCACAACAACAATGCAGAGCAAAAAACATTTTTGCTTGTATTGCTGTCAGACAGGGGTCGCGCCCACAACCCGCGAGCAGCATGGACCTGTTGTAAGAATAGCTTACTAATGGGGGAATATTAACATTTCTTAAGAAAGCTGTGGAAGTAAGGATAAACACTTTTAGAAAATTATGATAATTAAGTGTTATGTGTTGAAATGTTCTATCTGGGTTTATTATTGGTCAGATTTGCTGTAAGAAATTAAAATGATCACTGCCTGCACATAGATAAATATCACATAATTATAGGTCATTTCAATCCGTTCATCCATTATTATGATCCAGCTATCTTTGGGTAGTAGAAAAACTTAAAATTACAGAAGCATAGCCCAGCACATGAATCAGTTCCTAAGAAGTAGCTGTGAGTTTTAATTGGGTCTGGGATCTCTGCTTCAAGCCAAACACCCTAACTCTAAGATGGTTTACCTAGAATGTGTACATTAGCACACATGTGACAACCAGAGCTCTAAACTTTCTAAAAAAAAAGTCAAAGGACTGAATAAAGGAGCTATTGTACATCACATTCACATCAGACAAACTGGCCCCATATAAGCAATCAAGTAAGGAACCTCAGGGAACTGACAAGATGCTCTGCCGTCTACTATCAAGCCTTTTGCATGAAAAACATCTTGGGGCGATATATGCATGATTGTGGTCTTAAACCAAGACCAGTACAGTGAAAACTGTGCAGATACTGCTCTTGGATTATCACTGGGGGAAATGCGGCCAGTCATTCCAATTCTCCCGGCACAAAAAATATTGTATGCACTGTATGTTGCATACCTGCAGCAGAGATAGTCATTTTGAGTTCTTGAAGACACAACAAATAGCTTTTTACCAGACTAAGACCCATTCTGAGGTTCAGAATGCCTCTGAGGCGGTGCGAAAGCTTTCCCATTTCACTCACATCCCACAGACTGCAGTATGTAGCAAATTACCAAAAATGTAGAGCTGAAATTTAGTCAAAACTGTAATTAATTCTTATATTGGATTCATGTGATCATAAAAACAAAATAATTTTAAAAAATAACCTTAATATGCCAAATAGTGTGGTTTGTGTTTGTAAGTTCCTGTGTTATAAAATCGGCCAAACGCTGTGTGTTGCTAGCAAGCAATGTGATGTGGATGTAATTCTGCTGTTTAAAAACATTGTGTCATAAGACAATGTGGATGGCTTCATCAGAAAAGCGTATTGACAACTAAAGAAGAAGACTCTTCTTTGGTTGGTACATAGACTCTAGTGCATTTACGTACAATCTTTTTGAAAATGTTACGTCAAATGTTGAATGTCAAGTTAAATGTTGATGCCAATACAGTACACAAGACACTGCCTTCAAATGAGGAGTTATATGGCTTAATCACTTTTGGTAAAGCGCCAGAAAAAAAGGGAAACGCTATGGGACAACTGAGAGCCAGATATTGAAAAAGCATGGGCTTTATCATCAGCATATTGTACTAGCAATGCATGACTGTTACAATTGTTCCATGGTGGGAAAAAAAAAGCTCTAAAGCATCAGGACCGGGAAACAATTGAATTCTACATAAAGAAAAAATGCAATGTGATTGGAAGGAAACTGAAGTCATTAAAGTATTACTCATGTTTTCATCTTTTCTACATGACTCTTATTTGAGTAACTGAGATGCAAGAAGGGCCAAGCAAGGATATCCAGCGTAGCCCCCGCACAGCGCTGTGACCCGGCCCATTACGACGGACGATGGCGGCATCTTGCACGTCCGGTGCAGAAGCTCAGCGAACAGCAGCTGGCGGCGGGTCCAAGTCCCACATGGAAACTGCAGTGCGCGTGTGCGTGTGCAAGTTCAAGCAACCCACCGTTCGTGTGTGCGATCGTGGAGCACGAATATACGTACACTCATGCGGCCACACACGCGTAAAAGGGATAAAATAATACCATTAGTTATGGTCAATACCTAAAAATGCGGATTGTAAAATGAAATCGTCAAAGGAATAATTTACATATAAATATATAAACCCAGTATATAGCCTGTGAAGTACTCTTGACATGTCTAGCATGAACTTCACGCACGCACGCGCACACACGCATACGATCGACCCAACTTAGCTAATGGGGAGTTTGCTGAACGACAAAACAGCTTTCATTCCAGCATAATAACGCCACAAATGACAAGAACTCACCTCCTCCACAGTGAGAGGCATGCATATCCTGTACTCCTTCAGCAACATCTTCCCTCTGCTTGCCCGCTGCTGACAATGCCACACAACGCTCCCTCCTCACCGGGATGCACGTTCCACAAAAAGAAATATATACAACTCCTTCGCTGCTGGTTAGCGCAAGCGAGAAGACACTTTCCAAGTACGGCCCGACTTACGGAGTTCGCTCATCCGAACCGGCCGGGCGAGTGTCCGCTAGCGGTACGTTACAATGCCAGAGCAGCTTAGTTTGAAGGATAGTCCCCTCCCGTAAAGCTCAAGAGTCCGGAGTTAGCAACAAGCTCGCAGTAAGAATAACCGGAAATGTAAGCGATTCGAGCTTCAAAATAAGAGTATCACGAGTTTGGGCAAAACTATTGTTGTCTGCGTGGGTGTTAACATTTGAAACTCTTTAAGTACTCTCCAGCTATCACAGATTGCCGTTGGTGGTTCCAATAAACCGGCTCGTCAGCAGTATAGCAGGCTCTGTGTTTAGCAAGGTCCAGTGGCCAGATCCAGCAGATACATTTATCTATCGAGCAAGTCAACTCATATGATGCTTGCTAAAATCTGTGCCAAAATGTCAAATTGTCATATATAATACCCAAGAGTGAGTGAAAGTATTTGATTTTCAAACCCCTTATTATAGTATTCTGGACTTGAGATTCAAAAACTAGTTATTGTGAGATGGTGACAAGATGAATGTACTGTATGAATGGGTGTTCAATGCATTTTACTAATATTTATGATATATTTCATTGCGCTCAGACCCTTTTTAATTTTCGTGGTACATGTTACAATGACAACTATTGTATTCTAGGCTGAAAAAATGCAGGGAAACAGGTTGTACTCAGAAAATATATTAATTTAGTTTGAAGATGATAAGGGAAAACAATGTTGATTACTGCATACAATGTACAAATGAAAAGCTCTGAATTAATGTACAAAGGACCATAAACTCTAGAAGTCAAAAAAAAAAAAAATTCACGACCTCTGAAACAAAGTCCAAAGGATTATAAACTCTAGAACTCAAGAAAAATATTCACGACCTCTGAAATAAAGTCCAAAGGACTATAAACTCTAGAACTCAACAAAAATATTCACAAGGGCAACAAGGAACAAACAGTCAGATTGACTCGACAAACATCTCAAAACATCCATGGTTTCAGTCGTAACGGCTCTCCAAGGGAAATAATAACTGACTACGACGTGGCCTATGACTACTATTGACAAATCCAAAGTAGTTTTCCAATTTTGTCGCCCTTAACAGCAAACAAAAAAGTAAGCATTTACATATATTAAAATAAAGCAGCTCTAATGTAAATTATATTTTATCCAATATGAGCTTCTATCAAATAGTCACCAAGTAACATATTTTTAAAAAATAATAACAATAGCATAAACGGCAAGAAAACCCTTCTTTTAAACCCACGGCACCAACAGGGCAATTTATTTATTTATTTATTTATTTATTTATTTATTTATTTATTTATTTTATCGGTGTCAGGGACTTCAATTTGCTTTACATTTCTTTTCAAACTAACAGTGAAATTGTGTTTGACTTTATAGGTTCTGCCCTCGATATTCCAGCAAGACAGCCAAGCTGTTAGCTTTCGCGCATCTTTTGTGAAGCGCCTTCGGTCATGAATAAAGAAAACAGGATTTGATGCAAGCTGGACGGACGTGTTAACAAACAAAGATTTCATTATGTTCATTTACTCTGACAGTATTTTTATAGTAAGCTTTCTGTACTCCTATTATTGAAAATTCAAAGGCCCGTTAACCACGCAACAATATAGAGGTCTTGTTAATACAATATTAGATTATGATGTAATCTTAGTTGATTTAGTGCCAAAGGAAAATGGTTGGATAGATGGATGTATTATTAATGCCCGATTTCATATTTTCAGCAGACATATCGGTTAAATAAAGTATTTAATTTTCTCTGTCTAATCTTCATCAAAAGGTTGCTGATTTGTGATGTCTTGAAATGTCTTCGCAGAGCAATACCAAAATACTTTATGCACCCATATAGTGATGGATTTATTTTCATGTGACCCTCTAGTAATAATGCTGGCCATGTTTCGCATTTTAACCTTTACATGGTTATGGTTTCGATTCAAATATTGACCGTTCAGGGCTGTTTCTGCTGTAAGAGGGACAATAATATATTTTGCGTCAGTGAAAGCTACAAGAAAGAGACCTCTACTGGTGCATTGTAGCCGTTGCATGCTCTGTCTAGTCACAAAATTGTAATGCAGTGAAGTTGTTTTTATAACGCTGCAATGGTGTAACCTCGATTGTAATTTGTCATCGTTCAGTTTCCAAACATTTATTTAACATGCTTTTTTGAATGTTTGTATCACGCCTTTAACAATATTAACAAAGCAAGCTCAATGAACTACAATTATTGTTCGTGTTATTTTATATAACACGATTACAAGCCATCAAATCATCGCAATCGATTACAACGCTGCCATTGGTCACAGGAATTCATTTTAAGTGTTGCATTTTATGCAATTTTCACATTTCTTTTAATTAAATACATGTTTGATTACCATAAAAAGCATGTGTTTGTTGCTGATTTTGTTTTTATTCTGTTTTATTCAACTATCTGTTCTCAGTTTGGAATTGTAAACATCTGTTCTCAAAGGTTGAAATAAATAAATAAATAAATAATTTCCTCCTCCTTAAAATGTTCTGCGACAATTATCAGTTTTACAGATAAAACGAGACACTTGAACCACAAAATGGGCTTGATTTGAAGAAACTATTCCACATTATTTCTATATGGCAAAGGGGAATTTTATAGACTGAAGTGTTGCGCAGCAGGCATGCAAACAAGGCGGCACTGGAGTGGGTCCTTCCAGGGTTCTTCAGGCGCGTCGAACACCTCTACCACGCTCGTTACTGATTGGTCAATTCCCAGATACGTTCATTTGACAAGCAAAATACTTGCGGTAGCCTGACTAGCTGTGCGCCTATCGTACACTTTCTTTACCTGAATCTCGCAAACATGGCTGAAGAACGATCCGAAAGATCCGATGGAAAAATTGTCAAAATGGAGATTGACTACAGCTCAACAGTAGACCAACGTCTCCCGGAATACGAGAAAATGGCTAAAGTAAGCGGTCACGAAAGAGGCCACCGCCGGCTGAGTCATGGTGCCAGTACTAGTCTTCTAGCATTTGAGCTAATGACATACCCCTAAAAATACTTACTTCACTTACTGAGAATAATAGGTTGTAACAAAAATGTTTGATTGATTAAAATGTTGACCTTCCGTTTATAATTCAGTTGCTGCCTCTGTGCCTTCATTGAGTTTGAACTATGCAAATTGTTAGCATGTATACATGCTAGCCGTCCGTGGAGTGATCATCTGCATTAAAAATCGTGTTTACTTTAATAAAAATGTATGCTGTTCAAATGTTGGAGGTGTGGAAAATGCTTTAAGCGTGTCATAAACAATCGATATTTTTCTCCATCAGGATGGCAAGTTGCAAGAAGCAGTTGAAAGCTTGTTGTCATTAGAGAAGCAAACTAGAACGGTGAGTCTAGTTGTAAATATGTTTTTCTCTTCAAATGCGTCGAATAGCCCTTTTTAATGTAGATATCGTGTTATTTAGCCAACATTAGTTATTAATATTTTTATTATACGTATGATAATGTGATTTGTTACTGATTAAATGTCACTTTATTTTCTCCAGGCATCTGACATGGTGTCCACGTCGAGAATTCTTGTTGCTGTGGTTCAGATGTGTTACGCAGCAAAAGACTGGGATGCCCTTAACGAAAACATAATGCTGCTTTCCAAAAGGAGGAGTCAGTTGAAGCAGGTCAGACACAATTTTTATAACAAATTCCACTTCTTCCAGTAAAATCGTATACATTTTTTTTCTTATAAATATATATTTTTAAGTATTCTCATTCTATCGCTATTGGTTAAAGCCCACAATACCACACGCTCATTAAAACCTAACGTGCTGTACTATTTTCTCTATAGGCTGTTGCCAAAATGGTGCAAGAATGTTACAAGTATGTTGATTCTGTCACGGATTTGAATATCAAGCTGCGACTCATTGACACACTTCGTACTGTGACTGCTGGAAAGGTTTGACGTGTTAATTAATCATTTGCAATTTAGTCTAATGTGAGGTATTAAAAATTCGCTCGACCCATCCAATAGTGAGAACAATTTGCAACTTGACTTGCTCTTTTCTTCATTTATAAATTGCAGTACATTATTTATATAAGCCACACTCGTGTTTACTTTTTGAAACGGTCTCTGCGGAACATTTTCAGACAGTTCCCTTGCTTACCTTCATTAAATGAAACGTAGCGTGACTCGCTTGTTAAATTGAGTCTACAGAGACTGCATAGCTATCTACTTCATTCATAGGTACAGTACATGTGAAAAATTCTGCCAAGTATGGTTTGAAAACACAAAATGGCTTTCAGATTGGCTTTCAAACTACCTAGTGATTGCAAGTACTAATAGCGGAAATTCATTTATGATGTGCACTGTAATAATACGTTTTTCATCTAAATGAGCTTAACCAAATTCTGTAAACGGCAGTTTATGTTGACTTAGGTTGTTTTTATTAGATTGTTTTAATTTGTTTGATTATCTTAAGTCCAGAGGAGGTTCCATGGTTTTCTGCTATTCCACATTCTTCAGATGTTGTTGCGTCATGTGGGGAAAGAGTTGTATTGTTTTTTTGTATTTTTTTTCTTAAACATATCCACTTTGCAGATCTATGTTGAGATAGAGCGTGCCAGGCTCACGAAGACCTTGGCTAATATCAAGGAACAAAGTGGAGATGTAAAAGAGGCAGCATCTATTCTTCAGGAGCTACAGGTAAGAGTAGGATAATAGAGGAGTGGGCTTCTGTAGTGATAGTTGCCAAATGTATTTTGGTTCTCATGACATCTATATAATCAACCTAATCAGATGGGTTTTTTTTTTGTTTGTTTTTTAAACCTCAGGTGGAGACATATGGCTCAATGGAGAAAAAAGAAAAGGTGGAGTTCATCTTGGAACAGATGAGGCTTTGTGTTGCTGTCAAGGATTACATTCGCACACAGATCATTAGCAAGAAGATAAACACCAAATTCTTTCAAGAGGAGGGCAGTGAGGTGAGACAATGTCACGATAAGGCACAGGTGTCAAACTCCAGTCCTCAAGGTCTGGCGTCCTGCATGTTTTCGAACCTTCTTTCTCAAACACACCTGATTTAAATGTTTAGGATCATTTTCAAACTCCTGCACAGTTTGCAATTTAACTAATCAGTTAAATGAGGAGTGTTGGGGAGAGAAAACATGCAGGATGCCCGCCCTCGAGGACTGGAGTTACACACCTATGCTATAAGGGATTTAACAATGTAGTGTTGTGTCCAATTAGAAGGAGACTGAAGGTCTGTGCTTGTTTTTTGCGTGTTTTAATGTTTTCATAAACTGATTCACTAGTGACCAATCGATGGTGTTGCTTGCCTTTTGGCCAAATTTAATTTTAATTGAAAACTGTCTTCCCTATTAACACTTTAGGAACTGAAGTTGAAGTACTACAACCTAATGATTCAGGTGGACCAGCATGAAGGATCTTATCTGTCTATCTGCAAACATTATCGGGCTATTTATGACACGCCATGCATCTTGGAAGACAGCAGCAAATGGCAGCAGGTATATCTTGTGGCTGTTCTACATCATGCAGATTTGTACAAGAAAATTGTATCTTCATGAACAAATGTGTGCACAAAATGAACGTGTGTTTTAGGCCCTGAAGAGTGTCGTGCTGTATGTGATTCTCGCCCCATACGATAATGAGCAGTCCGACCTTGTACACAGAATCAGTACAGATAAGAAATTGGAAGAGATTCCCAAATACAAGTAAGTTACGTGACTTTTGCCTTGCATGTCGGAAGTAGTCAAAATACTTCCTTTTTCCACATTTTGTTGTGTTACAGGCTTTTCTAAAAGGAATAAATATTTTTTTTCATCAAAATTTTGGCCACAACACCCCATAACAACATAAGTATTTTTTTGAAATCTTAAAAAATCTATTTCAAATGAGTAAAACTTTCTCTAGTCCTTTAGGTTCGAATGGGCAGACTGCCCTCCATCTTCTGTAAATGGAAGACATTTAAAGAAACTGAAATATGTGCATATTCAATTTTTGCAGGTCTTTACATAGCCTTGCACTGCTGGGATTTTATGGATATGTTATGGCTCAAACCAGTAACTGAATAATAATCAATGCATTAAAAAAGCGTCATCTATTCACAAAATATTTTTTTAAATTTATTTTTGCAATTATCATATGAATAACCTGTAATATACACGTAATTTTAAACTTGAAGTAGCCTCAGAAGTCTGTACTTGTGTTGTACAATGTGAAATCGGTGGTCTGTCTAACCATGATTCATCTACAGGGAGCTTCTAAAGCAATTCACCACCATGGAGCTTATGCGCTGGGCTACCCTCGTGGAGGATTATGGGAAGGAGCTACGAGAGGGTTCACCTGGGAGCCCTGCTACAGATGTTTTCTTGTATTCTGAGGAGGGGGAGAAGCGGTGGAAGGATCTGAAGAACAGAGTGGTGGAGCATGTAGGTCCAGGACTCAGTGAGAGACATTGTTTGAATAATTGTCATTGACAACAGTGGTTTTAACAATCCGGACTTTAAGTCTATCAAAAAGTACATGTTCCAGACCAATTTACAATTGTTAAAAGTCTGTGATATAGAGAGATCATAAGGAAAGGACATTGTTTTATCCCATCCTCAGGGTTTAACTTGTACAGTTAAAATGGATGTTTCGACGTCTATAGCCATCTATGGCAGGGAATGAGTTAAACAGTGTTAAAGTTATTAAAACATACCTATTAGAACACACTTTTACAAGTATGCTTTCACAGCTGTTCTTACTTTCACGATGTTCTCCAAATGCTCTTGAGGCAAAGCATAGTTACAGCAGCAGAAGAAAATACCTGTTGATTGTGATGTCTCCTCTTTCCCACAGAATATAAGAATAATGGCCAAATATTACACCAGAATTACTATGAAGAGGATGGCTGGGCTCCTTGACCTCTCCATTGACGTAAGGACGAATTTACAGGCCTGGGGCATATGTTGTTGGCCAACAACAACAGTCATTTGGCTGTTCATGTGTTGTCGTTGAAAAAAAAACACATGCCACAAAATAATATCAGACAAAAGTCGTTCAATTAGCCACATGCAGTCTTTCAAGGTTTAAAAAAAATGTTGAAAAAACGTGTCATCTTATATTCTTCAGGAATCCGAGGAGTTTCTCTCCAGTCTTGTTGTGAACAAGACAATTTATGCTAAGGTGGACCGCCTGGCCGGCATCATCAACTTCCAGAGGCCCAAAGATCCCAACGACCTACTCAATGACTGGTCACAAAAACTCAACTCCCTCATGTCGTTGGTCAACAAGACTACACATCTCATTGCCAAGGAGGAAATGATCCACAACCTTCAGTGAAGCATTGTTTTTTTTGTTTTCGCTCATGTTTGCCTCCTTGTTATGGATTGTTTTTGAATACATGTTGACCAACAAAAGATCTGCAGTTTAAGCATAACTGTGTTCAGTTTTGTCCTTTCAACACTGATACAGGACCGTTATATAATCCTGTTATGCCTTCTTACTATAACTTCATCTTGAAATGTTAGAACTTGACCATTTACTTGTTACAAAAAAAAAATCAACCTTAAAAATAATAAACTCCCGTTTGTATTATGAATGTGTAATGTAGTATATCATTACAAAAAGTACAATACCAATGCACGAGCTGCATAATGATTTTAAATCTCATGAATATTCCCATTATATACAAAAACACATGCAAACAGTGGCGTACTAGAACTAATCTGGCTGTGCATGGATGTGACTCGATAATGTATGAATGGCATCAGGTGTTGTTTTGTTGTTCTGCTTGTCACAATACATCGCTATAGAAACAACGATTTATTCATAATTTTGTTGTATATGATTGCATCGATGAATGATTATTTTTGGACCAATTAACTGAAATTGGAAAATGTCTTGCGACCCCTGGCGGGCACAGCACTCGGTGGGGTAGTGGGGAATGAATTTGGAGCGAATTATGATTGCTCGATAGAAAACGTGCAAGGTCTCATAGTCAACTTCAGATTAAATATTTTAGAGTTTACCTGTGCCGTTAGAGGATAGTGGCAAAGTGGAACATACATGTATTTCCCACTCAACATTTGTGAACCAACCATTTCAGGCTTATTCTTAGTTTTATATGAAGTAGTTGAACCTCACAGTTAGTATTTTAATTTTTACTCTGGACGAGACTGACTTTTTAAACAAATGGATGTCACAAAGTGACACTAAACGCAGGAACCCGCACTCCCTCCAACCTTCAGATCAGTCGATCCCATGATCCTTTGCGCGAGTCTGACAAGTGGATCCAAGATGGCGTAGAAAGTAAAGCTAGGTAAGTGTTGACTTTCCATTTTCAAACCTTTTAATTTCTTTTTTATTTTGATTCCGATGCGAATAATTTCCAATGCGCATTATTAGGAAAATAAAGCATGCTTGGATTTTATGCGTGGACAACAGCGCGATGTCATATACATTATATGCGCCAATATAACGTAGCGGAATCAGAGGCCCAAACCCGTTTTGTTTCGGCGAACCCAGCTAGCCAATTTAGCTTGCTAACATTAAACCAGCAGCCTGCTACTCTTTATTCGAGCAGTTAATGTTTGTGCTGCAAAGATGCATGTTTTGACAAGTGAGCAAAATGCAAGCGTTTCCTTCCCTTGTCAACGCCATTGCAGTTGTGCCTGATAGAAACGCAGTGCAATGGGGACATTTTCGAGGCTTTGAAACGTCACCGTTTATCATAGTCAAAACAAGTTTTCCTCACTAAAGACTAAAGTAACCTCTTACACCACCACCGTTAAGTGTAAAAGTGCTTATAGCCTTCTCAATCGGATCAGACGTGTCGTTAATTTTGAAAGTGCATCATACTGTTACGATAAAACGAGACCATTTTTTTTTTCACCCTTTAAGCCCGCTGGTCCGTTATTTCAACACCAAACATAAGAATCCTCCCACTAACTAATGTCTTGCCGTGCCATTCATACGCTCTTAAAAACATTCATCTCAACCTTTGTATAGGTTCACAACAATCACAGACACAGAAAGAGTTATAGTGTCACAATCATAAATACACAAACACAATCATCACTTATACAGACATGTTTGGTATTAGTGGATGAGAGTGGAGCAATTCTGAAGTCTCTTTTGACTGAAGGGGCTTGGATCGTACACTAGACGTCTCATCACAACATACATGATGTAACAACACACTTGTTTAAAATAGAATAGTTAACTAATAGTTTGTCCATTGAGCGATTATCCTGTTCTATTTTACTGTCTCTTACTTAACTATACTTTTTTTGTGCCAACTCTCATCCTTCTAAGTATTTTATACTTGAGGTGTTCAACACATTTTTAGCGGGGCGGATCTACACAGTCGGCGAAGTTGCAAAATAATAAGCACTCATACAATGGTATTATGATGCTCAAAAACATGAAATGGTAAAGGGTGGAAAGTACAAATTTAAAGACGCACGATGGAATATTTAGAGTTTACTGGTGTTACGCCAACGCAGCTCGCACACAAGCGTCACATAGACACCATACTTTGGAAGCATGCGCCCAGCAAGTAAGAGACCAATCCATTACAAATGCAATCCGATGGTTTCAGTGCATAATAGTGCAGAACCTGCGATTATTTATTTAAGAATCAATTTTGATTCTCATGGGATCTATCACATTATTGGATTGGTATCTGCCACTATCAAATTCCAGCTCTTATTTTTGCTGAACCATCCAATGATCTGAAGAAGAATCCGCTTCAGATAAAATAAAATAAAAAAAAAAGAGGTACATGCACACAACGACAATTAGAAGTGTACATCACATTGTCCTGCTTGCAAGTGTTGCAAGTAGAAACATTACAGTGGTAGATTTTTTTTTTTTTTTAAATACTTGCTCTGAGACAATTAGGAAATGTTTTCAGTTTCATGTTAAATAACTGACAGGCTGTAATTGAACAGTTTTCAGTTAAACTAATCTTTGATCGATTAATAGCTGCAAAAGGTATTGTAGATGTGTCTAGGTTTTACCAAAAGGGTTTGTTATAACTAAAAGTAAGAGTTACTAGAGTTTAGTTCAAGGTTGTCAATTTGTAGCTCCCTTTTTTTTTTTTTTTTAACCAGTAGGTCATATTGTACCCTTCCTATCTTTGGTGGTATGAAAGGAGGTCACATGTCCATTTTATCACAATCTGTGGGATGTATCTTCACTTGGCAAGGGTAAAAACCTGCATATCATTGGAGGCAACAAAAAAAGTACTTTATAAAACTTTGTAATCATTCTCTAAATGTATTTATCCCAAATGAACAAAGTGATGTTTGTTGCAAAGGAGACGATGATACCTGATCTGCTTACTGTTCCTCCTCCAAGTTTTCAAAGCATCCGTGAGCAAGATCAGCATTGTTGTTGGACTTAGTGCTATGTAATCAATGTAGACAAAGCTGTATTTATGACCACATCCGCAACTGTCATTTTAATAGTACATGCTCCGCCAATCTGATTGAATTAATCAAATTGGTCTATATTTTTCATTCATGATTGGCTGTAATGTCTTAAATGTTGTCAATGATACATGTCAATAATATGCTCTTATGAAAAATGAAACGACCACAGCGTATCCCGCATATGGATTGACCTGTGGCACCTCCACTGAATTTTGGCTGCTACTAATCGATTGTTGCACTACTTGCCTATGTGTAATCAGTGTATCAATGTTGTTTTGCTGAGCAGAGATGGCAAATTGATAGTTTGTTAGTTGACTAATCACTAGGGATGGGCAACCACCAATACTGAGTCTCAGTATTGTGCTGATACCTAGCTTTATTTCAAAGTATTGGTACTTGCAATGGCAGCCGGTAATAAATAGTATCTGCTACTCTCTTGGAGTTTTACCATCATAAACTAGAAATGGCAATTTAGAATAATAGAATGTTGGCATTTTTTCACTAAATGTTAAAGCAAATGCTGTTTTGGAATAGGTATGTTTTTTGTTGTTGTGTGACAAGTGACTAGTAGACTTAACTTCATCATAGTAAATCATGGCATATTGCACCAGCAAGCAGGCTCTTGTATAACTCTCATTATCTCACACCTTGAATTCTTTCAGGTTTATATACATTAATAATGAAGACAACTATGATGGCAGCAAGTTCTCCTTTTATTAAACTTTGCCCAGCATTTCTGGCATGTTTAATTTGCCCAGCATTTCTGACATGTTTAAAAACAATGAACTTAAATTGAAGGCAATTTTATGGTGCTAAAACCTTATTGCAATCTAAAAAGGAGCCAAAAATTGTACACGATGCAGTTGCCCTAAAAATTAATGTAACTATCCATAAATAAATAGTTGTACTAGGGCTGCACAATTAATCAAGTTTTAATCGCGATCACAATATTGGCTGCCACGATTATTTAAGCTGATACTTTTTTTTTTTTTTTTTTACTACAAGTTTAGCACTACCACCAGAGGGCAATACATTGCATGACAAAAGCCTCTTATGTTCTCACCTTAATATATTATTTACCAGTCTGAAATGGCGTTGAGTTTCTTCTTCCTAATGACCTGATATTTACAGTGCTAGCTGTCAATTGCGACCCACTTTGAAAAATCCAAAATAATTGGAATATAGTCGGTTTGAAATCACTGAAAATGACATTTTCATTGTTAATTGATTAAAATTTGCTTAAGCGTAAATAATGCGCTTGGATCTAAGTAGGCTTATTTTTTCATTGGTTTGGGACGTGATTTGTTTATTTCATTAGAAGTGTCACGGGACATATAAGAAAATGCACCACCTGTCAAACCAGGATATCATAGTGAAAACCAAACTTTTTGAAGAAGTCAGCCAATCCTTCAAAATAATCTGTACTTATGGTACAAGTAACATAAGACACAAACTTCATTACTTTGCTTTTATTTTGACTTTCTTTTCCTGAAGCTTAGTCACATAACAGTCAACCAACTTGATTACCTTTGGTTCTCAGCGTGAGCAGCCTCCGTTGTGAGCAACACAGTGCTGGTCTGAAATGAGTCACCTTCACGCAGTGTTGCTTGGACATCAAGTTCAAGCTGTCAATTCAGGGCATTTAAAAAAATATATCAACAATCAAGTGATGACTGCTGTTTTTTTTTTTTTTTTTTTTCCCCCAACTGACGCTGTCTGTTTTTCTTAATTGATGTTTTTTTTTTCGTCTTATTTTTCCTTTTAGTGCATGCTGCATGCCTCTTATTTTCACGCCCAGCCTTCCCTCTTTAACATCTGCATCCTGTCCACTATCACATTGTCCTTTTTTTATACAAGCATCTTGTGGGCAGGAAAGGTTTTCAGTCAAAAGGAGGGCTCATCGATGGCACTCAGCAAGATTTACAGATTTTGGAACTTAATGCACACGTCTGACTCGCCACATCATAAGATGCCTCGTTGAGTTTGGTGATAATTTAAGACTGTTAAATGTGCCTTATGGCCATAAAAAATATGCTATATACAATATACGAATGCCCCAAATTACTATTACTGAGCATCACAGGCAAAATAAATAATAATATTAATACAAATTTAAAAAGTTGACTCATTAAATTCTAGCTATTAAATTCTTTGTTGACAATTTTGGTTGGTGATGTGGTCTGGTCCAATTTGGGGGCGAACACATCTGGTGCTCTTTAGTTTTCATCAGTAAAGATGAAGATGAAGCCTGCTCACTCTGGGAATCAGATTATCAAGTTGGTTTTCATCACTATGCTTCTGGGAAGAACTTCAAAATAAAAGCATACCAATGCCATTTGTGATTGTGTTTTTTTTTTTAAGTGCCTTGAATTGACAGTTTGAACTTCATTTCCAAACTACACCCTGTGAACCTGATTGATTTCAGAACAGCATCCTCGAAGAACTTCAAAATAAAAGCTTACCAATGCCGCCTGTGTCATATGTCATGGGGAGTCATCATTACATGCTTCTATCTGTACGCATGTACCACAGTTAATGCCCCCCCCCTCCCAATCTCCCCCCTTCAGATGTTTTGTCCCTGAGTCATGGCGGACAGGAGCGCGGAGAAATCATGTGAAGATGCCAGCAGATCGCTAGCCAGGCGGGAGTATGAGGCGGTAGTCAGACACTGCACGGACACCTTGGCAGTCCTTGCTCCCCAAGCCCAATCCACAGGCGTTGTCCTCTCACCAAACTCGCCTGCCGGAAACATCCGTAGTCGCGCCCTGCTTTACCGCATCGCTGCCTTTCTTCAGTTGGTGAGTACAATGTTGTTCCAAGATCTTGTCATACACAGCAGAAATTAAGATAGTCTCTTGTTGAATCCTTAGCATTTATTATTTTCAAAATTGGAAATATATTAAATTTTGGACATGTTGAAAACCCGATGTTTTATTATGCATTTCCCCTGATTTTTGCATCAATCCATTCATCAGCAACTCGCGAACACAATAGAACTTTTTGTGCCGGCAAACCAATACCACCAGGTGGTACTAGCAATCAACCTTTGGCATTTGCAAGCCTTTCAAGGACTTTCATGATTGGCTTAGCTTGGACTTCCACAATGCAAAAGTATTCAAAACTCCCAGTACTTTAATTATGACATTATTCTTATTTAACTTTCATAAATATGTAAATATACAACGTAGTTACTTTCTTCCAGACACCCAAGGGTTAAATTTTATGATGGTATGATATTGTAGTTAATTTGTGACAAAACTCAGGACCCTGTCATTTTTTTTTTTTTACTGATCAAGAGGGGCTGGTACGAAGAGTGCAGCAATGAGCAGGGATGCTCGGAGATGCGTAAAAGAAACCACCACTTTGGGGCTTTTTTGTGTGTGTGTGCGGGGTGGGGGATATATAGCATTTTAACATTGGTAAGAGCTCATTTCTCTCATCTTGGTTCTCTTCTCATAACACTAAAATCATTTACTATACAATAATGGAAAACGATAAGCTGTATAATGATTGTGGAAGTGAGCCCATTGTGAGGCCAAGATAGGGATTCTCCGAACTTCTCTGAAGGCCTGATTCAAGCAGCATGTCTAACGTGTATATGTTTTAGCTTTTGTTCATTTTCTACTTTTTCTTCCAATAGAAAAAATATGATGAAGCAGATCAAGACTGCAAACATGGTAAGCAATTTTCTTGGGAAACTTGGCAAGATTATACTTAATGTGAAAAGTGGTTAAACATATCATGGCTGTTCAATTAAAACACATGGCGTTTGTTATTAAAATGGTGAAGTTACAGTACTTTTAGACATATTTCTTCATCATATTTTGAATGACATAACTGATGGAGTGGGGGTGGGGTGTGCGGCAACGAGACACGTGCAAGACAATGTACGCGTGCGTAGACGCAAATGCTGAAACTAATGTTGCAACAAACGATTTGAAGTTTCCGTGTTTTATTTATTTATTTTTTACACAGCTTAATATGAACTTGTCAAAAAGCCCTAAAAGTCATCATTATTGTCTGACACGCCAAATAGCTCCTCACATTTAAATCCCGCACGTCCTCTCCTTCCTGCTTGTCATTTGCGTGAACATCCTCATAACTTCCACGGGAACCATCCAATTTGTTTGAAATGGAGATCTAAAGAATTGTTTTGCTGAAACCTTCTTTACCCAAGTGACGACTGTCGCGAGATCAACGCGTGGATCGGTTGGTCTTTGCTGTGTTAAACAACTCCCACCTGCCGTGCTTGCTCTTGTATTTTTGTCTTGAACGGACAAGTAAATCAGTCTTTTCTTTTCTAGCCAAGTCAGAATGTTTTGCTCTTATTTGAAGATATTTTTTAGACCAAAAAGCAAAAACAAAAGCTTTCCCTAAAAAGTCCCTTGGGGGGGAAAAAAAAAAAATCACTTGAACCCATTATCTGCTTTTAAAAATTATTGGTGTGATGTACTTGTGTTGAAGAAGCCCTGTGAACACTAAATGTGTGCGCGGTGTCAAAATGTTATGCTTTTATTAATGACTGTGGCCCACACTTCTTGCCTTTTTTTCCCCAAACTAGTCTTGGAAGAAGACAGGACAGTGGGAGACTGTACGCTCCAGGCCAGCTTGAGCTCCATGCAGTTGGACGGCAGTCTGCAGGATGTGGCCAGCATCCTTTCAAAAGCCTTGTTTGGAGAGCCAATGGTATATTAAATAAACAATATTTATCATACATCATACATTGTTTGTGCAGAGCCATCTTAGACAAGGGTAAGAGGGTCCTACATTTTCAATATTTATTCATCCTAGTAAGGAATAGATGAAAAAATGTGTGTGCTTAATGGGTTAATGGTATTGTCAGGATTTCTCATAATCACAATTGGTGAAAAACCCAATTGCCCGAGTGTCCCTTTCATTAGCTTGTAAAAGTCGCAATGTTGACTTTTACAGAAAAAGTTAAAGAAAAATGTGGATCTCTCATTCTTTATGCACAAGTGATCAAAATTGCTGGTAACCTACTGATGAAAGAAAAACCTCATCATAAAGTACACATTTCCTATATTGTTAAGACCTTCCAATGTTTTGTGGTCAGAAAAGATTTAGAATTTTATTATGCTTTTGGTTCCCTTAATGTCTTGCACCAGGGCACTGTGACAGTTGCCAGCAAACAGACTCATCACTAGCATGTCGCCAAACACATTTTTAGAAAAGAACATGCAAATGCAAATTCAGGTGTCTGCATCGGGTTGTAATTTTATTTTGTTAATTTAGACTATTTGATTTCATCTCATGTCATGGACTCAAATACATATAAAAATACTATTGCTGTAACAGATCTTTGACCATCACTCTAACAAAACTTGTTCTTAAATACTTAATATAGCAAATTATTGTTGTCATAAAATTTATTTTCTCTTATCTGTCTTTACAGAATGGCATTGTTGCAAAAGACATATCCAGGTTAAAAATTCTGTTTTCAGAAATTGAGGTCAGTATGTAACCATCATACACCACATTGCCATGCTTATGGTTGTTTATTGTTTAGGCCTTTCTAACCAACTTTGGTTTGTTGAATGGTTCAGCCAATAGCCATTATGGCAGGATCTGAACTATTGACTTCCTCCCCAGTCTAGTTTTGTAGTTTTTTATGTGTGTGTGTGTTTTTTTTTTTTAATCCAATACTCATTTATCACGCTAGTGGTCAGACTGCTAATTTGGTTGTACTGTATTAATAGCCATTATGCAATAATAATCTCAGTCCACCTGACTATCACCCCGTCTTTTTGTCTGTCAGGCTATAAAGAAGAGTGAAATGGCACCGGAATTCACAGATGACCAGGAGGAGGGTGAGTGATTACAAAACCGTATTTATAGTGCATTTTACTGCTTAATTCAAACTTGAAAGGGTTAGCCATGGGTCCCAAGATTGCTAGTGATGTTAAAGAGAGAAGTATATTATTTATATGGAAACAAAGCTCCAGTAGGTATTAGTTAAAAGTAATTGATTCAGTCACATGGTAGCTAGAACTAAGTCCAATTCGGTAAAAACTCACTGAAGCACATGCCTTTGTGGTATGTTCAAAGGTTTTGGTTCAGGCGCATTAAACGTGTGAATTTGTGTGCACTAACAGAGATCCAAGATGGCTGGCAGTTCAGGCCCCCTCCTCGAGGTGTCACCAGCAGTGAGGAGTACACCCTCTGTAAAAGGTAAGAAAAAAAAATCATAGGCTTCAAGTGACTGGATTAGCAGTTTGGATAAGGAGTTTCATATATCAGACTTTTTTTTTTTAATCTTTATCTGTTGCTGATTTTTTCGAAAAGAATATTTTAAGAAAAAAAATTGAGAGAATTACCGTAATTCCCCAAATATAAGACACACCCTTAATTTTGTGGTCAAATTCTGGTATTTTCTATTTTAATGTTTATAAGACGCACCAGTTTAATGGTGAATGCTCTCGAAGTGAAGTGTATTTCATAGTATGACAAAAATCGCAAGCTTTAGCTTAATATCATTTGTCACTATTAGAATGTCTGTAAATGGTTTTTGAGAGTTATCCAGTGTTATCCATTAGCTCCCTTTTAGCATGCAAACATGTTCTATAATTTTATCTTTAAACAGCATTTAACTGTAAATATCTCGCTGATGAGGCAAGAGGCAAACCATCTCTTCCTAAGAGGAAAATCACAAAAAAAAAAATAATATTCAATTCATAGCATCCACCCCCACTCTACCTCTCCTTTTTAGGTACTTAGAGCAGGGTCTGTGTCGGTACGGGGCCCAATGTACATCAGCCCACTCGCAGGAGGAGCTGATGGAATGGCAGAAACGGTACGCATCACGGCTCATCCGTCTCAAACAACAACAGGAGAGCAAACACTTCACTGAAAATTACATGGAGACATTAATAGAGAAGTGGATGAATTCTCTCTCACCAGAGAAAGTGGTATGTATGTCACTCAATAGAAAACACAAAATACTATACCTTATACTCGTACTGTGCCTCGTGACCATGCATAATGTATGTTAAAAACGTATCTTTGCAGTGAATTACTTCAAACATTTCATCATACAGTATTGAGGTTTGAATTGGAGCTAATTATGATGCATAGCATGCTTGTGTCTGCAGCAAACTGACCACAGGCCATAGGTTTATAAGCCTTGGTACAATAGATAATTATTATCAAACTTGCATTAGTAATAAGTTATCAATCTGTTTCGTGCCTTTTGGTTCTGGTGTTTTCTGCAGTGTGACTGCATTATTTTTTCTGTAGAAGTGGCATCTAATAGTTAGGGTTTTCAAAATATTGTCGCAATTTCACTTTTTTGTTTTACGATTTCCAGCTTAGTGACTGTTTAGAAGGAGTCACTGTTAAAACCAGCACAAGCCTGTCTCTGACCGTCACCACCAAAAAATCATCCCAGTCTTGGACCTTCACACTGCTCTGCGAGGTAGGAAGAAAGGATTTGTTGGCCTAATCGGGTAGCAACACTAGACCAATTCTTGCTCAAATCTGGAAAACATTTTTTTTTTTGGTTCGAATCCCAAATAAATAATATTTTGAAACTAGAGTCTACTGAGTGGTGAAATGCTGCGTAGATGAGATGACATTGCATCATCTTGAATGTAGTTTGACTTCTCTCTAGCTGATATCAAATTGTTTTTTGACTGTAAACTTCCGGAATCCCCTGTGCACTTGTGGCTCACTATTGACAGCTTCGTTGTCAAGCATCACTTGCCTTTTTTTTTTTTTTTTTTGAGGGGGGATGTGCAGAATACAGGCTCAAGTTTATCATAAAATCCTGTGTTGGCATTTGTTTTTTTGTTTTCTCTCTTCCAAACCAAAGTACATATTTTCTCTTTTATCTGTATGTGTGTGCCCGAGCAGCCTCCGAGAAAGCTATATCGCATAGCCCTGCTCTACGATGCCCACAGACCACACTTTTCCATCACTGGAGTCTCTGCAGGGGAACAGCTCCAAACTGTGCCCGCTGGCTCTCAAGAGTGGACTTCACGAAAAGAAACTACTGGTATGTCATTTGGTATATGATGCCCAACAGTCAAGAGTATTGTTAACTGCCCAATACCCCTCTTGTACACATCTTTGATTATACTCTCAAATGACTTGGTCAACAGAGGGGAAAAACTGTTAGATACTGTAGTCAATCTTGATAAAAGGAAAGCACTGATGTATGGTAGTCAGCCAACCAAGTTTGGCTGTAGTTTGCTCTAATTTGTATTTGTGACTCCAGATTTTTTTTAAGTGTCTCTCTTGTACGTCAGAGTATGCTTTTGGGCGTGCATAATGTGCAAATATATTTGGGTGATCTATCATGGTTGTTTATTCATTACATAAACATAATGGAATGGTTACATCTCTTTTAGTGGATCATATGGCAGGCTGTATTTAACAACTGAATGTGTTGTATTTCTTTATCAGCAACCTTCATGATTAACTGATGCATACACAAATAAAGCTAGCATTGGCCTAATAGCCATACCTGATCGAAGTACCTGCCTGTCCTTACATATAATGTTTGACTGATCTCTTATACGATGCAATCGTACTTCCTTTTGTTTCTTCATACATATGTTGTTCTGAAATGGCATACAATGCAACTTAACTTTGTATGAAATGGTTATCATCTGAATTCAGTCCTTTGCACTCCCTGTCATTTTTGTGGTACTGACAGTGGCGGCAGACAATGGCATAGACCATTGTATCTACAAGGTGACTGTGGACTTCACTACAGAGATCTTTGGCACCTTCAGACAGACCATAGTTTTTGATTTTGGCTCAGAACCAGTGCTGATGCAAAGAATCATGGTAGATGCTGCCTCTATTGAAGGTAGGTCAAAAAAGAAGCCTTGTCGTTATTTACAAAATATGGTTTAAAAAAAAATGAAGCTACCAGTACATCATTTAATTTAAATCATTATTGTTTTGTTTTCTAGATATTGAACATTTGATGGCAGCAAGACAGCAGCTCTTGATGACTGCGAAACGTTGGGACTCTTGCTGTAAGACTATAGTTGGATTCACACCAAATGAGACCATGTGTGATCTGGAGCGCAGTCTTCTTTCCCGCTATCAAATCCCACTGTCAGCGGACCAACTCTTTACCCAGTCAGTTCTGGACAAAACTCTGACCAGAGAGAACTACCAGGCCCGGCTGCATGACCTTCTCTACATAGAGGAGATTGCACAATTTAAAGAAGTTAGCAAGTGAGTAATTGATATTTTTTCCTGTTGGCTTTTTTTTTTTTTTTTTTTACTTTAACTAGGAAGTGATCCAATTAGATTTACATCTCTTTTGCAAGGGTGTCCTGGAGAAGAGTTTACAGAAAGGAGACTTGAACATTGAGATCAGAATTTGACAAAAGTTCAGAAGGGTGAGAAACAGGAATGTCACCATATGAAAAAAAAAATAATGGCAATAACTCTAAAGCTATTTTCAACCTACCACAAGATGTCAGACTTGATCTTCAATGTGAATTCGATATTTGTTGAGCACGCCACACATTTTGACTTCCATTAAGATATAATAACATGCCAAAGGTGCTCTCAGACAAAGGGAATATTTTTTTAAATCCTTTCATGAGCCAACTTGATTTATTTCATCCATTTACCCAAACTCTTGAATCTACTGTGAATCTTATTTACTGGCAAAATCATGAAATATTAAATATAATGCATGTATTAGTTGGCATGCCACTTTACTTTTACACATTCCAAGTCCTGGCTTTGGCCTGATTTGGTCTGGCCTGGCCTCAATTTTTTTTCCCCATTAGATTAGGCGCCAAATCATTTGTGCGATTATGGCAGGCTGAACTGAAATGTGCAAGTCTCATAACATTTCAAGAGTGGAGACAAACAACCATTCATGCACCCAATCATACCTAAGGACAATATAGTGTGTCTAATATACCTGCCATGCATTTTTTTCGAACGTGAGAGGAAGCCACAGTGTCCAGAGAGAACCCACACAGGCTCGGGGAGAACCTGCCAAATCTAGACAGGAAGGCCGGAGCGAGGTGGATTTGAACTCAGGTCCCTGAACTGTGAAGCGGACATGCCACGAGCCGCCTGGATGAACATTTGGGTTTTTAAAAAAAAATCTGATTTATTAGTTAATTGGAGGGTGTAGACACCACTACTGAATCTTGTCTGTTGCTGCTCCTATTTAACTGAATGTTCCTGGCATGTGCTGCACCTACTTGCAAAGATTTTTAGTGCAAGCTTCACTTATGATCTATTGATCTGTTTGATGTATTGATGTACAGTATATGAAATTTCAAATACAACATTTTAAAATATTTATGTAAAACTCAATGTATACTCTATGTACTGTATGTTTATGGCTTTAGCCCCTTCTCCGCCAACATTATTTACTGTTTGTTTTTTGACAAAATCACATTTTCCACTGAGAAATCTACCTGTCTCTATCTACCTCTCTTCTCTCTACCGCACTCATTTTTTTCTGGTTCCCATTGTGGTTAAAACAAAACAAAAAAAACAAAACGAAAGAAAAGTTACAAAACATGACGTAAATACATTGGAAGTGATTGATTGGCTCGTGATAAATATGCAGCATGGAAAACTAGACTGGGAAAACCATTAACTAACGACGAACACAGGAAAACGAATGAAAAAGCTTTCGCTTTCACAACATTCCTTTGATTGACTTGAAGTCCATATCTTCTTCTGGTTGATGCAGTATTCAAAAACAGTCACAATCCAAGCACCACTTACAATTATCTTTCCGCACGCGCCATCGTTTTTTGTTATTGTATGCAGCACTACTGTTGCTGATATTATGATGTCACTGGCGAGGGGAGGAGGAGCTCCCATGGGGTGGAGACGCAGTGTTCTTATGGGTTAAAAAATAATTCAGACTGAAAACAGTGCACTGAATGGGACCGAAAGATGACACTATGGCATTCGACTTTAAAGGGAGTATGTGTAATTTTTCACATGCGCTAGTGGGAGCTTTATGGGCATTACTGTAAAAGCAGCAATAAGCACTCCTCCTCTGGCTGTCCGTAGCTCTAACAGACATGGTGACCTCCGGAAGAGTGCCAACCCCCCATGTAATATAATTTAATGATAATTAGATCTACGATTATATTCAAAACATAATGTTGGCTGTTCAGAACATAGTTGCAAGTTTTTTGAACGTATAATAATTTATTCATTTTTAATGAAAAACTGTCTAAATCTTACACAGTCACCTTAAGAAATTATTTTTAGTTCCATTCGTCATCATGTTTTGTTTTGTGTTCTTTGTCCTCAAGGTTTAACATCAAGGTTAACCTGCAGCTGGTATCCAGCTTCATGCTGACTGGCATTTCGGTTGGAGCCAAGTATGCCCAAAATGGACAACTTTTTGCACGTTTTAAACTCACAAAAACACTGTCTGAGGTATTGAGTGAATGGATTTCCCATAGGCACAGAAATGGCACAGAACCTTTGTTGATATTTCTATTAGCTAGTTTAATACAGCAGTGTTTTTATGACCCCTCAGGACACACTAGCAGGACGACTAGTGATGACCAAGGTGAATTCTGTTCTCTTCCTGCCTTTGGGCTTGGAGGGCTTCAGCAGCCAGCCTCCGCCGGGGGTCAAAGAGCGCGTCTATGAAGCTGTCATTGAGGAAAAGACCAAGGAATACATTTTCCTCAGAATCTGCAAAGATTGCTGCGATGAACTCGGACTGTTGCCTGACAGAAAAATCCAGGTTTGTTGTCTACGTTGTATGTAAAAAGTCTGCAGAATCCCAAAAAACAAAATTTTGTTATATATGAAAATGGGATCAGGGTTGAAAGCAAACATCTACTTACACTGTCCAGTATAAGAAAAGAGACCCCCCCCCAACAGCCTGATATGAAAATCATGAAATAGACTACGTTTTTCAAAATGAAGTAGAAATGGGGGGTTGATTTATAAGCGAGGGTGACTTTTACTCAGAGAAATACAGTACTTTCGAGACTCTTGCCCCTCACCACAATGCTCTTTTTCTTCCATTTTTGCTGTGACTTCCCGCTACTGCTGCTTTTAGGCAACGTAATGAAGTCTCAACTACACATTTGCCACCTGGTTGTTTGCTGACTAATGTTGAGAAACTGCTTGATTTTAAATCCAAATATTGCAGATGATCAGGTTAATTTAACATTAGCAGCCAAAATCATGTTTACAATTAAAGTTTGATTCATTTTGGTGCTTGTTCATTGTGATTTTTTTTCCTGTTACTATTAACTCTTTTCTTCTTACAGAGCCCACAATAGTGTTGGAGTTATTGTTAAAGCTGTTGATAGAAGTTTGTCTTTTTAGTCAGTTTTTCCTTGTTTATCAGGTGGAGCTCCAGTTCCAGCTGAACAGGCTTCCACTGTGTGAGATGCATTATGCCCTCGATCGCATCAAAGATAGTAAAGACAACAGCATCCTTTTCCCTGATGTTAGCCTTGTCCCAACCATCCCCTGGAGCCCCAACAGGTAATTCACTTTGTACACGCACATAAAGGTTGCAATTCCATCAAACTTTTAGATTTCTTGGAACTGTAGTTTAGCTTACACAACTTGTAACAGCAACTCATTTTTATGAGCGCATCAAATATTCTTAGCCTTGCTGATCTGTCATACCAGCATGAAAGTTCCTTTCAGCTTCAGATGTCCCTCTGATGTTGGACAGGTGAAGAGATTGAAGTAATCTTTTTAATGACTGGAGTTGAGCATATAAATGATCAACCCCTGGGGTCTCTCTTATCAAACGGTTGGTTTCAAACTGTAAATATGTACGTATGTGCAAAATTTAAAAACTGTACGAAAATAAAACTGACCTATTTTAACCATGTGCACATTTACACACTTCTAGGACATTTTTCTTTGTTAAGTCACTGAACCTGACATGACAGGCAGTACAGAATAAGAAGAATATTTTGGTTTTTCATTTGAATAAAACCTTAACCTACTTGTAATAATTACTGGGCCCATCTTTTTTTTTCTACCCCTAGGCAGTGGGATGAACAGCTGGATCCTCGTCTGAATGCCAAGCAGAAAGAGGCCATTCTAGCAATCACTTCCCCACTCTCTATTCCCCTGCCTCCAGTCCTCATCATTGGACCCTATGGCACTGGCAAGACATTCACCCTGGCACAGGCTGTCAAACACATCCTCCGCCAGGAAACTAGCAGGTTTGTTAATTATGGTTTATTTGTACCACGTTTTGGCTAATAATTTTGTCACTATTGTTCGTTCTAAACCTTAATTTTGGAATCAACCCTTGAGAATTTTATCGTTATAAAGTGCACCAAACTAATAAGAGCCTGCTGCTTCTTTCTCTTTTCAGAGTTGGGGGGTTTGAACATACTTTTAAGGCTGCCTTCGTTTGTGAGCTCATATCAGCCATGCTAGATTTGCCTGTTTGTTAACAAATAGGGGGGGATTTAAACTTTAAATCATAAATCAATCACCAGTTTTAAATTAAAATTAACCACGGTGATTTTTGGCGTGCTGTTATGGCAAATACGTAAATGACGAGACACAAAAATTAGAATACCAGATATTTATCAAACTTTACATTATTGTTTTTGTAAATGCTCATATGCATCAAAAATGAAAGGGAACATTCATTGTTGGATTGTCATTGTTGATGAGTACAGTACTCTGTGCAGATAAATACAATGAATTATGCATTGTCAAATAATGGATATAATGTCATGCAACATGAGTACATTTGCACAATGTTTCTCAGTTTGCTATGAAAGATGAATGAAATACTTGGCTGAATGGTTTGTTTTTTAAGCGCCAGAAGGATGTCTACATGTAACATGAAAGAGAAAAATGCTCTTGAGAAAAACAGGTAGCATATTCAATATTTTTCTTTTTACTCTGATTGTATGTAATATTCAGTGTATAGGATGAATTATAGATGTTTTAAAAGCTAAGACAAGCAGAGGTGACCGTTCTAGCTTAGTGACCTGCTTTTGTGTTACTCTTAGATCAGTGTGTATGACCTCTTAATGTACTCCAGTCAGTGGCACGTCGTGTTGCTGATACTTAATGATTTAATGATCTTGTAGCTGATGTAGATACATATACATTTTTGTGCAGATTTCATATAGATTGGCATATGGTGTATTGTTATTTTATACTTGCTTATTTTAATGATCTTAAATTATATGCAGATAGTTTTGCATTGTGGTTAGAAGTAGACTTGTATTTTTGGAGTGACTAACGGTTAGTGTACTAGAACGCTTGCATAAGATCAGTCTTTTTGCTCAGGGAACTTGTTCATAAAAATGGTAAGATTTTAACATTTTGGTTCATTATTGAGCTGTTGGTATGGGCGTCACTAGGTGCTGCTCTTGTGTTTTACAAAATCATTAAAATTGGCTGAGCAGCAAACACTTAAAAGCTCATGATATCTATGAACATTGATTGTTACTCCTATTAAATCATTTTTATTATCATTTCTATTACATTTTTTTTTCCCGGGGGGGTTTATTTGTCTTCAGCAGTTGATTCATTCAGAAAATAATTGGAGCACAGTATTTGCAGAAAGTATTACTTGATTTCTCTCTGGCTTGTCTTTTTTTCTCAACAGGGTTCTGATTTGCACCCACTCCAACAGTGCAGCCGACCTTTACATTAAGGATTACCTTCATCCTTATGTTGAAGCTGGCAATCCACATGCCAGACCTCTCAGGTATGGATATACATACTTAAAGATATGATGGCTGAGGTCCAGTCCAACGTTTATCTGGTTGTGTACACGCTACTCATTGTTTGCCCACATCTTTTGCATAGTCGAATCTGAAGTTTCACATGCTGTTAGTCCCCATAGTTTCATGGCTTCATATGCGGAAATAGCAGATTAAAAAATATTTAAAACACAAAATACCTAAATTTAAAGTAAAGTTTGTTTAGTACCAGTGCTTTTTGTGCCCTTATATGTTTTCAGGTCCTTAAATATTGAAATATTGGTATGTCAACACAAGTGTCATCTTTTTCGCTTTAAACAGCACGACATTGAATTTGAAGTAAAACTGTCCTGTTTATATGTCACGTGGGGTTCTGGTTGGCTGCGCGTTTACCTCAGTTCAGCCTTTATAATATTTTCATCTAAATTACAAGAAGAGTGTACAAATCTGCACAAATAGGATATAATAGAGCCATAATGTAGGCTATAATAGAGCCATAATAACAATATGGTGGTCACTGCCACCATTTTGTGGAAAGCAATACGACCGTAACATTTCTGTCTTGATGGTGACACGTTAATTGGTTATTATAATCACGGTGCTTCCTAGCTGTGTGAAATGAGGCACCAACACAGGCAGCAGGGTCCCGTAATCTCTGAGATTTGTGTATTGAGCAAAGACAATTTATTGTATCACATGCTGCTAAGTTCTAACTCTTGGGGGAAAAGAGATTTGTGAAAGTAGGGTTGAAAGCCAAGAAAGGTGCAGAAAATTGCGGTCCCACAAACCCTTTAACTGTCAGGCTTGATTGATGGTAAAATATATTATTGGAGATTCCCAAGTAGCCAAATGGTAATTTGATGCATTCATTCTTATGTTCTCTTTTACTAGGGTATACTTCAGAAACCGCTGGGTGAAGACTGTCCACCCAGTGGTCCAGCAGTATTGTCTCATCGCCAACTCACAAGTCACTTTTAAAATGCCCACAAGGGATGACATCCTCAGGCATCGTGTGGTTGTGGTCACCCTCAGCACTTCTCAGTACCTCTGCCAGCTTGACTTGGAGCCTGGTAAGACACAATTTTTTATGTGTACTTCAAAGAAATTCATTCAGAGGCCTTTCACAAGCATCTAGTTTTGAAGGTTGCTAAAAACTCACTTTGTAAGCATGCAGAATAGCAAGCATGCATGCCTAGTGTATGTTTCTAAAAAGGCAGTGGAAACAAAACTGAATTTGGTACATTCCTAAAGCCTTCAACATCCACAAATCGTTTGAAAACCACCTCACCTCACCACGGATGGGCAAGTTTTTGATCAAACACGCCAAGTTCCTTCGTCATTGTCCTTGTTAGTCTTGTTGCCATGTGGCTTCTCAGAAACGATGCAGGCTTTTTCCGAAAGCTCGAACACCAGTGCAAGCAGACACATTAGCTCAAGCATCCACATTCCATTCACAAATTGTGGCATAACTCGCCTGGTTCTGCCTCCCAGTCTTAGTATTTAGCTTAGCCGTGCATTTGGGCTCTTTTGAGTTCTAAAGAGTGGGGTCAAACTAAAGATATTCACAGATTGTGCATAATTAATTAGTAGTAGTAACTATTAAAAAAGATCTTGCAAACCATGTTTTATAAATTAAATTTGGCTTGTTCTGACTCCATAAAAACAGGGTAAAAAATATACAGCATAAAGACAAGGTAAACGAACCCCTTTGTCAGTGCAGTTGAATGACTGCCGCTTAATGTCAGTAAAGGGGACGTTGTTTCATGGGAATGCCATCTGCCTGTTTTAATGTATTTTACATCATTAGTCTGCGCCCCACGTTCCATCTCTCAGGCTCGCCTAGTGTTTGATGGTGATGTAAACAGTCGAGAATGGAGGCAATGGCTGCTCAAACATCTTAAGTTGCTCTCACAGATCGTCAAAGCTATGCTTGGCTACTCCGGAAGGATGTTTAGGCTGTTTTATGTTACTAATCATGTTAATTTATGGACTCAAAGTGGAATTTAGGGATAAAGTACGCAATGCTGAAATTCAAGACAATATACTTAAAATTTGACTCTTTATCAGCAAGGCTTTACATAACTGACAACCTATTTTAGTGATTTTTAGATGCACTGAACAACATTACCCACATTAATCGCTTAGTTTTAAAAGGTTAGATTTCACAGCTCTTTAAAGTCACAGTATGCTCCATTAAAGGGAAAGAGAATGAAGGCTGGCAGAGAAAGTGCAAAGGCTTGTGTGAAGTGAATGTCTTGTCATTTATTATTAAATACATATCTTTTCAAAAGTGCTTATCTTTGTGGCCTTTCGTTCTCACCCTAGCTTCTGTTGTCCAATCGAATATCCATTATCATTCCAGTAACATAGCAGCTACATATCTTTTTGCAGCCTCTGAATTTTCAACAAAATATTCAAGGAATCAACTGTGTCCCAGATGGAACAATTTCCCATATGGTGGTGTGATTAAAATTGATTTAACTTTGTTTTTAGGATTTAGTTCCAACATGTACATGATCTGAGTCAAGACAGCCCACATCTCTACTCTCCCATGTTTCCGTTGTTTACTTTTTAACAATCCCTTTCACTTGTTTTGCCATATCAAATTTTAGGACCATGAAAATGGTGTTGGGACTAGAGAGGCATCTAGGTTCTCTCCTCATTTGTTATGCCTTTTTATCCTCCCGTTCTACCTAGCATTGCTCTTATAGCACAGTAAGCATGCAGGTTTATTAAAAATAACCACAAAACTATCTATTCAGTTGCAGTCCACACTAGCTAAGAGATGGTTTACCACCCATTGTAAGTCCTGAAGTTAGTTTTATAGTAAGGTTGGGCAATACATCTGAATAGAAAATTTGCCATATCACCCAGCCCTGTTTTATAGATGTTTTTACCTCACCACAAAAGGAACAAAAGAGTAAGTATTACATGATGATAGAACAATATTATCTCTTTCAGAATAAAATTGTACTCAAGTACATCAGTCAAATAAATCACCATTTATCATTGACGTTGCATGTTTGTTTCATTTAGGCCTGTTCACCCACATCTTGTTGGATGAAGCTGCTCAGGCCATGGAGTGTGAGACGATCATGCCTTTTGCCCTAGCTAGCAGTAACACCCGCATTGTGTTGGCTGGAGACCATATGCAGGTAAATGCCAAAATCACATATCTCCAGCTGGTTATTGATTTCTGTTTTTTACGTTTGTATAGCATTTGAATTTTCTTTAAATGCTGAGATGTAAAGGACTGCCAGTAGCATGGATGAAAGTTCGACAAAGCTCAACACAGTCAATCTACATCGTTCCAATTACTTGCAGAGTCTCATTGGAGCAAATACAACTGAATTTAATCTACAACCACCTGCGTGCTATCTTTCACTCATTCAATTACAGCACAGATTTTTTTTTCTTTAAATTATTACTATTGTAATTGTTAAATGGGCATAGCTTGTAATTCTACATACAGATGTGCTCATAGGTTCACATACATTGTAAGAATTTGTAGGATTTTATTCTTTAAAGAATTTGTGTAATTATGCAAAAAATAATTTTATGATTTGAATTATTTATAAGGCATTTAGGAATAGCACAATAAATACGAATAAAATACTGAATTTGTTCCTGTTTATCGTATATATCCAACATTTGCCTATGTTTTAGAAACTCAATATCAAAACTCTTAAGTTGTGTTATATTTTTAAATGTCTTAGACGTTCTGCTCATAGCTAGCAAGTTAATTTTTGGTTATATTCATCGCGATTGGCCATCTTTTTAAGTTAAATGTAAAAAAAGAGAGAGAGACATGGAAAGAAACATATCACCATCACCATCACAAAGAATGGTGTTCAAAAATATTTGATTCTACAAGATATAGAGCATGCAAGTAACAATTATTTTAACAACTAGTTCATTTTATACATTATTTATGCCTGAATTGGATAAAAAGAATCGTCTTTATGATAAAAAAAAAAACGTTAAAAATTGACTGTGCAGAAAGTGTACAGACATGAATCAATTGTGATTCAGTTGTTTGTTTGGTTCATAGCTGTCAGAATAAGGCAAAATGATGATCATTCTTTTCTCAAGTAAAAGGCAATGTTTTGCTTTAACATTGTTGAGTTGGTGGAACGTCAAGGATTCAAACAATTGTCAATTATAAAACTCTTTTTAAAGGTTTAATCCATTATCCAAAATAATAATTAATTCACTATCAAATAATGGTTTCACCTTAGTTTGTAGATAATTAAAGGCCAGTCCCCTCTAATTGCTTTTACTTTTTGATTTACAGCTGAGTCCTTTTGTGTACAGCGAGTTTGCCCGCGAGCGAAATCTGCATGTGTCCTTGTTGGACAGACTGTATGAGCACTACCCTTCAGAATTCCCATGCCGCATCCTTTTGTGTGAGAACTACCGCTCCCATGAAGCGATCATCAAGTACGTGTGAGCCTTTAAGCGAAGTGACTTTGTGGTGGTGGTGTTTGGGAGATCTAATGCCAAATAGAGTAAAGAGAGAAAAGCAGACTGGTTTGGCTGTTCAGTGTGTTTAGTCTCATGATTTGGACATTATCAGAGTTGTCATATTTCTGATTCTGTCAAAAACCTACTGTTAATGTTTACACTTCATTTTATGAACTTGACTGATAATCAGGCAAACGGATGTAAATCCGATTTTTTTTTTAAATGTTTATTCATTTTTTCTTCACACTGCAGCTACACATCAGAGTTGTTTTATGATGGCAAGTTAATGGCTAGTGGAAAGCAACCCTCCCACAAGGACTTCTATCCTCTAACCTTCTTTACTGCACGAGGAGAAGATGTCCAGGAGAAGAACAGCACGGCCTACTACAACAATGCTGAGGTATTAAAGAATCATTTTACATCAATTTTAGTGTGGCATAACAAAGTAAGCACACACTTGACATAGGCAAAACTTTATCAGCCGTTCATCTAGGTTAATAATTTGTTTATTAGAGGTTGTGATCTGCATTGATTATTTAAACCTTTTGGTGGTAGTTAGCTAAGGTGGTCCCCTCCAACAATACATAGTAAGAAGGAATTCAAAATCTAGCCAAGATGAAACATTTTAAAGCGGAATCCCATAATCTTAGAGGCTTCGTGATACAACATGATCCATGATATACGGACAGTTTGTGTTATTTGATCATGATTCACAGTTTATTTGGTTATGGTTGTCAAATGTGCAGCGCTTGTGCTGAACACTGCCCCCTTCCAGCCTATTGAACTACCGATGTTTCTTTATCCACTGCCGCATTAATATGTATTTTGATTAAAACATTTTAAAAAAACACAAAATAAAAATGAAGTGCAATATAGCTTTCCCTCGCCACTTCATGCTCCACTTTTTACAGCTTCAGTGCTGCTTTTTTTTCCCTTTTCCCAAAAGACTGTCACTTTACAGATGCTATTACACGATGTATTGCAATACCACCCTCTTACCTTTGGTAATAATTGGAATTTCAAGTGTATACTCTGCTTTTTAATCATTTTTGGTTAGCTACTTTCTTCACTCGAGTTAGACGCCCAAGCGCGGACTTGTAGAGCAATTGCGGCTCACCGTCATCCCAACTACGTACAGCCAAGACGTGAAGACATCGACTTACGTTATATATATATATATATATATATATATATATATATATATATATATATATATATATATATATACTTTAACTCCAGTTTAATATTTAATGACAATTTAAATAATTTTGTTACATTCAACACCCTCAAAATTGATTTATTATACGAAGCCCTAGCATTATCTTTGTTTGTGAGAATTTGACAAATTTTAAAAGGTTTAGGACAGTAACCTGTTTCAAAAAACTTTTTTTTTGTGTGTGTGTGCGTGTGTTATTTTTACAGGTGTTTGAGATTGTGGAGCGTGTAGAAGAGTTGCGTAAGAAGTGGCCAGTAGCTTGGGGAAAGCTGGATGAGGGCAGCATTGGCGTGGTTTCACCATATTCAGACCAGGTCTTTCGAATTCGGGCCGAGCTTCGAAAGAAGAGAATGCATGAGGTCAGCGTGGAAAGAGTACTCAATGTCCAAGGTGAGAAAAAAACTTTTTTTTCTCTCTCTCTCTCTCTCTCTCTCTCTCTCTCTCTCTCATATGTACATAAATGTTGTACTGAAAATGTCAAAAAATGTTGGTCAGGTTAAGCATTGAAATGACTATTTGTTGAAAACTCAATGTACAATTAGTATTTTTGAAAACACATTTTCCATGTGTTGTCAAACGAATGACAGCACATGCTCAGGGTTCAGATGACATCCACATGTTTTCTGGGTTTGTCCATGTAACATTTACAAGCTAAGCCATGATTGGTTGTTATCCAACTTTTGAGCATGTGTGATGTGATTTTTCAGTTGACAGCAAGTAGGAAAATGAGTCTTTTAAAATAGTAATGGAACTTTACAAACACTTATAAATGTGTAAAAATCTGACTGACCAGAAACTTAACATTCACCTTTTTTGTGAGATACTTGATGGTGTATTTTGGTAGACATAAGAGTATAATATATTTTATTTGTGACGCACACTCTCACGTCAAGCTCCCTCAAATCCCCAAATGTGAAGAAAAATCCTTGCATCCATTCTGCACTGTTGCACACGGTGCACAAGTTGCTTTAAACAAAGACACGTATGTACTCTGCAGGACAAGGCACTTTTTAAAAACTATTATCATTCACAGTTCAAAATTAAAATACAGTAAATTCAGAATGTTCATTTATATTGGCCCTGTTTAGGTAATGAACCTAATGATAAGAAATCAAGGGGAGATAGTTGGTTATCCAGTGTGTACCCTTGTTTTGATCTGTAACATCAAAATGTTACTGACATTGTCAAACCCACTTAAAATTGAGGGGATGCCGTATCTTATATGTAGTATCTTTGAAGTTCTCTTTAAGAGTCATAGTCATTTTGCAGAGCCATGTCTCACTGTTGTTGGGCAAGTAGTGTCGGACAATTACTGGCAAGGCACTGTCAAGGTTTGCCTAATTGGCACAAATGGTAGCGGTCACTGAAGTACATGGAATTCCCAATCAAATCCAACTTAGATACCAAAAATCTTGTTAATATCGGTCCATGAAGTTTTGGAGTCCCAAATTGAGTGAGAAAGGCATACAACCTACTCTCAATGATACTGTGGTATGTCCTGCTGTAATTGCGAGTGTGCATATTGATCATCAATTGCCATCACAACGGGACTAAGAGCTTTGACCGATTTCTCCCCTGATGAAGCGTCATGTACTTTCTACTTGCTTTTTATCCAGATGCTTTCTACAGATCATTAAGGTCCTCATTAATTGCACATAAAAGGCACAGAGACGCAAAACCTCAAATGACACTCCAGTTAATCCCAGAATTTGAACTTGAATGTGTACAGATGTTAGTTTCTGTCATCTGTTGGCATCCTCCTGAGCCATTTATTGAATAACCACACTGCCCTTTTTTTTAATTTTTCATATTTTAGTGGTTTTAATGCTTTTATTATAGTTTTAAATACATTTGTTGATAGACAACTATACTTTATATTTCAACGAATTCATTTTTGATGACTATTATGATTATTTCTAAGTGAATAGATTTTTTTTTAATGAAATGTCAGTTATTGATGAACGCTCAGGCACTCAACCCAGGATTGTTTCTAGGTAAACAGTTCCGAGTGCTGTTCCTAAGCACGGTGCGAACGCGGCATACCTGCAAGCGCAAACAAACGGCCATCAAGAGGAAAGAGCAGCTTGTGGAGGACTCTACTGAGGACCTGGACTATGGATTTCTGTCCAATTACAAGCTACTGAACACGGCCATCACCAGAGCCCAGTCACTGGTTGCAGTCGTGGGAGATCCAATTGCACTGTGCTCTGTTGGACGCTGCAGGTAAATACAGTTTGTCTTCAGCCCTGTCTCCACTAACGTTATCGGCTCCTTGCTACTCTATTCAAGAAGATCGCGGTTTCCACAGAGAAATACCCAGCTCCAATCTACACTACTTGCTTGTACTGGTACCCATTGCGTTGTGGCTCCAAAAAAAGTAACTTGGTTACCTAATCCACTATTAGACAAATTACAAACCGTGCCATGTGGAAGAAATGCATTTTATTTTCTTTTAAAAAAACAGATTCTGTTGTTCTGACTAATCAAGAGATGAAAGTTTATAGTATATACCTTACACTTAGACCACAATGTTGCTAACTACCCCAACTGGGAGATGCCAAATTATGGTCTGGTGTTTGTCACTACGTAACATTTGACAATGGGTGGTAAAAAAAAAAAAAAAATCACCACACTAAACCGACCCCTATGGAATGCTGGATTCTTCACAGTTGTGATACTCAAATTTGGGGGCACCAAGGAAAGAAAATAAAGGCAGTCTCCTCTCTTTCTTCATTTTCAGAAAATTCTGGGAGCATTTTGTTTCCATCTGCCATGAAAACTCAAGCCTCCACGGCATCACCTTTGAGCAAATAAAGTCCCAACTTGAGGCCCTGGAGCTAAAGAAGACCTATGTTCTCAACCCTTTGGCTCCAGAATTTATCCCACGTGCCCTCAGGCCACTGCAAGGGCACCCGTCTTCACAGGCACTGCATCCCCACCACCATCCTCATCCTCACTCTCAGCATATGCAGACAACATCCACAAAGCAGGCGCAGCAGCAGCAACAGCAGCAGTCTCCACCTAAGGTAACGTGGTTCTGGCCCACTTTTCATGAAAGCCAGTTCAAACAAGCAACAAGCAAGTCCATTTCACTTGCATATCCAATAATATTGCAACTGCCTTTGTTAGACATTTTGAATATGTCATATAGTGACAAAAAATAAAGTTTTAAAGATAGGGCAGATATTTAGCTCACAGTAGTATTGTTTTTGGAGATGCCCTCTTGTTGAGTAAGCCCGTATGTATAGAAGCTGTAAATAAATTATGACTAAACTGGTTTCTTTTCTGTAACATGTACCCAAAACCCAACAGGAAGTTGCTTTTATTGTCAGTCCTTTGAGAAACTAGGCTTTATTTATTTATTTGAAAAAATGTGCCTGTGTCTGTCCCCGCTGTCTGCCCTGAGGTAAAGGTTAACGAAATCGCCGCTGCTGCCAACCTGCTGCCATCACCCACTGGGCCTAATGAGCTGCAGCATCAGCTGGCTTTAGCGACACATGCAATTAAGCTAGGAAACATTTGATCCAATGATGCTTCCAGTAAATGTTATTGCAGCATGTGCAGCATGTTGCTTGTTTAAAAGGTCACCCTATTGTTTTCGTATGCACGGTTGACATTTTGTTAGACAAGTCATCCTAGCTTTATGTGTGATGGTTTTGGATCAGCTTTCTAATGTTCGGCATAGAGGTTCAATGTTGCAAGGAACACATTATTTTGACACATGGTAATCGAGAGACGGAAGTTAAGATGACGGATTTGTCTCTGGACACTTCCAACATTAGCTCCAAATGTTTTAGGCAGTAACATAGTCTCAGCTCCAAATTAGATTTTAAATGGTTTTACTCTGCAAAACAAGTATTGCAAGTCTCAGTAATGTTCACACTAATTTAGCTGCTCTGTTATTGTCCACTTTGATTCCCCGCTTCCCAATCCCCAAAAGCAATTTTGATGTATTAAAGCTAGAGAACCACAGGAAAAAGTCCTGTTTTTCCTATGGAGCGGCGACACATGGCGGTTCATTTAACTTTGATGGATTTTCTTTTCATTTTCAAATTTTTCTTTTTCTTTGCCTTGCAGGGCAAACATGCCAACCACACAGAGCACCTTCCGCCTGAAGGATATGGTTAGTATTTTTACTCATGTTCTCAAGTAGTCGGTGAAAGTTTGACCAAAAAAATGTATTCTGCAATCACATTGCCTAATCAATAACGTCTATTACTGTGCTTGGGTGCATTCACCTCTGGCAGACGTGTGCGTGCTTGAGACAAAATGATGACATCATTTTTATATTTCCGTGGGGCTCATTAAAAGATAATCAGTGTCAATCAGTCACACTCACGGTAGGATAAAATCCTTAGATTATCCCAGCTGACTTGTAATCAACCATTTTGCTGGATCCCAATGACCTACTTTTAAATGTCAATTTCAGGTTCTCAGATTTTGATTGGAGTTCTTTAAAATTTTATTTTCGAGAAGGTCATATAAGGCTTATGCATTATTATTTTTGTCACATCAATACCAGAAGGGGACAGCTCAATACTCAATGATACTGATACCAAGTAACTGATACCACTAGTAGTTTTGCTAAATAATGTTTATTTAATTTTAAAGAAAGACCTTTGTTTTTTCTGACAGAACAGTCACTCTGTGGCAGAGAATCTAAGTTAAAAACACAAACATCTCCGTAAGTGCTAGCCTTTGATCAAAATGAATTGAAATGCAAAATCACATAGGTTCAACTGTTATGCATGGCACTATAAAGTTGGAAAATAGCAATGTTTGATAAACTTGAACATTTTCTGACAATGTTTTTTAAAACCTATTCAAAGTAGGAAGCAGGATTAAATGTATTAAAGATAAAATACGGTGAAACATACCATTCATTTTGCAAACTATAGGTACAGTACAAAAAAATAGGCAACAGTTGAATACAGAACTCTGTATGATGCAAGTAATTAAATGTGTAATGTTGCCTGCACTGCCTTTACAGGACAAATAGTCATTATTAATGCACTGAATAATTAACTTTCTAGTTTGCTCACTTGATGAAAATAGTTAAATGATTTATAAAGACGTGAAATGGCGTAATGGAGAATGTCATTGTGCCACCCAAATTGGGTTAAACAATATGACAATGATCATTTAGTCGTATTGTTCGCACCTGAGCACACTAGAGATTATTGAAGAATATTTCTCACTTGATAGGAGGTAGAAAACCTTTGAAAGATTATTTTTAAAAAGTGTTGGAATAGGATCTTGAAAGAGTGTGTTAACTGAACTACTACTACTTGTGAAGTGGGATTAAAATGTACGCATAGTTAAATCCATTGAGATTAATCCCAAGGTTAACAGTACTTTCCATTCCCCTCTTATTGCAGTCCAGCCCAACCCAGCTGTTCTAATGGGAAACCCAATCCAGGCATTTACACCGCCTGTGGGTGCCGCCCCAGCTGGCTTGGGCAAGTCACCAAGTCCTGTTCAAAGGATCGACCCTCACACAGGCGCCAGCATCCTTTACGTTCCAGCAGTATATGGTGGAAACATGGTCATGCCCATGCCTCTTCCTGTAAGTTCCGTTCTTCTGCAAAACGATATTGACTACATATTGACTAATGTTGACCAGTCAAATATGGAAAAAATTATCTCCATTCAATTATAAATTAGAGCATTAAAGGCTTGAATTCTATCCGTCACTATTAGAGATAATAATTTTAATTTTTCTTTTTTTTTCCCCCCCTTCTGCAGTTACCTTGGCCAAATTATCAGAATCGCTTTGCTGTTGACCCGCGCATCGTGAGCCACCAGGCAGCAATGGCCTACAACTTCAACCTCTTGCAGGCCCAGAATCGAGGCTCCCCTATTCCCTGCAGTGGAGTGGTACATCCCTCTCCCCTTGGAGTAGGGCAGCCAAGCCCTGACACAGATCTACAGTCGGATGCAGTCAGAAATGGCATGCTTTGATTTTTTTTTTTTTAATTTTACAACAACAAAAGTTGGAAAAAACAATATTGATATGCTAACATTGTTGCTATTAACATCTTTTTAGGTAAATTGGAAGGATGTCCAAAGTCTGAGCAGATAGCTGAGAGAAAAAACACAGAAATGAAAGAAAAACAGGTACTCTGTACATGAATGTATAACAAACACAGTAAACATAGTGTACCACTAGGCTTGAACATTATTTAAATATGAATGATTAGGGTTCCAAACTATTCTCCATTCTGAATAGCGTAGCGGGCAGGGTCATGAAGATTTGCATGGTTTAAATTCGGCATTGACGAAAATAAATATTTAAGACAACCTGTGGTTTTTGTCTGCGATATGACGTTTGCAGTCATCTCACTTCTTTTTTAGCCAAACACACATCTGTTGGGTCACTGGCCATCGCAAAAACCTGAACAATCGACTATCAGTTTTTTCACCTGGTCATTTTACTATAAAGTACATTAAAAAAAAAAAAACACACTCGCCAGATTTGCAAATATTCTTCTACACGGACAGATTACTTTAACCTTTAAGTAGTTGACGACATCCTTTATGTTTTACAGGGCGATTTTGACACAGGTCGAAGTCTGGAACCACAGACCGACGGAATCACTGGGTTTCCAAATGCATTGCTTCACCGGAAAGACACCTCGGCTGCTCAGAGAACACTCAATTTTCATTTGGCACCACCAAACCCTGCCTTCCCCACACATCCTATCAGTGGCAGAGCCCACACGCAACAGTGTCCAGTCTCAAGGCTGCCTTACCGAGTCAACCAGCCTCAACATCCAGCAATGGTCCAGCAGAACCAACTCAGCCCTGCCTTCCCTAGTGGAGGACACAGTGCATCCTTCTTTAGTGGCAATATTGCTCCAAATAGGGCTATCCAGTCTCCCACTTTAGATGTGCCAGAATCTGGAACTGTAGAAGAGATGGGAAGCTCCATCAGGACCCCTATATCGCACCTCGGGGGTCACCCAAATCTATCGCAGCATAACAACAGAGTCAGCAGTTTTGGGGATGAAGGACAAGATGCAGTGCACACAGATGGCCTTGGTGAGTTCTCTTGAATGTCTTTCATTTTGCATTAGTCATAGGCCAAGTCACAAATTCAGTGGCTTAAGCGCTTATGTCCTTGGATTTTTAGATCTTCGGCGGCCCTTGGCGCTAGAGGTCCTGAACCAGCAGCAGCAGGCTGCCAGGCTAGGACAGTGGAATGAAGCAGCAGGCCCCTTTCTGGCAGGGGGTGTCGCCTTCCCTTTGCCCCAGCAGATCCCCCACCTTGCGCAGCCGGGCATGAATCGCTTTTCCCATCAGTTGCACCGTGCGGCTAGCTGGGGCCTTGGGGCCAACATGGAGGAAGAAGCTTGTTCACCTGCTTCTACTGGCCCGCCTTTCAACAGGTTAGATCACACTTAGTACATAAAGTACTATGTTTTGAAAAAATACTGTGGATTGATTGTCAACTAATTACTAATTGTTTGTGTCTAATTTCCTCGCTGTTCATGGTGTCAAGACCTGGTGTAACGCATTTTCACTCATCAGGTATGCGGGCCTCCTGAGAGAGATCCCCCAGCAAGAGCCACCTGAAAGCAGAGAATCAAATGAAATTCAACCTCCTCCTCAATCTCGCCTTCTCCAGTATCGCCAGTCCCGTGCCTCAGCTGACCCATCATCTTCTTTACCTTCCACTTCAAATCACACCGGCCCATTTCCATCTGGACCTTTCCCCCACGAAAGCGGACGTGATCAGCTTAACAATAACATTCTCAACCCCGCAGCTCTACAGCAGCATCCCGTTGGAAATCCCATGTACAATAGCAGCTGCTACCCACATCAGACACCAACCCACCCTGCCAGCCCCCCTCCATCCCAGGTCAAATACCTTTTACAGGAGGCGCAGTGGTCCCATGGTGGAGGTGCATCTGTGAGCCCGCCACAGCAGAGCCTTTTGTTAAGCAGCCAAGCCCACGGCCTTCCGTACGGGCTGCCCATCATGGCTCCACCCAGCAGGCAGGAGCAAGTCCATTTGATGCAGCTTCACCAACAGCAGCAACAGCAACAACAACAACAACAGCAGCAGCAGCAGCAGCAACAACAACAGCAGCAGCAGCAGCAACAACATCACCACCACCAACAACAGCATCAGCATCAATCTCAGCAAAGCCAAGGTCAAGACCAGGAGTCCTACCACTCATTGTCACCCAGAACATCTGCAACTACTGCTCTGCACAGTGTAGATGAGGTACATCACACACACAAATTTGGTTTATTTTATTCTGTTTTCATCAAGCAGAATTGAAATTGTGTATGCTATGTAAGATTCGAGAAAGTTTATCTTAGAGCTGCTGTTCTACTATTTTGTGTGACTGTAACAAATACAAGGATCTTCTTGTTTGATTGTTTTATGGACCAATATTTTTCAATGTGCCAGTTTAAAAAAAAACAAAAGAATATCTAGTGCAACTGTTCAAACATACAACCATTTTAGAATTTTAAAGTAAGTGGTTTTAATGTTTTTTAAAACTCAGTAAATGCACTGACTGTGGCCTTAAAAATGTCATGTGTGGCCATGTTTTTATCTTAGGGTTAGGGTTAGTGACTAACTAAGGTTATGACTAATAGGTTTTCTTTTTACAACTCAGAAATTATAGTAATATCAACTTAAGAAGCAAAATGTTTTATCTTTTTGGGTTGTCATCACATTGTTTTTATTGTCCTGGTTATTGGTTCCACCAATAGTGAGAGAAGCCGTTGTATCTTTAAAAACATACTAAAAAAGATCAAAAATAAAGTCCATGAAAAAATATATTAAAACCACACTTTTTAACAGTGTGTAAGTGTATCTTTAAAAACATACTAAAAAAGATCAAAAATAAAGTCCATGAAAAAATATATTAAAACCACACTTTTTAACAGTTCATAAATGTTAATGCCCATCTTTTTCATATTTTAATTAACATTTTATGCATATTTTAATAAACGCTTTAACAAATCAAAATCAAAGGTCACAATGCCAAACTTGCCTTCAGCTTCTGTTGCTGTTTTGTTGGATCAGAGCCTTAAGGCAAAGCAATTCTACCATCTTAATCTTAATGCCACTCTCAGCCATTTTAGCATATTAAACAAGTTATGTACTGTAATTTTAGATGAAACTAAAAGAAATCTGTTAGATAATGTAAATGTCATTCTCTTACTGGGATAAACTATTGTTGTGACAGCATTGCTTTAAATGTGTTTCTGACCTTGTCCATCTTCTGTCGTGTTTTCAGTATGAACCCAGAGGTCCAGGTCGGCCCCTCTATCAGCGCCGCATTTCCTCCAGCCACCCCGATCAACCCTCTCTTGCCAATAGCCACAATGCCATATCCCAGCAGTCCCAGCCCTGTGCAGGAGACAGGAATCCAGACCACCCCCATCCTCACATGCAGCAGCAGCATCAGCAGCACCCACATCCCCCTTACGGCTACCCCTCGCATGAGCTCTGGCCCAGTAACGGTGGTGGTCCGGGTCCATTCCAAAACATTCCATGTAATGGAGGTGGGACCCTCACTCATCATCGGGACCTTCTAGGTAGGCAACGTTAAATTTAGTGCTGCGTTTCAGGATTTGTTTGCATGTAAAGCGCGACAAGATTTGTCGTCCCTTCGCAGCACGAGATTTTTTTTTTGTTTTTTTTGCCTTGTTGGGCCATCAGTGCAATGTAATATACAGCAGAATGCTAGGCATAAGAATAAAACATGACGCCAAACTTCAAAAATAAATCCTACCATACCAAGTAATGCATGCACTGAAACACATTGGAATGTTTTTATTTTGAAGTTCTTCTCCGACTACTATGTCACGTCGGTGACAACTCACACTGTGCAACTGTTCCGCCCTAGTGACCTGCAGTTCATGCAAATGTGTTTTGAAATCACACTCATTGAATGTGTTAAAAAAAATAACAATTATACTGACATTTTCTTGTATGGTGCTAGCGTTCAGCGCAGCTTCAATCATGAATTAGCCGCTAGCTAGCAGCACCAGAGTGCATTGAGAGAAGTTGAATTGCTTGTCAGACACAGTATAATAGACATAAATCAAAACTGCACACTTTAATGCGGACAACCTGGCTCTGCTGTTGGTACTGACGACATTTAAAGATACCTGGCTGAATCAACTGTGTCTTCCGTGGGTCTGCCGTCACTTTGTCTCAGTGAAAAAAAATGAAAGGGAGCGAGCTGATTGTAAACACTGCAAAGAAAAATTAACCTCTGCAGCTATTGCAAGCTATTGTGCTTTGTTAAATCACACTTGCAGCTGAGAAATGAGCCTGTAAAAGAATGAAGTGAAGTGTTCACTCTAAAGTATTCATTTTTTGTCTTTTACTCATGGACCCAATCACGGGAGACTCGTCTTGAGCAATTTGTGTCTCGTCCCATCCAGAATGACTAACAGTAGTAGGTATAGAGTTGCCCACAAAGTTCTAATAATTTTGCTATTATTACGTTGTGTGTCAATTCATTTGTGTGCAACATTTGTGCAATTGTAATACAACTTTGAGCAACACCTCCCAAAAAAAAAAAGATTTGTACAAGCAAATTAAAGAAAAAGTAGCTACTAAGGTAAGCGAATGAGTGTAAATGTAAATATACGGTATAAGAAGCTCCATAAAGACTTTTTCTTTCACCTGGAATTAGAACCATTTTGACTTTTTTTCACAGCTTAATCCATTTGCATGCAACATCTTTAATGATATTGGTCTTGCATGTTTGGCAGCTTCCAAAGCCCTCCGTCAGATGGAGGAGCAAGCAAAGGCGGAGTCTCCGTCAGCACAGCAGACACACCCCCACGCACTCAACTCCCTTCATCACCTCGGACAGTTCCCGCCCCTCATGTCCAGCAAGCAGCAGCAGCAGCAGCAGCAGCAGCAGCAGCCGCCGCCCCAACAGGCTCCCACAGAGCCCGTTCAGGCAGCTCCAAATCTAAACAAAGCGCCCACTATGTCCTATGCCAGTGCTCTCCGTGCACCGCCCAAACCTCGAGCCATCCGCCCCGAGCAGGCCAAAAAGAACAGCGACCCGCTCGCTCTCTTGCAGGAGCTCAATATAGGAAGTTCAGATGGCAGCAATGGCTACTATTCCTACTTCAAATGAGTGTCACCTCCTACCCGATATTATACACACGCTTAAAAAAAAAAAAAATTAAAAAAAACTGAAAAAACTTGTCTGAAAATACAAAAAAAAGTAGTGCAGAGTTCATTTACAAAAGTTTCTATCTGTAGGTTTGTTTTCTGCATTTTGTTCCATTTTAAACCTTTTATTTGTATCTGTTCCTCCTTTTTCACATATCTGTGAAGAAAACAAGTATATAATGAATGCATTACTGGTATATATACATAGTCATTATGTATATATGAACATATATACCTATATTATCCACAATTGTATATGTACGTAATGCTAAGAAAAAAAAAAAGTATTAAAACGTTTAAAAGAGAATTTGGTTGGCCACTTAGCTTTTCTGCATTTTTACTTCCATACTGAAGTTAGTTTTGCTAGTTACTAAACACATGTGTTGGCATTTCTGTCAAGTTTGTGGTTCTCACGTTTTTTTTGTTTGTTTTGTTTTTGTACTGTTCGAGTTGTGGCTGGTTAAAAAGAAAAAAAAAAAAGTTAAAAGCTAAGTGGTCAGCCGAGAATCTACATGGAAAAGTGTATAGAAGTATAGATACAGTTTGCTCTAATCTGTACATTTAAGACAATAAATGACTGAATTGTATGCCACAGACATGTCCATATATTATTGTAAAACAATTTTTATGATTTGGGACATGTCAGACAGTCTGGACAGCCCATTAACCCCCCCTGTAATTTTATTTCAGACACTTGTCATCTGCAGATGTTCCCCCCCCATTAATATAACTCCATTTGAGTCTTGAACATACAATCGGAGGCCTGTCATAAGGGATGATTCTCTTAAAGATATGATAAAAATCATGGTAAAAATCATTCTTTAACAGTTTCCTTTTTTTAATTAAAAAAGTGCAGATCCCCCCCCCCTTTCACTTTTTGCTAATTACAATATTTATGGCAGTTCTACTCGGGCATAACAAAACCTCCAATGAATTATGATAACATAACAGAGGAGATTTGAAATGTGCGTTTTGTGGACGGACAGGAAGGTCTGGTGGTTGAAAATGTTTCAGTATTGTGATGGTTTGTGAACGTGACCAAAGGGGCTTTGATGCCAGAGTGGTGTGGCATTCGGGGAAATTGGTAACACTGCCAGTTAAAAGAAAATGTTACTTTTTTTTTTTTTTTAGGATATAAAACATGATGACATTTGTGAGAAACGCATGTTTGATATGGCAGAGAACTGATTGTAGCACATGATATTTTCCCAATGAGACAATCTACTAACAAAAATGTGAACAAACATCCAAGATACTTCATCATTTTAGCATGCTTTTATTTCGCTTCTTATTGGTTCAAAATTACATTTGGTCAATCAATAATGACTTTTGAATTCATATTTTATGTGGGGGGGGGGGTAGCTTTTGCTTTCTAGTCGGACTTTTTGCTGGCAGTGCACATAATAAGAGCATTGCTAGTTTTTAACCCCCAAAAATAAATTCATAGAGTAATATAAAAATCTCAACTACAAACAAGTGACGTCATCCCACTGTGCCATAATTTTTTCATACAGCAGTTAAACTTCTTATAATGTGAAAAAGGACCTCCTTGTCCACTTTTGCTGGTATTTACATTGTATTGCCGCAGTCCAGATTCTTATCACTTAGGGTATATTAGCACTGGACGAGCGCACACTTGTAAACAGGCATTTTCTAAATTTGGTGAGCGCCTCCATTTTTGTAGATGCTATTCAAACAGAGAGGTATGACCTTTTTAAGTATGCAATTTCACAAAAACAAAAGCCGTCAAAATACAAACATCCAGTTGGTAGTTGAAAATGTCTTTTTTTTTTTCCCCCCCTTTGATAAAAAATTTTTGTTGTGCACCATTCCCCCCACTGGACAAGATTTATACAATAACGATAATACAATTTTCCTTTTTTTTTTTGCATGGGCATCTTTTGTTTAGATTTTTTATCCCTGTTTTTTTTTTTTTTGTATCACTTGTGGGTGGAAAACAAATGTCTGTTCACCCCTTACACGGTCAGAATTTCGTGGTGTATTTGATGTGTACAATGTGACAAATAAGCCAGCTATTCTATTTTACTAACACGTCATTCAGCAATGTATCGGTCATATATGTTTGTGTGTTTCAAGCAAGGCTCAAGCTGATGTTGCTCCCTCGCGTGTCTGAAGCTCGTTGGCTGAATTTGTGCAATACTAATATTTCACTGCCTCTCCATCTTATTTTTTGATTTTTCGTGCTAAAAGACATTGAGCCAAAGACTATTAAAGGGATTTTTTTTTTTAAATACAGTAATTGATTCCCCATTTAAAGTACATTTCTCTATATCCGTTGCTTTTGATTGAAAAAGTTCTGGCCTCCAGTTTAGTCTCTTTTTCGTTACTGAAAGACATTTTTTTTAACAAACCGAAAGTCTCAAATTGTGAGTGACACACGATGGGAGCAACTTCAACCGAGCCAATAGATATGAGTGTGTCCCATCTTTTTCTGTCACCCCTTTGCTCTCATCTGCTCCTCCCTGCAGGGAATCTGCACTGGCATGTCCACCCAAACCCAATGGCTAATCCCATGTGGGCGCAAAGTACTGAATAGATCTGTTTGACTCTTTTCCATTTCAACTGATGGTGGTTATAATAAACGATTTAGACTGTGTTTTACAGGTTATTTTACGTTGTTTCTCTATTAAAGTGTTTCTATTGAAACTTCCTTGAATGATTTATTTTCCCCTTTGGAATCATACTCTATTAATGACTAATTTTGTCAATCAACATGAGTGGCAGCTGTTTTGTAAATTGTGTATTGTAAATTCATAATTGGCAAGTTTTGGGGTAAAACGGAGGAAAATAGTATTTAAATAGAACCACGTTGGCCCCAGTAGACAAAGGCCTCTACCCTGCTTTTTCGACGTATTTTAAAATGTCATATTATTGCTCCTGGAAAAGACAAAATATTTGTAATAGCGGGGCTCCATAAAAATGCATGCAAGGTGTGTATCTGTAAATTGAGATTTGTGTGTTTTATTAGTGTACTAACATTTATTGTTTCACTTCGTGCGTAGTTATCAACACAAAGGCAAGTTTTCCAAGCATTTATTTTTCATTAAAAAGGGACACACACACACATACTGAATATGCAACAGTTTGACATTTCACCACACAGTTGATTAAACTCAAAGCCACCAAAAAGTATATAATTAAAAAAAAAAAAAACTGCTCGTCCTCAAATCTGATTGTGCTTTCATCAGTCACCTTCCCAAAAAATTCACGTATCACCCAAATATTTTTTTGTTTTTTAGATGAAAGAAAAACCTCACATAATTAGTTGACATACAGTATGGACTACAGGTGACAAGCACAGCTGCAGCAGAGCACATTATGAAGATCCTGGGAGGGACTTATGAATTAATAGCTGTCTATATCAATTTTACCATCAGATAATTAGGTTTTTTTTTTTGTTTTTTGGCAATACAATTAACAACACAAAACCTCTCATTGCCTGTCATTCTGTTTACTCCACAATCAGATTTGTCAAAATGCAACTAATCAATATATTGTATGACTCCATTCGCGGTTTCACTTGAATTTTCTGAGTTTTGAAATTATACAATTACTTGCGAAACAATACAATAACGCAAAATAGATTAGAAGCAGAACTAAATATGTACAATATTCATAAGGCAAGATACTTCATGCACTGCATAGTAATCATCCTCAAATCGCACCGTGGTCACAATATGTTAACGATTTGATTACGAGTTTGATTATGAGACTTTATTCACCCGCTTGACAACTTAGTGAGGTACACTTGCAAAGAATTTCACAAAATTTGGAGAATAATAAGAAGAAAATGTTTTATTGTGCTGGCGTTCTTCATAGCCAGTCTCCCTGCATGTGAAGAAGGGGGCCCTGTGTTCTCCATGTCCATCAATGGCTTCAGGAGACGCGTGTTCATTTCATTGCTCGTGTGTGTTTTTGAGACTACGAAAGACCTACATTCAAGTTGTTTCGTGGTTGAGCGGTCAACTTCCCATCGTGGCTACGCTTTTTGTGACTTGTTCTTCTCGCCCTCCAAAATCCATAGAGCTTTCACTCGATTTGCTCGGGCTCGGCATCCATGCAGGTCTCCCACGGGTTCCTGGGCATTTGCGGCATGGAGAGAATGAGGAGGGCGATGCCGGTGAGAAAGAGAAGGATAAAGCCGGCGCAGGCGCATCCGAAGGACCAGCTGTAGTAGTACTGGATCCAGATGGTGTCCTCGCTCTCGATCATGCGTTTGACCGACTGGCGCATCACCTCCAATGAAATGAAGGTACACAGACCTGGAAAGAAATATGCAAATTAGAAGCGCTCCTGCGTGGTGGCGGTTCAGATCAGTCGACCTACCGGAAAAGGCAAAAAACATCCCGGAAGGTTTGAGGAGGTACAGTCTTCCTTTTCCTTTGCCTGTACATGAGCCAATCAAACACAGGGACCCCAAGATCATGAAGGCCACACCGAAGATGGAGATGGCCGCAGCGGAGATGTTGTACTCTGCAATGAGAAATAAATCATCTCTTCTTTCCATTCGAAGAAGAAGAAACACCGGGTGGTGTCTTGGCTGGTCCACCAGTATTACAGGCAACTAATGTAGCCGATCTCGAGTTTCCATATATGTCTTTTGACAATACAGAACCTAAAGTTGCCCTAAACTTGCAGGATTTGATCCTCTGAATGCACATCATCAAAGATCTCTGCGCCTCTCCATACTTCATTGATGATTGTGTTTGTTTTGCTTTTGCTTTGTTTAGGTTTTTTTGCCGTTTTTTTTTTCAAAAGTTGGCGGCACGCTGAAAGAGTGGTCGGAACATTTGCCTCGCAGCGTAGAGGTCACGGGTTCAATTCCCGTGCCCCGTTTCCTTCAGGTACTCAGATTTCCTCTCACATTCCCAAAGACATATCAAGTACATATATTTTCTATCTGATGCATGGACGCTCATGTTGGAATCTGCAGCTCAAGTTTGTCTGAGCAACATGAACAACAGCTGTTTTTTTTTTCTTTCGCTCCCAGAACGGAGGTGGATGGTTTGCATTGCAAGTATTTGATCTGAGGCCAGTTTGCATGCAAGCATGCCCAGCGGGGAGACATTCCTTCTGGAAAAGGAATAAGCCTTCATCTTGAGGTGGGCTGTACATTCACCATCCTTCCCTTGGTACCTTGCAGCTTGTAGGCTTCACCCAATACCGTTTGGCAAACTGACTGGATAAGAAGCAGACTACACCTGCTTTTGTCAATGCAAAACGACAAACGGACAAGCAAAAATCTTCAGTAAGGATTTTACTATTCCTTTTTTATTTCTTTCTTTCAACATTGATTTATCCATTTGTTTCTTTCTATTCAGCACTCATGGGCTCCATCACTGCAATTCACAGTTAGAATGACCTTATTCCTCTCTCTGTATTTATAAATATTTTCACAAGGTGACTTCCTTTTTGTACAAAAGTGTGTTAATTGTCTGAAAAATGACTATATATCTTTCATCAGTCAAGGCTCCAGATTACAAGATTATACCTTGCACCAATTTTATTCTATTCTTTTTCCCATAATGAATTCTTTGTGACAGCGTATTTTACTCTAGGGGTGCTCGTGGTGACATGACCATGCCATGAACATGCACAAGGATGGTATACTAACACTGTACTCACGCAAGAGTGAATAACACAACAATGAAGCAATCATTCGAGATAATTTGCAGCATCCGTGTACTTGGTGGAGAGATGGGGGGGGGGTTGCTTTTGTGAGGAATTCCTGCATCTGTATCTTTAGTTTTGGGTGTGTAGGCATATGCAATTTAATGCATTTGCACCATCTGATGCATCTGTTGCAGCGGGGGCAGCTGAGAATGCAAATGTGGCAAAGCAACACAAGCGCACGATGACAGATTGAAAGCGGCAGGCACTGGAGCGTTTGCAGGGGGTGGGGGTATTTACTAGAGAGCGTTATGGGAGGGTGGGTCAACCACAGAAAGAGACTCACCTTTCTGTGTTTTATGTTCAAATATCTCGCTGTCCTGTCCTGGTGTAAAGTGTCCGAAGTAAGTGCAGTTTTCATCTGATGGGATAAAACAACATACCTTACGTTAGTTCAGTCCCATATTTCTTGAACAATGATGAGATTAACAAAACAAGATGTACAAGACATAGTCATACAGTATCTCAGTCTATCTGCTGTAAATTCACACAGATAAAATCTCAAATTAACTCACCAAAATATTAAACATTTTGCTGTTGTGTGAAGTTCAAAAAGGACGGTAATCCTGTATGAGTTACAAAAAACCCCAAACTTTCCTATTAAATAGATTCCATAATGATGACTGTTTTGCAATGGAGCAGATGATCTTTATTGTACATATTCTATTAGAAAATACTTCTATCCCAATAAATGAGATTTGGACAAGCGCCCTTGGACAGATAGTGTTTAACTTCAGAGGTTAAGCTGTAATTTCTTGTTGAGCGGAACAATGCGACAAGTTATTCAAAGAGCTTTGGCATATTAACACCTCAATGTGTGCGTTGCGTGCCGACAGCTGCCATTTTGCTGTAGAATTTCAAACTTAGAGCGAGTGTGTGCACTACACAAGCAATATAAAGAGCTGTCAAGTGAACTGTGAGTGAAAGTTATGCTCCCTGTTATTTATTGCTCAGTCTCTAAATCTTTTCCAAAGTCCTTGTAAAGTTTTGCCTGCATGTCATACTGTAACTTCATATACATTATTCTGCACCTGTTGTGGATGTACAGGGCGAAAACGTACGTAACTTCAGGACTTCACACTGTCTCACATCTTTCCCACGTTCTTTTCCCACATAGACCGTATTTGACACCTCAAAGGTCTACATCATATGGTGAGAAATATGGGAGGGGTGTCAAACTCATTTTGGCTCAGGGGCCGCATGGGGGAAAATCTATCCTCAAGCGGGCCGGACTGGGAGAATAATGGTCTATATCAATAAAAACAATTTGTGTTAAATGTATGTAGATTTTTGCTCTACAAACTGACCTGGTCCCAATTAGCTCCCAAATAGTTAATGAAAGGTTAAGTTAAAACGCCGGTAACTTCCTTTTGGGTCCCCTATGTATCACAGTGTAGCATTTTTCCTTAAGTTGCATGAAAGAACTGGACATTTTCTATGACCTTTTTTTTTCCATATGTTCAAAAAAATACATATTTTGAATAAAACACATCATAAATAAACAATTAAACACAATGAAAGACAAATATCCAGAGGGAAGAAAATGCCCCAAAATGTGTGGTTGTGTAGCTTGGGACCATTGTAAATGCAGCACCTGCAGCACCTCCTGCATAACGTTAAAAAACGTAACTAGTCACGACATTATGTCAAATACAATTGCGCTATGTGCTAGGGTTAAATTTATTGTATTTACAGCTGCACTTTGATTCTTTTTGTCTCTCGAAACAGATAATAATTGATAAGGGCGTTGGCCGGGAGTGTTTTAGCCTTTATTTAAATTTACTGTAAATACAGTAAACTTTAAAAGAAATACATGACTGATTGTTGACCAAAGAGATGAACTAGAAGAGAATTGGTAAATATCATAGCAAACTCATGGTTCTGCGCCAGCTCCCCCTTCCATTCGGATTTCGCACAACTTTATTGTTATAGCATCTTAAAACAATCAATGTTGATGTGCTGCACACAATGTAAAATTTCACTCACAATAACAGACACAATAAAAACAGTACGAGATAATCTACAAAGCAATAAATATTTAAAATAATTACAAATAATATGAAGTATCAATAGAAAATAACATTTAAAAAGCAATACATGCCAATAATGCTGAGTTTTCATGCCGAGTTGAAAACCACATCATAAAAACTGCAAACCACTACTCCACTGCAACGCCTTTTGTGAAACAATGCGTACCAATACGTAATAGTAAAGACATGTTCATATTCCATCGCTAATGGACGGAAGAGATGCACAGTAAAGCTACCGCTTTACAAAATTGATTTTTTTTTCTTATTTCAGTGTTCCTGAAAGCACATGCATGTCTGATGATGAAAAAGACGTGTTTCAGGCCAACATATTTGCAAGATGGAGTGAGAATGTTGACGCATGTAACAGAAAAGCCGCTGTGACAAGATGCTATTGCATTAGCTCATGCAAAGTCAAGCGCACGAATGATGCGGGTTGAGTGATGAAGTTCAACATGCACGTGGATTCTTCATCCCTGTTTCCGTGCACGCTCACATCAGTTCGATGCGATGCATTCATGTGGAAATACTTATCCTTTCCCTGTTAGTTTTATGAACCATACTGGGGGGGATTTTCCTCCAGCAAACAAACTGTTAAGACGACTTGAAAGCCATGTAACTATCAGCAGCAATCATGTGCAGCATGGTGTTTGCACATCATACTGAAAAATTGCTCAATGTGGTGCACTGGATATGTCTGCCTTTCATGGCTCATACATAATTCACAGTTTGGAATTCTGCATGCACCTCTCCATAGGAATGTGTGGTAAAATTTTGTCCGCTCAGCCCACCCCTCCGCATAGTGGAATTGTATTAATTCCTGCCAAAAATCAACTAAAGAAACAAGATGCTCCTCTGTACTAAAAATGTTTCCAATGAAAGTAAAGTTGGACATTTTATCAAGGAGGGTGAAAAAAGATTGTTACTTAGCAACAAGATCCAATTTGGAGGACACACTTATTGACTGTAGATTTACTTCAAACCTTTTAAATTATAGATAGCTTTGAGTGTTTGCTGTAATGCGATTACCCACTTTTGTGTCTGAGAAATTTCAAATCCTTGATTCACTTTGCGTCATTCTTTGTAACAAGTTTTTACTTGTAAATTCATAATGTCAGGACATTTTCTCTCTTAAATCTCAAAAGCGTTAGTGTACTTTACAGGCCAAGTGGATTTACTTCATCCACTCAATTCAAATCTGCGTTTGGATGTGTTTTTAAATGGAGCTTCTCTGCAGCTATTAAAGAAACTGGGAGACATTTATTTCCAGGGTGTATCTATTTCATCTATTTCAGTCAGGTTTTTATTCTCCTACGATTCTCTTTTGGCTCATTATCATCCTTCTTATTACTGAATACTTTGTTGTTTGGCTTTGGCGGGCCAGTTAGTGACGCAAACATGTTCAAAGCAAACATGGTGAAGCAGCATTCAGCCGTTAGACAATCGCACAAACCCAATGAACTGCCTTAAGAAATGAAGTGAGCCTCGCGTGTGGATGTGCTTATATCCAGGTTAAAAACCTTGCTTTTTATCCATACCTTTGAATAAGGACTTTTATACTTCACTGTCCATTTTATATATATATATATATATACCCTTGCTTGCGTGGGTCTTCCCCAGGTATTCTGGTCACCCCCCACATTCCAAAACCAAACATGATAGATACATTTGACATGCCGCATTTCCCTTAGGTGTGATTGTGAATGGTTGTTTGATTCTGTGTGCCCTGCGATTGGCTGGCAAGCAGTCCGGCAAAGGTTTTTATGAAACAATAATATGAGATTATTAACAATGATTAAATGGACTTTACACTTATAGCACTTTTCTACCTACCTCAGGTACTCAAAACTCATTTACCTAATTCACTCACACACCAGTGGTGGTAAACAACATCATGTAGCCATTGCCCTGGTATAGACAGACAGAAGTGAAGTTGCAATATTGCCGTTAAATCCCCTGCCATTGACAGTTGATCAAATCAGAGTACTGGCTTAATTTTCGTTGCCACAAGTCAACATTTCTTTATTACATTCTACTTGGATGTGTTGACAAGCTCTTCAAATCCACTCTTGTCTCTAAAGGGCCTTCCTGATTCGACTATCCAGAGATCATCTCAGGATGTTGAAGTGGTCATATTTCAGCACATTTTATGTCACCTGTCTTTTTGTTTGCATCCACAGCAGAAGGCTATTTTTGGTTTGTATTTCGCTTTAATCTTGTCATCACAGTATGGTTGTTGTCAAGTAAGATAACACGAGCGTTGACACTTCAGATGTCTTGATATAATTGCTGGCATGCGCACAACACCACAATGGTGTTGGAGAAGCAGTGATGTAACAGCCCTAAACAATAAAATGCATGAGTGAATCAGAGCATTCTACTGTACTGTAATCATGCAATCGTATGATAGACAATCAAGAGCTGTGTCAAATAACTGACTTTTCAAATTCAAGAAGATAGGGAATGTTGGATTTTTTTCAACTCCGTCCATTCATTTGTCCGTCTGTCCATCTATGCGTCCGCACGCATGCATGCACATACACGCACCGATCGGCAATTGTGAACTCTTCTGACAAAAATGTCTGCTTGTATGGGGCTAGTCATGTACATGACAAAGTAACCATTTCAGATTTAAAAAAAAAATACCTTCCTTAACTCAATCTCAAAGAGTTCAGACATTCAATCCCAGGTACGTATATAAGAGAGAAGTAGACAATGGACAGCGGTGCTATGGATTTTTTTAAGCTGTTTAACTTCGCAAATGTTGATCAGAACCTTTTTTACATTAGTGGGGCCGCATCAGAAATATTCTTGTAAAGACTATTTTTTATTTATTTTCTTACAAACTTGTGCACTCCTATCATTTTGTTTTGACGAACCGATGAAAAGGTCACCACCAGCATGTGCCTTGTTTTAACCTGTAGAGTTCTGCTATCGTGAAAGACAAAGACATTAAACCAACTTAAACCATATTCAGTGTACCCCACCCTTAAATACATTGTTGCTTTTTTGATGGAGCCAATCAGCGGACTCGGGACAAGATGGATTCTGAAGATTTGTGAACATGAAAATTCAGCTTGCAGAAAAAGTTGCTTGACTTTCCCTTTCAAAAAAATAAAATATATGTGCTGGCGAGCCGACTGCCATTAAAGTATTCCCTTGTTTATCACTGGGGTTACGTTCCCAAAAAGTAACTGAAATCCATACATTTTTAACAATGTACGTATGGTCATAAATGAATTCCGTGACAGAGTGAAGCCGCTTTAACCGAATTTAATGAAGAAACATTGTAAAGCTTGTGCAACATTGCTTAAATAATCTAGAGCTACACTATACAGTTTCATACTGTGATCTGAAATAGTTAAAATGCCTTATAGACACGCGATCCACATTAACACTCCTTTCGGCCTAAAAGAAAGACTAGAACCATCGTATAAATATAATGTTGAATATGTATCTCCGTGACAACGGCAATCAAAACGACATGATTTATCGATATGTGTTGAAGACAGAAGAGCCAATACGGATTTGATATTGGAACTCATGTAATGTACCTGATAAAATGACTGCAGAGTGTACAGCAATTACACTGGCACTCCAAATGGGAAATCCCCCACCCCCCATAGAGCGGGTTGGTGCATGCTTGATCACATGATCACACTCGAGAAGAACATGTCCTGCGAGCACTCAAAGAGGCCAAATAGCAGCGGTCGTCTCTCGTCACCGCTTTATACCTCCCAACTTTTGTTGAGTGCGGGGTAATTTGAACGTCTGGAAATGTGCGGGCAGTGGGGCCAAATTCTTACTTTAGTGGAGCGACAAACTTTGGAGCTTACTGGAGTTCTTACAGGTGGCGCCGTCACTCAGGAATAGACTAGGACCGGTTGTGAACACTTGACCGCCACGGCTGGCGGCCAAGACAGCTGAGCATTCGTGGGGCCTATATTTGTATCTCTAATGACTGTCTGCCGCAGACTTTAAATAGCATCATAAAATATATATATATGAATCCCTTTATATAAACACACATAACATACATAAGTACATATGTTTCTGTCCGGACCCATGTGGGGTTCAATCCACAATGACGGTCACATAACAATCAAAGCAACATTCTCATGATTCCTTCCTCATTTCTTTGAGTCGCGATGTAATGATTGTCCTTGGATGAAATGTCTTTACATCAAGATGAACCTCTATAGTGAAATATACACAGAAAATTAAAGCTGACTAATCACAAACTAAGGCTGTCATCAATGATGATCGAATAGTTGATTATTTATTCGATTAGTCGACAAATTGCGATCAAAGGAAGTATTCACACCGACAGACCTCTGTCAAAAGGAAATTGCTGAACCCAGAAAAAAAAAATCGTGTGACAATTTCTCCTGACATATTACATACATTAAGGAACGATTCTTTACAACAGAAATTCCGGTACCTGTAACCCAGAAGCCTGCAGTAAACGCAAACGCAGGAAGTTCCTGGAATACTACGGAATAACTGCGTCCGCTCCACCTTTATCAATCCTCTACACAAAAAATTGTGTTTTTATGACACAAATTAAAATACAAAACATAAAAAAAAAGACCAGTGGGAGCTATCGTTGAAGAGTTCAAATGCTACTCTTTAGCTTTCTACATTACTTAGAAAAACCATGGATAGTGAACTTGTAATGTTGAACATTCAGTACAAGAAGTCCTCCCCCCAAGAAAAGAGAATACATTTCCCACCAGCCCACTTGTCACGCCGACTATAAATAAGAGTATTATCGAAAAAAAGAACTGTATACCTAAAAGTGCACCTTTTTTAACATTGACACAAGAAAAAAGCAATAAAAAAAACTTTCAATAACTGTTAACTACTTTTTTACAGCATTCGGACAGATTAAAGGTTTGGCTAATCCAGGGGTGTCAAACGTAAGGCCCGTGGCCAATTCTGGCCCATAAATGGTTTTAATTCAGCCCAGGAGATGATTTCATAAAGAACAAAAAAGAGCAGATTTTTCTTTAATACATGTTGATAAATATTAATAATAATATAATAATGTTTTACGAAGTTGTGCTTTCACTATTTTGGACAGTAATAAAAAATACTAATGAATTTGAAGTTGGTGTCTGAAAGTGATATTAATAGTGATATTAATATATGAAATAATTTTATTGGTTAGGCTTACTTGGGAATAGATGTTCTTCCTTAAGGCCTGCAAGCTAAAACGAGTTTGACACCCTTGATCAAAGCAGAAAAAACTCAAGTGCATCAAAGTGCTTGAAAAAAAGATGCCAACCCTTATTTTATCAAAATTACACTTCACATGGGAAAAACAAATCGTTTTCCCTGGGGTCAAGCCCTTAAAATTAAAGCGGCTAGCCGATGACGGCAAAACACTGTCGATTAATTTACATAAACGTTGGCAACGATTCGAGGCAGCCAACAGCAACGACAAAAAAAATCTTGTAGTTCATTTTAAGGATCTTTGCAGTTGGGAGAATTGTTTTCAAATTCACACAAATAGATCATCTTGGTCTCCAGAGGCTACAATGTCATCTCCAAGCAGCTCGAGCCATATTTTCCCAATGAGCGTCTCACAATGACATCATCTCATCGCATTAGTAATGGTATTGGTCCTGCTTTATATCACTGGCTTTTGACGCCACCCTTAAAGACTTGTGACTGCGATAAACAACAGCGTTCCTCTCCAAATACAGCAAGCGCACTCGGAGAAGCCCCGCGAGGTTCACGACTCTCAAGCAGGTTTACTCAGTTCGTAAACAACGGCTGCCAGCACGGCGCTGGTTGCTAATCAGGCTTATTTATGCGGACCTGAAAAAGATTCAGCTTCATTAGCAGCATTAGTTGCAATTTGCTGTCGTCGTCTGAATGCCCCGCGAGCACCTGTTCACGTGATGGCCCGGACCATATGAGCTTTGCTTTTGTTGAGTGGTTTTAATTGCACAGCTAGGCGGTTATGTGTCCGTCTCATTTTCAAAGTCTGTGCAGAGGTTAGAAACTTTTTAAAATGCTGTCAACATTTTTTTTTCTAAGTCACATTGACTAAGGTGAAAAAATAGGGTAAAAAAAAAAAAAAAACAGCCCATGTTTCATACCTTTTCTTCAGGTTAAAATATTTAAGGTGTTGGTGTTAGTGTTCCACATGAATTTATATGCATTATTATTTCTTCTTTTTTTTTTTAAATGTTTGCATCCAATGATTCAGTTTTTACATTGTTTCTCAATTTCAGTCATTTGATGATGCACTTAAGCTTTTTTTCAGATTCCGTTAAGCTGTACCCTGAATAAAAAGTAAATAAACACCTTCTGAAAGTTGATTTAAAGACTTTTGTTAACGTTAGACAGTTTTCATGGATAATGATCTCATTTATAGTCACCTCAACAAGTGCGGGTGGGGGGTAGGGTGTGAAAATGTTTTCTCCTTCTGCTATACATGGAACTGAACTCGATTACTGACAATGCAAATGATTTAAAATGAACAGAGCAAACTGTCCTGTTGACGTTTGTGCTCTGTACAATGTCCTGTAAGTAAAATTGATTTTTAACGGTTTGGTATTACTTGAATAACAAATGCACGTGCCTGTACCGATGTGTACTTCTTCTATTTGGGGGGTTTTCCCATCACCAGCTGTGTATCTCCATTAGCCTGCTAGCCAGGGCCTTCTTCACAGCACACTGTCTGTGTCACCCGCCTGCTTGTCCCAAAAAGGAGCACTGACGACATCATTTGTCAGTCTGATGCTGTGCAGCATTTTTGCAAAGCACAATAATGTTTTAAAATCAGAGAGTTGGAACACAGCAGAGGAAAATTCTAAATTGTGTGTAACTGTGTTTCTCCAGTGCCGAAACATAGATCTTCTAGCTTATACACAGAGTATACACATGTACATTTTGAACGATGGATTTGAGTTTCCACCTTCCATCTCAGGTTATTTTCAGAATTATTGTCAGAGTAAAGCTTGGCTCTAATTTCTAATCGTAAGTCATAATGGCGTCGGTGATATTTGAGTCGCAAACAGTTGCTCTCTTCTTACTCTGTTGAATCCATCATTTTAATTTCTTTTGGACTGGACCCGTTTGGGATTGCACCCTCCGTATTGCACTATGCAGATGCCTATTGGACTTAAAGTTGAAACACTCTGTGTAAAGGTTAAAAATTCCCCATTCAGCACAAATTCATCATAAGCACCATCTTTTTTGAACTACTAAGACACAAGTGCAAGATGTACAACACACATGTAGTACAATGCATGCACTTTTGTCATAATAGTTTTGGATTTTACACTGTAGCTAGTTTTTATCTTAGTTCAACCTCAGTTTTATTTTAAATTCACTTTGTTGTTGTTTAGTTTTTGGAGTTTGATGTGTTAGTTCTTCAAAAATGCTTCATTTTAGTATAGTTTTCATTAGATTCAGTGTTATTCTACTATGAAGTAAATTTGGGTGCAAGTTACAAAAGGTAACAATTAGGTAAAGCAAATTACAATTCCTTAACAACCGTCGGCCAATTTGGAAAACGAATAAATACACTTGAAGTCAAATTTCAAAGCTCATGTATTAAGTGAACTGAATACAATGGGCATATTTGCCATAATCATAGTTTATGAATATAAATCATGTTTTAGTTATTTTGCTAAGGCATTCTAGTCACTCTGTCTTCTTTAGTTGGACTTTTTTCGAGTTTTCCTGAACTGTAATAACCCTCATCTGCACCAGCATCCCCCCTCTTGCTAGCTAATAAGGAAGCAAGTGGATATTGTCCGGCTAAAAATGACCTGTCTTAGTTTAATCCAATAGCACGAAAGTTTGCCTCACCTCCAGGCAGGGTGATGGGTCCGCATCCATGCTTCTCCTCATGGTTGTCAGCGCTGATGTAGATTTGCTTCTTACAAAGCCTCCAGAGGCCAAAGTGGGCCGCCTCGCATGTCTCATTGACCTTCTTCACCTGGGGGCTGAGTACGGCCCAGTAGTCTGTCACCACAGCCGTGAACATGCAGGCCATGCCCACCAGCAGCACAAAAATGGCAATATTTATCTTGGTGCGCTTTTCCATGCTTCCGAGTGCTCGGTGTTCAGCCTAGTGAAAAAAATACAACTCTTTGTCCGATGCACATTCGGCGACTCTTTCCACTTCACTTGGACAGCAGCAAGCTGTTGTCTTCTGGTCTCCCTGACTGTGTTTTGAGTGTGTGCCTGTGCTTCCAAATGAAGAGGGGCAAACTGCTCCGTCCTATTAACGCTCCTTTATCCTGCCTGCTCTGATCTGCTCTCTGGCTGAGGGGGCTGCAAGTTTAGAGGCACAGCTGTTGAGGTAGATCAGGAAAGCTGATGACCAAACCAACTGTCTGCCTCTGCGAGCAAAGGGGATTGTGGCGCTGTTGGGTGGCGGGAAAGCTGCAAGTGGCGGTTGGTGTTTTGAAATGGGCGGGGTGGGGGGGCGTTTATAATGCTATAATTGTGACTGATGAGTCAAGTTTTGCACCTATCCCGTTGCTTGCAATATGTACGAATAAATCGGCTCATAAAAGCATGGAACCACCTCATTTTGTAGGATTTAATAGGAAACGTTGACCCGATCTAAGCAGGCCAAAACGGCCTTTGTTAGGCACACGTTTTTATATTTTTAAGCCCTAAACAGACAAGAATTTTCAGGGTTCAAGAGAAATTTAGGACCACATTATAATTCAAGCAATGGCTGTTACGGACACATTTGTCCATTTTGGCTGAAAGCGGCCGCTATGCCCAGAAAACGGTTAAGCAGAGCAAAGACCTTTCCAAAGGGGTAAAGACTATGGTCTCCAGATCAAAATTAATAACAAACCTGGTATCTTTTTCTAATTTCATCATATCAAAAAGTGGAAGTGAATTCAATTTGAAACAATAAATAAAATAAGCAAATACTATTCACGTTAAATACTAAAGTGCTATGAAGTCTAAATATGGATCAAATATGAGGTGTTGGTGATTCTGTTTACTGTTTGTGGAACATATTGCTGTGTTGCAGTGGGGATGTGGAACCAAATGCACGGAGGCACACTGTGCTAAAAAAATAATTTCATACAAAGATGACAAAAAAGAAAACATGGTTGAAAACTGCATTCAAAGTAACAAACAAAAACTCAGAAATAAACTTACAACAGATACATTTGAATGACAAACTCAGAGGCACATAGGAATTAAACTCGCAAATACCTAACGCTACAGCGATATCAACTGCACAACAGAAACAACTATTCATTCAGTCATGAATGACCTGACAAGAAGTGAAAGGAAACAGAAAACTAAATACAAAACCGATGAGACAACAAGAAACACCTGGGCAAGACACAATTGGTGCAGGGAGCTGATTGGCAGGTTATTTTGGACAGTTGGACAAAATCAAACTAACAAGACACTGACACAAGTGAAATTAAATCAACTAAAAAAACATGAACGCAACCTCACTAATTAACCCAGAACTCAAAAAGACAAACTATATATATATATATATATATATATATATATATATATATATATATATATATATATATATATATATATATATATATATATATATATATATATATATATATATATATATATATATATATATATATATATATATATAAAACAACAACAACACACAACAAAAGCCCAGAATAGAAAAGAACAGAGAACCGAAACCATCCCAAACACAAATAAAATTAAGGCACAGGCGGATCCATTTAGTCTATTTGGTCTGATCTATTTAATGCAACAGCAGGCTTCCCAACAATATCTCATGATTATTTGCTTACTATACTTTGAGATTAGCTGCTTTAGAACATGTTTTAACAGTGGTGTGTTCTGAGGTCACGAGCGTGTCCCGTGATTGGATAAGATCTCCCGAGAGTCTAAGGGTGTCATTTTGCTTAAAAAAATCCCATAAATTTGAACCAGATCTTTTTGCTACCAACACACTGTTTATTTTTTGTCTGTTCTGTTCTTTGTTTTTTTTTATACCCACAATCAGGAGAAGAGGTTGCAGATACAAAGGTTGGTCAGTCTGTCCCAGCAAAGAAGAGTTTTTGGCCATCATTTTCATACAAGCAATTATCAACGTTAGCCGTGGCTAACAGCTCGCTGCAAATTATTTTACTGAGAATGCCTGTTCTTTGCATCTCATTGGTTTGGTGTTTGGACACATACATACAAAACCACTTGAACTGTTTCACGAAAAGAACAAGGAGACACCAAATATCGGCACTGTGTTTTACCTGTTTAAAATGAGGTTATTTCCGTCGATCATTATCGTGATACATTTTTTTCCAGTAAATAATTGTTAGCTGAATCTTTAGCTTGATCAATTTATGTTATGTTATATGTAATGTTTATAGTTATGTTACAATTGATCTACGAATCCACCAAGTTGTGGAGCAAATTTATGGAAATAAAAGCTAAATTATCAATCTTTTGTCCATCTTTTTCTTCCAAAACCTAATTCAAGTGGTTTAAATCCACATCAAACATGAACAGATTGGCCACATCTTTCCAATTCATTTGGAGTAGAATACATGTCAGACAATATATCTTCCTGCAGCCAACCCAACTTGCCAGCTCACTTCCAGACTGCCAATTAACAAGCCAAGTCAGTTGTTACTTGAGTGTATAATGGCAATGTTCAAGAATCACGACGCTTGCCGCTAGACACATGTTAAGGTCATTCATGTCAGGATGGACGGGTGAGACCAGGAAAAGCGCTTATCAAATAACTGAGCACCAAAAAGACCACGAATAGAGTAACATGCGCTTTGAATTCCTTTCACTTCATCATTAGTTATACCTTGCCTTACTTAAAATCTCTGTCAACTTGGAGTGACACACTTCCTCTTTGTGAGTTCAAGCTCACAGAACCATCAGTGCACTCGCTAACCTCTAAGGTCTATTTTCTTTACTTTTACAAACATCAGTCATGCATCAATGATACAAGTCACGTGTCATTTTATAAAACCATCAAGGAACTCGCTCAACGGGACAGCCGCTCAGAGGGAAGGATCTATGTATCGATATCTGCGGGGTCGACTGCTAGCACTCGCACCGTGCGCTAGCATCGCACGGAAGCCGCAGTTACACTTCAGGCCAGAGGTGGCAGTAGCGAGTAAGAAGTGACAACCTACGAAACGTTCCTTAAACGGTCCATCTTCACACTCTAAGATGCCAAAGTACTTTCAATGCCGATTGACGAAAAAAGGAATTTTGAGATATGAATAGAAGAATTGTATTTTTTGCTGGTTAAATAGTAACATAATTAGGTCAAGCTTCACCATCCGGTATGTTTCATCAGTCAAACGAAAAGGATATAGTGTAGCTCCGATTGCTCCCGGCTAAACTGAGCCCCATCACAGTGACAGATGTCGCCCCTGTGGTTTCCGGATCCACTGTACAGCATAAATATCCACAGGAAGCAGGGAATAAAGACCCCTGCTGGGAGAAATGTCAGCCATTTTACACTTTCAGGAACTTAAGAGGAGAGTGGGTGCCCATGGAGAAGCAATCTCTCCAGGGGGGTGAAGCTCCATCTGACTTAAACATTTCTTTATGGGTTGAAGCTTGAATAAAGTTCTCATGCTTTTGAAATTACAACGGAATTTCACATTGAGTTGTCTGCTGGGAATTGTGCATACACCTAAAATTTGGAATGCTTGACTGTGTAGTGTGCTTGGGCATTGTTCTTTAGCCCTTGACTGAGCATATGCATGGACTCAACCAAAACATGTCATAAACTCTTATCAATAGTAATCGTCATCTGGCTCAATGAAAATAACCCATGCATCGAATCCACAAAGTGAGGAAAGCTGTAGTCATGCAGCGCTGTGTCATGAAGGAATGAAATTTAATAGTATGGGCCACTTGTGGATTGGGGGATGCGTTGAAACCGGGTACAATACACCTGGTCCTGTGTGAGGGGGTGCTGCCTGATGTCCCTGCCCCACCTCCCTGATTCCCTGTCTGCTGTGTGGCGAAGTACAACCCTTCGCTTAGAACATGTGACATAGTCAGGGGAAAAAAAAACTAAATCTATTTATGGTATTTGTAGTTTTTACTCTGGGTAAAGTCTAGTGAGTGTGAAGCAAATTTATTGACATGGAGGAAGTTTCACATAAACAGGGATGCTACTCCGAAAATAAACATCCTTTGGCTGTAAACGATTTGTTTAGTGTGTGTCATTGGGTAACGGTGTTTCAATACCATGATGGGGTATGAACTGTGGTGTCATTTTCTATTTGTCACACCAGCTCATCAAGCTACAGTCCATGTGTCATTCTTGCACTTAGACCTAATGCTAACAAGCATGGCCGCGACGTGAGTGCACAGAGAGGTGACCCCTGCCAATCTCTTGTCAATTACTGAAGACTAGATTTCATTGGATACAGCATGACGGATTAGGACACAGCTTTACTGTGGATAAAAATGTCAGCCGATTCATCGATGTAAACTAAACAGCTTTGGCTGAGGGACCGAAAGGGAGGACGCCCTAATTCAGCAATGCTGCATGCAAACAAGGTCATAAGACCCGTTTGGCTTGAGGAAGCTACATGCACGCACGCATGGGGACTCAAAATAAGTCCATTCTAAATCAAGGCTCAGTGACTTGAGCGTTGAGAATTTATAGCGACTAACCAATGACACTCACCAATGAGGCAAAATGTTGACGCGAGAAAAACTAAAAAGCCAAGTCACGTGCGTACCATAACAAGAATGAAGCTTGTGATCGTCTCGATGGCCGCGCACACAAACAACACCCGCTTTGCTTGAGCTCATGTTACGAGACGCTGGAGATGAAGCGGTTCCGCAGCCCGTTAGCTCGGTCGAGCATTAAGTTTGCTTGTGCGTTTTCACTTTAACACCTCATGTTGGGTGACTGCCTGCCATCAAGTGTCACAGCACAGCACGCCTGCATCATTAGCCGGATATAAAAGCTCAGAGCAACTACTGCGTGCTAAAATGAATCTCTCTCATTTTAACTAAACCACTGTGAAACTAAGTACAAAGATTGCTCATCAAAAAAATTAATTCGGTGACATCACAGTATTAAATTTATTGTAAACTGCTGAAATAGACCAACAGGGCCTGCAAGTGTGCTAACGAAACAAGTAACATGCAACAATGAGACCTTTACAATGAAACATCCAATTAAACAAAGAATTCTTGCTGGCAGCATGGACGTATCTTTTTGTGAAACACAAAGTATCGGTTGACAAAGGCATCTAGTTAAAAAAAAGAAAGTCACGTACACATCATTATAACAGTCCAGTAATAAAACATGGCTGTAGTGAAGTCATTCAATATATATATATATATATATATATATATATATATATATATATATATATATATATATATATATATATATATATTTCTTTCAAAACTGTTGTTGCCTGTCAAAACAAATCAAGAAGAAGAAGGCACTTCTGCCATCTGTGGGCTAAGAATGTAAGTGCTAAAAACAGCACCAAAGTCACAGCACATGTGTTTTTCTGAAGTACTTGCTTTCATATTAGATAAAAATCGGACAGTGCCAATGAGGCGTGTCTCCGAGGCGTGGAGCTTTCTTGTAAAGTTAGCCATGCATTCAGAAATTAAATAGCATATGGGTTTATAAATATGATATTTGTTGTCTTACACATTCAAATTCATGTTGCTTAAGGTGTACACTGTAAGTGTCCAAGACAAAACATGTATCGCTAAGTTTGAATGTAAGTATAAGTAGGAGATGGTTCTTGTTTTGTTTTGTTTTTTTTTTACTGTAAAGAAAAATCATTTGTCCTAGACACATCCACCAAGCAAGAAACACATATTTATGCTCAGTTAAATGAACACACACATACAAAGTACAAAAAGCACGTTTTAAGCGTGCATGGCAGTTTCAAAGCTGTTCAATTTCACAGATTGTGATTCACGTGATGATGAAACATTAGCAGTAGCAAGAATTTAGTGGGCTTTTGAAAAATTAAATCATATATATATATATATATATATATATATATATATATATATATATATATATATATATATATATATATATATATATATATATATATATATATATATATATATATATATATATATAAATAAAAGAATAAAAGAAGCACCTAGCACCAGCAGTGATAAAGTAAACAACACACAATTACAGTATAATCTTAGTAAACACTTTTGGAGGGACATTTGTTTTAAGGTAAAACAAGTTCTATCAAGCAACTACTAAGTTCTATCAAACAACAGCATTGTCGCCATCTTTTAAAAAATGGCAGTGATTTTAATGATTTTTTTTTTTGTTTGTTTTGTGTTTTTTAATCTGATTTGTCAGAAGGTAGAGCTCTAACCTATCAACACACTTTGTGCATTCATTTTCACTCAGATTTCCAGAGTCAATCGGAGGAATTTGCTCATCTATGATCATGTTTTTTCACAGTCAAAATTCATTAAGTGGTATATCAAGCATATGTCTTTGGCTGTTTACTAATATAAAAAACACACAAAGGCCAAACGTGAGCCCTTTCTTTCTAAGACCACCAATCACTTTATAAATTTGAACAGTCCTTCGCTTGTTTCTGGTGTTTCCTTAATAGCAGCACAAAATGCATCATAGGATACTTTCCTAGCCACGAGTATACAACCGATGTCTCCTTGCTAGCCGACAAGAAAAATATCCGTCCATTCTTGTTTTTAATTGAAACCATACTTGGGCAGCAGCCGATGACATTTTACGAGATCACAGAATGTAAGAATTAGAATGCCAGTTGAAATGTAGCTTTCGTTTCACCATGAATACAGTACGTCAATCTGGCCCGATAAGATGTCTTCTTCTTTGATGGTTAACAAATGCACACAAACGACAAATGCCTCTTCATGTCAGTGTACAATGTACAGTATTCGTATATAACATAATAATAGAACGTCATATATATATTGTAAATTCCACCAAGAGCACTCATACGGGTGTGGTCCTCCTGTTGCTGCCATCGATCACATCTTTCTGGAAGCAGTTGTGGACCTGCAAGAAGCCAGAGTCACTCTCAGGACTGTACTGCCTGCCTCCCTTCAAAGGGTCCCTGCGGAACGTGTACAGGGATATGTCTCCCACCTGCAAGCTCATCTCCCCGCCAAATCCTCCCCCCCGCTTCATCCCTCCCGGAGAAGGCTCCGAGGACCTGGAGCTGGAACGCGAGCGCCTCTGTCTACGGTGGTAGCTCGGTATACGTGAGTACGGCGAAGAGGAGGCGATGGATTTGATGAAGTCGCGCCGGGCTCGGCAGCGTGTCTCTTTGTTTTTCTCGATGTATATGTTGACGGCGAGGACCCCCACTGATTCTGCCACGATGAAGGAGAGGGCGCCAAAGTAGAAGGACCAACCATAGTTGTACTGATTCTTCTTGTCCTCGTCTTTCTTGTCACTGGGATCGCCTGCGTTGCTGGAAATGTAAACGATGATGCCGATGATGTTGCTCAGGCCTGGCCAAACGGAGGAAGAATGAATTACAAAGCCTTGCCGCGCACTGCGCCCTTGACTTACTCAAGGTGAAATAAACATTTCATTTATCAATAAAAATACCACAGTCAACATAAAAAGAGGTTTGTGATTGGCCAGCCTTAGTGTTGCGTTCGGAGGCAGGTATAAATATAAGACCTACGTGCACTTTCAAGCAGAAAAAATCTATACTGTTGATTAAGACATGAATATCTGGAATTTTTATACGTAGATATAGCTTCTGTTACGATCACCAATTTTTGGATGCTTTCTGGATGCTGATTATATTTTTATGCATTGGGCTTCTTGTGCTTGAGTTGTTGGGGTTTGAAAACAAAGTTCAATCCCACCCTGAGGTGGACACTGATTGGCTGTCATTGTGTTTGGAATAACGTGATAGGCTCCTGTTGTGGGTGGGAGGGGAATTTCAGGAGCAAAAGGAAGAATTGAAAATGGACATCAGAGAGTTGTCAGTCCAATGGTTGGTAAATATAATTTTAAAAAACACCCCCGCAACGACTTTAATAAAGGTAGAGTTACACGGTATGCATTCAGAAGAAGCTCAAGTTTAGTCCACCGCATAAATTCAAAACATCCAGCTGTGCAACACTCCCTGAGCAGCAACACTCGATAACACCCCATATTTGAGTAATTCTGCATCGAGCAGGATGGACAGAATTTTATTTGAATTTTTATTATTTGTGATTGACAAAAGAAAACAGCATCATTCATCCTGATGGTCAAAATGAAAAGCGTCTTTTGGGATTCATCTCAAATACAGCAGTTGGTAAATTGTTACAACTGAATCTGTTAAAGTCTGTTTAAAAATAAATGACTGAAGGCCCTTTTTTGCCATGTATGAATCTTTTGATATGCCACAATAAAACAATAGATCTAAATGAAAAATGGTTAAGGCTTTGTCTTTATAATTTTGGTTAAAAAGAGATGATTGGATCAATTCATTACAGATATTAATGAATGAATCTTCATTTGAGAGAACCAACATTTTTGCCCTAAAATATATTTCATATTTGATACAATAGTTATTGCATAGTCAAGTGTAAGACATTTTTCTGCATTATTTACTCTGACTTTTGGTAGGTGCTGCTGCCTCTAATGGCAGAACTGGTTTCATTACCAGAATTGCCTTAATATACATCCCCAAGCCCCCCGCAAAAAATGGATGGGTTGCCTTAGGAAAAACATTTGGCGTAACAACTTCCCCAATAAATCATACAACTCGCTGAAGCCGAGTCATAACAACATTCAATTCATTGCTTGTGTGTTCCAAATACGGTGCTTTCTACTGTCTTTGTGATTTTGAAGATTGCAATTGGAAAAGTATGATACGTTTTCATTTTCTCATATGTAAGGCATTACCTGCAGCCACAAAGAGAATACCAGCACTGAGCAGGATGTTATTCCTCCTGCTGTAGATGCGTCCGACGCCAACGCATAAGCCGCCCAGCATCAGCAGGATGGTGCTGAGGATAGGAAAGAGGCTGGAGGCTCTCACAATACCTGCCCATGTGACATGGTGAGGGGGAAAAAAAAGCAGCGTTACTAATTCAATGCGACCTGTGAGTAACTCAGAGTCAATACCATTTGGAGAATTAGTCATATTTTTTTTTGTTCTCCTCATTTTGGTGCTTCAGCAGGTAATTGCATCCTTGTAAATGTTGACTCAAGTTTAAACATTTGTTTTTACTGAGTGAGCAACAAAAGCCTGAATTTGGTATATGTACTGCACTGTGGATCTCACAGGGTTTTTGTGGAATAAAAGACCTCAGAAAGTCTTTTCCATGATAATTGTGACCAATAACTGGATAAGGTCAATAAGAATAAATAATAAATAACTATAAAGGAAACAAACTTAATTAGTTATTAGTCTCACAGTATTGTATGTTTTACATACAAACATAAGCGATTGCCTATACTAAAAATGATGTGAAGAATATTCAGTAAACACAAATGTATGAAAGGAAGTACAATACACTAGAAATGAAGTGTTGTACCGTTGCCAAAGGATACGCAGTAATAGAAGTCATCAATATTTTTAATAGTGTTTGTATTGATTAAAAAGACATGGCTGGGGCGTTATGCTCCAAAGCAGATCTAAATGTGAAATGACGTGGATCCTCTCATTTTCGTCTGAATATTTTTTTTTAACCATATTTTCATTTAACTGCATTAACTGGGTGTCATACAGGTGACATAACTTGAGGAAGGCCAATTAGTCATGAGAATGCCCTTTGTCATCCCTTTTGAGCCAATTAGTGTCACGGCATCCGGATTGAATGGGGGCGGGATGGCAACGTCATGACTCATTAAGCACCCTTGCGATGAAGCCATCAGCAGCGGCACTTGACAAAGGCAAGAGATTTAAAAAAAATGAAGTGTGCGAAGATGACGACGTCAAACACACTCACGTAGAATGTACTCGGAGCTGTCTGTGTCATAGTCATTATCCTCCGGAAAGTGATTGATCCGAAAACAGCTTCCTTTGTTGATACCTGCGTTTGGCAATGACAAACAGTTCAATCAAAACAATGTGCTGTAAAATCCGACTTGATCAAGGAATTGTCCTGCAACTGTTTTATCTTCTTTTCACCTCTCGCATGTCAAGCCCCATTTTGAGGACAGCTAACTCAGGGTCTGCGTGTTTCAGAAACTTGTGAGGCCCTCAGGCACCTTCTATTCAAAGTCTTCGCACACAAAATCCTTTCTCCACTTTTAACAGAATAAAACATGGGAACATTATGAATTTTGAACACTAGACTTTGAATTAAATGTCACACGGTTGAGTCCCCCTATACAACGCTTCTGTCTTTTAGCATCTTCTGAATGATGGCTATCGACGAAAAACTACTTGAATATTTTGAGTACCTTGATAAGAGAAATTGTTGGAGGACTACAAAGTACTCTGCCTCAAGGAAATGCTTGAAGCTCAAGTGACGCAGTGGCTTTAAAAGAAAAAAAAACTGAATGAGTGGGAAGATGGCCATGATGAGGAGAATGCAAGAAAAAATTTGAGACTGAAAACAAAGTGGGTACTCTGACACTTATCAGCTTATCAACTTGAAACGTAAACCTGATGCTCCGCCTGAGACCCCAGAAGAATGTAGCGCAAATCTCCAAACATCAGTGTGAATGTATAAACCAAATTAACTGTGCAGAAGGTTAGGTTTCTGTTGGACGGTTTTTAATCTAGACTCGAAATCCTCCGCTCTTGGGGCAGACCAGTTCTGTTGATGGCTCGTTCCATTTGTGTGCAGTCTGACAGCTAAATGCTGCTTCTCCATGTTTGGTTTGAACTCTGGGCTCCACTAATTGGCCAGAGTCTTCAGACATCAAAACCAAACCACATTTAGATTCAGTCTTTAAAGTATTCTTGACCTAAACCAATCAGTGATTTATTGTCCACTTATCGTCACATGTTTGAGCTGAAAATCTCATTTTGTTTTTCTTTTCTACAAATTTTTGAACTCCATTGTGCCAGGAACATCCATTTTGAGCAACAACCATTGCACCCAAACAAGTAGAAACCTTTCAAAGAGTAACCCTGTTACACTAAGGGCATCAAAACACAGCAATTCCAACTGTCACTACTAAACTAATACGACCGGAAAAATGACTAGAAAACGTATTTTACCAGATAAATCCTTTCCCCAAAGAGCGGCGCACACATGTGGGCTGGCCAATGACAGTAAAGTGTTCTTTATATTTCACATTCCTGGTTGGATATTTTGACTAAATAATGCAGCATATAGTGTGAAATTATGTGTTTAACCCTTCTGCAAAATATATATTTATTTTTTTGTTAAAGGGCTAATCTCACGAGCGAAGCTAACATCTGAAGGTGTCTTAAACAGACCAGAGAGCTGCTCGCCCGAGATAAAAGCATACAAGTGTCTCTTGATGATGTTTTGACATTAAGTCTCTGATCCTCGTGATGTTTTTCAGAGGTTGGCTTTTTAATTTGATGTGGACTCCGAAATGAAGAGAGCCAGGGAAAGAGCGCAAATGAATTCCAATTTGAATTTGGCTCCTCAATGAATTTAATGTGCATGACGGCTTTGTTGGAAGCAAATACTTTTGTCCTTGTTGAACTTCAGATAAATTTGGAACAACCAAGAATTAATGGTAGATTTCAATCAGGGTAAGTCCGTTGTATTGTTCAGGTGTTATTAAATGATGCAGTGACAAAGCAAATAAGCAAATATCTATATCTGATTACCCCTTGCAAGTCATTTTTATAAATACTTTAGAGACCCTGAAAATGGTTGTATTAAACATAAAATGGATATATTTTCCAGCATCTATACTTCAAAAAGTCTCAATCACCGACTACCATGTGTTCCTCTTCAAAGCCTTATTCTGTTCTTTCTTCTGTGTAAAAAAAAAAACAACTCCACTGGACTGCTGTTGTTGTGTAAGATATTAAATATACCTTGATATATGAGTGGATATAAATCTATGACATCACCGTTTCATAAAATTGGATCTTTCTCCCAACTGAGCCATCCGAAAAGGTTCAGGAAGAAGCAAACGATGTCCGGTGATCATGGCGATGAAATAAGAAAATATTAAAAAAAGAAATTGAGATTGACGAGACAGAAAGAAAAACACAAAGCGTTAATAATAACGTTGGCATGGCGAGGATGAGGAGAGAAGACGAATCGGGTAAGAAAAGAAACCGGAGTCTTTGTCTCCCTAGAGACAAGTCCATCTTTTATTAGTCGGCATAACGTCACCGTGGCAACAACCCCCTTCAGCAAACCAGAATCAGATTTCTTGCTCGACTTCTCACAGGATGCCTTTGACTTCTTAACTAATATATTCAACACATACACACACACACACACACACACACACACACACACACACACACACACAAACACTGGCTTAAATTCATTTCCTGCAGACACGCCATGACCACGGTGACTACTTGCACTTGCAGGAAGAGACAAGTATCCACAATTAAGACTTTGTGCATGGACACCTCATTAAGTACACATGCAAGCTGCCATTATATCCAATATAAAAAATATTTCGAGATGAAAATCAATCGGTCAATTGTCATCAATCAGAAAATATCGTTTTCCTCAAAGAAGTTACATTATTTCAAGGACAGCCTAATTATTTGATATAAAAAAGTCTATGTGTGTGTGTGTGTGGGGGGGGGGGGGGGGGGGGGTCAAGCCACACAGTAAGAAAGTCTGCTGTGAAACATCAACTTGCTCAACTGTCACTCATGTTTTTTTTTTAACGTATTTGTACATCAATATAAGACTTCTTTAATAGCTTGAGCTTTTATTTATAAGAGTGGTGTTGATTCCACTCAGAAATGAGTTTGAGCCAAGTTACTCGTTTTACAATTAGAAAAAATAACGAGCCTATAACCCAAACAAAACAAAACTATCATTTATCGCAATAGTTTCAATGGGGAACAAATCCAATAGGACAACGGTATTAAAATATGTCTGCCTAGCTCTCTTAATATGCCTATTGAACAATTTTATTAAAGCCTCAGCGCATGACGATGTGAGCAGTGAATTATACACATACACCAAAAAAAAAAAAAAGTAATCAAAAGGCAAAATAGAAATGAACACAAGCAAAACATGACGGAGGAAAACCAAACTAAAAAGGATTATGAAGAATGATGAACGGAAGAAACTGTTACACACTGCATGAGATGAAGCCTAATTAGCTTTTTTTTCATTTATTTGCATCTCTGTTAGCTTGATACTAATAATATTCCGACAACCGACTCCCATCTCTTCAGCACTTAAAAACCACACAAATGTTAATGCAGAGCAGATTTATAATGTAGGCTTTGCCCATCCACTAGACAAAAAGACTGGAAAAACACAGAAACCGTTTCTTAAACAAAAACATTGGATCACGGCGTTTAGAAACAGCCACGTTCCATGTTTGACACCCCGTCTTGCCTTACCTCTCATTGACATCCGCACAATCATGGCTGACAACAAGGCACTCTAAAGTTGTCATGCTAACGTAAAGTCCAGGTCCTTTCAACTAGTTGTTAAGTCTGAATTGTTTATACTCCCTTTTCACCCCCCCCCCAAAAAAAAAAAAAATTGATGCTGTATCTCCATATCTCCACTGAATTTCACACTTTGCTCGTTTTCCCGCAGTTAACTTGAATGCGTGTGACGTATTTAGAAACAAATCTCTGAATTCACTTTGAGACAGATATTATTACCGCCCCTGGATAGGTGTTGTCAACACTAACCTCGCTCACAAAATGAACATCATGAGACCTCCCCCCGCCCACCCCCTCAAATAAAGGTGCGTTTGCCACATGGGGACAAGCCTTATTGCTTCTACATGGTTAGCTAGAGTGCCCTCAGACTAAGGCTTTATTTATGTTTTTCATTTTTCCCAACTCAATACAACTGTTACAGTACAAGCCGTTTTTTCTTGATTTCCTGTCATTGTTAGAAAAAAAAATAGATTTGGGACATGAAATGGGCAATTTATAGCTACTGTCAATCCTTTTGTAAGACAACAAATAAACCACAAATGTTCTCGGCAGACTTTCTGCTATTCTGTTTTAGTCAAAGTGATTATGGCCACCGCATCCACTCAGCGTTGAAGCTTCTATTTTCACTTCTCTGCAGCTGTAATCAAGTGTGTGTTTGTGTGGATACGAGACACAGCTTCACAGATGAGACTTGGTAAACATATATTTTTTTAAAAAGTTAGACACTTTAAGTGTGGCGTGCACTCCGCTGTGATGTAAGCTTATATTACACTAAGTCCTTTGAAGCATGAGAGAGGAAATGCCTCTTTGAATTTGAAGATGGTTCTGCATTTTTAATCAAATTTCAGTAAGAGTGGTAGCCAAATACAACGCAACTCTATGCAATTGCCTTGTTTGTCATGTTTTGAAAAACACAAGCTATCATGTTTTGTTTTTATAAAATTGGATCAATAACTGCAGGTTATGAGGGAATTTACTTATATCTGATTATTTACTTTCAAGCAAAATTCTATTGCTTGAAATAAGATTATCCTATGATGTCACCGTGGTAACCTCGGTTCACCCATATGATTGATTGGCATATCTCATCAGTGGACAAGCAAAGACACTCTTATTTCTTTTTTTATCTGTCACAATTAGAAAAGAGCAGACACCTCAACTCATACCCCAAAAATCTCTTGTCTCAGTTCTCTTGGCATTTCTATTTCTTGACAAATAATCTGAGGTGATCATATTAATAGAATTTGATTTTGTCCAACCAGTTTCAAGGGACTATATGTGCACACGTTTCAGTTTTCACTGTGGATGCACTTGGAATGCAGCAATGACTAATTTAAAGTACTAGATGAACTAGATAAATTAAGAAGTGTCAAACATCTGCTGGTAGAGAAATGCAAAGGCAAAATGAACCTAAACTCTATACGATTATTTTTTAAGCTACTAAACACTTTGACTCGAGGTCTTTCAAATGGTCACAATAGCTTCACTGTGTAACTAAATAGAATTTACTGTATATATACTATATATATTTAAAAAAAAATAAAGCTTTTCCCCCCCAAACAGCAGGTTTGTGATTTGAAAATTGCATTTTACTCCATATCAATTCGATTATTTGTTCAGCCCTATCGCACAGTATCCCAAACAACTGCCCCCAATTGACTGTCAGTTGCTATATCGCTTTGTATTTAACGCCAATTTAACTTTAACACAGTGCACGGAGGGAGTGAACAAGTGATCACATCGCGTCTTTGAAACGTTGATTCGCGTTGGGTCACATTAGTTGAACGGGTGCATTTTGCGCAAATAACAAGATGTTGCCGCTAAGGCACGCCCATGTTGCACATGCACTTTTATTTCTGAGCGCATCCGTTCAATTAGACGCAAAAAGAACCCCCCGAAAAGTTTGTGATTTCGTTCACCTTCTATGCAGCAGATCCTCCATAGTCCCGAGTGCGTCAGGTCGCCTTTGACTTTCTTGCTCTGCGCTTGGCCGTCGTCCGTGCTGGCGTTGGTGCTGTTGCAGATGTACGCCCGCGAGTAGAGCCAGTAGTCGGTGCCGATGGCGATGCTCATGAGGCTGAAGGCGGCGAAAGCGCCCGCCACCGCCAGCAGAGTCTGAAGCCCGCGGTCACACCACGCCATGGCCGCGCATCATGCGTGTGCAAGAAGGAAAACGCAAGTCCAAGTCACCCACCTTCATCACCACTTGGTCTTCATTTAATCACATGGCAACTTTGTGCTCATCATCAACCCAAACTTCAGCAAAAGTTGACAAAGGTAAGGATGAGCAGAACCATCATTGTTTCCCTGTTGGGACTTGGTTGGACATTCCCTTTGGACACTACAGGTGGCCCCATGGAAGCCCCCTGAAGACCACAGCTGCCTTGTTTGAAAGTGCAAGAAACAGCATCTAGACCACACCTACGATCGCTGAGATGCAGCCAATGAGAGAAGAGCTGAACAAAAGGAAGAATAATTCCTCCTTCTTCAATCTTCTTGGCGTGCAACTAGAAAATGAAACATTAAATTGTCACCAGAACACACATGGCAGATAAAAATGATGAAGGGGGAAAGTGACATCAAAAGGGAATATAGATATTTATGACTGAAGCTCTCGTGACGTTCCAAAACAGACCATAGCAACATTAGTTATTTCTTAAAGAAAAAAAAAGACATTTGATATTTTTTAATGAACTGTTTGCTGGGCTGACTCGTTTTAGTTGCCCTGCTTGTGCTCTTTTCTTTTCCCTGTTGAGGTTTTTCTTTATCTTGCTGATAAAATGAAAGCACATATATCCTGCAGGGTTGGAGTCTGCAGGCAACTGTCGCAACAGGAGTCTCAATCTGGTCATTCCAGCCTGTGAACCCCTTCCTGCAACTTGTCAAAGATGACAAACGGTGCTTTTCAGTGGACTGCTGGATTGACGTATTTGATCATGAGTGAAGGGAAGGAGCAAGGTAAGGATTAGGAAAAATGAGCGCCTGATACAGCCGACAGAGAAGCGGCGCGTATGAGAAGTAGGATATGTAAATAGTATGTATTTGCATATTCCAGAAAGAAACCTAACATGATTTTGAGACTGAAGACTTGAATCTTTGTGTGTGCGACCAGGTAAGGATATTTAATCAGATATTATATTTATAAAGAAGGCATAAGATTCCTGACTCAATCAGACAGGTGCTCATAATTTTTTTAAGGCATACTGTATTCAAACATGTAAATGGCAAAAAAAAGTTCCTGTAGGGTATTGAGAATATATTTAGCGATGTTTAAAATAGGTGTCACAAACAATCTCTAAATTTCTGCTTTCTTTAAACTGATGAGATCTGGGTATATAAATGGCCATGTGCTTAACTTGGAGGTTTGAAAACAAAGGTCTATCCCATGCGGATGTGGACACCGATTGGCTGTCATTGTGTTTTGGCATCACCTGATAGGCTCCTGTTGTGGTTGGTTGGGAGAGAGAGTTCAGGAGGAGAAGGAAAACCTGAAAATGGAAACGCGTGAGAAACTTGTCAGTCCGATGAATGCTAAATTCAGATGTAAAAATCATCCCGAGAGCACCTTAGATAAAGGTAGAGTTATATGCGTTCTTTGTAAGGTTTGATTATTTCAGGAACAGCTCAAGTTAAGCCTACCGCATCAATGCAAATCGCTCAGCTGCGACTGAAGCTAAGATGGGCATGATGAACAATGTTGTATTTTAATGTTATTTTCTAATTAGTTGGTGATTGACAAACAAAAACAGCACGATTGCGTCTTGCCTCAAACTGGAGCAACTCTGGTTGAGATTAAACAGATTTTGATCATGCATCCATTTTCTACAGCAGCTTACCATCACTAAGTTCACGGGCCTGCTAGTGCCTATCCCAGATGTCTTCGGGCAGTAGGCGAGGGACCTCCAGAACTGATAGCCAGCCAATCGTAGGGGAGAAAAATGACCACACACCTATGGGCCATATGAAGTATTCAATACACCTATCATGCACGTTTTTAGTGATTGTGGGAGGAAACCGGAGTACCCAGAGAAAACCCTACGACTGTGACAGTTTATCCTCTGCAACTGCTTATTTCTATTCCAATACTATATTGTGGGATAAAAAAATAATACTACTTTGAAATCCAACCACATCATCTCAGGAATAGATGAAGTTTGATCAGAGTTTATGCTATATTTCTATTTTTGTCTTGAACTAGCTTTAACACCTCTTTCAGGAACAGTTCCAAACAGCCTTGCTATGCAGCTGGACTAAGGGGAACACTGCTCTCACAGCCAAGTATTAAACCAGTATGGCACAGGCGGGTCTAAAAAAGGGCAAGGCCATACCCTACTATATTTTGGAAATAGAAGTGGGAACCAGTTGTATCAGGTTAGGTAGTTATAGGTCTTCCCAGTCCTGTTTTCACCACGGTGTTCTGTTCAGTTTGCTACACTGAATGTAGTTTTCATTTTCATTGTATTACAGTTGGTCGATAAATATTCAAGTCAACAATAATAGTCTATTTTACTGTTTGCATTGTGTTTGTCTTTGTCATTGAATTACCGTAATTTGTACTCCAGTCACCGCATAGCTGTGATAGGACACGTTATCAATGTGTTTGCTGACCCAATGAAATAACGTCCAGGTTGAACAATAGGAATACCAGTATTGGCCCGTTAGAACCTCACAGGTCACACTAACATTTACAACAAAGTACAACCTGTCCTTCAGTTAGGAACTGAACCCGTTTATGTATTCTTGTGCTTGTTGATCTGACTTATGTGGCCCATCCAAGCCTAATGTGAACTTACAGTACTTTCTTTAGAAACTTGGTTTTGATAATGCCGCATTTCATGCGTGTGTTGAGTCAGCGTAATAATTGCTGAGGTTTTCCTGGAAAACAGAATAGATCTGGTGGCTCAGGCTATTCATTTGAAAAATTAAAGACCCTATCAAGGGGAGTGATTGGTTATTTAGAGAAACTTCAGGCTTATTTGGTGAAATTGCAGAATAATTGAGGAGGAAGGTAATTAATCCACATCAGATGAGGGGAAATTGAAGCTTTGGATATGCAAATATTATACGCGAGGTTGATTTTAAACAGAATGTTTGAAAAAGGATTGTGAGGAGGAACTAGTAGCAAGCCCCCCCCCCCCCCCCCCCCTTCCTTTGACATGTTTCTAGAAAGCGCAATTGATGATTCAACCTGCCTGGTAGGGTGCTTCCTGACACCCTCTGTGCCAGTGTGTGTGCTGCATATAACAACCAACACTAAAAGTACATCATAGTTTTGACACTGATGATGCAGGGTACCTTGAGGCGATCCTTAATAGCCACCAAAAAAGTAGTGGTTCCTTTGGTAGTTGGCTTAATTTAACAGAGTGATTGGTCAAAGTTCTGAGGTTAAAGTAGGACACCAATATATCAATAGGCAGGCTGAATGATCAAAGTCAGCCACAGCTAAATTAATATCAGGGTCCCCAAAAGAATCTCTGAAGCAATTACGTTGTTGTATTATGTGTATAAAGAATGCAGATTTGCTCAGGGTGTTTTTCTGACATACAAGAGAATGCTTATAAGATAAGCTAATGACCCAAGAATTTGATGTCTTTTCTTAGTAGTTTCTTATTGAACTAAATAAAAAAAAAAAATCCCTTCATACCACAATAATAGTTTGTGACCTCAGATCATTAGAGAGAATGCTTTTCAAAGAGCATGCTGAAGGCCCTTAGAATGTCACCTGATGCACCAATAAACATCGTACTGCAGTGTGGAATAAAATGATAAGGTCACCTTATTAGTTGTTGCAAAGCAGAAAAAAAAGAAAACAGACAGGAAATTGATTCCTTTTTATATGCACCTCATGTAGCTTGATTCCTATCACGATTTTATGAAAGGTGCAACCAATACCTGGTGTTCGGATGCCAGCTAAGCAGCACTCATTATATATATATATATATATATATATATATATATATATATATATATATATATATATATATATATATATATATATATATATATATATATATATATATATATATATATATATATATATGGATTTTTTGTAAGACTTAAAAAGATCAGAATGTAATGTGTAGTAAAGTATAAGTAAATGATTCACATTCGCAATTATTTTTTGACGATTCTTCTGTATCGGCATACAGAAATGCTAAAATATATTCAAATGTACCCTGAAAGCTCATTTAATGGGAAAAAAAAAACAAAAAAAAACAGGCGATGCAGGAGTTGATGGCCACAGGTTGTCAGTTGTTGGTCAGCAACTATTATCTGAGAGCTCAGACCGGCTGCTGGAAGTAAGCAGACATGCAGGGAATGTAGGCAAGGTGATAAGCTGTGAACAAGGAGCAAAAAAATTAGTATAAAAATTGAAAACAGTCCAAAGCAAAACAACAATATACTGAGTGACTGGCTGTACAGACTCATTATAGAGCTTTGACAAGATGATGACAGTGGAGTCTGAGGCTCTCTTAAGAGGGGCAACCTATGAGAGAAGCACACATTTCTTTTACTTAATTTCATGAACGAAAATACAGTTTTCATTTACAATTTGTTGTATATAATAGCAATCAAATTTTACAAATGCCTCCATAGACTGTCTCACATTGTGGCCACTGCATGCATACACATAACGCATCATCTCCCAGTTTTCTGGGTAGAGGATTAACTCATGTGGACTGTGTCTGTGACGTCTTCGCAGACAAAGCCTGCAGCAGACACAAGAGATAAAGTAGGAAATGGAGAGGAATTGAAGTGAAGGAAAGCAAACACAGATACTGGCCGCAGGCTGTCGTACACAAGCTGTTCTATCACAGCCTGGAGTTAGACAAACCTCTCATGTCTCTTATTTTGCAATTTTCTGAATATAAATCATAGCCAAATACTGCAACATGGGAATTGTATGTGGAGCTGATGCAATTACTGCGTGAAACGTGTATGCATAGATTGATGACTTGGAAACAAAGTAACCTCATATACGCACACACCAAAAAAACGTCAATCTGTCCATTTTATTTCGAAACAAACAAACCGATTAGACAACGAGCAACACCTGGACAAGACATAAGTGGTTGAAGCGAGTTGATCGGCTAAAACAAAGGACCAGGATGACAAAAAACAGGTGGACACAGAAATTTAATGAGAGAAGACCAAAGCATACAAAGTACAGAAACATTACATGGAACAAAAGGACAAGAGAATTCCTAACAGAAAGGCTGGGGCTGAGATTTCGAACCTGTCCCCCAAAAACACTTCACTTTGATATTATGTCCAACTCACTTTACAACATTTCACTTTAAAAATAAATGAAAGTAACATAAAAATAAATAAACAGGGTTGAAGCTTCATCATAGGCTGCTGATGCATCCAGGACCTCAAACATTATTTCCCATTGTAGAATGTTCAGAGGAGGTCAGTGGCAGCGAGTGAGTAGAGCCGAAGGGGCTTTGGAGTATTTGAAAGGGCGGAAAAATATATTAATGAAGGCAAGATGTTACTAATGCGTATTAGAGATGATTTTAGGAGCATTGAGTTGGCAGCGCCTCACTTGTTATTTCATTTAAAAGACTGATTGAACCATTTTCCATGCATTTTATTGATCTGTTGGCTTAATGAGTGGTATCTTTTAAGGGATGGATTTTGTCAGGAACACCATTATTGGTGTGGTTTTTTCCCCCTTAGGTCTGCATCATCGGTTCTTTATATAGCGCTATAATCTTGTTTTCTTCAATGCTTTCTTCAATATGAGCGCAATGCATATGGTAGTTCTGTTTGAAAATACAACACAGCAAACACCCAGAGTACAATTTGCACTGGTAATCAGTATGAACAAGAACAGGGTGTTTTTTTTTACACATAAATAGAGCTCTTTTTTGTTTAGAGAGAATTTTGAGCTTGTAAGTTTACTTTAGTTTAAGGTCATGCAGCGTATTTCCTGAGAAATGGTGTTCAACACTCTTGCTAAACTGCAGTCAGACGTGACAGCACACTAGTTATCAAGTGATTCAATTGATTACTGTTTTTCTTTTTAAATACCAAGTGGTATGTATGTGGTTTTATATGAATATGTACAATGTTAGCTGTAGCTAATGTTAATTTCATGCTTGGTAGTCCTTCGGTGTGAACTGTTGGGGCACTGGTGTTGCATATCTCATTTTTATACATGTCAATCATTTTCGTTTATCGTATCCTGAATTTTCCTTACCATATTTTTCCAAGGAGGCGTTTCATAACAAGAGTCTGTCGAGCGCATAATTACTATTTCGATTATTTTAAAAAAATAGTTTTGAAACGGCAATTATGCCTGTCTTATGACAGGACTTCCACTTTGGTCTTGCTTTATAGTCCGCCTATTTGCATAACGGTTGTTGATCAGCACGCCGCACTAATGGATCCTCTTGTCTAAAATCCTTTATTTGCACAATGATAGCACCCTTATCCCTCATTGAACTCTGAGTTAGTGTGTTTATGAGCTAAATCTATGCATATGCATCTACTCATATTTTGTTATAGTGGCATATTTACTGCATTACTAGAGAGGCTTTAAGTACTTAAACATCACTTGTCCATTAAAGATGTTCCTGAAGAGCAACCTTAGTGTAAATGTTTGTCCTGTTTCTCTTGGCAGTACAGAAATGTCAACAATTAGCTTCAAGTGCTGACATGAATAAATATTTCCTGTTCATACAATTGATGCGTTTTGGTGAAGTGACCTTGTAAATACAGTAGCGTCGTCTAAGCTTTGCCTAACTTTCTAGCACTCTCTTTTGGAAAAATGTGGAATTACATGCACTATGCATGCAGTGCACTGATTGCCACCTTTTAATAAAGACAACTTAAAAGTCTGAATTCATAATGAATGAATCATATTGGCATGAATAACGTCTATAGATATGAGTACAATAAGTAAATATTTCACTAGTTCTTTTAATTGTTTTTGACCCATTGTGAGACAACCAATTTGAGCAAAAACTGATAGAGAGGGAAAGAACAGCAGGAAACATTTGATCTCGTCTTCACTAATGTAGCCCACTAAGAATGTTTGACTAAATTGTTCACATGAAAGCCAATCAGCCCATGTGTATTTAGGAGCAACCCCAGTCAGGCTTGCAGCCCATCGATGGGCGCAATCACTGTGGGAATGTGCCAGTTCATCACGCCAATAGCTGAAACTGCTCAGCTGGGCTGCCATCAAGCAATCACTTCATGCCATAGACGACCTCTTTCCACCTGTTTCACGGCGTCATTATGTCGCTTTCAAACTGCTGGACATGCACCATTCACAGGACTAGAGTCACTTGTGTTAGAATTCGGTTTCGTGGCTCACAGCCTCCATTGTAGTTCAGGGCTTGCTAACCTTTACTGAGCAAAGGTACACTTAGAAAAGTGACCTCACCAGACAAAAGTTATATTAAAAACAAAAAAAAAACTGGATTTTGATCTAATTAATTTAGACTAGGGCGTTGCTAGGCATAAAGCTCCAAGAGGGCACAGACGAATACAGAGGTCGCAACAAGGGGCCTGCAGTACCGCTTTGCAGACGACACACCAATTATCACTTTATCACCACGGCAGCAGTGCAAAGGATGATTGCCAGTCCATGAGATGTCGATGGACCAAAAACCTATCTGAACTAAGAAAAGAACATCTACCCTGCTAAATATAAACTATCTATCTATCTATCTATCTATCTATCTATCTATCTATCTATCTATCTATCTATCTATCTATCTATCTATCTATCTATCTATCTATCTATCTATCTATCTATCTATCTATCTATCTATCTATCTATCTGTCTGTCTGTCTGTCTGTCTGTCTGTCTGTCTGTCTGTCTATCAATCTATCTATCTATCTATCTCTCTCTCTCTCTCTCGTCTGGTCATGTTTTCAGTTAAAAATGCCTTAAGATAAAAGGCTTAACTGCATATGGTCGAAATATTTTTTGTAATGCTTTCCTAAATCCTGTTTTTCAGGGGAAAAAGTTCTATACATTTTTTTGTCATTGCTAAAAAAGCTATACTATGCAAGATCGTTATTTTCATAGAAAAGGTGGCCTTCATGATTGCTTTTTTTTGGATGTATTTTTTGTTTGGGGGGGATGCCTTACTATATACATACATGGTCAGTTCAAAACAAAAACGTTTTAATATACATCATTGTCTTGTTTGCAAGAAAAAAGGCCTTGTTTCCCTCCAAAAAAATGCCTTTTTTATACTATTCACTATTCATGGTATTTTTATTTCTTTATTTATTTTACATGGATATTTGATGTTTTTTCTTCATACACCTTACATGGCGGTTTAAAAACGAAACAAACACCTTACCATCCTTGATCATTTCTCTTTTTTTCTGGGATTGGCTGAAATGTAAAAGCTTTACCACTGATTTCAACAAAGCAGCAAACAGAGGAGCAACATGAACTGTTTACAAATCCCTTTATTTCACTGAGTATAGAGTCACAGTTAACGTCATATTGTAAAAATGCACAATAGTCTTCATTGCTATATGACAAGCATGTGGGACCACTTAACATGGAAATATTTTGTGAGATCTCACATTCTCAAAGTAACAAGGAGGTAAAGCAGCAGTAACAGATACCGCAGATTATTCTATTGAAGAACAGAACATCCGTCAATGCATATTTATCACACTTCTTTATACAAAACACTGTGTATACATCATATTTTATATTTACATCCACACATTTGGAATATCTTTAGCTTTTGTATCCTCTTAGACAAACACTGAATAAATAAGTTCACGTGCACTGCAGAAAATGTTGGATACCATTAATAATAAATGCGCTCACACAGTACAATACTAAATATGACCAGCTATCATTATTATAGTGAACTAAAGTAAAATAATTGCACAAGACAACACATTTCTCATCAATATGTTTACCAATTGCTGCATGGAATGTTTATAATCAGTAGGTGTAACTGCTTCAAATGCCTCCCTTGGCTCAGTTCTTTTTAGAATATTTTAACGTCATCGTCATATGGGTATAAATTACAAAAATATTGTATCTACAATTTCAATGCAATTGATGTAAAATCTCATTCAACAGTTTGGTTTTTCTTTTGCAGTTCTTACATTCATTCAAATATTGCAAATGTATGTCTCACACACAGCTGCAAAACGATCTCCTAGCCACTTAAAAATAACTTACATAAATAATTTGTTTTGGTCATTATACTAGTAGGAATTTGATGAGCAAGACTTTGAGCGATATTTTTGTATTGAAGCTCCGTGTGCACTGTACATAGCGGAGCTGTTAAGTTTTGAAGATGCGGAAGTGACGAAGGAGGCATGATGCTGTTTCACAAATTCCTTCTCTGGCATCAAAAAGAGTGTCTGCATGGGGACCGGACACAGACAACAAAACATTCACATGGAAACATTGATTAATTTCAACATGTGATTAACATATTTGACGGGAAATTATCCTTCAATCATACATTTGTTTACCAAGAATAAATATTTGTTTCCAGTTGCGCACAAAAAGCAGCATCAATATTCTTGAGCTAAGCCCAAGGTCATTATGAACATTTGGGCTTGTGTTTGGCACAAAAACATGATGCATGAGTACGCATAACCTCTGTTTGACTTCTCCAACTTCAATTCTGCAAAGACTGCATATCTCAGAATAGACATGGCAAGCCACAACATTAGATAGACATTGCACATGATGCAATAATTTAACAATTTAAGAAAATGTCGCCTAGTCACACTTTTGTGTTCACTTTGAAATAACCCTAATGTGCCACAAGATGCCAACAACTCCTCATCAAAATAAGAGAGAACAGGTGAATTGTGTTCACTCCAGTAAGTTGACATGTATGGTATCTTGACTGAGAAAAAAACTTTGTATTGGGAAAGAGATACGTTTAGCCTGGGTCGAAAATAACAGCCTTTGGTATATTAATAGCGGAAAAACAATTTGTACGTTTTTCATATTTTTCGTAGCATTCATATCTTTCTCTCTCTCTCTCTCTCTCTCTCTCTCTCTCTCTCTCTCTCTTTTTTGGTTCAAATTTTTGGTTACAGGAGTATCTAAAATGGGTGGTGGCAAATGCTGTAAGGTAATCTATTACTTTAGGTGATTAAGTATGAAAGCACTCAATTACATACATGAACGTAATAAATTACTTTAGCACTTCAACCTAAAGTAATCAACTACTTGAATACTTTAGTACCTAGAGTAATCAATTACTGTACTTTAGAATGTTTAGAGCATGTAATTCATCGCTTTAGTCGATGATTCATACTTAATTCTTATTTCACAGCCATTTTTAGACCATCCTTGAAAAGACATACATATTCATATACTGTAAGTCACTGGGATTGAATGTACTGTACAATTCATGTTTGATTTAATACATCTTGGACTATATGTATGTGGTATCTCAAGGGATCTTTAATTTAAATACTCAGTATAAGATCATATATATCAAAAATGCCACTGCTAAAAAGGATTACATTGGATTTGCTGATATATGCAGAAACCCTTTTGGAATCTCATGTTCATCCCCTAGAGTGCCTTAACATAGCCACATTTGAGAAATTGAGACCTGCTGGTGAAGGCTATTCTGTAAGTGTCCCACAATTACCTGTGAACCAGTCAACTCAGATCAGGACAGACTTTATGGAATACAGATGAATGGAAATGGACCAGAGGGGGAAAATAATTCAAATGCTTGTCATTTTGATGCAGTGCAGTTCTACATCACGGCAAAGCGCAGATTTGGACAAAGCCGTGGTTGTAGACAACCACAAGGCCTCCCGCGGGACACCTTAGAATGTTACAACATTGTGTGACTAAACAGCACACAGTATTAGAAGTAGGCCGGTGCTGCGACAACCTCGTTCTTTGACTCAGCAGGGCGAGGAGGACATCTGTTCGTACTCGGGACACTTGAGGAGGGCGGGGTAGTTGGACGAGTTCATCTGGAGGGAAGCCTCGGAGGAGATGGACGAGGGGCTGCGGCCGCGGCCGGCCCACGCGTCCGGGTGGAGGAACTGGCCCGAGTAGTCAGAGCAGTTGCTGAGGCGAGGCCGGTAGAAGCCCTGGTGGGGCCGGTACATCTCCTCCGCCGTGTACCGCTTCATGAACAGGTACACGGACATCACGCCGGCCGTCTGCAGTGACAAATCGGAGCATCGTCCATTTTAGCGGGATGAACTGGGGTATTGGTCTTTTTTGCACATCAGCTGTCAGGGTGAGGCTTTCAAGGAATTGAATTGACACCGTGGCTTTCGTTACTTGCTTGTGTTATTGCACAGCCTGTCCACAAGGGTGCAGTGTGAGTGCACCTTAAAGGACACATTATGAACAGTACCGACCGACCTTTAAAACATTTTGCACAATTTTAACGACTTGTAGTTTCCACACTTTGTTAACCCAAAGGACAAGAATGAAATTTTGTAAACTGTGGGGAAAAATATCAAAGAATTCCGGAATGGGACATGATGACTTTACCTCTGTGAGGAGAAAGGAGATGGCAGCAAAGGCAAAGGACCATCCATACTTGTAGCTAAAGTAGGCCTCATTACTTTTGGTCCTATTCAACATTTCATCATTGATGTTTGAAATGTACAACACGAGACCAACGACCAGAGACAGACCTGTAGCACAGAAACATCACATTAATGCTGTACCGCCGCTGTTGTATGAATCTACAGGAGAGACACAACAGAAGGACGCTACAGTGCTATCCACATTAGGATTAACGCAAACTGGAGCCTATACCAGCTAACTTCCAGCAAAAGGCAAACGACACCCTGGCCTGGTAACCGGGCAACCGGAGAGCACACGCAGAGATGGAGAAACAATCCAACTCATGCACACACGCCTGAGTTGGAACTGGGCCCACACAAAAAGAAAGTTTGAGCCATTTAATATACCACTTCTGTAGAGGTTCAAAGGAAAGCTTATCCCAATAGTGAGAAATACAGTACAGTACTTAGTTCTTTTTATTCGGTATCAAATCCTACAAAATGAAAATGGAATTCTAAGGAAGTACCGGATAGGATGAAAAAGATTCCCGAAACAAACGCCAGGATGGTGCGATGTGGTCGAATGTGGCCAATGTTGCTGAGGACAAAACCAATGAACATGAAGAAGAGGCTGACCAGTGGGAAAGGTGTGGCTGAACGAATCATCTCTGCAACAAAACACAAATGAAGATCATAGATTTTTTTTTTTCAAAGATATTTAAAAATATATATATTATAACATATTTTGGATATTTGAGAGTAATTCTCAGATTTTCTTTTTGGCCAATGCCAATTTCGATATTTTGTAGGGAAAAATACTGTGTGAAATGATTAATTGGCCGATTATTTAGACAAAGAGTTAGGGTTAAGGTTAGGGTTAGGGTTAAGGGTGAAATGACTTATTACTGCCATAATATTATATACTTACTAAGGACACTAACTGTGGACTCTGAAGTCATCTGGACTTTCGTGGGCATCACGTATTCAATGGTAAAGCAACGACCTTTCTCTTCTCCTAGAAGCAAATAAATACTGTAAATAAATAAATAGCACAAACCCCCAACAGTGATGGAATGTAAATACAAGTCAAAATATGAAATGGACAAGAAAAATGAGGAGTGCCTCCATTATTCTGGTTGGTGGATATATTTAATGTGTACAGAGGGGGTAAAATAAATCCATTTCTGCACGCGTTTTTAACCACCCTGATCATTTTAATGTTGTCTTTGTTGTGGTAAAAACTTGTTTCTTTTAGTCAAATCTGCTTTTACAATTTCCAGTGTTGTTTTGGACATAAGCATCATTGATAATCTTAGTCTTGGACTCTCCGGAAAAGTGCCAATTAAGAAACGAAGTCTCCAAGTAAACAATGTTTCCCTGCACTCCGAGTACAATGAAAACACAACAACAAAGTGGCATCAATATTAGTCAAAGGGTCCTTGCTACCGCATTCGAGGTCCCAAGTGTAACTACGCCATGTGATAATGGCCAGCGATTATTTGTAGGTCAAACACAGTGCAACGCAGCAGTTAAGTGGGCAATAAGGCCACTCAATTGCCCTTAAAACACAGTGGCCCATTAAATAGCTCTGTTAAAGGGGATGGCCTGCTGGGTGTCAGGAAAACATCTATTATCTCATCACACCAGTGCAGTCGAAATATGGCGTTAGAACAAACAACCGTAAACTCCCCATACCCAGAATTCAAACTTCTTTGGCTCGCTAGTGGAAATAGCGCTATAGCATGTGCAAAAAAATCAAGTGTTTAAAATGAAGATGTTGAAACTGGATGGGCAGCGCTACAAAAGCCTCAAATGGTAAATCGTAGGGGATGACTGGAGTACAAGGAAGCAACTCGTTTGATCTTATCAGAACTCAGAAACTTACAAAGTTGAGCATTCACAAGATGAGCAATTAAACAGTACGGCAGTACAAAGAGCCATATTCACTTCAGTTGTGTTTGAGGCAAGACTTCTCGAATAACATGCTGAGTGAGTGGAAAGTGTTGTTAACAGTCACCGAGACATAATTACTGTCTCTTTTCTCCACCTTAAGTGTGAAAGTAACGCTCTTTGCTGCAGCCTCCAACAGCATCAGTCGATGTCATCATGTGACCACAGTAGTCTGCCGCAAAGCACCACACGGTTGTACCGACATCTAAATTGAGCAGACGGCTGCTCTTCAGAATGGTAAAAAAAAATATATATATATATATTTTTTTTGGACACACAATGGTAAAGTTACAGCAACAGGCCAAGATTGGTAGTCGCTTTTTAGGTGTTTTTCACACATGCTGCTTTTCTCTGAGTAACGTAGCAACTAGGTTTCTACGAGGAGAGAAAGAGCTTTAAATAGAATGGCATCAGATTATTTCTAAAACCGATGGATGATATTTACTTATGAAAATAGAAGCTTCAAATGATGCTCAGAGGACTCCACAAAAATAACAGCACAAAATATGATTTTGTAAAGTGTGGATATAATAACAGAGACAGTTTTAACTTTGGAATGACCTTAGATTGCTCATGTTTGCTTCTTCCTTCTTCTTGTTTATTAAAAAAAAAATAATAATAATTTATCAACACCCCACATATAGCAGATAGGGCAAACCGGAAACATTAATTTTAGTTTGCAACAATCCCAGCTACGTGTAGACTATGCTTTAGAAATGCACAGTATCTCACCCAGACAAGGAAGTTAATTCAAGCAGATTTTTGGTTGGATTTCTTTATTTGTTTTTCTCCCTTCTTGCTCTATTCCTTTATGACTTGAAATTCAGAGTTAATTTTGTAGGATTAGAATAGAATGACTTGATTGTCATTGTACAGTAGGTTTACAACAAAATTGGGAGTGCTGTTCAGAATGGTCCATATTAAATAAATATGAACAGTAAATAGAATACATATAATAGGAGATAAAAGAGAATTTCACAGGAGTGCTATTGTGATTGATATTTTCAGTGTATTCTTGTTCTGTTGTTATTCAGAGCATTAATAGCTCTGAGGAAAGCACTTCCCCTGAATCTCTTTTCTCATCTTTTATGAGCACTGCAGCACCGACCAAAGGGCAACAGTTTGAAAGGCTGATGACCATTATGAGTTGAGTCTGTTTTCAAAGTGAAATTTTCCCTTTTTTTTTTGGTGAAAACAAGCCAAGACGAAAGCCTAACTGATGGAAGCAAATGTAGCTCAGAAGCAAATGTGCCTAAAACAATGTAGAGATCCACCACATCATAAGGGTCTAATTAGATTCCTTCGAAGAGCATAATCAGAATTTAAATAGGCCCTAATTAGTGTGAAGTACACAATTCATAATGTTGCACTTGGTGGGTATATAATTATTGAAATGTAAATAAACACTCCAGATAAGCATGAGCTAAAATTCTGCTATCAATTTCATGTATTGTATGATGAGTTCCAAACATACCAGCCAGAAAACAAACCCTCCAGAGGCCAGAGTGGAGGGACATGCGTATCTCAGCGCTCTGGTTGAGTGGAAGGATGACACCTTCCTCCAGGTACAGCCAGTAGTCGGTGCTCACGGCGATGCCCAACAGGCCCAGGCCGCAAACAGCGAACACGCTGCTCAGCAACGTTAGCGCCTTCCTGCCACATAGGCTCATACCACAGCCTCAAGAGCAAAAAATAAGAAGCTGGGAAAAGAGAGAAATACAAAAACATTCATTTCACTTAAGTCAACCTGACAGTCAATTTTGAGCATTCTGCTTTACCGTAGAAAGTCTTTTTTTTTTAATGACTGAAACTTTGACACTTCATTTGTAGGGCCATCTCCAAGCATATTTTTCAGGAACTCTACAATATGTCTTGTTTTATTTGTGGATAATCTGCTAGAAAATTGTCACTAATGACAATGCGTATCATTATAAAACTAAAAGACTTTGTCAACGACTCACAATGTAGCAATAAATTGTTTCATGTTCCATTCATTTGCTCTTGATTTGAAAGGGAAACTGTACTTTTCCTGCCACGGCATTAAAAAACATTCAATTACATTTGCTGACCCTGATAAAATCTCACGTATCCCCTGAAGTGCCTTCACGTACCCCCAGAGGTACACATACCACTATTTGAGAAACGCTGACATAGAGCAAGGAAATTCAGCACTGCAGATGGTGCACATAATGTGTCAGCGTACGCAGCTTGTAATGTAAAACAATAGAGATTTTCATATGTTAGCCGGTCACACATTTGGCAAAAGCCCGAGCGCTGGGGAGCTTGGCACAGGATTTTGTGTTGAAAAGAATTGATTTTACATAATGAGCTCTCAGCATGCTGCAGTGTTAAGCGCCCACTGCGAGACTGCAAAGATGCAAAGTAATTATGTGGTAGGATTTTTAACTCTTTAAATCTACTTGGGCTTTTCTTTCCCTGTTGGAGAGACGTTTGATGAATGTAAAGCTCTGGGAAAAGAGAAAAGGAGGAGATCTATACCGCTTTCATCGATAAGAAGCAGCACTGATTTTTGCTAAGGCATCTTTGTATAATAACTACATAAGACCATGAACGATCGCCCGGCAATGTTTTGTTAATACTTTGAGATTCCATTGTGCACATCCCTGCATATGACCTTTATTTCAGCTGCTTAGTCATGCGGTATGGAGGATGGAGGACCTTATTGTGCCACACCAGTTTTACTATGCAATGCGAGTTTGATTTACTCCCACGGATGTAGTTTATATTGAGATGGCTGTTTATTGGCAGACAAAATATAGTTTAACGTTGCAGAGAGAAGTAGACTCAACAAGAGGAAAACAAAAATATGAAAACCTTGACAATTTTATACATAAGATCCATACATGGACTGGGAATGTTTTGTTATACTCTGTTAGGAACCATAGCAAAGGAAAGGACAGGACAACCTATGAGCCACTTTGGGTCCTCACACAAGTTGAGAATCACTTGTCAAGACCAGCGGTTCAAAAATAGGGGTACATGGAGGCACGTCATGGGTTATGTGAGACTTTTTTTAAAGCTTTCTGCAGGTAACAACAAATTTAACCGAATGATTTTTAAACTCGGACAGAAAGAGTACTGTTTTCTTTTCAAAGTAAAAGCAAATTGGAACTTGAAGTAACGCACTGCTAAATTGTGTTCTAGTGGCTTCTCTGCAAAATGTTGCATGGCTTTTTTTTTGTTATGTTTCACATGGATGTGCATTGCCGTTAGTGAGGCAATTTTCCAGCACGGATGATGTAATACAAATGATCTTATAGAGTTGCTGGATAAAATATGCATAGAGATACCACTACTGCAATGTTTAAAAATAGAAAAAAATGAGACACAGATAGCACAGGACTTCTTTTGCATTGATAGGTGTTCTTGGCTAAAAATATATATTACAGGGATACATCATTGAAAAAACATTGAGAAGCATTGGTCTAAATACTGTAGATGACGTGTCAATAAAGGCTGCATACAGCAATTAAGGCATTACCCACAACAAGCAGCTAAATCTCAAAGTTCTATGAAGTCTATGAAGACTAGAGAAGACTAGAGATTCAATAGAGATTCAACTCTGTCAGACATGAAGAGGTTATTTAAAGTGTCTGGTGTTGCCGCACGGGGCTCAACCAGAGTCAATAATTTGTGACAGTTTTTCCAAGATTTCACTGTTCATAATTCAAAGGCTTGTACAGGTCTCAACAGGGCTGTAGCCCATTTACTCACCATTTGCTTGTTCACACGAGAAAGTCAGGAGTCAGGTTATGGATGTCCGGTAGCCTGATGAGGTGATTATGATTAAACTATGCTGACCTTTCAAGTGTTGAATAATGTAATATGTCAAATAATGCTTTGAAAATCTTAACTAGCCAAGAACTCTGCTTGATGGCCAAGCGCATTTTACACACAAGGACAAAGGGAGTATCTTGACCCTGCTTAGTGCAGTAGGATGGCCAATCAGTGGCATAATAAACATCCATCCATCTTCTATCACTGCTTATCCTTGCTAGAGTTGCTGGCCCAATTACAGGGCACACAATGACAATCAACCACTCACATTCAGAATCATTCCTAAGGGTAATTTTGGAGTATTCAATACTCTTTCCATGCATGTTTTGGGGAATGTGCGAGGAAACCGGAAAACTCACCTAGGTACGGGGACAACATGCAAACTCCACACAGGGATGCCAGAGCCAGAATCAAATTCGCGAACTGTGAGGCGGGTGTGTTAATCAGCCGTTCACCGTGCAGCCAGGATTTTAAACAAAAAGGATCAAACTACAGGCAAGACTTCAACAACTGAACTGAACTACAACCAAGTTCAGGTTCTATTTATCTAAAGTATTAAAAAAACACACACACACACAACTCCCTCTAGACATGATGGCTCAAAACCAAGCATACTGTACTACATTTACATAGCTAACACCTTAATTATGTTTGGTTGTTTGCCTGTAGGGCGAAGACGAAGAGACACAAAATAAATATGATATGCCAACATATGTCCCAATAGTATGCTCAATATACTAAACTCTAGCCGACAAGCTATTTTTTCTGCGTCATACAGTCTGGAAAAAAACATAAACCCAGTAGGAATTTCATAGATTTAGAGACATATGTGAAATCCATTACAAGTGTCTGCAAGCTTTTTTCGTTGCTGTATTTAGTGGCACTCCACACTAATAGCAATGCAATTACAGCTAATATATGTGATCTATTTTTTGTGCTTTTTTTTTATTCAGACATATGCTTTATAGTTATAGTAAGTATTTTCATAATAAATTAATTATTTCATTTGAGTGAATTATTAAGGCAAATAATGACTACACTTTAAAATGTAATCGTATTGAAAATGCGGGGATCATGCGTGTAAAATGGCAGTACACATACTTTTTTTCTGAAGTGTAACCAGCATATACCATGAAACTAAAAGGAAAGCATTGCAAAATACAAAACCCAGAGTAAAAGTGGTCACAGTCTGAGCTATTTATAGTTATGTCCTTTACCTGTGAGCCACAGGTCAGCGGGTCATGGAGAAAATCTGATTGGAAGATGAATGGGAGCATTTCAACCCCCCGAGACTTGAATTAATGATGATGTAAGTGCCGTCATTAAGCCTACTTTCAACTATGCTGTAATCAGTAACGATTTATGTCATATATGCAAATAAATATAGAGTAAATGATAGAGGAACCATATTTCATCTTCTAAGCCATGTATACTCCTAAGTATTGTGGATAGTATGAGCTTGGCTTTAGGTTAGAAGCAAAAGGGGGCTACACCTTGTAGTTGTTGTCAGTCAATTGCACAGCACACACGAGTCAAAAATTCACGCTTAACGTCGTCTACACGCCTACTTACAATTTTGATGCGTCATTGAATAAAACATGCCTGTTTTGTGATTGTGGAAGAGAGGAAGTATGGGGTCTTCACTGATATGCTGTATTTGGTATCAAATTTCAAATTAATATTTATGAAAACATCTGACAAAAAGCTGCCCACCCACAAGTAGTGTTCTATGATTATGCTTACACCCACATCACTAACATAGACAGCATTGCGAGTGTACTCTAAATATAGGTTCACAGATGTTGCTTACTAATAAACGCCCACAGACATTTAGTGTGTTTTGAAACTACATCTACATGATTTTCTAGTAAAAAGCTACCTGTATTTGGTGAGAGCCTCATCGGCTAAAGTAAGATGGGAGGACTGGGCCTCAGGTGCCCAAGTAATGTCAAAAGTAGGATTAAATGTGTCTCACAACTGCTGGAGTAAAGGGCAGGCTATCTCACAAAAATCAATCAGACCTCTATAGATAATGAAATGCTATTCCATTAGATGGCAAAAATTACAATTAACCTGTGTATTCCTCCGTTTGCATTAACAACCATGAGGGGCAAAATTCTATTTTGTTGATCCACGTCTGATGGCTTTAAAAAGTAATTTGGCTGCCAATATAAACATGGACATCTTGAAAGTGGTTGCCCAAGGGTAATTTTAATGACTAACATGTGTAATATTTAAAAATGAAATTGAAAAAAAGCTTTTAAAAGAATTTCAAGACGACACTATAATTAAGAGTAATACGACTGTTCAAATACATCAGACTGCGTGCCAAAGTGTTGAAAAGCAAATGCACAAAGAACAAAGATGAATAACACTAATACTGTAGGATGATTATTTATCATTATTATTTTATGAGCACACTTTTGGTCACTTCAAATCTTACGATACTTTGTTTATTGTAGGGCTTTCATAATAATTGTGATTAATTATTTACATTCATAGTTGAAGTGTTTTTTTTTTTTTTTACGTTAATCCCATCTTCAATCTCCACATTTTTGATTTATGTATGCTGTTTAGATGAATTTTTATGCATCTGGTTCCTTATGCGTGAGTTGGGGTTGGACATTGATTGGTTGTCATTGTGTTTGACAAAAGGTAGACTTCTTTGGTGGATGGGAGAGAAAGTTCAAGGGTAGAAAATGAAATGAAAATCAAATTGCATGAGAGAGTTATTGGTCCAACGTTTGTTGTTTTTTTTCTTCAAATAGCTTCCTCACCACAGAAACAGTTCAAGTTCAGCCAACTACATAAACGCAAAGCGGCCAGCTGTGACTGCAGCCACAATTAACGATAGCAACTAAGACGCGAATGAAATGATTCATAGCTCTTCCAAAATAACTCGAGAACACCCGCCTTTGAGCAAGACAAAAGAAAACAGCATTTCCCCTCGAAACTAAAGGTTATTGCGATCATCGGAACCAGTCTTAAATACAGCAGAATCTGTTAAAAAAGTGCTACATAAATAACTGAGGCCACTTTTATGTTGTTGCATTAAAATAAAAATAAAAAAACAGGTTGTTTTTCAGAGAAATTTGTTGAGTTCAAATGAAACGAATTAGCTTAATTAATTACAGATCTTAACGATACTACTACTATAGCATGCATGTTCTTTGCGGTGACCCAGTTGGCAGAGCCTTGTGGACGAAGCCTTCTGCAAATGCAGTCCCTGAGTGACCCTCTGGGTGGACGGACAAGAAACACAACGCAAGATGGCCACAGAGGAGCGTAGGAGAACAGGCGCATAGGAATGTTCAGGGGGGGAAACGAGTCGAGTGAACAAGGCCTGCACACAGCTGGATGCGGGCCCTGTGATTCTCCCTCTGTTCGGCTTAGGAACACATGCTGAGGCGGAGCGCACTTCATGTCTTACAGTGTTGCCAAAAATACGCATCCAACACACATCCTCCTTATTCCCTTGTGCATGCATATATTAAGTGGCTTACACGTTACTGTGTATCTACTGTAATACGGTTTAGCGATTATTAAATTTAATAATCACCCCCCTACTCCCATTTTGTGTGTGTGATTTAATATACTTTTTTTCCAAAATCTATTTCTATTTAATGTAATCTAATTTCTATTCGATTTGATCCTATTTCTTTTCAACAAGCACAAGCAAGAAATGAATCTGTATTACAATAAACACTATAAAAATTATTGCACTGTAAGTAGGTTTTGGGTTTATTGGTAACAATAAACATTAATTGATGACATACAGTATTTAATTTAGACTTGTTAAGTGACTAAACACTTCAATTTGCTGTTTATTAAATGTTCACTAAAACTTCACGCAATTCCAACAAGGAAGTGTAACAAATATAAATCTTTAGGTTGTAAGTCATATTACAAAAATAATTTAACGTAAACAAAGGAGAGGAGTGCATTCTTAATCGGTGAAATTAAACTGATAAATAGATCAATATAATATACTTACTGTATATGCAAAATAAAGCATGCTGGCTGTCCAAAACAAAGTTTTTTTTTTTGTTTCTTTTTTACACCCCTCAAAGATTTACCTTTGCAATTTGAGAACTGCTTTTTGCTACAATGCGATTGAATTGTTCAGCTTTCTATCTAGAGCATGACCAAATGTATCCTAACAAAAGTGCTAGAAGGAATCTGAATGCAGCAATGCAGTATATTTTCCAGTTTAATGTATGAGCTTTGGACTTAAAGTGACAAAAAGTATCGCTGACACCAGGTGTGATCTTGCACTGCCAAAATCATTTACTTTTCATAAGTTCCCCCAAATGGCACAGTTGTTTAACTATTAATTGCATAATCAGACAGCGAACCATTTCCAAAACTTTAAATTGGACCAAAAATGTCAGAATACATTAAATAACATCTTACAAGTCAGGTTTGAATTGAAAATGCTTGAAGTTAGAAAAAAATCATGTATACTGCCTATCAGTCATATGATGCATATTATCCATCTTAAATGCTACTAAATTTGCGTAAATTGGCTGACTCACTCAAAAGATTGACTTTACATGAAAAAGCTGCTAGACGCACATTAAGTAAACATTAATGTATTTCCTAAGCTGTTTTCTTTTACAACATAATTTAGAAGAAAATTTAACCTAAGAAGTAGGCACATGATGATTACTTGCTTGATAGTCTCCCGTTATTTTCAAAATCAAGGTTTTAATAAAAGCAAGTTGGTCTTATCAGTGGTAATGGTCTCTTTAGTTTCTTTGAGGAGACCTCATAAAATGATTGCCCCTTTACAGAGTTGAGTAAATAAGCCACCACTTTGAAGTTAATTGCCACAAATGAACTCTTAAATTCTTCCTTCTCAATAGGCAGAGAAGGGAGGGGTGAGCAGTTTTGCATGGAGGAGGGAGGGACTGCACAAAAGACACAGTGCCTTATAGCCCCATTGATTAACATGCATTAAAAAAAATAAAATAAAAATGATGCCAGCGGGTACTAGTTATTCCCAAGGACAACATGAGTAGTCCCAGGGGCCTGTTTGAAAAAATAGCTCACCAGTGTTCAGGAACTGTGATTAAGAATAGTTAAAACAGATTAAGAATGTTAACATTTATTGTATAAAATGTTGATTTGTTTCAAAATAAAAAAGATCATATTCAATGGAGGAAGAAAGGTTTCTGTTGTTTTTTTTAATGTAAAAAACGTATCAGAGTGGTATCCTAATACCGAGATACACAGTATTTTTGGTTATTATTCCATCAGACTCTAATATCAGCCCATGCTCCCGTGAAAGTCAAGTTGCACCCTCTATGTACACAAATGTAGCTAAAAAGAGAAGCAGGGAGTCTCTGTCAGTGAAAAACACAAAAAAAAAACTCCGTGAATTCTCTTTGGTTATAACAGGGCAAGATTGACAAGGGCAATTCTCTTCTTTCAAAATTGCACCATGTGCTAAAATGTATTTCAAATAATAATATGTGCAATTGTAGCAAATTGGTATACAGTATGTGCGAGTGCCAATCACCAGGTATGATTATATGAGCAAGTGTGAGTGTGTGACTGTTTGCGAGTGAAAAGATAATACCAGCAGCTACAAGAAAAATATTGCAATGAAAAAATGTCCTGAAACTTGGGTAAATATGAAGCCATTACTATAATGTTTATCATCATTGGAGTCCTTGTTGGAAATACCGCATTGTGATGTCAACACAGTCCAGAGCAAATCACCTCAAGGCCTGTCTCATTGCAACAAGTCCCCTGTCATTCACCATCACACCACTTGTGACCGCCACAAAAAGCCCTGACAGTTCTCCGAAAGTGTTTATGCTGCAATTGCAAACACACATAACAACGACCTCCCACACATTGCTGTCTGTAATTTTGTTCTAGCGCAATTTGTCTGACCAGCATGTTGAGAAATGGCTATCAGCCAAGCCAGCCTGAGGGCTACACACAGCTGCGGTACAACAAAGTCATGAAGACATAAACGGCATGCCTAGGTATACAGTACGTCGTTCACTTATATCACATGGTTTGCAGCTACTAAAACGAGCAAAGTACTTTGTTGAGAAGCTTACTGAAGAGCTGTTATGTCGCCTCTGCCAGAGTACAATTTGCTGTCCATGGTTCTGAAACATCAATGAACCTGTTATAAGTCAATACTTGAGTTGTTTTTAACCGCGTAGTTTTAGTGGGAGAACTATTAATTTAAATCAGTGGCACTTGATATCTCTTTAAGGGCACCTTAGAATGAAAAACACACTCAGTGCGGCAATCCTGCCCCATATAATGACACATGAGCTGAATTACAAAGGATCCTTATCATGTCAGATATATTAAAACAAAAATGTATCAATTGCTGAGATCTGAAGTTCATTATTCTAACGGTTATAAATAGATTGATCTCCGCGCATACCTTATTTAACATTCAAGTAAAACTATATTAGTGCAACTCTAACATGACTAATATGTTTAAAAGGACATTTAATTGATCATGTCAATCAAAACTGAACACTATTGTAGAAGGCAGTTTTCATTTTTTGATAGATCACTTTTATTTGATGAAAAGTGTGGGGTAGTGAATGTATATGAGACAACAACAAGATTACAAAACGGGGAAGGAATTGACCTCATATTATTGGTCACATGAGGAAAAAGGCACGTTTGCGTCCGCTCATTCATTCGTGGCTAAGTTATGTCGACGGCTTAAAAAAAAAAAAAGAAAGACAGAAAAAGAAGCTTAAGGCTAAATAATAACTGCCACCACCATGACATTTAAAGAGCAAAACATTCATTTATCTAGCACAGTGCCAATCGTTAAAAACACCTTGTCGTTACGTAGAAAAAAACACGAACAACAACGTTTTTAAATTGAATTGCCTAAGTGAAAGTAAAACAATTCAAACGCACAGAGAAGAAAGACATCGAGCCGATTACGATGTTACCTTCACGGAAGAAAGTCGTAGAGGAAAAGACCGCTCGTCCCCTTTGTTGTTATTGTTGTGTTCTAGTGCTTTGCCTCCTGGTTGTTCTTGCACGCAGTAGTCTCCACTTTTGGAGCGCAGCTGTGAGAACCTCAGGCTCGTGCACGCCTACTTGCTCCACTAAAGGGGGCGCGCATGGCACGTGCCAACCGAACCCTCGCGCTGCCTAACGTCGAATGAGCTGGGAAATTACATTTAGCTTGACTTTTGCTTTTTCAGCGTTGTGACGAGGAATAGACAGCGCTTCAAGGTCGAATGGGTAGTCTCAATCAAACTATTCAAAATGTACAAATAACCAGAGCAATGCGCATCACACTCATAATTAAGCAGGAATGAGTAAAAATAAATAAATAAAAAATCAATGTCATTTTATTTGCCGTTATTTTTCTTGTGCGTGTGTGTCTCATAGTGTTATATCCCCTGCAATGATATCGCTTGCTAATAGCCAATCAGACTGATTATTCTCATATACCGTAGACACCACGTGGCTTAATGCATGCAAATCTTATCTAAAAAGCACAATGACAAAAATCTGAAGCTCAGAATGAATCTTGTCACAAGTCAGCTGGGATGGGCTCCAGCTCATGCATAACACTAGAATAGAAAATGGGCTGATAAAAACAAGCACATGAATGAAACTGAAATGAAAAGCATTATAATAACGTGAAGAATAGTTTATACACAATGAGACGAACATGGACACATTCACACATTTTGCTGCAATGCATGCAAATTTTTATACAGAAATATATACAGTATCATTCCAAACCTGTGATACTGTAGTCTACTAAATATGAAGTGTGATTACCCTTGTGCCGTATATTGTCCAATCCTTTGATCTTTACATCAAATGGAAAGGATTGAAAGAATACACTGCAGGGCTGAAATTGCACCCAGATGGTGACAACGTGTCAAAGTTCAACATGGCACGAACACTTAGTTATCACACTACGAGGAGTGTGCCATCCCTTGGCTAAAATACTGCAAGAATGGTAGAAAGAAAATAACCCAAAAATGCCCAAAATACCGCACAATTAAATAATGAATCACAACTATACAACAAACCGGGGTAATTATTCTCAAACAAGATTAAATTGCCACATATGGTGACATGGAATCAAGCATAACCTGTGCATATGTCACTCTGATTCAGAACACAGCGTCTCAGAACATATGGACCTACTTTGAAGAGCATCTGGATGTTGGCAAATATGACTAACACGTTGTGTTCTTCAATGATAAGATGAAAGACGGATGTTTGAAGTGCACGCCATCTCGCAGATGAACCCTCTGTGCCCTCCCTGGGACGACTCAAACACTTGCCATTTTGTAGCACTCCTTTCTATTTCATCTTTAATTTGGCCCTCTTCTCTGACAGCCAAGTATCAAAGTCAGCAGCACCATCTGGATTTCCACAGGCAGAAATTAACATAAAATATGAACTTTCTCTGCATACCCTTCGGGCAGTTGGAGACAGCATTTTTTTTTTTTAAACATTAAACGCTTAGCCACTACACATTCAATTGTGAAAAATAGGGAAGAGTCATCCTAAAAAAGTCAAGAAATTTCAATATTGTAAAATGATTCAAGATTCAAGAGTTTTTTTGTCATATGTGTAGTATTACCACACAATGAAATTCTTATTTTGTTATCTCCCCCTAGCAGACTACATTTCATAATCGAGCAAATAATAACGTAGGCAATAAAAAAATACATAATTACATTATGTTCATCATTGTGGTTGAGGTTTACAGTGCTAAAATAATTGTATTGCATAATGTAAGTGCAGTTTTTAATACCAATGGAAAGGAAATCATTGTATGAAAGGTTAGCCTTTTTCAACTGTACAGGCATGATATGCCAACATCATAGATTTTTTTTTTTTTTTTTTACTTGAATGTATTATGTCGCGGCCAATTAAACCACATGTGTGATAAGATGTTGTGAATTGCTGAATGAAAAAAACTGTGTTTGATAATGTGTCAACTGTCAGGATAAAGTGTGATTGAATTGGGATGCAAAACATCAAGTGAGATTAGGGGAAATTATTGCTTGCATTCAACACGTTGGTCATTGGTGCAGCCATGGAAATTAATTTAAAAAATTATAACCACCAATATAATAGGGCTTAACTTTACTTCATCAAAAACAAAACAATGGTTTTGTCCACATTAAGTACATTTGATACTGAAAGCCGTTGTAACATTTGAACATTGAGAAAAATATGGTGAAAAACTGTGTTACTACAGTAATTTCTTCTTCTTCTCCTTTTCCCTTCAGGGGTCGCCACAGTGAACCAATTGCCGACATCTAGGCCTGTCTGCTGCCCCCTCTTCTCTCACTCGAACTACCTTCGTGTCCTCTTTCACTACATCAATAAACCTCCAATTTGGTAAAAATGTAAGGAGGGCAGGAGGTGGTGTGCTCAAAAAGATATGATTTATTTACACAGAGGGACAGGGCAAACACGAACCCCACAGGAAACCAAAGTAACAAACAAAACTTGAAACCGAAACTAGACTCATGGGAAAACAGCGACAGGGAGGCGATGAAATACTCGGGACGCGACAATATAGGGAAGCAAGGCAAGCAACGGCAAAGAACAATCTAAGATACTGACAATGGCCGACAACTAGCTGTGACAAAACTGGGGCTTAAATACATGGACACTAATTAGGAACAACATGCAACAGCTGAAAGGAAACGAGAGGCAGTGCAAGGTGATTGGCTCAGACACGGGGGCTGGCTCGAACACACGGGCTGCAGGTGGAACAAATCACACAAAAAAGCAAATAGGAACAAGACACGAGAACTAAAAAAAAAAACACAACTTGAAAATACAAAGAAACCCTCAAAACAGAAAACCCAACAAAAACAAAAACTTCCTTTTTTTTTGGTCTGGTTACTATGATATTTGGTCATGAACTTCACCATACAGTGTCGGGCCATCAGTGCTGTAGACGTCTTTGATTTTGTGTAAGCTTAAGCTATATTTGTGAAGCATAAGCAATGTTTGTTTTCTAAAATAGTTCACGTAGAGCTGCACAGTGAATGACTTGTTAGCACGTCTGCCTCACAGTTCAAAGGTCCTGGGATCGATTCCAACTCGCCTTGGCCCTCTTGTGTGGAGTTTGCATATTCTCCCTGTGCCTGCGCCTCTTCTCTGGGCACTTCTTTATAGTCATTTCCAAAAAACATGTATGGTAGGTGTACTGGACACTAATACATAAGTTTAAATAAATAAACCTTTCTTCTCAACGATACAAGAGCACCACAATCTTCAAATTTAGAATTATGGAGTCAAGCCCCCAAGCTCAGTGGCCGATGCGTTCATTACGTATCCTCTTGCACAATTAGCATGTGTTCTGGCTTGAACAAAGCACATCCCCTATCAAAACAATATGGCTATGTACCAGCTCCAGATGTAGCACAAGTAGAGTGAAACCTATAGATGGTAAACAGAATCTCACACACCAGCTGGTCTTACACTTGCCACAGGGCTCCTCTCTAATCAGGTGGCATCCATCCACACTCATGTCAACAACATGATGTAAGCAGAAAATCATTAATTGACTCAAACGTTATTCACACCGCATGCTATGAAGTCACTGCATTGGTTTTCCATCCGAAGTTCAAGTTTTATGTATGCATCTGCGTCAATTTCATAAACACTAATTAAAATGGGATAGGTCAAAATCTCATATGACGTAATCTCTCGAGATTAGGTCACCATGAGATTTCTGGTCATGGACTTGGTGACACAACAAGAGATCAATTTTCTTTTATCTAATGTTTTTGAAAGTGCACAAAACACAGGAAAAAACACCGCCAAATGCGGTGAGAAGGTCAGCTAAAAAAATACTAAATCTTATCCTACCAAATAATACATGTGCACAAACGCCTCAATATACTTTTATTTTGAAGGTGTTCCCGACAGCCTGTTGCAACAAAGAATTAGTTGACTCGTTCTCCTGCACTAACTGTTGCTTCTAGAGAGAGTCCCAAGTTGCGATTCCTGATAAAAAAACAAAACAAAAAAACACTGTTGTTCTTAAGTGATATTCAATTAAAAATTCAGGGCACTAAACAAAGACTTACTTACGCTGAAATTGATTGTATGGTGTCTGTTGTCAGCTTCTAGCGTAAATTAGCCGCTAGCTAGCAGCATTCAAGGGCTCCATATCTAATGGCGAGTGCAGTCAGATTACTTTTCAGAACCACTTGTGCAGTTGTGTTCTCAGTTTATAAACATTCATACACACACACACACACACACACACACACACACACACACACGCACACACACACACACACACACACACACACACACACACACACACACATATACATATATGCATATACAAAAGCTCAATTGGTTTTCCAGTTGAAAAAAAAGGATGGTAAAATATTGGCTTATGGTAGTTTGTCTTCTTTATATTCACATTTGCTTTCAATGATAAATTTTCTTCAGTTCGTTCAATAAAAAGAAAACATTTTGAAAACTGGGAATTTTACGTTACTTTATAAAACAAATTTCCTCCCAACATGTCATCTCGTCTAATTGACTAAATCTCATGAGACTACTCATTTTGTGGGATTTATGTCTCGTCCCATTCCTGCTAATTAAGCTTCTTTTCTGAATTTGAAGTTAATGAGTCACTTCAGGAAATCACAATTCCTCATATGATTTAGCAAAGATACTGCATACACGATATACAGTTGACTTACATACATGGAACCTTTTCCAATATAAAACCTGACAAAATACTCAATGTGTAATTTGCAACAAAAATGAGGAAAAACATATGATCACCAATACTCTACTATAGAAAAGTTGAAAACGTCACCGCCGTCTGTCGTTAGAGCGCTCGAGAAACAGATGATGGACAATAATTTCTGAGAATTCCGTGTAGAAATACAAGGTGGTGAAAATTGTGACAAACAGGATTGAGGGAAGGGCATCGTTGAAAAGAGGTCAAGGTTGAAAGGCATTATGAGAAAATGTCTGAATGCAATGCTTCGTTTCAGGAAAGAAGAGATAATGCAGCCAGCTTTTGGACACACACAAACACACACAGCAAATGCATGCACATGCAAGTGCACACACACACACACACACACACATAGTTGAATATTTACATTTAGGCAGCAGGAGGAATTAAAGGTCTCAGGATTTATTTTTTTTTACTCATTAGCATTTTTAGTGCTTGTGTTATGAGACTAATACGCTAACACAAATGGCTTGTAGTGAGACATTAAACGGGACAATGCACGTGTTTCATGTTCCTGTGAGTGTGAGCCAAATGCATGAAATTAGCCATATAATCACTGGTGCATGTACACAATGCTCATAACGTAAACGCAGATGCCAGTTTAGCAGCTATTAGAAGTGCAACTAATTTATTAGGGCAATTGAGAGGTTTCAGGATTGAGAGTTCAGACCAAAAGGTGCACTTCAAAAACTTGTTCCTAATGCTATAATGTCATAAAAATACAAATTAATGAATTATAATTACCTCATTTTATAGCAGCGCTATCCCTCAGTGGATTCAATCTTGGGTCTGTTAGAAATCTCAGAAAAATGCTCATTTGGTTCCAAACCATTGAACGTTTCTGCCTGAAGACTAAAGGAAAGATCATGTTGATTTCTAAATTCCTTAGGCCCCACATGGTGACTATTTGAAGAGTATAAATTCCCCAAAGATGTGGCCTGTGAGTATGAATAGCTGATTTTTCTTATGTTTTACCAATGTTTTTTTTTTTTTTTTTTAGTGTATGCACACACGCAAACACACAGGGATCAAACACAAAAGGATCAAATCAAAAACTGCTCCGCCAAAGTATGAAGTTTCCTTTCTTTAATTTGCAATATCATACATTAGGTACAAATGACACAATCTGTTACAAGGTGAGTTGCTCAGTCGTTTTAAAGGTTTCAGGCTGACAAGGAGAGACCAAACATTTACAAAATACAAGATAATCCTTCGTTTATTGTCTAGGAATCTACTGGAAGAAGCTTAAGTACACGATCAGTAAGAGATTGTGTGATGGGTTTGGCAATACGGCATTTCTGCACTCATTCATAAAGATGACATGTCATTAAACTCTCTTAACTGGCACTGACTAACTTCTAGGAAAAGACAAGAGGATTCTTCTAAATCCTTATCACACACTTACAGTAAAGGAGCAGTCGTGAAAGAAAGAAAACAAACCACTCACTCGTACTTTAATATTAAGATACCTTCACTTAGTTTCTGGCCATAATTAATTCAATTCAGAAAAAAAAGCCTCAGCTGTAAACAATGAAAAACATCAGCAAAGCAATAACTCTTCAAATTTATTTGGGGATTTTTAACACAGGGAAAAGGTGGATTGGTTGACCATTTACATGCACGTGTGGATTCAAGATATTAAATTATCCCTAAATGATGATATGTGTGGAGGCTGTAACTCAGGTAATGGATTTGCTAGGCTCAAGCACTGAGGAGGGGGAATAGGATACAGGATAGTCTTTTGGGGTTGGTTCATGTGAAGCAAGCCTACAAATGAAATTTAACTATACACAAAACACAATTTCTGAGTCTTAAAAACAAGTTCTTGTTATTATAGAAAATTATAGAAAAATTAACTAGTCATTAACAATGTTAAAACAAAAGGGTCAAGTAAAAGCTAAGAATTTACTGGTCATCATGGCCACTCCACTAATGATTGAATGCCATGAGAGGATGACATTTGAACTAAAACTGAAGAATCTTGCAGATAGCCATGTATATGATGGTAGGCTGGGAAAGGCACAAATGCAAGGAACATTTGGATTCTTTGGGGCATGCTCACATTAACTGTCATTTCAACAAGTTTGACTTTTCACTGATGAAAGCAGGTTGGGAAGCAAGGAGGGCGAGGGAAAAATAAGTTGAGCAAGTCAGGTACGTCAACTGTTTGAATAGGTCGACTGAAAAAATCCGCCTCTAAGCTCCGCTGGAAGCATGATTGTGCCACCATTTTTCGTTACGTTTTGTTTTATTTTTGTTTTGTTTTACATTGATCTTTCTTGTTGACACATCAATGATGGAATAGCAGCCACGGAGATACCAACTTAATTGTTTTAAAGTGGAGCTGGAAGGACAGAGAAATACTGTTGGCACACTTATATGGAAAACACCCATATGCAAAGACCATCTTGCCTTGTAGCTTTATTTGTTTCTCGATACACCATCTTGTGGCCAAATGATTTCATCGTCACAAAGTTGTAAACTTGCAAAAAAGCACTAGGGATGTATTATGCAAGACTACAACCTGTCACTCCAAACTATTTATGGTAGATTAATTTTAAGTGCTAATCATAATTATATATATATATATATATATATATATATATATATATATATATATATATATATATATATATATATATATATATATATATATATATATATATAATTATATATATATATATATATATATATAATTATGATTATATGATTATGATTATGATATATATATATATATATATATATATATATATATATATATATATATATATATATATATAAACAATACAGGTTCATATATGTTTGTCACAAGGAAATGAGTTTCTACAGTGTATGCTGTATTAAGGTGTTTTTTTTCTTTTAAACATTCTTGCATTGGCTGAAAAAAAAGATGGTGAGATATTTGTTGATGGCTACAAAAACAAACAAACAAAAACAAAAGAAGAAACACAACATTTAAGATTATAAACCCCATTAATGAGTCATTTGTGAGTGAGTGGTCCCACTGGTCTGGAGCAACATAAGCTGTGTTGAAGGAACACTAAGAATCACATCGTTTAAGTGTTTGTCTTGTATGTGCATTTGTTTAAAAAAAAAATAAATTAACAAAATTATGAGCTTATGATTTAAAAGGGTGTCATAAACTTTTAGTAGCAGATTGAGAGCATGCATGAGCTGTGAAAATCTGTGACGCTCCACAAATGGGCAAATAGTGCACTGAAAATATTAAAAAAAAATCAGTAAATATTACAAATATTCTTTTTACCCTAAAAATGATCATGGTCAATTGTTTCCTCACAATTGTATTTTGTTTCTTTCGAGAAAATATGTTGTCGACCATAAACCTGCAAAGCTAACAAAACAAAACTGTGGAACTACCAACAAATAACAAAATGTTAGTAAATGTACATTAAAAATGTAAATATACCACAAAAAAACGGCAAGAAAACTGACTATGATCAGAATTATTTGGAAAAAAAAAGAAAAAAAAGAAGCTTTTTCAAATTCAGTATAATTTCAGTGCATTTTACCCTAGGAAATGCTACTAAACATCTACTGCTGGCATAAGAAAAGAACTATTGGCCAATAGGAAAGAGTGTTAATAGTCACAATGACACTCCAATAAAATACAATTAAAAAAAAAAAACCTGTTACTTAAATATGACACATATTGTATAAATACTGACCATAAGACGTAGAAGGTCAAGAAGGTAAAATGATGATGCACAGGTACACCCTCTTACTATGTTAACTCTCTAGCTGATTGAAAGTGTTGCAAAACTTTAAAACTGCGTTTGATTTTTAATTCAATTTTAAGTTGAATTGGGTATTACATTTAGGGAAGCATGCAACATTTAATGACTCACATGCATGAGAGATGCTACCACGTGCTTGCTTTTCCAACACAGCTTAGAATCATATGACAATATACAGAAATTGAGCAACTGGTAATTTTACGTCCGCTCTTGTTAAAGAGATGATTTGCGGCTAAACTGCAGTTTCTTATCTGTAGATCCTCTCGACAATATAAGACAAGGACATTTAGGTGTTGGTATAAAATTTGCTAACCTCTTTTATAATAACTCATGATTTTTATTTACAACACACTTATTTATATGCATTAAAATTACTAATGATAAAGACAATGAGGGCGATACAAACAGATATAGCTTTGGAACGAAAACAAGACAAACATGATTCTAACCTTGACATAAGTCTAATGACGGATACTTTTTCCCGATAGATAATGCATCTAAAAACAAAAAACAAAAAAACATCTAAAAAAACGAAAAGAACACAAACAAGCCCAGAATCATTGCATCCTAATAATTACTGCTGTTTCCAAAAAGCATACAGTCTAACGTGTATGCAGATGAAACTGTTGTTATTTTCGAAAAACAGCAAGTTAATGAGAATTTAACTGTTGTTAAGAGGTGTTTTACTTTCAAGTCATGTATAGAGGCAGTTGTAGATCAACTGCAAATGTTAAAAAACTATTTTTAATGTTATATGCATGAAAATATCCATGTCCTGTGAGTTAAAATCACAACTATTCATGAATGTGCTCAGAAAAATTAAAAACAGATTGTACGATCTTCGGGGGTTTATAATTTGGAACTACTGTAATCCTAGCAACAATTAAAAGCTATTTTATTTTCAGGCGCCATTACTCCTTTTATTCGAATGTAACTTCATTTTTTCTACAGCTGGCAATTGAGACAATGACACATTAAAACGACATTAAAACCTTACAGACATAAATAAATTAAACAGGCAGAGCGCTGTAAACATGATGCGGCAACATCGAATGGCAAAGCGAAACTGCACCTTGCCATTGCCTGCTTTACCTCTCCTTCATATTTGGCTGGGGTAACTTCACTTCCCATGGCAGGAGGAACCTTTGGGCTGTTCTTAGTTCTTCATTTAAAACTAAACCGTGAGCCACAAACTAGATGTGTGAGTGGACAAGAACGCTTCTTAAATAAGTCATACAGAACATGCATCCACACATGCTTTGAACGTTCCTTTGAAATGATCTTGCTTCTATCGTACGCAGCCATAAATGAATGCATTCCTTTACTTACATCATGTACTGGCATTAAAAAAAAAAAACAAAAAAACACCATTTTGTCTCAGTGCGTCCAGTTTTGGAGTAAACTTGCAATAAAAAAGGACATCATTATACACGGTACATGCTCATTAGTAAACTAAAAGAAATGACTTTTAGTGGCGGCAAAGTCTAAATCAAACCTAATCTAGATTCCAAATGTACCATAGACAAAATAAGCATGCTCTACAATCCTGCTTGTGATTAGAAATGATACATCAAGTTTTGTAATGTCAAGTCATGGTCATACGGTATATGTAGTTTTAGTGGATGGCAGTGAGTAGAGAAGCTCCATGGCGACAGAGGATGGAGGCTAGGACTGGTTTGGATCAGCTATCCTTCTCATGCGCTGTTGTTGAGCGACGGATGCACAAACTCTGGGTTTATGAAGGAGAAACCAGCAAATTCGGCCTGGTCGATGTTGGCGATCACGAGCTCGTCGGGAGGGGTGAGTTGAGGCTGAGTGCGCGTGAAGAACTTATCAAAGTTCTCAGCTCCTTTGCCACACTGTTGACAAAAAAGGCATAAAGAAAAGATACATTCAAAACCATGTAGAGAATTAGGAAAGTTTGAAATTTGAAAGTTGAATTTTCTTTTCAAATTAAGAATAAATTAATTGGAAACTGAACAATCTCTTGAGTAGATGGGAGAACTGCTCTTTATCACCCCATAGAATACTCATCTAAATGGAGTCTTACCGCATCCTACTGAGAGTAAATAGCACACAAAAAATAAAAAATGGTACAGGTTCTTTAATCCACCCAACTGAAAAAAAATACACCAAAATTACAGTGGAAGGCAGGAGAGAGAGAAAGGGAAAGAGAGAGAGAGAGAGAGAGAGAGAGAGAGAGAGAGAGAGAGAGAGAGAGAGAGAGAGAGAGAGAGAGAGAGAGAGAGAGAAAGCGGCGGAAAGAATGCAATAAGCAAGTAACTATTTTCCACTCAAACCGGCTGGTAACATGCACAAAATGTACCCAAGAGATGTGGGTTGAGACAAGTTCTTCCTCTAAGTCAGGGGTGTCCAAATCCTGTCCTCAAGGGCCGGTAAATTACACGTTTCCTAGGTTTCTTTCCTCGACACACCTGATTCAAATGATCTGGTCATCAGCAAGCTCAGCAGAAGCCCGATGAAAAAAAAAGGGAAAGAAACCTGGAAACCATGCGGGACAGCTGCCCCCAAGGACCGAGTTTGCCCCCTCGCTCGAAGTAGTCCGTGTCCAGTGACACATATGGTAAAAATGGAAAATAACAAACCTGACTATTAACATCACATTACATGCTCCAAATCTCATTCACCTCAATGGCAGTGGAGCGTTCACAAGACCAAATCAGCTTTGGCACAGCTGCAGAACACTTTCAAACAAACAAGGTTCATTTAATGTGAGTTTTAGCTTTGTGATGGCAACGGACACGTGGGACCTCTTCCTCCAATTAATGAAGATGCAAAACAATTACAGTATGAATATGACTTTGTGTCCGTCTGACTTGTAGGGCTAATGCTGGCATTAGCTGCTTTACGTTAGCTTAGATTAAAATGGGATTTGTTGACTACATTTTGGGCCAATTGCTGTTACCGACAACAACAACAACAAAATTAACAATACTGATCTTTTTTTGGATAATTATAGAAATTGCTCAGATAGAAAAAACAAAACAAGTAATAGATGGGTGCATGCTAGTCATGTGGCTAATAAGCTATCATAAGTTTGTTTATGTTTTGTCAAAATAATTTTGTCAAAAAGTGAATCATAAATTATAATTAAATATACTGTAAATAGAAATAGTATTAATAAATATGAAGATTATCCCAAACATGACTAAAACTACATTTTCAAAGACTAAAACTGAACCCAATAGCATGTTATAATCTAACAAATACGTTTTTGAAATAACTAAAACACAGTTAGGAGTGAAATGAATCAAAGAACTAAGACTAAAATTAAAATGACTGCCAAAAACAACACTTCAATCGTGCTTTATTGATACGCTCCGTCACGTTACATGCTTACACATACATTACATTACCCACAAATTATTTATTCCAGAGAAACAAGTTCTCTAATTACATAAAAGAATTTTATTGACTAATCATCAAAGTTGTTCATAAATGGATCAATGAATGATGTTTTCCATCTACGGAGTGTAAATGAAGCATGGTAGTCAAACACAATTCAGAAAACCCTTTAAAACTGATTACATTTGATATAAAAAATAATAATAAAAATAATAGCTACTTTTTTATTCTGTTTCCAAACCCAGGATTCCAATGTGCTGATTTTAAAAATAGCCAATCAAAATAACCAAAAAGTAAAACTAATAGACCAAGACAACAAGACATATATAGATGACAATAGATGAGCGTGAGCGTGTCTCTCCTGACCTAATTGGCGGGCTACATTCTCTCTTAAATAAGATCAACTTGCTTGTGGGATTTCCCTGGCTATCCTTCTGTGTCTAACACTGTTTTTCTTCCTTTTCTGATTAATTAAGATCTGAGTCTTGTTCCGACTAAGCAGTTTATTTAGGTCAAGAGAGATTGGCCGTGTAGAGCTACGTCTAACTTTGTTCTGCCATGTTCTGGCCTCAACTCACTCTGCTAGGAGCAGAAGTCTCTTGGCTGTTAATGACTTCTTATTCGACCCCCACCTCATCTTCTCATTAAGTATATGTCCAGTGAAAAAGGCTTGCGCAAAGAGCTAACTCCGGCAAATGAATACCTTGTAATTTGAAGAAATACACGGGATAGAGTGAACAACTACAGCATCTGATTTCCACAGTACAGAACGCATCAGCCAGGATGTTGATCAGCTCGGCCAAGGAGGTCATTTGCTGTTGTGTTTATTTTTGTATCGTGGACTTTTTTGTTTTGTACATAATTGTCAGACTTGTCTTTTAATATGTATTACCACTACTCCTGAGACACACAGTAGGTGTTTGATCTATGGCTTCTATTGTGTGTGGGAGGACAAGATCAGAAGCAGGAGGAAGCCATGAAAATGGAAGAGCATGTGAGAACTGTTGGTCCTATGAACAGTAAATATTACATTACTGATGGCACCACTGATGAAAGGAGAATAATATCTGATACATTTCTTGTAAGAAAGAGCTTGGTTATCATAGGAGTAGTTTAAGTTTAGCCTACCACATAAATGCAAAGCATCCAGCTGTAACAAAGACACTAACGACCCATAGCAAAGTTCTGAGCCAAATAAACTCGAGAACAATCTGCGTTTGAGCAAATCTGCGACAAACAGGATGGGCGATGCTTAATTTTTATGTCGATTCCTATTTATTTGGGGATTGAAAAAAGAAAACTGCATCATTCCTTCTGATGATCAAAAGAAAAAGTTGCAGCCAGTACTTGGGAAAAGTCTCAAATACAGGAGAAGATAAATGCTTACAACTGCATCTCTTGAAGCCTGTTGCGGTAAATAAATGACTGATCTGCACAATAGCACAATTTCAATTTCAGAAATTTGTAAAAATAGGTTAGATCAATCAATAACAGGAATTAACAAATTCATTAGTTTTTTAAACACATATTTGTGTCCTTATTACAAAAAAAAACATTTTTTCTAATAGTAGAATATTGTGATATGAGTCAGCAAATATGCAATAATGTATATAATTGGGAAAAAAAAAGGATGGATGTTGGTGCATGATTTGATATATGATATGATATAGATTTTGTCTTACCCGAAGGCTAAAACAGTTTGAAAATACATGATGCGGCAATACTATTGAGGCATGGCAAGCGTCCTATGTGTCCTCTGGCTGCTTGAAGATTACGTGTGAACAGAAGAATGATTATGCACTGTATGCAGATGAGACATCTCTTTGTCATGGTCAATTCCGTTGGTTGGACTGGCAGCTGTGAGTTGTTTTCAAACCCATGACAAACTAGTGACTAACGGGCATCCAATGACTGACCTACATTCCATGGCGACCTTTGAGTTTATGCTAGCATCAGTTGTGTATGAATGTGTTTGCAGAAACGATTTTACTGTGCAACAACACACGGTGCTGTTCTTTTTTCAGTTGCAAAAAACACACGTCCGCAAAACGAATCACAAACGTGTGTTTGTCGGCCATGCCCTAACGTTCTTCCGTGATATTTTTACTGACAGGTGACATTCCCTCTAAGCCACATTTAGACGTAAAGGACAAACATTGATGTTGGGGTGTGTATGTATGTGCATGACTCACGCACAACAGATACCTGATGGGTAGTGCGAGCGTCCTTCAACTGTCATCTTTGATCCATCACTGACTACCATTTTCTCAAGAAAGGCAGTGCATTTGACCTCTAATGGTTGCCGTGTTTTTTTTTTTTTCATGTCGACGATTGACAACAAAACAGGAATCTTCAGTATCACCTGCTTGGTCTGCAGGATGTCTATTATTTTAATCTCTTCCTCCCCGCCTTACCTTACCATAATTTTTGTGTATTTTTTCAGTTCAGTGCATTATAGAACCTGTACCTTATTTACTTTTGAGAATTAGTGTGCTATTTGCTCTCAGTAGGATGTGGTCAGACTCCATTTAGATGTGTATTCTCAAACTATGGGTTGATAAAGACCAGTCTCAAATTATAGATATGGATCTTTTAAGATGGCATTGGTTAATAAACAACTTGGACAAATTAATTCAAGGCATAGGGAAATTATTGTTTCGCGTATCTTTTTTGGAAACACAGTGTTTGCAAATTTGCCAATGTGTCTAATGTTTTGGGAATCTGACCTTTGTTATTTGCTAAAACTAAGGTTGGGTGACTAACCAAAATAATTCAATTATTTTATCATTTTAAAAATTGACAATTGTGAATATGAGGTTTTGCACAAGTGGCAGAATGCTGGTTGGGTGGTTTACAAGGGATGTTTACTATTATTAATTGTGGCATTTAGTTACCTGCAAGCACAGACTTTAAGAGTATAATATGACATAGGATAATATCTAGTATATTTATTTTGTTTGTAGCCGCGTTTGTAACTGAAAAAGTTACTTGAGTTTCTATCTTTTTTTTTGTTTCTGATTTCAAGATAACTATTTTTGGGCAAAAACTTTCATTTTTAAAACGTTAACACTCAGCATTACAGGTGCAACGGTTAATCGACTGAAAACTATTATCATATCAAACAATCATTATTTTGATAGCTGGCCTTAGCCACGTTTACCAGAAATTGACCATTGCATTCATACCCTCATTCTCATGCTGTGCTTCTGCCAAATCTTACGGGTTGATGACCCAAGCTGTTGATACAATGTGGGTGACAAAGTGTCCTACATGGGATTTTGACCTACTTTCACTCATCTTTAATCTCTTTGCCTGTTTCCCTCTCTATCTCTCTGTGCATGTACACAGCCATGCACGCCTCTGCACTCAAGCATATTAAAATAAGTCAGCTACTTAGGATGATAACTGTCGGCTTGCCTCCATTAAGAGTTGTGCCAACAAACTCGCTCTCATGCATCAGAACTACCTTGCTCTCTCTCCAGCCACAACTGTGAGAAAAGCCCTCTGCTCCTCACCTCATCTCACCGCAAAATCAAGTTGTTTATTAGCCGTGAAGACATTTGAACTCTGCCTATGTTTCACCAAGATACGTCTTGGTAGTTCACTGTATGGGAGCAAGAAATTCCTTTGATTTTGGGCTCTTCCTTTTGCACGGAAAATGGGCTTTTTTGTTTATGGGGGTGATTCATTTACTGTTTACATGCTTTGGACACGGCTGTAATGTTCAATCATAAAAAATACACTAAACTGTTAAAAATTGGAATACCAACTACATAAACCTAGATAGTAACATCCCAATAAGAAATAATTAATAGAATGCATGGGTATTGATTGATTCTCAATAACGAACAGTGTGGTGTCCTTGCAAAGTCTTCCGTGATTAGCTCTTAGCAGGGAGGATAAATCAATCCCTACATCATGTTGAGTGCTTGGAAAAAATGCTTGACCTTTGACCGGCTGCATATACCAATCACTTGCGATGCCGATAAGAGGAGTGCTTGGCGAAATGCTTTGAAATATCAGCAACAACAGCTACCTTGTGTTAAATAAAAGGTGCATGAGAGATTATTGCAGAGAAGACTGCAGAGAGGTAAACACATTCAGTATAAGCGACAGTGGAGGAAATAGTTGAAGTTGGAATGAAAAAACACCAGTTGCAATAAATGCCTGCTTTATGGTTACTGCATACCTGTTTAAGAGTTTATTCATTAATGATGAGATACAATGTCTCCAAGTGAGAAAATACAAGGACTAATTCGTGAACAATAAATAAATAAATAAATAAATACATTTTCATGCTTTTATAACTGCTTTGAAGGTTCAGCGTGTGTCAGAGAAAAAAGCTGCGTTCAACTTGAGAGGTTCCATTCAAGTTTACTCATGGAATAATGTTGAAGGATCATTTATAAATGACCCTGAGAATATTATTACATGTGCAATGTATATAAAATATTATGCATGTGTGAACTAAATTGTAATTGTTTGTTGATTGTTTGTTAATGACTAGCACACTAATGCTAATCGTGATTGCAAACTTTTAGCAACGACAAACTTTGTTGTCTAAAAATTCATATGTATAAAATTCAGTGGTGGACCGTCAGAGCCAGCAAGGTTTTCTCTGCTGGCCTAACACAACCTGACATATCATTCTCTCATTCTCTTTGTTCCATATTAAATTCCTTTGGTTAACTTCCTTCCAGTGTTGTAGTTTTAGGTTAAGCGCTTTTTCCAATCAAAATTCAGCTATCTTGTGTCGCCAGGCTATATGAAATCTGCCCGAGGCCTTCAGAATCAACAGTGAAGGCGTCTGTGCACGGTACGTGAAGTTGATACATAGTTGCCAATCAGATCACGAGTTGAAGACAGTAAGGCTAGTTGGAAGGCCTCACGTTGAACGTGACATGTACGTGCTCTGTGATAGGATATTCAGCATGGGAGGCAGTGTTATGAAGTCCACCAAGCTTGGCTGGTTGGCTGTGACAATCCCTGTGTCCACTGCTTCTGTTGAGCTTTTTTTAATGTGTATTAAAACATACTCCAGAAACAGCTTGCTTTAACTTGGTAGATTATTAAAAAAAAAAAAAAAATCACAGTCAATCTTCCTGTATTATTAGAACAAAAAATACTGTGGGGCATGGAGTGTGAATACACGATTATTCAATGGAATAAGTAGATAATCAATGTTGAAAAAATTTCAATTGTGACAGACCCAGTGACAACATTTTCAAATTGAACTGCAGTGGTCATCTTTTGTCATATGTCATTTAAAGTGAACATTTCCTTTCCCCGGAAAAATCTGTTGAACATGCAACTTGAGCACCAACCTAGGTAAGGGAACGTTTAAAAAAGGAAAAAGAAAATAAAGGATTTTTTCCTGTGATTTAAAAATTGTCCAAATTTGACTTAAGTTTTCACCCTGTGTTGGCAAAAAAAAAAAAATCTCCTAACCCTAAGACTTATCCAGGTGCAAGCTTGATGCAAACAGATCCAGTCATGTCATATTGTAGATAAATCCTATTTTATTTTATGCAGGCCAGTAGGCGACACGTCAATGTCATTTTGCCAAAGCGTATACCCCTATTTGTCTTACAGCTGCAGAGAGTCACAACCGATGTATTATAATTCACATGAGTGGCCATACACCACATTAGGTATGCCGTTCATGGCCACCGTTCCAGGATGTCTGTGCAATGACACAGACCTCCCACTCTTCTTTTCTCATTCTATATTCATTCCCAGCTCACACAACCATCAATCAACAGCTTCCACACTTGACCTACTTTCCTCCTTCCTCCTTATAGCCATAAAGCATATCGGCCATCCATAAGTGGGTGTTTCTTGCTATCACTGCTCAGTGGATGTTTTTGGTGTTGCCTCAGTAGCAACGTCTCTCAATGGATGAACACTAAATGTGAATGCCTTGATGCCCATTTTGACGTATAATTTTTCTCCGCACGTTTGAATCTCTCAGCAGGATGCAGCGAGGTTGTTGATTGCAATTGTGCAGTTGTCGCAGGTGGGTGAAGTGAAATTGGGCAAGGAAGGATGTTCATATAAAAAAGGAAAGACAGGACAATGATGTAGCCGAGTGTGAAGGGGTTATGACAACAGCTATTTGCTGGTAATAGTGCTGTGATACACACAGTAGCTGTCTGAAATGTCCCTTATATGATGGACCTTTATCCTAGCACGGCCATTTAAGATCTTTTTTCCGCATCTACAGTATGGCCATGCAATCTATCGGTGTGCTAAAGCAATGTCAAATTGCATGCGTTGCTTTCCCTCAACAAAGAACTGGACCAGTACAAAAACAGACAAGCACAAAGACCATAAGCTTATATTCTTTTCCTACTTTTCAAAACTTGCGCGTTTTTCTGCAAACAAAAGCTCCACTAAATACAGAGCATGCGTCCCCAGCTTGTCTCTATTTTCACAGCCCTCACAATCTTCCTACATACAATCTTTTCAAATGAAAGTCACACATACACAGTCGTATCACACAAAGTGCATCCATTGAGCAGCATGACGCTACATAGACAGTGAGGCCGGGATTCACCTTATTAGAGGAACAGGAGCCCTTGAGAGTTGAAAGAAGAAAAGAAATACTGTATTCAAATACGTATCACACACACAAGTCTACATAAACCTCATCTGTTTGTTCTCCATGCTTATATATTTGTTTTATTTTATGTTGACTTTACAAGACTTGCATCATGGTGTCCTTCATAAGTAATTGACAATGTATTAATAATACATTGGGATAAGAAGATATGGAATTATTCATGCTCCATACTGTTCGTGGCATGCAATATACAGTACGGTATACCATCTCCCTGCAGCTCTGTTTTGACATCATCTGTCAGCACAGCATTTTTGAAGGACTACCTACCCTTACCGAGTGTCAACTTAAAGTTTCAAAAAGGTTTTGTGAAAAATATGTACCAAAGTTCAGGAGTCACAGTTCCTCACACTTAGATTTTATTTCAGCAGGCATCAAGGGGTTAACTGATGTTGTTGTTGCTTTTTCTGAAACACTTTCCTGAAAGCTCAGCAGGACAAGACGAAGAGCATAGAATACCCACCAAGAGTTACCATAGAATAAATTCACATTTGAAATAAAAAGGACTTAAGCGGTGTTGAGAAAAAAAAAAGATAGTTGAAGATGATCATGTTTAAATCCATGTTTACCACTGTTACTACTACTTTTTTATTTACTGTTTTTGCACGATTGCCATTGGGACGATAGGACTCGCAGGACACGGGTCGTTACCATAGACTTAGTATGAGGTAATTACTGTGAATAACATGATAAATTTTCCTCAGGCTGGGGTACCAAAATTGCTAGTAGTTCAACGCCCGGTAATATCTGCAGTAGCAATGAAACTCTTTAGTGTTGTAAGGCTCTTTATGGACTGTAATGACTTGTTTTGTTTAGAATTCATGAGATGCCTAAATGGTGGCACCGCCTTGACAACAGAGCTTAAAAAGCAGACAACCGTGGATGGAGATTTTTCATGTACACAGGGGAAATCATCTTGATGGTTTCAGCAAATAGTGTGTAATATCCACCAATGTATCACTTTAATGTTATTATGGCTGGAACAAGTCTTTGAGTAATTTGAGTATGACGGTTCAAAATAATTCTGGAGATATTTTTTCTTACGAGTGAACACATCAGAGCAATTTCAAAACAACAATTGTTAAACATGCTGGAAATGTGGTGAGAATGCGTACTTCTAAATAAAGCTTACCTCACAAAGTAATATATTAGGCATAGGTGCATTGGAAGACTTTTATTTGGAAGTTTTTCCCGGCAGCGTGTCACGGTGAATAATTCATTTGACTAGTTTTTTTCTTTTTATCGCAGAGTTGTCATCTGCCTGTCGGTAACCGTTGCTTTCAATAGTCTCAAAATGAACAATAGGATGTTGTTTCCATGATTTGCAATCGCTAATTAAGGGCACCAAAGAAACGACCCTATTACACTGATATTTTATTGTGCGGAGAGTATTGCCAGCTTTAAGCCCAGCAGCTAGCATAAATTAGCCGCTAGCTAGAAGAACTCATGGGTTTTCTATTGGAATTATTTTCGGGTTTGTATTGGTATATTAAGATTGAAAAGTGTACAATCATTATCTTGTCAGAAGTCAAACAATGGTTGGCCTTTGCTGCATTCACTGTAACTTTTTCTTTAATATCAATAATTTATTTTTAACATCATTTTCATGAATGAATAAAGATAGTAATATCTATATGACTTGCTGAGAATACAGCAAATGCAAAATCATGTTCAAGAGTGTAAATTGCAGTTTGTGAAACTAAAACTTTGAAAGGCCTACTGAGATCAAGCATCAAGAGGAAAATACAGAAAAATACAAATTTAACACGGTGACAGCAGATGCAACATATTTGAAGCATGTGTGCACAATGTGTGAGCAATAAATTTGTGTAGACAGCTGAAAAAGAACTTTAGACAGTCAACAGGTTCCTCTTTGCTTTGGTTGTGATGCATTTCACAGCACAGTAATGAATAGACCATCCATCCATCCATTAGCATCATTTTGTGAAAACTCATCACATTCTGTTGGGGTAATTCATCCATCCATCTATCCATCCATCCCAAGATGTAACGTACGTACATATGTGCACATGACTTACCAGTTTGGGCTTGAAGGGTGGCTGTATTTCCTTGTTTTTAAGGCGTTCCCAGTCAATACGTCTGAAGAAAGCATGTTCTCTGACATCCCTCTCTCCTTCAAGGCCGCAGCCCAGACGTTTGGATGGATGCTTGGTCATTAGCTATTTAACGGCCAGAGCAACAAAGTGGATATGAAGTCAAAACAAATGGACCACAATAGCAATCTTACATCAGCGTTCTATTCAAAAGGAGAGGATGTGTTTTCTTTTTTTTTTTTTTAAACTCCCTGTCCAGTATTTTTGTCACTGATGTGTTTCTTAATGTGCATCCACTGCTTTTCTGGGTCAGCAGAAGGTTTCAAAAATAAGTGACATAATTGTGATTTTTTTTTTTTTTTTTTGCCCTTCTCTGCTTGTTTTGATGTTGGACAACTGCAGCCACTTTTACTCATTTGACTGGACCTAAAAAGAAAACAAATTAAAAAGTATCCATAGGAATATAAAATTTAAAAAATCTGCTTGTTTAATTATGCACAGCTAACTGGCACATATGTATTTATAAAAGAGAAGAAATGTTGGAAAGGACTTCCTAGTCATAAAAGACTAGTATTACAGTATTATAAGATTACTATTATTTGTCTCTTTCAGCAAGAGTTTCTATATTCATTTTTATTAAATGTTTATGTTGAAAAAGCATTGTGTTAGAGTAATCAAACAATAATTAAACATAGAAATGTAACTGACTGATACATACTCATATTTTTTAGTTTCTCAGAAATTCTGAATAATTGTAATACTGCTTTTGCAACAACAGCAAGTCAAATGAAAGGGCAAAGTTCAAATGTAACACGGTAAATTTCAAAACAAGTGAAATTGCTCAAAATTGAGATTGAGAGAGAGCTAGGTCAAACGCCAATTACTGTAGCATCCCACAGCTGCTGAGAACCAAATTAACAAGTATGAGTCATTTGCAGATTTTAGGTTGTTAAGGATGCCAGAAAGTAGGAAAACATCCAGCTGCAAATTTAACACCTTCAAAAAGTCATTGGACCGCTTTGCTTGAAATGTAATCGCTTTAATTGGTATGCACATTGCATTATTTTGATGGCAATTTTGTAACTATTCAGAGAACTATTTTCGAAACAATTAAACTATATTAAAATGACTTTTACCATTACGGCGAATGCAAATTTAGCAATAACAAATGTTCATGTGTGCATGAATGTAAATTGTAGCTTATTTGTCTTTAAACTTACCCACTATGAAAGTATTTAAAAAGCACAACCTCAAAGAAATACCCCTTTATTAAGATAAATAATTATCCTTGTGACCTACTTAAAATGCAGTGTATTGCGCAACATGCAGGATATACATAGATGACGTTGATCAGATAGCATTACATTTTGCATTGCAGGAATTCAAAGGGCAGGTTTTGAAAGCTCACCATAGAAATATGTTTTTTCTACTCATAATATTACAAAAAAATGCACATTATACAGTATGTGACTGTATATTGTAACTGACTTATTTGAATGTCGCAATATTTTTTTGGTACACAACCTCTGTTTGGCTAGTTATGTATAACATATAGATCTGTTTTAAAAACAAAAAAAGCCTATGTGCATACGTTTGTGTGTGCATTTTAAGATTTCTGACATTTTTCTTAATAATTTAGCAAAAAAATCAAAATGACCGACATATGCTACTGCTAAACCTAAGAGAGAACAAAGAATTGCAAGAAGTTATATTTTTTTTGTTTTGTTTTTTACTCTTTTGGATAATTGAGCAAACCTCTAAGTAAATATTGACCCAGACACGTAATTGCTGTTTCTGACACTTGAATATAACACACTGGTTAAAAGAAAGGATTGGATTTAGTTAAATATATTTTTGATGCGTTTGTTTGACTCAATAATTAAACATGCTTCAAAACTTCATTACTGTTTCTTGCAAACAAATATAACAGGAGAGATGAGAAATTACAGTTTTTTGTTTACAATGCCAGTCACCATACAGAAATGTCCACATGCATTTACAAACTGTAAAAGAGACAAACATTTACAGTTGTGTAATAATAATGCAAACATGCAAACTCCTCCACTAAAATTAGAAATACTAAAATACTTAATCTGACTATGCATTTTTTCAAAGCTTTGGGTTAACTGGAGCAGGATGGCTTGGCTGTGCTGAATTTATTCTCACATATCTGCAATTTAGATAACTACTCAAATCAGTTTTCATGTTGTGTCCTCCCATAAGAACTTGTTTGAACTGTTGTTGCTGACATTGACAAGACACAATGTTCTAGCATACTGTGTGCATGACTTGTTTTAACTAACTGAACTGTTCTCTATGCCCAAGAGACTGTCAGAGAAATCTCAGAAAAGAAGACTAGGACAAGCCTAGCTGCTTAAACAGCAAAAAGAGTAACTCAGACCAGCCAAGATTGACTTTTCTACGCCGGCGCAGGGAAAAAAAGCTTGAGCAAATGTAACTCGTGGGTCTTCCAACGCCAGTTTTCCACTTGCCCAGCCGTTCCCCCCGGCTTTTATTGAATAGAAGCATAGCAGATTACAAGACACAACAAAAGAGCCAGCCGGGCGCCACCGGCAGCTGGGCCAAGGTCCCGGCTCACACTTTCGTGCGTCAACAGTTCTATCTAAGGACAGGGTCAAGATGAACTAGGATTGCATAAATGGGTAACAATGAACTAAGAACATAATGATAACAACCTAATATATGATTCCCTTCACAGAGACCCAGTAGTCTCACATGCACACAAGGTTGTCTAAATAAATCCTGTGACAGACATGCACGTTTACATAAAATTAATCATTAATCATAATTAATAAGTTTACGGAACATCAATTCTGATTCCAGACTAAAAAAGGACTAATGTAGAAAAGGCGGACTTTCTCATAGTTAAATTTTACTTCTAAAATAGAGTGTTGATTGAAACCACACTGTTAGAGCATGGCGACTGATGGTGCTTGTCAAAGGGAAGCCACGTCGCATTAACTTTTTTATGTACAGCAAATGGATTCACCACACGACTGACCACACAAAAGACAAAATTCGAAAGATGCCGGTATCGAAGATTTCACTCACCCCTTTGCAGATGGAAACGGCCTCTTTAGACAGGGACTTTGGGTAGGACACGTTGTGCTCCATAATGGACTGGAACAATTCGTCTTCATCCTCTCCATCAAAAGGAGGCTGCGACAGAAGGATGGGAGGTTAGTGAAAGTTGGCGTTCCAGCCATTATTACATGATGGATGAATAGGTGGTTGCAGTTGGGAAACCACAAATAAGCTTTTGGTCAGTGGTGCCGTGTAGCAGGAGAGAAATTAGGGATTTTTATTATTTTTTTCTTACATACAAACAAAAAATGACCACATTGGGTTAGAAGTAGACTTATTATTTAAAGTACCATCATGAATATGGTCCTTTCTATGGAAGAAATTATTGCCTCTTTAAGTAATGTAGGTTAAATGAAGTACACTACTATTCTACTAGCAACAAAGGCTCTTCTGTATCAACTTTGTGTCCATTTTCCAAAGCACACAGGAGGACATGAAACAAGCACTGAACCAGAGTGCCCTGCCCTCTTGAATTAATTGAGCCAAAATGCAGTATGCTGAATAACCACCTAGTCAGTGTTTGCTAGTTACAAATTTACCAATTCTTATATCTGTAGGATCTATCCGCAGTTAATTACTAATAATTTCAATTGATTTTGTGTTTTTTATATAATAACCTAACAGATGGTACGATTAATAACACTGTAGGGAGTGTCTAGGTAGTTTTAGAAGTGATACACCTCGAATGAGACACTACAGTCTCTGTATGTGTGGGAGGAGCCTTAGTTTAGCCTGGGTTGTTTGTGTATGTTTTTGCCATGCCAAATCATCCCAGTCTACGCCATTTATTGTTTATTCGCACACCATAACACTGGTGTGGAGAAGTTCAGAATGTACATAAAAGTACTCGACCATTTCCCTAAGACATTCATTTTCCCCAGATGAAGGTATGCAACATTTGCAGATTTTCTTACTAGTTAGAGAGTAAAGGTCAGAAGTTATTGGCATCCAAAAAAGGGAAAAATTGTTGCAAAGACACTTCTCACAGAAGACCTTGCAAAGGTAATGGATGACCCAGCATTGTGCCTTCCTCGCTGGGCGGCTATCATCAGTAACTCTAATGCGAATGTCTCAACAGTTCACGAAATGAATTATTTGTCGTTTACACTCCACTAGGCTTGTGAGCGATAACCTGTCTGCGTCATGACCTCTTTACCCAGTTTCTCATGCGCTCAGAGGCTGGGGACACTTCAGGTAAAACGTTAGGTTAATTGAATAAAATTCAGATTTAGTCAAATGTGTTGAAAATACAATAAGCAGTTTCTTGAAAGACAAGCCATCACCTGACTGTTATTTGTCTTGAGTTGTGAGTAAATTTTGAGCTCAAAAGGTGCAGAAACACATGTAGACAAATTGCATCTAAAAATACTCCCAGGCCTATATTTGTCATCTGCAATGGAATATAAAACAACAACTTACTGAGTTACTTAGATATAAAATGCTTGTTTTGTTTTTTTAATCTCAAATGTGTGTACTATATTCCCATGTGCATTGAAAACACAAACACCGAATGCACAAACTGTTATCTTATTCATTTACGACATTCATGTAGGCAAGAGATACAGTATTCAATTTTATGGTTGTTTTCAGTGGGGCTAAAACAAAAATAATGGTTTATCCATTCATTTCATTAGTGAAGCATTTTGAGTTCAGTGTGATCACGGAACAACCCAAACTTGTGAGTCAAGCGAGCGCTGAGCTCGAAGCAAGTATCTGTATGCAAGTGTGTAAGATACTCACCTGTCCAGCTAACATTTCATATAGAAGCACTCCATATGCCCACCAGTCTACAGAGCGTCCGTACGGCTGATATGCAATGATCTGTGGTGCAACAAAGAAAAATATGACTCAGACATTTATTATCATTAAAAATCAAAAATGAAGCATACATTACAAACATCCACCTTGAGGCAACATTTAGTTCCGAAGTTCTTTTGCATTTTCCAAATTTTGGAGAAAGGTAGTGGTTGGCCTGGGTTAGCGTCACTGATGGTGTAGGCAGGGCAGGGGTGCTGAAACTTTTTTGCCCCAAGATTTACCTTTCCAGGAGCCAATCTACCACAATCTACTTTTTTTCTTGTCATGCAATCTACCAATACTACCTTCATGATCAACTGGTCAACCGCAATCAATGCATTGAGCATCTCTGGTGTAGGAGTTGTCTCCCTGTCTAAATATATGACCTGTGAGTGACAGGGTGTCGTCATCTTTCATCTTGAGGTAAAACGGATGGATGGATGAAATTTGATTGAAAAACGCAACTACTCTGATTGTTAACCATCTCCTCTGTTTACATGGGGTGCAATGAAACACACATAAACAAACATGGAGGTCTCCTGAATGTTGACCCCCCTCCCCTCCCCCCACACCAAAAACAAAATAATACACTCAGGATTTTCCATTCACTCTTGATGAGTAACAACTAACCTTTACAGTTCAAGGACATTCCTTGTCACACACGCACACACACACGTACTACACACACACAAACACAAAAGAATTGACAATATTGGCATGAACAAGTATATTTGCTAATACTACTATTATTACGGGTGTGGTGGTCCCCCTGACCTCTGCCTAGCTCAAGGGAGCCCAAAGTACACACATGTATGCTCATAGGTTGAAAAGTGTAAACAAACACCTGCACATTCACACCTACACACAGACTACAATATCTGAATGTGACTGTCCCAGGGAGAAGGGGAGAAAATGCACACATTATTTAATCATATCGCTTACTGCCTCTTCTGAATAAAAATAAACTCTGCATGAGTATACAGTTTAGCTTGGACCGCAAGTTTCTTCTCCAAGTAAATAACATTGCATGACTCTTGACCAAATGTGCAAAAGCTTCCCTAAATGCCTGCGCTCTGCAGACCATGAAAATGAGGTTTTTGTAACTCATCACGCTCAAAGGCTGCCTGTCGGAATGCAAAAGTTGTGGAAGAGACTTCGTGCTATCACACCTACTCAGGATGAACTCGCCTCAGCAGTCTGCTTCGCTCTGCTCAGTAAGGCTGAGGTGCTTATTTTTGCATGAACTAAGAAATTAAGTTTCCCCCCCGAAAAAAAAAGAAGCGAGCATAATTTTTAAAACTAAAAGCTGTTTTTTTAACACATTGGTTGCTGGTGTATGATGTTCTTTGATTGTCAAAGTTAATTGAAAATATAATACTTGCACTGCATACTATGAAGTCATTTACAAGGAAATGTCCACAAATGAGATGATTGACATCCATAACATAGAAATGGAAGCAATTAGGCATTAGCATCAAACCTGGACACCGCCAACTTAAAAGACAGACGCGTATTTTGGAAGTACTGTATTTCTCTCTAAAAGTATCATAATTTCATCATTTAATAACACACACATTATAAAATAATTATATTTTAACAGCCATGATCTACAGTATGTAACCACTAAAATCAGGGGTAGATTTATAATCCCGTTTTTGTAAATTCACTCAAGTTGAACTAAAAAGGGGGGGTGTCAACATAAAAGCGAGGTCGACTTGTACTTGGAGCTATACGGTAACTTTTTTTTTTTGTTTGTTTTTTTTACACACATATTGTGCATCCGTGGATCAAAGTGGTAGCCTGGGAAGAACACTGGGAAGAACGCTCTTCAGCTTAATCCCGGATTTTGTCTTTGGTGAACTACGAGAAAGCTGAGGTACACTTTTTTTGTCTTTTCCTCCATGCTTTTAATTTGCTAGCAGGTCAAAGACTGCAAGCTGAGAGAAATCATGATGAAATTCCTGATTGCTACAAGCAAAGTCAACATAGGCTATTGTCATACAAGACTGTGCCAATGTATAATATGAGAAAGAACACACAGCAAATGCTGTGTGTGATATAACTGGTAAAATAGTTGTTTTATGTTATATTGTAGACGCCCCAAAACATTAATGATAACAGCACATTTGTAGCACTGCTACATGCTACATGATTAATTAGGAGAGGAAGGTTACTTAATCCTGTGCTGATGTGCTGCAAGTTGACAGTATGACGATGGGAAGTAAGCCAAAACAAGACAGTGTGTCATTTAGGACCCACCGAAATATGTCACATGCTTTGAACTCTGTCGTTGTGAATTGACCCCTACGGTCTCCTGAAAAAAAACAAAAAAACTGTGCACATTAAGCTCTGGAGGCTTTAGGAAACATCAGGTCAGGAGCAGCAAAAGAGTGGGACTGTGTGTAACACTGGCATTTTGGATTATAAAAATAAAAAGACATGGAAATATTGTTAGGGAGGTAAAATGGAACTGGAGATGGATTAATACTAGGAAGATGGACAAAAATGTACTGTCTGTTATCTATCGAACATGGACAGAAATGTATTAAGTAAAAATAAATGTTCCAGGTGCTAACTGTCACTATTATAATGCATTTATGAAAAGAACAAAACTTTAAAGGAGTACCAGCCATAAGTTTAGAAACACCTTCAAATTCTCACTACCATTGAATGTCTCACAACCAATAAAAGATCAAGAAACTCAAGCAAATTCACTCTTGAAAATGCACAGTAGTGAACCGAAACTCATTCCACATCATAAAGTATCATCCACATCATGAGAAATTGCCAAGATGTGCAAAGCTGTGATGGACAAAAGGAATAGTATATTGTGTTTAAATTATAGTCAAAGTCAGAACGTATGCACTTCCAAAATAGTCACTTTTGACTATGCTTTGCTGAAGCCCAACATTGCTTCGTCAAAAAGAGCAAGCAATTTTCAACACTTAGATTTTGAGAACTAATAAATATAACACTTAACACGTGGACTGACTGTGTGTACTTAAAAAAATAGAAACATATAAATATATATTACTAATATAAATATTAACATTATAAAAATCACATGTATTAAATTGGGACAAAAGATGGCCTAATGCCAACAATTTTATTTTGTTAGTTTTCTATAACATTTTTAATTTACCAAAAAATTCCATCAATATAAATTCATAATGGAGATGACCAAGGTATTAATTTTCCAATTTTTAGGACATTCGTAAATAATGAAAAAAACTAAATAAATAAAATAAAAATACCTCGTTCAATGCCACAGATGAGAATTCTTGTCATGTAAAATACTTTTGACACTCTTGACGTACTGTAATATTCATGTATTTCTTTTTTGTTTTTCCAATTTTACCCCCACATATTAAATTCCGCTCGGTTCTTGACAGCAACACCACCAGCAGACATTTTAAAAATTCAGCCATGGTGGCCTTTACGTAATGCCACTGTGTTTTCCGTTTTTCAGTGACGAAGGAAAATGATAAATAAGTCAAATAAGTGTTCTGTCCATCAGCCAGGTTGCGAGCAAAACAGATAGCAATGTGAAAGGACATATGCCACCCGGGCCGGACATTGGGCGCTTTTATCCTGTTTCATTTTTTTCCCCCTCCTTACTTTATTGAATGAAAGCCCCTGGCCAACACTGCTGATTCACTACCGCAAATAAGTGTGTGTGCATGTGTGCGCATAACGCCAAGTCACTTTGTACAATCATCTTTTATGTTCATGTACTGTATAAGTCATTGCTTTTTACAAATGTTTAGAATATTCTGTACATCTAAATGAATTTCTGTCTGGGCTTATTTGTGTACCTGTTCTTCTCTCTTTGAATATGTTGGCAAGCCTGTGCGTGTGTGTGTGCATGTATGTGTGTTGCTGTAGACATTGCTCTCCCATTAGGCCTAATACTACATGACAGTTTTGGATCAGACTACTAGCTATTCCAGGCTACTCTCTTTACAACAACACACACAGACACATGCAGACGCTGGCGCACAAAGCAACCCAGACCACCTCTGTGCTTCATATGAAAACAATTTAGAATTCCCTGCATTGTGGTAAATGCCTTGCCGATGTTAAGGTTTCCTTTGAGGATGCTGTGCAGCGCAGAGAAAAAGCAGCATCCATCAGGCGTGCTTAGGTTTGAAAATGCATGAAATAATCATCATTCTTGATGTATCTGGTTTGGGTGGATTTATTTAAAGATAAAGCAGCTACTATTTCAAAAATATTCTGGGTTGAAATCTTTGCTTTTCCATACTTAAATACCCCAACAAAATGTGATGAGTTTTCACAAAAAGATGCTTATGTATGGAGATAGATAGATAGATAGAGAGAGAGAGAGAGACAAAGAGAGAAAGAGAGAAAGAGAGAAAGAGAGAAAGAGAGATAGATAGATAGATATAGATAGATAGATAGATAGATAGATAGATAGATAGATAGATAGATAGATAGATAGATAGATAGATAGATAGATAGATAGATAGATAGATAGATAGATAGATAGATAGATAGATAGATAGATAGATAGATAGATAGATAGATAGATAGATAGATAGATAGATAGATTTTTATTTTATTTAAGCCATAATTATTTCTTGTGAGATTCTTGTGAGACCCTAGGGATTTTAAGAACCAACTTCCCATGCCATACTGCTAGGGAGCAGTGTTATTTTTTGTATGGTTAGAGAGTGTTTGGAAAGCGAGGACTTCAGTTGTTGTTGTTGTTGTTGTTGTTGTTGTTGTGAACTTGAAGGAGGCAGTTACCCGAAATTAAGTTGTTTCGAGTTGAAACAAATGTGACGCTATTATTCAAGGTAACATTTGGATGAAAAAATTCCATAGCAACCGTCGACTACTAATTGTCTACTAATATTTTATTTTCTGTCTACTAATATTTTATTTTCATACACTTTGATAACAATTTGTTTTTGTATAAAATTAAAAAAAAATTATGTCTGTCCAAAACTTGTCAAATTTCAAAAGTAATACAAACAATAAATAAATAAATAGATGAACAAGAACATATATAGTACAGATCTCTAAGGTAAAAATTTAAAGACAGGAATGTAATGTGAAAACAGACCGCTATAGTATTACATTCAAGATCTTATCCTCAATTTTAATGTACATTTACATATGTGTTAATGTAAAGCAGCTTTATGTTGCAAAACAGAACAAGCTAAAGTGAACAACCATAGACGAAAACTCAAAATTAAACGACAAGACTTAAATTATCTTGCAAAATTAGTTTCATACTCCTGCTCATCACTTTATGACACACATTCAGTAAGGTGAATTTTTTGCTAAAAATAGTATAAAGGATGATACGAAAGAAATGATGCGCCAAAAATGTACACGTTCTTGCTCATGCTTATGCTAATGGTATCGCTAGATTATTCGCGTGCAACTGAAGAAGTGGCCAGAAAATGGAGTAAAAATAGAATAAAGGAAAAAGGCTAAATTTGTACTTCATCATCTTGACAGCACACTGTGCTTTTTTTCCCCCCAAGATGAAGCCGTGTGCTTGGGTCAACAAGGCCACAGAGGGAAATGGGCCGCAACAGACAGCTCAATAGTCTCAAATGCATTTGGGAAATGTCACTGAGTCATCATTAGACCGCTTTTTCTCCCTCCTTTCCGCCTTCATCGTCCGGCTGCTTCGGCAGCTTTTTCACTCACAAGTTATAGCTTTTACACTGGCTCGTTTTGTTGACAGGATTCGCTCTTTCTCTCCGTCACTTTTAGAGTGAAAGTCATTGAGGTGTAAATGTACATTAGTGCAATCATTCCTCCCAGACAGGAGCTACCAATAGCAGGCTACTTATATAGGTCAGGCTAAACAGAGCGACAACTACATGTGTGCGTGCGTGTCCATGTGTTTACTGACGAGCAAAAGAAAGTGAGGATTTCTTTTTTTTTTTTTCAAACAAGATTGGTAGGTGGACCCCCACCAACTGCTACAAAGCTGTAGCACCTAAAACTTTATTTTGCTCATTAATTATTCACACATTGAAAACTGCAAAACTTAAGGAGCCATTTACTGAAGTTTAAAAAAAATGTGTTTGATATGAAATTCTTGAAATCTTTGCATATTTTACTCTCATTTATCAATTGTTCATTTTCAAAAGGTAATGGTGAGTATTTTAATTGCTTTTTGTTTTGTTTTTTTTGTTTTTTCAAGTTTTTGAGTGGGAGCGTAAGAAGCGAAAACTTGCACCAAATAAATCCACATGTTTAAATTGAGTCTTTCTTGAGCTTCTCCAAGTTTTGTGGAAACTAATAGTGTATAAGACAACAAGTATCTGGGAAAAAAAAACCCATAAAAATCATGGTGGTGGTCATTGATGAATGATTCGTGCTTGTGTTTTGTGCTCCAGACAGACAGATTCAACCTTATATTTTGTAATGAGTTCAGATTGAAGCACACTTTTTTAGTATTTTGATATTTTTTCTCTCTCTGAAATTGTCAAATGATTGTTGACTCAGCATTACGGTTGCCCTGTGATGGGCTAAACCTCAATTCACGATGTCGAGAAAAAAAAAAGCCACATCATCCAATCAATTTAAATCCTTGTGGACTTTGGAGTAAATGGTTGATTCCCTCAAAATATACTGTGATATAGGCTGTAAAAAATAATTGCAAAATACTTGCTTGTATGTGACGACCTCTGTGGTATTTTCCATTCTATAGAGTGAAAATAAGCAGTGACACACTTGAGGTCATTCGTCTGCCAAAACTTTTATAATATGTTGGGAAGTACACTAGTTAACACTTACAAAAATGCGTGTATAAAACTGTAGTGTATGTGCATTTGTGTGTGTTTGTGTGGTATTCTATGTGTCCATTCCCTCACAGCTGGGCGAAGGCAGCAGTCGTTCCCATCCCTGCTGTGCTTCCAGTGGCTGGAGCATTAGTGTCAGTCTGACTGTGAGCAGTCACAGCGTGTTGTCTTGGCTCCATGTAGACAACATCTCATTCTGACCGCAAAGAAAATCTATAACAACTCCCCAACGGACAGGAGGCAACTAACTCATAATGGACACAAATTTGAATAAATGTAAGCATGTTTCAAATAATTGCAATTTTTTGGCATCTATATTACAATACTATCTTAAAAAAATAAAGCGTGAATAAAGGAAAAAAAATAAAGCATAAAAGGGCTACCGTAAGTCTCAGTGCAGGTAAAACCCTTCGATCGCCCTGAAGAGATTCACAATGGATAAGTCACCATCTGGGCCATTACCAGACAATTCAGTTTTGGTCTCTTTTGTATGATAAACAATCAGTCTTGTATTTCTTTTTAAATTTACACCTCAGCAGTTAGCACATAGCGCCGATGTCATTGACATGTCATGACTTTTTTTGTGAGTTATTTAACGTCTTCTGTCATGTATATCATTACGTGGGTGAGACCCTGTGTCAAAATACAGCACTATTTTATTCTGGTTAATTCTTTGCACTTCACTGCACTTCTTGAAAAGAGGTTGTACAAAAATGTTGATTGTGGCATTTTCCTTTGTCTGGATATTTGTGTTGGAATTGTTTATTTATTTTTAGTGCATCTTATGTGTTCTATACAAAAGTAATATCCTGTGAACAAATGGTAAAAAGAGCATAGAAAAAATCCATTAATTTCATGCAACTTAAGGAAAAATGCTATATTATGTTATATAGGGGGTCAAAAAGGAAGTATTTACCTTATCTTTATATCTTTTAATTTACTTTTAAACAACATATTTCCAGTTGACCCTCACTATTTGCAAGGATTTTTTTAGTCTGGCCTTGTCATGCAAGTGTGTGAACGAACACTCTGAAGCATTCAGTGAATTAAGAGATTTTAAACAATTGCATGTTCACAACTATGCACCAGTGCACAAAGCAATGCCCATAAATACATGGATGACAAAGTTTGGTGTGGATGAAATTGAGTCTGCTCTGCACGGAGTCCTGACCTCAAACCGAAATAATACATTTAGGATGAATTCAAGCGGGGACTGAGATCCAGGCCTTCTCGTCCAATATAAGTGCGTGACCTCACAAATGCACTTCTGGAAGAATGGTCAAAAATCCCATTAACACACTTCTAGACCTTGTTGGTAGCCTTCCCAGAAGATTTGAAACTGCTATAACTGCAAAGGCTGGACGGACGTCATATTGAATCTATTCACTCGCCAAAAATTGGGTCAAATATAACCCAAATTGGGAGAGTCATTAATTTAACCTAAAAAATGGGCCTAATTGGGTGATTCATTATTTTAACCCAAAAAATGTGTTGAATTGTATGAAATGTGTTTAAAAAACCTTGCCTACCTTTCTTTCCCATGCACAGTAATCTTCTAACTGTACTACAGAGGCTGAACAAGCATGTGTCTCTTTTAGGACATTTAAAAAAAAACAAACAAAAAAAAACACAAAAGTGCACCAGAGCATGGTGAGCGGCCGCTAACTCTCCGATCATCTCCACAGATCCGAGCACCCCACCTGCCACCATACTGAAACACAACGCCCATTTGCTGCAATGGAAGATTCTTTTAACGGGCAAAGCTCAGTTGGTGTTGTTCATTCCTGTTTATGTCCACTGACTGCAGTAGGGAGACACAGGGGATTCTCTCCATCAACAAAATCGCCCTCGCCCAAACTGGAACCCGTAACGACGGGGAGGCAGACTTCACAATGCAGCAGTCCTTTTTTTTTTTTTCGTACGTCGCTTCAACACATTATTACCACTTCTGTTTGTACTCCTACATGCGTGCCTCATGCAAAACATTGAGACGTTACCGGTCAATTTAAAGCACTGTTTGTGAAAGTAATCATCCAACAGAAAGCGTATTTTGGTGAATGTTTAGGCTGACACCAGAGGCAGAAAGGCTAGAAGTTATTTTTGCCTGCAAAACTGGGACTTCAGCCGCTCTTCATATTTGCTAATTTGGACAAGCCACATTTTGGGAGAAGTTCGGACACACCCTGTAATTCCATTTCTGGAGGCTATCGGTAACAGATATATATACGCTACAAAACATTAAAGGCTACGGGTGTAACAGTTTTTTAGATACTGCTATGTAAAAATAACTTTTCATAGTAGGATGCCAAAAACATCAAAACTGCTCTTCATTTGATGTTTTTGGGGGGAGGGGAAGAAAATATTCATGTAGGGTGTCAAGTGTGTCTTTCAGAACTTTTACAGAACCTTCTGAAATGTCAGGTGGAAGCAATTTGATGAAATACAGGAACACTAAATGGCCATTGCAAGAATGGGGCTCTGGATCATGGCTCAGCCATGTTGAAGGGAATCGTGTGAGGCTGATTGTTATTTAATTAACCCCACTCTTACCTAAGGTTGGGGCTAATTTACAAAAAATGCATAACAGCGTGCTCAGGCAGATAACAGTGCCCTTTGAAGTCAGGCTGGGCAATATGGCCCAAGGAATAATTTTAATTGAAGTAATAAACTAACAAAAAATTATATAAAGGTTTTAATGATTCAAAAATAAATCTTGTGCGAAATGTTCAGACAATTACAGCTGTCAAATCAATCGATTAATTGACAACTAATCAATTATCAAATTAAAGGACAACTATTTTAACAATCAAGTATGGTCATTATTTGGAGAAATTCTTTCATTCATTCTCATTCATTCAGTCTCAACTGGACTAAAGAAGGAAAACATGACATCACTTCATGTTTACAGTAATGCACACCTCAACTTTGGATAGCACTGTTCTGCTTAGTGAGACAACATCTTGAGAATGACTCTAGTCTGTACTTCTATTTTCATCACACATTAGAACCTACCTCCTTTGCATTGAAGACCATATTTCCACTCATGTACTTTCCACCCTGGCCACCATATTTTCCACTTGCCAGTTAAGGTCAAATACAAGTTATGAGTCATCGGTGTGTTTGATGATGATGGTTGTGCATGGACCAAAGCAGCATTTGGGCATCAGCGGTTTGTTGAGGACAAGCAGACACCCCACACTGTGCTTCACAGTGGACACAATGGGTGTCTGCCTGACTGCAGTGCTTACATCATTAGAAAGCACGTGTGTGTGTGTGTGCGTGTGCGTGTGTGTGTGCGTTTCTACACGCACACATGTCCTGAGGCAATGGCCTTAACATGGTTCGTAAGGCTGACACATAAGTGACCTCCTCATCAGGCCATGCACACACACAAACACATGAGAGAACATACACACTTCTTCCAAGTTCAAAGCTTACCTCAGGGGCGATATAGTCTGGAGTACCACAGAAGGTTCGAGTGGTCACTCCATCTAACATGTTCTCTTTACACATGCCAAAGTCAGCAATCTTAATGTGTCCTTCACTGTCAAGCATCACGTTGTCCAACTTCAGATCTCTGAAGAAACACATAAATAATAAATACCAACAATCTCTCATTTTTTCTTCATTATTGAATAAGTTTCAGAACATGGATATCGATGCCTGTCCTAGTTTACTGACTATATTCAAAATATTGCTTTTACAGAACTACAATCCCCTTCAGCAGTAATCCATTTGACATGTAGCTCGCACTATAATTATCATTTGCAGAAATGTTTACCTGTAGATGATTCCTTTACTGTGAAGGAAGAAGAGACCAACAGCGATCTCTGCTGCATAGAACCTGCAATTACAACAACATATTTCCACAAGGTACAATGCAGGTCATGCCAAAAAGTGTCTCTCTTGAGATTACTCCAACAAATTGTCCAAGGCGGAAAAAAATAGGACAGCAAAAGCTCAAAATGTATTTTTACAAAAGGGGGCTTTTCTTACACTGCTTGCGGTTCCTTGAACTTGCCCACTTGTTGGATGTGATACATGAGGTCTCCTCCATTCACGTACTCCATGACAAAGTACAGACGATCCTGTGCACAATCAAATCAACGAAATGAAAAAAGTGGATTAAAAAAGTGGCAAAAATGGCCAGCCACTGAGATGGTCAGATTTTTCTGCTTAATCATATTCCACAAATGCAAAGTTAATCAGAATGTCGCGTTGACACTGGTGGGCAAATGCACAGAAAATTCAGTATTATTGTAAGAAAAATCTTTGGGTTAATTTTCCCTTGAAGGAAACTTGGATTTATTATTATTGTTCACAATACACATTCTGCCTAGCAGCAGGGAAACACACAAATGAACCTGAGTTATCCTGTTGCGGTCTCACAGTAAATCATGTAGACAGTTTGTTGTTGTTGTACGCTGCATTAATTCATAGCATACATGGTTGGTGGCCAAATGCCTTTATCATTTAAAATGCCACAGAACTGTTCTTGTTCATATTAGGCCCTCGAGTGAAAGTCTTTGTTTGGCCTCTACGGGTTGAGTGTGCATATGTGCAGTGGGAGGGAACAAAACATTTTTAAATAGTCACTTTGTCATGTCACTTTGTGCTCTCAGTTTGTGTAGTCTGTTCTTTTTCCTGAGGGCTCCAATGTGCAATTCCGTGTTTTGCATACAAACTGTGCTTGTATATACCCTCACTGATGGTCTTCCAGTTGTACTTGTCAGACGTACTGTATCCTCTGTTTAGCTCAGAGCAACCTATTCTAAGGTGACATTGAGCTCCAAGCATTGTACCCACCACAGTCTGGAAGCACGAGTGTAGCTGCGTGAGGAAGGGCGGTTTCTCCTGCTGGGCGAGAACTCGCTTCTCAACCATGGTGCATTCAACATCATCGTCCTGAATCACCACGTCCTTTTTTAGGATCTTTATTGCATATAGATCTTCCGTGGTCTTCATCTCTGCCAGCATGACCTTCAGTCGCACAAAAAAAAAGTCATCAATGGAACATCAGATTACTTCCTTGCTGAAGATGACTTTTAATGTCTTATGCCATGAGGAACTAGGGAAAAAAAACCTTCCAGTTTACCTTGCCAAAGCTGCCTTTCCCAAGTACAGCCAAGAAAGTGAAGTCACCGAGTTTGACCTGGTCCAATCTGTTGAATGGCAGCTGGCTGGATGGGCTGCCATCTGTCTCAGTGGTGGCTTTCTTGGCCGGGCCCAGCTTTGCTTTCTGCGCTCACATCACACAACAAGGTACGTCAACATGCACTCTGAGGAGCACGGAAATGCACTCGCTGGCCACAACACTCAAATAACATCCAAATCCAAATGCTCCCTTTCAAAGATAGTTTGCTGCTTTGACAGACATTTCAATGAATAATGTATCGTATTTCTTGCGAACTTTCAGAGTGGGAATGTAGGTCAAATGCTTATAGTAAATTTCCTCATTGGGTTAGGTTGGACTGCATGGACTCCTGGTTTCTGGAATGCGGCATGTAACACATATTTAGAATAAATTGATTGAATAAATGGATTGATGGACTTTTTTTTACACCTTTATTATACAAATTAGACTGTGTTCCTTCTAGGGCTAGGGGGGAAAAAAAAATCAACCAAGTCGGGTATGTACACTAAAAATAGTTTGACTTAAAATATCTGTCTTTGAGCTCTGCTGAAACCAATGTATGCTCTACCATTTTACACACAGACCTTTCTTGCAGATACACACAGTGTTGCAATGACGACCACAGGAGATAGACCGCCCAAAAAAAAAAAAAAACAGGATGCCACACGTGGCATCATTTCCACTTACAATAGAGTAACAAAAATGAAGTAAAATTATTGCAAAGTGAACCTGACATAACACAGGGTTATTTTAACTGTTGCTGCATTTAAACACTCGTATGCAGAGACCATCTTGATGTACGGCTACATTTGTTGTCTTGGTGCACTGCCTAGTGGTTGAATGGCTGATACAACTTGTGAGATTAAAAACATATTGATTTAGTAGTTAGTGGAATTTTATACAGAAAATATTATAACATGGAGCTTCCAAAAAGACAGGCAAGAAAGTTGTGACCTTCCCCAAAAGGACAAGGGCTGTATTATCTAAGATAATGACCCGACACTGCAAATCTAGTGGCCTAGTTTTAGGTGTCCAAATTAGACAGCAAATGTGCCCAGTCTGCTCGTCAAGAAGAAAACAATGACTAACAGGAACCATGGAATATTGTTGAAACATTGTCTGTAAGTGACTTTTAAGACAGTATTACATATTTAACATACATAATATATTTTGTAGGTGTGAACTAAAATGTACTTAGTGTTTATAATAGTGACAGACCAAGTTCTTTCATTCCAAAGTGAAGCTTTCACTCAGGTGTGCTCGCAAGATCTTGCGAGGAGAGCGGCGCAATCTACTACTACGTGCATTCATGCCTTCTCCAAACAAGTCACTCATGACAACACTACAAAACATGACTATAAAACATGACCAAATCCCTAAGAAGCTCATTCATGCCAAATCCATGCTTCATCTATCTTAACAACTGAAAGGTGTTTCACAGTGCACATAAGACAGAGATTCTAATGACTGCTGGAATGGCTGCTGACTCATGGTGTGCACTACTTGGCTGTAGCCAGCAGAGATAATAATTCATTCTCAACAAGAAAGAACAATATGATGTGGAGCTGTGTTACAGTCACACAGGCCTGAGTTTCATTCTGCAGTTTAATTCTTCTCAAATACAACACTGGTATTGAAACTTGAATACATGAAGGATTCCTCTATAAACTGACCACCAATCTATTTTCTAGGCATTTAAAAACAAATGGAAGCATCCAATCCTTATATCTATGCATAAAAAGCCAACCTCATTTTGAGTCCAAAGTTTCAACTCATGCTGAACTTGTTGTCGTGGCTAAAGTCAGAATCCAAAGAAACACAAATTTCACCATCAAGATACAAGCTATCCAAAATGCATTAAAAGCAGAGCAAACACACCACGCACGTTTTGGCCAAAAATGTAGCCTTGCTGATATGAATGCCCAACACTGCACTACATCAGGCATTGGTTTGAGTGCACAAGTCATCAAATGATATACTGTCTGTCACTTGTGTCACTTTCAGTGTCAGCTGACTGACGGACGGACCTCACATAAAACAATGATGCAATTCCTCTTTCGGTGACAGGAAACATTCATTTCAAAAGAGCTTGGGACAAAGTATGAACAGCCTTAGTTTGGTTAATTGCATGAACTAGAGTCTATCTAATGTGCAAAGCGCAGCAGACTGCACCAAACCACAGCACACCTTGAAGCTTTAGCCAAAGGCAAGAAAGAGCCTGTCCGAGCCAAGCGAGCAGCCTTACTTTCTTCCTGTCAGAGCCTTCCAAAAGTGCTTGGTCCTGGAACCATAAGGAGAAGCAACCAAAAGGCCTGACTCACTTTGAGCAACTTAAACACACTTTCACAAGCACACTTTCATGCTCAGACATGTGAGGAAAAAGAAATAGTCTGGCATAGCCCCCCCCCAAATACTTGCATACTATAAAAAAGAAATATCAACAGCTAAGATGGGCTCCACAACGCTCGTGACAAGTGAGAATTAACATTTGGGTGAATGAATGAATGAAATGTATGTATAACTACTGTATGCTTGCAATATATAGTAACAGACAAAACAAATGAACGAACATGTACTACCAACCAAATCGTGATTATTCCAATATAGACATTTCTCTTAGGTGGTCTGCCTTTAGATTATTGTCATGCAAAATATACAGTATGTGGCTATTCTACATTGTTTTCAAAAGGCTGGCCTAGATTTCGTATTTTATTATCTGCTGACATCTAGTGGGCATAAGAGCACGACAGCTTGTGAAAGTAGACATGATTGCACTGTCTGTATTCTTTTTTTTTCTTTTTAATGTAAGGGTAATTTCTACATCTTTCTGTGGGATGAATGCATTCAAAGGACCAACATTGGATGAATGGATGGATAGAGAGAGAGAGAGAGAGAGAGAGAGAAAGAGAGAAAGAGAGAAAGAGAGATAGATAGATAGATAGATAGATAGATAGATAGATAGATAGATAGATAGATAGATAGATAGATAGATAGATAGATAGATAGATAGATAGATAGATAGATAGATAGATAGATAGATAGATAGATAGATAGATAGATAGATAGAAAGCTCTGTATAAAGAACAAGTGCACTGTAAACAACAGGGTAAGGCAATCAAGACAAGCACAGGCCTATTTGACTACTAGATTACTAGGAAAAAAGGATTTTCTACCCTAACTATAGTACAAAAATGAGAAATAAATAAGATCCGGTTCATCCCGAAAGTCAAGCAGGCACAGATTGGTATCAAGCTAATGTGCATCTGTCGTAAGAACATCAATAACACACATTCCTTTCCAAGTGCATTCTGATGTGTGAAGCCAGAACAAAAGGAGACTTTAAGGCTCATTGTGTTTGTGTGTGTACAGCAATCAAGCAGAGGATACAATAATCACCTCAAATTTCAGTCTCAGTTCTTCATTCCCATCATCCTCCTCTGAGATGGGAACATTGTAGTACTCCCCCTCTTCTTGGCACAGCAACTTATACCTGACAACCCATGAGGCAACATGAGTAAATGAGTGTGCCAACGTTTAAAAATGGGCAAGTGAACGTAAAGCAATGGGTGTTTACCAGCCACATGCCGGAGCCTTCATGAGTTCCGATACGCCAAAAGAAAGGGCGCCCATGAAGTCATTCCTGGTTGTCCGATCCCAGTCCCACACCTCCACGGATAGCCTGCGGTCCTTGTCGGTGGGTTTCAGTTTGCTGAAATGTGCAGATAATTACCGTGTCATTGTCCCGTCAATCGCTAAATCTCCCAAACAACCAAATTTACTTACAAGGTAAAGGTCTCGCCCCATTTGGGGTTTAGGTTGGAGCGGATGGTTTTGGTCTTCTGCTTGGTCTCATTTTTGGGGTCAGGTATAAGCTTGAGTTTGACATATGGATCAGACAGGCCATTGGGGTCCATGGGTATCAGATTCCTGCCTTCACCAACTAAAAGAAATAAAGAAAACACACTTGATAAGTGGAGGTCAGAAATTCATAGTCAACAGTCCTTTTTTTTAATGCAATACAAATAAAATTGAGCACATTAAAAAATTAATTAATTAAAAATATCTTTTAGACAGTACTTGAAAGTTGAATATCTCTAAAATCTGCATGAAATGATTACATGTAAGAGAGAAATTATCGTTAGTAGGCCTTTATAATAGAACCATATTATTTTGCTGTACACCTGTTATGCAATATACTGTACAACGAAATTGATGATCCGAAAGAACTTGAGAATAGAATAGAATAGAATGCCTTTATTTTCATTGTACAGCAGGTGCATGACAAAATTAGGAGCACTGCTCCAATTGGTGGATATTAAATAAATATAAACGAGAGAATGATTGTTTAACAGGAGTGCAATCATTGATATAGCCAGGATGACCATTGTGGCCGATTTTAAATTCAAGGAGCCACAAATTTGAAAATTGAATAACAAACATGAGCTGCTTTTCTGTTTCTTTTTTGATAGCATCTCTGATTGTTCAAAGGGGAACATGAGTGCATTTAATCTGCATTGAAGTCTCAATAAATATTCAAGGTCATTTCATCAGTACAAAACCTTTTGGTCAGGTAAAAACAAGAGCAAAACAGATACAGCAGGTGAACATCAGTGGAAGAGTGCAGGTGTTCAAGATCAAAAACGCAGTTCACACGTGTGCGTGTGTTTGTGCGTGCGTGTGTGTGTGTGTGCGCGTGCGTGTGTGCATCTGGTGACAGTAAGCTTTTAGATGGAGCGCAAGCAGGATATGAAGGAAGGCTCTTTTTTTTTTTTACCCTTATAGTGAAATGAACAGCAAAAAATAAAATAGAATATCCTTATCCTTTATTAACTAGGCTTAAGCTACACAAGGGACATATAAATAAAGGAACACTAAGATACATTTATTTATTTATTTATTTTTATTGATGAATACTGTGACATTACTGTAGGCAATCAACTTATAATGCTTAAGGGAGAGGGACAAGACGTGGATGAAACACGTTATTTCACTTCTAAACTTCACTAATGTTGGAATAACATGAACCACTGAGGTATTATTTAATTTTTACTCATGATTCTAAAATCTGTGCTTTCATGCTACACAGGTAGAGGGCGTAAAACCCATAGTAATTTGCAAAAGGAAGTATTTTTATTTGAATTGGAAAGCATTAAAGTGAGCGACGACGTGCTGTATACGTGGGGATATTAAAATCTTCCAGTAAAATAAGAAAAGGTTAGAACAAGTCAACACTGCATGTTTGTGTGACTTACACATGTACACTATTGTAGCTAAAAAGAAAGGAGGGAGCCTCTATGTTCAGTGTTCCAGTGGTTAGCTTTCATACACTCACTCATGAGGGGATAACACTCAACCCGCATTATTGACTCTCACACTTTTGCCCGAGATTGACACAACTCACACAGGTGGTGTTGGCTGAGGCCTGTGTAGCTGACACCAATTGATCCCGTCCTCAAGAAAAAAATAGGTCTACCATGTTTACGCTCCATCTCCTTTGGCAAACAAGGGGAGTAAAGTTTAGAGTTAAACAGCCCCCCACCCTTTCCTGTACTTAGTCAAGTTGAAAACACCCTGCCCAGAAAAAAAGGGAAAAAAAATAGCTAACAAAAACGGGGGGGGGGGGGGCATTTCAAATTTCTTAAAAAGTAACATGTTCTAGGAGGACCCATTAGTCTAAATGTGTCAATCTGATTCATACTGCATTTGTGGGACGTGAATTAAACTGCAAAATCCACACATTTTTATCAGTTTCAGGGGATGCCCATCTTGCCTCTTGCTGTTAATTGAAAGTGAAATCAGTTATGGCTCAGGTAACAACCAAACCCTTCGAGTAAAACTGTAAAATTCTAAAAACAGGATGTGTACTATGTGTTACAATTTTTCAAAAACATAATGTGGCATCGGGTTATTTTTTCATTAGTGAGCCTAACAGTTAGCTTCAGTTTGTGAAGAGAAGATCATCCACAGTAAGTTACGTCAAGGATACACAAAGAGTAAAAGCATTATCAGAAGTTAACTTTTTTTTTAACAGCAACCCAAAAAAAAACATTCATATCTTGCCTTTGTCATTTAAGTGGTGAACAGCATGGTATTTAGTATTTAGCACATCTGCCTAACAGCTGATCGCTGCTGGGTTTGGATTTTGTTTCAAATACTAGTTGGCAGGGCTACAAAATGAACCTTCTTGAGCTAGTGCATCTCGACGAAGCGAAGCAGGACTGTGAAGTTGATTTCCTGTTATGAAAAAAAACCCATTGGCATGTGTGTGCGGTGCCAGTGAGTCAGCTTTTTTTATGAAGAAAGAATTTGTAGAGCGAAAACTTCAAAGTGAAAGAAGCTTGGGGCCTATCTCACTGCATGCTGGCTGCCGTCCACTGTCAGGTTGCGTGCAAAGTCCAGAAAACTGTTGAACCAAGCCCAATTCTACCTTCCTTTTTTTTGTCTGGGAGAGTGGCTGAAAGCCACATGTGGAGGCCTAATGCATTCTGATATATATATAGGACATGCAGTCGAAAGAGAAAGACCTGGAAAAGAAAATATTACTGATGGAGCGTCCATCGGAAACATGGATGGATTCTTCATATGATACCATCTCAGCAGAGAAAAAGCACCGTCTGGAGTGTTACCAGTGCAAAGTTCAAAAGCTAGCATCTGTGATGGTATGGCAGTGTGTTAACACTCGTGGCATGCATAACTTGTATATCTATGAAGGCACAATTAAATCATAAGATGCCAAAGTGTTTTCAGGGACATCTCTGCTTAGTTCAGAGACAATGCCAAAACACATTCTGCATATATTACTACAGTGTGGCTTCATAATAAAAGAGTGCAAGTACTATACAGGCTGCCAGCAGTCCAGACCAGTCTCCCACTGAAAATGTGTGCAAATTATGTTCATGGAGCCCTTAGGCCAGTCTTTTTCAACCACTGCGCCGCAGCATCGTCGTGTTCCGAGAGACATAGTCAGGTGCACTGTGGAAAATTATCGCCCCCCCCCCACCCCACCCTTTTTCTTCTTTATTGTTATTTTTTGTTATCTTTGAGAGTAGTGTGTTGCAGCATAATCACGCAATGAATACCCTTCACCAACAGGTGATAGCACTGTACTTATAGAAAACATCTTTAACCATGTTTGGGGATGAGGATATTTGACATTTTGATTAGAATGAGTTTATTTTAGTAATAAAAAGGCTACAGAATTTTGAATTTTAAAGTTTTCGGCTGTTTGCAAGCCTTGAGATATATCCGCCACGACTTGACTTTCGGAGCCTACATAAACATGTGCATGCCTATTGCCGAGTGAACCAAATCGCAATGTGCAAATTTGAAATTGGATGCAGACTGTTGGTCTGTCATGTATGTTCACTATTAAGGAATGTAAGCAGACACCTCATACTGTCCACTGCCTACAACCAGCATTCCAAAATAGCTTGAAAAAGTGGGAACAGGAAACAATAATGAGAAAGGGGAGTGTAGAAAGAGTGAAAATGATGATCCAGACACAAAGATAAACACTTGTTTGGACTTTTTCCTCTCGTGCTTAGGGTTAGGGTTAGGGTTAGGGTTAAAAAAAAAAAAAAAAACACCAACAGAACAATGCAGTTTATGACATATAAACTGCATTGTTCTGTTGGTGTTTTTTGGTTTTTTTTTTGGTTGTGTTAACATTGGGGTTTCTCTTCATTTCTGTTTTGGGTTATTGTTCTACGGTCCTGTTTTGTTCCCTCGCGTCTGTCCCCGATAGCGTGATTTGTTTCCACCTGTCTGTGTGTACCTGTGCACTGTGTGTCATCCAATTAGCTTCTCCTGCCTTTTGTTCCTGTCCAACTGTTTTATGTTTCCTAGTTAGTGTCGAGTATATTTTAATTGCAAGTTTGAACTTGTCTTTGTCATACGGTTGTTGTTCCTGTTTCACTCTAGTCATTCCTGTAATTTTTCCAGTTTCTCGTTGTCCTTCGTGAGCCTTTAATAGTTAGTTTATTTCTGAGATTTTGATTGTTACATTGTATTCTGTCCGCTACCTTGATTTTTGAGTCCCTGTTTTCGTATTAAATTATTGTTTTGGAGTTCACTTTGCTTTGATTTCCCTGCTTTTGGGTTCACTATTCTCCATGCCTTCACTCACCATGCAACAATAAACATGTAATTGAGTCAGTGTTTAACAATATTTACCACTAGGGCTGGGTGATATGACCCAAAAATAAAATCTCAATTTTGATTTACACAAAAAAAAAAAAAAACTGTGGGAAATATTCAGACAATAATCATGATTACTGCTAATCAATGTTTACATAAACTTAACATTTATTGCTTGTCCATAACTTGGTTGAAGGGGAATACTGTCATTTTGCAGTAAAAAGGCAATATTTTGTGTCTGTAGTTAATTTGATAGCTAAATTATTTTGCATGAACAATTAACACGTTAACACATTTTTCTGGATGCTGTCGACTGAAAATGACATCACCTGTGCTTAAGGTTCGGGTTAACAACATGGCTCACTTGTTGGTCATGTGATAATCATAAGATGAACCGTGATTGGTCCTTACATGTTTTCTTAGATTTGAGCGCATTTTCAAACCTTTGATTTTTAAAAGGATGAATTAATTCGATTAATCTGATTTATTGTCCAGCCTCATTCACCACTAACAAACTGAATTACTATTTCCAATAAGTCAGCCTGAGTCTCAAAATGATGTTTTCTACTTTTGGCTTCTTCCAGTGTGTAAATACCCACATACTCAGAAAGCAGAAATTCAGGATAGATTTTAGCCTTGAAAGTGAAAGAAAACCAAACCTCAAGAAAAATAAAAGGTTAAAGACAAAATGGGATCCCTCTGATCCACCCACATCTCCAGTAAACTCATCCTGAACACAAACTCCTATGACCCGTGCACACCTACACAGCACCACCATATGAAGCACAGTACAACACAAACTACGCACACAATGGATGTGTTAACAATTAACAGGCACAAATGGACACAATGGGGCAGTGGGTCAATAACAGAGCTAAAACACGGATAACAAAAAGAAACCGTAACAAAGTAAAGAACGCCGCCTCGCCCAAAAGTCAACAAAAATTAGATAGGTTGCATATCAGCTATCTGCCAATGTGACTTCAGTGCCAATCATACAGATGTATCCCATCAATGTTAAGGAAGTAAAAAATAAAATAAAATCATAGATATACACCCCCTCAATTTAATTGTGTGAAGGCAAAAGCCTTCACACATGTTATTCCTCTTTTTTATTCCGCCCGTTTTTTGACGCCTTTCGACTCATTCTAAGTTCATCCGATTCACACTGTTCCAATTTCATATTATTCCAATTAATTTTGAGCTTTCCCATTACACATTCACGACATTTAACTCATTCACTTCACCTTAGGGACCAATTCCAGTGATCCAACAATCCATATTTTTACCTATAATAATTCATAATTCATTCCCAATGGCATATTTAACATTTCACATTTGAAGCTTCCCCATTTCCCATATACATCATTCAGTTAATTCATTTCACATTATCGTCATTACTAATTTTCACACATTCCAATAATTCGTACCTATTTTAATATTTTAGTATTACTCGTACTTCCTCATTCATTCCCACTGTTCTCGCCAAAACTTTGTAAACTTCCTTCTTTGCCATTACTCGTCCGATTTACACCGCTCCAACTTTAATCGATTCCCCCGATTCCCGCCATTCCGTGTGTGTATCAATTTCCCTCTTCCCACAACTCAAAATTTTCCCACAATTTCGCTTTTTTCAGTCTTTCCCTTGTATCTTCTACAGTACATTATTTGGCCTATTCGAACCGTTCCAACCTTGTAATATTCAGAATACTTCATAGATACGAGCCATTCAAACATTCCACATCATTCCCCCATTCAACGCCTCTTCCTGCAGTGTTTTCACTTTCACACGCATTTTTTTTTCAGGTATTGCACATTTTTCTTTTTAATGTCCGACTGACAGTGTATATCTAGTTTAAAAACCAATAAACCCTCGAATGATCCTGAGCATATTATTGCAGGATATTATAGAAAATGAATGGACATTCCTCCTTAGTCAACATGACATTGTTTTTCCACTTTTGTTTTTCATTTGTTTGGTCATAGCACATTTTTAAAGCAACTTCAGTCAGCTGAGTTAGGCTCCAAATTACCAGTGACCCTAAAAAGGACAATCATTATACAGAATGGGTGGTTCGAAGTCAAAATAAATTAAAAGTAGGAATAATCCATTACATGGATTACCATCCAGAATTATTTTCAAAATGTTCTTGAATTTGTCAAAATCCACAAAAAAAATAGCCATAAAGGACTTACAGGTGGCAGAGTTGAATTACCAACACAAACTGAATTACAAATGGAAGTACAGTATATAACATGCACAAAGATGGACTTGAGCAAGCGATAGGGTGAAAACTTGCACACAGCGAGCGAACAAAAGAGCTGCTCAGACCAAGACGAGGGTGGCGTGCTCAGCAATGACCAGTACAACACAGCTGTGTTCCCGAGTGATGGCAAGCGGAGGACGGAACTAAAGCACCACAGTTTGTCCTTCATGACACAAACAAAAACCTCTTGTGTCTCTTTCGATGCCTCCCTGCCAGCCCTGTTTCCCCACAACAACCCAATTTCACCATCTTTGTATTGAAAAAGCGACAGTGACAAATTAGTTCATTTTGCAAGCGTTATTGCCAGAAGGCTGTTTATCTGCTGGCCTCTAATGCATGTTTGAAAGAAAGCCAACCATTATGCTTCCCGCACAACTTCTTTGGCTCTAGCAGCTGGAACGTGATATATATAATTATTATATTGACAAACCAATAAAGCTCACTTACTGTAAGTCAAGAAAAGTGCGTAGAAAAGGCATATACTGCAAAAATGATTTAAAAAATCTGCAAAAAATTACAACCAAATGCACTATTTTATAATTCAGAATCATTTTTATCTGACCATTGCTTGACTTACCCCAATTTGGCACTTTTTATTTAACGGAAAAAAAAAAAAGAGAATGGTGTCCCAATCAACACTCTTATTGTCCCATGCATCCTTTAATTGCATGCCAACAGCAAATACTGCAAATGATTCATTATGAGCGCAACAATAGAAAGAAATTATAGGTATACATTGCAATACTCAGATTCTGACACTTGTTGCTAGGCAGAACTTGTTGGTTCATCAAAAAGATCCATTGACACTTATGCCCATTATTAGTCTGTTAGATGCAAAAACATGAACATAGTTGCACTTTCAACCACAGCGCGGTATATGCTATAAAAGTAGCAGGGAAAAAAAAGGAAGGAGACCAACATTGGGGCATCATGGTGGCGAAGCGGTTAGCACATTGGTTTAGTGGTTGGGAGATCTGCATGACAGTCAGGAAATCTGTCGAAACAATATCTTTGTGCACTTATGTGGAGGATTTTACATGTGCTTAGGCTTCCTTTCACATCTGAAAACAATTTCAAGAATATAAATTGTCCATTGCTGTGTATATAAGTGTGGAAAGTTGTTCATCTAAACGTGGCCTGTGATTGACTGAAGTCGGCTGAGATACATCTAGAGAATTCATGGATGGAAACACCACACAACTATATAGCTTTGACTTGTGTTCTCTTGTGTTATTTAATGATACCCATCTTCCACAATATATCACATTCACTGAGGTAAGAGCATACAGTACATGAAAAATCAATGTCTGATTTTAACTCAGTCCAAGTGGCTGAGAAACTGATGCTAGCGAGGCCTGAACTGAACACTGTTTATTTTGAGAGCAGTGCTGTACATGTAAAAATGATGTAAAGATTCTCCCTTCGCGCCATCCAGCATGCTATTTAAACTGCGTAACTCAAATCTGTTTGGAAGGCTGCCTGCTTGGCATTACAGCAGCTAATGTAATCTGTAATACAAGCTGGCCTGAGTGGGTTGTGTGGTTAGTACATCACTCCTGTACACATACACAGACACACAACACACGCGCAGCAGCAATCCATGCATTTTCTGCAAGGCTTGTCCTCATTAGAGTTGCGGGTGAACCAGACCCTATCCCAGCTGACTTTGGGCAAGAGGCAACCTGGAGTAGTCATCATTCAATTGTGGGTTTCTTGGACAAACAACAACACAACAGCCGTCTTCAATTAGTTTAGTATGGATGTTTTTTTTAAAGTGGGTTTGAAGTTGAAGTAGCAGGATAACCAGGAGCGTGTCTTGTAGGAGTGCCTCTGAGCTGTTTAACAGACTGGCAGTGCCTCCGCATGAAACTCGTATGCTTCGACTGAGACGCGGGAAGGAACAGAAGGACAGCAATGGCCTCGAAAGGGAACGTTGTAAATCTGTTACCTACATTTCTTTTGGAATAAATTGGAATTTCAAGTGTAAACTGCTCGTTATAATGTTTGGTCAGCTACAGGCTTGACTTAGTTCGTCGTCTGAGAACCGTAACTGCGGCTCTCCGTGATCCCCACTACAGCCAAAGGATGGAAACGGAACAGTGACATTTGAAACTTCAAGTTTTTTTTCAACGATCTACCGGGAAACATTTAATTGCCATGGATGAGATTTCATGCTTGTGATGGAATTTTCACTTGTGTTACTAATTTCCTTGTTTTTAAAGTGAACTTTTAACTGCCGGTGATATCAACTAGATTTGGTGATAAAAATAGGAAATATGAAAGGCAGGCTAGTTTGTTAAAATTAGTTTGTTAAAAAGACTGCCTTTGAATGCCAAGTACACATGAGCCTAAAGACAGAAATGGGAGGCAAATTGTGGTGCTTTGTCTGCAAAACTCTTCTTTTCTCCAAGCATTCCGTTTCGATGCATTTCATACCCACATGTACCCTCAGACAAAAGAGATTCACCTCAAGGACAGAATGAGGAAAATTATTTCAGGCTGTGTACTAGTGAGGAATGCAATGGTACTGGAGGAATTACGCAGTCATTGAAAAAGCACATCTGCAAGTAACTTTGTCAGGTCCATCATTTGCATCTCAAAAAGTTGGGAAATGTATTGCCATTCAACCCAAAGGAGCTTTGAGGTACCTTTTGTCAACCTAAATAAGGTCTTGATGTTCTTACACAAAAGTTCTCCTTCCACGAAAAAAGTGCCCAATCATCCAACAGCTCTAGGGCCCCAGCACAAGGAAAAAGTCCTGCTGAGATCAAATGTCAAGACCAAGCTCTGAGAACAACTTTCTCTTTTCTTGCAGTGAGCATTCAAATCCTTTGATTTTGGCTGTAAAATGAGCAGAAGGCAACAACCTGTATCCTGAAAAGCGTATTAGAAAGATTTGGCCGAGAAGTAAAAATATTAAGAATGTGTCATGCAAACACAGTCGTAATGCTTCCCTTTATGTGCGATCTTTTCTGAATCCATTATTTTCACTGATTGGCCGCTTGTCAACACTAAAGCTGTTTTAATTTCTTTCCCCACCTCCCAGCCATAATTTATCCTGCTTCTCTACCTTCTGTTTATTTGATAAATGAACGCGTCACTGAAGTTCTGCGCCTCACGACGCACTGACCTCAGTGAGCCAGCTAATCGAATGATTACATGAGCCCGCTGTCGGCGCCCCGCCGTCATCTTTGTTCTGGCCGATGTGCTAATTCTCTGTCATCACAGAGCGAGGATTTACAGCATGCCTCCAAATAAGCAGCACAAGCCGTTCCAGAACAACACAGAATATATCAGCATTGTGGATACAAACTGTAGTGGGTTACATATTTTATGCTAGTATATTAACATAAATTTACAGAGTATATAATTACTTAGTCAATAATTAATTGTAATATTGTATTCACAAATTGAGCTACGACTCTGCAGTCACAATATTTAAACTTTAAATATTGTGACTTGCTTTAATTTAAAGCAACAAGGACTAATTCGATTTTTAGGGTTAGGGCTTTGATGGTACACTAAAAATAACCTAATTGTGGTGAACCAGTCAAGACACCACTTATATGGCGTTAAAAGTGGAATTAAATGATGAGGTTTGTGTATTATTACACACTTTGCAGGAAAATGATCACATAATGTTTACTTCGAGATGGGATGGGAAAATCAAGTCCAGAAGGTAAAAATACTGCAGTAGAGTGGTGCTGTCAATGCCTTGCTCAAGGGTAATTCTATGGTAATCAGGAAGACCGGAAGCATCACTTCACAAATTCTGAAGATAATTTCATTGCCTTACTCAGATCATCTTATATCGTCATCTAAAAAATTGTAATTTACCACAAAGTTGATTTATTATTCTAGGCGCTGGGGAGAAAGTCGACCAAGTTGGGTCCCCGACTTAATAAATAGATTGAATAAAAATGTCCTCCTCAAAGTGCTAGTGTTATCGTTTGAAAACACAAACTCAAAAGCTTTTGCGAGAAGGACCTTAAAAGGAAATCGCAAGCCTGCTAATGCTAATCTCAATTGCTAACCATTTAGCACAGGCAAATTTTGCGTGTCTAATAATTCACGTGTAAAAGACAATAAACAATTTGTATTTATATGAACTCATTTTAACTCCTATTCAAGCTTTATTCTTTGGTTATTATTCTTAAAAATGAAAATTAATTAAAATAAAATAATATATTTTTGCACTGTGCATGGAAGGGGGGGGTCACTTATTCAATATTTGATCGAATAATCAAAAGGAGAATTAAATTTGATCAGATTTGATACTGACAGCCCCACAGGGTACTGTGGTATCAAACGGCTTTTGCGTTACAGTGACAACTATTTATTTAATGACAGTTTAAACATAGCAAGAATAATCAGGATATTTCTTTCGGCTGCGGCACTCAAAATTAACAAATTGCAGCAAGCGGATTTTAACAGCTTTAGAAGGCCGCGGAAATGTTGCCTGAGAATTCATTCATCACATTATGGCATGTTCTACTATGATTGCCAAATGACCGCAAGCACCCTTCATTGTGAACGGTATTGTACACTTCTGCCTGAGTAGCAATGTCTAACAGCCTTGTACAAAATTCATTCTCTGCTTTACGGTTCTTCCACCACAATGGTGAGGGAGAAAGTGGAATGGACTTACGCGTTGTACTAAAGTGGTTACAATTAAGTACTCAAGGGTTTACCTTTACTTTACTTTTACTTATCAAATCATTACTTCTGCTTTTACCTGTTTATTACTAGTACAAAGTGTGAGTACTTTTGCCGCAATGATGGCACAAATGTATTGAGTGTGTATTGGATGTACTGTATTGCATTATGACACAAATACTGGCTGATACATTTGAAATGCTGGAGATCTTTAGTTGCAAAGTGGGCAAACAAAAATGTTGCTTCATTGTGCTGTTCAACAAATCGTTACCACTTTAATTAGAGGTAAGCCCATTCATCCTTTCTTGATAGTCACCAAGTCAGGAAAAAATACCTCTTGAAACCACTAATTAATTAAAACTACCGATTGCAATTAGAGGTTGGAATGAAAAAGACCAAGGAAGCACAGGACAACAACAAAAGTAAATGCATTGCAGCAAATCATAGGAATCCCCAGATATACGATTTATAACTGTAGCAACCTGACTGGAAAAGAACACGATCAACATAATTGTCCTTGCATCACATGATCAGACTCAGAAAGCTGAGATCATATAATTGACGGTACTGGGCTGGCCCGTGTAGATGGACTTACTTTTGTTATACTTCAACAAATGAAAAAGCTTCTGCTCACATTTACACTGCCACAGACTGAGAAAGAATGAACCGTTACGCCCTAACTAACGCTGAATAATACCAGTACATGTGTCAAGTGGATTGTCACATTTAAGCAGCGACTGTTGTTTTTTTGTTTCAATAGATGTTTTGCTCACACAAATGGGCACCCGAAATTCAGGTAATTACAGTGCCATTATTTCTGACAGAAAAAAGGAAGAGTCAATTTAGAGAAAGCCACCAATTTGCTTCAAGTGGATGACAAATCTGCCCATTGATGGTTTCAATCAGAATGGAGGGTACAAGTAAAAAAAAAAAAAAACATTTGTTGGTGTCTGTGGCCATAAAAAAGAAATCTGCCCTTAAAGGAGACTTCATTTCTTTGCAGTGTGGACTGTAAAATCTATCTGTTAAATTATTCCGTTAAAATACACAGAGCATCCAGAATAATAGTCCACCGATCATGTTCTTTAAAGAGAGCAGAATAGCTGCTTTTGATGGACTGTTCTGTCTCATTCAACCGAGCCAGAAGTCAACTCTTGTGCCCTCATTGCGGGGTTGCCAAAATGAGTCTCTTTGTTGTGTGTTACCACGGTAACTGATGAATCTTGAGGAAAACCGAGGGGGGGTGGGATAAAACCAGAGAAAGAATATACTATACAGCTTTATACTGTATACTTGAACCAGAGTAGGACCTAGAGCAAGAGGATTCAGAATTCCAGTGAACGACCTGTTTGATGTTCTTTTTGCTTGTTGGCAGATGGGTAAAGTTCATACAGTGTGTGTTTTTTTTTTTCTGGCTCTGCTCCCGCCTGCTACCACGTAACAGTTGTGTGTTTATGTGCCTGTGCAGCCCACCTCAGCCTTTGGCTTTGACATGACAGTGTTTCTGTAGTTAGTAAGACAAAAATCACTTGGTTGTGTAATTTCACCGATAAAATTAGGGCAGTCCAGATCCTGATCATGTGAAATCGGGACCGATAATGTCATTTTCAGCTGATCGGAATAAGGGGGGAAAGGCAAGGGATGTAAAAATGTCATTTGATTTGATTTATTCATTTATTCTTTTTCCTTTTAAAGGGCAAGACCAGTATACAGATATCTCCTCATAAAAAATAATGTTTTTTTACATACAGCATAGCAACAATGTTTTAGGCTCTTAACCCACTGCTTCACAGGCTTTTTAAAAAGTTGTTGTACATTTTTGTTAAATAAAAGAAAAAAAACACTTAAAAAGACCATTTGGATACACTTTTTTTTCTCTCCTTAATATGTTTTAATGTTTTATTAAATCGGCCCTCTGTATCGACAGATCCCCCAAATCGGGGGACTCGGACTCCGGTGCAAAAATATGTGAACATCTTGCTAGCACAGTGCAGGTCGTGACTCGTGACAGTTTGAAAAAAAAAGCACTTCTGGACTATTCATGGCAGGATTTCCTTTCTAAGAGTGTTGCTGTTTCTTACAATAGTTTCCACAGGAGAGGGTTATTGATCTGGTATAAATGTGAAATGGCCATGATGCCATACTAACGGCTGATAGGAGCAGAGTCAGCTGAGTTGTTAGCAGTAAGATTGACTGCATAATAAACGGGCGGACTAAATGGCCAGAAAGGTTTTAATTCGGGTTAATGTTATCAGAGGATTGAGGGTGACTTTCCGTATGAAATGAGATGGCCTTAGTGTTAAATCTGATCCAAAGTCAGAGCGGAAACAGGCCAATAGGCGGCATGTTCTCGCTCAGACAAGTGCACTCAAGCGTCAGTGTACTCATTAAGCAAATGACAAGTCGACCTACCCGTGACCTGCAGCTTCTCACCGCTGACCTCACACTTGAGGAAAAGGCGTCCCCTTCTTTCAGTGTGGTCCGTCCCGCATAGACTGGGCACATTCATGACGCACTGCTTGTGCACGTTCATATCGCATGCTGGGGACAAGAGAGAAAATGTTAAGTCCTTGAACAACATCTCTTAGCTTATAATGCATTGACATTAAGTAGTGTTCTCCTGCAGTAATGCAAGATAGCAATCTTTCATTATGGGTTTTTGATGGCTCTGGCAAGCCTAAATGTAGTGTTGATCTTTCTCATGTTGAGCTGCAAAATACTTTACTTGTACTACTTTACCATAATTAATTAACCATTTTAATCAAACTGCATTTTCATCTGTTGGACAATGCCTTTTCTTTTCCTTTTTTTCCCACATCCATTGACTATTGATTATATGAAATATAGCTGGTAAGACCCAAAACAATAGATTTGTCTTTTGCAAAAACAATTAAACTCAGTTTCAAGAGGCATTAAATGGTATAGTGATTGGATTTTGGGAGTTTTGCCAAAAACAGTTTAAGTCAGCAAAAACTCAGGATTGCTTTGCAAAAAAAGTTGTGTTATTCTTGCCAAAGCTGCCAAACTTGTATACATCCCAAAGGGCAAAAAAAAACATCAAAAAGCTAATGCAAAGAGGTCCTTGTTAACATACGTAACCCAAATTTTGATTACCATGGCAACAGCAAGAGTTGGTAATAAATCAGTTTTTGCCATTGTATTACGCAGTCAGGGCCTTCAAGGTTTTCTCCACAGGCCCAAATACTATCTGAAATAAAGACCTGCATTTACAACCTACTTAAAGATGAAAATACATATATTTCCAACTCTGGTCTTTGTTTCACAGCATGTGTCATATCTGCTCAGCTTCTAGTCGCTTGTAATGCGAAAGTAATGCGTCTAGACTATCATTTGTACAAAGCTGACCTATACTACAGTATGTCAAAATATGTGCTCCGTGCGTGTGGGAGGGACTGCTTGTGAAGAAGAGACTAACAATCGTCGGTATATCTGCAAAGTTGTTGTTAGTAACAGTTCAGTAACATGCACTGCAGTGTGACTTTAGCCAGAGTTATATAGCACTTTTTTGTATATTTTTTTGGCACATTTTACTACTATATACCCCCAAAAGGCCCAGGTCTGAACCTCAACGCCTGCCACTAGTATGGCCCAATCATTTTGAAATGCATTGCAAAACAGGTTTCATACATTTACTGTAGTATGTTGAAATTTGATGCACTGGACCAGTGGCTTAACCGTTATACCATCAAATAGTAGAATGTAAATGATCACAGTATATAATACAATCTTAATACAAGTAATGACCACATTGAAAGTACAAACAGCATATTGGAGCAGTGCATGTTCATTTTGTTTCGTGTTGAAATAAGTGTGCTGGGCTGCACACGAAACACTTACTGTCACACTTCATGCCCTGGTGGATGAGGCCGTACAGCAGAGAGCCACAGTGGTCACAGAAGGTTGGGCTTCCAAACGTGTGGATCTTAAATTTATGTTTTGTTCTGGGATCCTGAAGAAATTAACGACAGAGAAAAAGACAAAAAAATAATAAATAGGATGAGGTGTTTTTATACGAGTGTGTGTGTTTGTGCGTGTGCGTGGGTTTATACAGTACATATTTATATAGTATATGTGTAAATACGTCAGATGGAACTAAACTGATATGCCAACTTTGCATCAGAAAATATGGTTATGCTGTACCCCCCCCCCCACCCAAAAAAAAAAAAAAAAAGAGGGACCAAATCCTGTGCTCCCAGTGCTGGAGCAATGATGCTGAACCAGTACACTTGCCAGTACCATCTCACCTAGATGAGTCCAACTATTGCAAAGTTGAATTACATTGAAAACTATTGAGGCTGTTTACTCTCATTTCTTTGCAACAGCACTCCCAGGTAAACCCATCCTATGACTCACAAAAAATGTTGAATATCAATGTGCAAAGAGAGATGCTCTAATTTGCCTCAGAACCTTGGGAATTGAAAGGTCCAATGCGTAATGGATGAAGAGAGTTTCAGCAAAGACCTATAAATCATGAGTAAATAGGAAAGTGTTATTCATCTCTGTCAGAGCTGGCAGTATATGGGTGTAGGGCATGACTGTGATCAATGAAGGCATTTGCCTTGTCAGGGAGTTTGACACTGGCATCTGGACTGATGCAACAGCGGCTCACTCAGTCTCTGCTCGTGTTACTTCTGAACGGGTTTCAAAGTAGAGAACCATTTCCATAGTATGAAGTTCATGGCTGAATGTGAAGCAAAATGCTGGCAACGTGTTTCAACTTTCTAATTCTATCAACACAAATTCAGAAATGTGTGTATTGTGCAGATTTTGGGGAGTCAATTGGATGTTGCGTCAAAGTAACCTGCATTTTAAACTATGAATTTTGTGTTGTAATGTCAAAATTAGTATTTACATTTTTTTCAAATGTTCACATTTGCACGCATACCGGAAATGATACATCAAAGAGATCCTGCTAAGCTGCTTGTAACAAGCTTAGCCTAAATTATAAAAGCTACCATGGCAACAAGAGCTGGTAAATATGGACAGTTTTTTCTTGACGGTTACAACACACTGGATTTGTTGTTATTTTTTTGTTTACTAGGTTTTATTAAACACAAACTTACAAGTGTTGCGTGTGACCTTAGCATGTAAAGATAAAAAAAAAAAAAAAACTGCAAAATAAGCCGTTATTAGAATAGGAAATTCTAATGAACGTGTGACTTAATATTTTAAAGAAAATCTTGATTATATATATAATATACATACATATAATGTTTAGCATGTAGTAGCTTATGAGAAAGCAGCCCTTATTTGGGGTTATAAGGGAGAAAGACTCCCTAAAAAGCATGGGCTATCACAACTTTGGGATCATTTCCAATTAAGGGACAAAAACAAAGCAAGGGTCAATTATTGCAAAGAATATACCGTATAGTATAGTGGCTCGGTTTTAGGTGTTCCCATTCTAACCAGTAGGAGTCAGTCGTAAGCGACTGAATACATATTAACAGTCGCTGTAATATATCTATAGTAACTCTATTTTAGGTTTTCAAATTAGAGAGGGCAGTCAAGCATGAAACATGCCCATTCTGCTCGTCAAGATGAAGAGAGCAGAAAATTATTGACCTCATAGGAGCTAAGAGGCTGCATAACGCTCATGTATATTTTGTGTCGGGAGCCAATCAGGTGTCTTGTAGGAATGCCTGTGAGCTGATTGATGGATTGCCTGGCCAGTGTTGCCCAAGCTGTTGGCTCCAGCAAGGAGTCTCCACCTCACACACGAGGCCAGAAAAATACGGTGAGGCCAGAACAAAATGCTCTTGTAATAAATTGATTTTTGAGTGTAAACTCTGCTTTGTTGTTATATTGCTTAGGCAGCTACAAGGTCCATTCTCGGTCGATCCGAGGAGTGCCAGTGGCATGTGAAATTACAGTCAACTTGTCTGCAATATAGCATGTTTTTTTTTTTTTTTTAATGGGGAAAAAGGCTGAAGCACCAAGGGCAGAAAAGTCAACCAAGCGTGAAGTAGCGAGGAAACATTGTAGTTGTTTTTAAGAAATGAAAAATGAGTTGATACTGAATCAGAGCGCATTTTTGGATGCAGTCAAATTGTGGAAAAATCGGGAGAATATATTACATTCCTCCCATCCATCCTAATATGTTCATGCCCATGATTGATTTCCTCCACAAAGCAATAAGGTGTGGTGTGTGTGTGCGTGCGTGCATGTGTGTGTGAAGTACCAAATCTTACTGTTGTTGCAAACAGTTCAATGTTGGAAGTCTGAATTTCGGAGTGCAAAGCTGCTTGCTTTTTGCACACACAAAATATCTTTTTGTGCACTCTGTAACACTGCACATTGTCCAATTAGCAGGAAGACCGCAGCGTGCAAGGATAACAGCAAGCTGGGGTTGACAGACAGTGCAGAAAGGGGGAGGGGGGACATGCCAGCTGCATTTAGTCATGCCCACCTCCACACAGCTGATCCTGAAGGACTATCCTCTTGTCACCTCACCACCACCCCCCTCCTGCTTTGTTCTTTCCACTAAGGCGAAAACAAGTGAGAGCGGCAGATCAACAGATGGAGCGTTTTTTTTTTTTCCAATCAACAGTCCAAACAGCTTTTGATGGTTGAAACTAGACTTAACACAGATCTGATCAGCTGCATCGGCCCGGCAGATATTTCACATTTTTATGTAGCGTCGGTGTGTGCAGGCAATGCCATAATTTGCCAATTGATCAATGACAGAGAGTATAAAAACAGAGATTAAATATTCAAATAAAACAAAGATCAATGTATAACGATAATGTACAACTACTCACTCTTTGAAGACTGACACCTGACTGACACCTTATTGACAGGCAACAGGAAGGTGTATTGTATTACAGTCTATAAAAGTTTATGTATAGTATATACAGTATGTACCGTATTTTCCGCACTATAAGGCACACCTAAAAGCCTTAATTTTTTTAAAAAGCTGATGGTGCGCCTTATAATCAGGTGCGCTTTATATATGGATCAGTATTGAGATTGGGATTGGTAGATGGGTAATGAAGTGATAAAGTAAGCTTTACCTGTTTCTTTTGTGTGTTTACATTTGAACAAGGTTGGTCATATTGACATTGAGTTATTATGCATTTGAGAGTTTCGAGTTATTATTGTTATTACTTTGAGTATTATTATATTTTGATTGAAAAAGTTTTAAATAAATATGTCATTACTTGAGGGTGCGCCTTATAATCCGGTGCACCTTCTATATGAAAAAAGTTTTAAAATATGTCATTAATTGAGGGTGCGCCTTATAATCCAGTGCACCTTATAGAAAAATACGGTATATGTATGCATATTTAGAATATACAGTATTAGTGTATATTAAATCATTAAATGCCAAGACGAACTTCAGTATTCTATTGGAATCAAAACATTCAGCGCCAAGGAAGAGTTATGTCGTTTTTGTGATGAGTTCAATTATCTGGTATTGAACGAGTTAAGTGTTGCATGGTTGTGCACATTAAGCACACTTGCATTTGCATCTGTTTGGTAAAAAAAAAATGCGCATGGGATGAATGTTTCATTAAATTCCAGTTCGGACAGTTGGGTGTTTGAATCACACAAGCGCCCTTCTTTTGTGGAACGTGTTCTTCCCATCCTTGATCAATGGCGGTTAATCTGTACATGCCCTAAAATAAAAGTGGTCGCATCACAAAAAAAGTTACAACAAACTTGCCTCTTTACATCGCACGTTCCTTCTCCAAGCAACATTGAAAGTGGGGTATATTTCCCAGACCAACTCCTAAATGGCATGATCCACTTTGAAGGTCACTCCGTAAAATTTAGGACCATTACATGACAATTTCTTAATTAGCAATTCATTATTACTAATAATATTAATAAATGAATCAGTTTCATGACAGTAATAGCTAAATGAATTCACATCAGGCGACGTGACAGGTGTGAAAAGCCGGAATAATTTGCGAGTGTCTATTTAAAGATCGTCTAGGAGGAAGGTGTGATGCGCACAAAATGAAACCTGAAGTCTAAATGAAGATAAATGATTACACATCACTGCACACACAGAGTTGTCCATTAACACATCTTCTCTGTTGGCTAGCACAGGATCTCAGCCCCTCCAGCATCTCTCTCCAATTACAGCCTCACCGGAAATTCAAGTACGACTAGGTGGCGCTGGCCTACAACAGCAGCAGTGCTGTGAGGAATAAGCAACTTAATCACTTGGCTCAACATAAGGACGTTAACGGCAAAACAGCCCATGGCTGGTACAAGGCAGTCTAGAAGATGCTTGACCTTTAATAGTAGTGATGATGAAGGCCAAGGGCTCCCTGGATAAACTGTGCCCACATGATTTTTCAGGTTGTTGTTCATCACAATTGAGTCTTAGCACTTTTATTCTGCTTGTGCTTGTTTTTTTCAAAACATTCATTCTTTTAAAAAACAAGAACAACCACTGACGATTGATAGACGATTTTAACGGTTTCGAGCTGAAAACTTGAAAGCGTAACTTCCATCCATCCATTTGTTTTTTTCAAATTCGGCTACACTGTGTTATTCTTGAAAATTAAGTGTGCAAAATGATACTCCTTGATTAACTGTTGATGGTACAGATGTTAATGAAAAAACAACCTGTAATCATTTAGTCAGCACAATCTGAACTGCAGAAAAGGTCCAAAGGGTAACTTACTTGAGGAGCACCTATAGCTTCATATATCATTGTTTGTGTTAATCCCATCTAAATGGGCATGTACAGGCAAAGATCATAAAAAGCACTAATCAAAAGATTGCAGGAGGTTGTGATTAATTGGAGGCAAAGGGGTCATCCTTCTAATACAGGCTAATTAGCCACACTCGCCAACCCAGCTTCATTAGCAAGCAAGACTTTGGACAGCTTTGTTCATAAAAGGCTTAGCAGAGTAATGCTGAGCAGGGGATGTTTTTTTTCCTCAGAAATAATGTAAAATGAAACATGTTTGTCTGAAGCAACATTCTTTCGGCTTGTTCGCCTGAGTAATCAAAGCCACCAGAGGGAAACTTAGATGTTCAAATGATTCAGTCCTTCAGTGCATATTTTTTTTTATATCAAGAACTCAGTCCAAGCTTTAAATGTGGAGTAAATAAAAAGATATTTTGATTTATTGGAGTAGACACTTCAATTTGAATATGTAAAGGTTCTCCATTGCCAAGAATATCTGCAGTGAAGCATCTATCTGTCCTATTACACACTGTTTTAGTGTGTCAAAAGGTCTTGAAAACTCATAAAAAATAGCACATTTTGCATCGTCGCATAATGTAACTTGAACATAAACGCTGCTAAGAGTGTTTTTTTTTTTTACAGTTACAGTAAATCTCTGGTCTACTGCAGAATGTAGCTCATTTAATGAAGTCTACTGGACTGTGCTGAGTCCCGGAGAATGAACTAGATGATCACCTGCCTGTGTCCCGCAGAGTCAAAAGAGAACCACCTAGTGTGCCATTTGCAGCATGTCTGTGAGTGAGATGAAACACACTCATTGTCTCTTTATTGCCTTTATCTTTTGATCATTCTGAGCCTCAAATTCCCATCCGATTTACCCTTTTCTCTTTCACTGCACTTATCTTCTATGCGGTGACATTTGAAGGAGAGGTGACAGGAGCACATTAAGATATAGTTGAGAAGCTCAAATGAGTCAGAAGATATAACACAACAATAAATGTCCACTAAAGAAAACACAAATTAATAGGTTTGGTCTTGAAGGATGTGGACATTGCTACCAGTTGAAATTGTTATGTTGTACATGCTAATCCATGCAGCATTTGATAACACTGTGACAAGATTGTAAGTGTCACTTTGCCACAAGGCTCTGTCATTATTCAGAGCTTTTCACCTACACTTCATGTCACATAAATCACATTTTTCTCAAGTCCCCTTTCAATTACAGACATATGCATATGAAAAAGATCCGAGCGGCATTTATCATACTCCTAGGAATAATGGAGCTCAAGTACTGGCTGGTTGCTAATGCTCGCTTTCATGAACTAAGACAAGCGGAACTAAAGTTTAAAAGGTTAGTCAGTAGAGAACAAACTGGAGTTATCATCTATCTCAACTGGAGGTGTTAGGCTAGACAGGGTTACTATTTTTAGCCCATAAATCACCACCCTCATTCCTCTTGGCCTTTCACTAAGCTGATGAGTGCTGAGAGGGTGGGCAGGTTGCCACTGCAGCTCACAGGGGGTTTTCCTTCCTGTGTGCTAGCTGTTAACATTTATCTGCAAGCATTGCACTAAATGATAGGTGACATTTGAACCGCGCTTTGGCCCAGCTCGTTATTTCATTCATAACAATATCGCTCATTTCGTTCAGTCGGGGTGACGGAGAAGCTGGAGATGTCAGTTCAGTTAAGGAAAGGAAACATCGCTGTGGGCGGGGGGATCCCCGTCCATCAGCAAACACGTAAAAACTCTATGACACTTACTATTTAGTATTCATTAAACCTAATATGGCGGCGTGGTGGACCAGTTGATGTTCGGCCTCAGAGTCCAGTTGCTCGGGCTTGCATACGCCCCCCCGATATCATCCTCAATCGTGCATGTTAGGTTCATTGAAGACTTAAAATTATCCAGGGGCGTAAATGTGAGGTTCTGGCACTCTAATGACAACAAGTAGTGGAGAAGCCGGATGGATGATTTGGGTTGTGTGTGAAAGCATAATGAGAACAGAGGGAGGCTCGATTCAGATTTTTGGATCTACATTTTGATTTAAAATGAATTTCCGATTCAAAAAGATTGTTTCAAAATAATTTCACTGCCAATGATTTCTAATTCAATCCATCAATGTGCAAAAAAAAAAAATCGTAATCTACTTAAGTCTGCTTTGCAGCACAGAATGACGAATAGAAATATTGAAAGTGCTATTTTTAATATATTTATTAATTAATGTTTGTTTTAATTGATTAAGTGTTAAACTGTAAGGAAAGTGCCTTTTTTTCACAAAACAGAACGTTGTGGTCCCAACTGCTACTCTATTCTTGATTTTGGTTTATTGACACATGGGCCACGAGAATGAAAGTTGGAAGCCAATAGGCATTGGGTTAGGGTTGTGACTTGATGGATCATTTATTGTAATTACATCAAATATTTAAAGTAGTTTCTCTCTATCGTTCTTCTTAATAGATGTTTTCTTTTATAAAGCAATAGAAAGTCTGCATAGTTTTTGATTTTTGCAGTTATTAAAAATTAATTCATGGATGGAGCCTTTTTTTGAGTTTGTGATGCTCGACGGCATTTGAATGCACCACATAGTTAGTGGCTGGCACTAATGCAGGAGACTTGTACTATATTATATAATGACTGTGGTTTCTTGGTATCCTTAATCAACGACTGAAAGGGATTTTTTATTTTTTTTATGATGGCGTGTTGATGGTAGAGACATGCTGTGATGGCAATAAAAGCAGTCGCAAGGAAAGCTAGCTGGTAGAAACCACCACTGAAAAGGCCAACCAAAATAAAAGCATGAAATGGCAATTACATTGACGCTCACTTATTATTTCATGTGTTTATTTTGAAGATTAGCTTCTTGGAGTGTGAGAAGATATTTGTTGATTTTTCCATCGTAGTGTGCATCCAGCGTAATTAAACAGAAGTCTAAAGGATTTGTCTTTTTTATCTATAAGATCTATTTTGGGACATTTTACATTGATTCCAAATCACAGTAAATGAGAATTGATTTTGATGTGAATACATATTTTTTGGCACACTTCTAATGTTTCCTGTTGCAATCATAGTTTTCAGTGTTGGACAACGACTGCTCTCAAAAGAAAGCTCAAGTATGTAATGGGGGAATCTTTTTGTTTCTTTTTTTTGTTAACATATTGATGATTGGCTAAAAGCAAGATTTGGTGTGTATATGAGTCCCATGTGGCTGATAGCGACATGCAACACGATTCAGTCAGTGTGTCACTCAACAGGTCAAGCGAGTTCATCAAGTCTTTGAAATGGGGAAACATGCAGTGAGTGAAATGCTGCATAGTAAGTCCACATTCTAATCAAACACAAGTTTGTTTTTTTTCTGAGGCAAAAGAAAAATAAACCTGCAATAAACAAGAGCGCATATATTACTGTATAACATCAGTTTCTGCTCCACGTTCCTTTTTTTTTTCCTTCGAGCACAGTAACTAGCAAGTAACTTGTAGTCCCAGTTGGGTCATTAGGTTATGTGCCAGATGCCAAGTGACAGAATAAAAAGGTTGAGCAGGCACAGACCATCTTTCGGCTGCATAACAATTAAAACAAGATGAGTTGGAAAAGGTTTTGGGGAGTCTTTCTCATCATGATGAGCCAGCTGTCAGCACGACTGATATTCCTTCTCTCAGTGCTACTTCAATCTAAATGGTTTTGTTTTGCACAACGCTTCAGCTATGTCAAATGTCTGTAGAATAATTAGCGTATTAAAGAGGTAGGCAAGGGGGAAAAAATACTATCATTTATCCAGGACATTCTCATTAATATTGCGTTGTGGAATATGAATTAAGCAGAAAAATCCAACTGTTTTTAATCCATCTCAGGGGATGGCCATTTTGTCACTTGCTGTCGAGTGAAAATGACATCACCAATGCTCAGGGCTCAATTAACGGCCCTTGTTTTCAGAGTTTGATGACGATTCAATGATTTAAACCCGGTGATTTTTTTTTTTCAGCCAAATACCCTTTAACTGGCATAAAATATTTTTTGATGAAGAAAGTAAAGTACATAAAACAGAGTGCTATGCCATCTCTGTCTCATTGATTAAATGTCTGAAATACATTTGTAGTGCTATTTCACTCAGCAAGTACAGCATCATGTCACACCATCCGTTTTGTTTCTGGCAGGAACATTGTGTCAACAATGTGCATCCATATAATACACAACAAAATCTAAGTATACAACGCTTAGCAAAGGAGTCACTATATAACAATTTAGCAATAACTTGCTGCATCTTCCAATTAATTTTCTTTTAAGTGGAAAGAAAAACCCATATTGTTTCTTCCATGGTACCAAAAGGCATTCAGTGACATGTACTGATACCTGCACAAACCATTAACATAAGAAGTGCCTTCAAGTACCCCAATTTGAGGATCAGTGTATCAGATTATGCAATAAACAGTGAATTAATTCTCACATGGGTTGACAAAATTATGATCTTCTTTTTATTTATAAATGGTGTGAATAAAGGGATTTGGCAAGTAGACAATAACACAAATTATTATGGAAGCATTGTTAAATTTGAAATGAGTAACATATCAATTTTAATGAGGGTATCTTCACTTTAATTTGTTGTTTGCTGTTGTTTGTGTCTCTTAACACAACTCCAGTGAGATGTTTGTGTCTCTTAATACAACTCCAGTGACATTAAATTGTTCTTGTTCTTGTTCTTGAACAATTAAATTGTTCTAAATTGAAGAAAAGATGTTTTCTTCTTTTCTAAAATACTTTCTAATAACGAGGGTAAAATAAAGTTAAAGCTGCAACTATTGTCAAAAGCATGGAGTTAAGCCAACGAATTCATATTTAAGGACAATATGATTCAAAACTTGAATAAACAGAGGGAGTTTATTTTCCTGTGTATTTGTTCTCTTGGTATTTCCAGAGTGGAAATGGCACATTGAAAGGTCACCATTTTTAACTGGTGTTAGACTGAATAATAAAAACCAAGACTATAGTCACTGATAATTTCATCAATAAACATTTAGAATATTGCACATACATATATAATTATAGAGACTGTAAATAATTTGATGTAAAACATTTATCGCAATGTTTCTTGTGTATAATTTGTCAGAAAAAGTTACAAATTTAACAAATTAAAAAAAAAAAACATGTTGCGTCAACATTTGGCCAAGGTAAGAAAAGTTTTAATATTTAATAATACATATAACATAGACACATTTTTTGAAGAAATGGATTGAACATTTAGGTTTGCAAATAAATATACAGTAGTTGCATATTTCTTTCTTGTAAATATCACTGTGCCCTATGGCAAGGAAAAAGTATTCACATGGGAAATTATTTATATTTGCGAACTCTGTTCAATAATTGTTTACTCTGTTTACTGTCTGTCTTGAAGACTGTAATAGTGGAAGTTAGTTACTATGGCAGATCCCAACATACAAATTCAGGCTATATAATCATGAAAATCATGTGGTTGTATTCAGATTTTTGGAGTATAGCACACACTGTAAGTGTACCAAGTTCCACTATGGTATAGAATAGGTATGATAACCTTAATCTACAAGTAGTGCTAGTCAGTAGTTTTCATTCTAGTACGCACATGTCACGTAAGAGATGCAAGTTTGTGTATTTTCTGGTCTGCACTGCCACACGCCACCTGAAATGATGAACATCACTGTGGGGTGTCATTAGTCTGTTTTAAGAAGATAGCCAACACCTTCCCCTTGCTTGAAGGAAGCGCACTATTGATGACAGCTTCTATTGCCTGTGACAAGCGACCATGCCTGTGGCGCACATGATGTCATTTAGTCCTACGTCTAATCTGGTTTTCTATTTCCAAGCAGGCTCCTTGTAATAGCACTGTGTCTGCTCCCAGCTTTTTCACCACAGTTTTTATGCAAATGTACTGACAAAACTGGTCTGGCAAAACTGTTCCCTCCAAAGTGATTAAAACATTGAAATATTAAAGATCACTTCTCAATTAAACTGTAAATTATGTTGCGTAAACTGAGGTTTGATTTCACTAGACAAGACATTTGTAAACTTATTCTTTTCTTTTGAGTTTGACCATCCATGCTTCTGGTGTTATCTGTGTATTGCCAATTCCCTTGACAGAGAGTGTGAAAATGCGAGAGAGTGAGAACAAGTGCGTGCGCATGAGAGAGGGAGAGAGAGAGAGAGAGAGAGAGAGAGAGAGAGAGAGAGAGAGAGAGAGAGAGAGAGAGAGAGATGTGAAAAGGACAAATCGGTGTGGATTTCCCCGGGTCATACACAGTAGACTGCTGGTTAAGTGGACATCAATGATGCAGCAGCCAACACACCCGCACAAACACAAGCACAGCAAAGCCTTCAGTTTCATCTGCAGAGCTTTGTGGTGAAAGGGGAAGCGCCTACATTATTGATGCTTCTATCCTGTGAAACACTGAAGTCACTCGTGTTGCTGTTGTTGCTCCCATTGCACCTTGGAGTCAACAAGTGCAACACGTTGTTAAATAAATGACTTTAGCAAATACAAGCTTAAGCCATCGGTGGTGTTGTAATGCTGCTCGAGTCACTTTTAGAAAGAGACAGATGTAGTTTGTATTTTTTGTGACCCACGTCAGGACAAAGGAAAACTCGTTCCTTTTTTTTTTTTTTTTTTTTATTATTATAATAGGTAAGCCTAGTCTGGAACCTCATCTAGGACCTGTTTATAATGGGTGACCCTACTAGGAACATAAAGCCCTTCACAACTTAGCTCCGAGGGTCACTGGAACACACAAACCCCTCCAACCAGATAAGGTAAGGTAACTTATTAAACATATTATGAGCACAAACTAGTGAATGTGTGAATTGGTAGATATACTGGTGACCAGTCCAGTGAGAACCCGGCATCTCTCTTAGGCAAAGTCAGCTCAGATGGGCCAAAGCTTGACTGCAACTTTAACGAGGACAAGTGGTATAGAAAATTGATGGATGGAAAAGCTGCATTGACCCATGTTGGCATGTGCGATGGAAAATGTTATGATGTAACACTGTTTACGTAGATGACACAGCTATTACCGGTTTCACTTACAGAATTTTACTATGTAAATGAAAGTCTAATGAAAAATTAACCGATCCAAAATTAGCAACACCAATGAGTAAAATTAAGGAGCCAATTATGTGCGGAAATACTCATAAATATGCAGATTTTGTTGCGCGCAGCTTCCAGTTTCCTTAAAAGTACAGTGAGGCTTTAAAGGCACTCACGGTCATCTTGAAAAGTCTCATCGCATCTACCCGCGTAAGCTGAGTGGTGGCCAAAACGATTTTGTGTTTGCCTCTCAAAAAAAGTTCATTCTTTTCCAGGAGGAGGGTTATAAAACATCCATGTGAGTCATTCAATGCAGGTAGGCTAGAAACCACAGAACTTGAGGATATTTACTTGCTATGGGACTTTCTTCTTGGACTGCTTGCCTGGAAGGCAACATGCCATGTAATATGTGCGGTTGCCCATGGCAACAACACTACTAAGAAGCATATAAATGTATATTAGAAAGAAATGGAGTACTTCTTTGGTGCAAGTGATTGCATGTCCATGCATCTTTGGAAGATAAAGATTAGGCACTTGGCCATTTCACAGTTATGAAGCCATAAAGTGAAGCAAGAGGCCAGTCTGAAGTCATGTGTGAGTCTCATCTAACACTCTGCTGCTCCAAAGCATGGGCTAGTATGAATTTTTTCTCTCCTGCAGATAAACTCCTTGTTCAGTAATGACAAAATGTAAAATATGAGTAGTTTCATGAAAGCAATTATGGAGTAAACAGAAAATCTATTTTTTTGTCATATAAAGGCCGTACAGGACTACAAGCCGCAGGTTATACCATCAGACATTTATACAGAGAGATAGTACATGGAAATATTTACAGTAATTTTTTTGTTTTTATTTAAAAAAAAAGTCTTCAAACTGCCAGCTTACAGCAACATCTGAACAACTGAACGCATCTTTAGAAGCAAGAGCAGCACCAACCCACCCTCAAAACAGATTGAGCACATCAGCACGTTTAGAATTAAGAGCAACATCAACATATTTTCAACATAACACCGACACACACGGATTGTTCGAGTACTGCACCAACACAATAGTAAAACACGATTGTGTTTACTACTAGAGTGACCACTCGAGGCAAGTAATTAGTCGGCTAATCAAAAAAATAATTGACTACCGTAAGTGATGGTTCTACCTCTGTTAAATTTCAGTTGACAAATAACCCTCTTCAGATATTCTGCAAAATGTCTAGATAATGCTGGGAACTCATTTTTCAATCAATACAGTTCCACATTATAGTCTCCATATTTCACTGTGGTGCTGATGTTTTATTGAAGGCACATTAGGCCTTGTTTTATTTATTTATTTATTTATTTTTTAAACACCTACCGGTGTGTGTACCTACCAAACAAGTCAACAGTAGTCATCTTCGCCGGACAGCCACGCCTAACAAGACTACAACCACAGCTACGTTTTTGCTATTTATAAACTCTTTTTGAATGTAATAAGTAATCTTATTATTTAGTAGTTTTCTATTGTTGTGACTGATCAGATTGGAACAGTTTATGCAACTGCAGATTATTTATGCTTGTCATGTCCACACGGAATAGCAAACAATGGGTAAGTAAAATTGGGTATACGAGAGCTGAAACAGTAAATCCACCCTATTTCCAACGTTTTATTCGGCTCCAAATCAAGTAACCTCTTCGGACGCTCCTAACTGTTTGAATCATAAACTGGCCCTGCTCAAAGTATTTTGGGCTGCTCGGGCTTCGATGTCATCTTTGTAACTCTCTATTTTAAGAGTCCCGGTCGATGATCTTGAACGGCACAAGTCTGCCTTGTCTCCGGTTACAGAGGCCAAATTGGACTTGGATAACGCTGAAAGGCTATACGGCAATATACGCATCAAGGCCACCAAGTAGACATGCAGAGTTCCACACACTTGGCAAGCAGTTAGCAGAAAAGTGACATGAACCCAACAGTGGATTTTGTGAAGTGCTACATCCGTATAGTTAACTTTTATTTCTTGTTTTTATATATACAATGCAAAGAGAAGAAGTAAAAGTAAATACATTTTTTAAAAAAACCTCTAGCTGTTATTGTTGAGTAAATACTTTTAATACAGGTAAGATACATGTGAATATACTGGTTTTGTCAGCATTTTACTTGTTATGTCCCCGAGCCTCATCCTCACTAATGGCAGCCTAATCTGCCAATCTTTTTTCCCCCTAAAGCCTGCTGGATTAGAGTTATTAGTTAGAGTTAAACCTTGAACTCCATCACTGTTCTGAGAGCAAGCTCAAAAGGTTTTGAGCATGTTTTGAAACCACAACCTGCATTATCGGCAGCGCATAATCTACTCTTCCTGGACTGTGTGGCAGCAGTGAAGCACCAAGTAGAATATTTCAATCCCATTTCCTAATGGCAGCACCCAGGAACCTCAATGGAACATTGATAATAAATTAATTGAATTATACACCTATTAATGCTTGCAGTCAATCACACACATGCTTAACGAACTCTAAATGGTCTTACAAACAACCTTTTTTGATAATGTGAATTTTTATTTGTTCTGCAGTTTACTATATATTGCTGCTATATAGAAAGGATCAAATATTATTTGTAGTAAACAGTGAATTAAAAAAAAAAAACATTCCTCCTTAAGGGCTAATGGTGCCCCTAAGGAAGAATGCTTCTTTGATGTTTTTTTCACCCCCGCACACAATCATATAAGACATATACTACTGTGCAGGTGAGTTACTTACATCTGTGTCTGGCCCCTTATCTGCTCCAGGGCAGGAAAATGTGACAAATTCATGGCACCTCTTATGGACCACAAAACAGCAAACTGCAAAAAAGAAGAGGAGAGCAGAATGATGGAACTGATGTAAAAGAGCTATACTGACTGATGGGCAAATAATATTGTAAAAACAGATGAAATTTTTGTCATTGTTGACAGCACAGAGACAGTTATTGAAGGGGTGAATGAAATCTGGTCTCAACTGGATCAAGAGTCTCCAGATGGCATAGTTCTGCCACTGCTCTTATCACACAGTGTGGTGCCACTGCTTGGAGTTGACGCTTGGTAGCCTGCAGACCACACTCAAATACATGAACAAATGGATGCTTGGCACACATGTGCTCAGAGGGTTGTTCTGGTTGTTCATAGTGTGATGGGGGTCACGAGATGGGAGAAGAGGTGTATGTCTGTGTGTGTGTGTGGGGTGTCGCCATGTGCCTCATTGGCAGTTGCCATTTGACAACATATAACCCCCTTGGTGAATAAATCAATTAATTATCAGAGTTGGGTGTAGTGTAATATATTACACAAAAAAGTTATATTGTACTCGTTACAAATGACAGTGCATTACAGTGCATTTTTAGCCTGAAAGACCCCCCCCCCCCAATTTCCCAAAAACATAGCGAGAGCGGAGAAGAAAAGTCCGTTAACAAGATGGACTTGTGCCCATCACTTTCAGTTCGTCAGAGATAAAGACAAGAAAAATATACAGTTATCGTTAGGTGCACTTTGTGCGCGACACCTAAGGAGGTGTCCACCGCTAAACAGGACTAGTAATTTGATAAACCATTTTGAGCGGTGACATTGTAATGTAACAAATTACTTTGAAATGACAGTAATAAGTAATAAATAATACATTACAGTTCGTAAGTAACTTGCCCAACACTGTTAAAATACATTTTCTACAAATTACAGTGGATTAATTTCTTATTTTTACAAAAGCCTCTTGCATTCTAGTTCGAAGAAGTGTTCGATTGTGCAGCATAATGACACATCCTTGCTTCAGTTCGCGTTTATCAGGCAGCTAACCTCCCACTTGATGGTTGCAAGATTGACACGAATGAAACCGCCTATGGTTTCTATAGTCTTCATTTGGCAATGAATAAGTCTGAGTGCACTGCCTAAGTGGTTTGTGCTCCTTTCACACAGTGATGCTTTTTCAAAGCATTTTGTCGCAATTTTTGTTCAACACTTGGGCAACGGATTCATCCGCAGAGAAAAGTGATGGGAAAGCGACGCTTTATTTTATTTGAGGGCTTTAGATGCCTCATATGACCTTCCTCCCTTTACACTGAAGCCTTATTAGAAAGCAAGACTAAACACTGTCAAGCAATGCTGCTGTACAGCTGTCATTCTGTGACAAACATGTGCTGTACATTGACCATATTTTGAGGAATATTACAAGATGCCCCCATATGTTTCACAGTAGGCAGCACACACTGTACATAAGGAATGCTTTCACAGTAGAGCTGTGTGGGTGAAAAATATGTCCCACACAGCACTTGTCTTATTTATATTTCCACTTCACACAGGTGGTTTTTACTTTCATTCATTTTCCAAAAAAAATAAAATAAAATAAATTGGAATGCGGCATGGCCTTGCAAAAGAGAAATCCGAACATTTGACAAAAGTTGGTACTGCATCAAGCGCGCCTGCAAGTTATTACAGTTATTATCTCATCTTTGTGCCTGCATTTGTACATATTTGCCAAATACAGTATAGAAGTATACTTCCCTGCCAGTGTAGATTTCATGAAAAAGAAATCACAAGCAGCACTCAGTACAGCAACAATCAGAAGTTTGAGGGAAAAAAGTGTGCTACTGTTGACAGCATTACCCTTATGTAAAGAGCGGTTTTGTTCTGTAGTTACTAAAGAGGGTGAAGTTTGCCATTAATGAAGGGAAACCAGTGCAGCCTCCAAATAGGCATATTACACCACCACAAGTTATCCCGCTCAGCGCCTCGTCAGAGCTATCAGTCAATTATCAACATGGAACCATGGGTAATAAATCCTCAGCACCAACGCACAAACCAGACATCATGCATCTCAATGATTCAGTAGCAGCATAATTCATCCAAGATCATCTGATAATATTGCCAATGTCTTAATATAATACACATCACGACGGGCCACACGGAATGTCAGGTTGTGTTTGAAGATAGGTGTGTGTGTGTGTGGTTTGTACGGCAGGCTAGAATTTTGGCCTCCCGTATAGATTTGGATTCTGTTGACCAAACAATAAATGAGGATGCAATATAATATTTTCTGTACCGAAAATATTGATGAAAAATGTGTGTTGGTATGAGCAATTACAATACGGACAAATGCTTTTCGATCTATGAAGAAAATGGACACCAGAGGATAGAGGCAGGCAGAAGCCATCTATAGTACCTTTGGGTTTCTAATTAAGACTTGGCCGCATGTGATCTGGTGTCCCAGTGGTCTTGTTCTGCGATTTGAAATGTCAAGCAGTTCAATGCGTACAACACCTCTGATCCTTCATTGAGAAGCAGCATCTTGTTCAAGCTACCTTAATTGGAATAGCATTGACAGAATGTCCTGTCGTGTACTTGTTTTGTCAAAGGAGCAATTATTTGCTTACCTTAATTCAAAGACATTTGAAGTAGGATATTGGGAGAAAATAGAAGTTGTGGAAATGTCACCAGGTTTATTAGGGGATTTTGCGGTATTTGCCACTGACCAAATTCTTTGTTCCTCAAGGCAAAATTGATTATAAAGCAGGTGAGAGTCAAATGACAGTTTGAAAATCAATATTATCGATTTTTACTATAACATAGAATAGACAACCCTGCTTTAAAATGCCCTAACTCCATCCTATTACTACTTGCTTCCTTAGCTAAAGGGTTCATTGGAGTAATTTCCTTAAGTTTCGACTTGGAGCAAAGAAAAAATAAGCAAAGCAGTGATTGCATGAACATTTTTTGTTACTGTTTGGTTAGTTACATATTTTTAGTAATCTGAGATCAACTTATCTATGATAGCAGCACGTTGATGGCAGAAATGTCGCCCAATCACCCGATCACGCAAACTACATTGACTGAAACTCAAATGTGTTGCTTGTTATGGCATCCACATAGTCGATCTGGACCAAACATTATTTAGTTTCCCAAACCACTGAGAGCCCTAACATAAGGATGAAAGAGCCATGGGTTGCCAATCACCGAAACAGACGTTGTTTGTCTGTTGTGTCAGTCATGGAACACCAGCCATGAAACTCATGCAAAACCTTTGTTTCTAAACATCATTATCTAGTGCCGTTCGCCAGTCTTTTTGAGGTTCCGGCCGACGTTGTAAAAGTTCACGAAAGTACTATAAGTAAAGCACCAACAACGAGCAACCTCTGTTAGCATAAATTGTGTGAATGTGACATCAGCCCTGGGGTCAGACTGCTTATTTTTCTCCGTACTTCAGGAGGTAATTTTGTTTTGGTTAGCACCATGATACAAATTAACATGGCCTAATGTTCAAAATTCATGGCCAGTTGTCATCAAATTTAATGCGGTCATCTCTATTTATGCCCACGTTAGCCTCTGAAAATAACATCTGTCAGAGATGCAGCGTGAACGCCACTATTCGGAGAAAAAATTTCAGGTGGAAAGTACAAAGTACAGTTGTTCTCTGGGTTTTTGTGCGTGGCTTGTGATACCGCATTATGTTTTCTGGTGAAGGTTTTAGTTTGACATTGAGGCTTTCTGGTGTTGAAAATTTAATCACTGAGATACTAGACCTTGAGAACAAACAAGTGATTCAATCATATGGAGAGAAATGTTTGCCAGCGATCAACTAAAAGGTTAAAGGTTTCGTAAGAACAACACAGCCTACAGTATATTTGGACCAATCTTTAACAATGTTTGAAAGACTAAATGCTAAAAAGGCAAACTGGGACAAAGAAAACGTAGTTTCCAGGGCAACAAGTCATACTGAAGTTATTGGAAGAAACCGAGGATCTTGGTTTGCAATGAACCTGAGGCTATGTTATTGAACTGAAAAGTGGTCTGGCAATGACAGCAGTAATATAGGATCAGTGACTTTAAAAACATACAAAATAATATTATATGCCCCAGGCTATCTTTACGGTTGTTTACAGTCCAGATTTTCCTGCTTGCTTCTTAATCAAAACTGTAACTCAGAGCGACAGGAAATAATAGTTGTCCAAATCTAAGCATTACAAACAGTGCTAATAAATTAGGACTGAAAAGGCCTTTCTAATATGTGTGCACACCAGCATCAATTCGTCAAACTAAATTTTCTTAGGCGTACTGCCATTGCAACATTTCAATTTGAGTGTGAATGAATTTAATAGGCCCAGAAAACATAATAGAATTGATTTATGAACAGGAACTTGTCTCTTCCAAAGATAGAAAAGATAAACAAAATTCCTGGAGCAGCTGTAGACACTATTAAACCAACTATGCAGTCACTAAACAAACTCTCTAACACTGGATTTTAACTGTTACTTATGTGCGCCTTTTATTTGTTTACTTAACAAAAAAAACCTCACAATTGTTCGTGTGCTATCGTCATGTTTAACATCATGTAGTATCATTTTTCAGTTTTATATACAGTGCCATGGGAGAATAGGAGGAGCAGGCTTATAAAAACAAAGTAATTAAACCTGCGTTTAAATATTTACAATGAATAACAACTGGAGGACACTAATACAAAGCTGAATGTTTTATATGACAATAATAATATTTCCCAGGCATTAAAGTCACCAAGACCATAGGGAGGGTAATTTTGAAAAGACATAAAAGCATGTTAATTTGCATAAACAACGTTATTGCAGGGCGAAACCTTGGGGAAAATGATAAGACGGAATTTAATTCAGCCTAGTTTCTTTTATGTGCCTGGAGAAAATGCATATCTTCACTTACACTAAATTAAGCATTGTCTTATCTTGTACACACACTTCAACATTTTCTTCTGAATCCAGGTTGCTGTTACGGCCGATTTAATCTAATGTCCAGAAAAATAGAAGTCATTATAAACATTGTTTTACAGAATTAAAACCTATCGGCGCAACCTTTTCATTGTAAGAAATGAATATTAACTGATTGGTTTTTGGTCATTGTGCTAAGCCCACCAGTGCAAGATCAACTGAGATCAGACTGAGAAACAAAGACAATGTATGCAATGGGAAAATGTTGCTTATTAAAGTGAATTATCCGAAATGGCAAAGACATCTTTGCAATGCCAGTAGGGCACCTTAGAAAATATACATATGAGCCACCCTGACAACTAGCTCAGTGTGCAGAAATTAAAATATTTTTTTGACAGAGAAGGGGTGGAAAAATCGGCAAACTATAGCTAAAATTTGCAATCCAGCCCAAAAAATTTAATTCACAGGCTTTTCTGAGCGAAAGAAGAAAAGCTCTGAGTATGTTGAATTGAGATTGAGAAGTACTGCAGTACAAATCCATCTTGCAGACTGTAATATGTCTAATTGTATACATTTTCTTTTCAAACACATTCACTTGATTATTTTGTCTGTTAAATATCAACATATTAGGTTACTGTTAGATCAATGTATAAAGGGGAATTGTGTGGAATACTTTGGAAATTATTAACCATTCATCTGCACTGACGGTTTAAAGGCAATCAATATGAGTGTTTACAGTCTGGATGGATGAAAGTCGAGCAGTTTGGATATAAAGGAATTAACGTCTTTCTGGACCACCTAACCAGCAGTAGAATAAAATAGTAATCAGGAAGAATTTGTCCTTTTAACAGGCCCCGTGATGGTTGTTGAAAAGAGCACTGATGTGAACATTTGTTGTCCCATGGGGGCAGCTCAAACAGCTTAGAAAGGTTGTTTGCATTTTACTTCCATGCTGTTGTTATCAAACACTACATTTTCAGTCAAAAGCTAAAGCAGATGAACCTCAACGATTAAATGGTAAGCCGTCACATGAATTACTAAAATTATCAAATGATCCCTGCTAAAATTTTGACAAAAATCAACAACTGTAAAAGTATCATTCCCACTAAACTCACTGTGTCAAAATATCTGACATTTCCAGGATTTAGCACCTAAGGTGGTTGAAAATGAATGTGATGCTTGAAAGCGTCTTAGAGTGACATCTGTATGATAGCTACAGGACATGTCAGCCATAAAATTTAAGGGAATGAACCTGCCCGGTGGTCCAGACGCCACCAAAAGAAACAACAATGAAGCTGCCCATCTTGCCAAACAACACAGAAATGAGAGCCAAGATGGCCACTTTCCCAGAGGACAGGGCTTTTTCATGCTGATACTAAAGTTAAGGAACATTTCAAAATGGAAAATTCCTATGGCGTTTGTTGACAGTCAACATGCTTCCATGAAAATTAAATAGTAAATCGCCAAAAAGTTAGGTATCAAAGTCAAAGTCAAGTTTATTGTCAATTTCTTCACATGTGCTTAACATACAAAGGAATCGAAATTGCGTTTTTCACTATCCTCTGCGTTTTACATGTACAATAACAAAGTGCAGGTGCGCAAGACGAGACAAACCTAAAAGCTAGATACTTATCTATAGTAATGTAAAGTGCAGTATGTTTGATCTACTATATTAGGGATGGAACACAATTTTTTTAACGAAACGAAAATTAAATAACACTTATAAATTGTCATTATTTTTTGTTATTTGTTTCTGCAAATATTTGCAATGAGGGTCCTTTCTAAAAGGGGTCCATGACCCCAAAAGGTTTGAGAACCCCTGTTTAATTAAACTGCCTTTATTAAATTGCCTTTGAAATGCAATCTGACGGCTCTCACCTCCTGCTATGTAACACTGAAGCGCTGTTGGCTACCGGCTAATTCATGCTAGGCACTGCTAAACACTGGTAACAGGCGCTGAACAATAAAATGTCAGCATAATAGCATAGTTTTTTTAGAGTCCTGAATTGGAGATTGAACATACGATGTGTTGATTGAAAATGAGAGGCGCCACTCGCGACTCACTTTGGAAGCAACTGTTTCTCCATGCCGTTTGTTTTGTTGTGCCTAATTCAACTTTCATGAGAATCACATCCAGCAGTTGGCTTGCGGCATTCCTGCACTCATAGAAAAACTCGTGTTATTAAAGGCTCTGAAAACAGCCAGAAAACAAGCCTAAAATCACTACTTCTCATAATTTCATAGCTCAGCAGGCTAATCACAGTTTCCTGTTTTGGGGGCTGGCCTTTATTTGGACAACTTAATAACAGCACACACAGTCATACACACACACACACATACAAAGAAACAATGCATTCTATTTGGAATAACATCTTTGCTATGAGGAAAATGTGAGATTGTTATCAGTCAGTTGACCCTTCCACAGAGCAACAAAATACCACCAATTTTAAAACCAGATATAGTAATGTCCTGTTGTTAAAATGTCCAACTGACACAAATAGCCCAATTTCAATTTCAAGCTCATATCTGAAATCTTATTCATGATTTTGTGTTTGCCACAATATTGGTCGTAAATAATAGTAGTTTCTATAGATGTCTTTCTTGCAACTTGAAAGCCTGAAATCAATTCCCAATTAATCCTTCATCCACAATCTCCCTGTGATTGACTGACAAGGATGGGGCTATAATTGACTTTCTGCCCAAAGGCCGCATTCCCATCTTTAGTTCTGGAAACATTATATGAAACTGTCTGGATCTTTAAAAAATGCGAACAAAACCACTAGCAGGGTCTTCTTTTTGCCCTGAAAATCACATACAAATGAGCGCCTGAAAGTTACGTTATTTTCTAATATCTCTTGGTTGCACAGACTAGTTGTTGAGTCCCAACTTGGACTTTAGTACTGTGCGAAGGCTGTTACTGCTTGAGATTGTCTAATCACCAATCACGTTTCAAAACAACATGTGAAACTTGCAAAACTTAACAGATTGGTGTGGCTATGCAAATAGCAACGGTGCCTCAAGCATGTGGTAAAGTTCTACTAAATAGAGTATAAAAGAGTATAGACAGTCACATAATCTGCAACTCTGCAAAATCTGCAGGCATCATTAAATACACCAAACGCCTTCCTGTAAAATACAGATAATAATATTCGGTGGTTAATCAATAACTGCTTTACTGTGAATAGGAAACCCCTTCTGAAAGTGATCAACTATAGAACTTATCAAAACCTGTGATAGTCTTTTTGCTTTCACTGGCCCCTTGGCACAACATATGAAAAGAAATAATAGAAAGTCTATACAAATCTTTATGAAACAACAATCGTGTCGTGTGATGCTAGTGGAAGAGCATTCATTATTCTGACTGCCACTATACAGTGAAAGGCATAATTTACTGCCACACTGTTTGGTGAATAGCTTGTATAGAGAATGATGTGGAAGTCTCTCAAAACAAAATCTCTTTCCTGGGATTTCTAGGAATGTTTTCATTTCTAAGTGGTACAAATGCAAGCAAGTTTAATCTGGTTGAAACTGAGCACCAGTGATACAGTATAGACTTAATAAGATTCCAAGAAGGGAGCGATAATCCAGAGCAAAGTCAGTTGACTTTGCAGGATGCACTGATTGCATTGCACCGAGGGATGAAACGTGGGCTCAAGAAAAAACGTTGAGCCAATTGCAGTAATAATTGAATGTTCTGCATTGACAGAATAACACGCCAGAAATACAGTGAGAAGGCAAAAAACAAGAAACAAAAACCTTAGTTTATAAAATCTATGGACACGATTGCCTTGGTACGCTTTTATTTTGAAGTTGTTACATGTTTCACGACATAACAGCTTGACTAGTCTTTCAACTATAACTGTTGTTTCTGACTCCTGCTACGTTGTTCTGAAACCACGTTCAATCACCAATTCAGGGAACTAACAAACGACGTAATTACGCTGATATTGACATACCACAACTGTTGCCAGTGTTTAGCAGTGATCACTCAGCCTCAGTTATAGCTTGCGTCTGCATAATATAGCCGCCAGCTAGCAGCGCTTGCTGGCGTGATAGACATAACTGATATTCACAGTCGGACACAATTGTTGTTCCTACTGATTCCATTTTAACAAACCCCGCTGACTCAACTGTGCTTTTTCAGTCTACAAAATTTATGCAGAGCCATTTGGAGGAGGAGGAGAAGGAAGGTAGTGTGATGCTAAGCACAGTCCAAATTTAAGCTGAAAAAATGTTTCTCATCAAAAATGCATTAGTTGGTCTTTTGTGAGTGCAAATGTGTTATTTGGTCTTTTTTCTTTTTCTGATTATTTTTCACTCAGCAAAATAATAGGTTTTCTATTTTTATCTTAATATTTGATGTTTGATTCAAAAACTCTTCAGGATATCCGAAGACCAGTAATTCTTGGTCGTCGCATCCCTAACTGCACCAATCACTTGAATTTTCCAATCCCCAAATAGTTCCAACTCTTTATTTTGGGAATTTTGCAATAAAAAGGTCAGATACTTAAAATGTGATACATGAGGCCACTGAAAGCTGAAAGGATGACCCTATTCCAGTTTGCCAAGAAAACAATTTGAAAATATCAATTGAATTGTTCCATTCTTTTCTGTTAACATTTTGGAGCAGTGGCTACAAAATTGCATTGTGTTAGAATGGTGCCACATGATCTAACAACAACTGAACAGAAAATATTACATTTACCTCTTGCCATATGCTTGCTGAGCACAGTGATGTATTTGCTATTCCCATGTACCTTATGCGACGGGCATTGAGTGTCTAAACACACAATTTTATTGTGTCTAGTATTTTGTTGGTCTCACTTAAAGAGGGCTCAGTTATTTTCAAGACTGATTTCCATCGAACATTTATTAAACCGTTGGAGATTGGCCCCTGATTGCAGGGAAAAGCTTAAAGTAATTTCCAAGGAACAAAAACAACACTCGTCGCTGACTCATTTCATTTTAGACACTAACTGATAGAGCACTATGGTATGCCGATGAGGAATGAATGAATTTTCCTCTCCATCAACAATTGGAAAAATGGATCCCTGCTTTAACGTCAGAATAGCAATAATGTTAATGGCCACAGCATACTGACTAAGTTAATGTCCAAGCCAGGCTATTTGAACAATTCGAATAACCACCTGCCTTAGTTCTCCCACAAATGGAAAAAGGCATAAATTACTATGATTGATTTTCTTATAGCCTCTTGAATGAAAAGGCTAAAAAAAAAAAAATCAAAAAGAAGAGCTGAACTCATTCGTTTCCTCATTTTATGATTAGTCGTTTAGTTAATTAGTTATACACATAGCGTTTCATACAAGTCATCTGTTAACAAAGCAACAAAGACAGTGAATGAATCAATTTTCATCCTCATCAATAATTGACTGACACCGAGGGACATCTCCAACAAGAGACTTTTCTATGTCACAGTTGTGCTCAAAATAAGATCAATGAATCACTTAAAAAAAAGTACTGATTTTAACATTATTGGCCAAATTAAAGAGTTCGAATAAGACATTGACTGCTCATCAATTTTTGTAATGGTCGAAAATAGGTATTTCTAGCAATAACTCAGAATTTTGAACTCAACAAAGTATTGGTTTAGACGGCCTCCTGGGAATTACTTTTAGCGCATGACACATACAGCTGTAAATTAAATTTGGCTTGACCATTGTTCTTTATTCCCGTACAATATGAATGGTGTACATATCTACCACTCTGTGGTGCAGGTTTTATAGGAAGCAAGCTGTAATTAAACTGGTTGAATACTGTTCTTATTAATGTATCCTGATTCTGCTGAAAAAAAGACTGCTGACAGAATCACTAAATTGCCCTACGCTCCTCTGATTTAGCTTCCTCATTAATCAGTAAGCTTTTTTTCAGTGCTTGCAAACGTTTACAGAATATAGACCAATAAAAGAAAGAAAGCAGTTTTATCAGATGCTTTGCAGATTTGGGGGTACGGGGAAGGATACTCTTTCATTGGCATGCATCTAATAGTGGATGCTAACCACATGACTCCAAGATAAACTTATGTATGCCCCTCTCATTTAAATAATCTTTCATATTAACATCATCTTCCACTTGAATAAATATGAGAGCAGAGCATTTTTATTGACTGGTATATAATGCAATTTCTATTTCGCATTATTTTACAAATGTATTTTGACGATAACTTTGTGCTCAGGAGCACACTATTTTCATCCTCCGCCTCCAAATCTCTGCTCATACATTTTAGTCTACGAGACAGGCTAAAAAGAGCATGTCCATGTATTATTCAATACGTAAGGTTTATTTTGAAGACATCTTTCTAAAAACATTTCCGGCATGTTTTACTGTTATGCAAAGAAATTTGCGAATTGCAAATGTTTTCTGTTGCGTCTATGTAGTGTTTTCTTGTACATATTTTTTCAACCGAGGTGCTCAAATTAATCAAACACTCGATTCACACCTATGCGGTTCACCACTGCATGGGGCATTCTGTTTTATTCTGCTTCGTGCACAGCTGGAACTGAAATTGAGGTTCAGAACTTGGAAAGAAGAGCTCTAATCCTATTTAAAATAGGGATATTCAAGTCCACTTTTTTAGACCAAAGCCATTACAAGCATTCAGTCTTTGAGTAATCTCCAACACTGAATAACAATAGTTTTGCTATTTTTATACATACGACTTCATTTAACACTGATATAAAAAAAATAAATCCGTGATTTATTTCCAAATAGTTGAGAAATGACGGCCATGACTATATTTGGTAATAAAGGCCTTGCTAATAATAGCTGTGTGGAGCTCACTAATATTATGTTATAATGTGGGTGTTGATGAAGTAAAAAAATGAGAAAGAAAAAAAAAATCACACTTTTTCCTCAGTAGGCATGCTAGAAAGTCATTAGTGCAATGTGCCAAAACTAATGACTAAGGAGGAAGAAATACTATTCACCAGGGGTGCCCATTACGTCGATCTCAATCGACCAGTAGCTCACCAAGGAAGTGCTGATAGCTTACATGGCCTTTACTCGATCACTGCCAGCCCACCCGGCTGTATGCAGTTGATATAGCTGCATGTCAATGGCAGCCAATGAGGGAGTATTTGTTTATTTTTTCACTGAGAATTGTATTTATTTTTGGGGAAATGGATGTACAGTACAGGACTTGGTGCATAGAACTTGTCCTCATTACATTTTGAAATCAGCTGAGCCTATTCCAACTGACTTTGGGCAATAATCAGAGGTACACTGTGGACTGGTCCCCAGCCAATATAAAAGCATAAACATACTACAAGCATTCACACTAATATTCACACCCACCGAGAAAGAAAATGAACAATTGTTTATTCACATTTGCCCCAAATGGATTCGTGCTCTGCATGCGCCATGCATTCACGGTTCTAATTTAGCAAACAGAGCTAAAAATAATAGCTGGTTACATGTTGTTGAGTTGGAAAAAAAATTGTTAAAAGATCATTTGAAAAGGAACAGATAGAAGGATAGGAAAAAGTAGCGAAGAAAGAGTAAATTATGCATGCTAATCTGCAAAACTAGAGGACAAGAAAATAATTGACTTGGGATGACAAATGAAGAAAAGAAAGATAAAAATATAATATCCCCTGTGGGTAGTATGAAAATGAAGGTGGAAGTGGAAGAAGATGGGAAAATTATATTTAAGTTTAATTAAGGAGTCAAATTTGTGTAGATGTACTTCTTCTTGCTCATCTGTGCGCGGCTGACCAGAGGAGCCACTTATTGTATTTATCACAGCATGAAGTAGGGTGTGTTCATGCTTCATGATATCACTCCATTGCCACTTACATAACTCCCTCATTTACTCTAGTTTCTCTGTCTGTCCAAATCTTCTGCTAATCTGGCAGCACATTTCTCAAAAAATTCTGAATAACACGACAGAGCAAGAGCATTGATGCAAAATGACTGACACATGAACAAGCAAGCAACATGTGCCGGTGTGAAACCAGAGTTCTAACAAGCTCCTCTGTGGGTTTGAGAAATGTCATGTGACCATAAATGACAGGGAAGACATTCCAATGTGACGGCGTGCTATTAAAATCATACACAAGAGGAAAAAAAAAAAGGTGTAACGTGACAATATGTTGTTAAATTATTACTCAATATCATTTCATTTTTCAGCATTCAGTTATTCTAGTATAAACTAAAAATTTCCAGTATTGACTTGTTCAAGCACTAATAAATGCATTTACTTTGATTAACTTGTCATTTTAAAAATTGAAAATTCGAAAATTAATTGATGCTACTTTGTGGTTTTTCACTATTTGTGGGAGGCTTTCAGTCTGAAACTGGAAAAAAAAAATGTTGAAACTTCATTCATTGCTTATTCCTAATACTGACATCAAGTACCACTATGGTTGTACTGGTACTGGCTGGTGTAACACCCATCAAAGGACCGTGATACCTCAAAATAAGACCCTATCGACCCTATACCAAAACCTAGTATAGATACGCTCTCATTCCCTCTTATAACATACTGAAAAACATGTGGCAACACCACGTGTGTGTGTGTGTGTGTGTGTGTGTGTGTGTGTGTGTGTGTGTGTGTGTGTGTGTGTGTGTGTGTGTGTGTGTGCGTGTGTGTATGTCAGACATTTCCCCTTTATCAGTTATGAGTAGAGCTGGATCCTCACACTCATGGCAATATCGCCTGACCAACTTCCTTTCTCACAAAATACCAACCAATTGAGGGTGAGCAGGAAAAGGGAAAATGTTAAGGAGATGCTGTCCAAATTTACATCAGGAAATGGGTGGTTTTTGCTTGATATTAAAAACCCAATGGTAAAATGGCAAGTTGAACCATTTGTGACAGTAACACAGACGATACAAAAAACTAAATAAATAAACACGGCTGTAATGTTTTGCAGCAAATTTCTAACTTCATTCATTTGACCATGCTGATCTCATTATTTTTCAATTGCATTGCTATATGTGCATCACAAGTAGACAAAATGTATGGTATCATAATTCAACATAAGTTTCATAGGGAATGAAGACTCATGTTTCTGGACCAAAAAAACGTGTCCACGATTTGGTTGACCTTGCTTTGTGTGCTGGAAACAATAAGTCGCTTTGCCAAATGGCTCTCACAAAGTTGAAAGCATTAAATTGCATGTGTAACTGGAGTGCAGGATACGGTATTACAGTACATTAGAACTTATACAAATCATTAAAAAGGAAAAACAATTTCTGACAGCGGCCTTTGGAATACTAGTTGCAGATAAACTTGTGTGAAAAATGTCAATTATTAATAGTAAAAAATATGAGTACACAAGCCCTAGAAAGCATAGAGCAGCAAGGTAAATTCAGAGTAAGAGGTGAGCCCTAATATTTCATAGTTTGGCTGTTCCTGCAAAGTACAAGTGTACTCAGTTGTGACTTGCACATAATAAAATTAGAGCTCCATCTCAAACTCAAAATCTCTGTTCGATAATCGTGTTGGGCCAGGACTTACATTTTACAGCATCAACATTTGCAATAACCCACCAGGAAATTACATTCGGCCCTAATATGATACAGGATTTTGAACTCAAAAGAAAGGTTTTCCATAGTTCGAAGGGGAGGTTTCAAATTTAACCAGAATTCATGTGATTAGGAAAATGGGAATTTGGGTGATACCGAGCTCTACTATTTTTGAGAAGTTATCGCTGGTGTTCAGACAACGTTTTGACTGAAATGTATTGATGCCAAAAATCCTAATCTGCCACTGTCCTTCCATCTTTACTTAATGTACCGGAAGGATATTTTGGCAGGAAGGAAACCCAGAATTTGTACTTCTTTGGGAACGGAACAGCCGACACCTGTTTAATCCACACTCACTCCAAACTCTCCCTCTCATCACCCAGGTCTCACTTCATCACCCCAGGACACCTCGCTTCATTCCATCGTAAATTGAGGGTACATATTAGTAATATGAGGGTTCGGATTAGTAAACTGAGGGCATGGATTAGTAAATTGAGGGCACGGATTAGTATATTGAGGGTAGCAACTTGCTATTGTCTGCCTTTGGAATGCACATGCTTGCACCAAAACATAAAGTCAAGTGACAAAGAGGAGCAGGACAATGGACTAATGTGAAAATGCAAACAGTCAGAAGACACAATAGACTTGTCTCTCAATCATGAGGTCACCAGTAGCAGACACACATTAGGAGCCAAACACACTATCTGTCCTGTTAAACGCTTCTTAATGTGTCACACCAGAGTGAAGCACACGGTGGCCTGCGCTAAGTGCCGTGATGGTGGTCAAAGGGGGCAGAGGGACAGCGTGGTGAGGGGGTGGAACCAAGAGATAGATGAGTCTGACGTGGCTAAAATTACAGCTCTGTGAGAAGGAGACAGATGACCTCATGCTGGCTCTCACTTCGCCAGAAATGGGGTCGTCTGGCAGGGCCCACTATTCATTCGTGTCTCCTTCTCTTCATGCTAATGTGAATTGCTAGTTTTTTCTTAAATACGTATACTTTATCTTCCCCTGACTTGCGACACCTCAGACTTGCTCTTGTGAGGAAAAATTCAAGCAACACCAAATGAAGTTAGCTATTCATAGCTATGCACTGGTGCAAATTTGATTTGTCTGGATTTTCAAAAAATTGCTTAAAAAAGATTATACAGTGTCAATTTCAGAAGCATTTTCGAATGTGACTTGTTAACAAAAAATATTGTTTGAATCAATTTAACTGTGACATATTACAGAAAAGGTACTTCTTAAGAGCTTTGATATAAATGATTGTGACGTTCTTGTGTGGTGTTTGCATATTTTCACTGTGTTTGTGTGGGTTTTGTTCAGGTTCTCTGGCCTCCCACATCTAAAAATATGCATATTATTTTCACTTGACACTGTTCACAGGTGTGAATGTGAGTAAATTAGATATGAAGATTTGTCCCTATTTGCCTTCAAACCCGCTAATGCTCTGTACTGAGTGAACTTCACCTTATGATCAAAGTGAGGCAGATTGGCTGAGGCCCATTCTGATCAAATGGATTACATTTACAATTGTAGGGCTAATAAATCAGGATTACTTTAATCTGTCAATTTTTTTTTTCAAATTGATCAAGAGGAATATTAAAAAAAAAAAGCATTTTCATCTCATTACATAAAAAAAGTTGAATTATGACTGGTGTTTCCGAAAACTAGTACAGTACATCCAAAATTTTTCAGAGGGCCCCAAAAAGGCTATAATTGTTTAACTAACATTATTGCATCGTCAAAAACAGCAAGAAATTTTCAACACGAGAAACATTTGAAAAAATATCCCCCTCATGTGGACTGACCATTACTATACATTTGAGAAAAAAAATGACCAAATATTTATCATTTTTTGTGGTCAGCAATGACAGCCATTAATCAACATAAGCCATCACAAACATTCAACCGATATCACAATCTGCGGCCGATCAATCGGAGCACCACCAGATTTTGTTTTTTTTAAACTAAGGAACGAGGAAGACGTTTTTAGTAGTTCTTAGTTTGTAAGACGGTACAAAAAAAAAAAAAAACAGACCTACAGTACACACTGAATATGTTGCACTCGTTTCCCTCATATCATAACCACTTGTTTCAATCAATTCATGATGCGGAAGAACAAATGCATTGTATCATTTAATGTGGAAGAGGCGACATTTGAGTACACACAAACAAAACGTTATTGCCATTTAGCCACTACCTTAAGCAAAGTTCACCAACTAAAGGAGGGCGCACACACTAGTCAGAATGTGTGTTCTTGGACTTGAGGGAAAAAGAAACCTTGGTTTCCTTTATTATCTGCCAGTCAAACACACCCCCTTAGGCAGATAGAAAAAAACAGCCAAATCTGGCATTCAAGGTTCAGAAAAATGAGCCGCATGGCTTTCAGGGGTCCTCAAAAGTGAGTGAAAGGGAAACTGTGGCCAGCACATTTGTGACTGCAACGTCGATAGTCATTAGTTGCAGAAGCAACTAAGATGAATGTGTTTTTTATGTTTACAGCGAGTGTAATCGCTGACACTGCAACTCAAAGAAACACACAGCGAGTCCAGCGGGGAAATGAACGAATGAGAAAAGCAAATAGTGGTTAGAGGGAAAGAATTTGTCACATGTAATTTCATCATGTGGAATATAGGAAACCAGAGCAGGCAATTTATGACCACACACCAAATCTGCATTCTGCACACTTCTCAATAATCTACCCATATCCAGCATTTCAATATTTGCTGTGAAACACACATGAAGGGAAGGAAAGGAGCTGCATCATCTCAATTTAACATGCAGGATGTAGACAAAACAAAGTTAACATTTAAAAGTGCCCTCGCTCAAGATCTTGCCAGCAGGCATTGAATATGCCTGTGGTAGCGTCCCCTGGCCCCACATATTTTTTTCAATAACTGTAAACTAGTAGTGTATACACTGCTACCCACTTAAATATATGAATGGTATTTGCTGTCATTGATTAAACAATAGACTACTGTAAATACGGAAGGTAAAAATGGAAGAATATATCAAGCTTGTCAGCTTCTCATTCAATAGCTTTATTCTAGGTCATTTAAAAACATTAAAAAAAAATAATCTTTTATGTAATTTTGCATTGTGCACTGGGGGACAGTCTTGAACAAAAAAAGCTATTAAATTCTTAATTGCTTGTTCTCCTCACACGGTTCAGATTTCATAACAAGAAATACAACAGAAGCAAACCTTACTATTGAAACAATAAATCTGACTAAACTTATATGCACCAAAGAGCAGCGCTCGTAAGATCAGTGAGTGCAAAACTGTTGCACACTCAGAATGTGCAAATATTGATTGTATCAGCAGTGTTAAAATTAATGGGGTGAAACAACTAATCAATTATCAAATTCATGGACAAGTATTTTTAGAATCGAGTAATCGTTTAGAGTCGATAGCTACATTTACATGCAGTTAATAATTGCAACCATGACGTATGGATAACGTCATGACGCAAAAAAGGCATTTCTGATACTGAATGCCAATAAAAAACATATTTGTGTCACTCACCATTAGGTCTGTCGCTATCCAATATTTTTAGAATTGATTATTCTATTGATTTATTCATTGATTAATCAAATACAGTAATCAGATAACATTTTAGTTTGTATTAAAGTATAGTGTGAAAAAACTCTCCCCAATTACCGGTACTGTGTTGGGTTCTTTTTTTTTTAACAAATTTGTTTTTAAGTAAAATTGTGTAGTTGGAAAAACAACTAAACAACAATAAGCAATTCCACATGAGAGGGATTGACGCTGTCCTAATTTTTTTAAACTGATTCAGCTACTGGTTTGGTCATAGCTTTCCAAAGTAAAAGCAGATGTTTGCAAATATCTTATTTTGATTAGACACAAAAGATAGGCTGCTTTTATAAAAATTACAGAAATCAGAGAATAATTACCAAAGAGAGGCTGAAATCAGAAAATTCAAACAACAGCTTTAATCCATTACCTAATTATTAAAATAGTTGATTACTTTCATAATGGATTAATTATCAATTAATTGATTAATTTTGACAGTTCAAGTCACTATAGAAATAAAGTGAAGCTCTATGTAGCATCTGTGTTTCACCCTTTGTTTACTCCACAAAAATCAATGCTTACTTAACACAATGTAATGCGGGTATCTTTACATTTTCTACTGCAATTTTTTTTTTCCCCTTCTTGCTCGCTACAGCGAGGTTTAAAAAGCATCTTGGTGCATATTTTAAGTACTTTGACTTATTTTAAGTGCATATTTTAAGTACTGACTGCACCCTGTTTAACTTTAAATTGCCCAAATTCTGCAATTTCTACCTCTTGTCAATAATTGATCTCTGGTTTGTGAAGTCCTTCATGATTATCTTTTGAGTGTAAGCAAAATAAGGCATTTATATTTACTTGGAAAACATTGCGCAAACCAGTAACTTTATCAAATTATACATTGTTTTAATATTTTACATAACATTAATATTTTGAATACTATATTTTTAAAACTCTTTTCGAGCACAGCCATTGATTCAGAACTTTTCAGTTCTATTTCAGAGTTGTTCCATGAACTGACACCTTAAACAGGTACACACATTACCTTACCTGAAGTTTTCTCCTGGTATTTAGCAAAAAAAAAAAAAAAAAAAAACACCCAAATAAACGGTACTGGACTAAAAGCCATAGGGCTTATATCATGAGAAATCATGAGAAAAAAAGTTGTAACATAGTCTGAATAATATGGTAGATGTAGAATTCATTTTAGTATTTGTTGAGATCAAGCTAAAAAAAAGAAAAAAAGGTCTTATTATTACATAAGTCTTTTCATTTGTACACGTACAGTTATTCATAAACAAAGACATTTAAAACGAACTCCAAATCCTCACGAATAATATATTATAGTTTGGGGTTTTTTTTCTCGTTAATGTTCATAACCTTGGCAAACACACAAGCAGTCAAAACCCACACACACAAGTCAGATGTGTGAGTTCTGACATTGCTCACTGGAGGATAAACACATTTATTCCCTCATCACACTGTCTGACTCATCCCCAAAAAGGCCAACTGTCAAATAATACTACACAGCTTTCATTTGGATCTTGAGTCACAGTGTGCTCAGATAATTGCTTTTGGGGTTGTTGTTTTTTGTCATCATTAGTTGTGATACGCAGCTGTATAGCTTTGTGGGTCCAATCAGAATGTTGGCATCTCAAGTCAAATTAGCTTGGAATAATGAACAGCTACATAACACCACATACATTGATCTTACTATGTAGGAAATGACAGAATATTTGTGTCGTTAACTGTTTTTTTTTTTTCTTTTATTCTACTAAGCAGGAGAACAATTGGCCCAGAAGGTTCATTGAAGGTGGAATGAACTTCGGCACCTATGGGATAGCTCTGTAAGTACTGAAAAAACTGAAATTCAATGCCTTGAAAAACTAAGTAGTGATCTGGGGTGGGGGTACCAGTCGTACTTTGCCTACATAAAGTAGACAGTTGCCTAATAACATGAAAAACTACTTTTTTTTTTTTTTTTTTTTTTTTTTACTTCCTCTTTAAGTACAGAAAATTACTTATGATGCCGAAATACAACAAATGTCAATAGCCTACATACAGTATATATTGTTGTGACCTACTCTTGTTTCAAGGTTGATATTGTTTGCAGTAGTCTCAGGCTAAGTAGTAGGTGTTTCATGTAAATTACCTCAGACAGCCTTTTAGTCTTTTTGTTTCTGAGCTTGTTTGTGAATCTACTGTATCTGTTGTGCGTGCTGGGTTTCCCACTGTTTGCTGCTGTTCCTAACGAAATCACCACCACAAGAGTTGTAAAAGGCATTTTGCTGCCATAAACCAAGACGTCAGTGATGTAGGGTGCCATGGCAATAGCAGGGATATTCCGCATGTTACTTTCACAATTGTATAACTCCCTTTAATTTCATATGAAACATACATACAATAAAAGAGATTATTAATCCAGTGAGGGATCAGATTTGCATAATACACAGATTGTGGCTTTACCAATGTTGCTAAACTGTAAAGGAGATGCTGGCAATAATCTGAGTTGAGTGCATAGATAATGTTCCTTCTTGCATTGATTTGTTAAACTGGACCAATTTTGTCCATTTATTTTGGAGTGATAAACAGACTTGCTTGAAATGAGAAATGCATTCAGTAGTATGGCGGCTATATAAAATTATTAAAATGTAAACAAGAGAGATACAGTAGTCACATCTTTTTTCACAAATGTAGGTTGTCAAGCTTAATAGAAGGCAATTAATTATTTATTTATTTATTTGATTTTTTTAATGGGTCCGTCAGTTAAATATTTTGTCTTGGATTAAACAGCACTTTGCGAACTGCAGCAGGATTAAGCAGATATTTGGAGTTATTTATTCATTCTACGTGCATTTGCATTTATGTGCGTCTGTCAGGATCAACTGCTGACTCGAGGTTGAAAACCTTTGTACTTGTTCTTTGTCTGAACATAATTGAAAAACACACTCCCTTATGTAGCAATAAGTGTTTTATTGTTATAAATTTCTGATTTCCTCCCCCATATCTGCTCTGGCGTAACAATTCTGAATTAAGGAAACTCTCTAGGTATTACGGTTTTCATGATTTAGGTAAAAATGTATACACCATGAACTTTTTTTCCACTTGTATTCAATTTTAGATGTGGATGGAGCAAAGTTCTTGGTTAGAAAACCTTAGCTGTGTGTTAACAGCAAAGCACTGGAATAGAATGTATAAGAATATGATGTAACCAAAAACCTGCAGGAAAGCATTTAAGATGGACGGTAACTTCAAGATAAAACATGTCAATCATTAAAAATTCTTTTACATAATCCAACTGAAAAGGGTGACCTGGCAGGCAAGCACTATAGGTGGATGAACAGATAAAAAACAGTGACCACTTACCCTTGAGTTAACCATAGCTGTACTAAACAGTGAGAGTTCTGTACTGTTCTCCCGTCACCAAGATGGGGTATGGGGTAATGTTTTGGTCTTTCAAAAACACTACATAGACTTGGATTCTGCTCGCTTCATTGCCTCACTTGCAAGACTTGTCTTGATTTATTATAAAAACATAGTACCGGTACACTAAATTTTGATCATGTTAGCAATAAGCCTAAACGTGAAAACAATAATTTTCCAAACAATATGTTCTCTGCAGACCACTAGTTTAAACAACATTCAGATTAATATTGTATTTATGAAATATGAATTAAGCAGCAAAATCCCCCAGCTTTGTTTGTTTTTTTTTAATCAATCTCAAACCACCGGGTGTTGACTGAAAATGACATCGTAGTGGCTCAGGTCTGAACTTGTGAACATGCCATGACCAATGCCAAAAAATAGGTGAGCTGTATTTACCCACGCTAATTGTAGTTCTATTTATATGTGTGTGATATTTCAAATATTATATTATTTAGTGTTGATAAAGTATTCAAGCAGAACAAAAAGTATTTAAATAGTGAAAGCTCTGTTACAAAATGTATCATATTTTACTGTTGCTAACGTCTCAGTTGTAATGATAGCGGCCTCGAACCTCTCTTCGGCTCAACAATTAATGATATTCCACATGTGTAGCTGACAGTGTCTGTTCCATTTGCACTGCCTGTTGTTTTTCTTGGAGCCCCTGCATTAGATAATACCATTATCACATCAAAACTCTGGGCAATTAAATGTAGATTACACTGTAATTCAGTCTGGTGCATTATTAGTCTTTGCTCCATCTCAGAGCTATCTAATACACCTCTAATGCATTCAGACAGTAATATGCTGCACTAATCCTTGGTAATGTTCAGTGCTGCACCTCACCAGGGATTAAGGAAGCCCTTCTTCTTTTAAAAGCATTCTGATCCTAACCAAAAGCAGGGTGCACCTCTAAACACCTTTTAGAGGTGCCGCTTAGAGAAGAGCTCATAGTAGTACATTTCGCCTCACAATAACATGCAAATCCAGGTCAAATCTTTTCTATGGAGATTTATTAAACCTGCTGCAAACACTGGCCTCTGGCAAACCACTTTTGTATTAAGTCATGTCAAAACCACAACAAGAAAAAAAAAATGGTGTATACACATGAACAATTGGATTAAAAACATCTTTTTTTACATAAATTGTACAGGTAGATGTTGTATACTCCAATCATAAAACAAGTTCAATTATTTTCTTTCATTGCAAAGTTATCGGACATGTGCTGGTCCTTAATGATCCAATTATGATTCCTTTCAAGCTCCTTTGCCACATTGTTGGCCAACATTACCCAAGATATTGATGGAGTGCTTTTGTATGCTTCCATCAGATCATTTACAACTAAGGTAATTGATTTTGCATTGTCTGCAAAATTCTATTACACCAGTCCATGTAATTGAATGCCAACACGGCTTACAAGTTTGAAATGACATCCCTGAATGCGTGTGTGTGTGTGTGTCTGTGTGTGTATTTGTTTATGTGTAACAGCGGAATGGCCAACATACTGTGTACAAAGGATTAGCGATTTAGCTGACGACGATAAAACTTTGTATCATCTGGAATGTTAAGCATTAATAGTCAAAGTACTGTAATCCATGAGTGATTGGGGGCAACCGATGGCTGCAATACAGTATGGTACTTTTTCTTTAGCATGTGCTCATCCATGCAAGCATGTTCTTATCTACTTTTGAGGGTCATGGGGAGGCTACAGGCCATTCAACCTGGTTTAAAGCACTGATCAGCAGTCAGTCACAGGTCAATAGTCTAATATGTATTATAAATCAAACTGAAAATACATTCTTAAATAATGATGTCATGGGGATGATAGTTGGGAATGAAGTTTGATCAAACACCTGCTGCTGTCTTTTCCATTCTTTTGATAATCATCAGGTCTCGACTGCATAAAGTAGTGCAAGGTGCAGCAATTACAGTTAACCGATGGCCACCGCGTGACTGTGGGGTCACCTGAAATTTCACCAACCCTGACCCAACCGTGCAACCAGTACATGTAAATGTGATAAAATCAATACCTTCTTGCTTTTTTTTATTATTTAAATGTTAATATTTTGAGTTTCATGCATTTAAATTGAGCAATCATCTGCTCTATTTTTACCCCAGCATGTGCATATTTGATCACCCTCATTCAATGATGCATCAGGTGCTACGTACTCAAGTACATTTGGCAAATGTGTCTACATGCTTGAATATTTTATCCACAGGCAGGCCAACATATATTAAGTTTTGTTACGTGTTATTTAAATCAGAATCACTACGTATTGGGATTTTGGGCACAAATACTACATTTCTCTCTACCTCATCTTAAGGTACGGTGACAAATATAAGGAAAACATGAAAATCCAATCATTGGTAAATATAATTTTAAATAAGGTGCCCTTACGACACCTTTCATAAAAAATTGTGTGATATGCATTATTTGTAAGAAGGAGCTTTCTTAACCACAGAAATAGCTCAATTTTAGCCTACCACATAAACGCAAAGTATCCAGCGATGACTGCAGCCAACACTAATGACAGCAAAAAATGAAGCTTACGTAGTGTGCCATTGTAAATTATCATTAACACGTTAATGTTATTTTCAAATCATTTGGCAATAACAAAAGAAAATGGCAACAGTACATTACAGCCAACACAGCCATTACAATCAACAACCAAATGATTACAAATGCATCTGTTGTCTGTGAAAGAAAATAAATGATGGAAACTACAATTTTGTTGCTTTAAATCAATCTTTTGATCTGTCACAATCACAAAAGGTATCCAAATTTAAATAGATTGAGGGTTTTTTTATTTGTTTTAATTGACTTTGTGATCCCAAGTACTTGGCTCCTGAGGCTCGACACTTCACTAACTTACAGGTGGGTTTTTTTGTTTTGTTTTGTTTTGTTTTTCAAATGAATTAGGACTGTGCCTTTTGTCGTTGGGCCATCACAACTTGGCTCAGGCTGGTCCTTGAGGACCATCTCACAAAAGGGCTGTGGCGGATCCTGTAGCGGACAATAGCATATCATCAATCACTACTGGATCTGCTGACCACGTCAGTGTGACAGCTGAAACACAGATGTTATTAGTACAAACTTTATAATTCAGCAGATGTAGAACAATTATTTTGTTTTAAAATAAAGCATCCCTCTTTGGGCCGGTTAAGTCATGCGTGGCAAGTATGACAAGAAAACAGTAAGCAAAACACAGCAATGAATCTCCCTAGCACAGGAGAAAAGTGTTTTAGTCTGATGAAACCATTAATTCAAGTTGAAATTTTCACCATTTCTTAACAGCACAAGATTTGAATTTAAACAGGCGTTTTGAGATAAACATCAATTCTGTATCGCACTTTTCTGCCATTAAGGTCATGGTGGAGTTTGAATTAGCCCAGCTGACTTTGGGGTGAGGGATGATGCACACACTTGACTGGTTGCCATTCCATCATTGGGCACCAAATGTAAACACCTCAGCCCATTTACATATAAACACTGTAAGAGTCTCAATGTCAAATTGCATACTGTAGCTCCATAAACATCATAAACACATTTCAAACATTTCGCTGTCCATAAACATTGGTATTGTCCACTCACATAAATTGCAGTACATTAAATGGAAATGCCAGTCCGACTGTGGGACAGACGGACAATCACAGTAGTTTGGACTCTTTGCTGGCTACAAAAAAAACTGAATAACTTAATCACATTTTCATTTATTTTCAGGCAGCACTAACATTGGAATACGATGATGAATTTATCACAGTTATAATACACATGCGAGTATGAAAACAGAAAATTGTCATTTTCATTTGAGCTGACTTCAAACTGTGCTTTGTGGAAAATCATTTGTCTCTCCAGCATCTTGGATCAGATATCAAAAGCCAAGAATTTTTAATCTCACCATCATAATAGGACAATAGGGGATGTTGTTCATTTAGTCAGACAACAGCAGGAGGGCTAATGGAGAATTTGTTCCGGGGGCTTTTGCAAAATGATAACGATAAACCTGCACATCTGACACTGGCAGAAATATAGAGTCATGGTGAAGAAGACAAGACAGCTCGAATCCCTTTGCCAGTATTGAAGGAAGAGAAGGGCAATCTTCTATATAACACTAATAACACTCTTACTTCAATCTCGCTCTTAATTCTGCTCATTTTGCATTTTTGGCTGAAAATGTTCATCCCTAAAAAAAATATGTCCTCCAAAATACATATTACATAGCAGGGCTCTGTTGTGCTGTGTTCAGGGGTGTATTGTGATCAATATTGAATTCCATTACCAACATTTTTAATTATCAATTTTATTGATTCGTTGTTGCCACCCCAGCAATGCTTAAATCCTGTGTTCTCCCTATCGCCTTTTAAAAATGCAAGTGGGAATTGTATTCATGGATTTACATGCGCTGATGCATATTAGGACTGGAAATTGAAAACTGTGGTCAGTTCAAGTCTGTTGCCACACTTTTGCTAGCCAATAATAATCGCTCAAGCCTCTACAGTCGCCACAACAATTGCTTACTTCAACATGAAAATTATTTAATACATTGATATCCATGTACAATATTACTTGTGTTTTGATTTTGAAGTTGACCCTCACGGAATGTTGCAAAGTAGCCTTAGAAGAAGCCTTGTACTAGCATCTGGCTCGACTAGTCGGGCTCCTGACTAAGAGTGGGTTTGGAAAAGAAAATGAGCACCAAACAACATTCTTCACTGCTCAGTTGACAAACTTTTTTTTTTTTTTTTTTTTACAGTATGTACATTCCTGTTTTTAGTCATTAGACAAAAACTTTGAAAGTCTGACACTGATCAATAAATTCTAACAACACCGGGTCCACAGAGTTATTACCTTATGGGATTTTCAAAGACTGTGATGCAATAAATTCAAACCTAGGGTTTAATTTGACAGACCAATACAAGGTCAGTGTATATTGTTTGCAGACAATCCAGCTTAGGGAGAGAGCAGCCCTGACAGAGGCCTACTTTGCTTGCAGAGAAATGTGAGGATTTGCAAACTGTCAATGTAACAGATTCACGAAGAGCATGCAAGGACTGTGCCCTTCTGTTCACAAAAAGCCCAAAAATTAATCTGTGCAAATGGGCACACTTATGACAGGCAAATGACAAAACAGGTGGCCCCATTTATGAAAAATAGCATTGTCCTTCATTCAAGCATTAAGCCCCCATTAACCACAATGCTATCATTTCTGACTCTCTAAACATACCTATCAACCTACTAAGGGTTGAATAAAACTAAAGCACAGGTCTGTGTTGCATAATACTCACCAATGAATAACGATGAATGCATTTTGACCATGAACCAGAACACGATAGGTCAAAAAACTTACTGAAACGCCTCTCTTGGGATGTGTATTTGACAACGCGGAGGACAACAGAATTAGAAAAACATTTAGTGGTTAGAGGCTGTAATTCTCAGGATTTGGACAAATTTAAACTACTATATTTTCTGCACCACGCGACACACCGTATTATTAGGCGCAGTTTCAATTTTGGGGTGTAATACCATACTTAATAGGGTCCACCCAATTCAAATGTGCAGGCTCAAACGCACGTTCTGCAACAAAAGAGAACATATGAAATGTTCTTTGAATGGTTCATTGCTCCTAGCGTATGTGCTGTTCGAAATACGTAATCTTCTCTGGTTGCGTACGTACTGTAGGCTAGGGGTGCACAATTAATAGTTTTAAAGCGATCACGATATTGGCTGCCATGATTAATCAAGCTAATCCTCTGCAATATTAACATCTAAAAAGTCGACTACAAATATATCAAATCAAGCACTTTGTCATCCTACCACCATGGGGCAATGTATCCCCACGTTTGCATGACAAAAGCCTCTTATTTTCTCACCCTAATAAATTATTTACCAGTGTCAAATTGCGTTGAATTTCTCACCTGAATCCTAATATAATACCGTGCTAGCTGTCAATCGAGACCCATTTTGAAAAATCCGATTGGCAAAAATTTAGAATAAATTCTGTTCGAAATGACCCAAAATAACCTTTTAAATAGCAAATGATTAAAATTTGCTTAAAAGTAAATAATGTGTTTGGTTCTAGGGAGGCTTATTTTTTCATTGGTTTGCACTCAGCAAGTAAGTTAGCTGTGTTGCCCTGTGTGCCAAGTTTTTGCCATTAATTATTATTTACTTTATTTAATGATTCTAGTTTATTATTATTATTTTTAAGTATCAAGCCTTGAAGACTTTATATTTAGTTTATATTTTGCTTGTTTGTGACTTCAGGACTGTTTTTCCTAATATCTAATTGTTATTTGTTCAATTATGGAATGAAGTCTGCTTGGCAAGTGAACAGAATAAGAATTTCACTATGTGGTATCGTGCTATACATGTGACAACAAAATCTCTTTTTGGGGATTTTGGGACTCAATGCACACACAAGGCACACTGGATTGTAGGGAGCACTGTCAATTAAGGAAAAAATAAAAGCTTTTATTTGTGCCATATGGTATGGTATATGGAGAATACGGTATTAATCAATAGTCAAGTGTTATTAACTTGGTAACCAGTTAATTTTTGATTCATTTTTGCAGCTCTGACAAACATACTCTTAGTTAAACTATGACCAAATAATAAATTAAAAGCATATAAATGTTGCAGGTTGGAAAAAAATGCCAAGTTAGGGGCCGCTCTGATTTGGGAAAAATGTAAATGCATTTGTCTGAGTGCATGGAGACATTGCATAACAATTGGCATTTGAAAGGATGAAATTACAAAGGAAAACATTTTGTCAGCCATCACAATTCTTTCATTCAAATACTACATGCCCAACTCCACTGAACACCAATTTAGTTGGGCCATAGTCTAAACTCCATCCAGCCTGCAGCCATCAATTTTTTATACATTTTGTCCCATTTGTCCCCATCCGGTTGACAGGTGAGCTCGAATGTATCCCAGCTGACTTCAGGCAAGAGGCAGGGTACACCATGGATTTGTTGCCAATCAAGAGCAGGACATATAGATAATCATTCACACTCACAGTGACACCTGGACAGGCTTGCTCCACAGGGGAAAGCTAGAACTAAAACACAATGTGTAAGCCTCGGGACTATAATGCCAAGTTTGTGACCACCAGGCCAATTCAGGCCAAGCAAATGACCTCAATTTCACACAGGCTGCTTGTGTCGCTGTCCAGGTTTCCGTCCAGACTCACAGATGATCAAATACAGAATCAGCAAGAGTAACACTAGCAAATACCAATGTGCCCTTTAAAAGTGCACTTAGACACACATACACTCACACTGCAGACACGTATTCCCAAAATGCTGACAACTTTGACCAACTCTTTCATAGCGCAAACACTACCTGACACGCTGCAGTTCTTTCAAATGCGCATTGAGAATTGAGGTGATGAATAATGCAGATGTCATGATGGCTTAGTCTCATCTTAATGCGGCTACATTGATTACTGAGGAACAGGAAGAGACGTGAGAGGCTTTCAGGGAAATTCAAACTGCAGGGAAAATTTCGAAAGGTCACTCCTGGTTGAAATAGTTTGAATCAAGTGCTCTTATAATTGTCTTAAATTCAACCATTATTTTGATGCTTGAAGACAATATTCAGTATGAGCTTTAATTGTAAAAATGTAAACATCTTTTTTAGAAACCCAATTAGTATATTTGTCACCGTCAATGCTAGACACTGGTTGTATAACAGTTCACCCATCTGACTTCAGTCAGTCAAGGATGTCACCCACCTAAGTGATCATTTATTTACTACAAATAAAATCATTGGCCAGCTATCTATGACAACAAATGTAAAGTAACTGTCAGAGCAATTAAAGGCTTCTCAAATGGATTAAAAGCGGTTGCTATATAATAATTTTTAAATTAATCATTCTATCAATTATTTTAATAACTGCATAAAGTTTCATTTTGCATTAAAGTATATTTTTTTAAATCCCTAATTAATGGTTATTTGATACTGTTTAGTGTTAAAAAAAAAAAAAAAAAAACAACCAAACAACAACTAAGGAATGCCACATGAGAGAGACTGATGTTCTCATCAAACTTTTCGAAACTCAGTGACTGGTTTGGTGTCATTGTTTTCCAAAGTAAAAGCAGAGATTTGCAAATGTCTTGTTTTGATTATACATAAATGATACACATAAACTACAGAAATCAGAATAAGTAATGCTGAAAAGTTAAAAATCCGAAGATTTGGACAAGTTTAAGATAAGCAAGAGCTCGAACTGATTATTCAATTATCGAAATAGCAGTTGATTCATTTGATAATCTATTACTTGTTGATTCATGAGAGATCATCATTATTATCATTGGTGTATTCTTTGCAATTGTATTGTTTGTGTGTATGGTGCGGTGTGGTGATGCAAATATGATTTTTTTTGTCATTGTTTTTTTGTAGAGATGATAAAGGTAAAGTGATGTTCACGACTTACTGTAGCTGTAGTTTCAAATATGTACCACATTATACCAAATGTGTTTATTTTAGTGAGGTTGAATTTGCAACAAACAATTTCTCCTATTTGCATTCAAAAACAGACCAATGTAAGCAGCCCCTTAACTCACACTAAAATTGGTTGTTTGTGTACTTGTGCTTGGAAGGAAACGTGTGTTTGTGAGAAAAACTATCAGGCGAAATTGTTTCCTCTGTTGGCAAGCTGTATCATAGCATCAGGATGAAGCAAAGTAAATAGACCTAGATACTGTTTGAACAAGTAGCCAATGCAGCAGTTATCAGGTAAAAGGAAAATGTCTATTTGAAGCACATGAGCACACATAGAGTTTGGCTTTCAACTGTCAACACCGGCCTTAGCTGACTGTTCTAAGCACAGTTCAAACACTGAGCAGTTCTGAGCCTTTCTTGACATTTGTCAATTTGGTGGTTTAAATGAAGACGACATACCTGACAATGAGAGAGCAAGCTGGAATTGAACTCCGAACTCTGAACTGTGAGGACGACGTGCTAACCACTCTTTCACCAAGCCGCCAACAGCATAACAATAGTTAGAAATCATAACAATTTGCTTAAAAGCTACTAAAGTTTAAACAATTTTAATAATTTACTTGTGAGGTGGGCAACACGGTTTTGCTTCTGATTAATGTCTATCGTTTTGAGGGTAAACGTTTGCGTCTCCTCGCTGGCCAGGAATACACGTTGGATTCATTGAAGATTGAATACTTTTTAGGAGTGAATGTGAGTGTGAATGGTTGTTTTTGATATACGATACCCCACAACTTAATGGCAGCCAGTATGGGCTGTAAATTCGCAATAATTGGCTGTAGCTCACGGATAGATTTGTGCATATGAATAGATAAAGAGCAAAAAAAGGTTAAACAGGCCTAAGTAAAAATTAGCCCCAAATAACTTAAATGTGTTTAGCAGTATTTGCATTACTTATTTTGCTGTATGCATCAGTCATTTCACTAGTGAGAATATCATGTAATGCACTGAAATGAGTGCAAAAGAGCAATCTGCTGCTTCAAAAGTGCTGGCTCGTGCAAACTTCTTCAAATAGAAGTCATACAAATAAAAGTTTTTCAACAGTTGATGTCATCCTTTGTGTAGTACAAAGTTGTGAGTATGAAGTTTAAGATGACAAGCCAATGAACTTTCAGAAACTACTAAATGTCATATTTTGAAATTAAAACTGACTGAAATGGTTTTCCAAGAACTTCACACAATTCTAGTTGTTGCTTCAGCTACCAGGACACCGTACAGCTACTGTAGCACTACTTCACATCTAGATACAAATGTTTAGCTGGATCTAAATAAAACAGGTCAAGTGAGAGAACTACTGAGGGCTAATAGTGCTGAGGGACGTATTCTAAGCGCACAGAAGGTGCAGCAGCAGCCGCCGGCCAAGGCTTTGTAACACGACTCTGCATGAAAAGTAGCCAACAGTTGATGGACAGATTGTTCACTAGGCAGATAGCATCATGTTGTGTCCACAACATTACATTCCCAGTGTCGTGTTGTGTGCACGCTTCAGTGTAAGCTACAGCAGGTATTACAATCCATAACCATTTCAGTAGGCTAATTTTCATGTGCCATGTCAAGGTCTTAGTAATTGCCTACCTGTTCCTGTACCACTCATCTTAATTAAAGTCAAAGAAGGTGAATTGGAGCTACCCCAGATGAACTTGGCATCTTACCAGCCTATAGCAGTTCTAATTGTTATCTATGGAATTGAAACTAAACTTCATGTCTTTACTCAAACTCAAAGTCAAACTCAAAGAGTAATGCTTGGAACATGTGTAACAAAGGACAGGCAAGATAGAGTTGAAGCGTTTTGTTGAGAAACTTGGGTATGAATCAGAACAGTGTGCATCATGAAGGTCTGAGATTTATCATACAGTGTACGTTCCTCATTCACCATTGAACCTTGTACTCTAAAGTCAGTCAGACTCTTTTGATTACACGTCATCTTGGAGATTGGTGCCTTTTCATCAGTCTTACATGCGACATTCCAGGGTTCCGTTTTCCTATGTTGATTGTGAAATATGGATTGCGGAAATTGCATCGCAAATGGACTTCAACTGCAGAATGATCTTTGAATGTTTTAAGTCTTTATTGAAGACTTTTGAAATCAAAGAGATCTGTGATCTTAAAAGTACTAGCCTGGTTAAATGGAAAAAAGAACTATCATCCATTCACAATAGGGTGAATTATTGACCACTCCGAAATGTTATACAGAATATACATTACACATGCGCTGTCTTCAAAGTCACCCACAATCCTACAACAATATTCAATGAGTGGAGCTGCCTGTTAGCTACAACAATTTGAGTAACTTTCAGTTAGTCTTCTTCTGCTGCTTCTTCTTGAGGAGCACACTGGGCACATTTTGTGTTTGACTGCTCACACTAGTGCTTTTTGGGAGGTTCACTATTTTCTCTCTTTTCAGAAACTAAATGTGCTAATATTGTCTTTAAAGAAAGCCAATTAACTACTAAATAAATGTGTTTTCAATCACAAAAGTCGTATTAGTGATTTGACAATGAGGTGGTACACCAGGGCAACTAATGCAGCCTTATGTTAAGACGGTCTTTGCATAGAGGTGTTTTCTGTTGAACTAAGGCAACAGTTGAAGTAGTTCTGTTAGGTCCACTTTGCAATAACTGAATATTACTTTATTTTTGTTGTTCTTTTTTTTTTTTTTTGATATGATGCCAAACTTGCCATAACCTGTTTGGATAGTTGGGGTGTAGTCATCTCTGTGGCCCCTATTCCAACACTATGTGCATCTCCAAGAAATGTCCCTGGGGAAAATGGTGGCACAAACATGTTTCCAGAGTAACAAAGAGCTGGATATTTTTAGTGGACTTCCCCGACTTGGTTGACTTTTTTCCCAGCCCAAATTCATTCGCACATTAACATGTATAGCAATGGGGCGGGGTTACTCACTGTGGTGACCCAGTTAACAGGACTAAGCCGAAAGTCAAACATTATAAAGTAAAAATTAATTGTAATAATAATTACAGTAATTATTGTAACTGTCAAAAAGGACACATTTTGTGGGGGGAAAAAAATGCTAAAATGGCAACTCACCAGAATGTCCAGCTTATGACACTGTAACCACAAGTGTGATGTAATATGGAGCAATCCCTATTTTTAGCAAAAGGACATTTATGGGGACGAAAATGAAATGTCAATCCTGTTAGAGAAATGTCACCCTACCGTTTATCACCTTGTCATTTTTCGAGCAGTGACTGAAAGACCGCCTGGTTCTACTGGAGTACCTGACCTCCATTTTATAAGAGCGCCTCAGCCTTAATAATTTATGGTGAAAAAGATCTTACAAAGTGAGGACCTTTCCTACTTTTAAAGATGCAGCGGAAACGATCGCCTCTTGATAGGGGCGGTCATTATTTATTCAACATGTCTGGAAAGGGAATTTATGGACAGTGAAGACATTGGCTGAGAGACATTTTCTATCCCAGGCTGGGTCTTGGCAGCACGGTGGCCCAGTCGTTAGTGCGTAGTCGTTAGTCAAGAAGTTCTGGCTTCAAAACTGGTCTCCCTCCTGAGTGGACTTTGCTGTTTTTTCCCGTTATTTCAAATCCTAAAACTCTGTTATATTTAATGAACGCTCAAGAATATCGTTTGAATGGTCTTAATGTCGGTCTTTACTTGCCCAGCGCTTGACTGGTGTAAAGTTCAGGATATACTGCCACTACCCAAAGTCAGCAAGGATAAGCTTCCCCTCACTAGCCACTCTAATCAGGATATGTTCAGATGAAAATGGATAGAGCGATTTTTTTTCGTTAAAGGGACACTGTGTAAGATTTAGACCGTTTTTCAATAAAAATGAATAAATTACATGTTTATAAATTTCAAAAACTTGCAAATATATGTGTTCTGAACGACCAACAGTAAGTTTTAAATATAATCGTTGGTCTAGTTATCATGAAATTATATTACATGGGGGGTGGCACTCTTCCGGAGGCTGCCATGTTTGTTATAGCTACAGACAATAGTAAATTTGGACAGCACCTCCTGCTGTCCGTAAGTGGAGCAGGAAATTCCACCTGTTTACATTCATCTTACGGGGTGGTCCTTTTGAAACTTGCTGTTGACTGAAAAGATGTCACAATGCCTAAGCAGTCAGATAATGAATGCCATGGCTCACTTGTGTTATAGGTTTGGTGATGCGACATTTGTGAGCTGAGGTCTCTGGTTACTGTAAGTCATTTTTAGTTGAGAGCAAAAGCTACAGAATTCATATCCACAAAAGGCAATAATAATTTCAATACCATATTTATATTAGCGGGGGTGCATAGAACATTATCATAAACAACAATTTTGACACAACACTTTAATTTGAAGATTTTTTGTGTCTTTAGCAGCATTAGCATTAGCTCAGAATACCATACCTGTATGCATGCAACTTCAGTATGCACGAGTTTTGTAAACACCCACGAATTTTAAATTGAACATCGGTTAACTCTCAGTTAGATTTTTCATAACAGCTTGATATTAAATGACGCTTATTGTTTAGTTTTTGTAATATGTACTAATGTACTTTGAAATAAAATGTGAATTTGCAAGTCAAAATATGTACAGGTTGGAAAGATGTACCTGTATATAATTGAACATCCTCCACACTCCCGCTTTTCATTTTTCTTCGTCATCTTTTATTGGGAAAGGTGACACATTCCGAAAAGGTGTGAGGAAAATAACACCTTGCAATGAAAATAAACTTGATGACGTTACAATATGGAAAACGTGTTGTGCCATCTACCGCATTTCCGGCCACTTTCTCAGGACCACCACCATGGTGAGTTGCTGGCAGTCATGACACTTAAGACTCCATGAAGCTTCCTTCTTTGTTTCTTGGAATAACGTGTTAAATTAAGGCCAGTGAATGTGTCACTCTCTCTGACATTCTGATATGAAACCTCTGAAATACTAAGGTTAAATGTCTAGCAAGGTTTTTATCCTTTGTACAACACAAACGACTGTCAAATTGGAACAGTTCTGTGAGCGTGATCCACCAATAATCCTGCATGCTTTGCCCCTGGTCACACCTGCTACATGCGGACTGTGACAGCAGGCGCTTGTCATACATCTAGGAAGATAGACATGTTGCAAAAACACAACAATAAATGCTGGCATTGACAATGACGGGGTGAGTGGGATCTCTGATTGCAATGCAGTGTTAGCAGCATATAAATGAGAGATGTGTACACAATTGAATGCCCCATGCATCAGGCCATTTGCATGTAACTGACAATGGTTGTGAGGTTTTTGTGGTAGAACAAGGGTAGTCCAAAATCAAGGTTAAAGATTTTTTTGTTTCATTTAAACCACTAGTGTTATAAATTATTTACCCCTTTTACGGTAAATTGAAACTATATATGTGACAAAGGATGCAGGGATGGCCTTGTACCTTAGCAAATATTCTGTTGCATAGATTCAGGTGATTAAAAAGGATTAGGATTGGCAGACAAGTTTATGTAAGGCCGCAGTTGACATTGTATTCAGAACACAAACAAAGCATGAAGTTAAAGTTCTGTGTAAATTAACACATTCAACAAAGCTATGTGATGCCATCACCTGCTATGTTGTCAAGCAATGGAGGAAGAAGTAGTAAATTACTACAATAAACTATAAATTACTATACTATACTATGCCATGCTTTGTTTTTACGATCAGTTTGTTAGGTAAAGCAGTGAAAGACAAAACAAATGGATAAATAATCTACCCTCAAAACATAAATGATTTGTATAAACTTTCTGACAAAGATATTTGTTTAGTGATTTGTTTTCTGTAAAAACATTGAAAGGTATTTTTTTTCAAACCTGCAATTAATTGGCCGCTGATTTTTCACAGTCAATAAAGAAGTTAATTGCTTATACAGTACATAGAACAAACATGACAAAAACTGCCATCACCTTTACTTTTTCACTTCTGATACTGTACCAATATTGCAGCCTAGATGACTGTCCAATACAGAACTGATTGGACAGTCATCTAGGCTGCAATATTGATCAGCAGGAATTGTACATTCTTTTTCTTTTATTATTTTTAGAATAACATTTTTGAAGAGATTTGATCAAGTAATAATATACAAAGAACATTAGCCAGCCTCAGTTGGTACAAGAAGTTGAAGTATTCCGTTTTAAATCTGGATACAAGATCCAAATATTGCTGGATAGAAGAGTAGGAACAGACTGCTCGTATAGGAGTGCAAATATGCATGTAGACTGATATAATCTGATAGTGTGTTTTTTTTTTCCTGTTGGGGGTGGGTGGGGGGGGCTGATATCTGATGTAAAAATCAGATCCAAACATTTCTATGCTGCAATCAGACTTTGAGAAACGTCCCACATCCAAGAAAGGCTAGACGAGGTGACAACACAAGCAGAAGAATCAAATGACTTCATTCTGCTTGTTGAGCATCTCAGACAAGCATTGCTGGCATGTCTTTCTATTTTATTATTTCTCAAATTGCATCAGTGCAGTGTATTGTGTGTTTTCTGCTTTACTTTCTGCAAAATTAAGAGCTTGCCATACAACAAGATGGTGGAAACAAAGTTTGAGGCCCACATCCTTCTGACCACATGTTTTGTGTCAGCAGGAACAATAAACACAGTCCAAGTGGTGGGAAAACAATAGTCACGTAGATGCAGAACTGCAAGTTAAAAATAAGGTAGGTGTAATATAATGTAATATTGTCAAGATGGTTTTCCTTTCCTTTTTAATTTCTTCATGACCACTTGTTTAATTGCAAAGACCACTGGACATGGTCCACATCTTTTTTGGACGCATGCATGCACACATACACACAGAAATAAACACATCATCTTTAAGTAAGCCAAAAATGAAGTCAACTCAGTTTACCTTGGCACTGAAAGCCTTGTTTTCCAAAGCCCCTGTGGAAACAAACAAAGCAGAATTAAATGAGTTGACTATTTCCACTCACATATTAGCATTATGTAAGGGTTTAGAACTTTGCATGATGTGAAACATAATCGTGAGGTGCTTGCTGGCAGTATTTTAAAACTAAGCTACAGCTTGCCTTACATACTATGCGCAAGCATTCACCACTCGACTCCAAAGTCCACGGATTCCCCTTTCCTCATTCTTTCACTCCTGCCCGACTCGCTCATATGTTCAGTCCGGATAACTGCATGATGTTGAGTTAGTGAGGCCCTCCCAGAAAACAAAGATGGCTCTCCTTGCTTCTGTTGATACAATGGGCATTGTCACAAGTTGTAGCCAGTAACAACAGGACATGTTTAGCTCTCTGGACTACGGACCAAGGAGTGCCATTTGGGAGTGCACATGCCATGCTGTAAAACTGTCAAGGTCATAAACTGCAAGCGGTAAAGACCATGAGATCATACTTGCACCTGCAACAGTGGATGACTATGAACATGGTTAGAACCCTATAAGCTCTGAGGTGAAACAGAACGTGTTAGGAAAGACTGGCCAATTTCTTTTAATTAGAAAAAAAAATCCAGCATAAAATAATGATGCCAATACTACATATTAATACTCAGAATCATAAAAATGGTCCAATACTACCACACTGACACCACATCTTGGAAGACATAGCCATGTCAGCTGTGAGGAGTAATTCTAAACACAGATGACAACTTATAGCCAACTGCAAATTATGCTCAGCAAAATGGATGATGAACCCCGCTGTGCTGGCGACCCTCGGTAAGCTTGTTTATCGAGACTGTCCCTCTCAGCTCTGACTAATTTAGCCATACTCACACTTAGTGACATTTTAATGTGTTACTCTAATACGACTTCATTTTTTATTTTTTTCAAGCATGTTACTGTTTTCAGAACAGTAGGAATCAAACTAAAGTTATTTTTCGAACCGACAGTGGTTTGATTTTGCATTACTTGATAGGTAGGGCAAGCAGGCCAGAGACCTAACTATTTTATACATGTATCCCCCCCGCCCCCAAAAACAAAATAGTAGAATTTTCAGACGTCCCGTGAAAGCAATATTTTTACATTTTTTATCTCAATAAGTTTCGTTAAGAAGAAAAATTAATTAACTGCTTTAGTCCGTCTAACAAGCTAGCCGACCCCTGATGACCCATCATCGTCGGGGAGAGAAGGAAGCTTGCTGAGGGCGTTTCAAATCCGTGCATTGTGACAATTAACCACCTTGTGAAAAGAAGGAAGTTGCTGTATAATAAAATGGTCTTTCAATTTCTATAGCGCTTATCTGGTTCAGTGACGCTAAGACTTGAAGCGCATTTCAAAGGATTGGTCAAAACTTGGACAAATCGGCTGGTTTCCACACAATCAAATAAACACTTTGAATTTTGAATCTGAAGTATCACGCAGGTCAAAATATAAAATCCATTCATCGATTTTCACGTCACATATGACAAACAACAGTTTACACCATCAATGAGTTGGAACTAATCCTATACTGACTACAAGCTACGGTATTTGCAGTAACTCAAATCAAAACTAAAAATTTGATTCATCGGGTGATGAAACTCCGATCCAATCAAACCCACGACTTATACAACGCATGCAAAATATGTGAGGAAAGTGAAGATTATTTCTTTTGTCTGGGATGTGAGGCTTTCCATATCATCACTTTCAAGAGCTGAATTTCATTTTGTACACATCATATAGTTTTGATGTCTACTTGCTGTCACATTTGCCTAATGTGATTGAGTGAGTCAAGACAGAATACTATTTTCATACAATGCAATAAATTGTATTTTCAGTCCTATAGTCACAATCACAGGCGGCTCAGTGGAAGAGTGGTTAGCCCATCCGCCTCACAGTTCGGAGTACCAAGTTCAAATCCAGCTCGCTCCAGATCTTCCTGTATGTAGTTTGCATGTTCTCCCCATGCCCACATGGGTTCTCTGAGAGCACTTGGACTTCCTCCCAAATTCCGAAAACATGCATGGCAGGTATATAGGACACTTTAAATTTTCCTTAGGTGTGATTGGGTGCGTGAATGTCTGTGTGCCCTGCCTTCTGCTTGAAGATTGCAGGGATAGGTACCAGTTCGTGTGCGACCCTAATGAGGATAAGCGGCTCCAGATAATGGATGGTTGGTTGCCAACACCATTTTCCTATGTCTTTAAGAAACTAAAAAGAAAACACTTTTGAATCGTTGAAAAATCACCTGCGTTTGATCAAGGTGGACAAAGGCACTATTGTACTCTTGCGCAGGTCATACTTTATTAATTTTCTCCCCGCAAACTAATTCGCGTGATCCTGTTCAGTCTTCTATAGCACTGCTCTCAAATGCGCACGTAAACAATTAAAAAGAGTTGCAGAATGCCCCAATTTACAGTATGCCTCAGCAAGGGAGATCTCTGACTAATCAGGAATCGACATCAGCCTAAACAGGCAACCTTGCAGGAAACGTTGTCTCTAATCTTATTTGTATAATTTGTACGATTACTAATAACTTCGAATAGCAAAGGAACGTGATTAAATACAAATGTAAACCGCACACGCAAGCAACGTTTACACATGGAGTGGTATCAAAAGGAAAATAAACAACACGGCCCTTCCCATATGGCTCCGGGATCCCTAAGGATGACTACTTTTTGACAGCTCCGTCGACAAGGTGGCGAGATTTGAAGGATCAGTGGAGGAAAGTTGCAAAGTGAAGTTGCGTAACATCATGGAGGAAGGATCGGGGGCGCAAAGTTGCAATCCAATATGCAACAGGCTGCATGCGTGGAGGTGGGTGGCCGGGGAGGGTGGAGGCGGAGACGGACGGCTTACCAGATGAAGTCCGTGCAATGGCTGCAGAAAGTCGGCTGCTTGAAGAACCTGGCAGTAAACTTGTGGTTCTTCACTTCGTGGACGTTTTTCTGCCTCAGAGCGCCTTTGCGAGCAAACCTATTAGCCACGTCCTCCGTGGACGACTCGTTCAAACTTGGATCGGCCATGTTGAACCCAGGCAAACTCCGTTTCGCTGTGTTCCGAATGCGTTTTTCTTGAGTCGGGAGCCAGCAAAGAGACACGCTGTGGACTTTGTGTGAGTGCGAGTGAGTGAGGGCTTTCCCCGCCTGTAGATCTCACTGGGCTCCGCCGCTGTCAGCTCCAAGTGCCTCCAAATAACCCATTACCGAATACAAACAGAACATCCGGTATTACTTTCAAAGTAAAAGAATCACAATGTCTCCCACTCCGCACAAAAAGCAGGAGCCAGGAAATCCTGGTCCAGATGGAAATAAGCCTGCCACGCTTTGGCTTTAACCGCAGGTGCTTTCACTCACTTGCCAGGTAAAGGAGCTAGTTTACTGTATTTGCTTTCAAGGGGCTCGGCATGCGAATGTCACATGCCCAGAAAACGGTGACCTGTGAGTGGTCGTTACCTGGCCCCGAACAACTGTGTTGTCAATTTCATGTTCACCAGCAGCATTAGACCAGCATCACCCACTTTACAGCATTAAACCAACACCAACCACCTCAAACCGGCAAAGATTCAATTTCTTTACTTGTGTTTTTAAAGCAGTAACGCAACCGTAGTCCGTGGATGAGTGGATGAAAGTCATACTCCTGGAAGAATTGCAAACCTGAATTGGTGAACATTTATTTGGTGCAGATTTCTGAAGGGATTGTCGGAAGAAAAAAAAAAAACACATGTACATTTTGATAATCATTCATGACATCTAGGTGCAAGTAGTGTAAAGGCACTGAGGAGTTTGCTGTCATTACAAATTCAATAAACGCACAAGTTTGCGTTAACATTTTGAGCACTTTCCTTATCCGATAGATTGAAAGGACGTTTGGGGATGATGTTTATTCAAGATGATTAATCGTCTAGCACACGAGTATTTTTTTTTCTCGAAGAAAGGCACATATAAGGTCTCATGAAAATCATGTTCGGTAAAATATCGTGTCAATCGGATAAGCATGAATCATATTCTTGCGCTGTCGCCTTCGCGCTTTTTTTGTCAAGCTGCAAAGGGTCCACGATCCTGCCCTGGGAATGCTGTATGAGGACGTCATCGTGCGGACAATAAGAGAATTACCATTATTGGTGCCTGTAATTGGTTTGAGGGAGTGGATGCGCAGGAGGACAACCATCTTCCAGGAAGAAAAAAAGAACACGAGAATACTACATTTGAAGAGACTATAGAAAATGGATGGAGTTCCGCCCACAGGTGAATTATTTCCTACTGACTTTAATTGTACTGCTGTGTGTTTCTAAACAAACATTTTCGTGACTTTGGCATTTTCTACAGTAAAACGTTGTGACAAATAAATTAAATGTTGATCTTTACTTGTCCGACTTGATGCAAAATCTCTCCTCCTCAATACCGGAACCAAAACGAAACTAAAAGACGTCGATAATTGCCACACGTTTTTACTTTTTCACAGGTTTTACAAGAGCTTTCACAAGTCATTTTTATCTGCTGAATGTGAGTGTATTTTTTATACCATATGCGCAAATTGATTGGTGACTATTCGAGACATACCCTGTCTCTTACCCAAAGTCAGCTGGGATAGGCTCCAGCTCACCCAGGATCCAAATGAAGGTAAGCATAATAGGAAATGGATGGATGGATGGATGGATGGATGGATAAAACGCCTTCAAATGCAATTTTTTCTTTATATTTGTTTGTACATTGTTAAATACTGACGTCATTCTGACAATAGCGCAACAGTGTAAACTTTACAGCAAGAGTTACAACAAAAGGGGAAGTCCACTGTCAGTGCTTCCAGTAACACAGATTTCAGTGCATTGATGTATTTTTTTCCTGCCGCTGTCACTGAAGTTCAAAGTCCACTTACAGCTAACAAAATGTTGGAGTGTGTCAGTAGAGTGTTGGTGTCCATTCACAAGGTGACTCACAGTTGCTATTCTAGCTTATTTCTAACGTGTTTGGTGGGATCAAGTTCTTCCATACCAATTCCCCAAGCATGTCTGTCTATATGGCACACACTTTGCCAAACTGTTACGCCGAGTTTAGATGCGTCATTGGTGTCTTGGCAAGGTGATGATTCAAGACTGGTGCAATGTCGCTTCTTGCTGACAGATGAATCAAAATCAAATGATTTTCTGTGAGAAACTAGGGTACTTGTCTTATCTGTTTACTTTTGGAGAAGCACAAATAGCAGTGGCAAAGTCAACACACATTACAGAACCTGTACTGGTCACCACAAGAACGACACCATGAATCTCTGTATGTTTCCATGGAGGTTGAAATACATTCTCAACATTTGTCTTCTCAGCAAATTTTTTGTCCTTGTGACGGCACAAGAAGGAAACGGTATTTATATGTTCCTACCTTTCCATGTCACAATTGATTCCTATTTTGATTTGGTAATCTGATAACTGATTGCAGACTAACTTAAAACTGTGTTTGTTCTTGAAGCATGTTTAATGCCTGAGCTGGATGCCAACATTGAAGCAGTGGCGCAGCACAGTTACATTGGGCCTGGTGCAGAGATAATGTTGTCTTGTAAACTGGGATACACGTCCATATTGGGACCTAGAAGAATTGTGTGTACTGAGGAGGGAGAGTGGACTGGAACTAAATTAAAGTGCATCGGTAGGTCTCATTCATTTATTTACTTATTTATCGATTTTCAATGACACATTATTATTATGGGTAATAATCGTGATATAAATGAGCATACAGTGTAGGTAAATATGATCTTAATGGGTTTTTTTTTTAGATATTAGTGCTTGTAGTTATTCTTATCTTGAATAAAGTTATCGTAAACATTCATCAATCATCCGACAGTTTCTTAGATACTATACACCTACACAAATGAGAACAGTGTTTTGTTTTGATTGACAGTCACACACGTTCCATGTGTTATATCATTCATTGTCAGACATTATAATTATTCTGAGCTACTAATTTGGTTTTATACAATACCGTATCAAAAAGGGCATTCTGTTTAAAAACACTGTATTTCAATGTTGATAATGATATCAGTATTATATGGTTCATTCCAAATTAATGTTCTTATAGGAGGCATTGAAAACGCGTGGTAATATGTTGCTAACCACATACAGTATATGTTGCCTCTCTGTTATAATACTATTCTCCCTTGTAGCAAAGCGTTGTCCTTATCCTGACCCACTGCCCAATGGAGATCTGTACTATGAGGATACGGTGTACCAGAGTACAATCAACTACACCTGTCATGAAGGGTAAAGTGAGAGGTTCTTGTTGAATTCTATTAATGGCATGGTGGTGAGAGGTATAGGGATGTGGACTCAAAAATGCAGGGAAGCAGGGTATGTTTGAAATTATAATTCCTTAATAAAAAGTGGGTGAAATTAAGCAAGAACAAAATTGCATACAAAGCAACAAAAAAATAACAAAAAAAACACAGAAATCAACTGAGAGCAAAACACTCGAACAAACTGGAAGGAAAACTCCAATAAAACTCACAGAGACTAACACTACAGCAACAGAACTACCACATCATCGACAGTGAAAACAACACCTAAGCATCAAAACAGTTCAGAAATTACCCGACAAGAACTGAAGGAAACAGGAAGTTAAATACACTCGAGATTCATGAGTAGCACCTGGACAAGAAACAATTGGAACAGGGAGCGGATTGGCCAACACAATGGAAGCACATTAATGAGGACAGGTGGGCACAATCACACTGAGGACAGACAATAGGGGGAACAAACACATGAACTTAATCACATGCCCAAAAGCTTGCCCACAGCTTGAAAACACAATTGAAAAAAAGCAAAATCAAAAAACAGAAAAGAACAAAAACAGAAAAGAACAGAAAATGAATCAATTTACAATATAGATAGTAAAGTGAACCAATCAATATAATAAGCCTACAAAATATCAACCTCTTGGGCTTGGGCAATGGGCTACAATTGTTCCAACTTCAGTTTACCCAGATAGTCCACTGAGCCAATCAAACCTCATTGCATACTCATTTCAATTTGTTGTCATGTTGAACTTGAAACGAGTGTTTGATTCACATTCTTGTTTATTTACGATTGAGCTGCAGACTGACTTAGACCATATGATATGTCAGGTGCTCAGACAGCGCCTCTGTTCTCTGTTTGAATTAGGGACACCAGTTTTTGTGTCCTATTAAATATGTATTATTAATGATGAACAAATGGTTTTCTTTTCATAGGTACATCCTCTCTGGACCAAATAATGCTAAATGTCAAGCTAATGGAACATGGAGCACAACAGTACCAGAGTGCAAACGTATGTCGTTCATTTCTTTCTCTGTCCTTTAATTTACTTCCAATTTGGAGCACAGCAAAGTAACCATTTAACACATATTTGTTGTGAATAACACAAAAATATATGAGTTAACATTTTGAAAGCCGCTGATTGTGGAAGGACATCAATGGAAACCCTATTGATGTGCGGCAACATCAACTATGTAGGGAATGTAACTATCCACTATGTACACACACGCTTAATATGGTCATTTAGAATGCTCAAAATTGGCCGGCAGGTACCTGTTTTAAAATAAATAAATAAATAAAAGCTGGTATTAGTGGAGTTTAATCGGTAGTTAACGTGCACATTATTTGTTCATTTGTCTTACAGCTGTCTCTTGTGGTCTTGCTCCAATCCCAAAGTTTGGTCTGATCAGTTTCAACAAGAAAATTAAAGGAAACACAACATATTTTGGCACCCATGGGATATATAAGTGCCTGCCTCCTTACGTCCTCTTTGGAAATGCACATGCCGAGTGCATGGCCAGTGGCACCTGGACTAAGACCCCTGAATGTCGAGGTTAAAATGTTCCATTTAGCCATTCATATCATAATACAATATGTTTCATATCACAAATGTTGAGAGCATGATGTTCTACATGTGGTTGCATGACCAAGTCAAAAACAACCAACATACAATTCATAATCTATGATATTGTTCAGTGTGCCTGTGAGGGTCAACTATAGTATTGGAATGTTATGTTTCACTAAAATTTGAGTTAGTAATACATTGTGTTCACTGATTCAAAAGACAGCTTCATCATCAATATTAATCAATGGAATATAAAATATTTCCAGTGGTCACATGCCCTCCACCAGAGAACATTTTAAATGGTTACATGTCCAGCAACGACCAGAGGCGTTATGACTACATGGAGACGGTGCAGTATGGTTGCAATGGTAACTATAGACTGGACGGTAGCTTCCAAACTGTGTGCCAGAAGAATGGAGATTGGTCAGAACAACCAGCCTGTAAAGGTGGGCCTATAAACCCATAATTTTGTATTTATGCATTTCATTGAAATTGTTTACATTGTCATCATTTTCTATGCTTTGTCATTTCTGTGACCTGCAGCCCCCTGTAGTGTTGACATGAAAAGAGGAAGAATATTCTATAAAGAAAAAAAACTCTGGATTGGTGACCTTGATCCAAACAGGGTCTTCCATAAAGAGATTGTGTCAGTCTACTGCTTAGACAAGATCAGAAATTGTGGCTATGCTGTGTCAACTCAGTGCATTGATGGAAATCTCAAAATTCCTGAATGTTATCAAGGTAGTGCTTATGCAGATTGAAAATATTGCTTTCTCATTGATCAAATGTACCAAAACTATGTTGAGAAACATTATTGAGAACACTTTAACCGTTTCCAAAATGTATTCCAACTAATTATTTGTGTTTCTTTTTAGAGCCGAGTGGAATTGAGTATACCTTTCATTCTGGTTCACTTCCTTCTGAAATAGAACAGTGCTGAGATGCTCACAAATCCCTTCTCTGGTGGTGATTATTACATCACTGTAATATGATGTATCCGAAAATACCTAAACATTGTTCTGGTCTCTAAATATAAAGCACATCGTGTGACTTAAATTGTGTGTGGTACTTAATCTTTGTGTGATGCCTTCTATACAATATTTTAAAATGGAAATACATTTTGTGAAAACGATAACAGTTTGTTGCTACACCTACAAAGTGCAAGTTAAAACTCAAACTTATCATGTGAAGCAAAAAAAAAAAAAAAAAAATAACGGCACCCATAAATACATCTGGCTTCTCTGTGCTTGAGCACATTTGAAATGAATTGATACAAAGCAGGAAAGTCTGCTGAGTTCTGACGAGTATGTATTTCAAGCAGTTTTTGGAACTTGTGGACTCAGAGTCCATGGTTTGGTCATGTGGCATTTGAAAAATGAGCCATGTTTGTTTGGCTAACTTGAGTATTTGAGCCATGAGTACATTTTCAGTCGACAGCAAGTGGCAAAATGCACTTTGAAAGGTATTACTTGTACAAGAAACGACATTAAAGACATTATCTTGTGTAACATTGATGAAAACACGTGTCTCTGTGCCTGTATTTTATATATATATATATATATATATATATATATATATATATATACATATATATATATATATATATATATACATATATATATATATATATATATATATATATATATATATATATATATATATATATATATATATATATATATATATATATATATATATATATATATATATATATATATATTTGTAATGTTAAGGTTTTGTGTAGCGTTTGTATTTGAAAGTAGTTAGAATGCTGTGGCAAGTTGTATTCGATTGGAATATTTCAATCAAAAACGTCTTGAAATCAAGTTTTATAGCACAGTATGCAGATAAGTAATACCGTAGTATGTACCGTGTACATAATCCCGTTTCACGTTTTCCTAAAGTCTCGCGAGATCGACCACAGTCACGTCTCTCTTGGATCAGCATGGCCACCCTGTATGAGGGATACACGTTGTGTGGACTCGTTCCATCTCAGAATTTGACAAATTCTAATATTCAGGGCGTCGAAGCGGAGAGGGATAGCGACCATGTAATCGTCACTGACGCCTTCAGATCTGTCACCCTGTACAAGGTAACATCTATCGTGCTCGTCCAGCATCTAGCAGTTCGTAGCTAGCTAGCTAGCTAGCTGGAAAGTGAGACTTCCACCCTAGATGCTTTTCAGTAATGTTGTCATGCAGGCAATTTAAACGAAATGCACCAACCAGATGAGCAGTGTTGTTTAACCTTCAATCACAATCTAATGACTGCAGTCTAGCTGCAAAATTTGCCACTTCGGCGCAACACTTCGAAATGATCCCAAAAGAGATTACAAAAGAGGTTAGGAACGCGCGTACAATAGCTTCCCACCTTTTGCCATTTCCAGTGTAAAGCTTTGTTGACAGCATTAAGCGTCGGTGTTTGTTTATGTCTTCATTGTTTTGCGATTGTCTACTTGTCGCACCTAACATTTGTTTTTTTCCTCGTGTGTGTAAGGTTTCAGACCAGAAGCCACTGGGAAGCTGGACTGCAAAACAAGGCAGCTGTCTGACCTGCCCAGCTGTCTACAACACACACACTAAAGAATATGTGGCAGTAACAGACAATAAGGTAAACAAATTTATTGCTGTTCTAACATTAACACATTCAACCTCTCTGTATAGTCATTAGTGACATAATGTAGTAGCGGGGTCCATCAAAATTAATATGCATGTATTTTAGGTGATCAGAATTTGGAAGGAAGAAGATGTTCTCTTGGATAAGACATTTAAAGCTACAGTAAGTATGTTTGTATCCTCTACTGCATTCCTCATAAATGCCACTGAGTTGTTAAGTCTTGTGTTTTGCTCAGGTGTCATCAGATATATGGAGGGTCCACTGTGTGGCTGGGGGAGATCCTGTGGTCTTGTTTCAAAGAGGAGCTGTGAAACTTCTTGATTTTCTTCTGGCAGATCCTCAGCAGACTGTGGATGAAGTCCTGGATCCAGACGAGACAATTAGGTAACATTTTTACCAAGGCATTTTTGCATTTTACATCAAACAATCTACAATAACCATTGCAAAGATGATGTCAGAGCGATATTTAAGTACCAATATATACTGTTTTGTATCTAACCAGTGCTCTCGTTTGCCTGCATCCGAGACACATAATATTTGACGGGGACGCATACTTTCAAATCAACGTGTGACCCTCGGACGCATCATTATTTGACATCAAAATAATAATCATCGTCCACCTACTCTACTAGAACGTCAATCGAGAAAAAAAAAAAAAACATATATTGATTTACATACAGTAAATGCTGGTCGCCGTGAGGTAATGATCAAGTAGATGACTACTAGATAGTTGTCATGACCATGCTTCTGGTAGTAATTTCAAAAATTGTCCCAATGCCATTCGTTTCATACATTACTTCTTGTCCCAGGTTTTATTTTTGAAGCATTTTCTGGCTTCCTTTACAACCAGTTGTGTCACCAGACAGATTTCACCAGGCCACATGCTACAGTAGTGATCACAGTGCTCGGGTAAAAATTTTACCAATAAAATAAATTCACTTCAGAGCGTCCATGACATCCCACTTAGTATAGTAACTCATTGCTACTGTATTCACTCCACATAAACAATGTGCACATGGCTAATAAGTATGGTAATTTATTTATGTGTAGCTGCTATCACTTCCGTGAGTGCGCAAGGAGGAAACTAGAATCACTGCAACAAGTCATTAAGTTCATCTGACAACAACGTGTTAAATATATTATTTTGAATTGACTTAGTGTAACTCCAAGATCAATATCAGATAGGTATTCGTTCGCAGCAGGGATAAAGCAGGGAGAAATGAGGTAGGTAAATGAAGTAAAAAAGTTATATCTTTAGATCCAAAACAAAGTTAACCCAACGTTTTTTATTTTTTATTATTATCAGTGACAACTCAAACAATACGCAATCAGGTAACATTGACCCAGAAATTAAAGAAGCAAGAATGAAATGCTTCAGAAGCTCGAGAAGAGGAACAAAACAGACATGGTGAAAATGCTTTGTCATATTTGTTGCATAATTTTTGGATAATTTTTGGGACTCAAAACATTTCTGTTGGGACCCATAGTTTTTCAGTATTGGAACTCCCCGGGACCCAACAGGTTTCAGAGGTAAAATGAGCATTGTATAGCTGGATTCTTGTGGTGAATGGCGGACTGAACATGCCAAAATTCAATCAATAAATATAAGTATATTAAATTTTCTATTTAATTACTGAAACATTTTATTGATTATTGACACTTATTTAATTATTAAATGGCACATTTATTAATTGAATTTTGTCCACTTTCGGTCCATATTGATAAATTGCACTGCATTGTTCTTCCTTATATAGAAGGATATTACAGGTTCTTTTGAATGGTGTAATCTAGTTGCACAAAACTGCAACCTGAAACTGCAATATTAAAGATTGTGGAATTAAAACCTTCCTGGTGTTGTTCGTCAAAACCAAACAGTAGTTTTCTGACAAAAAAAAAATGTGTTGTTAAAATAAATTTCCAGTTTCCTCTGAAATACATGCCATTTTGCAAAGTTCTCATTCTGTTCACTTCCCCCGAGCAGACTTACATTCTATACAACGGAGTTTGACCAGATAGATTAGACCTGATCCACACTTAAAATATTTTAAACATAAGGTATATTTAAATCTGTTTTTGCTTCCATTGTATTTCTGGCTTGCTGATTTTGTTGTTGTTTTTGTTGATTTCAGTTGGAGTACCAGCTTAGTGATAGAAACCCAGCAGTATGTCATCTTCACAACTGAAAAGGTACCAGATTTAATTTATGGTGTCATTACCATGATAAATCAGACCAAAATAAACCTAAAATACATTCTCTACACATATTCCACAAAGAGCTACTTTGATGGGAAGGAGGGGGAGGTGGTATTGTTTCCAGTATTCTTTACTTCTTTTCTAATTTCTTAGAAGGGGGACAATTATTTCTACCTGCACAAAGTGCAGCCTAATGTACTCCGGAGATACCGATTGGAGCGAGAAGATTCCAACCTCATGCCTCTCAGTTTCTCTGCATCCTACAGAAATGAATACATCCATCTCCTTTACCTCTGTAAGCATTCATTTCTTGTTAAAATATAACTTTCTTGTCACATGAATGTTGATATTATGATGATAATGACTAAAGAGTACTGTATGTGATGCAACAAACATTATTGTAGAGACTGCTAAATAACCGTAATTCTCCAAATATAAGACACAATTTTTTAAGGCCGAAAGTATGGGTGTGTCCTTATCAACGGTAACTTAAAGATTAGAATTGGGTTGCGAGGAAAAGGAAAAAAGACTGAGCGCATTCGCTGTTACACTGGCGCTGCGTTTACTGACCGTTCACAGTGTGGGAAACCTGAAACACACTTAATCCGCAACATATATATCATTTATGGATTAGGAAGATAAGATTTATTCTATTTTGCTATAGTTTTTACATTGTTGCCAAACTTGGTGCATCTTATACACAGGAACATAGAAAATATCAGAATTTGGCCCTAAACGTGGTTGTGCATCCTATATTAGGGGAATTACATTGTTTGTTTTTTTTTTCATGCAAACATTGCCCAAATATGAGCGACGCAGTAGATGAAATTCCTCTGAGCCCTGTCATTTCTCTGTCTTGCAGATCCTAATGGACATATGTACCAGAGTGTGATCAATGTTTGGAAGACGGGGGCCGATGAGGGGTCTCAAACCCTTTCACTGCCTCGGAACATGTTACTGGCTCTTTCTGTTGACGAAGATCAGTTGAATGCCGCTTCTGCCGTCCTTTTAGATGAAGCCCACGTTGCTGTTGTTGGCGTTCCACACCCCGCAGCCGGAACTGGTAAAGGTACATGAAATTATCTTTCTCTGTCTTTGTCATTTTTGCATTTTGTCTAAACATCTGACTGGTTAAAAGTTTCACTGCTGCAGTAAGTTAGCAAATGTAATACTTGTTTTACTTAAATTATTGCACCTTCTTTTCTTCCATGTTGAATCCTTATTGTTGTACTTACAGCTTTGTTCGTTGTACAGGTATAATTGACTCTTGTTATAAATGCATAGTTGCTTTTTTTTTTAAACAATATGCAAATATTGTTGGGGGGGACATTGATTAAACCATCAATAATCATTTTCCACATATTAAAAAAAATATATTAAAAAAAAAATCTGTAAATTTGTGAATCTGAAGTGCCCAGCCACAAGAATTCAAGGGTTCATTCTATATTGAAAGGTGGACAGCATTATTTTTTTCATATGAACTTACTCAGGAACACGTGAGTAAAGGTTTTGTTTGGCCTTCATTATTTTCTTTGCTTTTTCAGACTTCCTCTGCATCTGGAATATCAATTTCCAGACACTTCAGGCAGGGAAAGAAATTGCGGGCAAAATCTTCGGACAGGTACACCATCACGCATGCTTTTTTTTTTAATCTACAAATCTGATTGTTTGATTGCATACTTTTACTTATGTAACCCTTTTTGTCTGTAGTATGGTAACGTTATTATTTTCCATGTACACTAAATACCTTTAAAAGTATGTTTTGCCACTTATTGTCAACTGAAAATAACATCACAGTTGCTGGGATGTCAGGTAACGATCAATTACGGAAAACAGGTGAGCCCTCAATCATAGAAAAGTTATCAAATTAATTATAGACAAAATATTAGCTTTTCACTGCTGCAATTGTCTTAAGTAAAGTATTGCATTGATTTTAATTCTTTAAAAAATGTTGTGGGGACTTTGGCTTTGCAAGTTAAGCGAAGGAGGCAGCATGGCCGAGGTGTCGATGAGCAAGTGAAAGTTCAACCAACAACCTTGTTTGGTCATAATTTGGACTGTAGACCAATGTTCCCTGTCCTTCCAGCTGCTGAGTGCTGATGAAGGACTGTATGACTTTGGTAGAGCATCACACCTGCTCTCCACTGTGACCGGAATACCACTTCCTCCTCACAACATTGTAGCAGTTTACAAGCCTATAATTCACACAGATTCAGTATTGTTATTAAGTTACCTTTGTTTTTCATTTTTCAGATGTGGTGTTATTCCAACAAGTTATTCATTCCACATGGCAAAACCTTGTCTGTTATTCCATATGGGTGCACCAAATCTTCACTTGCGGCCGCGTTGGGCAAAGTGAGGCAGTCAAGGACAGAAGGTGAGCTAAAACATTGAATAAAATGCTCAAGATAAATAACAACACCCCCCTTGATGTTTGAGTGCTTCTATACACCTTTTGTTCATGAAATATTACCACCGATAATCTTGTTTACTCTGACTAAAATTCTAGTGGCAATAAAAGAAAAACAAAAAAACATTGTCATAGCTTTTCTATATTGTATTTTTTTTTTTTTTTACAGCGCCTTTTCAAGGGGCACTGGTATGTTTAACTATTGACAAGGAAGAAATTATTGTGATTATCTGCAACTGCTCTATATTCATGGAAATGTCTAAAAGGATTTCTCATTCTTGGTTTTTACATTTAAGACGTGTAGTCTCTGATAATGCATCAAAACCCTAACCGATTGGTAATTTGTTTTCATTTAAATTTGACAGAATCCAGACTTCTGGTGTCAGTGCCTTCTTGGAACAACATCTTGCATGAAGAGAAAACTCAGCCTTCAAGAAAAATTGACACCAGGAAGTTGGTATGTAAATTATGAACGTTTTTCTAAGGATAATACCAATTGACAGTTTCTATCAATCCCAAATCATGATAAATAGCACAGATTGGCTGACTGACTATGAACTGGATGCCACCTGTACTATAATTGTGGCTTCAATATGCAGAGCAGATCCTTTATTAGTCTGTTGTCTTTTTAGAGAAGTACACGGAAGAGTCAATCGACCCCAAGTTTAACAATTGAGCAAGTTTTGGACCTCATCAAGGTAATACTTTAAGCTCACTTTTGCTTTGGATTTGAGAGATTACTTTACACTTGTTACGGTAATTGTTTTTTGGTCACGTTTTTAACTACCTTTTTTTGGGGGATGGGGGAGTTGAATTGTTGATAAAGCTTATAGTGAAACGTAGTTTTATTAACTTCCTCTCAGTAGATCTACAACACTTTGATTCCATGCCTGTTGTAATGTAAGAAATTCAAGACGAGCTTGTGGGTTATTGTATGTGGCACTACTGTTATCGTGTGATGCCGCGCATGGTACAGTTCTAAGTTGAAATAATAAGTCCTCGCTTATTTTATTTATTCATTCATTTTGGAACACAGACTGCACCGGTAGAGAAAGTGCAGAAAGAAGTGGAAGGCCTCTTTTCCCGAGCAGATGTCCAGGACCTCAATCTGTCAATGGGACAGTTGGCATCATCGCTTGTATCCCGCTGCTTGGCTGATAGTGCGTTCTATCCGCCCACCACGCTGGCCCAGCTAGTTCACACTCAGTCTCTCTGCCACAGGTTAGTCAGTTTTGTTGGTGGTTTTCTTTTGGAAGGACTTTGGATTCATCCTTTACCCCAGGGGTGCTCGATGCGTCAACCACGGTCGACTGCCAAGGTTGTGTTGGTTGACTGCATGACATCACACAAGTACAGTACATGGAGGAGAAAATGTCGGCCAAAAAGTAATTTCGACAGGTAAAAAAGTGAGCTTTTAGCCATATTAACCTGAGAACACTCCAATTTCTGAACCTAAGCAGGATTGGGCGTAGTTAGTACTTGGATGTGAGACCGCCTGGGAATACCAGGTGCTGTAAACTTCAAAGTGGATCCCACCTCACGACCTCACAGGACTTTGGTCTGCCGGGACCCGGCCTCTGGCGCGTTGTATCAACCACCCAATCGCATGAAACCCCAGAGATGGAAGCAACAGCAACAATCTCTGCCCTATGCTATGGAACTAATTAATTGGGGGGAAAAAACAGTGTTGTTTGCACTCCGGAGTTTCTGACTTTCTCCGGGAGCCAAAAATGATCAAGATGTCTAAAAGCGTACTAAGGCTGTTGGTGTCATACATCACTTGTTATGGTATAGTTTATTTTGAAGCACTGGCCTTCTCACAACATTTGGCTATTTTACGATATTGAGTAGATCAGGGGTGGGCAACTCCAGGCCTCGGGGGCCGGTGTCCTGCATGTTTTCCTGTTTTCTCTCTCAAACACACCTGAATCAAATGATTAGGATTATTCTCAAGCTGCAGCAAATCTTGTTGATGAGCTAATGGTTTAAATCAGGTGTGTTAGGGAGAGAAAACTGGAAAACATGCAGGACCCCGGCCCTCGAGAGGTGGAGTTGCCCACCCCTGGAGTAGATTAATAGTCAGCACATTTTCCACTGTATTTCATTGCTTTTCTGGCCCAAATGGCTTAAAAAACAAACAAACAAAAAACAGCTCTCATCTCATATTTACTGGATCCAGATCCTGCCGAATAAATAGGGCTCTCCTGACTACGTCATTTTACTATTTGTTTAGTGATATCACTGAAAAGGGGGAGCTATTTATTATATAGCATAACTGCGAGGGTGTCACTGAACCGTTATTCTGCAAAAAGTCTAAAATTAACATGATTTTTTAAAATTTATTATATTTTCAAACTGAGTGAAAACTCATGAGAACATTTCTGATACGAGGTTGTCTTTGGTTACTTTCACAAGGCCCCACAGAAAGGCCATGTCTTTATTTTAAGGGCTGGGTAAAACAATACAACATCATCTATGACATTAATGAAATTTGTACATATTCTCCATTGCTCCTTTCTGTTTTAAGACTTCAGCCATGAACCTCATAATCATGTCAGAAAAAGGGACTTATTGTAATTCACTTTACAGCATGTGTCCTGACCTTGTGCAGCTGGCCCTGGAAAAGAAGGATTACTTCCTGTGTCAGCTCTGCTTACAGTTTTTTCCCGACATCCCAGAAGCGGTTACCTGCACCTGCCTGAAGGCCTTCATTAGGTAGAATTCTAAGATTTGTCGCGTTCATGATTTCCAAAAGTGTTTCACTTTCAGTATAGCATGTAACGTGCATTTTCAAAATTCCGCCGCAGTATCTCAGACAGCGATGCAGAGAAAGTAAACCTGGAGCCTGACAGCCTCTACTTCATGGAAACTTTGACCTCCAAGGAACACGGTCTGGTTGGCTTGCAGAATGGTTTTAACTCCACTTCCTGTTTGGAGGATCACTCTGATGTCTCAATGAAAAATGAGAAGGAGAAGAAAACGCTACCAGAACAAATCTGTCCAGTTGGCTTAAAGAAAGCCGTTTTACTGTATCCTTTACTGGCGCACATACGCACACACATGCAACTATTCAAATGGTAACTGCAATAAAAGTGAAATACTGTAAATTGGTGTATAATGTTGAAAAATATACACGTCATAAATGTGATCTTGAACCTTGACTGGAATTCTGAAGAAATGAAGTCCTGCAGACAGCGTACAGCGATGACCTCCTCCTCCCGCATTTGAAAGATCTTTCATCCCAGCATGTTGTTGTAAGTTCCTTGGTTACACTCAACATTCCTAGAATTTTGGATTGTATTTTTCAGACTGTAAGTTACGCTCTTTTCATTGTTCAGTAGGTCTTGTGACCTATACTCAGGTGCGATTTGTCTATGTTCAAATAAGAGCTGGGACTGACACCCAAAATCCTTGTTCCCCTAAGGTGCATTTGGAAAGGCACTCCTACACCACCGGGGAAGCTCACGCTCCTCTCGTGAATTTCTGAACGCAACCTATATCATAAATCACGTGGCATTGTGTGCTTGAATTGTTTCCATCTTCCCTACCTGACGCACCAGGTACACTCAGGCCCCATTAGGAGTTCCTAGTGCATGTTCCAGCAGTCATTTCCTGGGGCACGCTGAATGACCAAATTGCACATTCGTGCAACGCTTTTGAGTTTGTGAATGATGTGGGTTTTTCATTGCGCATTAGGACCGCCTTGAAATTTGTGTTGACAGAGCGAAACGGGTGTAATCTTCTCTTTTTAAACTCAAAATGGCTTACTTGCCTGGCCTGTTATTCGCGACTATTAGTGCTGTGGTGTTGTGGCGGAAGCAACATGCGAAACCAGTGGTACGTCACACCTTAGTTACCATGATTACCGGTACGACTTTTTCCATTTCTTCTTATACTGTCTTTTTGTGGTCTGCCATTACTTTTAGTGCATTACTTGAGACCATTTCAACCGAAACTGCTTTTTATAGTTCAGAGCCACTCCGATTGGTTGTTTAAAGTTGTGCTTTCATTCCAACGATATTTAATGTTACAAATTTACTTTATGCATAATAATCTTGTAGTTTTGACCAATTCCTCCGGAACTAAGGACCAATTTGAAAGTACAGTTTTGGGGTTGAACGTACTATTTGCAAGATGATTGTGATATACTTGAGAAATTACGGTATATTGTTATGTTTTTATTGGCATTAAGCATTGCTGCCCAAGCATATTTTTCTGGTATTATGATGACTCTTTCTCATCCCATCAAGCTTTTCCTCCAGTATCTGCACTTCCTCTACCTAAAATATAACCAGGACACGTTTCCTCAGAGTCACGGCTATCGATCACCCAGTTTGACGCAGGTTTGTAACAATAATTACAATGAGAATAATTATCATGATACTGTAAAATTAAATGTTAAATCAGAATGAGCATACACTGGCAAAATACTATGATAAAAACATGTTAGCATTCTTTGACTTGTTTTATTTATGGCTGCTCATATGTCGAGTTTATTACACAGGTAGTATCTGAGAGTGCCAAGAATGTTTTTGTGCTGCAATAGCTAGAAACAAATGTTGGTTGATAATTATGTCAAAAATGAAAACTAATGCTCAATTGTGTGGGGGTTTTCCTTCTATAGATCATGGATTGGGTTAGCTTGTTGTTGGATGCTCATTTCACAGTTCTAGTCATGACTCCAGAAGCCAAAGGCCTGTTGCTTGATCTCCACAGCTATATCAAGTCTCAGGTAGTCTTGAATGTTCTGTTTGTTCCCGTCAGTGGGAGAATTACAATTTTGCTGTACATCTATCTACATATCAAATACGCATTTTAACTTCATATTCGTATTTGTATTTTTAAAATTCAAATGCAGAATTTTTTGTTGTTGATGAGATTGATTTTTAACCCTGTGACCTTGTTTCTTCAGGTGAAACTATTTTCTGAACTGGGAAAACTTGAAGGAGGTCTCCAAGAGCTCCAGCGCATGAAGATAAAACAAGATGTGAGACAGTACTCTATTGAGGTTATTGAGCTTTTTTAGGTGCTGTGTACTTCTGTTGTTGTTTTTTTTTTTTTTAAATAAATAAAACGGCAAGCATCATGTCTCCTTCCAGAGTTTCATCTGAATGGAATTTGATGTGGTATATCTAAAAACGAGCCATCATATCGCAATAGATATTAAGCTTACATGCATTTGTTGAGAATGTTGCTAATGTGTTTGATTTACGTTTTCATGTATTATGATGTTGAAATCTTGTGAACCACTTGTGTTTAGTGGCTTTGATTATGTGAGCAGTCTGGTTGGATTTTTTGTCTGCACATATGGTTTTGTATATGCCCCATTGTAAAGGCTTGCAATCAAGTGAGGCATACGATGAGTTGGGGGGAAGAAAAAAACAGGCCTCCATGAAAAAATATATACCATTTTAGTTCCCTGGTCTGTCTTCTTATTTTTTTAATCCAACAATGTCCATAATTTCGCAAAAAGAATTGCTGACTTTTTTTGTTTAATTCAAACAGCAGCCAACCTCATCTTTGGTCTCTGTCGCCCAGGAAAAAGCAGAAATAGCACAATGCAATAGCACCACCTATTGGTGAAACCACTGCACAAAAACAAAAGGCTTTTGGCAAGAACCTGTTTGCACATCGTCAGTGTTTTTAGTCACTTATAAAATGCATTCTGATTTTCCGGTCAGTATATTGTGGCTGATTTTTGTGTTCGTTTTGCTAATGAGAAGCACAGATAAACTGTGAGGTGAGGCAGTCTATTAATACTGCAGAATTTAATTGAGTTGGGAATAAAAGCAAAACGTATAATCAATTCAAAAAAACATGTAGTCATATCTTTGAAGGCAAAGTAAGAACTTGTTAATTGAAGGGAGTTGAAAGAATTGCTAACCTTTTTGAATAAGATTTTTCGATGCTTCTGAAAAAAAATAATATGACGAAACGAGTAAAATACACGCAGGCCATCTGGTGGAAAACGAACCCCATTTAAAGGTGTTAACGTGGGTTTTTTTGCAATGGATATACAATATTGAATATTCAATAGCTTGGTGAAGTGATGCCTTTCCAAGTGGAAATTGCAACCGAAGCTGTTACAATTAAGCCTCTGCTATAAATGAGACTTTCTACATTCGACGCGCTTTATTCATCAACCCCCCCCAACATACCCATACCATAGGTGCCAGTTTAGAAAAAAAAAAAAACACCTAATAAAGATTTCTCAGTTCTTGCAACAAAGGTCGTCACACAAACTCCAGACAGGGTTCGTAATATTCGAACGCGACCTGTGCGGGAAACGGACTGTAACCGGTCTACACCGCTTTAACCACTATTCACTAATGCGTAACAGAACTGTTAGCGTTTGGTCGTGAACGGCTAGGATTTGGGTTGTGTAATATTTAAATGTGGAGATGACGTAAATTGAAGCAAAAAAATCTAATACGTTGTCGGCAGGATTCGAACCTGCGCGGGGAGACCCCAATGGATTTCTAGTCCATCGCCTTAACCACTCGGCCACGACAACTCCTAGAAGCACCGTCACCAAACGCTCTAGTTATAAATATCTCTCCCCTAATTCCTCAGACGGCTATATTGTATGCTGGTGTTTGAAGAGCGTTTGACCAATTCGCTTGATAAAGTGCCGTGTGTTTAGAGAGTTTGGCCAACTCGCGTGATTAAGTGCCATCTTGCAGCCAAATCAACGTGACACATTTCAACAGTACACACCTGCCACACGGATCTTTCTTTTTTTTTTTTAATTAGCTGAATTTCATTCCTTTTAAAATATGCTGTAAATATGGCTTGGAAGGCAATCTTGCCACTGGTTACTTATTTTTCTGATTGAAACAAATCTCTTGAAGAAGCAAACACCTTTATGATTCAGCTGAAAAGAACTACTGTGACCTAAATACTGTAAACAACTCCTGGCGAGCACCACATTGGCGAGAGATGAGGAGTCTGTTAAAAAAGAGGTTGGAAGAATTTAAATCATTTGAATCTACTAGGATTCTCTGCCTCTGTTATAGACTAGAGTTGTTTTTATGCTGTTGACTCCATTTACTGCCACCTATAGTATGGAAAAATATCGTCTCACTTGTGGGGCTGCAAAAGTGTGTTGGCCATCAAACTTAAACCAAGCTACATTTTTTCCACAGGCTTGTTGTCGCCATAGTAAGGCTCAGTGCAAGGCAAATGCAGAAAAAAATCCTATTATGCAACAGGGTTTTTGTTGTTATTGTATAGGGAAGTAAGAAAGAGGGAAAGGCTTCAATGCATTGATTTTTTTTCACACTGGGGAGTATTTTGCACATGCAAGTTTTGTTGTAGAGGAGTTTGACTGCATGTACAAGCACACAGTAAAGAATGTGTGTGTCATGACATTGAAGGATCGCCATTTCCATCGATAAGGATCTTTGTTTGACCAGTCGACTAAGGAAAGACTGCTCCAAAGCATCAGGGGAGGGGACTAGGTGCCTGGTGGACTAGTCAATAAAATATGTCTCAGCTATACAAACTCCTAACGTATGCCTCATCTGTTACTTTTCATTCATTGTTTCTTCCTGACAATGAGAATAAAGGACAATAAACGTACAGCAAAGATTATTGTCAATTGGTGTCCAACCATCCTGGGGATGCACTTTGCCCTTATTTTTTCATCCCTTGGTGTCTAGGGGAAACTGTGGAGCTTCACGTCTTTGCCACCTGGCGTGTGGTAACCGACAGCCAAGCATGTGACCATTTTGCGCAGCATTTGTATTTTTTAAAATTTAAAACAAATGATGAACGACGAACGAAAAGCAGTTAAATTCAGAACCAGACACGGAAAGCGATGAGCTGCAAGATGGCTCTGAGACAACCATGTGACCACATCCAGCCAATCAGGGTCTGTAGCCGCGAGAAGCGGCAAGCTCTTAAGTTGGCCAGAGTCTGTCTCTATACGGAGCTGGGACGCATGCACAATTATTCTCTTGTCTCGCTCACCTTTACCACTGCTCACCTTCACTGTCCGAGCTAATCAAGTCCATCCCACGTATCAGACAACTCTTGAAAATGCAACGGGGCGGGCAGGGAGTGCTTGCATGTGTAACTCGTTTTATGAACTAGCATGCAAATTGCGTTGTTGTAGAATAGTGAGTCACGTGATCGAACATGGTTGGCTCTCCGCGGCGTGCATCAAGTTACATGAGAGTTAAAAAGAGTACTTCCTAAACAGCACCGGTGTAAAGTCGCATTTTGCTGCAGAATAATGACGCCAAAGGTATAGTTTCTGTGGAAACGAAGAAAAAGTATTGTGTTTGATAAAAAATCAATGGCGTGGACAATGTTTTGAGCAAGTGTCTCGACACAGCTTTAGTTTTATTTCGATGGTCAGGAAGATTGACTTCCGGTGAAATACCCGCGAACTACAGTTGACTTGACGCAGGTTTGAGGCCTTCTGTGTTTTCAACGGAGAGAGAGCCGAGAAGAAAAATGGCGTCGATTGGCGACCCAGAGCGGGACACCGGCCATTCACTTTAAGCTTTCCGCCCGAAAATCTAGATCGTGGGCTGGTGGGAACTTGGCTGCAACTTTCGCATGACCCCTTTATATGCCCTTTCCTAGTTTTTTCTTCGTTGCGCGTGGCGTCTCGCGGCTCCGAGATTGAAGCGGAACAGAAGAGGCGCTCTCCTACAATGAGGGGGAGAAGAGGAAGGCCGCCCAAACTGGAAGCCGGGATGCGGGAAGGCTCTCCCGGACCGGTCCGCGGCTCTCGGAGTGGAAGGGGCAGAGGGATGCGGGGCCGGGGACGGGGCAGAGGACGGGGTCGTGGACGCGGCTTACCCGACGGCGGTTGTCTCACTGGCTCCGCCGAGGTGGACGCGGAATTATCAGGCCAAGGAGAGAACTTTAATTTGTCCCGGGGCCGCAAGAAACTTGGAGCCGCCACCCCGGAGGCGAGCGCGGCATCGCGGGGCAGAGGAAGCAGAGGGAGAGGCAGGGGGTCGAGAAGCGGCCGCGGCAGTAGAGGTGGAGTGAGGCGGCCTCCGATCAAGGTGGTGTACGACGACAACAGCGACGAAGAGGACGACAATTTAAGCTACAGATCGGAGGAAGACGAACTCTTGAACGACAACCCGTCAACGGATCTTGAAGAAGAAGAGGAGGCCTTGGGGAACGACTCGGACTATCTGGAGGAAATAGCAGATGAAGAAGATGATGATGCCAGCTACTGCACCGAGAGTAGCGCGGGGAGCCGCAGCTCGCCCGGGAGCACCGCAGGTACTCGCCCTTCTGCAAATGCACGGAGTGGGAATTGCCCCTCTCGAAGAGTGCATTATATTTGGAGCTCAAAGTACTAAAAGCAAATCGCATTGTTCAGAATGGAGCTTGCACGGAGAAACAGGCCTTTGTTTACCGTCTGCTCTGCTGGCCGCCGCTTTGCAAAAAAAATGCCCCACGCTTCAGCGGACTCGCGTGGTTAGAACACTTTTGTCCGATCAGCACTTCGGTCCTGTCAATGTTGAGAATAGACATTTTTCCCCTACAAAACATGTTTCTCCACCGTAGCTTAGATGTGCTTTTTACGTACAAAATGCAGCATCGTGTTTCGATATTTTACTCTTCATCCATTGCGTTTTTGCACTTATTAAAACCTCACGATATCATAGTTGTAATGCAACTTTTCCAAACACTTGCCAGTTGTTATTAATGCCCAAAGAACGGTTCTGTCCGAATAACCTGTAGTAATTGCTTCGATTACTCTGCAATTAAGAATTCGCTGCGGTGATCACTACGATTTAAAAAAATGATCAACTCTGAAGCAGCTATACGTCCTCGCGCAGGCTCTTGAATTAGTTTGACAGTTCTTTGTTTTGAAGAGAGGCGCCTTTTTCCACACTTGTTGCAGACATCAGCTCATTCATTACATGTCGTTAGCGTAGCAGCCAAACGTGTGGGAATCTGATATGCTATTTTATACTTAGGATAGTTTATGTGAAAGTTATCATTTGTCATTGCGTCACATAATGTTATAGGACAATTCACCACAACATGAAGAAATTCATTGTTCAACTTCTCGGGTGATTCTTAGCTTTGGTGCCCGTCAATCGAGGTAGTGAGGACTGAGAATTGAAAAAAAAAATAGAGGAATGGTTTTAAAGTCTTAGCTCTCAAATTTTCGTTGGTCCTTCAACTTGGAAACTGATCATCATGTTTGATCACGAAGTTGATTGTCTATGTTTTTTATACGTTTTTTTTATTTTTCAATAGCTACTCTCAATGGATGAGTGGTTTGTATACCTGCCTCAGACTTCCAAGATTGTTGGTCTGGAATCTGGGCTCTGGCCTTTCTGTGTGGACTTGTCATATTTGTGAGGACAAATATTATTTAGACTGACGTTTGGAAGTGTTCAAATTCAAATTAAGCTATTTCAATAGGAAACAAGTATTCCCTTCCTTCTGTTTGGGTGCAAGATGCATCCTTTTTTCTAATGAATTTTATTGTCATAATATTGTGTTTACATTAATATACCACAGACAAATAACACCCCAACAATCAAAACCAAAATACAACCACTAAACACAAAACAAGTGACATTACAAAAGCCCACTTACACAAGAAAAATGTAGGTTACAATTGTCTCAGTAGTAAGTCTTGATTTGAACTTAAACATTTCTTTACCTCCCATCTTTAATATTTCATTGTTAAGTTCAGCCTTGTACCCCTTCACTGTTCTATTTTGGGTCATATCTTTTATATGATCCATTTTACTCACAAGTCCTCTTACCCTGTTACAGTATTTCTGAGTTTTCTATAAAGCATATCCTCATTTGGCGGTCCATGTCAGCTGAATTTGGGGGAGAGGCAGAGTACATTCTGGACTGGCTGCCATCCACTTTTACGGCACATATGGACAAACTATCGACACATTAACCAACTACCTGGAGTTTTCTCCAGCACTCAAACCCCAATCTCAGAAATGTGACTTGGGCTAACCACTACTTTATTGTAACGCCTTACTTTTTATTATAGTATATAAAATGCAGAAGTAATAACAAAGAAGAGCAATATAAAAACGAAAGGAAAACATGATTATGTTTATGTACAACAAATGATAACTACTCTAATAACAAAAATGCCGCCCTGGGGAAAAAAACACTGCGCAACAACAGAAATGACTTAATACAGATAAAGTTTTACAACCATAATTCTTCTGGAAAAGTAGATGCGCTCGAATGATTTGAATGTTGAATTTTAGAACATTTCAACAGAAAAGGTGTGCGTTGGGTGGGCTACATTGTGGTCAATCATGTATTCGTTCCTCTCATTCCGGGCTTTGTTCCTTTTTGCCTCCAATAGGTCGAAGAAGGAGTCGAGTGGTACAGCCGCAGTCTCCGGTCTTCGAGGCACAAGACATTCCCCCCTTGGAGCTTCCCAAGTCCTCCGAGGACCTCTTGGTTCCTACCTCACAGCTCCTCAACGTGTCGGCTGTGTACGAGGTTCTCCGCAACTTCGGCACAGTGCTGCGGCTTTCCCCGTTCCGTTTTGAGGATTTCTGCGCGGCGGTTGCCAGCCAGGAGCAGTGCACGCTCTTGGCAGAGACCCACATCTGCCTGCTCAAGGCTATACTCAGAGAGGAGGACACGTCCAACACCACCTTCGGGCCCGCCGACGTGAAGGATTCTGTTAATTCCACACTTTATTTTGTGGACGGTATGACCTGGCCAGAGGTCTTGCGGGCGTACTGTGAGAGTGACCCGGAATACCGACACATTCTCCCTTTCCAGGAAGGAGAGGATTACCCTTTTGAACCCTTGGAGAGCAAAATCAAAGTTCTTCAGTTTTTAGTGGACCAGTTCCTGGCGACCAACATCGCCAGGGAAGAGCTCATGTCAGAAGGCGTGGTAGCCTACGACGACCACTGCCGGGTGTGCCACCGCTTGGGCGACCTGCTGTGCTGTGAGACTTGCGCAGCCGTTTACCATCTGGAGTGTGTGAAGCCGCCGCTGCAGGAAGTGCCTGAGGACGAGTGGCAGTGCGAGGTGTGCGTAGCGCACAAGGTGCCCGGTGTGGCCGACTGCATCCCCGAAATACAGAAAACCAGACCCTTCCTTCGTCAGCTGCCGGTCGGGTATGACCGGCACAATCGCAAATACTGGTTCCTCAATCGCCGCATCGTCGTGTAAGTTGGCCAGATTTACTTCAAAATCGTCTTTTTTTTTTGTTTTTTTTTTTTGCAGAATTGCATGCATCAAATCAATTCTGATCTGTCTTTAGAAATGGGAACATTTTGTAAAAGATCCAGAATTTTTCATTTTTTCACTCAGTGTTTTTGAATACTTTATTGATGGTGACAACAGCAACCTGAACAGAAAAACATGACAAAACCATGAAGGATTATGCTGTTATTTTTTTACTTTAAAACTGGATTTTCTATGATCACAAAAAATGTCAGGAAATGCCTGCTAGACTGGCTGAAGTGTATTTGGTGTAAATCAGAGGAAGTTGAAATAGTCGAATTTCTCTTGACTTGAGACTAATTGTGATTGATTCATTCAAAACAGTCACATCAACAGGTATAAAAGAGTTTGCATACATGTGAATTCACATGATCACTGTGATTTCACCTCCCCTCCAAAACTTCGCACAGTTGTGTACAACCTTTGCCCATGACAACAACCAAGCCTGAGCTGAGCTTTTTTTTCCCCAGCTAGCAGATAAAACAGGTGCATTTGATACAGGGTCGAACATTTTCTGTCATCTAATTATCATTTATTTGACAAGAATGAAAAGTGCATGAGAATATAGCGCAACTTATGGCTAACACACAAGCTAAACGAGAAGCAATATCCACTCTTTTGCTGGGTGGTGAGACAAATTGCAGGAACAACGCAGTTTTCCAATTAACAGGAAGAAAGTGTTTGCTCTTTTTGTCTTGATGACGATGGCTCGGAGAAGGAGAACCATTCACTTTTGGGTTCATCCAATCAATCAGCAAAGAATAATATAATCATGTTTTTTTAATCCCTTTTTTTTATTACTATTTTTTTTAATCCCAATTTAAATCAATTTTTTTCCAGTTTGGTCCTCTCTCAACTGAGGAATTCACCAGGACGCATGGGGGCAGAGCAGATCTTTCAAGTTCTGCTTATGCACAGACCATGCCTTCCTACTTATTTTGACGATATTTGTTTGTTTACTCAGGCAGCTTTGACTGGCTGTCGACTGCGTATCAGTCTCATGAGGCTGTGAATGAGATCGTTTACGTTGTCACTCTACTGTGACGGAGAATTTACCTCTGACTTTGACTAATAAACTGGGTCTCGAACAAACCGCGCAAAATAATAACTGATGGGGGAAAAAAAAAAAATATATATATATATACACACACACACACACATCCATACAGTAATGGTAGGCAGATATGTAAACTGCAGTAAAAGTCCTCTACAACGAAACCTGAATTAAAAAAATAATAGCCCAGTGTGAAAAAAATTCCATGCATTGAAGCCTTTCCCTCTTTCCTACTTCCTCAGTACTATGGCATAATTCCCCAAGTCACTTTTAACTTACCACATTTTTTAAATATAAATAACACTTTTCACAATTCGTTGGTGGCATATTAGTTGCCATGACTATTATACTACCTCTTACTATTACTCATACTACCTTTAGTACTGCTGCTACCTTTAATGCTCTTACTGCTACCACAACTAGTAGCACGACTACTGTACTTCTATTTTTTCTTCCTTTTGCTTCTATTCATCAGTTTCTCCTACTTTCATTTTGTGCTTTTCAAATACTCTTCCTTTATTACAGCCACCTTCTGAAAAAGAGAATGCAACTGTTAGACAATTTATTATGATTTGAATCAGAAATTTTTAATCAGGCATCAATCTTTAGTTAGAGTGCAGGATGCTGCTGAAGTCGATTCACCACCGAAATGTTGTTTGATCGTTTAAGTTTCGCCAAGTGTTTCTCTTTCGGTTTTAGGTTTCAGATAGATATTTTCTTTTTTGTGCATCCCTAGTTGAGACTGTGAATTGTTTGCAATTTTTTTGGTTAGTTGTACTAATTATAAGAATTTGTAAATCATGCACCAATGATTTACAAATTCTACACATTCAATTTTTATTTCGTCACATTATCATTGTATCACACCAGCCATCGCAGCACACGTTGATTAATTGACTGCAGAGATTTTTGTGTGTGTTTGTGCTGAAAACAGGCCACTGTGCTATGTGGATCATGTTCATATTGTGTGTGTTTAAAACTGTGGCCTACTTAAGACTTAAATCTGAACAAATATCTCTTTCTTATATTGCAATTCTGTCTTGTATTACCCTATATATCTTATATTGACTTATAATGTCTTAGAACAAACAAACAAAAAATATAGGATGCCCATTGGAATACACTGGTCATCTGTCTGGGGGATTTGATGTTTTTTTCATTTAAAACAGGGCTTTAGAACTCCAGGTTTCGTGACAGTTTGATTTCGCTATTCCAGTATTGATTCATTATACATCAGAACCAAATGTGTACTGCACTATAATTTAAATGTGAATTGGAAACACTTAAAAAGAAAAAAATGATTTTGACTGCAGTTCCCACCCATTACCCTCCAGCAAATTAATTACAATAATCACATCATCACACACCTTATTTTCTGAATGTCTTTTCAATCTAAACCCTGCCCCACCCTCTTGTAATGTGTCAAATCTTCCCATGGTATTACAAAAATAATCATCCGTATGTCCTCCACTTTATCCCCTACAGAGAAGAAGATAGCGAGCAGGAGGCTAAAACAATCTGGTACTACAGCTCCAAGGTAAGTCAAATTAATTCAGACATTGTATTTGATCGTATTGATCGTATCGTAATATGCTCACGAATCATTTTGATGCATCTGGTTTTTACATGGAGTCTCTTTTCTTTATGTGCCAGGTCCAACTAGGCGAGCTCATTGGATGCTTGGATAAGAATTACTGGGAGGCCGACCTCTATACTGCCCTCGAAGAAATTCGGGATGAAGTTCACGTACACATGGACATCACAGAGGACCTAACCAACAAGGCTAGGGGCAGCAACAGGTGTTTTCTCAATGTTGCCAATGGTAATGAGCTCCATTTTATTTATTTATTTATTTAGGAGACTTGAACCAATTATCGTGTGTCTTGATTACGTCTGACCTGACATTCTTTGTTTAAGATGCACAAAAGATTAGGGCTGCAAGGGTGTTCATTTTCATAATGAATGAAGCCGTGTGATATGTTGTCGTTTTTTCCGAATTAAGGAAGAATGTCTTAATTTGCATTACTTAGTAAAAAACAAAGACATTACTTCACTTTGACAAAGCACAGCGCGCAAACAAAAACACATGATTCAATTACTGTTTTGTTTTGTAATATTCCGGAATATTGGCAAAAAACATATTTTGATTTAAGAGTAAGATAATAGGTCTGCTTGCTTTAATGGCTTTAATTACAGAAAATATTTATTGCTGGGGGCTGAATTTTCTGACGTTTTGGACAATTTTAATCAACACGTCAACACAAAGTCTCTAAAGGCCCCCCCAAGAAAGATTAATTAAACCCTGAAAATACACACCTAAAAATGAAAATTTCCGATTTTCAGTTTTTCTCCTCTAATTTCTATTGTTAATGACCATTTCAAACAGTTCAAACTGTTCAAGTTGTCATTATCATGGCCAAAATATTTAAAAAATAATTCAATAAGGTATCCACAAAATGAATTAAATAAGATTTTCTACATTGAGCGATTCAAGTTAATCCAACATTTAATTATTTATCTTATTCTTATTGATGCCAATAATTCCCACTCTCTAAAATTTAACTGTAAACTTTAAAGACTCAACAAATACATTATCCTGGAATTTTCTTTTTTTTTTTCTGTTTTCCTCCTTTAAGCTACATTCATTTTGACCACGCTGACACCAAAAATTCCCAATTAGCAAAGATACAACATTTTCACAATTAAAATTCCCACAAAACATTCAAAACTTAGGAGTTTGTTTTTCTCAAATAATTTCTAAATTTCTTGAGCCATTTCGAGCCGTTTGAGCTGTAAACCTTTCATTTTATTCTAAACATTGAGAGCGATTATGTCCTGGTAAAATAAGCCGTTGCATTTTCCTCAAACAGCCCAAAATTTGAAGAGGAATCCCCACATCACCCATTTCACGGAACGGGTATATCTAAAGCTTACTCATAAGACAATTAGCTTGCACGAATCTGTGCTTGATGGAGTGACTGATATTCCACAGACCCATTTATTTGTATAGAAGCAATAAAATTATTTTTCCCCCAATATGCCCCCTTTGTATCATGATTGGATTTGATTGGTTTTGCATCAAGCAGTGATAAAGTGACACTGACTTTTGAACACAATTTTTGTTGTTTTCATGACAACATGCAATCTTGAACATGATCCCTGATTGGGATGACTGATTGGAAAAAAAAAATCTAATTGGCTGCTTTGATTCCTTGTTGATCAGCTAGTATGCAATGTCTGTTCATTTTCCCACCAGAGGAAATCCTGGAGCGTCTGCGAGCCAAGAAGGAGGAAGAGCTCGAGGAGGTGAAAAGACTGGCAGCTGAGGAGGCCCTTAAAGCTCGTCTGGAGCAAGAGAAGGAGGACGTGGATGTGGAGAAAGATGGTCAAGAAGATGCCAAGCTGATTGAAAATAAAGAACAGCAAGGTGTCAACGTCAATGATGAGACTACCAAGGTGGAGCACAAGGAGACAATTGAAAAGGCAGAGGAAGAGAAAAATGATTGTGTCAAAACTGGAGGTAATCATGGATTAACTTGTCAAATTATTATAAGTGTTTCTTTTTAATCAAATAGCCATATTTCACATAATGAACGTGTTTTTCACGTGCCAGTTTATATGAAGAACCTGATCGTGTTATTGATTTCTCACAATAATTAAGAAACAGCTGTATTAAATATGTAAATCAAGTGTAATATGTAATGTATATGTCTTAAATGGATTATTGTTAGTAAAATTCCTAGAAAATCACAATGTTCTATCACTTGTAAACTATTTGCAGAACAGGTCTGCGGGCTACTGATGTGATACTCGGGGGCTACCCAGTGCCCGCGGGCACCGCGTTGGTCTTGTTTTGTTTATGAGTGACAAAACTCATGTGACAAAAATGACAAAACTCACGCAATTTTTATTGTTTACAGAATTTATATTCCATGAAGTGAGACTGATTAGCTTTGTATTATTTCAATATGTGTGCATGTTTTCCTTGAAGCTGAGCTGAGCATGTTTGTTCGCATAACAGAAAACTGTTATGCGAACAAGCGAACAAACGTGTGTGTGTGTGTGTGTGTGTGTGTATATGTACTGGGTTTGCTGTTGTCAGTACTCGCTCGCAGGTACTCCAGATAGCCTGCAGAGGGAGCCGCAGTCTTAACTGAGAATTTTGATTCCCTTTTCAAGCTTCTCATGCAGGACGTTCACATATATCGGCCCCACTTCTTGTGCAGTCATCGGAATTAACACTCACGTGTCTGTATTTGCTTCAAAGAAACGCTGCTATGTGAAAGCAGCCACTTTCAATTATGGTGTTTTTGTTCCTCCAGCAGAACAGCCATCATCAGACAGTGTTCCTGTTTGTGTCGATGGTGTCCCAAGTCTGAGCCATCCCAGCCAGATGACTGAGGATAACAGTAATAGCAGCATGAGCATTATGGTCCCACCCAAGGGCCCTGAACCTCCTGACCTGGCTGACAAGTCCTCCCAGTCGTCCCTTGCAAGCTTTGAAGACACAGGTCGGACGCACTAACAATGCAACATGCTCTCTGAAGAATTTTATTGTGTATAAGCGCTATAAAAATGTGGACATCTGGATATGAAATGCTGGCTGTCTATGTCTTTGACTAAAACTGACATTGCGATTGCAGGAGATGCTAAAGAAGCCACCAATGGCGAGGGTCTTGGCGGTAAGAAGTCATCTGCAACTCGTATGGTGACCCGCCTTAGAAACCCAGAGAGTAAGTTGAGCCAGATGAAAAGCCAGCAGGTGGCCGCTGCCCTTCATGAAGCCAACAGGGGCTTCAAGGAAGGAAAAGAGGTGAGACATAAATGACACGGATGAATGTTTTTTAATTATTTCAATAAGCGATACAAATGAGTTCTGAATTCAAATGCATATCAAATTCTTTTTTTTTTCATAATGATTGTTTCATAATGACAGTTTAATATTTATTCAAACGAATAATCGTGTAATCCCCCACTCCCATTTCTTAATAATCTAATTAGGTTGAACGTGAGTTGAAGTGAGTGGACTAACTAACTAACTGGACTAACTACTCATTATGTATTCATCTTTAGACACTATAAGATTTTCTTATGCTCACCGCTTAGCTCTTGCAATTATCATTAGCGAGCCAACGAAACACTAATTGCAATTTCACACCTACATAAATGTTAAATGTACACATGTAATATTGTCCTTAAAGTCACTTTTAGACAATCCTTCAACAATATTCTATGAGTCAACTTGAGTATAGTGCTTCATATTAGCAACTGGCCAATAATGTCCTGTTCCTCTTCTCCATCTTCTTTTTAAGTCTTCACTTCAGTCATTCAAATTAAGTGGACTTTAAAAGTCAAAATAAACCACGATAATTCCCTCAATACTAAACTGTAATGAGAACATAATGTCCACTACGGAGCATACATACCAAACAGATTGTACGTACAGTATGTTCAATGTGTGTTTTTGGGACTCGACTGCAATTAGCAATCACTTTCACTAGTGAGCATTGTTGTGCTTCAAATATTTTGTAATGTTTGCGGCCGCCCATCCAGCCACCCATTTTAATCGCTTGAAAAACATTTTAAGTGATGGTAACATAAATCAAATATTCACATTTGACCACTGTCATCTGTCACATACAAATAAAAAGCTAGTTTCCAGGCGTTCCCAGGCCAGCCGAGAGACATAGTCTCTCCAGCTTGTCCTGGATCGTCGATCTTTTCCATTCAGTTTTCATGAGTGCTTCTTATATGGATATTTATCCATCCATTATCTGTAGCCGCTTATCCTCACTAGGGTTGCTGACTTGCTGTGTCCTATCACAGCAGTCTCCGGCAGTAGGCGAGGGACACCCTGGAGTGGTTGCCAGCCAATCGCAGGGCACACATTGAAGAACAACCAATCATGCACCCAATCACACATATCAACAATTTGGAGTGTCCAATTCACCTGCTATGCATGTTTTTGGAATGTGGGAAGAAGCCGTATTGCCCGGAGAGAACTCACGTGGGCTCAGGGAGAACATGCAAACTCCTCACAAGAAGGCTGGAACAAGCAGGATTTGAACTTGGGATTCTGAACTGTGAGGCGGACATGCTAACCACTCTTACACTGAGCCACCCTTGGATAGATAGTCTTCAACAATTCTGTCTTCAGCCATTACTTGAATGTTTTTTTGCGGAGGTTGATATATAGCCAGTAGTAGTACATTTTGAAGACGTTTTGACCATACTAACATTTTAACTAATATCTGAAACGTTCATATATTATATCAAACTTTTAATAACATCAAAATATGCCTTTTTCCATCTGTAGATCCTAGTAGTTAACGCACAAGGCGATGTCACCCGTGTCAGCACACGCAACAAGGATGTGGTGATGAAGGGAACGATTTGCCAATACTTTAAGCTCGGTCAGGAGGGCAAATATCGTGTCTATCATAACCAGTACAGCACAAACACCCTGGCTCTCAACAAGCACCAGCACAGAGAGGCAAGTGGTACTCGCAGAACACAGTTTAGACATTCCCAAACCTTCTCTTATGACTTCAACACCCATGTTCACTAGGATCACGACAAAAGGCGGCATCTCTCCCACAAGTTCTGCATGACTCCAGCAGGGGAATTCAAGTGGAATGGCTCCATCCATGGTTCCAAGCTTATTACCATCTCTACAATAAGGCTCACTATCATCCAGCTGGAGAACAATGTTCCATCTCCATTCATGCACCATAACTGGGCCTCACACAGGTATGGATTCAAGTGGAATATGTAAAAACTCACACTATAATTGTGTTGCTTAAGTAGAGCTTTTTGGAGTAAGTGCCATTTGTTTACTTTTGAAATTTGTAAAGGCAGGTCTTGAGAAACTGTTTGTTTTATAGGACCAACTGGATCAAAGCAGTGCAGATGTGCAGTAAGGCCAGAGAGTTTGCCTTGGCGCTGGCCATCATGGAATGTGCCATCAAGCCTGTGGCAACCATGCCAGTCTGGAAGGATTCGCTTGGGCACACCAGGTACACATAGGTTATCATTATATCGTTATATGTGCACATATTGAGCAGAATATATCAATAGGTTGTCAGAGAAATTTACTGTGGTTGGCACAGTCAGCTGGTACACACCGGTATAAAGTCATATAAACTGCAGTACGTTTACAGTTTGAGTGAAAAGGAAATCATCAAAGCTCCTAAATTCAACCAAGCATTCAGTGCATGAATAAAGGAAGTGTGTAGTCCTTCGGACCATTTCAGCAGTCAGTGGTGTCCTGACGACATCAAATCAAAAGGCCCACCCTCACCGCAAGGAATAATATTTTGCCTACAGGTCCAGTACTACCCAATTATTTTAGTGACCGCATCTTCAGCACCACACCCCTTTTAAAGAAGCCAATATCTAATATCAGAGGTGAAATCTGAATATTCAAGCCCTAGCAGTCAAACATCAGAGAGATCGGTAATGGCATAACTAACTAATTAGAGGTGTTTCTAAAAAGTAATTCTGTTTGTTAAACAACAATAATAAGTGACAACATTAAAAAGTGAAAACAATAATACCTCGTTAAATAGCTCTCCCATTCCCATTTGGAAAAAAAAAATAACAATAATCAGTCCAGTAAGTTTGGACACAAATTTTCACACAGTGATTAAAGGATTAACAGAGTAAATGGCTTTTTTGTGACTTTCATTACATTGATGAGGTGTATCTAGTGAAGAGTACATTGTGTATATTTTTTTGTCTCAACATATTAACTAACTTCCATCAATCGCAGAATTTGAAAGGATTCAAGCACATACATGTTACAGGATTTACTTTTTTAATCGTGTGAGCTTGTATATTGTCTTCAAACATTTTACAAATTAATCTTTTCCAGGTTAAACCGCATGACTTCCATAGAGCGTGAAGAGAAAGAAAAAGTAAAGAAACGGGAGAGAAAGTTGGAAGAAGAGGAGACGATGCAACAGGCCACATGGGTCAAATACACTTTTCCAATTAAACACCAGGTAGGCAACTTTTAATTATTTTTTTAGCTAATACTTTATGTTAGGTTTGCTGGTGTGTGGTCTATGTGGCCATCACTGATAGTTGTGCTTCAGCCATGCCCTGAGCAGTTAGTGGTCAGTAGCCAAACATCCTTCTTCCTGCTCTCCCACTGACTTTATTCTTTCATTCCATACATTTTTTCTTTCTCCCAAATAACCTCATTGTTGACTCTTCTCTGACACTTTCTGCCGTTTCTCATTCCTCTTTGTCCTCCTTGAAGGTGTGGAAACAGAAAGGCGAGGAGTATCGTGTTACTGGCTACGGCGGCTGGAGCTGGATAAGTAAGACCTATGTCAAGAGGTTTCTACCAAGACTTCCTGGTAACACCAACGCCAACTACCGCAAAGAACTTGAAGGTCTGGAAAAAAAATCACAATTTCAATTCAATTTAAGTTATTAAAGTTAGTAGAATACTTGATTTGCCGTATATTGTGCATTTATTATTATTATTTTTTAATTCTCAAGATGCAAAACTTGGCCTGAAGTGCACCCTTTTGGACTTGAGTCAACGGCCCAGTGTCCGTTTAGCTGATGCTCAGGGCTTGAACAGTGATACAGCGGATACAGAATCATCTACACCCGCAAAACCTGCCCAAGACAATCAGGTGCTAGATAACCTTTTGGAGTCTAGTGAAAAGATTGAAGAGGGACAAAAAGAAGCTGCGTGTGAAAGGGAAACGTCTGAGGAACTGCCTATTGACGACTCACAATCCAAGATGGAGTTGGATTCCACGAAACTAAAATCAGGTGATGAGCAAAGGAATTGAAGTGTTAGAAAACGTTTTTGTAACTTATTGCCATTAAAAAAAAAAAAAACTATCGTAATTTAAATGCTTTTGTTTTTGTTTTACTGTAACAGAACATGTTGGATCAAAAGCCAAAGTTGTTTATTAAAACCACTCTGATTACACCTTTTTTGCTTCTGCAGTTCCTAGTATTAAAGAAGAGTCTATGAAGGAGGAGCTTAGAGATGACCCCATTCGTCCTTTTAACTATGATGTGGTGGATGTCAGTAAGGGCTTCCTCACACGAATTGCATACAAGAAGAAGGTCAAGTCCTCCAAACTTGACAGCCTACTGGAGCGGCGAGTGAAGCAGCATGCGATTGAAAAGAAGACGAAGCAACATGTGTCTGCATCCAAACCCAAGACATCGCCACCTTCTTCACCCTCCTCCTTAACACCACCACCACTGGGCACTCCTGTACGACCGCGGTCACCTCTTAAGCCCCAGGCTCTGGCTCAGACACAGCTCAAGGAGGACAAAGCTGTGAAAAATGAGCAAAAGTCTTGCACACTTCAAACTTCCGGGCCTGCACATGTGGAAGGAATCCAAGAAAACAGTCAGGCTGTAGTCACTAAAATGACAGAAGGCTTAGTTACCCACCTTTCTTCTGCTCTCAAAGACAGATGCAGTTCCGATGCAGAACGAGATTCGTCTTCACCACCAAGTCCAACAATCACATTGTCAGAGGAATTGAAGATTGAATCAATAGAAAGGACTATGGCGCCAAAACATTGCTCGCCAGAGCAACAAACAGACAGTGCTTGTGTAGACGCTACCAATGATGGGCTTATTGAAAATATAGGGTCTGGGGTATCTAACGTGGACTCATGTACAAAGACGGATTCTGTAAGTACCCCTACAAAAGTTGTTGAGCAAATAAATAACGACAATACATCTCTTCTAAACCCATCGCGGCAAAGCCCTGAGACGTTAAGCTCAGTGGAGCTAGCCACTGAGACAAATGGCATGGGCCCTGAGGAAAACCAGGACAATGTGAAAGATACTGAAGGCTCCACTTCTCCTGTTTCAGTTTATCCTCTCCCTCATATAAATGGTAAGGATGGTTTAGGGAGGGATGTCTTGTTGAGTAACTCTGTGGTAAATCCAAATAATGGCACGATTATTAATAATACCAAGGTGAACAGCATTGGTCAAGTAGAAGATGAAGGGATTTCACAGAAAATAACCGCACAACAAAAGACTTTAGTAAATGGAGATATGGCTCCACTGAACAAAAGTGTATATGCTGTAGGAAAGAACCCAAGCTCTGTAGAAACTTTTGAGAGTGGCGCAATAACATCAGATCAGGATTACAAACCTCCTCTGAAGATATCAAAGCTGGAAAACAACATAGATCCTTTTAAAACCCATCACATCTCATCAAACACTAAATCCGTGCCTGTAGTCAAGATCATCAGAATGGCACCCTCGCCAATACCTTCAGCTGAAGAGTCCAATTTAAGTGATGAATTTGCAGAGAACAGCGAACAAGAGATGACAATACCATTGAAGACGTCCTTCACCGAGGTGACGCCCACTTCCACAAGCACCCCTGCAGTGGTTTCCTCAGAGACTACGTTGCCTCATGCTGTCCCTGTAGAATCCGCAACACCAGTTGTGACGACAGAAAGTGCGGTGTCCACGCTCGCTACAATGACCAAAATGACTGTGACCAAAATCTCTTCCTCTAGTCCATCAGAAGACAGCCATAGCGACGCCTTGTTTCAACAAAAGGGCACAAGCATTTCATCCTCTATCAATAAATCAACAACTGACACCAGTGGCACAACGTCTGGAGACGTATACCAGGAAGATTCAACAAGAGGCCGAGTAAGCCTCCGCAAATTCTCCCGCACGAAGAAGGTGCGATCGGACACGGCGCTTCCTTCTTATCGCAAGTTCGTCACCAAGAGCAACCGCAAGAGCATCTTTGTGTTGCCGCACGATAGCTTGAAGGTGCTGGCAAGGCGGGGAGGATTCCGTGAGGTGGCTGTTTTTAACTATAACGCCAAACCGGCCCAGGATATTTGGCCATATCCTTCCCCGAGGCCCACATTTGGCATAACTTGGAGGTAAGTTACAGCGTGTCACTCAATTTTTACCAGCTCTAAAACTTCTCATTTATGCTCTGACATGGAGCACACAACAAAATGGCACATTTTGACTTCAGGAAAATATATTTTGTTTGTAAAAATTATACCACTTGACCTCAACACCAGGTTGACCCTGTGAAAACCTTTTTTCGCTCATACATTTATAGAGATTTAGCGATTAATCAACAACTAATTTTTATATTTATCTGGAACCATTTTTTTTATCTCTTTTTATACAAGTGTAGTTGAGTGTCCAAATATACAGAATTTCAGCCTCTCACCAATTAATATTTTCGTTTTACTGTAGTTCTCAATTTCTATTCACTCAAAACGAAATTGCAATCATTTGCTTTTACTTTGAACAAAGATGTTATTTCCCCTTTTTCTGACAGACCAAATTTGTAACTGCATCTTAGTTCGTTCATTTCACTGTCAATGCAAATTGTCCTTTTTTGAATAAAGGAATGAAAATTAAAATATATTTTTTTAATCAGATGAATCCATTAATTGAAAGAAGTAATCGTCAGATTAATAAATTCTTACAATAATCACAATAAACACTCCTATAACTCAATGAAATTAAGTCACTAACGCAAATAAAAGGCATAATGTTGCCCCGCAAAACATACATGCAACTTTTAATTTTTTGGAATCAATGAATGGCATCATTCATTCGGCACAATTTGACATTACATCTGATCACCAATCTTGTATAAAATGCCAAATATGAGCCGATCGGGAACAAGCTGATCAGACTGATAATGTCTAATCTTTATCCATTTTGTCTAACTGCACCTAAAGTATACAACTCTAAGTTATACTCTGCTTGGCAAGTTTGCACCTAGCATAAGACATTTATGTCTATGTCTATGATTAGTAGATGAAAATGTTTAAATAGTACCAATGTGGGTTAGCATTAAAATTTAAGATGTTTGTGTTCCAGTTGTCCACAGCCTTCGTGGTCTGTGGGAAAATCCTTTTCCCACGAACTAAACAGGCGTAAGGCATGTATTACTGTAACAAGTGGGCGTTGGGTGTTCCATATACAAATTGGAAATAGTTACACAAAAAAACATGAGCCAGATATCATCTCGCTATTACACTGCCTCTTTTAATTCCACAATTGTGCTCAGTATACTCACAGTGAGTGACTCACTATCAGTCATTCTGTCATGTCGCACTTGTGAAATAGGCTATGTGATAACCAGTCAAGAATACCAGGTAAATTCACCTGACCTTCCAATAGTTTTGCTCACTTTTCACGAGCAAGCACAATTGTATTCACATAACGTTCATGCTGTATGTTGGAGTGTGATTCTAACCAAAGTGCAATAATTGCACTGTGAGTAATACTTAGTTTTGTATATTTAGGTATCGCTTGCAAACGGTGAACACTTTGGCCGGTGTGAGTCTGATGCTTAGACTGCTCTGGGCTTGTTTGAGATGGGACGACATGGCAGTGAAGCCATCCGCAGCCGTCGGTACCACACGAACAGGTAGAGCTACACTCAAACCTACCCCCACCTCACATAACCAATTACTGGTAGGTTTCTTTCTGGGAGCACTCAGATGTGAAGATTTGTTTCAGGATATTTTGAGATGTTCATCTAGATTTTTAACATTGCCAGAAAGGCAAAAATAAGGTTTGCAAAGATCCATCCCCTGTGGCTGACACAGGTGTTGTGTTGGAGAACATTTCCTTCATTTTTCGGCCTCTCCTCATCGTCATACCAACTCAGTCCTATGCACTCTCATTACCACAGAAACTTCAGACACAGAAATCACCACCACGGAGATCATCAAACGGCGTGACGTGGGACCCTATGGCATACGCTCAGAGTACTGCATCCGCAAAATTATCTGCCCCCTGGGAACTCCTGAGACCCCCAAAGGTAGTAATCTATTCTCTTCAAATAAAATCTGTATTGACTAAATTGATAAAATCCATCTTTTGTTTGCATGAATAACAAGCAAGTTTGTATTTGTCCACCATTGCAGAAACCCACACCCCACAGAGGAAAGGGCTGCGCTCCAGTGCCTTGCGTCCCAAGAAACCCGAACCTCCCAAGCAGACAGGCCCCGTGGTTATTGAGACTTGGGTTGCTGAAGAGGAGCTAGACCTCTGGGAGATCAGAGCTTTCTCGGAGAGGTCAGAATAAGATGCACATTTTATTATGTCACTATTTCAATAAATGCAATTAAACCCATTAGAAAATCATTAATCGTCTTATAAAATGTCGACCCTTTCTCTTATATAGGGTTGAGAAAGAGAAAGCTCAGGCAGCTGAACAAGCCAAGGTGAGAGATAATATTCTTATTATATCCCACTGAGCAGACCCACAAGAGTGACTGGATTCTTCAATCATTTTTGCCTAACTTATTCAAACCTAATTTTCATTTGTTTTTCATCAGGAATTGATGTTTTTCAACTCACTTCCTTGTTCTTGTCTTCTGATCTTATCTGAATTTTTCTGCTTTCAGAAACGTCAGGAGCAAAAACCAGGCTCGGTCGCAGTCACTCCAACAGGGACCCCCGCAACACCTGCCGTGACACCTAAGGTCATGGTGGCTTCACTGTCAGGCCAGGGAACTCCCAACGCCAAAGTTGTGTTGTCCTCAAAGATGAGCACGCCTGTCAAATTTCAGCAGACCAAGAACTTCCAGCAATCCTTTGCCACATGGATCAAGCAGAGTCAAAACTCACCAGGTATTGCATCGAAATTCGAGTGCAACGATTTGTCGATCACCCACAATCAATAAATATTTTTGATGATTGATTAATTGAATTAAAATTTTCCAAATTCTCAGAATTCCACCTTTTGGACGGGAGCAATATATTAAAGCTGAAATATATATCAATAAGTAGGTTGGGGATGAAATGATTCCATCTAGTCACTTTCTCATTTTCGGTTTTTGGTTTGGACCAAACGTTTTCATTTCGATGCATTCCTGGTCATTACAGTATTATGTTTGTTGATTTTTATGTCTGCTTACACAGAGACCACGGTGGCCACAACTGGCGGGCACACATTTCAAATTACAGGAACCACAGTGGGTGGCAAGGTAGTGACCACCAAGCTGCCTCTTCCAGCCAACAGCAAGCTCATCACAGTCAACATGGCAACTTCACAAGGAGGTACACCGACTCTTTTTACCTCACACCTCAGAGAGAGATGAAGAGGCAAACGTTTTTTTCATTTTTTATGTGGTGTAAGTAGTGGCAAAAAAAGGTTTCTAAAGTAGCATTCATCCACCGTGTTGTGCACACCAACGCATTGTGGTATCCCCTTCATGTTCACCCGCCCTTTGAGTCACAAGCTTACTTTGGCATAGGTCATCATCATGTCTGGTTGGGCCCTGCAGCATGGTAATAAAGTGGAAGTTAGTTGTTTTGCTGTGATTATTCAAGAATGGCTGCTTTGCTTAGCCTGTTTTTTTTTTTATCTTAACTCAAATTTAGCTCTGTTTAAGATTGTTTCAACTTTTCACAATGTCAGGCTGTTTCATTGTGGCATAGTTTTGTTTTATTATTTTTTTTTTTTTACTGATAAAGGTTTGGTTGTTTAAAAATGCAACTAATTGGGTGTTGTGCAGTAATAGCTCATATTAATATGTTACACCATACAGTGAGACTTTCTATTTTCCCTTAACTTAAATATTAACTGTTTGAAGAGCTTTAAAGGGGATCATTTTTAATGACTACAGGTTTATTAGAAACCTCCCTTGTTGATAAAACATTGCAATCTTCATCCAAGAAAATGAAAGTGATTTTTCTTACCTTTTTGAAGTAACCCGAAAGGAAAAAGCTCAATTTCAGGTGCAGTGTGACCATTTAAAGGACATGTCTATTTATCCAGCATGACTGCGAAGGCACACTGTTTGTTTTGGAAGGGCTTAAGGAAGTTAGGCAGGAAAACAAGTTTACCCTTAGGTCTACTTCCCAAACAGGTAACCCTCTATTGCGGGATTTCAGTTTTCTTGTTTTGGCTTTTTATCGTTTACAATTAAAGTCTACCTCTCCACTCCTTAGAGTCTCGACTTGTCAACTACCTTAAACAGCCATAGAAATAGAAATTTGTTTGATATCTCTGACCAGAGGAGAGACTACCCCCGTGTCTTACAACCAGGTTTAAGATCCCTGTTTGAAGAGGGAAACTCTTGATGTAAAGGTTTACCTGCCTGGTTGTGGTTACAAAAACCACAGCAGGATCTGAAGGAATGAAGGAGTGTTACTCGTATGATTTCTATTTGAGCCTTCAGCGTCGTATGTGCTCGCACAGCAAATATGAAACGCACCCTTTGTTGTGAAAGTTGTGAATAATTTATGAGGTGGCTCAGATATGTTGGGGGAAACCCAAGTAAGCTTTCAGCAGGTCTTTGAAGATGTTGTTTACCTACTCCACCAATATTTACCGTTGCTGTGATCACAAGTTGGCCATCTTGCAGAGAGAAGCCCACAAATAATCTATTGAGCCATGTCAATGCACAGTTTCTGACTTGTAGCGTGCAGCTGCTGCTTCACAGTATTGTATTGTATTGGCAATATTTAGACTGTGAATATAACCTAGTCAGAGGAAGTGTGCTGATTAGCAGAAAACGTAGTGCAGCCGTTTCCCAAGTGGTACAGCGGAGGCCTCGAGGGTTCCTTGTTCGATTCGAAGCCAAAACAGGCTTTAACCTTAATTACGTTTCATCTTTACCATAGGGGGTAAAAATGGCTAAATGCCAATGCCACCATAAAATTCTTGCTTCCACTTTATTAGGTATAATGTAGCAGTCCTGTGCTTTCCTATGCGCTTTTGATTTACACACACTCTTGACCTTTTGTACTCTTTCCCCAAAATCAGGTGCCGTGCAGCAGAAGGTGTTGGGTATCATCCCTTCCGGTACAACAGGTGCTGCTCAGACCTTCATCAAATTGCCTCGCACTACCCCTGTAAACATCAGGCCCAACATCCCAGGCACACAGCAACCGGTACACCATGCTTCACTTTCAGATTTCATCTTTAATAGATTGTATCCATTAACAGTAACCTTTAAGGGGTAAGTATTCTAATAGTTTTTGATAATAAACATCTATTATAAGCTGCAACATGGATATGTGACCTGCTCTGGCAAAAGGGTTCGCATGTTGATTGATAAAGTTTTACATTTATGACAAATATAGACCACAAGGACAAAAAAAATGATTTTGAGGTTTCCTCCAAAAACCCTCAAGGTCTATATTTTCAGTTTGCAGCAGCCAAAAAGTTAAAATTATCTTGAGAGTGCGCGAAATTAAGGGATTCATGGAAATAACACGATTGCTAACACGTTTTTATCCGCCTTGCTTGTTAGCCCGTCCCTGTAAAGCTGTCTCCAAATAAAGCTGAGATCCTCACTTCTAACATAATTTCACGAATGCTTTAATAGAGTAAATGCACATAGCAACTAATACGTTGAAAATATACCATAATGCTACCGCCTAGCACAAAATCTTACAGAAGACTCTCTTATGAAATTAAAATGTTGAACCATCAAAACTTTTTTTTTTGTGGCTAAATGATATAATATCCACGATAAAATATCAATAAACTCTCGTCACAAATTACACCAGATGGCAAATAATCTTGTGATATAAAAATTCTTACATCAAATTTCCAGTGGAGGTAATATGACTACTTTGAAAATCACGTACACGTTCAAACACACACACATACACAAAACATCAACAAAGCAAGCAAACTTTGGCAAATGATGCCTCAGAAAATTTAATGTTTACCTAATGGGATCTTCGAATTTGTTTTTTGAGAGGTCAAACTCTTCTAGTGGTCTTTTAACAATTCTTGTAAGTCTGAGGCCAGTATATTTTCCCTAAGTTACTATTTAACTGCCAAAACTTTAACTTCGTTTGTCTCAAAAGTGGAGATTTCAACCTAGCAACATTCAAATTGCCGTAACTTTGTCAATTTTTTTAACAAACCTCCATGTATTATTATATAAATTTAAATGGAACTTAAGTGTAGAATTAAAATATATAAACAATGTAAATTTTAGCTTTTGACACGAGGTCCCTTTTGCAAGTGCCGACCACATTTGTAAGCTCTTATTATTGGTATTTTATAGGTTGTTTTTTTTCCTCCCCCCATTTCTGACATTTCATAAGAAACCAGTCTGTTCTCAAAACATCATTTTGTTTGTCAGTCAATATTTTTTATTCTTGGTGGGCAGATTCGGCCTGGAATGGCAACTATTCGAACACCAATCCAACAAGGTGGAGCAGCGGGAAAAACAATCCTCAGAACACCGGTTGTGGTCCAGCAAGGTAATTTGATGCTTGAGACTTGCCCTCGTGTCAAAATATCTGTACATACTGTATCTTAACATTGTTTTACTTACTGGTTCTTTTTAGGTCAGGCTGCCCAACAGGTGGTAAGTCAGATCTTACAAGGCCAGACAGTGTCCACCTCAGTTTCTACAGCGAGTCCTGTAGCTACGGTCACTGGCCAGAGCTCAGCCACCCACGCAACAGCTGGAACGACATCTGGCCAGGTTAAACTCTCCATCGCACAGCTTGCTCAGCTAGCACAGGTTAGTGAGCATTGCTCATGACATCATACGAAAATAATCAAAGTCATCAACTTCAATATTCACTGTTCTCATTTACTTATAATTGTTATTGGTGCTTGAATCAAAAATATTTTTCCCATGAATTGAACTTGATTTTGTCATTAGCAAGGTTTACATTTTGTAACATAAAGTGTGTTTCTTTGAATTACTTTTGGTTTCTTTCCAGTTTTCTATTTAAGATCATATTGTGGTAGCTTTTAATGTTAAGAATTATTTAATGACAGGTGCTTGCAACAGCTTGATAAAGGATCTTGACGATACAAGTGATAGAATTTTCACCTTGAAAAAGGCATGTATTCCAGACAGAATGTGTAGTAAAAAGTGAATTGTAATATGGCATTTACCGTGAATGCTCCAGCGAACATGTGATTAACTTATTCACTGCTATTGATGGCTGTAGATATCAAACGTACATTTTTACAGGGGCGGTAGTGAATATTAACTTTTCACATCCATAAGTCAAAAATGACTGAGTTTAAAGGCAATTTAATCAAACACATTGTGTCTCTGGTCCACCTCACTCCAGAAGCAGCAGGCTAGCTCAGGTGTTGGTGGCTCCCAGCAGGCTCTGACCGTGATGATTCAAGGTCAAGGTCAGACTACCGGCCAGCTTCAGGTCATTCCTCATGGAGTCACGGTCATCCCGGGTCCTGGCCAGCAACTCATGCAGGCGACCCTGCCCAACGGCCAGCTGCAGCGCTTCTTATTCACGCCCCCAACTCCAGTGGCAACACCCACGCCAAGCACAGGTATGAGTGGAAAATGATTTGGATGGCTATATTAGAACCTCAAACTGTCATCAACTCCTTGAAAATTTCTACAGACACCACATCCTCTAGCCAGCCCAACTCTGACTTCACCAAAACGCCGGCCCAGCCTGCTCAACAGGCAGCTGCCCCAGTGCAGCCAGGGGCAGCAACTCCGGCTCCCACCAGCACCCCGTCTGCATCCACCCCACAAGGCCAGTTACCACCACAAACGCAGGCCCACATGCCCATTCAGTCTCCCACCTCGTTGCAAGCGACAAGCCAGGGCGGAACTGCACAGCTGCCATTGCAGCAAAGCCCCCAAATCATCATGTCTGGACTGCAGCAGCAGGTCCAGGTACAATGACAGCTACATTGTTATTGTTATTGCAAAATCACTCCACCCGTAGAAATTTATATCCTATTTGTACTGTACGTTTAACGTAGACAGGTGTAAAGTAAGCTGCAATTCTTTCAAGTTGTGTGTGGTTGAACACACAATTTTTCAAGCTATTCTCTCCTTCTCTATTTTATTACATTTCTATTTCTTCTCTTTTGGATGCTTTAGGTGTTGGCCCAGCTACAGACTCAGCAGGGTGGCACATCTTTACCCCAACACTTCAAACTGCAGCTTCCCGTTCAGATACAGCAGGCTGGCCTCACCTCAGCTCATGGAGGACAGGTAGTCTAATAAGCCTGTTAAGTCAAACATTTTCATGTGTCAAGAAACCACAGTGTTCCTTCAAATAGTGACCATCACACTAATGTTCTTAACATATTCTAACCTAAGTCACATTTTACAAGAGAAAGCTGTCACTGAGCAAACAAACAAAATTGTCTCAAAGAATTAAATGAAGAATCATCTCTATTTAATATTTAATATATTAAGTGTAAGGGCTGTTTCATTGAACACAAAAGTGAGCCACTCAGGGGAAGCAAGTCCAAAAAATTCAAATGGACTCAGAATGTTTTGTGCCATAGGTTCATCGGTTGCTGCTATTGACTCCAGTTTTAGGTTGGAAGAGTTCCATATCTTACAATGTCGTCCCTGTAGATCGGGAACGTCGTGACCATCCAGGCTGCTTCCGTCCAAGAGCAGCTGCAGAGGATCCAGCAGCTCCGAGAGCAGCAACAGCAGAAGAAAAAACAAGCAGCAGAAGCCAAGAAGGAGCAAGCCCTCAACTCTGTCAGCCAGAAGGACATCATTCAGAAACAGGTGTGACCTCAGTTAAGCACCAATCATAAGCAGGAGGCTAATGTGTAAGAGTGTGCACAGGTCATATGCAGTCTGGTGTTTTTCCCCAATCCCAAACACATATTTACACGTTTTTATAGAATCCAGACATTCAATCCCCGCTGTTCTTCAGTTTTATTTACAATTTTTTTCCTCAAATATCAAGACAAAAAGGGTATGAAAATAGCTCGCACTGAATGGAACAGTAATGCCCTCACATGTCAAACACACAAATAATGAAGGATACTTGCATGGAGTACTGTGGGAGACAATGCCAAAATTATTTCGTGCAGCTCCTGATGACAGTCCTGATGTTTATGACTGGAAAGCCAAGCCAAGCCCCTTAAAGGCAAACATACGCCATATAAAATCTCTTTAATTCACCTCTATAGAACCAACTTGTTTCTTTTCATACTGTTTTATGATGCTTTTACACAATTATCAAAACATGTTTTCTTTTCATATTAAAAATGTATAAACATGTTGTGAGCATGCTGGACCAGCATTTCAATTTATTTAAATGGCTATAATTGATTTGATATGCCAATAAAGCTAGGTCATGGAACTAATTTAACTCGTAAGGCAAAGTGCGTCTAGATAGACATGGCCTTCCAAATTGATTCACTTGGTTGTCTTTCATAGGTTGTGATGAAGCAGAACGCTTTGATCGAATATTTGAAGCAGAAGAAGACTCTGACACCTGCTGAGAGAGAAGAGAATCAGAGGTTAGTTGTGTATGTTCTAGTATCCATTCCTCTGTTGCTCAGATCAACAGCATGTTGAGAGGGCTGCATAGCATGGGAACTTTCAGGTGTGGCACCACGAACTATTAAATACCTGAGGGCACATATTGTAGATTTATTCTATGAGCACTTACGGTGAAATGATTCCCAGAGTAATTTGAGTTCCTTGTAAATATATGAAAAAAAAATGCTTGAGGCATTTTTCTTCTTGCCCAGGATACCCGCTCATTCGTGTACATGTAAGAAAAAAAATATGTAAAGCGTGTTCAGAAATCACGTTCAATGCTGAAATTGCCAGTGTTTACCGTTAGCTCAGGCTCTGTTTTTGCTGCATTTAGCATAAATTAACCGAAAATGACGCTGCAAACTTCATTGCTGACAGCCTGACACAGTTGCCATTCCTACAGGCCATATTTTAATAAACCATGCTGACCTAAGTGTGCTTTTCCAGCCAGCAAATGTGTCTCAACTACTAAAATTTATGGGGAGAGATTTGGAAGAAGAGGGGGAAAGTAAGTGTGCTGCTAAGTATATAAAAAACATGTTGACTATCAAAAATGATAAAACCTGGTCATTCATATGTAAGTGGGAATATGGTATTTTTTCTTCTGCGTTTATAATGTTTTTTCACCTGGCAAAATAATATTTTTATCTGAATACCTGATAATTGTAATTTTATGTCATATGTTCGAATAGTAAAAGTACTCTATAGCTGCAGCCGTAATTAGCAATTAGCAGGACTGTAGCGTACAATGATACAATGGACAAGTAATGTTAAGACATTCCCTTCACCTTCCTGTCCTCTTGTTAACATTGTAGATCGATGATGCCGTGACCGTTTGCTGACTCTGACACACACGTGTTTGTGTCAACACTGTGCCCATTCACACAGACCCGAAACACTAAAGCCAGACTAGCGTGACTTCGACCCGGCAGCTCCTTTGGCAGTCTGACTCTGCTTATTTTCCATCCGTTTTCCATTTTGTCGCCACCTGCAAAACATATTTTTAATCACTTTGTCACCGACACACAGACACTCCATTTCAAATTCTGAAGCTCGGATGTTTTTCTTTATGTTCAGGAATTGTAAATTTAGTGTACAGTTAATGAGAAGATTTTATCAACACATATTAGCTTCTGTAATTTTGAAGGACTTTTCAGTTGTCTTAATATATAATGTTCCAGTTTATTATTAAATATATTAACTGAAATATCCTGCTTTTCCACATTGTACATAAAACTGTGACTTCTTCAATAGTGTGGAACAACCTCCTCTAATAGTTTTGCTTTAATTAGTTCTCATCTGGGAAACTAATTGGTAAATGCCTCTGAAATTGATATTTGTGATCTGAAGAGGCCAGAAAAACAAAAGCACTTATTTATCTTGAAACCATGCCACTTTCGCAGTGTGCACATCGGTTGCAATTCCTGGCCCGACGATGACCTTGTCAGCCACTAGTCTGTTTGTGTGCCGTTCACACAGACGCTCAGCCTACAAGGCGCTGTGTTGCTCACTTGAACCGACGATTTTCTCCCCTACCTGTGAATGTTGGCATACACAAGTGAACATACAAATGACGCAGTCATAGGTTATCTACATTTACTGTAATATGCTATCAATTTTTAACTCACTGATTTCAGTGTTTTTTTTTTTTTTTTTTTTTTTTGTATAAGGAAAGCAACGCACAATTAAGGAGCCCACATTGTACATTGAATTATCCTTGTGCGGGACCGATCCATCTGTTTCTGTTTCCCATGTTTGCATACACCACGAGGTGCTTTTTTCTCATCTCCCAGCATGTCTCTTAACTCCACTCCCATACTAGTAAGGCATAAATAAACACAGAACAGGCAAAAACTGACTGGACATATGTGTATCAAATTGCCCAGAAACATATCAGTTATACAGATGATGATAGGCACCCTTCCTGAAGCATTCACGCTTGTTTTACTTTTATTTCAGACCAGGACTTGTCTCTTTCAAGGCAATACAATACTTTGGTATAAGAATTGTTGTAAACATTGAAATGTAATCATTGTAGCGTTGAGACCAAGAACATACAATTTCATTGAATCATTAACCCTACATCAGTTACTGGTAGGGATGAGAATAATAACTTTTTAATAAATAATCCCATCCCGCTTATCCTCACAAGGATCGCAGGCTTGCTGGTGCCTATCCTAGCTGGCTTCGGGCAGTGGGCGGGGGACACCCTGAACTGGTTGCCACCCAATTGCGGGGCACACAGAGACGAACAACCATTCGCGCACCCAATCACAGCTAAAGACAATTTAGTATGTCCAATACACCTGCCATGCATGTTTTTGGAGTTTGGGAGGAAGCCTGCAGAGAATGCATGCGGGCTTGGGGAGAACATGCAAACTCCATACAGGAAGGGCGGAACGAGATGGATTGGAACTTGGGTCCCCTTAACTGTGAGGCGGATGTGCTATTCACTGCACCACTGAGCCGCCCTAATATATATATTTTTTTATGACATGTTGATAATTTAAAAGGATTTCACCTTCTGGTTGCAACCAGCTGATGTCCTCTTGATATAGTCTAAAATTATTGACGTCTGAAGGAAGACAGTTATTCCATTCAGCTGAGCTATGTCCGACGACGTTCGTCATTTTCTGTCTGCTGCTGTCCACCCATAAATTTCAAAGTTGTAGCTGATATCTTTTTTAAACTTTGTTTTTTATTCTATTGTGTTTTTATTTTGTACAGAATGATCGTATGTAATCAGGTCATGAAGTTCCTTCTGGACCGCATAGACAAAGATGAGAGGCAGGAGGCCAAGAGAAAGAAAAAGGAGGAGATAGTGGAGTCCAAGAAAAGGTTGGCAAACGCCAACAAGCTCGCATCGCTTCTTTACCGCCACAAAGAGCTTCTGAAGAATGATATCTTGAAGAAACGTGTGCTACTTGATCAGGAGCTCCATCTAGAGGCCCAGGTATATGACTGGTCCGAAAAATTCGTACATTGAAAGAAAATGATCAGTATGATCAAACACTTCCTGCTTTTTTATGTTATAATGTAACATATTTGCGCTTCAGGAGGAACTTAAAAAGGACCTATGGCGGATGCGGAGGGAGAAGGAAAGAGCAGCTGCACAGAAAGCTGCCCAGGCTTCCGCTGCTGCTGCCGCCGCTGCTGCTGCTGCTGCTGCTGCCGCCGCCGCCTCTCAGAGCCAGCAACAACATGCTCAAGCCCGTGTACACAACATAACCACTCAGCAGCAGCACGCCACCACCGTCACCCCCACACACAAAAGGAAACGCGATGAGGAGAGGGAGAGTGCTACGGCAGCTAAGTCCAAGAAGAAGAAGATGATCTCCACCACCAGCACCAAGGAAGCCAAGAAAGACACCAAACTCTACTGTATCTGCAAAACTCCCTATGATGAGACAAAGTATGAGAGCCTCATTGTTCATGCATTATTAAGTTTCGTTTTAGAATTCCCAGAAATTGACATAATGATATGTGAGTGGCAAAGTCCCGTAGAAATAGAATAAAATGAAACTACCACTGTGCTGAAATGCTAAAAGAAAGTTTAATCAGGGGCTCTTTGTATATCTGCCGCACCGTTCAAAGACTGGGTTTAAATCCCTGCTTCCGACTTCCTGTATGGCGTTTGTGCATCCAAACAAATGGCAATTCTCAAAAGCATAAGAATGACATTGGAGCAATCTGATTGGTCACTTTTTAGGTCCCTGAATATGCCGTGTCATGATCGTATCATAGAGATGTTTTTTATTTGTTGGTTTTTTTTTTTTATTATTGTAAAACAATATAAACACATTCAAACATACACTGTAAACAGTTTTGAGAGCGAGATCAATAAACAATATAAATACTGTACAAATGATACAAAAGAAAGGAACAACAAATGGAATAACAAAAAAAAGTTTTATAAAACATAACCATCATATAGTGGGTCAAAACCATTATCAATTTTTTTCAGACTTTGGGGGGGAATAAAATGTAATTATCCTGAATGAACCAAAGTTGAATTTTTAAACATGTTGAGTAAAGGTGCTGTTATGCAAGCTATATTTCAACAAAAATAGCATTAGGTTCAAAACAATCATTAACCTCATCCTGTTTCTGAAGGTTCTACATCGGCTGCGACCTGTGCACCAACTGGTATCACGGCGAGTGTGTGGGAATCACGGAGAAAGCTGCGAAGGATATGGATGACTACATATGTTTGGAGTGTAAACAGGGCCGGAAGAGCACCAAAGAGGAGCTCTACTGCATCTGTCAAACGCCATACGATGAATCCCAGTGAGTAGCATCTTCTTTTGCATGTTAAGACTTAAGGAACAGGATGTTTCACAACAAACAGTTTTCCTAGTTTTGATTAAAAAAGTACATCTTGATCACTTGTTTTTTTTTCCCTCTCTTTTTTTCTCTTCGCTCTCAGGTTCTACATTGGTTGCGACCGGTGTCAGAACTGGTACCATGGTCGCTGTGTGGGCATCTTGCAGAGCGAGGCAAACCACATAGACGAGTACATGTGCCCGCAGTGTCAGTCGACGGAGGACGCGATGACGGTCCTCACGCCGCTCACTGAAAAAGACTACGAGGGCCTACGAAGAATACTGCGCTCCTTAACGGTGAGCATGACTTGAGATGCCTAGAAAAAATAGAGAGAAACCTACCTGGCTCATGTAAGTCACATGAAAGGGAGGATTTTGGTAACTGAAAGTGAAACAAGCCCTTGAGTAATGCAGGTACTTAGAAAAGTAAAAAAAAAAAAAATATATATATATATATATATATATATATATATATATATATATATATATATATATATATATATATATAAATCTTACAAAACAAAAATATGACAGCGGTAGTTTATTCTCGGAGGCGCTAGTTGAAGTTGCATTGTCATTAAAGGGCCAAACTCCCTCCAGAATGTAGCAGCAACCAAACAGAAGCTTTCTGTGCCTGACTTATCTTATGGCGTGCCACGAGTTGGATGACTGCCTGCACTCACTTTTTTTTTCCACCTTGGGTGTGTGTCTTCACTGCTCTTCTCCCAACTCACTTACACCCTTCATCTCCTCTCAGAGAGCACATCAACATTGTTGACCTATCTGTTCACAATGTTACTTTCACAGGCATATTTTAGATTTCTCAAATGTCTTTCTCTTACCTCTGGACTCTCTCTCCTCTGCAGGCACACAAAATGGCTTGGCCATTCCTAGAGCCAGTGGACACAAGCGACGCCCCGGACTACTATAAAGTTATAAAGGAACCAATGGGTGAGTGGATGACCATCTGTCTTCTGGAAGTCTGGGTTGTGTTGTTTGACATATGAAAATATTGTGTTTTTGTACCAACTTGGTTTCACCTAGCACATCATATTGTTTTTTTTTCTAACCAATGTACATTCAGTATCAATGATTACCATCTCAAGTATCATCAGTCAGTTAGTGTTCCAATTTGCAGCCCATTTAGCGGAAATTGCTAAATGTTTGTTTACTAACCCTCTTCGAAGCATTCAGTCAATGCCATTCCAAATAAAGCCTTGTCTAATGACTGTGGTAAGTACATGAAAAACAATTAGCGAATGTTATGAAACTAAATAATCGGCCCAGACACATAGGTAAGACACTCCGGTCTGCAGACTAAAATAAAAACCTTACAGTGCCTTCTTTCATACAGTTTGACTACATTTATGTGAGAGTCTGCTGATATTTGTAAAACTACCAACTACTACACTAAAAATTAAGCCGGACAAATATGAATGAAAAACAACCTCCATAAATAACTTTCATCTGTAGGGTGGTGCCGGCATGTCAGCTGTATCCACAGGAAACACACCCCGCTTGACCTTTCACCGGTCAATCACCCGTGTTTGTTCTTACATACGTTCAAATGTCTAGTTAGCTACGGGGTGAATAGCGTGTGCCGCTGCTGTTTCAACAGTTGACATGTTAAAGTAGTGTTTTAGACTTTTTTTAATGCAGGATCACAATGGGTTTAACATGACATTTTAGAGGTGTAAAGTAAATATTCATGCCGCTCATTTTCAGTTACTGTGGGTGGTTACGGGTTACTAATTATGCTAAACCTGCCGAAAATTTCCATCATGACTCATTTCAATCAACCTTCTGAAAGGTAAATTACCACCGTCAGTGGGGCTCCGTTCCTAGTAGGTTACCTGGCATGACATCTTCTTTTCACAACCGTGAGAGATGCCACAGAATTCTTTACTTTTGCCATCCAGATGAAAGTGCGATGTCATGGAGAATTGTCCTGTGTTTATGACCGTTTTTCATGCAAATATTTCCTGTAATTCTGACTTCAGTAACAATGACTAATAATGTTCCGACTTGCATATAGAGTTGGAATCCTTTGCCGCCGTCAGAACGGAACTGTCATAAACAGAGGACCCCTTGTTTTATTCTTCTTTAGCTCTCTTTGTTGAGCTTGCTTCTAATTTAGGGATAAGTATTAGAAAAAAAAGTACATGAACTGGTCCCGGTACGGCTCTCTTCGCTTGTTCTCGTTCACTAGCTGCTTTATAGCGTTTTGGAAACGACACGCGGTCCGACCAGCTCAAACATTCAAACCCGGAGCTGCCCGGAGGCCTACAGAGAGGAAGCCCTCCATCTCAGATCAAACCAGCCATGTAAATGTAGACTTGCGTCAACTGGGTCTTTTTGAACATTTTACACAAACAAACCGTTAATGAGCTGGCCCGGTTCTGCTAGACTCCCGGTGGAAAAGAGACTACCCTCCCACACACGCACACACTTCGCTCCTTTAAGTCTGGCCACCGCAAGAAAAAGACCCTGTTGGTTGTTGGTGGAAGGGTGGGGGGCGTTTGGCCAGTTGCTGAAGTTTAGGAAGTTTCTCAGTGAAATCTGATGATGGAGAAGAAGGAGGTCCTTTGATATTAGCTCTAAGTACCCTAGATGGGTGGGTAGGGGTTGTGGAGGTTATGATGTCCGAAGGGCTTGAAGCCCCGCAGCTGTTTCATCTAGTGACATGTGACATATGAAGCCAATTAGCATTCTTCCTTTTTTAAACTATCCCCATCTTTTACTTTTTCCACATCCAAAAATCACATTGCAAATAACTTGAGATGGTTTCTTTTGAATGCTTTTTTTTCTCAGATCTTTCCACCATGGAGGAGAGGTTACAGAAGCGCAAGTACATCAAGCTAACAGAGTTTGTGGCGGACATGACCAAAATCTTCGACAACTGCCGCTACTACAATCCCAGCAACTCGCCCTTCTACCAGTGTGCCGAGGTTCTGGAGAGCTTCTTTGTCCAGAAGCTCAAAGGCTTCAAAGCCAGCAGGTAAGAAAGTGATCTAGTTTTGCAGTGAATGTCACCTAATGTAGGCATGCTCTGTCCCATGACTTTCACTCACATTTAGAAGTAAAGGATGTCTTGATCCAGGCTTTGTTTAGCTTTCTATGCCAGTTTAATATAGTGACAGACAAAACTTAGAAATGCTCTTCCACTAGATGGCTAAAGGTGTAATTAAATTGTTTTCGTCAGTGATTCCTCTACAATCATTTTGGAGCGGCAGCGTGCCACTCCCTCCAATTTCTGTGTGCGCTGGTGAAAATCTCATCCGGTCAAATGACATGAGTACATATTTTAATTCATGCATACATGGATAGGACAACGTTTGTGTGTGTGTGTGTGTGTGTGTGTGTGTGTGTGTGTGTGTGTGTATATATATATATTTTTTTTTTTTTGTATGTGATTGGCACTATGAAAAAAGATACATCATTTCACACCTCTACAGCGTGTTACGAAGGCCAACTTCAAAATAAACACACCCAATAGTACACTGATGGCAAAGCAATACCTGTAGTTCGTGTTTATTTTGAAATTGGCCTTCTGTGGTTGCAGAGTGGCTAGCTTGAGTCCTGCCATCACATCATGTCTCTACCAATTTCAACTCACGGCTGCTAAAACAAATGACATTCAATTGCTGAATGAGGATGCGAACCTCGAATCAGTTACGCTGTATTTGAGGAAACTAAAAAAAAGCAAGATTTTTCCTGGTATTTTCGGATGTAGGCAAGCTCTCCAAAGCAGCCATTTATACAAATTCAGTATAGGACGAGCATTGGAAAGGAGAGCTTGCATTACACTGTTGCTCCAGCCTAGCCGTTCAGTGGCAGATGATCCACTTTCTATATGGTTCACAATATTTGAAGTAAGTGCGAAAGAAAATTATTCAGGAAATAGATATTGTTCTAAAAACTGTGTGAATTTAGTTAGATGAGATTCTAAAAGAAAATTAAGTCTACAGAGCTGAATTTCTGCATTGCTTGAAAACAAATGCTTTTATTATAAAAAAAAAAAAATATGTAAATACGATACAGTATAGGTTTCAAAACCTGAAATATACCATTCCTGCACTCAAAAAAATGGTTTTTGAGCAAAAATATTTTGTTACATTTCCAGCATTAGCCCTAGCCACTAATGTGGTACTTTCAAATGTATTTCAAACTCAGACAGCAAAAGTCTATTTATGCATTAAACGTTAATAACTGGGCTTTCTATCACTTGAAAGCTGACAAATATGAAGGTTGGGAAACACTGCATTTCAGCAGCAATGTTCTTCAGCCGCATTTATTTACCCACTCCATTCTGTCTTTTTCTCTTTGTGTCTCTTGCAGATTGTGATGTCAAACTCCTGGGTGCCAGGGTCACTCTAAAAAAATAATTAAGAAAGAAACAGACTAATGAATTTACGGTTGCTGTCTTTTTTTCTTGTGTAAAACAGCAACCAAAAGACTTCCTGTCAAATAACCTGATCCCATATTTAAGGAATGGCAGCCATGTTGGTAACACAAAGCATTCAAGAGGACTTGTAATTAGTGTACCTTGACAAAGCAGATGACTGATATTTTAATGTCGGATACAGCATTAAATAGGCTTATATTGTCTCGCATCATTATTTCAAAGTTAATTTATATTTTTAATTTTTTCATGCCATTGGCCCCAACATGCTGCCCCACGACATTTGACCTCGTGCCTAAAAAACTTTGATTGGCTCTGTTATTCCTTGATCAAAACGATCGACCCTGTAACAATATCTTCACTAACGAATGGAAATGTGTCCTTTCAAGAGGCGCTTGGTTGTAAGCTGCGATCGTACAACGTTGGATCCCACTTCACAAACTGTTTCACCAACATGGCTGCTCGGTCTACATCAAAATGTCTGACCCACTGGCATCCAATTCATGTTTTTTGTATTTTCCGTAGTAAATATTTTTGTCATATTGTAAAGCTTTTAATAAAAAAAAAAGGAACCCACCAACTTTGTCCTCTTTTTGCCATCTCTGTAGGTCTCATAACAACAAACTACAATCAGCAGCCTCTTAGCACTCTCTTAAAAAAAAAGTTAAAAGTAGGATACAGGTGACTTTTTGATTGATTAAACCATCCACGCTTCAAGCTGTGCTGCGTCTCATGAGCCAAAGTCACTTCCGGATGAAACGCGTCCCTTCAATTGAACAGCTTCACCCAAGGCAAGGGAAGTGGATCATTGAGCCGTCCGAGGTGCCAGCTGGACGTGGCCGCAGAGGTTCCGCCTTCAGACCATTGCGGGCGAGTGGAAACATCCAGATGCCAAAGAACTGAAACGCCAGGATCATTTAGATTCTATTTTCTTGCGCAATTGGTAACTCTGTCGGTTATTTTGTTTTGATGAGAATTTAGATGAGATGGTGCAAATTCATGCAGGTCTTTGTTCATGGGTCCAGACTATTCTCCAAAAACATGTTAGCCTGGCCCTATTATTGACTGGGGACTAGTCCAGGGTGAACCCAATCCCTCTCCCAAACCCCCTGTAAAATGTTATGGACATTACCACACTGAATTTATTGTATTTTACACAAGGCTCAATTCTGTCATTTGAAAGGGGTTAGTGTTCATTGAAACTTTTACTCAGTCGATGGTTGCTGTCTAATGAAAGGCATGTACAGGATTGTAGTTTAGAATGTCGTGCTACACATTTTTCAGCAGTCCGTTTCAAAATATGAAACTCGTTTTAATTCATTACAGTGAAATCTGCTAAGATTATTTTGATTTTTTTATGATAATTTACAGAAACCAAAAATCAACATATTGGTACATTTACATATTTCATAATCAAAAGGATCTAACAAATTAGGTTGGAACTCCTGTTCTAAATTCATTTTTACTTGAGTTTACAATTTGCATTGGAAGACTGAAGTAAATGAATGAATTTAAATGAATTACGATCCTTTCTAAAATAGGCCAGCTCCAGTTTAGGAGAATATAATGGATACTTTTGAACTTTATTTTGGCCAAAATATGTATAATAAATAATGGAAATATTTTTTCTACTGAATATCTTCAATCATATCCACTTATTTTGCCACTGCAAAAGATTTAGGTTCAACCAAAAAAAAACAAATTATTTTGATAATGTAGGGGGAAAAAATCGTTAGAAAGAGAACTAACTTTCTACTACTTGGACTGTCCTGGTGTATCGTCCACGCACCAAAATGTGTTAAGTAGGGCTGGGTTTCAAAAATGGATTGAGTGATGTTACTTTTCACGAGTCTATATCGAGTCATAATTCGTGATGATTGCTTTACCTATCGCATGCCGTTTAGAGGCAATGATTACTACGACCACAGGGTAGCAGCGTTTCAATAATACCGCACTTGGTCAAGAATCTCATTTGGTGAGCTTCGTAATGAACAAAATAATCTCGTATGTGAACTCCTCATTGAAAATCACACAAAACTGATGAACTCATTCATTTTGTCATCCAACGAGTTGCCCGCTTGTCAAACCAACGAAGTCGTATGCGTACATTGACACGAGGAGCTGCTAACCATGGAATGGGCACTCATGTTGAGCTCCGGTAAGCTAGTCCCCTATGCTAATTGGCTCTGATAATTGATTTGTTTTTTTTTTGCTAATTCGTCATTAAAACCAATTGAAATTCTAGAAGTGTTTATCTACAGTCTGTACTGTGATAAATAAATAGGACGCTAATTGGCGATGAGCATGAGGCTAATGTTAATGCTAAGTTCGTAATCACGACGCTAGCACATATTTTACAACTACGACTTAATGTCGGTACATCGTTGGTTGCTAACTGTGGGGCTAGCTATGCTAAAGTGCCATTATTGATGTTGGTTCATTTATTTTATTTTGTTGGACGCATTGTGTTGTGAAACCTAGAAATTCATGCTGTTCACCTTCCCACGACTGTCTTACAAGTCATATTGATCATTAGCCTTGATGAATGTAATTCTTAATGTAACTTTCCATATTGTATACTACTGTACCAAGTTAGATCAAGAAGTTTCTATAATTTCCATACGAAAGTAAAATTAGTACTGCGTGAATCTTTAAATGAACCCAAAATCAAAGAGAATCGAATTGGGGCCCCTGTGAATCGAATCAATTCTGGAAAAATGAATTGATACCCAGCTCTATTCTTCAGAGCAGGCTTCATATCCGTGTGGCTTAGAGTCCATCGGTAAGTTTTCTAATTTTAGAGTGCCTCCAAGTAGCATCTTACTGGGGGTGTTGGAGTTAAATAACATTTTTTGTCTTCCAGTGTTCACACCCACCTGATAACGCCGTTTCTAAATCTGTCTCGAAAGTCGTCATTCGTACAAAATTCCCAAGAGTCCTCTTCCTGACTCAGTGCATCACGCATCCCAATTGGTGCCACATGCTCCGACATTCCCGTCAAGATTTTCCCTGCAGGATTAGCATCATTGCACTCAACTGTCTTGGAAAACAAACTTCCTCACTTAAGTAATTTGGGGGAGGGGGCTCATTTTCTCCCAAGTCAATTTGTTGTGGCTGACCCACAGGTTATGCCTTTCCACCCACCGCCTTCTTCGCTTCCCGAAAACTTTGCAGGAATTTGAGGAAAAAAGTGGTGACAACTATTTGGGCCTTGGGAGAGGGCTGAATTAACCGGCCTATAGTGTCAATGAATCCAAAGATAGTTGTGTCTGTTCTTTCCAATTCTATCAGTCGCTTCCTGCTGCATACTTCCCTGAGGTCAGCTCGCATGTGTCTCTCAACTTTCGCTCAAAGCACTCCAATAATTGGAGCGTTGACATTTCCTCTCATCAGTTCAATTACGCTGTGGTTTGTGGCTGCTTGTGAGGGAGAGAAATGAGCTGGGACTCTAGTTTTTCCATCTTAGGGTTTCTACTCGGAATAGTCGAGCTGCGCTTCGAAAGCATTAGAAGCTTGTGATTGTCTTATTTGAACTGAGCGAGCTGTCACATGACAGTCAAACTTTTCACTCTTTTTCTGCGAAATGAATTACTGCTATCTAAATCTAGTTTTAACCTTTTGACACTTTGAACCAGCAGGTAAGCCCACTTGTATATTTGATATATATTTCCTCTCTAATTGAAGTGAACACTACTGGTTATTAGTGAAGGTGCCCTTCATATTGAAAGTGGTAGAAGGAAAGTGGTAATTCTTGTGATTTTTTTTTTTTTTTTGTAAAAACGCAACCAGTCTAACATTGCATTCTTGTATTATTTATTCATAGAAACAAACAATTCCCATGTTTTCTAAAAACAATGTTAAAGAAATGTAACTGCAAAGGAAAAATGCATTCTATGTTTTTAACAGATTGTGGCTACTTTAAAAAGAGTCTTTTTTTACTTGATAGGACATTACATTGTAGATAATAAAGAACTGTTTTTGACACCTGCTTTCGATGGTGTTTCATTGAATCACCTTATGAAACTAGTCAGCTTGAAGTGCCTTGATCCTCCAAAACATACGATTACCTTGTACTGACCAATTTAAAGTGTTGCAAATAGATTTCTCTCGGTCTTGATCCAATGCTAAAGGTTGAAAAAAAAGTCTCTTTTTGGTGTTTCTTAAAAAGTGATGATTTTGGAGATACTGTACACAGATTCTGCCTGGCATTAGCAATATAAAAGTTTTACACCATCTTACCTTAAAATATCAAATATACCGACTACCTCATGGAGTGTCTTTATGTTGAAGTCAAAGATAGTTGGACCTATGACATAACCTTGTGGAATACCACAACATAACATAAAATGTATCAACATTTTTGTTGGTTGTTGACATTTACCGCATGAAGACATATGTTTAAAACAAAATGTTTTGCATATTTGGTAAACACAGTAGACATAACTTTTAGGCATATTTGAAATGATTAACTATACTGTATCACATCTTGATACTTTTTTTTGTCACTTTTTATGTTAGATACAGCAAAAGCAGTTTGTCTGGCAAACACAATAGGCTTAGAACAGCTACTGTACAGCACAATACATGAAATGCTTTTGTGACATTTTGGCATGAGATGCCACTGAAGTCCCCTGTCACGCTGATCACATTTTGATGTCATGAGACAGAGACAACACTTAACTGGTCAACAGTTGCCATTTCAGAGGGAATTAATGAGTTTAGGGTATAAGGTGACCAGATGCTTAGTTTCAACCGATTTTCAGCCTTGTGTCCTGCGTCCAGAAAGAATTTACCAGTCCCATTCTATCATTGTATTTTCACTCTTTTCCGTAGGTTGTGTCCCAATGTCCTTTTTTTAATACAGCAAGCCAATTGTTTGTACTATGCATATGCCAGTTACCCAGTTGTCATCGCAATTCATACAATAAACCAATTAAATAGGAATTCAAACTTTTTTTTCCACATTTAAGTTGTACAGGAACTAGAACTACTTCCTGCTTCCATGTCAAAGAATCATGGGAAGTGTGGGATAGCCACATATGTTGTGTCAACAGTTTCTGTTTAATAGAATTTGGGGGTATGGGTTTATTTTGTCAGGTAATGACAAAGCCTGGACAGACAAAGAGACAGTCAGGGTTCATGAAACTTTCCCCTAAGCAAGATGATATCTCTTGCAAGAAAACATAAACCTCGAAAACATAGCTAAGTGTGAATCATTAGCGATGACAGCTCGCACCGACTCTACTTTGATCACATTTCCCATGGTTCCCATTTATTTTCGCAGTTCTAAGCTCCTCTGTCCATCCGTCAGAGTGCCAAATAAACATTGAGACTGAAGTGGATTCTGGGAGATGACTACCAGCTCAGTATGGTCTCAGCCCCCTGCCAAACACATACTTCCTCCATGTGGCTTGAGTGCAATCTCGCACAAAGCAAGTCACAAATTACACAGCCCCCTTGCTCCTTCTTTTCCTTCTCCGCTATATCCTCCGATGAGGAATGTCCTCCCACTGCGATGGTGGTCAAGATGTTTAGAGGGCTCCTGTTTTTCTGCCCCCTCTCGTTTCCAGCCCTCCAGTGCTGGTCCGCTTTAGGAACCATCATCATGGGGCATTTTCATAAAGTAACACATGGTGAAGTCTCTCTATACATTACTCATTACTACCATACCCGACCTACTGTAATGAAATATAGGCACATCTTTATAAAACAAATATTTCATTTTGAAATTCCAAAAAAGAACAATTATGAATCAATCAAAGATATATAGAACCAACAAACCTATTCCCAAATTAAACTTTTATGACCTAGTTGAGTTCAAACATCTCAAATATGCACACACAAAATAATCAACGACCTCTATACCTTTAATCTTGCGATGATGTTTGAAATGAGAGCTGCTACCATCTAAGGGGCCCACACATTTACAAAGCATTAAAACAAGAAATATCTACCAAAAATTTGTTTGTTGGAACTAAACTGCAAAGGTGTAGTATACTCACTTTGCTGCTCAAAAGCAAAGTACAAAGGATTTTCATATATCAGGATACGTTAATATTATTGTAGAATTTTTGTAATATTTAGGACATACTGTATGCATTAAATTGAGTAAAATAAAAAAAATGTGATTGCCTATGAGGGTATAATTCTTTAAAATGAGCTTGTGTGTGTGTACTGCATGTACATATGTCCTTGGCATATTTATGCATGCCTAAGTGCGGTTACATATTTTTGGTTTGTTTGTTGAGATAAACTACTTGACTTACAAAGAAACAAGGACTCAACAAGAGTCTTTCTCATTATTTACTTCCTTTTGAACATATATATATATATATATATATATATATATATATATATATATATATATATATATATATATATATATAATATAAAGAGAGAGATTAATGGATTTCTGTTACAATATTTTTCATAGGTTGTTTGTATGTTCAAAACAAAATAAGTGTTTATAAAACATTCCTTACAGTATCAATGTTACAAAATTTATTATTTATTAGCAACATTCAGTGCAAATGATCACCCTTTACAATCAGAAACAGTACTTCCCGGACAACACTGGATCAATACTGCACGATTAAATGTCACATAAACTGGATGAAAATAGTCAACTACCTTTTTTCTTCATCTCATGCCTAAGAACAAGGTTACTGCATGTGGTTACTTTCACTCAATTCCTTTAATGCCTCATCTGTAGTCCATATAAAATCAAATTTTCTGTACAAAACAACCACAAATTACAGTTTGCATTTGTAGCAATTTGAAGGCATTAGATCTATAGTATACAGTAGAGCTCTTGTACAGTAGCTGCCTAATAGTAGTAGAGGAAAATCAGATATGTGCATTCCATGTTGTCTTTTGCGTGAAATTTCCCTTTTGGATGGGGGCCAATTGTATCCCCCTATAAGCTCCATGTACCAGCCATGAAAAGTGAAACAGTCAGTAGCATTTGAATTTCAGTTCTTTAGGGTTCATGGGCTTCTTAAATAATGCTGTAAATAGATCCAGTTTGTCTTGGAAAAGCTGAAGAGAACACATGTTGGTATTTTTAGTTAAATGATGGATTGTCCTACTGCGCATCATGGTGGTCCGTGGGAAAGTGAATCAATTTACTTGAGTCTTTTCCTTCTTTCCTCCATTCATTTTCTCTCGTGCTTATCCTCAGTAGGATCACGGTTTGAGTTGGAGCACATCCCAGCTGACTTCGGAGAGAGGCAGGGTACCTTGGATTGCTTGCCAGTCAACCTATGGAGAATTTAGATTTTTCACTGAACCAAACGCCAATGGTTTTAGGATGTGGGAGGGAGATGGAGTACCTACAGAAGCCCACACAAGCATAGGGAGTCTGTGCCGATTCCACAAAGGACTCGAACCAACGATCTCTCGACCGTTAGGCAAACTTGCTAATCACTACTCGTGTTTCCTGTTTACCTTTTTCTGGTGTAATAATACTCAGGGGTAATTTAGAAGCAGTTTACTTTAGATGCAGTGTCTCTTCCCTTGTAAGCGGGGACAGTCTCATTTTTGGGTTCACCGACATTTAGAGCGGGTTGCTTCCAGGACCTTCTGGTGCTTCCGTTTGTTGAACCTTTTCACATAGTTGCTGCTCTTCAGGATGCCGTCGCCAGGTTTTAATCGACCCCCAAGCACGTTCAAGAGATCATTTGGAAGGTGCCGCCTTCGGTGGAAGATTTGGCCCATTAAAATGTATCTGGTTCCTTGGGAACAAGAACAAATAGGATCAAGGTTTTAGACCAACGTCAAAATCAGCCGTAAACTTTTCAGTCATATCTGCATGACCACTTGTCACATGCTTGTCACTACTGCTCCTCATACCAATACCATAAACTAATGTTATAAGATGTTGTGCATCTAATTGATAGAAATCAGTATTTCAACCTTAAGCAAGACCTAGAAAACCGTCACCGTGTCACAACTTGTCATAACTTATTCTATTCCAAACATCCATTGCTTACCAAGTTTGATATCAGGACAGGGTTTGCTGCACTTGTAAGTATCCAGGACCAGAAGGCGCACTTTGAAGAAGAAACTATCAGGGGTAGCATAGAGGCGACTCATCTTGTAGAACCCATCGCTGCTCACCATCAGAGTAATGAGCCGTATCCCTTTACGCAGCACGTCGATGTCGTGGACGATCCCATTGACAGCTGTTTTTAGTGCAAGACGAGCAAAGTTACGATAGCTTCTGATTTGTGACATTTCTTGCTGTGGTGTGAACATTTTCTGAATTAAAAACGTTGCCTTGCTTGGCTCAATAAAGGTTGGGAAACAATGCTAGATGGGGCCAATGTCTTCAGAGCAAGCCAGTGAACCCTGCTTGTAAGCCATGTCACTGATAAATAAAAGAATAGGAGCAAGCATATTCCAGATGACATCACATAGAATCAAGCTAAAAGATCTTTCAGTGTCAAGCGTTATCGGAAAAGGCAACCTCTAGAGTGCCTCGAGGTGAGTGCTGGTGTGAAACGCAGCTGCTATGAGCCAGACACGGGAAAGGAACACAAAGCCGAGAGGGGAAGTGAAATGAAGCCAATACGGCTCGAGGATATAAAAATAATCCCAGCCGATAGGGTGAGAAAAGGTAATGGCACACAAGAGCGGTTGCCAAACACGGCCGATACGGGCCAGCGAAGGGAATGGAGCACAGAGATCGTGCTGACTTACCAAATTCACTGTAGCAGTAATAATCCCTCTCATCCTTCTCCTTCCTGCATTCACTCATGCAGAAGGCATCATGGGTAAGGTCCGATTCTGCGGAGAACAAATCAAATGGAAACACTGTGAAATTTTAGACCATGGACAATTCATGCAAATCATCTTACATATATTTATGTATGATAATACGATTTGTTACAAGAGATATCGAATGTTCTGTTCGCTAAGGGTTCGCTGAATCGGTTTCAGGGGTTCGGCGGCGCCTCTGCTGCGGAGGTCAAGACACGCTGAACTCATCATGTCATTTTTTTGGTGACCCGTATTGCTTGGCTGCAGACGTGACGTTACATTTCAGTACCTCCAACAAGGTTAAGAACCACTGATCTAAGGTAATTAATGTGGTATGCTCGCACAGTTGTTATCAATGATGTAGCCCCCAGTGAAATATTTTCTTAAGCCAGGTACGACCTTACAAGCACTAAGCATATTTTGTATGGAAAAATTAATAAGATAGACTGCTGTGCCATCCATGTCTGATTTAGTAAACTTTGTAGTGTTATTTCTAGTAGTGTTTTGTTCAGCAAGTCCAGATGAGAGAGCTCATGTAGACTCATCTGTTTTATTTCTCTTGCTCTTAATTTGAAAAGAAAAATGGACTGTTCCTGTACTCGTACCACCATTTGAGAACCACTGTGCTAGCATAAATGACTGGGATAGCTCATTTCAAAATGCCGAGTCCAATTAGATGCAGCGTATACCCTGAGCTGTTTGGCAACCCCTACACAGACATACAACCAGTCAGGCCCAAGAAGGACACCGACCTCGTCTGAGGATGTCAAATTGGTACAGGAGACTAGAGGAGCGTCGGTTGAAGGTCACAGGTGGCCTGCTGTTGTTCCGAGGTGGTGCCGAGCCAATTCCGGTTTGGTATAGACTGGCTTTCCCCGGGCGGTTCTCCTCAGGGTCCAGGCGTCTCGTGGGAGCGTCTTTACGAGGAGAAGGTGCTGGAGCAGGCTGCGGATGAGCAACGGTCCTGGGCCTGGAGTTTGGATAGCCCTCCGACTCGGGGAGCTGAGGTGGGCTGATGCTGGCCTGAACGGTACGGTTGGCACCCGCAGCTGCCGACGCCGTCAGGGAAGGTTTGGGAAGGAGACCTGCTGTTTCTCCTCTGGTTTTATCCGTGTTCAGATCCAACAGGTGTTCGCTCTTGGGGCCCCGCTTGCTTTTGTTGTGGAGGCCATGGTGGCGAGGGACGGGTGCCAGGTCACCGTGCTTTGGCCAAACGGCAGAAGGTAATGGATGGAGGGAAAATTTGGACTCACTGGTCCTGCTGCTCTTTTCTAAAAGTTCATTGATGGGCAGAGAGGGTTCTTTCACTAAAAGCCTGGTTTGGTTAGTTTGCAGGGGATCCACAAAATTGCTTGGACCTTTCTCAACAAGAGGATAAAACTCTGAAAGCAGAATGTGTTCAGTTTTATTAGGCTCATGAAAAGAAGCAAAGCTTAGTCACAGTTACAACATGTCTGAGGTAAGATAACATAGAACCCTAATGCACAGTACAGATAGATAGATAGATAGATAGATAGATAGATAGATAGATAGATAGATAGATAGATAGATAGATAAAAATGATTTAGACTAACAATTTGAAACGAATAAAACAATGCATTCAACATCAAGCCCAGCTCAAGACCCAATTTGGGACACAAATTTATTTGTTTTTCACACTTCATAAACACATTAAAATTACTGCAACAATCAAAATTTAAAAAGCGCCTCCGTAGAATCAGTAAAATACTATAAACCCTTCCTGACCATGTTTAAGGAAAAAATTATTTGAATAGGTGAAATAAATCAAAATAATTTAATAAAACAAATACAAATTACCAAAGAATAAGCCATTCAAGTGAATTTTAAAAAAAAGTCACTGCTTACCATTCACAGCGTGTTCCTGTGCCCTGTGAAGACGGAGCACTAAGAAGAAAACAAACACATTAATCCTCACCATGGCTGGTTAATGTTGTTGTTGAAAGGATACTTCTATACCAAGCTGTACTTCAGAGCTGAGGCTTCAGGGACTTTTATAGACTACTGGGACGGGCCTGCAGCGCAGCAGGGCGGGCCAGGCGGGCCACCCTCCCCCCCCCCAAAAATAAAAAAGGCTTGTCACTCCTTCCATTCATAAGCGATTTTTTTTTTAATAAAGAAAGGGGACGTATTTATTTATACATACGTTATCTATGTATACATCAGAATTTATAGACCATTAAAAAAATCGCATAAATATAATAAACTCTTACTCTAATATGGCTAACGAAGTAGCAACAATTGAGCATAACGAAGCTTTACTTCCCTCTAGAGGTGTTTTTGTGAACTGTAGCAATCAATTAAATTTATAAAGATGATTCATGTGAAAATCGAAGAAACGTAAAGGGTTAGGAGGAAGCACGTCACACAAGATTACGAGCATTCAAAGCGTCGTTGAGTGTGATGCTTTCAATTGTAATATGAAATGAAAAAATATTTCTCTGATTATTTTATCTGCGTGTACTGGTAGTCGTTTGATTTAATAAATGTATTCCTTTGTTTTCTTTTAGTGTTTTTTCGGTAGTAGAAAAAAGATAAGTATTTGTGAGAGCATGCTACAGTGGTACGTTACTTCGCTTTCAAAACTTTTTTTTGTTGTTGTTTGGTTTTTTAAAATTATGTCTGCGTCACCTTTGTCAAACTATACATCACAAACACGTCTCACAAAAACGACCCAGATGGGACTCGAACCCACAATCCCCAGCTCCGGAGGCTGATGCCTTATCCATTAGGCCACTGGGTCGTCACATTACGCAGTAGGTAGATTTTTACATTATAAACTATAAAATCTATCTGTGGACGGTGTGCTGTGCCCATAGTTATATTGCCATTAACTGGACGGATCACTTGGTTTCGACAACGTCAACGGTCGAACCGATTTATTTAAAATGAAGAAAAGTGAGCTACAATTTGAGATGTTCCGCAAGATGGCGCCATCGGCATTGTATATAGTTTTGCTTTTCCACAAGTCGTTATATGACTAGAACGTACCGCCATTAGTTTCTTTAAATTGTTTCCCTCCTTGGCAAGAGTAAATAAATTTCCACGTTCAATAAAGGTAAATTAAACGTAGTCATATTTCTGCAAGTTGATTTGAGCCATGGTTGGTCGGAATGCACCCACAGAACCAATACACACTAAACGGAGTGCGCGTCTATTTTATAAGTGTGTAACATTATTATTATTATTATTATTATTATTATTATTATTATTATTATTATTATTATTATTATTATTATTATTATATACCTAGGTTCTAAAGTTGCATTTTAAAGTATGCAAACTGATTCAAATAAATTGTTGACTGTGTATAAAAGAAACCAAGTTAATGTGGAGCTAGGCATCCTATTTGTTGCCAGAATCACGTGTGTTCCGAACTAATATTTCACAGATATACATGTAAGATATTTAACTTGAATGCATTGGAAGCTAAAATATATTCCCAAACAGGATTTTTTTCGATATATTTTTATCACTCAACGTTGTTATTAGTGAGTAGTTAATTTTCATCGTTCCATTGTGACAGTAAAATGCTTAAAATGTTGATTTTGTAAAGAAATTGCAACTTTGTAATAACGTTGTCAGACCACATTCAGTGTAAAATTCACCAGATTACGGCCGAAACACATTAGTGCTTTAGTTTCAAAGTAATATCACTACCTGGTTTGACCCAGAGTTTCCATGTTTTTTACCACCAAGATGAGCCGCTCGACTGTGTTTTTACTTTGAAATCTCTTACCGGATATCACCTTACTTTATTATGCTTTACGTGCCTGTATGTGTCGTGCACTACTTCACTCACTCATCACGAAGCACCGTAGCTGTACAGGCGCTTGTCTGGATGGAGGGCGAACCTTCTACTTGATTTGTTTTCATCCTTCCACTTTGTGCGCGGCATGCATGGTATTCGGGAGTATTCTGACTTTAAATGTTCCTTTCACGCGAGGATTACAATTTTCAGTCATGCAGTCGTTGGTGACGCCGTTCTCTTTAACGCACACAGGCCAGTGATGTGCTATGGTGATACAACAAGCTAATACGACGCTAGCCAGGGGGCTGATTTGGGAGACATCTTTTGAGCAATTCAGCAAATGAATTGTACGCTCTCTTAATTTTCAACACGTTGGAACACCAAAGGGGATGTCTAACCAAGGAGTTCGGAGGAATGGCCCAGTAAAGCTGCGGTTGACAGGTAAGCGAATTTAAACCCCCTCCTCTGCCCTCCTCTCCCCTCCCGCACCGCTAGCATGCTAGCCAACCTAGCTAACATCTGCTGATGGTCAGCTGGCGATGTGGCGCGCGGCACACATTTCTTACCTGACTTGCACTTTTCCCCATTCAGTGTTTCTTTATGAACACTACGCATACAGGGACCTACGATCAGCAAACGTTCACACGTATCGGTCACACCCCAAATAAAATAGAATATCAATCAATCGTTTTTACTTACGAGTTTCAGGCAGAGACATACGCGTTACACAGTAGAACGCAAGTGACAACGTGCAAATCATTCGAATCTTGAAGAAAAACATTACTAATGAGGGAAAGTTTCGTCGTTCATTGTAGAATTGAAAACCTATTCAGTGGAAATTAGGGCTGTGCCTTATGCCCCCCAAATCCCGATTTTTGTTTTCCTTTCCTGGATTTGTGGACAATCTTAATTCTGGTCAAAGCAATAAACCCAATAAACATTAGTTCGGTTTTTATTTAATCCTAAACAACAACAACTAAACACGTGCCGAATTTTAGCAATAGTGCATATTCATTTTAAATTAATTTAATGTAAACTTTAACACTCAAGAGTTTGCTCCAAAATTAGCTATTCATAGCTTGTACATGAACGAGTTATTATTTATATTAAGTTGTTATTTTCTAGTGTAACCAGTATTCAGCTACTTGTGCTAAACCGTAATTTCATATTTTAGGTAACATTTAAAATGATTCAAAAAGATTTATTGCCCTGGCCTTAACACTTCTACATGATTAATCAAAATAGTTAAGCCTGACTCATAAATCAAAGTACCACTGACAGAAATAATAATAATCACATCTCAATTTACTTACAAATTTGCTTGCACAGTGTGAAATGTGGATATATATAACACAACACAAAGCTTCTGTTGTGTCAATGGCAGCAGGTGGATACACTGGTTAACTAATTTCTTCCTTCCCACTGAGTTGAAGAACATCCAATGGTTTTGCCTGTCAATGTTACCTCACCAATTGAACGGATAGACAAACAACATATACGATGTTATTTGTGATAGATATTTTTCTTTAATGAAGTTGGATAATATCCCGCTGCATAACTGTTGCTTTTTCACCAATTACACAATATTGCACACTAAAAAAAATTTTTTTTTTTAAAAATATCGCATTGGAACACATTGTATCGTATATCTAATGTGCAGGTGGTTGTGGGACAGCAAAAGGTGTCCCTGTTGCTATCTGTATTATCTGGACTTTTGCTGGTTCTGCCTACGATTGGATCTCTCAGCTTGGCATGTGTGATGATAGATGTTGCCTGTACTCCACATGAATGACACATCCTCGTGATTTACTGCTTCTCACCCGGTGCATTTCAGCAAGGTGGAGTAATAAGATCTACACATTTTAAAGCCCTTCTTTCTGCGCGCTGTACTTTTTTTTCCCCCCCGCCATATGGGGAATGGTTTTAAATGGGTCGCAGTGGTCTTAAGACGGAATCCCAGGAATGTGAAACCTCAGAGAGGAAATGTGAGTCTTGCCGATCATAGACATATCCTCTGTCTGTCTTTCACTTGAAAGGATGTCTGTGTAGACCTTTTTTCATTGATGCCTTCTAAACTTGCTAAGACACAAAAGTAGAGATGCTATTTGTTCACTTTTGTTTTCTACACCAAACTGGCAAAACGGAGTGTTGCAGCAATGGTGAGCGTGTTGACGTAGCAACGCGGTATCCTGCAAATCCAATGATAAGATGCATGACAATTCACTTGTAAAATACCGGGGAAGACATGAGGGGAGCATTCTGAACTACCATTACTGTACACACGTATGCCATCCTGCCCCTTTTATGGCTATAACCCCCTCTCATAATGCCTGAAAAAGCCACCTTTTTTCCACCATTTTTGCACGTTTTTTTTCTATTTGAACGGAGCAATGCCTAATACAAATTACAACTCTCAATAGAGCTGCCACAATTAATCATTTGATATCACAACATCCAATGGATTATTAAATTATCACTATTAGCATGATTGTCATTATTATTAAGTAATCAAATGTTTTGATTTAAAATTGTCCAAAACTTTGGCATTTCAACTTTTCGACAGAAAATACGAAGTTTTGAGGCTCCACGTAACAATATACTGTACAGTATTATTTTTATATTGTACTATTAAAACAAATGGCATGACTATCAACGAAGTTGCTGATTGTTAGATTGGAACAAACTAGTGACAAAAGAGCCGTATGGCTATTTCAAGTGGCTGTTGTTGTTGATTGGAAAAAAATAAAATAAAATTTTTAAGTTACAGTTCATAGAACGCACCCATACTTTTGACCTTCATTTTTTGAGGAAAAAAATCTGTTTTATATTTGGGGAATTAGGGTACATGTGGTTGAATGACTTTTTTTCTTCAACTTGTGATCAAATTCTGTTCAAAGTCTATTAATAGATCACATCATTAATATTTTTTCAACACAGCGTAGCAGTCCCCAGTACCTATGTATGAGGCAAAACTGTAAAGATAGCACACAGGTGTGAATTGTAACATTCACTTCTGCCTTGTTGTGTTGAGAGCAGTTGATATTTTTATGTTGCAGCATTGACGCTGACACCGTCACACATCTGATTGTCTGATGCCAGGTCGCTGTATGTACATGCAAACAATTGTGTTAAATTCCTACTTTGCAATGTTTTGCATAAAAAACAAAGTGTATAAATTGTCATAGCTTCTCTTGGAGTTCTGTTGCACCAATTTTGCAAGCGCTTTAAAAAATATTGCTTCTCTGTGTTATATCAGAGCATCAAAAATTGCTTGCTTAATTTGGGTATTAATGCACAAAAGCAAGATGGAAAAAAGGACAGAAAATATGTGCCTTTTAGAGGCTAAAAGAGGTTTGTGAGTTTGTTTTAGCAGAGGAGGGCATGGCAGGGGCTTGTAACAGTGAGCAAGAAGAATTGCATCTCTTGCTACTACTGCTTACTTTTTTCCTTTGTTGCAATCATTACACAAGTGTTTAGTTGTGGCTACATTTGACTTGTATGTCTGAGACCGTGATCATTTAGACCTAACATTGGGTACCAACCACACACTGCTAAAACTACACTCTCTGCTTAGTGTTCTCATGGTATGTGTTTTTGTCTGTCACAGAACAGGGCAATGTGCCAAACCAAAAACCCGGGACAGTGTTCATTTTTTACCAGTAAACGCTTGTGTCTCCAGGGCAATTACAACAGCTCGAAACAGTATGATCATATGAGCAGCTTGGAGGTTCCAAAAAAATTCAGCTTTATCCTGAAACATTGTCCATGTCCCGTCTATTCATCTTAAATTTACCATATTTGTCCGAGTACAAGTCAAGTTTTTTTCCCTCATTTTCAACCCCCTTATTACGGGGGTTAACTTATAACCACATAACTCAAAACAGAACAATTTTTTCCACATTACTGTGTTTCAATAACTTTATTTCAAATGCGAAATAGTGAATGCCATTAACAACACTTAAAATGATGAAATATACACCTCTAATTTGGTGTAGTATTCTTGTTTAGAGTGTTTGCACAGAATATCGAAAAAAATGCACTTTCGTCAAGCGTCACCAAATTGACTCTTTGTCAATAACGAGGCTGCGTGGATGATGTTTTCAGCAGATCTTGACACATTATGAAAAGAAAAAGACGGCTTGACGTCTCCTTCAGTCCTTAGACATGTGATTGAACAAGCCGGCATGCATGGTGGCAGATGGGGGTAGAAACAGTGAAGGGCAACCTTCCACACTTTGATCCCACAACAGTTGTCACTTAGGTAAGATGATCACTAAATTATCTCTGAAGACCTCCATTTCAAACAAATTGGTTGAGCCTGGAGAGTAATGAGGATGTTATAAGATTTGACGAGGAGATAGGAGAGGCTGTTCGGGTGTTAAATAGGCGGAAATGTTTGCCGTATCAGATTGTGATGATGACTTTAAGGACTTTTTGACAAATTAATATTCAGCATTGAAACTTGAAAACATTGAAACAAATCATTTTATTGTTGCGACATTAGTTTCAGCATTTGCGTCTACGCATACAGTATGTGCACATTACACATGGGGGGGTATTTTTGCAATTTGCTGTTGGCTGGAAATGGCGTCACAGTTGCTCAGGTAACAACCAACCACAGCTCATCTTACAAACAACAGATGACTAAAATCAGTAAACAGATGATCAATACTTTTTAGTTTCTTGATGAGACAGTGGTGTGTGCTGCAATAGTACAGTATGTGCTGCCTAGCGTGTCAACACCAGAGAGGTGATGCACTCTCACAGTCCAGAAAGAGGTGTTTTATATCTTTTTCTTGAACTCGTTGGAGTCTGGACCCACTCAAAGCGTATGACTTGAGATGTATTGGGGGACGAATCCCTTCACTGACTGACAACTGCCGCAAAAAGGAGAATATGCTCGGCTGTGTGATCCATTGCTTCCATTAGCCTCCAGTTGGCATGCAACAAGCACCCAACCGCTGGAAGCATCGTCTTCCTGTATTGAGCGTGCAACTCTCAGACAGGAAAGGGAACACGGCTATATTTTTCATCAACTGTCATAGTTTGCATGTGTTCTTACAAATGGTGCTTGGTGTCTGCGTGAATTAGAAGCTGTTGATAAAGATAAGGATTCAGGATCTGCTCCTGCACCAGCTTCAGCAGAGTTTTTCTCGGACCACTCGCTCAGCTTCACGTCACCTCTGTGCTTGTAAATTTGGGCTCACAAACGGGAAATAAACGCAGACCACTGCGCCTTACCATTCACGTTTAATTTCAGCTTTTACCTGATGGGCTTCCAACATTGGCCCAGTCTAAATCAGGAGAAATACAACAGTACAAAGATTCCTAGTAGGACTGCAACTAACAATCATTTTAGTAATCAATTAAGATAACTGGGATAGGCTCCAGCACAGCCGCGACCCGTTAGATGAAGTGATTAAGGAAATGGATGGATGGAAAGCAGACTTATGTCAGGGCTCAGAAATCTGCCACAGATGGTGCCCAGTCCGTGGCATACACTTCCCTAAAAACTACGCATCTCAAAGCACATGCGAGGGGGACGCACTTGCCGGCACCAGGCCTTAGCCGGGCGCATTCGTGTCCTCCGGCAAGCTCTCCACAATGCACACCCCCGAAAATAACATGGACTGAGCGCAAACTGTGGCGGGCCCACACCCGCTGATTGTTATCAGTGTAGATGGTCCTTTTCACTGTGTACTTTTAGCAGGCTTCCCATCACAAACAACTAGCTGAAAGTGCTCGTTCTGCCACCGACTCATAGCTTGAAGATTGCTCAGCTCTAATAACAATTTATTAGTATCAGGCACAGCTCTAATAACATACATCAACTTATTAGTATAAAGCTACCAGAGCTGCATATAAATAAAGAAAAAGCTAATTAGGCTCTGTTCTCGTGCAGTGTGTGGCAGGTTGTTTAGTTCATCATCCTGTTTGTCATTTACCTTTTTTATTAGGTTGTGCCATTTGTTAGACAGGAGGGGGAGTGCAGTTTCTCCCTCCGCTTCTCATCATCAGTCCAATTTGAATGAATTAACTTGTCTGCTGTCCCCCGGTATGAACGTAAACTCTTGGGCCACGGACCAGGAACTTAGAGTCCCAGGACTTTTTTGTGTGAAAAGGGCTATTGTCAAGAAAATGTTTCACTTGGATTTCGACATGGATGTGGCTGAAACGTAAACCTATAGACAGCCGTGCACATAAGTGATACACAGGTACGCACGCGTGACAGAAATCACTCATGCGTAACATTGTATGCTTCAATGCGCCCAATTTCGTACTTACCTATTTTCATCCATGACGACCCAACCTGAACTGAACGAATGTTTTGTTTTTCGTGGCTCCAAGATGTGCCATGGCTTGAAGCACACTTCAATGTGGTGCAAGATTTACTGCAAATATCCCCAGCTAATTTACAGTCACCCTGTATTTGACAATTATGGAAAGAACATGTGACTGTAGCGCAAGATATTGCTAATGTAAGCACTGGATTGAAAGGAGGTGTCCCAGGGTGATGACCTAAGTGGTGGAGTAAGTGCTTATCGGTTGTTCTGCTCCCAAAGACATCTCAAAGAAAGCTAGGTCATTTTGTGGAAGCAGCATGCTTGTGGCCAAAAAGTACAAGTGTTCTGTTTCCTTCCCGTCTGACGAAAAGAGTTTGGAACAGCTCACGCACGACGCTAACAAGCTGCTCATACCTGTAAACCCCAGGGTGTACTGAATCTTATCAGAGTTGTAATTTGCCCTTACATATCTGGATATAATTTTACACAGAATTTTTAGTGTGTGTGCAATAAAAGACAAAACATGGCATACAGAACGTTAACAATTTATTATTATTCTAATTCCAAAGCATTATTGTCTTGACAGTGATCTTTGTTATATAACTAAACTTAACAGCACGGTAAGAACAGGTTGCAAAAATACACAGAAATCTTCGTTGGTAAAAAAAAAAAAGTCTTTGAATGAATAGTTTCACGCGATTTTTTTTCTCCATGGTTTAGAAGATGCTCGCCGAGACTTACTGCACAACTTATGCTTTCGTCATCATGAACAGAGGAAAAAGTCAAGTTCGCCACACGTCACAGGCGTTACTCCTGTGAGTAACCCACAAAAAAAAAATATGTGCACCCCTGCCCGTAGATAACAATTATACTGCATGTCATAAATATGACAGTTTTTTTTTTTTTTGTCCTCATAAGCTCATTTCTGAGCCTTTGGCGACTGGTATTATCTGCTTTTCCGATTACTTTTGAACTCGGTAGCATCAGTGGACTTCTGAGCAGGAAAATGGAAAGACTGAACACCTCAATGTTGCATAACAAACTAACCAGAGGAGAGAGAAGGTGGGCTTTAGCATGCTGTATGCCTTCAACTTTCCAAGAACTGGGGGAGGATTTTCCTGCAGCATGTGTAGGAGAACTCTCCCTTATGACTTTTATTTCAGGTAGAGTTACACTGAAAATAAGGGTCCACTTCATTAGTTGAATATGTGAATCTTGTCTCAAGTCCCAAGTACATCTTTACATTGGTCTGTTGATTAATGAAGAGTTATAGCGTAGTCTGTCATTATGACACGTGAAATGTCATTTTCTTGACTCCACTATGCTATTGCATAGTGCTCCTTGCATAGGGCTCCTTGCCACCTCTTATCACTTCTCTGCACTTTTGTTACGCTGTCTTTATTTTTCTTCCTTATATCAAACAAGTATCTGGTCCAGACACTTGACAGTGGCTCATTTGGTGTAGCTTTAGTTTGATGTGTTTTTGACTTTCTCAACTAAACTTGCGTGTGCCTTGTTTCTTAAAGGGACAATGTGTACGATTTAGACTTATACTTAAATTAAATGATTGTGAATTTCAAAAACTTGCAAATAAATGTGTTCTTAATGATCAACAGTATATTATAAATATAATCGTAGGTCTAGATATCATCAAATTATATTAGTTAATTGATGTCTTTTGTAAGGCATTTTGTAACATTGCATGGATATTGTTCAGAATAATTAATATCAAAATTGTAGTAGGTACAAATAGCTTTCTGTGTGTTATTTTATGATTGTTCAGTGGTTGCAATAAACCAGACTAGGGTCTTTAGAGATCACACGCTGTCCTCCCTTTCTGCTACTGTTTCTGTGGTCAGATATCCCACTGCTTTGTGTGTGTGTATGCCTGTGCATGCACAAGCCTGCATGTGCCTGGTAGACCATTCAGCATGACTTATACGCAAATCACATCCTCCTAACTGTGAGGTTGTTTCCAGTTTCAGTGTGGGAAAAGACAGACCAAGGCATGCCATATTTTTGATTTTTGTTTTTGTTTATCCCTCCTCAAAATGGCAATCATCACGACTGTGATTTACATTTTCCCAATCACAATTATTCACAAGGACTATCAAACTAGGGCAGGGGTGTCCAAACCTGGTCCTTGAGCCACTGTCTTGCATGTTTCCCCGATGCACCTGATTCAAATGATCAGGATGGTTATGAGCTTGCTTGATGAGCTGATCATCTGTCATAATCCAACAGAGAAGGCCTTGCTGGCTCTGATGGTCCACCACTGTTGTAATGCTATTCCCCGTTCCCGTATGATGAAACAGACACATGGGCACACACTCACTCCATCAGATTTTATATTAAACTTGGAATGGTGAAGGTTTGAGACACTATCTTTAAAAAATGCGTTCTTATCAGAAAGCCCAGAACAATTTCGGGTCTACTTTTGGGCATGGTCACATCTGTTCTTTCTATGCTGTGAGGATGTTATCGCTGTCAAATTTCCTTGGTGCAAATGATCTTCTGCCCTGTGCTTCTTCCTTCCTTCTCCCAGACAGTCTGCGTTCCACAGATTTGTGTCCCAAGATAGACGCTGCACTCCCTTCTTCACATTCCATCTGATTTTACTGTAGATTTTTCCCAGAGATTAAAAAAAAAAAAAATCTATTGGTAGCCATCTCATTATCCTGGTTAGCGTAATAACTAAGGTTTGCTTAAGAAAGATTACTGACTCCAGAGTGTTGTCATGTCCGCAGGGATAACAGGAGACTGTTGGCCTCTAAAGGAATGACATAATTGGAATCCTGAGCATGTACTGGGCTGGAGAAACAAATCTAGTAAATGCAATCAGGCCTAACTCTTGTTAATGTTGGCACATTCTTCCAACATTTCAATTACATGATTCTCCTTTTGTTTTGTTTTTTGCAGGTGTAAGCTTAAGCAAGCTAGTCACATACCTTCTGTTCTTCCCATGTTGCTAGTATGTATTCTGTATGTTATAGCAGACGAACAAGCCCGCCAGGCAGGCGTGGGGAAGGGAGGAGGAAGTGTTTTGTTTAGTTGTCGAACAATGCTGTGAATGAGATGGCACAGTGCTGTGACTAGTAACAGGGTGAAGGTGAAGGACGTTTGCCTTCATTATTCACCGGTGACTCATCAGAGTTTGCAACACGTCAAGACTTGTTCAGTTTTATAAGCAAAATTTCATATCAAATATGGAGTTTCCAGCAGAATCTCCGAAGTGGATTTGTAGAGTTTCGTGTAATACAAAGTTTAGTTTCGAGATGTCAAAATTAATCAATGAATCGACAACTACTGTAATCGATTGACAAATTAATCAACAACTTTTCTACTGAATAACTGTTCCTGCAATTATTCTTAGCTCCTCATAAAAGCGGGCTGGGTGTTTTTTACTGTTAATCAAAGGAAGAAATTTTAAACATCTGCCTTTACTTTTGGAAACAATGACCAAAACGGTAATTACTATTGTGTAGGTTTTTTTCTTAATTACCAAGTAATGCCAAATAAACAATCAAATAAATACATAAACAAATAAACAACAAAACTTTAGTCAATGAATGTTTTTTTCTTATAATTTCAAGCAAAGTAAAATTTGATCTGCTTATTTGATTAATCGATGGAATAAGCAATCACATGGATGATTTTTAAAATATTTGATAATGCCATTTGTTGGTTTCGACTTTTAACTGTATTTCATTTGGATACAATTTTCAATTTCATGATTTGGGGCATTAGCTACTGATTGGAATCCTATATGCCCATGTTATGTCACCTTAATAATCTCCATTGTTAATAGTTGAAAAAAAACAAGTGCTTACATAGGGCATTTGGAAAGTTTAATTCAAGCATCTCTTTAGCTGTGCTAGATGGGGGGAAAAACAGTTTTATGCAGATTCGACAGGGTTATGAAGATGTATTCTTCATTATGTTTTTAAAGCGTTTCTTTACAATTTCCCCACTTGGATAAATTTTGGGCATAACTTATTTTCACGGGGGGCCCCACAAACTGTATAAGAAGCACTCTTGAGTCAGTGCATCTTGCGGGCCTCTCTTTGTCTTCTGGAAAAGATGATTTTTCAAGATCAGCTTCTCATTTTTCCCACTACCACCAAACTCTTTTGGGACGGATCTAGTTAGCAGTCAAACTTGACCCAGAAGTGCATGTGTACATTTTACCATTTGGTTCGGTTATATTTAATTGCGCTCTACCAGATTGTGTTACACATTCTGGGATGAAGAAATGATTGGATAGTTTTTGGAAAAGCAGCATTACTATGTTGACGCGGGGATGCTGAGGTTGTTTACAGCCAACCATAAAAACCAGACCACATTTGTCATTCAGCACAAACGATCTCTAAATACACCCTTGGCATTTTATTTCATAACATTATTGTCCGTCATTCTTGCCAGCTCCACGACTAAAGAGATAAACACAATATTTTTGGCCAAGCATTAGACCCAACCAGCTACTAATTTCTGATGCAGTACGTGTCAGCACGCCATGTCCTTGTTGTGCTGCCAGGGAAATAATTGAGCAAATGGACCTCAAAATGGCTGTATTTCTTCATGTAGTTGGCTTTGTATGAACACGCAATTGTCTACTGCAGTTAGTGACCTCAAAGTCTTTGTCTCGAACAGAGCTGCTAGTGACATGGTCTAATAAATGTTACCACAGTTCAAGAGAGGCTCCATGCATCCTGGTGGTTCGGTAAAGCATACAATATAAAAACATACAATGTTCTAGACCTGAATATGTAACATAACCAGTCTAATAACATTCTTTTCCTTCTTTCCTTTTTCAATGACACCTTCTTTTCTTTTATGCAATACTCTGCCATTACATGTGGAAAGCCACTATTGATAATTACTTATCAATCAATGGCCAGCTTCCAAACTGAGCCCCCCGTTGGGTGTTAAGCTCTTTGAAGGTTATCCACAGCCCCCTTTATCGAATAATTGTCATGACTTAGAGCTGATATCGCAAATGCTGACATTAGAAACTCCCCTGAGAAAACAAGTGGAAATCCCTTGACGCCATCCCTCATTTTTTCTGTTGACGAACTCTCACCTTTTGACCAAAGCAAATGCTAACCTTCAGTCTGACCTTTGGATTCAGTCAGACGGAGACGTTGCAACCCTCCCACCACACCAACGGCTGCCCTTTGTTGTCAGAGGCACCCTGCACGTTTTCCAACAAATAAGAGCCAAGGTTTCTGTGGTATACAATGGTTATGAGCATTCTTAATCAGGCGTCAATTTGCTATGCCCTACTACTTGTTCAGTTTAATCATTGAAAGTGCAAAAGTGATTAAATATTTTCTTCAAAAGCATATCCGTTTTCTGGATTGAATACGAGTTTATGTTGTAGCGCAATAGGGAGAGGATGTAGTAAAAGCATATGTCCATGCATAGCAAATGCTAATGTTGTTCATTTCTGTTTGACCTTTCAAGAGATAGTAATCATCTCATTTAGTAATCAATCAATCAAAGCACCAAAGGTGTAGCTGTTCTAATTTCTCAGCTTTTAGTTTCTAAACTTCTTTCATAGATAAATAGACACAAAATAGCTTTCATTCTAGTGTCTGTGGTTTGAGTGGTGTAGACCTGCCATGGAAAATCACAAAGGAATAAAAATCAATTTTAGTTGCTAAAAATTTTAACATAAGAGCAGATAAACAAGAAAATTAAGTATGATTGGATTGGCTTTTACCAAACTATTGCCATAACTACCAGTAGCTGTTATCTGGTGGGTAGTTATATAAACAACTTTGAGGACTCGGGTGATGGTCCACGGGCAGAGATTTGGTTTCATCCACCCCAGGGCTGGATGGTCATTAACACTGTGCCAGTTGACCTATCTTTACTGACAGAATTTGAATGTCTCTGGTCCTCTGCCAGTCCCCGACTTGTCCATGGCTTGCTCACACGGCAGCAATTAAACATAGCACAAAGGTTTTTCCTGTACTCAAATCAAACAATTTTAACATACATTTATTTAGTCTCTGAAAAAGTCTAACTGAAAACACACACGCCTCTCCATACAATGTATTATTCTTTTATACTTTCCTCTGTAGAATACTCTTGGATATTGTGGGGCTGGTTGTCCCAAAATCCACTGGCTGGGTGGCTTACCCCTTCACATATTGAACTGTCTTTGGGCAAGCTACAGAACGAGGTCACATATTATTACTAATTGAACAAATGTAATTTTGACCATGCATTTATGTGTTAAGATGACTACGGTATTGTCAATTGAGTAAAACCAGAAAGTACGACAATAAATGTGATTATAAAAGTTCTTTCCATTTGAGCTTGTGCTGATGGAAGTCCAACCCTCCTTCTTTTTTTTTCTTTTACTCTTCCATTCAACTTCTGCTGAATAGGTAGTAACACAAAAAGCCTACAGAGGTGGAAAGCTTTCCTGTTCTACGTATGAAAAATCCATCAGTTCATTCATAATGCCGACCAATGTCTTAATGGCCTTACCTGGCACATAGCATTTAGGGCATACTCAATAACCGTTGACTAGCTTTTAGGCTGGAGTTAAGCTTTCACACAAGTAAATACACACTACATTTCCACCAAGACAGTAATGAACCTCTTTATAAAAGCATAAAGTGGGGATACTATGGCAAGTGGTTTCCGCTTGGCCGTGCCTCTAAATGCAAGCAAACACTTTTTTTTCTAAAGAAATCTTGTCAGTATGTGCCAGCATGCACAGTTGTTGAGCAAATGATGATGACGATAGGACAACTCTCTCTATATGAATTTGCAGTGGAGTTGTTGAAGCAGTGGACAGTTTAATCTCATAATCTTCATTAGCCTTGTGTAGGGCTGCCCAAATAATCAAATTTAAATCACGATCACAATATTGGCAGTCACCATTAATTCAGCTGATCCTCAGCAATTTTTCACATTTAAAAACCCGTACATGTCAAATCAAGCACTTTTAGTCATCCTACCACCAGGGGGCAAACCCAAGGTTAAGACTTCACTAAGTTTAAGAAATAGCAAGAGAGCAAATCCTGCAAGACCCCTTGTTTTAAAATCTGGTTAGCAAAAATTGGAATAAATTGGTTTTGAAATGACCAAAAATGACATTTTGACTGCTAAGTCCATTCTCACTTCAATTGATTTTGCAACTTTTGTACAGTTTTATTTCTTGCAAAGAAATGTTGTTGTATGTGAGGCCTGTGCTTGGTTATAAGTTGGCTTAATTTTTTTCACTGGTTTGCACTTAGCAAGTAAATTACCTGTGTTACCTGAATAATTGTGATTTCACTATTGACCAAAATAATCATGATTATTATTTTGGACATAATCATGCAGCCCTAGCCTTGTGTAGTGTTGCAAACTAAATGTCTGTCTTCTGTACACGCACTTCAACTAAATATACTTTTTTTTTCATTTATTCTTCTTTTGAATCTCTATTTGATCTCTCAAAAACAGTTTTAGTTCTGCCATCTACTGTTGCACCAAGTACGGATATCAATACAGAATAAAAATGTTGGTGCCTTTATTTGAAAAATAAAAATACATAGGCTCAATTCAGATAAGCAAAAAGGTCTCCAAAAGGGCCTGGATCACTAGTCGTCTAATGTTTATATGTAAGGTTAGACACGGTGTAATGTACATTTTTGCTACGTATCATCTTGTAAAATCTGTCATTTTGAAAACCTAACTTTGTGAAGACGTAGAAGACTGTGGATTTAAGACTGTGATTTAAGAGGCTGGCTGTAATTGGTGAAATGAAGTCACCTGTCTTAAGAAATTTCAATGGGTTGGTGAGAGAACCCACGCGGACTTGGGGAGAACATGGAAACTTCACACAGGAAGGCCAGGGCAAGGTGGATTTAAACTTGGGTTCCTAAACTGTTAGGCGGACGTGCTAACCACTGCGCCAGACCATAATTATGGAAATTAACATCATGAATCATTCTTGGAGTGACCCCCCCCCCCCCCCAAAAAAAAAAAAATAGAATTACATTTGAATTACATTTGAAAAACTAGCAATTAAATATATAACGTATAGTCCAGTCAGGGGGAGCCAATGAGCAGACGGATGAAAGAGCCACATGTGGCAGTCAAGCCACAGGTTGAAGACTACTAAGCCGGTGTTACAGTTGGGCACAAAGTGATATGGTTTCCTTTGTGTATCTATACTTCATCAATCCATCCATTTTCTATAGCCGCTTATAGCCATTTGTTTAACATCTTGGTTTCCCTTTTTCTTCTTTTCCAGTCCTGTGTGCAAAAAACCTGGCAAAGAAAGACTTCTTCCGTAAGTAAAACCCATTTTGATGTGTTGCTATTTTTGACCCACACATCCCTTGTGTATTTGAGTGTTTTTTGTCAGTGGAGGCAAGAAGACTGTATAGTCTCTTTCTAAATTAGGCACCTTTGAATCAAAAATATTTTTTTAATATGAAAGACGATATTTTTTTCAATCCGTACCTCCTGACAAATGTCTTTTGTTTTTTTTAGGTAACTAGCACAAAAAAAAAAAAATCACTCAACAGCAGTCGGCATTAAATTGAAAAGATGGCATTAAAAAACAAAAAGAAGGGGGGGGGGGAGCAATTTTAACATGTTCTGTAATTGTAATTTGTGGTTGTGCCAACTTTTTGAATTGGAACTGTCCTTTGCCATTTAGCCAGCCTGCAGCTTCTCCTTTAAGTGGGTTAATTTCCCCTTTTCTTGCCCAAACACACTATTTGAAGAGGAAGCCCATATAAAGCAAACAAACAGGTTTGCCCTTGTATCGAATTTGTACCGAGCTGTTAACCATTAAGCCTTAGGAAATGACAAGTGGCTTTAAGTCTTACACTGTCATAAATGGATCCCTGATCAGATTTCTTCTCAAATGTCACATGGTGAAAAGACCCGATTTGTGTCATTGTAAATGTAAGTATTTTGCTGCCTATGGTTCCGGCCTTTCCGGGATTCACTTAGGACTTTTCGCTGGCAATAGATTGCCATGTTGTTATTTGCTTAATTGGATCAAGATTAACGGTTGGTATTTTAGCTTCCAAGTCACTTAGTTTAACCCGTCTCCCTATTGCTGTCGGACCAAAAATATAGAACTTACATGCAGTTGTTCTTGTAAGAATCGCATATTGTATACTTAAAAAAAAAATGCAACGTTTATTAGTGCAAATGTTTCAACATGTTCTCCTTTTCAAATCACCCAAAAAGCCAGAAAAACATGCATATTCTGTGACAGCAACTCTCCACAGTGACAGGCACATATTTTTACAGCTACCCGTTGTGGGATTTATGACTGAATATTGGCGTGGATAAGCAACTGAAGGTAAATCCCGATTGAAGATAGATTAAAACATTATACCGTGACAATTGGTTGAGATTAGGGTTAAGATTTAGCAAAGGACAGTCTCCAATGGTTGGTCTTAGGGTTAAGCTTTGGTTAAGGACAGTCTCCACTGTCATTTTTTACATGGCTGGTTCAGGGTTTATTTACATCTACATTATGATTGTTAGGTTATTTTACATGCACAAAATTACTATTTGCTTATCTGAACAGGAGTACAGTCTCAAATGTTCTAGTTTAAAACTGTCCATTTTTTTCATTTGCTAAACATACTCGCTCCTCTGCCTCATCTGTTATTTGTGCTCACCCACCAGGGTTACCTGATCCCTTTGCCAAAGTGGTGGTGGATGGGTCTGGACAGTGCCACTCTACAGATACTGTGAGAAATACATTGGACCCAAAATGGAATCAACATTATGATCTGTAAGTTGACCGAGTGCTTTCTAAGGATGCAGTAAGCTTACTATTTTATTTATGTTCTTGACTTGTTCTTGACTTTTTAACATCTGAAATCGATGGCGTACAAGTCAGTGACAAAAACGGGACACTAAATTTGCAATGTCGTAATGAACGAAGGCATCTACAATAATTGTGGCACTACCTTAATTCCGCGGCCAAAAGATGAACTGTATTTGCGGGTGCTGTCTATCTTAATACATGTGATAGCATGCATGCACGCCCGCATATGTTTTTATAAAAGGCAGCAAGAGCAAAACTGGGTTTGGTTGTATTTTATTAAAGTATTTTTAATCAATTCACATCCACAAATCCATCAAAGTCCTCAACCTCTCTATCCGATATGAACAACTGAGCAAGTTCCCCATCTAACACGTCAGATTCCCTCTCATCAATGTCGGGGTTAGTCTCTTTGCCCTGCGGCTCCAGCCCTCTTGATTAGCCTTAATGATGACTCTTGCTGGAAACTTTTCTTTGGGCAGAGTCCTTTTAACAATCACCATAGTTGGCAGTTTTTGTCCATTTGCATGGCAACCAAGCACAACAGTAAAAGCCAATTTCTTGTGGCCTTTTGTGCATATTGCCATCGTGCTGGTCCCTTTCTTTTCTACAGTGTAGCTCACTGGGATGTCTAACCATGGACTTTTTGGTATTGAACTCGCTCGCTGCTGCTCGATTCCCATTATGCTCCACGTAGCTGATAGCTTGCAGTCTAAACTGCTTTGTAAGCGTGTCTCTTTGTAGGTGCCTTTTTCAAAGGTTTTACTCTTTACCCAAACCGATATTTTGCCCAACACACACATCAACACTATACAGTACAGTATACTAAGGGTGACAAACGTTTTTGCCCTAAGGTCGAGCTCTCCACGAGCCAAGCTCTCGTTTTCTATTTTGTCAGAAGTGCTACGATGCTACGATACATATGAGACATTACACAGCCTGTCAAGTCACGGTATGATAGTCAAAGCCAAACTTTTGTGAAGAAGTCAGCCAATCCTCCAAAATAAACTGTACTTATGACACAAGTAACAAATGACACCAATGGCATTACTGCACTTTTATTTTGAAGTTATTTTCCAGAGGCTTGGTCATGACAAGACTCAACCAACTTGATAATCTTTGGTTACTACTGTGAGCAGCCTCCATTGTGAGCAACACAGTGCTTGTCTAAATTCTATCACATTCACAGTGTTGCTTGGAAATAAAGTTCAAGCTGTCAGTTTAGGGCACTAAAATACAACTATCAAGCGACAATTGACATTTTTTTTTCTTTTGGATTGACACTTTTTTGGGGAGCTGGATTGACGTTCTTTTTTGGGTTGAGGTGTTTTTTTTTTTTTTTTTTTTTGCATGCCATGCCTCCTCTTTCACACCCACCCTGCCCCCTTTAGCATCCAGTCCTCCGTCATGTCCTCATTTTTTTCAAATAGGCGCCTTGTGGGCAAGTCAGTCAAGGGAGCCCTCATCGATGTGAACAACAATTACAGATTTTGATACTCAGTGCACACATACAACTCACTGCATCATTAGACGCCTTGTCGATTTTGGCGATAATTTAAGACTTTTAAATGCGCCTTATGGACAAGGATCTCCTTTATGAATTGAATTTTCTCTTTCAGTTTTTGAAATCCAGATGATCCGGAATAATGCATGTACGCTGATGGGACTATTGGCTTAGTGGGTTTCCAATGTGCAACACCCCCATAGCCAACCTCCAGCGTCAGGAGTGTCGCTGTTGTTCTGCAAGCAGCTAAATCCTCTCATGTGTGTCTGGGTGTAAAGTCACTTCTACACCCAGAAAAACTCCAGACTGTTTTTGTGTATAATTACCGTATATGTATAATGAGAGTTACTCAATAAACAAACAAACAATATCAGGAGGGGGAAAAAAAGTTTGCTTCATCCCAGTAGCAGTCCAGACCCAAGTCCAGGGGAAAAAACAGTCAGATGGTTAACCTGTAACATGAATGAATGCTTTAAAAGACTATGGTATGTAGTATGATTTGATTTGTTGTTTATTTCAGCGATAAATCAGTTTGGGCAGTTGTACAAATGTTGCGCTTTTAAAATTTAGGGGTCTTTTTTTAGTTCAAATTATAGTAGTATAGCAAAATGGAGAGTAGCCGCACATAATCAAAATCCCAGTACAATACTTGTACATGACCAGTTAGATAAAAAAATGATGAGATGTAGATTAATATTGGTAAACAATAAAAACAGTCATCTGCTTACTGTTTTGATTTACCAATCATTTAGATTTTTATGTCAAGTTTACCTTGTTTTGGGGTTATAGTTTCAACAATTCGTCAAATTGTAGATAGCTCTGTTTGCAGTAGAAAAAGCAGGATTTAAGTAGTCACAACCAATTTTCCCCTTTTAGCGGTACTTTGCTTTCAATGACATAAGTAAAAAAAAAAAAAAAGGTCCCAAGTAGTGCAAACCTACTTTTTTATTAGTCACACACCCCTTTTCTTTTGCCACGGCCAATTCTTTGCAAAAAAATATTAATTTACTCACCTGGATAAGCAAATAACCTGTCATCCACTTGTCATAAAAAAGTGCAAAATTTGCAGTGAGGTCATAGTGTGTGACACAGCAGTGAGGAAGTCTGCCAAGCCCTGCCATCGCCTCCTTGTCTGAATCACAAACCACACTGGTTGTAATTACAGTTTTAATATGACCATTTCGAAATGCTGAAATTTAGTTGTCATAATAAACATTTTGACATTTTGAAGCGGTTTTCATAGCGGAACACCTTACCCCACCAGATGGTCAAATTGCACAGCTGACATGCCATTCTTTGTTTGTGGATCAAACCATTTGTTATTGTGTATTTGAGTGTGAATTCTGGGAAGAGATCTAATCATGATAGAATCATGAAGCACATCATCTGCATTTCCTCTAACACTGACTAGACTGGCTTTCCATGTACTCAGTCAGCATAACCAGTTTCATACATTTTACTTGAAAATATCTTGTCTTTTTGCACAGCCTGTAAATCTACACCACAAACCCAACATTTGTTGTCATGCTTAAGCAAAATTAAATATTTTGTTGTTGTTAGGTTTTTTGCGTTGAGTACAAGAATGCCTAGGTGCCAAAGCAATGTTTTGGCTTTTGCCGTGTATAGTAATTCATTTTAATTTCTGACCTAAGTATACAATATGATTTTTGTTTGTTTTCTTCCAGATATATTGGAAAGGCAGATTCCATCACGATCAGTGTTTGGAACCATAAGAAGATACACAAAAAGCAGGGAGCTGGTTTTCTTGGTTGCGTCCGCCTTCTCTCAAATGCCATCAATAGACTTAAAGACACCGGCTGTAAGTTTTTATTTGATTTCGTAAAATTGACTCCACATTTTCTATATATTTTACCACACTGGGTTATTGAGATGAAATAATGCATTAATTAAACAGTTTGGGTCATTTGTTTCATTTTCTGTAAGTTTGCTTGAGATTGTCAGAAGAAACAATTATACAATTTTGATGAAACTATGACATGCCCACCCTCCATCACCCAGGTTATCATTATCGTTTTTTTTTTCAAGACTGTTACATTTTCAGTTGAACCAGTTAAAAAGTTGATGATTGATGTTGAAATCTTTATTTTGGGTATGAAGTTCTCCTGTTTATCTTTAAGATTTATGTGTACCCCCAGAGGTGGTCACATGAGGTTTGTTGTTTCCAGGTGTTCCTGGTGAATCATCATTTTTCATAATGACCCATTGTTTACGTTACATATGGCAAAATAGCTCGTTAGTGGTCACTTTACCCATAAAGTGAAACAATCTTTTGGGGTGGCGGGAATGTAAAGAGTGGGCCTTTATACTTTGACACGGATGGCGTCTTCCACACCACTTTCAAACAAGCAACCTTGTTTGTTTCTAATGAAAACCTGCTCACTAAACTTACTACAATTTATTGCCTAAACAACACTACTGAGCTTACTTCTCAGGATTGTGTTGTTGTGACGATCAAGCTTTTGTCTGAGGGTGTTGCTGGATTTTAAGTCCATTGGAATGCTATGGTTAACAAATGTTTTACTTTCTCTTACAAATCAGTCCCAGTAGAGACAACCACATTGTCACATCCTGTTTTTAGCCTTTGGATTGAGCGCAGTTGCCTTTCTCATAGGGTATCTGACAAACTGTTAGAATACGCAAAGACAGTTAAAGGCTCACTGATGTGTACAGTATGTCTGGCTCTTTCTGTCCTCCATTGTCTGTGGTTGGGATTTTCTCTACTACAGTATGTCTTTAAAGGTTTCTGATCACCCCCAGCTTGTGTTGTAGTGGATAGTGAGAGTCAAAAGGTTTTCTGTCGCCCTCAATATTGAGGCTGTACATACCCAATTTACATTTATGAGCACAACTGCAGGTAAATGAGGAACAGGAACGCAGTCTTTGAACTAAACATATTAAAGTCGAAATGCAAGCGTCGACTAACTAACAAAATTATTCTTGATTAATTTTTCTTAACAGGCAAAAGTCAATGATCTACTTATCATATGCAACTTTATATAATTATATACAGTATTTTGTTTTTCTTGTCTCAAGCCCATCTTATGGGAGCCAAACATGTTCATCATAATTATAGTTAGATTTAGTTTTATCAACGTAAACTGTATTTTCACTTGTTTTCTTTTTATTTAGCATTTTTGTCTTTTATTTCACTAACTGTTTTTTCCCAAGTTTAGTGTTATTTGTTTTCGTTAACTATAATATCTTACCATTGTACCTCACTAACAAGAGCATGTAAACTGGAAATGAAGCAGGACAACTGTTTGCAGAATTGGGATATTAAATGAAATTACTGTAATTATGTGCCCTTTCAAGGTTAACGTTTCAGGCTTTCCTGAAATAATGTAGTAATGGAAGTTCAAGCCTCTTTACGTTAACTCCAAAAACTTCATGTCATTTTTGTTTAAATAATTGTTATCTCCCAAAGATAGAGCAGTTTCAGTCTTGCCACAAAACGGTCTATCCAGGGCCAAAGCATGCATTTTACATTTGCACACACTTTTCTGAAACAGACACGATTCTCTTGTCCGGCTCCAGACTGGCCACGTTATTGTATAGCCAACCTTCTAGACACTATACTTAATCAGAGCCACAAGGAAGCATGAGCAATTTGAAGACACCAATTTGCACATAAATCCTTTGTCCTTGTCCAGTGTAAAGCAGATGCCAACCACACTCATTCTGTGGTCTGACCAAGATGCAAACATACATAGACACAACACATAAAAAAAGCACACACAGACACACATTACTGTAATCCCCATGATTCCTAGAGGGTTTATTCCTAGCCATAGCTCACTTGGCATCCAATCCAAACACAAAGTTGGACAAAACGGTTTCATTTTTTACACAAACAGAGCTTCCAAACCCCAAATGGGATTGTCCTGGATTTCTAGAAATCTGTCTGGCAGCATATTGAGCTGCACTTCCTGTTGCGTTATGGGTGCAAACCTCAACATCCTCTGCCTCACTTCAATTCACACAAATGCCCATCGCTAGGTTTTCAAACTTTGGCTGTGTTGCCACTTTAATTCATTGATTGATTGATTTTCTTTTTCTTAAATCATGTTGCATACAGTGAAGAAATTCAGAAGGGAACAACTAATGGACAGTTATAAAAACATAGCCACACCTTCGTGGAAGTTTGCATTTGTAGCTACACGCAGTGCGCTTTTGCACATTTTTCATTGCCTTTAGAAGCTAAATGGTGTGGTGAGTGCTCGTGGTTTAGAACTATAAATGTACTGTCTCAATGGTGGCCCCTTATTTAGGAAGAACATGTATGTTTAGTCTAGACGGGTATAAGGAACAGAAGCTCAGATACTTTTTGGAACAAGCTGTAAAGTTATTTAGGCTGTCCATTGCTCATATTACCGGTACATACAAGCTTTATTATGCATGTAAACGGAAGGTAAAAGAAAGCAATATACTTATGTTCAGTTCCCATTAGGACTGATTCTTGAGTCATTGAGAAAATACAAGACTTCCAAAAAAATTGTGTTTCATTTTGAGAGTAATCCTCATGTACCTTTAGCAATGTTTTTATCCCCCCAAATTACTTTTTATGTGGCATTCAATCTCTCCAGCAAGGAATTACATTTGTATTTAGTATGTATGATTTTCCTTTCTGTTGCATTGTAATTTTGGCTGAAACTTTACTTGTACCCATTACAAAATTAAAAAAAAAATGCAACACTGGGATAGCTTCTGAATTAATGGTATATTTTTGCCTCTCACAGATCAGAGACTTGACCTCAATAAGCTTGGCCCCAACGACAATGATACAGTCAGAGGACAGATAGTTGGTAAAGAGACACTCTTGCAACACATCTGTATTCTTATTTGTTCATCCTGACATTATCATATGTTAGCTTCATTGGTATTATATGTGAACCTGTTATATACCATTGACATGAGTATGTGGCATCTTCTTTGTCTTGTGTAGTAAGTCTTCAGTCAAGAGACCGCATAGGCACCGGAGGGCCAGTGGTGGATTGCAGTCGCCTTTTTGACAACGACTTACCTGATGGGTCTGTATTATGACTTGTGCAAAGGCAGAATGCTTTGCTTTATTGCTATTTAGAAATATACAACATGGTAAGGCATTGTTATTTGCCTGGTTTCTAATGACATGTATTTTCCCCTTTCGGTATTGTTTTTTTTTTTTTTCCCTCCTTATATGACCATTTTTACTTTTGGAAATGTTTTCCACCTTATGCTCATTGTGTCCTAATGGTATCAGAAATGGTCTCATTGTGCATTCTCTTGACTTCTTGGGGGAAAAAAAGAAAAAAAAACTTTCCAGTTTCTATTTTCCAATTCCAGCTCCTCACAGATTTTTTTTTTCTTAGATTTTGTCATGCCTTACTTAAGGCAAAGTAATGTAGTACATTTTTCTTAATATTTTACAATGCGGCATAAAATGAGTCTTTTTTTTAATTTGCTTGTAAAACAGATGGGAAGAGAGAAGAACAGCCTCAGGAAGAATACAGTACCTGAACCACATCACACGCACCACACAATGGGAGAGACCTACCAGGTACACACATTGCTTCTATACTGTACATTCATCTTTGAATCACATGGGGTGAAAACAAAATGATAATATAGTCTTTTACATACGTTAACTAATTAACCCCGTGAAGTAATAGTGTTGAATACTGCAATATTAATACGTGTTATGACCACAGGCATTCTTTGTCATGCTGATGTATAAGCAATAGAAGTCTATATTTGATTGACTTACAATGACCCCCTTACATTGTCGGTAATAGAGAACTTCCTTTAACTGCACCCCGCCCTATTCCAGCTCACACATGAACACGAGTAAGTTTGCTAGCAAACCAGCCAGTTGAAAAGCAAGGTTTTACTTGGCCCATCTTCCTGTTGGAACGACTGCCGCCTTCCTACTTGACCAATATCAGTGAGCCGTCAAGGAGTAAGCAAACAATGTAGCTACTTCAACTGCATTTTGTACACAGTTCTAATGGACACCGTAAAGCAAACCATTTTTTCACGAACAGATTGTTGTTTTGGTAAGTGTGAAAGCTTTGGTCGAAAAGGAGGCAGTGTTTGTGAGAAGGGTGGAGGAAGAGGAAATGGAAGGAGGAAAGAGAAAGGAGGAGGTGGGTTGACAGACATGGGGTCCGAGCTTTTCGATAACCAAGGCGTCAGTTACTGTGGATAGCCAGACAGTGGTCAGACTTGTTACACACGCAAGTGTCAGTCAGCCAGCCAGTCTGTGTTTGTGTTTGCTTATCAGATATCTGCTGTCGACATCCTGCTCTTAAGTAGCTCACAAACATGCTCAAAATTCAGTGGTAAGGACCTTCCGTTCAGTTCTAATATGGCTTAATTTTTTTTTACTATTATTAAATTCACATCGCCATTTGAGGGATGATGATACCATAATCACACACTTCATATGTGTTTGTCTAGACACCAGCACATGATGTCTTCACTCTTAGCACACATTGGCACACCTTTGGCCCATCTTCGGCCCAACTTTGAAAATAAGCACACATCATCATATACTTATCAAAACCTGTTTTTGACCTGTGCACTATATCTATCTTCAGAGCAGAATATTGGTTTGTGTAAGGATTACTTGATTTTTGTAAGTCACATGTAGAAGTTGAGGTTGAAAATAAGTGTGAAATCAGAAGTGAAATTAAAAAAACAGTAATGTTGTTTAGTGCTTGGCGATAATATTGATATATTGCAAAGTGACACATTACAAGTATTGCAGTGCGATTTTCAGTTTCCAATATATCCGTTATCGGTTTTGAAATGATATATATATATATACAGTCGGCCCCCGGCTTACGAGCACCCTGATTTACGAACAATTCGCCTTATGAGCGTGGATCAGGGAGATTTTTGTCCTCCGCTTACGAACAAACCTCTCGCCTTACGATCAATTCGACATGCCGGCCATTGAGTATGTAGAACTGTTCTCGTATAATTGCGTCAATAAAATCAACAGTAGCGACATCATTAATCATCAGTAGATACTTGTGGCAGATACGTGAACGCTATTGGTCTTACAACGTCACACTGACTGTCTCACTCACGGTGTCTAAATATATTACCATTTAAGTGTAGTGTTTGTACAGCTAAAGGGAAAAACAGCTGACATGAAATTAAATGTGCCGATTGCAGGACAAAGAATTGTCATTGGTTTAAATGTGTGTTTTTTTTAAATTAATTGTCAATACATTCCAACCGTTTAAAAAAAAAAAGTGTGAATAATTATCAGTCAGTCACGGAGATGCGAATATGCTATTGGTCGATTAAGGTCACCCGGTCTCACTCACGGAGATGCTATTGGCCGGCGTCACACGTCAATCACAGAAATGCTGATATGCTATTGGCCGAACGCCTTTATCTAGCTTGAAGGGACAGGATGGAAGGAAGCAGAGAAAATTAGTGAAAAACGGAATGTTGTGAAGACTTTGCAAACTTTATCTGTTAGACATAGCTTCTAAAATTACTAGCAGCGGTAAAGAAAGAAATAAGAGGATGATGTTTTAGTATCTGCGTGATTTGCACCCTGACTGAAAGAGTTACTGTAACACTGTAAGACCAATAGCATATTTATCGCCGTGTTAACCTTGAGCGTTGGACTCTGCCCCCTTTGCTTACACCCAGCTCAAGTCTCGTCGTTTCAAAGGTAAAAGCAATTTATCCAATGTATTTATTATAAAATGCAAGTGTGCAGTAGATTATGTCACTCAATTTTAATATATGTATACAGTGTGTCGTTTTTACCTAAGACTTCTGCGCGCGATGCACGCATTCACGAATTAACATGGGTTTGGATTGCCCGCTATACGAGCAATTCGAGACACGAGCGTAGCCGCTGAACGGATTAAGTTCGTAACCCGGGGGCCCACTGTATATATATATATATTTTTTTTTTTTTATCAATCCGCTCCGGAGTGGCTTTTGTATAATGATTTTTGTCATATTATGAATCATGTTTTATATGTAAATCATTCGAAGCGCTTCAAAAACACCACATCAAATGTTACAATACATTACCTTTTGAGTGAGGTGATGTTCCAAAGTGGCAACAGAGAAGGAGAACAAACATCAGAAAAAGAAAACTTTGATACAAGATAGCTTTTTCTTCGTTTCTGCTGTTGTAGTCATCTCGGGCTTCCACACTATGTTCAAGTCATCTGTTGTAAGCTCCTGTATGTGTAAACTTGAAAAAAAAAAATATGGACATGCTTCTTTTTTTTAAATGTTTAATGTATGCTCGTAGATGTCAATGATGTGTGGCTTCTGAAAAAGAATACCAAATTTTTTCCCTTTTTTTTTTTTTTTTAAACAAACATTATCCACTATATTGCAATACACCTTTGCTGTATCGCAATATATTGTAATACACTTTTAAGACACAATACCCAGCACTAATGTAGTTGGTTCCTTCTAGGCCAGCTTCAGAGTACTCCAGCCCATCCGGGCGTCCTTTGAGTTGTGTGGTGGATGAGAACACACCAGTGATGACACCCATTAACGGGGCAGAGGCCAGTGGCCCACCAGGAGAACATCGACTCCAAGAGAGACGAGTGCGATCCCAGCGACACCGCAACTACATGAGTCGAACACACCTGCACACTCCTCCCGACCTTCCCGAGGGTTATGGTGAGAAAACAGCCGAGGCACATACACACAGCCTAACCCTACTAACTCCACCAAAATCCAATTCAAACCTATACTCTAAAAGCAAGGCCTGGCCCCCTAGACGAGGTCTGAACTTGTGGGGTCCATCAAAATGGTCTCCACAAAGACTGTTAAACCTGGATTTGGTCCCCACCATGTTACAAAAACCAAGTACACACACACACACACACACACACACACACACACACACACACAATTTTGGCTTGACTGTGTCTCGAGTATTTTTTAAATAGTCTGGAATTGTCTACCCCATTCAAGAAAAAAACTATTATTATTATTAACATACATTAACATTATTATAAACATTATTTTATTATATATATATATATATATATATATATATATATATATATATATATATATAGCACCTTGTTTCAGCTGTCATTTTTTAATTGCTTATTATAAAAAGATCGAAGCGATTGTGGCATGCACACTACTGTGTATTCCTAATCCTCTCTTTTCAGTTAAGTGTTTCTGCAGCCTCACCGCAATGTATTCATTCCACAGTGTTTCACAGTTTGAAATAGGCAGTCGTGATGGTTCGTAATTATTAATCCAGGGGGAAATGACACAGCACTCTCCGTTAGCATCTGAATAGTTTGTTTGAGAGGGATCCTAAAAAGCCAAATACCATAAAATGCTCTTAAAGTCTGTTAAAATAAATTATTCCTCAGATGCAGGGTAGCACCGTTGGATGTATGCCCCCCTTTGAAATGTCCTGCTGTGTGTGACGCTGGCTTAACTTGGACAAAGTGAGTCACTGATGCTCAGGAGCTCGTCGGTGTGGTTTCCTTTCAAACTGAACCCTCTGAACTACAGAGGCTGAAAAATGATACAACAGAGGTTTTACAAGCCATTAGAAAGTTGCACATAGAGCCTCCACTCCGTTAGGTTTCCCCTTTGCATCCTAAACTCACTTGTTTGTTTATGGTGATGTTTCATCCTAGTGGTTTCAGCATGAATATCACCCTACTACTACGCATTTCACCGCATATGGTGATTATTAGTGGTTTATGATCATCCAAACAGAAATGCCATACCTCTGTTACAAAAAAGGGCAACAAAATGCACAAGTAACACCAAGCAAGTTGTTAAATGTCCCTATCATGTTGAAGTAGGCCTCAAAACGAATTATTTGACACATCTGAATAAAAAGACTTGGGTCAACCGTGATTCCGACAGATTACCCATATCATTAACTATAAACAGACCTCTCCCTCTCCAGGGTACGCCAACTGACTCATACTTTCTTCGAACAGGGCCAGACGATGGCAGTATTTGATTCATCCCCTCTCTCAATGCGATATAATGTCCATTCATTTTTCTCTTTTAGAGCAAAGAACGACTCAACAGGGCCAGGTCTACTTCCTGCACACACAGACTGGAGTCAGCACCTGGCATGACCCTCGCGTTCCCAGGTGTCCATCATGTTTATATTTATTCTTTGTTCTTATCTCATTCCTTGTTATTGATTGTATAAAGTTACAGTGAAAATTCTTCGGTTGGGAGACTATATAGTTGGATAACTAAACACACCACCTGCAAGAAAATCTGGACTCACAATTCCACAAGCCTTCCAACTTGCTCTTTTGGATTGCTTACTACATTTCTTAGCGTTTCTCTCTGCAGCTGTAGCTCATAGATGACGCTCATGTTAAAAGACCAAACTCATAGATACCACTGCTAAAATGACCTAGTATGCCGAAGGGTGCAGCGAAGCAGCTGCTCTGTGTCTGACTAATTTCGTGTGCCTTATTACACGAACATAGCATGTACCAAGTAGGACTCATCCTAGTGTGTACATACTGTACACACGTACACATTAGAATGAGTCCTACTTGGTTTCACCCCACATATGGCCCAATGGTGTCTTCATAACGGTCGGTGTACAGGAGAGGAGAATTAAGAAATTTGAGCAAGTTGTTTGCCCGTGAAATAATAAGTCTGTTGAAAGTCATAGTGATGTGATCTTAATTGAGTAAAAGTTGAAAAGGTCCTGTATAATGAATACTGTTACGCCCAATGTAAGTGTTAATGCCAACTCAGATGGCGCTGATGTTTTTTTTTTTTTTTTTACGTAACTTGCTTGAACCACCCCGCATTTAGTGGCTCAAACACAACACCAATAAACATTTCATTTGTTTCACTGCTGCTAATGGTTTCTTATGGTTATCCAGAGACTTGAGTAACGTGAACTGCGAGGAGCTTGGCCCCCTTCCGCCAGGCTGGGAAATTAGAAACACTGCTACCGGCCGCGTCTACTTTGTGGACCACAACAATCGAACAACCCAGTTCACAGACCCGAGACTGTCTGCTAACCTGCATCGGGTTCTCAAGTAAGTGAGCAGTCGTTAGCCCTACTTAGGCCTGAGGCAGGAAAATGCAATGCCTTCCCTCTTTACTCCTTTCATACACGTACAGATCTTAGTATTATACTTGATGTCGTCCCATCTCACTGTTCCTTATTTTATCGTTTTCCCCACTTGCTTATGTGGTTTATTCCTCTGTTCTGTCATTCACTTTCTCTTTTACTGACTAAATTCCCTTTCTCTTTTTCCCTCTACGTTCTTCACTCCTGTTTTCTTCCAGCAGCCCCAGTCCAAATGGATCCCGTGTGGTCACAGACAGCCAAAACACTAACCACAGGTAACACATACGCGCACACACTGAACTATGCACAGCCTACATAATTGCATCCAGACAGCACACACATGCACTACATATACGTCACGGAGGTACCTGAAGATTATTGTCATGAACATCTGCTGGTGACAGATGTTTATATCTAGACACACCTCCACATACACATATGTATTCTTAGATACTTTGACTTGTTTCTTATTTCTATCATGAAGGGTGTCCATTTTGCAAAGAACTGCCCAAATGTGCAGGAAGTTGTCATTTGAATAAGAGCAACATAGACTAGCAAATTATTTGTTTTTATTATTTTGAATCTCTTGCAGTAATCACAGAGAGTAGCATGAAGGATGTGTTTGGGACTTCAGCATTTGGTCAAATGTGCGTGTGTGTGTGTGTGTGTGTGTGTGTGTGTGTGTGTGTGTGTGTGTGTGTGTGTGTGTGTGTGTGTGTGTGTGCGTAAACCGTCTCTGGATCTAAGTCAGGGCTCAGTTCTGTTCTTCAGGCTGCATCATTAGCTGCTTCTCTTGATTCTATTTGGGTTAGCTCAAACAGAGGTCAGACAAAGTGCAGAAAGAACAAATTAACTGAGCTACTTTCTAATGGAGCCACTCACAGTTTGTACTGATCAGTCAAAATAAAATGGTTAAAAAATGGTCTCTCCATCAGAATTCTCAGCACCAGCTGTCAAAGAAAGTATGAAATAAACTCACCTGGAACACACTTTAACCAATTGAATGGTTTTTACCATTAAGATTAAAAATGAATGTTCCCAGTGTCAAAGATGCATAACCTGGTGACTTGTGATTTGCTTGCTTTTCCTGCGGTGCATTGATTTGTTGTCATCAGTGAGCACTGTGAAATGTCTTAAGATGTCTAATGCCTTTAGAATTTTTACCTGCCATTTAGCCCTGAAAAATGGTTGGTTTACTTGTTGGGAGTTCAGGCTTGTTTAACAGAAGTAGCAGGCAGATGAGTAAAGTGAGGCACATGCCTTAGAAACAAACTATAATTGTTCCTACATGTACATTTTATCTGAGCATTGGCAGTTTTGTGGATGCCAGACTCTTATAATCTGCAAAGGGCTTTGAGAGGGTTTTTATAGTTTCATCTATTATTATCATCACCCCCTCCCACCCCATCAGCTCTTGTCCTCAATCTCACTGCTGCTCCCCACCCTACGTGCTGCTCCAAAAACGGTTAAAGTTTTAAGCCTAGCCATTGGCTCACTGTCAGGACATCTGTCTTTATCGTGCAAATTTGGGGACATTTCACCCAACACCGGGATACATCTTTCACACGTACACTTCGTGACCCAGCTAAAATGTTGCAGCACTTTGACCCAGTTACCTTGGAAGATGTTTGATGAAGGCATATGACAGAAACAATTAGTGCATGCTGCTTTGTACTGATGCACTTGGTGGTGGTGGAAAAAAAACATACTTTTTTTTTCTACCACAAGTAGCCATGGAAAGAGGTTTCAGGAAGAAAAGATTTATATAACAATTTTGCCTCAAATAATGCTTGAATGAAATATGTAGGCTTGTGTGTGTCAACTTCATCAAGCAACAAATATGCAGACATCTGTATAATTTTATGTTGCTGCCAGAAATTAGGCTGTTTTATGGACTGATTTTCATGTAGGGCAATTTTCCTGTGATTTTTTTTTTTGAGCCTTAGGTTTTTACTGTTATAGCTTCTTTACATTTGTAAATGTTCTCATCCTCCGTGTGCAGGAGCATTTGTTTCCGTGTACAAGAATAGAACATAGGATAGAAGTGATGCAAAGTGTGTCTGCTGTTGACACTTCAGTGTTTCTGGTCTTGACATGGACCCGTTTCAAACATATTTCTGACAGTGGGTATGGCGTCTGTCTTAAGTTGTTGAGGGCTGTCGTTGTTAGACACTTGTCAGACAGTCAGACATAGCCACATTATTGTGGTCTCCCACACTGTCTCACATAGTTTGCATCCTCCCATGGACCAGCACATAGTGTTCAGCTGAGTTGTTGCGTCATTGTTTGCTGCAGTATTTTTAGTTGCTACTCGATTCAGATTTAGTAAATGCAAGTATTTCTCTGACAAAATATGTACATTCTTGTTTAATTTATGAATATTTGCTGATTTTAGGTAAATGGTAGGTAAATGGGAACTGTATTTGTTACTAATCATAAGTTATGTATCTTTCTGAAAAAGTGTTATTGAATATCTTTAACAAGAAGCATTAAGTCAAATTTGCTATATGCGGAAACTATTTTAAAATGTCATATAGCCCCTATGTGCCATCACCATACACCCGTTTTAGAGCCACTGCGCTTCACAATGGTATGGTGCTTGCCATAAACATCTTAATATATAGATGGTAAAGTCACCATAGCATAGCTAGCATGTTCTTTTGTTATTAATTCTTAAGGCCTGAAAATGTGACATGGCAGAAATGGTACAATAAATGATTGCATGTGCAACTTTTTGCAGTCAGCTCCCATGATGATTTGGACCAGTTCTGCCTTATAAAGCAATATCAACTGCTGATACTCTCAACAGATTAATTTTTAAAGGCCCCTTTGGCTGTCTTTGCTGGGTGGGGTGGTGGCGAGCACTGCAACCTCTCAATACTTCTTACTACACAACCACATGCCATGGTCAAAGTCGTCACTAAGTGTCTCACAAAAGTTCCGGGGCTGGTATCTCAAAATAGATATTCCAAACCGATGATCAACCAGCTCTTCAACAAAGAGATCCTATAGTGTTTGTGTCAATCCAGTGAGCGAGAAGAAAGGGTTAATGTGACAAGATAACTTGTGGTTGCTTTACCACGACGGTGCTCCTGCTCAACATACACTGAATGGAGGACCATTTAGGGACCTCCATTTTGAAGACACAATTTCATCATGATTGCTCTGAAGATAGAGCTGTTGATGATCTCAGAAGAATCCTTCCACAAGTGCATGTATGCATGGCTAAGACAGACTGGGAAAGAGTTTTAGTCCCCAAGGAATTACATACCAGGAAAAATTCTTTAATTTTCATTTAAAATACACTATACTATCCTGGAACCTATTTGACACAACTCATTTTATGCACAGGTATCGAACGACAATCTGATTTAATCCTAACTCTGCAAATTCAGGCTCTTCAAGTGAATGTTTGCTGAATTTATATTGTCTCCCAGTCAGCATATTTCAACCATGCTGTCACAGTAAAGAGCCTGATGGATTTTCAAATTTGCTACACTGGTGTTTTCTGTCTTTCTTTTCTCTCTCTCTCTCTCTCTCTCTCTCTCTCTCTCTCTCTCTCTCTCTCTCTCTCTCTCTCTCTCTTTTGTAAAACCAGAGACCGTTAAGTATCTCAAAATGTATTTTTAATTATAATGTGCTATCCAAAGAGAAGTGAGTTGACTTTCGCCTCTATTATATGGTTCGTGAGCCTTCTAGTCAAAGCAGCACATTCCATTTTGTTTAAAGGCCATTTTGTTGTCTTTTTTTTTTAAAGGGTTTCAGAACTACGCCACTGTAGTCTTATTCTGTCTTTGACATGCTAGAAGCCCCAGTGTGCCAGAAAAATAAATAACAGTGGACTTGATTATACAGGGAAAGACCCATGAAACACTGCACCCGTTTAGTTTGGAACGTCCACTAGGCCTTTCTTAAGCCACTGAACCAGAGTGCTCAAGTGTGCAAGAGGTGTTGGAATAAGTGGTTGCTTATATACGGCTACCTTAGAAGGTTTCCCTTTCCTGGAAGTGTCAATGCAGACCTCATGGTAAGAAGCCTTTTGTTTGATCAGCCTCCCACCCCCATCTCCCGGTAAATGACAGAAGCTTCTTGTGAAGAAGCTCTTTGCTGACTCAACTTCTCCTCACTGGAGAATGTGGGCTGTTGTCCTGTTGAAGGGTTAGATGGATTATGTTTTTATGAGGGCCACCCAGGCATCCCACCACCAATACCAGAGAGATGGCTAGAGGGCGTCTCGGCTTCTGCACTGACCATACAAAGATGACATCCAGGCAGAGTGGTAAATTCACAACCTCATTGGTAACATTGAAAGAAGTGTCTGTGACAAAGACAAAATTGATGTTCACACAAATGTTTTGCCCTTCTCAACATTACGTCACGCTTGTGGTTGATTCACGGAAGTTCCACTTGTGGTTGCTGGTGGGCAGGGACACCTTGGTCATCCATTATTTTGTGCAACAGACAGGAAAAGGATAGACAGTGAAAAAGAGGTACACAGCTGGAGTATTATTTAGGTCTGGTTTAGCATGATTGCTTACCTTACCTTATTGTGCTGATGGTGTACAGCAGGGGTGTCAAACTCGTTCTTTTCGAAGGCCACGTTGCAGTTACAGTCAGAGGCTGGGGTGACTGTGATAAAATATATTTTGGGTGTATTTGTCACACTTTCAACAAGTTTTGAAATCAGAAAGAGGGTGAGGGCAAAAAGCGCTTGCTTTTTCCCCCAAACAATTTCAAAGTGACTTACAAATGTGATATTTTGACGGGAAACTTGTATTGGAATGATAGATAGATAGATAGATAGATAGATAGATAGATAGATAGATAGATAGATAGATAGATAGATAGATAGATAGATAGATAGATAGATAGATAGATAGATAGATAGATAGATAGATAGATAGATAGATAGATAGATAGATAGATAGATAGATAGATAGATAGATAGATAGATAGATAGATAGATAGATAGATAGATAGATAGATAGATAGATAGATAGATAGATAGATAGATAGATAGATAGATAGATAGATAGATAGATAGATAGATAGATAGATAGATAGATAGATAGATAGATAGATAGATAGATAGATAGATAGATAGATAGATAGATAGATAGATAGATAGATAGATAGATAGATAGATAGATAGATAGATAGATAGATAGATAGATAGATAGATAGATAGATAGATAGATAGATAGATAGATAGATAGATAGATAGATAGATAGATAGATAGATAGATAGATAGATAGATAGATAGATAGATAGATAGATAGATAGATAGATAGATAGATAGATAGATAGATAGATAGATAGATAGATAGATAGATAGATAGATAGATAGATAGATAGATAGATAGATAGATAGATAGATAGATAGATAGATAGATAGATAGATAGATAGATAGATAGATAGATAGATAGATAGATAGATAGATAGATAGATAGATAGATAGATAGATAGATAGATAGATAGATAGATACTTTATTCATCCCCGTAGGGAAATTCACATTTCCAGCAGTATCCTCAAGTCGAGATATAAAATATGAGAAATAAAATACACAAAGATACACATAAATCCAGTACAGAAGTATACTTAAGGTGCTTGTTAACAGTGTAAACAGAATAGTGTGAATCGTTGGAGTCTAGTGCAAGTATAATTAAGGTGCTTGTATAAAGTGAATAGTGCAGTGCAGAGTATGAGGTTTAGAGTTTAATGTGAGCTTTTACTGCCCCGGGTGGAGTTGAAGAGCCTCATGGCATGGGGGAGGAATGATCTCCTCAGCCTGTCCGTGGAGCAGGACAGTGACAGCAATCTGTCACTGAAGCAGCTCCTCTGTCTGTAGATGATGCTGTGTAGTGGATGTGTTGGGTTGTCCATGATTGATAGCAGCTTGTTTAGCGCTCGTCGCTCAGCCACAGTTGTCAGACTGTCCAGCTCTGTGCCCACAACCGAGCCCGCCTTCCTCACCAGTTTATCCAGACGCGAGGCGTCCTTCTTCTTGGTGCTGCCTCCCCAGCACACTACTGCGTAGAGGAGGGCGCTCGCCACAACAGTCTGGTAGAACATCTGCAGGAGCTTTTTGCAGATGTTGAAGGACGCCAGCCTTCTGAGGAAGTACAGTCGGCTCTGTCCTTTCCTGCACAGAGCTTCTGTGTTGGTAGTCCAATCCAGTTTATTGTCCAGCTGCACACCCAGGTATTTGTAGGTCTGGACAAACTCTACACATTCTCCTTTGATGGTTACTGGTTCCGGATGGGGTTTAGGCCTCCTGAAGTCCACCACCATCTCCCTGGTCTTGGTGGTGTTCAGGTGCAGATGGTTAGCGTCGCTCCATGAGACAAAGTCCTGGATCAGTTTCCTGTACTCCCCCTCCTGCCCCTTCCTGATACATCCCACGATAGCAGTGTCATCTGCAAACTTCTGCACGTGGCAGGACTCAGAGTTGTACTGGGCCGCATGAAATGATGTGGCGGGCTGGATCTGGCCCCCGGGCCTTGAGTTTGACACCTGTGGTGTACAGTGTGAGTGCAAGTGCAAACAAGATAACCGCTGGTTATGATAAAGCCTTAAATCAATGATATGCTCAATGATACTGCTTGACAATGCACAGGAGGCTTATTGAAACGGAGCTATACTATATTACATTAAAACAGTGCCTCTGAATTGTTTTTTTGCGAAGTCCTCGGTGCGGTGACTATAAATTAGATCATTATCTATGAAAGTTGAATAGGTATGCTTATTATTGTATCCTTTTTGACATTAACAAAAGAAAAAAAAATAACATTTACATAAACTTTCAGGAAATATTAACTTTTTACATGGTTTATACAGATTACACCTTATTCTGTATCTGAAAAAAAAATATCTTAAAGTCCATCCATTTTCTTTAGCCTCTTATCCTCACCAGGGTCGCTGGCTTGCTGGTGCCTATCCCAGTCATCTTCAGGCAGCAGTCAAGGGACACCCTGGACTGGTTCCCAGCCAATCACAGGGCACACAGAGACAAACATCCATTTACTCTCACAATCACACAGGGCATTTTGGAGTGTCCGATATACCTACCATGCAGGTTTATGGAATGTGGTAAAGAGAGTGCCTAGAGACCCACGTGAACTTAAGGAGAACAGGCAAACTCCACACAGGAAGGCTAGGGCAAGCTGGAATTAAACCAAGGACCTCTGAACTGTGAGGCAGGCATGCTAACCAGTCTTCCACTGTGGCTCTTCAAAAAAACAAAACAAAAAAACAATAAATACAGATAATACAGATAATGGACTGATGGATGTAAGTTTATCTGGAACATTAACACTTATATCTTAAACATTTTAACCTGAAGAAAATGGCATAAAACATTGCTGTTTTTTTTTTTTCTAAATCACCTTATGAATTTGATTTTTTTTTTAAAAAAACTGTTGTTGACTACAATTGAAAGAAAAAGCAGGGAATTCCTGCACACTTTGACAACGAGAGTTGCACTGCATCGTCTGGTGCTATAGATGTGTAATTAAACGACACAGTGCAAAGGCAAAACCCATTAATAATAAGAATTTTCATTTCCAATTTTATTGTCCGCATTGCAGACCTTCTTTTGCTGTTGCTGGTACCCAATAACAAATGCAGGAGAAAGACACTGGTGGAAATAATGCCTCTGATACTCAAAGTCTGCCATGACCTAATACATGATTGCTAAACATGCCCCCTCTGTCTATTTTCCTTTAACTTGACTCCCTCTAGCCATCCAGCTCAGATGAAGGGCCAGGGAGGTTCCAGTGGCCCACAGCAAACACTGTCCCCGGCACAGTTGCCAGAGGAAGCCGAGTGCTTGACGGTGCCCAGGTACAAGCGAGATCTGGTGCAGAAGCTCAAGATTCTACGTCAGGAGCTCTCTCAGCAACAACCCCAGGCAGGGCACTGCCGCATCGAGGTGTGCCGTGAAGAGATTTTTGAGGTAACCTCACTTGAATATCTGAAATGAACAGGTCCTTTTTAGAGGTCCACTGAAACAATAATACAGTCGAAGAAACATACTTCAACAAATTGATATGTTAAACTCATTGCGCACTATCATGCACCTATGAATGAACATTTGTGTAACAAACATGCATACACACAAAGTATTAAATTCAACATGTATATAAAATGTTTTACATGCCTTGCAAGATACAAACACCCCTGTAAACAATAGAATTCTTTCTAGATCTTTGCATTTTACAAGCAATTACTTTTGCAGTGTTTACACTGTGCCCCAGAAAATGGCCCGGGGCAGCCAAGTACCAGTTCTTGGAACTGCTTTATGATTTCTAGGGAAAAGCAGAGCAGAAAGGCCCTCACACAACCTCAGAGACTCGTTCTGTTCCTTTTCCTGCTCCTGATCATTTGTTCGACCCAGGCGAGGCATTCTTTCTGGATGATTTCAGCAGGCTGAGAAGCTCAGGGTGGGGGTGGGGTGCTGGGTCTTTTCGGAGGGAACGCAGGCAAGGATGGTGAACCAGACGTAACTTCACAAGTTCAAGTTAAGCAACGAAAAATATGACTTCATCCCTGTTCGACATGACAGATGTGGAAGTGCGAAACACCAGCATTTGCCTGTCTGCATGTCCAAACTACACTCACAACAGAGGTCACACTCACAACAGAGCCTTTCATTTATTGACCTATGTACTGTAACAAAAATTTTTATGACGAACATTTATAAATTTGCTAATGATGCCTGTGGTTGAGGTGCTGTGTTTTCACTAACCTAAGTTTCTGGTTTACACAAAGTTTTGCTGACTAGCCGGGGCTGGCCTTTGGTCTCCGCCTAAACCTTGAGTATTATCCATGCTGGCTCAGGTGAAGCGTTTCTATGTAAATGTTTTTAAAAGCACCACAGCTCTTGTTGTGACTTTACAGCAGTCCTGTCGCTGTGAGCAGAAATGTTTACCGAGACAGACTCTGGAGTCTGGGCTCCCTTGAGAGGTCCACTCTTACGTAATGTAAAAAGGAAACACATTTTGTACAATTAAAAAAAAAAAAAGAGAGATGTTTTGGATGTTTTAGGACCTGGGTTGTTTGCTTTCAGAACCAGAGCATTTAGACTATTCTTTAATCAAATTGAACCATAAGATTGACATACAAACAATACAAAACCATGAAAGTCCATATGCAGTTCTGTTTTGTTTTCTGAACAGCTTTTAATGATATTGTACTTGTGATTTTTAAATCGTAGGAGTCCTACCGTCAGGTGATGAAGATGCGACCAAAAGATTTGTGGAAAAGATTGATGATCAAATTTAGAGGAGAAGAGGGACTCGATTATGGAGGAGTTGCAAGGTACGTTGTTCCAGTAGAGCATTCTTACTGAACATACCGTAGTTCCCCCAAATATAAGATGCACCCTTAATTTTGGAGTCAACTTCTGGTATTTTCTGTTAGCATGTCTAAGACGCACCAACACTTTGGCAGGAATGGAAAACCTATAGCTAAACAGAATAAATCTCATCTTTTGTAAACGTCATATTTTCTTTTGTTAATCTCCATAATTTATCTATTTGTTGCGTGATAAACGTGTTTCAGATTTCTCACATTGTGAGCAGTCAGTGGATGCCTTTCCAGTGTTACCTGTGGATTCCACATACTGTATTGTGGCTGTGCTCCCACGCAGCCATGTTAATGAATAAGTGTGGTTTCACATACTGAGTATTGGGCTGCGCCGTGGTCCGCCAACATAATGCAGGACTTGAAAAACCTGGTCCGCCGCCATAGTCAATTCACCAGTTCAAAAAGCACCAAACAGGAAAAAGAATGTGATCTATATCCGGATTTACAAAGAAAAAGCACTCTATAGATTGTTTTCTCCTTTGCTGATCACATCACCGAGCTAACATCGTCAATACATTGCCCTTAAAATAATATATTAATAATAATATTCCGTCGGTCATTAAAGACACTAAGAAAATGCAAACCAATCAAACAAGTCTCCAGCCTTAGCGCTAGCTGCTAACTATGTATGCAGTGCATGTGGTGCATTCAAATACAGTCTGACATTTTAAACTCAGAAAAAACATCAGTCAATGCATTAAACGTCAATAACTCTAAATGTCTAAATAATTTGGGTTTCCTCTCAATCTATAAAAACTGATGTTCTTCTGTATATCAATAATAATAATAATGGGGTTGAAAGATTGATCTTTTACTTAATTACAATAAATGCTTCATTTCATCACTCTAGTTTACAACACCCAATTAAATAACTAGGCTTCTGTCTTTTGTTCTTGTATATGGTTTGTCAGTGAATCAAACTAAAGTAAACTTTTCTCATTCTTGGCCAAACATTTTCATTTCAGTGCAAATAACGTCGATGTGTGTGTTTTAGGGAATGGTTGTACTTGTTGTCCCATGAGATGCTGAACCCGTATTACGGCCTGTTCCAGTACTCCAGAGACGACATCTACACTTTACAGATAAACCCCGACTCAGCCGTCAACCCTGTAAGTGCGATTGAAGCAATAAGCGTACTTGGCTAACTGCCACATATTACTTTCCGAGTAAAGCAACTAATTTACACTTTCATGTCATCTATAATACTGTACTATAGGAGCATCTGTCATATTTTCATTTTGTGGGTCGCATCATGGGCATGGCAGTGTTTCATGGCCACTACATTGACGGAGGCTTCACGCTGCCTTTTTACAAGCAACTGCTAGGAAAGCCCATCACACTGGACGACATGGAGTCTGTGGACCCTGACCTCCACAACAGTCTGGTTTGGATCCTGTAAGATCCGTCTTTTATGCCAAACATTTGTTTTGCACTGTGATATACGTACTATCCGGCAATAACAAGAATATTCCAGCTGCATTACAGCCCTTTGGTTTTTTGCACTTTCAATTGCTACAATCACACAAAAAATTACAAATAATTACTTGACCCAAAGCAAAAGCTACAGAAGAGGATAAAAATGTTTGTGGCGCCCTCTGCTGAGTGTTTGTCCAGTGTTCTTTATTTGCAAATGAAGATGACTCATTTAAAAAATTATACATAGAATGTTCAATGTGCATTCTAAATCTTGTATGCATTGTGTACAATATGCAAAGTGACATGCTGTACTATATAATGGAACCAATTCATGGAATAAGATCAATATCAAGGCGTATTTTCAAATACATGCACAAAGGAGGATCAAGTACAGATGGAAAGTTCTATCAACTGTATTTGTTATGTTAGTTAATAATGTAAGTTTGGTCTAATTAAAAACCACAGACCGCGTAAAAGTTGTACGCACACTATGTGTGTTATAGCAGTGGTTTTCATCACCAAGCTTACCAAATAAAGCGTTGAAATTATAGTAGCATGTGCTAGCCATAGTAACTACTGTACATCGTCAATTTTTAGTTGCCATTAACGTTTAATGAGACATGTACTTGCATATGAAAAAATGTTATCCTTTTTCTCCCCAGGGACAATGACATCACTGGCGTTCTGGACCACACCTTCTGTGTCGAGCACAATGCATATGGAGAGATCATCCAGCATGAACTGAAACCCAATGGAAAGAGCATTTCTGTCAGTGAGGATACCAAAAAGGAGTATGTCAGGTATGAAGGTGTACCATCAATTATCACAAGTTCACAAATTGTTGTTTGTAACATCAAATAATGGTGTCATATGAGTTTTTAGACACCAGCTAAATTTCCCTGTGCTAGCTGGTTAGCAATCGTTATTAGTATTAGCGTACTAATGATTGCCGTTTAAGGTCGGTAATGCTTCAACAATATTCCATGAGTGAATTTGAGAGTGGGGCTGAATGAGGTCAAAAACTTAATTTTCTTTATCGTTGTCATCTTGACAAGCAGATTGGCCACGTTCCATGCTTGACTGTTCCCATCTCGTCAAATTTGAACACCTGAACACAGGCCACTATAGATCGTTTGGAGTGACAGATTATATTCCTATATAATACAGCCGTAGCGCTTTTTGGGAAGTTCTACCCTTTGCTTTGTTAAGCTCCATGTTATAATATTTTCTTTAATGAAAGTTCACTCACCACTGAGTAAGAGTTTTTAAGCACACATCAGCCATTCGGCTGGTAGGTTTTGCAAAACAAGCAATGGAGATGTATGTCAAGATGGTCTTGGCATGCATGTTTTTTTTCCCCTAAAGGACTGCTGTGGAATGCCAGTTTGTGGTTTGCAATCATTGAACTTTATTTTGTCACTGTTTTTTTTATTTTTTGAAAACTTGTTATATCTTCATTATTTTGGGTACATTATGGGGTACTCTTTTACCCATGCCACCATTGGAGCACTGCGTCTGCAAAAAATGTCCGTGTAGAAAACTGTAGTGCAAACATGGTTAGGTTGGAGCTTTGAGACGAATGTTTTTAGTCGAACTCTTTGCCGGTTGACTTAACTGACTTGGTCGACTCCCCCCAACCCTAGTAACTATGTGTTACCTTGGCAAAAACAAAACTTTGTGGTGTCCCACAAGGCTTCTTGCGTTTGTCAGGCCACCTTCATCTCGTCACTTCTTCACCTGGCAAAGTCACATTCTTGAATAGGTCAAATTGAAGAACCAATATTTATGTCAAAAAGACAAAAAAAACGTAAAACATTTACGTCAAAAAGACAAAAAAAAACATAAAACATTTTATTTTCAAGAGAATGCCGACCGCTGCGTTTCATTGCACTTGTGTGTGCTGTTTTTACTGGACTAAAACCTAGCCTCAATGGTGTTTTCCACACTTTGCAGGTTATATGTGAACTGGCGTTTCCTACATGGTATCGAAGCTCAATTTCTGGCCCTGCAGAAAGGTTTCAATGAGGTCATCCCACAACATCTACTCAAATCATTCGACGAGAAGGAGTTGGAGGTACGAGGGTGCGCCCGTCACGGCCATCCCTTTGCTAAACCTTATTAGCGTTCTATTTTCTCTTCCAGCTGATTGTGTGCGGCCTGGGAAAGATTGACGTCTCAGATTGGAAGTCCAACACCCGTCTAAAGCACTGCACGCCCGACAGCAACATCGTCAAGTGGTTCTGGAAGGCGGTGGAGTCCTTTGATGAGGAGAGGCGGGCACGCCTGCTACAGTTTGTCACTGGCTCCTCCAGGGTGCCGCTGCAGGGTTTCAAAGCGCTCCAAGGTACAGTAATTGCTCTCACAAGAGCTCCTCTGTAGTGGCGTGGTGTGGACACAGAGTGACCTCATCATTTAAGCTTCAGAGACTCCGCTGTTGTTCTAAGCATAAAAGTAACATCGAAAAGGTGAAACCTCGACTGAATGTTGTTTGCTTTCTCTGTGGTTTTGCCCGCAGGTGCTGCAGGACCTCGGCTTTTCACCATTCATCAGATTGACGCCAACACCAACAATTTGCCCAAAGCCCACACCTGGTTTGTCTCACCCAAACACACACGCACACACACAACATCCATCTATTTTCTAGAGCCGCTTACAAGGGTTGCAGGCTTGAATTGGTTGCCAGCCAATCGCAAGGCACACTAAGACGAACAACCATTCCCGCACCCAAATCACACCTTGGGACACTTTGGTAGTTCCCATACCCCTTCCATGCATGTTTTGGAGAGTGGGAAGAAGCTGGAGTGCTCGCAGAGAACCCACGCAGGCTCCACACAGCAAAGCCGTAACGTGGTGGATTTTAACTCGGGTCCATGTACTGTGAGGTGGACATGCAAACAACTGCGCCATCGAGATGTCACACACAACATGTTTGTCATCAATCCTGCCAAATTCATATAAATATTATAAACATGTTTGCATTTGTGCTACACAGTACACACACACACACACACACACACACACATATATACAGCTGTACTGTAAGTCAAACTATATGAAACACCCTCTCAGTGTTTGGATTGTTGAAAAATAATCCCGAGTTGTAGAATAATACTTAAAAGGATTCTTTGCTTGGCAATTTTCAGCACTATTACTAATGCTAATAATATATGCTAGCTAATAATAATGCTAGTTATTTTTTCTACAGTTTGATAATTATGGAAAACAATTTTTCAGGTACATTTAACACATTTTGCCCCTAGCTGAAAATGAAATCACACGTGGGGCTTTGGTAATATTCAATCATGGCCTTTTTTTCCTGGGATTGGTCATGTGACGTTCACAAGATGAGCTGCGATTGGTTGTTACCTGAGTACAATTAAGGGGGCAAAACATGATGTATTAGGACCTAGAATGACTTTGAGTTCACTTCTTTCTTGACATCTTTTTAATGTTTTAGAGGATATGTGTATTTTAAGGTGTTTCGAGCGTTTGAAGGTGTTTCCAAAATTTTAACTGGTTGTAAGGGGTTCAGAGAATGGGTGGATAGATATGTCTCTCAATCAGCACCTGACAGCACTCACTGGGCCACTCCCCTTACGTAGCTCAATTGTTTGTGCATCTGTATCTTCTGTTTGACATTCAACTTACATAGGTGATTTTTTTTTTTTCCCCCAGCTTCAACCGTATCGACATTCCGCCCTACGAGAGCTACGACAAGCTTTACGACAAGCTGCTGACAGCCATCGAGGAGACCTGTGGCTTCGCAGTGGAATGAGGCGCGCCCTGTGTGTACGTGTGCGTGTTTGTGTGTCTGTTGACATAAGACTGTACTAAGGACTCACCCATGCAGCATTACTGAGCATCCTGCAGTCTTCCTCTTTCTTTCACGCTGCTGTCCACGTTCTTCCCGTATCGGCATAGCCCGGACCGCCTCTTTCTCGGATGATTCTTTGTGTTGTAGCATGGCTGCGAGCGGGCGGGCGGACCCGGAGACCCGCTCAGTCCAAAAACTCTTTTCGGGCGTTTAAGAGCAGGGCAAGAAGCAGTGTTGCTCCTGCCACGTCTGGCCGCATCTTCTTCAGGTAGCCACCTCTTGCCCAAGCTCTCCATCTTAAGAAAAGTCATACAGCTTTGTGGAGAGCCGCACTTTCATCCTACCTCAGTCCCAACTTGTGTGTGTGTGTGTGTCTATGAATGAGGGATTCGTTTAATTCTCAAGTCCCTCAGTCGGAAACAAGTCCACTTCTGATAATAGCCCTTAAAAGGTAATATATTATTTTTGGATCTTAAAATGATGCTTTTTTTTGTGCGTTTGTGTAGGTGTGTGTGTGTGTTTTTTTTTTTTTTTTTTTTTTAAGTCAAGCTTGTCAGGTGCTGAGCAAACAGACTCTGGTGTAGAAGTTGTGTGCATGTATGTGTGAGTACAACCCAATCCATAACCTTATGTTGGAACCTCCAAACTTGAACATGTCCATTTTTAATGTATTCTCATTTTTTCAAGAAAAGTATTTCCCAGAAATCAGTAGGGATCTAATTTGTTCCAAGCCCATTCTTTTCTTGACACTACAGGCTGTTTTAGTTACAGTTCAACATGCCTGACACAAATGGAAGTTAACAAAAAAGTCAAACTACTCAGATGTCAGCCACTTAATGGAGAGGCATCATGCAGAGCAATATAATGTCATTGTGGCATTTTATAGGTGCTGTGTAACTGATGCTGAATTCCTAGTAGTGCTTTCAAACAACCCATTTGAGCAACCAGAGCCGCTTTCGTTTCTGCTTTTGTGCTAATCATGTTTTCCTCTTCACATCGCAAAACAGCAAAACACATCCTGCCGTCACTCAGTGATGCTTTCAGTTCCACATTGTACCACTTTTGGGGGTGTTCCATTTTGGAGGTTCCATTGTTTGTTTAAAGCTGCTCAAGCACGACTGTTGAGCCTGCTTTGTCTTTCTTTTCATATATCGGCATTTTGTTTAGACGCGTCGTTCACCCCGGCCGCCACACGTTCGCACAGGCTATCCCGTCACATGTCGCCAGGTGTGCACTGCCGCAGACAGATGTTTATTTTCACTTGTCACTGACAAGCACTTTAGCAAGTGAGCCATGATGTCAGGAGTAGTCCCACCCACCTCCCGCTCCTCACCTGACTAAAACAGGGTTTCCCAAACGAGTCAAATCAAATCGCATGTTCCTCCCCCACAACACAAATACATCATCGCTGACACATACTGTACAGAAAGAGAAAAGGCAGCCAATCAAAAAGATCTTTCCCAGAAAGGTGCCTGATTGGCCACTCATAAAATAGCTGCCAGCCTTTTAGTTGCCCAAGTATGGGAAGCCCTGTTTTCAAATATAACATGTCTACTTTGCTAAACTATATTTTTCAAGTATGAATTTGTGTAAATGCAGCATGTGTCTCACAGACCTTTTGCATTCTCAGGTTAAATTGTGCTTTTTTTTTCCCCAGGGTGGGGAGGGTGGGTTGTACATATCTATTTTTTTTTTTTTTTTTTACATAGTCAAATGATGAGGCTTGATTCAAAAGAGACACCCGACTTTGGAGCAGTCATCCATTCATAGGAGAAGCATTTGCTACTGGGGATGATCCCACTAAATTCCAAGCAGCACAGAGGACAAGGTTTTTTTTTATCTTATCTCAATAAGTCCGTAGCCGTCACCTACAGTATTTCTTTAGGCTTGTGAATCATATGTCTTATTTCTTTACTGGCTGCAAAACCACAAAGAGCTTACACATTGTTCTATGAACATTTACAGAGGATATATTTGACGTTATCTTTAGCAGAAGTATAAATGCATTGTAAGTGTTATTTGCACACATCATGTACACTCGGACACTTCCCTTTATATACCAAATACAAATGGACTGATTTTTGATATAGGTCACATATATGCACACGCACGTGTTCCCACTATGCCGCACATGTATGTTTGTCCGCTCTCATCTGTGTCGCTTCGCCACGTTTGCTGGCTGACTCGCTCGCGCAAACACTTTGCGGGGGATGGCGGGCAAATTGCCCCCAATAAAAACAACCATTCTTTCCATTATGTCTACTAAATTTTCCCCGGTTTTTGTATTTATTGCTACAGTAAATATTCCGTTTTTCACCTCAGCTGCTCTGTGAGCTTGTTAACTGACACTTGTACAGATGGACAATAAAGAAGCAAAGATATCAAAAGGATTTTTTTTGGAGGGGAGGGGGGGGTGCAACCTTCTTGTACACCTGCAGAAAGCAGAGCAATAAACGCTGCTGTCAGGATGTGACAGCATTATGTTTTATAGAATTTCGTGTGCCACTCTTTATTTCTATTTCCCAGCGTTCTGAAGCTTGATTCAATGCACACCATTTGGAGAAACCGAATTAATGCGAGAAATAAATGCGGTTGTCCCGCGAGGACAAATGAGCTCACTAAATTATTTAAAAAGCATGTTTAAAATTGGCTACGTGCGATATTTTTAGACGGGACTCCACGTCACGATTTCAGACATGACAACTGATCAGTATCCGCCGTTTTCATGTGAACGCATAAAAAAGGGATTTTGCTTGTTGTTCAGGTAGGTTTCGTGCGCGCTCGCGTTTCTTTATCTTGTTAGTGTGCTGTTGGATACGACGAGTCGATAAGCTTCGAGCATTTCAACGTGAGGTTTATTGGTTTAAGTGAAGCCTAAATTACCCACAATTCAGCATCAGAGTTCATGTCATTCAAGGTGGGTCAGACATCATTGCAAGCTTCACAGAAGTTGTTTCCCTCCTAAATTCACATCTTTTCAATCAGATATATTACAGTTCCATCTAAATCCAAGGTTAAGACTTAATTATTGTCACATGGAGTAGAGAGCACCCACAACCTGATTAGTATGTACAAAAAGGCCAGATTTAATTTAAAAAAATAAATAAACCACTGATGCAGAAAAGGAAGACTTAATAGCACGCGATAAGTGAAAAGTCAGCGTTCTGGTTATTTGGCAAAAGAAGGAACAGTTAACCAGCTACAATAGGACAAGGTCACAGTGAAGGAACCGTTACAATTTGTCGGACTGCTTTCAGTTCATCAAATGCGGGATCCTCCCGTCGTACCCGATCGAAGTTCGCAAAAGCGCGCTCCTCTTGTGCAAATCCAAACAGCCGTCGGAAGGTTGGTTTCTCTAGCCGGGACCCGGACGTGAAGGTCAGTGCAGGTAGCTGTTGCGGCAGTGGAAAGAAGCCGTGCGCACGCGATTGCGTAACCTCTGGACCTCCAGATCCTGGAAGTGGTCGTCGGCGTCGTTCTGGATGATGATCTTCTGCAGCTCGCGGATCTCGCGCTCCATCTTGGTACGTAGCTCGCGCTTCATCTTGAGCAGCACCTGCAAAAAGGCGCCGGCTAAGTGTTCTGCACACTGATGGCGGCGTTAAATGTTTGTTTACCTTCTCTTGAGCTTTTTTACGAATCTGGATCTCCTGTCGCTCTTGTTCGAGTTTTTCAGCCAGTAGTGAAAACTGCAAACACAAAATTTTCAAAGAACTTAAATCAGTATATTTTCTGACTCTCAGAACCAACGTTGAAATTGTTCATCTTTCAAGACATGCCATATTTGGAACGGTCAAAATATTAGGACAGCTGTCCGGATGATGCAACAGCAAACTGAAGTAAGGTGCTGGAAACCGGTTTCAGGGTGCACCTACTGCCCAAAGACAGCTGGGTTAGGACCCAGTGAAGATAAGTGGCAGAGAAAACGGACGGATGGATCGTTAAGGTAGAATATTTGATAAGCGCGTCCGGACCGGATCTCATTCTGTTTGATAAGTAGTCATATTTTCGGGAACGGTTAGTATAAAGCACCAGCCCAAGTGTGCTTATTAGTGTGTGTGTCCTACTTGATCTTTGTAGTAGTTCTCCATGGACTCAATGTGGTCCTGGTGTCGTTTCTGACGCTCCAGCCGCTGCTCCGTAGCCAAGGCTCTCTGCTCCCTCAAGCGAGCCTTCTGCACCTCCAAACCTTCCTCAAAGAGTTGCCGAAACATCTGAACGCACAAAACGTGTGCCGTGTGTCAAGAGCGTCGAAAGGTTACACGCGGGGCGTGGCGCCGCCCGCTCACCTTTTCCTCATTAGTGCGTGCCTTCATGAGGCGAGCCCGGTGCTGGACGTGGTAGTCTTGGTGGTACTTCCTGGCCCGAGCGATCTGCTGGCGCTGTTCTCTCAGACGGTTCTGGGTGGACTTCTGCTGCTGGTTGTGCTCTTTATACTCCCTCTGGAGGGCAAAGTTGGTAGTGCATCACAGCCTGCTCTCCCCTGTTTTTTTTACAGACTTGAAGAAATGTGTGTGAAGTGAACCCACCAGACGTCTGCTGTGCTCCTGCTGTTTTTGGACCAACCCCACGAGCAGGTCATGCTTTCTCTGAGCTTCTTCCAATTGCTACACAGGGCGAGTGGGAATCGTTCACTTGCTCTGATCCTTTAGTAACACAGATGAATGATCAAGCACTAACCTCTTGGGACAATCTGCTGCGCCGCTGCTTCTGGGTGGCGGCTTGGGCACGGAGTCGCATCACTTCCTGCTTCTGCTGCTGCCACATGCGGTCCAGATCCTGCGAGGAGATGTGCAGGAACGGCAGTTCCTCCAAAAGGAGAGGCAGGAGCTCGTTCTCCTTCACTTTGACTGGACATTAAAAGATGGAAGCCAGAACCAAGGTTAGTACCTATGAGAAAAACGATTGGCCGAGACTGAAATACTGCAATTGGTAATGTAGTAAGATAAACTGAAAATGCTTTTAAAATAGAGAAATCTCAAACTAATACCACATATCTTGTGTTTGTTTATAACCATAGTAAAAATCGTTTTCATTTTGTCAGTTCGTATAATAGATTAGCTTTCAGGATTCATTTTAATTGTAAGTACTCACATCTCACAAAAAGGAATGATTATTTAGGTCCCTACTTAATGCGATTGTTTTGATATGACCCACAAATGTTTCTTCACGCAAACATTTTCTGTGATCATAACTTCAATCCTGCCTTAGCGGACCTTAGAAATAAACAAAAGTACACTCAAACTTGCATACTTAGCATTAGGCATTAACATTATGATATAATAGACTTGTTAAATTTCCTCTGCACTGCAACTAAATGTACAAATATACTGTATGAATGAATGAAAAAAATGAATCGTACGCGGTGACGTTTTCCTGGGTATTCGTGGTCGTGCTGACGCGCTTTGTGTGTGGACCTTCGGCTGGGACTTGCTTGTCGACGGAATCGCTCTAGGCGCCTTAGGAAAGTCATTGAGAATGGCCTCCCTGTATGCTTGCTCCTGCACCCGCAAGTGTCTCGTTTAGTGAGCGTGGGAGCGAAATCTGGCGCCACCGTGTGGCAAGTTTACAACTTACAGCCTGCTGAGCTTTGCGACGTTCCTTGTCGAGGTCCGCTCGTTTTTTGCCTTCGAATCTAGTCAGTTCTGCCTCCAAGGATCTGTTCTTCACCGTCTGGTTAAAAAACGAAAATGAAGAGCAGCAAAATACATAAATATCATCTGAAAGTTGGATGTTATGTGGTATTTAGTTAGATTAAAAAAAAAACAAATCAAAACAACCTTTCTGTGTTTACTACGGCGCGGCGGCTCACTTTGCCACAACAGAGGACCGGTTGGGATGTTTGTGTGACGGCCATCTTCGCGGAGGTTCGAGGGTTCGTCCTCGTCATCCTCCGAGCGCTCCGGCACGGAGTGGTGACCTCGAGTGGGTGAGGTCAAAGAGAAGGTCCTATGGGTGGATTTGGAATCCGGTGTTCCTGAAATGACACATTAATCTGATTTCAGGAAACGTATCTTTATATGTCCGGTTTTTAGGCGGCAACTCCTCATTTTCATAATCAATATTTGATTTATTTTGTCAATCAGGGATGTTCAATGACACTTTTTTTTTTAGCCTGATACCAGTAAGGGTACTCAATGCTACTGATAGCACTAGTACTTTTGATATAGTTGAACGTAAAACGGCTTTAAGAAAGCAGCCAATGCTAACAATGATTTTTTTTTTCCCCAAAATTACAAAGCAGAATATATATATATTTTTTAAGGTATTTAGTAGCTGGTCCTTAACATGCCATAAAATCAACTAACATGTTGATAATTGTTTTCCAAAGAAAAAACAGATGTTTGCAAAGGTCTTATTTTGGTTCATTGTAACATTAAACACTTGACTGTCACAGGCGCCTAAAGAAATCCGAAAAACATGTTTTGTGGATAGGCTGAAATTCTGAGCATTTGTACCATTTTAGGTTTAAAATGATTATCAAAAACCTTTAAAGATTTATTTGGTAAAATGTCTAGTTTCTGCATATTCACACCTGCATGTAGTGTGGAAGCCCCGTGACGTGCCAGAATGTCGTCACTGAGTTCAGACAGCGCTTCCTCGTCTCTAGCAGCTCTGGAGCTCATAAGTCGCTTGAGCATCTGCGAGAAGGACCCCCCCAGAAAAAAATCCAAATAATTATAAACCATGATGCTTGGGGTGATGAAGTGAAATGTTAAGCTCTAAGTTAAGTACTTGTGCCTGTTCTCACCTGATCCAGCTCATCAATTCGATGGGTGAGTTTCTCCGAAATGTGATGCAGTTCCTTTTCTGCTCGCCTGTTTCTCTTTCGACGCTGATATTGACTGTCCTTGAATTCTCCCTCCGCCTCGTCTTCCTCCAACGAGCTTCTGCTCGGACAAACCAGTGGCGAGTTGAGCGATACCCAACGCGAACGCAACGATGGTAGCATGAAATACAGCGGCATGTGAAAAATATATGTGAAACGTCGCACATTTCTGCTTAAAATCACCTTTAAATGTGATCTTATCTTTTACAAAAATCGCATCGATGAAAAAACTGTGCTTTTTCTAAAACCGCCCAAACATTTGAAGCGTTTCAACTCACTAAATCTTCTGCTGAGGAGGATGCTGAGAGCAATTACTACTTTTTTTTTGTAAGAATTTAGGTCAGGGTGCATCTAATCGCTGAGGAGTCCCAGACCGAAGCATTATCTGAAGTGCATCATGCCTCGCAGTGCTCAAGAATTGTTGATTTGTGTAAAACTGGGAAAAGTTACAAAACCATCTGTCAATGTCAGGATGGTCCTCAATCCACACTTTGATCTACAAATGTTCCTTCATGCCTCTGTAGTTTGCTGAAGATACCTATGGTCTGTCTCCTCCTGGAGATTTCCCGCCTGCGGTCCGGTTGAAGGACGCACGTCTTCCCGTTGCGCCTCGTCCTCCGTGTCAGGCGGAGACGGGGTGGTGGCCGAGGCCTCATCCTGCAGCGTGAGGAGGAGTACATCTGGTTGCGTGTGGAATAAAACCCGCCTGGGGCCTCCCTTAGTGGGCTGAAAATATCATACTTTGTGACGAAACGTATCAATTGTTGAAAAGCGACGGCTTACGGTTTTCCCACCTGCAGTGTCTCTACCGCAACGTCTGCCCTTCGCTGGCTACTTGATTCTCTTTCGCTCACGGCTGCAAAACAAACAGAGGTGGCAGAGCGTTAGACGCAAAATGTGAGTCTCTGAAAAGGGAGATCACCTGTGTTGTTTTTCACCCACCCGGGGATGGTAGCCCATTGCAGACGCCTCTCTCAGCTTCAGCGCTGGAGGTCTGACCCTGGGGGATGAGGGGACATTTGGACAAAAGACAAAAAGAAGCACCGACCAAGGTGTAAAGGTTTACTAAGAATAAGCAGCACTACAGTAACGTTTAAAAGGCAGAAGGATGTTGATACCTGGCTGACGGCGGAGTCGTGTTGCTCCTCTGCACGGACGGCAGCATTTGCTTCTCGGCTGAGGGAGTGCGCGTCTGTGCCAGCGTGATCGGGGGAGTCGCTCTGCGTGGGTGGCTGCAGAGCGATGGCGGTGTGCAGCGGGACAGTCAAAAGTGCAGCCTGCTCCTCTGAAGGACCAGCGGTAGCGACGGCATCCCCCGTCGCCACTGCATCTGTGCTTAATGGCTGGACAGCTGGTTCTGTTCATCAGAAGGGAAAGTGTCCTTTTTTTTTTTAACCCCGTCCTTCAGCCTATAATGTCCATATATGAATAAGTACATGGGATTTAATGTTTGGCTGAACTCTTTTTAGAAAAAAAAACCATAAGCGACCCTCATTCCATTTTTAAATGCAGATTTTCAAACCTCACCTTCTTGTTGATCTGCAAACGTGCGTGCTGAAACTCCGAGCCCGATGACCTCATCAGGTGATCCGGGCTGCTCACTATTGCCGGAATGTTGGGAATGAATACTCGACTGCATAGTGGACCTGCATTTGAAAATACCTGATCAGCAAAGAGGTTCACCACTCTTAATACACCAACTACTACTGTAAGTTTCAACTGACTCACTGAACTCTTACTGACAGACACAAAAGAATACATATATGTAAGTTCTGATCCTGGAACTTTGGGGACTGATATAGCCCAGAAAGATCCCTGTTTTAACAGGCATTGTAAATAGCGCTACGAGAATTAACTTACGCGCCACCATCAGAAGATAAACACGCTTCCTCCATCTTTGTGTCCATCTGCTTGATGGCTTTGCTGGTTGTTGGCATTTCGCTATCACGGGACGCTTCCTCTCGAACATCAACACTTTGTGACCCTGATTGTGTAATAGAATTAGTCCAATTTGAAAAAAAAAACAAAACTGCAAAAAGATAATAAAGTAATAATAGATGAAACATAATAAGTGCATTAGATTGTGAAGTGATCAACTACCATACATGCTAAGCCACAATTCTGCTTAAGGAACATGTTATGTATGTCGTGAAAACTCGCATTATAATATACAGGACATTTCATGCAAATTCCCCTGCGTTTTCTTTCTCCAACATGACATTCATGAGGTGCAGTTTAAGTTACGTAATATTGTCTGAGGGGCCACACTAACAAAGCACTGTTCAGTTCAGCCAAATGAGATGTTTCTTTGTTTTTCCATCATTGGTTGCAGCAAAAAAGATGTTCAGTTTATATAACAAGGCACAGTGATCCTTACTTGTGCTTGTCAATACGTTGAAAATAGTGAAATCACACATAAGAGTAATGTTAGATGTGCCAACCATCGTTCTGTGAGTGTTCGCTTATCTCCTCGTTGAGATATTCCAAGAGACCATCGAAGATATCTAAAAGGTTCTTGATTGACTCTTTGTCTCCCCGGATGACATTTTCTCCTGTAAGCATACGTCAACATTTTCTTCTGTCACTGAACAAATAATTAACAGTGCAAATCTGCCCCCTCAGCATTCAATTGTACTGGAGTTTACACAGACACGCAATAATGCCATGTATACCTGTGATATGCGAGAGACTGATTTGAAGATAATCCAGCGACAGCGAGTCAATCACACACTGAACATTGTGGACGTCGTCCTCTTGGCTACGTGGTGATGCGATATAATCTAAAAAGAACAATGACACTCATGTACTGTAGGTGACTATGTTAAAAAGATGGCTGTCAACGCCAGGACGGCTAAACATAGCGTCAGCAGTGACCAAAAAGCTGTGTCAAAACACAATCACAATGCACGGATGAACATGCTCTGAAATCTTTACAGGTGACATGTTTAAATGTGTAGAATATATTATGCATATACGACAGAGTAGGCCAACAAGTTGAAATGTCAAAAAAACAATGCGGAAAAAAATACATTTTAAAAAATGAAATATGTAATCAGTATTTTGTTGTATTAGTGTTAACTTATTTTACTTTATGGGATTGGGAAAGCCTTGATTCCCCATTTTCAGTATTAAGTATTTACTTTGATTTCAGTGCGTCCTAGTAGGGATGTATGGTACAAATTCGTTTTCAGCCTGAACAAATTTACAAGTAATCAACTCTTGTATTGTCACTGATAGCACTAGTACTTGATACACAACATTGCCCCCCCACTCCCCAAAAAATAAATGAATAAAACACCAATGATCATATTAAAGACAGAACTATCTATTTGAGAGTCCTCAAAATTAACCTAGTAATCAACAATTGATGATCAACTTAACCCTTGTGGTTTTTTGGTGACATATTTTGGACTTTGCAACTTTTTTGTGTGTTTCATCAAAGATAAAGTATTGGAAAAAAAAAAAAAAAACACTACAGAGCTGTCAGATATCCACCAATACGATACGTGGTATACTTGCTCTAGTCCTTAAAATCAATTATTCATTTTAATTAGGTGAATATATATTAGGTGAAAATAAAATTCTTTTCTAACTTATAATTACTTTGAATTACAATTACTTTATATATTAGTTTTATCACATGTAGTCTGCAAATAGGTCAGCATATGACACACAAAAAAAAAGTGTGGCCCTTTAAGATTTGTTATTTGAACCCTTCTGATCTAATAATGGGACCCTTCAAAAGGTTACTGTACTTCCAAATAAATGTTTGCTATCAACTTACCTGGAACCTTCTCTCTCAGGATGTTCTCATAGAGACTAATAAACACATTGGCGTCGCAGTCTATGAGTCTTGTCAGCTTCTGTTTAATGCCACACTTGACAAGCAGCTCATTTGCCACATCTACCCAGTCTGGGGGGATAGAAACAATACAAATGGGATTAGATCTCATCAATGTTCTACAATCTATTAGATTCCCGAGACTGTTGTAATAATTGCAATACAAATTTGAGCGATTGAGCTTTTGAGGCGGCAAAGTGAAGAGCAGTTAAGGGAGCGCAGTTTTCTCCACCCTAACAGCGTTACATAAGTACAATGTCTCCGTGCACTGCAAGCAAGTTTTGAGGGCGGAAAAAAAGCAGTTCAAGTTGAGATCTGTCAATACCAAACAAAAACGTTCCGCATTTGTTTCTCAAATCGACAACATCCCAACAACTAGCCAGCACTGCTAAAACGACTTTGTTTCACCCTGACATTAAAAAAGCGTCGCATTGTAGACTTATGGTAGCCGATCGATCGCGATTTAATACACGATGAGCGAATCCAGACGTCAGAAAACGTACCAAAACAACAGAGCTCGAACAAGGCACGAAAGTTAGCAATCGAAAGTTAGCGTTAGCGTGTGTGTTGTACGTAAAGAGTGAGTTGAGTGTAGCTTTCTGCTCTTACCTCTCTCTTCCTCCGGGGTGCCCATGAAACAGCTGTTGAAAGCAGGCAGATGTGGTTTCAAAAACAACTAAATTGCTACGGGGAAGCTCTTACTTATAGAACTCCAATTCCAGGCCGGACAATTCAGCTTTTAACTGTGCTTTTTCACCATGAAAAAGAAGGAACTGTCTTTAAATTTCATCTGATGTTTGATTGGACGTTCTTGTTGCTAGTTTCCGGAAGTGCTGTTGGCCTGTGCTTACTGCCATCTTGCGGAGTTTTTGGGTTAGTGCAGGAAATTCTCAGTCGTGAAACATTTTGATGTAAAAATGAACTGTAAATGGATGAGTGGATGGATCGAGGGAGGATGGATGGAAATTTTTAATAAAGCTTATGCACTCTTTCGTTAGAATGTTTTGTTGAATCAAATAGAATCACTGAATTAACATTGCACGTGTGGTTTCGTGCTAAACGTGTGACAATCATTCTTTACAATCTACAACAGGTACATGTACAACGAAATTGGGAGTGCTAATCTGATTGAACCATATCAAATAAATATGAAAATAAATGGAATAGGATGAGTCGTGTCTCTGACAATGGTCCACGCTCTGTTTTAACAGTAACTTTTTCAGAAGTTTATAATTTGGCTCTGGTTTGTATGTTGTATACTAAGTCATGTATAATTGATCAGAAATACAATTTAAAAAAAAATGCTGTATGGCGTGTTTCATTTGAAATCATTGGTGGAACCAGACTTAACAAAATTTGGAAACACGCTATTACCATTCAACAAACATTTACTTACTGAATAAAATTTGCACACATAGATATGCATACACACAATTATTCACTATATTCACAGTTATTCAAACATGTAGAAATCAATACATGAAAATGATATATCTTTTTTTAAGAAGTTGTTCAGCCATTTCTGATACTCAAACTAGGTGTCATTGATTCATAAACAAATGAGTTTTACGTTTCAATTTTCTCTTGGCCTGGTTTACATTTTCATATACATATATATATATATATATATATATATATATATATATATATATATATATATATATATATATATATATATATATATATATATATATATATATATATATATATGTATATATAATTTTATTTATTTATAATTTTACTTATTTATTTATTTTTTAATGGGAAGGGGGTCAAAAATTTGTGCCATTTCCTTCACATATATTGACTGGTGTTACTGCATATGTCATATTGGTCAGACTTACCCAGTTCATTTAAATACATTTTTTCTTTTTCATTCAGCTGGCAAATAGATTGATTTTTTATTTTCACAGACACTCAATGTTTACAGAAGGAAACAAGCGACCATTTTTTGATCTCCTTCTCCTCAGCTGTTTGCCAACAGACATGTAAAATATACTTGGTCCAGCATTCATAAAGTTGAATCACACACTTTTTTTACAGATCCAATAATGTTTTTCAACGCATCTGTTATCATTCCAGCTGTTATCGATGTCATAGTACTTTATTTCAGCACATTCTTCATTAGTGCCATAATTATTTGGCTCATTTGGACCCCAGTAGCTGTAACACAAGAACACACACACACACACACGCACACACACACACACACACACAACAGACAATTTTATTAATGCAATTTTACAGACGTTTAGGAGATTTAAATTTGGGTTTATTATCTCAGCTTTGGAGGTTGCACTGTAATTTTATGAGTATGACCCAAAAGAAAGGTGAGATAAATTCAGTCACAAAGCTCAAATTATTTTAGGAATTATGTTACTGCATGTGTGCATGAAAATGTGCAAACCTTTTGTTCAGCTGAGACCCATCAATCCATTTCCATGTGTCCTCTATTTTTCTCAGCCCAATCCACATCCTCTTGTTGAATTTCACTAGAAATTCCTTGTTAAGAAACAACACAACACAAAATGTCCTATTTTACTCAACTCCCAAGAAATAGTGAGAATAATGACAAATTTTGGCAGAGGAGAAACGCACAAAAACCTGTGCTACCTGCTCTTCTCTGTTGTTGATGACCACCAAGTCTGCACCTCTTCTCTGGCAATCGACTTGACTGCTGGACCAGGAACTTGTTGCGGATGAGATATAATACAAACTGGAGGGGAAATATAGCCATCCTCTTTGGCTATAATTGTCTGCTCAACATTTTAACGCATACAATACAAACACAATAAAATAAAATACAATGCAATGCAAATACACAGCACAGTAATTAATTATAGAAACCAGGCAGGTCATAATTAATCATAACTGATTTCAATGATAATTCATCCTTAACGTTCACAGTCATACTTACCAATAGTAGTGAATTTTTTTTGCAGTTTCTCAATTTCTTTGGTGGAGTTTGTGCAGGTAGCATCTGTCGATACAATGAATATAAGAAGTCTACACACCCTTTTTCAAATGTCAGGCGTTTGTTATATTTAAAAATGAGATCAATATTTTGAAAAGCTTTCTACCATTATCCATCCATCCATTATCTATAGCCACTTATCCTCACAAAGGGCTGCAGGGTTGCTCATGCCTATCTCAGCTGACCTTCCATGCAAGTTTTTGGGAAACCTACTCAAGCACGGGGAGAACATGCAAACTCCACACAGAATAATTAACTTTTCGTTATTCAATGTCATGTTTTTTTTTTCTTCTTAATAATGTAAAAGACTGTTTTCAACAGACCCTCAATTGCTTCGACTATATTTTTGTTCTGACCAGCAATTCCAAACAAATACTACAACATTATACTTACTACTGGTAGCAAAATGATCAGCAAAACATGATGTTGCGCCATTGCTTTCAAATATATTGTCCGTTTTGGCTTGCACTTCTTGAAGTCTTGACATTGCTAGCTTACCTGTGTTATCTCCACCAGGTCCATGCAGTTCAGAGCGCTGTCCTAATTTAAAAAGAAAAACATTTAGGTTTGTCCAAATGGGATGGAATTTCATATAGCAAGTTGGCCAAGCTAGAATATTCCTATAACTCTGGGTCTCGCTGGGTCTACCAAAAAGATTTAGATTTAGATTTTCAAAATAACTGAAAATTGTCAAAACAATACGGATAAGATTAAGAACATCAAGACAGAAGACGAGAAGATTTGTAACTCACGAATAGCTAGACGTAGTGAAATGTTGAGAGCAGCTTGGAGGACACATAAGAGTCCGAAGCTTATTGTGACTCGTCTGTACACTTTGTTTCCTATGAGAAGAAATCACCAGCATGAACACAATCAGCAACATGTTGAATGAAATGAAGTCATCAGTGTGAATTTACCTTTGAGTGTGTGAGGTAAAAAATCAACTTGGAAATGTGGAAAAAAAAAGAAAAACATTAAAAATGTTAGTTACGATAATTTAGGTATTTATGTTTTCGTCATTGTGGTTGTATTTTTCCGCCCTCAAACTGGGGAGTGACCAAAATAGATCCCACACAGCAACAAGTGGTAGAAAACACATTGAAAAGACATCACTTGTGTCCTTCCAAAAAAACATATGAACCTGGCTGAATAGTGAGCATTGAAAAGACGGGATTTTCAAGTTGTTAGAAAGATATCTTCAAAAAGAGCATTTTCCTGTTAAAAAGTGAAATGAGGTCTTTGAATATAAATTCCTCACATTACTGTTCGAGCAGTCCATTTATCACAAGTGTGTGCTGGTTCCCCAACAAATTGTGGAGAACCTTGACTTGAAGGGACTACCCTGAGGAATTTGTTGGATATTAGAGTTCACCTTGACCAGTAATAGAACCCCGGTTCTCTGTGTTCAAGGTGAGGTCTTAACCACTGGTCCTGGTATTAGGAAGAACCTACACATTAATATTGTTCAAAAATATTCACCTTTCACTTCCTCTTTCCCTCCTTTGTATGAAGCTTGAGGCACGTTCAAATGATCCATCTGCACCTGAATTTCCGTACGATTCAATCTCACCATGTTGTGTCCTTGGAGAATGAAGGTGATGATGGATGTTTTATCTTTTCACATTAATGCCAAAACCACTTGTCCTTTTCTTTGCCTTTGAATTGAATTCTGTCAGCGGGATTGTTGTTCTTCCTGCTTATCAACAAGTGTGACGTGGTTATTGATGTATATGTGAGCAGGATGGGAGAGTGAGGAAGTGAAAGGGAGAGAGCGAGAGAAAGAGAGAGAAGAGAGAAAAAAAGGAAGAGAAAGAGTTCCCTTTTTCTACTCACGATATGACTATTCATGCATATTTCATCAAAGACTACGTCAGGCAGATTGAATATAAATATTTAATAAATATTAAATAAATATAAATTAATTAAATAAATTGTAATTGCATTAAAATGTAATTGCATACATTAAAGCAGTCTCGACAGGCCTGCAACTATAGACGTTTTTACACATTTATTTCTTGATTGATTGATTTTTGGGGGGAGTTAAAATGTTTTAAAACATACAGTGTTCCCTCACTATAATGGTATAAAGTGTTTCGCCTTTCGTGACCTCGCTGCTGTGTGTGTGTTTTTTTTTGTTTTTCAAAGGAAGAGTGAAATATGTGTAAAAAATATGCGTAAAAAATGTAATTGAGTGTTGGCGGCTCCCAGTGTTGTCTTATCCTGGAAACCGGGTCAAAATGGCTCTTTGAATGTTAAAGGTTGCCGACCCCTGGTATAAGAGATGCAGAAATTGGATGAATGGCCCTTTATTTTCAGTTGAACATATATATTATTGAACATATATATTATAAGCTCATGAAAATAAAATGTGAGAACAAACATAAAACACAAAGAAGAAGCAAATAAGAGAATTGTCAGTATATGTTCAGTTCAATGAAATTTGCTATTTGTGTTCAAAAGGAAGTAGGAAGGCGTATAAAACTTATCTGGTCCCACCCCTTGTATTCTCTTATTTAGATATTGATATATTGTTTCACATCACGAAAACATTCATATAAATAAGCTAATGTAGTTCATTCATACAGTTGTATTTCTATATGACTATATATGCTTATATTGTATGTATATGCATATATAAAGATGCATACACATATATTCATGAATACTAACACAAACATACTGTATATCTTATTTTTCACATGTAACAAACTTTTACACAAGATCTGACTCCGTTCATTCATAATATTTGTACTTTTTGATATAGTCCATATAAGTGAATTCCCCCTAAAATTAAAGCGTCCAAAAGTCATTTTTACAAAGCCCTGTCTTGCATTTTACTTTTTATTTCCACACAAGTGTTTCCACACACCTCTGCCTAACCTCCTCATGATTTGACTTTGCAGTACGTTACCTCACAAAAAGAAGTACACGGTGTCAATTGTCACCAAGTAAAAAGGCAGATGCAGTTTTTGAGATGGCCCGGCAGCAGTCCTATCAAGATGCAAATCGAAAAGGTAATTCAGTCGTCGTCATACCTGTGAATTGAAAAACTGTCTGGACTCGATTCTTGTGTCTGAATGTATTTCTTTTGAGTTTACTGGAACACAATTACTGTTCTGCAGTTTCTGTATATATTACAGAAATGATGAGGACAGAAGTATTAATCCAGTCTAAATGTTTGCATTCCTGCAAAATCCTTAATCCATTAAAATCCTAGTCTTTGCAACGAACAGCTTTTTTAAATTTATTTGTTTAGCGCAACCAAGAATGTGTCAACTACTTTTCCTCATCGTCGGCCTTGGGTGTGTCCTACAAGCCGTGCTCAACGTTTCTCTCCGCCTCGCCTGTAAGTAGACTTCTCATTCTGTGGTCTTTAAATGTGCATTTTTAAAATTCAAATGAATTAAAAAAGTAACCTATACCAGTACAGTGAATTCATTTTGATGGAAAATCCAAAGTTGAACCAAGAATTGTACAATATAGAGGTTGACTCTGATTTCAGGAAGAAGGAGGATTAAAATTCTGGCATGATGCCGGACGATCCAAGATTCTGTAATTTCAATGCATCATTAGCTGCAGCACAAAATAACTTTTGCTTTCTCACCTTAAAGTAGATCATTTAAAAGTCAGAAACTTAGAACCACGAGGCAGAAATGACCAAATTCCCTCAAATTGTTCTGAAATTTGTTCTGAATGACGACTTTGGAGGTTCCACTGTCCATGTGTGATTGAATTACTGGAGGATTATTTATTTATTTTGACTATTTTATTCTCCCAGTGTCATCACAAATCCATTTGGGGTGTAATAGAACTCATCCAAGCGGTCAAAGCCATGTGACGGAGACTCCCGTAGGTTGTGGCAAAACGTCAGATCATTGCAACAAATTACAAGAAAGATTCAATGCTTTGACCAGAGAAAGAGACGAGCTTCGAAACGCCGTCTCTGAAATGAAGCGCTTGCTCCAGCGTTGTTTGTAGTGTCTTTGTAACATTGACGCTTTTCAGGTGAGGTGGTTGGAACTGTTTTTAAACTTCCTTCCAGTTGTTGCCTTTCCAATGACGCCATTTCCAGATCGCTGAAGTTTTGTTTCAAAAGATGTTTGTTTCATGCCAATGCTACCAGTGGAAGGGAACATTACGGAAAGCATCCCTATGTACCGTATGTATTGTCTTTTTCATGGAGTCTGTTGTTTGCCATAAATATTTGTAATAAAGATTTGCCAGGCATGTTAAATACAATGCAGATGACAGAATACAGAATAGCGCATACATACTAAAGGAATATAAGAGTTTGAGCTTAAAGTAGTTCATTAGATGTTGCTACATTCTGTGTATGAGAGTGTGAGACTGTAAAGTGAACAAAACAATATTGGGTGCAAGGGAGTGTAAGAATGGAATGTTTCAGAGCAAACGGTGCTAGTCGCGGGGACGAGATGACCCAGAGGCACCTGGTGGGAAACAACTGTGAGGAAAACTACAACCAGGAGGAGTAAGCAAGCGATTCTGCAGGGGAAGAAAGACCAATGAAAGCAAGCTAAAGTTAACTGCAGTATACACATAGCCAATAAAATAATGCCAAGATGCCTTTGTTGGTGTGCCATTTGCATATTGTGTAGTGTAACTCATTGCTGGGCAACTCGGATGAGAGTACGTCTGCTGGTGGCAACAGCGGCGTACAGGGCTGTATTGAGAGGGACCCGAGACCCAGGTGCTTGTATTAGATCTGTGTGTTAGGAATAAATCCACTCGTGTGTGAAAATGGCTTCCTGATACCTTTCTATTGCAGAACGAGCGCGCAAATTGTTGGATGAGTGGCAGTTGGGTAAGGTCACAAATTGGAGTCAGATTACTAACTTGAGTTCATGTTAATTTCGAAATAAAATTCCAACTATACTAAATAATTTATGGATACAAATGCCTTGCTTTCATTTTGAAGTTGTTCCCGCAAGCATGTTGTGACAACAGCTGACTTGACCCATCTTTTTACTGCACAAACTGGACTTGATTAGTGAACATATATTGAACGGTGTCCATTGCTTGCATTTAGCGCAGCGTCTAGCATCAACTGGCCACTAGCTAGCAGCGCTCAAGTGCTCCATATGGACAGGTGAGAGCAGTCAGCTTATTTTTAAATGCAATTGAAGAGATAGCAGAGTACACTGTTACTATTCCCACTGATTAGATTTTAACAAACCAGGCTGACTCTTATGTGTGTTCTGTGATTCTACTCACTTTGTCTCATTGATTAAAATTCATGGGAAGAGAGATTTATAAAAGTTTCCAAAGTCGATTATCAAAATATATAAGTGATGAATCATAAGTAATGAAAATTGTTATTTAATCATCTGTGTTTATAAGTATTTGTAATTCACACATTGATTAGTTAACTTAAATGAAGACTCGATATCGGAGAAATACACAATGTGCCAATTACTGTACTTTCAAATTACCTGTGGCGATAATTCTGTTCTCCTCTTGAAGAAATAATGGTAAAATATTGGCATATAAGACAAAGACAGCAACAATGTAAAAAACTAAATCAATCTGTACACCATAGCTAACAGGAGTTGCATGCCTTTTGTTAAAATATTCAGTGCTCGGAGAGGCCTCAACTGCAGCTTAAAAATGAGCCCTCTACCTCTCTGTTTACGTTTGCATCCTAAAAAGAAACAATTTTGAGAATTTTTAGGCAATATCTTAGGCAAATTATTAGGCAATATCTTATATGACTAGTTTTGTGAAAAAATCCCAACTCGTCTAATGGTTTTTTTTTTTTTTTGCAGTGATGTTATGTCTTTTTTTGTTTTCTGGATTTATTTTGCAGAGCTTGACATTGGTGTGCTCCTTTGCTTCAATAAATTCTCCTTGAGTGCTCATTTTGTAAGTGCATTGTGATCCACTCTTTGATTTGATTTGTTGATTGTAAGTAAAATATGTCATGTATTTAGCAGAAAATTGCAGCAGGCTAAGTTCCTTCCATTGCTATCGTAACTGACCACATTTCTTAGTCTGAAAACAAACATGAATTTCATGTACAATATACATCAATATCAGCGTCTTTCATTTACATTTCTATGTAATATTTCTCACATTTATCTCATTAGCTAATTTTCCTAGTGTTATTTCCAATAATAGCTGTATAAAACGTTCAATGTGATTGTTATAGTTGTTGTTCCGAGTGGCTGTTAAGGACCCAAGAAAAATATTTCAAGCCAAAAGGGATTCAATACTTCTGGATGTTGTGTCTGTTCTGCTTCTGTTTGGGATTATTAGCCTCAGCATCCAAGGTAAATTTCCTAAATGATGTATTTTGAAATGGAGCACACATAAACAATAAATAGACTTTCATTTTTTTTTTTTAAATCATATGTTGTGAAGGGAATCATATATTAGGTTGTTATCATTATGTGCTTAGTTCATTGTTACCCATCTATGCAATCCTAGTTCATCTTGACCCTGTCCTTAGATAGAGCTGTTGACGCACGAAAGTGTGAGCCGGGACCTTGGCCCAGCTGCCGGTGGCGCCCGGCTGGCTCTTTTGTTGTGTCTTGTAATCTGCTATGCTTTTGCTCAATAAAAGCCAGGGGGGGACGGCTGGGCAGTGGAAAACTAGCGTTGGAAGACCCACGAGTTACTTTTGCCCAAGCTTTTTCCCTATGCCCGGCATAGAAAAGTCAATCTTGGCTGGTCTGAGTTACTCTTTTTGCTGTTTAAGCAGCTAGGCTTGTCCTAGTCTTCTTTTCTTAGATTTCTCTGACATATGTCTGTGATTAAATATCAAAATCTTTCTCACTTATTCATGGTTTTCAACTGACTACAATAGTGGCAAAAGATAAGTCCAACATACAGTATCTCAGCTGTTAGCCCATGTTGACGATCTAAGGAGAACACAAGAATTAAAGACTAATAATGAAGAAGTCACCAAACAGCGCATGTCTTGGATGTCTAAATTGTTTGGTGAGAAATTTACCCTTTGTATTGACAGCTTACCGCAACTTCCTTTTGTCGTATGTTGTGCAATTTTCCACATTTACAGAAATGTCTCTTCCTCACACAGAGAAGACATGTGCTAAAGCAAATAAGGAGCTGAATCCAAGAAGTGGAGAAATGCAATCAAAACAGTGCTTCAATACTTGATAGTCTCCTCATCAAGGGAAGAGGGAGACTGATGGACATACATTCGGTTAAAATGACCTGACTTTTTAACCAAGTAAACTTTGCTTTTGTACCATACATACAATTGTACTGTATTCAAATATGAGGTAATAGTGTGCTTTGAATGTTGTTCTATCATCCTTGATTCTACTGTATGAGCCGCTAGGGTGATTGTGTCATTTACAACTGAAGTTCTCATTTATTAACTTGATCAGACCATCTGTATAAAAATGTAACAATAAAACAGAGCAGCATAGAGTGCTTCAATGCAGACTTTCCCTTGCTATCTCACCACTGAGGAATTTCAAATTGAAACCACTTTGTTAAACCCAAATTTGGACGGGCTTACTTTTGCACATATGAGATGAATAATACACTAACAAAAAATACTGTTTATATAATTTTCTAACATTAACCATGACAGCAAGATGAACGTGCATGTTAATTTTCAACGCTGGTAATTTAGCAAAGTTGTGACACATAACTTACATTTTGTGTAGAAAACTCATGAAAATGCTTGAATTCGGTTGAATTAGGCAGCCTGCTTTAGCATCAGACAGTTGTGACTACCTAACACGTTGTCCATTTAACTTTTTTTTTCATGCACACTTTTCAAATATAAACCGTATGTGAAGGAAGGTTGAATGACATGACTTGTTATCACCAACTCAACTTGACTTGTTTGACATTTTTTCGGTACTCGACCTGTTTCTTTTTTTGCCACAGTAGTTTAGGACTTGCTTAAAATTTGAACAGAAATAAGAAGACACTTATGATTTACAAATACAATACAGTATTAATGGGCTTTCAAGCCTCCAAACAAAACTAGGTACATTTTATTATTTAATATAGTCAGGTTTTGTTTAGTTCATAAATAGTAAAATGCTGTTTCAGTTAGTTTTCATTCTCAAGCACCACACTTTTTATTGTATTCCATTAATGTTTTGATTTGATTAGTTGACTGTGATTTGTTACAACATTTCATTTCTGCCAGTAATATTGATAAATGTGCAATTGTTATACGAAAATAGTGAAATGCTGTTGATTTCCACAACGAACTCAGCGGGATACTGAATATCTAAAAACAACAGTAAGAGCAACACAATATTGGCGTTCTAACAATATGCATTTCTTTTATTTGATTTTATACTCTTACACAAATATCTAAACTTCAATATCAGTAAAAAGTTGAGATAATTCTCCCAACCCAGCATACAAAAAGACAAAAACAAAAATGTGCAAAGTGCACGCCTCTACGAGCAATGATACAATGAATTGTAGAGCTTTCTGTGACGTCACTTCCGTCTCTTTCGCTGAGCTTTGTGTGTGGCCAGCCGTCATCTTCGGCCTTGTCAGTCCATTTATTTATTTTTTGTTGCTATAATATCCACTTGCTTTGCAGTCCGTGTTGTGCTACAACACAATGCCAGGATTTTCAGATAGAGACCGTGGCCGAGATAGAGGGTAAGTCACCCGCTTCTTTATATTATTCTTGTCCCTTTTCCGTTTGCAAATGGCTGCTAGCATCTGACGCTGCGCCTTTGCTACACTGGTGCGACAAGAAGTCTCATTTTTAACGGCCTTACTTTATTTTTGCATTGAAATGGATTGACTGTGACGTATTCGAAACATCTAGGTCGGTTCGTAGGTGCTGTTAAGGTTGCTAAGTGTGGCTTGTGTAGTTGTTTAGCCTCACTTGAAATCTGTTCGATCGCAAGTCAAACACACACACACACACTCAACCTATCATAAACATAGACGCACGACACAGAGACTTCTCGCCTTGATGAAGCACAGTTAAGACTAAATAGTAATAACTAAACAATGTAGTAGTAACTAAACAATGATCGTGGTCTTGCCCTCAATGTTGCGTCATACAAATTGTAGAATGCAGAAGGTCTCAAGAGATCGGATGTACTGAGCTGAAATGAGGCCTCCTGAACCGTATCGACACATAAGAAAACTGGAATGATAGTGTTGGCACTGTCATTTTGCTGATCAGTGGGACACCAGATGGATCTAACTTTCATTGCGCCCAACCTATACCCAATATTTATGTTTGTATTGCATGTTATATATTTATCTATATTTACAGCTATGGTGGAGGACCTCCAAGATTTGGAGGCGGTGGTGGAGGCATGAGGGGTGGACCTCCTCCGCCAAAGTTTGGCAACCCCGGTGAAAGGCTGAGAAAGAGACACTGGAATCTTGATGAGCTTCCCAAGTTTCAGAAGAACTTCTATCAGGAACATCCCGATGTCACACGAAGGCTATTTGTAAGCATTTCTTGATTTTTGTTTACATTTATGGATGGATTTCTATAAACATGGCTTCAACAAGAATTAGGATTTTTTATCTGTGCTTGATTTTTGCCTTCCTCCACACAGTGGATGGTTAAGCGTGTATTTGCTCCATGTGATTGACTAGCACTCAATTCAGGATGTAATTTGCCTTGCTTCCAAAATCAACAGGAATCGGCTGTGGCTCAACTGCTGCCCTGAACAGAATCAATTGTTGAAAACAAATGAACGGATGTCTCCCCTGTCTCCATCCTCGTCTAATTCAAATCTCACAAGTGCGCAGTGTATTATTGTTTATGTGTGCTTATTTTCCTCCAAATTTCAGCAAGAGGTTGAGCAGTACAGAAGAAGCAAAGAAGTCACAGTCAATGGCCGAGACTGCCCCAAACCAATTTTCAGGTTCCATGAAGCAGCATTTCCAAGTGAGTTGAACTGATAACCTTTTCAGTCCGAGGTTCACATTAGCTGCCAAAAATGTTTTTTTTACTCCTAAAAATGTAGGCACGAATAAACATTATGATGTGTACAGCTTGTATGGTATACAGTATTAAGGTATATTCAACTTAAATTTATAATAAGATGGAATGCATTTGTAGCTTTATTGACATGATGTTTTATGTTTGCTTCTATGAACCCTTTTCTATGGCTGTTAAATCTATACTCATAGTGAGAGTATTAGAGCAGCCTTTTCTTCATTTATTTTCCATTTTCGTGCCTCCTGCGACTAAAGGTCGCCTACAGAGATGGAATGCCTAAAAGTGTTTTTGGCATTACAATGTCATAGACATAGAATGCGCACAATTTTGATTAACATAAAAAATGGTTAGATATAAGCTTCTAAGTTAAACTCCTATGGGCTATTTTCGTCATCGTTATAATTGACCAAACAAATGTATCTTTAGTTGTATCAAATATCTAAACGTGCTGGAAACTGAAGAAACAAGGGTGGCTTAATATTTGTATTTATTTATTTTTTCCGGGGACTGTACATTATGTACAATAGGTGTCCTTGAAGGCGGCACTGCAAGTTTACATAACAGTAATAATGGGGGGTTGTATAACTTTTTGCTTCCCTTAAACTTGCCTATCCTGTTTTGCAGACTATGTCATGGATGTGATCCTCAAACAGAACTGGATGGAACCAACTCCTATTCAAGGTCAGGGGTGGCCGGTTGCTCTCAGTGGCAAAGACATGGTTGGCATTGCTCAAACTGGCTCTGGGAAAACGCTTGCAGTATGTATTAAAAATTTAAAACTTTTACAAAGCAGCTTCAAAAGTATAAACGTGTGTTTACAATTTGCAGTAGTCGTAAAACAGAACGATAAATGTTTTGGTGCTTACTGAGCAGAGAGATTTACTAAGATGTACACACCCTGTTTGTTCCTCAGTATCTTTTACCTGCTATTGTGCACATCCAACATCAACCCTTTCTGGAGCATGGTGATGGACCAATTGTAAGTAAAGCACCCCTACAGATATGTATTACGGATTTTTTCCCCTCACCTTCAACAGCAGCGATTTACTTAATGAAAAAGGAGTGCTCCTAAATGAGTGCTCGAGTAACTTAAGTACCTCGGTTCCTTACCTAAGTACCTTCTGATTAATCTACATGTCAGAAAAATATCAAGACAATCGCAGCAACAATTGTGAATGTACTGCATGACAGTATAACATGCTGGAAAAGCCAACTTAAATAAAAAACAAAAACTCTTAGTTTACCAAATAATACTTAGACACAAATGCCTGAGTACACTGTTATTTTGAAGTTATTCCTGGCAGTGTATTGTAGCACAACAATGTGACTAGTCTTCCTACTTCAACTGTTGTTATTATTCCAAAATCACGTTCAATCGCCAATTCAGGGTGACATAATTGCGCTGATCTTTCAATACGGCACCTATTGCCAGTGTTTACCGGTGGCTTGGGCTCTGTTGTGACTGCACCTAGAATAAATGAGCTGGTATCTAGCAGCGCTTGAGTGCTCTATGTACTTTGCCATGATAGACGTAAATGACTATACACTTTGATACTGATAGAATGGCACAGTTACCGTTTCGGCTGAGCAACAAACCATACTGACTCAAATGTGTTGGTTCAGCCGGCAAAATCATTTCTTAGACAAAAATGGGGAGGGATTTGTCTAAAATGTAATGTTTCGAGAGAGAAACCCTGTCTGTGTGCTGATAAACTCTATGTCTGAATCCACTGGTATTCAAGATTGAGGAATTGACTAAACATCAACATTTTGTCATGACTTGTTCTAGTGAAGAGATGTTTTGGCAGTTTTTGTTCGGTTAAACCACATTCAGTCTCATTTTCTATTTTTCAACAATATGGCATTACAGATTTTATTGTTCTTGTCATGTGACCATCCTTTTGGTTGTGTCTCGTTATGTTTCACTCTTGATAAAGTTTGGTTGAAGAAAATAGTTCATTAAAACTGTCACTGAGGACAGTAACAGCACCATTGATGTGTGTGGTAAATGCTAAATCGCTATCTCTTTTGAACTCAATATGATAATTGCCCATTTTTAAACCAACACCTACTTTTTGCAGTGTTTGGTATTGGCACCTACACGTGAGCTGGCACAGCAAGTGCAACAAGTCGCCGCTGAATACGGCAGGGCATCTCGTCTGAAGTCCACCTGCATCTATGGGGGCGCACCCAAAGGACCCCAAATTAGAGATCTCGAGAGAGGTACGCTGCTTTGAAATGTTAGGTCTATGTTGTGAACTTGGGCATGTTCAGTAACATTTTATTGCATGTATCCAGGAACAAAAACTTTGTAGAAAGAGTCATTTTTGCGATATGTAAATAATTGTGTGCGTTGTGCTATTGTTTTAAGGAGTTGAGATTTGTATCGCTACCCCGGGTCGTCTCATCGATTTCCTGGAGTGTGGCAAAACAAATTTGCGGCGTTGCACCTACCTGGTTCTCGATGAGGCCGATCGCATGCTCGACATGGGGTTTGAACCGCAGATCCGGAAAATCGTGGACCAAATACGGGTGAGACCAGCTCTTTTCAGGAGGAACTTTTGAGGCACCGCGATTAGTAATAGAAAATAGTGTGAAGCAATTGAAAGTGAGCACGTGTCATTGGTTCTTTAACAGCCAGACCGTCAGACCCTGATGTGGAGTGCCACCTGGCCCAAAGAGGTTCGGCAGCTTGCTGAAGACTTCCTTAAAGATTATGTGCAGATCAACATTGGAGCGCTGCAGCTCAGCGCCAATCATAACATCCTGCAAATAGTTGACGTTTGCAATGATATGGAGAAGGAGGACAAGTAAGACATTTGAAATAGAAAAGTTTGCTAAAGTGCTAAACATTAGTCGCTAAACAACATTCATCTTATCGTGCTTCCAGACTGCTTCGGTTGCTGGAGGAGATCATGAGCGAGAAGGAGAACAAGACTATTATTTTTGTGGAGACCAAAAGGCGCTGCGATGAGATTACCAGGAGGATGAGGAGGGATGGGTGAGTGTACCCAGTGTCGTTTTATTTCCCCAAGAGTTAATGTTAGTGGTTTCTGATTCAAAATCAATTCTCTACCAAGGCACTAATCTGGCATTAGAAATTGAATCCGAAGTAACTGTGGCTCAGGGATTGGATGCCACCGCTCTTGTGTAATGTTTGCGCGCAAGTAGAAGCCGTGTCTCACACAGTCTGTCTAACACAGGTGGCCAGCAATGGGAATTCATGGAGACAAGAGCCAGCAGGAGAGAGACTGGGTCCTTAATGGTAAGATTGAAAGAATGGGAACTTAGCTCTGTATAATGCTGATTTTCCACTGCATGGTAACGACTGGGCACGACCCAGCTCCACTCTACTATTGATGCTTCTAAAGGGGCAAAAGCAGATGCTCCCTTCGCCGCTCACTCAATGAAATGTTGTGCGAAAACAATCGGTCCTGCTTCCTTGAGTCAAAACCCTCACGCAGGCAAGTACGTTTCGGATGGTTAAATCAGAATGCGCTGTGGTTTTCTCACTTTTTCAAGGAGTGCCCCAAATCTGGGGCGGGTAGAGCATGCAGTGGAAAAGTAAGTTTAAACTGCTTTGAAAATCCTTTTTGAAAATCCCTCTCTGTTCTTCCCTTAGAGTTCCGATACGGCAAAGCGCCAATCCTCATCGCCACCGACGTGGCCTCCCGCGGCTTAGGTCAGTTTGCCATTAAGCACCAGCGTCTCCTGTTACAAACGTAATTTAAAGAAAGTGTTTTTGCTTTCTTTAACTTCTCTATGCATTTTCTGAGTTTTTCTCACCTTAAGGTGGAGTCTTTGTGGCAGGCACTAGGCATGACAGTCCCAGGCCTGGAGAGGGAGAAGGATGACATATTGGAAGTGCTCAACTGGCTTGCCACCCAGTGGGCCTAGAGAGGTGAAAGCTCTTGTGTGCCAGTGATTTTTTTTCAAAAGGCTCTGTGGCTAAGCCTTTGTCTCCGACATGTTGAAATACACACACACCTGTTCTCTGTCTGTGGATTTTGCCCGACAACTGCCATCCAGCTGTTTCCGACTCAAACGTAACTGCCCGCCGCCCCCCCCAAAAAACGCTTGCTGCATGCTGTTGTGTCTGAAAGCGCTGTACAGTATCGCAAGTCCGTTTGAGATTCGGAACAATTGTTCCCTTTCGTAGCGCGGGTGCTCGTCGCAGCCTTCGGTTATCTCCTGTTGCCGTCAAAGTGCTGGATTCCTTGAAATGGAGAGAGCAGTTTGAGAACTTGTATTCGTCTCTGAAAATTGATGAGACCTGGCACATGTGCTTAGGGGGTTAGTGAGGAGAAAGAATGAGAGACAGCTCAAACCAAAGTTCCTCCCTCGCCTGTATTTTAGAAGTCATGTCGAGACCTGCCAATGAGAGACATTTTCTCAAGTGAACACTGGCTTCTTGGGACATCTTGCCTTGATGACACTGATGAGTGGACGTGGGATTTGTTTGCGCTCAGGGGGTCCCCGCAAGGCACTATGTTTTAAAGGGGCCCCGGTCAATTGGACAGCTGGTCTATTTGGTCTTGGCAAGACGTGCAGTGTGGCTTCTTTCGAGGGTGTACTGGGAAAAACCGACCTGCAAATTTGTTACCACTTCAATGGTCCAATATTGGCATATGAGGAGGCCCCAGTGCATATCCTGGCCCAACTGCCTAGAAGAAGCTCCTGGATGTCACTTGACAACATGTGGGGGATTGCATTGGGAAAGGACTAGTGAATGCATACTCCTTATATGGTAAGCCCTAAACCATTTGCATTCTCCCTTGCTAACAAACGGGAGAGTGAATGTATTTTTTGTTTTTTGTTTTTTTGGGAGGGAAGGGGGGGAGGATGGTAAGCAATGGGAGTGTGCATCGTTTTTCTCTTCCCACAGTAGTATTCCCATGGAGTAGATGTCAAATGATGCTGCTTAACCCATTTTCTCCGCAGCTGAAGCACCACCTTCCTCCCCAGCCTTCACAGTTGCTAATTATTTGCTTTGGTCTGGCTGTTGTGGTGTGCAAAATCCCCGTGTGGCCTCCATGTTTTGTTTTGCCACACTGCAACACTTTCACAGATGTGGAGGATGTCAAATTTGTCATCAATTATGACTACCCTAACTCCTCCGAGGATTATATCCATCGCATTGGACGCACAGCCCGGAGTCAAAAAACGGGCACCGCCTACACCTTCTTCACCCCCAGCAACATGAAACAGGCAAGTGACCTGATCTCTGTGCTGCGGGAGGCCAACCAGGCCATTAACCCCAAGCTCATCCAGATGGCGGAGGACAGAGGAGGTATGAGAATTTACTCGATAAAAAATTCATGCCGGCAACTGAGTGAAATGTGAGGTTTGACAGACAATCCTCTTCTTTTTCTCACGCAGGTCGTGGAAGGGGGGGACGAGGCGGCTACAAAGATGACCGTCGAGATAGGTATTCTGGAGGTGGGCGACGTGAGAACTTCGGCGGTGGAGGCTACAGGGACAACGATAGAGGGTTTGGAAACGGGCCGAGGGGCGGCTTTGGCGGCAAGGTACAAAATGGGGGCGGCTATGGAGGAGCCGGCGGTAACTCTGGTGGTAGCTATGGCAACAATTACGGCAATAGCAATGGCCAGGGTAACTTTGGCGCTCCGTCCAGTCAGGGCTCCTTCGGGAACCAAAGCTTCCAGGGCCAGGGGCCCCCTCAGTTTGGGGGTATGCAGAGGCCTGGGCAGAACGGCATGAATCACCCGTTCCCTTATGCTCCTCAGCCCCCACCGCCACCACAGGCTCAACACCCACCACCCCCAAATCCAATGGTGCCCTACCCCATGCCGCCACCTTTTCCACAGTAGTCGTAGTACAATAAATTGAACCAACTTGTTTTCGTTAATTTGTTCAGTCGACAATAAGTCACGCATTGATTAGAGTTCCAAGTTGTTATAAATATTGTTCTGTGTTTAACTTTGTTTTTGCTTACTGCAGGTTTTGCGATTTAATTCCGTAATATCTAAGCGTCACCTACAAGAGATCGTGCCCGTACTTTTTCCTTTTTTCTTTTTCTTTTTTTTTTTTTTTACATTCCTTAGTTATTTAACTAGGTGATGCGTTGTATTGCGGTTGTGCTATAAATTTGGTGAAAGTGATGTTATCGATATTTAAACGGCGCATATGTCCCTTTTTTCAATAAAAATAAAAGGGAACCTTGTCTGTTTTGTTTTGTCAAGTGGTATCGTTCATATTATTAGGGAGTTTTTACTGAAGATGGTGCAATGGCTATAAAGTTGACACACCCGTGTGAAAGAGGAAGATGAAGAAAACAAGGTAAACCACACTAAAAACTGTTAGTATCTTTAACCTGTCACTGTTGAAAAAAACTCTTTTAATAAAGGAACGTAAAGAGATGGACAGTAGTGACATGTGTAGACACCCTCATAATGGGTTGGGGCTGCTCAGAATTCACTACAACTTTACAACTCATGAAAAGGGCAGTCTTGTCATCTTATAAGGCGCTTCAAACAACCTGAACTTAGTAGGCTGCGCAGCTTTTTTTTTTCCGCACTTGCCACAGTCAGATAAAAATTGTTTGAACATCACTTGGGAACACTTGCAAATTTTTTCCAAGGCTATCACTATACATGCATGGAACACCTTGATGACACTCATCATCAAGCGGAGAAAAAATGGCCAAAGGCCAATAATGATAAAAATTAGTTGAAGAAAACTTGTCACGTGGGCTGCCAATAGGCCTACAGCTATGTTTAACACATTTGTCATCAAAACATAAGTAAGGCAAGGCGTGACAGGATCATGTTTTGCACCCCCACCTCTTAAACACCTTGCAACATTGAAGCTCTACGTTGGAATTTTTCTTTGTCTCTTTGACTTGCAATATGTTCTTGAATCATTAAAACTATGGATGACTTTCATTTTTTTTATTCAAACATTTTATTTATACATGAAGCACTCCTGACTACATCCTTTCAAAGTGCGTATTTTTCACGTGGTAAAAAGTACAGTAGATGGCGCTGTAGACAACATACCCAAAGAAATGTTAGAAGTAGGACAAAATACACTTCCGGGTTATTTGCGGCTAATGAATTTCAAAACTGATTACAGACTTAAATTTTGTGTTAAATTACAAATCAATGTATTTTTTTAATGTGGACGTTTCGCGATGGGAGTCAAAAAACGAACAAGCCAACAATACTATGTGTAGCCTCGCTTTTTCCCGCAACGTCTTTCGAACTTTTGTCAACCTTTTGCATGTTTAGGTGCATTATCGATCGAAATATGTTCTCCTGATGGGCTCATACCCGACAGATTTGGCATGCACTAGGTCTTTGCCCATCACGTCCAGCCGTTTAGTAAAAAAAAACGTAATGCCGCTGTGTAAATTGCGATGTGTGCCACGTGTTTGGCAACATACAAGAGGATGCTGCGCTCCATCAACCAATATGGATCGTGCCAGGACTTTGATGCAACTTTTTGCGGACAGACACTTCATCTCACCTGGACATACCAACGTGGAGCTATTTAAGCGTGGGTCCGTTTGCAGCTACGGGCCGCTGGGGACTGGCCTCAGGGAGAATGTGCTGCACCAGTGGTGGCTTTCGATGACGGGATCCAGAGACCCGGTGTTAGGGATAAACACGCCAAGTGTCACCAGCGGCCATCGGGATGCGACTGACGAACGATTAGGACACTTGAGAGTCGCAGAACCTGCTGACGTCCAGAATGTACTGGAGGAGGCAGAGCTGAACAGAGATCAGCTCGCCCAGAGTGTTCACGTCTTTCTGCAGAGATCACCCTTGTTGAGAACCAACCTCGTTCAAGGTGGCACTACAATCCTTTAATATTCCTTTCTTATGTGAAAGGAATCTGTCAAAGAAATAATGTCTTGACTCGATGGTGCATTTCTTTATAGTGTGCACGGAACAAATAAACATGTTGCGTATTGAATCATTTTGTTGTGCCCTCTGTTTATTTTCGAAGGATCGTTGGAGCAGTTCGTCCCCATATTTGAGTTGATGAACAGGAAGCTTCCATTTGGTATTGCTGAGTCTGGTAGATGTTTCCTCTCCTCAAAAGATGGCGATGGCTGGTGAGCCTTCATCAACTGTCCTACATCAAGTTTGTGTGTATTCCAGAGGCCACATTAGACAGAACTCAGATTTTTAATGTCTTACCCCAGTGTACACTGAAAAGAGAAACTTGAGTAGAGCACTAGGAGGGCTAAAAATTTGTCAACAATATACTGTACCGTATGCTGTTAAACAGGACAGTAAGTCAACACAACCAACTCCAAAACGGATGTGATATAAGAAGATGTCATTAGATATTCACTTGTGAATTGACTGTCAAATGGGTAAGAAAAGCAATAGCTCTTTGAACAAAAGTAGCAAGTCATCATTAGCAGCTTACTTTCTGGTTCGTAAGTACTGTAGTTTCACACAGAGAGGAGTCCTGCCGTTTGTTATTTGGGAACTGTTCCATTGACCAGATGGTAAAAATGGGAAATAAATCCCCCCACATGCACTTTTTTTTGGTTCTTGATAGGACATGTACTATTCCTAAGTAATGTTTCATGAAATGTAATGTGCAGTTTTAATGCAGTCCTGCTAACTAATCAACAAACAACCAAACCTGCCTAGTGCTGTTGTAATTCCAAAATAATATTTCTGTCAGCCTGGCAGAAGTCACACAGGCATCTCTTGTCTGGTTCTGCTCCCCTCGAACCTCTTCGCGGTGGTTGGATCACTGGGCTCGACAGAGGCTCAAGTGGTGGAGAAAGGTGAGTTCTTGATGGATAACTCCGCAAATGTGTTTGGCTGGAATTGATACCTTTAATATTTTTTCACCCTAGTTTGCCCTCGCTCCATCAGACTTCAGCAGCAGTGACGTCCCTCAGGATCAACTAGAAGGGGCGGCGTCACGTGGTGTGAAGATCTTCTACAAGTTCCCGTGGGGTCAGGAGCCCCTGGAGGTTCTGTGGAGCAGAGGAGACAGCGAACTGCTGCAGATGCACAAAAGCGGCCGCTCCAATCTCCAGGTTAAGCTAAACTCTCTCTCAGCTGCCTGGGCGAGAGGCGGTAGCCTCAAATAAGATGTTTTAATAATTTATTTACAGTATCTGTTAATTATTTATAGTAAAAAGTCAACCAGCTGACAATCACCTATGTTTGTACATCAACCCTTTGCTTAGAAATGTCAGATCTGTTTTATGTAGACGTCTCCAATATATGTAATCGTTTGCTTGCATTGATTTTCTTCCCAAATATCCTGTAGAGTCGAGATGGGCGCAAGTCTATTCCTCATGTAGTTTCAGTGACTGGGAACATTGATCGTGGATTGTTGGCTTTTCTGTCCAATTCGCTTCAACTGCACAAAACGGAAAATACTAAACAGAAGCTGCAGCAGAGAAGGGTATAGAACAACTGTAAACGTGTGATTGTTTTAATGAGACTTTTGAAACCTTTGTTTTCATGTCTGATATCGTCTTGCCACTGATTTCAGGTTCTGAAATTGCATCCGTTGTTGGCACCAATCAAAGTGGCTTTAGCCATTGGCAGGGGAGCGACCATGGAGCTGAGACAGGTGGGAGAAACACTTCAGTGATTTTTTTTTTTTTTTTTTTAATTGCTGAATGTCATTTGCCATTCATTGTGCAGGTATGTGAAGGCCTGCTGCAGGAGTTAAAGGAGGCCAAAATTTCTGCTTGGCCAGGTTATCTTGAATCACCCACGCCGATGGAGCAGCTCAACTCCAAGTAACAACGTTAATCAAAAAGAAAGAAATGCCCTACTCGTAACTCATTTTGGGTGAAATGTCAGGATCTATTTAAAATGCACTATAACTTTGAAAAGTTAACTGAATAAACCTTTCTGAATGTTCAACTGTTCAATATCCAGACATTTTGCTCCCAAGAAAACTCACAACAGTTGTTTTGTTCCTTTAAAATTTGGACAGCAAGATGAACAGAAATACTTAAACATCAATTCAAATTAAACCAGGAATTGTGTTTATGGTAAAAGACCTGTTTTGAATTTTACTATTCATGTTGTGATATGTGTGTTTCATGTATCGTAGGTATGATGAGATGGGTGTGCTTTTTACCGCGGTGATCAGTGAGAACACGCTGGAGAGTGGCCTCCTGCAGATACGCAGCAGAGACACCACCATCAAGGAGACCATGCATGTCTCGGAACTGAGCAACTTCCTCAGCAGATATATTTCTGCTGCAGACAACATGTAAATCATTATTCCTACTGTAATTGAACTCTGATTCAAATCTGTTCACTGCCTTAATTTTGTATCAGTGTAGATACAATACCATTGCCAAGGACTATTTTTTCCCTAATGCGGTATGGTCAAGATGCTAATAAAGGGACATCACAGGTTTTTGAAACCATTTTGTTATAGGGTTATTGCTCCAAAAACAAAGTTGCACTAGTGTTATGAATTATTGACCTACACGCCCTTAAATAATCATCTCAATTATTAGAAACTTTTGTGAGGGTGGAGGGTGTGTGTGAGTAATTTTTGGGGGTTTATACCTTAAAAAAATAGTTTTTATTTTTTACTAAAACAGCACGAAAACATTAAAAACATATTTTTGTTAAACTGTTTGATCGAAAAATATTGAAAAAGATCTTGTGTTGAAAGTAATAACGCTGTTTATGGTCCTTAAGGGTTTAAACGTTCCCCAAATGCGAAACCAAGGTGCGTCAAGGCTCAATAGCATTTATCATTTGAATAAGTCAGAGGTTTTTATGAAAAGAACGACGGAGTTATTTATTTAATTTTTAATTTTGACTAATAACGCAATCGGAGGAAACTCGCGAGATTTTCCAGTTTTGCCCCGCCCCGTTATGGGCTGAATTTTCATTGGTCCATTGGAGAACAGTTCAGCGTGTCTGTACTCTGAGATTGTACTCAGTTTGCTAGCCTTAAAAAATGGCCTCAGTCAAGCAAAACGAAGCGAAAGCTTCTTCCTTGGAGGAAAATAAGGAAAACTCACCGGGTGGAGGAATTGGACTTGAAAGTATCTTTTTGCTGCGTTGTATATCTATCTGAAACAGGATTGCCAAGCTCAAAGCTAACGTTAGCATTTTTAGCCCTCCCCGTGTCGGCGGCTAGCGATGTTAGGCTACGTGTCACACTGAAACAGACTGTCAATGGGAGACATTTCAATATCTTTTACTAGATCGATTATGGAAGGCGACATAGACAGACAAGTAAATACATGCTTATGTGAGTATTTTGGTGCTTTACTCGTGTTGCTTAGGCCACGCTTATGCTGTTATTTGGAAACGCCAACACCAGTTGTAGAATACTGCCGCAAATAGTGGTTGCACGTGGATTGTGTAACAATGAATGAAACATTTGTGTGTATAAAGCAAAAGTTCCTTAACTATGTCTGCAGTCTTGCAAATAATCAAGGAGTCACAGCAATTGCATGGTCTGAGACATGGAGACTACCAAAGATACAGGTAAGTTAAGGCCTTTTTTTTTTTTTTTTTTTTGGAAATAATGTAATTATTCCTGTATGAGGATAAAATGTAGGTAACTTTGTGAGTCATGCCATAAAGCGAACTGGTCTTTTGCAGGGGTTACTGTTCTCGGAGATTGCGTCGTCTACGCAAGACTCTTGGATTCAAGATGGGGAACCGGTACAAGTTTGTTGGGAAAAAAATAACCGTTGAGATGCTTTCAGACAACAGGTAAGGAATGTCACAAAATATCACAAATGTATTCTGTTGTGAGAATGGTGACAGGTGGATATACACAGGAAACCATCTGCCATCTTGTGGAAGAGTTATCTCTAGTTTTTTTACCTGTCACTTGTTTAAAGATGCATTTGTGGTAATTAGTAGTTTGATGAAAACGAAACAGCACTCCAGGTTGGGAATCATTGATATAGAGATCTTAATGTTTATTGCTGCCCGAGGGCTGATTTCCAATTGCTCCTCCTCTTTAGGTACTTACTGCTGGTTTTGATGGAAGCAGAGCGCGCATGGAGTTATGCCATGCAGTTGAAACAGGAGGCCAACACAGAGCCGCGTAAGCGATTCCATCTTTTAGCTCGGCTCCGTAAAGCTGCCAAACACAGTGAGAAGCTGGAGAAGTTGTGTGAGAGCCCTTCTGTTGATGCCAAGACTAAACTGGAAGCTCAGGTAAAATAAAAATACAAAGTTTTGCAAAGCTGTAATCTGGGAAATGGTGCCTCCTAAATTAACATAAAAATAGTGTTTTCACTAACGTTTTTGTGTACCATGAATTCCATTTTTTTTTTTGATGAACTACTTCAGGAAATGTTCTAAGATTGAAAAACACAGAATTAGATTTTTTTTTCCTAAAATGTAACTGTTACTGTATATTACCAGTTTTTGTTTTAATAAATTCTTGGATTTTTTTTATACCCCTCACTTATACAGTGATGATTTTAGAGCAAAAATTATATTCAAGACAAGGCAGAAAATTTCTTTACAATAATATGTTCCCTGCGCCCTCAAACAAAGTATGGCGATTTTATGGAATGGCTTTGTGGAATTGAAATTGTGCATCAAAATTCATCAGTTTTTATCCATCTTAGGGGGTAGCCATTTTCTCTTGTACAGTCACTTGCTATTAATCACAAATGACAGCAGAGTACCTAAGGAGCCTATCACTGATGTCACATGTTGACCTGCAGGCCTACACAGCATACTTGACTGGAATGGTCGAGTTTGAACTGCAGAAATGGAAGTGTGCCATGGAGGCCTTCAACAAGTGCAAGTGAGGCCCTTGTCACTCTTTTTAGTGTCATAATGTTGAGTTATTGTGTTATTTTCATCATTAAAAAGTGCAATAAATCATTATTTTTTTATTTAAGGACCATCTATGAGAAGCTGGCAAGTGCATTCACGGAGGAGTTGGAAGCGCTGTATCGCCAGCGTGTAGATGAAATATCGCCTAATATCCGATACTGTGCTTATAATATAGGTAGGAATGGTAGACATTTGTGGAAATATAATTGATTTGTATTTTCAACTGTGATCAGCATACCTCTGATCTTATTTTTCCTCACTCATTATTTTGCTGTTTGACAGGTGACCAGAATGCAATCAATGACTTGATGCAGATGAGACTGGCAGGAGGAGGCGGAGGCATGATGGCTGAGAAACTAGAGGTGAGAATATTGATTTTGCTCACTTAGAAAAAAAGGAGCCCAGCTTCCAAATTTACCAATGGACATTGTCCTTCCATCCCCAGACCCTGATCACTCAGGCAAGAACCAAGCAGGCGGCCACCATGAGCGAGGTGGAGTGGCGTGGGAGGACCGTGCCCGTCAAACTCGACAAGGCCCGCGTCTTCCTGTTGGGCCTGGCGGACAACGAGGCTGCCGTTGCTCAGGTCAGTACTCATACTTGATTTTATGGAGGTTTATACCTCCTTCGTGGGCCGTTTTCTACCTTTTTCTCTCCGGAACTTGCCTTTTAGAACTTGGGTACATATAAAGAGTGACAACCTGTGAAGGGAATCATATATTAGGTTGTTATCATTATGTGCTTAGTTCATTGTTACCCATTTATGCAATCCTAGTTCATCTTGACCCTGTCCTTAGATAGAGCTGTTGACGCACGAAAGTGTGAGCCGGGACCTTGGCCCAGCTGCCGGTGGCGCCCGGCTGGCTCTCTTGTTGTGTCTTGTAATCTGCTATGCTTTTGCTCAATAAAAGCCAGGGGGGGACGGCTGGGCAGGGGAAAAACTAGCGTTGGAAGACCCACGAGTTACATTTGCCCAAGCTTTTTTCCCTATGCCCGGCATAGAAAAGTCAATCTTGGCTGGTCTGAGTCACTCTTTTTGCTATTTAAGCAGCTAGGCTTGTCCTAGTCTTCTTTTCTGAGATTTCTCTGACACAACCTCGCACATTCACACCATCGCTGACTTATGCTATAGATATACTTGATGACCACAAAATATTGTTGCGGTTGAGTTGCCACAGTGTGGATTTCACCATCCCACACACATCACATTTTTAACTTTATTGGATATGATTAGTCGGCGATTGTTCAAGCAAAGTCTTACTTCCTCTTTGTGGAGGTTTTGGGGACGTCTCTCGTCTGCTTTTGGAGGCACCGCTAGATTGTTCCCAGTAATCGGACAAGGCAGGATCCGTCTCACCTTTGTCGTCCATTTAGTCATTACTTGAGAGTTATGACATCAGATCTGCGCCATCTGCACAACGCAGAGCTAACCGGCTGACCCTGTCTCCTCTGAGGATGCGTTTGTTGCTCATGGAGCGATTGATTCACACTTTGACCTCTTGTCTTGTCACACTAGACTCTTCTGATTCTTCATCATTCTTTACAGCTTGCCAGCCACTCCCTCTTCCGGTTAATTATCGTCTTTGTATTTGCTATCATTAACTCTGCTGATCTCTTCTGCCACCTATTGACTGTTTTCCTTAATAGCCTTAAAAAAAGCTTTTGAGCCATGCACTTTTGGAGGGGAGATGCATCAGAACCCAGAGATTGCTCTGGTGCAAAAAAAATCCTATACTCCCGTATTTTCACATGATAGGGAGTGAATGTAAGTTTTTCAAAATATGTTTTTATATGGGATAGGGAGTGAAAGAGTTAATGGTGACTGTTTGGGCCCATAATAAATTAGAATACCATAAAATATATTTGAACGGTTTGGAAAATAATCAGCATCACTTCGTCTGTAATCTGCGACGCTGATTTTTGAGTAATTTGATTTTCATGTAATTTACCACTTGTTCAAAAGGTGTCATTGTCCTCTTTCCAGTCTCCCTGGGTCAATTGGAGCCGCCTCCAATCATTCCTGTGGGTTTCGTCGCTAGCATTTCTTGTGGGCACTCCCATCACGCCCTCTGGCATTCAGCCCTGCTCTTTGTACAACAACATTCTGCGCATTTCAGTTCACATATAAATGCAGGACAACACCCACTTTGTGTGAGCTTCAAGACACAGTACTATTGCTGTTTACTTTAAATAATCAAGATCAGATTTCGCTTCCAACAAGAACTTTTTTCCCCGTGGAGTGTTACTGGTAGATGCAGGTTTCGTAGTCGTCGCCAGTCTGTAAGCGCTCAAGCTAGTAGCGGTAGAAGTGTCTCATGCATGCAGCCCTCCTACTCAACCACAGAATGTAGAACAAGTGGAGCCGGTTGTGCTGGGCGTAGCCATGCGGTCGGTGTGCAAGTGCCAAACATGAAATGCCGACGTCACCCCGGAGATGCACCTTTCCTCTGCATCATCGCAGTTTTCGTTACAACGGTTGTCATTCATTATACCGCTCGAAGAACATTTGTTTTTAAAACACTGCAAACTGGTGGTGAGCATTTGATCATCTTCACCAAGTTCATCATTGTAATCGTTTCGATTCAACTGTTGTACAAGTGCGTATTAGAAGCTTATGTATGTGTTTGTGGGGTGAAGATGGATGTATCATTGATAATGTACCCTACAACAGCAGAGTGCAGGAATGTATCTGTAGCCTGCTGGGCCACATACCTCCTCCATCTCCTCTTCACCTTCATTACCAAGAATTTGTTCTTGCTTTGAGTCTCGCGCTTCAGCTAGTAGGATCTTAAGAAGCCTTGCAGTGGTTGTGCAATTGACTTCTGAATTTGCAACTGTAATCATGCGGAAAGAAAAGACAAATGTTGAGCAACCCTCGCGTTCCAGCTGAACGTTTACACTCCAAATTCCTGAGCTTTTGAAGGTATTTGTCCAGGTTCGTTTTGCTTGTTTAAGGGATTTGATTAGTAAATGCATTATTTTGCAAAATTAATGAGAAGATAAAAATAAAGGGATTGGGATTATCGCAAATGACCAAGGGGTGGGAATAAACATTGCATTTATGGTCTGAACTTCACTGTCTTAAAAAGTACTGTTACTGTGTAATCCTCCCCCCAAAAATATTAAATGGCATCATCAACACACTTGAATAGATGTTTGTAATCTTTCACCTCAATGTGGAAAAAATCGATTCTAACTAAGGGCAGATACAACCTCCTGTTTTATCTGGCTTGCTTTTAACGTTCTTGTTGCCTCTCTCTCTTGATTAGGCAACCAATGAGGAGACCAAAGAGCATCTGTACGAGACCCTGTTGGCCGAGTGCCGTGACACCATCCAAGCAGTGCGAGAGGAGCTCAAGACGGAGGCGGTAAGGTTATATCACTTTGAAAGTAGCTTTTTTTTTTTTCTTTTTAAATAGCTTAAGTGAAAGTTGTTCCTATGAATGCAAGGTCTCTCAACTAATTTCCTGTTTGCTTATTGCTTGTGCTTATAGAAGCAGCGAGAGAGAAGCTCCGATGCAGAGAATGGCAAAGTGTCCAACATGCAGTTCCTGCACAGGTAATTATTTTGGTGTAGTTTATATTATGTGATTTACCTATTTATTACACAGCCATTGTTTCTACATTGTTATATTCCGTTCCAATCCATCAATACATTTCTCTCTCTTTATTCATTTTGGTATCCCACAGTGCTTTTTATGACTGCGGAATAGCGATGCGATATAAATTGCAAAGCATATAGGGCCAATAGTTAGCCCGGTCGCTAATTGGTTTATTTCCAATTAAATCCATTAGCCAGATGTGTTGAAACGTCTGCTGTTTTCTTATTCTGCTGGTGTCGTCTGCCAGCTACCTGAGCTACATCAAGCTGTGCACACTGGTGAAAAGGAACGAGAGCATGGCGCACACGCTGCAGGCCAAGCTGAAAGAACCTGAGGGGGACGAGAATAAGAGGGGTCCCCGTCCACAGGACCTGATCCGCCTCTATGACATCATCCTGCAGGCAAGTGTGTGGCTATACAAAAAACTGCTGTCTGGTCTGCACGCACGGCACCTGAAAACTCTCTGTGGTGTCCTCACAGAGTCTGGCTGAACTCTCCTCCCTGCAAGGCCTGGAGGATGACCACAGCTTCCAGAAAGAGGTGTCCCTCAAGACACTGGCCTACAAAGCCTACAGGTCGGCCACTGTACATCAGACTAATAATACATTCCAGACCTTTGATAGTTAATGTATAAACAATATTTGTTTTCCTTGCAGGTGTTTCTACATTGCCCAGTCTTATGTTCTGGTGAAGAAGTGGAGCGAGGCTCTGGTGCTCTATGAGAGGGTGCTCAAGTATGCCAAGGAGGTGCAGTCTAAGGCCAAGAGCCTGAACAACAGCCTTAAGGTGGGGAGCAACGGAGACAATTGTTTAACCTGTCAAATATTTTGTCAAAGAATCTGATGGAAAATTTCAACAAACGGGACATGATCTCAAATTGACTGTGAGCTAACAGAAATGAACTAAGATTAATTTGCTGGTTTGGTCCAGACCATCAGAAAAGAGAACCAAAATGTTTTTCGAATGAGAAATCATATAAACCATTTTTGAGTCAACGTGACGATGATCAGTCTGCTTACACGAAAGACTACAGAAACATAAGCATAATTATGAGCGAGAGATAACATTTCTGAGGATTTGGACCTTTTTATAATCGTTTTTTATAATCGATTTGTTGCTGACTAATCGTCGCAGCTCGAGCTGCTCGTATAGCCTTTCCTCAGTATGTGTGCCGGCCATTGAAGCTTTTATGGAGCATTTGTGTTGTGTCATCGACAAAAAGTATGTTGTGTCGACAGGATCTCCCTGATGTTCAAGAGCTCATTGCCAAAGTCAATGCTGAAAAATACTCTCTTCAAGCTGCCGCCATTTTAGGTGACAACTTTTAAATTTGTGCTTTTTTTTTGTCTGAAAAAGCAAAGTTGACAGGTGTATGTTTGTTTCAGACACTGGAGAGTCAAATGTTGACGTTCCCACTCCACAGCCCATCAAAGACAACAGGGTAAGAAGAAGCAACTCAAAAGTCTCTATGCATGCTGATATTTTTGACTGCAATTTGGCTAAAAAAGGCAACAGAACCCACCACTGTTGTACATTATGACGCTTATGACGCCCATTGCCTGATTTTGCAAATATTATATGTACAATATGGAGTTACTAGATTTTTAGAGGCATTGATAATCGTCCTGTTATCAAAAAACATGTAATTGGACACTGCTGTGAAAGTAAAAAAAAGACACAGAAGATTAGCTGCAATGAGCTTGTACCGCTTTTCTGGGTTAGCCATCATTGGTCAATACCTACCTGGAACAATAGTTGAGCAAAAATCCCCGCGTTTATGCGGACACGTCCTAAGAAGCGCTTTCCACCGAGTTGATGGTTGTGAGGGTAACGGTGTCCTCGTCACTTTCCAGCCTTTGTGCGACCGCTTGGAGAAGTTCCGCCTGGACCCGTCCCTCATGGGGAAGCATCCCAACCTGGTGCACTTCCCGCCTGACTTCCTGCCGATCCCTTGCAAGCCTCTGTTCTTTGACCTGGCTCTCAACCACGTGGCCTTCCCGCCACTGGATGACAAGGTGGAGCAGAAGGTCAAGGGCGGCCTAACCGGCTACATCAAGGGCATCTTTGGATTCGGCAGCTAAAACGCGAAGAAAACTCCCCTGGTGTCACTTGTTAGAATCATCTTGAATGGTTACTTTCAGTGCCTCTGTGCAGGTTTTGGAGAAAGGAAATGTTATGAAATCCATCTGCCATCTTTTAAATGACTTGCCGTGGTTAAACTGGTTACCATGTCTTGATAATAACAGTCATGTTGGTTATTAGTCCCCACAGAATTTATACCCACCCCACCCCCAGAAAGCCACTTTGTCACAGTGCGCATCATGAAACGGATCTAATCATGTGACCTCAAACACCTCATTTTGTTTGCTTTGTCCCTTTTCTTCCCTTCGGCTCCACCTTGATATTTTTCTCATTTGTCAGAGTTCACATGTAATCGCTGCAGAACAGCCGACTGCTTTAGGCGTTCGGTGGACCGGTTCATAAGCACAAAGCCGACAGTTGCTTCTCGATATGGAGATGGCGCTCAAGTCAAGCGCAATGGGGCCTCCTCTTAAATTTTCGGCGCGCTCATAGGGACGAAAACTGAGACAAAGGGTGCGTTTGAAATTTGCGCTCAATCCAGATGGTTTGCAACTCTGTTGGAATGTGACGGAACACTCGCTCTCAAGAGCATAAGAGTTAGGGCGTCACATTGAAATTTCAAATGCACCTCAAGTTAGTTCATCCTTGTTTTTTACTGTGATTGTTTTCAGAAGGAAAAAAGTAAGTAGTAAAGTTTCCATATAGCGATTCACCAACCGTTTTGCTCGGACGCAGAGACGAAAGTCCAACTGTTCCAAGGTTTTTGAATGCCTCACTTTTTACAGTATCCCGTACAAACCTCACTTTTTGGTACCTTTTTGTTTTCATGAGGCGACATAGAAATGACACTTTGCTGCAGTGCAAAGTAGTCAACGTACAGCTTGTGTAACTGTAAATGTAAGTGTTTTGTCAAAATAGCTCAACTCCAAATCATTGTCTGAAACACTTAGACGACAGACAAAGGAGAGCACACCCCAAAGTGCGAATTTACATATTGCTTCATCATTTGGTTCAACCGCTGTTCTGTCTCAGGCATTACATTGCTGCTTAGTTTGAAGGAGTTGTCAAGTCTTCTTCTAGCCACAGCTCTCTTTAAGTAGAGCTATAATAGCATTTATTGTTTGTTGTTTTGAATGGGCGTTAAATACTAGTACTATACAAGCTATGCCGTTTACACTGTAGCAATGTCATTTTACATCATTATCCTATTTTTACAACAATCTTACAGGTGTATGCATATGTCTGCTGCCGGGTGATCATGTTGAAGTCTTTTAAGTGTTTTTGTTTTTTTAAATCACAGTAAACACCATCACAAATATTGTCCGTCTGAGAATAGTGCACCATGCGGAGGTCTAATGTAAGCACTCGCTGTTTTGGTTTGTTGCTCCTGTTTTGCAGCACACAGCAAGTCGCTTTTTTTTTTTGTTTTGTTTTTGCATCTAGTTTTGTTAGTTGACTCTGCATGCCCTTCTGGACACAAATGTTTTATTTGATCAAATCGTTTGACATACAAGGAGAATAACTAACAGATGGCCAGACAGACTTGGCGCTCTGGAAGTGTTTATTTTTCAGTCAGTCTGGCCTTTACTCAATGAGCTCTATGAATTGTAGTTACATATGATTATTACCTAATTACAGATGATTAATAATGACTATTGTAGAGTCCTATGACTTAAGCACAGTACTATATGTCTTAAAGCCTTCAGGATATAATTTGAGATGTTTGATTAATGAACCGCTTATCTGTTGTTCACAGTTTTAACGCAATAGGGGGTCCCCGCTTCATGATGTCCCATCCTGTGGCGGTGACATAACCACAGTTATGAGTCGTATCATAGTTGGAATAACAGTAAATGTAGTCATTTTATGAAAAACGCTTCCAGGCGATAGATAATAAATCAAGTGAAAAGCTTCATGATGATGATTTCTAGGCCACTGTTTAAACTAATTCATTATGTGGTCATTTCAACTTGAAAATGACATGTGACCATTAATCCGGCTGTATTGTCTCCTAAGTTGATATCCCCACCCCAGGGAATTCCAACCTATGGCCCCAGGGCCATCTAGGGCCCTCAATCCACATTTTTGTGGCCTGCGGCATACGCAAGAAAATTGTGATGGGAAAGTGAACCTTCATGAAGCGCCTGTTTTTTTTGTTAGTTTTTTTTATAATGTTCCTGATGGTGAAAACCTAGTGCAGTGGAATTGTATTAAATTTCCCTGAGCTATTTGAACCAAGATTGCCATCTGGAGGAGTCAAAACAATATCACAAGTGTTTCATGAAGCTTCTTTTGTCTGTCACTACTAAAAGTACACTTGACATGTATTGTGATGCTAGTGAAAAAAAGTAATAAAAAGCTTTGATGGTAAACACCAGGTATGTGGGGAAAAAAGTAATGTACTTCATTGCCTTGAAAAGAAAGCATTCACGTAGCATTGTTTATATCAACTCACTTTAACTGTGATTCATTTATTTTTAACGTATTAAATAAGAAAGTTAAAAAAAAAAAGTCATTCTATTTGCCCGTATGAGGGGACTCATAGGAAAAACCTTGGACACCCCTGCTCCAACCCCACCCCACATTGTTGAAAAGAATGAGTCCAAATCATTGTTTTATTTTTATTTTGTTTTTGGGAAGCAAAAAAAATGAGCTGGATGATCTGAAGACATAATTAAAAAATATATTTCCACCAACGGCTTGCTTTAGTTGATTTCAATGCAGATACATGGCATTCTTACGATTACAAATGTGAACGTTGTGTGCGTTTGCAAAGTTTATGAGCAGGTGCGTGTTGGTGTGGGTGTGTGCAGTATGTGGGATGCCTCAGCTGGGTGTGGATGTGTGTTGCTTTGTTGTGTACATCATAGCTGGCATTAACCGCAGAGGTGTGTTTGTCGCTCTCCGGCAAACTGTGGCCTTTCTTGCATTTTATCAACATAGTAAACGAACCAGAGCTTCCTTTTGGAAGCATGTCAAGCTTTCATGTGTCCCCTGATTCACATTCACACATTCCTGCGTCGTGCAGAATGTGGACTGTCTGGATGAAGCTATGATGTGCCGGATGAGGTGGAGATAAGGATTCTTGCATGTTGTGCAGAATGAACCGTGGAACTACATCACCCGGGTTACTCTAGTTTCGCCCCAAATCTTTCATAGTAGTTTTGAACATGACCACATCTATTTTCGGTTTGGCTGGCATTGTTTGTCTGGGTGGCAACCACGCCTTCAAGAATTTACAGGGCTTCTAATGTGCCATGGACACAAAAATGTACGGGAGGACACTTCAGCTTGTGTTTCTGGAACATGTTAAAGGCACATTAATAAGATCTAGGTCAACAATGTGCCAAGCATTTTAACATGTTTAAAAAGGTCTCATTCTCAGTTTAGCTCTCATTGATATAAAGGACTTTGTTTAACCCTGTTCAAATGGCAGGTGTGTCTTGTGTTTTTAAAAAAAAAAAAATCCGATAATGAGACCTACTGGTTATATTACCTATGATCTCAATGGGAGCGGTTCGGTAGGGCAGTGGTTGGCATGTCCGCCTCACAGTTCAGGGACCCGAGTTCAAATCCACCTCTGGCCCTCCCTGGTAGAGTTTGTATGTTCTCCCCGAGCCTACAGGGTTTCTCTGCGGGCACTCCGGCTTCCCCCCATACTCCAAAACCATGCATGACAGGTGTATTGGACATACTAAATTGTCCTTAGGCGTGTTTGGGTGCATGAATGGTTCTTTGTCTCTGTGTGCCCTGTGATTGGCTGGCTACCAGTTCTGGGTGTCCCCCTGCCTACTGCCCATAGTCAGCTGGGATAGGCACCAGAAGGCTGCACAAGTGGTTGCACAAGTGTGTACACCCTCATAACTGGGAATAAGAATTCAGAATGAACATTCAAACACATTTTGAATGAGGCTGCACTGAAACTAGTACAGTCAAGTTGCAAGGAATTATGAACAATAGCTGCATAGTAAGCCATTCAGTTTCTAAATGCTATTTGATTTTCCCTATTCAGACCATCTTTCTCGTGATTTGGTAGATTTCTTGCAAAAATAAGCACCCTGACATGATTTAGCCTTGTTTAACCCTGGTTCTTATGTGGAAGTATTTTGTTGTTTTGTTTTGTTTTGTTTTGTTTTTTTCTCACAGTTTCAAACCAAATGTGATAGTACATCTCGGGTTGTCATTGAACAGTCTTACATCACTTTAGGGGTCAGAGGTTTGGTGAACAAGAATCCCATATGACCCAAACATTCAGCATTTTATACAATATTTTACATATTAAAACAAATACTGTGCTGTTGTGATATTCCCTTTGCTTCCAGACAATGACATCCTGTAAGAAATTATGAAAATATGATTTAAAATTTTTTTTTTTTACCTTTTGCGATACCAGTAGTTTCCTGGCAAGGTACGCTATGTGTATGCTAATCATTAGCCATAATGCTTTCATAACGGCTACATGCCATTATTATTGCATAACCTGCTAGGTCAAATTATCTCTGTGTACCTGTATGTAATTGATATTTAATTATTGCATTCCCCCTGCTGTACTGAGAGGCCAAGACACTTTCCTAGGTCGTTTTCGGTTCAGCTGTTGTCACATTTGACATGCTGACATGTCACAATTCTTGTCTAAACATGCTGAAATCTTAATTTTTTTCTGTTTATCCTCTTTGATATTAGAGGTGTACAATAAATCAGTTAAAAAAAATAACAATTATTGACGCTCCTTACTCTTGAGGTGAGGGAAATCGGAATAGGAACACCATTGTATGATACTGCAACAGTTTTCTACTGCACAGCTGAAGCTCAGTTTGGGACAAAATACTATTGTTGCAAGGCAAGGACGCACCTGAGTATGTGTAATTGTGAATGTGCTCAACTGCTCAGATGCAAGAAAAGTTGCACCGCTGCATTCCTTTTATTGTCATTTCATTCTTTTTTCGTCACTGAGACCAATGACTCACATTCCTTTATGATGGAACTTGACAAACTATTACTGGTCCTTTAATGATTACTCCGAAACATCCACTGTGCATTACATATGAGTTATGAGTTATGCAATATAACACTCTTCATATACTTCTTTCTTTTGATTGGCGCATGAGAAGCGCTATTGGGAGTATTAGGGCTGCATACTATTATGTTAACACTCAGTAACACACTTAAAAATTAAACTGAACATCGAGCAACAGCACCTAAAACAGCCGTGGTCGATGCGTCCATGGCAGCAATTGAACCCTATTGATGATTATGGTAATGGGGGCGAGTGGAAGCGGATGTAATCAGTTGGGAGCCAGAGGAGTTGCTTACGGCAGCTTTTGTTATCCAAGGTTGTACCACATTATTTTCATTAAAAGAAGCAAGCAGACCGAACCAATGTTTGAATCCATCCGTGTTTTGTGTTCACTAAGAGGGGCATCACGATGCGATTTATTCTGTTCTAAGTATGCACAAAGCAGTTGACATTTAGGTTACTACAATCTTGTGCAAGCTGAACAAGCTTCAAGGCTTGACATGAAAATCTTACTGTCACAGTTACCATGTAAATCTGATGTATATTCACTAATTCAAAGTTGGTGTTCAATTTTGTGACATTTTTGCTAAATTATAATTGAAGTTGGCCCAAACAGGTGCAGCTACTATGGCTGGCTACAGTACAGTAGCAAAATTAAATCCCCTAACGCACAGGTGTCGAACTCCAGTCCTCGAGGGCCAGTATCCTGCATGTTTTCAAACGCTCTCCCTCAAACTCACCTGAATCAAATGATTAGGATCATTTTCAAGCTCCTCCATTTGAGTCAGGTGCGTTGGGGAGAGAAAAGCAGAAACATGCAGGATGCAGACTCTTAAGGACTGGAGTTCGACACTTATGCTCTAAAGTGTGTCCACTTCCCAATGAACTTTCCCATAAAGTCTTATAAGGTCTCATAAGGACTTATAGTGTGAAAATGTGCCATTAAAATCCATACGTGGTGTAAAGTACAGTAGCTTTCACTGGTACGGAAGCAATAAACACACCCTGTAAGGATTTCTTTTTGCTTATAAGTGTTGAATGGGCCCCTGATGAAAAAGATGGGCAGGGCCCCGAAATGGGAGGAAGGCAAAACTGGTCAGTCCGGTCCGCATGCAAGGTGGAGGTCTGAGTGGCGACACGCCCGGGAGGAGGTGCGCACGCCCATGCCGATATGAGCGTGTGTAAGTGAGACTTTTGCTGTGTTTAGACTTTGACAGCGGGACCCCAAGGAAGAGGACCAGTGGGTGACGCGGGGCGAGTGAGACGGACACAAAGGAGGAGTAAGAGAAATACAGAGTCAGTCTCAGTCGACCCCACACACCAGCTCCAGGATGAGTAGGAAAAAGGAATTGTCAAAGGTCATCACCAGGTATGCGTTTTAGCAAATACGTTTTTCTAGATGTATCTAAATCTTGTTTCCCAGGAGTCTGACATCTTACTCAGCATTCTTTCTAAGTGTGTTTATGCCTCCTTGCTGGTTCAGCAGTTCTGAGAAGAGGCTTCTTCAAGGATGAGATGTTAAGTCCTCAAGTTAGAGAGGAGAAAAAAACTGAAAAGAGCACACTTAAATGGCCACCTCACACATTCCAAAACACAATTAAAGACTGGAGTTTCTCGGCAATTTGAGGAAGGGAGATTTGGGATAGAGGAGCATACAATTTTTGCGCTCAATTCATACGAGACATTTGTGGACATTGATGCCGAGGAGGAAACGCTAACTGAATCACTTTACGCACATTGATCTATCTATCATTTGCGTGTGTGCTGTCAGTAGGCTGTGGAGCGATGAGGGCCAGGCCCTTTAACTGGTTCCTGTCCCTTATTTACAGTGTATGGGGTGTTGGCCTGCAACCATATCCGAATGTCCACACTATGCGGAACATGAGTCTGTGCTACATTTTATCGAGACATCAGATTTTGTATTTATGGTCGTACTTTAAAAGGGATGCGCTTGATGTTTGTGCATGTACTTAATCAGGTTCCAGAATCTAATGACCAGCAAAGAAATAGTGCTATCTTTGCAAATTGCTGCATTGAAATGCTAGCATGGTATTTAATTCTCTTCTTCATAGATGAATTAGAATGAAATGGTAAATTAATGTATGTTTGGAATTCCACTGTTTGCAATTCAATTTGTATCAACGCAAAACATTGCGTGCCAAAGGCAAAATGTTTTTTCAGAAATCAAATTCGCATCCCTAACAAAAAAAAAATCCAGAAAACATGAAATGTATTACCATGACCTGTTTTCACTAAATCACCAGTCCTTGCCAACATTTCTAGAGCCAACATTGCTTTGAAACTATTTGGTCATGTCCTTTTTTTTTTTTTTAGGCAGGAACGATAAATTTACATGTTGTTATCATACTCAACCACTTCCCATAGTGTACCACAGCATTTTACCAAAACACACTTACATTTCCAAATTGCAGAATGTAGAAAAATTACTAACGGAGATTATCAGCCATTGGGCACATCTTGGCTCATCGGAGTAAGATATGACCTACCAACATTATTAGTTCTTTCTTACACATTTTACTGTTCTTGATCGTATGTTTGAGCATTACGTTTACATCATTATAATGTGACAGCAAAATCCTTGATTTGGGGCGTTTTCGCAATTGAATGAGGGAGTGTTTGCAGCGCTGTGATCTTGTTGAAGAATGCAGACGAACCCTGCCTAATCATGCAGCCAATCCAGTTCGTCAAGGCATCTAATCAGACCCTCGCTCCTCGTTTGCCATAGTTTTAACTCACTTATATGTGGCTTCATACCAGTAGTTATTTATTGAACTCTTTATGACATTAAAGACTGCTTTATTTGGTCACATTTTTAGTGTGTGTGCAGCCATGAGTAACAATGAAAAAAACAGTTACAGATTTATGTATGTACAGATTGAACATGTCAAGATTCTGTTAAAAAACAACAACATGTAATTCAATTGCAAAAATCTATTGCAGAATTGCATTTATATTAAATGATAGCTCCTTTATTTACACAATAGGTTTTGATGGAACATTCGTGAAGTAAAAAGCTCAGTAAGAAAGGACACGCAATGTGTTAGTGAGCTGTGTGTGCGGGTTTGCACGTTTCACACCATCCTCACTGAACATTGCTGTAGCAGCTGATGAGCCAGATATACCTGTTATTTCAAATTTTAGGAGCTGAATGATTTTTTTTATTTTCCCTCGGAATGGTGAATCAAAATTAAACCAAAAACATTTGAATTCCCTCTTCGACTGCCTTGCCAAAAGTGTTGATTTTTTTCAAGCAGGTTTATTAACAACGTCATTTATTTAGATTGACATGACATGATTTTCATTCAAGAAATTAACCCATAAAGGTTTTTAAAAAAGAGTAGTTTATTGTCACTGCAACATGATCATAGGGAGACAATTAGTTTAAGTCAGCCGTTTTTTGGAGATTTGCTGCCCGCATGAAAACTTCTGACACACATTTGCACAGCACTACGCAGAGGAGCGTGCACACAACACCATAAGCGCACCAGTCGATATAAGTTTGCATCCAGAGCAATTGTACCTTTAATCTTTAAATGCGTAGTTTAAAAAAACAAAACTTGAGGCAGAGTATCAGGTGGTCGACCAATATTGGCCAAGAGCAGAAAAAGCATAGCTTCCCTTGGGGGCGAAAGGTGACCCCTGATCACTAAATTCATAGATACAAACTTTTGGTTTTGCAATTTGATTTGTCCATCTTTTTGAAAAGATCAGCTGACCGTTTTGTCTGGAATGTTTAGTCTGCCAAAAATGTGTTGCCAAACGCTGGTTATTGTTGACAAGCAGCATCAACGGTGCAGACGTGAGTGACACTCAGCCTCGGTGGAATGGTGAGCATTTGAAGAACGCCTTGGGAGTGGCTGGGGATGATGAAAAGATTTGGCCTAAATGCTGCCACCACCTTGAAGTAGTTTGAGGTCTTTGAATAGCAACTGTCACTTAAGCATGTTTTATGTAGGCTAATGGGGACAGTTTTCTCCATCAGGGACCATTTTGCCTTTGATAAAGTCCTCCAATGGACCCCAACTATCTGCACCAGATAAGGTGACCTTAGTGCAAAGTGCTCCTAAATTCAAAGTTCAAACCATATTTGTACCGTGAATTACAATTAAAAAATATTGTAATTACCTTTTAGATGCTTACAGTCATGTTTAAACATTTGCACAGTTACAACGTGTATACGATTGCTGTGTGTGTATGTACATAATTTTGATGATGTTGAAATATTACCACAAGCATGTACAATTTGATGTAAAAAAAAAAAAAAGAAAATTTGACAAAACAGCAGACTGCAGGAGTTATATAATGAACTGTCTGAAATTGTGCCTACTAACACCACTTAACTAATCCAAAGAGGAATTTGTCAACTTGCTACAAAAAACATTGCCATTAATAATAGGAATTAGGTTAAAAAAAAATCAGTCTTCGAGGCTTTTGTTGAGTAATAGGATGGGCGTGTGCATGAAGGGTGTATCGAGGCGTGCGTCATATGGGCAAGACCCGGAAATTATGGCGAATGAACCCTCGCCGACCAGCTCAAACACATGACAACCTCATAAAATAGTGTGATGGTTTGGCGGACATTAAACATTTTAAATGGCCGCAAAATGTCATAGCGATCGCCCGTTAGCTCATATTTTGTTGTATTTAAGGCTGCTGTGTGTGCAACTGCAATTGTTTTTCAAGTATTGCCCGTTGTTTTAATGGACCCTGTGTGAAAAAGGACTAGTTCACCTGTTTGGAAACATTCTAAAAATAACACTTGCCCTCCTGAGAAACTATGATTTCTATTCTATTCTACTTACTCTTTTTTACCAGTATTAGTTTTTTTTATTTATTGTTCATATTATTAACACGCACCATCGGTGCAGCACTCTCAATTTTGTTGTATAATTGTGTACAATGACAATAAAGGCATTCTTTCCTATTCTATTTTCTATTCATAGAATTCTCAACATGGTTGATTTCTTAGGCTTCTGCACCACTTGATGGTGGCATAGAGAAAATGAAGCAGCATGAAGCTTTGAACCACATGCTAACCAATTGACTGCAAAACTGCATTGCTTCACAAAGCTTCATTTGAAACTGTCAAGAAAAGACATGGAAATTATGTCATGTTTTAGCCTGGGAACTGTCTGAGCACAGTGGCAATGAAACACCTTTCAGAGGCGGGGGAAACCTGACCTGGTTCATTTTAAACCGGACCGAACAGCAGTCAAAGTGTAGCCTTCAAAACTCACTTTTAATTTTTTTAAATAAAGTGGATCTGGCTGTCCAGACTAGCAATTTTTAGCCAGATTAGACACCTTTAATTGAAAAACTCTACCTTGAACAGCTCTAAACTTGTTTTTAGAATTGAATGGCAGGACACATAAAATGCACTAGTGGTACATCTCTATCATCAGTCGTGGCAAATCTTGCTCTCTAGTCTGACATGATATCCTCACTTTGCAGGACCGCGCCCACTGACCTGGCCATGTTGATCGCCCAGATGCAAAAGAGTGCAGACGTAGTGGAGAAAGACATCCTCCGGTCTGAGCAACTCTTGGCTGAGGTAAGAAGACACACTGAGGCCTCTCTCTCTCTCTCTCTCTCTCTCTCTCTCTCTCTCTCTCTCTCTCTCTCTCTCTCTCTTTTTTTTAAATTTACACCTGAACCACATCTTTCACTAGGATGCAGAAAATGAGCGGAAAGAGCTCCCTTTGAAGCATCAGAATCAGCTATGCGACACGCTGGGCGAAGCTGAGAGCCTGCTGAAGGAGCTCTTTTTGGACGTGGACAGGGCCAAGAAGCTCAAACATCCGCAGGCCAGAGAAATAGAAAGCGAGTAAGTTGTTACACGACAACCACCAAAACTGCTCCGAAGTCACTAAATTCAGCATTGTCAGAAGACATTATGGCTCCCTCTACAGATGGGATGTGTTACTTGCTGAATTACGGGCCATCATTGTGTGGGCTTTTTTTTTTTTCTTTTGAAATTTATTTAGGTAATTCTTAATATCGTTTGGTCTGAAATTTCAAGCACGTATGCCTTACCCTTGTTTTCAGTGTCCTCCACCTCCACGAGCGTTGGCTGAAGGATTGCACTTTCTATCGAGACATCTATGAGCAGATTGATGACGTGTCGTTGATGCCCAGAATCGACTGGGCGCCAGTTTTTAATGAGAAGCAAGTAGGTCTCGCAACACTTCACACCAAAATACATTTACGCTCATAGCCTTTCGTCAATTCCTCCTTGGTGTGACTTTTCAGAGACTAGTGAGCAGTAACCTCTATGGACCTACCTTGGCGGATTTGGAGAAGCAGATTGCTTCTCACAAAATCCTGCATCAAGAGATCGAGGCCTACAACCCACAGCTGTGTGTCAGCTCAGCTGGTACCAAGGTGAAAAAACTCTAGCAAACACAATATTTTCACCTTGACAGTTCACCTGAGAATGTATCCTCTCTAAACTTCATGAAACACATTTTATTGGGAGTTAAAGACAATCTATCATTGTGTCTTTCAGGAGAACTACATGGCCCTAAAGAAACAGTACAACGGCCTTCTTGTGAGTGTTTGACATATTAAGTAACCTCAAGCAGAGTCCATTCATGATCAACATCAATAACTGTACCACTCTAAATAGTAAAAGTTTGTTGCACCACAAAATAAAGACACTTGAAATATCAATAAAATTCCACATAGAGCTGCAATGATTAATGGACAACTAATTTATCATCAAATAAATAGTTAACCGTGTTTGATAATTGATTGTTTCGAGACCTGATTGAACTGAAAATTGTCCAAATTCTCAGACTTTCAGGCTCTCATCAGTCAGTATTTTACTATTCCTAGGGACTTTTCTCAGTCCAAGACCAGTCGGATTACTTAACTTTTGAGTAGTCGCCAATACTGATGACAGGTACTGGTACAATGATGATTTTGATACACAAAATTCCTCCCTAAAACATGTCATAATTTCAGATGTAATCAAGTCAATGTCCATTTTCTATTATTCTAAGTTCTACATCATGACTGTAAAAGTGCTCTCTTGTACTCGCACATCTCTAATTATTTCTGTAGTTCATGTAAGCAGGTTTATTATCTTTGTGTTGAGTCAAAATAACACTTGCAAACTTTTGCTTTTACTTTGAAAAAAATATCAGCATTTATGTCCTTTTTACTGGTGTCACAGGGCAAACAATGAAGTAATCTTAGTTTACATATGTTATTGTACTGTCATTTTGAAATACAGGGTTTTTGAATACAGGGGTGGAAATGATCAATAGTTTGATATCACTAGTTGGAGCCCTAATTTTATGGAACAATTATAAGACTGTATGATGAAATTGTAGATCAGCACTTGTGCTTGTGGCATTGTTGCACCATGTGATCCACTGCAACGGTTTCACTCGTTTTCCTGCCCCCTCAAAGGAAACCTCCAAGTGGCGTGGTCACTACCTGGGCAGCCTGTATGAATACATGCAGGGCTGCAACAAGGAGCTGACTTTCCTGGGAGATGAGCAGGATAAAATCAAGAAGCGGGACTGGAGTGACCGAATGGTGGATCCTCCAGATGTCCGAAGACAATATGAGGTCAGGATCCATCAGTCAGTAGTAATAATGCGTATTGAGATATTGTGTGCGCTAACACAGACGAAATGTGTCTTAATGTTCAGAACTTCAAGAACAACAGTCTGCTGTCACATGAGAGTGAAGTAAACAAACTCCAGGATGAAGGAGACAGACTTATTGAAAGCAAGCATCCTGCCAGTGCGACCATTCAGGTGAGCTGACATTTTTCACATACTACACACCCCCATGAGTGTTCATAGCAACACATTTACTATTGCTCTACCACAGCTTGCTGACCATTTCATTTTCATAACCTTTCACTTGCAGGCTCAAAGGGACACCGTACGTAACGAGTGGCAAAAGTTCCTCCACTTGTGCATTTGCCAGGAGACACACCTGGACAATCTGGAGCAGTACAAAAAGGTAATGATGGGAATGAATGGTAATTTACTGAACACAACTTTCTGTGTATGTGACACCGATGCGCTCTGCTGTATTACCATACAGTACCAACTGGACACGGAGCATCTGGCAGAAACTCTGGGCAAACTCAACAATAGCTTGGACCCAAAGCTCGCCAGCAGAATGAGCAACTCAGAAATGCTGCTACAGCTTGAGGTATGAAGTCGCTGGCTTTAATAGTCATTTGTCACAGCCCCATATTAGAAACATTAGAAGATGTCAATATGAAAGCTGACAGCCTGGTAGACGAGTGCATTATTTACCAACCTTTATAATTATGGAGTAAAATCCCTGTTAAAAAGATGTATGCGTTTATACATATTAATTTATACATATGAATTTTTAGGCCATCAACAAAATGTGATTAGTAATCACTAATCACCACTAGCATTAAAGCATGAGTAAACTTGAAAGTGGGGCTGCCTGATTGCTATTATGAAGTCAATAACGACCCGTTCTTTTTCATCTTCTTCCTTTTCTTATTGATGAGCAGACTGGAAACGTTTCATGAATGTTTTCATGCTTGATTGTGTCCTACTGGTTAAAATTTAAACACATAAAACAGTCCATTTTCCTTAAGGGATATTGTACATGATCAATGTCGCAGTAATTCGAAATTACTTGCAAAACACGTTTCTGATTTTTGAGTGTGTGTTTGCCACCAGACGGAAGAGAAAGCTGTGCAGGACAGTGAGCAGCTGCTGGCTGACCTGAGAAGACGCAGCACCACCATTCCTCCCCTGAAGCAGCGGCGTAGCCTCCCTAACAGATCAGTCACATTAGAATCACTCTGCGACTGGGAGTCTAACAGGGTAGAACATTTTAACTTTTAAATTTGATCAGGCAGAAAGTCAGGGAAGTGCATCTTCCCGTTCTTTCTATATTGTGGATTTTCCTTGATCAGTAATGAGTCATTTTCACATTTTTTTTCAATTTTTTTCTCATCAAGGGAAGTCTATCAAGAGGCGAGAAGTGCACCTTGAAATCAAACCCGGAAAATGAAAACTGGGACGTTATAACCAACAAAGGGGTCACTAGCACATTCCCAGGGGTTTGCTTCATGATCCCACCGCCTGATCCAGAGGCCATCAACAGAGTGGACATGTAAGTGACAGCGCAATCACAAAAATGTCAGTCAGTGGTGCAGTCAATACAATGTGTATTTAAAATGTCTAGTTTGGGTGGTGAACTGGGTGACATAAAGAAGAGGAGGGCCGCTTTGGCAGCGTCTCTCAATAATCACAAGTCCGAGCTGGCCAGGGCCCAGCAATCAGGTCGGTGACAAATTAAATATTCCATCTAGGTTACTCACACATTGCTCATATTTTTCCTAAATGAACTTCGCATTTACTCGTTCAGCGCCAGTGTCATCAGCCGCATTGGATCCCAGACTGGCAGCGCTGGGACTCCGGTTGGACAAATTGAACGATGACCTGGACAGTGCTAATAAAGACATGCTGAACCGCATGCGATCCCCACTGAGTCATTCAAACCCCACTGGAGATCTGTTCAACAGGCTGAAGGAACAGGAAGTAAGAGAAATCAGAGAAAACACTGTATATACACATACAGTATACTTACACAATTATGAAACGTGTGGCCATATTTTGAGTTTCAGTAGATTTTAATTTGGCGGTGCTGTCTTTAACACGCTCCATACTACATTTTGTTTAAAATGTCTTAAAATCTCTGGATCACGTTACTAGGACCATTTAAAATGGTGTCAAACATTGGTGTTTTGTTCAATGAATAGTTTTAGTGGTATTATAGTTTGGGCTTGACTCTACCTTGGTGAACATATAGAGTACATTATGGCAAACCAATATATTCAACATCTGACTGCAAAAGGCTTTTTTAAACATTGGCATGTAATATGAAAATGTAGTCGTTAATTAACTTGTAGATGTTGTTTCTCCTTTGTTGAATTGTCCCTGCAAAATATTTGATGGAACTGCACATTTATACATATAGTGCATGCACACTTTAGGGCTGACTGATTATTTATTCAATCTTAGATTGAAATTTTATATGCTGATCATAAAAATAATAAAATCATTGTGTTTTACTACTTGAGCTCGTGTGACTTTGCAAACAACCAAAGTGTGGGAGAGGATAAAAACAAATGACTGTACTTCAAATGAAATGTGTTTCCACCTGCATTTATTTATTTCTTGTTTTAAAGCAAGCTGCCAGGGGACTAAAAGGTCTGGAGCAGGAGAAGCTTGGAGCTAAGGCTGAGCTGCAGCCTCTACTGTCCAAAGACCCAAATGCCTCTTTCACACTGCCACTCAAACTGAACAATGCCGAAAACAAGTATGATGGCCTTTCTGGACTTGCGGACCTCTATAACAGGAAGTAAGTCATGTTTTCTTTGGAAATTGACCAAAATAAATCCCTGTATGTTTTTTTTTCTTCCGAAAATTAATTGGCAGATCTGTAGCTGATGTTTTTAACTTTGTGTATTTCTTTTCTTTTAGAGCAAATGCATCTCTCAACCTTGAGAATCAGATAAAGAAAGTGGATGGCCTTATCTCAGGTTTTGAGAGGAGGCTTAGTGAAGAAGGCCCAATGCTCGATGTGCCAAATTCGATTCAAACAGCCAGTGACAGCCTTCATGTAAGGGAATAAAAACAAAACTCAAAAGTTTCATCACTCCAGACAAGCTAAATTCTTATGTCTTTGTTGCCATTTTTAGCAACAGCGAAAGGCTGTGGCATCGGCTCAGCCCGAGATGAGGAAGCTCAGTCAGGATCTAGAGGCCACTGAGCAGCTTTGCAGCTCTCTGCAGCAGGGATATCAGGAATTCTGTCCTGATATCCAACGCCAGAGAATCGAGGTCAAACAGCTGCACAACCGCTATGCAAACCTTGACAACCAGCTGAAGGAGAGGTAAGAACCATGAGAGACATGCAGTCTAATATAAAATGTATATATACAAACAGTTCAGAGTTTTAAACAAAATACTGTACACTTCTTTTCAGAGAGAACATCTTACAAGAGGCTGCCACCAAAAACCATGAATTCCAAGGTTCAGCCAAGTCCCTGAATGTTTTTCTCAACAACCTGCCAAGAAACAGGATCAACTACACTGATGACGTGCCTACAGTCACTGCTATGCAGAGCTCACAGGAGGTGAGAATATGATACATTTAGACTTTTTGTTTCAGCCCTTGAACGATGTACTTGAGTGTGGCTCTGTTTCTTCTTGTTTTCTGTTCAGAATTTCTGTTTATTTTGATGAAACTTTATTGAGGAAATACAACTTAGCATTTTACATGTTTTTGATGTGTGATATCAAAGTAAAAGCATACAAATAAAACACTAGGAGGCTAAAATATTGCATAAATTGTTGAAACGTGTCGACTTTCACTATACCGCCTTTGTGAATGCTTGCAAATGGGAGGTCGAGAGGTACACCCCGTGGTATCAAATTTAGCCCATGCTGGGCTCATTTACTGCCATTCAAAACTAGAAATATTGTCAATTTTGCACATTGAAAACCCAATGTTTTATAATGCATTTCCCCCGATTTTTGAATCAATCCTTTCAATGGCAACTCATGAACAGGGTGCAATAGAAATTCTTGTGTTGACACCCCAAAACCATGGTGGTGGACTGACGTAGGACTGCCTTGTACTCACCCTCTTGGGTTGGAGCTAGAATATCACTGCAGTGGAACTGCTGCTTTCAAACACAGCCAGGCCAGGCCCAACCCTCTAGCTCATGCCCAATGGTCTTACGGGCAAGACCATATTCAAGTCCTGTTTTCAAATATTACTTTGGCAAGAGTCTGTAAACCTGTTGAGTTACAGTTTAAGTGCCCTTCCTACCCAAGTGTATTGTACCAACTATTATGGCATAACGATATAATGTTATCACTGACACTTCATTATAGAGAGTGATGGACGACCTGAGACGGAAAGGCAATGATGTGGATAGACTGTCCGACTTGTCTCAAGACCTGCAGATTCTACTGGCTGTAAGATGTGACATGCAATGTTCATAACACTGAGTTGTAAAATAGATGATTACTTTAAGGCACAATAATATTAACGGACCATCTTCTCACTATGCAGGAGTACGATACCAACATTGACAAATTCAATAGTTCACTGGAAGATTCTGGCGCCTCTATTCCAAAGAGACCCTATACACTCACACTTGGTGAAGCTGTGCAGAAAGAGGTATCATTCACAAGTTTAAGAAATACCCTGATGAATATATTCAATTCGTTAAAAAATTGCAGAGGTTACCTTGTCTCTTTCAATGACAGGAACGCGATCTGGTCAACCGCTACGCTGAGGCGACAGCTGAAAATAGTCAACGACTAAAACAAATGGCGTTGGCCCGGAAACTGATTTCACAAGTAAGAGGGCAGGTCATGAGAAACACAGCAATACCTAGGCAAACTCTGGATGATTAATGAACTTATTGTCATTTCTTTTGTTATAGAATGATGAGAAAGTGCAGTTGTTGGCACAACATCAGGTACAGCTGGAAAGCCAGCAAAGGAGCACTTTTGAGCTTAACAGTTTAATGAGAGAGCTGGAAGAAGAGCGGGAGAGGACACTTCATGTTGAGGCTAACCTCAAAGCTTTCAGAGATAGGCTGATGTCATTGAAGAATCGTAGAGGAGTAGAACGTGTTGAGGAAAAAGAGGTGGTTCAATACTACCGTGAACCAAAACTGGAAAGCGACTTGATAGAACTTCAGAAGTCACTTCATGAAGAGATACGGAGACGGACCACCATCCACAGTGAGATTGACATGTATAACAAGAAATTTGCACTCTTTGAGGATAACCTAAAAAATGCTACTCCAAAACTGTTGACGAGAGAAGTAACAGAGTTTGAGAAAGACCCTCAACTAGATATAGATGCTGCCAACCTGAGAGATGAAATATCAAGAATTAAAAATGAGATACGAATGAGAAATTCAGAGTATGTACAGATGAAGACGGAGTTAGAGATTCTCCAACAGAAGAAACCCCTCATCAAAGAGAGGGTGCTTAAGAAGGAAGTGGTGAAAGTAGAGAAAGACCCGGAGATGCTGAGATCGTTACGGAAATTTGAGACCGAAATCTCCGAAGAGACTACCAGGGTTAAGCTCATAAATGATGAAATATTCCAAATCAGAAGCCAGATTAATGCCCTGGAAAGACAGATTCCAAACATCCAACCCAAGATAATCACAAAGGAAGTCAAAAAGGTTGAACAAGACCCCGAACTCATCACAGAATCAAAGAGGCTTCGAGCAGCTGTGGAGAATGAGATTATGGAAAACAACTCCTTGGCCAAAGAACTAATGAGCTTCCACAATCGCTACAGGGAAGTTCAAGCTCTGAAACCAAGAGTTGAGGTAAAGGAGATTGTTAATGAGATTTTCCGGATAGATCCAAATACAGAGGTAGAAATTTTACGCCTCAGGAAAGACATACAAGATGCCAATTCACAGCGCTCTCTCTTGGATAGAGATATCACAAAGGTAGGCTCAGAGGTGAACTTTCTGCGATCACAGAAGCCCAAGGTGGAAATGAAGGAAGTTCTTCAAGAGGTAGTGAAGGAAGAAAGAAGCCCTGAAAATGTAAGAGAGATTCAAAGGTTGAATGAGCAGATTAACTTCATTCACAACAATTACAACTTCCTTCAAGATCAGGTCAGAACACTCAGGAAAGAGAGAGATGGCTGGAAGGCTGAAAAGTCTAAGATTGAGACTAAAATCCTCACCCGAGAAGTTGTTAAGTATGAAGCGGATCCTCTATTAGAGAAGGAAGCTGACCGTCTGAGAAGAGAATTGAGGGAAGAGGCGCAAAGGCGACGTTCTGTCGAGGAGCTGGTGTTTGACTTGAAAAATAAATACATCTTGTTGGAAAGACAAAAGCCAGAGGAAAAGGTGGTTGTGCAGGAGGTTGTGCGTTTACAGAAGGACCCGCGGCAAGTGCTTGAGCATGAGAGGCTGAGTAGGAGCCTTGATGAAGAAGTGATGACTCGACGCCAGATTGACTTAGAGTTTCAGCAACTTAGAACAAAGGTGGAAGAGAAGGAGAGGATCCTCAGAGCAAGTGATGAGCGTCAAAAGAGGATCATGGCGGAGTCAGAACTCAAGGAACTCCGAATGCGTATCCACCAGTTGGAACATGCGCCGCCTGCTGTTTCAGAAAATATTGTTGTTGAGGAGGTACTGAAAGTGGAGAGAGACCCCAAACTGGAGAGGTTGATGAATAGTCTGCGGGCAGAAATGGATAAGGAAACCAACGATATCCTGCGTCTCCAGAGAGACATCCGTAACATCACTCTTAGGCTTGAGGTCCTCCAGAAAGAAAAGTCCTCTGAGAAGAAAGTTTACAAAGAAGTTGTCCGTGTTGAAAAGGACCAGGCTGTGGAAGCGGAGAGGGATCGCCTGAGGGAACTGGTTTCCAAGCAGAAATTTTCAAGGCAGGACATCGAGGATCAAATCAAACGCCTCAGTACCAAAACAAACCAACTGATGACTTCTAAGTCCAGCAGCTCAAGAGAGGAAACTAATCTAACGATGACCAGAGACGCTTTACTGAGGGAGAAGGACAACCTGACCCGGGAGCTCAGGACCCTGGAGACAAAGAAACACGACATCAACATGTCTTTCGAGCAGCAGAGCAGACTCATGAGCGAGAGAACACAGATGAGCAGGAACAGAAGCATGAAGATGGGTACTGACATACAGCAACTCGAGAGGGAAATCCTGAACGAAAAAGACAAGATCCATACGCGTGACAGCACCATTCGCGAACTCCTGCTGAACATGCAGAAAGAGGAACAGTCTGAAACCAGGACCAAAGAGACCAACGTGTCCACCAAAATCACCATTCTTGACCCCGATACAGGCAGAGACATGTCTCCGTATGATGCCTACCTGCAGCGTCTGATCGATCGCCAACAGTACATTCATCTGCAGGAGCTAGAATGCGACTGGGAGGAGATTACTACTGTGGGACCCGATGGTGAGGTATCCGTACTGCAGGATCGCAAGAGCGGCAACCAGTATCCCATTAAGGACGCCTTGAGGGAAGGCCGACTAACACAGATGGATTTGGATAGGTACAAACAAGGTAAACTCCACATCTCAGAGTTTGCCTTGCTGGTTGCTGGCGAAAGCAAGCCAAAGACCCAGTTCAACTCATTTGTCTCGAGGACCAACACCCAAGTGAAGTCAGTCCCATTTGACGTTGCTACTACCCAAACCTATCCAATCGCTGGGATCATGGATACACACACAGACACCTGCTTCACCATACGCACCGCTGCCATGCGTAAACTTATCGACGCCACCACAGCCCAAAAGCTTCTGGAGGCACAGGCGGCAACCGGCGGCATCATTGATATCAACACCAGAGAAAGACATTCCGTTCACAAGGCAGCTTCCAGAGGCCTCATTGATGAAAGTCAGCTCCAGAGGCTCCTCAACGCTCAAAAGGCTTACACTGGGGTGGAAGATCCCGTGACCAGAGAGCGTCTGTCTGTCGGAGAAGCCATCCAGAAAGGTTGGATGCCAAAGGAAAGTGCAACTTGGTACATGGAAGCACAGCACCTGACCGGAGGGCTCATTGATCCCAACACCAACAGAAGGATCAGCATTTTGGATGCTATTGGCTCCAAAATGATCAACAGTAACATGATGAGAGATATTCAAGCTGAGACCAATTACAAGAAGGATATCACCGATCCCCTCACCAAGCAGAAGATCAACTACAAACAAGCCCTGGATCGCTGTAAGAGAGACCCCAACTCTGGCCTTCTAATGTTGCCGGCCTCCTCCAAAGAGTCTGGGTACACTCCAACATACAACAAATATGCAAGATTCTAAATGTGTTTACATCTTATAGATATCTGCTTTGTCAAGATATGATGGAAAATGTGGCTATACATTTGGGATCATATTGTATGAACATAACCCATATTGTATAATGTGCCTTTGCGAATTGAGCGAGTTTGTTGTCATACCAAAAAGATTGCTGCCAATTTGCCTTTGTTTACCAAACATGTCAGATGTGGGCAGATGTTATTATGATTTAGTAAAAGAATGTTACAAATGAAGTATCTACCTGATAATATTATTGTGGAATACTGGGACATGGTGCAATGCTAATTACGAAGATTATTATGATTATGTATCACCTGTGGGCTATTGACATTGCTGACTTCTAACTCGGTCTTGTTCGATACTTTATGAAGAAACATCAATAAATTTAAATTATAATGTCTTTTGTGTAGTCTCTTGAATAAAACACACATGTATAGACAGTTACCCTGGTTTTACTTAACAAATGTTGAACACCAGAGCGAAACAGAGAGCCCAAGCATAGTCAATGAACGGAAGTATTGATTTCTGCCCATGATGTAATGAATCTATGAATTTTGAACTAAAAAAGTAAATGCTTACAAGTCATGATGGAACGCCCCCCCCCCCCCCCCCCCCATAGTAAATGCTTGTTTCTCTAAAAATCAATAACAACAGTGTTATACATTGTTATACATGTCAGAAACACACATCAGCAAATTGAAATGAAAAGCACATTCTTTGAGTTGCATGACCAGCATGAACTGTATTGTGGACCTCAGTCTGACGTGATCCCCCAAAACAAACAAGACTTGTAGTTGCAGTCAATTTTTTTGAATACCCAAATTGTCAGCACTCCATAAGCAAGTCCAATATCAAGTTGCATCTGTATGTTGCTCAGCAACACCCTCCACATGGCCCTGCCTTTCTTTGAAGAAGTTCCTCTGTTCCGTGATGACGTTTTTCAGAAGGGCAATGTTTACACCATCCACACAGTTGAGCACTCGCGCACAGACCCTCATGTCAACATCTGTGAAACAAAAAGATGTTCAATCAATTAAAAGGAAAACCAACAACACAAAATTGTAATCTTCAAGGTTATATAACGTTTGTGTTAAGAGATGACAACATTGGACAGCGTTTCCTTACCTTCGGCTGTTTCTATTTCACCAAGAACAACATACTGGGCTCCAAATATGGGATTAAATGGTTCCACGAATGAGGTATTGACGATTACATGGTGCTCTTGGGATGCATGCTGAGTTGTCAGTGAAGCCTGGGACTTCTCCGGCTCATAGCGGGTGAGTCTACAAAAATGGGATGTGATTACTTGTTTTGCTCATGCTCATGTTGTTCTACAATTTGCCTTTATGCAAAGTCAATTAAATTAAATTATTGTGTGCATGGGGTTGTTTTTGTTGTTGTGAAAGCTGTTGATTTAACTGGCGGTAAACAATTTTATTTACTTTTCAATTTCATTGCATTTCAGTTTTTTTTCAGTGACGAAGCCACAGACGGCTACATTCAACAGAAAATTCTATTCTGGTAATCAACTAATATGCCACTGTGTAAGCAAAATGATAAAAAAACGAAAACTCTTCAAGCACTAGTAAATATCATACCTGCCAAAGGTTCGGACAGATTCTCCGCCTTGAAACGCTCCAAACTTAACTTCCCAAGGGAAATAATACACAGCAGTTGCAGGAAGCATCACGTCGATGTCGTAATATTTTAGTGTTCCGCGCTATGTGCAAAATTCGATTTACGTAGCTACTGTAAATGTGTTAAGGCAAAGAAGAGTAGTTGGAAAAAATAAAACTTCCGGGTTTTGTTCACGTGACCAGACGTCACCCACCTCTCTGAGTAGAGTGAACAGGTCGCTCGGGTCAAGATCACGCATACGTACTTCGTCCTCTTTCTATTTTTCTCTGTAAAACTATTTTTTTTGGAACTGAAGCATGAATCCTGATATACTGAACGAGAGGCAAAAGGCAACATTCGACGTCGAGCAACTCACCAACATATTAAACGGAGGCCCCGAGAAGACCAAGCGGAGACGTGAAATTGGTAACTTGTCGCCATGTGCGATCAAGCTGGTCATTTTGGACTTGAACCTATTTAGAATCTATGCCCAAATGTTTCTAAAATTGCTGTCCAGAATTATTAAATCGCTGTATCAAGTTAAACGAAACAAAATTCGGGCGGCTAATTTTAGCTAGCAGCTCTCGTAATGTTATTCTTCATATTTCCCGATATTCTGTTAAATTTACAGAACAAGTGCTTGATTTGATCTTATGATTGTATTTAGAGGTTGATCGCTCGCCTCGTTGATGATGTCATTTAATTTGTAAAAGCTAGCTTCCATTGGTAACTTGCCCAACCTATCTCTTTAGAGCCAACGACTCGATTTTCACTCAGGCGAAATGTCATGATACTGTATACAGTTGTGTCCCACCAAACAATTGTCACAATTAATACGCGGGCTAATCATATACTTTGTCATCTTTTAAAGTACTTTAATTGATCTGCATTAATAGATGTAGTTTTTTTGTCCAGTCAAGTAAAATGATCACTCACCATACACTATAATAATGTACCAGGGACTCTGGTAGGGAATCACAGCACGTGTCATACATAATGCTCTTGACAAATTGGTCCAACTTCACTCATTGTGTTCAAATCACTTGTGCAAAGAGGCCATGTAGAACATTTGAAGGAAATGAATCGAGTTCTGACATTGTTACAAAGCTGAACTATTCATCACTAGAAAGGCTGACACTGGCATGCGTTGTAGTCATGTTCGCTTTGTACAAATACTAAAGGCTTTTCAGTAAGGAACTCTGGCCTACTTCGGCATGTATCTGGGAAGCTTCTTAATCCACGGCATGGCATGCAAAAATTGAGGCTAACATTAAATGACTAATGGGGGATGGTATGGATTGCATGACCTTGCCACACACCCAGTGTACAAGACTATTTGACACAGTGGCACAGGTACCTGTGCAGTTTTTATTTTACTTTTTCTGTAGGTTACTGGTATGGTAAAGTTATAAAACTAGAGTAGGAGTTTACAGTTTATCTCAGTAGACAGTAGAAAACATTGACATGTTTATTGTGTGTGTGTGTGGGGGGGGGGGGGGGGTCCCCGGGGGTCCCCGTTTTCACACACACCTATGATGAGTAAGAACATTGTGATATACTGACCCTGTTATGCCCCAACACACTTTAAATACATCTATACTTTTTTTTTTTTAAAGAACACCTTCTAAAGTGACCCTAAATTATGCAGTGTGGCCTTGCTTTTATTATTCGACATCTCTCGCACTGGCATGCTGCAGCACTATGTTGTAAGGACCAGTTTGCCTGTCTAGCATAATGTAAAAAAAAGACCCTTTTTATTTGTTTCCATTGTGTGTGTATTTTGTCTCAGCAGGATATCAGTTACTCACATCCTACCCAAATACATAAGACATCATTGGATAAGCCAGGATGTCCTATACTGAGCATGTAGAACTTAGTTGGGTAGCTCGACTGAGGCCAGTGATATAAACGAAAAACAAAACTCAACGATAGTGGTCGCAAAAAGACCAGGTTAAGTTTAGCGGAGGCCCAAATGACGTACTCAATATCATGAGGGTTCAACAGTGTGTTGATTTTCCCTCATTTGCTCTGCAGAGTCAATGGTCCTGAACGATCCCGACTTTAAGGATGAGGACCCAAACTTCCTGTCTCGCAGTGAGCGCTATGATCAAGCTGTTAGAAAAAGTGCCCAAATGATTCTCAAGCTGAGGGAGTATGGAATTGCGGACCCAGAGGAGATCTACTGCTATAAGAGGTTTGTGATGACAAATTTGAATGAGTACAGGTCTTACACACACAACCTGACCATATACATCACTTCCTTTTTATAACAAGGCAAAAACACCATGTTAAGTTGTCATTTTGGAAAAGTGGCAGAGAGCCTTATGTACACGGTGCTTCGGGCATTGAGCATTTTGTATAGATAAATAAAGTTGGAGCAAAGTACATTAAGAGATTAAAACCATGTCAAAGGGTGTATGTATTTTCCAGCTCGTAGGTGCAAGGAATAGAGCTTGCTTTAATACATTACACAACTATGTGAAGTATTTGGTTATATATTTACTTTTCTAAACTTCTATACTGACCTTCAAAAAAAAAAAAGTATATATATATATATATATATATATATATATATATATATATATATATATATATATATATATATATATATAGATATATAGTTTTATTTTTTTTACGTTATGCATAGCACTGACTTTGAGGCAGTGCAGTTCAGTCTGAGTGAAAACCTACAGTTTAGTCTCATGGTTTTTGAAGTTTAGGACATTGAGCCTATCAAGAGAACGTAAAAAAATCTGAACCTTTTAAACCAAACCTTGCACATTGAAAACATTGATGAATCATTCCCGACCCATTAGGTAAGAGCACCTGCATTGTAAATCCAGCCAAACCGACGTGTCACATTAACACTTTCACTAGTGTTTGCTTCATCTGCTAATAAGAAACAAACAAAAATGAGGGGTAAACAATCAAATGTGGGCACAATAGGCAAAATATGACTCACATGATGGTCTTTTGCCCATTGTAGTCATACTGATCCAAATTATTTTGGTTGGAAATTATGAGCTTTTACTACAAGTCATGTAAAATTCCCATTATCCTAAGAATTTCATTTAGGGTTTATACCTTATCCACCTACTTTGACATCACTAATTGATTGTATACGTTCCCTTCATCCAGAATGTTTCGAGGCAACTTTCATGAGGCAATGGGATTGCACTTTGCCATGTTCATCCCAACCCTCTATGGCCAATGTGACCCTGAGCAGGCCAAGAAATGGTTACCTCTAGCAGAGTCTTACCAGGCGCTTGGCACGTATGCTCAAACCGAGCTAGGTCACGGTCAGTTTTTGAGCACACCTTTATTTTCTATTTTGGAGACAATCAAAATCAGTTTTTTTTTTTTTTTTTTAACTGGTGAAAACAGGCCCATTTTAACGTATGAACGTGACTCATCTTGTACAGTATGTGTTTGACAGGTCAATATCCAAGCACAGATTATTATTACTTGCCTACTATGTACAGATATCAGTAGTCTCACTTTTAGGTTTGAATAACGGTAGCTATGAGTCAATTATTTTTGTGATTAGCTATATTTCAAAATTAAATCAGCCATCTCTTCTGTGCATATACTTTTCTCTGGTAGATGTTTTTCAACTACAGTAATATAAGCATTATTCAATGGAAATAATGAAATCGCAAATTGTTGCGAATTTCAAAAAGCCTATAAGAATCTAATCTTCCCTAATCCAGGAGTCAACTCCTCAGGTGGATCTCTGTACTTGTAAATTCCAATGGGTGAGGCTCACTCACAAGGAATATGAAGTACCTTTCACTTTTTTCGCCCCTTTAAACATGATAACAAAATGTAGAAAAAAATATAACATGGATGTTAACAGTCCATAAAGAGGTTATTGTAGCCTCCAACTCATTATCTCTTTGTACTCAGAAAGGCTGAGAATCCTGGCAGGAAGAAAATAGGTCAAGTTATTGTTTTTTTGCTGCCCCGTGAATGTCTATTTTCCAGTGGTATTTCACAAAGTCATTAGAGAGGCATTGAACGACTTGCAAAGTCTTTCTTTTAGACTAAAAGGAAGAATCTGCAAGTAGTTCAATAAAGGTTCTGCAAATATAATAAAGGTTCTAAAATTTAGAACCTTTATTATATTTGCAGTAGCTCTACTGCACATAGATCAATCAAATTTGCGCATTGGCGCTGGAACAGTTCTGGCATTTATCTGTCTTTAGCTTATAGAAAATAGATATTACCCCAACCTCATATGCTATCACACAGTGAGATTGCATCAATCAGTCAGATAGTTAGACACATGACAACGCCAACTGCGACAAGGCCCAGTAAATTCAACACAAGTAGATGGGAGAAGTGTGACACCACACTCCTGTCCTTGCATTGCCAATTCTTCTTCTGTTACAAATGGATCTTCAAGACAAATTATGCACAAATGATTGTAACAGATTCTGCATGACATGCTCACAATTTGAATAATTTTTTTCTCTCTTCTTTCTTTATGGTTACTTTTCTCATCATCTTTCCATCTATCCACCTATCTACATTTATTTTAATTTCTCCATGAATTTCTACTTGATTTGGCTTACGCTTTTCAAATTTCTCCATCCTCAAAAATGCTTGTGTGTCGTTCGCTCCTTGGTTCTTGCTTGGCATTGCCACCTGGTTTCCTGTTCCACCGGCCTCCGCCCTCTATGCTTTAGCTCCGTGCACCCGGGCAGGCCCGATCCTTTTGATCTGCATCTTGGAATGTTCCTGCCCACACTGCTCAACCAGGCCACTCCAGAACAAATGGACCGCTTCTTCATGCCTGCCTGGAACCTAGAGATCATCGGCACCTACGCTCAGACTGAGATGGGCCACGGTAAAATACTGAAGAGCATGGCTCAAAGGCCACATACTGATTTTTGCTGAGCTGTTTTAAGGAGTTAAAAAGAAGATTGCTTTTGCAATGGCCTTGTGAATTCTAAATGTCTGGGCCAGAAGATTTACCCTTTTACCACGTTGGGCGAACCCTCCAAAATTTACATGAGGTAAATCTATTACATATTCCAGTTTTGATGAGTCAGTCAAACTGGAATGTGATTAATTATAGCACAATGTGCTTGGCAATAGATACGAAAGCATGTATAATAGTCTGTCAAACATATACAAGGTGCAGTGCTTTACTCTTCAATTGTAATGGAACATTGAGTTAAAAAAAAGATGTAATGCTTTTATTATTTATACAGTACTTGAAAATTGAGTTAGCACATTTGTGGCAACTCTTATGGGCTTGTTTTCTACCAAGGCACTATGTTTTTTTTTTCCCCCCGCTACAGTCTTGTTAGTTTATTGCGATTGACATAATTAAATCGCATATCTTCATTGGATTTTATGTAACTGTGCATCTTTATGGCTGTCTTCCAGGCACACATCTCCGAGGACTGGAGACCACAGCCACATATGACCCCGCTACACAGGAGTTTATTCTAAACAGTCCCACTGTCAGCTCAATCAAATGGTGGCCTGGAGGCCGTAAGTACAAGTACACATATTCTGAGACCAGCACAATTTTCTTATATTTTTGAGATTTGTGATTTTTTCCAAATCAGAGTAAATAATGCATTTTGAAACCTAATTGTTTGAAAATCTAAATCAAATGCTAACACACTTTATACAATGCCTGCTCTTTTCCTAGTTGGAAAGACCTCAAACCATGCAATTGTACTTGCCCAGCTTTATACGCATGGAAACTGCCACGGTCTGCATGCTTTCATCGTACCTATTCGTGACATGGACACACACAAACCACTTCTAGGTAACTACAATATTTGACAAATTCCTCTATGTAAATGGTCATATCTGGTCATATTTCTGATTGCATGGAAACACATTCTTTTTTTTTATTGGCATAGGTGTTGTTGTTGGCGATATTGGACCCAAATTTGGTTTTAATGAAGTTGACAATGGCTTTTTGAAACTTGACCATGTGCGGATACCACGGGAGAACATGCTCATGAAATATGCCAAGGTCAGCTGATTAATGCACATTGCACAGTCACAAGTAATTTTAGTCTCTCACAGAGAGCAGTAGAACTCCAGCTGTACTAATTTGATAAATGTCGGTGTATATAGATTTTTCCAAATATAGATTAGTTTCGTTAACAAAACTTGCATGTTAATTAAGCAGCAAGAGCTTTTAATTGGCATATTTCAAATACTTCAGTGGACGGAGGGATACAATGATTTGATTAGAGGCTCGACATCATCAACATACTGAATACTTAATGTCTGTCCACTAGGTAGACCCAGATGGCACCTATGTCAAGCCGCCAAGCGCTAAGCTTACTTACGGCACCATGGTTTTCATCCGGTCCATGATTGTCGGTGAATCCGCCCGGGCCCTTGCGAAGTCCAGCACCATTGCCATCCGCTATAGTGTTGTCCGTCACCAGTCTGAAATGCGGCCTGGGTAAGTCACAACTGACTTGCACAATTTGAATGATGGTCACACACTGGTTTCTCTTCCTTTTTGGTGTTCTGATTCATTATAACAAAACATACTGAACATTTGTGTGTCCTGCAGAGCGCCAGAGCCTCAGATCCTTGACTACCAGACGCAGCAGTACAAACTGTTCCCTGTGCTTGCCATGGCTTATGCCTTCACGTTTGTTGGCCAGTACATGAACCAAACATACCACCGCATCACTGGAGATATCAACCAGGGGGACTTCAGTGAGCTGCCAGAGGTACTCATAGCATGTTTACACCCGAATCAGCACGATCATTACAAATGCATAAGGACGAACATTCAAAATATCTACATTAGGATTTGTTTGCTGACTCCTAATGAGTTCTTGGATGATATTCACCCTTTGTTTCCTTTTCAACTTTTACCATGGTGTAGCTCCACGCTCTATCGGCAGGTCTGAAGGCTTTCACCACGTGGGCTGCCAACTCTGCCATTGAAGTTTGCCGTATGTCGTGCGGAGGTCACGGCTACTCCCGCAGTAGTGCCTTGCCAGACATATATGTTGAGTTCACCCCAACATGCACCTATGAGGGAGAGAACACAGTCATGATGCTGCAGACTGCAAGGTGTGTCTTTGCACGCAAATATGCAAGTGGACTTTTAGGTCTCCTTTGTTAGATGTTGGTATTTTTCCTGAAAGCCTTAGTGGAAGTCCATTTACCATTTTCACACTTCACCCCTTGTTTGGGTCTTTACGTGTGGGGCAGCACATAAGGACGACAGTGTTCTAGTGCAATGGTGTAAAAGCCTGTCAGATCGTAACAGAGAAGCTTTTCCTCCTGGTTGGTCTTTTCCTTTTTGTGCTCTGAAATCACACTGCCAGCCTCTTTCTTATTGGGACACACCATCTGACGTCACAATGACACCAGTCTCAATTTGAACTGTTTTTCTCAAAAACAGATGATTCCAAATAGTTTAAAAGCTGGATTAACTAACAATGTTACTAGCTTACTAGAATCCATGTTAAGTGAAACCAGAATAGATCAGAACATAAACATAATGACAGAGTGACATCACTTTGTCAGTTTATTAGAATTAGTGTCTCAGCTGAGACTATTCCAGTTAAAGCGAAGTGAAGCATCTGCTTTGCAAAAGGTCATTTGTTTTCAGTGGACGGCACTGGGAAAAGTTTTCTACAGTACGAGAAGGATAGCCAATATTTGAGGGCCACAACATAACCCTAAACACACATCCCTTCAGCAGTCCAGTCAAACCAGATATGCGAGCAACATACACACTCCTAGAAAAACAAAAGGACAAATACAGTATACTCTTATCGCTTTTTGGGCTTTGTTGATTATCCATATTAGTTAAAACTATTCTGTAGATTGTATGTTAACTTGCTGAGCTTGTCCTTATTTTTGTGATTATTTACATTGTGTGTTTTGCCCAGATACTTGATGAAGAGCTACAGGCAGGCTCAAGCTGGTCAGCGGCTACATGGCATTGTGTCATACCTGAATGAGGGAGAGCATCAGAGAATCCAGCCTCAGCTCGTTGCCGCAAGATCGACTGGGCTCAATATTCATGACATGTCCAGCCTGCTGGAAGTGTACAAACTACGAGCTGCCACGTATGAGAGATAACCGTAGAATTATCAAAAAAAACAGCAGCTGATTTGTATCTCAGCTATGCAAATGATCCTTCTGTGTGTTTAGTCTGGTCGAGTTGGCAGCCAAGAGCATCCAGAAGGAGCTGCAACACAACAAGAGCCAAGAGGACGCTTGGAATAATAGCGCGATCGACCTGGTCCGAGCTTCTGATGTAAGATCATTTCATGTAATCCGAATTTCCTAAAATGACCATGCAGCATTAACAACTTTCACACTGTTCTGCTGTAATTAATTTATTCTCTTTCAGATAAACTACAAAACATTCTCTATATCGACTACTGCTTGGTTAAGCTTAGATTAAATTACAATGTTCTTCTGTATTTGACTTCCTCCAGGCCCATTGCCACTATGTGGTAGTGAAACTCTTTGCTGAAAAATTGGGAGAGATTGATGCTGCCCCCGTACACTCAGTGGTATTGATGCTTGCTCGTCTTTATGCGCTTCATGGCATTTCAAACAATTCTGGAGACTTCTTACAGGTACAAATTTATGTCTACATTGGTGCATTAAGATACAAGTTTGATTTGACCACGCTTATAACTCAAAATAGTTGTACCATTTCCCCCAACCCCCCAAAAAGTTGTAGCATGTCTTTTCATAAGGAATATAGGACTCCATGATATATTTTATAAAAGAGTACTGGCAATTATTCCTAAATAGAAGTACAAATAAACAGTGTTTGTCTTGTGGCATCATTTGAATGGCTATTGTGCTTTTTAGCGCTTGTCCACCTGCATGACGCCCAATACGGATTTTTGCCCAATCTGACCTTTTTAAGTACTCGTTCACATCACAAAAACAAACACAACTACTAATGTGAGCCGAACATAATTTGTGATAACACTGCATACAGAAGTGAAATCTTTTTTGCTGCCATGAAGGCGATGAGTCGTGACTTCAACATTGCCAAGTACTTCCGTAAAATCGTATTGACGTACCAATTTCCTTAATACACATGCAGGACAGTTTTGAGCCTTTTGGCATTCACACACAGGTCACAAACAGGTAGCACTTATTTGGAAATGTGAAAAAGCTCACGAAAAAATCGGATTTGGCAAAAAAATTGTAATTGAGCATCAATCCCTGCAGTTAATCCCTCTTGTAAATGTTAATGTTTTCTCACTCTGTACGTTTCAAGCTGTCATTGTTATCCAAATTTTCATCTTTAATTTTTTTTCGCCCTCAGGCAGGACTGTTGAACGGGTCTCAGCTGCTGCAGATCACTACTCATATCAAGGAGCTGCTTTCTGAGCTGAGGCCAAATGCTGTGGCGCTGGTAGATGCCTTTGATTTCCATGACAGGATGCTAAATTCAGTTTTGGGGCGATACGACGGGAATGTCTACGAACACATGTTTGAATGGGCCCGTCGCTCACCACTGAACTCCACAGAGGTCAGCAAACGTCACTGGAAAGGATTAGAATTGGCCACAAATCTTTTTTTACCCGCGGTCACTCATCATTTCAATTAACGGTTGCATTCCTTTTTCTGCAGGTCCACGAGTCCTATCATAAGTATCTGAAGCCACTGAGGTCCAAACTGTGATCTGAACTGCACACCCGATTGCAAGCATTTCAATTTTGGAAAAAAAAAGTGGACTATATAATTTCAAACCTCAACAATTCTATTGATTTTGCTCTCACCTCATTAAGACTCACCTGTATATTTAATCAGGGCTAGAGAGGTTTTTGATGAAATATTTTTTACATATTTTGATTAAACATAGTTTTAAATTATAGCCAATTCGTAATTATGAATTGTATGTTCATGAAAATTCAGTTATCTAATTATGTAATATGTCCTAATTTTTCATCCTTTCTGTTGTATCCTGATGGCAGTATTTGTTTGCCAGTTAAGTTTTTTCAAACAAGAACAGAATGCAACTATGAATATTACATAACAACCCCAACACCAAAATCTTTGGTTATTTTCCGTAGGCAGTGCTGCTCGTATTGCTTTGGAAGTGCATGCACCTCAATGTCACAACAGGTATTTTAAGTAAATCTTAAACCCAAAGCAAACTATAAACGCATACTCTCAAACTCTTGGCTTTTTACTCCCTAAAATCTGTGCGTAATGTCTGGAGGTTTGAGGGTGATAGTTTTTTGTGGCTTAGTGTTTTGGGGCCGATCAAATTATTCAGCCAGTGAGTACATTTCATACGATTTCAACAATATTCTCTGTAAAATTTATCTATCAATTTAATTTACAGAAACGTATTTTACGTATTTTACTTTTACGGAAACCAATGACAATTTAAATATTTTTTATTGCAATCCAGTATGTGCCTGTGTATTTGAGCAAGACTAAAATTTCTGTCTTGCCGAGGAAGCATTTTGTTTCTGTATTTACTGATGTATATGCTGTAAAGGCATGGTAACACTTAGCTGAGATGTTTATTAACCATAATTGGTTGGATGTTTGTTCACGTTTCTAATAAAATTGATAATTTGACATGTTGTCAAAAATAAATATTCATTAAGCAGTTGCGCATCTGTCCTTCTGTGTAGATCATTAATAACATGCTTAAAAAATAGCCATAAACTGTTAACTGAAAGCTTATTGCAAACAAATATTTTACATTGATGTTTGTGTATTATTGTTCGTCATAAAAATTTGTCATACTACATATTGGTTACATATGACCATATGAACAAGATATTTGAGATTATCATCCTGAAGTAAATTTTGACTGATTTGTAACCAACCTGGTGTATTAACCCCTGGGGGAAATTTTTGACCCAACTCTGGCTATTTAATGTTTTCGATGTGTGATATAAAAGGAAAAGCATACACAAAACACTAGGAAGCTAAAATATTACATGGTCAAAACATTTCGACTTTCAATATGCCACGCTGCCGTCCTTTCCAAATGCTTGCAAACCGGAGGTCAAGAGGTACAGTACACCCATTGGATTGATGCCACTGAACATTCTGAGGGGTTGAAAGTAAAGTACCCTCTCAAAGTCAGCCCGTTGGGTAATGAAAAATCTCCGGACACCCAAGGCTTAATTGTTCTGGACACCCAAGGCTTAATTGTTCTGCAGTGTATAAATTCAAGTGCTTGACAATGGTGCAACTTGGTGATTATAGATTTTTTATTTTGTCGACAAAAATAAACGTTTTTTTTTTTGTTTATATATGTAATTAGGATTAACACGCCAATTATACAATGAAGTGATCATGTTTATAGTTTCGTCACGATGACTATATTTGACGTTGGCTGCGTATTGAGCGTTGGGAATTTCTGACAAAAATGAATAAAACAATCTCGGCTCACTATATTCTGAGACGGTTAATACAAACGTGTAATAAAAAGCACAAGTATTATCAAAATATTTGCCAGGATATTTTTACCCAAACGGAGGCCTTTCTGTTGGGGGCGGTGTTGACGGAGCTGGCGTACCCCCAACACGCCTAGTCTCGGGATGAGGTCAGTTGAAACTCCGCCTCCTGCTCCTGTGTGCTTCGGCTGCGAGTCGAGCCAAGGATGTTGGAAGAAGACACAAAGAGGGAAGTGGCCACATGCCGGCGGCGGACGCTTTGCCGTCCGCGACGGGTTTTGCCTGATAAATAACGCCTGCTAATGAAGAACAGGCCTGCCATTCATTATCGCGGGTGAGTCGAATTGAGCTTTCGTGGTTGACGTAACGATAAACGTGGAACGTAACAACGTGGGAAAAAGTTAGCGTCATTAGCACTATTTGCCATGTTAGCGGGATACTCATGGAAACCCGAGTAGTCAGTCGTGACATTATATAGTGCCAGTTTGAACCATAGTTTGGTAAACTAAATTCAAAGAAATGTAAATTGCATTAAGGAATCAAATAACTGATTCGAAAATTATCTCCTAGAAGCTGCATTTATGTGCCATTGGTAAAGTCTTCTCCATCTTCCAAACACATTTAGTTTTCTGATCTGTTCTCCTATACGGCGTTATCACGGCTGTCATTGGTTGTGACGTTTTGTTTGTGTGACTGACAGCTCTCCCATTTGTTAGCCAAACTATGCGGGAGGCACCGTTCAAACATGGCCACGTGACCGTAGAACGAGTGGACGACTTTGAGTGTCCGTTGACATTCCGTTTGTATTACTTTGTGCCTACCGTCCTTTATCTCCAATTTATTTGAAAAATCACGTCCGAATGTATTTGCTGATTGAACTTTGAACGTGTCATTATATTAAACGAAGTAATTTGACTTTGGATTTTGTTTAAAAAGGCAATACATAGAACCGACATGCATTCTTAATATTTAAAAAATGTTGGGCTGCTGTTCCAGTGAAAGGATGCCAAAGGATGTCACAAAATAAGGTTAGAAACGCCTATAATGCAAACGTTGTGTCAGATACTCCCTCCTATTATTCCTAATTGTCTAAGCCTAGAATCAAGTTAACTAAGCCACTAGAAAGTGAACTGCTAACCCAGTAAGAAACCACTACTATATGTTTCACAACAAACATAATAAAATAAAATAGAATGCTATGCCTTTATTGTCACTATACAACAAGTACTGTATACAAAGATATGCTCTGTGAAACTGCTTTTCTTCCCCATTTGATTACGAAAGTCCTAACTTTATGTACTGTACTCTTATTCTTGTAACAGAATTGTTTAAGTGTAAAACGTTAACTTTAAGCCAATAGGAAGTGAACTGCTAAACCAGTTAATGAAAAAACACTCGACCTGAACTTTCTCAACGAATAGAATAAAAATGTGTCATTTGTGATGCCCAAAACACATTCACACCTTATCTGTGTCAACTGCCTTGACGTAATATTTAATTTGTAATCGCATCACGGGAATAGCTCAGCTAGAATTTTATCTCACCTCAGCATATTACATAGTTTTTTTTGCAACTTGAGAATTTTTTTTTCCAAGATTCAAAATGTGACTAGCTTGAGGCTTACCTATAGCTAGAAAAGACCTAACTGAACTCTGATATATTCTTCACACCCCATCTCTCAGTTTTGTTTCATAAATTAGTTTTCACACCCCATCACTCAATTTTGTTTCATTCGTTAATTTAAGTGTAACATGTAATTTTACTCCATCTAGCATTTTTAACTTTAGTAAAATTGGGATTGGTAAAAATAACTACCGTATTTTCCGCACTATAAGCCGCACCGATATATAAGCCGCAGCAACAAAATTGAGCAAAAAAACATATTATGTCAAGGATAAGCCACACTGGACTATAAACTGCAGGGCTCAAATCATGAGGAAAAATTCGCGGCTTATAGTCCAAAAAATACGGTAGCTTGCTAATCAACAACACCGAGCTGTAGTGTTTGTTTGAGCGCATTTATTGCACTGTATGACTTCTGTCTGCAATGTATTTAGTTTGACCCTCTATCACTGCTCATTCATGAGAAACCTTCAACATTATCCAATTAAGACAGTTAAAGTTATGTAGCGTGAATACAACCATTGAATGGCTTTAGAAGCCATGAAATATGAACTTGGCAGGAGCTCAGTTGCTCTTCTGCTGTTGGCGTGGAAACTATTCCTGAGTCTGAAACCTCACTGGTTGCATTTCACTAGCATTCCAAATGAGTACAACGGTGATCAAGCACCCAAAAAAGTGAGTTTCTACAACTAATATACACAAGAACCCTTAAAATATAAAAATGGACCCCAGATCTCGTTTCCAAGTAAGGATACTCTAGTTGTGTTGTTTTGTATCCTCAATATGCTGAGAAGCTTGTGGATGTGAAAGAAGGCTGCTGCTTTGCTTAACAAACTCCCTCGCCTGTGTGCAGGTTCGGGCTTGTCAAATCCTTTGGGGATGGTTCAATGTGTTGCACTGCCTCTGGCATAGTAAAATGGAATCTAGAGTCTTTCCATTCCTTTGTAGCGAAACTAAACCAGCGGCTTCTGTTTGAGTTATTGACATTGTTATGCGCTAATTTCAGCCAAAGAAAAAACAAAGATTTTGAGTCATTTATATCTGGAGATTTGTCTGTGTGGAAGTGAGAAAATGATACGGTAGATTTGATTGTTGAGAGGCCACAAAACTCACACACACCCACAGTTTTTGATGCATTCTGATTGCGCTCCTTCTGGCCTAATAACGGCACGCTCTGCCATGTACGCATGATGTTAACTGACCAGCGCTGACGTTTTTAGCCACATTTGAAAAGACTCAGTGTGAAATTTATCGGTGCCTCGGCTGTTGTTTCACTAACTGGTGACTTTCTTAAAAGGTCTTGTCCAAGCGCACTACGTATTCCCTTTATTGAGACACTCAATAAAGTCGCTGTAGTGCAATGTCTTTTAAAACAGGAGATGGTGGGAAAATTTCACATTATGGTTGTAGTCACCAAAATTACCACAATTATCTGTATTGTCACAATATTTCAAACAGATTTGTTAAAAAAAAAAAAAAACCTCACAATTGCAAGGTTAAAACATTAGTAGAGGTGATTAAAATGGCTTTGGTTGTACTAACAGTTTTAAATATTTTCAGTTATCAAACCATGAGTGGATTAAATTTTCTAGATTGATTAGTGAAATGAATTAATTTATTGTTAAACACTACTTGGATATTTTGTTTTCACCTCTGTTTTAAATGTGAAAAATAAGTCACTCTTACATAGAGGTTAAAAGATTAATCAAAAGCTAATCACTTATTAAAGTAGTATTTATTTATGATGATTGAATCATTCTGAAAAGTATTTAACTTGTCCTAATACTTGTAATTTCATATTTTCAACAATAAACATTTTCTGTAGTCCTGCATGAACGACAACTGTTTATGTTTCACTTAAATTAAAATAAAACAGTTATGGTTATTTTTACTGTTTACTGATATGTTTTACTGTTACTGTTTTCTCTCATGTTTTGAACCATTCAAATGAATAGAACTGGTAATGCGCATGGCTCACTGAAAATCTACCACGATCTTCAGAATTTCATCATTTGGTGGGTGATATATATGAAATAATAAATAAGGTGAAGCACTGTTATAAAGCACAATGGCTTAGTGGCAGGTATTGGCTGGCTTCCCAGTCTTAAACCTGGAAATAGATTATTTTTGTATGAAAGCTTTTACACATTTTGTGGGCTGGAATATGTGACTGCTTTATCATCCAACAGCAACTCATATTTTGAATCATTGCAAAGCCAGTGGCCAAACTCACTCCTTGTGAATTGGCAGATTCCTGCATACCAAGTGTGCAGTGAAGGGAAGCGGTCCAGCTCAATTGCTGCCGCCCCAATCTACTGTAGTAGCTTCATTTGATTGGTGACTGAATGTAATGGAGAGGATGGGTGATGCTTAAATGAATGTGAATCAAAATCATCCTAGAACACATATCCTGTTCATAAAGGTCAGTATTCCAAGTGACTTGGAAGTGAAAGACTACATAGATTTTGCAGCTCGTCATTTTTTTTTTTTCTTTCAAATACAGCATTTGTCTTTAACCCTCCTTCCTCAACATCGTATTTGAAGTTTTTCTATTGTAAATATTGAGAGTGTGGTTCAAATTATAAACATCCAAGACTGGAATTACAGTCAATATCTTCACAGTGCTAATAATGCACTTATACGATGACATATTTTACAAAGTCTGAGAGAAGGTGATGAATATTATAAGAAGAGGAAGAAATGACGAGGGTGAGTTCCTCATTGAGCTGAATAAAAAAAAAAATCGCTGAGGTTGAATAAAGGACAGAGCTTGGTTTCTAGTGGAGAACGTATTAGCGCAACATAACGTGAGACAATTAGTTTTGGTACATGTTTGTGATCACTGTATAGAATAGATTGCAACTAAGGCAGTGTTACAGGAAGAAGGATGTTGTGCAATGAACTTGATTATCACACAGTCACAGTGTACCCACATCAGGAGTGCTGGTTTGTAGCATGTGAGCTTGATCTTCATAGTTATAGCATTTTACTCTGGAACCTCCATAGTCAGGCATACGTCTTTTAAGTTATTCCAGTTTCAAAACAATTTAACTTTCGCCGCATTATTATTTGTTAAAAAAAAGAATTGTTGGCTTTCTGTTATGTCATGATGGAAAGCTTTGGATATACAGGAGTGTTTAAAGATAAGTTAACCACTTTGTTCACCATCATACTTTGACGATGCGCGACATAATTAAATAATGTTTAATGCACCGTATACTACCCCAATTAAACTAAAGTTTGGACATTGTGTAAAATGTTTGTGAAAACAGAAAATAAGATTTGCAAATGATCTTCAAGCTGTATTCAATTGGACATAGCACAAAGGATGTTGTTTTGAATTTGATTCCTGAAACACCATCTGGGGGCTCCATTGTGTGATTTTGAACTTCATAAAGGTATTATGGTATTATCTCCACCACACTAGTGTGGCAGCGTCACTTGTAGGATAGGTATTGATGAATGAACAGTAGACAGTAATAGAAGAGATGGCCTTCCCACATAAATTAGCTGAAAATCATCTTTGGGTCTGATTCTTTTTAAACTGCTATGAATTGTAATGCATTTTGTTCTGCATGTCAACATGATTCTTGGCAACTGTGTAAGTTGTAGTTCAATCAAATTCAGGAACTGAGCAGGACTGCACAAAGATGTGGAGGCGCCTTGTGTTGTTTCTCAACCTTGAGTCAGAGTGTGAAACACGCCAAAAATAAACCGGGTGAAAATGTTGATATCTTCAAAGCAACCATGTGTGATACTTTCTGCTTCTGTTTTTTTTTTTTCTTATCCATATAATATCTCAAAATATTCTTACTATAGAATTGTAAATATAACACCTGCTCTGTCAGCCGGGTTTATTTTCATGCTAACAGTTTTGTTGTTATTATAATGCTAGAGCCACATTCTATCTCTTGATTTTTAATATGCAAGTTTGTTCAGCCTTGCTTATAGTCAAACAGTAGGTGTGCTTCAGTGAAGTGGAGTCGGCCGTTACTTCATGAAGCATGTTGCTATGTGTGCACTTTGGCCTTTGTGGATTTGCAACAGCTGTGAGTGAAGATGTATGGACAAAAATAAAGGCATGTGGGAATTTGTTGGAAAGGCAACTTTCCAGGTCACGTGATTAGAAATCGGTGTTGCCAATGACATGTGACACTCTGGAATCTATGATCTCAGTTAGTGGGTGGCTCACTTCTCGCCCACATCCGAAAGAGAATCAAACCCTCCATTAATGTCATGCACCAAATTCTGTTTGTAGTTCTTGTAAGATGTCTACATTTTTAATGATTATTAGAGATAAACTGATATGTTTTTATTTATTTTATTTTTTTTCAGGTTTGATACCAAATAATTAGTGGTCAAGGAAGCCAATATATTTTGAGCAAATTTACATTTTCAGTAAAATTGACAATATTGGTGTTAGAAATGAATAATTAACAAAGCAAATATTTTACAATAGACATTCTTTGTTTTGAAATTCTAACAAGATTTAAGGGGGCTCCTAGCGCGGGGGTTGGCAACCGGCAGGCCGGGAGCCGGATGCGGCTCTTTCATCCTTATGTTGCGACTCCGTGTTTTGATAAATAATTCTTGGTTTGGATCGACTACGTGCGCGACGCGTTTGAATTGCAGTCAATGGAGTTTGCGTTATAGGGTGACATCTGGAGCGACGGAACACAAAACACGACGCGAGACAGCTAATCAGTTTCAGGAACGTAAAAACCGGAAATGGAAATAAAGTGCAGCCTTCCAGATTAAAAGCACACATTTCCAAATAAAAAAATAAGTGAACATTAAAACCTAAAGTGCTTGAATAATTCTTGACACTGAATAAATGCCATTTTAATGCCCCTGCGTTTGAACAAGGATGGACTCAAACATTGGGACAGTCTGTTAGTGGTTTGGTGAAGTCTTAACTTACACTTGTAGATGTAACGATTAATTGAAAAAAAAAAAAAATCTTATACTTTTATTTAGATGAACTATGGAAATCCCAAGTGAGTGCCATTAAGTGGCTTAACACATGTCGCTAATCTGATTTTAAAAACGGTTGTCAAAATACACTAAAGGATTTAAAACATGGTGTTAATGTTATATTAGGCTTGGAAAAAAATACATTTTATTCCACTCGACCCTCATTTTTTGTGAGCATCATCTAGTCCATGTGATGCAACACACTCCACAAACATGTCAGACATGCTCTGCTCACCCTAAAGTGTGTGCATTTTCCAATTAGAATTTGATGATTTGTTTACTCGATCTCTTTTTCATAAGAACTGGCTCTTATCTGTCTCTATGTTTAGAGAGGATATGGACTGTGGTCTTCGTTACTACGCTCAACCACTTGGGCACTCTGTCCATTAGTAAAGCTATTTCATTATCTAAGTGGGTGGGTGGATGTATATGTTCCTCCATCTGCTCTTCTCAAGGGAGATGAATTAAGATTTTAGATCAAGCTTGAAATGTTTGTACACTTGATGTGGATACATTTGAAACATAACCACAATTGTCATTAAAAATGAACATGGGTTTTGGGTGTGTGCAGACTGTGAAATGTTTGCCCCTCGAAAAGAAAACTAGTTCATTGATTGAGCTGATATCAAGTTTCCCTTATGCTTCCATTCCTGACACACACACCATAAGACCTGCATGGCTTTTACGGATCAGGGCTCAACAATGTCAAAGCTGTCCTCACCGTAATGACATAATGGATGAGCATGGAACACATGAAGGTGACTTCAATAGTTACTCTGGTTACTAAGTCCTTGATGTCTTCCTTTGAAATGTTTTGAACATACTGAAATACGCAACCTGCTTGTTCCCCTCTTGACCTTGATTTGGGTGAATACAGTTTGGCAAGACTGTAAAAGGAAATTGTCTCCTCCTACCCTTGAGAGGACAAAATGGCGTATGAATTGTTTCATCCAAACTTTGTTCCCAAGGGGTGCTACTCTCTAGGTTTTGAAGTTTCCATCGCCCAACGCACCTGATTCAAATGATGAGCTCATCATCAAGCTCAGCAGAAGCCTGATAATGAGTCTGATCATTTGAATCAGTTGTCTTCCAGAACTGTGCTATCAAAGACATGCAGGGCCCGTTTGGCTCATCAAACATTAGCCATAAATCGGCGGCCAAATGGCTTTTTGACGACTGTTAGGGATGCAACAATAAAAGTGTTTTTTCCAAAACGAAAATGAGAAATGCTTGGTCAAAAACTGAAACACAGGGACAGTGCACATAATTTTTTCCGCAAGTTACTTACATGAGTACCAGGACGTAGTGTTTGGTACTCAACCTTTCTCTCATTAAAAAGCCTGCCTCAATATCATTGTCGGTGTCGCTCCCACATTAAGCGCACTATCTGTGTGCATGCAGCGTTTGTCGCGTCGTTCAAACCTGTGTCCTCACCTAGGTTAATTTTGCCACTAAATGCATTCTGTGAATGTTTTGTTTTAATAGAACTTACTGTTGACAACTGCTATTTGCGAGAAAACTCCACCTGTAATTGACTCCTATTGAAATGTGTTGGGCGGAAACACACTCTTTCATTCATTATTAATGTTAAATTAATTGATCGGTCAATTAATCAGCAATTAACATTTTTCTTTTCTCCCACAAATTGGTATTTGCGTCAAACAATCCATACCGGTCTGGCCCCAGTAATTTTAGAAGCAGGCGAAGCCAAAAATTGATCTCATCTGCTGTCACTTGACCGGTACCGGGCCGTGGACCGGCGGTTGGAGACCTCTGCTCTATCAGTTATCAGTATCAGCATTTATTTTACTAGCTGATTGGATACAAACAAAGAGACATGTAATTGTTTCTTGACTGAGCTCTTGTTCATTTGTTCCACAGGCAAATCAAATCAATAAGATCAATCATACACATATGTAGTTATTTCCAGTCCCTGGTGAAAGGTAACCCAATAAGCCAGTGACGGATGGAGTAGAACATAGTCTGTGGCAGCAGGGTTACAATATTTTCAATTAAATATTTAATTAAATTCCGTTCTTAAAATAGAAACCAAGTATTAACACCAATACAAGCGAATGAATTGCTGCTTAAACCATGATAATGCAGCTTGTGCCAAACTTTTTTAGGAGGTATCTTAGAGGCTGCCTCAAACTTAATTTTGGCAGTTTTGAGAAAATCAACCTGTAGGAGAGCCAGTTACTGTTTCTTTGCACGTCTGCTTACGGTATAATGGAATAATTTCTGTTGGGAGCCATCATTGAGGTTTTGGATGACAGAGCGAGAGAGACGCGGAGAGGAAGAAAGCTGTCTGAATTAGATTCTAATGGAAATGAAATAATATGGAGCATTATAGTGCCTTGGTTTTTCATCATCATCTGAGGTCCTTGAATGCAAGTCTCAAAAAATGTTTGTCACATGGACTTCTTAACCATGGCAGCAACAGTATTTATTTTCCATTTCTTTTAGGACTTCTGTGTGAAAACTCAATTTTATTAAGATCAGTTGTTAATTTAATGGCCCACAGGAGTTTGCAGGCTTAGTAATCAGTCATCATTTTTATAACCAAGGCTTGACCATATTAGCGTTTTGACATTATTTTTCCCTTTTGCAGAACCTTGCCAGAATGCCATTACAGGAGGGGAAAGAGCCACCTCTTGATGGGAAGCAGTCTGATAGCCGACTGAAGAACAAGAAGCCCCCCAGTCTTGTCATAGCAATACCTAAACCTGAAGATATCGTCCATGATCCCACTAAACAGGTAGGCTGACCATTTCCACCTCAAAAACACTCTTCACTGCTTGTTCTTTCTGCATAATTGCATTTTTGAAGGGTAAGTGATTTTTTCCCCCATTAGTGTTACATAATAAATTGTGTTAATGTTAAATATTCTCTATATAAATAAAACTTTGGAGATTCATTTACATTTTATGAAGTGTTTCCTGTGGCAGCTGAACTCTGCTAACTTTGCAACCAAGTTGAGTGGAGAGTCACTGCCATGAAGACTGACAGAGATGGATGTTGATGTAGTTTTACTTTAAAAGTTGGCTCAAATTCTCATTGGAAAAAAAAAGTACACTTTGTAGTCATATTTGGTAGCTTTTTTGTTCAACAGTTGCATTTTACAGAAAAATAATCCTGTCAAAGGATGATAGAAAACTATTACAACAGTCTGAAAAGAAATATTAATTGAATTATGGAAGAGGTTACTCAATTAAACATTGTTCAGGAAATAGTTGTTAAAAATGTGATCGATTATGGAAATTGTTGTGATTGCTTAGTTGCTTTATTCAAGCAAAAATAGCAAAATGAAGAAAACTACACACACACACACACACACACACACACACACACACAGTTAGACTGTGCTTTGTGGTCATTAATGGACTTTGTGCATAATATGTAATCTCTTATTTACATTTCACTGAACAAACGGCAGAAGATACGCATTTAGTCAGGCATTAGATCAATAATGGTTCCTGTCACCACTGTAACCTTATACCTCATCACACAGGAAAAATCACATCTTCAAGAAAAGAACATTTCATTGAGGTATTTTGTGTTGCACACATGAAAAATCACATCTTCAAAAAAAGAACATTTCATTGAGGTATTTTGTGTTATAGCAGTTTCTTAGCAATGTTCCTGAACCTGATGTAGACATTCTCTAGGTATATGACCAATAAGCCAAATAGCAGAAAAAAGCGCTGTGCCAAAATTCAGTCGATTGAGATAATTCAAGATAAAAAAAAAAGAAAAAAAAACAACAAACAAACAAGCATGAGAACTATGGTGTATTTTTAAAAGGGTACTATAAATTCAAGTACTGTATGTTAATCTTGCTGTTTGCCAGGGCAAGGGTGTGCTGGGCAGCTGTCCTTTACGTTTGTAGGCAGGAAGCCAAACCGTTCCCCCCCAGCAGGCCTCTTGCTTGGAATACAAACATAGCATTTCAGTACCACTGAGTTGAAGATAAACTGTTTTACAGCACGTTGCCCCCATTAAGGGCTCCTGAAGATCAGTTACTGTAGAAACCATGCATATTTTTGTCACCCACCAAGAATCAACGAAACAACTATGTGCTTTCAGTCCCTACAATAAAAGAACAGGGAAATATTTTAAAATGTGAGATATATATTGTACCGCCATTTTAGATAGTTTTAATAAATATTTTGTAGAGAATAATACATGTACTCAAGACAAATAGCTGCTTTTTAGCTCACTTCCATCCCCATTTATTTTTGTAGTCAGAAAGGTCCATTACACTCACCATCTAAATGAGTCACTTAATGTTAATGTTAGAAACTCACTTCTCCTCACTTTATTGCATTGCTTTGTCTCAACTTTGGACTTGTTCCAGGTGTAAATGTTCTGTTTTTCACAAAAACTGGATTTGAAATTCGCAAAAGTACAAAAGTATTAATCTCAGAGCAAAGTCACGTTTTCTGCTCAGACAGAACTGACTTTCATGAAGCAAGTAGATTTAAGCATAGTTAGTTTCATCATATCGTTAAGTGCTTACGTGTTACATGAGGAACACTCTGGAACCGTTTTTTTTTTTTTTCTAAACTACTTTTGTAAATAAACCACTTATCAAAAGTATTTTTCTCACTCAGTTCATTCTCAGCACAGCTCCTTGAAACGTTCTTTTCCCATCTGTTTTACTCAAGCATGTACATGAAATATTTTGACTTTATTTCTCGTCTGGTTAGCCTCTTCGACCATCTTTGAAGAAAAACATGAGCGGCCAAGCAACCAGTTCTGTGTCCGAGAGTGCTGTCGTAGCTGAAGATGAAGGCATGTCAGCCTCAGAGAGAAGGGAAAAGTTTGGAAGACAAACTTCACTCTCACAAAGTATTCGCAAGTATGATGCTTTTGTTTCTTTCTCCCCCACTGCGCAAAAATTTCCTATTTCAACCGCCGACCGCACTGATGAGTCTTACTGTATCAGGTAAAACTTTGTCCATCATTTTTTTTTCTGTACCTGCAGAAATACTGCCCAGTGGTTTGGGGTTGGAGAAGACTGTGAGACCAAGCAGCAGGTTTGGCAGAGGAAGAGTCTGCGTCACTGCAGCCAACGCTATGGCAAGCTGAAACCACAATTCAGAGAGCCGGACACGGCCACAAGCATGGAGCTGAGTCTCGATTCACCCGCTCCAACCAAAATGCCTAAGGTAGCCTGTTGTCAAGAAGACATACAGTATCATGGTCATTTTTACTGATCAGGAAAACAAGTTACTGTGGCAAACAAGGAATGTCAGAGTTGATATCCTAATGCTGTTTTGCTTTCTCTTCATCACCTTCCTCAAGAAGCCGTTAACAACAATAGCTATCTTTCATTTCTTTCTCCTATTTGTTAGATTGTGGACCCCCTGGCGCGAGGACGAGCCTTCCGCTACCCAGAGGATCTAGACACTCGCTCCCCCAAGATTCCCATTACCCCTGGGTTCACCTCGCTCAGCTCCTTTACCAGCCAGCGCTCTGGGTACAGTCGCTTCCCCAAACGTAAGAGAGAGTCGGTTGCCCGCATGAGCATCCGTGCTGCAAATAACCTGCTAAAGGTGCGTACTACACCAGAAAAACTTACTTCAATGTGTCTACACATATGTTACAACTGTATTAGTAGTCACAGATTTGACTGCTATTTGATGTGGCACATACAGGACACTTGATTGCTTAGAAATAATTACAATTATTATATTTTGAGATACTCTTACAATTACTGTTATCGTTGTATAAAATCTAATGAGTTTTGACAATCCAAACGAAAACACACTCCATATTTTGTGCTTAGAAGTTGTTAAAACATCATATACTCAAGAGGATAATGTGGCAAGGGGTCAATCATAAATTAATCTCAAAGGGCTTCACAAGCCAACTGTTAACACATATGAATGACATCCCTTTGTGTAAATCACCCTTTCGGGCAAGAAAAAAGTCAGAAAACGCCCACTTTGGCGGCCAGGGCACTTAAGAAATGAAACACTTAAATCAGTCAGGGAGGTGTACAGAAGTAAAATGAGGCAGCCTTAACTTTAATAAAATGTGGTGTCTAATACAACTAATGCCTTATGCGTTTTCCCAAGTCAGTAAATACCTCAAGTATGCCATTATTCTAGAAAGTATCACTTTAGTAAGTGCCTTGATTATAATGATCATGATTTTAATGATGCTTATCTACATTTGTGCCTCTCACCAACACCAGGGCCGAAGTGGCTTAGCGGGTTCCCTAGCAGGTCGCAGCTTTCCCAGGAGGAGCTTTGTCAGGCCCAGCTGGCTGGAAGATGACACTGTTGACTCTGCAGACATGTCTGAATCACTTTTTTTCAGCAAGGTCAGCCACAACACTGGGGAAATACTCAGTCAATTGCACGTTTTTGTTTTTGCTGCAAACCTGTCCCCCATACTTAACATTCCTCTTGTCTGAATGGTAAAGCATTTTGATAGAAAGACCAGCTTCTCGCTTTGCAGCGCTTTCTTCATGTAGCCAATACCTCCTCCTGCTGACTAAACTGTATACAACAATTTATTACTTAAGTTTTCGCTTGTTTGTACTTTGTGCTATAGAAGATTTAGAAGTGATTTTATGAAAACTACTTGTATCATTTGGGACTAGCATTTGACTAAAATGCTAATTAAAAGTATGAATGGTTTATTTTCTATTCATTCAGGATTTTATTTGTCACCTCCATTGCCACTTTTTTTTGTAGGTTGATGTCCACGATGAATTGTACTCTATGACTGATGACGTATTTGAGTCACCACCATTGTCTGCTGCTTTTGCCCCAAGTGACCAACCAGACCAGAAATTTTCAATCCTGTGAGTAAAACCAAAGTAATCTTTTGATATGTGGATAAAAATTATTGCGTTTTTAATTAAAAAAAAATATATATTTTTTTTTAAATAAAAAATAATGATCCCCAACCTATGAAACATGGGTATGAATTAAGTCTTTGTAATTAGATAAAAAATCTTCCCACTCCTGTTGTAATGTAAGGTTTTTGTTGTATAAGACATGACCCCAAAATATTATTTCTCAGATTTTTCCACTATTAAAATGACCTATAACATGTACAGCACTATTTGAAAAATTTCAAGAGTTGAAATAAGAATGAACTGAGATGATGTCAACACAAGTGTCACCATTAAAGTGTCAAAATTCACCCCCCACCCTCCCCCAAATGCCTTTCAATAATATTTTTTATGCAGTCCCAGGAGATTTTTTTTGCTTGATATTGCATTTACAAAATATGACATTCTTCTTTCCCCTGCCCCCAGTAAGGACATATCTCGAACCCCACGCACACCAGCGGGAGTGCAAGAGAAAAGTCATCCTCGCCGAGGTCGTCGCATCGCTTCCCAAGTAAAGCACTTTGCCTTTGACAACAAAAAGCGTCACTACGGAATGGGCGTCGTGGGCAAGTGGCTGAACCGACACTACCGACGCAGCCTTAGCAGTACCATCCAGAAGCAGTTGGATGACTTCCACAGCCATAGGTTAGGAAGCAATGCTTGCTTACTTTGTATAATTGTTTTGTAGAGCCCCCACTTGATAAGTCAAAGTAATGGTGGGTTGGCCAACACATTTTAGTATGACATGTTTACCTGATGACGTTGTCATTTGTGATTTCAGGCCTTACTTTACCTACTGGATCACCTTTGTCCATGTCGTAATCACGTTATTGTCCTGCTGTACTTATGGTTTTGCCCCTGTGGGGTTTGCACAACATTCTAAAACAGACTTAGTAAGTGAATACTTAAACATTTGTTTTCACGACTGATAGAGGATCGTGTTTGTTTATTTAATTGAGGCAATTCCCTCAATATGTGACAGTTTAAAGATACTGTGAAGTGTGCAGCCCTCTGTCGCCCTCTATAGGTTCTGAAAAACAAAGGCATCTATGAGAGTGTCAAATACATCCAACAGCAGAACTTTTGGATTGGTCCAAGATCGGTAAGTGTCAGATTATGTGCCATTTATTACTTTCCCCAAATTAAGACCCACTCAAAACAAGGAAGTTATTTATTCTTTTCTCAGGACGACCTGATTCATTTGGGAGCCAAGTTCTCTCCATGTATCCGTCAGGACAGACAAATAGTCCATCTGATCCAGAAAGCCAAAGATCTGGAGAAGGAGTCTGGATGTTGTGTTCAGAATGACAACTCTGGATGTGTACAGACTCTCAACTCAGACTGCTCTGTAGGTTGTTATTCAGCACATTCACACACATGAGTTTAAAACAGAAGTGTCCAGACTTTTTCCGCTGAAGGCTATATTTACAACAATTGAAGGAGGCAAGGGCCAATTTGAATGATTTTTTTTTTCAAACGTTATTTTATTGTTTTGTTTTGTTTTTTTGCCAGAGACCCAGTGACTCACAAGAAAATGTCAGAGACCATTTTTTAAGCAGTTGCTTTGGAATCATTCCTCTGATATTTTCACATTTTGCACTTTGACACAAAGCCAAAGTGAAGGAAACCATTTTGCTTGTTAAAAAATAATTATCTTTAGTCACTACTGTGCCAAGAAGAGAAATGTTGTTAGTAGTTTTGTTGCATATTTGTGCTAAACACGTAAACAAACTTATTAGTTGCAAATTTCCTTTTTAGGATCTACCGTGAGATGCATAAAAGTGGACGGAAGGCCGCATATAGCCCCCGGGCCATAGTTTGGACACCACTGGTTTAAAAAAACTTCATTGGCATGAAACAGTCTTGCACGAGTTGAACTCATTCTAGCACGTGCATGTTTAATCTGTAAGGACTGTAATCCATTTACAGTATAATACTAAATATTCACAGCAACTCTTACCAAAGTATGTAGCTAAATCAGCTGATACTTTTTTTGTGAAACATTTCTTGAATTCTGTGCTCTGCATAAGAATCTCTTGTGATGTATGTTGTCTCCTAAAACAAACTGTCTCTACAGGAAACATTGGCTACCTTTATCAAATGGGACAATGAGCTAGTGGACATCAGCAGGTCCTCTGGCTCAGTCTGTCACCAGGATCCCAGGTGAGCGCATACACCACATCATGTTAAAAGTATATCATAATAAGCATCATAAAAAATGGGCTTGTAATTTTGGACCGTTTCTTTTCAAATCGTTCCTCTGCCTCAATGTGTGGCATGTTGTGAAGAATATGTGAAGAGCCTGCATCTGCAGAGCCTCACACATGGCCAGATGACATCACTCAGTGGCCGGTGAGGAACTCTTATGGAGAAATTTTTTTTCAATTGAAAAGCATACACACTTTAAATCTCTTTTGGGGCCATGCATGTTTTTGTGAATCTCCAGGTGTGTACATATCCCAAAAAGTGGAACCATACCGGCTACAGACACATGGACTGTAACATCAAGGGGCGGCCTTGTTGCATAGGCACTAAGGGCAGGTGAGAGATGTTGAGAAATCTATCTTTTGACTGACATACAGTAAGTGTCTGCTGGTTTCATTGGGATGGGAGATGTTCAGTATGAGCATGTTAAACTGTGATTATTTACGCCTCCTTTAGGTGTGAGATTACAACCCGGGAGTATTGCTCTTTCATGCATGGTTACTTCCATGAGGATGCCACACTGTGCTCTCAGGTAGTGTGAGTGAGTGAGCGAGCGAGCGAGCGCGGTTTACATCAACATAAGAGTCTTCACAGTTTTTTTTTTGTTTTGTTTTGTTTGTTTTTATGCACCAACTTTCTGCAGGTCCATTGTTTGGATGATGTTTGTGGCTTGCTTCCCTTTCTGAACCCTGATGTACCTGACCAGTTCTACCGTTTCTGGTTGTCCCTTTTCCTCCATGCTGGGTATGCACTTCTTTATGGAAAGTATATAGTCTTAAACCAGCATTTTATGTCTTAATAATATAAATTTGCTGGCCTAAATGTTGCCATTTAATTACATAATTCACAAAATGTTTTAGAACTACCTAGTTGCTGCATACAGTAAACTCATTTTTCTTGAACAGGGTGCCAAACATTTTTAGTCACACAAGTCAGCATCTTACAGAACTATAACCTTGAGAAATACTTTTAAAGGCCTGACAATGCCTTAAACCAGGGGTACTCAAACTTATTTGCTCTAAATTCCTTTTTTGGGGGTTCAGATTACTTTATGTAACTGCTGATGTTGTAACTAATGAGGTTGACTATGTAACAAATTTTAATGTTTGTGTTTTTAGCTGATAGAAAGTCAAAATGATGTGAAAAAGTAGTAAGCACATGAGGAATCCCCGAGCTTTACTTTTAAGACACATAGAGCTTAATTTAAAAAAAAAGGTGTACTGTATATGTAGTGTCTAAAATGATTTAAGACGAAAAAAATGTATACACACCTTTTGTAAATATGCAATCCTCAGCTTGATATTTGTCTCTGTTTAGGTTACTACACTGCGTTGTGTCAGTCGTGTTTCAAATGACCATATTGAGAGACCTGGAGAAGCTGGCTGGTTGGGTGCGCATCTCCATCATTTACATTTGTAGTGGTATAACGGGAAACCTTGCCTCTGCCCTCTTCCTGCCCTACAGAGCTGAGGTGGGTTTTTCTCTCTGTACCAACAAATACATAAAAAACTTTACTTGGCATGACTGATTTGTGGTACTCTTTGAATGCTTCAGCAATACACATGTTTTTTTTTAAACATTACGGCCAAATGAAAGAATTCTAATTATGTAATCAACATCTAAATATTCTTATATTTATCCCCTATACATGTTTCAGTTGTGTGCTCTGTATGTTTGCGTTGTGCAGGGAAGGGCACTCTAAACTATCCTTGCTCAGCTTTTCTCTAGGACCCACTCTCTGTTCTTTGCTGACGCAAGACTTAGGGTTAGAAGTTCTAGTACAGTGGAACTTAGTATTCCACTTTGTAACGTGAAAAAAACACAAGCCTGAGACACCGTAACCTGGGGGTCCACTGTACTATTAAGCATCTTGTGGCAAAGGTTGTTATTACAACGTAAAACTGCACAGCTCTAGTCAGAGGTTATTTTTTCAAATATTAACCAATTATGGTAAAGTGCATATTGTATAGGATTGCAGTGGTTGACCGTTGCCAATAATTCTGTTTCCTTTCTAATATAAAAAAAATACAATTAAATTGCCAAATGAGGCTGAATAGCACTCATATGTTGATTTGCTACATAATAGTGTTTTGGATGTTCCGGCACTGACTGGTGGAACCATTGCCTAATATACGCTGTTGTTGTCTGGTGTTTTTCCTGGTGTTCCCAGTCACTGGTTTAGCGCAGCTTAGTTTACTTACTGGAGGTTTCCCGTTGTGAGGATTATCAAGGCAGATTTAACCTTCCATTTATTCAAGTAAGTTTCTAGAGGGATACAGTATATTATAAATTATATTACAAAACATATTATACCTGGTGCTCACATGAGTTTTTAGCTCGTAATAATTCACACTATAAAATCCGGTTCTATGTCCTACCATACCACTTTGCAATAAAATGAGCGATACCTTTTTGGTAACTGACATACTGTAGTTCAAGTATATCAAATATATCTGACACATGAGGTCAAGTATATCAATTATGTCTGGCACATGACCAGCAAAACTGGTAAATTTTTAGCAAAATGTACCATATACACGTTTAATCAATTAGTTGAATGTGCTAATGTTTTCTGTTTTCTCTTGTGTGAACATAGGGAGGGAAAGAAAGAAAGAAAGAAAGAGAGAAATAGGCCACTTTCTCACTTTTTGGGATTAGTCTAATACCATTGTGTGGCCAAACAAAGGCCATTGCTAATTGGTATTATTCACTGTTCCACACGAGACAATTGTTGTGTACCCAAAGTGGTTCTGGTGCTATTTCTTGTCCTTGCACCTTCTCGTACACTAAACGATAATCCTTGCACATATGGAAATGGTTTAAAAGAAAGTAGTAGAAGAGAAATGCTTGCACAGTTCACAGATGAATCAGATATTTCAATATATCTTTACTGAACCAGTGTTAAACCTTTTTTCCTAAGTATCTTTAGTAGAAATTCTTGTAAAAAGTGAAGCATGTAACTTCAACCTGGTTAACGTCCCATGTTGGAAACGCCAACCATTCATTCAATTTCTATAGCCACTTATTTTCAATAGGGTCACTTGCGTGCTGGTGCCTATCCCAGCTGTCTACGGGCAGTAGGCGGGGGGCACCCATTTTGGACATTTTACATGGGAAATAAATAGAATCAAACCAAGCATGGGTCACCTGTTAAGTACAATATTTTTGTCCAACACCTGACATCGACAAGTTTTGAATTTTGTTTGTTTTTTTTACCATCAGCGTGCTGTGACACGCTTCGACGTTCAGAAATCCCACTGTCCCAACTCTCCTACAAAATAACCAGCTCACACCAGGAATACTCACAGGAAGAATAGCACATGCTTGTAAAGCCACTTAAGGAAGTGATTTAAGTGGATTATCACTTAACTGTGTGGTTAAGAAGACCCTGTGGGTCCATCACAAATTTCTTGGATAAGAACTTTTTTGATACCAGTATTATTGTACATTTTTGGCAAGATTACATGCATCTCGTGTAGAGAAAGCAAGAGTGTGAAGCCATACTTAAACCCCACCATGTGATTTTTATATAGTTTTTTTTTTAATCAAAATAAATTATAATGATATATTGTTCCCTCATTTTAACATCTCTTTGAAGTTTGAGTTTAGCCAATGACATGTGACTGTGTGGTCCGTTTGGAACGTGTCAGCCTTTCCGTCTGGACCGTGTGGGTGACATGCTGTGCATCGTTCTTGTGTCTGTTTGTAGAACTTCAATGTCTTCACAGATTAGCCATCTGTGGTTTTACAACCAGGCAAGATTCCAAAATCAGCCCTGACGTCATCTACACTAATCCTCTCACCTTTGCGACAGCGTTCTCCCCACCACAAGACCAAACCCACAGATAGTCTGGGTGTAGATCGAACCGTGTACAATACATAAACAGTCAAGTCATAAAGAAACTCAATGCTGCATTTCTGCTTTAAAAAAAACAACAACTATATATGTAAATAATGTTATAAGCAATCAGTTATTAATCAGTATCTAATCCCATGACTAGTATTTTTTTATTAGATCATATTACCCTCAGGATTAGAGTCCCCTAATGACAGGCGCCTTGAGTCAAGATGAATGAATGTGGACATACTGTTCTGAACCTGTTGACGAATTATAACAACATGTTGACCATGCCATTGAATTGGTGCCATTCACTTCTTGTACTTCTCAAAAATAAATCTGATTATACAAATATTAGACTACTCAAAAGGTGTATTGGAACATCTCGGGAAACTTTATTTTTATGACATTATGCTGAAATTCCTGTTGAGTAATACAGGAATGCACATTTAGAATAGAATTGGCAAATGCATTAAATGTATTCTCAAAGTAATTATGATAACACACACTGAATACTGATTCAACAAAACGGAGTGTTTCTATATAAGCAAGAAACAATTTTGGTAACCTGACTGTGATGAGATTTTATCAGGGTAACAAACAGGATGAGGCAAAAACCCGATTGATATGAAATCTTATTCAGGCTGATGCAGATTTTTGTCTTATGCAAAAAAAATTTAAGTACTATGAATATATAGTAGTATTATATTTAGTATTATTTGTTATAAGGAGATTTTTTTCTAATATATTTGTTTTCATCTGGAAAACAGATTCATTGGAAACAGGAGAATGTCATGATAGGGTATAAAATTATTACTCTTATAAAATTATTCTCAAATGAAAGATGGAGGAGTACAAAGTTTTTCTAGCTTGGGGAGGTTATCAATATACTTTGTACTTATGTACTTTGAGAACATGCAAAAGCATGGAGGAAAACATTTAAAGTCTACGCAAAAACATCAAAGCTAAATCCAGTGTGCGCATCATGGTGTTCTCTTGTGATGTGAACAAGACCGGGGTGAATAATGTCTGTGTCTTTGCAGGTGGGTCCAGCAGGATCTCAATTCGGCCTCCTGGCATGCCTCTTTGTTGAGCTCTTTCAAGGTTGGCAGATGTTGGAGAAACCATGGAAAGCGTTTTTAAAACTCGTAGGCATAGTTTTTTTCCTCTTTTTGTGCGGCCTTTTGCCCTGGATTGACAACATCGCCCACATTTTTGGCTTCCTCAGCGGCATGCTGCTTTCTTTTGCATTTTTGCCCTATGTCACATTTGGAACTTTTGACAAGTACCGCAAACGCGTCCTCATTGTCGTTTCGCTGTTGGCCTACGTCGGCCTGTTCTCTTCACTCATTGTTTGGTTTTATATTTACCCCATTAACTGGCACTGGCTGGAGCATCTCACATGCTTGCCTTTCACAAACAAGTTCTGTGAAAAGTATGACATTGATCATGACATTAACCATGTGGTCCACTAGCTTATTGATGGCCTCTGTCAACAATTTTACCAGTGATAATCCAGGTGCTCCAAGTGTCCTTTAAATATTTGGCAATTGTGACCTTTGTTGTAGTTGTTTTAAAAAGACTCTGCAGTCACACACTTGCATACGAGTTTGGCTTCTTCTCAGTGTACTTGCTGCTGGGCTAATGGAATTTTTAGACCTGATGATGGAAAAAAAATGCAAAAAGCTGCATGTAACCAAAGAAGCTTCACAGGTTTTGTTTGGCATTTTAAAGGGCATAAACGAAAAGGCTGGTCCAGGGGAATCGGGCACCACCAATATCACGTTAGCTGAACTGGATGCCTCGCCTAAAAAGGGTTACATTACGTCAAACACTATCAACTATGAGTTTGAATGATATTCATGATATTCAGAGAGGTCCCCGTTTGAACTATTACATTGTTCGGGTCAACAGACGTAAATAGTGCAAATGTAAGCGTGGCTAAGTGATGTAGATGTGTGAAACTGCTTCACTGCTGCATTATACACGTCTGCAGTTTGTTACATAAGGTTAGGATCAGTGATCAATCAGTGTCATATATCTTCATACCAAAGCTACCTGAATACGATGACTGTATTCGGCGATATCTCTAAATCTCGAGAAAGCCGCTGAATGTTTGTGTGCACGACTGTGACAGGCGTCTTTGAAGCTGTGCTGTGAGCACTCCTGCTGAGGGATTAGTGAGCTAAGTGAGTTATGAGATTTATCAGTTGACTTGCAGGTCAGTTGACATCACGCAAAACAAGACACAGATACAGTACACATATTTATTGTACTTTTTTTTTTTAAACTGAACACATTTTAACCTGTTTTCTAGGGCTCTGTTTCCAAATGCCCTCTGTTTTAAGTCCCAACACTGCCCTTTGTGCACCAATTTGGTTAACACACATTCACCTCTTTTATGGAATCCTCTGCACTGTGCCTTTTTTTTTTAACTTGACTTGAACGCATGTGAATGTTTTAATTGAAAGCCCGAAAATCAATCATGACTTCACAGCAGCTAAACAAATGTTTGCACTGGGACCAAATGATTTCTTTCCTAGCGAGAAACAAAAAGGGCAACGCAAATATTGATTTTTGCCACTAAAGCGCTACTTTTTTTTATGTTAATTTGAAAATAAATGTATGGTAAAGCAATCATGTTAAAATAAATGACATTTTATTAATATTGTGTGTCTTAATGTACCTGTTTTTTAATTTGATATTGCACTTTTGTAATTGAAGGAGACACATACTTTATTGCTTTCTGTATGAAGCTATATTGAACTGACAAATTCTCAGGACAATTCATTATTCAAATACTGTATATGTACTGTAATTCTTTGAAAGGAAAGTTTTTAAATGACACTAACACTGACAAGCTTGAAAATATATCCTTTATTATCTTAAGAACAAAGCATCACAATAGTATTTCAACCACATTTGTCTTGATTCAAGACTTCAGGAGGCACAGATGATGACTATCTTTAATGGAGAAGGCAAAAATGTTAGAAGGGCTCATAAGGATATATTGAGGTTACATTTAGAAATGTAGATATTTTGAGTGTAATCTTTCGAGTGAGTTTCCCAGCAACTATAGACTTATTGCCTTAACATCTCAAATGAACTATATCAACAGAAGTATTGGACCATCTGTCCATTGTACCTATGAGTGATAGTAAATGTCCAGCATTTATTAAAACACAATATATAACCTTTAAAAATATAAAACAGTTACAGTACGTTTTCCAGAGAGTGCATTCTTTCAGACGTTTTTTTTTTTAAACGTTCTTTTGTAATTTTAACGAGCTTAATGGGAGACATCTTGAGTCCTCTTCAAAGTAAAAGTGTCTTCTTGTTTTATCAGAGACAATCACTTAGCCTGATGCCCCCTCAAAGTTTCTTTTCCAACCAGAGGCCTGCCACTGGCATCCTGAGAAAAACAAGTCAAGTCCCAAGTCTCAATAGCCACTATTACGACGCATGAAGGCATGCCCCCGCACTGGGTAGAACATTTCAATGAAGGTAAGCGGCCCCACTGTGATCTCACTGGGACCCTGCACCTTGAAGCCGGATTTCTGATAGAAGGGAACCAGGAAGTCCTCGCACATGAGCACAGCCCGCCGAACGTATGGCAAACAGCGGAGGTACTGCAGGTAGCGCCACATCAGGATGGAACCTTTACCCTGCTGGCGGAACGTGCGGTGGACAGCCAGCACGTGGATGTGGACCGTCATGCCGTGAGGCTTGTGGAGGGTCAGCGCATCCTGGAAAACAACCACAGGTCAGTTGGGAATCTGTGTTCATTACCGATTAATGTATTTACGTGTCAGACACATTCTCTGGACTGGTCGAATGGTTAGGGCGTTGTGAGCAGCCAAGAGTTGCTGTGCCACAAATCTCGCCTCTTCTCACGTACTGAACGAAACAAACAAGGATGGCTTTGTAGATGTGCCAACACTGATAGGGTAAACTCCGTTTATAGTTTAGGTTAAAAAGAAAAAAAAAAGTACATATCGTGACATCTGTCGTGGAATTTTTCTGACACACTTACTGAGAATATATTGCAGGGATACCCACACTTTTTCAGCATATGAAATACTACTAAAATGGCCATGTCCAAATGATAAAAAAAGCACTTAATTTAAACCAAATGTACTATACAGACCAAAGGTTTGGACACGCCTTCCAATCCAATTTCTTCAAGTAATGATCGTCATTCTTTTTTTGTAGTCAGCTGATTCTTGATTCATGAATTTTAGCAATTGTCCAGTGGAGCTTGTGCCTGTGCATTAACCTGACTTCTGAACAACCCCAATGATGAAGCAAGAAATTCCACTAATTAACCCTGTGAAAATCACTTCAGGTGACTCCCTCTTCAAGCTCATCGAGAAAATGCCAAACATGTGCAAAGCAAAATTTCACCTATTTTTGTTAAGTACTGTCCATAACTTCCCATGTTCATTCATAGTTTTGATGCCCTTTGCGACCATCTTCAATGTAAATAGGAGACAAATTTCAAACTATGAACATATACCTTGGTTAAAAGTGACAATGGCCAAATGTACAATAACCAAAGTCGGATGACGCATCAAACTTATGGCTGCAACACATGGAACAACAAACTCTAAATAATACACGATCATATATACTATTACAGGTTCCAGTTGTGTCACCCTTCTGTTTCATTGTTTTTTTTTTTGTATAGATCATAACTATTCTTTTTTTAATGTATTAAGATGTCCATGAACTACATGACAAGAACTGTAAAAAAAAAACATATATTGAGCAGGTGTCGTACCATGTTAAGTCTTTCTCGGTCCCACAGAGAGCCGATGATGAAAGCGACCAGACGTCCCTCCTCGAACCAACCCAGTGACAGCTCTGGACACAGCGTGAGGAAGTGACGCACCTCATCCAGCAGGAGAGGACATTCACCAGACACGGAGATGAATGCTATATGCATGTGGATAAGTGAAAAATTTAAGTATTGCGCATAGGAGTGTTCAAAATTCTCCCTGCAACCTTAAGTCAACAAAAATGAAATGAAGAACGCAGCCCCACCAGCTTGTGAAGCTGTCAAAACATTGACCCAGTTCAGGTCAACACAGTGTAGCCTAAGTAGCCTATAACCAGCATTTAAACATCAATTCATTCCTTTTCTATATTACACGTCCAATTAGGGTTGCAGGTCATCTGAAATCAAGGCCTGATCGCAGAACAAGTAAAAAATTTTGAAATTATCTGTACCAAAAAAGCATTTTTTTAAATGATTGAGGGAGGGAAACATGCAACCTGAAAGACCAATTAGTTATCCATTTAAATTCACAAAAAAATTACAATAATAATAGTCATCCAAAAAAGTGTGATATTTTGTGAACAAATAGAGGAGCGATATTTTGTTGACTTTATATTCAACCATTTCTCAATCAAAATATAACAATCTTGATATATCCAGCTTTATTTTGTTAATATTTTGACGTTTAATAGCCATTGTGCAGGTTTTGAACATTTCAACGTATTCTTGTAACAGGGCCAATTAGAATATGAAGCAGGTCAATCAAACCAAGATAAGTCGTTACTCGTTTACCTTCTCTCTCGATCTCAAACACGCTGATGGCATCCTCCGGACTGAGAGAGCGGAACTCGCTGGCTGGCAGCGTGTGTCGACGTCCCTGCGACACCGGTGAACGCATATGGAGCGGTTTGGGGAACGACATGGAGCTCACAGCCGACATGTTTTCAAAAGCACTTTCACACGAGTTCTACAATTAAAGAGTGGAATGGAATGGCACACCAAGTCTGTTTTCCTTGGCCTTTTCTTCTTCTGCTTCCTCCGCCGATGGTCCAGCAGGAATCGTGCGTAAAGACTGAGATCCAGTCTTGCGCACCAGGAGCTTTTAAAGCCTCCGCGCAGCGCACCTTATACCACGTGGTAATCCTCAACTTGCCAGCTGGATAAGGAAACCAATTTTCAACACGTGAGTGAGCTGAAGCTGAACAATGATCATATTGAGACAGGGTCAGGAGGGGTGTTTTCATTTTTGTGTGTTGTTACTTATGCAGGATCAGTCGGTGGTATGACGAGGATATACGTTTTCCTCGTCATACCACCGACATGAGCACTGCATCACATTTGGATTTGGCACCTCATGTCAGCAGCAACATGTGAAGGGACTTTTATGGAAAGCCTTTGGAGCATTTAGTCTATCCTTTTAGTGTTTTAGTCCCTATGCTGATTTGCCCGTTTGACCTATAGTAAGACAATTCAGCACGACTGTTAGGATTACTGCATTTATGAGCACAAGGAGAGAGACTGTCATTTTGATTTGTTTTGTTCATTAGTGTATGCCATTTCTGATTTCTGTGCATTGGTTGTCTGTCCGTCCGAGCAAGACACACACACACACCTTGCCCACTGCAGTTTTCTCTGGGTACCCCAGTTCCCAATTTATTTATATATATATATATATATATATATATATATATATATATATATATATATATATATATATTGCACAAAGTAAATGTGCAAATATGAAGCAGTAAATGCATCAACACAACTCTTGTTACTGCACATAAACAACATTAAGCAGTTGAGAGTTTTGCCAGCTTTATGGAGACTTTCTAAATATTGCTGCCTCTTATCCCTTTAAGTCGATTTCAGATTTTTTTTCACAGTTTCTTATCCAGATATACCGTGTTAAAGGATTAGATTTGTGGGATGTTGTTTGTCAGCTTTCAGGCTAAACTATTTTAAACATTTAAAAGAAGTTATGTTAAACTTATAACAAAAAGTGAGTATTTTCATTTTGAAAAAGGGCAAAAAAAAAAGATTGAGAATTTTCACATTTTTCTTTTTTTTGTAGGTCCAGCATTAAAAAAAAGAAAAAGTTCATTATTATGCAGTAAATAGAAAGTCTGTATATTTGACACTGTTGTGTTTGATCCCCACAAATTGGGGTCCTATATGGTTGTAAAGTGCAAAATAACAATCAGAAAATCATTATTTACAGAATGTAAATGCAAGATTACATTTGTAAACAAATAAATACATTCATACAACACAAACAATAAAGTACATATCAGGAGTGGCCAACATTTGTGCTGAAGGTTTTAATTTTTCAAATGAACCTATTATACAGTGAAGGCAATTAAATATATGAATAATTTGTTATAATTTGAAAGTCTTTTGACTATAGTCATTGTAATTTTAAAAGTTTATTTACTATTAAATGTAAACAAACTAACCAATTATTTGGCAATATATTTTTGTATGTGTCAGTTTGTTTGACAGCTTTATTATTGAATGATTTACGAATCATTTGAGATGAATGAAAACAAATGACTATATTATACATTTAATGAACCTATTTTGTGTCATCATTGCTGAAAGTTGAAAAAAGCAACACATATTTTTTAGCATGTATCAAATGCATTTGCTCGTTGTGAAATTAATGGAGTTAAGCAGTAAAAGTAATAAATAAATACAGTACTGAAAAATGTTTTTTTTAAGCGTTTGGTTTGTTGAGTCCAAGCACTGCCCCCGGACTACACTTTCTCACCTTTTGTGCAAAACAAGTACTTTGCTGACACCTATTGGCGGGAGACGGCACTGCGCGATAACAGTCTGATGTTACGCAAGGTACGCAAACTGCCCGGTTTGCGCGTAACTACGTAAGCGCGTGCGCTCTAGTGCTTCCAGGTTGCTTTTTTTTCACCGCACAGTGTCGTCCTCGCGCTCCAGCATCACTCCCTGACAACAGCAGCGATGGCGGAGCCCGCAGCACACGATTCGACGGACGCAGCCCAGCCTCCATCCCCAACCTCAGGCCTTTCCCCCGCGGCCAGCCCGGTCTCCGAGCCGCTATCCATGGCCCTGCCTCCACATACGGACGGCTCTCAGCGGCTACTCTTCTCCCACGACTTGGTCTCCAGGAAGTATAAAGGGTCTGTCCGGTTCGGCCTCGTACGGATGATCCACGGCGAGGAGGAATTCAACTCTGACTCAGATCTTGATGATGGTGGAGGGAGAGATGGTGGCGGCGGCGGTGGCGGAGGCGGTGGCGGAGGAAAAGGCACCGGTGGTGGAGGTGGACGGGTCCCGTGTGACATCCACAACCGGCCTCTCGGTCGGGGATTTGTCCGTGTCCAGTGGTACCCCGATGGAGGGAAGCAAGACATCGGGGAGACACAGGTACAATACCACACTTAACACATGACCCTTGACGGGTTCTCTTTGCCTGACAGCCTTTTCTATAAAGTGTTCTCGATGTTCGTGGACGAGAATTCGCGTGGACTTATTTGCACTCGGTGCATCTAATTCATCTGTTTGGACGCCTAGCATAAACGGCTAACTTGCTAGCGTTCAAAGCACACATGCTAACTAGCTACATAGCTCTTGCCGTATGTTGCTGAGCTGGTGCGGCTGTTCAAAGCACGTGACGGCGAACAACGACGTATAATGTGTATACAGCTTTTAGTTTTTATTGTTCATTATAATATAAGGCTTTTATTGTTTGGTTTATGTTGTGAAGTCTAGCTTCCTTGCGACAGGTGTGCAATGTCGCGCAGTGACTGGCTCTTTATGAACTTGAGCTAGCTGCTCCGTTGGGTGTGACATACGTACGTGTATAGACATACATTCCCATCTTCAAATGAAAGCAACTATTATTTATATTTTTCTTTGGGTGCATTATGAATTAGGAGTAATGAGTAAAGATACTACGTAACCACCGATCATTTACTTTGAAGCCTCTCACATTAAAATCATTTTATCCATAACTATCGTTTAAATTTTGGACTCGTATCCTCATGAAGGAACTCCAGGTCAGCCTATCCCAGTCGACCTAGGCTGACCTGGAGTCAAGTTCTTCCAGGGACACCCTCACCTGGTGCGAAGTCAACTTACAAAACACAAACAAATATCCTTGTTTTGGGGGATGTAGCATGCATGTTTGCCATCAATTCAATGTGTTCCTTAGTAAACATACTTTCAAAAAACGTCTTTAAAGAGACTGATGTCAATGTGAAAAGAGTGCCAGAATCAAACAACCCCAAGTAAAACAATTACCCAATTGATAAATCGAGACAAAAACTGCCTCAATTTGGCTATGATAGGTGTAACCGCTAAATATTTTACTTGATTTGCTCTTAAAGCTGACCTGGTCCCAGACCTTGTTTAGCAAATATATTTTTTTCAGTGGTCACAGAGAACATTCCTTTCTACGTGTATGTCACATAGCTTTCATGTAAATCTATTGTCAAAGGATGTAGCCCTAAAACAAGGACTGATCTGGAAAGAGCATGTAGACGTTTGTTTCAGAGATGATGAGACTGACCTAGAAGTCTATTTCAGTCATTTTGCACAGGTCTTTTGAGTTTCCTGTGTGCTTTTTTAGTATGCGTCACGTGTCACATTCTGTTGTGCATCTGCCTTGACTGAATTTTTATCAGAATACGATGATTATACAGTATGACAGACTCCTCCTTCTTAATGATGCTCTAGTGGCACATTAATGTAGTTTTGAAAATGATTCCTGCAAGTGACTGCGCCTCTCAAACATTTGCTTTGCTTGTAGTTATAATTAAATTTTCTCAGGGAAGCCATTACATTTGCATTTTCACAGGACAAAAAGGATTTAAAGACATCAGAGCAACCTTTAATCGCAAATTATGGATATATAGATGTCAAAAATATCAACTGATCATTTCCTTTAGGTATTCTGTTGCATGAGCTTTCTGATTATCTGTATTTTTTCACTGTTGAGATGTATTTTTGTGCCACGGACCTTTTTCACATAAAACAAAGTGATATTTTAACAGATGAGGCATACAAAAAAAATTGTGATAATTAGTGAGAGCCCTGAGCCATTTTTTCCCCAAATCAATCAATCAGACTTAGATCAATAAAATATTTTTCCTTCAGTTCCATTGCATCACCCTGCACATTGTGGAAGCAGACTCTTATAGGTTTCGTTGTCTGGTAGTTGGGGACTGCTGATAAGGATAATTTACAATCAGCATCTTGCATACATTGTACTGATGTCAAGCTAGATAACCTAAAAAATAGAAGACTTCAGTTCATAAAAACGGAAGTTGATCCATTCAAATGTGGTAGACAAATTACCATACTTTTAACATCAGAATATACTGGTGCATGATGATTGTTCAGATTTTCTCTTCAAATTTCTTACATTGCTATAGGAAACCCTAACTACCGGTATGTCCTGTCCACACAAACTGAAGTAAGTTGTACAGTTTGGGGAAACTATTGCAATAGTAAAGCTGTTTACAGATACTAGTACAGAGTGGAACCAACTTTTTCTTCTCGAGAAGTAAAAGTAGTTGTCTTTATTAGAATATGTATTTGTCTATATTAATAATACATCAGTTTATTATCATTAAAAGACAATTTAAGATTTAAGTCTTCGGACGTCATAACCGTGATGCAGATGTGCTAATGAATAGGTAAAGATTTTTAATTTGTTATTGTCTATGTCGCCATAGAAACACAACACTTCTGTGTGGTGTTTTGAATCACAAGGAGGTCCGTGGACTGAATGCTTTTGGTGTTTTGTGTGTAAGGAACACAAAAGGAATGTCGAGAGAATGCATTAATGTTGCATCTCCGAGTGATTCAGTTACACTCCACTTAAAGCAGAAATGTGTGCTGCACACTACCATTCTCCATATCCCATTTTCTATCATAAAATCTTAATAGGCTTCTCCAGAGGCAGCCATTTGGGGTTAGATCTCCATCTCTGTGCCTGACTCATGCGACCCAAATCAAGGGCAGAGGTGCATTGCAGCAGGAGGGGTGTGGTGAGGACATCCCAGTGGTTGTGAACAATCATTCCTGATGTGCATGATGCAGGGAGAGCTTGTGTCAGGGCTGAGGGGATTGTTGTGGTGGGATGCGAGCCACTCCCTGGGCAGTGGTTGGAGGGGGAGGATGATACTGGTATGCAGTATCTAGTGAGGATGGCCACTTCTTGAGCAGACCTTACCGTATGGATCTTTTATTTTAGGGGCATATCTTCAATACATCTGTGGGCCCAAACAGCGAAGACATTTGGAAAGCCAACACCTATGTTTAAATGATTGCCAGTGCTAAACTATACAGCTCAGTGCTGGGTGAGGTGGATACTCTTTAAAAAAGCTCATTTAATTCCAGCTCATTCTTGGTTCTCTATAAGCCTCGCCTCTCACTTAACGCTACAGAATTGCATTTTCTATAAAGCGTACGGTTGCTTTTACTTTTTTAATTTTTACTTTGACAAGTAATGCCATTTGGGCCCACCCTGATTGATTCATTGACTTAAAATTTGAGTAGCAATTTTCTAATTTTTGTGGATCCTTTTTGGAAGAGTTGCTTATCCTTCGGGCCTGAATAAATGGCTTTAATTAAACGAATAATATGACATTATTAACTATTATTGCTATTAATATGACCATTATTATTTTCCCAGTTATTAATGGTTAATGCATCAATGGCTTTTTTCTGTCTTTAAAATGAAAAAAGTTTAAAATGTCAGACTGCATTTGAATGCTTCATACGTCACACATGACAGTTTATCTGACGAGCAGTTTCTTATCATTCTTATCAGTGATTGAATATAATTATTTAATGGGTGTGTGTTGATGTTTAAGTCCTTATGTGATGGTAATAATTTGGGAACTCAACTACTGTTTCTTTTGAAGTTGATGTAGTGTTGGTAGTGTGTTAAGTTCTGTTGTTGTAATGCTGTAACTGTGCACATAAAATCAACTTAAACATAGTCATGTGAACTTGACAGCAAAGACAGGTCTCATAGACGTGTCTGAGCTGTATGTACAGAGTTCAATGATGCACTAATGTAAATATAATGTGTAACTTCAATGGAGTAGTCATGCCACATGTCTTTCCTCCTGTGGTAGTGTGGAGATGATACTTTATAACCTTTCTTGACACTTAGAATCTTAAACTTCTCTTTCTCATCCTTATCTCAACCTCTTTGTCCCATTTCTCGTCATCACATGTTACGCTTTAAACCTCCCTAACACCCCATGCGTGGTGGTCATCCGCGCCTGCTCCTCCATCCGCTTCCCAGTGATGGGGAATGTTGACGTAATATGCTGCTGACTGGATGCTTGTCCTGCCTTGAGATAATGGACTCATTTGATATCTTGCTTCCATTCTTATCCGCAGTCTCGGCCCTGCCCATTAGGCACACAGCTCAAACTGCCAATCACATGCAACACAGGCACGCACGCATATGTTTTTAGATTTGTTAATAAAATAATGTCTCTGGCGTAGTGACATTTTCAGATTTGTCATTTTCTCTCCTCTGTCTGAGTCTCTCATTTAATGGGCTGCCCAAGTATCTGCTCCATGCCCCTTTTGCTGCTCATGTTCGGTTTCTTAGCCACCACACTCCTATCTTCCTCATGTCTCTTGTCATCACCACAATCCTCATTTGTGTTTTTTTCATTGTTGAGCCTTGCAGAAAGAGTTGATGAGGAGCCTTGATGTTAGGCATCATTGTTTTGTCTTGGTGGCAAAGTAGTTCCTTAGACTTTTGTGTCAATCAATAACTTGCCGCCACTCGGCCCTGTTCTGTAGCAGCTACGAGAAGCTATCACTGTGTCCGTGTGATTGATTATGTAGTTGTTTCCCGTTCAAAACAGTTGTTAGCTTTCATTTCTTTTTGAATTTTGCCTTTGCAAATCTTTTGAGGCCAAAACAACATTGTGCATGAAAATATGCCGACAACAAAGTACTTCAATCCATCAAGACTTATCTTGACTTGGAAGAGGGTTTTATTCATACTATTATTGCCCACAATAATCAGATATTGCTAATGTCAAAAAGTGTGGCCATCCCAAAAGGAACTAAGGCTTTCATTAAAGAAAATTGTGCTTTTGCAAACTATTCGTTTTAGGCTGTGGGCACTTGTGCAACCATTCTATTGTACATTTTTAAACATTACAATTATAGTATGTATATTTGTTTGAATTCCTTCCCTTTCAGTATAGTTATTTTTTTTTTTCAATTTAATAATACAGGTTATATATACAGGTCATATTATTCAAATGCCAAAATGTAGATTTGATCAAAAAAATCTCCTTATACATTTTATGACTCTTTTCTTCTTATGTACCTATGACCTTTTAGTCCTTATTTAAAGTTGTTGTGAGTCAGTCTGCTATAATTTATTCCTTACTCCTCTTCTCCGACAGTTCTTTTACTTTATTTTTTAACAAGAGTAAAAATATAATTGGTACAGGTGCAGCACAGCTGGAAATGTGGATGTAAAGGAGTCTCATGACCTGATTTGGTGTAAGTCGTGCCAGAATGAAGCTCCTCTTGTACATTGTTACTCTTTCAAACAAATATTCAACTATGGCAAATAATCAAAATGTAATTGTTATTTAGACTAAGGCTTCTTAAGATATACACTAATACAACTTGTGCGTCACATAAGACACACTGCACTTATGACTGCACAAATACATACTTGTATAAGTGTGAATTTGCTATTTTATGGATGCCTGTAATAGCAAAGGGGACTTGCATAAGCACCACATGTCAAATGACGTGTTTGGCTGTGTTTGTGTGGAATACTTCTTGCCTCAAATAGACATAATGACGAGTAATAGATTCAATGCTAACATGGGGATACATTTCTTACACCCAACGGCATGAACTCTGCTTCTACTTCCCAGAATTCAGAGAATGGAGAGGAAACATTGCTCAATATTAGTGTGTTCATTTCTTAAACATGCTGTAAAATAACAAAGGTTTCACTGTGTGTGTGTGTGTGTGTGTGTGTGTGGTAACATTTCTGCATTTTAACTGAGGTACCATACTTTTAAGAATACTGTATATGTCTAGAGTGTAAGTGGCATCTATCAAAATGTTAACATAACCGTTTCAAGTCACACTGGCCTATAAGTCATTTTTTGGGGAAAATTTATTTAGCAAAAATCAATGCAGTAGAACTCAAACTTGCACACAAGATCTGTTCTCCAATTGTGTTGACGGCAGCGAACAAGTTGCAGTTGTATTCCATATTTTTGCTTCGACCTCTGGAAAAGGTTTTCTTTTTTGCTTAAAATGACATGCCTGAAGTAGTATGTAACTTCATATAAAATGTTTGCATATTTCTTTATCATTTTCGCTTCTAGCATTGGTATTAGCGCAAAATACCTGAAAAACTCAGTAAACTAATGTTTTTCTTTCTGTGTTTTTCTCCACAGCTATCTCTTGAAGATCGATCCATCGTGATTAGAGACATTGTTCGACGCAATAATTCAAATGTAAGATGAACATGCAATGTTTTGCTTCTTCATCTCTTTAATTCACTCATTCACATCTTTTGTGTTGTGCAGCGACATCTGCAGAAATGAAAGAATAATGTACCTTTTGTCAAACATGTAAAAGACTCAGCAGTTAGTTGGCTTGGATTTTTATAAACCTCAATTCCAATGATGTTCAAAATTTGGGGAAAATTTAAAGGAAAGAACAATACAATATTTTGCTCAGGAACAGTTCAGAAAACACATTCTTAATTAAGGTTGTGGAATGTTAGGTTGAGATCACCATCATTTATGTTTTGGCTTGGTTCATTATATTTTCTTGTTGGGGGAAAAATCTGTTTTGCCAACGAAAAGTTATATATTTCTTTTGTTTTATTACAGGACAGCCAGTGTGGCATAGTGACCAATGTGGACATTGAGTGTGCAGTGAAACTCGTGGGCACAAACTGTGTACTGTATCCTGTCAACAGCAAAGAGCTACAGCATATTTGGGTAATCATTCACATTTATCACTTAGAAATAAATTCATAATAGAATTGGGTGAAAAAAAGGCTGTCCCCACTGTGTGGGTAAAATGCATAACTGAGAAAGTTGAGTTTGTTCCTTTTGACCTCGTGTTTTTTTTCTTATTCAACTTTTAAGTCTGTAAGGAAGAGAATATATTATAGCAGTGTTTGTTGATAATAACTAATAGGTTTTGAGATTTCTGATGTTTTTTAGTGACTAGTTTAGTGGCCCGCTTAGTGGAAGTTGGCCCCAATTTTACGAAAACAAATACCTTCTATGCAGAATCAGCGTGTGAGGTCAACTGACATCGACATTGTAATAATTGCATTTTAATTGTATCTACCTAATACAATCAGCCTTTTTAAAATAAACCATGTGTTCAGCGAGAGCTGTTTGAAATAATCAAATATGGCTTTATTTAAAGTCTTGTTTCTCTGAGCACTATGTTTTGAGTAACTTCTCAAATTGTTGTTTCTTTCCTACACAGTCTTTTATGTTTGGTGACTACATAGCTTATGACTTTTGGCTAGGGAAAGTATATGACTTTACCAGTCATATCATCCTCAAGCTCTCCAATGGAGCCAGGTAAGCTACTTTTTGGGATTGTGTGTGACTGTGATTATGTTTCTGTAATCTGACGTTTTCTCACCTTCCAGATGTTCCATGAGTGTGGAGGATGGTGCCAAGCTTTACGACGTCAGTCCTCATGCTTGTGATCCGGTATGAAAATAATGCTCTTTAGTGTTTCACCTCTATTATCTTATTTTCAAGCCTTAGCCAGATTGTGATATTCTAAGAAGGCCATTATAAAGTATTTACCTGTACTTATTGTTCCTAATTATGTGCACCCCTAATAATGTATGTATGGTTATTTCATTGATTGAAATATTTAATGTGCTTTTTTTGTCAGCTGGTTCAACTATTCGCCGTTCTTTTTCAGGGTCTGTTCTTTGACGAGGAATATGGGTTCTATCCTGGGCAGGTCCTGATTGGTCCATCTAAAGTCTTCTCTAATGTCCAGTGGCTGTCAGGGGTCAAACCTGTCCTCTGCAGGAATTGCAAGTTCAGGGCAGTAGTGGAAGAGGTAAAAGAGAAACTTTGCCGTTTTATGCAGCTTTCCCTGAGAGCTTAAAATACCAATAGCATCCAGATGGTCCATTTTCCACTAACAAGTTCACTTGCTCAATATTTTGCTCAGGAAAATGAAACTAGAATTTATTTTCTATAATATCCCCTTTTTAAGAGCAATATGTAAACACCATAATTTCTGGAATATAAGGCACAACTTTTTTCACATATTTGGACTCAGCAGGCACGGTTCTTATTTGTTTTTGTAATGTTACATAGTGTTTAGAGCTGTCATTATTAAATCTTTTTAAAAATTTATTAGCCTATCGATTATTACATTGAGTGATTGGCCACCAACGATAAGTCTTCTTCTTCTTCTTGGGGCTCAGACTGGGCACGTTTAGCATGACTGTCCCCCACTGGTTGACATTTGGAAATGTAAAACTAAGCCTCACTAAACTGTACAGTAGATTGTTTGTAGTGACAGGTTATATTGTTGGATTATACAATCCTTGTGTTTTTTGGGATGCTCCTCTTTTTATTTTGGGATGATCAATGCACTAATAATGTCTTGATGAAATCCCACTACCTATCAAGCCAGTAAGAGTTTTTAAGCACACAAATAACACCAGCCATTTGGCTGTCCTTCTCAGTGTCTAACCCTAACGTTAGCAATGCACCGTCTGTGTATGCACACAGCTATCCTGCCTCCTTAAAAAGTTTCATGAGTCCATCAGTTATGGTTTGTGCTGTCCATTTGGGATCTAGTTTAATTAGTCCAAGGACATCTGAGGTAAATCCAGACAAGTACAGTTCCATCAAAAATTGATATTTCTTTGTTTTTGTCACCTTTGCTGTCACTGCAACATTGCAAAATGTCAGTGTAAAAAATGGTGACACAAACATGATTATGGTGGCGCTTCGAAGGGGATATTTATATATATCATATACAGTACTCGAATATGTCAACTGTTTTTTTTTAAGTCAGCTTACCCCACGTAGTTGCCTTTTTTCCCCCAGCATTATTCAAATTTTCTTTTACGTTAGGTAGTGTAATTTCTCAACATGCAACCAAGCTTAACAGTGTCAATATTACATCATACTCATCAAGCACATTAGTGACCAAAAATTAATTCGCCTGTTTGTTTAGTTTTGTTATGACACACTGCCATTGTCACTTGTGATTATTTGGTTTAATCAGGTCAAGGTTTCTGAGCTGAAGGTGACGTGGATCACAAAGAGCTACTCCCCAAAAGGCTCTGACAGCATCTATCCTCCTCCGTGCACCATCACACAAGAGAACCTCTGCAGGTGTGTTTGCCTCCTCACTGATGCAATTGCAGACATGCTGTACAGTGTATTTGATTACCAGCCATATAAAACACAGCTCCCTCCCAGATTGTCAATTAATGTATGACCATTGTGTAGTGCACTGCTCTTTGTGTAATGTTGCTTTCCATGCCGGCTTTAGGGTGAGGCGCCTCGGCTACTATGACCACACCCAAAGGCAGCTTGGAGACAGGGGGCTCTATGTGTTCCCTGCTAATGGGGAAGCCACGCACATCACATTTGAAGGACCTGAAGGGACACCTGTCGTGCAAGAAGACCATGTGGTCAGAAAGGTCTAGATTACATGAGGAATCGGTTAATTATCTTTGAACATAATCACTGACTATACACTGTAGTTGATGGAAAGAGACAAAAGTAGAATTGTCAGTCCTTTCAAAGGTGATAATTGCAAAATCTACACGTGTACGTGTTTGTGTTACAGTTGAAAAGATACTTCAAGAAGGATTCTGGCAAGAAGACAATGAACGTTGATACACACGGTACTGTACAATGCTCTGTTTTGAGTGCACTCTCATTTCTCACACACACATAAAATCATTATACTGTACATTTGTCAAGGTCAGAGAAAAAAGCTTCTTCTCATATAATCTGTCACATATTTGACAACTAAATGTCTTGATGTGGTGTCAGAGAGTGTTATATTCCTGTGAGAGCATTCTGTCAGACATTCTGTACAAAGCCCTGACCTGAGGGAATAGTTTGTTGATAGATGGTGCTGAAGTTCAGCATTCTGCAGCAAAACAGACGAGGATGATACTTTTTCCAGTGATGTTGGTAATGTGTTTCGCTGTGCTACTATTCTCTGTATAGTAATCAGATAGGTAACATGACAATACAGGAATAAAAAGCACATATTACTCCATGTAGTAATACCTAGTCGCCTTTGCGAGTCACCGCTTTTCACTCATAGTGCAATGTCACAAACTAGTAATGAATGCTACAATACAGACAATCACCTGATTGCTAAATACTATACAGTATTCATAAAAATATTAAAAAAAAATAACTATATAATATAGAACACCTGATAATAGAGATGATCTCTGATATTAAACCGAGTGAAATGCAAGTACAGCAGCTATTTTTAATTTGTATCCGCTAAAAACTAAAATATTAAGGTACTGGTATGTCAACTGTGTTTTCCACATACTGTAGCTTCAATAACACTCAGAAAAAAACTTGATCACAGGGCACTATGGTTTCATTCACACCAGTTTGTGTGATAAATAATGCACAAAATAAAATTTTACTTTTTACCTTTTTACATCAGTAGTAGAAGTAAAACTGCCATTAGTTTAGAAATAAATATGTATTTTTAAGTCTAAAAGTAGGGGTCATTTTTATGTCAACCAGTGTTCACTATCCGTGAAATGTTAACTCTTAAAGCCACTTGTAATCTCTTATTTTTTTTCAAGCAAGTAATCTGTAAAGTAACTAAGTTACTATTTCGTGGGGCGCCATGGCTCAGTGGTAGAGTCGTCATTACCCAACAGAGACGTTGTGGCTTTGACTTCTCGACTGTTGTGACAATGTCAAAGTGTCCTTGAGCAAGACACTGAACCCCCAGTTGCTCCTGATCAGTAGGTAAATGAGTTGTCAGTGTAAAGCGCTTTGAGTACTTGAGGTAGAAAAGAGCTATGTAAGAGTAAGTTCATTTACCATTTTCAATCAATCAATCAATTATCACTAAAGTAAATCAAATTTTCAAGGTAACTTTAGCCGCACTGTTCTTTTTTCACTACTCAGAAAAGTAACATTTGTGTAACAGACTTACATTCCAATACATGTTTTGTTTCTTGTATTTATTTTTGTTGTTGTCGTTCATTATTGTGTGGTATTTGCTCTCATGTAAAAACTAGTATTCAATTGCTATTGAATGCCCATTTTTAATCTGACAACAGGCGAGCACAAATCAGCACCAACGGATGCCTCTCATCATGACAATAACTGTCCAAACAATCAGAACCAAACTGAATCCCAGAACACGCACAACAACCCTGGTGAACATGGCGAGCATGACGCTGATGATGAGGCAGCAGAAGACACGGATGACACCAGGTCTGCTAGCTCCTTTTGCATGTTGTATAGTATGCCACAAAATTTGAATGGTTCTGTAAAGAAACTGTTGGTGTGTATTCATTAATACGGAGTAATATATAGAGTAATTTCAAAACTACTTCTGAATACTCAAATACTATGGCCAACGTTTCCAGTGCAAATAAAATCAACCAAAAGTCACTCTACTTGTGTTGTAGTTCTCTGACATCATCGGCCAGCTCCACAGCATCCTCACATAGTGGGGGTGTGGGAACCAACCGCAAGAAGAGCATCCCACTCTCTATACGCAATTTGAAGAGGAAACACAAGAAGAAGAGGACAAAATTCTCTCGCGAGTTCAAACCAGGAGACAGGTGAGATGTACCGTAATTATGTTGTTTGGGCAACTTCCACCTACCTCTTTTTGTTAGGCAGCGTTTATTTCTAGATTACAAGATTTGTGAGATTTGTGTATTCACTCGATCTCTTACAAGACTAATTTTCATCCTTATCATCTGGTGTTTATCTTGAATTTTGTAAATTTAAGTTTATAAAAGCTTCTCCTGTTGTATCGTTATTGCATTTTACCAATGATGCAATTTTTTTTGCAACAATGTGTGTGTAGTGTGGCTGTGGAAGTTATATCTACCAAGACCACGGCTGATGTCATGTGGAAGGACGGACATCTGGAGAAAGGAATACGATCAAATGACCTTATCCCGATCCAGCACCTAGATGGCCATGAATTTTGCCCTGGCGACTTTGTTGTGGACAAACGACGTAAGTCAATTCATATGTTGAAGCGCTTTGCTCCTGGATTCGTAGCCATAAACGGTTTTTATTTTCCAGCATTTAATATACCTCTGCTAATTTGTTTGCTATATTTATTTGATTATTGTCATTGCAATTAGTGGTTTGTACCTCTCTACCATAATAAGATCAGCAATGTGTGATGGTATGCATACTTTGACTCCTTATTTTTGCTAAACAAAAACCATTCAGCTCTGAAAATTGTTTGTTTTAAAGAACAAGTGAGAGATTGTTTTTAATGAAAAAAATGTGACCCACATCTATTTTTGGCAAAAAAATAAATAAATTCACATCTCCCGAACCCCTGCTCCGATTGACTTAACGTTTTTACAATTTGTGTTGCATCATCATTATCAGCAATTACACCACGTTTTATCAAAATCGACTTGTTGTAAATGTTTTTGGGGGATACTTTGGCATGAAATTACTCAATAATAATAATAATAATAACACAAAAAACTAAATGTAATTGTATTTCAACATAGCCCAAGCCCTCCAGGACCCAGGTGTGTATGGTGTGATCCAATCTGGTGACCATAAAGGCAGGACATGTGTCGTTAAGTGGATCAAACTCAACGCCACCAGTGATGATGTGGAGGTCAGTGAAGAAGCCAGTGCACAGATGAAACAATAAAAACAACTTGTTGCATATACTGAGTGTATTAGAATGATGTGTCTTATTTTTCCCTCCCTGGCGATTCAGATTATTGGTGTGGAGGAAGATGTCAGCGTGTACGACATAGCGGACCACCCAGATTTCCACTTCCGCACCACGGACATTGTCATAAGAATATGGAACTCGGACCTGGGTGAAAATGACTGTGACAATGAGGTATGGTGTAATTAAATTATTTGGAGCTAGTAAATGGCCGTTATACTGGGTATCCAATTTGAATAACTAAATGACCAACAAATGAGGCAATTCATTTATAACTAAGCGGTGGTACAAGAGCATCAAACTTAGTATTGTACCGGGACACATTGACTTCATGGTTTCCCTCAGGGCAAGTGGTTATAACTGGTAACCTACTGTACATAAATGTGTAAATGCTAGGGGTGTAATAGTATGACAAAAGTTGTAATTAGGTTATCTTTTACCACTGTGTGTGAACAATGCAAAACAAGTTGCTTTTGTTATGGTAAAACAAACATATTTTGTTGCATTTGAAATGAAACATGCATCCATTCATTGTCACTAAGGTCGCTTGCTTGCTTGTGACTATCCCAGCTGTCTTCGGGCAGTGGGGGTGGAGGTGGGGGCGCAAGCTGGACTGGTTCCCAGTCAATCACAGGGCACACGGAGACAAACAACCATTCACCCTAACAATCACACCTCAAGGCAATTTGGAGTGTTCAATATACCCATAATGCATGTTTCTGGAATGTGGGTGGAAGCTGGAGTGCCCGCAGAAGACCCACGTGAACACAAGGAGAACATGCAAACTCCACACAGGAAGGCAGGGGCAAGCTTGAATTCGACTGAAATCTCTGAACTGTGAGGCAGACATGCCTAACCGGTCTTCCTCCGTGCCGCTGAAATGAGACATCAACAATTAATTTTCTTTTTCGGAAAATTTAAATTTTAACCTTTTTAGGAAATGGAGGATGCTGGCATGCGCTATCGTATTAGATTGAGCAGATTAGAGTTACAGTGTGATGCTATACAAATGAGTAAAATGTTTTATTTCCCTGACTCAATTTGAAGCGCCCTGTGAAGAATGTTTAAAGGCCACTTGAAGTTGTGTTTGTCAAGAGCTAATTACCATAGCAAACCTACAGCTAGCAATGTCTGCAAGATGAAGCTGCACTAACCTTTTTGTTTAGGTGTCTTGCGCTCAGATTAATTTTTTTAAACTACTTTTTTAATTTGTACAGAAGGTATTCGAAGCAAGAAAAAAAACAAACCTTTGTTTGTAAGCCCTTGTTTGGTTGTTTTTGTTGTTGTCTTAGCAGTCACATACTTTTTGTCTTAAATTTATGTCAACAAACCCCCACCCTTAGACATCAATCGGCCAAGTGTCCAGGGTTGATGTGAGCAGTAAAGTGGAGGTGGTGTGGGCGGACAACTCCATGACCATCGTCCTCCCACAGGTACAGTACTTTACAACCCAAGCACTAAAATGACAAGACAAAAAGCTTTTGCGATAAAGTTGCTGATCGCTTAAATCCATCATAGCATCTTTATTGCGTGGAGTCCGAGATCGAGGAGACGGACTACGACTCGGCGGATGAGACGAGCAGTGGCCTGTCCACGGAAGAGTGGGAGGACGAGAGCGACAGCTGGGAGACTGATAACGGCCTCACCACAGAGGACGACAGCCACGTCGACAACATGGATGTCACAGAGACGGTGACCCCCACATCTGGCTACTCCACATTTATCCTTCCCCCTCATGAGGGGGACAAAGTCGGGGTCACCAGTCCCACGAAAGCAGCCAGTGGGAAGGAGGTCGAAGCGGTAGTGGCGAGTTCAGCTTCTGGAGGAGGTGAGGGATGGGCTCACTAATTTTACTTAGGAAGAAAAGAAAAAGACAAAATATATTTGGGATTCTACTAAAAAAACGTGGAATAAGTAAAAAAGGTTGTAATTTATTTGCATTTGATTCCAACAAACACAATTTTCCTGCTTTTGAATGAAATCTTGTGGTCAATTTATTTCCCTGATTATATCGTGCTCCAGTTCATATCACCAAAAAAAAAAAATGCACAAAACTACATCTTGAAAGAAATGCTCATTTTGCCGGCTTACTGACAAAATGTGTTACTGCGCACTCCAGCAGGCGCTGTCAACGGAGCTGAGAAGTCAGGTCGAGACTGTGCATCTCGGGGTTTCCGGGAGTTGAAGGAAGCCCTCAGGATCCTAGAGAGCCTCAAGAACATGACTGTGGAGCAGCTTTGGAGCGGCCTCTCTCCGACATCCCCCACTTCTGTGGCACCGGCTTCGGCAGCTAACGCAGCAAGTCCGGCGCCGGCCTCGGCCCCCGAAAAACCCAACAAGGAGAAGCGCTTCCTCGATGACCTCAAGAAGCTGCAGGAGAACTTGAGGAAGACACTCGATAATGTGGCTATTGTGGAGGAGGAGAAAATGGAGGCTGTAGTCGAAGCAGGTGGAAGTGCTGGTACAAAGGTGGGTTGTGAGAATCCGCAAGAAAGCCCTCATTGATTTGATTTCTATTTGACTGTTTTTATATATACACAGTATATTTGTCTTCACTGCTTGGTTTCTTACTATTCAGACTGAGAGAGCTGCAGAGGAAAAGCCCCACCAGGAGCCACAGACCCCTGTGGCTGGACAGGAATGGCCCAGTGACTTTCTGAGTGACACACCTGTACTGTGCCAACAGAGTGGCGGCAAACCTGGCGTCACATTTACCAGTGCCAAGGGTGAAGTGTTCTCTGTGCTGGACTGGGCGCCAGGTACAAGCTTTGAGTTTGACACCTGTGCTTTCATTTAATAGGAGTTCTTTTGGTCTGAATAAGTCAGTCAACTTTACTTTACCATACCACCCATTAAACTCCGTTCTCAATTGTCTCCTGGTTTGGCGAGCTCCAAAAGTGAATCAATTATGCACAAATTTAATCGCTGTCAGTTATTTGAATTCTCCTTGTTCCACTCTTGTCTTGTGCAGAGACACATTCCTTTCACAAAATGGAGTTTCAGCCTGCCGAGGCCAAGAAGTTCTTCAGCACCGTAAGGAAGGAAATGGCGCTGCTGGCAACGTCACTGCCAGATGGCATTATGGTCAAAACCTTTGAAGATCGCATGGTGAGTTTGCAATCCTGAAATATCACCAACATTCCTGTCTCTTTGTGTGACCTATGTGCGTGTCTTTTTTTGTGTGTGAGGCATGAATTGACATTTTTGTTGCTATTTTCTCACTTTTGCCTTGTCGTGCTTTTTCCCCACACAGGACCTCTTCTCAGCTCTGATCAAGGGGCCAAATCGTACACCTTACGAGGACGGCTTGTTCCTGTTCGACATCCAGCTGCCTAACATTTATCCAGCGCTGCCGCCTCTTTTTCGTTATCTGTCTCAGTGCAGCGGCCGCCTCAATCCCAACCTCTACAACAACGGCAAGGTCTGCGTCAGCCTACTGGGCACCTGGATCGGCAGGGTAAGTGCTTGCTATGCATTAATCATTTAAATGTTTGTCAGGACTTTGTGGAGAAATGCTCTTTTTTTTTTTTTAAATAGGGCACTGAGAGATGGACAAGCAAGTCCAGCCTGCTGCAAGTCCTCATCTCCATACAAGGTTAGCACAACCGTCCATCCATCCTCAACTACTTGGCCTTTTTAGAGTCATGGATGACCTTGAGCATATCTAGGTCAACTTTGTGCAGGTCTTAGGGATAGGAAGCCCTAGCCACCTCACGAAATGATTAGAATTCAAAGGGCAACATTTTCATTACCCTTTCACGATACATTTGTTCTTTTCCTATCCATGTGTCTACCCACTAACACTATCTGTAATGAGCCATACTCCCTTGCTGAAAATTTAATTCATATATGTACTACCATTATCTTATGGAAACATGATTTTTGTGGCGTGAGAGGACTTGTGAATTTTTTCTTTCATTATTTTTTTAAAGAATACATATCTCTAAAATAACATTTGCATTTGTCTAGGGGCACAGTGGTCCCTAACCTAAAATTTTAGTGGCACAAATAAAAAAAAAAAGAGGGCTCACACATTGTAAATGGATTTGCAAAGTATTCATTCTAACTCGCTCATGGTCAGTAAATGGTAGGAGTTGAAGCGTGGAGAAATTTGTCATGAACAAAAAAAAAATATTCCAGAATGCTAATTATTTTTATTGTTGAAATGGGGAGCAAATTATTTGGTTGTACGTGCTGAAGGAGATGCTAATCGTAGTTGTACTTTTTCACATTTTAGGTTAAAAATGCCACTAGTCAATGGAGCACTGGAACGCAATGCTCTTTATCTTTATTGAAACAGGAGTGGGAGTGTTTAAATTCATTTCTTTGTGGAAAGTTGATTTCATAAATAAATAAATTGAGTGGAGGAGAGAAGACTGACTTTGGAAAACAACCGACCGTAAATTTTGGACTATAAGCTTCTACTTTTCTCTCATGCTTTGAACCCTGCGTTTTATAGTCCAGTTGTAGTATGTCTGCAGTTTTTTACTGGTTGCCAAGTGACCACTATCAAATTGTTGATTTTTGAGTTTGAACTGCTGTTTTACTCTCCACGAGTAAATCTTGCGAGTTACTGTTGTTGGTGCAGTAGTCTAACTACCTGAGTGTGTCTGTGTTATGATCAAAACATATTGGTTATTTATGTTCTATTCCCTTCAACTCAATTCGTGGATTAAGTAGATCAAATAGAATAGATGAAAAAATAGGGGTGGGGGGTGGGTCGATTCCTTGATTATTCAACAGGATAATTGATTTTGTTAAGATTTGAGAGCAAACAGCCCTAACCTTAAATCTCCCATACGGCGTATCAACCGTCAGGTCTGATCCTGGTCAACGAGCCTTATTACAACGAGGCGGGCTTCGACAGCGACCGCGGCCTCCAGGAGGGTTACGAGAACAGCCGCTGCTACAACGAGATGGCCCTAATCAAAATGGTCCAGTCCATGACTCAACTGCTTCAGAATCCCGTGGAGGTGTTCAAGCAGGAGATCCGGGAGCACTTTGTCTCCAATGGCTGGCGTCTGGTGCACCGCCTGGAAATGTGGCTGGAGTTGCACGACGCAGCCGAAAGGGGCCACGCCTCCTCCAGGGATCATCACGCCAAGTCTTCTTGCGCCGAGGATCTCGAGCCGGCGGCCGTGCCCCACATCGCCCCCAGGAACGCGGGAGACGATGTTATAGAGGAAGAACCGGAGGATTTGGGACTCAGTCCGTCCGACGCGCAGCAGGAGACCAGCCAGATCTCGGACCTTGAAAACAAGGGCGGCGCTCCGGTCGCGTCGGAACCGGTTTCCGCCGGTGGCGACGGAGCCTTCGGTCAGCAGGTGGTTCGACCCAAGAAACGGAGAAAGAGCTATCGAAGCTTCCTCCCCGAGGGCGGCGGCTACCCGGACATCGGCTTCCCTCTCTTCCCGCTCTCCAAAGGCTTTGTGAAGAGCGTCCGCTGCGTGCTGCTGCAGTATCGAGCCGCGCTGGTGGCCGCCGCCATCCCTGAGCCCGTAAAGGACAAGTAAGTGCCTTCTCACACTTCTGCACTGTCTGCTTTTCTTCCTTTTCATCAACCTGCAGAGGGGCCTCTTAGCAATGTCAAGACCGAACCAAGAGAAATCAAAGACTTTTAAAGTTAAATTAATACCGATGTCAAAACGATTATTGAAAATCGTTTAACAATAAACATTTGTGCTCTTTATTTAGAAAACTCGCACCGATTTGTTATAACGTAAATATTTATAATTACTGTAACTGTTAAAACGTCTTATTTTTAACATGATATTTTTAGAAGGTTGTTTTGGTGCTTGCAGACATCTCAGGAAAAAAACCCATTTAATCCTTGGATTAAAAGATAAATTTGTTTTTTTTTTTTATCCTGTATCGCCATATTTTCTCAACTGTATCAGTGTACACATGTATTTTGGGGGGGAAACAAGACATCTAAAACTGCAGCCTTATCGATGATAAACGGTTATTCCTAAATGGTGATTTTATTCAGTAAAGCAAAACAGCAGCTTATAAATTAACTGTGGCTAATCGCTTTAACAATTTTAAAAAATGAAATGAAAATGTGAAGATGCAAACATGCAAAAAACAACTGCAAACACAAAATGGAACACATTTGTTTACACTCATTGTAAGTTTGATGGGAGAGAGAAGACTGGTCTGTGAATTGTGAAAACCCACTAGAATTGTCAACCAATGAAATGCATTTTGATTTTAAAGTTGTTTTTTTTTTTTATATTGGCAAAAAAAATACGTGCCAGAATGGCTTTCATATATTGATTTTATTTCTTTGTTTGGTGAGTCAGGTTTTTTCTGTAAATTATCTAATATATGCCAAGCAAAATACGAAGTACAGTAAGTGGCAGAAAACGTTATTACTTTACACAACGTCTTAAAGTTTGCATACAGGTATTTGCGCACAGTTTGCATACAGCATTTAATATCTGATGGACTCACTGCCTTTTTCCTTATGCCAGCTGATCTCCTCCCTTTTTGTTCTCCTCCAGTGACACCTAAAGCTTCAAACAGAGGACCTCAGCTGCTTTGCGTCACACAAACTCTTTATCTGCTCTTTAAGCAGGTAAAAACATTCCCCCAGTCCCCTTCTGTTCGCGGTGGAGATGGAAAACATGGAAAGAACAGTGCCAAGGACCTGCTGACCACCTCGTTTCAATGTCGCGTGAAAAGCTCACAACGTGTTAAGAAAGACCACCGGGTTCCTGTCCGAAGCCCCGTTTTGCTGCCACTTTGTAGCACCGCTGATGCCATCAGTGGACCAGCCTGCACTGATGACTCCATCCAGATGCGTCAAGCGATCCTATGGGAACTCATTTTTCTCTCCTTTTCCCTCAGTCAAAACCACTTCTTATATGCTTTTTGCCAAAATTATGTCAACACACAAATATTACAAAATATACTGGATGTCCTCTAACTGCCAACAGCTTGTCACTTCATTTATAACGCGATTCGTTTTATTTATATTAGTCCTACCCTGACTTGTGAATTTTATCATCCGCCCAGCATTCAGCGTCAAACTCACCATTTGGTGAGCTCCGAAGAAATCGAGTAAATATGATCTCAGTCGCAGAGCAAATGAAACTCACAAGCCAAGGTACCCCGGTGTGTCATCAAAATGGGACCTTGCGCTTTTGAAGTTCATTTTTATAGTTCGAGTCTTACCCTAAATAACTCGCGTGATCACGTCCATTTCAGCATCTCGTCAAAATGTTGCCTTACTTGCTGGGGGGGGGAATCTTGTACAGAGCTGCTTGTTTGGTTAGCGCTGTGCCTTGTTACAGTGTTAACCTCCCCATCGCTCCCTCGGCCATCCTCGTTGCATGAGTGGTACCAAACAACACATCTGCTTATCGGACACGATTGCTCTTCCCTGGCCATGTGCGATTGGTTAAAAAAAAAAAAAAAAAAAAGTCAGTACAGCAATTTCCCACCAACTCTACTCTCTGGGGTTGATTCTGCCAGGCGACAGGTGATGCTGTACTTTACTGTGAAAAACGTGATACTTGTGCTTCCTAGGGAGAGCAGACCAGTCTTTGTTTACATCGGTTTTTGTTTTCGCACAAACTGAAAACCATCATACCTACTTTTTTTTTTTTATAGACTAAGCAAATGCTATGCTTTGTAACATGGGCTTTCTATGTGCTACCTTGATGATGAGAGTTGTTTTATGAGTTTAAGAATGGATTTTCACACACAGATCTGCTCTGGCTGAGGCAATCAGGCTTCCTTGACATTCCGACATCATTGTTTTGCTGCCTTTAACGCTAGCGTGTCGCCGAGCTTGTACATGCGTCGCGCTCACTCCTCATCCTCCTTCACGCTGCTGTCTGTAAATGTCAGCCATCTTTTTATATCAAATACAAATGAGCTCCTACCTAAAGTCGATGCCCTTGCTCGTCTGAAGCGATCAAATGCTTTTGCTTATTATTTCTCCTCTCACACAAGCCAAAGCATGTAACATTTTGCTTTAAATTCAGCCTTGCTGACAGGCAACACAGACTTGACTGCACCATGTCATCTCCACAGTGGCCTGTTTTATTTATAAATATATAAATATATATAAATATATACAGAGAGTTAAAGTTATGATTTGTAGCCTGATTCCCTCTGTGTGGAAACTCACTTGAAGATGTGCAGATGCTTGGGGCATTTGTCCAAAATGATTTCATTTTTCTTTATTTTTTTTGTTTTTGTTCAAAGTGCATTTGTTGTGTTGAGACAGATGTATAACAACATTAAACTTTGCAAGCATTACCGTAGTGATGTGTCCTTTGTTTCTTTGCAACCCAATTGTGCTGACAAGTCAAAAGGACTTTGAAAACCCTAAGGCTTAATCCAACCCCTACTTTGAAGTAGGTCTTTACAGTAAACGATTCCGAAAATCAGTGATCGGAAAATGCAGAATGCTGTATGGGTGTTTTACAGAACAACGTGTGCAATATTTACTACTAAATTGTGACATTGAAGCAAATTATGCACAAGTTATGTATGAATAGCTTCTCTTTTATTTACGTTCAAACCTTTGAAATTAATATTCATTGTTGTCTGAGCGCCCTGTCAAGGACTCGGTAAATGTTTGCCTGTATTACTGCTGATTCGTTTGTCTGACAATGTGACGTTCAAATTCAAGAGTTCTGGACATACCATTGAATGATTTAGGAACAGATCGAGTCCTAAAGTGTAAATTCAAGCAGCCCAGCTGGCATTCAGCAGAAAGGATCTCTATTGTCTCACCTGCCAGGGGGGCCGGTCTGAGACAATAGTAATAAGGATAAGTGCTTGTAATAAATGAATAAACGAAACAATAGATATTCCAAGCGGCGTGCTCAACGAGCAGGGGGAAATAAATAACGTGACCAAGAGTTTCTCGAATGGCCTTTTATTTGTCCATCAATCATAGCGAGAAACAGCAATACAAACTACAGACATTTGCCTCATGGAAAAATAGATCTCTCTTGGTTGATAAAGGAATCATTCCTCAACTGTCACCTCAAAAAAAATGCTCAGAACCAGCAAGAAACTCAAGGTTGTTCTAAACACAAGTAGACATCGATCACACGGACCTACAGCAAAAACCTTTGTGTGTGTGTGTGCGCGCGCGCCACCGTGCGTGTATTGGGGGGGGGGGCATGTTTACTTTCCGCTTGGTTTAAAAAAAAAAAAAAATACAAATGCTCCTTCAGGTGCTTCAGGAATTTTTGGTTTCAACCTTCACTCAATAGACGCACCAACACATGCCAACCAGGAGGAGGCACAACAATCAAGCGACATCATACATTTACTAATTCCATGAACCAAGCGTGTGAATGTGCTTGTGTGTCCACGAGGGAGAGCTTGCCGGAGATCGAGTTCGAGTTGGAGCGCGCAAACATTATATGGCATTCTTCTGACGACGCCACTTCTTTGCGACGATCTCATTTTAGAAGTTGATAATAAGCAAGCAGGCTTTTTGTGGTGCTTCTCAAACACATCATGATAGTCCCACAAGTCTGATATTAAATTAAACGTTCTTTTTGACATGTTCGCCCTCAAGAAAAAGGCACCAACTCAACTGACAAATTGTGGTTATGGAACTTTCAAGGGATTTGTAAAATAAAACATTTTGCCCTAAACCCTTGCCTTGAATGTTAAGTCCAAATTTTGGTTAAATTAGCAACTCGTTATTTTGAAAGGTGAACATGCCCAAACACGGACTCGATTTCAAATCCACCTCGCTTCATCCTTCCTGTGTGGAGTTTGCATGTTTCCCCTGAGCCTGCGTGGGTTCTCTCTGGCAGGTGTATTAGACCAGTGCTACTCAATTATGTTTTGCAGCACCCCCCCAGGAAAGAGAAAACATTACCCGCCACTTGCCATGCCGACCATAAATAAGATTTTTATAAAAATCGTGTAAATATACTTAAAACTATCATTTTTAACATTCACACAAGGAAAAAGCAATATAAACCAACTTCCAACAACTGTTAACTACTTTCTTTGCAGCATTTATACAGGTTGCAGCTTAGTCTAAAGCCCAATAACCAAGTGCATCAAAGTTCCTCAAATTAAAAAAAAAACATGATGCCAATACTTATTTTATTGCAATTACACTTCACATGGAAAAACAAATCCTTTTCCCGGGGGTCATCCGCGCGCGCGCACGCACACACACACACACACACACACACACACACACACACGCACACACACACACACACACACACACACACACACACACACACACGTGGGGGGGGCGGGATTCAATTTTAACCATGACACGGTATCAAGGTAAATGGATTTTCCTTTGTAGCATGTGTTACGAAGTGCATGACGATTGTTCTTTTTGCGCAATTCAAAAAATTTTCCTCGTCCAATTCAAAAAATTTTCTCGTCCAAGCATACCCCGCTGCACTGTGCTATTCAAGTTGTTCAAGTTGACGATGACACAATTGGAAAGAAATTGCAACCCAACCATCCATTTAAGATCTTTGGAATAAAATCAAACAGGCAAACACCATTAAGCCGCTTTACATTCATTTGCGCAGTATTAAGGACACCTAGGTGAGGATCGCTAATGGGTGTTTCTCGGTTAGTTTGTGTTCTCTTACTCGTCTTTGTTTGAGGGGAAGAGACAAGAGAAACATTCTACAAACATTCTGACAAGCATGTGCAAAGAATAACCCGGCTCACCCAGATTAAAGTCATTTTGAAATGTGACGGGTTAGTTGGATGGAAATTCTTGATATGCTGAAGGCTTGAATTTAAGAAATTTATCGGTTCAAGATTAAATAAGGAGAGGCAAGAAAATGAATTCTGAAAGCCATCGTCTTCCAGCAGTGACAACAACCTCAAAGGAATCTTGCCTCCAGTCTACTGTGTGGAGTTGACATGTTCTCACTGTGCTTGTATGGATTTTCTCTGTTGACTCAGCTTCCTCGACCGTTCCAAAAACAGGCATGTGATCCATCCATTCATCTTTGTAATCCTTGTCGTTAATCGAATGTTGGCTGAGCTGAAGCCAATGCCTGTCGGTCTAAAGCGAACCCACGCAAGCACGACGAGAACGTAACGCCTCCTGTCATTTTTCAATACTAAACATTCTTATCCCAGTACACACATTTAGAATATAACAGCAGAATTTTGTCTCATTAAGCTTCAAAAAGTGTGTAAAAAAATTTGTGTGAATTTCTATGTCACTTTCTGCACTTTTACAATATTTATCACCTTAAATGGTTCAGTCCAAATCTTTAATGTGAAACTTTAATGTTAAATATATATCTGTCACAGGATTTAAAAAATGAGAGATTAAATATAAAACCTGTAACTAATTAATCTAATTAATCTCATTTTCAACTTTCTATTTAAACGTCAATATGTGATCAGACAGAATCAGGTTCAGGCTAAACCACAAATATATATATATACATATATATATATATATATATATATATATATATATATATATATATATATATATATATATATATATATATATATATATATATATATGTAAAAAAAATTGTTACTTGTTACCACATTTGGGAGCTAAATGTGCATATCGCTGTTACTGTCAGCGTCAGCCACTTTACAAAGGGCATCCAATACACAGGAGCACAGGCCAGTGAAGCGAGTACAAGTAGTAGCTGCAAGTTTAACATGTCTGTCTTTGCATGTGTACCTGGATGTGAAATGTGTGTATTGTGTCCAATTTGCTCAAGTTTACGCACTGATGAGTCTCGCGAGGCCCCGGTGCACCTCTGCTTGCACTGGCCCATATTCCACCACCTCCCCATCCACTGTTATAATCCCTTTGGGAGAATACGGCTCCATCCTGAGCGCCCGCACCTTGGTGTGCACCAGGTGAGCACAGCTGGAGGCCACGTGCGCGCCCTTCTCCATGGCCAGGAAGAGTCTGAGCAGCGCGGCTCGGGAGATCCCCGCTTTGACGTAGAACAGGTGGATGACGCCGTCGTCCAGAGCGGCGTCCGGGGCGGCCAGTAGGTCCTCGGCCAGGTGAGACTGGTACATGGCCAGCACCAGGACAAAGTCTTCTTCCGGGACCACCACCCAACCCCCGGGGAGAGGCTCCTCCAGCCGGGGTAGCACGGAGTCCGACGGGCTCGGCCCGACTCCGCCGGAGCTCCGCGGTCGCTCGAATCTTATCGCCGTGAGGGAGTTGTTGGAATGACAGGAGTTGTGGAAGTACTTCTGCGCGGGAGAGTCTCTGGAGGGCCGGGAGGAGGCGTTCTGATCGTTGCTACGTTTGGATGCTTCCCGGTGGTGATCTCCCGCCACGGGCAGGTAGGCCAGCTTGCCCTTATAGACGCGAAGAGACGCCAACCTCACAAGCGTGCCCACGGTGAAGCGAGCAGCCCCCACGCGCCGGTACTTCTCGCTCTCAATGTCCACGTCGGCCACGAAGCCCCACGCCAGCGAGAGGAAGGAGAAAAGGCGAGTGCCGGAAGAGAGGTGTACCGAGACCAGATCCATGCGGGACACCACACCTTTACAGAGGAGGAAGCCGCAGCTGACCAGGAGCTCCTCACTGGATACCGACGAGGCACTGCGGGAAATGAAATTGGACAGCCGGAAAAATACAGCTTGTTAAAAAGTTGCCGTTTAAAAAAAAAAAAAAAAGATTTTCAGTCTCGCAACGCAACACGACACATTCGAGTCGTGAGTTCATAGATTTGAGTTCTTTTTTCAAGACTTATTGTTCTGTGGTTAACTTAGCGAGAGCTTCCTAAAACTTTTCTGCTTCCATACCCAAATCAAAGAGAAAATGAAAAGCAAAGAGTCACAGAGATTTTCATCGTCTGTAAAATCATTGAAACACAGTTTACCTCAATAAATTATACATGTAGGATGAAATGTTTTTCAAGCCTACACGAGTCTTGCGGGATGAGATTGGCGTTAATAATTAACGTCGTGGAATAAATATGCAGATGAAAACATGAAGGTGACCTTAATATTTGGGGAACACTGAAAATGGGTCAAGGCTGCCCTTTGAATGCGTCTTATTGAATGAATCAAATAATGTTTATTGTTTTGGACTAATACGGCTGCGGGGAAACGGCATCTTGATGAAGCTATGAAGGCGGATGGATGATGCTGTGTGTGTGTGTGTGTGTGTGTGTGTGTGTTTGTGTGTGTGTGCAGAGTGGTGATTTCAGACATGACAGGCCAAGAGAATCTCGTCCGAGGAAATAGTGACAAGGGTAGAAGGTCATAATCTGGATCTATCTTTCTGAAACACACAGACGTACACCCAGGAGGTGCCTGCAGAGTCTCATCTCCATTTTTGCTGTTCTTATCCTCTTCTGTCAGTTTCCCTAAAAGGTCAAGCAATTCAAACCTCACAGTTGTTTTTCCATTCAAATCAAATGTTTAAAGTTAACATTTAATGATTATTTATAAAAAAAATCTTGTGATCTCTATGTTGATGACAATCAATGTTGTATTAGTTGTCATATGTTATTTATTCATGAGGTTTTAATGTAAACTTATTTTATTTGATTGTGATTTAAATTATCAGTGTGTTAAAGGAGTCCAAGTCTCATGTGCTAAAACACAGCTAATGATAATCAATAGCCATAATATTTGTAAAACGTCACTTGGTCTCTTCAGTGACGGGAAAACGAAGCCTCATGAGCTAATTGTGATTTTTTTTTTCTTTTGATGATGCTCTTGGTTAAAAGATGTAGGCTAGCGCAATGAAAATGTGACAATTTTTTTACGCAAGAGGAGCAAAAAAAAAAAAAAAAAGGTTTCATTTACATTCAATTATTCCATTATTACATATTATTACACTGCATCTAACAAAGCCAAAAAAAAATGTATGTGTCTCGCTCAAGCGCACAGCCCCTCCGGGAGCATATTGCGCTCTTCGCCGGATTGCATAATAGCAGCAAGCTTGGAGCTGGTGCTCATTTGAAGCACGGCACGCAGCCCCAGCGAACCTTCCTCCATTCATCAGGGAATAATCCCAAACGTACTGACTGCTGGTGAGCAGCCTGAAACAAGCAGACAGACAGCAGAGCTTCTGGATGCAGCCCGAGCGTTTGAGGAGCGTCCACAACAATGCCGAGTCTGGACCCTTCCTCTATTGTTGCTGTCAATGGAGCGCTGCCGACAGCATGTGAAAGGAATTCATCGGGAAGAATGCTTGCACACATATACGCACATATATAAATATACAAGCAGACACACACGCACGCACACACACACACACACACACATATATATACTGTGTATATACATATATATACTGTGTATATACATATATATATATATATATATATATATATATATATATATATATATATATATATATATATATATTAGAGTGAGAGAGAGAGAGAGAGAGAGAGAGAGATAACAGAGTGAAAGAATTACTCTGAAGATGAATTACAATTATAAGGCATGATAAAAAAAATTAACTCAGTTCACTCAGTTCTATTTCCTTTGAACTTTGCCACCAAACTGTGAGGAGGGTTGTTGACGCACACATAGACAGACAAACATGGGTGTTTTTACTTCAAAAGTTGCAAGTTTCGGCAAGTAAATGTAAATTTATGAGAAGACTATGAACAACAGTCTTTAAACGAGAATATATTCGTTTTGATTATTTGAGCTTATTCCAAGATTTCACTCATATAAACATCTGTTACAAGCCTGGTTGAAAAATGTGATTAGTCGTGATTAAAGTTGTGAATTAATTAGTTGAAAAAAAACGTAATCGCTTGACAGCAGTCTGTCCAGAATGGCCCCTTGTCCCTTCTTTTGAATGGATTATTGATAGGTAAACATACCGTACACCTAGTAGTGAATGTGAATGTGAACGTGAATGTGCGTGACTTACCCTGCGTAGTGATGTATTGATGCAGCCAAAGCGTTGCCTGAGCCGCCAGGAAGTATCCCAAGGGGCTTGCGGATTGCCTCCTCCCAGTCTGATCTCTCCAGGAGACCGTTTATTACCTAATACACACACACACACACATTCAGTAGTTTTAATTGTTTGTGGAGCAGGTTTATTAGTTGTTTTTTGTTAAATTAGTTTTAGTATTATTTAGGCCTTTTTTATGCATTGGGTATTTATTGAGTGAAAGATAAAAAAAGTACTAAGTATTATGTAATAAAATAAACAAAGCTACAATTATTAGTACATAGAGCAATACCAAAATAAATACAGTTAAACCGAACCCCAAAAAGCTCATGTATGAAAACGTCAGAATTATACTTTCATAAAAGTAGGACATTGTTTCTAAGCACTTTTGTTTTCTTTGATAAGTTAACAAAAATGTAATTTCAATGCTTTAATTATGTAAGTTTTTAGTAACTATAATAACACTGCACTTTTTACATACAGCGTTCATTAGAAAAGGGTTTAAAGCAAATGGTTGAGAGTGCATGATCCGTTACCTCAAATAGAAGACCGTCTCCCGAGATGATGACGAGAGCGTCCCACTGGGACAGGTCGGCCTGCCTCACCAGTTCGCGGGCATGGTTCTGACGTTCTAGAAAAACACAGACTAAGTGATGCTGTCCCACCTTCCAGGTTGTGTCCTAAAAGTCCTGTTTTGCTGTTTGTGCTTATTCTTGTCTTCGTTTTAGTTGACTAAGACTGTCTCATAGATTGAAATACTCTGCCGACGAGGAGGAATGAGGAATCAAGGCCTATTTACTAGTGTAAAGACTTCTATGACCGACTTTTAATTACCACAAATGAAACAAGATGAAGTCCAATTAAATATTAAAATGCTAAAACCCTTAATTGGCTTCGATTTACTTCAGCCGTGACTGATGTGAAATGCTGCAGAGTTTTAGCGCTAATGTTGATTGTGGATCATCCACTAGAGGCAGGCAGCGCCAGCCAGACGATTGTGCACTCTGCAGCAAGGAGCTTTCTAATCGCTGCAGTGCTTCACCACCTCTGCAGGTGATGGCTGTGTGCGTGTGTGAATACCACGCCAAGCGCTCTGATAGCTTAATCAGATGCCAAGGGACAAGCGCTGCACATTTAATCACATTTATATGAATTCAAACACTCACTGTGTTGTTCTCATGCAAGTCAGAGCATGCTGAAGCTGCGAACAGAATTCATTTTTGGCCCGAAATATTCCCCAAAGGTTATTGTCAAGACAGGCAGTGGCTGTTTGCAAAACTGGATACCACCAATAGTGACTTTTCTTGTTATAAAAACACATTTTAATTACGGTACAATGTTGAACGAGTTATTTTGTTCTAGTCACACTCATATATGATCTTTTGTGAACTCTTATAGTGTGCAAGGAAATTGCAGGGACTGGTGAACCTACTGCAGTCTCATGTTGCAATTTGCATTGATATTTCGATCCTTTTTGTAAGCATGCGGTTAAGGAATTCATGAAAACTCTCACAGACCAAATGAAACCTGGATGGGAGGAGTGGATGGAGGTGCTGATGGAAACTTGCTGCTCTAAATATAAGTCTATGCCATTAAAACTTCAACTATGCATAACTTTCTTTAATAACTGGCAAGGGTCTATTTTGACCATTGATAAACATTTACAGTTCGTCGAGGAGAAGGTATTTTAATCCTCAAAGCCTGTGTGCATAAAAACATTTCACCATCTTGTTCTCATAACAATCTGTTCATTACTCTCAGAATCAAGGGTTGTCAGAAGATTAAAGCAAAGAACACGAAGTACTAAACTGATCATTCCTTTTACAAGTCTGCATTATTGTACTAGCGCTATAAAGCTTTGAATATGGCTTCAGAAAAACAAAATCAAATGCACGCATTTGAGTTAAAAATGTTGAGTGTACGCGAATGTATGCGAGCCAACTCAACACTATGTCCACTGGGATGAGCACCAAGACAAGAAAAGGAGCTGCATGTCAAGATGGTCTTTGCATATGTGTTCCCCCCCAAAGTATTGCTGTGGGATCCCTTTCACTTTGCAAGAATTCAACATTACTTAATTTTTGTCACTCTTTTTTTTACTTGGTAATGATATTGAACTTGTTACAGCATGTTACAAACATCTGCAAGAAAGGTTTCTTTCGAAGGTGGCGTAAATATAGTTTGGGAGCAGCTTCAAGAAGTCTATGTTTACTTGGTTTTCCTAGCTGGAGTCTAATCATAATTTACAATAAACCACAGAATGTTAGACAATCAAGATTCTTCATAAATTGTGGCAAGAGATGGTCTGTCTTTGGTGCACTTGAGTTCCCCCGAGAGTTTGAGTCTAAATAAACAACGCATAAAAAAAGTGTTGGAACTTCAAATCATATGTTGTATGTTGAAAGCTTGTACAAGCACGTTATATAAACCTGGAGAAAATGTTAGCACTTAAAGCGCTAACTACCGGAAGTATACTGTGATCGGTCACTAAAGTAGCTGGTGTGCCATTGCCATGGCAACCACAGATAAACCTCCTAATTACAAGAAGCAGTTGATTTAGGCTAATCCGTTCCCTATCATTTCTTTCAAGAAAGACAAGTGCTCTAATGGAAACACAACAAATATAGATTCTTTCCTTTTGAACAAAGACTTAAGTGCTTTTCTTGGAACAAAAAAGGAGGACAAGTGTGGATCTGTCTTCTTAATGCTGTCTGACAGACATCCTTGGCTACTTGTGCAGCAAGGGAGACCAAGCATCGCCGTGCCATCCTGATACCGCTGACACTGACTTGGACAAGCTTACACACACGCACACACACACCCTCAAGCACTGTAGTCATGCCTCATAGTTACTCCGCCCCTACAGAAGTGCCCGCAGCTGCCACCCAGCCAAGCATGGCATCATGAGTTTGTCAACTTTTGTTAGCTAGTCACTTCAAGCCACAGTATTGAACACAAAAACTGTAATACACACGGATCAGAAATGCTTCAGTCAAACAAATATGACAGAGTTCCCTCACTGCATCACGGTTCGGTTATTGTGGCTTCACTCTATCGCAGATTATCTATATGATTATAAATTTTTCTATTTAAAAAAAAAATGCTATTTTATTCATTTTAAGAAAAACCTTCCACCTCTACTACATGGATTTTCATTCATGACCATATCCATATCCTCCTTCTAAGTCATACCAGCCTTATGTATACTTTTTTTTTTTTTTTAAAGAAAATGAACGAAAAGTTTAAAAAAAAATAGTTCAAGCGCTACTTTGTGGATTTTGGTTACTGCTGGTATGTTTGGGAACGTAAGCAGGACCCCCGTGATAAAAGCCGTCAGGTGTATTTGTTCATCAATAGAAACCTTTTCACAGAATCCATAATCAGAAGTCAAGTCATTTTTAAATGTCCTTATTTTTGGTATGAACTGTCTTAAATGCATCTGAACGAAATGCAGGTAGCATTCATTTTAAAACCAGAGATTTAAGTGAGACCAAGTTTTTCACTTGAATAGAGTGTAAACCAGTTTCCTTGTCTGTAATTTCTAATTATGCATTTATTTTAGGTAAAATTATAGTCACACTACCTCATCATAAATCTGTGCGCTGCGTGATTAGCACTAGCCAGTATGGAGACTAGGGATGAGAGGAAAATCAAATCATGATGAAAGGGGATTTTGTAAGAATGTGTGTGCTCATTGTCTCTTGTGTCTTTATCCATACAGCATGTGAACGCATGTGCGCAAGTTCAAAGCTTACATAACAGTTGTCCACATGGGTCAGAGGCAGTTAATCAGCAAAGTGACAGCAAGAAAACGTAAGGATTTCTTTGAGTGGGGCTGTTTGGTATTTATATGATAGTAAAGACAAAATAAGTGCGATGAAAGAAGACAAAAGGAGCTTGTCAAGTGAACTTAGTTTCCAACATCAGTGTCACGTGAGGTGCAAAATTTGGACAGAGTAACAGGTAGGATATGGAAAGTAGAAAGTCATTATACACAAACATCCACAAACTTTTACAACTAGACTTGGAAAATAGACTCGGAAACTAGATTTGGAAAATTTGACTCGGAAAGTAACTTGCAAGACAGTTTGACAGGACAGCTTGAGAGCTTGACATTCTGACATGTCGCTGACAACCAAGAGCTTCAATACTGCCACACATCAGTCCTACAAGACATAATAAAGCAAACTAAAGGACTGTAGCAACTGCATGACCATGGATACATCATGGAACGAACCAGTAGCCACCAGTGACAACAGTAATAAAGGACCAAGGTAATTAATAGTCAATCTTCAGATGTGCAAAGAATTGTCATGATATGTCGTCTGATTTGCAGGACAGAATGACAAATAGAAAAAAATTGTGATGTCTTTACATGTACTAAGTTTCGGATTGTAAGGAAAGTGACTTGGACCACAAGTGCTACTCCATTCTTCAGCAAGGACATGTCAGCATCAACACAACAGGATCAAAAAGTTCAACTTGCGACGACTCACCGGTGACGACCAGCGTGTGCAGGATCCCGGCCTCGCTGAGCATCCGCTGAACGTGGTTGTTATAAAGCGTGAGCGCCTGTCCTTTGCCGCTCTGTGGATTCACCAGCAGCATCATCCGCCGTGGATGCGGCAGCTCACTCAGCAGCACCCCTGCAAGTATAAAAGCATGTTTATGTGATCACAACATTTTAAAAAGCTTAGTGGTGGTTTTTTTTTAACAAAGATATATTCAAGTATTAGACTCATGTGACTCATCAAATCCTAGGGACTCAATCATTAAGAATCAACAAATGTGTTGAAATACATTCTCAAAAGTGGGTGTGTGAAGACGTTCCAATTGGTACACGAGAATATTTTTAAAAAGCAGCATCCATGCAAAAATTATTGAAAAATTAATATGTACATATTTCTGGAAGTTGCTTGTCTCTGTGCGCCCTTATTATCCTTAAAAAAAAAAAATAAATCTATAATTGAATGGTTCGACCCAAACTGTCATTATACCACCTAGCATCCACCTATCAAATCATTAGAAAATTTGATTTAAAATTAGGTTAATTTTTTTTTCTTTATTTTTAGAGCAGATCATTATCAGACCATCCCGAACGAAGAAAATATGTTAATGATCATTTGTGTGCACTAATATTTATCGACATAATGGATAACGACAATTTTTTTGCACATTTGTAGATTGAATCGGAAATCGCTGTCAATCAAATCATTTTGAATGAAAAATCAGAGTTGAATTATAGACCACAAAATCGGACTGAAATCGTGAACCAGGCAAAGATTCTCACCACTGATTTTCTTTTTGTTTTGTTATATAGCTATCAAACCAATTCCCAGCTACCCCAATGATCCAGTATTCTTCACCTACTTAAGTAAGAGCCATTGTAGTGCTTTTAGCCCAGAGTGAATTAAAAAAAAAAAAACGAGCTTGATCATTGCCTCTGCCTTTATTAGGAAAACCCAGTAAACATCCTCCTTGAGGGAGGTAATGGAATAAGAGACGATGACAAGGTACACTTATTCGCTCTTCAAATCCCAATTTCTGTTGTGCACCTGTACAATGACAATAATTGTATTCTATTTAATTCTATTTTTTTCCGCGTATGCTCTGCCAGACTTGTAGTTACCACTGAAAGAAGAACAACAACGGCTGTTCTTTAGACCTCTGCGTGTAACTAGCAGTGATAGAGCCATTTTTGTGGCCTTGTGAACCAAGAGGCGTGACACTTGGCACTGGAGGCCCTGACCCTGCTGCTTGTGTGTCATCGTTGGCCACATTCAGATCCCGTCCGCTTCCTCTGTGCCACACCTCCCTCCCCTAGACATTCCGGAGTGAATTATCTCTTCGCCTCTGTCTGCTCCCAGTTTCCTCCTCTGTCATTAGCTGCAGTGCCGCTGTGGCACAGAACCATACTGTGACACATGTTGAACTGTATATTTATTTACCCATCATGCACAGGGCTGGGCAGTCATCAGAAGAGGACTGGCGGACTTATGACAGAAGCTAATTACTCAAGTTTGTTTATATAGGAATGGGTGTAGCTCCCATTTCCAAGTGATGTGCAATTTTATAATTTATCAGTTTTGTTTCACTATGGACATCAAAATACACCGCATTGGTGAACGATTCTGGAAGTTCCTATTCAACAATAAGCCTAAATGGCTGGAAAAGCTGAAAGTCTCCCATTTTTATAAAAGTTGAAATTATGTGCTCACACAAATTTCTGCTTTAGTTCAACCAATAGCATGGGAACTGAACCAAATCTTAATGGAGTAATCACTATAGTGAAGTATCCGCATAGTATTTCCTATGTTCTAATTAAAAGGGGGGAAAAACCCAAGAGCCGGAAAGGCATTCTTATAATAGCTATCTGGACACACGCAGTCTGCTTGTCTGAGAATAGACAAGTTCAACTCACGCTATTCAGCAAAGTGTCAGTTTCTTCAAAATATATTTCAAGTCATAATTATGAATCGTTTGAAAAATCGTTTCTGACAGACTGAGCTCTCCTATTTCAGCCTGTTGCGCACTGGTGACGAGGCCGTTTAAGGCCAAACACCCATTAGGAGGGAATCCAGTTTCCACATTAAAGGGATTAAGGGATTAACAACAATTTGACCTGGTGTGAATCTATCCCTTCTGTAATATGACACACAGACCCAATTTCAATCTGCTGAAAATTTAATGGTGCAGCTTTTTGTGCATCTGAACCTTGAAAGTAAATTCATCACAAATCATTAAGCATCAACATTAAAGCCATTCCAAAATCAACTTTTCGTTGCCATGATTATTAGAGTATGTTTATTTAACCCTTTTGCACATGTGGATAACACAAGTTTCCATCCAAATCTTTGCAGACTTTAAAATGGCAATGTTAAAGAATTTTATACATCAATAATGTTCCACCAATGCCCAGATTTGTACAAAGAGTCCTGACTTTTTAAGTGTGACTATGTCTATCAGAAACCATCTTTCTTTCAGGTCAGGGCCTTTTGAAGCAAACGATCCACAGTCAGGCTGTGGAAAAAAATGACCAAGTCATGTAATTGACTCAGGTCAACTAAAAATAGTCCCCTCGAAGCTCCGGAGGAACCATGTTTGCATCGCCGTTTTCTACACAGACCTTTCTTTCAGATGCTCGTAGGTATCTTCTGTAAGTAACTTTAAGGACACTATTGCATAGTATTAAATCACTTACATGTTAATGCTGATTGCTATTGCTAAATGGTCAACATGGGAAATTGTGGCGCCTGACCATTGGTTTAACCCCACCTAACAGGTGGGAAGGTCAGGGTTCAGTCACCCAGGGCTGCTCTGGGAGGAAAGGCTATTCTCTGTTTTCTGACTTAGAAGTTACACTGAGAAAAACCACCAAAATGAGACTTTAGCAACATAATAATGAATAAACAGTAAATGAAGGCTCAATGGTCACGTCCCAAAATACACTACGTAATTTCACAGATATTTGCAGGAAGGGAACTTGTACATCATTCCCAAATGACTTGAGGCTGTTTTCGCTGCAAATATGCATCTACTAGGTAAATATTGAAAGTATAAATCTGATGTGAGGAATACCATTCAGGAGAACCACAGTTCAAAAATGTTCAACAAAGGTAAAACGTTCATCACAAGTTACTTCATAGGTGTTTTATCCATCCATTTTCTATCGCCGCTTATCCTCACAAGGGTCGCAGGCTTGCTGGTGCCTATCCCAGCTGACTTCGGGGAGGAGGCGGGGGACACCTTGAACCAGTTGCCAGTCAATTGCAGGGCACACGGAGACGAACAATAATTCTTGCACCCAATCACATCGAAGGCCAATTTTTGGAGTGTGGGAAGAAACGGGAATGCCCGGAGAGAATGGGGAGAACATGCAAACTTCACAAAGGAAGGAATATGAGAAAATATCTCTCTGCATTCAGTCTTTTATTTTTAAACACCAATAAGGGCCTTTTTCTCTCTTTTAACTTATCCTTTCCTGGAAATTTAACCATTGCTGTCCCTTTTAATTTACAGTTATATTGCAGACTATGCCAATTAACAGACGTTGTGAATGAATGCTCCAGCCACAGCTGTAGGCAGATGTGCTTTTTCAAAATGTTGCTTGTAAAATAAGCAGAGGCTTTGGGGGCACACAAGCTCATGCTTGCTGAACGAGACCACGAAGAGTGTGGAGAGGGGTGAAAAAGATGGAGGAGAATGAGGAGGAGGAGGAGGTGCTGGTGGTTAGTTGGTTGCAGCTCTATTCTAAGAGAGGCAGAGAGTTGACGACATTGAGGTTTGTATCTAAATGCGATAGTTGTGTTTAGTTTTCGGTATCATGCTCGAGGCTTTGTGCTGAAGAGATGTAGAGTATAATATAAAACTACCAATTAGAAAGCATGAGCGGTGACTGCAACCTTCAAAATAAACCCATTCAGTATGTATTCTAATATAGATCATTTGGGTATATATATTGCAAAAACTGCAAAAAAATGTCATTTATGTGTATTTCCTTACTTCTGACAAGTATTTAAATCAACAGAATCCGCAAGGCCGGATTTGATGGGGAACGCCCACATTTTAGGGTCATTTCCTTCTGCCTGGAGTCGTATCAAGCATAAAGGTGTGCAAATGTCAGACTTAAATCAATGATACAGTGAGAATGTGTGCTGCAAAAAATATTTTTTATGCTTACACAGATGCTAGAAATTGAACCTCAGAAAGAACTTTTGAGAATAGATTGAGGCAACCTGTACAGTACGTGAGTGCACAGAAGTGCTTCTTCTCGTACACAATTTTGAAAGACATCTGAATCACAAACTCAATGCCCACTCAGAATGAGTTCTTCAGTGCCCCCCTCCACAATCACCACCCACTCCACCCCCAACTGACCTAAACCTTCTTAGAAAGGTCCAAAAATAGAATTTTGCAGGTTAATTCAAAAGAGGAACTACAGTAGTACTCTTCCTAGTCTATATGTACACATTAGGTCTGATTTGGTTTTTGTTTTTTCTCTGTTGACACCAGTAGTTCCTCCACTTGCCTTTTACTTTATATCCAATCACAGCTTTTTTTTTTTTAACTGTACCCTGTTATTTGTTATTTTGGTGCATCATTATATTTTGTTTAATACCAAATCTTCCTGTGTTCTTTTTAGAGCAGCGTCACACACTCGCACATTCATATCATGTGATATAAACATCAATAAGTCTCCAAGTCTTCACACACAACTCTACATTATGTGGGTGAAGATATGAAACGGCTGTTGTTGGGGCAGCAACAATCTTGTGGGTTTTTTGCTCTACATCTTTTGGCATCAAAAGGCTTTGACTACCATGATTGTTGGGGGGTTCTTTACTGGTGTGAAGTCTCAGCAAGTACAGCAGGATCAAAAGGTAGAGACTGAGTTACAGAGCACACAAAACAGCATTAACATTAATGGCAGTGGGGTAGGCCTGGAGTATCGCGTTTGTGGTTTCACGCTTAAAAGGAAAACCGAGAAACTTTCTTCTCACTTCAAAACATTATTCTGATAATGTCAAGAAACTTATCTGACAGAATGGACTTTGTCTCTACCAAGTGGTATGTATCGTGCCAGAGTACTATAGTATGCTTTGAGACAAAAGATTAAGTGGTGTTTCCACCTCAGATGTGTGGATGGGATCTTGTTAGCAGTCAAAAAAGTAGAAAAAAATTGGTTTCTGTGGACAGCTTTTGGAACATTGTTTAACAATACGACAAGCTTTGTTTTTTTTACAAAACAACATGCTTTCTGTTCGATTTGTGTAACTGAAAATGAAACAATGGAAACTCATTAAATACATTGGATATTGTACCACATTGAACAAATTTGTATTGCTTGGTGATAAGTAAACTTCAGTGGCACAAGTGGCAATCTGATGAAACTCCACAATATAAGCAAAACATGACTGTATTTTATATCCAACTTTGGAAAAAATGGCCTCGTGCTGAGGTATACAAATAAGTGAGTTGAATTATAACTTATAGGTTGACAAGTTCCAGACAGCATGTCCTTAAATGTTCCAGATATAAGACACAAACAATTGAGTATGGATTTTATGAGAGTAGCTCTCAGAGTAGAATAAAATTCTTACGAGATATTTTCACATTTGTTTTCTAGTCTTCTATAGTCTAACTCAATTACACACATTCTTTTACTGAGCTTCCTTACAATAAGCACGCTGCCTGCTTGCATAAATGCCTGATGAATTTCATCCATCCATCCATTTTCAATAGCATTTTCAATATGCAATTTTGATTGTCGCTTTTGAAGCGTGACCAGAGTACCCGGAGAAGACCCACACAAGCATGGGAACAACATGCAAACTTCACACAGGAAGGCCGGGGAAGAGCTAGAATTAAACCTGGGACATCTGAACTGTGAGGCGGACGTGGGAACTCGTCTGCCACTGTGCTGCCTGCCTGAGGAATTATTCAGACTAAATGAGATCTCCAAATAAAATAGGAATAAATGGGTTTATTCTTGTATTTTAAGATGACCACTTCTCCAAGATTTCCAGCCATTATGATGCTAATCAGAAAATTAAAGATAGGATCATAAGCAAAAGTGGGCCTCGACTAGGCAAAGTAAATGATTGGTACAATAGATTGTGACATACACATACAGTAAGTTTCCAAAACAGTGTTGAGATGCAGCAACCTCAAAAGATGGAGGTAAATGTGCTAACCCACTGTGCCACTGATTGGAAACCCATTAGCTGATATTCTCCAGTTGATTTGCTGATTTTTGGCTGGCACAGGTCAAGTGTTTAAAGGTCCACTGACTGATTGGATCAGTAACCTTTTGTGCATGAAATTTGATAGTCTTGAGGTGTTATTTCTTTGCAATGTGTATTTTTGTGGAGTGGGTAAGGAGGATATTCTCAGCTAATCTTTTCCCAGCAAGAAAAAAAAAACCTTAATGATTTACACCCTTCCGCATCTCAAAGATGTCAGTGTTAAAATCAATTCTCACAAGTATCCAGGCTCTCATCTAAATTCTGTAGAGAATGTTAAAGCTGCAGGCTCAAAGAGGCCTAATGTGAAAGAAGTGGGTGGAGTGCATTGCTTGAGAACAAAGCCGGTTGACTCTTGAGTTTCTCAGGATAGAAAACCTGTCAGATCACAACAGTCTCCATGTCAGTTCAGTCTCTTACATCTCGCTCTCACATATGCTATTTCCTCCTCTGACAATGACACACCATATTGAATTGCAGCATGTTTTGCAATTTAAAACAATAAATAAATCTGTGCACTGTGGGAGATTCTATCTGGGTCACAGTGTGCCAGTGATACACTTTATATATGCTTTCAGAGAACTTGTTAAAAAAAAAAAAAAGGAAACGGAAGCTTTCTACATAGCTTATCTTTGGCAAGTTTGAGAATTCCACTTGAGTGTAATTGTACTTGTTAGTATTCAAGGAATTTAACTCTAATTACATCCAGCTTCTTCAGTATGCTTTAACTTCTAAATATAACTTTTAGGATGAGCAAACAAGTACACCAAAACAGTAAAACACAAAGATAATGAACACACTAGCTCAGGGCCTCGTCTCACAAACACACACAGACTCACCGACGTCACATGCTAGCCCAGTCAGTAATTTTTCTCTTTACAGTATTATGTTCCACGTACCCGCACTAGTCTAAACACAGCATTTTGATTAAACGCTGAAGTGGAATCCTATTATGAATTAAAGAATAATTACAAATAAGATGTTTATATTGATTGTTTAGTTATTTATTGTTGTGGTTATGTGGCATTTAATATCTCAAAAACATTGTGACGGATCAATGTATAAATAAGATTCATGATTTTTCAAACAATATATGGATTTTGAGTCACATATCTTGCAAGATACAGCCATGAGCCTGTCAGTCCAATTTCATATATGAATAAATTAGACATTCACGTTGCAAACTATCAGCTGTTAATGTAAAGAGAAAGCTCGCTGTCAAAAAGACGTATGTGTGGTTGATAATGGCTGCGCGGATGATTTGCAGATTGCTTAAATTTGCCTGGTAGCTTGGCGTGACATCATCTCAATTTGCATTATTCAAATCCAGATCAACAAATTCAAAGGAGAGATTCATGCAAAGACGAGAAGTCGTGTCTCGTGAGGTCATAGTCCTGCAAATGAAAGTTGTATTCAAAATAACTTTCACTCACTAGTTTTTCATTCTTAAACTCAACACAATTTAGAGTTGTACTCGTCCGAAAAAACTTCAAACTCAACACAATTTAGTCATATTCATATGAATTGTTAAACACGCCTACGTCTTTTTGACAGCGATCTTACTCCATACCCTATGAAATTGATAAAGATTGCGAGATGTTGCTACTTAATTGAAATCCCACAATTAAGTAGCTAAGTGTGGTGCAAGTGTGGTATAAGAAGCTATATGTAATAAAGGGATTCAAATGCAAAAAAAAAAGTTGTGTCTTGTCTTTGAAGATTTATAATAAAGATATAATTATTTGTACTGGTTTGATGCTGGAGCCATTCTTTCACTGGCTGTGTAATGAGCGTAATGAGCTACATTAGAATGGCAAATCCATATTTCCAGGGATGGTGGTGAGAGTAATATAAAAGTAATGCAATAGTAGTGCAATGCATTACATTTCAAATACAGTAATGATGTAATGTAAGTCATTACTTTGAAATGACAGTAAAAGGCAATACATTATGCATTACAGTTTTGAAGTAACTTGCCCAACACTGGACATCGTCACCAGGGTCAATTCATGACTACGTGCCAGGTGAAGTCTGAACTGATGATCTCAGAATGTTGTGACTACTCGTCACTGTGACCCAGCAGACACAAGAATGCAAAACATGCCAACTATCTTAATCGACTTGTTTCTGGCAACTGATGTAATCGCTGTTGGGTTCATTTAACTTTTGACCTTTTCGAAGCAATGGAAACCAGGTGAGAGAAAACAATAACACCCGGCCCTCTTACCGTCTTCAAAGTGGTGCCATCGGTTCGAGCGCTCCCGGACGGCGTGAGCCCACTTCTCCGCCTCTTCCATGTTGACTCGGGGGTCTTGGAGCGCAGAGAAGCGGAAGCACTGCTCCAGTCTCTGCCGAGAGAGCCCAGAACCTACACAACGCCGCTTGTGCGGGTAAAAATACACCGCCAGGTAAGCCGCCGGGTCCGCGTTGTCATCTTCCCGGTACGCCCGGCAGCCGACGCAGTCCTTCAGGCTGAGGATCGTCACTCGGTTCCGGCCCGCAGGTAACGAGGAGAGTCGATGGACGACAAGATCCCTGTCGGTCAGGCTTACGGCGCACCTGACTTTTCGGTTCCCGGTGACTGTGAATTCCCCGAACAGCGTGTTCAGGTTATGGCTATGTTCTGCTCTCTTCAGGTCCATCCTGACATGGACGCGGGGGTCCGGGACACGGCGGCTGTATCCCGGTCACATTTCCGCGAGACCACGAAAGACTTTGGGACATCTGACAGTTGCCACCGGTCCGATTATTGTCAGTTGCAGTGTAGTACCTAGAACTATATCCGGTTATATTTCACACTAAAACATTCAGTCTTTCAAAATTCCGACCAGTCATAAATTTTGACACATTTATTCAAGACGGGAACACTATGGTGAATGCAACTTTAACCTAACCGTGTTCTCGAATACAGCAGATGATCATTTGTATGAGACAACGGCGAACCATGTTACCAACCGTAGAGTGCTTTTGTTTTGAAAAGCTCAAAAGACATTTGTAACTGTTGTTCTGTTTCACTTTTGTGAATTTGACCTAACCTCACAAACGCGCAACTTCAGTCGCGCTTCATGCCAAAAAGATGTGATCTAGGTCCCTCTAGCGTTGATTATCAAAATGGGTTCTAAAATTTGAAACGATTGGCCCTGCCGTCGAAGCGATACATCAACATTACGACATATATAGATATTAATATTAATTTATTGAAATGATAAAACAACAAAGGTAAAGCCCTGGATTGAAAGGCTATGATAAACCAATTTATTTCTTTAAAGCGACAGCTCGTTGCATGAATACATCTGTCGCAGCAAATTAGTAAGGATTTGTGTTATTTACTTTTATTTGAATTTTACAAACAAGAAACAGGGGAGCAATTAATCGGTTTATTTACAAAGAGTTCTTTTGCCTACGATCTGTATTTCAATTGCAGTTGACATAAATGTTCATCTGTGTATTTTCTCCAATTTCGAATAGTATTTTTAAGGACAAGATTGAATTTCATTTTTTTTTCATTTGTGTAAAAAAAAGGTGCTAATAAAAGGATCACAGTACTAATACTTATGCTAGTAAAAGCGCTAAATTGCATTTCTGGTTCTTCAGTGTCCCTAATTTCACAAAGCACCACTGGACAGTATTGGATTGCTTTCAACCGTTTATACGTAAATTTACAGCCGTGAAGCAATCTGCAGTTACTTCTTTCTACCAACAGATGGCAATGTTAGAATAAGCAATGACGGGATACAGAGAACACGGGTTTAACAGTTCTCGTTCAAGCAGCCAGTGTTTTTAAAATACTTACTCAGAAGAGAGAGCTGGAACATAAACCGTTTCTTCTTATAACAACAACAACAACAACAACAACAACAACAACAACAACAACAACAACAACAATAATAATAATAATAATAATAATAATAATAATAATAATAATAATAATAATAATAATATTCTCGGGTATGTCCTACACTGTGGTCGTGGCTAGTTGTAGCAAGGGTGCTACACTACTGTTAATTGTGGAATGTATTGTTGCCGGATGAGACTTGAAATGTAAAGCTATTTCCTGTATAATTGTAAAATAAGTTAATTGCAGGATCGATCAAACCCGCTGTAAACAATATGAAATACTGTATGTCTTAAAAACCCATACAGTTGTGTTGTTTACAACCTTATCAAATATAGATGCCTTAAAGAGACAGTTATTAATTTTAAAACCCCACAATCAATTTAAATTAAATGTAAATAAATGTGTGCTATCACATCAACATTTTTTCATATATCATTGTAGACTACAGTAGTACGCTCTAATTATATTACATGAGAAGTGCCGCTTAGATGGAAGCTGTCATGTTTGATTTAGCAACAGAAAGCGAAGGAGGAAAACTTTCGCCAACATAATTCAAATCATATTTTGGATGTCAGTTTGTGTCCTGGGCAAGTTTCTGGTTTGTATGCCAATCGCATATAAAAATGGAAAGGATAATGCAACACAAGTTTCACGACTGTACACAACGATCATTTTGGGAGTTAAGATGACTAGTTATTTTATGCATTTAAGATCACCCACCAGACGCATAAGAGTATGCCAGCAAAGTCATTGCCATACATCACCCTGGGGCTTCCTTGTATCGCAGACGGCCCGTTGCATGCACTGTGTTGCTTCCTGTTTTTAATCCTTATTTCCCTGGATCACTGTCCTGCTTGACGTTTTGGCCATGGAGTCCGTACTTTGAAGAGCTCGTGTCAGTTGTCTTGTGTCGATGCCGATGGCTTCCTTGTTTATGTCCGTGGAAGCCCAGGGTAACTAACTGGTGAGGAAAAATTTTCCCAAGTTTTGCAGATCGCACTGAAACCAATGGCAAATTGTATTTATTTTCACTCCATCTCTCACTCACCTGGTGTATGCTTCCAAAGTATGGTCTCTCTGACCCACCATAGTGTGCCTGCTGCGTTCATGTGACCCCAGTAAACAGCAAATCTTAATTCTACACAATGTGGCTTTAAGAGATTAAAAAAGATAGATAGATCATTCTGTTTGCGTGTCTGCTGAATGCACTGAAACCATGACTAGCTTAACTCAAATGTCAGTCAAACAACACAATCTTACCTGTGCCTACACATCCCTCCTACAAGTTTAAGTGGCAAAAATATATTCACTTGATGGCTCTGGAGACTGGAATACATCCCACCTGGTCGTCGCAGGTCTTTCCATGTCATAATGAGAGACGCTAGGCAAAAGCTAACCCGCCAACTGACACTTCTTTCGGCCGACCGATCGGTAGTTGCCAGTTATAAAAAGGAATTTCGCTGCTATTTTAGTTTGAAATTGTTTCTTTGTATCCTGGATTATATTCAAAAAGCTCTATATTTAACAAATTAATTCTACTAGTCGTAGTACTAGTGGTCAAGGGCATTGCAACTATGGGGGATCTGGGTCTCAAAAGCCCTTATTTTTCAACACATACTTTTTAAGGTATTTTTAAATAGGCTATCCATGTCAAATATTATTTTTAGTGCATGCCACCGGCCCATACAATGGAAGGTGGGCCATTTAGTTTATGGGCCAATTTAGTTGTGGATTGGACAACGCTGCAATAAATATTCCACTCAGATGGAATGGTTGATGAGTGACAAGCATACACCTCACAGTTCTGAGGCTAGGAATTTGAATCCATGCTGTATAAACTATATGATGTAATTGTTCAAGACGATACTAACATGTACTTTCATTAAGGGTAAATAGTTATTTTGTTTGCTTCTTCCAAGTTAAATTAAGCAAATAATGAAACGTGTGCAGTCTCTGATATGGGTTTATCAAATTGTAAGTACTTCTCTTGCTGATATAAAAAGAAGGAGAAGAGAGCTATTGTTTTGCACAACAGTTCAATTCTTCTGCATCTTTGCGGTGGTCAAATCAAAGTCATTCGTGTGTTGTTGCGGTAATGCTCCAGGCACAAACATATCATCCACTGAGAGGAAAAAAAAAAAAAGAGTGGGACAAGTAGGAGGCAGTATGCGTATATGCAGATGGGAATTAACGGTCCCAGTAAACACCTGGGGCCAGAGGGGAAATGAGATTCACATGCTAGTTGTGTGTCACAAGCTACATCAGTGCAAGAAGAGTTCTACTTTGCATTCGAACATAGGTAGGCAGCACCTTCAGTTCTTTGCTGAGAATGCAGCGTCTCCCTCTAAAAGCCATTCAGATTCATGTGAATATGAACACATTCTGTCATTTGCAGCATCTCAAAACGCAAATGTCTCTTCAGTGTCAGATCATTACATACACTATGGAATTCACAACAAAAGAGTCTTTTCACGTCAAACTGCGGGGAAGATGCTGATTCCCTAAATGCTATTGATTGAAAATGGCACAGCTGAGGAGCAGACTTGAATGGAGACAAGTCAATTTTCACTCGCACGCTTTTCCAGCTGGGGGCTCGATTGAAGCCTTGAAGGCCTTGAAGTGGGGGAAGAGGGCTGTCCTTGCATGTGGCGACATAGAGCACGACCATATACGCTCACACTCTGGAGGGCTTTGATTTCAAAAGTTTGCGCAAATTGCAGGCATTCCCAACAATGAGTCTGCTCAACACAAGTTGACTGATATGAGATTGGTAACGGTTAAACTGCCATTATCTGCTGAAGGGGTCATGAAGCACAGATGTCAACTCAGAGCACGTCAGCGCAATCATGATTTCAAGAGTGCGTGTGCAACATACAAATTAGTGGGCCTTCAGATACACAGTGGCGGCGGGTCATCAAGTGGGAGGTTGGGATGTCGTATAGATCTCAACGTTGAGATCAAATTGGCATCCGACATGACACACTGGCCATCTGGGTCGCTTAGCACTGAAGGCTTGCAGAAAGGTTTCGCCTGTCTGCCTGACTCTCCTTCATTTGCCCCTTAATTCTGCTCTGTTTCTTCGCATGCCCGCCCCCATTGTCGCAGCGCTGACTTTATTATATAAGAGCAAGGAGTAACTGCAATTCTCCACAAATATTGGCAGAAAGAAAAGACTCTGCTTTAATTGAAAAGCCTCAAGACTTGAGAGGGTCAAACATGGCAGCATAAATAATTCTGAAATGAAAGCCTTGTTAAGAGTACTTGGAAATGCAAACACAGCAGATGGTTGACCTCAAGTACACAACCAAGACAACACGAGGGCCAATTTCACCGTCTTTGGAGGGACGGGAATAGATCACTCATTGATGTTGCCTTTCTATTTTGAAAGAATTTCTTTCCGGCAGTAAAAAGTAATTACTTTGTTTGTAATTAATTTATTACCGCAATTATTTTTCAAATACTATTAATATCTTTAAAATAGAAAAAAAAATAAACTCACCCAATAATACTTGAACATCAATTAAATGTCTGTTGCACCTTTTAATTTCAAGCTGGTCTTTGCAGCGGTGGTTGCTACCAGCAAGCTTTACTACACCTCACAACTCCATTATTATTGCTCCATTACTATCACCTCACATCTCTACCAACATCAACACACCACCATTAAAAAAAAATTGAATCACTGATAAAGGATGCTAAGAAAATGCTTGTCAATTACGCTGTCATTAGACCATACGGCAGAAGTGTCAGCTGCTAATGACGTGGTACATGCATGCATGTTTCCTTTAGTTATCAAATCTAGTTCTCATATGTACTTTTTTCATGCCAGATATTTTTGAAATAGAACCTGCCAGCTAATTTCGACTATTCACACTGGCTAAAGTTAGTGTTTTTTTTTTTTTTTATTCAGCTTGATGATCAAACGAGAGCTGCCCAAACATTACTTCTGTCCACTCTCATAGGAAAAATGAACAAAACCTTGAAGACAACAACTGACATCGTTGCCAATCCTAGGGGTCCAGTTGACGTCAATTCACATCAATGTCTCTCAAAATGTTAATTATACACAAAATACAACAAAATATTGAAGTATTCTTTGGTGTGCAATTTAGTCCTTGTGGACTTACTTTGAAAACTATACACAATGCATTTTTCCCCCTAATTTTGTAAATGCTTTTAAAGACATAATAATTTAAGTTATTTATGAATATTTTTTTCCTCCAATCGCTCAAATTGCCCAGTGGCATCAGTTCTATCCATACATATGTAAGTTACATTTAATTTAAAATTTTGAATCTAAACAAATACACTAAACAACTCAACAAGACAACACATTCTAAACATCTCTGTCTACAGCGTCTCACCCCTCCCCACCCCCATCAATTCAACAGAACTATATGCAACCATAAAATTAAGGATCAATTCATTGTGTCATATCTTAGAATCCCACTGAATTGAAGCAAATCATGTCAAAAACCATAGCATATTTTGACGGCCATTTTGCCACTCACTGTCGACTGGAAATGACATCCTACTTTCTCAGGTAACAAACATTGTGGCGGTTTATATCATATTCATAGACTGAGCCTCGGTCAAACATACTGCCTGTCTCAGCAATTTGCTTTTCTCCCCAAATAAAATTGCAAGTCTCTGGCTCTTCCTGTCATAGCGTCTCTACTGAAACCTACTGAGGACACTGTGACATGAAGCTCGGTGGCCACTTATTACCCTCTGAAAACAACCTACAAACCTTGCAGCAGCAAGGTACTTTTCATAGAGTTGTTAGATTTTTGTTCGACTCATGGTGTCAAAAGAAAAGCATAATGAGGAGAATCTTAAACAATTTTCATCAAACAAGGATTTGTTTTTACTCACAATCATTCCTTGCTAAAATTCATATCAGTGGTCTGAATAGACATGAGACATGTTTGAAAAAAAAGAAACTCCAATGTTAGCTTTAATTCTATATATATCATCATTGGGAAGACAGTGTCATTCACACTCATTACTGGTTGAACTTGCACTTGTTCAATATACTTTCGATCCTCATTCTTTTTTTTGCTTTTACTTTTCTTTCTGCTTAGTGCTGTCTAATCCTCGCTTAACAGGAACCATGCTGGCTGCATGAATAATAGGTGTAATTAGTACAATTACAAACTGTTGGTGAGGGAGGAAAGTTGGGAAGTTGTAATTTGTATGCCCTTTAAACCCATTTACTTTCCCCATAAATTGCAAATTTCAACAATAACTTGCCGAGAATCTATTCATAAACTATCAGACGAGCCGTAAAATGTCACAGAAAATGCCAAATTTAATTTCTAATAGAACTGCATGTGTTGTCCAGGAACATTGGCTGCACAGTAAACACCAGCCGCATATCATCATCCATTCGTGCCCCCGTTAAATTGCAGATTTCTAAAATGAGTTTCCACAGAATACAAGCAAGTCTGAATTGAGGGTTGCACAACTTCAGTGTAGTACCACAATGTGCGTCAACATGTCGGTAGCACTTAGCTTTACTGCAAATAACAGTGAGAAGTAAAGAACGCTCCTTTGCTGGAAAGCAGTGCCACATTGCAAAGTTTTAATAGATGATGTTCCCACAGCAGGAAAAGTTCTGTATATGCCTGTGGCATTCTGTATAAACTGTATAATCTGTTTGTATGTGTTGCCACTGTGTGGTACGTTGTTTTTAGTTTTTAAATACTGTATTTGTCCATGTACATGTCAAGTTTTTTTCCTCATTTTCTACCCCCATATTACTTTATTTATAATTAGCATAATATCTTTGCCTCTTTCCCTTACGTCATCTGTGGCATTTTCCTTCATTGTGAGGGTAAGAGAAGTTGAACCAAGACAAAATGATACATTTAGTTTGAACATTGTAATGTCCACTGTAATTCTACCAGAGAATGTCTATTTCTTTTTTATTTTATGTGGCAGTTTTTCAACAGCTTTCAACAGCAATCACCTTACTGTGGTAGAGGGGCTGCATGTCCCAGTAACTAGGAGCTAAGTTGTCAAGGGCTTATGCTGCTCGTAGGGTCACTCATTACAAAAAGGTTTTAATTCATCTTTACACTTACATCAATTTCTTACATAATACCTTTCACTTTGCTCCATCCATCGTTCCCCTATTACTTTTATCCTGTCTTCAAGTGTTACGCTGGGTTCAAGCTTGATGCGTCCGTGTCCTCTGTGCATCAAAATGACATAATTTTGGCAACAACGCCCCTCCGCGCAGACCAGGTTGATTGCAACGGTGTTTTACAAGCAGAAAACATGGCAGACGAACTACAGTATTGCTTATGGAAGTTTGCCGTTACAAACATCTTTATGATTTTGCTAAAAAGGGCTAGCGTGACCTAAATACCGGAAACAACGCCTGTCAAGCACCACGTCGAGAGATGAGGAGCGTTAAAAAAATGCTAGGAAGGATTTTGATCAACTGAGTCTACTAGGATTCTCTACCTCTGTTATCGAGTAGTGTTGTTTGTATGCTGTAGACTCCATTTACTGCCATCTAGAGTATGTGAGAATATCGTCTGACTGCGGGGGAATGCCCCACCGAGTATGATGTAGTGTAATATGCGGGGCGGTGCGTCAAGCATAAACCAAGCAAGACTTGTTTTTGCTTTAGCGAATTTCAGTACAAGGCAAATGCAGAGAAAAACAGTTTGTATTACACAAAGTGGATTTTCTTGTTTAGGGGGAAGTAAGAACGAGGGAAAGGCTTCAATACAAGGAGATTTTTTCACACTGGGGGGTATTTTTGCACATGCAGGTTTCGTTGTAGAGTAGTTTTACTGCATTGGCATTGGCATTAAGAAGTGTTTTTTTTTTTTAAATAAGTAACATACTTAATTGACTTGTGAGAGGTAGCTACTGCACTGATGCTGCAGTGGATTTTGAAAGCGACACAAGTTGGTTTTGTGGAGTTATATGTTTAACTTGCATATATTCCATGTGTTGTCTTTGTAGAACTATTCCGGGTCATCACGCATTGTTGCACATTACATTGGTTATTAGGTCAGAGGCATTCTGATATCAGGGTTGTCGAGGCGTAAAGTGGAGGAATCAAACAGAGGCAGCTGTAATGGCGTGCCGGCATTGATATATGCCATGGAAAAAAAATGCGCAACGTGGGGCAAAAAAAAACCAAAACAATTTGCCCCAGTCCATTAGACTGAGTCCACATCACTAGAAATACAACGTTTGCTTGCAAGATCACAGAATGTTTGAACCAGTGGGCACTCGAGAAAAAGACAGGGCAGTACAATCAGTCCATGCTCTCTGAATTTAATCATTATAGGTTCATCATTTATTTATTTAGAAAACAAAATGGAGATTAATATGCCCAATGGCTACGCGAACATCACAATTCATTTTTTATAGCACGTGTGTACTTTAGGAATATTGGGATGCTGAAGCTTGGTGATTAGTTAAGCCCTGAGTACATGCAATGTAACTTTAATTTTAAATCAAATGCACAATGTGTTTTTAAAGGTATTACTTGTACATGAAAAACAGTGGTTATCGAATTGATTTCAAACAAACTGCAACATCTGCAACATCTACCAAACAACACAACTCAACATTAACACAAAGATGGTGTGTACTTGCAGTGCTATCATGAAACATAAGTTCCAAGCATTTGAAGCTAAGCACCTGTGTCATCAGAATTGGGGAGTAATTAAGTGGATTTCACAGATCCCAGTTTTTTCATTTCTTTATGCTTGTGACTTTTTTTTCATATCATGTAGCATTTCAACGCCTGCAATGTGGATAAATAGGAAAAAATGTCCTCTAAATATATCTGTTGAATTGCTTATTAATGGAAACTACAATCAGGCTTATGTTTGTATCTCCTCCATTTTCTCATTACCGCCATTACAGTGTCAACCATCGAGTCGCAGCTCTTATGATTCTGGGCGTGACCTATTCGGATAGATGCCACCGCTCATTTCCTGAAGTGGGCCTGCGAGAGAAGAACAAACATATCAAGTCTTTGGAAGGCACACTTCGCTTTTCTCATCTCCTCTCCAAAAGCACTCCAGCCACCTTGGCAAAGCGTAGCCCTTTGAACCAGCAGACAGTGTGTAGGCGCTCACATGTGGATGTCTTTGCGAGACTATTTTTGTTGCTCCTAACTGGCGGTCGTGAATGCCGTCTTATCAGGCTCTCAGTTGCACTGCGGGAGGCCGCTGCTCGCTTCAGTGGGGTGGATGGTGAGTATAATGAAGATACACTCTCATCAACTGTGTTAAAACTGCAAAGCTATTCAAAGGCAAAAAAACACTGCCCACTGCTTTCTATTCCGATGTTCTTTAGTCACAGAGAAGATTTCAAGCACAACATACTGTATGTTTCACAGGCAAAAAGAAATACAGCTTTAACATTGTTGCTAAACATATGGACAACATTTGGGGTCTCACATGAAGTACCTATGATGCCAGTGACTTGTTACTATGTTACACGACTTAAATGTGCACCTAAATGTGCAATTAACCCCTCGTTACTATTTCCAGAGAAGTAATTAGATTGATATAAGCACTAGTTACTTTTATTAGTTTTTTTTTCTTTCGGTAAAAATAATTTAGAGTCTGTCTTTTATTTTATTTCGAGTAGAAACAAACTGTTCCTTGATGTTCCTGTTAAAAACACACCTCATTAAGTGGCGAAACAGGGTGTCATTTTTATTTTAAGCAGGGATGTCGGTGTGTGTGAAATGTAACTATTACAGTAAGTTTTAATATAATGTTGTTACTTTTTAAAGATGGTAATCACGAAAGTAACTAAGTTACTTTTTCAAGTAAGTAATCAGTAAACTAGGTTACATTTTCAAGGCAATACTAGGAATTACTTTCTGAAACCCAGAGAGTAAAACATCATTGAGCCCGCCCAATTTTACTTAAACAACAATGTCACATTTGCTCCACCGTGGAGATATAAAGCTTGAATCGTGGCTCAGGCCCTCATGTCAGGAGTTTGGGTTTCCTCCCCTTGCTTGAGTGTTTTTTTTTTTAATTTATTTATTTATTTATTTATTTATTTTTTACGGTTACATAGATTTTCTCCCATATGGATGGATTACAAAGACATGCGTGTTAAGATAAAAGATAATAAATAGGTGTGAATGTGAGTAGTGTTAGATAATTGAGATAAAACGACAAATAGATGTGAATGGGCTGTTTCCTACCACACATTCAAAGTATGTCTCAAGGTCCTATGTTGTGTGACGGTTGATTTTTGAGGTCCTCACAAGAGAGATTGCGAATCACTGTTGCACAGAGAAAAGTTATTGCAGCCTAAATCCTTATCGAGTTCAATTTTCTCCAGTGTGGATAGAAAATGGATGGATGGGTGGAGGAGTGTCCCCTATTTCTGTTGTTGCAGACACAGTATGTAGAAGTTTTCATCTCTCAGTGACTTGCTTTTCTCCATCGTGCATTGTTCCATACCTTGAGAGCGAAGCTTTCTTGTGTAAGCCTTTGAAGTTTTCCCTTTCACAGCATCAAAGCCATTGTCGGGACTCTCCCTGGACTTCTGTCGGAGGATAATGATACAAGACCCATGGTATTTCTAATAAAAGTGAGCTGCTAGCCTTTATTTAATAACCATTTCCTCTTCCTCCGCATTGCGAAGAAAATCGACGACTGTGCCCAGCTAAAACATAATGACAAGTCAAATACATATATTTTTGACGGCAACTAACCCAAAACAGAAAGTTGAAATGCCATGTCAAAGTAATGTTGTTAATCGCAAAAGAGTCCACATTTGATAGAGATGGATGACGTCCCCTGGTCTGTAACAGAAACATACTGATATGAAACCATTAAAGATGCTAAACTGGGCTTAACAGAAACAACATTTCAACTCAGTCGTTCATGTGACTACTTTCAATGGTCTCCAACTGTCACAAAGTGAACTTAAGAGAAGTTACACCATGACAAATAATATAACAATATTGTTTTCTACTGAGACTGTGAGTCCAAATAATTCACAGTACCTTCCGATGGCTATTTTCGTGTTTTCGTGTCACCCTTTCAGAAAAAGCGACGCACAATGTCAACGGAAAAAGCAAAACACGTGCACCATTAACCTTTTGATACTTGGTGAACTGAGGTGTGAGGTGTGCTGCTTTTAACAAGTTGCTAAGCAACACTACAGTATATGCCCAGCAAGAGAAAAATCACGTTTCAAGCTTTGTTGAAAAAAAAAAAAAAAATTAAAAAGCCAAAGAAAGGTCACAGACATAGACACCAAGAAAAAAAACCCAACTGGCTCGGTTGAACCGGTAATAATGTTTACTATGCTGGCAATTTTTTCGCTAACCAACCACTGATCACTCCAAATTAATTATATTTTAAAGGGCCCCTATCATGGAAATGACACTCTTGGGGGTCTTAACTTGGAAGTTTGGGAGAAGATATTATGCACCGAGTCGGCCAAGTAAACAACAAAGTTTTATTTACTAATGACAACATTTTACAAAAATGACAAAAAAAAATACAAAAAGGTAAAAATGGGAGGAAGCATACAGCCCGACAACCAGCCGGTGTTTATGATCATCATCATTTCACTGCATGGTGAACATTCACCAATACAAGGTGGATTTGAACGAAAACTTGCGCATTTCCCATAATTGCACTTGATGGAGACGCCATAGCTTTAAATACATGGTAGCTTTGTACAACAGAAATCAACCATCTGCATTGGATTAATTTGTACAGCACATGCATGCTGAACATGAACTATTTTGATGGGGCATTTTTTTCTGCTACAAACTTCTTCGTTTCTCGATGTGAGGTACTATTTACATGTATTTTTTAGTTTCTTCATGTAGTAAAATCACAATTGCTCACATAAGTCTTCATATCCCAAGGTTATGTTAGCGTTTTTCTTCGTTCTGATTCATGGTCGGTCCGTTTTAGGAGGGCGCGACAGCTTTTGACTTCCTGGTTAGAAATGTTGAAATTAAAATGCCCAGATGTCAAAGGTAAGATTTTGTTATTTATATGCATATATTTAACTGTGGAGAGCTTAAAATACCATAATACAGGTCATAATACAGGTATAACATGGGTACAGTATTAGGGTATATTGAAATGTAGGGACTACATTAGAAAATTTTGGTAAAACCAAAAGGAAAACAATGTATACTAAATTTACATTTTACCGTTTAGTTCACTGTTTCGCAAACCTGACTTAATTTTTCCGCAACATGAGCGCATTCAGAATTTGTAAATGATGATTAATGACAAGAAACATGTGTCTGGGTCACAATGTTGAATCAATGACAAAATAATTACACTTCCTTGGCAGTCAACAACTCTGACTATCTGTTGTCTCTCAAGAGACAATAAAATCATTGACGCCGCTTTGATGCCTTCCAGTCCTGACATGGAGTCTTGAAGTCTGGTGGAGAGATGATGAAGTACGTCTGCAATACAAGAGTTAGAAGCCAAAGGACTCCGCATTGAAGCCGCCATAACTCCCTATCACCTTGTGTGTCTCTCACTGAGGCCATTAGGCATCATGGGTCTCTCCCATCATTAGATTAATTCCTGTGCTCTGTGAGTGTTGGCAGGAAGGCCGTACTCATTAACTTCACCACGCCACACCAAATGCAACAAAAGTCCTGCTTTCACCTTGTAATTTGAGTCCCGCAGGCTCATCAGTACAGGGAGGCAACAAAGGGACGAGGACCTGTAGATATTCATGTTTCGTATTGCCTTGATTACACAGTGCATGATAAGAGTGCACGCTTGGCAGAGGCAATGTTCCTAGGGAAACATTAGCTACATTAGCTCCCTTCGCTTCAGCCAGTCGCGCACTGAGACTCGGTACCCAATGGCACGGAGACATTTGCCATAATAGACATTTTAATAGAGTGGATGCATAACACTCAGTCCCATTACAGATCAGAGAGGTGCTTTCTCTCTGTGGCAGAAATAACTTTGCTGCTTTTTGGTCTCAAGGGTACGTGAAATGAATGCACACTATACCGTGGAGAGCAAAAAGGGAAACAAGTCGAATAACAACAAGGAATAGAGCGTTTAGGTAAAGGGAAGGAAAACAACAGGACTCAGATGTCAGCCAAGGATGTATCGTATTTCTCTAAGTACAATTCAAATTCGCTTATGAGTCGACCCCCCCCCCCCCTTTTTTACTTCGCTGAATTTAGGGGTTACATAGATCATGGCTGTACTTTTAGATGCATTTCTATATTATATATAGGGGGGGGGGGGGTTGAGGTTGATTTGAGGTTTTAATTCTTTATTTTTTTGACACAGCTGAACATTAATTTGTCTAAAAGCCCTAAAAGTCATCATCTCTATCTGGCACGCCAAATAGCTCCTCTCATTTAACTCATGGATGCCTTCTTCCTCCTCCTCAGTTAGTCATCTTTGGACTTGTCCAGTTTGTTTGAAATGGAGGTCTTTGGATTTGCTGATCATCTTATTTGGGATATTATCCCAAACTTTCTTCACCCAAAGTGATGACTGTTGTAGGATCAGAGCGTGGAACATTGTCATTCGCTGGTTCTCCCTCCATCTGTTGACTTTCATGCCGGCTTATTCAAGCGCACATACAATTAGGATGATGAAGGAGACAATGATGATGGAGACAAGTCAAGCCGTCTTGTCCTTTTCATAATTTGTCCAAAACCACTGTAAAAATAGCCACGCAGCCTCGTTGTTGACAACAAAATGTCAATTAGGCGGCGCTTGACAAAAGTGCATTCTTGCAATTTTCTGCGTAAACAATCTAAAACGGATGCATACTATATCAAATTAGAAGTACCTGTATATTAAATAATTTAAGCCTTGTTCATGACATGATATTCTTTATTTTGCATTCGAGTTTATATTTTTCAAACACAGATATGTGGAAAAAAATGGTTTGTTTTGAATTATGTGGTCAAAGTCAACCCTCCTAACATAGGGGTTGAAAATGAGGAAAAAAAATGAGGAAAAATTAAGCTCTTCCTTGCTTTTTTTCCTGCAATTTCGACCTCTTTTCACATTTAAACTGTTCAGCTTGTCTTAATGACTATACATTTTTTCAAAATTTCATGGGAAACGCCAACAAATTAAATGCTATTGTTTTATTCTCCACAATTTCAAGATGTTTTTATTTTGTTCAAACTCCTTACAACTTTAGAATAATCAACTTATTTGCCCACAAGGTCATTTTTGTCATGTTTCCCTTCAAACGAAGAAGCAAGAGAAAAACATGTTCATTTTATGCCTTAAGGTTATCACCCAAGGTGTGCAGTTATACTGTTTGACGATCACTTGGCGATCACTTGAGGATATGGAGCAAAGGTTTTGCAGGGTTAAATGCTAATGCTAGTTAATACAATCCTCAATTTAGCCTCCTCCAAGTGGCCAGCCAGGACGAGGGTCAGGGATACTGCCGATGCCATTCGTCTTGGCTTTTGCTGTCACATTATCTGGATTATTTCCACAATCACTGGGAGGATATTTCTCCAGTGAAGCGTTCTGCAATAGGGAGAAGAGATGTTAGCTGAACTTCACTGCACATATTTAACTGTAAACAACAACAGTTCTGATTCTATAGCTATATTCTGTATGAAGGTTTCATGGGGTATCTGCAACAGCAGAAGTGGGTACATCAAGCATAAGAATAATTTTTTAAAGTGATATTTTTTTTTCTTTTTTACACAACAACTAGTATTATGGTCAACCCAGAATAGGTCATTTGAAGGCAACTTTTGCAGGCTCACCAGTTTTCTCTCCATAGACCTGATGACAGCTTGCATGTGCAATACCCACATCTTTGGTAGGCAAGGGGGGAAAGAAAAGTGGGTCAAACAAAAAAATAAAGAGATATTATACAGCCCTCACTTTTTAGCAAACGAACCTTTCGAAGGTAATACAAGACTGACTCGCTTTTCGTTTCCTTGTCTGATGACAGCATGGTCAGTTTTATTTTCAATATCAGTAAAGTTGCAAACACTGGCATATAAACACAAAACTTATTGTACTCTCTAAATCTAACGAAGATTTGTCTGGGGAGGAATTCAACTTGCTGAAGCCTCAAATTAGATTATAAATTGGCCATTAAATGAGACAAAGAATGAGGATTTGGGCCAAGGTCATAACCGCTGTAGGGCTACCAAGGATTCTCCTGATGACTGTTAGGCAAGATGACTGCAATCAAACACTGTGTAATAAATACACACCGCAATCCCAATGAAGTTGGAAAATTGCGGAAAACGTAAACAAAAAGAGAATATAATATTAGTGCATGTGGTCAGTTTCTGTGTTCAACAAAGCTTTTCTGTTGTAGGAACCTTTTGAAAATATGATGAAGGTTAAGAAGTGGAAACATCAAATTGCATTGATTTCTTATTAGTGAATGACGTCACTCAAATACTGCCTGTGTGACTGGACTGCAACAGCAGAGAGTGACAATATCAAAATTTTGGACTGTTTAATAACTCATCCACCCATTTTCAGTATGGTCTATAAGCAGACCACGGCCTGAATTGGTCAAATGTCAAACTCACATTCACACTGTCACTGAGTGGGAATTGAAGCAAACGTACAACTACACCATCACTGACTCCTTGTTTAGTAAATGAAACATCTAATTAAAGCTGTCAGTGGATAGTAATTTAGCAACTCATTTAAGGTGTGGAGAGTGAACAACTCCCACACTGCAGGAGGTGGTTCTTAAAAACAAGTTCATTAAAAGGAGGTCATTAATTGTGTATTACAAAGTTTCGAGAATCTGCCTTTCAATTAAAATGCTACTTTTCCATTTACTATGTATGAGACAAATGGACTGTTGACCTAGAAATTTTAAAAACTAAACATAGATTTACGCACTGCAATGTACCTGCTCTAAATGTGGATCAGTATTGGTTACGATGGACGGAGGGTGTTAGATTATCAAATGATTAAAGTCATAGTAAAAGCATTACGGTTTATAACTGTTTTAATCACATTTACTGTCTAAATTTCTTCTTTCTGTTTGCTGAATAGAACTGTTTTTGCTGCATTGGTCTTCTTCTGTTTCAGTTGTTGGGAATTGGAAAACAGGTCAAGCAATGCAATTTTAATACACCTTAAAGTGGACACTGAATGGCTGTCTTTGTGTTTGGCATAACCTGATAGGCTGCTATCATGAGTGGGAGGGCAGGGGGAAGACTTGAAAATGGAAGCGCATGTAAGACTTGTCGGTCCCATGAATGAAAAATTATACTTTAAAAAAAATACACAGGAGCACCTTTGATATTGTTAGCGTTATATGCAATCTTTGTATGGAACTTGTTTAACACAGAAGCAGCTCAAAAATTAACTTAGCACATAAATACAAATCCCCTGCGGTGACTACAGCCACAGCTAACAGTAGAAACAAAGAAACTAATGTAGCGAACTAAAGCAAAGCTCTTTGTCAAACTAAACTCACTAACATTAGAGGATCAGGGGTTTTTGCTCAGACATTTTTTAGTGAGCGTAAAAAGAGATGAATAATAATAAATTAAGGCTAATAAATTAATCTCTCACAATTTTTAATGTCTTAAAAGCACAACTATTTACAAGGCAAGCTACAGAATGATTCCCTTTAGGTCATTACCACATCTGAAAAAGAAAACTTTTAATGATGTAATTTTAATGAAATACCCTAGAAAAACAAGCCTGTTGGTCTTACTCTTGGGTCCTGCCTCTTCTCGATGCTCCACTCTCGCAAATCTCTCCAGTGTTCAGGAAAACATGTATCAGGGGACCGGCTGCCCTCTTTCTTTGCCATGAGGCTCCCCCTCCCACAGCGTCCTTGTCCACTGAGCTGGTAACTGCCTTACATTGTCAAACACTGTAACCTTGTCACTTGAGTCTCGAAATGGATACGCCTTTATGACGATCCTGGTGTAGACTTACACAGCCAAGTCAACTTTATTTGTAAAGCCCTGAATCAGCACAGTCTCAAAAGACTTCACAAATTAAAAAAAAAAAAAAAAAAAAAAAAACATAAACAAAAACAGTACATCTTACAGTACAACATCCCTTGAACAAAGCTCCCAGAAGGGAAAAAAAACCCTCAAAAACTCCATCTGGGTAAAATAAGAAACCTTCAAAAAGGACCTCAGGTGGAAGGAGCCCCCTTCCAGGCTGTGACTTTTTGGAGAGCTCATGACAAACTATATTGTGTACTACCCAATTTACTCAATTTTTGAAGAACCACTGACTTAGGATATGGCAGCAACTAACACAAATGTATCAAAAACTACAGAAAAGCAAATAGCTTTGTAAGAATAATAATGCTGATGTGGTTGACACCATCAGAGAGGGACTGTATGCATTAAACATTGTTTTCACCAGCTGCATTTTGCGTGATGTGGTACTGCATTTGTGGTGAAACATGCACACTAAACTGAAGCTTAGATCTCAGCAGGATAACTGGAGGATTATGTAATCTTGGACATGCACAGTACATCCTTTCAATCGATGATCAGCCATTATAATAATGACTGCAATACCACTACAGTGTCGTAGAACTCCACATATGTGGAAAAATCACTTCCAATATGACATATTTGCTGCTACTCTGTGATGGTCTGCAGCAAAATATATTCAGAGCAAATGTAAAAATGAGGAAAAACAATGCACAGTACATTTTTATTCACATCTGAAATGCAGAGCAGGCTGCTAAAAGTGTTTTGATGGTATTGTATCTGTCTTCAGACAGGGTGAAAATATCATGCGGCGCACTGACCAAGTTCATTTTCAGGGTTCATTTCTTATCTATGACAAATTGAATGTATTTGGTGTAGTGCTGTCAAGGAGATAGTAGAGTAAAGCAAAGCAAAAGTAAGTAAAGAAAATGAGGGATTAATGAAGTAATTCTGTTCCTAAATGACCAAGTTATTGACCTATTTGACCTATATGACTTATTTAAAACTCAGATACATTGTGAGGTGGCCCGGTGGCAGAGTGTTTAGCACATCCGCCTCACAGTTCAGAGTCCCGTGTTGAAATCCAGCTTGCTCTGGACTTTCCGTGCGAAATTTGCATGTTCTCCCTAAGCCCGCGTGGGTTCTCTACGGGCACTCATGCTTCCTCCCACACTCCAAAAACATGCATCGCAGGTGTATTGGACCTTCTAAATTGTCCTTAGGTGTGATTGGGTGTGTGAATGGTTGTTTGTCCCTGTGTGCCCTGCGATTGGCCAGCAACCAGGGTGTACCCCGCCTATTGGCCGTAGACAGCTGGGATAGGCACCAGCAAGCCTGGAACCCTAGTGAGGATAAGCGGATCTAGAAAATAGATGGATGGATGGATTTATACAAACAAAATCTATATAGACAATTAAACAAGCAAAATCTACTCCTGCAAAATCCATTGGCATGGCTCCAGTAATTTAAATGATGAAAACTTTTATTGTTTACCTGTATGGCCTCACAACTGAGCTTCGCTGATGTGCACATTAGATGTTATCTTCTCCCCGGAATGTTTTGGAAAGCTATGAGGAGAAACAGAGGCTGGTGATGGAAGAGGTCAAAGGATTAGGGCTATAACTGTGCATTGCATTATCTTTTTGTTTTATTTTATTAGGAGATAATAGGATTTAGACGCGCCGGGCGAGACGCCGGGCGAGATGGGGATTGGAAGTCTGTCAGTAGAGGAGTAAGCTAAATTTGTTTTTGACATGAATAAAATGCTGTTATGGGATGAATATCAATATGGTTTTGTTTCAAATATCTATTTTTTTAAATTTTTTTTTAATTAAGTTGTATACATTGAAGAGACGTGCAACCTCAGCTCACATAAAAACCAAAATCACAATTGTAATAATGTAGATTAATGCAAGTATGAGAACCAAACACCCATCTGGATGCAAAGTGTTTGTTTTGGCAGTAATCAAAAACAATTTTCTCAAAGGGCATCGTAAGTGAGTGTGAGCCTTTTTTCATGCCGCCAGTGCCGCTGGTGCACAACAACATAATGAACTTGGCATTTCAATTGCATATTTGTCATATTTGGCTGTCACAGCTTGCCATAAAGCTTTGGATTCCCTTGAGTGACAAATTATGATGATGACTTAGTGAGCTACAGTATGACTGCAAATGTCATCACCCCTGCCAAAGAGGATACGGTTTCACATGCTTGTCTCGTCATTTGTTTCCTGACTAAAGATTCAAACTGCTGCATCATTGAGGATATTTAAGACAAATCCATTTTTAATCACTTTTCATACATTCTGACAATTCTGTTCTTCATGCTCAGATGTATATAATGTGACAAGTTGTTTCAATCTTCAAAATGAATTTTCCACTTCCGATTTGGTAAAGATTCTAATCGAATTATGTCGATTTTATGTGATGTCAAATCTTATCCAGTAGTTAGAATGTTTGCCCTTTGCTCCATAAGGAGTGCCACATGATCAATGCTTCCTTTCTTTTTAGCAATTAAGATAAAGGACTGTAGCCTTTTTCTTCATTGATTTTTGAGGTGACATGTCAAATGTGATTCTTTGAGAATGAATGTTGCTTTATTGATCTTCAGATGTTTACTACTTCAATGAGCTCAAGAACCTTGGCTAGGGCCTGGCTATGATGTGAAAATGACTCATGGAAAGGACACTATGTCAAGCGTTGGCTTCAGATGCTGACCTCAAAACTCATATACTTTCCCTCATGTCATGTGACAAATCAATATCAGACAGCAAAAAGATCACACATTTATCAATTTAATTAAATATGTTATAATATTGCATAGTCTTCACTCTTAATTCATGAGAATATCACTCGTCTCGCTCTATCAACACCATTAGATCATCAGACGACTAATAGGACAGAAGAACGTGTGAGTTGGGCTCAGCTGAATTCTTTCAATCATATACAATACAATAGACCCCTTGTCATCCACAACCCTGATGAGGATAAGAACAAAATAAAATTGAAAGAATGAAAAATCCACTTCTGTATACTAAACATATAGAGGTGCATGTCATTAAATTAGAATATGGAGAACACACAGTGAAGTATTAAATATGACATTTTCTGTAAAAATGACTGTGAAAGCGTAACAATGAGCGTTTAGACTTGTCTTAAAATAATGACGGACTGTCAATGATGGACCGGTGGCCTGACTGCTGATGAATGGCAGAACAGCAAAATTTACAGACCTCTCTGGTAATGACTTTGTAACATAAAAAATCGGAATAATTTTACACTTAGTAAAGATGTAGATATTAGAAATTTTTCTCCCCTCATGTGTAACTTTCAACTCATTCAATGTAAAACTGCGTATGACTTTTCTTTATTGAACTACTTGAAATAAATGCATTTTTCTGCAATATTCTTACTTGTGAAAACAGATGTGTTTGGTTCCTAAATATTATTTATGCATTCATTCACTCACTCCTCTCATTCAGGCTTAGTGGGGTGCCAGAGCCTACCCCAGCTGGCTTTGTGTCATGATCTGTGTTTTGGTTGATTCGGTTTTGATTGGATTTACTTTTGTCTTGTTTTATTCATGTCTCATTTTTCATGTCTTGTCTGTCTTGTTAGGTTATTGTGTTCATCTGTTCTCATCAGCCCGGTCCCACGTGTCCGCCAGTCAGCTCCCACAGCCACTTATGTCTTGTCCAGGTGTTCCCTGTCTCAACAATTTGCTTCCATGTTGTTTAATTACTTACTTTTTTACTTACTTGCTTGCATATTTACTGACTCGAATTTGGGAATATCTATTGAGAGTAAACTACATACAGTACAACAGAATTCTGTATTGCTATGCTGTGACATATTAACCATGTCTTTGGACAAGTACAATTCTCCAGAAAATAGGAATATCATGAATGGGAAGAGAACGGACTTACGTTTTGACTCGGCTGATGAAACGCCGGCGCAGTACGAGAGCCAAAGTCGAGAGAACCATGATAGTGGTGCACATGGTCCCGACAGCCAACCGCAAACCAGCCAGAGAGAGACGGGAGATGAAGCATTCATAGCAGAGAGCTTCACACAACAGAATTGCTGTCCAGGTGTTGCCTTTGTCTCTATGCGACCCGAACCGTCTGGCTGGCTCAGCAACAGCGCGGGATTAGTCAATCCCAGATTAGACAAGGTGACATAAACCTTTATTGAGTCACAGTTTAGAGTTAATCCACGTTGGAATGCATATTTGCCATTAGTATATCGAATTGAGAAGGTACAAATCACAACAGTATTCAATGTCATATACTGTTGATGAATCTGTAAATATTCAAAATCCACTGCTCAGTTAGATAAATGTGGTTTGTGACCTTTACAATGCGCCACAAAGCAGCCACGTAATGTAATGATGATCATTTCAATTTAAGGCGGTATGGGCACCCACTTAGCCCCCAATGGAATGGAAACCTGCCCCCATTTTGTGTCTCATTATGCCCAATTTATATGTGGTCAGCGAGCAAGACATGGATATTGAGAAACCTGAGATGACATTCCTCACACTGACGTGTGTGGCTCTGCTGACACCGGTCTGTAATAAAACCTCTGGTGCGTGGACAGCACACAGATGGAAGTTCACACAAGTGGCTGTCAGGAATTTCAAATTGCAGCGATGTGGCTGCGCATCTAATCTTGCGCTCTGAGATATATACGCTCACATGCACCTAATTGGTCATTTCTGCTGCTGCCTCTGCAGTGCTGATGGAAAGTGGCATGGAGTCTTGCCATCGCTTAAAAATCTGGAGAGTTGTGCTCTCCTTTACTTTCAAAATGCTTCTATAATGTTGGTTTCCAATGTGTGCAAATCCGTTAGACAGTGGAGTCCGTTTTTGAAATGCAGTACAGGCTAAGCAATGTTTATTTATATACACTGCTAGTTGATTTATATTGCTTGAGGATTCTGAATCATTAACATGGATGCTTCTTTTGAGCTATCGCTTCAATGACATTTTTCAGCAAAAATACCCATTGCCCCACCATGTCAAATTTCTTCCAGCAATCAAGAGGGTGCCAATTAACAGTTGCTTGCATAGTTAGGTAACGCTAGTCTGTGTGTCCAACAAATCTCAATGCGGCTCAGTTTACTTTCCTGCATTGACATACATTAGGTATTATTTCCCGCCGTGTCTTGAAATTTGCGGACGTAAACACAATTCACGCACATATTTTTGGAAATTGGCATCCAACAAAAGATGTTTAATTTCACACTCAGTGTGGTTGCAAAGGCACTGCAGAGACTGTATATATTGGTGATTAATGCTTTAATTTCCCTTAATGTGCTCCCTTTAATGAGTTTCTAATGCAGAGGTCATTGATAACATGGTGGTTCATTATTGTATCAGCTTCCCTGTGACCATGAATCAGATCAGTGATATGAAAAATGAACTGGAGATGTTGTTTAAACTAGTGTTCACAACGTGTCTCTCAGTTGAGTGGTTGCTTCACACCACCCAACCAAGCAGTTAACAAAAGCATCGGTCAAAAATGCTAATTTATTAGTTTCCTCAATTTGTTAAGACGGGTTTGGTTCGGTCTTTTCTGCATCAATATTATTGAGTATGGTCATTCCCTGTTAGCAGTGTGCTCCTGGAATTACAATATCAGGCGTAGGGGAACTATGTTGCCATAGTAACATCTTAGCGTATGGTGGAGCAGCGTGCATGATGGAAGCCTTCATTGGTTAGATTGCTCCATTTTCGGACTGCTGTATTGCCATTTACCTGCCTCACCTTCGCATATGACTCCATCAAATTCTCCATTTTCCTTCCTGCTCATACTCGTTAGGGTTGATGTAGTGCTGATGGTGATGCCCGTCCTAGCTGAGAGGCGGGGCTTGTCAACAGCCAATCTTAGGGCACATATGTATAACCGGCTCTGACAAGAGGGTGTCAAAAATGAAAACTGAGATATTCCAATATTGTAATTCACCTCTTAATTCCCTCTAAAGTCATCCAGAAACCTAAAAAAATCATATGTGTGCCATAATTTGCTATAAATTAAGGATAAAACTATATGCTTTGAAGAAATAGTTACTGGAACTGACGATTAACTATATTTCATGAGAATAAGCAATACGGATGGATTGAATTTAACATGACGAGAACATTGTCAACAACACAGTTGTACATAAGTCAGTCTTCTGCTTGTTTTTGTGCAGGAGGGTAACATTATGGAGTATTTTTGACTTTCATTAACTGCAATGTGCTTTTAAATGGAAAAAAAAACATCATTTGAGGAAAGGATCTCCGGCTTATTTTTTGGCTATAAACATGTTAGCAAAGATGCACGTCTACTAATTCTTTATTTTCATACACTTTGATGACAATTTGAACATTTTGATGGCTGTAAAATGACCAGAGCAGGTCACATATAAAAGCAAACACTCACACTCCAATTCAGAATTCAGAGTCTTCAATAATCCTGCCATGCATGTTTTTGAAATGCGGGAAAAACGGAACTTCACACAAAGAGTAGGAAGAACATGCAAACTCCAACAACAACAACGTATAACCAACAGTGATATACAATTTTATTTAGCACTTAAGTAAATGCATATTGAAAACAAAAAAGGTCTTTAAAATAAATGCCTTGGGCTCTAATTTGCAAGGCCCTCGATGTGAAAAACAAAAGTATTCCACCCTGCATGAACTTCCCTTTGGACTTCTTGCTTGCTGCCTCAAGTGACGAACAGGCAAACATTAGCAAACTCTTACTTCATGAAACTACTACATAATATGTAATATAGTGAAATTTCACCTTTCTGTTTTTGTCCATCGCAAAAATTGCATTGTGATACACTGATACACCCCGAAAAAGACAGAGACAAAATCTTCGAGTGCATTTTATTGACCATTTTCATGTTCACCACGTCTACAGAGGAACGAGTTGTGGCAAGATGTGCAAACATGCTTGAAACACGACAAAGCCACTGCACTTGCTCCCACCAACAATGTAGTATACAATGACTTGATAATATAGTAGTCAAATATGCCAAATAATTATAATAGATGTTTTTAGAAAAATAGAATTAAGTCTGCACTTTTAACATCTGAATGGCAAAAATAATGTCACAACTAAACAGCTAGTGATGCCTTTATAAGCTATGAGATAGCAAGCGTTTGATGTGTCATTATCTTTTCTAAGTATTTACTCGAGTCAGTGCTGTGGCATACTTGGCATGCGTGGACATGTCCGAGTCATCTAACTTAATGCACAATCACAAATGTGTGTGAGAGACCCCATGTGAAAAGGGATGTGTCTTTTATCTATGTGTTTGTGTGTGTTAATATATTGATGAAAACGTGATGCAAATTGAAAGTCACAAAGCTGGCAAGAGCAGCAACCCACTGTTTTATGTGTGGCATAAGATTTTCTCATCACACTGATAATCTATCAGTATTGATTCAGGGATTTCAGGCTATAGGCCGATGGATCAATTATGACTGGAAATTGTTCGGATTTATAGCCCGGATTAAGAAAAATGACTTGGGTCTTTTTGTTTAAGAACATAGTCATTTATAGATCAGCTGACCTTGCGATAATTAATTTTGAGTCTGATTGGCCAAATAAATAATATTTTATGTTTCTGTTACACTTGTATTTTCAACTCCCTCAGCCAGCATTTATTATTCTGAAGGCTCTGGGCCGATTAGAGTGACATGGCAACAAAGAATTGCTGAAATCTGATTGGACAAAAACATCTAACATCCTCATGTGTAAAATCGACTGTTGGGATTAAATTACAGTAATAGAATTTTATTGAGCAATCATCTGACATTAGCTTGTACTTGTAGGCCAGCATTGAAAGCTGAATTGAAAATAAAACAATAACGCAAGAACAAAGTTAACAATGTAATGGCTTACTTGCTTCACTTCTGTGTCTCAGTTACCGCCAAATGATGGTCAGTCAACATCTCTGTCAACATTATTGGATTATTATAGTCTTCTCAAAGAAACAATTCTCCAAATTGCTAAATTTAGTTCTACCCATCAGCACCACAGTTAACACTTTTACTTTGAAAGCCCGAAGGTTCACATGTGTTAATCTTTTCAGTATGGTAATAATACGGACTAGTGAGTAAATCACACTCATTTCATTTCATATAAATGAGAAAAAGTGCATGAACCATAATCAGAATAAGTTAAGGAGGCTAGTTTAAAATCTTCAAATTCAATATTTGTTATAAAGGTGCATAATCCTTTCCAAGTAGTCTGAGGGGACTCTTCTGAATAAGTTTTGTCAGTGAATGAAACTTTTTAAAGGATAAGTGCATCCAACCGTTTGTAAAAGTGTTTGAGCTCTCAGTGAAGATGATCGTTACTGGGGCAATGGGATGTTACGTTAAGTAGATGAATGAGCAGATGAGGAGCAGCGGAGACTCATTGCCTCCTCGTAAATGCCAGATGCTGATACCAACAAGGGTCAAATAGGAGAAACAGGACATCAGTGGAGCAGATGCAAGCTCAAGATTGGATCAAATGTCCATCCTAAACAGATTTGCAGTGTATGCTTGGGAATTTAATAGACAGATGGGGACTATGCAATAAATGGCAATGAAGGCAAAAATGTGATATATTGTTAAAGATTTCAAGAGGGTAGATGGGCAAGGCATCTGATTTTTTAGTCATTTGATCAATACAACAAAAAACAAAAACGTTTTTTCTTCTACGATGCAGAAATTGGATTTTTTTTTCTCTGGTGATACCATTACTAGAAAAGTTTAAGCTGAGCTAGAAAATGCGCTCTGTTTCCGAGACCTCCAGAAGAGTTTGTAAAGCTCTTAATGGAGGCTTTAATGCGGTATGTCTCTCCGATGAGGTAAACTAAGTGACAGGCTTGTAAATATTAGCAACGGAGAGGACTGTCCGTGAAAGGTGTACATGTGCGGTTGCTGATCGTGCCCACCTCCGGACATTTTCCATCTTACTTTCTTGCTGTCATTGTGTTTGTCTAAAGAGAGTGGAGCAAATGTAAAACACTTCACCAGAATGAGTGAACAGCCCTCTTTGGTGCGGAAACAGATTCATGTGCAAGTGAATTACAAAGGCAGAAGAGTACACGCACGCTGGCACACGGGTCACTTGTACAAACGACAGAGTTTAAACAAGATATTTAGAGCACATAATGCATCGATACATAGCGAAAGAGGAGCACAGACCCTTAAATCTCAGGGTTACATGACAGATTGAGTAAAAAAACAAATAACAGTCAGCAGTTCCATGGTCCCAAAACAAGGGCTTCAACGATCCAAGGTTCCCTACTGCTATAGCTTAAAATAATTCCTTGTCGAAAAACATTTTAGTATTCCTTTCAAAATATAATGAATGTGTTACGATATAGGAATTGAGGATGTGTTTCTTAGATGTGCACATGAATGAAATTTGTATGTTTGTTTTTTTTCCCATTTATGGGAATTTGGATTTTTTTTTTAAGCAATATTTCCAAATAATTTTGCTGTACATAAACAGCCAAGAAGGCCATATACCACTGATGTCAAACCCAAGGTCCAGCGGCAACTTCCGGCCTTTCACATTATTTTATGTAGCCCGCGAAAGCAAATCATATCAAGTTCCATGATCCTTCTTGAATTTTTTACCAACATTTTTAATTGTCATGGTGAGTAGATAATATTGTCAATACTTTCCGATATTTTTTGTTACACTTTTTACAGTTACTTAAAGTTCCACAAAACTTTAGCCTTGGCTTCTGATATCAGAATTCTTCAGCCATCCGTTTTTTATGTTGTTTGTTTGTTTATTTGTTTGTTTTTAATGAGGCTATTTGATGACTGGTTGAGTAGAAGCATCTGTGGCTAAAGCTAAACTGCGGTCACTGTCACTTTCTGGACCTGGATTTCCAATCTCTGCACCTGCCATTTAACATATGGCAAGCCAAAATTACAACGCATACTCTGCTCTGTAAATATTTTGTGGCTTTTGAGTTCCAAGACAAAGCATAACATTAGTAATTTCATTTTAACTTCTGAAACAATACGTTTAACATTAGAAAGGTTCCAATATATGTTCAGGGGAAGAATTCTGTTGTGACAAAGTCTTTTCTAAAACTCTTTGTATCATTGGAAAGCTAGTTTCTTTCCATTAGCAAAAACATGTAGTTTTTACAAAAAAGTGTACAATTGAGTAGTTACAGCCACGTAAACGTCCAAAAATGATGCCGAGTTAGCCTATTCTGCGGATCATTACTGACATGCTTGTCACTTTTTGTGCTTCCGGTACAATATTGAATTGGTCACATGTCGCCTGCTTAAAGGTGTCCACCTTTAAACTGGTGGCCTAGTTCCAAAAAGCCGGGGGGCATGCGAGGCAAACTGCGAAGTGGCTTTTCCAAGAAAACCGATTTTGGGGGGGGATTTGCATAATGATGTGGCAAACGGCTTTCTGTCCAGTCAATCTGGAAAAGATTCCATGCATGACGCACCCGATCTGCAGGCTCACTGCTGTGGGGACCTTATGATAGTATTGTGACTGTCTTGGGTGGCATATACATCCCTGCAAAAAGAGACGCTTGTGCAGAGAGATACAGATGGCAACCAGTGGCAATCCCTTTAGGGGGGAGAAAAAAATGGAGGAGCTTGCCAACTTTTCTGACCTCCTCTCAAGCGAACACTTTTGGGATCATCTTGAGTGTGCTATTCATGCTAGAGTGACCAAATAGAACCACCGTTTGGCTGACTTGTGACGACTCCTGGCTGAGCTGTGAAATGGCAATTTACAGCAGTGCTGTGCTGGCTGTGTCTGGTTCATGCACACAATACTTTGACTCCTTCTTTGTTATATTATGTTGTAAAAATTACTTTGTGTCTTGTTTATTCTTTGTCACTGATAAGACTTGAAGAAACCAACGTGCACGGGACTAGCTTCAACAGTGGCAGGAGACTGAGCTAATTTTAAGCATTTTACACAGGAACTATTTTTTTAAAACGAAAACACGCTTTTCAACCGTAGAAATGTTTTTGGGCAGAAAGCAATTGTCTTTGTTGTGTTTTATGTTGTTCTTGGTCGAATATGAAAAAGATGAATCATTTTCTCTGGCTGGCATTCATAGCTTTGTAATAGTTGACTTTTTATGTACAATCAATGGTTTGTCTGGTAAACAAATCTGCCATCTCACCAGGTAGATAACTTATTTCAGGGAACAATATGAGCACCAGTGCAGGACAAATGTATTAAAGTTCCAGGCGGTTGAAATATCCAATTGATAGAGCTACCTTACATTTGCATTTATTTTTTAACTTTTGCAGAAAAACTCTGTCTCAGGGAAACGTGCTTGATGATGTGCAAGTTGTGGTCTGACCATAGGGAAATTATTTGGGTAAAAAATTAGGAAGGAACCACTCCTGCTGGACTACATTTGCTTGCATTCATGGTTTTGCTTCCCTTGTGGGTTTGGCAACAATTGACAGTTGACTAGATAATTACTGTCTCCCTTGGGGGCTAAAAGCACGTACCATACCATCACTTACTTGAGCTAAAATGTGCTCGCATACGTTGCCAGCTTACATTGTTAGAGGTTGTCCTGGGAATGTAGCGGTTAAAAAAACAACTCATCCATAAAGCCCCAGCACCAAAATGTCACTAAAATAAGCAGCACACTCATGTTGATGAACAGACTGCTAATCATCCTCATGATCCATGTTTATGAACTCAAACAATGGGGAAAAAACATGTCATTCTCCATTATTTTAAAGTCCACTGTGAACATCTGCGCACTTCCCTCACACTGACCCTTCACACGGCCGAGCTGGAGACCTGGAGCCAGCCCACATCTGTGTAGGCCCCCGTCACATGCCAGTACACGGCACCCATCAGTTTGGTCCACACCATCTGCACCTCTGCTGTGAAGAATTCCGGGAAGTCTTCACACAGCACCTCCAGCATCACCCCACTCAGTATCTGCAATTTGGTAGGCAAGGTGTGTCATATAAGTTCTCACAAAAGCGATACTTCAAATAAAACAATGTTTTTTTTTTTTCCTTCAGGAAAATCCCCCTGCAGTCCAATGCGCTTTTTCAGCCTTCTCTGTGAGGCAGAAACCCTTTTTATACAAGCTGGTTGTTCGTCTGAATCACAACCGAATACTTTGAAGTTGATCTTTTGTGACATCAGTCCTGGAATTTTTCTGACACACTTATAAATAAACGTAGATAAAATAGAAAATAATGCCCAACAGAGAGCTGGAAAGTGAATCAAACGAGGCTGTCAGGATAATAAGATTATTAGGTAAGGTGGGAGTAGAACTGAGGGGGGAAATCAGCCCAATTCACTGTTGCAGAAAGGTGGGCGAGACAGGTGAGAATTGAAAATGTCCACGATGGTGAAGCATGAAAGTACAGGGTGGACAGGGAACAAAAAGAGAATGAGAGTCACGCTCTCGAGAAGACAAAACACTGAAGCAAAGACGTGGGCCATATGTGCACCAAGGGACATGAAATATATGATGTAATACGCTAATGTAAATCAGCAGCAGAAATGATTCAGATGCAGTAAACAACCTTAGAGAACAGAGTCCTTACTGGTAATTAATAGGAGAGAAAAAAGAAACTGAGAATAATTTCACATGCAAGTTCATGCTCTTTGTATCTTGCGGTTTGATACGTTTGCTAGAACATCATTTTTATTGCCGATTTCCTGCTCTTTGTATTCTTCAATAGTCCATTTTCACATAGCTCTTAAAGATCATTGCCGATTAATGAAGATAAAACCTGATTAATCACATTTTTCAACAACTATTTTTATCAAAGCATCTAACAGATATTTACTTGGGTAAAATCTTGGAATTCATGCAAAATCATCAAAGTAAAAAAAACAAAAAACAATATTTGGATTGAAAGACTACTGTAATGGCTTTCTTTGATTGTTACACATGAATCTTTTCCTGTAAAAGGCAACTGTTGAAAAAAATGACATCGTTACAGGCTTATAGCTTATCAAAGCATTTGCAAAGCTCTATGGAGGTGAGGTCACATCAATATGCTGCTCTAAGATGCTACCCCAAAGATGTACAACTAATACTATATACTTCAGTTTTCCAAAAACGCAAAGATTTTTATATTTAACTGCTACCACAAGTAGTAAATACAATTGCGTTAACAAGTTATTTTTGCTCAATCTTAAAAACAATAAAATAACGTTTTATATATATATATATATATATATATATATATATATATATATATATATATATATATATATATATATATATATATACATATGTGTGTGTGTGTGTGTGTGTGTGTGTGTGTGTGTGTGTGTGTGTTTACACACTCAGTTATGGACATGATTATGATTTGTAATTTATTTTATATGGTTATTTGAATGTAATTATATTTTCTACAAGCAGAATGTAGATGGAAAATAAAATGTCATGATTCATTCCTGTAACTAATTAAAGCACCGTAGTCAATGAGATGCCTGTGGAATCAATGGTGCTAATGTGCTCCCTGTGCAGCTGCATTTAAGAAGATGATATTGAAAAGACACGAAGAGAGGAAGTGCCTTCCATCTAGAAGAGGGATGCATGGTTGATTTTCTGATTGGTAATTATGCAACTATATTAATGGGGAAAAAATGAAAACCTACATGTTAAGCATTTTGAATCTGGTTCATGAATCTGATTTGTCTTAATAGCAATCAACAAGTAAAAGACACAGGTGGACTCCAGTCTTTAACTTCCTTCATGCTATATGTACTGTACGTTGCATGTCAGGATAATTAACAGTAAAGTTATTTTCATTGGTGGATGGAATCGTTAATCACCATTAGGAGGTTAAAGTACTCAGGCAGTTTTTTTTTGTTTTAATATTGTCCATCTAATTATGTACAGATAGTTCCTGTTGTGGTCAAGATGCAGTTTTGCTGTCCTGACAGTCACTGGTCAAGTCATCTTTTATTTACATTTCAGGTTGGTGTGACTAATCAAACATTTTTGAAAATTAACATTGTGTTAAATCCATACATTCATTGCATTTTTTTTTCCCTGCAATTGCTTTTTGGGGTCATGTGGAGCCTCAGACTATTCCAGTGGCTTCCATCCTGGATTAGACGGTAATTAACTCATTCACTGACATTGATGTCAAAATCCATTTTTACTTTACTGAGTTAAAAATGACTAACTCACAGCCATTGACAGCTACAGTATATAAATCAAATATTCATTTTAACTGGGCAAGCTGGCTAAACTGCACTTCACATGGCGTATTTCATAAAAGCTAGCGTATCCTGGCTTTGACCTACACGTGTAGCCAGTTTTTTGTTTCTTTTAGTACATTCTCTATATGGGGATTTTAGTTACATTAACCATTGTGCAGATTTTTGTCCAGTCTCTTGATCTTTACATCAAAGGTAATCCACGTCAGAGAAAAAGCATTTTAAGGAGACATTAGGGATATGTCATCCAAATGGTGACAAATTTCAACATGGCATGACCAACTAATTATCACACTGCCTGGAGTCTGCCAATCCTTTGCTAAAATACCATGAGATTGAGGTAGTAATGCCCCCAAAACAGCCAACACACTGTACAATTGTTAAATAAAATGTTTAGAAAAAAAATAGGACAGGAAAGGATGTTTTTAAAAACATTAAAAAATCGTATGGTAATTTTTTTGCAGGGATATTAAAATGTTAAGATTTTACTGTGTATATTGAATTTCTCACTAACATCATCATAAATAAAATAAATTGATTAGCAAATAGACGTTGTCGAAAAGTGCATCGGATGAGCTCGTTCATACCTTAAAATACATTGGTTCAACCTTATGTTTAATGGCATGAGCCTTCCCCACCAGGGCCAGCACCGAAGACACCTTCTCCGGGTCATTGAGGTTCTCCACCACAGTATTGATGGCATTCATGACTCTGCGGGCATGTTGTCGAAGCTGGCAGCTTCGTTCCATCTCCTCAGGGTCCTCCATGTCCTGGAACTGGCTGAAATACTGTTTGGCAGATGGGAAGTTCACAAAGAACCTGAGGAATATTTTTCAAGACAAAACAACAACATTTATTTCATTCGTGTGAAAATGAAGATCTCTTTGGTTAGTAATCATTCATTTCAAATATAACCGCCGCACTCCCAATGACCCCATCTAAGGCCTACCACACACCATATGAACAAGCTGAACCCAACAGGAATAGACCGGCTAGAATGTGCTCCAGTTCCCCCCAAAACCCCATTGAGGAAAAAAAAATATATAGAAAATGGAAGAATATAGATGAAATGGATTGGGTTTTTTTTTAATTACCCCAAAGCTACCAGTAATGACCAGTAACCAGTAAGTTAATTTCTTATATTTAGCTTCCAATATCTGTGGCAGTTGATTCACTGCTGTACTTATTGTGCCTTTCCACTAAAATCCCCACGTTCAGTTTGTTAAAGCTAGAGTATACAACCACCGAACCTAATTGAAATGAAAATGTCAATTTAGTAAAAGTGAAACTGTACTTCATAGAGGGGTTAGAACCCAAATAATATGGCATTTAAATGCATAGTATGGCATAATCCTCAAGTGGAATTAATTAGAAATTGGGGAGTTTGTAGTGCGTCCCTAGTGCAATTGCACAGCATACTGCAGAGCTTACGAGTGTTTTCAGGTTTAAATGTATCCAACTAATTGAATATTATACACAGACAATACAGTGTAATGCCTCAGGCGTTTAAGTTTCATCATTAAAGATGCAAAATGGCCACATAATTCTGTAAAATGTCTGTAAGAGACTTAAAATCACTACTTTTCACATTATTCACTTTCTCCTTTGACCTCATTTCAATTTTGCCATTGCTCATGCTGGCCAAAATTGTGGATACAATTATTTCCCAGTTAGAGTTTGGCCCTGGGCATCCCTGATAAACTGCATCTACAGCCACCAGATTCTGTCATGCCAGGCCAAGAAAGGATTTCGCTTGCCTATAGCATTTCTTGCTTGGCTCTACCAGCTGTCATGATACAGATACACATTTTCCTCGGAAAAATGTACATCTTCTTCTTCTTTGTTTCGGAAGACATAGTTTAAGTATTTTTTCCAGAGTATATTTGAGTAGAATAGGTACAGCTTGTGTCTTCTATTTGATTTGGAATTGATTTTCAATTCAAATCAGTTTTCAACTTAAGTAATTCGATTGACAATGAGTTCTGCTTCAATCAACAGATGTGCAAAGAAGTGCCATGTTTTACTTCATTCCGCTTTGCAAGACTGAATAACAAATTGAGATGTTAAAGTGTCTGTTTATTGTTACATTGATTAAGTTTTGAGTTGTAAGCAAAGTGCCTTTTCCCACAACAATTGTTTGTGGACCACAACTGCTATTCTAGTCTTCATTTTGTTTAATTGACATGCCGACTCCTGGAATGGAAGACAGAAACCGTGAGAAAAGATCCAGCACTATAAGTGAATTGATGAGCCATTTATTGTAATTAAGTACAATATAAAAGTAACATCCCCCATCATTCTTTCTTGATATATGTCAGATTTTATAGATACTTGGGTAAAATCTTGATAGAATGCAGACATGTTTTAGATATTTGCAGTTATTCATGTTGAATACATAGACAATTTTTGAGGAATTGTCTGACTACGTTTGAATGCACCAAAATCTTAGCGGCTAACGCTAATGGTGGAAACTTGTGCCTTATCGTACAACGATAGCGTAACTAGCTGTTTCTTAGCCTTCTTAATCAGCGATTGAATATGATTTTTTTAAATCTTGGTGTGTCAATGTTGGTAGAGACGTCATGTGATCCCAAGAAAAGCAAAGTCAGGAGGAGGAATAAAGCTAAATGGTATCAATTACTGCTGCCAAGCCCAATTTCAAAATAAATCCATTGTCTTGATGGACATGTATTATTCGATGTGGTCATTTTGAAGTTGACCTTGGCAGGTGCACGTTTGGTGTAGTTAAACAGAAGCCGACAGACTATACATATAATCGATTTGGGGACATTTTATATAGATTCTCATGGTAGATGAGAATGTAGATTCTATTTTCTATTTTTGATTCTTTTGTGAATCCATTTTTTGGCACACCTCCAATAGATGGTGTAAAGTAATGCATGGATGGATGGACGTTATGGCCCATCAATGTATGCTACTTATAGAGGTCAACAACAGGATAGACTTTTAGCAAAATTATATTTCATTAAATGAACGCATGATTGAAACACATGCCAAGACTTGGCTGGTCGATGGCACTTAATATCTAATTCTGTGGGTTTCATTTTGGTAAAGTCTTGTGTTACCGAAGCAATCCAGGAACATTTTGTCCCCGTGTGAGAGCTCTGGAATTATTCGTGCACCTGTCTCTGCATTCAAATGAATCTATTAAAGTCAAATGGGCGCCATTAGCGTGACTTGTTAATCATACTTGAATCAAACTGGGACGGTTTTTTCTAATTATTTACAGCAGAGTGAACAACCTTGGGTCTTTGTTTTTATCTGCACCTTGGCTCCTAAAAAATGCAGACTGTTAGAGAAGTGACTTCATTTTTATCAAAACAAATGAACATTCCTTAGACAAATGCGTATTTCCTAACTCAAATGTAATTTTCATCATACAGGAAAAGATGTACTTGCATCATGTATTGATCATTTATTTCTGGGTGTATTTATCAGATATGAACGAGAGCACAACAACAAGGACACATTAACCAAAACAAATGAGTCTGGAGTACAAAGTAGTTCATTGAAAACCAAGACCGCAAAAGAGGTGCTTTGGAAAGTATTGATTCATATTTTTTTTCATCTAAACATTTTTCACAAATGAGGAAAGATGAATAAATTATGTGCAAGAACGGGGTATCAAACTCGTTTTAGTTCAGGGGCCATACTGTTTTCTGTAGAGGAAAATCATCAAGTGGGTCCGGAAGATGAAGATTATGAAGATTGTCCTTTGCTAACTGGTTTCTTGTTGTGGCCGCAGATCTCCGTCCTTAAAGTGGGGGCGGATCTGCCGGCTGAGCGCTTGTCACACATCTGTCATCAGTGACCTTCTTTAGTGCGGGCAGAGCAGGAGAACGACGCCGGGTTATTTTCTCTTGACTTTAAGTCCCTGGAACTTTTGTGGTTGTGTTTTGAGTTGATGCTTTGTCGTTCTCCTGCGGGCTCCGTCCCCTCCTGTTTTGCACTTCCGACAGTTTTTTTTGTGTCGCACTTTAGGTTGAACTTTTATGCTTTGATACTTTGCCATCTGACTATTTTTTGTGTCGAGCTTTCAGTTTAATTTTTGGACTTATTTTTTACTGTACAATCACTATCAATAATATTCTATGAATATTTTACACAAGCGTGGCAACCAAAGTGGCAATGCTCATCTGCAAGTAAAAATTTTTATCTTTTTATTATGGACAGCAGAGTTATTGGTCCGGTCCAATTAAGTGTTTTTTTAAATGCTTCACAAAATTATCTTGCGGGCTGGATTAGACCTCCTTGGGGGGCAGATTCAGCCCGCGGGCCACATGATTGACATCCTGTGCTATAAGTTTTTATTTTACAATGTAGGGCTGACATCTTTTTAATAATCACATTTAGAATAAATTGCCATAGAAACATTTGTCTGAATAATCACCTTGCCAACTTCAAATATAAATATTACTCAAAAATTGTCTATTCATGAACATAAATAAACCCAGAAGTTTGCAGAATTCTTTAACGCTATGTCGTGTGACAACGAAGATCATGTTCCAGTTGTAATTCAACTGAACCGTCGACCGAAAATCCACTTCAACAATACAATTTGAGTGTGCCGTATGCACCACTGTTGCCTGAGGATATCTTATTCAGTTGTGCAATTGCATTTATACGCATTGTTGAAATAAACTGAAGCTACTTCCACGGTCTCTCTGCTCCATGCAGCTGAGCAGATGGAGCAACATGAAAGGGGGGAAAAAATCGTTGTGCCCACGGTGACGACTGTGTACTGATCTCTCTGTTTCTCGACAATAACATGTCAACCGTGCAAAGCTTTGACCCCCGCAGGTCAGCCTCAGGTTATTAGGTTACCGAGGAACTGTCAGCCAACTGTTGATAATTACGCTCTTTGTCCATCACATTGGGAATGGGCATTGAGCAGTGCTCAAAATGAGCATTTCCAGACTATTTTTGGGAGTGATCAAGTCCCACTATATCCAATGCAAGCACCATTAAAATCTCAAAAATTATTATTTTGTTATGTTATTCGCCCGTTGTATAATAACACTTTGCACAGTAGGATCACTGAAGCAAAATGAACTAAGGTAGTGGTTGTCAAAATTTTCAATTTACGTAGCACTATAGAAATAAAGTCACAAATCACAAAAGGTCCGAGTAGTTATCTAAAAGGAGACAGTATTTATTCCAAAATTTGTCAGACAAACCTATACATCAAATATTACTGATAAATTAAAGCAGAAGTCAAGCTAAAACTTTTATTTACAATAATATGCTCTATGCAGCCCCATTGATCTAAAAACTGCATTCTGATAAATAACATACCCGCATCTCAGGGGGCGGAAATTTTGCCTCTTGTGGTCAGCTGAAAATGACCTCACAATTGCTCAGTCAGGTAACAAACAATCACAAATCAGCTTGCAAATGTAACATTGCCTTCTTGAGAAAGCATGAATGGGTGTTAGCCCTCAGAAACTGTGATATCATTTTCTGATGAAAGCCAGTGACATAATGGCCACCCTGAGATGAAGAAAAAAAATGGATGGATGGATTTTCAGCAAAAATCATCTCCAAAAAATGTAATTTTAATCAGAAAGCCATGTCTAGACTACTGGGGCGCATGGAAAACACTACTGTAAAGAAATGTTTTGGGTTGACTACTTTAAAATTTTACCAACTATCCTACAAATGTTTAGCAGTTACCAAGATTCATGCAAATTCAGTTAATTTAATACAACTGAATTATAGTTGAGCAATGATTCTTTTGCATACAACTGGTAGGACACATGCCGCTAGTGGTAACAAGCATGAAACTTTCTGATCCACTACATCAAGTTACTTTGCACAAGTAAACACTAAGAAACAAAGTATGATTTAGCTCACTTTACAAGATAACAAACAAACAAAATGTGAGTAGCACAACTAACCGGCAAAGACTGAAAGGAAACTTAAACTAAATAAAATGAAACAGATGAGACGATGAGGGACACCTGGGTATAACACAGTTGGTTGAGGAAGCTGATTGGATGGCGCAAGGGACAAGGTGACAAGCACAGGTGGAACCAATAACTTTGCGTTACAGATGGACAAGTGGACATAGGGAAAACATTCATCCATTTTGTTAGCCGCTTATCCTCACTTATATATATATATATATATATATATATATATATATATATATATATATATATATATATATATATATATATATATATATATATATATATATATATATATATATATATAAATTTATTTTTGGGACTTGCTCACATGAGTACCAGGACGTAGTGTTTGGTACTCACACTTTCTTTCCAGACATCAGCAATCGGCCTTCATGTAGTAAATCCTAAATACAGTATGTAATCTGGGTCACGGCTTTGATGTAATTGATTTTAACGTTTCTCACAACCAATTGAAGTTTTAAACAGAAAATGAATAGCTGTCACTTCATTAAATTTTCTTCAAGGACACAATGTGGTGAAAAGACGGAAAAGAATGAGAGAGAAGACAAGCTAGAGAAGGGAGAAACGCCAAAACATATTTCTGTCATCTGGAGATAAGACGACACACTCGCACGCCCACATATGCGTGCACACACTCACATAAAAGCTCGCACACGCACAAGCACACGCAAGCACACACACAGACACTAACATGCAAACACAAGCATGCATATTCGCACACACACACACACACACACACACACACACACACACACACGCACACGCTCCCTGCCCTTTTGTCCCTCCCCCTCGGGGACTCTGTCACCCCAAACTGGAAATCAGTTTGTCTCACTCAAATCAGTCTTTCTTCTCTTGTGGTGTGCTGTCTATTTGAACAATCCTTGAAGGCTTTTTTACGTGTGTCACATTGACCGTTAAGCTCCACAAAACCAATAAATCAAACTTTCCTTCAACGACTCATAAAGGGATGATTAAAAAAAAGCATGAAATTTACACTTTGATGAATTGCAACATTTAGTATACTGTATTTGTGCCTCTGTCCCTTTATTATTTATTTATTTTCATTTTTAGGCAAAGTGCCACTCAGAAGACAATGTTTTACACTTATGAAAGCAACTGCTTGATCAAAACAGGTTCAAAAGTACTTTCTTTCTAGTTAATCACTTGTAAGATGAACCGCACTTGACATGTAATTCAAATATCCATCAGCTTGCCCCACACATATAGACCCCGTAGACATATCAGTAGACTGAACGCTCCATGAAATGCTCCGCACCCCACATATGAAAAACCTATTCATTCTCTTGTGTTTGTGACAGTATAAGTAATCTTAATTTATATCTTCCATAGAAGGTAAGAACATGTATTTTGACAAAGAGTAGAAGTAAAAAGTACACATCCGCGTTGTGGGGAAAAGCAAAATGTCATCTGAAATACATGGACCTACATCATCAAATTTGACTGAGTATTTGTACTTTGCATTAAGAGGTTAGTGATAGACGACAAGGCATTGCAAGAAAGAAACTTTTAATTCTGAAAATATTATTATCGGTAAGAAAATGAATGAAAATCATTCTCTCCCCACTCTTTGAATTTGAGCATTGTGAATTCAGCGAGGCGCACCCAAAGAATATGACACAAGTGCGGTAGAGCCGTTCACCTGTTGACCAAACTTACCTTATGAGCACCGACACTCCCACATCGTCACAATTCTTGTACACATGCCCCCACGTGTCCTGGATGATCTCCCTCTCGGCATCGGACAGGGGCTCGGTGCGCTCCGGGCGCTCGTCGCAATCCACCTCCCGCCTCCTGACTCCAAGCAGTTGCTCCGGAGAGGGCGGCGGGGGAGACTCCCTGCGAGACATCCTCCTGCGGCGCAGCAGCCTGGAGGCTCCGAGCAAGGCCCGGGGGAGGTAGGGAGCGAGGGAAGGGGGGAGGGTGACGGAGAGCTGCGACCCCACGGCGGGAGCTGGGAGAAGAACCGGGATGAGAAAAAGAGTCAAAAGAAAAAGGGGGTCCCGGAAAGGGAGGAAAGACAGCAATTGTTGCCCGGTAAGAAATTTGCCTGTTGAAAAAAAGTCACCCAGCTCCTTCGTTTTGTCCTCAAAAAACTTATTTCTCTCCTTCCCCGCTTCCAGACTTTTGCTCCCCTCTCTCAGTGTGGGAGATCCTTGTCAGTGGTGCTGATGCTGTTCCCTGTCATACTTCTGCTCTGTCTGTATCATCCTCTCACACAGGCTGTATGTGTGAAGGGAACCTGATGGAATGAGTGAAGGGTGGGGAGAATAAAAGAGAGAGGGGCACAGCGAGCGAGAGAGAGCGAGCGAGCGAGCGACAGAGGCAGACGCAGGGACCTTCGCCATCTCGCCATCTCACTGACAAGGCAAAGCAAAGCCCGTCAATTAAAAATTGCAACCCCGAAAAATCCCTCAAGTACATTCATTACACAGCACTTTTACTTAACTCTTCTAACTTTTTAATAGTCCCCGTTAAGATTTTTAAATGAAAGGTTTTGATCAGTGCCCATAATAATATTTCTTATCTCAACGCAAAAATACTCCAAGGGACTAAAGCCCCTAAATGCAAACCGGCTCTAAAAGCTTATGCACGCTGTCGGTGCGTATGTTGTATCATCAGTAATGCCATTTTTGCAGAAATCCTAAATTGTCATGATGTGAAATGACCGTTGTTATGAAATGCAAAGTTTAGAGGAGGTTTGTCATACCATGACTCCTCCTTGTGACTCAAGCCTCGAAATAAAAAGTTGCATTTGAAAAAAGTCATAATTCGCATTTTGTCCTGCAAACGGACCTTTATGCGGCGCAACACACTGCTGACAATTATTCGAAAATCACTCAAAGTTCATTCACACACCCGCAACACATTTATCGACATTTTTAGAAAATCATCAGATTGGTTGCTTCTAGTTTATCCCGCAGAGGGGCAAACATTGCCGAGTGTTGACGGGTCTTGTCTTTTGGTCTTGTTGGGGGTCATTCGGGGCCGCCGTTGTTTGTCAGGTGGTCGCCAGACAACTACCAACACATTTTGAAAGTTTCCTTGAGACCAGAACAGTGGAGACAAACATCTGGCGGCTGTCTGCTTGGCGATCACCAGCTGCCTCAAATGAACCCCGACCAGAAATGTCTTGAAAGCAAGTGCTATGGAAATGATAAAATATTGTACTTGATGATGCCATGCAACATTTTTTAATGCAAACTAGACCAGGAAATAAGTACAAAACAATGAACAGGTAGCATGGCGGAAGAGTGGTGAGCAAGTCTGACTCAGTGCAGAGGTCAGAGTTTTGATTCAGACATAGGCCTTCCTTCATGTTCTCCCCGTGCCTTTGTGGATTTCTTCAGGTACTCCGCTTTCCTCCCATATTCCCCAAAACATGTGTGATAGGTATACTTAACACTCCAAGTTGACCTTAGGTGTGTGATTGTGAGTTTGATAGGTTGTGTGTCTCTATGTGCCCTAGAATTGGCTGGCAACCAGTCCAGGGTGTCCCCCACCTACTGCCCGAAGACAGCTGGGATAGGCACCAGCACACCAGCAACCCTAGTGGAGATAAGTGGTGAAAAAAAAATATGAATGGATGGATCAACAGTGCCATGTTACAGGAAGCACAACGTCACTCTCAATTTATGTCATTATTTTGATAAATGATCTAATGATCTAATATTTGAACAGTTAGAGTTTATACACTTTCGCATGGATGTGTTGCTTGAGGTTCTTCATTAGGGTTAGGGATGAGTGGATGGAAACCACCGTGAAATGAAACCTTGATAACGACCGATTGAGCAAGAGACTTGAAACCATGTCATATTCCCACCAAGGGTTGGTCATGTGTTTGTATTAGGGGATATTTTCACAGTGTTATGACATCTGTGCTCCTTTGTGTGCCTTTCCCATATCTCATTAGTAGTGTCACCTGTGTCCTCCTGTTCCTGCATCTTGTGTCTCTTCCATTTCCTTCCCTACTGGAATTTATTAGTCTGCCTCTACTCAGTTTAGTGATTTATCCTGTAGTTTATCAGCATTCAGTCGAGCTCAGTCACAGGGAAAAAAAAAGACAAATTTGCCTTTCATTGACTGTGCAGGTAAAGAAAACTAAGGTGTTTGAAAAGCTGTTGCCTCGACAAAAGCAGGAGAGTAATAGTGCAGGGCGCCGCTGATGACATGTCAGAGAGAACAGGCTAAACAAAGCCAGTGATTGAGCGATGCAGCTGTCACAGCATATTACAAAATGACAGCTTTCAAAGGCTGTTATTCCCTGACACTCATCAGGACAAATTGAAAAATGATGAAGCATGTGCCAAACTGAGACTGAATGCGAAGAATATAGCCCATGCAATCTTTATATACACTATACAACATACACATTGCCTGGTGCTCTCGTCTATTAGTTTTCATTGAGTAATTGTTGAAGATGTTTAAAGAGATTTAAAAATGATGCACTAAATACGAAGTGTTTGTGAGGTCTCTCACTGCTAGAAATACTAGAAACACAGGAATAACGTTAGTCAGCAGGCAACAGAAGATATTATTGAAGAAATAAACTGATAAAAAAATAATAAAATAAATTTAAAAAAAAACATTGTCTTTAAGTTCTTGAGCAAAATCAAATTGGAAAGGATCCCCCAAAATACCATCCTAATAATTACTTTTCTTCCCACTCCAATCCAGTTAGTGGCGGTAATTCACCTGTGTTAGTTTGTCAACTGCCATCAAAACCTGAAGAAGAAGAAGAAGAAGAAGAAGAAGAAGAAGAAGAAGAAGAAGAAGAAGAAGAAGAAGAAGAAGAAGAAGAAGAAGAAGAAGAAGAAGAAGAAGAAGAAGAAGAAGAAGAAGAAGAAGAAGAAGAAGAAGAAGCAGAAGCGTCATACCAGGTAGGATCACGTGCCTTCAGAGATGGTGAGCTAGTAAGGGCAAAGGCGTCAAACGCATTCCGAAATTGGGCGTCAAGATAAAAGAAAAAAGGATGCGATCACACTGTGTTGAAGACTGTTGCGTACAACGTGGTAAGGTTACAAAAAGAGAACTGGAATAACCATCTACAGATAATTAAAAAAAGTTTTTGTTTTCATCTTAAATGTTGTCTATTGAACGCACACGCTTTTGGTGTCAAGGAAAAAAAATCTTCATGTAGCTCGGTTGAGAAACGAGCAAGTTACGACTACATTTCGATATCGAAACATTGCCTTAGTAGGAAATTCGCCTTTTCCAATATGGCCGCCACATAGGCACGTTGGTTACCGGGGTGCCTGTGCCCGCTGCGCGGACGTATATACGACTGGATAAAATACTGCTTACTCGCCATCGCGAGAAGTGAAGCTATGCTACGCTGCGACGCGCTCAGCTTGCTTAACTTGAAATTTTAAGATGGCTCCTTTTTATGTTACTTTCTGTCACTGTAGCGAAAATGCCTCTGTGTTGCTTACGGATGCATCAATTAGTGGGAAACTTGCTACATGCATAATTTCATCTGCAATTATGCTGTCACGAGCATGTGAAACGAAAGCAAAGCTCACGAAAATAAATGCTGAGACAAATATAGAAATTGAATAGGTGGACGAAAACATAAGCTTTGTAAATCATGATGCTGAGATTATACAACCTGACGAATGAGGGGCTTTGAGAGGCTTTTGTTACTCTATCCGGGGATCCTGGCGTAGAACGTGTACAAAAACGAATGTTTTCAGCGAAAAAAAAATGTCAAGTTAGTGGCAATGTAAGATGGCTGTTCTCTTGCTTCAGTCCCTAGTGGCCAAATGTTAGTCCACCCGTTTAAAATCTGTGGCGCGTTGGCGGATATTATCACAAACAGGGGTATTTTTTTTTTTTTAATTAAATAGTTATTGTAGCTATCCTTTACGGTTTTCGCACGTTGGCTAACGTTAGCTGGGGTAAGACTCTTAGCATGCAAGTTAGAATTGAACTATTCTCGACCTATACCGTTTACAAGTGCCTTTTTTCCAAGTCGGTGCGGTGCTATGTCGCAGAATAAAAGACTGTCCAATACTCAGAACTCCTCACAGAGTAAAGTAAGTCATCTCCCTCATCTTTGCAAAATCCTCAAATTCATTAGCAATACTCCATTACAGAACTAATCAGACTTTACTACTAATGAAGTGCAAAATATCCTTGTCGTGATCTTTGAATTTCCTTTCATGGAGTGCATGATGTTTAGTGAGGAAGTGAATTAACACTTGAAGGAACAGTGTGTAAGATTTAGACCGTTTTTTCATTCAAAAGGAATCAATTAATTGATTATAAAATTGAAAAAACTAGCAAATGAGTGCATTCTTAATGACCAGTAGTATGTTTTAAATACAATAATAAGTCTAGTTATCATTAAATTATATTACATGGTGGGTGGCACTTCTCCGGAGGTAATGCTGATGATAAATGTAGCACCAGCAGCACTTCCTGCTGTCCGTCATGAAAAACTGTCTAAATCTTACACACTGTCCTTTTAACACGGTGAAACGGCAAAATTAATGGTTCCATTGCCACTCAAAATGTCCTGTCAAGTCAAAATCACTATGCTTTTTTTTTTTTTTTTGTAATGACCTTGCAAGGGCCAAACAGAGACTGTGGACAGGCTGAGAAGGAGGCAGTAGAAATCAACAGACTGCTTTATTTTGAAGGCACACACTGACAATAATTACTTGTATGGCGGTTAAAGGACTTCCTTTCCTGTCTTTGATACCAACTGTGCCAACAATGATTCCTCTCACAGAGACAAAGTGGCACAGCGGGCGGAGTTGGTGAAGATGATGATGCAATGTTCACTCAGCCGACCACATCACAGGTCCAGAAAGACCTCGAGAAACTCTCGCCTTCCCAGGTCGACCAAAAGGTATTCGCAAAAAGAACTAACATTATAGGGAATTTTAAGTTTCAAACAAATCTCTTGTTGGTTTTCAAGACAGCTGAGGTGGTGCAGTACATCCTAGTGAAAGATCAGAAGAAGTTACCCATACGACGAGGAGGTACAGTATTAAACTTGCACAATGCCATCCAACAGTTTCCTCTGGCAACTGAACCTCCACATGAATCGCGCTTTTTCATCTACAAGGTGGGAAACAACCACCGTTCCACGACTCGCGGGATTCCGCCCTACACCAGTGATTTGAACAAGCAACCATTCACTCTCAAATTTTCACACCTTGTAGCCATTTAGAACCTTCAATGAAACTTATTTGTGGAATGTGGCAGGAAGCCTTATTTCTGGAGCACAAGCCATGCAAGCACAAAGAGAACTATCGCGCCTACACACATGGGAGCAACCAATCAACAGTCAATTTATCCTAAATTTATACTAAGTGTATTGGATAAAGTAGTTGGCTGATTTCTGGTTTCAGACTTGGTGAAACACGTGCTCAAAGACTACCGGAGCATCTACCCTGAGATTATGAAGAGAGTGGCTCACACCTTTGATCATGTGAGCTCCACTAACTGAAACAAAAGACATACAGCAATCTAGGGCTGCACGATTATGGCCAAAATAATAATCATGATTATTTTGGTCAATATCGAAATCACAATTACTCATCATGGTTAGTCAAACATGTCTGTTTATTGCCCTTTTTTAAACAAGCTGTATATGAACAAGGGTGTTACAAATAATAATGATAAACTAAACTAGATATCTTAACTTATCATTATGAGAGGACAGAGAAGAACTTATATACAGGAGATTAATTATGATTTCATCCTCTGTTTAGACATTTGGCCTTGAATTGGTTAACATCGACAGAAAGAACCAATTGTACATCCTTACCAACAAACTGGAGGCGACATCCTTAAGGTAAGTCTTCCACAAAAGTATTTTCTTTTCAAAAGCTTTCAAAATGTCTCATCCGTCCAAGTTAGTCAGAGCAGCTCGGCCGACCCCAAGACAGGACTTCTCTTTGTCATACTGAGCGTCATCTTTATGAAACGAGGAAGGGCCAAAGAAGGTACCCGTCGCGCCGTCCGCGCAATGTCCCGTCAAGCGGAAATGAAACGGTCTTCTCGTTTGACCCCGCAGTCCTGATATGGAACATGCTGGGGAAACTCGGCTTTAACCCGGAGTAAGATTTTCATTGTTTGGTTTTCTAGTGGCGCTCGCTTTGTGGTGACGCAAACTGTACTTGCAGAAAAAAACACGAGGAATTTGGCGACGTCAAGAAAGTGGTGACGGAGGAGTTTGTGCGTCAAAGGTAATGGCACCACAGTGTTGACGTTGATCTGATTTAGTTACATGTCATTTTCCTCTTTAGTGTCCCTTTTCAGAATTACTTTTAAATGTGGGCCAATAGGCATGCGGTTGAATGGACTATACAATACCATTACTATACAATACAATTAAAACAAAGTCAATACAATGACTTGTGCCAAAAACCCTTTGGGCTATTGTTCTTACCAAGCATCCATTGCACTTTATTCATTATTTTCTTGCCCGCTTTTAATAATGTAACAGATACATTGAGTTTGTGTTCATCTGAGGTTGACTGCTGGTGTGCTCAGAGCCAGCTTCTGTAAGATCATAGATTCTGGTTTATACCACACCACACAGCAAAATGGAGAAACTTGCACCTGCAGCCATGAAGTCATGTGTCTGCACATGCACACGCTCCACACACTTACTGTGCTTATTTATGTTTGTGTTTTTTTTCCCCCCTATACAGTCAGCCGCCAGCCTTTTGAAGCTTCGTTTGCACCTTAGCTGGTCCATTCATTGTATTTGTATGTTTGCGTGTACTCAGGTACCTGGAATATGTACCTATCCCCCACAGTGACCCACTTGAGTACAATTTTCAGTGGGGCCCGCGTGCTGATGCGGAAGTATCCAAGGCCAAGATCCTTCAGTTTGTGGCAGAAGTAAGTATCAAACTTGAAGTCATTTATGCTGTTATGTCATTGCTCATTTTTTTTAATGTTTGTTCTGATTTCCAAATTTCTTCAAAGACAATTCCAATACTTTTGTAAGGGACTGTGTGTCTCCTTTAATAGTGAAATGCGCTAACTTTTAAGATTAATAGATACAAATATCAAACATGTTTTTTGATGTGTGTGAAATTGAGTATTTGCCACAAACGCTTTTGTATTTGTCGCCAGCTTCACGAGCGAGATCCTCGGAGTTGGGAAAGTCAGTATAAAGAAGCTCACAGCAGCCAAGACAGCCAGGCAAGCTGCAGCAGCCAAAGATGAATTGATTTTAGTTACATATCTTTTAATCCATGTTTTTGTAAGCTTGAATTTGTGCATATGTGTGTAGTTTTTCACAGTATTGTTTTGTCTTCACTTTTAACATGAAACACCCAACGGCATTCATCGGTTCGGAATGTTTTTAGAACTTGTAAGCTTCCTTTGGCTTGTGTAATAAAATATACAATTGACATAGTGAATTTCATAAACACGGTCACTCAAAAAGTTTTGCAGCAGTAATTAATATCCAACCACCAGTACCGAAAAAATGCGGAGCATATATGTCAACCCTGTCCTTTACATTCAGCTCGGAAATATTAGTAGGTCTGGATGATAATATGATTGAGAATCGTGATATGTGACCACCTGTGAGCATATTTAGTTGGGTGTTCAAGTGAGACAGCTGCGCCACGCAGCTTTAGCCAGAAATTGCAAGTCGCCAGATGTGATGCATGGACATCAAGAGCAGTGCAGTTTTGCCGCATTTTGCAAACACGTGTGACGCACGAAGGCCGCACGGCGGCAAGCGGAAATGCGACGTTTCGCTCCGTTGCTAATGAAACCATCGCGGATCAGGTGACTTGCTAAGGTTTCCTATATGCTCGCAGGTACACAGATTAATATCATGGCACGCCTTTCATGCTTTGCCCGTGCTCTCAACTTTGCTCTGATAGCTTGAAAAAGTGTATTTTCATATCTTGTTTGCCATAAGAGAAATCCTTTTCATTTTTGCAACAATTAATTTGTTTCTTACATATTTGGTACTGCAATTTTCTGTGAAAGGACAATGCTTTTTCTACCTTTTTTGTAATGCAGATGCACTTAATTTGTTTCATCTTACTGTATTATATACTATGAAAGCTATAACATTTAAAACTAGCTTCAAAAAGTAGCAGTTCTCCACATGCTGTTTTGTGGAAAAAGTCATGTTGCTTTCAAGTCAAAACTTAATAAATGTAAAAAAAAAATGGCACTTTTTTTTTCTCATTTTGTCATTGTTTGGCAAAGCATACTGAGGTAGTATGAGAATTTTTTCCCACATATATAAATCGAAGCAGAAATCAAATTGATTTGAATCGTTTTGTATCGAGCACTGTTTTCAATTGAAAATGGATTCTGAATCGAATTGTAGACACAAAAATTGGAATTGAGTCGTAGCAGTCAAGAATTCCCACCCCGAGTCAGTACGTTGAGACATAAGATATAGTTCTATTCTACGCAACAACGCATCACTATGCTGTGAAGCTAAGTAATAAAGGGATTAAAAAAAAAAAGCTTGTGTATCTCGTCTTTAAAGGTTTACAATATCTAAAAAAGAAATGATTGGTATTGGTTTTAGGCTTAAAAGGATAGTGTGTAAGATTTAGACTGTTTTTCATTACGGACAGCAGGAGGTGCTGCATTATCATTGCCCATAGCTATAACAAACATGGCCTCCTCCGGAGAAGTGCCACCCCCCATGTAATATAATTCAATGATAACTAAACCTATGATCATATTTAAAACATACTGTTGTTCATTAAAAACATTCATTCATTTGCAAGTTTTTGAAATTTACAATCATTTAATTTATTCCTTTTTTAATGAAAAACGGTCTAAATCTTACACACTGTCCCTTTAAGCCAACCTTTCACTGGATATGCAATGAGCGTAATGAGCTCCATTTAGAAGGGCAAATCCATATTTTCAGTTATGGTAGTGAGAGTAAGATAAAAGTAATGCAATAGCAGTGTAATGCATTATATTCCAAAAGCAGTGATATTGTAATGTGACTAATTACTTTGAAATGACAGTAATAAATAATGCATTACAGTTTTGAAGTAACCTGCTCAACACTGATCCAAAGAAACACCGGGGGAAAAAGACTCGCCGAAAATGGACTTAATATGACACAAACAAGAGGTGAAAGAAACCAGGAAAGTTAAATACAAGCAAAGGATGAGACAGCTCCTGGACAAAACACAAGAGGCTGAGGGAGCCGATAGGTTGACACAAGAGACTGGGATGGCAACCGCAGGCGCACACGATAACCTTAACAAGACAGGCAACAAAAAAAGAACAAGTAATACAAGACAGCTAAACCTAATGAACAAAATCAGGCCTCCAGTATGTAGTAAAATGTTTTGTACCTTGAGGGTATTGAGAGAAATTGTGTGAAAAGGAAACAACAAGGAGAATGACAGGAAACCAGTAGAATTTTTAAAAAGTAAATACAAATACTTGAGACTATAGGGCTTTGAAATTAAAATAAGAAAATAACAGAATAAGCAGTAGACTCAGAAGCTAAATAGTTCGATATGGGACATAACAAAAGGGTGCCAAGTGAGGAGAGGGAGGAGGAGAGATGAAGAGGGAAGGGAGGTCTTAGAAAACATTGGGGGATGGAAGAAAGAAGGGAGGAAAGGTGCCAAAAGTGGAAGCGTAAGAAAAGCTTGGATAAGGAAGAGGCCAACAATGGAGGGGTGAATGAATAGGCAGAAAATCAAAGAGGGGTACATGCTTAGGTTTGAGGAAAACGAAAAGAAGGAATGCAAAGGGTGTGTGTGGGTGCACTGCTGGCAGGCGCACACATAAAGAGAAAGAGATGGAGACTTTTACAATTATGGAGCCAAAGTCGAATAAAATAGATATTAGCTATCCTGTGTTTTTTTTCTTATTTCCTACGAATAGTCTGAATTATTGGTGATCCGTATCCTCTGTTGGCTTTAACACCTGCCCCCCCAAAACGTCTGTGCGCATACCCCGTTATTGAGCACAGTCGGTATATATAGCCGTATGGTGCAGCTCTTTGGAGCAATTTTAAGCAACTCTATGTAGAGAATTCAAGTCTGTCCCTTCGGCGGTAGCATCATCCTTCATGGATCAGTTCGAGGTGCGCAGAAGGCTCCATGGGTACAAGCAATTCCATCTTCACTGCATTCAAGCTGGGGAAGTTCAGTCCAAATGTAATGTGAGACATCTGTTGAAATTCTTAGACCCCAGTGGTGCTCAGCAAAGACACAGAAATTGTTTGAGCCAACATACTATATGTACATTAAAGTCGAGCCTCATTTTATATAGCCTGTTGACTCATATGTCAAAGTAAAGCATTTTGCTATACGGTATGTATCAATGGAACAATTCATGCATATAACAAAAATGCTTTAGTGTGTCTGAGCAGTCAACACGCATAAGAAAATGAGGTCTAGTGTTAGTGTATGTACATATGTTGGCTTCATTCGCTTAAAACCACAGGAGTCTAAAAATTTCACCAGATGTCTCTGGTTACTCTGCGTCACAACATTCCTATAGCTCAGATGCGGCGGAGTTAGTGCAGTTTGCATCCCTGGAGCCTATGCGCGCTTCAAGCTGATCCATGAGAGATGATGCTACCTCCAGGGGGTCGGACCGATTGGTTCTCTTAGACAGCTCCCTGAACTTCAAATTCCAAAAGTAGACACCTATACTTAGAACGCAGTTCAGTGTGCTCGACAACTAAAGGTGGACATTTTATATCTATTTTTTGCTTGTCCGTCAGTCGTCCACCCCCTTTCCGTCATATTCGTTCTACCATTTTTGACACCAACTGTTTTTTACATATATTGTATGGTTTTACCTGCCCAGCCGGTTTGAGAATAGATTCTCCTCCATGCTGAGATTAAACGAGTTTTACTTCCCTGGTCTGGACCGACTCGCTTTTCTTGTGTCCATTCGACACTTCAAATACAAAGAAACCCAAAAGACCATTTGTTTTTTCCGGACTATGTTATGAACTCGCCCAAATTGTATGGTATGCTTTCATTATCCCCTCAGTTGTGAGTCGGTTTGGATAAATGCATCTGCTCCCTGCAGTACTTCTCAAAGAGGGAGGCGGGCCCCCCCCGGGGGGGCGTGAGGAGATGCCGGGGGTGGATGACCCCAGGAAAAAGGCTTTGTTTTTGCGGTGTGCTGTGTAATTCCAATAAACTAAGGATTGGCATTTGTTTTCAGGCAATTTGATGGACTTTTTTTTTCTGTTTTGTCCCCATGCATATGGGGATTGAGGACCCAAGTGCACAAAAGCTTAGAGACACGGAGTTGATGCTGAAGTCCATATTTAATTGACAAAAGCAGTACCAGGGTGTGGGAAAACAGGACAGGGAAAACCACAAAGACAGACAAGCGGGTAAACATGACAAAAAAACAACAAGGCAGGCTAAGGACCCAGACACGGTTGGACGCCGAGCAGAGGCGGCTTCTGGATGCTGACAGGTGCAGACGGAAGCGGCCGCTGGGCACTGGGCATGGACTGATCTGCAAGCCCACTTAAAACTAAGCTCACTCATGCCTTTTGTTCATTTCAAACATTCTGTTTCCAAACTCGTCGTTAGATGTTTTTGTATTCTTAATGTCATTATTATTATTATTAATTATTTATCCTTTTTATTATTTACTATTGTTATCATTATTATTATGATATTCATCATCATTTTCTTTCTATTCTTTTTTTTCTGATCATTACTTTGCTCTTTCTCACCCTTCTGAACTGTTGTCAAATTCTTTGCTCACTGTTCAAGTCTGCTTTCTGTATGTTCTTCTCTAGGGCAGCCTTGCAAAAGAGATCTCGGTGGATCTCTTCCTGGTTAAATAAAAAATAAAATAAAAAGTGAGATAAATGTTACAAAAATAAAAATGTCCACGTGCATGGAATGAATCTAGATGAGGTGAGGTGATTTTTTCAGTATTTTTCACTGCCCCATTGCTACTGTGTTGTTTTTTTTTCCCCTGTGCAAAATCATCTACAAAATTGTGGCGGATGGTAAAAAAAACCAACAACATAAATTTGGAAAAGGAAACAAAAATGCGGGCTTTTTTTCATTTGCATGTTTTCTAAATTCAACCCCGTTATTTATCTCGTCTGTGTACCTACCTTCCTCGTGTCATTCAGTCAGCTTGCTCTGACTTTTTGTTCCTCCCCAGCTGTTTCGTTTTCCCTCGTTAAGTTTGAAGTTTATTTAAGTCACCAGTTTGCTGTCATTCAGTTGTGGGTCCATTGTCTATGTCACACGTTGTTGTTTTTTATTGCTATAAATCCTAGTTGCCTTACATCGCTAGTTAAGTACTTTTGTCTCAATTTGTTTCAGTTGCGTGTTTCCCCTTCGACCTTGCCCCTATTCTGCTGTGTTTGCATTTTTGTCTTTTTGTTTGTGTTTGCATCGCTCTTTGCTACCTTGAGTTGATTCCTTCTGTTCTATTAAACAACATTTTTTGAGTTGACCCTGATTCCAGTTTCCCTGCCTCTGGGTTCACCTACGCACTCCATCCACCATGCCCAAGCATGACACTTAGTTAGGGTTTATCATTTTCTTTTTTCCTTTTGCCTCTATTTTGATTATTGACGCAATTTGTTTTTATTTAATGATAACGGACTTTTGTAAAAACGTGAATTAGATTGCTTGATGTTAACCCTCCCCCAACTGCACGTGCATGCCTGAAGTCTCATTTTCTCCCTCTTTTTGGGTAAGAGGCTGATTGCCGCGAAGGAGCATCATCTTGAATTTCGCCTTTTCACTGTTGATTGATGTGATTCATCCTGAGACGTTTCCCAAAGTTTGCTCCTGTGCCATCTCCTTACGGTTTTTCCCCAAACATCATGAAGCGGGTTTGACACGAGACTGAACAGCGTGAATGCCGCTGAATCTATCCCGCATTATGCAAGCTTGAGTAAGAGATAAAGCAGCTTGAGTCATACCTGTCTGAACAAAATTGACCGTCACCGCTCGAATGACTTAAGATTGAAAACTATCAGTATTTTTGTTTTGACAGTTCCCTCTCGAGTTAAGAATTGTTATCAACAACCATCGACACTCGCGCATTGCTTAATAAGCGCACTCCTACACACACAAAAAAATAATAAATATAAATCACCGGGCCCCAAGTGGTGGTGCGCAGGGATGCAAGGGCTGTAAGACGACGTTATGTCACATACGGGCCAACGCCCACCCTTGCAGACACGTGGACGCGGAAAGTATGAATTGGCCTTTGTGAAGGGTTCACCCAATTGGATCGGAGGTTCGAGTTCATCCCTGCTATAGAATTACCATTTTTTTTTCGTGCGGGAATACGGTGGTGTTTGTTTGCGCGCGGAGCACACATCGGCGCTCACCATGAAGTTCGAGGACCTCATCACTGACATCGGCGGATTCGGCAGGTTCCAGAAGATGATCGTGGCCATCAGTTTCGTTAGCCGCTTCCCGCTGTCGTGCCACTTCTTGCTTAACAGCTTCATCGCGGGCGTTCCGGGGCACCGCTGCCGCGTCGCCGCTCTGGACGACGGAGGGCTCCTGGGGAATCTCTCCCTGGAAGACGGGCTCATCGTCAGCATCCCGCTGGAGGACGACGGCACCCGCAGCTCGTGTAGGATGTTTGCCGAGCCTCAGTATCATCTGCTGGTCAACGCGTCTGACGTCATCCAGGTGCCCACTTTGCCCTGTGTGGACGGATGGGTGTACGATAACTCCACCTTCAAGTCCACTCTGACCACCCAGGTGACCTGGCCGCACCGCACCATACTTTGACTGTGCCGCTGCTTTTACACTGTAAAAATGTGAATGTGTTCAAATTAGTGGAACCTGGTTTGTGAACAAAGAGCCAGAAGCCAAGCCACAGCCACCATCTTCTTTGTTGGCGTGATGTTTGGTGCTGTAACTTTTGGAAGTCTGAGTGACAGGTAAAAACCACACAATCATTGCTTTTCACGTCATTTAGACATTTGTGGCATTATATGAAATGAGCTTACTCTTAAACCCACCAAAATTCCCCAGGGAAGGTCCCCATTAGTGGGTTCAGGAAATTTATTTTATTTGAGCAAAAACATGTCTTGGTGATTATGTCATCATTATGTCATCATTTGCAAGTATTGACAAGTTAAAGGGGAAGTCAAGTCAAACATGATTATTATGATAATTTGTTCTATGCAGCCCCACTAATTGAAACACAGCGAATTAAGCGGCAAAATCAACTTATTTTTCAACCAATCTCAGGTGGCAGCCAAATTTGGTGCTTGCTGTCAACTCAAAATGAGCTCTATGACCAATGATGGTTCACCTGTTTTCTGGGTTTGATTATGTGACATTCACAAGCTGAACTGCATATAATTGGTCGTTGTGGGTGCATTTTGCTGCAAAATTCGTATTCCACAAAGACAATATTGATCAGAATACTATACCATGCTTAAAGTTGTGGTGACAGATAGACTTTATATAGTCTAGAAAATATTTGAAATGTGAATGCCATTACGTGCAATGTATGGCCCAGAGTGGTTTTGTCACATGGGTGTTTTGACCAATGATGCTTTACTCAAATGGTTGTGGCTTATGAAATAATAGCAACAGTATTTTCTTCATATATATGAAATAATAGCTACAGTATTTTCTTCATATATATATATATATATATATATATATATATATATATATATATATATATATATATATATATATATATATATATATATATATATATATATATATATATATATATATATATATATACACACACATAGTACATACACACATACACACAAAAATCTGGACAATTGAACATGTACAATTTGACTGGTTGTGTAGTAGTTATGGCAGGTTAAAATTCTGGACAGTCACCTAATACTCGAGAACAGACGGTAATTTCACTGAGGTGGACATTGTCTTTATGACAGGTCTCTCAAATGTAACTTTCAAAATACACAAACAATGAGGGGAGCGGCTGTGCCTGCTGCAAATGCACAATCTGGCGGGTGTTACCATGACAACCATGGGAATGCGTGAAGGCATTGTGACAAAGCAAGGCTAACTCAGTATTGGCAACTTTGGAACGTATCCAGCAACTGATTGTCTTTTTATAGACTTGTTTCATTTCTAAGACTTAACAGAGCAGCTGTTCGCCAGTCTCCGTCCAGACTACCAATGTACGGCTCAAAGTCCATGTAACCATCCACCACTGGCAAATGTTTTCTACCAGGGTCCCTTAAGATTCATTTCATCGGGAGCCAACGTTTGTCTGCGCGAATTCCCAAGGCTCAAATAATGGGCCCCTTTAATAGGCAACTGGATTAACTTTGAGGAAATGTTTTGTTTTATATGTAACATGTTTGACCTTGACCAAATCAACGACCTGCCCACCCAACACCAGAAGTCTAAATCTGGTCTGTCTGTTCTCTTAAACTTGATATAGTCCAGAAAGAGCTATTGAAAACTGGGTTGTGTTATAACCCGTCCAATGTGATTCAAATTTGCTCCAATATGGTGTAGATTTGGTTCAAAAGTTGTCATTGAGTTTTGGATGAAATGTGGACTCCATTGGTCGAATAGTTTTCAGCCCGTCCATTGCGGTCCATGTTTAGAAAACACATAGTTGTTGGAAAACTTGATTGTGTTTTAGCCCATTCAGCGTGGTCCAAATTGAGTCCAAAAATAGTCTTTAAAAATCAGTTATGGCGAAAGCCTATTCCAGTGGTTCTCAACCTGTTTTCAGAAATGTACCCTCTGTAAAATATGTTTTCAGCCAAGTATCCCTTAATTGGTGCGAAGAATTTTGGGGATTTAAAAAGAAATAATAAAGACTTAAACATGCCATCAGTGTCTGATTAATTAAACTTGAGACCCTGTCAAACTTCATTTGGATTGGTCCACACACACAAAAAAAAATCGACATTAAGTGTCCTCTTTTGGATCATAGAAGAGATGTGTTATCAAAAAGAAATAAATTAATTATTAATAAATATTTGTCCACTAAAAAAATCAACATAAAGTATCAGACCAGTTCTCAAAAAGAAACAATTACAAATACATGCCCAGGGAAAATTATTAGATATAAAACATCGTCTTTTAGGATTACAGTCATTTTTTTCACAGAAATAAACCATTAACTAATTATGAATAAATATTTGTCGCCAAAAATAATCAACAGTCAGACCTGTTCTCAAAAAGAAATAATTATAGAAAGATATTTGTCCACAGAAAAATATTTAACTTAAAAGTGTCATCTTTTGGGATCATAGTAGAGATGTGTTCACAAAAATAAATCATTAACCCAACAGGTGACGTGGCAAGTTGGGTCGAAGCATTCTAGCATGGGGGAGAATCTGGATTTTTAAAATAATGAAATTGAATCACCTACTGAACATAAAACGTGTTTTATGAACTAATATTTTCATGAATTGTTTCCTTCAATATTTTTGTAAAGGGATTTTTCCATGTTTATTTGTTTTATTTAAAATCTTGAGTACCCCCCGGAGTTCCTTCAAGCACCCGAAGGGGTACCCGTACCCTCGTTTGAGAACCACTGGCCTATCCAACGGGGTCCGAATTTAATATGAAAATAGTCATTGAGAAGAAGCTGCTGTTATAGGTGTGGTCCAAAATTTGTCTAAAAAAAAAAAAAAAAAAGAAAAACTGGGGTTCGCTGGGGTCATACAATGGACTCTAGACTTGGCCACTCAGGTCAACAAGATCCTCACCAGTTTTAGAGGAACCAGGACGCGCCAGATCATCGAGGCGGACACAAGTGACGTCGTTTCAATGTATTCTGAACGATTTTTTTGGCTGGGCGGCTAGGCTCGGGAAACGACATGACCACCACGTGTTGTCTTCCAAATCCTGCTCAGGTTCGGTCGGAGGATCATGCTGTTGACATCCTACATCTCCGGAATGCTGTTTGGTCTGGCCAGCGCCGCGGCCACGTCCTTCCTGATGTTCGCAGTGCTGAGATTCCTTACCGGCTTTTGCTTGACCGGCATAGTCATCGTCTCGTTGGTTCTCTGTACAGTCATTTTGGATCTTCTAACGTCATTGTGTTCTCCTCAACCATGATTTGAAGTTTTGCTTCATCTCTCCATCCACTTGTAGGTGTGGAGTGGGTGGACATCAAGCACAGGAGGATGGTCGGAATATTCGACAGCCTTTCCTGGACATTTGGGAGCATTTTCTTCGTACCCATCGCTTACCTTGTGACTGACTGGAGGTGGCTGATCGTTAGCGTCACTTTGCCCGTCATCCTGGGTATCTTGACATGGAGGTACAAAAAAAAGACTGTCAATATACGTAAAATGGTGTGAAAGAGTCATGGTACCCCTTTAAAAACAGTATATTGTATGGAATTGTAAATTATATTGCATACACGGTTTCTCTCACTCGCCATCTCTTCAGTAATCCTCAGCAAACAGAAAACAATTTGATATTTTTAGGTAACCTTACCCAGATTTGTATTGATAACTTTTATTTTTTGTGTGTTAGCCAATATCTTGTTGGCTGGGTGCTTGCATAAGGTTTTTGATATTGTATCTAAATCATTCAATCCCAAAGACATATTTTTACGTTTTTTCAAGTCCAGAGATTAAATCCCAGATGTTTATATTTTGTTCATTTTTTTTTGTTTTGTTTCCAAGTGTTTGGCTAAAGGAGTGCCTGAAAAAGCTGGTACTAAATGAATTAAGTACTAAATTAATCAATTGCTTCAGGCTTGAGGTGTAATAAAGTATTCCAGTACTTTATACAGTAATTACTTTAGGTAGTTTAGTGCCTAATGTAATCCATAGCTTTAGTACCTAAAGTAATGTATTAATTTTGTACTTATTACCTAGAGTAATTGATTACTTTAGTACTAAATTACTACTCCCCCCCCCCCCCCCCCCCCAGAATTAAGACATTTATTATTTTAGAACTTAGCACCTAAAATAATTATTTTAGTACTTTCAGTGCTTAAAATAATTGATCAATTTTTATTAAATTATTTAGGGTAAGTTTATTTTAATTGTTTTTGTTTACTATGGTACCTAAAATATAAAAAAAATGCTGTTTTAAAATTGGTGTCATGACTTTTACACTCAACTGTATATTTTGCACATACAAGGCCAGCATATTTATACACTGACCAGTTGCGATATTTGATTATTTGGTAAACGATGAGAGATTGTGGCTGAGGCCTGTGTCCACTCGTGTCTTAGTGTCTCAGTCATCCATGGTAATGTACAAGTCTAATTAAGGACATTGGACTTTTTAGTGGTTGAACAAGTTAACATGTAATCCAAAAGTCTGTCCAGTGTCTTTGATTCAACTTTTCTGACTACTGTACAGGACATTGTGTCAAGTGAAGAAGCAGCTTTCCTTTTCTTTTTTAAAGCAAGAATGTGATGGATGTCAAATATCCTAGTCTCACTCTTTGTATTAAAACAATGGAAAGTACATTTTCAGTATTGGCGTCCTGAAAGTTAAATGCAGCAATTTTGCCTTTGACCTCCAGGTGGATGCCAGAATCAGCTCGATGGCTCATTGCCAACGGAAAGTTGGAGGAAGCTCATTTGTGTCTAATCAAATGTGCCAAAATGAATCGAAATGAGGCAATATGTCAAGGACTTCAACCCCAGGTTGGCATCGTCCTGACACTGATGATATCGTCATAATTATCAAAGTTACCGAGAATGTTCACCGGACTTTTTGCAGACTCTGTCTTGCATCGTGGTGGCAGAGAAAAAAGGCCGAGTGTATTCCTACTTAGACCTGATGCGAACACCTAAAATGAGAAGACTGTCCTTGTGCACTGGCATAATTTGGTCAGTGTGCAGAAGAAACAAGGTCATCCAAAACTATTTATGATTCAGGGTAACATCATGTAACTCCTTGTTCTAGGCTCAACTTGGCAATCGCATTCTACGGCATCACCTTCAACATCAGCGGCTTTGGCCTCAATGTTTACCTCACCCAATTGATGTACTCCTCAGTTGAAGTGCCGGGTAAATTGTCCGTTTTCTTCTTACTGGACAGGATCGGTAGGAAGCCCACGCAGGTGGGAATGCTGGTGATGCTGATAGTCTCTCTGGGAGTTAACATTTTTGTGCCAAAAGGTTGGTGTTACTAAATTACCACCATTGTGATGTTATCATACTTAATGATGCCTGTGATCCTTCCCTAGACATGTCCATCGTGAGAACCGTGGTGGCGATCGTCGGAAAAGGCTTTGCTGCGGCATCATTTAGCACCGCCGTGCTTTACTCTTCTGAAATGTTTCCCACGGTAGTCAGGTGCGCTTATGCATACTTCACTTGAGCAGATTTACCGTATTTCTGCACCGATTGGAAAATAATATTTTCATATTTTAGGTCCAATGATAGTAAAGAATTGGAAATGTGAAAGACTTCCCTTGTGACAGGTCCCCAGACAGGTTTAAACGACCACCCTAGCATAATGACCAGAAGTGTGCCCTCAAGATCAATTCCCAAAAGAATCAATATTCTCATTTACTTCGATTCAGAATCATTATAAGCTCCAGATATCGATTTTAGAAATTAAAAAATATATAAATAAAATTAATCTGCTTAGTCAGCTTCCATTTCACACCCAAGGAAAAGACATTACATCACACGCCAACAGCATGCAATGAAGGCTAACTTTATAATTAAATAATACACAGCATTTAGCGGCTGTAGTGCGCTTCAGTTTTGAAGTTGGCATTTGCAGCGGTGGGGACTACCATCTAAAACAGTGTCACCAACAAATCCCCATAGAAAAAAAAAAAAAAAAAAAAAATCACATTCAATTGCCGATTAAGGAAGCTAGAAACCAGTCATTAACGCTGTCCTTACGCCACACAAATCTCCCGAGTTAGCTCTAGGGCTTAGCCACTAAAAAGAAAAAACACAGAAAAAAAGTTCATCAATAGTAGAAATCATTGTCAATGTAATAATTTTGAATCAAAAATTATAAATACAATTTAGACCCATACATCCAAATCAAATCAAATGTTGAGACAGAAAACGATTCCCATCACTCCTAATGACCATACGAGTAACACACACGTGTCTTTCAACTCACACAAAGGCAATCCTGTGCTTTTTGTTTACAGGCAGAATGGCATGGGCTACAACTCCTCCATGGCCCGAATTGGTGTGGCCCTCGCTCCTCTGATCCTTTTACTGGACAGTGTGTGGAAGGGGCTCCCCCAGCTTGTCTTGGCGTCCTCGGCCGTCCTGGCCGCAATTGTGGCGTCACAGTTGTCTGAGACACGCGGCCGATGCCTGCCGGAGACCATTGAGGATGTCGAGGGAAGGCGATAGGCCGGCAGATAACCGGTGGCGAGAGTTTGACTTGTAACGCTGTCTCGCGTTTAAATTTTGTCGCAGCTTTGAAGCTGAACCAATGGGACAAGGCAAAGTACCTTTGTAAACACTTGTTTTACTTTCAGGGATAACTGCCGCACGAGGTAAAATAACAGGGATCAAATGTGATTTTTAAAAAAAAAATTCTTGTTCCTTTTGACTAAAGAGTGCCTTTTTCAGCTCAATATCATCACTTGAGTCTATGGTAGCCATTATTCAAGAACTGTGATCTTTTCTGGATTCAACTGTTGGAATAAAAAAAGTCCATTTGTAAGACATCAAGTGCATCTTTGTCATGACATCAAATAGATTTCCCTAGTAAGTCAAAGCTCCTTTATTAAAGAAACAAAGCCAGCAGTCAACAATTCCCTATAGGAAAACATCACAAGAATATTCTTTGAAAATATTTATAGCAATCCAACGCTTGCTCATATTTCCTTTCGGCAATACAGTTGAAGAATCGACATTGATGTGAGACAAATGAAAGCTAACAAAACATATAAAAAAACAAAAACAAAATCAAAATGCTAAATAGTCAACAGCTTAAAGATACGATGATACAGAAAGATCTAAAACTATATGGTATGCTGTCAATCTCGGGACACGCCGGTTAATGTTTAGTACTGGGTATACTCTTTGCTCTCTAGTTTGGCAACGATTCGCTCCAGCTGTCGTTTAGCTTCACATTGCGGGAAGTTACTCATTTCATAGTACTGTGGAGCGATCTTGACCAGCCTGCAACACGAGAGACACAATGAGAAACCCGATTTCCGTCGGCACATCCTTCTTTCCAGAGCTGCGGCTACTACTCACCATTCTGGTTTGATGTCTGTGCAAGTGCGAATGTAGTTTTTGGTGGTGAGGACAAATTCATTGTAGAGCACCCATTCCGGCTTGTGGTCCAACACTGTGGATGGATGCAGTTGGACCACTTGGTTGTCTTTGACTGTGAGGTAATGACCGGTTCGCTCCAGATGAGCCACCTAGGAACACATAGCAAATGTATTGTAAACAAAACACTAGAGATTGATGATTAGCTTCTTTTCAGGGCCCAAACTGATATTTAAAACTGATATTCATTGATAGGAATCACGGATTATTTATTGCAGTAAAAGTTGTTGTTTTTTTTCCCCCTTCAGTAATACAAACCACAAGTATGAAGTTCATTTAAATTGCTTGGGACCTCTCAAGCAATACAAAAAAGATCAGAGTAAAAATCACAGTTTAAAAAAAAAAAAAAAAAAAAAAAAAACTGTCTGAAAAGTAATAAGACCTTAGTTGAGCAAACATTATTGCATTGGACTGCTCTCAGTTTCTGCATCTTCTGTGGTTTACACACTCCCGTGCTTCCAACATCTCCTCATAATGCTGCCCTGCAAACCACTAACTTAATTTTACTCCTCTGTAAGAGTAACCAAGCAGGGTTGAAAGAATGTTTTTTTTTTTTTTAAAGAGAAAATGGCCTAGTTGAAGTCCAGATTTGAATCTGACTGAAATGCAGTGTCATAACCTTTAACATTTTAAAAGACAGTGACACAAAAAGGCAACTGAAATCTGGATGTAGTTATTTTGGGGTTGATGACGTTTTTCTTACAAACCTGCATGAAGAAGCCGGTACAAAGCGCCCTGCGGATGTTGATGTAGTAGTCTCGACTGGTGAACTCTGTGCTCCGGCGAGGCAGGCTGAAGCGGTCCATGATCCTGGACAGCTGCTGCCGCACGTTGTCGGCGGACATCAGCGAGCGATAGTTGACAAAGTTGTCATAGCACCATTGATTTGCCTCATGGTCTGAAAAGGATGACAAAAATGAATCTTTTTTTTTTTTTTTTTTGCCTCAAGCAAAGGAACAATTTGCAGTCAGGGTTGTAAAGGAGTTCACCATTTCCAGTGAATCTCTAGATTGTTTTGAATGAATATCTACAAAAGATGAACTACTAGGGGCTTGTACAATAAAGCTGTATAATAAACAGACCTGTATGTGACTGAAACTCACTTTGCTTGAAGGCGTGGTAGACGTTGAGCAGAGTCAAGTGGTCGCCGTCGATGTGGGCGAACCTCATCTTGGACTCATCTGCGGCCTTCTTAGCCTCCGTGGGGCGAACAAAACACTGTGGGACTAAACAAGGTTGGTATGGGCCCCAACAAAGCCGCCCATAAAGATGAGTCAAAAATTCACAAAACAATGGAGAAAAGCCTAAGACGTGACAGCCGGAAGTGGCACGACCACAAGCGTAATCGAGGGGGGACTTGGAGCACGCTGGGGTAAGTTTATTTATGCACATCTGGAAACCAAACGTTTGCACACCACTCCAAAGTATTCAGAAAATTGTTTGTGTCCCTGCCAATTTGGGTTAGGAATGTTAGTGTTTTTTCTTTTAATGCAAACCAAAAGGGGCATCCATTTTTTTCTTTCTCCAGATACAAAAACAAATTTTGGAGCTGTGCACGTTTTCCTTTGCTGGTCAAGCAAAAAATATAACACTATTTTTTCATAGACTGATAGGGTTTCTGATAAAGCACAAGGACAATGACATTATGTTTGTTCATCCAAAAGAAAAAAGTTAATTGTTTTTGAGTTGGGTGGAAAAAAAAAAGACTTTGCTTTTTATGTATTTTAGACATTACTTTTGTCATTTCTAAAACACATTTTTCAATGAGTTTAAACAACATTGTGCTTATCAGTATTTTCATTCTTTCTGTTAAAGACATGATATAAGTTTGTAGATAAATACTGAAGACGAACAAATTCATGAACAATATACTGTGTAAAGGGGGGGGGGGGGGGGGGGGGTGTCACTTTTACATCACTATAGCTGCAGGGTGCATTGGACTAGCAAGCTTCAACACAACTTCCCTTTACAGAACATACCGGAGCCATTATTTAAATGCCAAGTGCAATAACATATCAACGTAACATGTTGAAACAGCGCATGGTGGGGTTTATGATCGGCACGAATTACAATGCGTCCTCAGATTTCTGTAGAGTAAATTTAACTGTGTTTAATAACTGTTAGCTTTTCCTGTAGTGTCTCAGTTATGTGTGAGAGAGGTGGAGACATATCGGACGAATAAGGCCTCAAGAAGCCTGTTAGCTCACAAGCTAAAGATTTTGGCTTTCATAGACATTTTTAGTCTTCTGGTTTTAAACCTGAAATGAACCACAAAGTCTATGCAGTGTGCCATAGTGAACAGAAATGATGCGGTAAACACACAGATTCGCCCATTTGAAATCAGGTCAGGCAGCTGACCTGAAAAGTCTGAATATTTGACATTCAGTATGTCCCTCTTCATTTAGTCTGATTTGGCCACAGAACTTCAAATATAATCCAACAGTACAATCTAGCAATTTTCTTATTTTCGTTTTGCTTTAATAGTCTTCCGCTGCTATAAGTTTGCAACTCTTAGGGCCCCTGTGAATTGATGTGGATTCGCCAGGGATTCTGAGCAGGCCCAGTCGTGGCCATTACCTGACAGCATAGCAGTGATCGAAAGGATCTCGTTGGAGCAGTTGAACTCGCAGCTAGCGATGACCATCTTGGCCAGCTGGGGGTCGAGGGGGAACTCCGCCATCATGGAGCCCAGTTCGGTCAGGTCACCATCGTCATTGAGAGCGGCCAAGTAGTTGAGTAGCTCTAGGGCTCTCATCAGGGTTTCGGGAGCTGAGAGGGTGAGGATAGGGAAATTAAATTATTAAGTATCCCCTAAAAGTTAAGGGGGTCTCAGTCCTAGGGTGACGTTAGGACCTTGAAGTTAAAAACTTAAGTATTTTCAACTAAAATCAGCTGGAAACCCCATAATATTTGGACAGCGACTGCATTGTGTAAGGAATTTACTTTGTTCTGTGACCATTTATGCAAATCAAACCACTGAGATGAATGGAAATGCCACACAATCTACTCTCCCCCACAAAAAGGTGTTGCAGTGTGCATTGTACAGTCAGAAAAAAATGTATACATTTTTGGCAGATTAATCAATTAAATGCTGCTCCTTCTGTTATGCTTACGTCTACCACCTGGGGGCACTAGGAAAACAGACAGTTATGTGCACAGTATTGCGCTCTTAGTGGATTTATGGAACCCACTTTGGTTCCATGCAGTTTGAAGTCTCTTTTAGATAAATTGGCCAAAGTGCTGTTTGTTGTAAAATGTGTTGAGCTCACTGCCAATGCTCACATTTCAAACGTGAACTCAACAAGTCAAAGAAAATAATAGTCGAAATGGCTGCTTGTGTCTGGAGAAACTCACAAATCTGGTCACTCGCATCTCGATCTTTGGTGACAAAACCAATTAAAGAGTAATGCTATCAAATACTTTTATTTTATTCAACATAAAGTCCATATTTAATAGTCAAACCCAGTATAACCATGTCTCCTTTGTCTTTAATTCAAATACATTTTGTGGTATTTTGCATGTGTAAAACATCTATTAGTTAATGCTGATTATAATCTTGGATGTCACCTGAAAAGGGTTGCTGAATTTTAAATTCAAAATGAATCACATTGCAATGTTGTGTGTGTATTTTAGCAATATTATACTTGATTTCAGCTCGTCCATTTGAGTTCTTTAAAAAGTGGACTTGCTTACCTGGTGGATCCATGAAGTCAAAGTGCACAAGGTCATCGATGCCCAATTTTTTCAGTTGGAGCACCACCGACCCCAAATTAGAACGTAAGATTTCTGGATAGGTGTTATCCTAAAAGACACCCCATGATTGGTATAGTTCTTAAAGGATTTAATGAAAAGTAAGAACACAGTTTTAGCCAGTCACCTGCATCTCCGTTTTGTAGGCCTTTTCTGTATAAAGGCGGAAACATTTCCCTGGACGAGTTCTTCCAGCTCGCCCTGCCCTTTGCTGGGCGGAAGCTTTACTGATGGCAGTGACCAGCAGTGACTCCACCCTGATGCGAGGGTTGTACACCTGCACGCAAATTTGTAATCACCACATCGTGTACAATATTTATATGATTCAAGTGATGTTTGGCTGTCACAAAAGAATTAGAGATGATTGACAAAGTGTTGCTGCATCACCCACCTTCTGTTTGGCAAAGCCAGGATCAATCACAAAGACCACACCGTCAATTGTAAGAGAGGTCTCAGCAATATTTGTCGACACCACAACCTATATGCAAAAGGTTTAACCAATAATGAATGTAGGACTGGGCTGTAAAGCAAATTAAAGTGACAATGTGTATGATTTAGACGGTTTTTCATTAAAAAGGGATAAATTAAATGATTATAAATTTCAAAAACTTCCAAATAAATATGCTCTTAATTACCTATGGTATGTTTTAAATAGAATTGTACATCTAGCTATCATTAAATTATAGATTTTTTAAATATATAAGATGTATGTAAGCACAAATCTTAATAAATCGACATTTTAAGTGTTCATCAATTTTACATAAAAGATCAAATTGTTCATTAAAGGTTGGATGAAACATGTCTGTTGAAAGAGGTTTTTTATCCTCATGCAACGATACAGGTGAGGCAACACAACCTTGGAAAAATAGCTTTGGCTTGGATGCACATACCTCAGCTCAGAGGTTTCCAACACATTACTGAATGAATCACTGCTTTTGAATAGGCACTGTGAAAAATAAAGCTACGCCAGGGATCAAAACCACATCTAAACAGTTTACATTTGGATGTTCATGCCACAAGATGGCAGTAAAGCACCACTTATATTTCCGACAAAGCTTCCGAGCTCACTTGAGCACCAGAACGATGAAAGTGGTGCGTTTTAAGTGGCCAATCATTTGCACACATGCTGGTTAAACGATGCCACTTTAAGCAAGTTCCCTTTCTATCACAATCCACACTAGATGGATTGCATGTGGACCGCTGATATTGTCAATACCGACTGTGCTTTCCTTAACTACCTTTTCTTTACACAGCCACTGTTTGTGTGAGAAGTGCACCTTAGAACAGAATAGATTTGAACAACTAATTACTTAAGCCTAATATTGTATAATTAAAAATAACAAAACAAAAAAAAATATACCTTTCTTCCTATAGCACCATTGGGTTTCCTTGGGGGTGGTGGCTCAAAGATCCTCTGCTGTTGCTGTGGCGGCAAGGTGGAATACAGTGGAATGATTTTGATGTCTCCAACTTCAGGCCCGAGGTCATCAACCTCACGCTTGATCCGTTTGCAGGCTTCATCAATTTCCTACAAAGGAAAAACTTGGGTTTTTAAGGCAAGTAAAGAAAGGGACAAGTGGCAAAATCTCCGGAAATGCTCATCATGTGGTACAATTAAGAGATCAACCAAACGTGCCCGAAAAATACTCAGGTCTCACAAAACGTTTATGCACCGCATGTGATGAAACTTTCTGCATTTCTTTTTTTTACTTTGGCTTGGTGAGTGGATAAGTCGCTGTTCGTTCGCCAGGAAAAGGGGTTAGCATTTGCGTCTCCTAACTCTGCACTGGTGTTACCTAGCTAAGCTGCGCGGGATGTATATGCAGAGGAACGTTTCTGCCAATGCATTTGGTTGGTTGGTTGAATAACCTAAGTGAAACTTATCGTATCATTGGCTGGACTCTTGTCACTCGCTGAGTCAGAATGCAATGGTACAGAAAACAATATTATTGGTCCAATTACTAATATGTTTATTTTGCATTTTGTTTTATGTGCAGCATAGATTTTCATGTGTGCTGAGAATGTGCAAGCAGTGCACGCATGCAGCTTAGAGGGAACGCTGTCTATGGCACTTTCACAATTTCATTTCTAATGATATATGAGGTTTTTTTTTGTTTTTTTTAATTGGAGACCCGCATTTCCCACCAGGAAGTGAAATGTCTTGTTGACTGAAGCCGCACCTCACACCGTATGGATGCTATGCGCTTTTCATGAAGTTGTTTTAAAGCAGACTGCCACGACGGAAAAAAAAAAAAAAAAAAAACACAAAAAAAAAGGTTAACGTTGCAGATATCAACTATGGGCCAAAAACAGACATCTCACTGACATTTAAAGACCAACAAAAGAAAGAAAGCAACACTTGTCCCAATCAAATCGGTCCACTTCACAATCACTCATCACAATTCCGAGTGAATTTTGTAGTACAACATTGATTGGCTGGCTGTGTTGCTCTTAAATACACATTTTGGCGATTTAAATATTTTATGCAGTAAAACTTTGTAAATAACAACTCCAGAAAGAAACCAAATGTGTAAAACAAACAAAAGAAAAAAATCTATATCATGAATGCCTTCTCATTTATTCTTGTAGGGGCGGTACGAGGGCCTTTTATAATTATATTGCCTCTTGCAAGCCATTTTTATCTGCTTGGGGGGGCAGTTACTGAGAGCACAGAATAAGCAAGGTATTCTTTGAAATGCATCCACTGGGAAAATAACATGTTAACACAAAGGAAAATGAGTTTAGGGTGAAAAGTTAACATTTTAACATGGTTAAGAGCTCCAAAGGTTGTCTTTCCATGATATGGGGCCCTTAACTCATTCGTCCTGCTTTGTGGGTTTTTGTGAGGCCAGTGTAGAAGACTCAATGATGCAAATGTAAGAAATGAAATATTAGTTTCATGTTGCAACAACTTTGCAGTCAAGTGGTGTCATCATTCATGTATTGATGTATTTTAAATGTCAAGCATGCCTTCACCTCTTGACCAGTGAGAAAGAGAAGACAATCTCCTTCATCTTCCTCACACATGTGAATCTGGATGACTGTACGAATGGCAGCCTCGAGGTAGTCTCGCTCCGGCTCGGGTGTGTAGAAGATCTCTACTGGATGTGTGCGGCCGGGAATTGTCAGCAGGGGGCAACTGTCAAAGTACACCTGGAACTTCCCTGCATCTAGTGTGGCGCTCATAACGATCACCTGCGAGTGATACAGAGGGAAGAGGGGAAAAAAAACTAAGCTAGAGTCAAGTTAAAATTAATGAACTGGCTTGTAGGAAAAAAAAAAAACCTTGAATACATGACACTGAGCTTAAATTTAACATGAAAATTGTGTCCATGTTTTCAGTGCATGTGCCATTACTTTTGGTCACAATAACTGACAATTATCATACCATTTCATCTCGAGTGAAAGTGTACAATGTAAGGACTGGAGATTTGCCACTTAGGTTCTAAATGCGTGAGCACACACAAACCTTCAGATCTGCTCGCTGGCGCACCACCTCCTTCAGCACTCCCATCAGAATATCAGTGGCAAGTGTTCGTTCGTGGGCCTCGTCCAGAATAATCACTCCGTACCGCTCCAGTAGAGGGTCATTCATTGCTTCTCTTAGCAACATACCATCTGTCATGTACCTAACGGAAGAGATGACAGTACACTGGTTACAACGCGGTGTCGACAATAAACCAGTGGAATCAGTGTCTTACTTCAGTATTGTTTTGGCAGAACTACAATCCTCAAATCGGATGGAGTAGCCCACTTCCTGTCCGAGCATCACGTCCATTTCATCTGCAACTCTTTGGGCCACGCTCATGGCTGCCACTCTCCGTGGCTGAGTACACGCAACTGCCCTCTTCGGACCAGGAATGCTCCTTACCATGTCCACGCACCACTGAGGGATCTACAGGAAAAAGCAAAGGTCTCATAAATTCTAACTAGATCCCTAAGAAAATCCCTGTTGAATTGCACATTTTTGACAGGTTCTCTCACCTGTGTCGTCTTCCCAGAACCAGTTTCGCCAACAAGTACAAAGCTCTGATTGCGTGTGATGATGTCACTGAAGTTTTCCTTGTATTCCCACACGGGAAGCTGTAACCTTTTCTTCAGGATCTCATAATAGCGAGGTGTGTGCGGCAAGTTGGTGAATGGATTGATCTGCTGCTGCATAGCCATCTGCTTCAGCTGAGGCATGGCAATGATGGCCGGTGTGCTTTTAGGTGGCGCACTTGAAGACTTCATATCCCTCTCGCGGTCCCGATCCCTGTCACGATCACGATCCCGGTCTCTGTCCCGGTCCCTGGAATGATCCCCACGGTCTCGATCCGAGTCTCTGTCACGCCTGTCAGTGTCAATAAAATGTGATCCTAAAAAACTCATACACTCCAACGACATTGCAATAAACTTTGAAATGGGCCATTCATCCTTGAATTTGATTGTATATTTCAGGACAATTTTTTCTTCTGAATTGTATTTATTTTTTTACATTCAGTGACATGGCCATTAACAGAGAGGGACAACTCTACAAAAATCCAGAAAAAGCTGGCAACTTATTGACACATGTCGATGGCTGAAGGAAGGAAACAGTTTATTTCTAAAAGACATGAGTTGCATTGTCAGTGGTTTGGGTTTGTGGCAACAGAAAGGAGCAAGTAGTGCTGCAACGTTTGTTAAAAGTCAATTGCAAAAGGCAGCAGCACAACAAACTTATTTTGGAAACTAAAACAGAGGCACCTACCTAAGTATGTAAAAAGTTAAGTTTTGTGAGGGGAACAGGACTGAGTCAACCTACAAACTCCCGCTATAAAACAGCTTACTGTGGAGGAGTCATTTACACAAGAAAGCATAGATGTTAAGATCGTGGCACGATGGAGACTGATCATGGAACCGGCCGAGTTGCACATCACTAACAGAGCAAGCACCCGTATATACAGTGGAAAAGACGGGCCGAATTGTCACATGCAGCAGGGCATGACTCAAGCCAGGGGAAGGGGGCAAGCTGCTCATCCTTGCCAAAAGGGTATAAAAAGAAAAATTTAAAAAAAAAAGGGGGGGGGGTATAATGAAATTGGCAGCACCCTATCCAAATCACTCTGTTTATATCATATGTGATACAAGTTGCAATGTATAGCTTGGACAAGTCAGTAAGTCAAGTGATCGCGGTTACTGTCAAAGGATGCGAGTTAAGGCTTGAGGGGATGGATGTTTTAAAGCTTGTGTGGTATGAGAAGAAATAAGAACATAATCTCAAAACAGTATGAGGGGGGGCTGGTTTCTGACTATGGTCATTGTCACTTACTTTTCGTATAGACAAAGAACACTTCGTTATCAGAATGAAAAAAAACACAATTCTATTACTACATGAAGTGCTACACTGAAGAATAATTGAAACAATCGCTCATGTGATCTGTGCTTTTAATATGAATTATAAAGAGGAAAGATGTCCTCTTTCAAAAACGTTGATTAAACAATGGATATCGGGAATTGTATTTTACGCACGCTACCAGACAAACTAGGATGCTCTTTTCGTAGCTAGGGCTAGCCTCCTAGCTAGTTAGCTTAGCTAGCAGATATGGTTGCTAGCAATCCGCTAACTTCATACACGTGCTTCAAACTAATTGTGATACAAGCTGATAGAGAATGCCACAAATACGCTCATTATATTGCCTTAGTATCATTAAAAAATATCTCAGCGGTGCGTCGCCGAATTAACAACAACATAAACCCCTCAGGTTAGCTATATTGTCTCTATTCTCATTAAACCATAACGTAGGCTTTTAGCCAACTAGCATCAGTCAACCAGCGCCTAAAATATTTCAATCATACACGTTCAGTTAGCACCACACATACCCTTCAGACCTCTTCTTGCTGGAGTAGTCATCACCCAAATCCAAACGATGTCTTTTAGACATCTTTACGCGATTAACAGCGTACCTTTTATTAATCAATAAACGGCGGCCACTACTTCACCGGGTTTAATGCAACGGCGTTTCCTGATTAGGGTTTTCTTCGTTTGTGTTATATTATAGATCGTCATAGTCACTAAGCGATTACCGCCTCTAGCTGTCCAGGAGTGGAACTGGTTCGATTTCGCCACATCGCGCCCGTTAAACAAAATTCCTTAACATAAAAATACGAATAAATATAAATAAAAATCGTTTTAAAATTCCCGTTCCTTTATCATTTTTTTCAGAAGTACAGAAACTTTACACCGAGATGGCATGAAAGACTTTAAGTAGTCAAATAAAAAATATTCTAATGTGTATTTGCGCTCCACCCTCAGCGACGCCCACCGATTCGCTTATTATACAACAAAGACAAATACGAGCGAAAAAACATCGTTTTGTTTGTCACACGGTCCTCGCAGCAAAACTTCCAGCGCGAAAGTGTATCTTGGGAGGAGATCTGCAGCGCCTTCTCAATTATACTAACAATGCGTCTATACTGGTGAGTGTATTTCATTTTCTCAAAAACTGAGCAGGCTAAGGACAATACGGAGGCAATTAAAAGGTTTCTATATAATGCTGACAGATATTGTACCAGCTTTCCAAATTCTATAACTCGTGGTGCATGACAAATGCGTATTTCGTCGTTTTGATGTGTATAACCCATTTCGTTCGTTGTCTAATTTACCTATAATTTACCTTAGGACATCTTGCCGGCCTTTAGAATTTAATGACAGACGTGAGATCACACTGCTCACTTGAGCGGCTGGTTCGTGTAGGTTTTCACATATGTTAACCTAGTAAAAGTACATCACGTATCATTTTAAACGAAGAGATGTGTTAGATATTTATTAATTTGCAGCAATAAAAAGTTAACATTTAGTTTCTAATGATTTCTCAAAATCATTTCATGATTTTTCATGGACAATTATCAAGACCAATCAAGATGCACCCTTTTTTCCCTGGGTTTTGGTCATGTGACGTTCGCTGAACCATGATAGGCCTTAATTTAGAGTTCAGCTGCTACCTAAAGCACAACGCCACATCATCCATCCATCCATCCATCCATCCATCCATCCATCCATCCATCCATCCATCCATCCATCCATCCATCCATCCATCCATCCATCCATCCATCCATCCATCCATCCATCATCCATCCAGTTTGAACAAAGTGCATGAGCGATTGAGCCGTTTTCAGAAATATAACGTTCATATTTATTCTCTAATAAATTGGACATTTTTTAAGGACAAAAAAGACAAAAAGACAAAAAAAAAACAATCACCTGTTTTTTTGTTTGTTTTTGTTTTGGATTTTGATCACGTGATGTTCACAAGCTAAACCATGACTGGTCATTACCTGAGCTCCAATCAGATCGTGTCCTTTTCAGTCAACATCAAATGATAAAATGTGTTTTAAAGTTATAATATTTGTACATTAAAAATAGAGAAGTCCCCAAGTTTATAGACATTAACTTTTTACTATGGAAAACGGCCAAACATATTTTAAAATCTTACCTTTAAATGTAGATTAAAAAGGATAATAATAATTAAAAAAAAAAAACATTGTACACGCTGTTCTAATTTAATTAGAATTGGGGTTTGTACTATGATGCATCATGTTTTCATATTTTCCAGGTCAAAGTGTATAGCGGGGGTATCACTTCTGTTTGTGCTGTCCATCTGTCAGTGTGCCTCAGCCACCACAGACACCTTGGCTCCAGCAGAGGTCTGGCAAAACAATGGAACTCTGTATGCAGTCTGTAAAATGAGACCAAGCTCCTCACTGGTTGAGGGTTTGCCCAAAGTCTACGGCCAAGTACTCTTTAAGCAGGATTATCCTCAGGGAAAGCTCAAAGTCCTTCTCCGGTTCAATGGATTCCCCGTGGGGGGCGAGCCAGAGCAAAGGGCCGTGCACATTCATCAGTACGGGGACCTGCAACGGGGATGCGATTCCACCGGAGGCCACTACAATCCTCAAGGTGTCAATCATCCCAACCACCCTGGAGATTTTGGACACTTTATGCCCCAACAAGGCAAAATCCAAGTAGCTATTGAGTCTGAGGCCACACTATTTGGCAGTTTGTCTGTACTTGGAAGAGCAGTGGTGGTACATGAGAGGCGGGATGACTTTGGCCTTGGGGGGGATGCAGGCAGCCTGCTCCATGGAAATGCCGGACGCAGGCTCGGATGTTGTGTTATTGGGATTACATCCCCAAATCTTTGGAATACGTACTCGGGGCAAATCAATCGGCGCATGCGCAAAAATTAATTTTACCAGTTTGAGTTTGTTTTGTTTGTTGAATTTTTCCAGTTTCTGCTACACACGCATTAGTCTGACAAATGTAAAAGGAGAGTCTATAAAAGCCCAGTTTCCACCGAGAAATCTACTCAACTTGACAAATTAGACTTCTCTGTAAGATAAACAAGATTGATGGACACTTTTACCTGCTTAGCTGGGAAAACCTGAAAAGTGGTTTATTTTTGAAGACATTCATTTGACACAAACACAACTTATAATACATTTTACAGTTAGTCCTTTCGCCTCACAAAATGACCAGTGCTTATAACTTAAATCCAGGTATAGTGGCCTCCTGCCTCAAAAAAAAATCTGTGGAAAATCTTGTAACCGCATCCACATTTCTACCCTGGTGTACATAACACAGACATATTCTTTAAAAGGTACACTCACATTTTGTTTCGTGTTAACCAATGAATACTTGTAAACGACAACATTTACATAGAGTACACATTCAGTCCATGTGGCTTTAATTGACAATATTGTGAATAAATATAGCTGTTGCAACAATTTTTAAATTGTCATGGTGATTTGTGTAATCCAAGGATACATTCCCAATTATCATTTATTTGTCAACTTCATTGAAAAAACACCTCCGCAAATCCATCTTTCATAATGGGGGGGGGGGGGGGGGGGGGATAAAATCAAAATAATAAATTGAATCTGATTTTTGTCTGACCTGATTGAGATTTATTTATTTGCAAAATGTAACTTTAATCCTTGCCGTAGCATTTTCTTTCATTACGTCGATGAGGATGTACCATGTACCGGTACTTAAATATTTTCTTCATACAAACTATTATTTGCTACATTTTGGTGCTGGAGCACACAGATAAATGTATACCAATGAAATTCCTGTAGGCTTGATGTTATTGTTTTGAAATCTGATGTGTTCAGTGATCATGGCGAAATAGCTTTTGTCTAAAATGACTGAAGACAACACCACAAGTACTGTATATCATTATGTGCGCTCCTAACAAAATATAGATTCAGTAAATAGCAGCCTCTAGAAGTATTCTGGAATGTACAGCGCCAGGTGTAGAAGCACAACTGTCTTGTTTTCGTCTTACTGTTCCCTTTGAAACTTGAGATTATCAAACAGAACATGCCATATTGTCTGTCACAATAAACCCCCCGTGATCTTGCCGAATTTGCTGTTCCTGTTCAAAGGGAACTGATGCGACATCGCGCGTCGGGCTGTGAACGTGTTCCTCGATTATGATACATTCCCTTTCAACATTCTCCATTCCCTCTTCATCATTCTCTCTTCTCGTGTGGTTTGTTGTGACAGAAGGTTGCTCGGGGGTGTTTGACAGAAGGGGTGTGTTCACATCTATTGAGGAGGGAAAGACATCACCTGCACTCTCGTCATCCTTGGATTGGTCATTTTCACTGAGCTCGTTGCTCTTTGGCGAGTTTCTTGTTTGAATACTAGATGGCTCCTCCTCAAGTGAAGGGAAAGACGAGTGGGATGACTGAAGTTCTGCTGGCATTTCACTTTCACTCGTTTTTACTGGTTGTACTGAGGAACATTGCTCTGACTCTTCTGTGAATATGCATATATTGCATTAGAGAGTGACAAGACGATGGAATAGACGTCTTTATGCTTAATATTGCCAACCTGGTGCAGCTGCTGGTTGAGTGTTGCCGCCATCTTTTTCCCCTATTGTGAAGGAAAGCAGTGTTATTTACCATTGTAGTAGTTTCATAGTGACAACGACAACAACAACAAAATATTTGAAACATACTTCCACACATGCCCACAGAGATATGGTAAGTGAGGCCTTTGGGAGACAAGTTAAAAAAAAGCAGAGGAAAGAGTTATTAGCATGCTGATCACGTTATGAGTTCCACCATTTATTATTTTCAATCATGTTAAGTGACAGGACAAGACAGCGTTAGGTTTTGCAATCAAGTCTTGGGATTGAGTAAATAAATCAATATCATTATTATAGTATACAAGGCTCAAAATGACCTTTTTTTGGAGCACTTTTGTGAGTCATTGATTTGAGAAGCAATTTTCAAATTTTGTGAAGTGTTTTTTTTTTTTTTTTTTTTGCAGGTTAATCCCAGAGGTCTGAGGCACCGGTTTCATGATAAACAAAAATATGACTTTCTAAACGATTATTATTACTATTAATAATGTTTAATGCATCAATGGCATTGCTTCTGTCCGAGTTTGAAAAGTCCAACTTCATTAATGTAATCTTATTTGAATATGCGGCCTTCATGAGAACGTGCACCTTATTTTTTCTACAGAACAGATCCTGGCACTCTTGAACACAGGTGAACTGTTGTCCCTTTGGGACCATCAATGTGCACTTGATTCTCAGTTTACCGTTTCCACGTGTTTACATGAGGCATGAAGTCCAAACCCTATGTCACAGTGACACAAAAACGCTTATTTTGAGCCTTGTTTGTATAGACACATTTCCTTTAGTGATCATCACTGATCAGAGATTTCGCAAATACCGGGCAGGCTCCACAGTCCAGACGTCTCCAGTGTTTTGAGCTTCTTCTCCAGTTCTGCAACTCGAATTCCAAGTACCCTGGCAATGAAGGGTCCATTAATAAACATATCCATGAAGTTGCAAAAGACTTGTACTAGTTGAGACAAAGATAACAGTACTTGTTAATTTGTCGCTGGTGCTGAATCAACATGTTCTTCTCATGGATGGTTTCCAGGAGAGCGGTGGCCAGAGACTTGAGGTCAGAGATTGACTGGGCAGTGACAGGCAGCGTGCACCCGCTTTCGTCAGACAAAAGCTCCTTCACTGCAAATGTGCAAACGCACACACACACACACACACACACACACACACACACACACACACACACACACACACACACACACACACATACATAAGAGATAGTCCACAAGCTTTACCTCACACAAACGCATGCTAGTTGTCAACAAGAAAATTCAAGTCATGGTGAGATGAGTGTAAAGTGGATTATATCACACCTTGTTTGGCTGAGAGCACTCCAGTGAGTGCACTGCTGTTAGGCTTCCCGCAAACTCTGGTATTCTTCCTGGATTCCAAGGCACTCTGAAATATGTTATAAAAGAATTAAGTACATATTTTTTCCTTAGTGTTTTCATCATTTTTCTAACTCTGTTTCCCTCTACAGTTGCGAAGTCCCATTTTAGTGAATGAAAAAAGGTATACGTCTAAGCATGCATTTGTTAATGTTCTTGGTTGGTCTAACAATTTGACACATGAGATTATATGAGGCCATCGTGTCAAAAACAAAAATGATAATCTTATCATTACCGCATTACCTTTTTAATGAGAAAACAGGCCGTAAAGCTCTGACAACGAGCTCCTACTTTTTATTTCTTCACAAAAACAGATGCAACTTATTTGCAGGTTTTCCTGTGATGCATGAGTGTTCTCTTTTATTCTTAACTTTTTATTAAGTCAAAATTGTTATTTCTGTTCATGATTTGTTTGATGTTCCATCTTGAGTTAGTCATGTCATTGTTCACATTTTTAATCAAATCTGCACAAACTGAAGGGTTCAGATGATTCAAATCTTCTCTGCTCAAGTGCACACCCTCACCATTAAGGTTATTTTCTCTTTTGTTTGCATCCAACATGTAATGTGGGTGTTATGTGTGATCTTTTTTGTATGTGTGAAAATAAATAAATGTACCTTGTACTTGCCCAGATTTGTCTTGAGCAACATGACCTCCTCTTGAAGTTGACAAAGCCGATCATGCAAATACCTGAAGTAATCAGAACTTAAATCATTTATAATGTAAAGAGCATGCATTTTTTTCTTTAAGCACCAGCAAACCTGTTCTCCATGCAGAGTGCGTCGATATCTAAAATCCGAACATCATCATTCCCAACGATGTGATTCATCTCCACATTGAGGCGATGAGCCTTCTGCTGAAACACGTCACGCTCTGCTCTGACATCCTGAAGCTCGTCTGTGAGAGACTTGGTGCTGTGCTCCAGCAACTCATTCTAAAGCCGCCCCAACACACAAAAAGTTTGATGTGGTCCGCGGTTAACTGGGTGGATGGAAAATGAGCGGTCAATTGTGTTCACCTGCTCTCTGGCTCTTTCCAACTGTTTGACCAGGTCCTCTCGTTCGTGTGCTGGGAAATGGCGGGCGCCTACCTCGTCGTCTCCCAATCTTTGTTTGGTGATAGTCATACGTAGGAGCTGTGGGAAAATAAAGCTATTAGAGTATTGCATTTTTTGGACTACACTTGCTAACATGTTTAACATACAACCGTGTATTCTAGAATGCAGTAAGTTACAAGCAAAAAAACTACAGTATTTCTCCATGTACAAGTCAACCTCTTGTATGAGTGGACCCCCCCTTTTTTACTTTGATTTGCGTGAATTTTACAAAAACGCAAGTATACGTCTACCACTGACTTTAGTGGTTACACGTATCATGGCTGAACAATTAAAATGCACGGTGTGTGTTATTAAAATGATGACATTACCTAAAATTTAAGGGGAATTTCTTCATCGTATATCGAATAACATAATGTAGCGGTCATTTGGGGGGGGGGGGGGGGGGGGGCACACAGGTGCAAGGCAATGTGCATGAGCACGTAGACGTAAATGGTGAAACTAATGTCGCAACAAAAAAACGATTTGAAGTTTCACTGCTTTATTTTTTGACACCTTTGAAAGTGAATTCATATAAAAGCCCTCAAAATCATCATCACTATCTGACACCCAAAATAACTCCTCCCATTAAAATCCCAGAAGTCCTCGCCTTCCAGCGCGTCATTTGTGCAAACATCCTTGTTAATCTTCCACGGGTAGTTATCTTCAGCCCCAACCAATTTGTTTGACATGGAGGTCTTCGGGGATGATTTGCTGATGATCTAACTTTGGATACTCTTTACCCAAGTGACGACTGTTGTTAGACCGGATTGTGGAAGGTTACTTTTGCCGTTTCTCCAACTGCCTGCCGACATCCATGCCGACTTGTTCAAGCACACGTTCAAGGGCTAAAGCAGACAAGTCAGCCCATCTTTTCCTTTTAATATTGCGTCAAAGTCCGCCGGAAAAAATTATTCACGCAGCCCGTCGTTGACAACAAAGGCAATTAAGCAACGCTGACGAAAGTGCATCTGAAAGTGCAAACACGCTAAAATGGATGCATACTAAAATCACCAGGTGTTATGTATTCGGATCATGGGCCTTGAGTTTGACATTAAGTGCATTGATTGATGTTACGCACCTTGTTGTCTCCCTGAGCTTCAGCCAGTCGTTGCTTCAGCTCCTTCACCTCCTCAGAGAGACGGTTGCTTTTTTCTCTTGAGTCCCTCAGTAGCTGGGCTAAATTCACCTGCGGGAGATGCCATTAGATAGTCATTATCGTGACAAACAAAAATGACATGTTTGTTTTACAAACAAAACAAATATGAAAAAATCTTACTACGGCCTCACAATTTAGGAAATAATGCATGAGGCCTTTAATGGAGTTTCTTTTACACACACAACCCACATTTAAAAGCATATTGGTAGGATAGAATATCATTCACCTCAAATTCAATAGTTAAATCAGATTTTTTTTGTCAATTTCAATGTAAATCAATTTTATGACATGAATATGAAACAGAGAAATAAAAAAAATAAAACAAACAGTAAGTACGCCCATAACTGAGCACACTTTATTGCAGCTCATTTAGTCTTAAAAGTACAGTTGTGAGTAAAAAAAAGACTCAGACAGCAGTTTGTCAATTGAAGTTGTTCCAAGTAAAACCTTCTGAGAGGAACACTTCTCACATTACAAAGCACAGCAATCAAATAAATTAATATGCTATTTGGGAAAGCTGAAACATACAGTAGTAACTATCACTGTAGTAACTGACCAAATACAAATTTAAGAGTGCCTTTGACAAGGGACTTAAACATTTGGCCAAAGAAGAGAAAAAAAGATTTTTTCAGTGTCAGTGTTGCACTACAGTTGTACTGAATGCCAGAGAGAAGAGACCACATCTCAGATGGAAACCCAAAATTTAAAACAGAATTGAAGCCATCATAGGACACAGAATGAAATCCATCAGCCCTGAGCAATCAAATTCAACATTCGGCTTTGAAAACTTACTTGATTCCGTTTTTCAGGAGGCAGAGTGAGATCTCCATCCTGTTTTTTTTTTTTTTTCGGAAATGGAAAGAATGCAATCTGTTAAAGCAAACTTGACCATTCGGGCATTTCAGTGATATCCGCTAACATCTTACAATGAGCTCCCTGTATTTCTTTTTTAGTCCTTGGTGCCGCTCACGAAGCTGGTTAGCCATCAGTTTGTACTGATCCCTCTCCTGTTGGCATGTATCCAGCTCCTTGGACAGGATAAGCAGAGCTTCCTTCTTGCTCTCCAACTTCCGCTTACAAATTAAGAACTGTGAACACATGGACACAAATGTTAGTACAAATGATTCTATTAGATAGCAAGACAACTAATGTTGCTAGAAGGGGATATGTAACCATTTAACACATCTGGAAATGGAACGTCAATATGAATATGCTTTCGAGTTTTGTTTTGTTTACTTATTCTTTCTTACCTAACCAGCTATTTAATACTGTTTGTCGTGATGGGGTCATGACTATAAGCAAAAAGGAGGGATATACCCTGACCTCATCGCATTAACTCTTCTCCACGCAGAAAGGCCAGAGCCAAAACACGTACCCCAAACCTTCTAAGTGTGTGGCACACATAACCGCTAGCACAAACAATTTCTGTATTTATGGCTTTGCTGCCAAATTTATTTGATTCCAGGTATTCTTGCTTCCCACTATCTTCTAAACAAATCCACAATCGGTTCGCTGAAGACTTGAAATCGTCCTTACACAAGAACTTGAGTATGATTGCTCGTTTGTGATTGGCCAGCAACTAATCCCAGATGCGTGTATTCCACCTTTAATACAAAATACACTGGGATAACTCCCAGGTCACTTTTACCCTTGTGTTATCCACACCAGTTGTAGAAAACGGATCGGTGGCTTATGAGCTATTTAATGTTACAGTACACAGAAAAGTAAACCCCTTGTAAGGATTTCAAAACACATCCCTGGGGCTCCTTTGCGCACTATTTTTACACCACTGCAAAACAAAACAGGACAAAACCAGATAATTGTACTCTAACAATAATCGAGTTTCTAATCAAAAATCATAGTAAAACACACGATTGTTTTTGCGCTACGCAAGAGTAGCAAAAGACACTTCCTTGTGCATGTACCCTGCAGGCAAGGAGCGCTTTTCCTCGAGCTTCGCCTAACCCCCGGTATTTTCGTGCAGTGTATGTATCCTAACCCTATGTAATAACGTGAGATTCAATTCGTCAGGTCAGCGCTAGGTCTTGATCACGCGCACTCAAACTAAAGCGAAGTTTTTTTGTTTGTTTATTTTTTAAAGATTGTTACCTCGTTGACCATTCCTTGCCAGTCACCGTCGCTTCTCCTGGACGGATCCATGTCGCTGTGACATGCGCAAAATCCTGACTGACGTTAAAACGCGAGCCAAACAAACATGCTCTTTCTGCTCAAAATATATTCAGCTGCGTTTTTGTGATGAACGAAAATAAGATGCACATAATAGAGAGGAATAATCAACAGAGATGTTCTTGTAGACAATGGAATGGTAGCGCATTTTTTTTATTTTGCCGTTTCCTGTTACTGCAGTTAAACCCGAAGCAAATCTCAATTTAAATGGATTGTAGGTGGCTAGCGTTAGCACAAGTCACGTGTGTCATTTTCAACGAATCGTATGACTTTTCCATAGTGTGGGTGCGCGTCACGTGGTTTTAAATAATTTCCATCGTAAATTATTTCTGTTAAATGTATACTTAAGTACATTTGTTTCGTATGATGCAACGTAAAAACAAGGTGACGCTCGCCACCCTAAAATACTTACACGATTACCTAACTATTGCAACTTGACTTGTCCCTACGTGCAATTTTGAACACGCTTATCGCTCAAAGAATGTGGCAAGAACGCAAGTTTTATATATAGTTTTAACCATTCCGGTTTTTTACTCAATTAGAACTAAAACTGTAATGATGCTCTCAATATCACCTTTGCATTACCTAAGCTTCGGTTTTCTCCGCCTTTCAGTTAACGTCAGAACAACGTCATGATGCAGTCGTAGTCCCTGGGAAAACTAACAATGGTCTTCGAACTGCGAGGTATTGAGTGTTTTGATTTACGCATGAGATATAAAAATATAAAATGAGATTTTCTTAAATCTGATGTTTAACGGTCATTTTTTTCCTAGATGGTGGCACCGGCCACAGTGTGTCAATCTTAAATTTGCAGACAAAAATGTTCTCTCTTTGCATTTTATTGACTCTCATGTAATTGGAATAGTAAAAACTGACACGAAAAACACAAGATGAATCGAACCAACATGGCGTTTAATACACAACAGATTGATTTGATTTTTATTAAATAAATGCATACTATTTGAATTTTGTGTGCTGTACATTCATCAGATACAGTTTATCATTAAAGAGATAGTTAGAGGTTGTCTGCAATAAATTGTGTGTATTTATCGTTTTGTACAATCTGTTATTAAAGAAAAATATGAAAAAGGTCACAAGAAGCATTTCAATAGCAGCATAAGACTTTTGTTTTGCATAGGTCAGAGAGCGAGCGAGAGAGAGAGAGAGAGAGAGAAAGAGAGAGTGTTGAGATTTACATAGTTATTTGAAACTCACATTCAGCTATTTCTACTGAGTAATAAAGCATCATGCACATTAAGTCAACATAGTTATGGGACGAATACAAGCAAAGTACTTAGATGCATTACAGCAGAATAATCTGTAAAAGTGCAAATATGTTTGTTTTTTTTCTCAGCGCCTTTTATTCTTGGTTTTTCATAATAGTTTTCTAGTTTTACATAATAGAATGACGGCTAAATATGACTTTGAGATATGCAGTATTACTGTACAACGAGAGCAGTCATATATGCATACAGAGAATTTTATTATATTGCATTGACATTTTACATTGTTGCAAGGAGCCAACAGGCTTGTCAGAAGCAAACATGGTACTAGAAGTTAATTTTGTTGCTTTGAAACTCTTCTGGAAAACTGCCATAGAACATGGTACTAGAAGTTAATTTTGCTGCTTTGAAACTCTTCTGGAAAACTACCATAGAACAGGGATTTTTTTCAGATTATGATCTTGTAGTCTCACATTACCTATCCGATTGACACAAAGTTGTTTTTTTACCTTAAACTTAAATCAACCACAACATGCTCAAAGACCATCGATTTGCCCTTAAAGCTGGAAGAGAAGATAAAATTTCTGCGGTCGGTGGTGACTGCAGTAAAGGACCGTGGAGACTGCACGTAGATGTCCTTGAACTTCTGGAAGGTTTTGGTCTCTGTGTCCCAGAGGTAGATTTGACTGAAGGAATAATCACTTCCTAGAGCAAGGTAATGTCTGTCTGTGAAGGAGAAAGGCTGGAGGACCATTGACCCTCGAGAGGGAAGAGTCTGCATCTCTGTGAACTGTTTAGTGGTCCACTTGAGTATTTTGGAGTCACCGATGTAGCAGGTCATAGCCAAATACAATTCATTTTCCACTCGGAAAGCTTTGACCGCCACAACGTCCTCTGCGTTTGGGAATTCACTGTGAATCATGAACTTTAAAGAACTCTTGTTCCACAGGTAGATAACAGGCGATTGTGAGCGACTGGCTAAAATGAGGTAGGACTTCCCGTCCATTTCAACATACTCAGCATCTGTATCGCGGAACCATTCATGGAGGAACTGATAGGTATAGAATCCAGTTTGATTCTGCTCTGCTTGGTCGGTCCACTTATAAAGAGTAGACAGGCCGGCTTTGGAGCTGTCTACTATCACAAAGTACCATTCGCCATCCATATGGAAGACCTCAATGTCATTTGGTTTGGAGATGTTGAGGACCTCGATGGACTGAAACTTGGTGAACTTGTTCTGCTGATCATCAAATTTGTAAATGTGTGAGCCCCCAAAGAGCTGTGTGACGATGATCAAGACATGCTCGTCAACCAGAACTGATGCGCACCCAACGACAGACTTCCCTGTGAAGAGAAATTGCCCATCAGTGGCAGTACAACACATCAAAGAGCTGCCAGCACATTTGTGGGCCGTTAGAGATCTTCAAGTGTGCCAAAAGATATGACTCCATTACAAATCATGCATCTTTGTTATGTTAGCGACATGTATTGAACAATTTAATGCTCTTCCACTACATGCGTGAAGGTCTGTTGCCATTCATAGATGAGAGTAATAGTTTGATGTTTTTTATGTCTGGCACAGATTGTTATTAACAAACTCAGTTAAGATTGACATTATTTATGGCATGTGTGTATCTTTTGTGATGGTGTCCCGTGAAATATTCACAATGCAAGCTACATTATATGCTTTAGCTGAACAAAGGTTGTGAAACAATCACATATTAAGGAGTTAAAGTGCTTTCAAAATCACGGGGAAAAGAAGTCGATTTTTATCACAGACAATGTCGATGTAATCCTTGCTATCTTAAAATGGATGCTGTCCAACCTGTTATGTTGTCAAATTTTCTGAAATTCATTTCGATGTGGTCCCACTCCATAACCACACAGCTGTTTGAGTTGGGTGCAGCCATGGCCACATAGATGTCCTCATTAAAGGAGAAGATGTCCGCTGACATGGACTGAATCGGAATAGACTGGTGTCGCACAAAGTCTGCAGGGGATAAAGAAAAATGGACAAGTACTCATAATTGCAAATTAGCTTTTACATTAGCTTGTAATGTAAATGAGTGTGAATTCTTCAATTAAAATGTTAGTACTGCAAAAAGCAACAATGTTTCCAAAACAGGATTTAAATTTAAATGGTTTGAACCCTAATGATCAGACGTGCTCCTCCAAAGTCCAATGGAATCGGTTCCAGCTAACCCAAAAACTTGATGTGGATAAGCGGCATAGAAAATTTATTAATGGATGATAAAAGACAAGTATGAATAAGATAAATTACACAATATAGCCAGCACCGACTCTTTGAGGTAGAAGTAGTGACCTCTAATAAATACATAAGGTCATGATACATTATTAAATAGTTTCATTGATTATTCTCTTCCCTTTCTATCCCCAAAAGGTATCTTTAGCCCAGTTGGAATCTCCAGTGATTGCTTTGGCTTTATTTCTGTTTACCTGTAGACATGCACTGGCCTGGTGCGATGGGAAGGTCATTGAGACGCTTGCCCTTCATGTCACTGGGGCCTGCACAGAAGACGTCTGACACTGTGGCATTTGTGTTTTTCAGCCATGTCATCAGCCACTTGTTCTCACAGCTGCACTGGAAGGCATTACCACGCAGATCTCTAACATCAGACATGGGGAACAAAGAAATTAATGCTACAACTGCAGTAAAGACTGGACTTGATATTTGCGTTTAATATTCATTTGGGAAACAGTAATGCTGTCGAACACAAAGGACAGCCTGACTCAGCTGAAGTAGAGTGCAGTGAGCCACACACACACACACACACACACGCACGCACTGCATATACAAAATGCTTACTCACAGTTCCAGCAATGAATCCAAGTCAGAAAACAGGTCTCTTGGCAGGAACCTCATCTTATTATTGGCAAGGGACCTAAACATGAGCCCCAAAGAGAGAATATTATCAGCAAATGTTGTATTACTCATCATTGCTATGATGGTTTGTGATTTAGAACTGGCTGTATACAAATAAGAAGTAACTTGACTTACAGATGAGTCAGATCTCGCAGACCACGGAAGGCCTTTTTGGTGATGGTTTCAATTGAATTCCCTTCAATGAATCTGTTAAACAGCATAATAGGGTGGCATAAATAAGTGGGCAAGATAGAAAAATTATTTTTCTGAATTAGCTCATGAGCTAGTTTAAATTACTTACAAATATTCCAAACGTGGAAGACCATAGAAAGCATCATCTTTAATTGTGGTCAAAGAGTTTGCATTTAGAAGCCTGCAAAATAGGAGAGTAGGCCTGTTTCACTGTTTACAGACAAAAGATCAAATTTGGAACACTTGCACAATTTACTAAGCTCCAATCTTCATAAATTACATCCCTTAAAAAGAATAATTCACATTTTCTCAAAGAGGTAGATAAATAATGTGATGGAAGTTTTCAGTATCTTACACTTCATTATACTATATGGGGAATCTGGTCTAATGTTTTGTTTCTGGTTCTTTTTATCTCTGTACAAAGAAAAAAATGCAACTCTTATTAAATTGTGTAATTATAGTTTAATTTTCTTTTTTGTGCAAACATTAATTGATGATTGGCGTCATTTCACAAACACACTTACAGTAGCTGCAGAGAAGGCATGAGTGAAAACATCCCCTCTGGGATTTCTGCAATGGAGCCGTTTACGATGCTCCTATTGGGGAATAAAACAAATTCACATTGGGACGTTTACAGACAAAACCACCTAGTTGGTTCCACGGAAAATGGAGCCAATGGCTGGAACTCTTGAAGAACGAAGGATGTTCGGCACTTTAATTTTTTTAAAATAGTTTTTGTGTTGCATGAAAATTGCATACGTTTTTTTGAAATTAACATGACAATGAACGAATTAATTCTTGCTAAAGTAGGCAACACTACTGTTCGTGTAAATAGTACTAGACGTTACTTACAGTGAGTTGATGTCACTCGGCACTGTGCGCGGGACGTGCGAGGTGCCAACACACATGATGGTCTCCTTCGTGCAAGAGCATCCTGAAGGACATTTGAAATTCTTTTTCCATTTGTTAGCACTGCAAATACACTGCAGCGCAAACAAGAAGATCAGAAGCCGGTGCATTGTCGACGTCACTTCGTCACTCCTGCTGTTGTTGCAATGTGGAGAAAATGAGCGCGGTTTGCTCTACCAGCCGCTGTTTCAGTTTATCAGTCCGGGCGACATCCAGAATGCAGTAGTCGAACACACTCCTGTCCTGACACCGACTGACACGCGGCTGCGCCCTCCCAAGAAAAACATTGTTGATGCAGCCAGCTCACAACGCTGTTGGAAAAAAAAATCAAGGTTTGCTGAAACTACAGCATTACTTTGAAATTAAATAAATGAGAAAAAAAATCGAAATCTTTTGAGCACAACCTGTGGTGAGCTAACATTGTTGGCCACCTTTGACAGAGTAGTAGCCTATTGGCAAGGTCACTTATTATGAAGCGACAGCAATCTAAGAGCTTGATTTTTGAGATGTAGGCACCATTAGAAGAAGCAAAATAAATACATGAATAAATACAACTCTTCTCATCTACAATAAATAAAACTTACCAGAGATTTTAAGTGTTATTCCGTTGAGCATATAGATCAGCATGTTTTTGTCTTTTTTTTTTCTTGCTGATCCTGCTGTTGTCAGCAGGGCACCAACAGCATATTGGTTCTTACTGGGTGGCTGTGGCTCAGTTGGATTGCCCTGTTACAGAAGGTTCCAGTGTTTGAATCTTGGGCTTTTGTTGTGCTTTTGCTGCCGGTCTTGCTAGTGACACCAGCTTACTTTTTGCCAGGATGATCGATCCCAGCAAATACTAACAAGGTCCCAAATTTGCTGAAGGACATGAAGAAGATGAAACGGAATCTTTATCACCAAGAGAAAGCAACTGTACATGTCTGCCATGTCTGGCATAATTCACAACAGCTCTGCGTCAATCATTGCTGTTTTTAGCTTCCATGTACCAGCTCAAATACAATATGGGCACGTGCAAGTTAAAACCAAGTCTCTTGCTATATTGCCATTTTGTTATTGAATGCCCTTCAATGATATTTGAAAACTGTAATACATTTCAAATGTGTTTCTTGTCAGAGACAAACACCTGTTTCATGGTATTATTTGTCTTTCACACTCATCCAGAAATGACCCCTCACTTGTGACCACGACACCACAGATGTTGTTACATTTTGCTCATGTCTCGAATGCCTGCACACTTTATGAAATTGACCCTGTTACCCTGCGGCCATGGAAAAGCAACTGTGGAACCATAGGTAGTGGACTTCAGTGAATGCTAACCATTCTCCAAATGTAAGCTTAGAGTATTTTGATTATGGTGGAATTAGTCTATTGACTATTCAATTTACAGTATACCGTAAGCTTGTTTATGTGTATTTTTGTCAAGTTCAGAAAATCTAGAACATTTAATAAACAAGCCAGAAGGAAGACAATAAACCTTTTCTTGCGAGGAGAGCGGACAGGAACCTGCAGCTTCTCAGATCTCCTTCTGGTCGGGTTACACTGTCTATCCGCCCCTCTTTTATTTGTTAGGGTTTGCCCTAGTTAAAAAACCACTTGCTGCCCTGAAAAGTTAGGGGAGGCATTATGGCAGCAAAGTAACAATCATTTTCTGATAGTGGGGGACTGTTTCTGATTGTGGCAATAGACCCCGTACTGTTCCATCTTGTGATTAGGTCATTGTGCCTGTGATTAGGTCATCATGCCTGTGATTCATTACAGCTACAGGAGACATGACAACTACAACAGAATTAGCCATATCTACCAATATACAGGTTGCAGGAACGAATATGTGATAACCTTCATACAATTATCCCAACATTAGTTTTATGTGGTCATTGATTTGTTGTGGTCAAATATTACATACAGGAATTAAAAACAAACAAATTGGAGACACATTACATGCTTTAAAACTAAGACATTTATAGCATTGGTATGCACTGTTTTGAAATTGCAAAAAACTATAGAGCTAGCTAGCTAGCTAGCGACAGAGCTAAATAGCTACCTAGCTAGCTAGCTAGCTAGCTAGCTAGATAGATAGATAGATAGATAGATAGATAGATAGATAGATAGATAGATAGATTGCAAAGTAGTAACTATAACAGATTATAGGAGTAACTATAACATGATAAACACATTGAACAGGGATATACTCTATGATACTTAATACAACTTATATGTACAGAACAAGCACATATTTGTAAAAGTTATAAACTGTAGTTTATTTTAATGACTACCATTTAATAACTTGGATTTTAGATAGCCTGAAGTAAGATGTACCGTAATATAATCGAACTCTAAATGGTGCGTCCTTAACAACACAGACGGTTTGTCTTATTACGAGTTCAAGTATCCTGGCATTTAGTACGTGTGATTCATCCCTGAAGGTTTGTCACCTTCTGGAAGACATTTGTCAGCTCTTTGAGGAAACAGACAGCTGTGTGACAAACACTTGTCAGCTCTGCACATCTGCCACACTTGTTTACACCAAAGGGATTTGCTGCTTTGCTGCTCAGGACACTATTTTTACCCCAGGTGCACGTTGGCAATCGATTCTAATCCATGACCCTCTTTTGAATCAGCATCTAATGTTTGCAAAAACGTCTCAGACGATGATGGATGGGAGTCGTGATTGAACACCTGCTGTTTTAATGTATCCTTTCTAAGAAACTGATCTGCGCGTGTCTTCATTTAAAATAGCTGCCACGGTTGATGCGCTCTGCGGAGGTCACTTCAACCTGTACTTATGGGCATGCATCAAGTAACCTTTAATAGCTCACACTGCATGTGCTCTGCTTCCACATAGTTTTTAGCGATACTACGAGACAGTTGCAATAACAACTACTCCAATAATTAAATTAGGAGTTCTAATACAATTAAAACTGCTACTTACCATACAATATCATTATTGAAGCTAAAACAATTGACATAAAAAAAAACAATAATTTCTCCTTCAGCGTGGTGGTTGCATTCAACACCCACACCGCAATGAGGGAAATCCTGAATATAGAAAACCCCCAGTGAAATAATGAGGGTTTTTAAACACCCAAATAATACAAATTTGAACAAATACAATATAATTTAGTGCGATAAATCAATGTGTGTGTATGTGTGTGCGCATGGGTGTGCATTTTTTAAAATTAGTTTTAAGACAACTTGTGCAATAAAAAAATATGGATTAAACATCACCTAGAAAAGACTTGATGCAATAAAAGCAAATCATTGCTAAAAATGTGTAAGTAGCTACCACACAGGAAAAGAGGGATTTGGAGGCGACAAAAACTCTGGCTTTGAAAATGTTCTTGTGACACAAAGCAACTGGTGGCTCTGCCTCACCCTGCTGCATACCACCAGTCAGGGCCCTGTGTGAGGCCAGAGGCCACACTTGTCTCTTCAATCAGTTTGTCTCACTAGAGCAGTGCTTCTTAATTATATTTTGTCAAGCCGCCCCTAGGAAAGAAAAAAAAAACACATTTTGTGCCACCTATCTATAAAAAATTGTAAACCGAAACCTGCCTCCTTTTTAACATTAACAAAGTTAAAAAAAACAATATAAATTAACTTTCAACAACTGTTAATTTTTTTACAGCGTTTATACAGGTTACAGCTCAGTCTAAAACTGAAAAAAATAACCAAGTGCATCAAAGTGCAAAAAAAGATTTTTTAAAATTTTTTTACAATTACACTCCACATGACAAAAACAAAGCCTTTTCTAAGCACCTCTTTATGTTAATGACACTATGTACTGTATACAGTACGTATATTCTATTCTAGACATGGTCACAAATTTAGTAACTTTAGCAACATTAAATTTAAAAATACAACATTAAAGTGTTTCCAAACAATCAAGCTTGCGAATGTAACATGACCTGCATGAGACACTGTGATGTAATTTTCAGTGGACAGCAAGTGGCAAAACGGACAGAAACAGCTGGATTTTGCTACTAGCACAAGCGCAAATTAAAAATTCGTGTTTGAATGAGTGGGAACACTTCAGACTTTTTCACTCGACTTGTATTTGAGGGAGCTGTTCTACTCCGGAAGGTCCTGAAGGTTTAGAACGGCACATGCAACAAACTGCGTTTCAGAAAATAAACCTAATAAATAATCTTGCAGGTCAAATTAAGAGAAGCTGTGATATGATTGTAGCCCTTCCCCAGAGGTCCCACCCTCTCTCCCCCCTCCTCCCCTCTTCACCCTCTCCCTCTCACTCGTGGCTGTGTGCACAAGCTCTGGCAGCCGGCAGAGTTTTCCGTCCTGTGTCGGGTCAACATCGCAGACCTCATGGAAGTAGCGGAGGACACTCTCACTTACCGTGATGTCGTCGGACCTCACAAGAAGCTGCTCACAGAGGACAAGGCTAAGGACGCCGTTGGACATTTTGAGACAAAAGGTGGGTCCAACTATGTGGATTTGGACATGAGACCGGAATCCGCCAAGACTGTCAAAGTAACGTTCACCGGCGAGGGGAGCCAGCTGTCTGTCAAAAGTGACGGATCGAGGCAGGGGCTGCGTGGACCGGACTCTACCGACTCTGCGGACATGGGTGGCGGCGTTGACCCGAGTGGACCCACTTTGAATGCTCAAGCCAAACTTTCCTATGAGGAGGAGTCTGGGGATGAAACACGGCTTCAGGTGGAAGCGGACCCGAGCGACTGCAGCGAGGGGGACGAGCTCCAGTACACGGACATGTACCTGAGCAGCCGAACCGAGTCGGACGACGGTGCCAGCGCGGTTCTGTCCGACCACAGTGGCACGGACACGCTAAAAGATGAGTCTCACTATATCACCACGCATGAAATCCAGCTGACAGAACTTGACCACGACGTCGATTACGACCTCGGCCGCGGTGCCAGCTGGGACTTCGAGGACGACAACTTGGTGTACTCCTTCGTGGATTACGCTTCATTTGAAAGCGATGACACCCGAACTGGGACTCTGATCTTAGAGGGCAGGAGCCAGGTTGCCAAACTCGGTGTGAGCACGGAGCAGGACGACAGCGATCTTTGCGACTCGGAGAAATGCGCCAGTTCGGATGAAAGCGTGTGCAAAAACCGTGTCGTCAGGGACAAAATCCACCTGTCCATCAAAACGTCCAGAGAAGAGCCCGTCGCCAATACTGATGAGGGCGCCAAGCGCTTTGGAGACATGAGCCACTTCTCTTTCGTGAGAGCTGGACCTTTGGGAGATAACAGAGCCAAGTATTTCATCCCCGCTCCCGGCCGTCAGCACCTTGCAACCAAACTAAGACGGAAGGACATTAATGAATATTCCAGTGGCGCCTCCAGCTCCATCAGCGAGCTGGATGACGCCGACAAAGAGGTGCGTAATTTAACCGCCAGGTCATTCCGAAGCTTGGCGTGCCCGTACTTTGATACGATTAATTTAAGCACTTCAAGCGAGTCGCCCATGTCGGAATACGGCCTTAACAAGTGGTCTGCTTACGTGGATTGGAATTATGGACACATCCCGCGGGGGGCAGAGCACAGCGTAATTGCCCACAAGACCTCCAGCGCTACATTGGAAGTGAATGAGACAGCGGAGAATCAAAACTCACCACAGGCTAAAAAGAGGCTAACTTTTCATCAGGAAGCATCTCTATGCAAAGATGCTGAGATAAAAGATCGGCGAGGGGTCATGGTGAATGTCCAGTGCAATTTGGATGCACAAGCAGCGACCAAAAGCACCAAGAGCAGGTCCGGAGAGATGCGTGGAGCGGTGTTGGCCCAGTCGGGCTGCGAAATGCAGTATCACCACACGGACAGCACAGGCGACACACACAAAAGGGCCATCTTTGCATCCAGCCTGCTTAAAAACGTCATCTCCAAAAAGATGCAGTTCGAGCAGGAGCGCATGATGGAGAGAGGCGAGATCTCAGACACACATCCTGTGCTATCCCCTTGCTTTCTGGATGGGTGGAAGGACAGGAGGGGCTTTCATAGGCAAAGCTCTGAATCAGGCTCGGGTTACACTAATTCTGGAGATGACCAACCTTTGGAGGGCAGCAGGCCTAGTTCTTGCGAGCCCGCAGAAGAGCAGAGAAGCATCGATGTCGTCGAGGACTCGGGAAAAAAGGAGCCAAAAACACTGCTCAGTCACAGTCAAAGCAGCGCCTTTGATTCCTGGAAGGACAATGAAGCCATGAAGGGGAGTGACCTCTTGGCTTCCGCAAAGGAGGAATCGGACAGGAGCAACATGCTCACCAAACTTCTTTTCATGCCGAGCTGCCAGCGTTTCTCCAAAGAGAAGGAACGTGCAGAATGTGAGACGGTGCTCCAGCCGGCAAACACGACTTCTAAAGAAGACGACAAAGGCGAAAAAACACCTGAAATTAAAATATGTCTGAGAAGTGTGAAGGAAAACAAAGGAGGGACCTTGAATATTGCCAATCTGTTAACCCCTAAAATAAGTTCTATCAACACATTTCGGGGAGGAGGTGACGCCAAATGCCATATTTTTTCGGCTTCGGATAAGATCCCAAATTTTACAGTTCGAGATGTTAGAGACACCAAGTGCAAGTTTCAAACGCCAATCTACCGCGTTCGAGATGTGCGTAAGTTGGTGAAAAGCTCATATCGCTTTGTTTCTTTGGACAATAGTGACAGTAAAGGTATGGTTGAACCTGCCGAGAAAGTTGAAGAGAAGGCCGTAAAGGAGCCTGTAAAACAAGTGTCGCCTTCTCCCATTGTAATTAAATGCCACTCTGTAAAAACAAACAACTCATCAAAAGAGACAGAAACAGACATCCTGCCGTTGTGTGCCTCTAGCAAAGTGCCGCTCTTAACAAAGCAACCAAATCCTGAGCAGTCGGAAGCTGAGAAACTGTTGAAACAAAGGCAGGAGAAATTCGCAGGCGAGGTGGCCGACAAAGGAATTGAGCCTCGAATTCCGAAACAAGCTGCGCTGGAGAAACTCAAAGCCGCTGTCAAACAAATGGAACAGCTTTACGTTTTTGACCGTAACGAATGGAAACGCAAAGCTCAGCCTCAGCAGCAAATCACGGGCAGCCACGTACTGTCGCTCATCGCCCGTGAGGAGCAAGGAGCGGAAGAAGAAACAACATCGGCCCCGGAAAGAAGCCAAGATGGCGCGGTGGACGTCGTCTCTGACGAGTCAGCGCATCGCAAAACTTTCAGCAATAAAAGCATCGTCCATCTCGGCAAAAGCAGCAAGGCGCATGTTAGCATTAGCTCGGTTGCTAGTCCAGCGCTAAAGGGCTCCAAGACTCCAGTTGCACCTTTCTCGGTGAAAATTGAACCGGGTAGACAAGGCCAGACAGATATGAGAAAGGTCCAAATCAGTCCAACAAATCCCAGCATCACGCAAAGCGACTCAGAGAACTATTTAACCATACCGGGCTTGGCGTACACCGATGAGATCAAAGGGGCCAACATGGAGATGGCCTCCACAGAGATGAAGCCGAGCTTCAGCCAACAAGTTGACGTTAATACACCTGAGCAGAAAAGACTAATCATGAAAGAGCACCCGGCGTCATCTATCCACCACCAGCCAGCAGCGGCTCTGCAAACCCAGCAAGTGTTGTGTTTCTCACCCCCTTTTGCCACTCTGTCACCTCCACCTTCGAGTGCAGAGGCGGGCCTTCAAAAGCAGCGCAAAATGCTCCTTGACCCCACCACGGGACATTATTACCTAGTGGACACGCCCATCCAGACCGCCACAAAGCGCCTGTTTGACCCAGAGACAGGCCAGTACGTGGACGTACCACATTCACCGGTACCGCTGATTGCCCCCGTGACCCCCGTGTCCCTCCCATTGCCGCACCTGGCCCTCAGCCCGGGAGCATTCACACCCACATACATGATTTACCCAGGATTCGTCCCCTCGCCCACTCTGCAAGCTCAGGCCACGCTGCCCGGTCACGCCGAAGACATAGAGATGTTGAAAAACACCGTGAGCGGCAAGCAGGAAGTCAACGCTCCATCAGCAGAGAGCCCCTATTTCAGTGCCACGGCTGAGGCCCCGGTGTCGCACCTGAAGCCAGCACCGCTCATAGGAGGTGCAGTGAGCTCGGACAGGAAGCCGGTTATCAGCATTACAACGCAACAAGGTCCAAGAATCATCGCCCCTCCTTCCTTCGATGGAACAACGATGAGCTTTGTGGTGGAGCACAGATGACCAAGAGGAGGCCTCACTGCACATGTAAGTTGCCCAAACATTCACAGGACCCTGACAGAATAACGTCTGTTGTTTGTTTTTTGTAGGCAAATGTTTTATCCCCTGCCCCATGAAATTTGAGTTGACCTGCTGCTGTTGTGATTGTGGTTCGTCAAATGAATCGTAACATTTTTCCACTTACAATGTGCTCAAAAACTAGTCATTGCTCTTTAGTATTTCTCTTGACATTTGAGATGTCTTATACTGTGCAAGTGGTCATTGAGTGCATCTCCAGCAAACTGCATGAGCGTGTACACTACTCACTTGCTTTTGCTTCTTCACATGGCAATCGATAATTGAATACCAACATTTTTTTTCTTCTTTAGAGCAAAACCTTGCTCATAAAACTGAAAATCAATTGACCCAACATACCTAGCTGTCCTAATTTAGGAATGTGCCACCAAAAAGCTGAACTCGCTATTGTCTAACTTGAAATTCATTTCCCATGATTCATCTGAAGCAGAAATAGGATCCTGTATGATGTGAATGTGAACGTAAAGAGTTTAAATTCTTCTTAACTGGTTTATTGTATAAAATTGTAATAATCACTGTGTGATTTACATACTCATTGCACAAACAACTGGACTAGACAAACAAACTGCAGGCTGTTGGGATGCCACCTATGTAAAATCAGGATGAAACAATGGGGCAGGTAAAATCTGTTGAGACTCGGGACACAAGGCTCCAAATTGGGATTGTCCTGGACCAAACAGGACATCTTGTCACCTGAGTTCGCAAAAAGCTAAATTTTTTTTTAACCTGGGTAGAATGACATTTAATATCTGTCTAGTTTTGTGTGAATGCTAATAATTTTCATTCACAGTATCCTAAGTCAGAGGTTTGTCTCCTGCGTGGAAAAAAAAAAAAAAAAAAAATCAGCGGAGTAAAAGACTTAACACAGAGTGCTGTGCCACCTGTGGCTGAGTTATTGAACTTTGGAAGTACATTTGCAATAGTATTTTATGAATAACCCCCAGAATATAGATTGTGTAAGGTTAAAATTTTCCTTTCTATTTCGGGCTTGTTTTTGAGAAAATTACATCACACATGACAATGTTTATCCAAGTAAAACCTATACAACTTTTTTCAAAAGAGTCACAATAACAACACAATTTAGTAATAAGTTGCTTCATGTTCCAATTGATTTGTTCTTAACCTGAAAAGAAAAATGATGCTGTCAAAGAATTTATAAAGCATGACATTCGATTGGCATGTCTGCATTAGTTTCAATCATGCGGTTCAGCACTTTGAGATAGTGACATGCGCTGATGTTCATATATACTGAGTCTTTAGCCCAGCCGTGGCATGTCAGTGTTAATAGACATGCAGTAGCTTCATGACAGATAATATGAGCCTTCCAAACTGTCACTGGGCTTTGATGGAATTTTCAGGCGCATCCTTTGAGCACCGCCGGACTATTCCAATAGTGAGAGGCAACTTTGTTTACATGCTTGATATTGGAGCATTCGAAAAAATAGGCAAAAAAAAAAAAACACTTGGATTGTCATATTCTGGTCTAGCTGTAGATATAAAGATTGTAAAAAACAAAACAAGACAAAAAACACAACTAACAAAAATGCTCTTATTTTGTCATTTAAAAAAAAGTTTTTTTTTCAAGACATAAACACAAATTATTAGTTATTTTTAACCCAAAAGTTTCCAAGTGGAATAATTGAGATGACTACATAAGGGTATTTGGTGCGTCAACTCATAATCCTTAATTCTATTGCATTTTTATATTGGAACAATGACAGTATTTTTAAAACAAACAAAACATGCACAATATAAGCCCTGGTCCTGATCATAAAAGTGTTTGAGTAAAAATAGATTAATAGTTTTTTCCTTTTTTCATTTTCAACACATTCAATCTTTTCAATGATATCAGATTCAATATTAGATTTAACAATAGATATGTTTGCAATATGATTGTTTGATGTTCTTGTTTTTTTTAATGTTTCATGCTGTTTTTTATGGAATTTTTAAATGAACACAGACAAACTATTAAAAAAAAACTGAGAGCATGATAGGTGAGGCGTGTTTTTTTTTTTTCATTAAAGGGGTTGTGGGGTTGCTGGTGTCTACCCCAGCTGTCATGGGCAGTAGGCATTTTACAGACTCATATGTTAAAAGAAAATGCATGCAAGAAATTTGTGCCATCTGCATGTTAACTGAAAATCTTTACATTTTTTGCACTCCATGTATTGTGCACCAAACCTATAAAAGTACAGTATGCGGACTTTTGTTTTTGTTGTCATTTTGGAGCATTCTACATTTTCCAGACTATTTCTTGGCGTAAAATTGACTGTTGTAATACATTTCGATCTAAAATACAAATCTGGTATTGCGGTATATTGTCCACAAATAGGATCCTAACAAAACTGAAGGAGTGGCTCATTCACAATTGCAAACCCTTCCAGTCTATTGTCAACTAAGGTGTCAAAGTAAGAATACAACTGTGTGAGCTTGTGAGAATCTTTTTAGTTGCGTGGCAGCCGGTGGCTCAGTGCACACTTTAGTCGTGTGAAGTCAAACAGCACATGTGTAGCTGATGGCGTGTGGCAGTGAGTGAGAGAGTATGTGTGTGATAGTGATGCAGGAGGAAAAGGTCAGGTCAATGTAAAGTATTTGTTGTGCTGATGCAGGGAGAGGACAGCTGCTGCAGAGATCAGATGCTGCCACTTGCTCCGCGTGGAAGCGAGTCTGCCTGGCTGGGATGGGGTCAACTTTTTATAGCCCCCTCCCCCCTCTGCTCAGTCCAAAACGGGCGGGCGGAGGTGACGATCAGTGTACTCCCTTGACTCTTACATAAACCACCTAAGCTGTGTTATGAATCCCTACAGCAGATTGATATATACTACACATTCAAATATGACACTTGGCACATAGCAAGGGAATGTATCCGTACCTCCGTTATTAGCGAATTAGCCGGAGATTTGTCATCATTTTAACCATTTAAGGCACAGATGTCAAACTCAAATTTCCGAGGGCCTTGTCTCTTGAATGCATTCCAGGTTTCTCTCCCCAACACGCCTGACTCAAATGATTAGCTCATCAGCAAGATCTGCAGGAGCTTGGAAAAGATCCTCATCATCCTCCTCATCCAGTCCTCGAGGGCCTGTGTCCCGCATGTATTATAAGTTTCTCTTTGCAACACAGCCAATTCAAGTGATCAGCGAGCTCTACAGAAGCTTCATAATGATCTTGATCATTTGAATCTGTTTTGTCGCAAAGAGAAACTTGCGCAGGAAAAAGTCAAGGACACAGGCCCTTGAGGACTGGAGTTTGACGCTTTCAGGCCATAAAGGATTAAATAATTCAAATCTATAATACTTGGATACAATTTTTTATTGTAGATCTCATGGACATAGAATTAATCATTTCACAACTTGAGATGTTTTGTCAAGATTTCTTTGCAGCAACTGTCACTTGATGCTTGTATTGTGGATCTTAATGCCTTCACATCAGTATTCTCCTCATGAAAAGCAGTCTCTTTTTCAGTGAAATATTTTTTCTGGCAAGTACCACCTAACCAGTGCAACTCATTTTTGGATGATAAAACTTATATCAGAATTCTGAGCCACCCCCATATGTTTTATTCAACTTTTTAGTGGCTTAGTTAAGCGTATTTTGTTCAGCAACTGCAGAAGATAGCTTGTGTAGCATCATTTGTTTGATTTCTGGTTCATTTACAGAATAATTGCACGACAATGTGTTTCTTAGGACAATAAAGGAACACAGCATCTTGCAAAGGAGTCACTATATAAAATTTTGCAATAGGTCGCTTGGTTTGCGCTTACTTTGAAAAGAAAAATGAACTGTTATTTATGAACATTTCTTACCTTCTCATTTGCAGGTATCTGCATGGAGAAATCTGCCTTTTTTCAACCCCAGCCAGCATTCTGTTCTTCAAGACATCCTCTACATAAAATCATTACAAGCTTAGTCTCTTTGCATGGCAGCACTTTTTGCAAGGTAAAAACACTGAATCACAATGTGAGTTGCTTTACCTAGCCTGGAAAATGTCACTTGGTCGCCAGAAGTAAAGAAACCGTAAATTTTACTCACCGTTCAGGACAGGGACCACATGTCTGGAAAAAAGTGGATTTAAGTTGTATTTTTTTTTCTTGGCTTTGTGTCCCAAATTAGTGGTGTTGTTCAACACAAATATACAGGTGGCAATTGTTTGCATGTTGGAAGCTCATGTTCTACTTGAAGTACATGCGTCCTCCCTGTCATAACTGCCATACTGCTCACCACCACACTACTGTAGCACAAATCTAAGATGAGTCAGCTGTGTATTTATAAGCAATAAAGCTTGCACCTTAAACGACAAAATGAGAACAAAGCACACCAAGTGTGTCAAAGTGGAGCAGGGACTCCTCTTTGATTTTTAGGGGATAACTTATTTGTGTTTATTTTATTTTTACACTTTTGAGCATAATGAGGTTGGAGTCACTGTATCTGCTGTACTGCTATATGCATGTATGTTTGAGTATGTGTGCTACACGTGCAGGGGGTATATCAGCATTCTGCAAGCATACAAAGTGGAGTCGTGTTACTTCACTGTAAAGAGGAGCGAAGCGAAGCCACGTGCCGGCGTTCTCATGAGAGTTTTGGAGGAAAGTACAGTGTGATGATGCAGTTTACTTGATTAGTCATCAAGTGAGTATCATTGAGCTGGAGCCCAACTCTGATGACTTTGGGCAAAAGGCAGAATATTCCCTTTAACGGTTGCGAGATGGGGGTGTCCCGATACAACTTTTTCACTTTTGATATGATATTGCCGATATCAACAGGACTATTACATTCTTTTTTTTTTTTCATTTTTCTTTTTAGGATGAAACATTCACCTCAAAAAATAAAAAATAGCCAGAACAGAACAGTGCAATATAAGTCAGGATACCTTCTTATATTGTATAGAAATGACTGTGAAAAAGACTTTAATGCACATACAGAATTACATGTAACAAAGGCAGGTTTATTCTTTGTTTTGATTGATATTCCAACTATTAGAATGGAGTATGAAAAATGGTTTATTAATTTGGACTGCTATGGTCCATGACAGTTTTTTTTTTACATTTTTATATTGGACTAATATCAATATCAAATCGGAACACCCCTAGTTGCAATCAATATCAAATAGGGACGCCCCTAGTTGCAAGCCAATCACAAGGCACGTGCACCTATCGACAAAAAATGCTGGCACACAACTGTTAAAGAACAATTTGCAGTGATTCTTAATATATTTCTTTTCCATTGTCTTTCTAAATTACTGAGACATTTCTCTCCTTAGTTTTCCCAGGAAATGTTTAGAATGGTACACACCATGTCGCCAAACAGCGCAATCATATCTTTAGAATTATTTTTAAAAAATCCTACAAATTCTTGTGAGAGAAAAAGCCTTTTAGCGTGAGCTGTTCTCATTCAACTTGTCCAAACGATCCTCAACTCTCCTCAAATGTTTCTAAACAGTTGTGTTCACTGACCACATCCAAGATTATTTTATTCAGTTTCCTCTCATAATACATTTTGAAAATGCCATGAGCCATTACAGATAATAAACACTACCCCGTATCACATGGATGAATCAAACAGACTATTATTTTTTTCAGGTTTCCAACCCATTGCATTCAAGGTATTTGGATCTGCTGGTCAGTCCATTTGCCTTATTTGTGTAAGATAAGTAAGAACTTTATTTGAAATGATCATATATTGGAGTTTTTATGAGTGTAATCATTTGGAAGGATGTTTGATCGAGTGGTTAGCTTGCGCTTCACTGCAACTTGACCGGAAGCATTTGAAAATGCAACGTTGCACAAAATGTGATGTGAATGGCAATCAATCTGGTTTTCTCAGTAGAGTTGGCGCAAATAAACTGTGTTTGAAACTACATCAAAATGAGATAGAAAGGTTTTTAAAGATATAGGTGCAAGAAAAATGATCACATATCCCTAACGCTTTGTTTTGCCAAGTGATGCAAATGAGGCTCAACTATTTATTTTATTATTTATTGTAAAACATCAACAATATGTATTTCATTTAGACCGTGATGAGAATAATTTGCCATTGAACCTGTTGTATTTATGATATGAACATAAAGGCCATCATACCTACATGTGCATTATTAGTCTGTTGTATAATTTGTATTAATGAATATTAATGTGCTTAATGTTCTTTGATTATCTCTGTTTAAAATTGACAGTGATGAATGACTGTATTCATAGAAATTGCAGGTTACATTTTTTGACTGTAAATGTGAAACACGAATAAAATATTGTTCAAGGTGAAACAAAGCAGTCGATACAAGAATGAATATCAAGTAAAAGCAAAGATAAATTCTATATGGATGCTTGCTTGCAAACAAAGAGGGTTGTGGAAGTCTTGAAGGTGAGAAATAAGTGCAAATAGGATCTGCTGGATTGTAATGACATCATAACGCTATGCTGTTCAGTTGCATAGTGTGAGCTGTGTGGCATGTGCAGAAAAAAAATGACACAAGGTCAGGATGACATCAGAGAGACATTTTGAAAGGAGAAGTATGCTATATGGCCATGCTTGACTTTGAATAGAATTGAGAGTAATGTAGACTGACAAGCCTACATACCTCTGGAATAAATTCAAAATGCAAGCTTTTGAAGGTGTTGCACTGTTTGAATGGGCTCTTACGTGTATGTCCAAATTTAAACTTTGCCCACACAACACCATTTGGCAGCAATAAAACACCGACAGTTTACCAAATATACTTGTATTATGATAGATGGGTTGGCAAATTGGGCGCGTGCCAGTAAGTAAGTCATGGCGAGTTTCACAAAAATAAACACATTATGAAAATTGTTTTAAAAAAAGTTTAAAAATACAAACAGTATAGGCCAAACATTTGAAAACACCTTCTCATTCCTGATTTCTTTATTTTCATTACTTTACATGTTAGATTCTCACTGAAGAGCACAAAATTATGAATAAACACATGTGGAGTGATGTGCTTAACAAAAAAAGCAGAGAAAAATGAGAACATGTTTTATATTCTCACCTGAAATGGTTTTTACGTCACCGCCGGTGTGCCTTATCGGGATTAATAAGTGGAATTTTTTGTTTCATCAATGGAGTTGGTGTTGTGCAGAAGCCAAGCATTTAGAATACAACCGATAAAGTTCATTGTGGCAAGAATCAATCAGCAAAAAAACGAGTGGCCAGTAAAGCTGCGTGATACTTAATATTTGGTATCGATCCATACCAAACAAAAACTGCAGCCTGTATCGCCAATACCAATACTGATACAAAGTAGTTTGAGTTTCATAAAATGTTACGGTACCCAAAATCATTTGTCCTATTAACAATTTGTTATTTTATCCAAGTAAAACTTTCTTGTTGAGTTCTCAACCATAACATAATAATATCAAAGTTCGACAAAAAAAAAAAAAAAAAAAATAAAGGAAGAAGGGAAGGCAGACACAGTTTTTTTTTTTTTTAATAAAGGCAGGACTACACCCAGATAAATCTGAATTAAAAAATATGTAGCAAAAAAAAATCAATAAACTGTGCTCCAAAATAGTAAGAAAACATTAAAAAGGGATCGTGTGCAGGACAGTAAAGTTTAAGATGAAAAAATGTAAAGGATCGATACTACTGTAACTCATTGGTAATAATACAATCGTGATAGCTAATTTTGCGTCAATTCTATCGATATGTGGATCAATTTGGACAGCCAAGTGGCCATTCATTGAATAAATAGGTGTCCAAACTTTTGTTCCGTACGTTATTTTTGTTAAACACTTGTTGAAAATTAAATACATTTTGGCTATATTCTAGTTTTGCACACTTAGAAAATGCACAGCAAAAATTAGGGAAATGTGTAGTAAATAGCACGTCCTTATACTATTTACTACCTTAAAAAAATTACCCATAGATATACAGTACCAATAAAAATCTTTGTGCACGTCCTTGGTCCATTACGCGACTGACTGAATGTCCGAGAGGATTCACAAAAAAATTAATTCAGAGTGAGCGGTAAATCATCCAGATTTACGGCAGTAGCAGAAGAGCACATGCATGTGCTGTCTTGCCAGCATGCAAATTTAGCTTAGTGGTGACACTGAAACATCACCCGGTTGAGGCTTAAGTTTAACCTGAGCGTTTGCGACCGTGTTTACTTGGTCGCCATGGCCGCAACGAGACTGGCAGACACCGCTTTGCCCCCAGCTGCTCTTCGTGCTTTTGAAAGAATCTGCATCAAGGCCCAGTTGTTGGTTTTGGATGCCAACTGGAGCTCTGATGTCAAGCCCTGTTCGAACGCACACACGCAAAAAAGTATTTCCTCATCTGGATCAACTTGTGTGTGTCACAAACAGGGCCTGCCACTCAAGTGTGGATATGCCAGTACACTATGTGGGTAAACTAGGAAACAACTTCAGTGTAGTGGTGATTGTTTTCCCCAATACTAAATATACAGTATGCCAACAAATGTGGAGTTGCCAGTGTATGTTTTTTTCCATCCAATTCTTTTTAAACCATAGGAGCCATAAGGTCCTAATGGCATAATCATACTTTTTTAACAGTTTGTAGATTTTTTTTCTACTCCAGATCTCTAAACTACTATGATAAAAACACACAATAATAACTGGTATATTCTATATGCATACTGGTGTATTCTGTGCGCATCCAGTTAAAGTGTCTTTTTCAAAATGTGAAAGGGTGAGTTTCTTCTTCCTCGTAAACACATTTATTACCTCATTCAATCCCAAACATTTTACAGTACAGACATGCAATCCCAGGAATTTATTTATATATTATATATGTGTTGGGCTGAAGGAGTCTAAAATGGCTGATACTAAATGAATTAAGTACTAATGTAATCAATTACTGTAGGTAATTCAGTACTGCAGTACAATAGATGAATTTGGGTAATTTAGTAAGCAATTAAGTACTACAGATATATATATATATATATATATATATATATATATATATATATATATATATATATATATATATATATATATATATATATATATATATATATATATATATATATATATATATATATATATATATACACACACACACACACACACTTATAAAAAAAAGTATGTTTACTGAGTGTATATATAAGGAATGACTGGGAATGAATGTCTAGACCCTTAAAAAATGTCTTTGGGGTTGAATGAGTCACAAACGATTTTTGTTGGAATTATTCTAAAAATTATGTATCCAACCCCTTTATACTGTTATGTGCCCAACATAAATATATTTTCAAATAGAGCTATAACAATCCAACACAAGTAGTCCCAGTTTTAAACAAAACGCCAGATTACTTAAATATTCAGGAATGTAAACATTGCATATGTTGTTTAAAAAAAACATGCACACATTCATCACTTTTGTCTCTTTGGGTGTTTGACGGTATGATGTGGAGATGTGATGTATACTTGCTGAAAGGTACCAAAACCTCACAGAGGGAAAATATAAAATGCCCTAAAACATGAATGTTTCCTCCTGGGAGTTAGCAGGGTTCTTTCTACCAGCCTCAGTTGAAAACTTTCTTGCACATGTTTGAGTTTTCCTGGTGAAGAGGAAATTCAGAGCCAGGTACAAGCAGCTTCCTGCTTTTTCGTGACACCACACTTTTCCCTGATGACAGGCTCTCGTGTTTCTTGATATACTCACTGAAAAGGAGTAAAGATTGTGGTTCAATTTCTTTTTGAAGGACAGGAAGTTCATCGATTGGGGATTCACTCATACCTGACGGGAAAGGTGCTTTTATCCATTTGCATGCACACCAGGAAAGGATACTCGGAGAACTGGACAGTGGTGATGAAGTCCAGGGAGGCCTCCGTTTCAAAACTGACCTCCAAACCGGCACTCATGAAGTCCATGTCTACCGTAACATTACCGGAGACGACCAAAGCTCCCCTGCAAAGCACCACACAAGAAAGCTTGATGAAAAGTATTCTTGGTTTTTCTATTCACTTATCATCTGCATTTGACATTAATTGTCATGACTGTGGTGCCCATTATTCCTGATAAATATTGCCTTTATGGAAAATAACCCATCCGAACCTAAAGACATATTCTTACGTATCTTTCAATAGTCTAGACATTTAATCCCGCCTATCTATCTGTCTGTCTGTCCATCCATTCATCCATCTCAGCCGTCTTCTGGCAATAGGTGGTCTGCACCCTGTACTGAGTGCTAGCCAATAGCAGGGCACACAAAGACAAACAACCATTCCCAATCACACTTGAAGTCAATTTCGAGTGTCCAATACCTGACATGCATGTTGGTGGAATGTGAGAGGAGACCAGACTGCCCGGAGAAGACCCATGCAAGCACCGGGAGAACATACAAACTACACACAGGAAGGCCAGGGCGAGCTGTAATTGACCCCAAACCTCTGAACTGCGAGGCAGACGTGCTAACCAGTCTGCCACAGTTTTTAACTCATTCCATTTTATTTAGTTTTTCCACAAAAGTTAGGGCAAAGGAGGGTCTGAAAATAGTTGGCATTGAATTAAAAGAATTAATTCTTTAATTGACACCAGATGTTGCTAAATCTTAAACATTGTACGTTTAAAGCCTTAACTTCTCAGTAGTTTCCTTCTCACTCAGCTGTGCTTGATTTCATTGCAACGGGGAGTGGCTTATAGCAGTAACACAACAGAACACCACGATTGATAAAGTCAATGTATAAACAATAAGACTGTGACGTGCATGTGTTCCACATTTTTGTTTTCCTCTCTTCCCTTATACAACTTTTCGCACATACAAGCATCAACATGCATACGACTCCATTGAAAAATCCACCCGTCTGTAACTTTGGCCATAAGGGCATGCCCTGGCAAAGATGCATGCGTGTGGTTTGTTCTGTGTCTATAGATAGGCCGTCAGTCTATTATCAGGGTGAAAGAGGCACAGTTATGTTGATCCATTCACCTGCCTCTGCCATTCGCTTGCACACACAGGTCCAATCCAGCTTTACTCCAAGAGTGAGAAACATAAAGACGAGGTGCCTTTTACTTCCACTTTCCTTTATGTAAGCATCCACCCCAACACAGTGCACACATCTACGATCACAGCCACACAAATAGCCCGCAACTTACGCAACAAAGATATTTGTTCAAATTTATAGTGACTCGGCACAGCACATTTCAATTCAGTGGCACTACACGCCACCAAATCCCACCAAAGACATATGATACCTGCGCCCGCTGTCGTGTATTAGTTCTAAAATAATGAGCCAGACGGCACTGACGTCACGTTTCATGCAAACCCTCAAAGTGAGATAGGTGTGAAGCACAATACTGGATGGCTTCCAACATGTGAAGTGGAACAAGTGAATCAGACAACACTTATAGAGCGTTTAGAGTTCACATGACTCCAACATCAACACGCGTCTATTTGAGGCGTAGTGTAACGGCTAAACCTTCTGAAACAACCATAAAGGTTATTTTTCTTAGAAATGCCATGGAGGTCTCCAGAGGTATTTCATCACCCTTGTACATGCAGTTGTTAACAAACATAACTCAGATTATGTATACAAGGTTGTGAACTATTTACACTATGTTATTGTCATGTAAAGCCATTGCTTGACTTTGGAATCTTTCATTGCACGCTTTCTAGACTTTACCTGTTATTTACGCTAGTTTTGGACTCCCTGTACCACAAACTGATCTCCATGCCACCAGAGATGTCGATGGCTAACCCTCCTTGGAACTCTGCACTTGCTTTCAGCCCAGACTGCAGCTGAATAACCTGCAAGTGAAAAGTAAGACAATAACATAAGACAAGTATGACTTTTTTGGTGACTTTAGATCAAATACACACTTGCATGTACTGTACGTAATAAAATGTGTTCATGTTTAAATGTGTACAGGTTTGGACCTGCGCAAACATAAGTGGCCCTGGCATTTTGGCTTAGAGCCTCCTGAATGTGCATATGAACGTGTGAATAAACATGCAAAGAGTCAATACATCCCCGATAAACTTAAATCAATGTAATGTTCAAATTGCAAATTTATAATACACACACATATCCAGCACATGCATAATTTGACATATTAAACAGTGACTTATGTATACGCCACAAATGTTAACTGTATTTGTAGTAGCTAAACTGCCACTTTTAGCAATTCACAATTTATCTTTATTTCAGCATAAACTTTTAATGCAAAAACATTAACATATAATAAATCAGATTGAATTTATTGCTCGTGTTTTTTAAATAAAATACATAAGAAGAATGGGTTGCAGATGTGATAGGCGCTGTTCACCATTTGAGAAACAAGCAGCAGGTTTTTTGGTCCGTATAAGAAAATTTCCTTAGTGAGCTTCCTGACTATTTATCCTACATGTGTGAGGAGCATACCTCAGAATGATCAGTCAGTAGAATGAGACCCTTGACCACGTTCATGGGTTCACCAGTCATGGAGAACATTTTGGACATGAGGTCGCTATAACCCTTGAAGAAGGTGACAGGTCTTAGCTGGACATCAAAGAGCAGAGCCGACATCCCGGCAAAGGAGTCCAAGTCGCCCTCGCCCTCGTCTGGGGTGGCGGCGATGAGCGACTCTAAACCCTGTGCCTCAATTGCAACCTGGACCACAGAAGAAATCAATCAATCATTTTGATTAGCAAATATGGCTTTATAGTATGTTTAGCCAAACTGGTTGACTATTCCAACCTGCAGTCCGTGTAGCACTGCTCCATTACTAGCACCGTAGATGTTCATGTTGCTTCTCCTTAGGATACCAGAGCCGGAGTACAAAATGTCCAAACTGTATGTGGACGTGACGTCAACAGATTCTGTGGAAAGGGAATTATGGCAGCCACTGAAAATATATTTTTTGGATATATAATTCCATTTATACGTCTACAGTGAAAGGTAACTTTCTTCAGAAAAGTTGTGAATCCTTATAAAATAGAGTACTCACGTGCCATGAATCCTGAGTATGCAGATGATGAACCAAACTTTGAAAATCGGTCATAGTTGTGTGAAATCATATCCCGCATAACTTTTCTCAAAACTTTGCTGAAAGAAATTATAAAATGATAGATATTAATTCCACATGACTTTTCTGTTCTGAGCATCATCTAGTCTTAATTGTGGTTCTCTACAACACACCTGGCAGGCATGTGGAAGCGGAGAATGTCCTGGATCTTTGACAACATGTACTTGTTCATCTCATGTGGCAGGTGTCCGATGGACAAAAGGAGATTCTTAATCTCCATGTATGAAGGGTTGCTGCCAAGAATGACATCTGCAGCGGCAGCTCGCACGTTTTTCTCATAAATCCGCCGATTTTGGTGGTAAATTCTGTTCACTGCCTTTTTTACCTGAAATTACAGAGAAGTATAAGCAGTGATGTCCTGGCATGTTAAATAGAAGACAGACAAAATATCAATTAACAAAAGAATCAAGGCTCTCATTTACTAGGATTCTGAATTGAAAATTTTCCAAAATTGATTTAAAAAAAGAAAAACAAGTGTATAGTTGCGCCGAACATGCACTGCCAAAGAAGAGAGACAACAACATCACCCCACAAGCTACCAGCGTGGTACAAAGGGCGACCTCAAAATAAACACACTAAACAATACGTTGGTCAATGCAATGACTGTTTTAAGCTTTTATTCTGAAGTTGATCTTTACAGCAGTGGTTGCTAGCAGCTATCTTTACTCTTCCTCCATTTTTATTGCCATCACATCATGTCTAGCAATGTAAACATCCCAGCAATAAAACAAAAATAATATCCAATTGCTGATTAAGGATGCAAAGATTGCTAATGATTTACACTGTCATTGCATGATACTGCAGAAGTTTACATCATTGGCACTAGCCGCTAACTAAACAATGCAATGAAATGCAGTCCGACATTTCAACATAAGGCAGAAAACAGTTCCTCATGCGTTAAACGTTAAATACTGCAAATATCCAAACTATGTGGGAATTTTATCAATGCTTAAAAGCTGACATATGATGCGGTCGACATTTTAATTGATTAAAATAAAAGATCCAACAAGTTACTCATATTTACAAAACCCGACACTTGAAAGTCTCCCATTTGTCATTCTGTCTTGCAAGGCAGGCTGGAGTACATCATGATGATTCCTTGCACATTCTATAGTTTGAAGCAGAAATCACTATCTATCAAATCATTTTGGTTTAAAAATTGATTCGGAATCAAATTGTGTGTCAAAGATTCCCACCCCTAATATTCATCCACCAACCAATTATATACTGGACTCTGCCGAATAGTCTCTGTTTTGGTGTGTTTTTCTTATGCTGAGTCGTTTCGAAAACCTTTGAGGTAATTTTGTTGGATGGCAATGGGGTTAGGGTTAGGGTTAGGGTTAGGGATTGTAGATTGTGGTAATTATACACAATTTTAATGTGTATAATAGAATGTTTCTGTGGGCGTCATTTAGAGTTTTCAGTTTTTTGTGAATACCGGGGGGATCATGGTTTTTTAATCTTCTTGCATCAGGGTGTTTCATTTCAGGTTAGTGAGGGTTGATTTACCGCATCAGTCATGAGGGCGACGTCGTATCTCTGCAGGCTGGTCAGTGCGATGGTACTGTATGCGCCTACTTCTGACTCAGTGTATTTGGTAAAGATGGGAATGGCCTCCGGGAGCAGAGAGTTTTTCAGAGCTAGGAGGAACATCTGGATCTCGGACTCTTCCTGTGTGCTCTCTGGCCCCTCCAGGATCATCTTCTTGACCTCAAGCACTGTCTGAGAATTTGAAGATCATCAGTTGGACTAAGGAGCATAAACATTAACAGCCTTCGTATAACCTAAAATTGTAGAACCAATATTGGTAAACCTTTCCTTGAAGCTTACCGGTAGGTTACATCCTCCTTTCTGGCAGAGTTTGTGGACCAGGGCCCCCATAATAATCACCAAGGACTCCTTGATTTCAGGACTTCCAATCTTTCCTTTAGAAATGTCCTGCAATGTGCGAGAAGACAAGCATCAGCACATCAAAACGGAGTTGGAAGTGTTTCGTTTGTATATGTGTATTTATACTCACCAGCAGCGTTTGGAGCATCCTCTCGTTAGGATGCGAGGCAAATCCACAGGCGTAAAGGAACCTCTCTTGCAGAACCATACCCTTTGCATCTGTGAAGTTGAGGAATTCAAGCATTGCATCCAAAGATGCTTCAGTTTGGGAGGAAGTGACAGCATCCACCATCTGAGGACTAGAACAAAATGGTATAAAGGATTGGTGCATAAATGGCTCCAGAGTTATTTGGATGACCATTATCAATGTGTTTATTTCAATAACATAAAATCCAAGTTATAAAAGGTGACTTATGAGGTACCTCAAGTATCTGTAATAGGCCCTAAATTATTCACATTACATATAAATGACATGGAATGTCTCTAAAGTTCTCAAATATATCTTATTTGCAGATGATACTATTATTGACAATGTTGAAAAAAAACATTGAGCCGAGACTGAATACTGGTGAAACTGAACTGAAGCCACCGAAAACTGGTTTGACATCAATGAATAATAATTAATTTAGGAAAAAACAAAGAGAAAAAGAAAGAGAACAAATTCAAACCACTGTACATTGCCACTTATCGAATGTATCTGCATATGAATCTAAATGATAGTTAAGAAATGCGGAGAGGCGCTCCAGCTACTTACAGAGATGTCTTACTGGCACTGTTGAGCACTTTGAGGATCTCGTCTTTGGTTGCCTTCCTGATGCTCTGGATAAGCGCCAGGAAGCTGCGAGGGGCTGCAGCCTTGGACAAGCTGCCCGGCTCCAGTTTCATTTGTAGAGCTTGCCAGTGTTCAACAAGCTAAGAGGGTCAAGATATTAGATTAACAACAAAATATGAAACAATAAAATAAACATCTTTTGAAAAATGTTCACAAAAGTGTGTCTTCTACAAGAATGCTATCACTCACTGATGGACAACTCTTGCACTGAGCTTTGATCTTCTCCGCTTTGATACCAACAGCCGCTATCTTGGCATCAATGGACTTGACAACTGTTGCCGCGTCTTTTCCAGCGCTCTCTAGGGGTCCAGCTTCAGTCCCGACCAGTGTGAAGCTTTGCCTGTGAAGCCAGAGAAGATACTTTTGCGTCGTCACAATCACACGTTCTCCATGATGACGCGTTAGGAATATATGCATCATCAATTTACAAATCCATTATTAGATTATCAGAATTATTAGATCATTTAATCATTTAGTGCTAGAGGCATTGAAAACAAAAGGGTGTAAGGTTAAAAGGCTAAAAAGTAAGCCACTGTATTGTCTTAATAAAGTGCCAAAAATTGAGTTGCTGTTGCAAGTGGAGGTGTGCATGTGGATGTTTTTCTTGTACCTGGACACAACTTTTGCAGCTGAAGACCGGTGAGCATTGACAATTAGTGAGTGTTTTTCTTCAGCCACAGCTGAGTGGATGAAACCATCTTCAAGAGTGAACTCAGTGACCGAAATATGTTTTCGGGTCACACCCAAAACCTGTGGGGTGGAAGACATGGTTAAACCCCAAACCAGTAGAACGAATCCTGGGTTTCATGGTTGTCCACTAACTGACCTGATTGTGTGTGGTAAATCCAGTCTCTGCAGTTTTACATGACTCAAGGAACTTTGTTCTTGTCACGTGGTTGTTTTCCACCTTGTATGCAACTGTGCACCTTCCGGACACATCATTCTGTTTCCACACAGTTACTCAAGATTATTTTATCAAATGCATGTCAAATCAAAATTGTGTTTGATGACAAATTTTACCTCAATAACTTTTCCTGTTTTGAGCTGCAGTTGGAGTAAACTGGACACACCTCGTTTAAGATTTTTGATGATGGCTGGCTCCGCCCAGTAGGAATAAAAGGCTTTAACCTGCAGCAGCACATGTATTTATTTGTTTTTCAACACTGAATGGTACAGTTTGACCTGCTGATGTGTGTGTGTGTGTGTGTGTGTGTGTGTGTGTGTGGGAGGGGGGGGGGGGGGCTTTAGCACACACTTTCATCACATTGTCAGCATTCCTTTGCACACTTGTGCCTGGTAATGACATCAGCAACTATTTACATCGCATTGTTTAAGAGTAAAACTGAAGCAGAAAATATCTGATTTTTTTTTTTTAAATCATGTGCAGTAGTTCGGACAAACAATTATGTAATCTTATCATGCAGACGGAGTTTTTTTACAAAACCTAGTTTCCTTGCAGAATACATATTTTAGTCGTCAGTGAACTGCAAATGAGAGTTGCATATGTACCTATGCAAACATATTGTATGTATCCTGCTTCTAACAAATTCATTTGTTTTAACTTTTATTGTTGACGACGCCAATATCAACATTTATCAAATGAATCGTATGTTGACAGAAAAACTGAAAAAAGTATTTGCACTCATTTAGCTTGAACACTGTATCATGTTACTTATTAATATCATATTTTCTGGTTAGGCTCCAAGCCCAGAACCGGCCAAGTAAATGACATCCTACAGTGTCCTCTATAAGCATGTCATTTATTTGGTATCCAACCACAACATCAGATAGGACCACCAGAAATAGATCATCCACTGCTTGTGCCTTATGCCGTGTATGTGTGTGTGCATGGGTGTTCTTGGCCTCGTAAATTCCCATAAATAACCTACATGGAGGACAGCGGTGCTCAGTCCCTTTAGTCTCATTCATCCAAACTTTGTTCCACAAACCCAGCACATTAAAGTTGCGATGAAATAAATCTTGTATTGTGGGGCAATTGACACACATCGTGGTGAGGATGTTGACCTACAATTCCTGTATTTTAAAAATCGCATGCCATGCTTTATTATTGGGTTTGCAAGGTACTTTTTAATCAAAATAACCAGGGCGTCCTTTACCTTCGTACGTTTCCAAGCTATTCTAGTACATGGTCAAAAAACGTCTCGCATCTTGAACAGGCCTTTTTTTTATGTGTACAATATATAAATCAGCTTTGCTTTGATTGGATTGCTGTTCCTCCTAATTTGGAGTAAGAAAACTAAAAAAAAAAATGTGATCGATAGTGAACTTTTGGTGATCATGGAGGGAATTCACCAAGTAGTGCGTGACATTGACCGACATGATCGCGCTGAACTAGCCTGTAAAAGTCTAAGTAAAGGAGTGCGAAATTAACAGATTAATTGTGATCAATAATCACAGTCATAGTGAAAGCGTTTTATAGTAATCGTGTTAGGCGCCTGTTGTGAATTGTAGGGCAGAAAGAACTTCTCTTACCAGATCAGCCTACCACAAAAATGCAAAGCGCCAAAACTAACGATGCCATAACAAAGCTCTTTGTCAAACTACAACTTGAGAAAACCCCGCAAGTCCGTTTGAGCAAGCCAGCGACAGATTGGATGTATGATATTTTATTTTAATGTTAATTTCTATTCTAGTGATTTGGTGATTGACAAAAGAAAATAGCTACATTGCTCCTGATAGTCAAAACTAAAGGGTGCAGCCAGCACTTGTAACTAGTCTCAAATACAGCAGAAATAGTTATAATGGTTATGGTAAACGTTCACAACTCCATCTGTTAAAGTATGAAAATAAGTGACTGATATTATCATGTATCTTTTTTGTTGTCTATGAATATTTTGAGCCGTCACAATTACACAATTTACCTTTAGATTGAGGTGAGATCACAATGCACTAAATTAGATCAATTATAGATCTCAATTAATTCATTTCTCTTTTTTTTCACTTTCTTGACTGTGCTAATTATGCACATCAATTGGATTTTGAGGACAATTTCTCTCAATAGCTTGGTGCTCAAAATGACATCAAATATTTTTTTAAAGAATTAAAAAAAATATTTTATTCATCATAGTCTATTAATTCATTGCGGTAAGATACTGTATGAAACATTTTACCACAGAGGTTATTTTTATTTTTTAATAAGTGTATTGCCGCCTGACCTTTCCAAAAGAAATGTTCAAAATGTTACCACGCTCAAGGTCTATCAAACAAAATTTTACAGCTACTGCCAACATCATAAAACCCACAATATCACACAACATCACACCCACAATAACAATAAGTGTATCAAGTTAAGAGAAGAACATGACTGTACACTCTAGGAATATACATCTAGAATATCTACATGCAGGAGTGGTAAGAAAGAGTATATGGTGCCTTGTGTTGGCACGAAAGTCAGGATGCGCCAGCTTTTCACTCGAGTACAGTCAATGAATATTAAGGCCCTTATATTAATGAAATGATTTGATTTTGAAGCGTTACCTTTCCATTTCTCAGGTGCACAAAGAACGGCTTTGCCAGGGCCTCCAATCTGCTTTTACCCATTAAATTTTCAATGGTGGTTCCATGGAGGACATTCTTCTTCTCAGGTCTGTGGGACAATGGGTCAACTCTCATGTTGGAGATCTATTATGTAGATATGGAACCAGGTTAAAATTGTGGTTAAAATTTCAACAAATAAACAAACTAACAGATAAGTAAATAATCAGGTGGCTACCTTCAGCTGGATCAACTGCTCATCCTTGTTGCTGGGATCTCTCCACACCAGATTGACATGCACATCACTGGAGAGCTTATAACCAGCACTGCCCTCTTTTGACCCCCGGGCCCTGTCCACCAGCACTTCAGTGGTGTAGCTGAATTTGTACAGCTGGTTGTTATTTAGCTGGGGTCCCACAGCACCACCTGAAGAAACACAACCACCCCAGTTTATGCATGCACAATGCGGCAGTACAGTACTCCACTCAGTGACTCAACACACTAATGCGTCACAGCATTTCCAATTAGCGAATGTCAACTTTCTTCCAGTGCATTTACGATCCAAAGTGTTTGTGCAGCTTTTGTGAAATGTATTAATGGATTTAAGGTAATGTCATAATGTCTGGATGCTTTCATGAAATTAACAGGAAATATACCATGGGACAGTAGAGAAAAACTCAAATGTAAACTTTAATTCGAAGAGAATAATTGTCTTAGGATAAGGCAAAACTAAGAGAAATTTGAATTGGTGGGTAAACATATGCAACAGAACACCCTTGAGAGCAACAACTCAGCCAAAAACAATGAAACTTTGCTTTAAAAAAATAGTTTCCCTTGTCATTTAGCACAATGAAAATCTCCTGCTACTGATGAGCTGATTCAATCAGTGGCCATTCAACTGGGTGTGTTCATCCTGAAAGAAGATAACATTTTCTCCTTTGTGCTATGAATGACGAGCTCCATGTAAGATAGGAGTCTGGCAATGATGGAGGATGGACTGACGTGTCAGTGTATGATTTCATCACCACACACTGATTTCAACAAACCGAAGCTCCGGTAGTTGCAATTCTATCAAGGAACATCCAATCAAGGTTATTTTGATGCCAATACAAAACTTTGAAATATACCCATTTATGCAGCAAGCATCACCACTCAGAATGAGATATTACAGTAAAACAACTGTCAGATTAAGCGGCAGCTTTGCTATATAGAATAAAACATCTGAATTTTGCAAATGAAAAACAGACCAGGAGAGCAGCCATCCTAAGCAGAGTACTCACCACTGGCAGGCGTTGCAATACCGGAGGCTGCGCAAAGCAAGAACACAGCAACAGTTAACATTGTGTGTTTTCTCTGCTGCCAAATGAATGAACGTGACACAAAAGTGTCTGTGTGTGAAGTGGCACTACAGGGCCAAAAAGAGCCAAAGAAAGTCAAAGCTTCTCCTATTAACTTTTATCAGAGGGGAGGGCAGACTCCAAACTCCACGCTCAAGTACTAAGTATACCAGATAACAAGCAAATCATTAACCTGATGAGCACAGATTTGACAGGAACTTGTGGTATTGATTGGGGGAGGCCAGAACCCCCATTTTAAGAACCACTGGCTGCGCATCAGGCCATTTGATCATTTGCTTAGTCAATGACATGATATTATCTAATTGATTGTCATCACAATTTAAAAAAAAAATATACAGCTAATTTGTTAGTTTTACATTTTCAATTAAAACAAATGACACCAAAAAAGGTGAACGAGTCCATTTACCAAGCAGATGTGGAGACACGTCCTCATGTTAGGCGGATTATTTTCTTCTCAAGGGAACAGTTGTGACTTTGTTGCTGCAGTGGTAGGAGGTCCATGCTGACTGAAAGCAGCCGCTTACTCAAATTACAACTCTTGAGAAAGTTTTAGCTGGCTACTAGTTTTTGTGGCAAAGCTGCTTGGGACATTAGGAAAGTATTGTGTGTATGCTTAATCAGGTGTTGAAACAAGATCCATAAACACAAATCAAGGCAGAGATAATCCACAGGCGTTGATGTGTTTATGGGGAGTGAGGGCCTAATTAATCCCAATCCTACTGGCTACACTAGTACATGGAAGCAGCTCACACATACCCGTATTTCAGTATGTGAAATAAACAGCAAAAATAATCACATACTGTGATTTTTTTTCCCCAGTACAAAGGGCTTTTTTGCAAATAAATGACCATTTGAGGACTGTACAAAACTGCTGAACAGCAAAACAACATTAAATGTAGGGTGTCATATTAATTGCAATCAATTAATTACAGTCAAAGGTCATTTTTGTCATCACAATCTAATTTTTAATCTCTAACTATGGTTTTTATATGATGATCAGATCATTTTTTTATGCATCAGGCTTCTTGTGCTTGAGTTGTTGGGGGTTGGAAAACAAAGGTCAATCACACCCTGGACACTGATTGGCCGTCATTGTGTCTGTTATAATTTGAAAGGATCCTGGCGAGGGTGGGAGGGCAAGTCTCAGAGGTAGAAAGAAGACGTTAAAATGGAAGAGCATGTAAGAGTTGTCAGTAAGTGAATTGCATTTTTTATAAGAAGGAGCAGCTCAAGTTAAGCCTACCACATAAATACAAAGCACTCAGCTGCACCGACAGCCACTGCTAACAATAGCAACAAAAACCCTGATGGAGTGAGCCATAACGAAGCTCTGCCAAACCAAACTCAAGATCCCTCACGTTTTAACAAGTCTGCGACAGAAAAGATGGACAATGTTTTACTCTAATGTTAATTTCTAATTATTTGGCAGACAAAAACACAAGGCCATTTTTCCCGATGTTTTCAACTAAACGTTGCACTCAGCACTTGAGACTAGTCTTAAATACAGGAGTTGTAGTATCGGTATAGGCATGCATGCTCATAAGTTGCTCGCAGGTTCGCATACGTGACAAAAATCACTGATGCATAATGTCCCGTCCTTCACTGCGCACATTTGCGTACCCCCCCTGATTTTCACACGACAATAACTAAGCCTGAGCTGAACTTTTATTTGCGCTAAACGATAAGCAATAGCTAATTGCCCTCTTGATAGCTGGTGAAACAAATTGCAAGAACAACGCAGCGGGTTCCATATTCCACATAATGCGCGTCAGTCCCGCCGCGTTGTGCCACGCCACGTCACAGCAACAATGCCGCACATCTCTGCCCACTGCATGACACAGCTGCATCCCTGGAAGATGTAACTGCGCTTGCTTGGAGACAACCAACTGTCACGATTAAATTTACAATGGCTGAGTAGTATTCATAAATAGTATTCATTTTAACATTTAATTGAATCGATAGAAAGGTGACTCAAACAGTAATGCAGTATATTTGTGTAAACATATTACAGAGCCAATTAACAGGAGGAAAGTGTTTGCTCTTTTTGTCTTGATAACAATGACAGAGAAGGAGAACTAGTCGATTTGGGTTCATCCAATCAATTAGCAAAGGAGAAGGCAATCTTGGCCATAAGGAGTGTGTTTTCTTTGTAAATCTGGATGTAGCTGCTTTTTCCAGTTTGTTGCTTACTGAACTGTGGAATTGACCATTGTGCACAGCGGCAGAGCGGATCTTTCAAGGCAATGATGGAGCCATGACGTAGCGCAGCGCTACGGGCACACAGAATGTGGAATCGCTCTCATTCATTAACATGACACAGTGGAGCAGAGACGCAATACTGTGTGTAACATGAAATCCACAAGTAACGTTTTCTCTCTGCCTTTTCTTTAAGCTAAATATGCACATGATTTTTTTAAGATATTAATTTAATTGTGGAAATACTAAGATAGTGATGTGCAAAATACTGTAGTTGAGTAAACCGACTGTATTACGTTAAAATTGTCATATTCGACAAGAATGCTGACTGCATCAGAACTACAAGTACATAAAGATTTCTTTCTTGGCAGGAAGAAATGAGAAGGTGTAATCATATACATGTTATCTGGCGCACGTAATCTTCAGGAAATATGTCATGACCTGTGACACACTACCTTTTGAACAATGAGAGAATGAATATTCCCAAAAACAGAATAGTGGAAATAACAAACAAAAAAATGAATTCCAATGTCATTCTTCTTATTTACAACTCTTTCCTCTTTAGGGTGCAAAAAAAACAACAACAAAAATACACACAAAACAAATTATTTCAAGGGTGAAATGGGTTTGAAAGGCAAAAACAAAGCAGTAGTCTAGGACTGAAAAACACTAATTGAAAAAAAAATACAAAACTAAGAAATTATGACTTTTATTACAAGTAAAAATGAAAAAAAATCAAGTTTGTGCTCTGTCAGGTATTGAACAAAGGTCACAACAGACAAAACTATTCTTATCAAATGTGTGTATCTAAATGACAATTTATCTGTTGTAGAAACGTGTCATTCACTTGCTCTCTGAAAAGTGCTTTGGTGACACATAAAGTACATAGCAATGTTGCCTCTTTTTAGGACATGACACGCGGTACTCTTTAAAGTGATTTTAAAAGAGGACTATACTTTATTAAGTTGACTCAATTATCGTTATTTATTTTGCCACTAGATGTACATTGCAGTACTGAAAATGATTCCTTTCCCTTTCTCCTTGCTGTTCGGAATAATAACGTGACTCATTTGTCCTTGGAAATTCCAAAACAATGTGTGTTGGACAATGATAAACAATGACGTTTATATCATATGGCAGCCTTACCTTGTAACTGGTTCATCAGTTATTTGCATGAACACATTCAAGAACATTCCTCATAAATTGCTATGTATTTTTTTTCTATTATAATTGCAGCAAATAATGTTCAATATCCTTTGTTAAACTTGCTAACACCGTACTATCTATCCAATTACCTAAAGTCGTTATTTATTTTGCCACTAGATGTCAGCATTGGGCTAGCTTCTCGCTTCTTCACCACTGGTCTCTTCTTTTCCTCAGGTAAATTTAAACGATACACTGTAAATTGACAAAAGAAAGCACTTGTGATACGGAGAAGTTATACAAAGACCCACATTTATTCAGATATATTTACAACTTGCCACAATCTAAATATTCACAGGAAAGAGGACAGACAAAATTTAGGGAACAATATTTGAACTTATAACCAGGAATAATGCAGAGCAGAACTTACATACTGTATTTGGCACTGAGTGGTAAGAAGAGTGTAATCAATCAACAATAACAATCATTTGAAGTTTTTGGTGATTCAAAAACACAAAAAGAGTATGTGACTGCAAAATCCTGGAAAGCCTCTTGCAGTATTTAATTAAATAATGCTGGTGATGGTGCATGTGCCTTACTTTTAAATGCTATTGTGTGTAAATTATAAATTATTTTCTTAAGTGCAAATATCAGCATGTTATACAACACAAGCCTCAAAAATATTCCAACTTAATGTGAAAACCTATTGGCTAATACTGTTAAACCAAAGATCATTTTTTTCTTATCAGTTAGACAAAAAGCACATAAAAAATTAATAAATAGCAATATCAGAGATTTGTGTATGAATGGCGTTGCTGTTTGATGACAGAGCATCAGAAATTACTGTTGCTTAAAAAAAACGTCACATGTACTGGTCCTGTTGAACTAAGAACTAATGAAAAATCAAAACAGTAGCTAATCCGCCCAATAAGCCTCATTATTCCTTCAAATGGATTAAAGTGCTTAAAATGAACTTTGATCATAAATTTTTATGCTTCTTCCAGATGATGTTTTCCAACAGATAGGAAATAGTAGAATCTTTAATACTGTTACACAGACACAAACACACACACACTTCAGGACAACTCAAGGCAGTGGTTCTCAAACTTTTTTTCCAATAATATACCCCCGTGAAAGTTTTATTTTTTTTCAGCCAAGTAACCTAACCTGTACGCTAAGCTGTGCAAAGTATTTTTTGAATAATGAAAAAAAAAGTGCTATGTCATCCAAGTCTGATGTTTTTTTTTTTTTTTTTAACTTTGAAGCTGTCTGTATTTTATCCAGCAACTTGAGAAGATACATTGTGTGACATCATCTGTATTCTTTTTGGTGTGTCTGCTAAAAATTTGCGTCACTGAAGACAATGCGTATTGGTATTAAAAAAAAATAAAAATGCATGCAACATTTTACAAAAGAGACATAATAGCACAATATAGCAATATGTTTCTTCATGTTCCAATTAATTTGCTCTTAGTTCAAAAAGAGAATGCCCTGTTACTGCCATAGCATTAATAAGCATTAAACTAGATTTGCTGAGAGATCTCATACACCGCCTGAAGTGCGTTCACGTACCCCAGGGGTACTCTTACCCCTATTTGAGAACTGCTGACTTAAGGTACTGAATGTGGCAGTCTGATGAAGTGATGCTATAAATAAATCTCAAATTAATTCTTGGCAACTTTGGAGTTCCCATTCATCATATCACAAAGTGCTAACCAGCCAAATGCACCATGAAGTGGCCACTATTTTTACAAATATTTTCTAATACTTAAATGTACTAAAGATTGGCCAATGTCCCACCGGTAGACTAAAGGCATGCAGCGCTTGATCAGAATAGAGTTGAAACTTTGTACAAGAAGCATTAAAAACTGCACAACTGTAAAGTCGTGTCCACTTTCAATAAAAAGGTTTTTTTTGTGTGTGTGTGTGCGCGCGACAGCAACATTGTGCTGCAGCTTCCTCTGCTGCTTTTCATAAGAGAGAGAGAGCAGTGTTTGAATGCTACCGTAGTTTACCAACATAATGGACGCCCACTGCATTTAACTTGCTTGACGCAATGTACTCACAATACATTTCAGAGGTTGTGCGTCATCCGAAATAGGTCCACAAACTGACTTTACATGGATTATTTACACAAAAATGAGTTTCTTCATTTTGGACACTGACGTTGATTAAAGTATCTCCCTTCGTTGCTAGTGTCCAGTCTGAAGAGTTCTGGAAAAAAATGCATTTTAAGATTAAGTTTGCTTCACAAAACACACTAGAGCTGTATTATACAAGAAAACCCCCTGTCACTAAAAACAGATTATAGTGGCTCGGTTTTAGGTGTTGAAATTTGAACCAGTAAGTGGCAGGCAAGCATGAAATGTGCCCATTCTGCTTGTCAAGAAGAGTAAGACAAATAAGAGGAACAGTAAGTTTTTGCCTCATAGTAGCTAACTGGTAGCGCCACTCAAGTTTACTCGTTGGAGTGACTTTAAGAACATTATTGCATGTGTAATGAACATATCACATTATTTATGTGGAAACTTAATGGTAGCATGTGTTTGCTGACCTAAAATGGAAATCGCTAGTATGCTAATACGATTCACAAATGCTAACAGTTAGCATTGGCGAATTTTGTTGGTGTCTAAAAATGCATATGTATAGAAGATAATAAATGATGAGTAGTTATATCCACTCCAGCTCTAGTTAAACTGTGGTAGATTAAAAAAATGGCTCAATTCATGGATGTGCTTGTGTAGTTTAGTCACATGACAAAGACTATCCATGCTTTGCTTTATAGCTACAAGTGCATGTGAAATGAGACTTATAATTAAGTATTATTGTAGTTTGGTGGTGACCAGCTGAATCTCGGTTCAAACCCAATGCTGACGTGATCTTACATGGCATTTTTGATTGGATGTTGCACCTGTGACGTTGCAACATTGTCCACCTGTGACTTGAATTTTGAATCATGGCAAAACTAAAGGCTGTCGGTCAGCCACTCATAAAAAGTAGATACTGAAACCAGCACACTGCACCGCAATTTAGTCACATTTGTTCCTCAGTGTGCAGTGGGCAGAATGCTTACCTGGTACATCCTTCTTGCCTCTGGATATTATATGGCAGCCTTAGGTGAACAAACTGCACAAAATGAAGCATATTTAGTTGAACATTGAAAAAACATGTACTCAGAAAAAAGGCATTTGTGTGTATGTCCCACTAAAAGTATAACCCATGAACAATTACAATTGTAATGTTTTCTTTTCAGAGTCAGTCATTAAAATGATCTGACTTCCCATTCATCTGTAAAAGAGCACAAACCACTCCCCAAGCTCCCATTCCTTTTTTGATCTGGAACATTAAAAGGGCAAGCATACTGTTTATTAATGTGTGTGATATCTACTGAACCATGAAAGAAAATGTTACATGGCCATAAAATCTGCATTAAGTCATATAACATTAAAAAAAAACTCCCCATAAAGTAATTCCAAGAGAGGTCATGTTTTAATACCTCCCGTATCCCACTTCAAGGTGTAGTTGGGGTTAACGAGCAATACTGTAAAGTCTGATAAATATCTGGTGTACCCATTTCTGTAAATGTATTTGGCAAAATACCCCACCAAGTTAACTTCAATGCACTGTGCCATTTTAGGTCTGGATGTCATCTGAAATCATTGACTGGGCCATTCTTTGCAAAAGAACATCAATTTTGTTTTTCTTCAGCACCCTGAATTAACAGTCACACAAAGTCAACATGATTTCAGAACAACACCGTGTTGTTCACATAGGAGGCAGTTCACTCTGGGAGCCAACGATCAAGTTAGTTGAGTGCTGTCACGACCGGTAGATCGTGGGGGAATTGCTTCGAGAAAAGTAGATTTTGGCACACATGGTGTCTCAAAAAGTATGTTTCCCCTGCTTTTGTAAAATTACTTTAATAAAACCAAATGTATTGATATAAATAGAAAAAATAAAAGACAGGAAAAAATGAACTTACCAACTTTCTCTTACTGCTTCAATGTCGCTCACCAAATTCTGTGCTAGACAGATGCCAAAAATCTGAAAAAAAGAGATATACTGTATATATACACACGCACAAAAAAAGCATAATTTACACACACACACACACACACACACACACACACACACACACACACACACACACACACACACACAAAGAACACTCAATGATTCTCACCTGTAATAATGCAATCCCAATAAAGATGCCTGCCACTACTGTCAGATTGTCTTGAAGCCACTTTTCAAATTGCGGGACACACCCTTTAATGTAAATGAATGTCCTCTGCTCCGAATCCTGAAAGGCGCAAAAAGTCGCGGGAAACACAACAGTTTACTGTTTGTTTACATTTGCATTCAGGTCACAGTGTACAATGCAGTTTCACTGATGTACCATTGGCATTGCTGTGAAAGTCTTTTGGCTCGCTCAAGCTTTTCACAATAACATCTTATTACGCTATTGTCACTAGGCTGATCGCATGTACCACTGTCATAATATTTTCCTGCATTTTCCTTGGTTTAAGGTGCTTTGTGTTTCTTCACATTTAAAGTCAGCAAAAACAAACTGAGCCTTTCCTCACAGTATGATCCGAGTGAGCGAGCGAGGCCAAAGCTAATGATGGGGGAGGGGTTTAAATCCCACCGCATTGCTGCAGCATGAGTAATACCACATCGGTACTGATGGGGACCCAGCTGCTAGATTTTGAGGAGTGAACACAAATGTACTGAAAGAAGTATATTGTGTCCAGGGTGGAGAACCTAATGACCTCATGCATCAGTAGCAAAGTGAGTCAAAAAGCATTCATGGATCAAGTTTACACTGCTTTCATGTCAGTAAGCACCACATACTTTTGGACTACATTTTTAGAGGAATTCAAGTTTATCTACTGTTTACTCACAGCTTTTGCTCGGATATCGTATCCACATTGTGTGTTGATGACATCCTCCTAAGAAGAAAAAAAAGATTACAACCAGTTTAAAAGTATATCCTTTTCATTTCTGCGTCTTAAAAAACAGGCAGAGATGAGTATTGTATTTTACACAGCTTAAACATAAAATAAGCAGGAAAGGAAAAAGTACACAGCTTGGGGAAAGAAATGCATCTCAACTAGTATAAAGCAGAAAAAAAGTATTACCAACAACAATAATTTTATTCTTAATCAAAATGTTTTTTCTGCATGTTTGAGTCTGTGTGTCATATTTCTACCACAGGTTTACTTACTGTGTATTTATTTTAATCTAGATACATCGTGCTGCTATGGCAGATTAAAAAAAAACAAACAAAAAAAACATTAGTGGCTCCAGTCATTTATCTATGTTAACAGACTTTAACAGATGCTGACTAATCTCAAGTGCTGGCTGCAACCCTTAGTTTCAACCAGCAGGAGGAATGGTGCCATTTTATCTTGTCAATTGCCAAATAATTAGAAATGAACATTAAAATAAAACATTCTCCATGATGTCCATTGCAGAGTTGCTCAAACGTGTTCTTGAGCTACTGCTTGCTACATTAGTGTCTTTGTAGCGACTGTTAGCAGTGCTTCTGTGGTAAGCAAGCTCCTTCTTGCAGAGAATGCATATCACTTTGCCTTTATCAAATGTGCTATTGGATCTTTTGGCATACAGACTGACAACTCTCACATGCTCCTCCATTTTCACGTTTTCTTTCTGCTCCTGAACGTGCCCTTCTACCCACAACAGAAAACTCTCTGTTATGCCTGACACAATGTCAGCTAATCAGTGTCCATTTCAGGGTATGATTGACCTTTGTTTTCCAACCTCCAACAACTCAAGAACCAAGAAGCCTGATGCAAAAAAAAAACAAAACAAAAAAAACAAAAAACAACAACAACAACAAAAAAACAAATCTAATCATCATACAGAAAGCAATTAGAGATTAAAAATGAGATCAACGTGATTAAACCTCAATGAATAGAAAAGAATTAATCTGCCCAGTGAATGTTGAATCATTGTATTGAGCCCAAAAAGCAATGTTGAACTTTGCCAACTTTACAAATGAACTTATATTCTTAAGTGAATTAATTCGTGCCAGGGCCTACCTATCAAGAAACTCTCAGTAACCGTATGGAACAAAACTTTAACTAATAAAATTGAATACTCAGTGTGGTTGCTTGTGGTTGTCAGATAACACCTGGAACAAAAAACCTTGCTTCATTGCCAGTTGATTTACAACACATCTTTAGGTCAGCAAAAGAAAGACAAATCGCTTCCCTAGTCTGTTTTGCACAAGCACTGTTAGAGTTTGTGCAGACATTAAAGGACTCCCCCGAAACACATAAGAAAATGCCTTTCCATTCCATTCCACTCAAAGCGCGCTGAGCCAGCAGGGCAGGGAGTGAAATGACTAAACATAGAGAGGCATGGATGTCCTGTTGGACGGCGGCCTAAATAGTTGACGACGTCAGACAGCTTCTGGAGGACACAGATAACCAAACTATCTCTAACCGGCGAGAGCGTCACAATTTCCCCTTTAAGTACAAGCAGTCTAAATATTTCTGCACGGCAGACCTTGACCTACGCAGGACTGTAGGACTTCCAGCCCATATTTTTGCAAGATTGTTTTTGACTGAACAGGCAGGAAGCATGTGCAATGACAATATGCAAGACATACCGCTGGGTCTTTGGTGCAGCAGGAAAAGGGCACGCCACATTTCTCGCGACTCGGGTTTGAATCGGTGCAGTTGAAATAGATGTTTAAATTCCAGTCGTCTGCTCCAAAAGCACCGCAACACTCCCACTGCAACGAGGTCAAATGGGCAACATAACTTTCAGAGATATCGTCAATAAATCCCACTGTCCAGAAAAACACAAAACTAGATCCAACTGAATTAACAACAAATGCTCAAGCTCACATATTCTTGGGTGAAGTCTATTAGGTTCTGCAGATCAATGTCATCCCTGTAGGCTCTAATGTTGTTGTTGATGAAAAAGTTTAGTTGGTCCTTGATCCAGTCTTTAAAGACGAAGGCCAGGACTCCTGCAGTGAGCTCCAAGAAGAAGATGATACCCAGGAACACTGAGAACTGAAGAAACACTATTACAGTCAGCCAATAAGGTTAAAACATAAGTAAAACTTTATTAGGTGTCCATAATAGGCTAGAGGATGACACCTACAAATTTGAGCAAGAAAGAGTTTTCTCGCAGTGCTCCAATGCAACCTGCGAATCCCAGAATGAACATGACTCCGCCAACCACCAGGAAGAGCCACACGGGATCGAAGCCCCCCAAGTCTGTGATAGATGAGATGTTTGAGAGAACACCCTGGTGTGGGAGTAAAAGAAAGTAGGAAGATATATTATAACCAAAATAATAAAGGAGAGAAGTGGAACAAACGTTAAGTCATTCATTTTCAATTTGAGCTAGGGGCCAACAAACTAATCAAAATTTACTGCAAGTAGAACTATGTTCAGGCTTAACTCCTTGACTGAAAGCTTCTGATCTGAGATCCTAGTTGCTAAACGGGGATTAAGTTTCATCTAGATTCGGATTTTTGTCTTTTTTCAAGGTCATAAACACAGAGACAAAGGCTGCTCCTGCCACATCTTTTAAAAGTGATTATTGATATTTCAATCGAATAATCAAATCTACTAAAGTTGAATCTTAGTTGAAGTGAATGGACATAACTATTTATTATCTTCTACAAATGTAAATTTTGTGGAATATTTCAATCTTAATTATGAATCATGTTTGGTCAAACATGTCTATTGCCCTTTAAAAAAAACAAAAAAACCCCAACAAGTATATGAACAAGGCTACAAGCCTTACTACTTACTACTATTACTAATAATAAACAAATATAAATAAAGTAAATAATAATAAAAACACATTCACATGACATGGCAAAACTTGGCACACGGGGCAACACAGCTAACTTGCTGAGTGTAAACCAACAAAAAAATAAGTACACTTAGAACCAAGCACATTATTTACTTTTACGCAAATTTCAAACCAAATGTATTCCAATATTTTGCCAATCGTATTTTTCAAAATTGGTCTCAATTGACAGCTAGCATTGTAAATATTACAAATCAGGTGAGAAGCTCAATGGCATTTGACACAGGTAAATAATATACCTGTATTAGGGTGAGAAAAGCTGAGGTTCTTGTCACGCAAACATGAGGGAAACGTTGCCTGCTGGTGGTAGGATGAGAAAGTGCTTGATTTGACTTGATTTGATTTGACAAAAAGATTCTTGACTTTTTAAATTTTATTATTGCCGAAAATCAGCTTAAGTAGTCGTGGCAGCCAATATTGTGATTTTGATTGAAATTTTACAGCTCTACCTTAAAGTCATTTTCAAATGATGCATCAACAATATTCAATGAGTAAACTTGAAAGTGGAAATGCATGTTAACTACTATGTGGTCAAAAACTAACCTGATATTTGTTGTTTACTAGTATCCCCTACTAGTAAATAAAAAATAACACCTAAAATTGAGCACTATAGAGTCTATAGTCTATATATGGTAGACCGTAGGTCTCAAACTCCAGACCTCGGGGGCAGCAATCCTGCAAGTTTTCAATTCTCTCTCAAACACACCCGATTCAAATGTTAGCACATGAGCAAGCTCTGCAAAATCTTGAAAATTACCTTGATCATTTGAATCAGGTGACAGGAATGGAAAAGATGCATGAGCGACCCTTGAGCACTGGAGTTTTGAGACCTATGCTATAGACTGTTGTGAATGAACGTAGTATTTTCAGATAATACAGCTTTAGTCATTTTTGGTTCGTTTTTTCCTTTATTTAGGGAAGCTCTGTGTGTTAAAATTGCTTTTGATGAAAATCCCACCAACTACTAAATCATAAAAAAAAATTTAAGTACTCATTCAGCCACTAGGTGTTTACTCGAACAAATTTTTAATGTCGATTTACCTGGCTTGGTCAACTTTTGTTCCCAGCCCTAAGAGAGAATAAATTCCAACCTCGTATGGCATTTAATTGGAATATGATCATTCTGAATGCAAAACATTGGAATTATGTTGATAATGGGTTAATCAATCTTGGTCCACGAGGGCTGGTATCCTTCAAATGATCCGGATCATTACCCCACTTCTGCAGAGCTTTCTGATTATCTGATCATTTGAATCAACGGCGTTGCACAAGCAAGACATATACAACATACAGGATACTGGCACTTAAGGACCAGGATTGATGACCCTGCATCCAGATTTTTATTGGTCTGACATTATAGGAATATTAAGTAGTCATTGTTGCAAACAATATATACATGTATTTTAGTTTACATGTCAAAAATCTGCTTTCAGCAATTGCACAAAATCAACAAATTACAACATCATATCAATAACTTAAAACACAAAATGGTGAAAAATTAATATAATATAATATAATATAATATAATATAATATAATATAATATAATATAATATAATATAATATAATATAATATAATATACAGATTGGATCTGATCAGTTAAAATAGGATTGAGATAATCTTATCTAATGCATTGTAAACATTGTTATTGAATAAGATGTTTTTTTTTCCACTGACCTTTGGGACTCCATCAATAATAAAACAAGAAAAAAAGGGAACATTCTATACTTTCAGACATTTTTTTTTGGTCCAATAAAAGTTGTTTTTGGGTGGCTGTCAACCACAACAATAAAAAATGTGAATAATAAGAAAGCATTAATCCATGGAAACAAACCTTTTCGCTCCACGCCCACAACCCGATGCCAAGGAATGCTATGCCAAGGAACTGGATGGGAAGAGAGATCAAAAACAAAGTGATTATTCTTCTATGATTGATACCGGGGTACAAACTGCTTTCGTGGCAGCCATGCAAAGCAAAAAATATATATATAATGATACAGTAAATCAAATTTCAGCCTGCAGCACCAGCAAGAGACTCCCACATTGGAAAATATCTTAAACAGCCAGAATAAATCATGACTTGACTGAATGAAGGGAAGTTGCAGCTCAAACTACCACTTATCAGATTAAAAGATCAAAACACTTTCCTCAAGGTGCAACTCATGGTCAAAAGAGATGAAAATACATTCTGGTAGTAAATTCAAAAACTTTCAACACAAACTATGTCATTCTTTTAACACAGAATATTACAATAAAAGCATTTTCCTCTGTTCTTGTTGAATGCCATTTAACCACATTAACAACATTTTACAATTTTATTTTACTATGTTATTTGATTGGGTCTCATTCATTTAATGCAATTACAAAAAGTGACAAAACTTTCACATGCATTATATCATGATGCAAATGAAAGTGGCGTGTTTCCTTTCACACAAAATAATGACTACGATCATAAATAAACTGCTGTTTAACAGACCATCATCAAAGCAAAACAGGAAGTCAACAAGATGAGAGCAAGTTATGAAAAGGGAAAATTATATCATTCACTTCTGAATCACCACTCTTTATTGAATCAAAAATATGTATTACAAAGAAATACAAAACATCATTTGTTGGGGGCGGTGAACTTAGTACTATTGTCAGTTGATTTGCAGTCAGCCAAGTGTGTACCAAATCACCAACCACATGGCTAAATTGCATAAAAGACCAGTCAAGGAAGATGACTTGAGTTACATGGGAAATGGGTTGAATTGCATGGCCAGTGCAAGAGCGTCATGTAACAGCGTGCCAATGCGTGCTCAATTGTCACTACAGTTGCTTGATTACTTTCAAACTTAGCCGTAGCAGACATGTGTGACATCATGCTTGCTGTGATCTTGACATCTCTGATCCACTTATATGAAAGAAGACTTTGAAGCGCTCCCCTTTCATCTATTACTGCTAGAACAACCAGGCAGGCGTATATGGGAATAGTATGCCAAGAAAGGAATGAGAATGTTAACCATAATCTTCTATGCCAGCAATATTTAAATGGGAAGTAAAAAAAAAAAGCTACCTACCTATAGATCTATCTATATGTGTGTATTTATTCTGCGTCCCCCCATTAATCACGTTAGACACACTGTTCTGATAAATATTCCATTTGCGGAACATGAAATGAGAGACAAAATTACACTTTTTTATTTCAGGGGGTGGCCATTTTTACACTTGCTGTAGACTGAAAATGACATCACAGTTGCTCAAGGCTTAGGGAATGATTGTATTGTAAAGAATTATTGTCACATGTAGAGCACGAAACCACAGTGACATTCTTACTCTGTTCATCTTGGCTAACAGAAGACGGCAGCCACGGGGAGCGCCATCATGCTAAAGTGACTGGTGGTTGGTCTTTACCTAAACCTGAAGCAACTGGGTCATTTTCAGTGGACAAGTGGCAAAATATTCGAATATATAAAAATTCTCAAAATAATCAAAAACAGCTGTAGTAAATGTGTAATCAAGTGTACTAGGTAATGTAATTGTAATACATATGTTTTTCCCCTTAATTCAAAGAAAATCGCTATGCTTTAACACTTCTTCCTCCTCCTTGGGGGCTACCTGGTGCCCGCGGACACCGCGTTGGTGATCCCTAATTTACTGTATAGAATACGGTGTTCTAATACAGAGCTCTCGCGTGATAACACTCCCCAAATTGTCGTTTTTTTTTTTTAACACCAAACCTTGACAGGATGATTTGGGCAACGCTGCAGGAAGAAATAAGAACACAACTGTACCCTTAAAACAAAACAAAAAACTCATCAATGCTCTGCAGCCTGACAGCAAGGAAGATAGAGGAGAACAAGGGGAGCTTCGCACGAATATGAAACCTTAAGACCTTTCAAGAGCGATGGTGGATGGATGTAAACAACAAGAGCGATGGCCGTCTAGATCTCACAGCACTGTACTAAAACAAAAGCCAACCGACGCCTGATGGAGGTAGCAAGTGCACCCGAGCCGCAAGCTTTGTTGCAGCGATGAAATCATGGACGGCTCGCAAACGATCACAAAAGCTTTGACTAATGGCAAATTGCACATGTCACGTAAGAAATGTTGTCGCCGGCCTGAAGACACAAAGCAAGCGGAGAACTTACCCAGAATATGATGTTGAATCCGAAAATGAAATACTTAATGCAGCAGCTCACTTCGTGAGCCTTAAAATGCTTTCCGGACATCATTTTGGATGCTTTGTTCCATCAAACGCCGCCCTCGCTGCCTCGAAATCACATCGATGATCCTCTTGGGCAAAAACAGTCGCTTGAGGAAACACCCGTTTATTTTTAATTTAACGTCGATAAACACAGCTGTTCCAGCGTCTAATTCGAAACATTATCCCGTTAGGCGCTGACAAAAGAAATAGCGCAGAGAGAACCGTTAACACGTCAGACTGTTGACAATTATCACTTTACTAAAAATACAAGCCCCTAAATGTTGGCGACGAGATAGATCCACAGAATTCAAGCAGATTAAATTCGCTAGTTTTCTCTCTGAGCTCCAATCTTGACATGGCTGTTTGATTGACGTGCGCGGAAACAAACGAAGCGTCACAATGTTCATAGGAGGCGGGACTTCCTCAACAGATCGTTGCCTCGTACTGTCAAATTTGCATAGTGGATAATCAAGTGACCCAATTGAAGTTAAACGTTTCCATTCATCCAAAATAACAACCACTTTTATAAATCACAATTGTAAAGAGGAACAAAGAAATATCGATCAAACCCGGGCATTCACAATATGCTTAACGTGTTCACATTAGCTATTTTATGAAATTCAAGGGGGCCAGAGAATCCCCTAAATTGTGTATTTTTAATTCTAAGGTATATGTAAAGAGATGGTAAAAAAGCACTAGAAACAATTCTCTGGTTGGGTTTGGAGTTCTGGAAGAAATAATCAAGTGGGAAAACTCTGCCTCGTAGTGGACAAGTGTGTCATAAATGACGAATGAAGACCCAAGCAGTGGCGGTCATTGACTCTATTTATTGCATAAAATAAAGTACCAATATTCGATTCTGTTACAAACGTTTGTTTTTAAAAATGATAAATTATGAAAATAAATAATTCCGTGCTGTGGGTCTGTCACAATGAAGGAAAAAACAAAGCAACGTACACAATGTCCATGTCAGAATACACAATTCTTTTGTGATCCTAAAAAAGTTCACAAATATTAAATTATTTTCTGCACAGTGTGCACTGCGATTCACTCAAAACAACACAATTCTGTATTCTTCAGCTCCACAACGAGACATTACTCACATTGGCAATATTGTAAGTATGTCCGCACTGGAGGACGCAATAAAAATAGTATTTGGCAATACAAAGGAAGTAATAACGCTATAGCGACCCATTGATATTCCATATGCTGCGTGTACACACACACACACATATATATATATATATATATATATATATATATATATATATATATATATATATATATATATATATATATATATATATATATATTAGTTTTTTTTTTAATATTTGGGGTTTAAATTTTACTGAAACATCAAGACTAGTTTCTGTGGCAGTCTTTCATTTGATCCTTCAAGTGTGCAAGTGAGTTAGCATGAGACTTTTTTCCTCACATTTAATACAACCATTTGAGGTGATTGTATTTATTATAGCACCAATGTTTCCCTTTAAAAAAAGATTATTGGTCAAATAAACTAATGTACTTAGGCTAGTCATTATAATATGTCCAATTACTTTGATTAACTGTAATTTCATTAATAAATCCGTTTCGGACTTAAGCTGACAATAAGCCAACTGCTTTCCTAACGTTGAAATGAATGCCAGCGTAGCATAAAGTGTATAATGTACCACGTTCACAGAAGAACTTTGCGGTTTGGTTTTCTTTCGTGACACATCATCCAGTTAGACTTCTTTGCACATAATACTCATAATACATTTTCTATGCTTTTACTCTAATATTGTGTGCCCAGACAGAATAAATAAACCCCAAAGAACAAGACCTGTTTTGAGATTCCTGGAAGTGTTTTCATTTAACATGCTGCAGTATGTTAAATTAAAAAACAAAAAAACAAACAAAGAAAAAACAACAACAACGATGGCAAAAACACTTCCATCAAATGCGATGTAAAACAGCTACAGAGCATTTGAAAATTACCAACAGCTTAATTATTAAATGAGATAACAATGCTTGACCTGAAATGTTGTCATTGTGGTTTGCAGTTTGTCCATTGGTAAATCCAATCCATCTTTGTCAACATTCACTTTTTGGACATTTTGGTTATATGGCTCATCATTCATTAATATACAAAGACATCATTGGCTAAGTACAAGCATATATTCTTTCAGTCAACCACATTATCATGCTTGTATTAAGGACATCAGTGGAAGAGTTGCACTGAACTGAGCAGCTGGTTTTGTAGTGGTTGTATCCAGTGCATTTTTTCTGTGATGCTGGTTTCATAATGGCCAGAGTGCATCCATTAGATGCAGAAGTTTGTAAAGGCAACCTGACACTATACATTGTTGTTTTCTGAGTTAACATACCATGTGCAAAACACTTAATAAGGACAAAATGCATAATACTTGAATAACATATTGCATGTTCTTCCTGGCAGGCTTCATGGCATGTTAAAAACATTGACATCATTGGAAGCCACCAAGAATGTCCCCAAGTTACGTTATTTGTGGCACGTTTTGTTCTTCTGACAGTACTGCTGGGCAACTGTTGTGAAAAAACAAAATAAAAACCACCTCTGTAATCCAATCTGAAAAGCTTCTTGGAGCCATTCGGTCTGGCGATGAATCTTGTATGGGTCACGACCCTGTGAGAAATGTTAAAGTGCAACCAGCTGAGCAGTCGTGGATCACCTTAAGTCACCTTGATAGCCGATTTCTTGTGCACAAAAAGGAATGAAACGTAAGGGACGCCAATGAAGGCCCATTTCTCATTGGGCCAGAACATGATGACAGGACCTCGTTCTGGGGCCTCGCTAGCAACATCAAAGTAGGCGAAGCAGACACAACCCAAGTAAGAAGCCAGACAAATGAGGATGTGCCTGCAAGAGAAAAGCATATACATGGACATTCCACACAAAGTTCCACCTTTTTTGTGCAGACAATACTTTTTAGCATTAAATATACAGGTGCCATTTTAACAGATTAATTCACATTAATTATAGTCATAGTTAAAGTGCTATTTAATTATGTTAACCTTTTTTTTAATCTCTAACCACACTTTCAGTATGCTGATTAGATTCCTTGTTTTGCATTGTGTTTGACATGAAAATGGAAGAGCAGGTGAGAGTTGTCAGGCTGATTGATGAATGCTGAATTTAGGTTAAAAAACAAAAAATGCCCCGACGGCACCTTTGATCAATGTAGTGATATGACTTCTTTGTAAGAAAACATTTGCTCACCACAGAAGCATCTTAAGTTTGGCCTACCACCTAAATGTATATTTTAATGCTATATTTTTAAAACTCTTTCTGAACACAGCCATTGATTGACATCCTTTCAGTTCTATTTCATGTTTGTTCCATAAATTGACAGCATTAACAGATACACACATTTGCTTTATGGGTGGATTGCCCCCTGTTGGCAATTGAAAAAAAAAAAAAAAAAAAGAAAAACTGCAGAGTATAAAACCACAGAGGTCAAATCATGAGAAAAAAGTTCAGAATTTACGGCATGTGGAGAAAAGAAAACGGCACCGTTTCATGTGATGGTCAAAACTAAAGGTAAATGGCTACAATTGCATTTGCCAAAGACTGGTCAATATATGTTGGTGTATATTTATCTTTTTGTCAATCACAATAACACAATGTATCAAAATTAATTTAAAAAAAAAAAAAGCTCTGGTTCAGGGTTTTTATTAAACATTTTAGTTGATATTAAAAAAAAAAATAGATCAATTAATTCCCGACATAAATTATTCTCTCAATTGTTAATCTACTGACAGCACCAACTACATTAATAATTGCGGAATACATTATGCATTTCAAACCATAAGAAAAATGTAATCCTTCAATGTCCAAATGCACATACTTGTTTTGGTTTATTATGGGCTGTGCTGTGAGCTTACCAAGCACAGTGCAGATAGGGAAAGTTGACAGATGACCACATTTCACAAAATATCCTGTCGCTGAGCCAGCAGAGCAGAGCTAGAGCCCACCAGATCCCTGAGATCATGCCCAGCTTGAACACACGTGGGTTTTCACACCTGTGATGAATAAACAACATTGAGAAACACAACCACTACTGTACACCAAAGAATGACAAATGAATGTCAAAAAGTCCTACATGCTGCATAGTGCATATATATGTATCTTCAAGCAGTGTAATGAAAAACGATTGGAATCGAAAAATCGGTTTTGACTGAACCAAAATGAAGTAAATCATTACATTTTAAAATATACATACCCTGAATGTATGGAGATACGTATCACATCATCTTTTATGAGAGACGCACACCACGTATGAATTGTTGCTTCTTTTAATTGAATAAACTTGCTTTGGAGAACTTTTAAACATTGTTACATTTAAAAAATATGGAAAAGCCTAAAGCCATTCCGTAGAGGAACATACCATTCAATTGAACTCAATATAATAGTTTCAATTATAAATGTTCCAATATCGAATTATATTTTCACCAGGTATCGTGATGCATAAAAAAAAAAAAAAAATCATCTTTGGTTAGAGACGCACAACCATAGCAATATCTTGCTAATATAAGATCATTTTCAAGCTTAATTATTTCAAGTGTTGCAATTCACAGTATCAAAATCTCAAATATTTTGTTATAAAGATTATTTCTCAGGGTCCTTTCAACTATTTTGTAATGATTTTATTCAATTGCGGTATAGTCTCATGTTTGAGGTTGAATTTATGTAACCCAAAAGTTTGGAAAAAATGGGTTGTGCCAAGATGAAGAAACATGCTGTTCCAAGTGTTCGTCTTGACTCTTCGCATACCAACAAGTACTGTCTGTACAAAATTGTCCAAGTCATCAAAGTCAAAGTCAGAAGGGTCAAAGCTTCAAAGGTTCATTCCAACTTGCCTGCTGGCTGACAGGCATGGTTCTAAAATCATACTTTTCTCATATCTACTGCTGCTGATTATTATTCTTTAAATAGTATCGCTCGTCTCTTCTATCATCCCACACTAACAGAGACATTATAGCATGTATGATAATGCATTGGATTGATATCAGTATCAGATACTACTCTGGACTGCAATATTGGTATCATATCAGAAGTGAAAAAGCTAGATTGGGAAACCCCTAAATGGTATTGGCTACATATAAAAGTCACAAAATCTAAAATACTGTAAGTCAAAAGAGACTCGCAAAATGATGATGAAACATTGTATTAAATAAAAATGATGAGTTAATGTGCATTATGGTGTGAAAATTTGAGAGACTAATTGTGCGGTGTTTTCACAAAACCATCCTTGTCATGAGGACAAAAGTATTATTGACAAAACTTCTACAGAGATGTCCATTTTCTATTAACTAAAACTCTTAAGGTCTCAAATCTATATTCCCAGCAGCCAAAAGATTTTAATTGTAATCAAAGTGTATCATAAAATAATCATCAAATTTTGAGCTACCTCCATATATTATACTTCACTTTAAGGGTGATTGAGTGTAGAATAAAATGTATCAATATCTCAATTTTCATTTTGGAGACATACAGTAAGCCTGATTTTGTGAAAACACATCACATTTATTTTACTATGCAAAGTACCAATAGAGCTACATCACTGATTACATTCATTCTTCCGTTCAAAAAACATTTAAACAAATTATAAAGGTGACAGTTGTGGGTATGTGTATTGTATGAGTATATAATGCTGGCGCTTAAATGAATTTCAATGGATACTGACTTCAATGGATCACAACTAGCAGAATAAAACATTTTTTTAATTAAAAAAAAAAGCACACAGAACAACATTGAAGGCTTGTTGATTGAAACGTTATTCCAACTAAAAAGTTCTCCTAAAAAATAGTATTACAATTACCTGCATTTATTCACTAATTCACCCTTAATGTGTGTATGGAGAAAACATTTATCCAATCCTCTTCGAGTTTGCCAACATTTTTCCAAACAATGTCAGTGTGATTTATATGTCCACTTAGATTATGGCTGCAGATAAATTGATTTTTAAAATGTAAGTGATCATTTGCGATTTGTAAACAGCCCCTCTTGTTCAATGCAAATCACTAGGCTTGACCATAGAGGCCTGGGTGGTGTGTTTGAGACAACACTGAGCTATGTGTTCCCGTTTGACAAATCTCCCAGATGGTTCTCAAGCCTTCCAGCTGTTTTAACTGCTCCATTTTTACTCTACACACTAGCGTGCTAAACTGCACGTTAACGGCTCTCTTCTAATACAGCAATTTTTCCATCCATATTTAGAATGGTAGCAAGCCAAATCCTCTGATCTACTACTCTACATAAATGCACTTTTGCACCATGTTAGTGACCCTCAGACAGATTAATCCACATTGCTGCTGATACAAAACTATTCTTAGTTGTGTCCCTAAGCATGCACACACATAAGCCCACTGCTGGCTAACAGTACAGTCACTGTGACACACGCATGCTCAATGACAAGCTTTCCATTGTGATTGACCTCACACCAAGGAGAAAGTAAAACTGGGAAGAGAAATATATATATATATATATATATATATATAAAAACAACAAATGCTTGATTAAGGCAACAAACCAACCATTGAACTTCCATGGTTTAGAACACTGCACATTGAAATGTATATTGGAGTATTAAAAAATTGGCTGAGGAAAATGAATGGATGGATGGATGGATGGATGGATACAGCTGGTTGAGACCTCACAAACAACATGTGGCATGAACCCAGCTACATCTTGCCATCACAAAGTAATCTGGAACACAAAAACTGCTCGGCTTTTGTGCTTTGTTTACCAATGCTGCTCTAGTTCTTTAAAAATAAAGAAGTTGATATACATTTAAAAACAAACCTTACTTACATACTTGTTTGTGTTTAGTTTATGATGGGATGCTTGGGGCCAAGCACTGAATTGTTCCTGTCCCCTGGCAAGATATAAGGCTTCATTGAGTTTTGTTGGATGCACAAATTAGCCTAAGCTAATTGTGTTAGCTTCTAATATGCAACACATACAAAGATCTGCTTATTGACAAGAGCAATTTAGTGGCTTGATGATGAAGAGAAAATACACTGAAAACTATCTTGGTGGCATCTCTCATTTGCATGACAGCTTGAAGGGCAACAACAATTTTTGATTTCTGAAAAGCAGTATTTCTACAACAGCATATCAAAGATATTTTACTAGAACACCTGTTTTAAGTGTAAAAAATGATGGTTGGCTCAAATTAGATTCAATGCATGTTGTCATTTCTTCCAAAAACGTTGACTTAATTTGGACTGGAAGTATATCTGTTCCAAAAAGATTAAATTACCAACAAACAAACAAAGAACCCTGATGTAAATTTTTGAAATTTTTTGAAAACATGAGGGGTCACGTACAGTATGTTCCTCTGCTAATAATAAATCAATCTATTACATTAAAAGACATCCTGAGTTTTGTCAGATAGGAGAGGCTACTCGCGGGCAAAAGGAAATACTGAAGAATAGCTGGTTTGTGATACTTCCCAAAAGGAAATGCCTTTGAGTATCTACGGTATATCATGTCTGTTATGTCACAAGGACAACTTCTGCCAAAAACAGTCATCAGCATGATCTAAGCTTGGCTTTTATCATGTTGGCCACCCCAAGAACTTCCTTCCAACAAATCCAATGTACCAGATGCTTTATTTCTCAGTAGTATGTCTATAATACAGCAACTGTTAGCACAACGCACCACAAGGAAAACAAAAACATGCACGATACAAATCAGCGCCAGAACTCGTTTTGAGGAGGGGGATGCTGGTATAAGTCAAGAACATGTGACAGTTGGAGGCACAGATAAGTGGTGAAAGAGGTGGCATCTCTATCTTGGGTAGAGTCTCAATGAAAAACTAGAGGGGGGAAAAAAAGAGGGAAGTGACGGGGACATTTTTATGAATGTTCTACTAACAACATATACAAAAAAAAAAAGCTTCCTCTTATTTTTATTATTGTTGTTGCTGTCATAACAATCTGTTAACATTGGTTTTGCACCAAACCAGCACTATTTGCATTATTGGAGTTTCCAAGAAGTCATGGGTATAGAGTACAGAGATGACATTGACTCGTTTTCTCTCAGTGCAACATCCATTATGAGGAATAAAAATTTTCATCAATCAAATGACTATGACTGTGTTTTTTTTTCTATCTATCGGTTCATTATGTCTCTACCAGCTATTTTCTTTTAAATTGACTTTTTTCAGCTTTCAAGTCAAATGCTATAGAATTTCAAGTTCAGCCAAAATATGTGTGATGTTAACGGACACATAAATATACTGTATACTACATGTATCTTGAAAAGGGGCTGCTCAGAGAGCATGGTATAGCTATAGTGACCTCATTAATAAAATATAATCAATAGAAATGGAACATAAACTGAGTTGTGTTCAGTGTTAATGTGAAGAAACACCTCCTAGGCACACAGTGATTCTATGTTTGCAGGTTTGCATCCATATCATGTGTCCACTAAAAATCTGTGTTAGGAGTGAGTAATAAGTATATCATTTGTTTTTGTGAAACCCACACATCAGATATTTCATCTATGATTTTTAAACTCCGTCTTAGTGTGACTATGCATTGTTTGTCTCTAAGGGGGCAATAAAAAACACACACACATTTTCTGACACATTTTTCTGCCACATTATTGTACAAAAATAAAAAAAGAATAAAAAACCGGGCAAGTACCAGCAGTTTTTCTACTTGTCACAATCCAATCCCCAATCTTTTTCATATACCGAGCCCTGCGACACGTTCTGAAATTCACTCTAATAAAGCCAGAGGAAATTATGAATAGTTCCAATCAACATCTGAACAGGGCTGTGCACAGAAGATGCCCTTGAAATATGAGATAAGGAAAGTTCTGGCAAAGAAAAAGTGAGCAAACATTGCCACATTCACAAATGCCACACTGATAAGTGTCCTACGCACATCATCACCGCTGACCTTTTTTTTAGGTTTTGGTCATGTGACGTTCACAAGCTAAGCCTTTAGCTACTGTGATGTTATTGTCAGTAGGTAGCAAGTGGCAATACAAAGGCAAAATGATAAGCCCATGAGATGGATACAAGCAGGTGGGTTTTACAGGTTCAATCATATTCTACAACACTATATTAGTCAGAATACCGTTTTTATACTCCTGAGGACGGATGGAACATATTATTGTTGAGAAAATTATTGACTTGACTTTCCTTTTAATGGTATCTTATTCTAAGAAGCAAAGTTCTACTTTGTCAATTTGTTTTCACTTTATTTTTTTGGTCATTTTTGTTCCCTTTTTAATGTAACCTGTATTTTTTATAGGATTATCCTATGATTCAAGTTGTTGCCCTCACAATCATGTCACAGTGGAATGGAATGTTGTTTACATCAAATATTTTTTTTCATGTCCCTGTGGATGTGACGCAAGTCAGGGGAAATTAGTCGCACAGCAAAAGGAACAACATGTCACGTACTTCGCAAAGGCAAAAGTCAGACGGAATAGGGCAGCAGGAATTCTCTCCAACAATTAAAATCCACTTCTGTGGATGGCTGGCACCGGCAATAATGTTAAAAGTTATCATCAGATAGAATAATAAAATGTAAAAGTAGCAATGCTGAGGAGTGGTTGAAGGTAAAAGGAACTCCAAACCGGAGAGACAGAAGGAAAGGCTGCAGATTAAAAACTGGCCGATTAATTGTTTTAAGAAACATTCTTTCACATGATATGCCTTTGGGGTAACTTTGGAACAGAAGGTGAAAGGAGGGAATGTTAATGTACTGCTGACTGCATGTTGACACTACTCCTCATTTGCCCCTTGACAATACACAAACATACACACACACAGTTGACCAAAACATGAATTTTAGCAGCTGTCCAATGGGGCTGTATGCTGTGTTATTAACCTGACTTCTGCAAAAACAAGTAATGGTCCAGATCCCATTGAAGATGCAAGAAATTCCTCTAATTAACATTGATAAGGCACACCAGTGAAGTGAAAAACATTTCAGGTGACTATCTGTTGAAGCTCATCAAGAGAATACCAAGTGTGCAAAGCAGTAATCACAGTAAGGGATGATTGTTTTGAAGAAACTACAATATACAACATGTTTTCAGTTATTTCACCATTTTTAAGTACACAACTCTATATGTGTTCATATTTGTTATGTCTTAAGTGAGGATATACAATGTAAAGAGTCATCAAAATAAAGTATAGGACGTATAATTAATCTTAAAAAAAAACCTGCCATGTGATTCTGAAGGCCAAACTAGAAGTAGAAGCAAACTTTGATTACAATGCTCTCCGCCTGCCAAGAGCATACTCCGTGGACTGCAAATTTTTCGCCAGGATTTTTGAATGTACTTTATTCTAGATATTCTATTCTAGTGCAGTGTACTCACACATATAAAAAAAAGCATGTTATATTCATTGAAGACTTGTGTAAATGTGACTGGTTTTGCGTTTATCTACAAGTGCTGTGCAATTGCATACACAAACAACACATAACAGATACGGGATGTACATATCATTGCTGCTTGTCAGGCGGAAATCCTAGATACCCAAATGTGGTCAATTTCATTGAAAATAAAAAGGTCAAAATAGCTAGAGAATAAATGTGTAAATGCTCTGGAGTGTTCAAAATCTCTGAAAAATAATGTCATTCTCCGGAAGCCATTTGGCATATTTGTTGCTTTTTTGAAAGGCTGGGTAGACAACCACGAATAATAGTAAGGTTGGATACACATGGCATGTTTTATTATATCATCGCATTGTTTATTTCATATGTATGCATTGCATGCATTTCCCGATGACGCTGCTGCAGTGTCCTTGAGCAACACACCAATACCTCAAACCGTTTCCCGTGTGCTTAAGTAGTCTCGTTCTTCAGTGGAAGTAGAATTCTACTGAGTGTCCCTGAGAAACTGCCAACTACCAGCAAATCTTCAATACCCATCAGGAGGGCACTCGCAAAACAAAACCAAAAATAAATTCCCAAAGGCTTGCAGTGCAAAGTCGGATTGTTCCAAAAGATGTATTTTTGCCTCCCCTTAAGTTCTGTATTTCTTATTGTCTCCTTGTTTTGCACAGGCTCACCCCCATGCTGCCTTTTTCCTCTTCATGACACATTTTCGACTGTCTTTTTACTTGACTAATACAATTGCACTTCCACTAAATGATGAAAGGTACATGATAAAACTGTGTATCCAAACTATGTGATTTTATGGCCAATCCACCTTATTTTGAATCACCACCGAAGAGCAGAAATTTAGTCACACCTAAATATTTGGCAACCGCCAAAACAGAAGTACAAGAAGACACTGTAAATGATACAGTAATGTAACTGATACTGTAATTACAGTCGCAATGCCAGGATCCCTGAATAGACAAATGAGAGCCTCTCAAAAAACAAACTTGACTCTTTGCATCGACCATTCAGTCATTTAGCAATCTGAACATCGGCAATATAAGATGGCTTCACTTGTTGCTAATGCAAATAAGTGACATTGCTAGAACAACAATTTATTCATGTGCATTCATCCAAATAAGAGGTGTGATTCAAGTTAAGCCATTTTAAATCTGCACTAATACAAAGCGATGGAAGTCTGTAAAATACCATGTGTGCTTTTGAAAAAGTGTCAAGAGGAAGTAGAGTGTTGAACAGAATAGGTGCAATGTAGTGGAAAATGTGGCATGCAAAACGATTGTACTGTGGTAGCAATTCATGACTTCAGAAAATGCATTTGGCACCAGTGTTTGCAAAACCAAGTAACAACTGACCTTCTAAGCTCGGTGATGAGCAGTGCAGTGCATGGGATGCCCAGAGTCATGAGTGACAAGGAGTTTATAACAGGTTTAACAAAGGCCAACCCCGTAGTGATTCCAGACAGGATGCCGATGACCACTTTGAACCTTGATCTAGAGCAAAGAGCAAGAGCAAATCAAATTTAGATAAAAGAAAAAGCTTTTATCTCAATTGAGAAGAACACTGTTAGTTAAGAATTTTTTCTACAGCATATTGAAATTCAATAATATCGAGCTGCATGGGTAATAAAAGCAAACACAACCGTGTGTGTGACAATGAAAGGGAAGTAAGGACATGTGATGAAGCTTTTACTGGTGTCAGCTATCTCAGACCGGCCTATTATTAAACTGAAGGAGTGACAGCAGTAGACATGTCTTGTGACAGAATAGCGAGCAGAAGCCATATACAGTAGTGTAGCGGCTCAATAGGCTCAAAAGAAAAATGTAAAAAACAAAAGGTTAACAATGCAATGTTCAACGCTTCTAAAGGTCATTAATCAATCATCAACCAAAATAACTTCCATACCGATCTCTCCTGAACATCCTTGGTAAATATCTTTTGGGGAACCACATGGCGATGGCACACATGAGCACCCATAAAATGGCTAACTCATCCAGCATCTGGCCCAGGAAGCTGAGTGTAGCGTGGAAGTATGCTGATCCAATACCTATAGTATAGGGGGACGTGAAAAAACATATGTACTAATTAGATAAGAGATCACTGTGCCAATAAGCTTGGAATCTGATGTGGATTTGAGATGCAGACCATCTGACGTATCTTATATACCACGTTAAAGGGAATTAAGTGAAGAATTAGAATATATTGATGTCTCAATTTTTATTTCCAGAGATATGAGCCTGATTTTGTGAAAATTCATTGAAAAATGCATATTATATTGATTCAGTTCATGAATTCCAAGAGGGAAACAACATAAATGTGCTTGGCAGAGACAATCCGTTGTAAACATGACCCGGTCTTACGATACACACACACACAAAGCTTTTTGGTTCACACTACTGCTTTCTGACCTCAGTAAGGCAACCATTCGGGAAAAAGGAAGGAGGGGGTTACTCTCGGTCATCAACACTGAGGGAACAAGGAATCATAATTCCTCTAAGACGTTGTCACATACAGAAGTGCTATTCAGGACTGAAGTATACTGAGTCAAATTAGATCCAATCAGAGTTGTCGTTATTCAACCAATGAATAAATCTAGTCATTATGTAAGGATTGAATGACTTAGAATAGCTTCAAGCTGCAGCTAATGAGACTATGATGGTGACTATAGAACTGGATAATGAACTTTTTTCCTGGTACATAGAGATCTATGTGCACACTGCACTCGTCTCTGTCCTGGATGCTAAACACAATATTGCTATGTCAGCACATGACACAGGATCCCAGCATAGTTTCTTATGCAAGTTTTGTGTTTGATTTTGTGTCTTAAAAAATGTCTTAAAATGATGGACTGTAGTGGTTTCAAACCATATTTTTCAATGCGTATTGATACTGCAGTTAAGAATTATACTTATTGATTCGTCGGTTGGTTACTGTACAAGAATTAAGCATTGGGCCATAATGTTAAGAGTTTTAGAAGTTTGACTATGGGTTTCTATTTTGTTATTGTAAAAATTAAAATTTTACAAATGCAAAAAAGTAAAATGTAACTAGTGGAGCTTGTATTTGAAAATATAACTTTTAGTAGCCATGAAATTGTGTGTTTATTTCCGGACAAACTCAATTATAAGTCAAAGTAGGGGAATTGGATTTATTAATAATGTGCACCATTCACTAAGGTTTGAAAAAAAAAAAAAAAACAATTTCCTTTAACTCGAGATCGACTGTTCTTATTTATTAAAAATCCATACTGAACTGATATGGACCGGTTTTGCCATAGATTTAAGCCTTACAGTAAACTGGATATTTATTGTGTATATTAAAATGCAATTCTTTGTCGAGAACAGAGGTGTTATTTTGCTGCGGCGACTGAGTGGTGTTACGGGAAATTTCTCATTTCACAGTAAAGATCACGTCATTCAAACCAACTTACCCACCACGACCAGGAGGGTCCAAATGAGGTATATTCCACTGTTGAAATGTGTTGCATATTGGCGAAACAAGCACATTAATATGGGCGGCAAAACAAAAAACAAAATGTTGCTGATCTGAAATGACAAAGGGAAACCCATAAGAAACAAAACATACAGGCAGATGTTTTTCAGCGTGCGAGGCTCTTCTCTGTCATGTGTAACTTGATGCTGCAGCCCAAACGGTAAACATCAAGTCTCGAAAGAGGCAACAGTTCCATACAAAAAAAAGAACTAAACCAGAAACGCGAAAGCTCTTAAAGGAAGGCTGAGCTGTTTTAATATGCAAAACAATAAGGGAAAAAATAAAAACAAAAAAACACAAGGGTATTGCCAAAAGTGCTCACTGACCGTGTTGTAAAATTCAGCGATGTCCGGATAAATAAGGTAATTGCCTTCACACCAATCCACATCGGAGCTGCCAGCCTGCAAGTGGTCCCAGAAAATCAGATTAACGTTACTCATGTCTGGACTAGTTGCGCTCGGGGGAACGAACGGTATCGTCGTCCCACGCAAAAACAAAAACACGCGAGATTAATCTGTAATGTCTCGTCTTTGGAATCAAGATCATTCATAAAAAGTGGCGCGCATATGCACGTCAAATGATGCGAATATTTTTTTTAGACTGCTTACTATCTAGCGTCTGCACTGTGACTTGAGATTACTGTTAACTGTTCTACGTAACCTTCGACGTCAGCACGTTGACGCTTGCTTTGCCAGCCAAAGAGTACTTGTTTTAGGTTAGAGAAATCAGTGCCCCACACACTAGTTTTAGTTTTGTTTTTTTTAAGAGCAACGATATTCACAAATAACTATATCAGTCACATGACTATATCAGTTACGAGATTAGTGGTCGTCATTAAAAAGTGACAATGACTGTGATGTTACAGCTGGGATAGCATGCCCTCGATCATAGATAAGCAGATGAGAGAGAGAACCCTACAATGTTTTCGGCAACACATTTTAATAAAAAGGAATATAAAAACAGCACTATTCGCGGTATTAATGAGTAGGCAATTACATTGCAAATGAAGAAGTTACTCGCCGCGTCTGTTTGTCGATGAACGTCTGCATCAGAAATTAAACGGACAAAGTGACGGACCATGGTAAAAGTGTTCTTGGCTTTGCGGAACTCTTTGGATAATGAGCCTCGGAGACGTTTATTTGTTGCAAAACCCAGGTCTAGACTTCAAATGTTGAATTCAATCAATTGGTATTATTTTTAGCCACTATTTTAATGAGTGCATACACCGCACATTTACATATCTATTAGTTACTATTTTCTTCGCTGTCTTGCACGCGCTCGTGTCACGATGTTTTATTTGTAAAGTAGTTCAGTGTAAATTCTCGCGAGAACGTTTCAGACTACGTGAGATCCTGGAGCGGATATCCGGCCTCTTTTTCGTGGCGGACCGTGGTCGGGCCGGTCTGGCAACATGAAGGTACAACATTCGGTCAAACGTAACAGTTCTTAGAAATCTATTTTCCCAGTAATATTGTGTTATATGTAATGCAATTATTGTTGAAATTAAAGCGGCCTTCAAAAATTTGTCAATAAGCCGTTCGTCGCTGAGGATGAGCATTGATTGCATATCTAACTAGCACTGTCAATCGCTTATTGAAACATGGCGTCTCACATAGAACTACAGCAAGGCGCAGTCTGTCTCTTTGACCGACTGAACGCTCCTAAATGTGTCTTATTACCACAACGTATCGGTCAAAAATCCAGGTCACTGCTGAAGCTTTGATATACGAGTTGGTGCTTTCGTAAGCATTATTGAACTTTGCGAGCTTTATCGTCTGAGCAATGGCCGTCCGTTGCCAAAGCGTTGTGTATAGAACGTTTTAAAGATATAACTTAATAATTGGCGGCTTTTTTTTTATTTCAACGAGTTATCAATAAGTTGCTTAAATTTGCAATGCTACTTTGTTACTGGTAGCCGTAAAAACTGGACGTCAGTGACCTTTAATGTGTTGTTTTGCAGCTAAATATCTCGTTTCCTGCTACTGGCTGCCAAAAGCTCATCGAAGTGGATGATGAACGCAAGTTGCGTACCTTCTATGAGAAGCGCATGGCCACTGAGGTGGCTGCTGATCCCCTTGGAGATGAGTGGAAGGTAAGATGTGACATTGATGGAGCTCACTATGGCACACCGTGGTATCTTTCTGACTGGCCTGTAGTCGTTAAGATGGGACAGGGTGTTGCTAAAGAAACAGTAGAGAACTGAATGCGACCAGGCCTTATGAGTGGCTGGTTAAAATTGCAGTTCTCTCACAGGCAATCCTGCCAAATAAGTGATTATTTTAAACTAGGCATGGGCCAATATCAGATTCTGACGGTATGATAAACTTGAGCAAACATATCACGGTGTCACAGTACAGTACAAAAATTACAGCTCAATTTTTTCCATTGAGCGGAAGTCTTTATAAACAAAATTTTGAATATTTGGTACACTAAGAAATGTGTACCATCTTCACTACATGTAAATAAATGAATGAATTGATATGTTAACATTTTTATTGTTCTTAGCAAGTTAATGCTCTTTTTAAGTTATTTTTAAGACAAAGACCCCCTTCTTATCCTCCATGCATGCCAAAACAAATATGTTTATAAACATAAAAACAGAAACACAAATGCCACCTAAGTATAACTCCATAATAAGAGTGATATTCTTATTACCGAAGAGCACTGCGCTTCCATGAATCCACATTGATGCACACTACAATTTGACAAGAACCCCTAAAATAATGACGCGATATACGTTTAGAAAATAACTCAGTTATCACCTGTGGCCACTATAATTATACAGAGTGTAAGTTCATTTGACTAGCATCAGCATAAATTTGTGTTTTTGATTAAAAATGAGCATCTTCGTTTGACTTTTTTAACATTGTGTTTTTAGAGCTATCTTGTAAGATCATAAAGGGTGCTAAGCATCATAATCTGATTCCGATGGGTAAAGCTTCTTCCATTCATCTCCCAGAAGTGGGCATCATCATCATGTAAACATGAAAATATGTCATACTGTTTAGTTCTGAGAGGATTATGACATAGACCTCCACCTTATCCCCCCTGCACACTAAAAGGTTAAAAAAAAGTTCTTGCCATTTAGTTTCAGAGAGTTGGTTTGTTACGACAATCCTGCAAGCAGCCAGTCATATTCAGCTCTCTTTAAATGCAGCCTTTGTATGATCAAGCCAAAAAGTGGAGTGCTCATTATTGGTTATTGACAGTATCAACAATTATTACCACCCCACTTCACACAGACACACACCTCTGTAAACTGTCAACACGGTTATCGGCCCATGGCTATTATAAAGTAACAAATTAATTTTTTACAACAGACTTACTTGCGCATCAAAAACCTCATACCTTTCTCTATTTCCAGGGGTATGTGGTGCGCATAAGCGGAGGCAACGACAAGCAGGGCTTCCCCATGAAGCAGGGCGTTCTGACTCACGGTCGTGTGCGCCTGCTGCTCAGCAAGGGCCACTCCTGCTACCGTCCCCGCAGGACTGGCGAGCGCAAGCGCAAGTCCGTCCGCGGCTGCATCGTCGATGCCAACCTTAGTGTTCTCAACTTGGTCATTGTCAAGAAAGGTAACATTTAAAGGATGTTGTTTTTGATTTTCAATTAAACCTAATGCGTTCAGAATTGTGTTCACAAGGCACAATTCTGAACGCATAAGGTTTGATGGGAAGTCAAAAACAATGTTTTGTAGTCTCACACGTGGTTTGCTGTAATGATAAATGAACATTTAGGTAGAATCTGACAGTACTTCATTAATATTTGTCTCCATGTATAATGCATGTGGCTGAAACTTTGGAGCCCACCCTGAAAAAAAATCTTGGTTTCATTGTTAAATGTTTTTCCAATATGGCAATGTCAAAGCAGTTAGTTGATTGAATATTTTGGTGGGTGCTCGTGGCACACAGTGGAATCCTTTTGACTCCTCCAAAGTCATCAGGGCGGGACAGTGTGTTGCCAGAGAAACTGTAGAGGACTCACCGGATACGACCAGGCCTAACAGTGGCTGGTTGAAACTGCAGTCCTCTCACATTGACAGTAAATGTTGGTCTATGCTTTGACTGCTTTATTTTTAACAGACAGCTTTTCATTTTTGAATGACACAATTCACTAAGTTGCCTTTTTTCACCCTCCTCTCAGGTGAGAAGGACATCCCCGGGCTGACTGACAGCACCGTTCCTCGCCGCCTTGGCCCCAAAAGGGCCAGCAAGATCCGCAAGCTCTTCAACCTGGCCAAGGAGGATGATGTCAGACAATATGTTGTGAGGAGACCCCTCACTAAGGAAGGTCAGTCACCCTCGCCTTGTCAATAAATCTGGCTGTGAATATTACTTTAAGTTGGTTCAGATTCCTGGAAGCGCATTCACTTTTATTCAATACAGTGTACAGATCTTTGAGGGGCCGTGAGTTTAAATCAATAATTTCCTTTACAGTCTGCTGGATCTCTAATCTAAACCTGTTTTCTAAGATGTTCACAAGCTTAGCTCAACTTGTTTCAGCAGTAAGTGGCAAAATGGTTACCCTGAAGTTGATTTTGATGCTTGACACCTACTCTAAACGCTTTATTCATCAGACTGCCAAGTGGGGCTACGCAGAACATATTTTAAACATTTTGGTCTTTCCTTTTAAAGTTTTTGGCAGTTTAGCTAATTTTTAAAAACACAACTGTATTGGTTGTAGAGTCTCAGATCTATAAGTTCAGGGATATTCTGAGATACTGTGGATGTCACCTATACGACATTTGTTTCACTTCAGTTTTTAACCTTTCAGGAAAGAAGCAGAGGTCTAAGGCTCCCAGGATCCAGAGACTGGTGACTCCTCGTGTGTTGCAGCACAAACGCCGCCGCATTTCCCTTAAGAGAAAGCGCACCCAGAAGAACAAAGAGGAGGCATCTGAGTATGCCAAGCTGCTGGCTAAGAGGATGAAGGTAACTTGACAAGCTTGCCTTACCCCATTTGAGCTCAAATATTCACCAAATAATTTGAGCGCGAATGCTCCCATTAGCCAGTCACACCAAACTTTACATTTCTGGCTGTGGGAGCACGATCACCTCATTAAACGGCTCCTGTTTCAAGTTTCTCCTTTCAGTTATAGCCATTAAGAAAATAGTATGCTGAAATAACTTGGTAGCCAGTGTCATTCATATTCAGATACTTTGGTTACCAAACATTTAAACTATAATGCAGTATGCAAAAAAATGTGTTTTTGGCTGATTTGTATTGAAAGTGTCCTTAGGTTGAGATGTTTGTAGTGCTTTTCATTTTGAAACTTTGTATCCAACTGTTTTGAAAGCGTTCATTGACATGCCTTTTCTTCACATCACCAGGAAGCTAAAGAGAAGCGTCAGGAACAGATCGCCAAGAGGCGTCGCCTTTCGTCTCTCAGGGCTTCCACATCCAAGTCAGAATCCAGCCAAAAGTAAAGACAATAAAGTAATGTTTGGTCTAAATCCAGTTGTTTCATCCTTTCCATAACAGATTGAGTGGGTTAATAGGTTCTTCCAACCATGTGATGCAAATCAATGCTTCAAACTTTTTAGTTCAGAATGCACTGGTGCTAGTCTGTTGATCTTAAGGAGTTGTAAGGCTGCCCTCATTTTAGGGCACTAGAACCTCCAACTCGTGAAATTAAACTTAATTCTGAAGTTATTTTTGGTTAATTTTATTTTGAACAAGTGCATAATTTTTCATACAAATCAGAAGTTGGTACCGCTCTGAAATAACATTTGAACAAATCTCTCAATTTTCAAGTGCTTTTATTTACATGCATGCCTAGTACCACCAAGTGAAAGCAGTCAACGCTGCGCACTCCCTTTTTCAGATTGGGTCGATCGGCTCTCGAGCACAGAGATGCTAGCGGGTCTTCTCGCTCGCCAGTTAGAATTTGGTTGCGGATCATTCTTGTCGCCCTTGTGTGGAGTCGAGCTTGCCTCCGGGGCTGTTGCAATGACACACGCCCTCTGATCCTCTTTGGAGCTGCTCCGTTGGGCTTCTCTTAAATTGTACTTTTGTGTGAAGTGGAAGAACGCCGACACGATCTGCCGCTGCACGTGTATCGGGAGCTTCTCCAGGCTCCATGTTAGGGCCAGCCAGCTCGTATTCAGGATGCGAAGCTGGCCTGAAGATGTGGAAAAGGCCTCCATGATCTGCAAATAGAAGTGAAAAATCCAAGTGATATTTGCCCTACAAGTGAAAGAGCCACATCAAAACTGTTTCCTCACAATTGACTAGACATGGTTCGAATCTCGCCGTTAGCTGGATCTAATGTCTGTGTGTAAAAGTTGTTGAATAACATGTCTAACTGGTCCTTGAGGGTTACTAGTCTACATTTTAGGTGTTACTTTCTGATTCAAAACAGGATTACTAACAGGTATGAGATGGAGAAAGGAAACATTTAGATTAGATTTTAAAACATGAAAAATAGCTCTTCTTGAGCGCCAAGAGTTTCACACGTGTCAAATGGACACACATTTGCATTGACGAAAGAAAAAGGGAAATCTAGTAGCCTAGATTATATTTAGCTATAAGTACATACTTGTTTAAACTAACATGGGCAGAAAGTTTTTCAAAAGCCTACAAACAAGAAATGAACAGAAGCATGTCAGTCTAATGTGGTGCTTGACCGATAATTGGCCTGGCAGGTATTAAGCATTTTGATGGATATTGGCATCTGTCATTGATAGTGAAAAATGCATTTTTATTTCATATAGGAGACTTGCTGAGACTAAGCATTTTCTGAACGTTTTGGTTGTTTTTTTTAAATTAAAGGGACGAGTAAAAGTTTAAAATTTCTGTCAAATATTGGGAGAGCTTAACTGTAGAAAACTTGTTTAAAAGTGTATTTTAAATTAAAAAATATATACTGTATATTTGCCACTAAGTTCTAAAGCAATGCTTTGATGTGTACAGAGCCCTGACCTGATAGTCACTTCAACAACTTACAACTTGGGTCGCATACTCAAATGCTGTATTCGTGGAAGGTGTTCTTTTTGCATATTTTGAAACGGACTTAAAGGGACGTTAGAGATCTTTCCAAGTAGGAGATCAGAAAAGTCCAACTTCATCTAATGCAGCATAGCGAGACATTTGATGGAGAAAGTGAAGGAGAACTCCAACAAAAATCTATTGGCGGCCTCACTTCTACTCGAAAAGTAAGCGAAGCACAAACATACGTGACATAAAACACCTCAACCGCACGTGATTGATCGAGACATCAAGGCCCAAAAGTTACATCAACGGGTTGCAGTTACGGACGAGGCCTGAAGATGTCGTTGTTGAGCAAAAAATGTGTAACGCGTTTTTAAAATGTAAATGTTGGATATAGGTCCCCCTTGACAGCTAATAGTAGGCCTCGTGTTCTTTAACTGTAGACAGAGTGGAGTAAAGACCTGAGCGGAATGGATCTTGGCTCCAGCCAGCTGGATGGTTCTTCTGCACAGCGTAACGGAGAGTGAAACCAGTCGCACAGAATACGTCCTCTCCAACGCAGATGCCACTGCACCTTCCACTGGGACATCGTCTTCCTCTATAAACACAGCATGAATGTACTTCGAGTTTAGGGCCAAGCCAAAATACAGTAGTTGCTTCGTAGCCTCTCGGCCGCCTACTTTTTTCTTCTTCTGTAGGTGGCAGCATGCGGTCCACCAAAGCCTCAGATGCGTTCAGTGCAGATGCCAGTCCCATGCTGGATGCATTGACAGCCTTTCCCACCAGCGACTGCTCATCTGGTTGCTGCACTCTCTCAATTATACAGGTGACCGCATGCTGCATGCAGTCCACAGTTCCGTGGGCTACAATACTCACCGCATCCTGCACCTCTAGCACCTTACCCCGCACACCAGCCACAAGCTAGGAGACAAACATCAAAGCAAAGGAGCTAACTTAACACATGGGAAGACATACAAGTAAGTTACATGGGACGAAACCCCTAAAGTTCTTTTGGTGTCACCCAGGAATAATTATCGGTAAGCTAACCTGACTTCAGTTACCTGGTCTGTGGGTGTATGCAGCACAGGGAACTTTGCCTCCAACCAGTCCAGACTTTTACAGGCAATGTCATTGGCAAAGGAAACTATGGAAATGCAAAAGTAATAGTGAGGTCAGTGTTTGTTTGTTTGCGGCGTTTTTTGCTTCAATTGACTATAATATGGAATTGCTAAGTGGCAGGCTGCGCAGTTAAATGTGAGAGATGACTACTCATAGTTCAGTACTCTCACAGTAAGAAGCCCGTCGGGCTCCTGTGGCGTAAACTTCAATCAACCGAATGCCGGACAGTTGCCAATTAGAACAAACTGAGGGATTTATGTCAGACAGTTAGAAAAACTAAAATTCTGAATATTTGAACAACGTGAAGCATTTTCATGCAAATGTCCAGTAAAAGTGATCGTCAGTTAGTCCATACGAAGCCTTACATCTATAAATCCACGCTATTTGCTGCTAAAAATCTTTTATTAAGTTTCATCAGATACGTGTTCATCCTCACATTTTCAATTTACCTTGTTATCATGCGTTAGCTGACTCGTATACTATAGTAACCTTGATGAGACAGACCTGTCATCGCCAACAGAAAATAATGCATGTTTTTTTTTTAATTAGCCATAACTCATAATCCCGTTTGCGCTAGCAACATTATCCAAACAAATGGGCCATCTAGTTATGTTTACAGTACCAATATCAAATAAAAAGGCTTCCTTCTTCCATAGTGCTTGGTATTTCAATCAATCCAAATAAAAATACCAGTGGTTTTGCACACAGTAATTGGAAAAATACACATTCCTCACAATTCACTCAATGCATCCATCCATCCATCCAATTATTTTCTTTCGTCGCTTATCCTCACTAGGGTTGCTGGCTTGCTGATGATGCCTATCCCAGCTATCTTCAGGCAGTAGGGGACACCCTAAACTGGTTGCTAGTCAATCGCAGGGAACACAAAGACAACCAACCATTCCCAATCCCAACCCTCCCAATCAAACCTAAGGACAATTTAGAGCATCTAATACACCTAGCATGCATGTTTTTTTTTTTAATATGGGAGGAAGCTAAAGTGCTCAGCGAAAGGGCACGGGAAGAGCATGCAAACACAGGAAGGCCGAAGCTGGAATTGAACCCGGCACGCCCCACTCTCCCTACAATTCAAGACTTATTAAATGTTACCGAAAAAAAAGGTGTGGTATACCCATAGTGAACAATATACGTGTTGCTGTATTGAGGTTCTTCAGTAGAGGGCGAACTGGCATGTCATATACAATGTGACAATGTTACAAGAGAAGAATAAGAACAGAATAAGTTGTCCTGTAAAACGTGCTCGTGAGCATCATTAAAAGAACTAAAACTTAGAGACTGTATGGGTTTTGAAGCCACAATTCAGCCACAATTCAACAAAATGACAATGCAATGTCTTCATATGTCATTCTGTCTTTGTGAGATTGTGATGATTCAATGCATATCTATAATTTGAAAAAGACACCAGTCAATCAAATCATTCTGAATGGATAATTTATTCTGAACTGACGCAGACTGAAAAACTTCAAGTGAATTGAATCATGAGCCGTTCAAAGATTCCCACCCCTCGTTAGTTTTGCGTGAAGCCGACTTTCTTTATTGCTGGTTTACTCAATACACCTTTGGACTTTCTGCACCTTACTTTATCAGAATTGTTTTTTTTCTACTTGACTTTCCCTTTAAAATAATGTTTAAATCTAACTTAATGGACGAATAGCTCCAAGTATACTCCAGTCAATGCTCTTTATTTTATTCTTACTTTAAAAAGTCCATACCTTGGGGCTTCAATTTGGTGATGACAGGTGAAACTCGGTGGAGAGCCGCCGAGCCCAACAGGGTCACGCTGCTCTCCAGGCCCTCGCACACACCTCTCAGGCTGGCGTGGTTGCTTTTGGTGTCGCCGTACAGCTCTGACAGGCTGGCACAGGCAGAGCGTACCAGGGGCAGCTGGGCCACACGGGCAGCAGCGGTCTGCGACACACGAGCAAGACATTACACTTAAACTGCAATATAAAGCAGGCCGTCGGCCATTTATGTCCCGTTCGGACGCCTGTCATCCCAACGCGTGCTGCAGTGAAGTTCCCAAAGCGTAGTCCCAAAGACGCCTGTGAAGAGGTTTGATGCAGCATGCGAAGGGTTAATATAGTGAATTAAGCTCACCTGATTGTTTAGCGACATGTTCGCGAACTAAAAACGCAGAAGGAACAACGTGAGAGCAAGACAGGGCGTTTTGGGCTTCGTTTTACGAGTTAACAAAACGGAAACCTGTCGCCAAACTCACCGTATTCTCAACGCCATTCATGGGAAGACTTCGATCGTCACGCTTCGGCGACTGGCCAATTAACGCCAACTTGTGCGATCCCAGTCGGTCGCAAATCTCGCGAGATGATCGTTGTTGCTTCGTCTTATTTCTGTGCCACATCTTTTTTGGAAACTATATATAAATGCCTTATTTTACATCCAAATGCCACGTTTGATGATTAGGTCAATGGTAACAACAAAAACAAAATTATAACTATTCTAATCAATTCGCCAATTATTTAGATAGATAGATAGATAGATAGATAGATAGATAGATAGATAGATAGATAGATAGATAGATAGATAGATAGATAGATAGATAGATAGATAGATAGATAGATAGATAGATAGATAGATAGATAGATTTTTTTTCTTTATTCACATAAATTTGTTCTTGTCGTTGGCAGCAACAGCTAGCTAAACAGCTAGCTTCTGCTCCCATGTTTTGAAACTGTTGCTGGAATAGTTTTTGTGTGCACCACGTGACTCATGTGATAAAAATGAAGCACACAAATGAAATATGTCAACAAAAGTGAAAAATAAACCCCCATCAAACTCCAGTCCTCATGGGCCGCAATCTTGCATGTTTTTGATGAGTCTGCCTGTTCAACAGCAAGCTCTGCAGGATCTTGAAAATGATCCTAATCATTTGAATCAAGTGTGTTTAAGAGAGCAGCATCAAAAGCATGCAGGATTGCGGCCCTCTAAGATTGGAGTTCAAAACCAAGGTAAAACCAATCATGTCTCATGTGTTTCCTGATTTTGGTCATGTGATGTCACAAGCCGAGCAGGGATCGTTGTTACCAGAACAACTCATTGTCATTTTCAGTCCTCAGCAAGGGACAAAATGGTCACCACACGGCATGGTAAACAAGTATATATTGCTGTGAAGGCTGTATATTATTCCATTAACACATTTTTTAATAGAACACTGGCGGGGCTCGGTGTATGGATGTGTGCCAAAAATGTAATAAAGCAGGGTGCATTTGAAAAACAATTTAATAAGAAATGTGTGAAAAACAAAACAAAAAGACAAATTAACAAAGAAAAAAAAACACACAAATCAGCTAAACTCCCAAAAACATTTCAACTGACTGGAAGGAAAAACTGGGATAAAACCCACATTTCATTGTTGATATCAACACTTTGACATTAACAGTGACGAGACAAGAACTGAAAAGGGACAGGAAACTGAATACACTGAAAACTAACAAGGGGCACCTGGACAAGAAACAATTGAAAGAGGGAGCTGATTGGTCAACCCAAAGGAAGCAGGTTAACAAGGACAGGTGGAAGCAATTACACTGAGGAGACATATGAATGAGGTCATTTACAACATGTTAAAACTCAAATTACTATAATCCCGTTTCTGCATTTTACGTTTTAGTAAGGAGTATTTTTTTTTCATTCTAAACACTGTACATTTAATTTCGCGAAGCTACCTTGTAGCTATAAGAAATGCAATATATTAAAAAAATCTGCTTGCCTTACCATAAACAATTAGTCTATTAATTCCTACATTTGCTTTAGAATGACAGTAAAATATCTTGCCGTTAAATGCTGTAATATAGCCTTTTAACAACTGGAGCACCATCTAGTGGGGCACACCCAGTCAGGAATCACAGTGCTTCAGACAAGCGTCCCACAAAAGCAACATGAACATTTTCGGTCAGTTTTGCAAAATTCTCGTTCTCATTTGAAAATCCACCGATTCTCAGATTTAAACCGTGAACCTCAAAACTCCGAGACAAATGTGCAATCCCACTGCCCCCCTAATCTTAGCAAACATAAAAAAAACATTAAATGTGCGTGTACAAGTATTCCCACCCTCGCCTATATGCTTGCGTTGTGTACTCATAATCATGCACGTATAGTGAAGAATATTTTGGATGTTAAAACATCACGTTTCTCTTCCGAAAATGTATGTTTTTGGCCGGCGCACGCTTTGATCCACGTGGGCTGTTCCCGCGTGGTGCTGATGCTGGAGGATGTTGATTGATGCAGCAGCATCATCGCAACGTGCTCGACCGGAAGACATTTCTATGTGTCGGTATGCGTCAAGGAGGTGGGCGGGGGTGAAGCCTCCCGGTCTTTTGTGAAACATGCAGGAGGGGGAAGTCACAAGGTTCGGGACTGTTGTTGGAAGACAAACGACACGCACGAGAAACACGTGCGGTGGGCGGGCCTCGGTGGGCCAGCTGCACGTGGCTTTGACGAGCACACGGTCGCCACGCACTTCAGTCTGTTGCCGCATCTGCAGGAGACAACGTCAGAATGGCTGTGGAGATGGAGCCCTCGGAGTAAGAATCACTTTTGACTAATTCATTTAGAGCAGCTAAAAACTTGCACGTTTATAAATTTTAAAAATGAAGAAGTGTTTTTGGTAATATATTTTTACTCCGCAATTTCAGCTGCATGCATTTTTATCATGAATGCCAGACTCCTCATATGATCTTTTAAAGATCATACTGCATATACAATTGCATGTGCCTGTTGAATTAAATCTCCAGCCTGTTAGTATGCCTTTGATGATCCATAATTACATTTAATTTGTTTCCTTTAGTGGGAAATGCTCTGGCGGACTTTCTTACAAGGGGTTAAAGGGGTTTAATGAGCACAACTGGCTTCAAAGAGAGCTTGGTAACATGTGATTAGCAATGCACAGGGGATAGCATTCTTATAGGGAGTAATAGACTGTGCACTCATATCCCATTTCTGATGATTGTTATCAATATTGCTAATAGTAGTGGGATGCAACTTATCTATAAACCGCCTTTGGCCACAATTTCATGTCCGTTTGCACAATACATTCACTCTGTATTCAAATGATCTGCTTTTACATGTAAAGATATTAATGTTCAAAATATGATAAAGATGATACTAACATACTGTGTATGACAGAAAAACACGCAAAAATCTAGACTAGCAACAAGTTGCAGCCCATGGAGTACATTTGTGGTGTTAAGACACTAACAATGGAGTTATTAATTCTTTGTCTCTGTATAGTGTCATCCGCCTGATAATGCAATACCTAAAGGAAAACAACCTCTACAGAACCTTGACCACGCTACAGGAAGAAACAACAGTTTCACTCAACACCGTGGAGAGCATCGACAGCTTCATCGCAGACATTCAACAAGGCCACTGGGATTCGGTCTTGCTAGCGATTGAATCACTCAAATTGCCGGACAACACACTAATTGACCTTTATGAACAGGTGATTTGGGCATTTCCTTACTTGCGGTTTCAGTAAATAAAGCTATAAGCAACAACTATCTCTGCCATATGCCACACCCTGAGGCAAAAAGGAACGAACTAATACTACTACTTAGCCTTTTCTGATACTGATACTTTGTTTTGATTGACATTACCCAAGACCTCTTAATTTATGTGTTTTCATTTTTGTACTTGTTTTCTGTTTGTAGAACTGTTTGGCAATAGTAAGACTCACCATATTAGTTAGCTTTCAACAGGATGCAGAGTAGATGTACAGGACAGCAAACTCACCTTTACTACAACAATAAATACTGTATGTTGATGAATAAATATATATTTAACACTATCATTCAATACTGAGGATTTTATACTTTTTTAAATGTAGAATACTTAATTTATCTCCATGTACTGAATTTTACACCATGAAACATTTGTGATAAGTTACTGTGGTTCACACACTGCAAAATGCGGTGTTGTTTTGAAAAAAAACGGTTTAGGTTTTGAAAACAGGGTGGCTTCTATCAAGGAGGGAATCCGGTGTTGGAAATGAGCCAAGCAATGTATCGCGAATGTCTTGCTGTCGCTGTACTTTAAAACTGTGACGGATGAAAAAGGATGGCACGCTGAGGCGCCCTCCTAAGGAAAAAGAAAGCATAGGTAGTTCTTAATGCTGAATAAAAATCTTGACCCTAAGCAGAGGGTGTCAAAATCCCAGCATTGGTTCTGGACCTAGCGCTGAATGATCTATTTCACACATTTTTTGTTAACGTTTAACACAGCAGTTTTAAGATTGAAAATGATTGTATAATATATATAATAGCTGTATGATTTCATACTAAATTCACCCCAACAGGTGGTAATGGAGCTGATTGAAATGAGGGAGGTCGGAGCCGCCCGATCACTCCTCAGACAAACAGACCCGATGATTATGTTGAAGCAGACTCAACCGGAGAGGTACAGCCACCTGGAACACCTGCTCACACTCTCCTACTTTGACCCACGCGAGGTGAGAACAATCAACGCTCCTGCAAAGAAGCAGCTTGCAAAATGTTTTTTGTTATTGACGGCCTTGTTCCTCTCCACGACAGGCGTACCCAAAAGGCAGCAGCAAGGAGAGGCGACGCAGGGCCATCGCAGAGGAGCTGGTGAGGGAGGTCAGTGTTGTGCCGCCATCGCGCCTCATGGGCCTCCTGGAGCAAGTTGGTGTAAGTACGCAAAATCAATATTTGACACGACGGTACTTGCAAAAAGTTAGACCTAGTTGGCTTTCGGGTGAACTCTATCGTTTGGAGTTAACCATCTCGAAACTTTTGGTCACATGGTTAAATGTTCAGTGTTTCAATACCTCTGCTCAACTTTCTCTTCCCTGATAGTAAAATTCCAAACAGATGCTTTATCCTTTTTGTTACATTCAGCCTGTAAGGTTAAAGAGAACTAACCAAGTAATAAAAACTTCTCAAACATTAAACCAATGGAAATGTTCAGTGATAACTTTAAAGAAGTTCAAATTAAATTCCCCTGTGATGCTTGTAACACATTTTGGTTCATCCTGAATTTTCATCCAGAAGTCAACTCTTTCAAACTTTGTGTGAACTGTGTTAGTTTCACAATCTCAACCTGATACAACCATTATTATAGTTTCTTTGCTAAATGACTTGTGACAATGGTTTTTAAGTCGCTGAGATTGAACTCCCCGGAAAGCCTTTCTCCTGAAATGCCCATTGAGAGCCCAAACAAAAAGGACAGCCCTGCAGAGAAAGAGACTTGTCCAACCCAACTGTATCGTCACATTAAGGTAAACAACATATACATATACTGTGCAGATAGATACAAAGATTCACACACATTATTATTATTATTATTATTATTGTTGTTGTTGTGACTACCTGTTTTTTTCCAACTTTGTGAATTTAAAGAGGCCTACCCAAAAATGTGATTTACAAAAATGTATTCTATACAGCCTCACTAGTCTGAACACCATCATTTCAGTATAATTGTGTTTGTGGAAGAGGAATAAAGCAGCAAAATCCATCTCTTTTATCTATCTCAGGAGGAAACCATTTTGACATTTGGTCTTAGCTGAAATTGATCTCACCGTTGCTCAGCGATCAAGTTAATGATCAATTATGGCAGCCGGTGAACATCACATGACCAAACTCAGGAAACAGGTCAGCCATGACTGCCTTGAGCAAGTGTGATGTCATTTTCAGTCAACAGCAGTGGCAAAATGGACACCCACTTAGATGGGCTAAAAACAGGTGGATTTTGCTGCTTCATTCACATTTTACAAACACAATATTAACCAGAATACAATGTGTAGGCTTGTAGAGCTACCTTTAATATGAACTGTGGATATACAATATACACAGTCACTACCCAAAAATTTAGAATGTCAATTTAAAAAAAGTTGTTTTGCTTTGTCAAGTTCACCCTTTAAGTTGAATTGCAGAAATTCAACAACATATATATATATATATATATATATATATATATATGTATATATATATATATATATATATATATATATATATATATATATATATATATATATATATATATATATATATATATATATATATATATATATATATATGTATATATATATATGTATATTGGTCAATGCATCAACGTATCAAGGTCATACCCTCCAAATAATAATGTATCTGGGAAACCCTCCTACTGCATTTAATTTGACATGTCACTTGATGCGGTTTGTTGCAAATCAATTTTTGGCCACGTTTAAGGTGAACTTCACACGCTTTTGCAGTTGAAGGTCAATTGGCACTGCAATGAATTATCTAAGTGGTGTATAATATGTCCATGATTAGACTCAAATAAAAATGTCTATTCAGACTGTGAGGTAAGATTATGTGTGCGACACAAGTTAAAGGAAATGAATAATACTTTGAATTGATGTGCAGTTTGGACGTCGGTCACATGTGGAATGTGCCCGTTTCTCTCCTGATGGTAAATACCTAATCTCTGGTTCAGTGGATGGCTTCATTGAAGTGTGGAACTTCCACACAGGCAACATAAGCAAGGTAAACTCCACGGTGACACTAAAGGTTTGCGTCTGAAAAACATTCACACAGTTGTTCCTCTTTTCTATGTGTTTGAATTAGGATTTAAAGTACCAGGCACAAGACAGCTTCATGATGATGGACGATGCAGTGTTGTGTATGTGCTTCAGCCAGGATTCAGATCTACTCGCTACCGGAGCTCAGAATGGAAAAATCAAGGTACAGCCATTGATGATGTACTGTATGAAAGTACGAAGTTTAAGCTTTGCAACTTAACCTTCGAAAAGTCTCACCGGAACACCCAAGACACCAAATAAAAAAGGAGTCAGACAAACAGTACAGAACTAAATTAAGGATCATCTTGACATGACTTACTGCAATGTACTTAAAAATCTGTTCCTTATGGCAGCTAGTGGAGACTGTCTATATTTCACTGCCATGGACAGATAAAAAAAATAAAATACAGTATTGTGATAAGGGCAAAAGCCACTCTGCAATGAAGCCTACAGCAGTTAAAAGATGTTACCACCTGTTTGTTTTACAGAGTAAATTTATGTAACCCTTTTTCTGTGTGTTTGCGTGTGAGGTGTGGAAAATCCAGAGTGGTCTGTGCCTGCGCAGGTTTGAGCATGCGCACAACAAAGGTGTGACCTGTCTGTGTTTCTCCAAGGACAATAACCAAATACTCAGTGCATCTTTTGACCATACCATCAGGTGGGTTACCAAATCTACTTTCTACCAACAAAATACAAATTACACAGAACATTTACGGAGGGAGTTTCTAACAGTCTTGAACAGTCTCTTTAAAAAAAAAAAAAAAAAAGCAAAGTGTTAAACATTCATGAATGTGAGCGTAAATGGCTTGTTTATGGACTGTATGCTCTTCAATTCACTTGTGACTAGTCGAGGGTGTACCATGCATCACACACAAAGTTCGATGAATCAGGCTAAAACAAACAAAACTGTCATGGAAGGAGCAGAGTGCTGAAACAGACCGGACAGAACTGGAAAAATAGAAGTCTTTCTACATAAACATCCAACATAGCTACAAAGGAGCATCCACAATTTTACTCCGAAAAATAGACTCTGAAATAAACTAGAAAGACAGCTTGACATAACAGCTTGCGAGCTTGACCTGACCTGACCTTGAGCTTTTATACTGTCATACATCAATTCTATATGACGTAATAAAGGAAACTAAAGAACCATAATAACTGAATGGCAACGGATACATCAAGGAACAAACAAGTCACAACAGTAAATACAGAATGCTATATGGCTATATGACGAAGTAGATGAAAAAAAATAGTGGCCATCATGACAAAAGTAACCATAGCAACTGACATAACAAATCCACTGGTAAATGTTAACATATCCATCCATCCATTTTCTTTTGCCGCTTATCCTCACTAGTTGTCCACTTGTGAGTCAAGTCGTCTGCCTCTGTTTTGTTTCTCCTCTTGCAAATCAAACAATCTGGGGTCGGAGAGGGATGATTCCATCACACTGAAGATGTTGGATATTTCTATTTCTGTCCAGAGGGCTATCTGAGCCTCTCCTCGGCACACGAGCTTGCGCGGGGGCAGCTGAGACACCATGTGCTCAAGCATAACATTGCCACGTGCTTCACAATGCACTCGTCCGTGAATCACAATTTTTTGGATATGTAGACTGGATGCAGTGACTCCACGGGTGCTCTTTGTCACAGCCTAGCTCGTCACACTGGTGGAGCTAAAAATAACTCTGCTCAGCAACATATTTTGGTTGCTGCTAAGAAAAAAACGAATCCCTTCTGGTGTTGACGTCGTGTTCTTGGCTGTTAGTTTCCTTTTCATGCTGGTTTATGTCATCCTCAGGATCCATGAGCTGCGTTCGGGCCAAACACTCAAGGAGTTGAGTGGACATCTATCGATTGTCAATGATGCATCTTTCACCCCGGATGGATTTCACATTATTAGCGCATCTTCGGATGGTACAGTTAAGGTAAATTAATCTCTTGAATCGCTTCTCTGACTGAGAAAAACAGTGATTAAAACATTCAACACTGAATAAAATTTAATACAACTAATTCCGTCAGTCTGACAAGTTTGTGGTTAACAATTGCGATGTAGTTTGCACATGTTTGATTTGCTACTTGTTTCTTAATTATTTCTAGGGCTCGATCAGCTGTCCTACAGACTTAAGAAGTATAAAAACTGAATTTCAAGCCACCTAAAGTATGCAGCTGAAAATGGCAAAAAAAAAATGCATTTTGGGTTTTCACTTAATTAAAACCAAATTAATTAATTAAGTCCAAAACATTACGTCTGAAACAAGATGTAATGATGCAACCCCCCCCCAAAAAAACAAAACAAAAAAAAACTACCAAGGTCAACACGCACAACACACTTTGCAATAGCCACCTTCGAAATAAACACACCAAATAATACTTGGGCGTAGAACAATAGGTGTAGTGCTCTTTTGTTTTGAAGTTGACCTTCGTAGCTGTGGTAATGGTCTAGTGGAGTGGCAAGCTTCTGAAACCATTGCCATCACATCACAACAGCGACACACCGTCATTGAAAAAATAAATCAGATTCAATTGCTGATTAAGGATGGAAAGAAAAAGGCCTTGTTTTTGTCATGTGAAGTGTAATTGCAATAAAACGAGAATTTTCACTTGGTAATTTTTTTATGTTTTAGACTAAGCTGTAACTCGTATAAATGCTGTAAAAAATAAGACAAAAAATAAATAAAAAACAGTTGTTGAAAGTTGGTTTATATTGCTTAATGATCTTATTTATAGTCAGCGTGTTGAGTGGGGGGGGGGGGGGGGGGGGTGCAAAAAGTTTTCTCTTATCCAGGGAGCCTTGGCAAAATTGAGAAGCACCGATCTATAAAGAGCTGACATATAAATAAAAAATAATGATGGTTTGAAATTATATAAATTATGTGAAGGTCAATGAATCAAAATAAGGAATTAAAAAATTGTCAGTGTTTCCAAAATCTCCTTAAAATGCTTGCCTCCACTCTGTGGTCTTTTTAAATGTTTTATTCATACCTCATGATATTAAAAATAACCACAGTCCATCCGACAATTAAATGTCCTACTTAATTGAAGATTATTGTTCCTTACGCCTGCTTTAGATTTGGAACAGCACGACTTGTGAATGCATCCACACGTTTAAATCCAAGTCGCGGGCTTTGGATGTCCCTGTGAACAACGTCATCGCTCTTCCACAAAATCCACAACAATTTGTGGTTTGCAACCACTCCAGCACCGTCGTCGTCATGAACACGCAGGGCCAGGTGAGAGGGATCGTTACTTGTATAAACATATTTTTGTTGGATCAAATCACTTTCTATATGTTGAGGGAAACCAAATAAGATGGACATTTAACATCAGTTTTTTCCATGAATGACACCTGCAAAATATTGATTGTAGGGTAGATGTGTTTTTTTTTTTTCTCTCTGTTTGAATTTCTACAGTGGCTGCATCATAAAGATGTCTTATACATGTGTGTGTGTGTGTGTGTGTGTGTATATATATATATATATATATATATATATATATATATATATGAGTATACACATACATATGTATAGTACAGTACTTTGTTATTTTACTATTTTTTATGGAACATATATATATATATATATATATATATATATATATATATATATATAATATGGTGTCTCGCAAAACTTTATTTTATTTTTTTGAGGATATTTGAGTCTCTGTGCTCTTTTTTTCATTGCTTGCCTCAGACTGTCAAGACATTCAGTGCAGATAGGAAGTCAGGAGCAAAGTTTGTGTGCAGCACAGTGTCCCCACGAGGTGAGTGGATTTACTGTGTAGGAGAGGACCTGGTGCTCTACTGCTTCAACTACGTGACAGCAAGGCTGGAGAAAACTCTGACGGTAGGCTGTGTGGAGAATACTTCTTCTTTACTAAAAAGCCCACAAGGAGATGTATGAGGAATGTAATTTACTAAAATCCAGATTACGAGCATTATGTAAGAATTTAGGAGAGGACTAAGAACTGTATTATGAGGATGGCTAGAGGAAAATGTCCTTATGTGCTTTTGTGCTCACCGCAGGTCCACGAGAAAGATGTAATTGGCATCACTCACCACCCACATGAGAATCTCATTGCTACTTACAGCGAGGACGGCCTCCTAAGGCTATGGAAGCCTTAGGCTTATTACTCGGGTTCTTGAAGGGCGTGGAGAAACTCACACAATGCTTGCGCATCCGTTTGCAATAAAAATGGTCTAATTCTGATTTGAGACACTACACACACAAAAAAACAGACATTAACAACTATATCAATGAATTTTTGTAGAATGAAATATGCATTCTTTAGCTGATCATCATAACACACAGACAAACTAAATGAGATTTTCTCATTGCATGTGAATGCTGAGAAATGGCAGTGTAGTGGTTCATATATACAGTAGCTGACTGTTATGCAGTTAGTGTGGGCTCACCGTGTGACTTGCTGCCCTCGTGTCTCATTATTATCGACATACTTCAAATGGATGGGTGGCTACAAGTAAACTAAAAGCAAAAGAAAGATGATAAGATAAGATTATAAATATGGTTAACGCATCACAGCATATTGTAGCAGTCTTGTGTAAGTATGTCTCCGATAACATTAGACCAATTCAGGCTATCATGTATTGTCAGTATTCAAACAATATTTTTGTCAGGTGAGTTTTTCTTCCTGTTACAATTACACCGCAGGTAAGCAATATAAAATGAAAGAACTTGATTGGCATTGTCCAAGTATGAAAAAACTTTCTTCCGCAGGTGAAAGGAGGATAAATTAATATTCAGGGCACATGTTTCCAAACTGACAGCAAAACAAAGTAAGCGCATCAAATCTCTAGTTATGACTGTGATCAGAAGACTTCTTTTTTAAACAGGTGATTTATTAACATATTAACACATGATGGACGTGTTATGTACCTGTAAATGAACTGTGAAGCTATCTTAATACTCTTGCCTACTTCCTCGTGGTTCTAACTTTACCAGCGGAGTTTAAACTCCCTCATTTTCATCTCTTATGTATTTAGATATGAAAATGCATGGTGGTGAACTGTTGTCACAATTACAGTTGTGTTTTTCAGAACAATGTTGGTTCTTTGTTGGCTGTAAACAAACAGCATCAGGAGTATAAAACCATCTTAATATAATGTTTTGTTTCTAATGCAGTTTTGTAAACGATTTTTGTATTCGTTTTTTTTAGTCGTGTGTGTTTCTGCATGCTACCTCAGTGCTAAATATCAGCCAGATGAAGCTATTTCAGCCTTTGCATGACAACTAACGTCTCAGTGAAGCTCCAGTGGCGCACGTTTTATGAACTGTACAAATGACGTGACGTCACATTATGTGGTACAAGCAACTCAGCAACGTAAAGATGCAAATTTGACGACATACTGTCTGTTCTATGGTAGTCATCTATCACTGTAATGTAAATATTGTACCATTGCTTGCCACTGTCAGAAATTCAGTAAAATTTCCGAAACATTTATATTGTTGTTTGTGTGCATAACTACTTTATAAGGGATTGATTATGATATTAAATGGGTTTTCTTTGGGTCAATCCTAGCACATGCTGGTAAGAAATTTGCATCATTTTATATACCAGCTCCAGTGCCCTCTAGTGGGTATTAGACCGTTATTCATTAAAAAGGAATACATGATTATACATTTCAAAAAGGTACACATAAATGTGTTCTTAACAACCAACACTGAGTCTTAAATATAATCGCAAGTCTGGCAGGTGGCACTTCTACAGATATAATAACCACTGACCAAAAGGTTAATTCAATATGAAAAATAAATCATTTAAATAAATTGGCGTTCATGTGTAATTTGTGGGCGGCCAACACTCACAAGTCCCGGTACGCTCAAGGCTAAAATTGAGATGTGCTGATATGCTGTTTTGCCAGTTTCAAAAGGTTGGTACATTTCCTGAGCAACGGTGGTTGTAATTTTTAATCGTCAACAAATCACAAAATGGCCACCCCTCCAAGGAGAAACACAGGTGTGTTTCGCTTCTTAATCCATGTTCCACAAGTACAATATTGATCAGGATGCTGTATTTTGACCAGCAGAGAACATAAAGAATTTTTGAATTGACTTCCGCTTTAATGCATAACCCTATTACAAGTTGCTATCGTGCACAAAACATATCCCAAATATTACATCGGAAAAGGAATTAAAAAATTGTTAAATTGGACTTTTAGTATGTTTGCATGCTTTTGTAAATCTTTTCAAAGAGACATAAACATATCCATGAAAACACTGTGCATTTCTCTGCAATCAAGATAAATTGATGAGTACATTCTGTTGAACCATCTGACATTACTGAACCATTTAAACAAAGCTCCTTAAGAATCATTTATTGCGGTAAGTCTCACACTTGCAAGCCCACCTACCCAGTCACATGGTATGGGCCACGTGGCAGTTACAGTCAACCAGTTTAACATGACACAAGAAGAAAAAACAAAACAAAAAAGGATGACTTGCAGGTCCTAAATGCTTTCTGTTGATTAACACTTTCCATTAAATTTCCAGAAGTCATTTCCATAGTTAATAGCATGCTCATTCTTCAAGGGTGTTTCACAGCAAACATTTAAAGTAAAAAAAAAACAAAAAACAAAAAAAAGTTCCTGAACTAAACCTTCGTTTTACTGTTACAGCAGTCTACCTTGTTTTTTTGTTCTCCTCACCAAAAAAAAAATAAAAAATCATCCCCGTTCTGCAAAGTTAAAAAAGGCAAAACAAAGAACACAATTTACATGGCAGTTGTTTCACCAAAATTCAATACTGGAATTCTAATTTGATAAATTAGGTTAAGCAATATTTAATTACTTAGCTTTGTCAGTCATATTTTAAAGATTAAAAAATATTTAGAAAAAAGCCCTCTAAAAAGGGTTAAAAAAAAAGCATATAATAAATGTAATAAAATTGTCAGCATGCACACTTCATTTTATCACACGCACACTCAATTGAACAAATCACTGACATGATGTTTACAACAGCAAGTGATTCTGTAACACTATATAAAAGATGATTTATGCTAGATATGCTCCTGCATTAAAAAGCGTTATCGGGACACACATAAGACTTATTTCGCCCTCACCTTTTGCAACATTGTCATTACAACAACAACAAAGTCCTTCTGACCTCTATCCATAAATGATCATAATGAACACAGTTTTGTGGTACGGCTCGACAATTCAGGAAAAAAAAAGGTGCATGATTAAAAAAAACAAAAAAAGCGCTTAATTTTAAGAGATGAAGGTGTTGGAATGTGAAGTTGTTGTTTAAGACGTCTGGCACTGAACACCTCCGGTGCTGGCATAGTCATCTTCGTCCATGTAGTAGTGCTGATACCTGTGTCGCTTCCTGTTCTCGAGGTTACAGTCCTCAAGGTCGGCATAGATATAGAGGTCATCGTCCATGCTCTCCGGCTGCTCCGCGTCAACCTTGGCTGGAAAGTAACTTTCTAGCTTCTTCAGTTTGTTCTTTGGGAGGAAGTTGTCTTTTGGGAACACCACCTTGAGGAAAGAAGTTGAAATTTCACAGGAGGTCAAGTCACATTTGGGATGACATTGTGTGTCTTTGGTTTTGATGGATTTCTAAACAAGGCTGCCTTACAGAAAAGTGAATGATGAGTTTGCCTTTCTCAAATGGCCGACGATATAATGGCATCCCCTCGTTGCAAATGCACTTCGTGTCGCCGGGTTTAATCAGTTGTCCTGTAGGAACAAACAACCCTTCATTTAGGAACTGTTTTTTTGTTAGGAGCTTTCCGAAAAGAGGCTTAGAGTCAGAATGACCTGGATGTGAGGTGACGAGGAGAGTTCTGTTGTCAAGTGTCTGGACAGACTTCTGGAATCCGCACAAAGCTTCTACCAGTTGCAGTTCCATTGACATGGTCAAATCCTCCCCTTTCCTGGATGTACAAAATTAGATATAATTAGAGTAAGCAAATGTTAAATGATTATAAAATGAAGACATACTTTAAGCTTAAATATACAATGCTGAAAACTTTTTTATGTATATCAGTCGTACCGTAAGTATTCAACTGGCAAATACAAAAGAATAGCTTGAAAGCAATAACACATTGCCTTATTTGGAGAACTGTTTGCTATCTGCTCTAGGTCATTTGTACGATTTAAGTGCAATCAGCTTGGCAACATGACTTAGAGCTGTATGCACACTTTGGAGTGTGTCTTAGGGAACTCTTGTCCATTCACCCCAAAATTTGTGGAGTCAAAGTAAATTGCTCACAACGTCCATTTCAATTCAGCGAAGGGGGACTTGAGGAGCAAGTTCTTCCACAAAAAAAAACAAAAAAACAACATCAACATCAACACAAGAACCCTGTTGGAAAAGTTGGAAGACTATAAACGTAGTCATGTACTGTAGAGTACTTTTCTGCCATGTACTGTATGCTTATTTAGCATGTGATGAATGCCTACCGTACGATCCTGCATACGAACGTTACCTGGTGAAACGCGGATGCTCTTGCAAGTCCAGGACAATGATGATGTCACCTGGCTCAAGACCTGGCTCTTGGTCTCCCTCCCCATGGAACACTATTTTCTGCCCATCTCTCATTCCTGTGCAATGTAAAGTGTGACTTTCTGTTGGTGATGATGATCTTCCCCAAACAATTAAGAGGTACATTCTGATTGGTCCTGCCTTTATTCTCACCCTTATCAATGTGGACCTCCAAAATCTTTTTCAGTCGTAGCATCTTGCGACCCCCGCACGCTTTGCAGCGGTCCTTCTGACTGATCCGCTGTCCTTGGCCTTGACAGCTGTGACACACCGTGGACACCTGCTGGACCATACCCGGCACTAGTTGGTGCACACGTACCTGCATGCCCGTACCGTGGCAAGACATGCACATCTGGGCTGCGCCTTTACGGCTGCCACGACCTGCAGAAAGAACATTTAACACACTGTCAAAAGTTCACTTAATGTGCTATGGCGGTTGCTTACAATAAAAGTTACAGTTGCTTTCTCATTCAGTTGGGGGTAGCAGCTTGAACAGGGAAGCCCTGACTTCCCTTTTCGCGGCCGCTTTGCCCGTCATTGCTCCAAAAATAAAAATGCACTAAAATTGGTGATGGATTATTTGACCTACCAAAGGCCATACGATATTCATCTCAATTATTGCACTTTGAAACCTTTTTGAATGGAAATAACACATATTTTGTGCATTAAAGAAGCCGCAGTGGTTGCTGCGACAAAAACAGTATTAGAAAAAAAAAACATATCTATAATTGGATCTGATATTGAAAAAAAACTTAGAACACCGTCATTGTTCCGAAATAAAAATCTACCAAAATCAGTAATGTTATGAATGCCGTATTAAAAAAGCTCTATATATTATATATACAGTATATAATTGTATTTGTTTCAACACTTTTATAACAGGGACCTTTCATGTCCTTCATAGTTTAAGATTCACATAATTAAGGTTCCTTAAGGGTTAATAAAAAAATGATGTCACAAGGCTTTGTTAGCTAAGACATGTCAGTTAAATAACGCGTAAATGAGCTCATCTTAGGGACTGTAGCTATCCAAGTAATCACAAAGGGCACTCGTGTTCTATACAAATCTTCAGAACTAAAATGAAGGAATCCCGGAGATGCCTTTGGTACGTGATGACTCTTATTATAGGGTGACTTGAAAGAGTGTGTTATTTATCGTCCAAAGCGTCATTGGTTACCATTTTGAACCTGACTGTTCCTGATGCTTCAAATATCTGTGGGCAATTAATTAATGAATTAATGTAAGCATCTGCAAGGCTCTTTGGGCATAATATGACGTGATACAAAAAAATGTATTTCATTTACCATAGTTTGAATCTTTTTACATACCTTCACATCTCTCACAAATAGTATTCTTCTGAACAGAAAGTTTCCTTGTGGCACCGTTATAAAGATCTTCCAGTGTTACTGAAATTTGATGCACTATGTTCTTCCCTGCCATGGGAAGAAAAGTAGTAATGTTTTTAATAGTACATTTGAAAATACAATAATTCTGATTTAAAAAAAAAAAAATCTGAAATCTGGAGTGACACTTTTATATCTACACACCTTTTCTTTCTCTGTGCATCCGCCTCCCGCCACCGAAAAACAAGTCAAAGAGATCCATCGGTGATGCAAAGCTTCCTCCACCACCACCACCGGGTCCTCCTTCTTTTATGGCATTTTCCCCTCCACGGTCATATATCTCTCTTTTCTTGGCATCAGACAACACCTCGTATGCTTGTGAGATTTGTTTGAACTACAACAGATTCCAAAAAGATTTATTGAATGGGGACTGACTACATGGCTGAATGTATCGATCTGTGTGTCAAAGTTTTCCACAACTTGTCTACTTCTTATTACCTTCTCTCCTTCTGTTGGGTTCTTGTCAGGATGATACTTCAAGGCAAGTTTGCGATAAGCTCTTTTTAGTTCATCTGGAGTTGCATTAGGTTTTACACCCAGTGTGTCATAAAAACCAGTTTCCTTCACCATGTTTGCCTTGAGATGATAACCTTAGAAAAAGACCATGGAAACAGTTACTAAGATCCTCATCTTATGTTTTGGGCATACCACAAACTACAACACCAGACTTTTAAGCGTTTAAGCATGAATAAATTTTAAAATTGTGTTTTGGGGGAATGGACAAATAAACCGTACCAACTAGTTGATTTTTTTTCTTTTAATACCAAGGGAGTGGCCGAATCAGACATGACATTTGTACACAACAACTACACTATTCTAAATCAAACCCATTACAATTATGAGCGTTCAACTTCACACAATTACACAATTTTGTCGGATCATGTGGTGACTTCTTGTCACATGTCGGTTTGATGTGACAACAAAATGAAAACGATACTTAATGTAAGATGCATCAAGCTCAACAAAAACAAAATAGCGTCCTAAAAACGTGTCACATGTAAAATCACATTTATTTGGGAAAAAGTAAACAGGCGACAATAAATTCAAGCATCGGCTTAAAAAAAACAATTTTAATTGTCAGCCAATGTTTAAAAGTGACGAACCAACTTGTGATCACGTAGCATTAACAGACTGTAGAATAAGGTTTCGTTTCTCCGGCCCTTCTAGCGATAGCCTAGTAGCTCGATCAATGCACGGCTAACGCTAACATGCTAGCTTAAGATACAATAATACTATTTCTAACCTTAACTCATTAACGGAACTCAAGACAGGGAACATTGATTCACGCGCGTGTAATAACGCACTCAAACCTTAATGGAAGCAACACGTTGACGCCACTAAAAAGTCAAGCGAAGACTTTAATTCCAGAATTTTCTCTGCCGTGGGGCAAGCCGTGGTGTGACGTCATCAGCAAGCGACACTAGAAATCAATGAAGCAACCGTGGGGTAGTTTGCTTGCTTGACTAATTTATAGTTTTGGTCCCCATAAAATGTTAAAATGCCAATTTGTAGACTTGTTAATCAAGAAGAAACGCACAGCCCCATTCTACTGCCCCATCTTCAATCGGTTGTTCTGGGTCGTGGGCCACTAACCACTATTAAAGACAAAAAATGCTCCAGGGAACAAGGTAAAAACTGAATTAACAATGCACTTGTGCGTATTCTTTGCTGGTCAGCAAAAACTAAACTGCGCCCAAGTATTTGTGTCGAAGAAAAAAAAACATTTGATTTCAGTTTGTTCCAAATGGTTAAATCTCATGATTCGGTTTTAGATTCTTCGATGTTGAAATTGTGATTTGCACAAACGCAAAATATGTGTCCTGATTTGTCTGACTCAGAACGCTGTACTGTATCAAACTACATAATAACGTCATATTTTTTCTACGTTATTTTCTCGATGTCATGTAAAATGTAATGTACTAAATTGATTCATTCCTACCTTTACCCCAAATATCCTTTCTCAAACAGTTGAGTTAAAAGCGGACTGCAACAAAGGTTTTGTCATGGTTAAACAGGTAAGAGAAAGTACTATAATTTGCCACTCTTACATAATAAATACTTTCTATCAACATTTTTTGGTGGGGCTACCCACTGAATTTATTTTCTATTTTTTGTTCCATAGCTGGGTGCAAACCCCACCTCCATAGACTCTGTAGTGGTGGGTCAGGGAAATGAGGTCACAATGAAGCCCGGCCAGTTACTTCACATCGTCAATGAGTTGTACCCTTACACTATACAGTTCAGAGAAGATCCTGGTAGTAGTAAGAGACCACTTGATGAATCTCCAAAGGATAAAGAAGAATGTATGGAGGGTCCCTGTGGAAAAGCAGCCAAAAAATCTGAAAAACTGCCTGGGCCTGTCAAATCTTTAAAGGCAAGGGAGATCAATATGCCACTGACAACCGGAAATAATGTGCCGATATATGAAGTTTTTAAAATCATAAATAGTTTTGATTTAAATTTATAATGCAAGAGACAGCCATTTTAGAGACAGTCCAATGATGTTATGATGATCAGTTATGTAGAGTGTCCTTAATTCCAGTGGACAATACACCCATGATGTCAATCTGAGGGAATGTGGTAAAGTACAGCAAAAACCAATTGGAAAATGTAATCCATTGCAGGAAAGTGCCGGACATTGGAGCCAAGGACTGAAGGCTTCAATGGAAGATCCTAACATGCAGGTAAAAAACATGATTATTTATAAACCACCGTTTTCTTTGTATTTTAATGTACATTTCTGAATTGTAGGTGTATAAAGATGATAAAGTAGTTGTAATTAAGGACAAATACCCCAAGGCACGTTACCATTGGCTGGTCCTTCCATGGATATCCATTCCTAACCTGAAGGCCTTGCGTGATGAGCACTGCAGCCTGGTCAAGCACATGCAGCAAGTGGCCGACCTAATGGTTCAACAGTGCCCACACGCCAAATCCTTGGACTTTCGTAGTGGTTACCATGCCATCCCAAGCATGAGGTAGAAGCTTCTAGCCACGTTGACAGTGAGCCCATCCACTTTTTTGTCACACTGCTTTTTTTCTTTTGCAGTCATGTGCATCTGCACGTGATCAGCCAAGACTTTGATTCTCCTTGCTTGAAGAACAAAAAACACTGGAACTCATTCACAACAGACTATTTCATTGAGTCTCAAGGTGAGATAACTATTTTGTTAGATCACAGCATGTATGACTTCACACATCTGCTACAAGTTAAGTTTGAAAGTGATCAAGCAATAAAAAAAAACTATAAATGGAATGGTAGTCATAATTTTACAGAAATGCAATCATGTAATTTTCAGTGTGTTCATGTTTTGTTGTCATTTAGAGGGCTAATAGCTCTGGGGAAACAGCTTACGCCATTAGCAAGCTCACAATGATTTTTTCCATCTGTCATTCTTACCCAAACGTGATCATTTCATGGGGTCTTGAAGGTCCAAAAAGAACATGATGTTGTCAGTTTTATAGTTTTTTAGTCACGAATGTATGAAAAATAAAACTTGCTCTAGTTTCAGCTGAAACACTAATACTAATAATAATATTTCCAAAATTTTCTGTGTTTTATTGCAGTTTTTTTTGCATAATAAAAGCACATACATATATATACAGTGGTACCTCGGTACTCGACCATAATCCGTTCTGAGGTGGTGGTCGAGCACCGATTTGTTCGAACACCGAAACCAATTTTCCCATAAGAAATAATGGAAAGTATGTGTGCACAAGTAAATGTGCGCAAGCAGTACATGATAAAGATAAAGATAAAGATAAAGATAAATAAAGCATTATAAACCATTTTGTATAATTTACTTACGTTTTGGAGAGTGGTTGATGGCATACAGGAATGGATGTGGAGAGGACGGGAGGGAGTCACTCCTTCCATGATGACGCTAGCTAACTGCGACGCGAGGTCGGACACTCGTACACCACGTTCATATTTTGCTATAATTTCCTTCTTCGGTTCAATAGTGGTCCTCATTGTTTTCCTCTTTGCCTTCCCCTTATCACTGTCTTTCTTTGGACCCATTATTAAGGGCTAGAGCAACACGAAAAAGTTTAAATCCGGGAAGAAATACTCGAACAAACGTCTTACTCCGCTGGCGGTCTGAGTTGAACTGGCGCTTACCCGCAGGCCGAGAAGGGCCGAGGAGCGCGTTCGGGTCGGCTCGGCTCGGCTCGGCTCGGCTCGGCTAGTCGAGAACCGAAAATCTGTTCGAGGTCCGATGCATTACCTACTTGAATTTTTTGGTCGAGCACCGATTTGGTCGAGTATAGAGGCGGTCGAGTACCGAGGTACCACTGTATATATAAGTGTGTGTGTGTGTGTGTGTGTGTGTGTATATATTTTTTTTTTCCAACTCCTTTTTTGCTGTGATATCTCGACAGATGTCATCCATATGCTTGAAACTGAGGGAAAGGTAACAGTCAAAGAAGGCACCAGCGAGTTGTTGAAGCTGCCTCTTCGTTGTCACCAATGTCGCAAAGAACTTCCCACTATACCAGCTCTGAAACAACACCTCAAGTCCCATTTTCTTGCTTGACAGAACGACAACATGTTACAAGTTAGTCATTGCGATTGGTTCAGGCCGTACCCCGGTGCTTGTCCATCAGCAGGCTGGGAAAGCCACAATCTCAACATTTACTTGTGAGAATAACAGAGAACATGGATAGATGGAATATGAGACATTTTTCTTGTTCTGGACATAACATGGATTCAAGGATCATGGCACAAGAGTTCACAGACTATCTTACTTCTTTTTTACCCACACATTAGATTTTGATTGTTTAAATTACCATTAATTGTGGATTAAACAAAATATTTACAGTACTACTCAGTAAATGTTGACTTATGTTTTTACCCCTTTTTTTTTAATTTTCTTTTTTTACTAAGTGACATCACACTGTAAGAACATTATTACCATTTGTGTAAGTGTTTAATAGTCCAAACTGGATGTGTGGTCTACCCTACCTACCGTCTATAAGCAACATGAGAGTAGTATTTCAAATCCAGAAACAATTTAAATGCTTAATTTATTTTTAGCGCCCTATAAATAACATTCGCACATACATAATATTACTGTGGATAAAATGAAATGCATATAGAGAACGGCGCGTTGCAATATGTTCACATGTAAAATGTATCACATTAAAAGAAGTTGGCCCGTACGGGGATCGAACCCGCGACCTTGGCGTTATTAGCACCACGCTCTAACCAACTGAGCTAACCGGCCACGCTGATCATCGATGTGACAAATGTTTTAATAAATCATAAAACATGTACTATATTACGGCTTCAGGATTGGGTGTGTTTGGTGAATTGTACTAACCAATTTTCGAGGCAATTGTGTTAAGAAATGGATTGTATAAGTGCCGACATGAGTTCCATATACTCTTGTACAGTAGGTGGCGGTATGCGCCTGAAAGTTGTTTGCTGTCGGCCAAAGATTACGAGGACACCTGCTCGTCGCGGCATTCAGAGTTGTCAGTACAGTTGTAGTCACTTAAAATAAAAGGGGTTCTTAATCGATTACGCCACACAGAACTTTCAATCGATTTGAACATATTAAAGCGAGCTGGCCAAATACTGTATATAGAGGAAATTAAAATTCACATGCATCATAAATACAGCCCAACAGGCCAGTTCACGATTTATTTCTACAGAAAAAAAAACTAGTAAACGATGACGCTTGAGGTCAGACATAAAAGACTGTTTTTCCCAGTCTCCGGGTTTTCGATAAACGGATATGAATGATGAATCACGGTGCAGCAAGCAGGAGAACGCGTGGTTTCTGAACGATAAGGGTCAACCGTCAGTATTTTAAATAATTGCGAAAATTGTTGAGTTCGAGAAGTTATAGTCAGCGTGCCAACGTGTTATGGGTAGTTAAGTTAGCTTGCTAAGACTTGTTGATTTGTGTTGAGCCATGCAAAAATCTAACAGGCTGATCAAGTTTTACTTCTGAAGTGTGACTAAGAAAGCATGACACAAGCAAATAAAAATTAAAGATTTATTTTCATTAAACACACAAAATGAAGTAAACTGTATTGATACATTGCATCCAGGTGAAGACGGGTACAAAATAATTTCAGTAAACACACATGGTAACATGATGTCAATATCAACATTCAGAAGTAGAAAAAATAGCTTATGATTTAGTACCATCTGACAGCTTCTTCAACAGTCTTGAAGTTAATTTGGGAGACTTGCATTAGGCGAGGTCATCTTCTCCGTAGACGTAGCTCCATGTCGTCTTCATCTGGCACCATGAGATGGTCCACTGTGTAGTGGGCGTCGTCGCCAATGTCCTGGAAGAAATACTCCTCGCTCTCGCAGCTCTCATCCCCATCTTTACAGTCTGCACCTTTGCTGTGGGGCACCTCATTGCTTTCTTGACTGTTGCTGTCTTTGGCCTTACTGCTTTCGCTGCTTTCGCTGCTTTCGCTGCTTTCACTGCTGGTGCCTTCGCTTTCCTTGCTGGTTTCACTGCTTTCTTGACTGCTGGTTTCACTGGATTTACTGCTGTCCTTACTTGTGATATCACTGGTTATGCTGGGCTGGATTATGGTTTCTTCGCTGGTGCTCTCACTGCTGTCAGTTACACTTACAGGTGAGGTCTGGACATCGTCGTTTATTTTACTGACCTTGACCGCCTTGATGGTTTCAACACCGGAGCTATAACTGGTCTTACTGGTCTCATTGCTATCTTCACTGACACTCTGACTGCTCTTGTCTGCCTCGTTGCTTTCATGACTTGTGCTGTCAGTTGTTTCACTGCTTTCACTGCTGGTCGCATCGCTACCTATGTTGGTCTGGCTGGCTTCCCCCACAATGGTTCCACTGTTGTAAAGAACTTTATGAACTAATGGAGCTTTGAGAGCAAAACTTATGCCATCGGTTTGGCTTGACCCGCTGCTGGTGCTCTCATTGGACTCGCTGCTATCACTGGCCTCACCGATACCACTGATATTACTCGTCACACTCTCATTGCTTTCAGTACTGGTGGTGTCGTTAGTCACACTGGTTTGAATGGTTTCTTCACTGCTCTCACTGCTGTCAGTCACATCGCTTACCGGTGAGCTCTTGATGGCGTAGCTTACTTCACTGACCTCAAGCGTCTGATGGGTTTCGCTACTGGGGCTGGTAGTGGCCTTACTGGACTCGATGCTTTCATCACTGGCACTCTCGCTGCTGCTTTCGTTGCTTGTACTGTCATGAGTTTCACTTGTTTCACTGCTTTCACTACTGGTGCTGTTGCTGGCCTGATTGGTCTCGCCGCTTTCACTGCTAGTTCCGTCACTATCCTTGCTAGTCTGTCCAGGTTCCTCAATGAGACTCCCGCTTTTGTAAATGACTTTATTCACCAATGAGCTCTTGAGGGTGTAGCTTTTGTCGTTGGTTGGACTTGGTACGTTGCTGTCACTACTGATGCTTTCGTTTGACTCACTGCTATCACTGGCCTTACCATTATCACCGTTGTCACTAGTCACACTTTTATTGCTGTCGTCACTTGTGATGTCACTGATCCTGCTCATCTGAACAGTTTCTTCACTGGTGCTCTCACTGCTGTCTGTTCCATCACTTACCAGTGAAGTCTTCATGGCATAGCTTACTTCTGTGACCTTAACTGTCTGATGGGTTTCACTAGTGGAGCTGGACTTAATACTTTCATCACTGGCACTCTCGCTGCTCATCACTGCCTCATTGCTTTCATTACTTGTACTGTCATGAGTGTCACTTGTTTCGCTGCTTTCACTACTGGTGCTGTTGCTTGCATTGTTGGTCTCACTGCTTTCACTGCTGGTTCCGTCACTACCGTCATTGACACTTCTGTAAATGACTTCATCCACCAATGGGCTCTTGATGTTGTAACTTTTGTTGTCTGTTTGATCTGGTCCATTATTATCATTTCCGGTGGTCTCGTTGGACTCGCTGCTGTCACTATCGGTGGCCTCGCTGATGTTACTGCTCTGATGGGCTTCATCGCTTGAGCTGTCACTGCTGTCGGTCGAATCAGTCACACCTTGGTCATTGATGTCATGGTTTATGTCAGCGGCCTCTTTGCTTTCGCTACTGGTACTCTCATCGGTGCCAATGGCATCAGCTGTGTCGCCAGTGATGCTGCTTGTGTCTCCTTCCTCGCTGGTGGTGTCGCTGATGACAGCTGCGTCCTGTTTTGACTGACTCGCAACTTGGTTGTCAGCATTCACAGAAGCTGGATCCCAACTCTGATGGAGAAAAAAATTAAAAATAAGCCTTTGACAGTAGTTTCATTTCAGCGTGCCACCATGTGGCATGCATGCCCACTGTCAGTGCTGGCTGCATCAATTCCTTTTCAATGCCAAATTGCCTTATAAAAGGTTTACGTAAAATGGATCTCATCCAAGAAAACCTCGGGTGAGACGTGCAGTACTGGCTGTAACAAGGTGCTGCATTACTGACAATATCGAGAAACAGCTTTTTTTTGCCTTTTTCCAGAGTATTTTGTCTCATATCATTTTTCGATTGAAAAAAAAGAACGAAAAACTTTAACATGACAGCGATCCAATGCAAAATAAAAATAATGGATGTATAATTAATTTTCAAAGGATTCAAATTCCTATTGCTAAATAAGAATAAACATGACTTTCAACATTACAATAGGCTAACAACTAAAATAAAGCTAAAAAAAAAAGTTTAGCTAAAACTTAATCACACTTAGTACAATCAATCATTTGAAGATTAAGTCACCTGTTGGTACTGTTGGATGTAATATTGATAGGATTGTGGATCATAGGAATCGCCATTCTGAGCCTGTGAAAAATGACCAGAAAGGTGTTTATGATATTCATTATCATATACAGAATGAATGACATGTTTTTTAAAACATCTTAAAATGGTACCGTCAACAGCACAAAATCATAACCAACTCATGTTTTCAGCATATTACCTGCTGGTAATACTGGTACAAGTACTGCTGATAAGATTGTTGATCAGATGAGCCTCCAGTGTGAGACTGAAATAAATTTAGAGAGAGAAAGAGTAAGTGATACTCTTCTGAATCATTCAAAGCTCATTGTTGTCAGCTGTAGAAAGAAATACCTAACGCATTTGGGGTAAATTACCTGTTGGTGGTATTGGTAGGGGTCACGTTGATAGGATTGTGGATCATAGGAACCTCCTGTTTGAGTCTGAAAGAAATTAACATAGACATTTAATGACAGCCTTAAAATAGCGGGTGAATTTGCTGAAAGGTCTGTTGGTACTCACTTGATGTTGACGATTTTCTTCAGAGCTCTGAAACAAAAAAAGAAGATGAAACCTCAAAATTATGTTTTCAACAGAAGAACAAAATACTGTATATGTATTAATTTACCTGTTGATGGTACTGGTAGGGGTTATGTTGATAGGATTGTGGATCTTTTGAGCCTCCATTCTGAGACTGTAAGATAGAAAGAGGAAGATCTTTCATAATACTCTTTACGGTGGACACAATTATAGCGGGGAGAGTGAATTCTCCTCATCCCCATTCTCATTTTGATGTCCCAAAAAAGAAAGAGTGCAAAATGGCCTCCGTGGAAAGCTCTCAACAGCACATATTAAAAATGTCGATAATCACACGATTTCACCTAAACTTTTTTTTTTTTGGATAAGTGGATTTGTTGTAGATCAAAACCAGATTTTTTTTTTGATGCCTTTTACTGGCCAGAAAAGCATTTCATTATTCCATTACTTTTGATTTTAAATTCATGTTGCTAAAAAATGTAATAGCCAGCTTCCAATTTTACAGGGCAGTGTCCAATTTTATAGGGCAAGTGACAGTGTTTAAAATATCACAATCATTATGACATCAGCCTGTACAAGCTTATTGGTGATTACATAGAAAAAAATACACAAATTTTCTATTTTGGTTTAATTGAGGCTTGGTTTTAAATCACATTTTGGGGAAATCCTGTCACATTGTTACTAGCTGGCTTGAGCTAATAAACAAGATGACATGACAATATTTGCTTTTCATACCCTTTTTTTACTTTGCTGTATTTTTTTATATAATATGGAACATTTTGCACAGTGGTCGACTTTGTAACGTTCAATGAAATTTAAAAAGGAAAAATGTAAAAACACCTACTGTTTCACTTGATTCACTTGACTCTGTGACGCCACTAATTGAAATCTGCCAAAACAAAAAACGAGATACGATAAATAATGTTAAAAATGGTTCAGTAATGGTTGCATCTTTTTTCGATACTAACAAGGCAAAAATGGTAAAATCTGAATGTAATCATATTCAGTGAATTTTTTTACAAAATAAGTACTTACAGGTTTGGCAAATACAGCCCCAATAAGACACAATGTTAATCCGATGACCTTCATTCTGTAATACACATATTTAATTTGAATTACTATGCTCACACTGAGAGATAAAGCAGTTCAGAAGAGAGTCTAACCATTATCATCAGATGACATTTTTCATTATTAATGTTAAAGTTACCTTCAGCTAAAATCAGACGCTTGCATGCAAATTAAAGAAAAGGCAAAAAATGCAAACACATTGAACTGACTGAAAAGATACAAAGTAAGTATTCAATATTACCTGAGAAGAAATAATCAAAGCTTGAAGGATAAATTTTGATCAATCAGACGCCGAGTGAAAAGGTTTCAGAGCTTCAGCTTGTTTGTGACGGCGAACCAGAGAAGCCAGCGCCTATTCGGAGCTGCAAGCTCGTAGTTGGGACAAAGTGTAGGAAACCCCAACAGCTACTGTATATATGCATACCAAATGATGTTTTTAGTTACATCACTTCCTTCCGGATTTCTGCTCAATAGACACGCCAAGGTATATTTGTGCCACAGTGAGCTCAAAACACATTTTGGCGGGATGGTGATGATTACACACAAAAACCACAGACAGACATACCACAAACACATGCGTGTGCACGCACACACTCATTTTCCTTGAAACGACATCCTCCCATTCTTGCACGTCAAACCAAGTCTCATAAAGTATGAAGGAACATTATGTCAAAGCACATTTTTTACTATTCCGGATGTGTAAACCTAAAGTTGGTCCATCGGCAGGCAGGCAAGCAGACAGACAGACAGACAGACAGACAGACAGACAGACACAGACTAGTTAGCAAACTAACTGGCTGGACACAAGTAGACATAGAGATCCTAAAATTCAATTTTCACATTTTATTCCTAAAGGAAGCAGTATCTTTACGTTCTTTTGTTGACTGATTGCTAATATTTAGTGTGTTTTGAGGCAAAGTGATGGCTATATTCTTTAAAAACCATGACCGTCTCTTGGTATATCAAGCATACAGCAGGTGTTCTGTGTTCAGTTAAAAATAAATAAATAAATAGTTGTCCAATCCTTACTAAACATGCGGCACTTTTAAAATATTTCTTAACGCCACATTTTTATAGAGGGGCTGAGCCTCAGCCAATGAGGGGTCAGTGTTTTTATTTAAATATTTCTTTAAATTCGGCAGACCGGATTAAAAAGCTTAAGAGGCCATATATGGCCCCCGGGCCATAGTTTGCCCATGATGACAAGTAATGAAGTGTGTACATATTGTATGGAAATGACCGGAAATACACACGAGCTGTCACAAACAAAAAATGACATATTTTGCTGTTTCATCTGGGGTATCACTATTACCATGTGTACAAACGTAATTGTCAGCTCAGGCATGTTAACAGGCTCTTATGAATGACGAGCGACCAGAATGTTGACCAATAATGACAGCATGTATATGTAGTCTATATCTCCTTTTTTTTTGACTGGAAGTGTAGTTCATCCAAAATATCACTAAAATGCAAATTCCAAAAATACAAGTGAAAGATACAAGTCACAGAAACCAAAGTTCGCTTTACCTTTATCACGGGATTGTTACAGTATAAAAGATACTGTACTGTACTATAGATTTTTTTTTTTCTTTTTAAATGTAGCTGACCTCCAAAATGGGAGCGATATGGTAACGGGGGTTATTCTGAATGAGAGCAGGACGAGATGGGTGTCAGCGGGCTGGAACGGGAAAGGTTTTTTTTTTTCTTTCTTTATACTATGGTCTGGTATTTTACTGGATAGCATGACATTTTTGTGCTAGGAGTCAATAATATAACAAACAAAAAGTAATTTAAAATGGAGCTTTTGTATGTATAATATCGTTCTGATGAATTATTTGCTTTTTTCCATCTTGACATGAGACTAAATGATAATTTTGTTATGTAAGACATCGCATTTTTTCAAACGCCTAGAAACCCATTGCAAATAAGATAGTTTTGTAACGATGTAACCATACTCTGTTTTTGGAACTACATGACTGGTCTGTGGAAATAAGATATGTACAGTATGATAGCTAAATAAGGAGGTCTACGTTTCCTGCCTGAGGCCGGTAAAAGTTTCCTGGCTGTCCATATATGGTCTAGCTTTAAATAAAACTCAAGAATTCCTTGTTTAACCTCCTTGGAAATTGGCTATGCACAAGAAACATGTAATTAGGCTGGGGATGTTCACTCAAGTCTGGAGCACTTTGCAAACCACAGCCGCCACTCGGTGTCCTGCTTTAGAAAGGGGCGGAGTGAGCCGAGGTTGATTGATGCTTGTTGTGGCACGCAGACATGCGGTTTACTATGTCTGTGTGTTTGCCCTGTGGTTCTGTGAAGTTGTGTGATACACTGACCTTCACAGTCAAGAATACTGTGAATATACACAAGGGAAATAACTTGATGCAAGTGAACTATTGCTGCAGATTTAGCTTGCTCAACATCACTCATTGGTTCTCGAGAAAAGTTAAATCTTTGCAGAACACTGGCATTCCAGCTACTGCATCATTACAGTATATAAGTTGTTTTGGAAAAGTAAATCCATACTGTCATGATCCATGTGAAGGTTGATTTTGGTTTTGTTATGTTTTCCTTGTGACCTTTTTGCCAATGTCTTATTAATCTTGATTTTGGCCACCAGTTCTTGTCAACCAGTCCCCTGTGTTACTGTGTTATCCAGTCAGCTTCCTCGTGGCTCTTTTTTTCTTTTCCAGGTGTTCCTTGTTGGCTTGATAGTTGGTTTGTGCACAAATGTTGTGTTTTTATCTGTTCTTGTTGGCTCATGTTTTTTTTTTTCCCTGACATTGGTACATCTTGGTGTTTTTTTTTAAGGTTATGCCTCCTCCATGACAATACAGTATACTAGGCAGGGCAGAAAATCAATTGAATTTTGAATGGCAGCCCTCTGTACTGAAATCACTGAATAAATAAATAAATAAATAAATAAATAAATAAATAAATATAAATAGATGACCTCAAATACCACAAGCATCTTTGATGCAGTATTGCTCATTGTCAGTTGACATTGTATGTTTTGATGAGTAAAATAAATAACATGAATTTGGACAAATATATGAGGAATTGCATTAAAAACGTGTAGTAGTAACTGCACAGAGATTGTCAATGTAGCACACACCCCAACTGCTTATCCATCTATTTTTTATCCAAATGTGCATTTTTTAACATTGCTTGAAGTATACAGTCCTATGGTTAAGCGTTTAAACCAGTGAGGTCAAATGTACGGCCCACGAGGAAGTTTAATCCACCACACAAGATGATTCTGTGAAGCACTCAAAAATATCAGGAGCAAACCCATTGGTCCGCTGTTTATAATACTGTAATGCCCTTGCGTGTGTTAAAAGATTCACTCAGTCATGGTTCTGTTCGATCTCTTCTTTTATTGAAAGAAAAATGTAAAAAACAGTTAACAAGTACATAATCCCAAAATGCTGTCAACCACAATCTTGTGCTCAATAAAAACTGACAGTCTCCATGCGCAGCCTTCCTACATTACAATTCACAAAACATTCGTACTTTTACAAGCAATGCGAAGATCTGCAGAGCAATTTATAAATTAGAAAAAAAGATTAACAAGCGTGTTGTCCCAAGATGCTGTCAGCCACAACTCAAATTAGTGCTCGATAGCGACTGATTCAGTCCTTTCGCAGGCTTCCTCTATCTTAGCAACAGCTGTTACAATATGCAAAAGTTCTTACTTTAACTAGAAATGTGAAACTAGAAATGTGAAATGTGCTGCAACTCACAAGCTGAAGTAACCAGTGCCCACATTTGCACCAAATAGCTTGCTCATTGCTTCACTGACAGAAAGTGGAACATTTGTATTAGAGTTGGCATTTAGCTCTGTTGTGCTACTGCTCAGTGCAGGTAAATATCGCCATGGAGAGATTCCCAATGGGTGGGGGTCACCATCTGGGCCATATCCAAATATTTAGCTTTGGTCCTTATTTGTATTATTAACAATCAGTATTCTATCTTTTATTAAATTGACTTTATTTACAGCTCACCTGTTAGCACATAACGTGAATGTATTGACATGATGTCAACGCTTCTTCTTCATGAATTTTTTTTAACATACAGTTTATCATTACGTGGATGACATCCAATGTCCAGGGTGGGACACTACAGCACCATTTGATTTTGTTCAAGTCTTTGCAGTTCACAAAGTTGTACAGCCACAGATTTTGATTGGGGCATTTCCATTCCCTTCTATATTTGTCTTTCATTGTATTTCATTGTTTATTTACTATGGGTCATATAGAAAATATGTGTATTTTGAACAAATGGAAAATAGAAACGTTCCATTCATTTCGTGCAAGTTAAGAAAACATGCTATATTTTGATACATATGCGACCCAAAAAGAAGTTAACAGCAAGTGAACTTCATCTTCATTTTTTTTTATTTTTGTCTACCTTTCAAGAATATGTTCACAGTTGACCACTGCTATTTGGGGGCTATTTGAGTTCACGAAGTGTGCAGAGCAAAAATCTACATATTATTAACACTAATTGTTTTTGTCTATACAGTACAGCATGATTTTACCTGTCTGGCCCACTTGAGTATAGATTTTCCTCAATGCGACCCCTGAGCCAAAATGAGTTTGACACCCTTGGTTTAAACTGTTTGAGTAATGTGTCTCTGTTGGGTACAGTAAATAATCACATTCTGCTGAAATGTAAAAAACTAAACAAAAAAAGAAAAACATGCAAGCACAGAGATAACATGCAATCCTAACACAGGAAGGCTGATGCTAACCACTAAGACACCGTACTGCCTAATACGGTGACAAAACTACAAACATTTGCCAGGTTCTTTTTTAGTGACTATAGACAAGGTCTGAAAAGTAACAAAATCTGATTCTATTCTATGGAAAAAGGCTTGGGGTCATTTTCACAACTTTCATAACCTGCTCTTTTTACATTATACTGTTTGTTGGTATGGCCAGTGTCTGGTGGCTTTTTTTGAGGAGTAAAGGCATAGAAAATGGTGACATCCAAGATCCTTTATTGGGGGATAAATGTCAACTAAAATGGGGTGTGACTTTTGGTTGTTTTACAACAGAACCGTTATGTCTAGTTTTGAGTGCTGGAAGGCCATGAAAGAGAAAAAACAAACTTGGTTTATTGCATTTCTCTCATGTGGTATGGTTGCGGAAAGGTGGAATATGGCTTTCGGCAGCCCTTGCTTGACTCCCAAGTGGTCTTTTTTCAGCCATTTCTTCAGGCCTAATGGCATCTTATTTTTGAAGTCATGGTTTGTGGTGCCCTTTTCTTGAGCCAACATTCAGCAAAAAGGTTGAGTCTGGGCCCAGGGACCTTAATTTGACCTGGGAAGTTGGACTTTGTTTTCAGTGACATACAGTTTTCACCCCCCTCAGCTACATGCCTAGCACATATCAAAGATTGCGATTGCACTAATAGCAGTAGATAAATAATACTGCCATGGCTTAATCTGCTATTTCATGGATGGGCAGTTAACTTATACACTGCTAATGATGGTTATAGACGTCAAAGATCCATTTTTAATCAGCTGGCAGTGAATGAGTTAATTGTCACATACAACAGCTAGTAAAATGTGTTCTCTGCACTGAAATCAACTTTACAGAGCAGTGGGTGGCTCTTTACTGCGTGGGGAACCAAACCCAGACCTTGTGTCAGCGTCTTGGTCAAAGGAACCGGCCGGAAATGACAATCCATGTTTTTGGAATGTGGGAGAAGGCTGGGGCACCCGGAGAAAATCCACAGAGGCGTGGATAGAGCATGGAAACTCAACACTGAAAGGCCAAAAAGTCAAGTGTTCAGCAGTTGGAACACTGGAATTGAACCAACCACTCTGCCACCATGCTGCCATGTTGTGGAAAAAGAGTTGAAATGTACTCTTTCAATGTGGTCACTGCAAAAGTGAGCTTTTTTTTCTTTGATGACAAATGTTACTGCATCCATTTTTTTTCATTAAAACGAAAAGATTTTAAAAAATTAAACTTGCAGAATCCCAATTTACTTTCTCCAGATTGGCTAGCGATGCAAGATTTTAATGCATATTTCATTTGCTGTCCAGTGATGGCTTCGTATATTTCTCCCAGTCCAAATGTTCTGGGTTTGAATCCCAGTTTAAGACCTCTATTGCAGAGTTTGATCGGAGGATAATGCGATTCTGTGAAGGGTTGTTTTTCTGAGCCCTGGGACTGAAAACCTGCCCAGGGTGTACCCCATCTCTTTCTCAAAGTAATTCCGACAGAAAATCTAGAAAATGAATGCACGGGGCGCAGCATTTTGTTCTTTCTTTCCCCTGAGGCCCCAACCCGTTTGTAATCAAAGTGAAGGCCCGGTGACCGACCCATTGTATGAGTGGCGTGTTTGCTGGTCATGTTTGTAGAGTATGATCCCGGTCTAGAATACAAAAGGACTTCTACCTAGGTTGAGCAGAGGCACATCCTCATGCTTGTGCAAGATTCCCATTACTCCTCCAGCAACATACTGCAGGTATTTCATTATTGCGCCGTAAGTTTCATTCTCATGTTGATGATTTGGGAATGAAATTGCTCTCTCTGTTTAGTTTGCATTTGTTGTATCAGACGCTGGTATGCTCGCATTGAGCCCTATATTATCCAAAGGTGAGTGTTGACTATTTTTCTTCAGATATTTTGAGATTTCTGTTTTCACCAATAGGTAATGGATGCTGCTGTTACATAAATTGCAAGTCAAATGTCTAGACAATATCTGTGAAAATATGCATGCTGATATATATGAAGTGTCTGAGATTGAGTCAAGTGTGTACTCGTCACATAATGAAGAATCCTTCTCACCGGTGCAATAGTTGTATATTATTCACACTGTTTATGTAGCCCATATATCAATGTGGCAGACATTCCTTCAGACAGACATTTAACTGTAATTGCAGCTTGAAGAAAGCCCGTTTATCACCAGAATCAATCCGGTTTAAAGATGCTGTCAATTTAATAATGCCACAAATGAAAGCTCTAAAATTACAGTCTGTCTAGACTTGGGACTGGCAAAGTATGGCCCGTGGGTTACTTAGAGCTCACTCTTTAATTTTTAGTCCATCCTGACAATTATTTACATTACCAAGAACCCTTTGCATTTGTTTTGTCAGTGAAGCTAATTCCCCATAGAATTGGTTAATTGAAATACATTCATTCATTTTAAAGAATTTTCTATTAATCATTCATCTTTTTTAAAACAATGGCCAGTTTCTTTATTGTCAAAGGAAAATTATGAGGAAAACGGATTTACCATTAATTGATTACTTGTAAATAATGTAAGATACAAAAATGTATTTAACAGCGCCTGATCAATGATGGAATTGATCAGCTGTGCAATTATTGTGTGGTATGAATGTTTTGATAGGCATCATTATGCATTTTTTTTGCACTGCTGTTGATTTTATAGTTACATGAATGTTTGCTGCAGCATCTGTTCCTTATTTTCAGTATTTACTTTGTGCTGTAAAGTAATCAAATTGCAAAATGAATGTTTATGTTATTTAATATTTATATAATATTTACATGAATATTCAGTAAAAACAAAAATGTATTTAATTAGACATACTCTTCCATCTCATGATCGGATTGGTGGTTGGTTAAGGGTTATTTTCAAACTTAAAGATCGATGATTTTTATCAGCTCCAAATATCCTGATTGTATAAAGCCTAGTTTTTTTTAAAAAATAAATTAACGATCAAGCCAATTTTAAAAGTGATGTTTATCGGCAATATCTAAAAGAAAAAAAAAACAATCAACAAAAAAAAAAGATAATTATCATTTTAAATATTTTTTGTAAATTCACACATTTTTATAAAATATTTACATGTCACAACCATGTCTTTACTTGATCTTCATGGGTTAACTGGACCAAACCATAGAAGGCTTCTTTGGTTCCCATGAACTGAGCCTCTAATGTCTGCTTTGCTTCTGCTTTGCAACAACAACAAAAAGTGACTGTGGACTTAGTCTTTTTTTTCCAGTCTAGTTGCCGCTTCATGTTTACTTTAGCTTTGAAAGTGACTTGAGGTGAAGCAGAGGCTTGCCACCATAATGATGGGGAATGTCTTTGTGCACAAATCAAATCAAATGTGTGGAAGCCAAAATATTTTGAGAGTTTTGGTGCATCTCTGCAGTTTATTGCTTAGATTGCCTTAAATAATTTGATTGTCTTTGTGCCAGTAGTGATTGATGGATATGTACGTGTGTATTTTCCTAAACGTTTTGGTTTATTGTTCCAGGCATGAGGGCCTGCATAATATTTATATGCCTACTGGCTACAGCATCCCCTTCATCCGTGAGTAGAAAAGTCATTAATGCAGACCATTAAATGACATTTGGATATAGAAAGGTTTACATGCAAAATTCCATACAGGTAGAAAATAATCATCATGGAAAACATAGGACTTCCCACAAGGCCAAAGACAAGGTAAAGCCTTCTCCTAATGATCTGTTTTGTTGAAAACATTATTTACAATTGTATTTTTTTCCTCCCTCTAATGAGGACATTGTCATTGAGGATGCCAACAAGGCACCAGTCTTACCCACTTTAGTGGCTGTCAAAGCCAGCAACCAGGAGCAGGAAGAAATGGAAGCAAGTGCAGAAGGCAATGCTCCCACTGAGAAAAAGAGCAATGAATTTGAGAAGACAAAGGATAAAAGTGGGGCAGTCTTGCTGATTGACGATGAACTGGTGGACCTTCTTGAGAAGGAAGCAGAAGAAGAGGAAGAAGCAGAACACCAAGAGATGGATGAAGAAGTGAACACAGGTGTAGATGAAGAGGAGTTTAGACAAACAGAAGAAGTACAGGAAGAGAAAGTGGTAATGATGCGAGATGAACGCATCAAAAATGCGAGCATGGAAAGTGGTGAAATGGCGAAAGAAAGCAAAGTGTCAGAAGTGAAGCTGAACATCAAGAAAAATGAGGAGGAATCTTCAGAAGCAAACATTGCCTTTATGGAAGAATCTGAAGGCAGCACAGAGTCCAAGATAGTGTCCAATCATGACTATGCTGGCGATAGTGCAATTGTACCACCTCTACTAGATGACAAAAAGTCTTTGTCTACATCAGATATCAAAAAGAATCAATTTACTATTGGAGTCATACAAGATGATGTTGTGAAAAACATCAAAGAAACAGAAAAACAAGAAGCATCACGTCAGGATGAAATTGAAGACAACAAGGCCAAAAACTCAGACACACAGCTGGCTGGAAAGAACGAGGAGAAAAGTCATGATGAAAGTGGAGGTAATGCCAGCGGAAAGGCAAGGAGACCAAAGAAGACCCAAAGAACAAGGAAGCACTTACCACAAAGGCAGGAAAAACAAGATGACCAGGAACAGAGCCAAGAGGCGCCTCAAGAAATGGGCGGAGGACACAATAACAGCACAGTCCAGAAGGCAAAGAGGAGAAGAGCAGGACAATGGGTATGGCACACATAAGAAAACCTCCACACAAGAAATTCTGTGATGCTCTCATTAAAAGAAAAAAAAAATCATTCTGGCCTCAAATATCTCCAACCTAAAGAAACATATAACGTCTATCAGTGATTCTGATTTAGTACCAGTACTATTTTGTACTACAATTTGTGCCTCATGTTACAGTGATTTCAACATTTTTAAAAATACAATACTTCAGTCACAGCATCAATGACATTAAAGTGCAGTTTATTTTCAAACATTTATATTTCTATTTAACTTGTTTTAATAATAAAAAAAAATGCATTAGCATTAGCGTACAAGCGAATACCATCTCAAGTCAACGAACACTGGCTCCAGTTTAGTCCACACATACATAATGTTATATGTACACATGCATTAGTGTCCTTGTAAGACAATGTGTAAGATTTACACCGTTTTTCCTTAAAAAGGGAATTAATTAAATGATTATAAATTTCTTACAAATGAATGTGTTCCTAATGACCAACAGTATGTTTTAAATGTAATTGTAGGTCTTGTTATCATTGAATTATATTACATGGGGGGTGGCACTGCTCCGGAGGCTGCCACATCTGTTATAGCTACAGACAATGGTAAATGCAGCACCTCCTGCTGTCTGTAATGAAAAATTGACTAAATCTTACACATTGTCCCTTTAAAGTCACTTAGTGCATGTCAACAACTTTTCCCCTTCTTCTTCTTCTTCTTAACTAGCACATTTTTGGCTTAACTGCCCCCTACTGGTTCCAAATTGAGCACCTAAAACTGAGCCACTATAGTGACAGGTTATGCTCCTGGGTATTACAGCAATTTTGCTATTTCAGAAGTTCTTTCCTTATTTTGGGAAGCTTCATGTACTAATATTGTGTTGTTGAGCCGTATATTAAGACACTTTTTTTTTTGCATGTGTCTTGTCCCGCACAAAGAACTGTTGTGTTTTTTCCACTTTGCAATAATTGAACTTGACTTTATTTCTGTAGCTTTACTCTTTGAAAACACAAACAAGACACCAATGGACAGGAAACAGAAAAGTGTTTTCTGGATGATACTGTCACCTAGTGGCGTTTTATTAATATTACTGGATTGAATGCGTTGATGTACTAATACTCACTGAACAGTTGAAGTCGGATGAGATTGGATGACGTTTCACGAGAAGCATTTTGAGTTTGGTTTTCATCTGAAGTGCAACTGTTTGTTTGCACCTTCCTCTGACATCCCCCTTTCAATACTTCATTGGTTTTATGTGTGTGCTGTGCTACGCCAATTTCAACAGTTTGTGAGTTTGGCTCGAGGGCTTATTATAAGTGATGAATTTGTGAGAAAAAATATGTTGAAATTTAAGATTACATCTTTTGGCTCATGGTTTTTGCCTCCAGGCGATAAACGTTTCAATCTTCAGTGATCCTCTAATCATTTTAATGAAAATGCTCAGAATAAAAAGTCAATGATTACTGAGTTATTTTCATTTTAGTACATTATTTAGAGGGCCGAGAGAGTTTGCCGATTAGAAGGTACTTAATCCATGTTAAAGGGGTAGTAAATTGCACAGCTTTGTACTCGCTAAACATGACTCCGAAATATTCCAACAATAGAACAAAACAATGATTGGATTTAAATGTCAAACAGATTAGACAACATTTAACGGCTCACAAGAATACGAATTCAGTATAATAGAAGTGATTTAAGTAAATCCTAAAAAAATAGACATGGAATATGAATCATTCAAATGGATGCTAACATGAGCAAATTCATTATCTTCAAGTTTTTTTTTTTGTTTTTTGTTTTTCCTACGGTGAAATTACACAGACCATGCGGCTAAGGGGTCCATCACCATTCTGGTTCGTCATGTTTTTATTCTCTCATCTGCTGCCCTCAAGTGGGGGGAAGTTATTACTTGTGTCTGAAGTAAAGTTTTTTCTTTTAAACTTTGTTATTATTTTTCTCAAACATTTCCTGCACTAAAATTGATCTATTTAGAAGCTGATTAAACATTCACAACTCTTTATATGTTTTTTTTTTTTTTTTGCAAGCATTTGAAGGTTTCTCTTCATTTCATCCTACAGGGCCCTTTAGTAGGAGTGAACCCAGTGCAGATAAGGGCCAAGGTGGATCTCTACCCAAGTTCCAGGACCTCTCTTCCCCCAGAAGCCCCTCCTGGTTGGTGTCTGCTTAATGCAGCAGCATTCTCAACAATTGACTCAATCACTAAACCAACAGTCTCGCAATCTGCTGACTGGCGTATTTAATTAAAACTTCAGCATGAGCGGAGCCATTCTTGCTTCATGGCCGCAAGCAAAACACAGCTCTGCCAGCTTAAGGACTGAATGCAGACAGATCAGGTTGAATTCAGTCACTGTAGAAGCTTGAAGGCAGATGGAATGCAGAGGACGGTGTGTTTTAGTGACAGCTCACTGGTTTTTCAACAATCACTGAAACATAGCAAATTAGTCATGGAATAAGCGTGCTGACGTGGAGTCAGGTGTATTTAATAATATGTTGTATTTGTTTCAGATCCATGTGATAGCTTCCGCTGCAAGCGTGGAAAAGTGTGCAAACTCGATGAAGATAACAAGCCAAATTGTGTGTGCCAGGACCCCGCAGAATGTCCCCCCAGTCTCAATTATTTTGATCATGTAAGTCTGAATTTACAGCACACAACAGTAACAATAGTTGTGTTGGCTGATGAACAAAACAATTGTCTAATTTGCTAATCCTGCTTTGTTCTATAGGTTTGTGGGACAGACAACAAGACATACAACACTTCATGTGAACTCTTTGCCACTAAATGCAATCTGGAAGGCACCAAGAAGGCACACAGACTACATCTGGACTACACAGGACCGTGCAAATGTGAGGGCATGTGAACACTTCACTTCAATACTGATTTAGTAAAAAACAACATGACCTTGAGCTCGCTTATTTGTGTCTTGCTTAGTGATACCTCCATGTGTGCACACCGAGCTGGTCCAGTTCCCGCTGCGAATGAGGGATTGGCTAAAAAATGTACTTCTGCAGCTATATGAACATGACTCCATTTCCTCGGGCTACCTCACTTCCAAGCAAAGATTCAGAGTGCGTTAAAGTTTTATGATACTCAAATTCCTCTATTTGTATGTCTATAGAAACTGAGTATATCTATATACTGACTGTCTGTCTGTCTGTCTGTCTGTCTGTCTGTCTGTCTGTCTGTCTGTCTGTCTATCTATCTATCTATCTATCTATCTATCTATCTATCTATCTATCTATCTATCTATCTATCTATCTATCTATCTATCCATAATTCATATTTTTGTCAGCAACTCAAAGTGATATCCCCACCTGATCTCATTAAAAGGCATGGATCATACATGAACATGGAGTTTTTTGGTCTGTTTTATAGGTGAAGAAAATCTTTGAGAGCGAGAGACGTCTTCATGCCGGTAATCACTCTGCCGAATTACTGGCCCAAGACTTTGAGAAGAACTACAATATGTACATTTATCCCGTGCATTGGCAATTTGCTCAACTAGACCAACATCCCTCTGACAGGTCAGTTAAGGAACAGGTCAGACGCTGGAACTGGAACCGTAGAGGTATATCTGGGTGTTTGTTATCCACAACTCGAGATGATAGATTTTGTATCATCGTCTGGTTTATACGGTGGCAGAGAAATGCACTGCAACCAGCTGTATCGGTTGGCGACACACACTCACTGACAGACGAACTCAAAGATTGAATGTCGCTCTCTCCTGTCCAGAGTCTTGTCCCATTCAGAACTGGCCCCGCTGAGGGTCCCTCTGGTTCCAATGGAGCACTGCACATCTCGCTTCTTTCAGGAGTGCGATGCCGACAAGGACAAGCAGGTGTCCCTTACTGAGTGGACTTCCTGTTTTGGCATCAAGAATAGTAAGACCACACGACGCATGACATGTTCAATCTTGAATTGATAAACAAGGTCATTTGCAGAAGCACTTGTTTGGATCCTCACGATGAGTTATTAATTACAAAAATTCATTTTTTGTATGACCGATCTCAGAACTTGATGTGAGTTATTTGCAAATTTCAAACCATTAATGTCTTTAATTTGATCTTTCCACAGATGACATTGATGTCAACCTTCTTTTCTAAGCTCAACATCACTTGTCACAACATGGCAACTGCTCCAACAATACAACTAACATGGTCCCTGAGTTGTTCTATGGACACAATTTTTTAGATGTACCTTTTAGCCAAGTTAATGATTAATTAGGGGATAGGCTAGACCTCTTTGTTTTCCTCTAAATTTGGACACATTTGTGATAAATCTAGTCATTTAGCTGTGACGGCAAACTAGGAAAAACCATTATCTGTTCTGGCATAACCATGCTTTAGTGCAGAACAGTTTCTAAAGCAGTCATACAGTATGTGCCAGCCCCACAATAATTGAAATTAGACCAAAATCTGCACAAATTTCAACATTTTGTTGAAATCTGTTATAACAGCAACTACAATTTTCTTTACTTCTTGTATTCTTTATATTTTCTACATGTGAATCTATTCTATATTTTAGATGCCACTGCTTGGATGAGATTTTGAAATACAAAATCTAGAATTAAATCTGTTTTTTGTGCTTTTCAATCTGGGTAAACATTTTGTGGAGAATGTTGTTGCTCGGTGTGCTGTAGCAGGCTTCGTAATCTTTTTTGCTTTTGAATAGGTCCTTTGGCAGATTCTGTTACATTGGAAAATTGTTTCTGAACGTGTTACTTACCTTTCCTTAAAAGATGTTTGTGTTTGCATCCTGTATCATTAAAAACACAAGGGAACACCTATTGTTTTGCTGTGTCATGTTGGTGGATCTCTAACAAACATCGTAAAAGTCATCAGTTGAAGCGGCAATAGTATGATTTCTTGGTGGATTAATTTTCAACAGACTTCATCCAGAAAATTATATGCATTGTTCAAATGACAACTGTGATATCCAGAGCTTAAGGCTGGTTGGTTTAAACACAGAGATGACTTTGCTTCATACACTCTAAAAACATTTGGGTTAAGAACAACCAAGTTATTCATATTAAAAAAAAAAACCTCAATATTTGGGGCAAATTGACCCAACTTTATGGATTGTGTTGCATAAAACAACCCCCCAAATTGGTCATTTTGTATAAGAGAACCCCAAAACAGGCTGTTTTGTATAAAACAACCCAGAAAGTTGGGTTGAAAAAACACATACACAAAACAAATTGGGTTGGACCTTTTTCGACCCATAATTGGGATATTTGTAACCCAACACTTTTTAAGAGTGGAAAATTTAAGCAGAGAAAGGAAATGCGCTATTCACCTTTTCCTGCCATATTGATTAAGAATGTCTTGGCTGTTGTGCATCACGTTTTTGGCTCTAGTGCTGGAGGGTGGTTTATCCTCGGGACGTGCTGAGGAATATGTCATCAGAAACAGGCCATAATATTGCTCAAATATTGACCCAACCTAATGGATTGTAGCACGTATGTTCTGGTAGAGTGGCCCAGCAGGGTCGGACCTCTCAAATGGGCCAAACAGAATCTGATGGGCTGGACCAGCTGGTTGCAGCAGCCCGCGCTGAGGAAGGCCCACACGTGACTCCTGGACACACGCAGTTCTCAGCACTCACTGCCGGCTGGAAGGCGGAAACTAAAATCCAGAGTCAATGGATGATATCAGCTCACCACAGGACGATGCAATCACCTGCCACGAGGATGACGATGAGGGCAGAAGATGACGAACAGCAAAATTCCGGGGTCATATGGGGTGGACTCTGAGGAGAAACAAAATCCAAATACTAGCATTTAAAGCAAATAAAACATTCTAACAAAAATACAAATCATGATATACTTGTTTGTGAAAAGCTTTTCCCATGTCTCTCTCGTTTGTCTTTTCCAATTTCCCTTACAAACATCCTCCATCTTCTTGTACAGTCTGTATGTAAGCATATGGCGACAAAAGGAGGATTAACGGCTTCTTTGTTTGTGTTACTTTGACATCTACATCCAGATTTGGACCACCTCCAGATGCTAACAAACCATCGTGCCGAGGCCTACTAGTATTTGGCTGGCACACAAAGTGCTGCAAAGAAACTACAATTTGAAATGATGGTGGTAAATGTTATTGTACATTGTTTACATCTCACAAACGCAACAGCAGTTAGGAGCAGTAAAATGGCACACATGACTACATAAAAATCTGAGAAGCCAAAAGCAAAAAAAAAAATGTGTCTATAAGTCGTTTTCTTACTGAGTCGTCGTGGATAGGTGGTCTACAACGATCACGATTGCACCATGTTCCAGTTGACAAGCAACAAGCGACTTGTGTCAAATGTTGTGTCTGACTGATACGTCTCACTGTTTTCGTTTTGTTTATTCTTTTGAATGAATCAACATCCCGCAAGAAAAATGATGTGTATAGGCATGCTATTTTCATGATAAAACATTGTCATGGCATAAGTATGAGCAGGTGACTCATGTTTCCTGTTTTGTGAGATTAATGTACTATTTTAACCCAAATTGCAGCATTTATTTTAGGAATAAGTACTCCATTAGTGTTATATGACAGTGCAGTCTTTTAGGGCGCTTCATTGCTTGTTTGATTTTTTTCCAACTATTTCTGTGAGCGAATAAGCACACACTGTATTTTATTCAGTGAGATATGCACAATTCTTGTTTTTTATACTCTAAAACCAGAATCAGAATAACACACAGCTTACTTTGTTTCCACTGAACCCCCGCACTTTTAAAACAAGTACCAGTAATCAGCCAATAAAAAGGCAGCTTCACCTAATGCTTTCAAACGAAGGCCAACAAAGCTTTTTTAAATTATAGTATAGACAAATGAACAGCAGGGGGAGAGAAAAAAAATGTACCTTTTCATTACGCATTAACAAAGACAATCAGAACATTACATTTGTTTAATTATTTTTTTCTTCAAATGCAATTTAGTCGATCAACACCATCAAAATCATCCTCTAATTGAAAAACATGGTAAAGAAATGATTGACAGTTCTTTATGAAGGAGTACTGCATTTTGTCAGGAAATTAAAGAGCTTGACACATCTTGGTGATTTTGAAATAACACAACAAAATATTTATTCCTATTATTATCATTACTATTATTATTATTATTATTATTATTATTATAGTTCACTAATGTGGTATTTACAAAATGCATCATCAATAGACTACTGTCAATCTAGTCAATACGACCTGAAGTTTTGATTGATCCTTCCGAAGCAATCACTGTGGTCTGTCTCTTCTTAGCTTTGTGTCTTAATTCGGTGTTCTGATTAGTATTTCACTGGTGGATTAAGCACTAAAGTAGATTGGTTCACACATTGTCTCACGTCTCAGGGGGCTGCCACTTTGAAATTATACCATCGTTTGCTGTCGATTTGAAAATGACATCAAAGTGCCTTCAAATTTGATTGCCAGTCATGTGAGCGAACAAAGAACAGGTGAACCATGACTTTATTCTTGTATGCAAAGCAGGCAGAAGACCTGTCAAATAGGGCCAGATAATGTGGCTAAAAGCAATGGACATGGATATCCATCCATCCATCCATTTTCTACAGCCGCTTATCCGCACTAGGGTTGGATTATTGAATTTAATTATTTTCATGCTGGGGATGAGCTACAAATATTATCTGAAAATCCTGGTGTTATTGGATGCTGACAAGAATTGAATTAGAAAAGATGCTTACCTTAAGGATGTCCGGAATTTCTTCATGTCATCTCTGAGACTCAGCATGTATTTGATTACTTTAAGAATACAAATATTGTAAAATACATCAACAGTGCTCGAGAATTGAGCAGATCTTCTTCATTGTCAAGTTTCAGGGTGGAATTTGTGCGTTTTCTCTGTGCACGCCAAAAATAACTGACATCTTGACTTCTTCATCCATCCATCCAGCCATCCATCATCTTGACTGTTTATCCTCACAGGGGTCGTGGGCATGCTGAAACTTTTCCCAGCTATCTTCGAGCAGTGGGTGGGGTACACCCTGAACTGGTTGCTCGCCCATTGCAGGGCACACAGGAACAAACAATTAAACACATGTAAAGAAAATTTTGACTGTTCAATATATCAACCATGCATGTTTTTGGATTCCTGGAAGAAACTGGAGTACGAGGAGAAAATTCACGCAGGCACGGAGAGGACATGCAAACTCCAAAAAAAGAAGACTAGAGCCAGAACCGAACCAGTGACCTCAATTAAATTAAAGGTTTTATGTAAAAAGGATCATTTCCAACATTTTTAGAGGCAGCCCAGTATCACTCAGTAATCCAGATACTCACTTGTTAATGTTGTAACATCATTTTGGTGAAACATCATTCATGTGTTATTGCTCAAGCACATGCTTTCCCAAAATGGAGTAACCATGGAAATTGAAGAGGAATGCATTTTGGTTCATGCTGAGCAAACTCCTAATAAAATTGCAGTTTTGGCTACCATCTGTGAGCTGTGTTTTGAACATTCACACAAACACATGCGTGCGCGCGCACACGCACTCAGGCACACACACCCACAAAACAATATCTGAAAGAGAAACAAACGGAATTCAATTTATCCACTGGTGAAATGTTTAAAAACAATATCGCATCATTTACTGATTCACTTCTGGCTTTGATCTCAGCTGTAGCAGCCATTGCATCTAGCTTTTCAGAGACTGAAAATACTCAGAATAAAAACAATATGTGCATTCATCTTTTCCCTTCAGTACCCTTTATGTACTGAAATGAAAAAAAAAAAGGTTTTTGAGCTTACAAATCTCCGGTGAGGTTTTATTTCCGAGTGAGCAACTGTAAGGCGGCCAAGTCAAGGTAAGCGAACAGGATATTGAATGCTTGATGACAGTCCAACAACTCAATTTTTTTTATTCTAGCCAAATAAAAGCACACCCATCACAGAAGTTTTTCACAATTTGAAGCAGGTCCAAGGTGTTTCAATAAAACATAACTAATAATGAATAATCTTGTTCTCAGCCTTCATTGGCTAACCAATCCATTGCCTGTCAAATTGCAAAGTGTCAAATAATACTGTCAAACACAAATGTACTCCATTTGTATGTACTAGATTTATAAAGCTAATACTCACAACACCGTTTATCAATAATACTCTGTTTCAACCCTGCAGCTCTGCTTACCTCATGACATTGTAACGGTAGTGCCTTTTGAGAAGTCTGCGGCTCACTCCTGCAAAATTGGTGTGGGGGTAAAACAGCCAACTTGTAAAGTCACAATCCTGCAGAACGTTGACCAGCTCACAGACAGATTCATTTTTAGAAATAGACAATCAACAAATGATTTACTTTGCTTTTTAAGTTTCATACTGTGCTTAATGAGTGGAGTCATAGCTGTATACAAAAATTTAAAAAGTAAAATTCAAATCAAAAGTCCATATCATTAAATACAGACATACAAGCAATGTTACAATAAAATTGCAGCTCTTGCTTTGGTTTGAATTTTAATGGGGGGAAAAAACAGGACTCCTATGCCCCACATGCTTTGATTTGAATTTTAATGGGGGAAAAACAGGACTCGAATGCCCACAACGTACAAAACACCAGTAAAAAAAAAAACAAAAAAAACCTGCAAAAGTTTATGATTCATGTTCATGGCACACAACCTGATAAAAAGCTTTTATTCATGGAGAAAACATCCACATTTTAAATCCGAGAGGTTGTTCTAGCAAAAGCACACATAATTATAGAGCATCCACTTGACTGTAGGAAATCGACATCTGTGTTTTCATCCCAAAGGCTCCACACATGTGCATACTTGTTTCATTTAGAATGTAGAAACATTTTATTGCCAGAAGCAACAAATGCAGGCAGATGTAAACTATTGATGTACTTTCTTTAAAAGGAATATAGACATTTAATTGACAAATAGAAGAAATAAAACCGCACGTATCGAAGCCCAATTGTGTGTTTTCTCACGAACACACAAACTGCAATCAAGAAAAATGTCTTTGAAAGCTTTGGGATTTCCAGCATCATGAAAAATGGGCAGTATGATTTGTGCACTGTAAACGATCAAAGTTAATTGCCATGTTTTAGCAACAAGACCAACACATTGCAGATGAACAGCTTGTGCCTGCTTGTCCCTTGTGGGTCACCAGCAAGCTCTTTTACAAACACCTAGCCGGAATAATAATTGCTTCATGGACACACAGTACAGTGCTGTACTCTAAATGTCAATATGACTAGAGATTAATCAATTGCCTTGATCATTTCAGTACATTAGTAAATGCAATCCTGAAAATGTTGTCAATAAACAGAGAGCTGCCAAACAGACAGTAATAATCATAAAATGCAAGAAACGACTGTGATAGATTTAATATGATGACCGTGATGATGATGATGATTATTGTTATTATTATTTTACACATTATCCTTGATCTATTTCAAATATGCAGTGGAGCCTAAAAGATCAATTAAAAATCTGTTACGGCCAGTCAATCTTAATTTGTTAAGCTTTCAGGATAGTTTGCTCACTGTTATTAATGGAAAAGTAAACATATATACAGTACTGGTCAAATGTTTGGAAACCTCTTCTCATTCACTTTCCTAATGATGGCCACTCATTTCTTCTAGGCAGTCTGATTGCGTTCTGTCATATGAATTTTAACAGTCGTCTATAATATGAATTTTAGCAGTCGTCCAATCGGGCTGTCGGCTGTGTATTAGCCCGACTTCTGCACAACACAACTGATGGTCCCAACTCATTGATAAAGCAAAAAATTCCACTAATTAACCTTGGCAAGGCACATGTGTGAAGTGAAAAATATTTCAGGTCATGGAAGAAATGCCAAAAGGTTGAAAAGAGGTAGTCAAACAAAGGGTGTCTATTTTGAAAAGACTACAAAATAAAACACATTTTCCGCTTTGCGTACCTTTTCTTTGTCAAGAACACAACTCCAAATGTTTTTTCATTGTTTTAATGCCTTCAGCGAGAATCTACAATGCATTAAAGAAAATGCATTAAATGAGAATGTCTATATATTCCAGTTACAAACTGTACATATCAGAAAACTGTTATTAACTGTGCAGGCCAAGTTTTTAAATTACAATTTTAACTTTCATAACTGTCAAATCAAATCATACTAGACAGTAAAACACCAAGATATACTTGATAGTAAGTGTCTATACTTGAAAGCCAGAGAGACTGGAATTATACTGTTTTGAATTCAGTCCGCTGACCTCATACAACTTCTACTGTGTATATTATTCTTTTTTTTTTTTTTTTCTTAAGAGCATCTTTTCTAATCAGCCCCAGTCCTGCTTGGTATAGGGGCTGCAAAAAAGCCCAAACACTTTTTCTTTCCCAGTAAATAATTGAGGTGTTTTGAGGTACACTCAGGCCTTGCATGAAATGACACTCTTGAAAGTTTACAATCACACCTTGAATAAAGTAGAGTTTGTGCCGCATAAACATAAATGAATGCACTTGAGAGCACAGAAAAGTTGATTCGTATCTACCCCCCACATCCCTAATCCATTCCAACCCCTAACCCCCAACTGTCCATGAAACCTAGTGACGCCCCAGAGTCCTTCCTCGCTCTATTGAAAATGCAAGGATTGTCTCTTGCATCATGAAAAATGTTTCAATGGCATAAGCCTTGAACACAAATACAAGCTGAATACAAAATAAGGACACTAGTGACTAGTATATGTCCAAATAAGGGCTGCCAGGTTCCGGGACTGTCAAGTGGGATTAAGGGAAATAAGATCTTTCAAGGGACTTCTAGGAATTGATGTCAATGAACAGAAATGTTTCTACAAATGGATGAAAGAAGCATAATCTTAATTATCATAAAATCCATCCATCTATTCTCTTTCCACTTCTTCTGTCGAGAGTTGTGGCTCGCTGGAGCCTGTCCCACCTGACTTTGGGCAAAATGCAGACTATACCCTGAACTGTCTGCGACGTACAAATATGGAGACAGACAGCTGTTGACATCATCACTGAGTGGGAACTGGAGACACAACCTTAGTCAAGCAAAACAGCACACCATGACGTTTGCTTTATTTAAAAAAAAAAAAAAAGGACACAAACAATTATGATAAGTCCGTATAATAGAGAATGATGTTTTGAAAATAATTGGCTATTACAAAATAAGATGTACAATGTTATACAATGTTCGAAAAAATGTGAAAAACAAAATAAACGATTTATACTGTTTTGTTTTTTAAATAACCCTTGGAGTATCCCAACATGAATATCACCAAAGTTGCGTAGTGTATTCTTTTTTTCTCTGTGAAGTTGGTCTGTTCCAAAGATGCTCCAGCGTCACAACCAAGCAAAGCAGATTTGTGATGAAAAAAAAAAAAAAAAACTTGTAAGACTCTGCCTTGTTGGTTAGAGAAAGATTTTATTTTGATTACATGCTGACATCTAAAAGAAGTCTCCAAAAAAATGGTGCACGGACCCACTCTTGTGCCTACCTTTTCATTGAGAGTGCCCGCATTTTCATTATCCATGCGTGTGTATACTTAAGTCTTCCTTTTATCGTCAGAGAAAGTACACAGAAGCATGCAGAGACAGATAAGAGCAGGGAACAACTGGTTTGTTGAACAGGGTTTCAGGTAGTCAAGGGCAGTCAAGGTCAGAGTCCAGGTGAGCAGAAGAGGCTTGAAATGAATGCAGTAACGCTTGACAGGGAGGCAAGATGATCTTGTGGGGACTGTGTATATGCTTTGCAGGTACTTTGTACCTGGTGGTTATTGGACTGATTGAATGGGATGCGGTTTGACCGTTCACTCCAAGCCTCCAGATGTCTGCTCTATTGTGCAGTTAAAAAAAAAAAAAAAAACTATTATGTGCTGATGACTCTCTGTTTCACACAAGGGAATCCACATTTTAAATTACTCCTTGGAATGCCCACTATCCGTCTACACTTTGTCTCTCACTTTTTAAGTCTCAAAACTCCTCTGTCTGAACAGCACACACTGATACAACAAACGTTCAGCGCTCACTCCCTTCATAAATATTAAAGTTAATAAAAGGTTAGTCATCCTATATAATGATATATCATGGTTTCTTATTTAAATGTCAAATAAGTTACTAATGAAATACCCTCCAGCTCTGGTTCTAATGGAAATTAGGATGTATTGAGAATGTTATCATGAAGAAGTCTATTCAGGAAATATAGACAATATTGACTAGCAGAAGTAGTAATCAAGTAAGCTCTTGCTCAAGTAGTGCAAGTAATCAATCAGAGCTTTAAGTAATTTCATTATTTCCCACTAAACTTGATCCCTTCATTTTACCAAGAACCTTTGGAGAGCTATAGCTTTCAGCTTTGAGGCCCAGTGCACAAAGCAAGATCTTTAATGCATTAGGGTGGAGGAACTTGAGAGCCTTCACCAAACCCTTATCAAAGAACTCTGAGGTAACTAGAGTGATCCCTGACCTTAAATGTTCCTACATGCACTATACAAAATGTTAAAGAAATCCTTCCCCCCAAATTTTACACCAACAAGGTATAGATCAACCCCATATTTTGCTCAACGTGTGACACCGTAATTGAACCAGATCTATTTGTCTTTTTTTTTTTTTGTCTGATGAAATGTGTTCTTTCATTGTACTATAAATCCATTGAAGCTATTCAAACGCTTGTTGAGCTTCAAGAAAGGTCTGGCTTCAAAGCTGAAACTAACCCGGTGAGATTTCATTTATTAGACTTTTCAAACTCCTGGTAGCTTTGGTAGTCTGAATCAAAGTTTCAAGGCCATGATGAAGTTTCTTCGGATTTTGTTCCTCTGCTTAATCCATTCGTCTGCCACTACCACCTTCCCTTTTGTTGCCTTTTTTGGACTTTGAATGTAGCTGATACAACACTGCCACAGTGGTGTCATCACCGCAGCAGCAGTGGGTCTGAAAGTGATGTCTCACAGTCAAGAGGCATCAGGCTGACATTCTGGACACCGTTGTCAATAAAATGATCCATTGTGACAACTTGGATACATTCAATTATTTAGTTTTGTTCAGAGAGGCAACAAAGGCTTTCTGTGGTGGCCTACGTTCCTCTGCTGGCCTCCATTTCTCAGTATGTGGTCGCCACCCGTACCAAGACCGCCTCTGCGGCACCTCTCCCTCCGGTCACGACCCAGAGTACAAGCCCGCAGAGCCCACGAGGCAACAACAGAACTGTTTCCTTTCTTATTCTAAACAAGGAATCCACACGAATGCATTTATTATGATTACTGTTCACAGCATGTCAATTGGAAAATTACAAATGCTCACTCTGCCTTGAAAATCCATTTATGAAAATGTGACATAAAGCAAGGAAAATTTTCGTTTTAATGTTTGATATGTCTATAAAATGTGAGGAGTAATATAAAATAAAAGGGATCATGTTTAGTAATGGGCCTGTTCTTTAAAATGTATCTGTGAGCAAGCTGCACTGTCACGAAACAGGTGCGCTATCAATTACCCAATAGTAGCTTTGCACAGCAGCTTTCATCCATCCATCCATCCATTTTCTATAGCTGCTTATCCTCTTCGGGCAGTAGGTGGGGGACATCCTGGTTGCCAGGCAATTGCAGGCACCACAACTTGAGTTTTTTTTTTTTTTAACTCCATAGATGAAGGCTAGCTAACATAGCTTTCTTCTGAAATGCAGCACAGTGTTTGTGTGAGACCGATGCGATACACAATTGCTTTTTTTGTTGGGTCCTTGCTTGTTTTCAAATGCCAGCAGGACTTCATTTCACCGGTTACCATGCTAACAAAATCAGTGCACTTGCCACTGGCCAGAGAACTGTTTGTAATATTGCACATTTGGTAGCCTGATGGTAGGGTGAAAAACATGTTTAGAGTGCAATCTTGGACGTGGCTTTAGATATTAGTCTCTGGACAGGGATACCTAAAGAAGTGGTCATTATGATTTGGGTATGTTTCTAAACTGTAGTTAGAAGAACAGGCTACACAACACAGAGTGGTAGGATAATTTTACATTTTTAACCAAAAATAGAGTGTTAGCATAGGTGCTGAAAGAATCATCTTTGGTCCTGCGAACAGCACGATCTTTGGTACATCCGCCTCTCCACTCAGCATTCCATTGATCGCGACTCAGTTTCACGTGCAATCATCCTAAATCATGTACTACATTTAGCTTAGGCAAAGTTTGACAGCATATATAAATATGGTGGTGTGAAAGAAGAGTATATCTCATAAATAAACGTGCAAAGAGATGAGATCTGTAGTCAAGCTCCAACTCATGATTGTACATGTCAAAATGACATCGCAGCAATGTGCTTTAGGCGGATGAGTTCAACGGTTGTTCCTGCATGTGTTTTGTGATCGCAGTACCACTTGTTCTTTCAAAAATCCATTAACTGCTGTTAAAACTTTAAAATGTCTTTGTTTGACATAGCATTTGAGTCCTTCAAAGAGAACATTTTTGCCTGTTAAATATTAAGTGATATTTTTGCATTACCACTGACACTGCCCCCCCTCTAGCCATACATTTATTATATTATATATTCTGTTTTCAAATTTCCCGAGTCAATTGTGGTTATCTATGCAAGTGAATAATTTGTTTAATGGATATTCGAGCTTTTGGCAAGATAAGAAGCCTGCGCGGTGCACGCAGAGGAAGAGAGTCTCAAAATGAAAAAACACACAAAATACAATTCCAGTGCACATCACATCCCACCATCACAACCTTGCAATTGCTATTAAAAAGTAATCCTTAAGATGGGTACAGTTTGTCATTTGATCCCACCCTACAAGTTAGACTGCCCGCATTATTTTCACACCTCTCGTGAAACAATGACACATCAGCTGCATCCGCAGGTGTTGTTGTGATGTCTCTTGAACTGCAGACGAATAATGGGGAAAACCAAGCAGATGGGGGTATTTACTGGATTTTCACTCCGTTTCCACCTCATTGCTTCACCCTGATGGAGATATAAGTGGCAATTTGTCTTGTGATGCCTGATTGGTTGTTTTACTCCATGAGCAATGCATAAGGTAATACGCCTGCCACTACTTTTATTGAATTTAGTCTAAAAGTGCTCCAAGAGGACGTCTCTTGAAAGCAAGCATTGATCCAGAGGGAGCTAATCTCTACTTTATTGATTTTCTTCTGCTTCTCACTATGATACGTGTAATCCTGACATGTTTTACAATAAGAGTGTCAAGACTCCCAGTGAGTAAACCCGGTGGAGTTGTCTTGTTTAAAATTTGTTTAACATTTCTACTATTTCCCATATGTCAACAAATTCGACAACAGTTCACAGACTTGAATCTGCGTATTTGACATTCAGTATCTTAATATTTTCAAGCTTCTACAAAAAGCGCTCCGGCTTCTTCCCACACTCTAAAAACATGCATGGCAGGTGTATCGGACATACTATGTTGTCCTTAGATGTGATTGGGTGCATGAATGGTTTTTCCTCTATGTGTGCCCTGCGATTGGCTGCCAACCACTTCAGTTCAATTTTTATTCAATTCTTTACATGGCCGCCTTCCATTTCAGCTAGTGGAAGCTCATAGGAGCTGAGGTGAGTTTTTTTTTTCTCAGCAAGCTCACTCAGTCAGCTCAGTGATATCAGCCACGGTTGATTCTTCATCCTCACTTGGCTTGAACTACATCTGTGCCCTGGTCCCTGGTCCAGATGGTTGCTCAAGCCAGCCGATTGGGTGCCTACCTAACTGCAGGAGCTATGTACTATGTCAGTAAGCCTGATTTATCCTGGGCAAGCACACAAGGTATGGGGAGGGGGAATCACAGAACAAACACTCCAACCCACACAAGGGCACACTGTTTTTGAGCCACTGTATGTACATGCAAATATGCCATTTCTATAGAATGCTGCTTTTGCAAGGAAGGACAAACAACATCATTATCATTATTTTTATATATAACATGTAAATATAAAATTTTATGATATAAAATGAAAAACATAAAACACCACCATCAGACTTGTGGGTCACAACTTTGTGCAGCGTGCCGCTTTATCCTGCTTTAGTGCAACACTTGAATTTCTCATTCCTGGAGCAACAAAGGTTTATCTTATCCTTTCTTAATAACATCTGGAAGAGTAATTATCTGAGAAAATTAACAAAAAAAGATTTCCCTCAGTATATTAGTCAAAACATGGCATCGCTCACATCCAGTCAACATGGTGAGACAAATACAACATTGAAAAAATATGCAAATTAATTGAGACATAATGTGTTTACTTTAGAACTTTTGTACATTTCACTTGATTATGATTAAAAAGATTAAAACCAGATAAAGGATTACAATAACATAATTTAACAAGAAAGTTAGAGAATAATACCACCGGTGTTATCCTTCTCCCACCCATGATGCAAAATGTACAAATGTAATCGTATTCTATCCTCATCTTGAACTGTGAGATTTGACATCCACTGCTGGCCCATTTTTGCAATATTCACAGGTCAGAAATGAGACCTTAATGCATTGCAGTCACGGCAGTTGTCTTCATTTTCTTGTGAAATTGCCTCAGAGATAAGGTCAACATGTTTTAAATGACTCTACTTTGAAGGACATTCATAACGATGCCAGAAAGAAGGCCCATTAGCCACTAAATGATTATGCTTGGACCATTTCTTTGATGCGGAACCAGGCATAACATTCCAATGATCTTTTACAGTATATTTGAAGTACGGGTTTTCAACTTAATCCTTACAGATATTTTTCAGTCTGACTTCCATTTGCTTGCTTCAATCTCCTCCAACAAATCCATCAGTGCTCTGCGCATCTAAGAATCAATAATGATTTGTATTAAGAGTTATTCAAGTTCGTCCCGGCTTGCTTACCAGAAACTCGCAACTCTGTGATTGCACTACAATAATACTTGCAAGGTACAAGAATGTGACTGTAAATCGCAATGTAATTTTAAATCTGAGGTGTTCAATTTTAATTTACAGTGAACCATTGGTTGCTCTAAAATGCTGGATCATCCGGAAATACAATCTGTGATTGGCCCATCAGAAACCATACGTCATCTCAGTTATTTTATTGCAGTGACAAAGATAATTGGAGCTTGGTGTCCATGGGAAATTTGGGAAAAATCAAATGCGCTCCCGATTTCTAGACACAGACATACACACACAGAGACATGACACAATTGCAGTGCACACATGGAACAACACCACTCACACTCACGAACACACCTGAGTGTGTGCTTTGCAGTCTTGCTTTCTTTTTGATGACATACCTTGGACAATGGCTTCATTTTCTCCACGCTGCTCTTGAAATACTGCCACACTAGCAATGGGAATCAACTCTCTTGTCAAAATAGCTTCATCTTGAAAAGATGATGCCATCTCATCATGGTTGGCCATCAGCAGCACACTTAGTTGCGCTTTTTCATTCTTATTTCATTTACTGGCAGATTCAGTTCACATTCATTTGCAAATAAAAATTAGAAAGAAAAGCTGGACACTGATTGCACGCATGTTTTTGCTTCGTCTGATTGAGAAACTGTTCTCAGAGCTCACAGCTGGTCACATAATATCCCGATTCTCAATGGTAGAACCGCCAATCCCGGTTCACTGACCGGTGATTGGGAAGCAGATGTTAATTTGTTCTTCACTCATCAGAAAAACCTTCTTTTATTTTGTTGTATTTCAGTGCTTATTTTGTTGACGATGACGTCTGTAGCTTCGGGACTCGGTGCCAAAAGGAAAGTGCTCCTTGTGCGTCTCTGCCTTTGCTGCACCTGTTTTTGTCAACACACTTTTAAATGGTTTACTCATTTATTTTCAAGCATTACTGCTGCATTATGTGAACTAATTGTTTGTATTTTTTCTGTGTCTTTCAAGTCTGTGTTCAATTATATTTCTCACTTTGCAGGCTCCAGACAACAGATGCCACCCACACAGATAGAGTGCAGCAGAAAGAAAGAGCCATACCAATGGAGCAGGATTAATGTTATATTTTTACCCCAATTAGGTTAAAAGAAGAAGAAGAAGAATTAATGAGAGTTCAAACTGTGCAGGAGACTAAATTATAAAATGTGGAAATAGAATGCTATTTTTTTCTTCTTTAACTCTTTATACTCGCTACATACTTATAGGGACTACGGCGCTTATATATACTTATATGGCACATTCTTTTTCATTTGCATGTACTCTTTTTTTTTAGGTTAACACCCAGAGGCTTGCTGCAAGTTAAACCTACACAAAGAGGGAGTACTGAAATTTTTGAAGAATGACAAAAAAAAGGATTACAGTATACGCAAAGTTCTTGTTTTTTTTTTCCAAGAGTTTTTTTTAAGTTAAACTTTGTCTAAGTTACTCTGTACATTATGGAAAATAAATACTGACTATCATTATCATTTGCAGTGGTTAACATTTGGATTTCCACTTGTGTGCCAGTTTATCACACGTCAAACACCTTTACTGTTAATGTTCAAAGTACTGTATATCTTTTCTTGCAGCCATTCCCCTCTCATGGTTTCTTTACTGTTAATGTGCAAGGTACATATTTTCTTGGAGCAATTCCCTTCTCATGCTTTCATCAAATATTCTATTCCACAGCCACCTGGCAAGCAGACCATGGAAGTTGTCAATACTGTATAGAAATATGTATAGCACATATTAAGTATAGTCCCTATAGTGTCCAAAGTTATTGAACAACTGTAATAATTTTAGCACAATAAGTGAATTTGTAAAACTTATTTTTTTCATTTTTACCATACAAAGTGGGTGGCACAGTGAGGAGAGGTTAGCACATTTCAAGACAGAGTATATGTGTGTGAATGAGAGGGACCCAAGTGGAAGAGTGAAGATACAGGGAGTAGAGGTAAAGAAGGTGGCGGATATTAAGTATTTTGGGTCAACAGTCCAGAGCAATGCAGAGTGTGGAAAAGAGGTAAAGAAACATGTGCAGGCAGGCTGGAATGGTGGAGAAAATTGTTAGGTGTGATATGTGAGATTCAGCTAAATTGAAAGGAAAGGTGTGCAAGATCGTAGATTTTCCAATGATGCTGTTTGTCCTGGAGACAGTGCCATGAGGAAAAGACAGGAGGCAGAACTAGAGGTAGCAGAGATGAAGTTGCAGATGTTCTGGGAATGGCCAGAATGGATAGGGTAAGGAATAAATACATAAGAGGGATGTTACCTCCATGTTGGAGGTTTTGGAGAAAGGCCAGACAGATGGTTTAGACATGTCCAAGGAAGAGATAGTGAAAATGTAGGATGCTGAATTTTAAATTGCCAGGCAGAAGGCCTCAAGGAAGAAAAAAGGGGAGGTTTACAGATATAATGAAAGAAGACATAAACGGAGTTGGTGTGAGAGAAGAGGATGCAAAAGACAGGCTTTGATGGGGGGGATTCTTTCACTGGGGTGAACTCCTGAAGGGAAAAGCTAATAGGAGAAAAAGAAGACTCATTAGTGGTTGTAAAGGTTCCTCGTGTTGGCGTAGAAGTGTGGCGCAAAATACCAAACTCCTCTTAACCCCTCTGAAAATATACAATCTGTTTTAATATATTGTGAATAGGAGTACGGTACTTACTTTTTATATCATCAAAGGTCGGCACGTAACATTTGCTAACATGCCACATGGCCAACCCTGAGGATGTATTACTTGTTCTCAAGAGACCTCAGAATAGAAAACAAAAAGAACGTGCAATGCTTAGTTCATTGCTTCCTTTTTTATTTTCTACTGAGTATATGCCATGGTTTTTTTAGATGTACTGTATTTGTTTTTACTTCTTGTATTAGATTAATGTAGCTTTGATTTCATCTTTGTGTATTGTTTTCTTGTGGATCGTGTCTGTCATGTTTGTCAGGTTATCTGTCCACCTTCGCTCGTTAATCTGGTCTTGTGTCTTCCAATCAGCTTTCAGCTACTTGTGTCTCGTACAAGTGTTCCTTCTTTGCTCACCACTTGCTTGGATTTAGGGTCCCAAAGTTCACAGTGGTACCAAAAATTTGGACCGCACGTGTAACTTGATCATGCACGAGTTTGAATGCATGGAAAAAAAAAAGGGAGAAAAAGTGTTTGCTGTCTTTTGTTTCTAAAACAAAATGATCACTTTTTTTGTACCATTCTGGTGGTTGTTTTTGAACGGTAAACAAAAGCAGACCTATCAAAGCATAAAATGAGCCTACTCACGTTATCGTTTCAAACACATTTTTATTTTTTAGAAAGACAGACTTCTTTTTCATACTCCAATTTTCTATTATGATTGTAACCATGGCAACCAACCCCTAGTGCTTGGAGCACCAATCATGCATACATATAAGAAGGAACACGTGGGCAGTCGGGGAAAGCAACCTCTTTGTCATCAAGGTTCTTATTGTCCCGTTCAAATTCACACACATCAGAATTACAGCACAAGTTGTGGGGTGCTTCACGCTCAATGATGTTTGCAAAGTAAACTGGCATGTCTTCATTCACTACTCCAAACCTCTATACCCCCCAGCCCTTAAAGGCAGGATTACTATTGGAAATGTGCACAGTAGCAGATTTAGCTTAGCCTTATCTCAGTAGAAGGGACAGAGAGAAAACAAATGTTTCCTTCAATCATTTACTGAAGATGCTCAAGTGTTTGAATTGAGACCCATACCCTTTGATCAGTGCTCCTTTTATATTGAAAAGAAAAAAAAAAGCATAGATGCACTAACCACTTTGGTGGGCATTTAGCCGGATCACTCCTGTCTTGAACAGCCTTGAACATTGTACAATTGAGTGTGGGTGTGTGTACATGTGTGTGCGTGTGTGTGCGTGTGTGTGTGTGTGTGTGTGTGTGGGGGGGGGGGGGGGGGGTGCTGGTGGTGGTGGCAGTTAACTATATTTAGAAGTGGTTCGCATAATGGATGGATGCTTTTCAAATATTTGCTGGATGACCGCATTGTAAACAACACGGCTGTATATACGTCAGTCTTACGTTAGTTTTTTTTTTTAATTACCTGTATTAGTCACTATGTGAGTGACGCATAATCATTTGTGAAATGATGTTAAAGTCGAGGTGTGTGTGTGTGTGTGTTACGTGTGTACTCCCTCCGCACTATACTGCAATAAGCATTCGTGTCCATTAGCAGGTAACAACGACAGCATGTGTTTTAAAGGGTTTCTGTTGGGACTAAACTGCAATTAGCAATCATCTCCACTAGGGAGAATTTCTCTTTCTGAAATGATTTTTCAGAAATGCAAACATAAAACAAAATTCACATTTGATATGTATCATCTGTCAATTACACACCAAGTAAAAAGCAAGGTTTTGCTGAGCTTAATTTACTAGATACTGCCATTAAAATAATTCTCATGGTCTAACTAGGATTTCCTGGCTATGAGCCAATCAGAGTGAGCTTTTCACTTTGTTATCTGCCCATCGGTTACTGGAATGACTCATCTCCGAGGTATCCCAGAATGCTTTGCTAAACTATGTGCATGCGATTTATTCTTTCAAATCATATTAAAAATAACAAAAATCTCTCAATACTTAATTCTAAACTTTTTACTTTAGGTCTCTACCATGAATGTATTGAGTAAGATTGTGTACCAATATGCATTACCGTTTATGAAATCATGAAACGCAGCACAATTGTTGACAACCCAGCAATTCTGGCTAAATTTAATGAGGAGAAAATGTTGATCAGTGCAATTCATTCAGGACACTTTCTGTCTTAACAGTTGGTACTGCATACTAATGCGCTAGCCCCTGGGTGCATGTATGGATGCTAGCTGCTTTATTAGAGTGTGTTTACTCTTCCATGCTTAGTCCCCCATTTTAAAAATGTTTTTGTCATTTGTTGGTCCGTCTGCAAACCGTTGGGCTGCCCACCTTTGGTAGCCCTCACTTTTTACGTCTTCCATTCTGTGCTGGTTGCCTGAATGCATGGACAAACTAAAAAACTCTTCTGTGGCATATGACTATTTCAACTAAAATAACAATAATAAGCACAAGTAATATTCAAGTGCACCTACAAAGTAAGAACTGCTGACACTTGTTGCCACTCAAAACTACTACTTAGACGTGGAGCAACACGGGAAGATAGAGCAACCTACCCTTCATCATAATGACACACGCTGACGCCACGGAATGCAAGTGCAAATTCAAAAACAGATACCAAGAACAGTAAGATGATATTTTCAATGTGATGCTCCCCCGGGGACAAACTCGTGTCACAACACGACCTCTCACATTTTTCAGGGCACAAGCGTCTTACCCTCAAGCCACAACTGGTACTCTAACACCAACTCTTGAAACCGTCAAGCACCCCTTCTAACTATGTCCAGTCATGTCGTGCAACATTTGTCCCACTTCCTTATGTCTGGATGCACTAAATCAAGCAAAACCCGTTTTCCTCAATTGATCTAATCGTGCATCCATAATTATTATGTCAGTGAAAAGACATGTGCGTGAGTGATGTAGCATGTACTTAAAGATAAGAAGAGCCTTGACCCTATGCACCTCAATTTTTTTTTCATATTTGAAGCATATGTATGCCTTCAAACACATTCTTCTTTGCACTTGCTGTGATTTGATTGGCTATCATAGCACGTTTGCTCGCTATATATAAACAGTCTCCTTGTGAGAAAACAGGTGCGTTCCACCCTTCCGAGACACATCACCTTCAAACTCCACACACCAGAAAAAAGGTGAGGTTTTTTTAATATCAGGCTTTGAAAAAACAAAACAAAACCGACTGCAATATACTTCTTATCTACAGTCCACATGGAGCGAATTGTTATCATGATGTGCTTAACTGTCGCAGGCTCGACTGCTCCTGTGAGTTTGTCTTCCATTGAAAATATAGTAAAAACTGTATGTTGTATGACAACGTGTACCCATTTATCATTTACCTATCTTCTCCTTCTATAGGTTCAGGAGCATAAAAGCAATGAGGTAAATCGGTGTAACTTACGCTTTCTGTCATGCGATATGTCGTTTAACAGGCCATTGAACATCACAGAATGATGGATGTATAAAATGACACTAGTAATTGTCTCTATTGCACTTGCGAGTCTAAAGATGTCTGCTATTTCTCCATCAGATCGCAGCGCATGCCAATGAGGCCCTGAGGTTGATGGAGATGTACAGGCTGTACCAGCAGCAGGTCTATAAAGAATCCGTTCATACTGTATGAATGCAAAAAATAATTACAAAAATAAGCTATTTTCTTTTTTTTTTTCCTTCTCAGGGCTTGGTGGCAAACCCTTTCCTTCCTGCAGCAGAAATTCCCGGAGCAGGAACTGCTGTGGAATCTCCTCCAGTAAGATCCCTAACTAACTAACATTGAAAAAGTAGAATCAAGTCAACTCATCTTGCTTGTTGCATTTAAAAAGTCGTTCCAGTAATAATGTTGAGATGCCTCTCTAGGATGTGGTCCCCTTCTGGTGCTTACGTGAAAGTTGTTGTTCTGAGGAATGGTGGATAGCAAATTTATTGGACACCCTCCATGGAAGGGAGAGATGATGGATATTTTAATAGATTGATGACAAATGATGACTGAAGAAGCCTTTCTGGATTAAAGAGTGAAACAAGTATTACTTGTTGCCAGACAGTCAAGAGTTAACTCTTGTATTTATTTATTTATTCGTTTTTATTTGATGCCTTAAAAAAAGAAGCACCAACTGTAACCTGACACTTTCATATTTTTTAACTTAAGCTATAAGTGTTTAACTCGCTTAATTTATAAAGTTATTTTTGTGTTGTGGACAACCATGTGACTGATTAGTTTTACCATCTCTAACTTTATTTAACATTCAAAATAGACAACTGGTCCATTTTACAGAAAAAAAAAAGCCACTTCATAATAAAACATAATATTTGCCTGTGCTGTGACTTTTAATGAATTTTAGAATAATACTACTGGTATAATATTTCTAAGTCAGTATATATTCACATAAATATTTTTTCTAGGTTGAGCCTGCTGAGGCAGCACCCATGGTAAGTGTTCACACTGCATTTAATGCAACATTTCCCAAAATGTAGCCATCTATTTTAAATATTTCTTTCTTTTAAAGCAGGTGGATGCTGCCACAGCTCAGGCAGCCACTGCCGCTCCTCCTCCTCCGGCTGCTGATGTTCAGTCGGTTGGAGAGGCATCAGAGGAAGAGGAGGTGACATGCTAGCTTGACATTTAGCTGAATATTGAATTACCACCACTGGATGCATTTTCACTGAATGGGCCAGAAGATAAATGCTTAAAAGAGTTGGCATTCATTCATTTTATTACAATGCCTGTGATTCATTGTTTTTTCTCAGAAAAAAGTCCATTTAAAAAAAAAGAATATATATTTAAGGGAAGAGGCGCAGTTGTTGTTGTCATAGTTACATTGGAAAGGGTACTTTACTGATGATTTCATTTTCAAAGAAACTAAGGATTAAAAGTTACTTTATTGGTTACTTTTAACAGCTGTCAACAACTCCGCCTACCATAAAAACATGATGACAGGTTTTGCCAATACTGTGCTTTATTGGCAGTACATTTGTTGACAGTAATCTTTAATGTTAGAAGTCCAGCCATTTTTGTAGACTTTCAAATTTCAAACAAAATAATCAATCTGAGCCAAAAACAAGAATGTTGATTTAATTGGCAAATGCCCCCCCAAAAAATTACACTTTAGAGTTAATTAAACAACATTTTTAAAATACAGAGTAACTTTTCGATCACCTCGATTTCCCTGTTGAATGCTTATATTTGAATGCTGAAACAGCACTGATAATGTACATTGTTTATAAATATAAAAATGACAACATTCAGGGACCCCTTGCATTAGTCACAACGTACACAATTTATTGAGGCCTGAACGTATCATGCTGTGACTGAAAGTTCGACGTTCAAATCTAGGCTCCTTTTTGTGTGGAATTTAAAGGTAAAGGATATAAAACCTTCACTTCTTCCCTCACTCGTTTTGATAAGGTTTTCTTTACAGTTTATGGTGAATAAATACTAGAATGGTCTGAATTTTCTGGAACACAGGAGGCTAAAGCCGTCTCGAAAGCTGCTGCCCCAGTAAACTCTGAAGAGACAGAAGAGGCGGAGGAAACCGAAGAGGGCGAGGACGCCACTGCAGTCAAGGCAGAAGCACCTGCAGCTGATTCTGCAGCAGCTCCTCCTGGTGTACCAGCACAGGATGGTGCCCCTAAAGCCCTTGAATCGGCAGTTGGAGAAGTCGTTGCAGAAGCTGCTGTTCAACCAGCAGCCGAGGTTGCCACTTCTGTCATGTAATTTTACATTGCATGCTTTAGCTCAAAAAAGTGTAATGGCAATGAAATACAAATGGAAGAATAAACAATTGTAGGTGCATGTTGACTGTGCATCGGGTAGTACCAAGTGCAAAATAAACACAGTATGTTTGTGTTTTATTATTGTGAACATATATCATCTTTATTAAATAAAGGTCAGATGCCAGAAACAATGCTTTCTATAGCTTTTATTCAGACTGTTTATATCACAACACAAACAGAAGGCAAAAGACAAAAGCACGTGACACAGGGTTAGTACCTATTTGCATCAGTGCATAATTGTACATAATTACAGATACCGTACTTCTGCTTAAAATCATTAAGCTCCATGCATTTTTTATAATGGAATTAGAAAAATGGGATATTGTAATGGCATTATGTGACTTGCCTTCATGAAATTCCGGTACAAATCTCATTGAGGTATAAAGTGAGAATGCTTGCATCATTTTTGTACGGGTACTCTCAAACATCCTCTAAAAACATGCAACTGGCCCCTTTTGTTGGACAATTGAAGCAAATAAATGATGTTTTAAAACAAGTAAACAAACATGCTTTAAAAATAATATTATAGGTATGTAATAATATTAAATTAATTCAATGTTTTCAGGAAAATCTCAGTTCATAAAACAAATGTTATTTTGAGTAGGTTATTCTTCTTCTTTTAACACAGATTCTCCACCATACTAGAATGGTTCGACCCAACCTGGCACATGCCATCTCATTACTTGTTAAATTAATGTTTTTTGTTTTTTTTTAAACAGATCTCTGCTGTAATCCCAAAAGGTGACGCTTTATGTTTATCATTTTTCTTCTGACAATTTCAAATGATTTGTTTTCGAGAACATGTCTGACACTTCATATTGATTTTTTTTTGTGGACAAATATTTCTGAATAATTAAGTTATTTCTTTTTGATAAAACATCTCTACTATGATCCAAATGACGACACTTTATGTTGATTATTTTTTCGTGGACCAATACAAATGAAGTTTGAAGGGTCTTAAAGTGCAACAGATCAAACACTAACGGCATTTTTAGGACTTTTTTATTTTTTAAACCCCAAATTTTTTGCACTGGTTAAGGGGTACTTGGCACTGATCTAGAGAAAGAGTATTTGATTGTTCTGCCTTATGCTTTGCACTGAGTTAATAATTTTGTAACACACACCATTCAACTCGCTGTTTACACACAATTTACAAATCTGATCAACGCACTCCTTACTTGATCTCTGACAACCTACCAACAGGCATTTTAGTGACTGGCAGGACAATCAAATGCTGAGTGCAAAGCGGTGTTTGTGCTTTTAGCTTCGTAAACTCTTTGAGTGGTTTTGCAACAGTTGTTAATAGTTTTAGACACAAATCACTTTTAGTCGTAGAATTCAAACAAAATAGTTCCTTAGCACAAGAACACCTAGTTTCAAAAACCCATAGGGTTAGGGGTTAGCATTTGTTTTTTGAAAATAAGTGATTACAAAGTAGCAGTTACAGCCTCATGCCTTGTTTAATTGAAGGTGCTGAGATGATGGTGGAACCTATAGTAGCCAATTACAAGGAAAGCCCGTGAGCCAACAGCCTGCTGTAAATCCTGAGAGGGAAAGGGAAAAGTGAAAAAACGCCACTGCACTGCTCCACACTGACCGAGGTTCCGACGCTATTCCATCTCTGTTCTTTACTTAAGGGGGTCGGGGAGGGGTCCACCTAATGTGAAACCTCCTCTGGTTGTGGCAATGTCTAATCGGATCACAGTTGGAAAAGGCTGAGAGTGCTGACAGAGCATAAGTGTGCGTGTGGGTGAGGTGGGGTTCTGAGGTTGCACAACTGAACAGAAAGATACTTGGAGAAAGACAAGCTTTATCATTTAATGGGTTTCAGCATTTTGATTCTCCATTTTGTGAGGGTATCTATCACTACAAGGGGGGGTTACAAAGTGGACTTTGCCACCAGTCCTCTCAGCCATTACTAATCCAACTAATCCTTATCAGGGTCAGTAAGTCTGTGCGACACTATTAAATTGGCCCTAATACGTATCAGTGTTGCATGTAACTACATTGGGATATTTTGTCCCATTTGCTTCTGCGGATCCGCTTGCACACTCTCCTGGACAGATCAGCACTTATTTTTGAGGACAAGAAGAAAATGGACATGTTAGTTGGAAGCCAAGGATATTTTTCCATGAACTGTCGATAAGTAATTCAATTCTATTTGTCTGCACACTGCAAGTTTATAAGGAAAACGATTAGCTAGAATACTTAAATATTGTCACACAAAATAGAATGTTCACGCGACCTTTGGTCTAATTATTATAATAATAATTCAAAGCTATGTTTTCAAGGAATCAAAAGGTACATTGAATGGAGCAATGACTTAGTTTTTCAGATGGTTTAACCCACTCACAAGGTAAAGGTATTATTCAGGGCTGATTATATAAAGGAGCAAAGCCAAATAAAGATGGAACACAGGCTCTATGATACCTTATGTGATATTGGTTCAATAGAACAATAATACAAATTACTAAGGGTGTAAGTAACTGCCCTTTTTGCCGAGATACAGTATTGTCTTCCAATATCGATGCTTGATGTATTGTTTAACTGCCACTCCACAGATCTGCTGCTATGACAACAACAGCGGCCGCTACTTCAACATGACACATGACTGAGGACCACCAGCTGTGCCAAATACGGGAGTCAAAATGTGAGCAAATCTTTCAGTTGAGTACACTTTGCTTTCAATTGGCAAAGTTATCTTCTTCATTTTTTGGATGCACTAAATGACCTTCTGCAAACTACATTTGCTGTAGGTTTTCGCCTGGACCAAACCTCAACAGTCTGCTCAACATAAACAACAGTAATAACAATGAGGAGTAAGTACTGTTCTGGAGACAAGGGGAGACTTTTGTAACTTCAAAACACTGGTAGAAGCCAAGCAATCATTTAATGTAATTGTACTCTGTTGAGAGAATCACATTACATATTATAAACATTTCACATAAGGAATAATTCACTGACATCTGCTTCCTTGCATTCTGCTGCACAGAAAGAAGGAAAAACAAGAACAAGGAGCAAATGAAAAGGAAAAAGATATAGATAAGTAAGTGTATCAGAACGGACAATATGGGGGATTAAATTTGATTTTAATTATTTTGTCAATGTCTTTTTTTTCCAACAGGCCCAAAGAATTATTTGTCATTAACCCTGCTGGAAATATTTATTACAACTGGATCTTCATCGTTACACTTCCAGTCATGTATAACTGGACTATGATCATCGCCAGGTGACTATTATTTGCTTCCCACCATTTTTAATCGCATGATGCCTTAATGCTCTTTTCCAAAATCCATTTTATTAATGTGAACTGAGTATGTGATGTCAACAACAGTACTGTAAGATTGATTATGTATTTCTCAGTTCAAGAGACATAAAACAGAAAGATGCTTCTGAATGACTTGTGTGCAAATAGTTGGGTCCCTGAAGAAGTTGTCAATCCATCAGGCGTAACAGTGACAGTTGGCTGATTTTTTCTGAAAATTCGTCTCCACTAGTAGTAGCCGTTTCTTTTTTCTTTTTATTAAGGTGAAAAAAAGCAATAGATCTGACATTATGACTCAACTGTGCTTTTGATGGTGTTGTCCTGCAAACAGGGCATGCTTCGAGGAGCTGCAGCACAACTACATCCTTTATTGGGTTTTACTAGACTACTCTTCAGACATCATCTACCTGGCTGATATGTTCGTCAGGACCAGAACAGGTGAAAAAGACAAGATCAATGATGAACGATGTTTTTAAAGATGAGTGAAACTTCAGATGTCAGAACTTTGTTATATTTTAGTTGCGCATATCTTCTCCGTGTGCTGTACGTCTAAGAATTAGTTAACATTGCATCTACTCTGATGGATATGGAATATTTTTTTTTCTTTGGTGAAGAACCCACGTATCCTTCATAGATTCCCTTTACCTTTGCAGGTTACCTTGAGCAAGGCTTGTTGGTCAAAGATGAGCAGCTGCTCCGTGATCGCTACATCAAAAGCTTCCAGTTCCGGCTGGATGTTATCTCTATGTTGCCCACTGATGTCCTGTATTTCTTTCTGGGTCTGGACTACCCAGAGATCCGAGTTAATAAGCTTCTAAGGATCGGTCGTATGATGGAGTTCTTCACAAAGACGGAGACGAAAACCAACTACCCCAACATCTTTCGCATTGGAAACTTGATCATGTACATCCTCATCATTATCCACTGGAACGCCTGCTTCTACTTCTCATTCTCGAAATCGATTGGTTTTGGGTCAGATGAATGGGTTTACCCGGCTCTTGATGATCCGGACGAGCCTGCTTTTGGCCAGCCTTTGAGGAAGTATGCCTTCAGCCTTTACTGGTCCACATTAACCCTGACCACGATTGGAGAAACGCCACCACCTGCCCTCGATTCTGAATTTATCTTTCATGTGGTGGACTTCTTAGTTGGGGTTCTTATCTTTGCTACAATTGTGGGAAATATCGCTACCATGATCTCCAACATGAATGCTGCCCAAGCCCAGTTTCAGGCTCGAATTGACAACATCAAACAGTACATGCAGGTATAACACCTACTGATATATTTGTTTGATTATTCAGTAACTAAATGCATACTTATGTTCCAGGTTCGAAAGGTAAGCAAGGAGCTGGAATTGCGTGTCATTAAATGGTTTGACTACCTTTGGAACAATGGCAAGGCTCAGGATGAGCATGAGGTTCTGCGGTACCTTCCAGATAAGCTGAAAGCAGAGATTGCCATCCAAGTTCACATGGAGACACTCAAGAAAGTTCGCATCTTTGCAGACTGCGAGGCAGGCTTGCTGATCGAGCTCGTGCTCAAGCTCCGGCCTCAGGTGTTTAGCCCCGGAGACTACATATGCAAGAAAGGCGATATTGGGCGCGAGATGTATATTATCAAAGATGGCAACCTTGCAGTGGTTGCCGATGATGGCGTTACTCAGTTCGTGGTGCTGGGAAGTGGAAGCTATTTTGGTGAGATCAGTATCCTTAATATCAAAGGCAGCAAAGCAGGCAACAGAAGGACAGCTAACATCCGCAGCATTGGATACTCAGACCTCTTTTGCCTGTCCAAGGATGACCTCATGGAATCGCTAGTGGAGTACCCGGACGCTAAAAACATGCTAGAGGAGAAGGGCCGAGAGATCCTGCTGAAAGATGGCCTGATAGACTTGGACCCAGCTAACATCAAGCCAGAGGCCAAGGAGCTAGAAGAGAAAGTGGACAGATTATACAGTACGATTGATTGGATGCAGATCAAACTGAAGAAGATTCTGGAAAAACACAAGACAACCGATCAAACGTTGTGGCATCGCATCCAAGAGCTGGAGCGTCTGACAGGTGAGGAATTAGAGGATGAGGACCCGGGGGATGAGGATGAGAAAAAGGAGGAAGTGCAATTGAAAGAGAAGATAACTGAAGACAAAGGAGGAGATGATGAAGAAGGTGAAGAGGAAATGAAAGATGTGACAGAAGAGGAAAAATCAGCTGAAGTGAAGGATCTGGAAACAAAAGGCACAGACACTAAGGAAGATGATGAGGACAAGGAGAAAAAATAGCTCAAATCCAAGTTTTACACAAAAACATTTTTCATTATGGCTAGAACCCTTGAACACAAGTGCATTTTGTGTTTTCAGATCAGATGATATTGTGTAAAATGTACATGTCAATACCATATGAGAGGAAAGATGATTATATTTTTTAGCATTTAGCTTGCGTTTTGATCACCTTAAATGTTGATCCAACTATTCTACCTGGCATGGACATGCTAGCTTAATTATTTTCAATTCAATGACAAATAACGTTTGAACACAGAAACGAACAAATCAAAGATTTTGGTTGGCTATTTTTAAAAGGTCATTGGAACAATGTATAGCCTTTTAATACAATGAACAGCAATTGAGTTCAGTTTGTGCCCACGGCAAGATGAACTGAACAAACCTCTTCCCTGATCATAAAGGCCTAAATTGATCATAACATTACATAGCAAAAGTTGATCCATTTTGCCAAAAATCCTCTCTGAAGAAAAAACTGAGGGTGGTAAACAAATCTGGACAAAAGCATGAAAACCTTGAGTCACAATCCACCATCTTTTGTGTTGGTTCTTGGGCTCTAATGACTAAATGCCATCAACACTTCTCATCACAAGCTCTAATCAAATGATGGACAAAGCCAGGCCAAGATGAAAATAAAGCAATTTGGGGGAGCTGGCAGGAGCTGCATGCGTATGTCTTTAATTTGGTTTGGTTGCTTTGCAGAAAGCAGCTTTTGTGTCATCTCTTGAATTTTTGTCATTTGTCCTACTTTATAACAAGCCATTCGTCAAAAGACTCAAAACCTACTGTAGTGACTCAAAACAATGGAGCAGTTAAGGGGCTATGTAATAGACATACTTTAGATTTTAAATACGTTTTTCCCCCTCGCTTCGTCTTCCCCTACAGTTTTCAAAACATAGCGACTTTGATAGGAGACAAATTCAATTTAAAAAATTTTGTCAGAATTGTCCATTTAGCTCACTATGTGTATTTTCTTTCGAGGAAATGAAACTAGCAATCCTTGTCGATACTGTTAATCAGGTTTGAAGAAGTCAGTAAATAAATAAGTTCCTCTGGAATGTCCCATGTTGTAGTTTACATACCACTGAAAGAACTGGACACCAGTTGATGTATTTTTGGTTGTTATTTAGCATCGTTCTTTGCTACCCTGATTTTTGGTCCACCTTTTTCCATTAAACATCATATTTTGAGTTCACCTCAGCTTCCAGCTTCTCTGTATTTGAGTCCACCTCTGCTCTCTATCATGCCTAATCATGACAGAAATCACCCCACCTTTAATATGACAATTATACAGAAAATGCGGAAACAAGCTAAATAAATGTGTTTATAAAAGCATAAATGACTGTACATATTCACCTCACAATGATATCTGATGCGTTTAGTTAGCCAATGTGTGTCCTTGAAGATAGCAACAGTGTAATGCACTGCAGTGATTGATTACATATAAAAGAAATTATGACAAACTACTCAACTGTGTCTATCGTCGCCGTCGCCATTTTAATGTGCTTTTGTCTTAAAAACAAGCCAGACTTTCAATTGCAAGCCAAAACTCCATGACACAAGGTTATTTCAAAGAATTTGGTAACATGCAGATATGGCAGATATTTTGCACATAGAAGTGTGTTCATAGATTTGAAATGTAAAAATATAACATTTAAAATGAAAACAAAATCTAAACATGTCAACAAACAATTGAATGCATTTAAAGATCTCATAAATTAGTGGTTTATCAAGAGAATGTGACATCACTCATTGCGTAGTGCACCACTCATTTATGCAAATTCCAAGGAAATGACACAGGCAAGGTCAGGACCCAATCAATATATTGTCCATCAAGAAAACTAGTCTGTGCTGGAAAATTGTGCTTTCAAACAAGCCACACTCTGTTTCATTCTAGTCTAATCAATATACTGTATGTACAAGCACTGCTAACTCTCTAAATTAGATTTTGCAGGATCAGCAAGACAGTCACTACAACACTGTCTCCTTACTACATGACAGTGATCTATCATTTTCATTTATTTCGAAAATCAAATATGTGTTGTTTTAACTCCATACACACATATACTGTGTATATATATATATATATATATATATATATATATATATATATATATATATATATATATATATATATATATATATATATATATATATATATATATATATATATATATATGTGTATTTTTTTAAATTTTATTATTTTTAAAGGACAATTGTTCTCTACACATGCACTATTACTTAAAATGTGTCACTCGCAACGTTGTTAGACCAAACAAATGATGTTGGTCAAAATGCTATGCTGTAGTGGCTTTGATTCACTGACTGCTAACAAATGTGTAAAGAGGCAATGAACTATGAGTGAAAAAAACAAAACAAATCAGTACCTCTCTGATACAACAAGGGAATGTGAAGTCTGAAATTAGTTTTGTGTTGGGTTACGTTTGTAAAAGCCACAACCGTAAAATCTAAACAGGAAGCTCAAGCACAGGCAGAGGTAAACTTTGCTTCAATTGAACACTCAAAAAGGATTATGTGATATTGTATTTTATACCATAATCACAATTGAATTGCTGCTCTGAAAAAAAGGAAAATCGTGAAATCATGAATCATGAAAAATCATTTATGAAAAAATTCCGAGACCTGTACTCATTCTCCATAGACAGCTGACATCCCTTTGACCAAATTTTCATGCATCCCATGAGTATGTGCAGCATGCCTTGCATTGTGGTAATATTCACATCACGTACTCCATGTTGTCGCGAACTCAATTGTGAGACGCCTATGAGAATGTCATGGCAGAGCAGGAAAGGCGGCTTGATGGAGTACATGCCATTTAGCCAGGCACATTTACTCCTGATTTCCCAGAAGGGGTATCTCCTGGGATTTCAATGCCCCAGTGGGTTTGACTCAGTTCAAGCAGTACGAACAAACCTAACAATCCTTAAAAGTGGCATAATACTGCAGGTTGTTTACATTAAAAAAGGAAGTATTGTAATTTTGCAAAAACTGAGAATATTTCATTTAAGGTACCTAGTTTTAGATTGGTCAATTAATTATTGTAATGCAATAAAGTAATGATCAAAGTATATTCATATCATCCAGAGATATCCCTCCATTCTCTTTGTAATCAGTGCTACTGCTTGTGTCTGGCTGTTAAAGAATATATTTTAAAATAACTTTGCATAGATGGGATGATTACTAGAATCACCAACTCACTCTTATTATATGGAACGCCTACTGTACGTGCGTATATAGGAGCCTCGGCCTCAATTAAGCATGAAATAGAAGCATGTCAGACTCGATTGAGATATTAAAATACACATTTTGGCGACATTCCATCGCAGTGGTTCAGAATTTATGTAAGCAAACGCCACTTTGTTCAAATAATATCTTTAAGCAAATGGCACTTTGTTCAAAGAATATCTTTATCTGCGAAGATAAAGAAAAAGGTACAATCCAATGTTTGCAGAGTTCCTAATCCTGCATGTCAGCGCATATATTTGTGTTACTTTCAAAACAAATGGTGAGAACATGAAACGGATGCATTTAGAATGGAACAAATTCCAGCATTGTAGTGGATGGATGAATGGATGGATGTTTTCAGTCAAAGAATGTGCAGCAAAAAGCCTATTAAACAAAAGTCATGAATAGATTCCGAAACAAAAATAAAACAAGTTCATGTGTAAGCAATGGAACAATATCAATGTTGGCACTTCAGTCTGAATCACAAATGTTCTTGATTGGCACTCCCAAAACTCCTGCTTCCTCTACTAATGGTTCACACAGCGCATAATTGCTTATAAGATCCGCAAGTCAATCTTAATAGTAAGCCTTGAAGACAAATGGCGGCACTGCTCAACTTATTCCAGCTGGTGTATTTGAATATGAAATTGGAGGGAGTCTTCATCCTTGGAAATAGCTACAGTACAACCGAAAATGGACATTTAAAATAATTCTGTTGCCATGGCAGTTAGATATGAGCAGGTAACAGCAATTCATATCAAAGATGTGGTTGACATCTCATTATCAACAGTAGTTTATATTTAACACTCGAAAAACAACATGCAATCCTCAAATAGAGGAAACCTTTATGCGGAGTGGCTATTGCTTGGCCGACAACAAAGATGTTTTGAAGAGAGGTTCCTTGTGCCTGTGAGCAAAAAAGAAATTACATGCATGGTAGTTCAATTATGAAGCCAGTGAGGAAACAAGAGCACGTAATATGTGGTTACCCAACTACACACAAATACACACACAACCACTTTAGTTCATTCTAACCGTGGAGATAAAACCTTTTTTTTGTACAAATGGTAAAAGAAATGACAAAGGTTTGCATTAAAGTGTGCCTCCCAGGCCACCAAGTCATGTAGCAGTACCTCATGGGTTAATTTTACTAAATGCATGCATTGATGAATTTATGATGCTGGAAGGTCACTACCCACTAGTGACCCATCTGACGGGTTGCTGTAGCAACAACGTTGAAATTGGGGCATCATTTGTTTGACGTCATATAATTGCGACCAGTGTTGGGCAAGTTACTTCAAAATTGTAATGCGTTATTTCTTATTCCTGTAATTTCTTTACTTTTATATTACTCTCACCACAATACCTGGAAATATGAATTTGCCATTCAAACTACAGCTCTTTACGCTCATTACACATCCAGTGTTGGCTTTAGCCTAAAACCAGTACAAATCATTTCATCTGTATTGTATTGTAAACCTTGACAGACAAGAGGCAAAATCTTTTTTTTTTTTTTTGTATTTTAATGCCTTTATGACTTAGCTTCACAGCATAGTGATGCATTGTTTATGCTATAGGCAAATGTTCTCATGTGGTCGTTGTTGGTGGTTTCTATGTATGTGTTCGATTCTGTACAATGAGGTCATTTAACGCATCTCAAGTGTGAAAAGGAATGTGACGCGGCTTCCCCTCAATGTGTGCCCATTGCATCCCGTAGAGTGATGTAATTGACATTCAAAACCGATCCTGTCAAGATTGGATATGAAACCACCACCCAAATGTGGTCTCAACCGATCCTACGAAAATCGAATTCAATGGTCTTTGTGACTGTTCAAATTACAAAAAAACCCATACATTTTCTATGTGCTAAAATTGGATTTTGACTGGGATTGGCTGTCTGAACAAGGCCACAATTGTCTCCAGATAGATCTTTGAACTGTTTGATGGCGTGTTGTGTTTGTTTTTTGGTCTCATGCGCTTGTCCTTTCCTTTCCAACTCCTTTTCGATTCATTTTCTGCACACACATTTGTCACTGGTCCGTGTGTATTTGGTTACCTCTTGTTCATTTGGGGCTCAGGTCATTGTCAAAAGTCAGTCGTACGTAATGTGCCACATGCTCCAAGCATCTGGCTTTTATTTATGCCCGCCACCCTTTGTTTGCTCTCATTCTATTAAATAAATATTTCCCAGGTACCTTTTGCCTTTCCTTGGCTGCCTCGCCTTTCCATTCCCCCGAATCCTGACCCTTTGCTAATTGGTATACGACGCACATCGGTGCCAAAGTTGCTGTGTAATGAGGAGCTCAAGTTCTCTATCAGAAGAAATGCATTCGGCACGCGGTTAACCTATGAAATGATCTGTTTAATTAAATGTTCTGTCCAAAGCTCTCGTGCAGAATGATCTTCAATTAAGTCTCACATCACACAAACAAGACAAAGACATCTCGACTCAGCACAAAAACATCCCGCTGCCCCCTGAAGTGAATCCATAGTACAGCCACAAAACATCTTCACGTTCCTTCCTATTAGAACCCTCATCTTCTGATTATAATGTCCACTTTCCTGACTAATTGAGAAATAATTGAGAGTAATTTCTTTTTAGCTGGCCAATCAGTGGCAAGCCTTGGTGCAGCTGCGTTTATTAAGGACAACTGCCCCCGAGTTGAATGCATGCCACAAATACTTTTGGGAAAAAGAGCTGTTGACAGTGCTGCATCTCCTGTGATGACATTTTGTGAAGTGATGTGGTGACATTTCAATGAGGAAACAACAATAATTACTTGGTGGCAATCAGGTTATCTAAGGTAACAGGTAAGCACATCATCTACGGATTTCAAAATGTTCCGGAAGGAAAAATAGTTCAAACTTATTCTCAGACCTTATACTTTTATAGGTTTTCTCAGCCATATAATTTTTAAAGCACCACTTGTTTCAGTCCCTCAGTTCTCACCAAAAAAACATGTTTTCTTTCTCCAGCAAACAAATATTTGCTGGAGGAATCTGCAGTGCCTGGAGAGAGCCTATGCGGGCACAGGGAGAACATGCAAACTCCACACGGGAAGGCCGGAGCCAGCTGGAATTGAACTCGTTCCATAAATAGAGAGTCTTACATTGAAGTCTGTACTCAAAAATATGACAGAGTGGTCTGAGTTCAAAACTAATGTTTGGAATTTTAAATTTAGCGTTTGGGTTAGATTAAATGTTTTAATTCTGAAATGTGCCATTAAATAGATTTGCGGAATCCAGTAAACAGCTTTTTTTTTTATTTCTTCTCAAATTCTTGACTGAATTTAGTGGCATTGTGGAAATTTATCTTGAGCGCTTCTGAGTAAATTGTTTAATTTTGTGAACTGTTTTAAGTCGAAAATATAATGGTCTGTGATTCTTTTAAAGGCCCACATTTGATATGAGAGCGTTATGCAGATTGGAAATCAGGGTTGTGCTATATTGGGGTGTGGATGTAAATGACGTGGGAGTGAAGTGAATTTTCAGCAGATCGGTAGGTGTGTGCTACTCTAGTATGGCTATTCTTCTATTTTTGTTTTATTTATTGTATTTATTTTCCTCAATTAAAAAGGTAAGAGTTAAGTTTTAATCATATGTTATAAAAGACAATAAACACTAACCACCTATGTTTTTGGTGTAAATAAAATGTAGTGGTTGAATTTTGCGAGAAAGATCGAAGATCAACCAACACCTTTTTTTTTTTTAATTTACTTATTTATTTTTTTATGTTAAGGGAAGTATAATTGAGGTTTGCCAATCCTGACAGCCTGGCGGAAACAACAATACTGAAGGTATTAATGTTACCGGTGTAATGTGGCAATGATTAGTTCTTGCTGAATCTGAAGATTCAAATAAAAATGGAAGTACAGTTGTTTTGTTCTAGTAGTATGTGTAGCTCGAGAAATTACAAAAGCTGTTTGTGTTTACATTTTTTTAATGACAGTAAAGGGCCCTGTAGATGTAATAAATGATCATCTGCATGATCTTCTGCAAGTTGTCCAAATGATGATGCAAAGTCTTTGTCATATGAACTGATATTATGTTGCTATAGATGTATGAATAAAATTAATCTCGTTCTTACACTTCCCGCTAATTGTAACAAGTGCAAAATGTGGTGATCAATGATACACCATGCAAATCACTCAACATCCTGAATTTTAAACATCAATTATTTAATTAAGGCTTCCGTGTTCACTGTTTCCTTTGTGTTTTTGAGTGGAAGCAACAGCATGCCGTTGGTACTTTAACTAGTGCAGCAACTTCTGATGACTCTTGTCATGATGATTTCTTATTTTGATACGCCATTTGAGGGCAGATCCCTTCCTCTGACCTCCAGCTCAGTAAAATATCAAATATACTTCCCAACAAGCTTGGACGTTGTGTCATAGTACAAATCAATGCAGTGACACTACTTTAATACGCAAAGGCGAGGACTGGTCAATCTGACTCAATGCTCACTCAACTCAAGGGACAAGAGCAGCAATGTTGGTACTTGCACCCTGGAGAGTATTTGAGAGGCAATTATGGAATTTTTATGTGAATAGGACAAAAAATAATGATGCAGCGGAAATTTGTCTGGTCTCAGTCATCCAGTTCAGAAGATTCTGCAAAGGTTAACTCTACAATGTTGATATTTTTGCTATTTCATCTGTTGTAGAAGGAGTTATCTGAGGGTTTACACTTATCGTACCATCTGAAGGCAGGAATAGGCACATTTTATGATGAAAGCAGATGCAATTCGCTGCAGATTTGCTGGTGCCTGTCCCAGCTGTAGTAGGTGAAGGTACACCCTGAACTGGTTGCCAGCCAATTGTAGGCACCGAGGGACGGACAACCATTAATGAACCCAACCACACCTAAGAACAATTTAGAATGTACAATACACCTGCCATGCATGCTTTTGGAGTGTGGGAGGAGACCGGAGTGCTCGGAGATAAACGACACAGGCGAGGCGAGAACATGCAAACTCCACACAGGAAGGCTGGAGCATGCTAGATTTGAACTCAGGTCTCTGAATTGTGAAGGGGACATGCTTACGACTTTGCCAATGAGCGGTCTGTGGACCATGTACGTATATACTTATATACCATGTATATACAGTACTTCTCACACTGCATGCAGTATTGCCTGAACCAAGAAGTTCCAAGAGCTGTGCTTTGTAGTCATGGCATTAAAACCATTCAAATTAGATTTTCTGATGCCTGCAGAAATCATGTTAACATTTTGCATACCCTGATTTACTCTAATGTGAGCACAAATCCCATTTGTGAATCACAGCCCTCGGCGAACTAATTCAATAAGGCCTCCTTAGGATATAAACCAACGATAATAATAATTGGACTAACATTTTATTAGTAACATCTAACATTAGTAACATCCAATTAATCCGATTTGGCATTGGGATCCACCCTGTCTTTACAGTCTCACCTGTGTAAAGAGATTTGTCGAAAACTTGACATACATTGGGGGGGGGGGGGGGGGGGGGGGGGCATTTATGTATCCGATATTCTTGTGATTGTGCAGGCATGGCTAACCTTCTAAAACGGGAAATTTGTTTCGGATCCATAATGTCCATTTGTAGATAAGGGTTGAAATACACGCACGCTCCGGAATGTGGTTGCTCCCACGTGAGATAAGGTGGGCAGAAAATAAAACAAAAGCAATGCGAACTGAGTGATAACGTATAGCCCTGCCTGCATTTGTGATTGGTGAAGTTAAAAACAGCAGCCACAAGTGTCGATCAATCTCCAGCTTGTGTGCCCGCTCCACTTGTGCGTCAGCGAGTGCGCACGGCGTATGCGTATGCTGCTGCTCTGCTCTCGCATCCTCCTCCAACAGGCATTTACGCACGCTTACACGTCCGAACCGGCCGTATTTTGACAAGAAATTGTGCTGCAGACAAACCTTCAGATGATAAGACGGTGTTTAGTTATAGATGTGGTTCCGTTGCGCACTCCAGTTCCACTTTGACGTATTGATAGCTCCAACATCCGTTGTTGTTGTTTTTTTTCCTATGAGGAAAGGAGGCAAGAATGGCAGCACCCCACAATGGATCGAACCTTACCTCAAACTACACGAACCAGTTTGTGCAACCGCCATGGCGCGTCGCCCTCTGGTCCATCGCCTACAGCTCGGTGCTGGCCGTGGCCGTGTTCGGCAATCTCATCGTCATTTGGATCATACTGGCTCACAAGCGCATGAGGACGGTGACTAATTACTTTTTGCTCAACTTAGCCTTTTCCGATGCCTCCATGGCTGCCTTCAACACTTTGATCAACTTCGTCTACGCGACCCACGGGGAGTGGTACTTTGGGGAGGCTTACTGCAAATTCCACAACTTCTTCCCGGTCACGTCTGTCTTCGCCAGCATATACTCGATGACAGCCATTGCCGTGGACAGGTGGGATAATACGTCACCCATTGAATGTTTCATAACATGCAAAAGATCCAAAACAACAATGTTCTAATCACGCACAGATGAGCTCTATTGACGTTGAATGTTGGAGCGGTGCATCGTTTTTGGAGGTGCTTCAAATATATTGTTTTGTTTTTATCCTGTAAAGAGGCAACAGAACAATTGCAAAAACACTAAATTATACTGTGAGATCTTTCTGATTCCATTTTTTTCACATGAGGTAACCGATATTTAAAAGAACCCTTCTTTGCATAATACTATGCAGTGAATATGGGAAACAGATTAGGCATGTAAAGGTAATTTGTTTGGAGCCCTCCTAATATTATGACGGTGTTGTGTCAAGGATTTTAGCAACCACACCACAACTGGAGGAATTCTGCTGTTCATATGAAACTGAGCCTATCAGAGCCATGATCATAACAACATATAAATTCTTCCTGCCAACCTCGGCAAAATAGAATCTTATTGTGCCAAGTTGCCAACTTCAATCTCAGCATGAATTCTCGATCTTCACCCATTTTGTCACTTTTCATCAACATAGGCACAAAGAATCTTGAGCTTAAAAGAAATCAAATTGCATGACGGCTGCTGTTTGGACGGCATCTGGGAAATGTGTTGCACAATTTCTTCTCATAGTACATATGTGAGCACTGCTGGGGTGGGGTTGCTCTTGCCTATAGCCTATGTTGTCCTGCAGTGCTATGTGGTATACATGCTTGGAAAGGAAGTTTCAAATGTGTCTGACTGTCTGACCCCCCATCACATTTATTTTTACATTGCGCTGGCACAAATGTTTGGTCGACACTGACTGTGTGTTCAAGTAATGGGCGTTTCATTCCGTTTCCAGGATTATTTTACGGGTAGGCAGCTAAGTGGACAAGCAATTAGCATATCCACTGAGCGTTCAGTGTTGGCCATCTTGTTAGGGGTTTGCAAAAAGGTTGGATGGAAAGATGTATGTAATCCGGAGGAAAAGAAAAAATAACTTATGACTGATTCAATAATTTTTTGTGTGTGTTTTTTTTTTTTAATAGCAATGCACATAATAGTTGCCTGGTGGAGGTTTACCGAATGAAGCTCAACTTGTCATAGCTGATGGTCTGTTTTAGCTCACAAACAACTGAAGATTGAATCAACTGGACATCAGTTAGCTGCTGCCAAGCAATGCACACCCCTTTGCCATTTATATCGCTCGCAATCAGCACAATACTCTCTCAGAAATCCAATTAATCAATTATAATGCCCATCCTCTGTGTGCCTCACGCCCATGTGACTTCAGGTAATGCGGTGATAGTATCAAACTGCCTTTCATCATCGGAACGTCATCTGTAACTGTTCAATGAGAAAAAGATGAAAGCAGTGGCTTCTTCATCGTTGAGTGCGTGTTTGCGTGCAATGTATGTACGTCACTGTTGGAATATGGTGTGAGGCAGTGACATGCTTGAGGGAACAGTCTGTATCCTACAGGCAAGCTCACTTTGGTGTCTGTAACCTCCATGCATATGATCTCCTATGTCCTTCTGATTCTATGAATACAGACAGAAAAAGAACATCAGCGTGACCGGTGTGATGCAGATGTAACCTCAGGTTATTCTTATTTTTGGACCTCGCTCTCCGCTCTCTTGAAATGGCATAAGGTCACAGTTCATGATCAGACAAATGTTTGTCCTTTCTTTCACCTCTTTGTGGCAGCTGCCAAGTGTGTTTCAATAGCCAGATTTCCAACAAATAATTGTTTTCCAGTTCCCATGATGAGCAGGTTACTGAACTATATTAAAGCTAGTTGTTTCAGGCTTTGTCTACACGTAACCAGGGCAATTTAACCCCTGGGGAAAATTTTGACCCAACTCAGGCTTTTTGAAGTGTGATGTCAAAGGAATAGCATCCAAAAAAAAAACACTAGGAGGTTAAAATATTGCATAGAATGTCAAAATATGACGACTTTCAATATGCCATGCTGCTGTCCCTTCTAAATGCTTGCAAATGGGAGCTCGAGAGGCACAACCTATAGGTGTCAAATTTATCCCATGTTGGGCTTATTTACTGCCAATCAAAATTGGAAATATTGTCAATTTTGGACATATTGGAAATCCGATGTTTTGTCATGCATTTTCTTCAATTTTTGCATTAATCCTTTCAATGGCAACTCACAAACGGGGCGCAATAGACATTTTTGTGGTGACACCTCAATACCACCAGGTGGCGCGAGTGGCCATCTTATGATATTTGCAAGCCTTTCAATGACTTCAATGATTGGCTTAGCTTGGACTCCAATAATGCAAGTCTTCACGAGTCATAATACTCTCATTATGATATAATAAATCTTCCTTTTACAATTTCATAAATATATAAATGTACAGCATAGTTACTTTTGCTATTATCGCATTTTTACAATTTTTGCACATAAAGAGGGTGTAGCCCCCCCCCTAAAAAAAGACTTTCAAAGTCAACTTGGGCTTAAGCCTAAGCAGGGTGATAATGAGGCCAGACTAGTGAAAATTCCTGAGATACCTATAATAATGATGATGATGTCCCCATATCCTTGAAAATGTGTTCGGAAAAACATAAACTGACAACTCTTTAAATCTTTGATGTTGTAAAGCAAGGTGGATTGGAGGAAGAGTATCGTCACTCTCCATTCTTGGGAGGGACAACTGAACATAAAGTGCGCCAGCAGACACTTTGCCTAGCAACGTAACACGCGATAATGATAAAGTGCTTGTGTGTTGTTGCTGTCACAGTGCAGTGACAAGCTATCAAATGGAATTGTTTCCAAAAGCACCCGTCGTTGCTTCTGGCACGGCAAGATGTCAGGTTGAGATTTAAAGATGGCAGGGGCCATAAATCTGCCTTTGGGATGTCTTGTGGAATCAAACACTTCTTTCAATGATTGTGTGAGTGAATTTGACTGATTTTTTTAAGCTATCTTCAATAGCCTTCATGTGTTTTACACTTGTTGCGCAACAAAAATATCTCACACATATTAAGAACTGGTGTGTGTCCTGAATTACTGGTAAATAGATGTATTGCATTTGTGTTCCTGACTGTGTGATTGCAGGCGACTGCCCTGTTTCTGAAGACTCAATTAACAAATGTCAGCGTATGCAATTGGAAACCAAGTAAAATGCTGACAGGTCATTCTTAAAGACATCAGAGAGAAGGGATCAGAACAGGCAGTTTTTTTATATGAAAATGCCATTTTGGAAATTTATATTGTTTAGGCTCTTGGTGACCTGGAGCCTCAGATGACTTTGGCACTAAATCTGGGACAGTTTGCCAGGCAAAGGCTATAGAAGCTGGCATCCACTCACACTCATACTGTTACACTACCACTATACTAACAGGGACCCGGGCGCCATTGTGAACATTGTCAAATTCACTGTATTTTGTATGACCCTGTGGTTAAAGCAAAATCCATGAAAGCCTGCTTGGAGTTGTTTTGAAGAACTTGAGAGCTCACTGTTAGATTAATTAAAACAGAAACGGAAGGCCTTAGGTCCAATATCAGTGACCTCAGATGAATGTTTCTGATCAGTAATTGAGAAAATGCACTGACCTGCAAGGTATTAATTAGCCTATGTGTCACTAAAGCTCCTGATTGTTGACGTTGTAGGTACATGGCCATTATCCACCCACTGAAGCCTCGTCTGTCAGCCAAGGCCACCACTGGAGTGATCACCTGCATCTGGAGTCTGGCCGTGATTCTGGCCTTTCCCCTCTGCTACTTCTCCAGAATTCGAGTCATGCCTCGCAGGACCTTGTGCTATGTGGCGTGGCCCCGCATGGAAGATGACCCAGTCATGTGAGCAGTGTTTTATTAAACCAGTTTCAGCTTGAGACATTAAAAAGGTGACAATCATTTACAGTATCATTAATTTTTAAACACCCTAATGTTTTTTTTTCCTTTCAAATATATGTTAAAACACCATTTTCCTTGTAACATGTGGCATAACTTTATTAAAAATGTCCTTGAAGGTACCACATCATCGTGACTGTTCTGGTCTATGTGCTGCCTTTGGTGGTGATGGGCATTACCTACTCTATCGTTGGAGTCACTTTGTGGGGAGGCGAAATCCCTGGAGATTCATCTGACAACTATCATGGACAACTAAGAGCTAAAAGAAAGGTGAGCGTGTGTGAAAGGGAATGGGCACAGTGTATTCCTAGTCAGATTCCTGACACACTCTTTGTCAATGAAATATATAGGGAAACAAATAGCGGAATTTCTCTGGGTTCTGGGCCGACCACGGCAGCCGGTTTTACATGATGGGCAGTTGCGAGTAATCACCAACCACTTTGTGTGCAGTGGAAACATTGCCAGCTCTCCTTTGACGTCCACTAGCGTGTTTAAAATCCTGCTTGAGTGTGCCTTTGTTCCACTTAACTGTGTCTCCTTCATGAATCAAAGCTATGCATTCAGATAGGGAAGACTATTCAAATCAATGGTGATGGACTAATTTCATTGAGCATGAACAATCTGTTGCAGCAAACTGATAACAATCTGCCCCACACCAAGAAGGTGTGACTAGAGAATAGTCGACGTCATACTCAAAACACCTTTGTGTGTGTTGTCAACTAGTCTGTACAATTGCTAAACAATAGCAACAGCTTAATGAGTCAATTGGATTGGAAATTGAACGTTAAAACACATTGCACTACTAGCGAGTAATTACAAAATCATCCTCAACCTCATGGCATTGTGTCTTGCCACCTGGTTTTTCCATACAGTATAAAATATTTTTTATACAGAGAACAGAGAGGATCATATAGTAAGTATGATGTGTCCAGATGATTTAAGTCAAAGACAACATATGGATGCTGGTGATCCTGTTAATTTGACTGGTTTATTTATTGTGGTTATTGTGGTGTGCATCAACAGATAGAGTAATAAAATATTAACATCTACTGTTTATTCCACATCAATTTTAGTGCACAGTTTACTCAAAACACATTTCAATGTATTCAACACTAATTAAATAACCGAACACAACGACACTATTCAAAGATAGATAGGATGACAAGATGTCACGTTGATCCCAATTTTCCCAATTTTTGTGTAGGTCGCGTCCCAAGGTCCCATTTTTTTCCTGTCCAGCAAATCAATTGTTTGTGCCATGCATATGCCAATTATACAATTATATGATAAAGCAATCAAAAATTTAAATGTCATGTCACACAAGAACTAAAACCACTTCCTGTTTCCGTTTTGACCAAACATTAGAAATGAAGTCAGACCACAAAAGGAGTTAAGTTTTCTGTCCCATGCGAGCCAAGTTTTGCAAATTATTTTTCAGTTTTATGAACAAGGTTATGCAAAAAAACCTGCTCACATTCAATTAATGAAAGCGACGTAGACAAGCAAAGGAATGCAAGTACTGTGCTTGCTCACGCAGTTCACTGAAGATGCATTCAAAGATCATTTTTACAACAGGACATTCGAATGTCAATAGAAATACTTAATTCAATGCTCGAAACATCAATGACCAGAGGGTATGTCGAAACATGTTCTTATTTGTTTAACACCTATTTTTTTTTTTTTTACCTAAGTCTGAACTGATTTAAACTAACTCCTCAAGTTGCAGGGAACACAAATTTTACTGTACTGGCACAACACCGTGACCATGCAAAAAAGGTTGGCTCACATTGGTGAGCGCATTGAACGGTTTAGCACTGTTGAAGTGTCATCCAAGTCAGCTTTTAGCATTAGTTAAAGTAATAACACAACCACTAGTTACCAGATGGACTAGCGAGTAAATCTTTTATAAACAGTTGCCGCTGAGAATTAATTGGACAATTTCATTTTCAGAAAACTTGTCGTGTCCCAGTTTTTAATTTTGAAAATCTGGTCACCCTACATTTACATGTAAATGTCATTAACATATTTAGCATACTTGCCAAAACTACTAACTAACATAAATCAACGTGACAATCATATATGAGCTTACATTTATGTACAATAAGCACTTGACACAGACAGAAGTGATCAAACTCACCTGTTAGCATATACATACAACAATAAACATGTTGGAATACTGTAAGTGTGACAGTTCATGGTCAAACACACATTTGCTTTGTCATGAGAAATATAAATCGCTCGTGAGTCCCTGGCCTTCAACGCTAGACTGGAGGTGCATTCGTTGACAGCTCACAATGTGGGGAATCTGAGATAGACTGACCTGTATTGTTGCATCAAATCACAGCAACTACAAACAGTTAAACAATGTGGACTGTCCAACATGACATCTCCCTTTTGTCACGTTTTGTTCCCACTCAGATTTGGGGAAAACCCTGTACCATGCAAGAACGATTCAAATGATTTCTCTCATACGCCTACGGAGTGTCATTCTAATCCTTTAGTGTTGTTAATTTAATTTCTCTGTTAAAACATTGATCTTTTCATAAGGCAATTCCAGACCCCTTGACTATCTAATTAACAGCTTTGAGCCATGTTAATGTGTGTTAAGATAACCTGCTTTTAAGTCTCTTGACTGACAAACCTGGCGTTGGAAAAAAAATACAATTAGGTATTAAAGTAGTATGTTGCACAATGACATGTTTTTCCCCTGGGCTCCGTATAACTTTTTAGTAGTGCCAATTACAATGATGTGTGTATCCATTGACTCATGGAGCTTGTCGCAACTGAGAGAGGTGAGGTAGACCCTGGACCAATCACCAGCAATCACAAGGAACATGTTGTGGAGAAAAACAACCATTACCATTCACACCGAGGGTTAACTCAAAGTTCTCAGGGCAGCATGTAGTCATCAGAAAACATACCGCCTTGAAAATCCATCATTGCAATTTTATTTTTTCTGTGTGGGCAAAGTGTACAGTAGCACTAAAGACCATTCGGAACTGTAAAAGCTCATTTACTGTAATGCTAAGCCACCATTCGAGGTATCATAGCTGGTCCTCCGGTAGTTCAGAAGACAAAGAGAACCATGTCAAGTGCAGAAGAGATGGTATTTGTGCCGTTACAAATAACCATTCAAATAGCTATCAAGCTCATTAAGTCAATACATACAGTATTGTTTCAATTTGAGCAACACTGTTGCCTAATGAATAGTGAAACCTGAAGACTATAAATTATCTTTGGGTGTGAATGTGGGTGTGATTAACCTGAGGGAACCGCACCAGCTTAGCTACAACCTTGAACACGATAGACGGGAGGAGAAGAATTGAATGATGTTATGGTTTATTCATAAAATGTGACAAGAAATGCACACAATTGCATTGTGCTGAAAGTACAATATCTATTTCTTTTCTTAATATTTTTAAGAAAATGATGGAATGATGAGGAAATATAATTCAAATGTATGTACATGCATACAGCACATATTATATTGTGGTTACCTTTCTGAGTGTGTCAAGCAAAACCTGGGAAGCGCGTCACAGATTGTATAACGTTCGATAATCCTTTCAGACAGTCTGTCAAAAGAGATTCGATTGGATTAGTCACAAAAACCACGAATCATTTATTGAACTAAACAGAAATCATTCGTGTATATATATATATATATATATATATATATATATATATATATATATATATATATATATATATATATATATATATATATATATATATATATGAGAATAACAGTGCAATAGTTCAGCTGCAACATTTGTTTTGAACAATAGCATTAGACATTTTATTGCAGGGCACAGAGTGGGCATTTTCATCTCAACGTTGAGTAGAACATTTTGTGAAGTGTGTGTATGTGTGGTGTTTTGTTTTGGCCAAAAGTCAGGTGTTCATTTGCTTTAGGTCAGCTGGTTTTGTTACGCTTGAGAGTCTTGCCTGAGGCGGTTCTCTCTTGCTTTTGTAACCAACTCTTACCTAAAGGCTAAAAGAGATCTCCACCAACATGACATTCATGATAAAGAAAATGATCCAAAATGGAGGAAGACACAGGTTAAAAGTTGCTTCTCTTGGCAAGATAAGACATATAAAGAACATTGACTGAAAAATAACTGCAGTGGGTAGTAGATATAACTTTAATTTATGGTCAATGTAATCTGCAACAGATTAGATTAAAATCAATGGTAGGTGTGCAGGCCTACACAAAGGTTTGTCAATGTCGGTGATCAAAAGTCACACAAGTTAATTATAATTTACTGGATAACTATATTGTAGTAAATTGGCACGCTCATATTACGGCAAGCGAGGAGTGATTCATTACAATGTCAGTCACTGGTGTTAGTACACAGAAGAAAGAGAACTGTATTGCAACAACATGCATTACATTATCAAGTCATGAGAACAAACATATTAAGACAATGCAGAAAAAAAATCATTTTTAAAAACTGCTTAATAATCCAATACAATGGATTTTATGAGTAGATTTAGGTGCAAAATATTTCTGTGTATGAGAAAGGGTTCCACAATCGAAAGACCCATTTGAAAGAAATTGAAATATCTTACAAGTTGTGAGAAAAGAAAACATGGGTCACAACACCCTTTTGACATACCCCCCCCCCCCCCCCCCCCCACAATATTTATGTAATCATCCTCATGTTTATTAAATGAAAACAATCAAGAGACATGTTGTATTCATTTTCCTGAATATTTGAGAAATTGACTAACATACTCTATGTTACGGCATTATTGTAGTTGCTAGTTACATACATATTGTTTTATTATCATTTCAGGAAGGACTAAGCGCGCTGCTGGAAAATGTCATCGTAGATTTTTTTTTTAGAAAACAATTTAAGCAAAACCGAATTGTGTTAACTCGTGACATTTTCATTGTTTCACAGATGTAATGTCTTTGTTTGCACCTCTCACCTCCGTTCCATATTTTTGGGTTATTTGACAGATTTCTCCATTTTGTATCCAATTACTACATGGTAAAAACCTATTGCATGGATTATTGCTATCCTGTGCTGAGAGCTAATAATTTTACCAAAGGCAATCAAATCTGTAAACCACTCACTACAAGAAGTAATTCAGTTGACAAGATGATTACAAAAGCAAAGGTCACTTGGATTAAGTGGAAAGAGGGATGTATTCAGTCAGACAGTGCTCCTGTTTCACCAATCTAGTCTGTAAAAAACTAGACTTCCTGCATTTTGCCTCAATCACACATTTCATAGGGGAATGTGACAGGTCAGTGAGTTGGTCAGTCACGGATTCATTGCTTGTTGATTTCTCATCATCTTCACTGATAGACAGACCTAGCACAGCAGGTTCTCCATTTTCAACTTATGCCCAGGGCTTGTTATTTCAAATGTCAACCCAGAGTGCACCCCTCATGACATTCCAAGTCTGCCGTTGCTCTTCCGGATGACGACTGCTTGTTGTAAACACCACGCAGCTGACCTTTCCCCTTAGGGATATTTGAGTGTGGATAAGAAGACATCTTGGTCAATTGCCTTGGCTGTAGCATGATTTTAAGTTGATGGTGTGTTGGATGGTGGATATCAGGCTTTGGACTCCAAGAGCGTTTTTGGGCATGCTGCACTTTGATAATGGGAGTGTTGTAATCATGACCAGGGAGTCCTGTCCTGAGGATAAGTGGTCATGGCAATCATTTTGTGATGAACATCCCTGAAGAAGCAACTTAATGGGTCCGTCAGTGCTGCGCTGGATCATTTTTCTCACTTGAGACTGTTTTCTTGAAATCAGCGCAATTTGTTTTGTCAATATTTCCAATGTAGATGAAGAACGTCAATACTGTTAAAAGCAACAAGTAAAATATGATGTTACCATTTGTAGAGCATTTGATTTGAAAAACGTTGGTGAATCATAAAAGACTGTGCTCTCATCTTAATGTGTATTTTTTGCTCCTTCACAATTTATCATGGTTCATATGTCAAGTATACACAACAATTTTGGTCAAGATCGAAGCTTGTGGAGGCAAGCCATAAGATTCTTGTTATTAAATGTGAGTCTTCAAACATTTCTACCAAGCTACGCCCACACACTGTGATACATTTTTAGCTTTTGCAGTGTATGGCAACCATACTGGTATATCTGGTTCAAACGTGGTGGCGATTGCTCGAAATCCCTGAGAGCGGCTGTTCAGGGACAACGCCTGAAATTGCCTTAGCTCCCCACAAAATTGCCCCTTCAAATCATCATGACTGACTTTCTGGGCTCTATTTTTGTGACCGACCTGTGTCCTGCCTTCTCCAGCTTCTGTTGATTCTCAAACAGAAAAGCTTTGGCTCTCGCAAGGAGGTGTAATCACTTGAGAATTACAAGCAGTAAAGCACTACCAAGGATGCTTTGGAACAGAGGTAAATTTCTTGAAAGGCTTTTACACTATAAATAGATGCAATTGGAATGAAGTTGAAACTCGTCAAAGCATAATAGGCCCTGCTGAATCTGTGATAGGAAAAAAAAACAACAAATGTTTGAATGACCCTGACCGTCTGTTTACACAACTCACTTCAATGTACAGCACTCGTACAACGTTTTATGCATGATGGGAAATAAAGACAGTAATAGTCCATCCACTACATTACTCACGCAATAGAACATTAATAGTACATTAAAATCTTCATCCACTATGAATTCTAATTGCAACGTGTGGGTGAGGTTCACCTAATAAGGATAAATGACCAAGATGTCTCAACCCCATGGATTACAGCAATTATTTTACAAATGTCTTTTATTTTTATTAACTCCAGTTTCTCTCCACCCACTTAGGTACCATTGTAACGGTCTCTCCTCGCTGTATCGCGTTGCAAATAGATGGTAGATGGCGGGACTCATTCTGACTGCGAGATAATTAATGGGTGGTCGTTTATTGGTATAATGAACGAACATATATCTAGCCGTAGCGAAAGCCCCGAGACTGTTTTGGTCAATTACATTGTAACTCGGGATCGTTTTTCTGCCTTCAAAAGCTCATTAGCATTTGAGTTTCATTAGTTTTATTCAACAAAGCAAAGCATATCAGCATGGTTGTAATATGTTTTCCCCTCATCTCATTTCAGTTTAGATGCAATCAACAGTATAAATGACATCATAATGTCGGAATAATGTATCATGTACTGTGATCATTTTCGCGACGGCTATACCGCTTTCTCTTTGTTATAGCATGTAGCCTGTAGAGCGTCAAGTGTATATTTGAAGAGCAAAAAATAATGAACAATGTTTTTTTGCTGAATTGTCCATTAGGTTTGACTGTGAGTGTGAATTAACTTAATTTAACAGTGCCTTGAAAAAATATTCATACAATCGCATTTTGGGACATGAGCATGGCCTTTTATGAAATAGCCTTACACAAAGTACAGTAGTACATTCTTGTGAAGTGGAATAGAAATTATGTATGATTTTTGGTGTATATAAATCTGAAAAGTGGGGTGTAAGTTTGAGTTCAGACCCTTTGCTGTGCTCGATACAATAAATCAATTCCATTCAGAAGTTATTTCATTAATCACTGGATTGGATTGGAATTGACAAATAAACCCTAACCCAAAATACACCTGTTCTGTGAAAATCTCAGTATGGTTTTTCAATCGAAAATCATTTTGGATTCAAAATGAAAATTGAAAATTAAATTGATTGACAACGATTTCAGCTTCAATATACAGATACAAAAAAATATCTTCATATTTTCTATTCTGCTTTACAAGATAGAATGACAGAGCACAGTTAGCAACCAGCGCTAACAGTGGAGACCTGTGCAGTGACAGCGTAATTGTCTAGCGTTCTCATAGCATCCTTAACCATGCTCAATATTGTGTCCAAATCTTATAAATATTGTTCCACATTCTATTTGCTGTATTTTAGCCAATGGTTGGCACACTTTTGGAAGTGTGTGCGGAAAAATGTGGTCATGCCATTTTGAACGTGGACATGATGTCAATATCTGGGTGAAAATTCAGCTCTCTACTGTTGTTTTCAGTGCTTTCACCTTGAATGTAACACCTTTGATTTTGAAAGTCTAAGAAATGGACACAATACTGCACAAGGATTAATCAGATATTGAAAATGACTTTTTTAATGGCGGTGTGTTGACGTTGATAGCGACCTGATGTGAAAACCGTCGTGACAAGGACTGAATCTAGTTAGTAGAAACCACTGCTGCAAAGGCTAAAATCTAAAAAAGCTTACTACTGCCATTGCATTGATATCAATGTATTATGTGGTGTGTTTATTTTGAAGTCATGTTGTGTGTTTATTTTGCAGCGCACCATGATGTTGTCTTTTCCTTGGCAGGGGGTATCTGGCATAGTTTCACGGAAGATGACAAAATGTTGATTTTCAAAAGGGATTTTGGGACACTCTGTAGCGATTGTGAGTGGAAAGCAAATACCGCTTATTACCCTGAGAACGCCGTCCCCGCTGTGAAAGTGTGCTGGCAACATGTTGTGGGGGTTATTCTTCATCAAGGAAAGTGAAGCTGATCAGTTGATGAGAAGACAGCTGGAGCTAAATACTGGGGAGTCCTAGAAAAAAATGCTGTTGGTGGGAGTGAGTGAGAAGGAGATGTATCTTCGAGTAAGACAATGACCCTAAACATGCACTCGGAACTACAATGGAATGTTTTAAATGAAAGCAATTTCATGCTGTAATGAAAGTATAGTCAAAGTCCAGACCTAAATCCAATGGGGAAACTCGAAAATTGCAGTCGTGTGCCCAAATTAATGGCAGGCTGTGTAGAAATTAGATTGGTGGATTTATTTATTTATGTTTTTATTCATTTTTCTAAATGTCACAATCTATGCAGAATTCCTTGTTGTGACACATATTAATTAAAGTGCGATTTATTCCACACTATTGTTTTTAGTAACACAGGGATAATTTAAGATTAACTGCATCAGTTATGGAATCAACAACATAAAATAATGCTAAAATGGAGGCGCTCAATGTCCCTAACAGATAAAATGTTTATCAACTAATCGTATTATGCATTTCTTTATAGCACCCAGAGGATTTTTGTGTACTGTGCACTTAAGTTTTTGTTTGCGGTTTGTAAATGATTAATTGTACAAAAGTGTCATCTCAGAAAAACTGTTTAATGATAATAACAAATTCAAGCTCTGTGAAATAAGATTTTCCACCTCATTTCCACTCAACTCCATAATAAGCGATTGACATTTGAAAGTACATGTGTAGATTTTGTCCATGTTGCAATGTTTGAAGGCAGGGCAACCAAAGGTCCAATGTTCAAGAAGAAATGACTGATTTGCATAATTAGCTGGTTCCCCCCTTCTCTTTTTCATTAATATTTTGGGTACAAAATAGTCTGAAAATAGAGCACCTCTTAAGTCCTGCCTTTGTCAATAATGAAAGCATATCACTGTTGATTTGAATAAAAATTGAGGCTATAATCACTTAAAAAAAAGAATGTATTATTTTAGTGTGTGGCAAAGTGGTGCCTTGTTGCCGCAACGGTAAAGACAAAAATGCTGTCCAACTTAAACCCAAAAGATTGATAGAGGTACTTTGTTCCATTACGCATGGTAACTGATACTCAATTTTGTCGGTAATTGTAATAAAACCAGACTGAATAAAATAGTGACATGAATCCCCTTCAATTACCAGATCTTTTGCCCTCAGGGAATTCCTTTCATCATGTTCTGAGTGAATTGACAGGTTGACTAAATTATTAGCTTGTTGAATAAATTACATTCTTTCTCTCTGCATTGATGAGAGAGGATATGATGGTGATATCAATATGATTCCAAGTGACATGCATTTTCCAATCATCCATGTGTCAAAGTTCAGATTAAACTAATAGTCCTGTGATGTATCCTCTCGTGTGCCATGCACACATACAGTACACTGTATGCACACACACATGCTTGCCCTAGCCTTTCTGTGTGGAATTTGTATGTTTTTCTCATGCTCACATGGGTGTTCCCCGGGCACGCCGGTCTCCTACTTCATTCCAAACACTTGCATGTTAGGTTTATTGGACCCTCCAAATTGCCCTTAGGTATGATTGTGAGTGTCAATGGTTGTTTGCTTCTGTGTGCCCTTTGATTGGCTGGAAAAAAATGTAAAATGCTCAAATTAAACCTGATTATCTCAATGTGTATAGTACACCCCACAATAAAAAGATTTTTGGTCAAACTTTATTTTTTCTATATAGTATTTTAATAGTTTTTTTTAAGACTGGTCTTTAAAGTCTAATCATGAAACAAGTGCCTATGAAATTGGGGCTACCAATATGCAAAAATTCTATTCGTGCATTCTGCTCAAAACATCAAATTCCCTTCTGGATTTTGTAAATCAATAAAGAGGCCTAAACAAATATTGTCTTTGACAAAGGCATTTGTCACCGTGCCCTGCAAATACTGTAGTGGTGAATAGCATGAAATACTGAAAGAAATGGAGCATTAATCTCGATTGAATCATTGCCTACATATTATTGTCTTTTCTAACTAATTGGACAGGTTAGAAAAGTATGAAGTTAGAGTAGTGCTTACAATTAGGTAAAAGCTGAAAAAGTTTTGCAAATGAGCACATATTTACTATAAATTGACTGAGATTAACCACTATATCCACTCTTGTATGTGCGACTGAGACTTTACAAACATTGTAGGCATCATCAGCAGTACTAACAATCCTCAGACTAATATTGCAGACCATGCACAGATGAAGATTACTCAGATGAGAGATGAAACGTCTTCATAGACAAGCATAAAACTCGTTATGATCAATTCAATGCCGTGAGAGATGACTGGATGAGATAAGAATATTCACAGGCTGTGCACCATTAATAATAAGTTGAAAAGATATCCACTACCTTTGAGAACCCCAAGAGTTCACAGTTGTTAAATGCTGTGAACATCTATCAAAACCTCCGGTACGTTAGTTTCTGCATATGTTTACATTTCAGGAGTGACACGTTCATGTCTGTTTTGTCTCCGGTAGCCTGCTTCTGAGGAGGCCCACGGTATTCACCAAGAGTGTTTTGCCAGGCACCAAACAGTTGCAATGCACAGAAGTGACTTGTTAAAAGCAAGTGTCAGAACACCGGCCTCATGATTGAATGTTGGAGCAGAAAACAAGGCCTTGTTAACACGTAGGTCATTTGAGGTGATCTGGATTATAAGTGAAGATAAACACAATTCAGTACCAACAGCTGTCTTTTCCTTGAGTACATTTAAGCAGGAATCTCTTTTTAGCAAAGTGAGGACTTTTTAATGTCATTCTACAGTAGAGAGTGTTTCATAAATATGTGTGAATGTACGTTACCTTTTATCGAAATGAGCGTTGAAAAATGAAAATGTAATGAATGCTTTTGGTGTTCATTTGAACACAGATTCAAGAAAATAAAAATGTTCATGATTGATTTTATTATATTCATTGTTTTTTATATTCTTCTGCCCCTTTCATTTATTCAAACCAGGTGGTGAAAATGATGATCATCGTCCTGGTGACCTTTGCTCTCTGCTGGCTGCCTTATCATATTTACTTCATTGTAACGGGCCTCAACAAGCGTTTGATTAAATGGAAGTCCATCCAGCAAGTTTACCTGTCTGTGCTGTGGCTGGCCATGAGCTCTACCATGTACAATCCCATTATCTACTGCTGCCTGAACAGCAGGTGAGATGGAAGTGTGTGTATCAAGTACACACACTTTGGTTATGGGCACTTTATGAGTAAAAAATTGCAAGTTGCCAGTACATTTTTTGGTAGTCTTCATGTGCAGAGGTGTTTACAATTTTATGCTTACAAAGGTATTCCACATAGAAGAAAAATCTATTTCCATCTCCTATTTTGACAAAAATTTTCAACATTTTGCTCAGGGATTCAAAGGTTGATTTAACCACTAATCAATGTTTGTATTGAAATATATGATGATATGCACCATAGGGCCTGCAATGCATTGTGGTTGTCCACAATCATGCATTTGCATTTTGTTCCACAACAGTGAATGAAAGAACTAAGATCTCACATGTCATTAAAAGATTATGTATGGATTCATATGTCCTTTGAATATAAATACATTGTGAGTTTTAATCGTTGCATCCTAATGAAAAGAGAAGGGGCTAAGTGTATTATATCTGGTTGGATTGTCTGGATGCATCGACTTGGAAAGTAGAAGGGCACTCAGCAGAGCGTAGACCACCGCCAAAGCCAATAATTCACCCTTCTCCGTTTATACAAACTGTCACTTATGTCAGAATATATTTCCATAAGTATAATAAACATGCCAGATTTTTTTCCCCTTTGCCACAAAGGCCCTTGAAATCTATTTGGAGAAATAAAACATCACTGCAAAAGTGGGGAAAACATTTCATTATAACTTAATCATCATTCGTTTAACTGAGTGTTTTGTTATCATGACATAATATATTAAATAGTAAAGCAGTATATATATATATATATATATATATATATATATATATATATATATATATATATATATATATATATATATGTATATATGTATATATGTATATATGTATATATATATATATATATATATATATATATATATATATATATATATATATATATATATATGTATAAGGTAATCACAAACAAAAAACAACAACACCTTCCAAAAGAGAAGCACACATGAAAAAAGAATACACAATAAAAAAAATGCATGCAAAGAAAAATAATTTTTTTCACTGCCTGACCTCTCACAGATGGGAATTAAATCGAATGCAGTGTAGAAGTAACCTAAATTTTCAATCCAATTCGTCCTGGTTTGAGCGCGCTCACGGCAAATGTGATTGTTCAGCATTTACACCAAAACGAAAATAAAACAATCCATACATGACTGCTAATCTTTTCAGGGGACACAAGAAATAATTTTAAGATTCTTTACTTATGCTGCTCATCTCAGTTGACATCTTGCCACAACCCGGCTCGCTAGCCATCGACTGCAGAATCTTCACGTCGTCTCTCTCTGATTAATCAGCCATCTTGTGAAAGTTCTTGTGATCTCTCTGCTCTCTGATGCTGCATCAGGTTTCGTGCTGGCTTCAAGAGAGCGTTTCGCTGGTGCCCTTTTATCAAGGTGTCAAGCTACGACGAGTTGGAACTCCTCTCGACTCGACAGCACCCGACCCGGCAGAGCAGCATGTACATGCTCTCCAGGATGGACACCACCATGGTTGTAGTTTACGACCCCGCCGACGGGGATGGCAACGGATCCAGTAGGAAGTGGTCCCTGTCGTCCAGGAAGAGAAGCTACATCACATCTCGCCACACGCCTGCCTCTTGCAGCACTGGAAGCATCAAAACCCAAAATGGCGGCACCCAAAATTCACAAGCTGAGCAATTCTCTTGAGTGTGATCGTGATTGCTTGAGAATACCACACACTTGTTTAAATTGTGATTTCTTGTCTTCAGATGTGTTTTTGTTCGTTTAAATAGAAGTTCCTTAACCTTGCTGAACTTCTTCTTAATTGTCGCCATTTCCTGGAGCGAGACGTGTCCCCTCGTATTGTCTAAATCAAAGGAGAAAATAAGTCCCAGATATGCACCAGATGGCTCCAAAAATTGCTGAGCTTTGTAAAAATGGGTGGAGTGGCAAAAAAAACTTATTGGAAAATATTGCACTTTTTGCCATCTGGGGAACCTACTTTAATCCAAAACGTGACATCAGGTAATACGTTTGCTTTGGGCCATTTCCCAGTACGGTGGCCAACTTGCAATATATTTTGTTCTGCAGCTGTTTTTGATTATATGTGTGTGTGTTTTGCATTTGTTTTTTTTTTTAAGATTGCTTCCATGTTGATTTTGTGATCTTTCTTTGCAATGTTTTCCTTATGTTTTTATTTTTATTTGCAGCTGCTCTCTGGTTTTGCTTTTGTATTATTGTAAAATTGCTGCCATTCTGTCATCGCATATCTTTTAATGTGTTTGCATTTTTGTTTGCGATTCTTTTTTTTTCTTTCTTTGCCTAATTTCTGTTTTTTAGCATTCCTCCTGTTGCCTCATTGACCACCTTATTCTGGACCTGTTTTGGGACAAATACAGTGGCAGCGCACACAGATTTTGTTGCATAAACATTTTTAACTTTAGACACATTTCTAACTTTTGTTAACTTTATTATACATAACACTGAAAGAAAAGTACAGTTCCTAGGTTAAATTCAATGTGACAATCCTTCCCCCTGTTGGGATATTTCTGTTTTTCCTGCTGTTCATAACCGATAACATAAAGAAACATTTATCCATCCATTCATCCACCCATTTTCTTGAGCCGCTTATCCTCACAAGGGTCGCAGCCCATCATAACTAAGGACAATTTAGTATGTCCATTACACCTGCCTTACATGTTTTTGGAGTGTGGGAGGAGGCCAGCGTACCAGGAGAGAAACGACACAGGCCAGGGGAGAACATGCAAACTCCACACAGGATGACAGCAGCAAGGCAGATTTGACCCCGGGTCCCTGAACCGTGAGATGGACATGCTAACCACTGCGTCACTGAGCCGCCCCATGAAAATATTACACTCTTGCATGATATCACTACTCGTACAGTCAGATGTGTTTGTAATGAACTTGATCGTTCCCCTAAACAACATTCCACAGTACTGCTAATGTTTCGCTTTTATCTATTTTCTCCAACAATGAACAGCTGTTCAACAAAAATCCTGATCAACACATTTTAACAGGGTGGAAGACTGATTAGCACGTCCGCCTCACAGTTCAGAGATTCAATCAAACACTTGTATATTTTTTAATTGGGAGTGCGAATGATTGTTTGTTCCTGTGCGCCATTTCAGGTGTGTCACCTGCCTACTGTTCTTAGACAGCTGGGGTAGGCACCAGGAAGCCAGTGACCTTAGTGAGAAAGGGTGGCAATACAGTAGATGAATGGATAATGGATGGATGGAAAAATATTGAGATCAAAATTGTAATCAAGCCCTGTGGTTCCAATTATATATTTGTTTCCCCTGCTTGAATTTACACACTGCACTTGCTTGACTGACATTCTCATCAGGTTGATTCAGACGACATCTGTGGTGATTGTAAATACTGTATTTAAGTGTCGAAGTTTTTCCAGTATTACTGTGAACTTTACTTGATGTAAAACTAATGTGTTTCTCTGAAGAAATGAATGTCATGTTACTTTTGTTGTCCGTGTAATTCAATAAGAGTTCTCTTGACATGTAAATAGAAAAAAAAAGGTATGGAACTTTTCATCTGCTTTATTTTACTGTAACAAAAGAAAAGCATAAAACTAAAGTCAACCACAACCCGAACTTCACACAAATGTCATTCCCTTGTACTGTGTGATGCAACTTTAAACTATTTTATGGTAAAGGTTTAAACTTACAAGAACTTACAAGAATGAAACTGTGCCATGCAATTTAATACATGTTCTGCTCTGACTGCAGCAGTAAATGAAAGCATCTCTGTGCCCTAGCTATCTGTCTGCTGTTTTAAAAGAAAAAAAAATCAAAATTGATGTTGAAATCAGAATATTACAAGAAAAGCAAATTGTTCTTGCTTTGATTCTAAATATGCTGTATTCTGTAACAGTAGTTAAAAGGGGGTATTGCTTTTGTTATTGTCAAGCCCTTTAATTTGGATTCTGAATGTTTTGAGACTTCTTGAAGGTATAGGCACATGAATGTGAAGTAAACTGTTTAGTGTAAAGTGTTTGTCAAATGTTTAAAAAAAAGTGATTTGTTACATTTTGTATAAATGTTATAAAGTGTGCTGTATGTCTTGTGGTAACTCGTATCTTGGCTTGTGTTCCCTGTAATTGATTTTAAAATAATAGCGTTTGGGGATTTTAAGCACTGCTGTCACTGCTGCTTGTGTAAAATCTATTTTTGAACAAAAAAAAATGGTAACAACATCTTAATCTTTTATTGCTGCTAGCATTCAGAGTGAACTATGAATTTAATGTACTGTAAAGTATGTATTGTGTTTCTTACATCACAAGTATTATTTACAATAGTATTACTGTACATCCGAATGCTTTTGTCATTTTCTACTGAGGCTTATATTTTCAACACTTTATTTTGTCATTGCACATTCTTCATTGCACTAGTAGCAAAACCTAAATAAAGTGTAAAACACCAGAAGTGTTTTGTGAATTTATTACAAAGCTATGCAGAGAAAACCAAGCACAGTTGTCAAACATCACTCAGTCATTCCAAAGAATCAAGAACTTACATATTTTGAGTTTAAACAGTGGTATAGCATCATGAGGAACATTATAAGGCCATGCAATCAAAGTAATGATTGAAGATTCCCTCACAATTAACATGTATTCATATTATATTTTCATACTAACTCATTCAATGCCAGGGATGTATTTTCACATTTTTTAAGAGTTCGGACATTCAATCCTAGTTACTTAAGTATTGATTCATTACTTAAGTATAGGGAAATTAATTCTTTTTTCCTCTTTTAATTGTAGCTCATCAAAGCAAATTTAGAACAGTTGATTGATTTTACTAGTTCGTCACTCCCTTCACCAATTGTGCAATGGAAATGGTTTTATGAGTTTCAAATGAGTGTCATAAAATGGTTTGGGAACAAAATTCTGTTGTGAACATACAGAGAGTCAACGAAGACAGATACTTCAGATAGTGCTGGACTAGAACAATAAATCATGACTTCAATTTGCTCCACAATAACACATTATTAAATCTGCTGTATCCACTGGACCCACCTGTATGTGTTCATGAGAGGAAAAGGAAAATACTATTTGGGTAAAGGCGTTTATTTCTAAGATGTAGTGATGTTGGCGGGCTAACACATACAGTAATTCTAAGAAAAAAAAAAAAACACACAGAGTCCGGCCAGGATGCATATTTTGACGCCACATTTGGATGGAAACGTTGAGATTTTTTTTTTTTTTTGTCTCTCCATTCATCTCATAGGGACTTTTGGCTATGTTTTTTGGGTTCTGGTGTTACCGTGTTAACACGGAATCCAAAGAAAAATAATAGCGAACTGAGGCCGGCCAAGACACATCATTTGCATATTATACAGGTAATTATGTACAGTACAAACAATTTATTTGTGGTAATGCAGTCTTTGGATTAATCTACAAATGCAAACGAGTTGAGACAAATGTAGTGCATGTCAAGCAGTCTGCACATTTCTGTCCTTTCCCACAGGATTGCACCTTTGTCTGATACAATGACTTGGGCTCCTCTTTGAAGTACAGTAGATTAAAGCATTCCCCTTGGGTAGTTTTCTTAACAAAGGTATCAACACAGTGCACTCAACCTAATGCAATATAAACATGAACATCTTCAATGAGGAAGTTCATCAAGCCAGATCGAGCTGACCTTAAGACACAATCTGTTTGAAGGAGCAGACTTTTACCTGCCGGTCAGTCTGCATCTGGTCAGTTGTCGAGTTAACTTTGCTAGTGGCAGTGTGCAGCCCAACATTGTGTTGTTTGTGTCATGGTTAATATATTTTAGTGATTAGTTAATTGAGTAATTCAAACAAATCATGTACAAAAAAACAAACTTTACAGACAGGCTATTCAAACAGCCAAAAGCGTGTCTAGCATTTTCCATTTTTAAAATTTGTCTCAAATTGGGCACTATGAAACATTTAGCCCAAAAGCTGTGCCAAGCAATAGATTTTCACACAAAAGTCTGACAAAAGCAAGAAATAGAATCCAAGTATGCCACATGGTATGCTTGTATCTCCAAAGGCAGGAACACGCATCAATAGCTATCATTTTCTTGTGTTTACTTTTTTAAGGTTGTCAACTATTTTTACAGGTTGGTGTTGATTTTTCTGAGATACAGTATGTTCCACCTGTCGCCTGTCTGTACCTGCCCCCCCCCCAAAAAAAAAAAAAAAAAAAAAAAAAAAAAATATATATATATATATATATATATATATATATATATATATATATATATATATATATATATATATTTTGCCTGGTTTCAAAGGTCTGAGAATATTTTACTTTTGAGAACATGACATTCTGAGGGTTTCGACACTTTCAAATTAGACAAGATCTGCAACTATTGATTCTAAAAAATAATTTATTTGAGGGTTTATTTGATTAGTTGTTGATTAATCTTCACTACTACTTTACGCTATTTACGATTGTTTAGGATGTGACATTGACAAATGAGCCAAGCCATTTGTCAAGTGAAGAGTCATTGGATAAAATAGTAAATACTTGAAGTCAATGCGTGTGTAGCTTTTCTTTCACAGATATAAATGAGTTCAAGTTTAAGTGAGAGCCTTTAGTGCAGTGAGAAAGTCAATAAGCCTCTTCCTGCAGAGACCTGGATTGTCAAATAGTCCTCATGAGGTGATTGTAAAAAGGTTACCAAACATTTTATGAACCTGCAGGCTCCATTCTCTGTGGGCAGAAAGCTTATCATAAAACTAGAGCTGCATTCAAGTATCCAGTTCTTTTCAAATTGCGTAGCCTCCTCAGCTCTCTCTTATTGTTTGGTTTTAAAAAGCAAAATGTCAGACACAATACGACATTGTCAATACAACTTAATATCCTGAATATAAATCAGGAGTGAGACTGATCTATTTCACACATGAACATATTGGAGGGAAATGATTTTGTTTGAAGTATAAAACACATCAAAGCCTGACATTGTACACATCCAAAATGTTATTAATCCAGCGTTACCTCGATTGTGCTTTGCTATGGACCGCTGATTGAAGTGTTTCCTTTAGAGATAGGAACAGCACAAAGACTCTCAAGAGACTCATCTGTGATGTTGCCATTAATGAGGTGTCTTGACTCCCTCTTGTGCTCAAATACAAGCTGCTGGGCTGGTCACCACGAAAGGAGAAAAGCAAACATATTGCATTGGACTTTGGAGTGATAAGTGAGTATGACGCTTATTAAAAATATCCTCAATGTATTTTACACTGTTCCTTCAAACAGTTCTGAACTACACTCAGTAAATTTTGGCTTTTGTTGGGTATAATATTGTACTTGGATTCATACAAATGATGATTGAATCCACTACTATGTTTCGATTCTATTTGTTCATACAATTTTATTCAAAGAATGCAAGGTATTCCAACCAAGCATTCAAAGATGATACAAGAGTTCTGTTCAAGAGCTAAATAAGCATTTCTAAAAATATAGAACCTCTCAAAAAAGTAGAAAATTAATAATGCAACAATAAATAACACAAATTCATCAACTCAAATACGTTTTTGATTGTGCAGAAATCTGCCTTTTGCAACCTTGTTCTCTTGTGTTTTATGCATCTGTATAGTATGACTTTCAGTTTTTGACTTGAACTACTAAAATAAATTACTTTTCCACAATATTCTTTTGTGATACACCTGTAAATACAGTATAATGTGTTATTCCCTCAATAAAATATGTATGTAATTTGGCATCTGCCTCATATTTTTATACTGTATGCATCTGGTGTCCAGAAAGTGCCATATCATAAAAGACAATACTACTACAACTACTACTACTACTACTAGTAATAATAATAATAATAATAATAATAATAATAATAATAATAATAATAATAATAATAATAATAATAATAATAATAATAATAATAATGTGGACTTTATTCAGTATGTGTTTACATTACCTTGTTTTTTATGTGATGATCAATCTTACAGGCAAAATCTAACAATATGCTGCAGGTTTATAAATGTATACAGTGCAGTGAGGGATTTGATTTGTTCACCTGAATATTGTCCTTTTGAGAGAAAAACAGCATCCAAAAAACGTGTTTTGTGTGATTGAAATTCCTCTCAATATATAATGCATAAAAAATACCCCGAAGCAATTTATATCACGCCATTCCTTGAATATTTAATAATATGTTTCTGATGGTTTTGTTTAAATTTATATTTTAAAGTGACTGCAGAATGCATTGAGAAGAGAAAAAAAAAATCTCACCCTTGAAATGTGTAAAACTAGGCTTTATAGATATATTCTGTAGTTCAGCGTTACCAATGTTGACATGGATTGGTTCATTAGAAACACCAGGGATGCTGTAATAAATAAACAAATAAATGAAATAAATATATAGATATACATTCAGATATAGATATGGATATACACACACATTCACACATTTAGTGCATGAGAATAGCCAGGTAAAGTTGTGCATTCAAACAGAGGATGCCTGGATATATGAGCACAATCTTTACTCTTATTTCAAAGTATGCAACACGATTAGTTAAACAAAAAATAACCCAAAAAAATCAGTTGTCGTGAGGTTATACTCCTGATCAGGACAAACACTCTGGCTGGATAATATGGCGTTATTAATATGGCGTTATATTTGTGCCACAATTACGCACGCGCGGAAAAAAAAATTGAGCGGAGAAAATCAAACTGAGCGAGCGAAAACAGATTTTGAGAGCAAGAAAAAAACTATTGAGCGCGTAATGATAAGAGTTTGAGCGCGCGCCGATGGAGTTAGAACACAGAAAAAGAAATTGCTCGCTCAAAATTCCTTTTTGCTCGCTCGCAATAGCATTCTCGCGCTCAACATCTCGCTCTCGCTCGCGATACTCCTCTCTCCCTCGCTCAACATCGCGTTTGCTCAACATCGAGCTCTCGCTCGCTCGAGTCGTCCTCTGCGCTCGCTCAGTTCTGTTCACGCGTTACGTTTGTGCCACAAAACCAGCCAATCAGAGCTTGTTAAAGCACATTGATTGACAGCTTGGTATCCAATGAGATTGCTTGTTGTGTTCACCCGGAACGAGCAAACGAGAGTGCGTCACATCGACGTAGGCGGGAGGGGTGGGCTTATATTATTAAAGTACAAAAACTAACAAGGTATTTCTGTCAAATGATACAATACAGTAATAATAATAATATTAAAAGTAATTCTCCAGCCCAAGTCCGTGTTGACGCACTCTCGTTTGCCCTTTTCGGGTGAACACAGGGCAAACGAGAGTGCGTCAACGGATAGCGTACAAGCAATCTCATTGGATACTAAGCTGTGTCAATCAAAGTGCTTTTACAAGCTCTGATTGGCTGGTTTTGTGGCACAAACGTAACGCGTGAACAGAACTGAGCGAGCTCAGAGGACGAGTCGAGCGAGCGAGAGCTCAATGTTGAGCAAACGCAATGTTGAGCGAGGCAGGGAGGAGTATCGCGAGCGAGAGCGAGATGTTGAGCGAGAGAGGGCTATCCCGAGCGAGCAAAGAGGAATTTTGAGCGAGCAATTTCTTTTTCTGTGTTCAAACTCAATCGGCGCGCGCTCAAACTCTTATCATTACGCGCTCAATAGTTTTTTTCTTGCTCTCAAAATCTGTTTTCGCTCGCTCAGTTTGATTTTCTCCGCTCAATTTTTTTTTCCGCGCGTGCGTAATTGTGGCACAAATATAACGCCATAGGCTAACACTATTGATTGACATTCCTTTGCTCTGAGTACTTGAGTACTTCCGGGTTAATAACCAATGGCTGCAAACTCATAACCATATCACGTGCACGTGTGTGTGTGTGTGTCCTGTGTCTGCAAGTTGTTGGGACCTATTCTGCAGACAAGGTGAGCTTTCAAGTCTGAATTTCCAAAGTTAGCACCCATTTTGGCCTCCCTTTTTTTTTTTACACGATGTAACTAGCATTAAACTTAAACCTTTCTCAGTATGCTCGTTAGAAGTTGCCGTCGCTGCCACGTGAACATTCACTATAACATCGGATGAAGAATGAGCTCAATGTAGATCGTCGTAATGGTGCTGTGTGAATATTGAACTTGATCGCATTTAATAGCTGGCAAATGGTGACTAAAATGGATTTATATTGTCATCCAGCAAAGACTGTCTTCCGGTCTATACTTTGTACTGTCATGTAGGGCTAGTATCATTGGACCAAAGTTTACAGTATATATATAAAATAGCATAGGTCAAGGGAAAGTTAAGGTGTGGGGATTTTCGATATACTGTATAGTAAAAATTGAAGTACAGTTTAAATCGGTTTGTTCAGCTCTGAGTCACATAAACTTTGCAAACAATTTTTGTATTTTCGCTGCATTGATTGATTTATGTTGTCAATTTAGCCTTATGGAACTGTTTGATTGTCTACTTAAGATGGAGTTGCAAATTTAAATAGAACTTCAAATCGTACGATAGAAGGATTTTCTGGGTTAGGCTACACCACATTGAAATGTAAAGCTTTACCAAATAGAAATAGCATCTTGATGATCAAAACATTCTTGTCAGTTATTGTTCTATGCTCTTCTTTTCATACAGCAGCTGGAAGCAGTGCAACATGGGCCGCTTAGATGGAAAAGTGATTGTGTTGTCAGCTGCTGCGCAGGGGATTGGACGTGCTGCTGCAATAGTAATGAGATTTAATAAGTATTTCCTACTGATATGTACTAAATTAATAGTGCAAAATGTTTATTTAATAGGCTGCTGTATGCCAGTCAGCTCTTTCTCGAGTTGACGTGCAGATTGCAACGGTATGCAAGCAACAAATATTAATGTTGTTCCATTATGTGTCATATTGAGCAAACCATTTTTCGTGATAAAATGCCTGTGCAATAACAGAAGATTTGGGGGGGATTGTAAATGACAGTGTAAAAACAAAACAGCAAGTGGTATATGTGTTCCCCAAATTCAATCCAAGATCATTATCATAAAACAAAACACTAAAACTGTTTATTTTAGTATATGGCATCTGTTTTATTGGTTACATGACAGTGCTTTAAGGAAATATGATTCACACCTCTAAATATATATATATATATATATATATATATATATATATATATATATATATATATATTGTGGGGCTATAAATTTAGTCAGAAGCCTCTTCATATCACTGAACAGGGATGTTAACATAGCATTGCAGTAATTCATGCTGGGCAAAGGATCATGAAATTTACTGAGACATTTTCAATGAATGAACGTTCTCATGTAGTGTCCTCTGCCCGCCCCCTCCACACACACACACACACATACACACTCAATTAAAAAAAAGGTCAACGTTTTAGTCCCCTCCCCCCCCCCCCCAACACACACACACTCACAACAAAAAGAGGTCAACTTTTTAAAGTTTTTATTTTCTACAGATATTGTGACAGATTTGTGTTTTAAATTACCAGGCCTTTGCAAAGGAGGGGGCTGTAGTCACTGCAACTGATATAAATGGAGAGAAGCTCAAGGAACTGGATAGTATTCAAGGTAGAGACAATTCGTGATGGTGCAATACTGTCACCTGCTGGTAAAGTACAATGTTGCATTCGTAGAATAGCGATCATTCTTCTGCATATTTTTATGAGATTTGAAGATACATATTATCATTTGTATATCATCATTGCAATTACATGATTTAATCACCCTTATAAAGCAAATTTATTATTTTGTACTTTCTCTTCCTGAGCAGGGATAAGAACAAAGGTGGTGGACGTTACCAAGAAGGACCAAGTGGATGCCTTGGCCAAGGAACATGACCACGTAGATGTCCTGTTTAATGTTGCAGGGTATTTTATCTTATTCCAGTAACACTAAAATTTTCGTGAATTTCCACAAATAGAATGAACAATCTTTTAAGTGATGTCTTTTTTTAACAATATAAATTCTAGGTCCCTCCACTAGTATAAACACAACATTCTGATTAATGTTGCATTTGTGGAACATACATTATTTTGCAAAATACACCCATTTTTGTCTTTCTGAGGGAGCAGGAATTTTACCAGTTACAGTTGCCTAAAAATGACAGCACAGATTCCTGGGGCTCATCGCTGCTCGCCTGTTTTTTGAGTTAGGTCATGGAACAAGCTGAGCTATGATTGGTCGAGCGCTGAGCAACTGTGATGCCAATTTTTTTTAGCACAAGGCAGAAGGGCCGCCCTCTGAGATGACTACAATAAGTGGATTTTGCTGCTTAATTTTCTATGGTGCTTGTTTTTATGAATGGTCACTGGTAAGCTGTAGCTCATCCAACCCCACTTTGCTAGCGTTGCTATTTTTATATATTTGAAAAACTTTGTGTCTTGTACAATGAATAATAATAGCCTAAATACAGCTAGTGCAGCCATCATGCTGTTTACTTACAGTATTTATCCATCTCCCACTTTACTATGTATTGAAAATCCCCACACCTCAAGGTTTAACCTTCCCTTGACCCATGCTAAATCTCCTTAACAAAGGTCATTATGTCACGTTAGAATCTCAATAAGAAGTAACATGCAAGTACACAATATGAACATCTGTGTAGTTTTAAGAATTAAATTTAGTTATGTCATTATGTCACTACAGTGTTGACTCTCATATATTTAGATAAAAATGTAGACATTAATTTATCCGTCCATCCATCCATCCATCCATCCATTTTCTAGAGCTGCTTATCCTCATAAGGGTGGCAGGCTTGCTGGTATCTATCCCAGCTGTCTTTGGGCAGTAAGCGGGGGACACCCTGAACTGGTTGCCTGCCAATTGCAGGGCACACAGACAAACAACCATTCACACAGCCCATCATAACTAAGGACAATTTATTGTAGTATGTCCAATACACCTGCCATGCATGTTTTTGGAGTGTGGGAAGAAGCCCGGAGAGAATGCACGCGGGCTTGGGGAGAACATGCAAAATCCACACAGGAGGGCCAGAGCGAGGTGGATTTCAACTGGGGTCCCTGAACTGTGACACGGACGTGCTAACCGCTGTGTTACATCGTTCATAGATTTGTTCACCATGGCTCCATCTTGGATTGTGAAGAGGCCGACTGGGATTTTACTATGGATGTGAATGTCCGGAGCATGTACCTTATGTGCAGAGCGTTCCTGCCAAAGGTGACCTTTGCCCTCTTCACTAAATGCCTAATCCACTTGATCTAGTTCCATTGCAGCTTTAAATTGACTGACATATGCTTATTTGTTTTGTTGTCACCCTTTGTACACTCAGATAAGCTGTCTCACAGCGCACTTGTGTCATAATGGGCAGTAACTGCTGCACTAATCTGCGTTGATAGACCAAGATGAAATTGGATATATGTCTTTGAAATGACATTAGAAACCCTGTCTATTTCTATTATACTGCATTATTATATAAATTAATTCAATTATCCCAATAAATTGTGTCATTGCAGATGTTGACGAAAAAGTCTGGAAACATCATTAACATGGCTTCTGTTGCATCAAGCATAAAAGGTGAGGCAGACTTCAGAATCACTTGTTTAACAAAAGCTTATTTCAAGGGACATTAAGGAACTGTAGTATGAGCATGTTAATCCTCTTATGCCAGATAACAGCTTTGCGGCCGCGCGCGCGTGTGTGTGACATATGTTTCCTTGACACAGGTGTGGTGAACCGATGTGCGTATAGCACTTCCAAGGCGGCCGTCATTGGCCTCACTAAATCTATAGCCGCTGATTTTATCGAGCAAGGCATTCGCTGTAATTGTGTTTGTCCTGGTAAGTCAGCAACATTCAGTACATACAAAAACATGTCAGTGTCCTGCTACTGTTTTTGGAAAATTGCATTCAATTGAATAACACAAACTATATCAGAGGATAATACTGAAATTTGAGAGGGATAATATTTGAGCCAAAAAATGAATCATATTCAAATTGACATTGTCGAAGGTATTTTTTTCATGAGGTAAAGACTATAATGGGTGGGGGGGGGGGGGGGGGGTGCTGATTTATTTTAGTCTGTAGGTCACCTGTATTGTCTTTGCTTATATATATTTTTTTTTGTCTCAAAACGTTCAGTGCTTAAGAAGTGCAGCCCATGTTTACAAATCATTTTTTCATAAAACTAGTGAAATTAGAAGAAAATGCTAATACATTGTTTTTCAGAATTGTTCAGCCCAAGATCACATGCAAATGGAATTCATCTGGAATGTGCTTTTTGAGGCTCTGTGAGCTATTTTTTATCCCTCAGGTACTGTTGACACTCCTTCACTGAGGGGTAGGATCCAGGCTCAACCTGACCCAGAAAAGGTACTGCCCACCTTATTTATTCTTTTTTGTACTTACAATATTAGTCTGGTGTGGATCCATGTATGACCTCTTTCTCTAGGCTTACAAGGATTTCATGGCAAGACAGAAAACAGGCAGGATGTGCACAGCTGAAGAGGTGGCGTTTCTGTGTGTCTATCTGGCTTCAGATGAGGTGAGTATACAAGGGTTTTTGGCTGTTCATGGCCAATTTGAGAGGCTTTTATTGCCAAAACACTCCTCTGTTACTACATGCAATTTATGCTATCCATGACAAATTTCTCTGAATAGAATCTGTGCTTGGCAAACCATCCAGCGGAAGGCCTGCTACTACCCCTACCGATGAAATGATAAAACTTGGCGGAAGTATTCATACAAAGTCAAGGGAATCTGTAGCCAAAAGACCTTGATTAAGAACTTTTTTTTGAAAGTGATAAATGTTGACTAGTACCGATTTCGGGGAGCTGAGCATCATAATGTTGGAGTTGTTTTTGACGTCACAGTATTCTTCCTTAAACATTTTACCCAGCCAAAGTTGTCGAACTAAGTGTTTTCATTCTCTGAATCCGTCCTTCAGATAGGCTTCTCCTGAACACCTGATTTAGGACGTTTGCATTTTCATCATTGTTGGTAATAGCACGCCGTCGCCGCTACATGTTTGGTCAAGAACTGATTCTGTTTTGAGAAACCTGCTATTGATAGCAATTTGTACTATTGAAGCAGTATGATGGCCGTAAAGCGTCTCAAACTGGGGGCAGTTTTAAAACACTGCTCCACTATTTTTAGTGAGCCATGGGCAAGGAAATTCAATGCTTACAATAAATGCAAAATGCCCGACAGTGATCAATGATTTGAAATACAGTAGATAAAAAGGGAAGTCTATGCAGACTTTTGGGATACCTTTTGACAAGTATGTTGTTGTATTTGGCTTTGATGAAATTATGCAGGTGTAACTAATGTGTCTTGTGTGCTCCTCTACAGTCTGCTTATGTGACTGGCACAGAGCACATCATCGATGGAGGTTGGAGGCTTTGAGAAGTATTACGCAAGCTATGTCCTACTTGTAATAGATGCTACTTTAAGATTGGTGGATTCCATGATGTTATCGCTTCTGATTACCGGCATTTTGTGAGAGGAAATCGTTGCAAGTTTGCATTGTCAAATTACGTATGAATTTAATTACGTACTTACACCTACTATTCACATAATGAACACTAAAGGCTCTTGATAAAATATTCCGACTCTCCAGTGAGTCTCTTCCTGCTTCTGCAATGTCTGAAATTGTGATGAATTTAACAAGAATGGTAGGAGGCACTTCCATTTGCCTGGGAAATAAGTCTACAATGTTCACTCCCTCACTGGCGCAAACCCCCTACATACTTGCGCCCATCTACAAAAATACCAAAGGAAAAAAAAAAAACACCACCCGTGCGCACAGTGGGACTACACTTTGTTCTCGACTTGTCCTGGGCATGATAATAGGGCCCAACGTTTATTGGTGTCAATGTGATTCATATTCTAATATAATAAACGCTTTTTAAATATATCTTCAAAATGTGTATACTTCACCTGCCCCCTCCCAAGCCTACACCAATACCACTCTGCAGAGACTGAACATCACTAATCCCTCTTATTACCATTCCCCTCCTGGCCAACCTGACAGAAACGCTGCCAATGCCAGTCCAGTTCCAAAGCTGGCAATGTGTATGGTGTGAGGTAAGTGTTTTTTTGGTTTTTAATTTTCCCATTTCTACATTCAATTGCTATTTAATAATCTAGAAACACTGGGGAGTCAAGATGATGCCAGGTAATTTCTCGTACGGCCTCTTTTATCGGAAAGGTGGTTCTGTCATTGACTTTAAACGCACTAAACACAAACCTTATTCAAAGAGTGTAGTAGTTGGCTGGAAAATTGGCTTGAATCGTGCATGTTTAATCTTGATGTGTGTCGGGCACATGGATTTATTACTGTATTTCCAAACGTGCTTGATAGTTTCGTGACAAACTAAAACGGCAATCGGGCGTCGCTGTTGGTAAAACCGCGCCGCAAGTCTACTGCTACAATGTTGACACGCTTATAACAAACTGTAGAAATCGAGTCGCTATAACTGGAGCGCGGCGGTGTCCGAATCTGGGTCTTGGCACGTTGTCAAGCCAGAGGCGAGTGGATTCACGCGAGTTGTGGAATGACGCGAAGCTAACCCGTTACCGAAGTTCTACGCCCTTATCGATGACGTAGCAATTGTTACCCATTCATGTGAAGACAGACCCTCCCCGATCTAGCCAAGTTAGCTAGCTGTTAGCATAAGACATGTATACTGAGGAGCCGCGTGGGAGCGACTTTGGCAGAAATATCCACGTTCACCTACTTCGACTGCTTGTCGCGCCATATGGCCAAGGATGTAAGCATCGATTAGTGTGGTCTGTTGACAATATTGGATTAACCAACTGCTGTTGCCAGTGCCATCAGGTAGTGGTTGACAAAACATTGTAGTATGTGATGTTTGAGCGCAGATTGCATTACCTCAGTGCGTACTCATTTTTCTCATGTTTAATATTTTTAATGCAGCTTTACCATCAGAATTACAATGATGAAGTGGACCTGCATAAAAAAAGCCAATTAGTTTTCCTAAATGTGATTAAACACGACTTGGCATTGCTGTTTTTTTCTGCTTTCTTGGAATTCTAGGCATCGGTGGATACATACAAGTGAAAGTGCTGGAAGTGTCCCATCTATGGCCAACAGCTCCTCCCCTCAATTGAATGTTCTGTGAAAGAAAAGTGGACCAGATATTCTGTAGATAAGCACCATGGAGGATACCCGGTCCAAACCTGCCACCCCGGAGCCCAGTCCTGCACCAAGTCCTGCACCCAGTCCTGCTCCTAGTCCTGCACCCAGTCCGCTTATGGACAGAATTCCGTTGCCATCGGGAAACCATGTGGAGGTAATCTTAACTTCTACTTCTTATCATTAACCAAAATGTGTAATTCAACAAACTTTAATCTCAGCCAATTAAGTTACAGTATATGTTGTACTAACATGTTCAGTTTGTTCATTTTCTTTTGCTTTTTATTATTATTTTTTTTGCAACATTTCTCCCAAAAGTCAAGCTACCATACTTTTGCGTAGCACTGTAAAACTACAATATAACACAGCATGCATTTCTGACAAGGTTTCAACAGCCTAAGACAAAACATCATTGTTTCCCGACAAGAACAATCAAATAGATGGGAATAACCAGTTTTTATTATTGATTAAAGGTGCACACAAATGCCAATCTAAGATTAGTCCTGTGTTGTGGAGCATAAAGCCGAATGTAGACGATGCTGCAGTAGTATGCTACAATTTCCACTTTGCTCCAACTGCCTGCATTCTTGCTGCCCTCAGCTTTTTTGATCTATAACCTTGCAACATCTAGGAAGGTAAATTCTTAATGCTCTCATGGTTTCCATAGTTTTTCTCTGTACTATTTAGATGTGGAAACAGACCTAACCAAACCATGGAAGAAAAGAACCACATGTACTCTGCTGTAGAAAAGCATATTTATGGTCTAATTAGACCTTTACTATAATCTGAAAAAGTGAAACATTTTACCCCATGCGCTGTCTCTTTCCAGCACCTTAATGTGAACCAGATCCAGGTAGTGGTACGGCGTTGTTCCAGTCCAAATGTCACAGAGGAAACAACCTATTTTCTCCCTCGCCACCCTGTGGTGGATGCTGGCACCAACACGGAACCACCACTTGTTTGCTGCCCATTGCTTCACAGATTTTGCCCTTGTCCCCCAAGAGGCCTTGTAGCTTCTGTCATCACAAAAGGTAAGTCCAGAACAGAATCCCTTTAGACGTATCCCAAGTTTTCATTACGTCAATGATAATTTTTACACACACACACACACACACACACACAGAGTGTTGGGAGTTATGCGTTACAGTAATTACATTACTTTTGAAATGCATTACTTTTTGCAGTAGCACGGTAGTGTAATATATTACACACAAAAAATAGTAATATTGTACTTGATACAAATGAGAGTAATGTAATGCATTACTATGCATTTTTAGCCTGAAAGTAGTGTTGCAACATCGGAGGAGAAAAGTCCGGGGCAAAATTTTTACTTGCTGTTGTTACTAGCTACTACAGCTGAGATTATTGTACCAGCAGCAGACGACAGGTTGAATATTGATAATATGTACACTAGATGGACATATGCCCAATACTTACAGTTCTTCAGCGATAAAGATAAGAATATAATATTTAGGTGCACTTTGTGCGCAACACCTAAAGAGCTGTCCACTTTGCGACATAGGACCAGAAATTTGACAAACGATCTAGAGCGGTGCCATAGTAACATGAACTTAGCAAAAGGGAAAGGAAAACCCTCGCTTGAGGTTTTCCACTTCCAGCTCAAGAGGTTAGAAGTGTGTCGTACATAGAAGATAAAAGCTGCAGCTTCCCACAGTGAATTCACCAGCATTTCAAAACCTTTTTTGCAAGATCCCTGTCTCAACTAGCAATAATCACAAGAGAAGCTAACGCTAATGTTCACTGTAAAATTCTTATTAATAATAGTCAATAAATAGTTCTGGTTAATGTGTATGAAGATGATAGATGATGAAGATGCTTGAAGCTAACGTCAGCCCCACTGAAACCATCTGTTTTTGAAACATCTGTCCCTAACCTAGCCGACAGAACTTGAATTTTAATACAATATTAACACTGAAATTGTGAAATGGACTGTTTTTGCCTCCGGCACAAACAATGCATCACTATGCTGTGAAGCTAAGTGATAAAGAGATTAAAATACAAAAAAAAAAACAAAATAAAAAGATGTATGTTCTTTTTAAATATACAATATAGATTCAATGATTTGTATTGGTTTTAGGCTTAAGCAAATCTTTCATTGGCTGTGTAACGAGCGTAATGCTACATTTAGAATGGCAAATCCATATTTCCAGGTATTGTGGTGAGAGTAATATAAAAGTAATGCAATAGCAGTGTAATGCATTACATTTCAAATACAGTAAAAATGTTATGTTACTAATTACTTTGAAATGACAGGAATAAATAATATATTGTATGTTTCATTACTCAGTTGTCCTGTTTCCTCCCCAGTCCTCTTGGCCGCAGTGCTTTTTGGAGTGGTATGGTCCGTCACAGAGGATGAATGCCTTCCAGGTGGTAACCTGTTTGGCATTACGGTGCTTTTCATCTGTGCAGTCATTGGTGGAAAACTGGTGGCTCTGATCCGGCTGCCCAGACTTCCACCATTCCCTCCACTTCTTGGTAGGACATCAAACATCTTATGAAAAAAAACAAAACAAGAGTTGTGCATCGTATATATAACATTTAACATTTTTAATCTATGAAGTCAAAAACATTATTTTCTTACTATGAGATGTCATATTAAAAATAAAAAAAAGTCTGATGCTTTATAATGCTAGGTTGAACACAATACTTTATGGTATTTATGCCTTTGTATATCAGAAACAGATGTTTTAGATTATCTAATGGAATACATTTTTTGGATATCTATTATACTGTTTTTTGGTAGTACAGTATATTAGTTGTTACTAATGTTTGCATGTTTTAAACAGGAAATAAAACATAACATTTAAGATTTGATGGAATTTACAATGTCATTGTTGAACCTCTTTTATCCGAGACTGAAACTATGTGCACTTGAACACCATGGGAGGACCAAATGATTACCAATATCCTCTTTCTTTTCCAGGTATGCTGCTCATGGGTTTCACACTGAGAAATATACCAGTAATAACAGACGGTGTGTACATTAACTTCAAGTGGTCCGCCTCCCTCAGGAACATTGCGTTGGCGGTCATCCTAGCCAGAGCTGGTCTTGGTTTGGATCCCTTGGTAAGTTTTTTTTTGTTGTTTTTTTTACTTTAGTCTTTTAACATTGATTAGGACTCAGAAATAAAGAGGTTTTCATGTTTTGGTATGTAAACGCTAAATCTGGCATGTGGGTTAAACTTGTACGTTTTATGAAGTCTTTTTTTTTTTTTCCACAAACATTCTAACTTAAAATTTTCTACTAAAAGTTCCAGTTCATATTTCTTTTTGTCTTTTATTGTATGATGGACATTTTACAGTTTGATTAGGAACATCAATAAATAAGATCCATCAGGATAGACATTTATTCATTTGCAAATGAAATTCATAATTTCAGTCATCTCCGCAACTCAGGGCAAAACATTAATGATGTGAAATGATATGATATACCTTTTTACACATTGCTTAAAATTGCGAGTATAGGAATGATATTGAACATGTCATCCATACAAGTGTTCTTCTCTTTTTCTGTACAGAAATAAATTGTGTAATATAACCGTTTGGAATGTGTGTTTTGCCAGGCTCTGAGGAAGCTGAAGTCTGTGTGTTTGCGTGTGGCAGTTGGGCCATGCATCATTGAGGCATGTACCTTAGCTTTGGTCTCCCACTTCCTCATGGGTTTGCCCTGGGTGTGGGGATTCATCCTTGGGTAAATATCTCCCCCCTCTTTGAAACAGCTCAGCTCAAAATGGTCAAACGTACAGTACGCATCCATTCAGTGGGGCTTTCTCTTTCACTTTGCAGCTTTGTGCTCGGTGCTGTGTCTCCAGCAGTGGTGGTCCCCTCCATGTTGCTACTGCAGAAGGACGGTTATGGCTTGGAGCAGGGCATCCCAACAGTGTTAATGGCAGCGGGCAGCTTTGACGACATTCTCGCCATAACAGGGTTCACGACATGCTTGGGCATAGCTTTTGCTACAGGTAAATGGGGCTGGAATAAACAAACTTTTAACGTATTAGCTCAGGTCAACACTGAGATGCAGGATTAAATATACATATATGCCAGTAGTGCTTGCAATTCTAAAATGTTTTCCCTTAAAATTTGTATTTTAATTTTCATTTTACTGCATGAGTGTAGGTAACTGATAGCTTTCAGCGTATTCCAGTTTATAAGTTAACACATTCTGATAATGTTGTTCAATGCTTTACAAGAAAACTCATAAATTGAAGACCCTTCGAGAGCTTTCTAAAACAGTAGTTCCCAACCTTTTCTGTCTTGTGTACCCTCGCACCTTTTTTGTCATATGAAGAGGACCATTTCATTCATATATGTTGATGAGTCTCCAAAGGAAGAACATAACACAGCAGCTAATCAAATGAAAATCATTTTATTTCATCACCTTAATTTGACATTTAGTTCTCAGGCATTATCTTCTTCAATATAAATATAAAAAATGTTGCTCATAAAATCAAAAAAGTCATAAAAGTCAAATACATTTATCACATATAAACTCAAAACTTGCCTTTGTCATATACAGTATGTCTCATAATCATCCTGGAAATTAATTATTAAATGTTTCCATGTGCCTTCTGCAGTATACTTTCACGTCCTGAGGCAATGCTTACCGACGAAAAAACAAAACAAAACATGAAAAGTCCACAGAAATACATATAACCATATAACCAAGTAAAAAAAAAAAGATGATGACATTCAGTTTGACAATAGAACTATTTAGTAGATATTCATACTCTTGTCATTGCTTTTTAGACCAAGAATAAATTTCTTATTCTTAAAACACATAAAGAACAAGCTTTATTTCTGTCAAAAAATATATTATTTCTTGGAAATCTTGCTTTTTCTTGTAGGTTCCACATGGTACAACATCTTGAGAGGTGTGCTGGAGGTGGCCGGTGGCTTGCTTGCTGGCATCCTTCTTGGCTTCCTTATCCAGTACTTTCCCAGTCTTGACCAGGTAGGCATTAAGCACCTTGCAACGTCATTACACGCTGAGTAAGTGTTTCTCCATTTGTCGACGCAGCTAGTTTAACCACCTTGGTATTGACCCCAGGCTACATTTTAACCATGTAAATAAGCCATGCATTTTTCCACCATTACTTTTCTGACATCTTTTCTGTTTAAAAACATGCTTGTCTTTAGTAAAATACTGTACAGGTGACACATTATAATCATCAGGTTATTAAAAGTATGTGTTTATTTTTATGAATGATACTCTCCCCTGCAGTGCAATTTTGGAAACACTCCACCTTAAAACTGATCGGCCAAAACGGTGTGTAAAACACTTGCTGGTTTTTGTCATTCTAGAAACACTTGGTGATGAAGCGATCCTTCTTGGTGCTTGGCCTGTCTGTCTTTGCTGTGTTTGGCAGCGGTGTGGCTGGATTTCCTGGCTCTGGTGGCCTCTGCACTTTGGTGCTGGCATTTCTTGCTGGTCTCGGATGGGGTACGGAGAAGGTATTCATATTCAAAGTTTTTAGCATTTTATAATATGCGTGCCAGAGGAAACCGGAATTAACCGCATGTTTTGTGCTCCTGTTAAGGCACGCGTGGAGGAAGTGGTGGGCTGGGCATGGGATGTTTTTCAGCCACTTCTGTTTGGCCTAATCGGAGCGGAGATAAGAGTGTCAGAGTTGGAGGGACACACAGTTGGTAAGAATCACCCAATAATCCTCACAAGGATGCTAACAATTCTTGAAAATGTGGCATGGTCATTGTGATTATACATATTTATATATTTTTTTGCTTGTAATATTTGTGTTCTATTAATTGTTTGGGTCCAGACATATTTGGAATAGATATTTTATAATAACACTATTGAATCTTTTATCCTCCCAATATTCCATCAAGTGGATACAAGTATTCATCTTTTAGACTGGGCAAGTTTTGTGTTTGACGGCCCCTACTGGTGAAAAATTGAACATAAGCAGATGATAGAGACTCCAGTGCTTTTTTGGGAGTTTTTCCCTTGTTTAAAAAAAAATTCTAATACTGTCCTTACTGAAAACTTGCTTTCTAAATCATTGTTTTTAAGCACACAAATAGCATCAGCCATTCAGTCATGAGGTTGGGCACTAAACATCACTAAACAAACAATTGGAAACTAAACAATCATGTGATTAATATGAATATCTTTATGTATCCAAGACATTTAATTAAAATTAGGCATTTTTTTGTATTTGTTGGTTCAGTTATTTTCTCTCAACTGTTATAAAAACAAGTATTTTGTATATGATCATATTTGATACTAATTTTGATTGTACCGTCCTGGAAAAGATTAAAAATTGTTATCAAACATAATGTGCCACAGTTGTAAATGCAGTACGTTTTGTCGTGCAGGTCTGGGTATAGCTTCTCTGCTCATCGCCCTACTGGTCCGTCTTCTTTTCACCTACGTTTGTGTGTTGTTTGCTGGCTTTAACATTCGAGAAAAACTGTTTATTGCTCTAGCTTGGATGCCCAAAGCCACAGTGCAGGTATTCTAAAATAAAAAATAAAAACAATTCTGACATTTGACGCTTGCTACACGAGGCATCACAGAGGTAAACTGTTATTTTTCAACCACCAGGCAGCTATTGGCTCCACAGCTTTGGACATGGCCAGGACAAGGCAAGACAAGCAGATGCAGAAGTATGGCATGGATGTGCTTACTGTGGCTGTGCTTTCCATTCTCCTGACGGCGCCGATCGGGGCCCTTGTCATAGGACTGTGTGGACCATGCCTACTGCAGAAACCAAAGAACTCAGCCTGTGGTGAGCGAGTCAAACCGAATTTATCAGCTTTTTTCTTAGGTAGGTAACATATCTGCATATTTACCAACATAACCCAGCTCAGATTTCACCACCCAGCCTCATAGTTGTAGTGAGTAAGTGTAACAGGAATGTAGCTTGGCCATCCTTTCAACAATTGCAGCAATGTCACTGTATTAGACTAGTCTTTATTCAGAAAATGGCCTACCTACTAGTGTTTTGGGACCAAAATAAACATCTGTTGAGTAATTCATGCCTTTTTGATAACGTGTTATAATGGTTTTAAGGTGCGTTAGCATGGTTGCAAAGCACGACATGAATCTCCTCAACCGGAGGTTTGGCAAGGGTCTGCCGAATCAGACCTTTTTAACTGCACAGGATTTTTATTCTAGCACAAAACCAGTGACAAAGTGATTTGTTCTGCGAAAAATGCGCGAGTGGTAAGCCAAAATCAAAACGGTAATGATGAAATTATAGAGCTTAAAAGGAACTTTAAATTTGTGCCAAAAGTGGTGCTAATTAAACGTAACTTTTCAAAGTTTTCTGGGTAAATGTTGCATGATATATATTACTTCAAACGCTACACATTACCTGCTCTGTACAGCTATCACAGAATTCACTCACTATCTGGGGTTTTCTGTAACACACTTGAGAAGTAGAAAAGGTATCACAGAAAAAGGCTGTTAAGTGATGACTGTGCTCCTTTCTGCACCTCCTCCAGGCACTGCAGCAGGCAGCGATGAGGACAATGAAACGCCAGTCACCTATGAAAGTACTCTGTAATATCACCACTCTCAAATCAGGGATGTACAAATTATCTTTTTATTTTACATTTGAGGGTATTTGTCTGCAACTACTGTACCACAATCAGATTGTCATGGAACTCCTCACTATTGACGTCTACCGGTATTTCATTATTTATTCTCTAGGGAACATTCAACTCAACAAGTTTTAATTTGAAACAAAATAACTGCAATGACTGACATGTCTGATATGTCAACACTCCTTTAGCCACCAAGTGGCTCGTTTTGACTTGCTTTCTCCTAACAGCTCCTGCTGTTCTCTTTCCCGCAGGAGCACGGATGCGAATGACTGTGTATATATATATATATATATATATATATATATATATATATAGCCACTGGTGATTTCCAAGCCTCAAATGACCCACATCTGAGCGCATGAATGGTCTCACAGTGTACGAGAGGTACTTCCAATTCAGAGTTGAATTGTTCATTATAAAAGAATGAAATTGTTTCTTTTTTTTTTTTTTTTAAAGACCATGATTGTTGCTATTTGTTAAAATAAGGGAATCTGACGTTTGGTAATACCGTACTAATACTTGCAACAAATAGCCTCTTGTTTGTTACTAAATTTAAACTTTTTTTTTTTTTTTTTAACATCAGCATATGTGTGTGTGACACTAAGTACCGGTACAGTTTTTTTTTTAAATCAAAATGTGTAAAACCTCAGGAAAATGTACTGTATATAACATAGTTAAATGTTCCCCAGTTTAAAATTGAAGCTGAATCGTATTCACTCATAGAAACTTATTAGTCATTTGGTCACTATTACTTTCATTTGTTACAAAGGCATGGTATGTAATTTAAGGAGTTTTAAGATGTTCAATTATTTAAATTGTGTGCTAAAAAGTTTTGTGTGCAGTATTAGAGTATTTATGAAATATATATGGAAGAGAATTAGTTTTTTACGAAATATTCTTTAATAAAGTTTTTTTTTCCCCCAAGTTGAATCTTTTGCTCAGTTCTGTGGACTAACAGTTACCATAGTATATGAACCAAGTTTGCACAAACTTGCTCATTCAGTAAACAGTGTGTCCAAACCTTTGATTGGAACTGTATTATTGAACTAGCATTTAGTTCAAAACATTGCTGCGCCAATATACATGTATGTTGCATAGAGAACCAATTAATTCAAACCATGCTCCAGGATACCAGGTAATATTAAACATTTATACAAAAACAAGGGTAGGTATGAATTACTCCAGAAGGAAATATTGTATTTACAGTCATTGTTATGTTATAGTGCATTAAAAAAAAAAACAGGCTAAAAACAATGTTTCGGTTATTCACATGAACCTCAACAGGGCTTGGTAAAATTATACAGCAACGCTGATATAAATGGATTGTGCAATGGTTAGAAATGCCCGAGTAAACTTATCGGGTGTATCAGAAAGGATGCAAGGAGTCTCCAATGTATTAAACTTGAGTATTACATATGGCAATAGTTTGTAATAATGTAGATAGACACAATGAAGGAAAGAAAGGCTAAATTTGACACCTTGTAATACATTATATGTCTGATAGAGGAAAATTGCCCTGTGGGGTTTATATTGAATAAAAGCTATAATACACTCAAAGTAGTCACAATGACATATGGAGGCCGTCGGAGAAACTACTGTAAAATCAAATTTACAGATATCACAAAAAAGGGCAGACCAGTCCTTTATCAACACATCAGGACTCCTTCAGATGACTGCATGACAATGTTTCTTACCTGCACATGCAAATAAAAAAAAACAGTTACTGAGAGTAAATAAATGTAATGTAAATACTAGGGGAGAGGGGAATCTCCCAATAAGTGACCCATTATAGGATCTTCTTCTTGAGTATGAGTGGTCCCACGTTGTCTCCAGTTAGCTCGTTGTGCTTTAAGTGTGACTTGTCACAAACAGGAAACTAAAAAAGAGGAAATGTGTCCGTGTTAGTGGCTAGCTGCCTATTCTCCTAGCTGAGGTTTAAAACCTATATAAAGATGATGTAAACATAAAACATTATGATGACTCCCAGCAATCCATCTAGCCAACCAGGGATTTTCTATAAATCTTATCCCAACTATAGCATTTTAACTGACGTTGCGGTCAAAACGTAGCAAGCAAAAACAGTGGGAGCTGAACCCAATAAACTGTCAGTCACTACTATGGTGACATATTCCATGTAAATTGTAAGGAAAAAACATCTACATTTCCTGCCAAGAAAAACTAACTTACGGTTTTGGAGCGCCAACAGCGGCAGTAGCACACATTTGCACTGTTAAGGTCCTCAATGTCTATCTCATTGACCACTTTGGGGTTCTCTTTCTGAATCTTCAGGTTGATCAGGCTGTCTCTCTGCTTCTTCTTCTTGGGAAAGAAGGGCCGAATGGTCATGTAGCCAAGCAGAGCCAAGATGCCCAGCAGTGGCAGTAACCGCAGCCATTCGGACACTATGGGCACAGTACACAATTGATACAACGGCATTTACTTATAACCTGTATTCCTAATGTGGCGATAGTGCAGTATGCCACTTTTGAATAATCTACAAAACAGCAAGGTCAAATGCCACAGCGAACATGGAAATGTTGGGAGTGTCCACTCTACAGTCTAAACAATAGTAGATTTTCATGCCAAAGCCAACGTTTTCATTTCTTTACGGAAATGTATGAGAGAGAACCGCACCGACGGTGCACAGCAATGATACTCGCTTAGAAGTAAGTCAAGTAATGCAGGTATCGTAATGGCTAATTGTAAGGAAAGCACCCCTCAATACATAAACTACCTTTTTAAAAATGCCGTTCTACAAAAATGTATTGGAGACGTAATCTTAGTTAATTGGAAATGCATACTTCACGTCACACTTATAAGACTTTAATTCATTCATGTAGCTGCAAAATAGTGACAATGCTATGAATGAATAGTTCTCTATACAGTCGTGAAATATTTCCCCTTGCTTGCAAAGTAACCGACTTGTTGGACTTGTTCGTATGTCTAAATGCGGTGAAGGTTAAGCGCTTGGAGCTAAAAAGTGTCTCTATTAGTCAAGAAGTCATCACGCATAGCATTCAAAAGAGTACTGTATTACAGCTATTGTTTACTTGCCTGTTAACCTTACAAATCCGCCGATCGTATCCGGAAGAGGAAGCTTCTTCAGATAAGCTGGAAGCTGCACTTTTATTATCCTCGAAATCGTTTCTAAAACCATCTTGAAATGCTCAGTGCAGCAGATTCCGAGTTTACGCTTAGTTTACGACGCGCTTCTTTTCGCTCTACCGGTACGTGACACTTATACTACGGAATCTATGAGGATCTGAAAAGAGCGTAATTACCGTCGTGAATACGCCAAGAGCGACCCGTGCAACCAATCGTCACAAGAGGAGTTGGTGTATTTTGATTGGATATCAGTATGAGGGCGGTGCTGGGAGGTTAAGTCATGAACTCGGAAATTTTGATTTTCAGTACTTGAAAAAAATTAGACACGTTTGGTAGCGTTGGCGGTGTTGACGGAGATACTGGTTTGAAGGATCAGAACCAATTCTGTGGAACTTGTCTTGTTTACCAAAATCTGTATCTTATATAGAATATAGATTAAAATTAAATACATTATGAACACATAATTTTAAACATCTACATTTATTTGTGAAAAGTTTTTGAACATTTATTTGTGATACTTTTGATTTAGTTATTCAATTATCCATCCATATTTTTAACTCTAAGCTCGTCCTCATTTTTGTCACCTCAACGTGTTTTCACCACAGTGAAAACAGCTGCTCTTGTCAAGCTGCAGAGCTCTATTCGCTCTCTTTTTGCGCCCTCCAGTGTTTGATTTTGATAACTATTATTTGTCTCTAACACTACAACACCCATGTTGCACCGGTATTATGAAGAAGCTGATTCTTTGCCTAGAAATATGATTCGTATGTTTACAAGTAATGTTGTCTTAATAACAATGAACTTCCAGAAAATACAATAAAAACCGAATATATACGTTAACAAACCCCTCTATGTATATCAAGCAACAGAATGATTTGTACAGGTAATCAAATTATGGAAATATAAAACGGGGATATCTGTGGGCAGCTAATATTCGAGCTTTAGGTCCCGAACCTCCAGTGTCATTGGTGAGTGACCGAATATGTCCCACTGCAGGTTATTTGGTAGGCTGCTGTGTAAGTATTATTCACCTCACTTTCATCAAATTGCCGCGCCATTATTGCACAACTTTGTTTTGGTTGTTGTGTATTAGTTCTTTGACTTCCTCCTTTTATTTTTCTTTCGCTAGCAGCGACAATAGTTGTCTGATAGTTAGCATGCTAGCAGACAAGTTAGCGTCTTGCAGTGACTGTAAAGGCACTGTAAGCTAACTAGCTCCTTTATGTTAACGCCCTGCCACAACCTAACTAACCCCTTGACTGCTACTTAAGTAGCTATGCATTCACAGGCCATGTTAGTTTTTCAACTGATCATTGATTTTGCATTGCCCTTTTATACACTCTACACTCACTTTGAGATACATTTATATTATTTGACTAGCACGTTGGAGTTTACAGTGTATACAATTTATTTTTTCATTCAGTTTATGCAGTGTGCTTCCAGATTGAGGCACTTAAGCTAAATTAGCATTCTCGTCACCTATTTGCAACTGAACTTTGCACATCGTCAGGGAAGAGTTGTGTGAGATGTAATGGACCAAAGTTCATTCTTCACTGTTGAGTGTGTTTACAACCGTGACTGCTTCTAATGGCACTTAAGATTAGTGTTTCATACATCAGAAAACATAAACGATCAACATATAGTTGAAATATATTCACACATTCCAATTTAAGCATGCAGTCCTTCAGTGACATCTAATATTTGTAAATAATACGCATGCCCAGCGTAGCTCTTACTAATTAAACAAAATCGATCCTCAGTATATTTAATAGTGACATTGGTTCACTTAAAACCAGTTAATCCTGTTCAGTCTGTTGTATTGCATGCTGTCCTTAACTAACATAAATAAATACTGTTTGTTTGCTTAGTTTGCCTTAACCACAGTGAAGCTGTTTCAAATTTCCAAAGCTGTGTTGTTATTTGGGGTTTCGTTTTTCTTGTTTCAGTGCAGCAAAGTGGCATCAGGCACTGTTATACTGGAACAAGACAGAACCTCTACATAACCAAGAACACTAAGGTCATCTGTCAAGGTTTCACAGGAAAGCAGGTTTGTGCTGAAATATTGTTGCCATCTGAAAAATGTTTGCACCATTCATCATTCACAAAAGATACATTTTACAATGTTGTTGCAGTGGATGTATCCCCCCTAATTTATGTATATATTTTTTTATTATTATTATTTTTTCCCACCACAGAAAGGATTGGTATTTCACTACAAAAAGGAAAGGTTTCATGATAACTATAGATGCAGAAATGGATCAACTGCAACTATGCAACATCCAAAACAACTTTGACTGCTCGATAACGAAATGAAATGTCAATAAGTTCTGATTTCACTAATCAAATATGTCATTGGCTATATGATTACATTTTGCACATAATGCTCTGAATTCATATCTTTTGTGGTTAATTTTAGCTGACTATTTTCAGGTTTTGATAGCATGATAACATATCTAGCGTAACCACAATGTTAGTAAGCATAATTAATTATGCATTTTCAGCTGCAGGCTGTAGAAGAGGCATTCATTAATGCTTTTTCCAATTTGCTTTTTGGTAATTTGGAGGAGGACTTGGAGAGATGATGTACATCTGTGATAGTTTTGACAATTCCTGAAAATACCATCTGTAGAATATTGCATATGTACATAACTGGAAAATTGTGATTTCTTTTTCAGCAATAAAGAAGCTTATGTGCACATAGCACTTTGCTGACCTCTTGCTATCTGTTCATACAAGAAACACCTATTCCATACATATTTTTAAAATGGCTCTTTTTATGTTCTGTCCACGCTACATGTCAGAATAATTTCCTCTTGAGAAATTTAAGTGAACCACAGTTGTGTCCAAGTTTGATAGTTTTAATCAATAAAATGCACTTGGACAAAACTCCATTGAGACACTCTGAACATGTGTGCTCAAGGAGAATAACAAAACTTGACAAATGTGTTTGACAGACCAGAAACATGAATCTTTGCAGATTTATAGCCCCCTTTGTGCTTGGCCACATGCCATTTTTCATCCACCTTTTTGCCCTCAACATTGTAAAACGGTTCCAGTGAACACTTCAGGTAATTAGAAAAGGATGAGAAATGAAGCCCGGGTTATTGAGAACACATTTTGTGCTCTAGCTTGATAAGCAAGCCATTCTTCAAATTTATTGTCCCATTTGCAATAATAATGGTGGTGGGGAGAGGGAAACAGCAAAGCTAGCAGAGAGGAGGAGAACATTACATTTGAATGGAACTGCTGATTCATAGCTTCTAATTCCTTTTAATAGAACTGTTGTAATCTGTACTTGAAAATCAGGCATTTATCCCCTTATTCAGTGTGACCCTTTCCCACATTGCATTCTCGCTCAGCATCCTCACAAATGACAGATGTGATTTGTTAAGTCAAAAATGTATTTTGTCTTCTTTGATGAACTAATTCTCCATGAAAGCAAGAAAAAAAAGAAGCTCAACAGTCCTTGGGATGTTCCTTATGTTTAATTTCACAATGAAAGCAGTTAGGTCTTACAGTATTTGTAATTATTATTACACAGATTCCCCAAAGCGGACATGCTAAATTGATTTTGAAAGATATAAAACAAAGTTGGGCGTCTCATACACTTAGTTTACTACAGTTTTGGATTCAAGTAAACAGTTGTAATTTGTCAACATACTGTATGTTCGCTAACCAGTGATAGTTGTAAATGTGGTTAAAAGTAACGGTATAAATAACATGATTGCATGCTTTTCAATGACACCTAATATAATTTAATTATTTTCAATCATAACAACATTGCTGTTGAGTCAAATTGCTAAAACAATGCTGCCCTCCTGTCTCCTTTTATAGAATCAATAAAGTTGTTTACAACAGACTGGAGGGATGGTATTTTTTTCCACTTTCCACGGTTAAGTTATATTTGGCACATTGGTGATTTAATTTCTTATTGAATATGAGTTTTATGGTAGCCATATCTCTAACCAGGAAGTGAAGCGTCTTGTTTATTGAAGCTGCACCTCTCACCATATGGCTGCCTCACCCTCTTCCTGATGTTGTTCAATGCCAGCCGACTACAAGACATCCATCCATTATCTTGACCGCTTATCCTCACGAGGGTCGCAGGTCACTAGAGCCTACCCCAGCCAAGTCCATAAAGCAGCCAAAATTATTTCCTTCTTATCGGGCATTTGTACCAGCATCTTCATCCACATAAGCCCTTTGATTCACTTGTGTAACCTCAAACAAGTTGAAAGATGCGAGATGATGCTAGGTGACACATTTTCTCACTTGTGAATGATTTCTTTGAGTCAAACACTGCCAGCACTGAGTTATCCTTATCTTGCACTGATTCACACACTCTTTGCACCTAGGGGACATTTCACAGTCAACAGTCTCTCGACTATGGATCGAAGTTAGTCGGTGGTGTGTCTCCTGGCAAAGGAGGCAAAATGCATCTTGACCTGCCTGTTTTCAACTCAGTCAAGGAGGTAATTACAACATTCATGTAGTTTTGTTTAAGTAAAACATTAATTTTGAAACTGAAAATGTGTGTTTGGACTACATTTTCTAAATAGACATTAGATGGCAGTGTTTAACAATTTCCCCGTTGTCATTTTCTTATTCCACTGACAATGTTTTTTTTGTTTTTGTTTTGTTTTTTCACCTCAGGCGAAGGAAGGAACAGGAGCTGATGCCACCGTGATATATGTGCCCCCTCCATTTGCTGCAGCTGCTATCATTGAGGCCATTGATGCTGAGATTCCCCTGGTGGTGTGCATCACTGAGGGCATCCCCCAGCAGGACATGGTGAAAGTGAAACATCGACTCCTGCGCCAGAGTACCACTCGTCTCATTGGCCCTAACTGCCCAGGAGTCATTAATGTAAGCTCACGAGTGACGCAGTGTGTTTGAATCCATACCGGCTCAAAGTCTTCAAATTCTATCCATCGTCTGCTGAAAATAGGACACAAAATACATCAATTAATTAAGTTTGCAGGTTGTATGTATGGATTTATGCAAACATGACAGAGACTAGCTAATTAGATGTTTTGTCAAATGTTTTTGACTTGAACTACTTGAGTGACTTTGATGCTACAAAATGTTGACCTAAAACTTTTTGTTCTGTTTTTCTTGAAAATGTTTATGATTTAGACTGTTTGCACTGTTTGTTTTTAGCCTGGAGAATGCAAGATTGGGATCATGCCTGGCCACATTCACAAAAAAGGAAGAATTGGTAACTTTCCAGCATTGTATTTAGAATTGTTTTAACTCTAATTGAAATGTTATTAAAAACAACTTAAGTGGAGATCTATTTTATAGATGATTTCTCTATTATCAGGTATTGTTTCTAGATCAGGAACTCTGACATATGAGGCTGTGCACCAGACAACGCAAGTTGGCCTTGGCCAGTCCCTCTGCATTGGTGAGCGCACTCTGATGTTTGCCATTCTGCATTCTCATTAGGCCCTCAGTGCCAAATAAGGTCATGATTTATGCAACAAAATACTCTTGAATGAAATACGCCAATATGTTTTGCTAATTCATCCCATTGTGTTGTTAAAAACCAATTAAGGCAATATTGAACCATTTCACTTTGTCAATTTGGTATGTCATTTTATACTCTTTGTGCCCTCTGCATATACTGCATCATCTAACTCGATTGGGTGTGTCACTATCATTTGCTCAGAATGGCAAGCGCTGTCAAATTTTGACAATCCAACTATAATTTACTATTAAGAAAATGTGTTGTTTTAAACAAACACAAGCTTGTGGCCAATTTATCTCCCAACTCCCAACCAATAACAGAGGTCAAGCCTGACACCCAAAATAAGACAAAAACAACTTGGGTTCATTATGATTTTGACATTTTAATTACAGCGTGTCCTCCAGTCTGACTTCATAAAGGTTGCGGCTGCAATGGAGTTTAATGCTGTGGAGTTTATTAAAGTGGTTTATTGGTGGGACTGCGACAGAGTCTCTAAAGTCTGAGTCTGACCTGCGGGGCTGCAGCAAATTACTGTTGGTACAATATTTAATATCCCTGTCATCGGTTTTGATGTTGTGCTTCTCTGATTACTATTCATAACTTTTCTTCCCATTAAAATTGGTGGGTATTTTTTTAATGATACACATAACTTTGTTGTTTTTTCTGTGAGCGTCGGGCTTCTGGAGTTAGAAATACTTTCAGAAAGCGCTTAAGACTCTCATGTCTGGCAATTTTTCTGGAGGTGAAATGACACGTTATTATAGATAAATATTAAAGATAAAGTGTGGCAGCACAAAAATTCTTCACCCATAAAAGAAAATCCTGGTAACCTCATTTGAGACTAAAACTGTTGGCCCTTAATAAGCATTTTATTTATGTCTCTAACTTTTACCTTTCAGCTCTGAAAGGGGCAGATAATTCCCTCAGTGATACCTTAAACGATCTGTAAGATGGTAATTATTGAACTAAACATCACCTTGTAGACACAAACCAGACTAAAACCATTCGTTTGTGCATCACCATTGTAGTGAATGTAAAAGCAGTTTTGAGAACCTGTCAAGTGAGTGGTTTTCTGTCTAAATGAAACTTATTCTAGTGTGAAAAAGGTAAGGAGGTCTCAATACTTTGTGAAGTCATTTAATGTAGGAAACGGCACATTGGCTGATGAGGCACAATAAAGAAATACACTTGAGATGCAGAATACACAAAAATCATGCTCAAAGTAAATCCATCTACTGTATTAATATTTCGTTTGCTCACTAGAAGCAATTCCGGCTGTGCTGAATTGTTTTCACAAATCCCCAATGAGGAGCCTTGAAAAAGCCCGCTGCTGCTGTGATGATCAGACCGTATCAGGCTTAAAGTTCGTTTCGCCTGATTTGCCTTCCCTTTTCAGGCTGCACTGCCATGTGGTCCTCAAATATTCACGCGGATGCTCCTGAGAGAGCCACGGGTACATAACATACATTTTCTTTGTCTCTTGTAAAGGTATTGGCGGGGATCCCTTCAACGGTACAAACTTCATAGATTGCCTGGAGGTGTTCCTGCAGGATCCCAAGACGGAGGGCATCATTCTGATTGGAGAGATTGGAGGCAATGCGGAGGAGAATGCAGCAGACTATCTTAAACAACACAACTCCGTAAGGGACACCAACTTATTTACTCTACCCTCAGACAGTACTTCTAGTGTTTTAGTATACGGGATCTCCTTCCAGTATCACGTACTGTATGGCCTAACGATAGTGTTTCTTCTTGATCACGGTTTGAGGCCTGTGTGATGAACATGATCAAGATAAAGAATGGCGGACAGGTGTTTGATGGTTCTACTCACGGGCCATGTTACGCAAATGTACCGCGTTGGTGAGCAACACGTCTTTTGTGACAATCTAGAGCAGCGAGACGTTTCGCTTGTGCAGCAAGAAACTGTAATTGACATTTTTTAATCCAGGCAAGACCCGCACTTTTGCTACTTACCGCGTGTGTGTTTTGTTTCTGTCTTTCTTTGTGTGTTTATGGTGCGCTGAAGCTGAGAAATTGATTTGATTTACCCTCAGTAACTCTAATGCATGCAAATCTCCTGCAAGCGTCTCAGGAGAATAACTTCTCTCTCTCGCCCGCTTTCTCACTCTCCACAAATAAGTACAAACGGCAACCAACACAGCCCTGTCACCCAAAGTGTTGACAGCGAGGCACAGTTCAAATGAAGCAGGCAAGAAAATAAGTAACACTGCCTGAACTAAAAGCCGAATGTGTGGAACACGGCACAGAAAATGTTTTACATAACTCACTCACTGCCATTGACGTCTATAGACGTCAAAAGGTCAAATTTTACTAGGCTGCCACGAAATATGTTAATTGAATCACTGCAGTTGACAGCAATCAAAGTCAAAAATTAATTTTACCTGGGCTGGCAGTAAATGGGTTAATAATTAGAGACCAGCACAAAGCTCCTAAATGAAACTTCTGTTTTGCAGCAGGATTTGCTCAGCAAAAGAAAAAGACTCCACGGCATCATAAAGTTGATTTGTATTACTTAAATTTAACAATCAAATTTCACTTTCACAGTTAAAGTAGTTTTTTTCAGTGTTTGTCAGTTGATTAGATCAATGTTTCCAACCTTTTACTGCACATAAGTGCTGTTTACATGTTAAATGCAATTGCACAACACCAAAAAAATGTAACCTCAAATATTGATTGTACCTTTTTTTTTTTTATGTCTCAAGTTACTCACACGTTCACTTTATGGGTGTGTAATCTGGACCCGCCCAGTTAATTGTCATGTCTGCCTTCATTCTTCTATCTTCACTAAAATCACTGAACCAAGATGTATTATTTGTAATACCATAAATGTATAAGACATTTTCCAACCAATTACTATAGGACACATCAAGTAATTTCTTCCAGCACAACAATTAGTTTCTGACACCACACTAATCGCATATAGAACTTTTAAAACATTGTTGCTCATTTAGTATCTACAACTTGTTGCAGTTTTTTTGTAAACAAAGTTTTTCAGAGCATTTTAATTTTACCACTCTGCAAAACATTTTCTGCCACGTTTTATACCAAATTATCACTTTGAATGACTCCCAGTTGTGTGTCAGGTTGGGGGGAACAAAGCTCTTCATATTTCATCGATTTAAATGGCTGGAGACTGAGTTAATCTGTCAATATCATAATTGTGTAAAATCCAAGAAAATAAGCTTGCACCTCCCTGTTGGTTCTGCTGTCGGATTTTATAATGCAGAGCATATTTCAAGGTTCACTGGGTATCAATTTCTGCCATGCTTGCCAACATAATATGGTATTAAAAGTCACTTGTATCAAAGGTCTGCCAAGCATTGCTGGGGTTTTGCTGTATTCTTGAATTCAGAAATAAGGTCTTACACAGGATAAGCGTATGATAATTTGCTTGAGTATCTTTCGTCCAAGCTTCCGTGAAGGTTTAGTGATATTTCTTTCATCCCATTTCAGCGTCATGACTTTTAGCCCAGCTTGCCTTCCCCAAGCTTACATAAACCCTTTTGTAATTTTGGGGAAACAACACCGCATAGTAATGTGAGCCGTACAAAGACTGAGCTCGATTAAATGCCACGCTTCCCATGTGGATGGGAACCAGTCAGGATTTCCTGAGTCCATGTTTGTTGTATTGGCCTCACTTTCTAAACTTGTTTATTGAACAAACCAGCATTGCTGATTCACTTTGATAAACTGCTTACTTCAGTAGAGCGACCAAATAGCAGGATTTTGGGTATTTTAGGACACTCCTTTCTAGAGGTATTGACTCTTGGTAGTAATTTAAATCATAAGGTTAGGTTAATTTAAATATGTTCCATTTTTTTGTGGTAGAAGTTATAATAATTAGATATAACTGAGGGAGGTTTGTTCTTTATTTCGAATCATTGACACACCAACAGCTAGACTGTAAGCTAGACTCCTAATTATTTGACTAGGCATCGTAAACTAGAGTGACTAGATCAGGGGTGTCCAAACTCCGTCCTCGAGGGTTGGTGTCCTGCATGTTTTCCATCTTTCTTTACCCGACGCATCTGATTCAAATGATCAGAAAATCAGATCGCTCAACAGAAGCCTGATCATTTGAATCAGGTGGACTAGATGGGCCATTAATTGTAATTGCAATTAAAAATATCAAGGTTATGTCACCCTATCATTTTTCTTGATAAACTATATTTCAGCTTTGATACAAAGCCAATATTGTTAGTCTTTTTCTTTTTGGGGGGTGCTGAAGAAGTGGAAGCTGAATAGGCTTTACTACCTATTAAGTGGTGGCCATTTTCTTTTCTCCTTCCGCAGCAGTTTCGAGTCATCCCAACACCCTTTTGTGCATGTATAGTTTTGTTTTAATTGTGCTTTGGATGAAAACCAAAAATGCACTTTTTTTTTTTTTTTGCCGTTATCGGACAAAACCATTTGGTCGGTGGAAATTTAGTGCATCTTTTGTTAATGCTGCTTCTTTTGGTGTTGCAAGACAAGTGCAAGGTTTATCCTTAATACTGAGGTCTTACGCAATAAGCAGATATCTCTTGTGATGTCATATATGATGGCGGTTCACGTTTTGGAATATTTTTTGCTTAAGAGCCACAAAGAAAAAGTGGCATTGAGGGCATTGGGCTTCATAGGTTCCACTATAACTTTGTGTGCCGGGCTGGGGCTGTGCTTGCCTTTTTAAGGATGATTTAAACCGCTACTCACACACAATGTCCCAATTTCTATGATGTTATTGCGACGCCTGAAATATTGGCGCTCCTCACCTTGGAAATGATCTAAACAGTTGAGCGCAACATCCATCAAGAAGAAAGCAGTATAGACAGACAGGCGGTGAGCTAATCAGTGGCCGCATGACTAATTACCATCTCAGAAATGAGATGATTTGAGATGGCAGGCGCCTTGCCCCCTATCTGGTCATCCACCAACCCATGCAATTAAACTACTTGATTGACCCTTTGTTTTAATAATGCGGGCTGAGACGGAGACAGCTGCTTAGATAAGACTCTTATCATAGGGGCTCTGTAATGGGAGGACACGGGTTGTTTAATTTGTAATGAATGGATAAAATGCAGGTGCAGAAAACAAATTGCCTTGATTTATGCACACAGCCCCTCTCTTATATTTCTTTCTGTCCTGCCTATGGCGACGCCATTAGGATGCTTTGTTAAAGTCCTCACACTTGGAAATGAGATCATTATCCTTTTAGTGGGTTTCTTCACCTCCTTTTATTTTCCTTATTTCTCACTTTGCCAATGTGTCAAGGGTGCCAACGCTAAGCCCGTGGTGTCCTTCATCGCTGGGCTAACTGCTCCTCCCGGGCGAAGGATGGGTCATGCCGGCGCTATCATCGCTGGTGGAAAAGGAGGCGCCAAAGAGAAAATAGCTGCCCTGCAGTCAGCTGGAGTTGTAGTCAGCATGTCCCCTGCCCAGCTGGGCAGCACAATGTTCAAGGTGAGTCCTTTCCCTAAAATTCTAACCGTCGTGTTTATGGAGGAAATGAGCTATTACATCTTGTTTTGTGCGTGCTGATAAATAGCCGTCAGAGGAAAAGATTTCTTTTAACATGCTTTCTTGAAAGTAATCAAATGAGACAAAAACAGGTCTTCTGGGGTGGTGGGCTCGAGCTTTATATTCACAAGTAAGTCAGGGTTGTAAATTGTCATCTTCCTAAATTAACGACCTATTTTTTTTTCTTTGTTTTACATAAAAAGACCAAATACTGATAATTGCATATCTTTTCAAATTAAGATGTAAAACAATTTTATCATAGGCGACGTGCATAATGAGATCATTTAGGTGGAACAAAAAAAATTAGTCATTGACCTTAGCTATTATTTAATAGGGAGACGATAGAACCATACAATTAATTAAAAAAAAAAAAAAACTCAAAACATTGCAACCAAAAACAAAATGATACAAACAGAGACTATAGCATCTAATAGTAGAATATATGAGCTTGAACATATAACATAGCATAAAGGTTAGAATTCAATTCATGCAATTTTGACAGTTGTGAAGGCTGATGTGTCTTTATTTCAGCACATCTCAAGAGAAGTGCTGTTAAAAGCATATATTAAAACTGGAATGTGCATTTATTACTCTCATTCGTCATCTTATACTTTCATTACCACTGCTGGCTCTTCCGCATGTGGATATTGATTTACACGTGCTGGTTTTTTTCTCCTAAGTTTAATTCATAATCATTGAGCGTAATTGTGAAAAACGTTGCGATGTGGTTGCACGTTCTACCCTCCAAACCCCCTCCCGCTGTGTTCATACATCTCTGTTAATCTCATAGAGAAACGTAATGGAAGTGGTTAAGCGACGCTATGCCTCGAGTTGTGCAGCCATCGTGTACCAGTTTTGGTTGTGGATAAATAATTTTCCCACAATAGCCTCTGAAAGCAAGATATTAATGTTAATGTACAATAAAGCAAACTTTATTACATTAGGACAGCGGTTCTCAAATGGAGGTATTTGTGTTTCCCCGAGCATTCCAGGGGATATGTGAAATTTTAACAAGGTTTCTGCAGGTATCCGCAAATCAAATTTGATGCTTTCCATTGCCGTCAAAGGAACCATACATGTCTCTCTTCAATTTGAAAGCAAATACTTGCATCGGAACATGAAGCAACCTATTGCTAAATGATATTTGCTGACGTCTATCTTCATTTGAAGCGTTACACAGATGCACATTAGCGACACAATATAAATATTCCAGCAGACACGAATACACGTAAAGAAATCATTGCAAATATATTTCCAAAGTTTTAATAAATCAGGAGGACTGCACTGCCATTGGTTAACATCCAAAACTGTTTCATGTTGGTTAGGAAATACTTGGCTGGAAAAAAAATAAATAAATTAAATCACAGTGAGAATCACTGCATTATGTGACAAAAAATGGCGGCTATGTCGTGAAGGGTTAACAGTAAACTGTGCCTTCTAAATTGTAGCCGTCCGTATGCATAATTTTACGACCTTGTAAAAACTTTAACTTGTTTCTTTGTCTACATACTGGCAACAGTTGTTAAAACGATATCCATTCACATGATTTGTTAAAAGGCAACATCACTGTGTGACGGCACATTGTTATGACTTAAATCAGTGCAGTTCAATTATATTTTGCAGAGAAAACATTTCGAGCCCCACTTGTCACGCCAACCATAAATAAGATTGTTATCTATATAGATTGTACTAGTATACCTAAAACTGTATCGTTTTTAACACTGACAAGGAAAAAGCAATATGAAAAAACTACTTTTTTTTTTTTTTTACAGCATTTATACATGTTAAAAGTTTGTCTAAGCAGAAAGAAACCTGAGCGCATCGAAGTTCATGGAAAAAATAAATAGATGCCAATCGTTTTTTATCACCATTACACTTCACATGGCAAAAACAAATCCTTTTCCCTGGGGTCATCCGTGGCTGCCCCACTGTTTGAGAAACACTGACTTACACTGTACACAAATACACTTGACTACACAGTACACACACGTGCATACATTCCTTTATGCCGTGCCGGATATTTTACATAGTACCCCTGCTGGTTGTAGCCTAGAAATGCATGATGTCGCCTCAGTGCTTTGAAATAGCATTTAACTAAGAACTGTGTCAAGCTGACTATTTAAAAAAAAAAAAATTGCCATCAAGTGAATGTGAAATAATGAAAACATTACCATGATGACGTAGTAGGTATGGATTAGAAGATGCACAAATGCTTCATAGCACTGCGTTGCACCAAAGTTGTTTTCACCAATAAGAACTCAAGACCGAAAACCTGCATGGGTATATTTTCAGTTTCAGCATTTCCATCTATACGCAGAAACGAATCCAGTTTTCAAATGTGTTTTATTCTGATTCGCTCAAATTGGGGTTGTGAAGCACTTCAGACCATGAATGAATATGACACAGTTTTATCTAAAACCTACTGTTTTATCAGTTTTATCTCTTTGCGTAGATGGTCATTAAACTTGGGCATTCGACAATCCTCACATTCAGTCCCAATTGATCTAAATTGAGAAATTCATACTATATAGAGCAACAGACATAGGAATTGTCTTTTTCTTACTGTCCCTTTCCAGTCACAAAAAGCGTAGCTTTCATTTAACATCATTTTCAATTGTGCACTCCACTTTTATGAGACTCTAATCAACAATATACAGAAAGGTTCTCATGCCTCTGAAATTTTAATTTGTGCTGCAGTTTCAGTAATTTAGATGCTTTTTTTTTTCCCCAAATTCTGTAATTATACAATTTGCTTCAATATTTGCCAGGCTATTTATGAATGGAATTTGTTTGAAACTAATTCAAGCATGCAATATTTGCTGGAATTAGCGGTGCCTCTGGTAAAGGAAGGCAATATCAGAAAACGTGTTCATCCGACGACCCTAATTAAAATGCAAGCATAATTACAACCTTCTTAACTTCTGTTTACAAAATATCTAAAAGTCATTCACGCGCTTTCGCACAAGTCATTTTCGCTTCATGAAATGTAGTCTGATACGCTCTGCGTCTGCCGTCACATCTTTCTGGCGCAGGTGGGTCGAGCGCTTGCCATTTCTCTCCTTGAAATGTGTCGCGCTTCTTTCCTGACAAGTTTTCTCGCTCTCGCCGCTGTTTCAATAAAAAAAACATTGTGTGGCGTCACTTTTTGAGTGGCATCTTCCATTCCCTCATTTTTACTTCTTTGCTTGTCAGATGTCAATCTCCTGTCATCCCCCGAACAACCTGTGGTTTTACTGGCTCGTACTCCACTAAAGCATCTGTGTGCAACACAAGCAACCCTCTCTCTTCCTTTTCTCATGTTTCCTGGTTTTTATTCCATTACACTGTTGTTTCTTTGAAAGCCTCGTCCCAAATGAGCAGGCCCTGCTGACTCCTTGTTAAAGCAGCTACTTGCAATCAAGCACAACTCCCATGTTGACCCACCAAAAGGTTTCTTAATTCATTTGCCCATTCCCAGAACAACAAGAGGCTTTTGTACTCTTTGAAGGGGGTTAAAATATTCACCCAGTGCTTCCTCAGGGTGGCAGTATACCTTAAGGTATCGCCAAGCTTCATTGGAATGGCTCATGCAGCAAGTCCTTGTGTGTTCTGCCGACCTGATAAATGGCATTTGCATTAAGTTATCGCCACACAGCCCATGGAAGAAAAGATTCCAAGGGAAGGACATATTCTATTGTGTCTTACTTTCTGTGTGATATGTCTGAATAAGTCAATAGCTGCATATATTTAAAAAAAAAAAAGACGAAACATAATGCTTCTCATTTCTGCTCAATTTTAAATTAACTGTAGACTTGCATCTGTCAGAACAGCGCCGGTGCAAGCTGTCCCAATCAGTCACAGAACATGAGTGGTTTTCACGGCAGCAACTTGGTCGTGAACCTGTAGGCTTGCAAGGTTTTACTCTGGGGAAAAACACAAACCGTGCCGCTTTTGCTTTCGCAGCCTGTTTCCCCCCCCCTCAAAAGAGCTGTGAGATATCAACACGAATAAATAATTCCTTTCTGTCTGTGTGACTTCATTCGCTGTTGCTTTTCTCCTTCCTCTCTTGTCTGTAGGAGTTTGAGAAGAGGAAGATGCTGTGAGCGGTTTAAGAAAGACGCGTGACCGCCAAGATGAACAACCTGATTCCGGATGTGCATATGCCCCCCTTCTCTAACCCTGATTATCTCAGCAACCATAAGCGCACATTCAGTGTTTATATTGTCATTCTCAACCTTGCACCGATGAAAGAAAGAAAAATAGTGTCTTGCTGGTAATTTTAAGAGGCCATTGTACACCATGTAAAAGCTTTGCAGATTTTATTCCTCCACTTACTGTTTGAAGCTAAGCGAAGACGGCCATTGTAACATCTGTTCGACTGCACCTGTTGTAAAATGTGTATACCATCATTTGTAAATGGCTGTCCACCTGAATAAGAAATATTTCTCATCATCATGCTGCTCTCCTGTTTTTATGTGATTGCGTTTTGGACATCAGTGCTACACATTGCTGCTGCCGGGCAGAATCCTTATACCAAAACAAAAAAATCATTCTTTTTTTTTTTGAGACCCTAAAAATGACATGTTTGGTCAAACAGGGGGCATGTCTGATATTATAGGGTATAAACAAATAGGAAATGGCGGTTGGAAGGCCTCACACACATTTTCAAATACTGTACTGGTTCTACGTTGTTGACGCAAAGGCACAAGGGCGGGGCTTATCACAGCCTGTGTTATGCCAGTTGCACATTATGAAGGCTAATTTAGTTTCAGGGGTAACCCACCCCCCTTAAAAGGAGAAAAAGAAATGGAATGTTTGCGTGACAATCTGAAATTTAGAGGCTTTCTTAGCTTACATTTCACACATTTTGACCACAGACATTAGTCAAGCAACCAAGTGTTGTCCTATTGAGGAGCAAATTGTACATAAAAAAAGGGGGGTTACTACAAAGTCTTTATTAACTGTGATGTAACCTCATCAAATCCTGCAACGCTGACAGACATTGTCAGGAGTTTATGAAAAAGCAGTCTTCTTTACCAAGACTTTAACCCGGTTATAATGCTAATTGTCGCTAAAGATTTGTTAATATGTTCACCAGCAAACATTGTCCACTTTTAAGTGAGAACGTAATGGGACAGAACAGCACCTTAGTATGCGTGCATGAGTGAGATACTACAACCTTCACCCATTTCATTATGGTGACCACCCTTGAGACCCAATCACAAAGACATTCATTTTCACCTTTGAATGACATTGCAATGAATTAAATAAAGTTCATTTTGGAGGTTGTCATTTGCCATGGTCTAGATTAGAATTAGTTGGGTTGAATTAAACCAGATGAAATTTCATATTTGACAAATGTATCACCATGAATAATTATATTAGGTTTACACAAAGTCCCTTCACAATTTCAAAGAAACATGTCAATGTTCTTGTGTTGATTATCTTTTTTTTTCAACAATGCATTTATGTACTTCAGGCACCCTTAAAATAGGTTCTAATAAATAAAGTCAGTGCCGCTAAATTAAGCCACAAACACATCTTACACTTACAAAAGTAGCAACATCACCTTCATCAATAAACATTAAGGAATGACTTATCTGACCTCTCACCACAGAGTAAGACACATGGGGGGGAGAAAAGTACAAATGCGATATCCAGATCCTTGAGAGACATTTCATTATTTTGATCATGTTTCTTCTAAGACTAGACTGTACAATTTTATCACTTGAATTAATCAATTATTGTTGTTTTTGTGTACATATTCCGCAATGTTTTTAAATGCACATGTACCCGCTGTTCTGTGCAACATTAAGACTACACAGAATTTTCTAAGTTGCCCGTTTAAACTTATTTCCTTTTGTCAGAAATATGCGACACCTACGAGTCCACACACTGTTCATCTTTTTTTTTTTTTAATTCTAACTCATTATTATTGTAATGAAAAAGCAACACATAACTAAAATGCAAATAGGGTTGTTTATCTTCTAATTAAGAAAATTAAAGAAATCCATAGAACCAGCTTATAGGATAAACACATCACCATTACTGCACGCTGCATAAAGTTAGACAAAGTGGAGAAAATAGAGAGGTAAGATAAGGTTACTGTTGTTTTGCTCATGCAAAATCTCTTCAAATGAACAAAAGAATGTAATGAAGCATACAATGCCAAATATTAAACAATCTTCAACTTATTAAGTATTTATCGTCACAGTCACCAGGGCAGATTAGGCTGTGTATGCAGTGTGAAACTGTTTAGAATGTATTTGTTTTTCTTACTTTTTAATCTGCCACAGCAAATTACCATAATGACTGACAGTGGAGCTTCAGGCCTGCTGTATTTGTATAGAAGCTTAGAAGTTCTCACTTTTAAGTTGAAAGGCTGCATGGAGCGGTTCCCGCTGTGTATTGTAAAGAGCATATATTAACCTTTGGTTGTGTTTAGCTGCTTTAAACATGGCTTAGTACAACTTTGCAGGATTTAATAGCAAACTAAAACTTTCAAATGTTCCAGCACGTTTAAGTTAAATGAACTTTAAGTGATCCAAGATCTGAATACTGGGTGTGCGTGTGTGTGTGTGTGTGTGTGTGTGTATGTATATATATATATATATATATATATATATATATATATATATATATATATATATATATATATATATATATATATATATATATATATATATACTGTATATAGAGTAACTTTCAAGTATGTCAACACCCAGTAGTGGCTAGGCGATGAGCAATTGAATGACACCGAGAGGACAAAATGGCAGACAGTAAATGAGTCATAGTGCACTAAAAGGTTTGCAGTGAAAGCAGTCCTTCTCAGTAACGGCTTTGCTTTTGCAATTTGTGGGGAAGTTACACATCAACGGCACCGGTTGGTTAAGTGGCACTCTCATTCTCAAAGGTTTTTTCACTTACTATCATCAATATTTTTTCTGAAATAATTAAGATGATTTAGAAGAAAAAAAAAACTGCACAATGTTTTAGACCATTTTATTTAGGTTGAAATGTTTAATATATTGGTGTTAATGTTCCAGATCATTTTGCATTTATTGTCATATGATTTTCAATTGATCAAAAAGTTTCTAGTTTGAATAAGGGTTGACTTGCTTTTTAATATCAGGCACTTTGATGCAATTTAAGCTATTTTTTTCAGATTCAGAATAAATTGTAACCTGTAAAAAACATTTGCTGAAGGTTTATTTAAATTGCTTTTTTTTGTTAACGTTAAAAGTATACAATTTTAGACATGGAAAACAATCCTATTTCAACTCACGGCAGTGAGTGGAGGGGGCTGTTTTCTCTTTCCTGGGGGGGCGCTTTGTGAAAATAATTGACAAGCACTGAGTTCAACAGATATAAGATTAAGGAAAGTATTTGAAGTTTTTTTCACTCCCTCACTTCAGTTGCAGGGTCACGGATGAGTAGAAGCTAAGTTGGCATGTGTGGTGGGTCATTAGCAGTTGCTAGCTGCGATAGCAAACAATCGCGCCTGCTTCCCCCTGCCAATTAGGATAATGAATTTTGGGCAGCAAAACGTTGTAGACTGGAAAGTTGCATAGGTGAGCTTGGATTTGTTGCCCTCGGCTGTAATTACATGCTTTGTTTGCGCCCGCTCTCAATTAGGTGTTCATCCATTCGGTGTCACCTCATACTCATTTTACATGGATGTAGGCCAATGACCATTGTCAGATTGTTTTATAGATATCATTGATCCTACCTGATGGTGCAAAGTTTGCACGTCGCGATCTCCATTAAAGCATCGAGCTGTTTTCAGGACGAGAAATAAAACCAAGAGGCTTGACAGTAGCAATTTGCATGAGGCTGTGTTGTTTTAATAGAACCACTGACTTGAGATTGCTTGGGGAATTGAGGGCAAGAATGAGGACAGAGAAGGCGATGTATAGGCATCGAAGAGTAGAGCTCCTTCCTTTTTTTGCTCTCAATCATCTGTGGGATTGGTTTCTTCTTCAGAAACATTTATTTGTATGCGGTATGACGATAAGATATACCAGCTATCCAAGCAATTGATATGCTTACTCTACGTCGTCATTAGAATCACCCGAGAAGGAGCATTCTCTATGCAGTATAGTTATGTAAAATCTGCAGAGAACACAATCATTTGCATATTTTTTTTTCCATCGCTGCTTTCTAACAAGGCACATTTAAAGAAGTACTGAGGCAATTTAGCAATGAATTTTTATGAGATCGGAGATTTGCGAGAAACAGATTGAGTCCTTGTAATGTTAACAACAGAGGCTCAAACAAATCAATCGTTTATTAGTGCTTCTAGTCAATGTTATCTTTTGTACAAAATAGTTGATGCTTCTGCGTGACCAGAGGTTGAACAAATGTCTTTTTTCGTTCAAATGTTTTACTAGACATAATTGTGTGTTGGGGTTGGAGGTGGGTTAAATGCTTAAATACCTAGTGTAAATTATAAATGTTTTAATTTCAAGTTGAAAAATAGTGCACATAATTATTTCTGGGTTTAAAACAAATCTTGCTTCTCAAGTCCAACGAGCTGTTTCAAGTTTTGGTATAAAAGTGTCAGTTCAGTTTGAAATTGCTCATTCTTGTTCAAAGTGAAGAAATGTCGAGAAGTTGAAAGGGTCCACATGAAAGCGTGGCTGGATGGTCTCGTTCTCAATATGTTTACTCGAGGCGCGCACAAATGGCGCTGTACAAGGCCAATTAAGGGTTGCGCTTAATCAGGCATTAAAAAGTCGTGGCGTTAGGGAAGTCGCATTCTCAAACAACAACCTTCACAGTGTGCGTGTGTGTGTGTACGTGTGTGTGTTTTATATGCAGGATGACACGAAAAATGGGAACTTTTTAACAATCCAATAAAACCAAGAGTGATAGAAGAAATTATTCGGTTCATAATAACTGGAACGTTAAAATATTCCATTTAAGAAAGAACATTCTAACAAGGACATTCTAACTCCCCAAGATGGCGTCTTCTTGTCTGAATGCATTTATTAAAATCTGCTGTGAATCACTCGGTCTCTAAATACTACAAATTGTCTCTTAAAGGGACAGTGTGTCAGATTTACACAGTTTTTTTTTTTTTTAATAAAAATGGACAAAATAATTATTGTAAATTTAAAAAAACTTGCAAATGAATGTGTCCTTAATGACCAACAGTATGTTTTAAATATAATCGTAGGTCTAGTTATTCGTTTTATTTTTTCCATTTGGGTTTCAATTATCTTGCCTTGCGCTTCATCGGCATTGTGTTTAACTCTGTAGCTTTTGTGCACTTTTACGCTCCTACCCCCACTGAAGGGCGAACATTGGCGAGTGTCGACAAAAGTAGCGGCCCTTTTGATCTCGTCGGTCTTTGTTCAAAGTTAGTATTGTTGAAGCCAAAAATAGTGTGTAGCAACACACCTGTCTGACTCAAGCATACAAGAAAATAGGACCCAATGTGCACCGGCTTCCATTATGAGCACCGTATTCGGAATAAATTGCCTTTATTGAATTAAATGCTTTACAGTTCCGAGGTCGAAAGCAAACTAGCTTCCGGCTCCGCCCATCCTGTTTGGATTTTGCATGTTCTTTCTGGACCAGTGCAGGTTTTCTTTGGGTACTGTATTTCCTCCCGCAACCACAAAAACGTGCATTTGTATGTACTGTATATTAGACACTAAATTGTCAATGTGCGTGTTTGTGAGAGTGAAAGTTTGTTTGTTATTGTGTGCTGGCAAACAGTTCAGAGTGTCCCCCGCCTACTGCCCAAAGACAGCTGGGATAAGCCTGGGACCTTTTTTAAGAAAACAGATGGATTTCATGTGAATGTAAAAACGTATATTCATTCATAGTAGCCCGTGACGTGACTTACACGAGTTGATTTCATAGTCAAAGTCAAAGTGGGACACATTTTCAAAGTGTCATCTGCACGGCACTAATTCATCTTTGTCACATGAATTTTCCATGATCTGGTTATAAGGGTCAGTCGGGACTTCACCGAACCAAGGATCGCTGGTGGTTTTGCTCGAATTTCCATGTTCCGCATGGTGGGTGTGTCAGAAGCCGAGACAGGAAAATTACAGCATCTTGAAAGTGCTCAAGAAATGCCAATAAATAAATAAAATCAGTCGGGACGGAAGAGGTTGGGGGGGGACTGCTGCCATCACCAGATGAAATGTAACCGTAGATGAGGTGAAAGGTGACAACCAAGGGTGTTTCTGTTTCTGTTTTTGTTGTGTTCTGTTGTGTATTGTCTTTTGTAATGCGTTTATCTTTTTTGTTAGCGATAAATGTTCTTTTGTTTTGAATTTGTACGTGAGTACAACTCTAAATCTTGTGTTTGACCTTTTTTTGTGGCTACAAACCAAAAGCATGCGAGTACAAAGTCCTTTGAATACAACTCTCACATTCACAACTACAACCCTTCGCTAAACACAATGTCAATTCAAACACACAATTTTGAGTTGAACTAACACGAAAATCCAAACACATATCATTTAGAGTCGAAAACAATTCAAACACATATCATTTAGAGTCAGACTCACAAGCTATATTTTTTAGAGATGTGAACTGTTTAACTTGCATGACAGCGATCTTACTCCATATTGACTTTTTTGACTGAAACTGAGCAAATCAATAAATCAATCAATCGGACTGTGCTAATAAATCAAATTAACATGATTCATTTTGTCATTTTGAAAACTGACTTTGAAAATGACCTCATTCGTCAAATTGGTTTAAATGATGTTTTTACGATAATTACTAAGTACTTAATTGTGGTACTTAAGCAAGTTGAGATCTTTTTTTTTCTTAACTCGAGCTATAAATGTTGAATTCACGTTAAAACTAATGTAAAATCAATATAAATTGTTGTTGAATCCTCACCCTTTCAACTTAAACCTTCAACTAATACTGAAACTTATACTGAAACCAAAATGTTGCAAGTGCTCCCTTTTCAACTTTGAGCACTTGCCCCTCCAAAGGACCCTGCCGTGGAATCTCATGTGTATTCTATTCCTCGTTCCCTGTATTATTCTTTATCCAGTTTTGCTCTTCAATCTTAATGCCTTGTCATATCTTGTGCCATGTAAATTTAGCAGTAGTAATCCAAGATTATATCCCCTATTTCAATATTGATCCTACGGGGCGACAGCACATTTTTCTTCCCTGTAAAGAGATGTGTTTACACGCATCTCTATTTGCGGTAATACCTTCAGTGTTCGGCTCCCATGCTCAGTTATCACAACCCGCCAGCTGTTGCTAGACTCCTCATCAGGATTCCCCCTTTGGGATTGTCAGCGGTGTGTCCTAATCCCACCGAGAGATGAGTTTTGATGTGCAGAGGTATATTTTCTGGTTGGAATTCTCTATAGTTTTTCAGATGTTGTAGATGCTGTCAAACATCAGGCACATTCATTTCTCAAATGAAGAGCAAACAAAACACCCCTGCCCACTGGGGAACCATTAGACATTCTGATGAAAAACCTTTCAACTTTGATTTTTTTTTATTTATACAAGTGCTTCTTGTTGTGGGAACGAAATCTTTTAGCCAGTGTCCATTACACCCAAGGCCTTTTAGAGCACCCCGCTGATGATTTTAAATTCTATTTCACACGCGGTATGTCTAAGAAGGACGATTACTTCAAGCTTTCGATTGTCATTTCAGTCACAGTCAGAGAATTGTCCACACCACCAGTTTAATTTTGCCTGCACTTTTGATCAGTTCAAGGCTGAAAAACATGATTTTTATCTCATTTTTCTGCATTATTACTTAATGTTTTTCTTTTTTTCCGTTGCTTCATTTTTTAGGTGCACTTTTAAGATGACTACATCTTTGCTGCCTTTCCATCAAACTCTACTGCAGGTCTAGACAAGAGTTTTACTCCTCTGAGATTTAACCCAATTTTGTCTTTGTCCCTTTTATCCCATTTAATACCAGTGCTGGTATGGTATGAGGCAAGTTCATAGGAAGAGCAAAATCCAGAGTCAAAGCAGCTTCATATAACAACACGTTGGAAACGGCTGAGGATGAACCTCCGGTGATTTAAAGGGCAGAGGTCGAAAGGCTCCGAAATAGGGCCAGGAAGGACTGCTGATGAAACCCCAAAGAGACTCTAATACAGCCAGCTGCCAGGTGAACTATATCTTTGATAAATCCTGTTGGTAAAACTCACTTTACTAGGGTGTCATATAGTATGTGCGCGTGTGTGCATGTGTGTGCATCGAAAAACTGATTTGACCATTCATTCAGCCATGCTATGCCCCCATGGTTAATAGTAACCCCCCGTTTTTTGAGGTATAAGTGAAAAATGTGAAATGTATTTATACTTTACATGTTTAAGACAAATATTAAAGCAGTACACATCCATCCATCCATTATCTATAGCTGTTTATCCTCACAAACGTCGCAGGCTTGCTGGTGCCTATCCCAGCTGGCTTCGGGCAGTAGGCGGGGGACACCTTGAGATGATTACCAGCCAATTGCAGCTGCAGTAGACAAATTTACAAATCTTACATGATCAAACCTTACAGTAACTGTACTGTTATCCCTTCCCAGCATTGGGGCTATAGTCCCACGGAGACCTGCGGTAATAAGAGCGACGCTCGAAAGTTTAATTTGAATGAATCCTGTAGCTGACCAAACGTAATAACAATCAGAGTTTATGAAATCCAGCAAACAGACTTACAACATTGCACTGTTCTTTCATGTCTAGCTAATAGCGTGTGTGAGTTTTAGGAGGGAGACGGGTACTCCTACAAGACATGTGATTGGCTCCCGGCTTGACCATTGACCAATGAGCGCAGGATACAACTCCGGGGTAGGAGTAGATTACAACTCCTGCGCGATAGGGGCGGCGCAAAGTAGCAAGGGATAACTGTCTGATAAATGTTTGTTTTCATAAATTCACCTTGCAATATTAAAGTCATTTTTCATTCCCCTTCTTCCTTACCTTGCATAATGTGACTGATTCTAATTTTCGTTTGAGACAATACCAAATTTTATGATGTAAGTAGTGCACCCATCCTAGGGGGTGTCAGACATTTGACATGTTTGAATTCCAAACAAATGAATTTTTAAGACGGAATGTGTTATAGGGAAAATGCCAGTGGGTAGCATTTCTTGATTGACAGTTGTTTCTTAAATTAAGTGAACTGGTATTAGCTCTCATTGATGCTGTCACTGGCTAAGATTAAACTCACAGTTCTTATTATAGTACAAGTAAAAGAGCTGTCATTAACTGCATTGTCTAAAATCAGTGCGCATGCTTTTTCATATTATGAACCTTTATGAATAGATCTGGTGACCCACTATTCCTCTCAGCCTTCCGTAAAATAGTTCGTTGTTCGCCCTCAATGATGTTTTCTGCCAAAAATAGCAGATGTTCAGGAAAAAACAACAACAAATCACTGCCGCTCAGTGCCAACGCAGCAAACATGGAGGATTTACAGGAGGATAAATATTGGATTTAGATTCACTAGGTAGACTAACATGACCATGGTGTTTGCCCAAAACTAGTGGGTGTGAAACTATGCAACCAGATGTTTTCCTATACTGATACAAAATGACATTTGTAATTTGGGTTGTCAAGAGTTAACTTGTATTTTTTTTTTTTTGTAAAAGAGATATGCATGCTTCACTAAAACAGTTCACAGTATAGTGTACTATCAAGTAAAATAACAGTAATCAACCATCCAAATGATCTCATCTGTAAAAATAATATATGATTATGGAAATTATATGTAAAGATCTGAATTATAGAACTGTTTATACACAATTTTTCTCTCTCTCGCTGATATTATTATATTCATTTTATTTCTCATGCAAATGGGCCACTACAGCAGGTATGGCAGTTGCTTTTTCTCGTGTAGCCAACAGTCTGCAGAGAAGAGCGAGTAGCCTTTAAGAATAAGTCAAAGCTATTATTTATAGCATTGTGTTACAAGTGGAGGCAGCATTTCATCACCAAGTCAGCAAATCACACAGACATTGGGAAACATCCAATAAATATCCAAATGCTTCTGGGCTAATCCTGATAAAGTCATTCAAAGGTTGTTTGGTCTGAAGACAAGGCAAATGTGTTTATATAGCCTTTAATCACAAAAGAATTTCAAAGAGCTTTGCAAGACCATATTTGACAAATATTAACAACATACCCTAATCTGAAGTAACTGATTTTATACAGGCTTTGTGAAGCCACATTCATGAATAGTCTCCAACTCCTAAGTTCAGCCTTGAAAGCAAGGCTTTTAGTTTTTGTTTGTTTCATCTATTTTTTTTTTCTTTACCCCTCGGCCAGAAAACAGCAGCTCCATTTATTCTCTGGCTTGCTCACTTACAAAGAACTCACCACTTTTTAGTCAATAATTTGGCGTTGTACGTTTGCTCCCAGCTTCCAAATAAAAAAACTCATGACATTTACCTTGGAAGTTAAATATCAGAAAGTGGTCAGGCAGCTTTTTTTCTAGAAAAATATATTGGGCTAAGGGCTTTTAAATTGACGCATTATTTTCACATGAATAGGTTTCGCCTCTCTTCTATCATTTTAACCTGAAGCTTGCTATGACCCTGCCTGATAAAATGACTAGCTCGTGAGTCGTTTAGAATGAAAATCATATTATGGAATATTTACTTTTTAATTGGTTGTATAAAAATTCATGTGTCACTGGAATGCTTGTCCATCCATCAAAATGGAAATACAGTACAATATATAAGTACTGTTTATCATATGTAATTGCCTATCTTTGTAAATCTGCCATTCTATTTTCTTACAAAACACAATTCCGCTAAAGTTAGGATGATGTGTTGCAAAAAACAGAATACAATGATCTGCAAATTGTTTTCAACCAAAATTCAATTGGATAAACTAGAAAGACAAGATGTCTATTTTTTCGTAAATATTCACTCATTATGAATTTAAAACAGGGGCAGCAAAAAACAAGGAAAATTGAAGAATGCCCCAAAACACGTTTTGAACATCTCACCAAGGAAAAGGGAACTTGGAAACAGATGAGTGTCATGATTTTAAATATACAGTAAAAAGCACAAACCTGAAAGGGTCAGTTGCAAGGATGGGGTGAGGCTCACTGGATCAACAAATAGTCTAACAGTTTAAGAACAACATCCCTCAACGTGTAATTGCACAAAATTTCATCTGTAGTCCGTATCATCAAGATTTAGAGAATGTGGCCAAATTTAAGCATGTAAGAGACAACGCAGAAAACCAATATTGAATGTCCGTGAATTTTTTATCTCTTTGCTCTGCACTCAAACCTGGCATAATGGTGTAAAGTTCTATGCCACATGGACTCTTGTTGACTTCAGAAAACCATTGTGAGTAAACACAGTTTGTGGCAACATCTACAAATGCAGATTAATCTGCGAAACAGCTGTTTTCTGGACTTGCTCATCTTATAGGGGCTGATGCAAAGTGGAAAAAGTGTGCTGTGATCTGATGAGTCCACATTCCACATTGTTTTTTCCAAATCGTGGACGTCCTGTAGACCATCCAGTTATCTGAGCAAAGCTTAAAAGACAACATCTGTGATGATATAAGGGCTGCTGCATGTGCTGGTCTGCCAATAGTCCAAACCTGTCTACCTTTGAAGTTGTGTGGCACATTATGAAGTGCAAATATGACAATGAAGCCCCTTGACTGTTGAGCAACTCAAGTTGTACAGCCAACCTGAATGCGAAAGAATTTCACCTTTGTAAAAAATTTAAAAAAAAAAAAAAAAAAACTTCTCAAGATTCTCAACAAATAGGTTTTGCACACTGTTATAAGCTTGATTTAATACAACTAATAAAACCAAAAACATGTTAGGATGCAGTTTTTTTTTTATACGTGGTATTTTTCCATATGAGCCCCCTTATATGGTTTAAAACATTGAATACATTTGTTGTGTATTTATTGAATGAAGGGTGAAAATTGGTTAGAAATCACTGTATTCTTTTTATTAACATTTTAGGCATAATTCGAATTAGGGTTTGTACATCAAAGTGAAGAGATAGGTGCTGTGTTTGAACAATGCCATCTACCTGTGTTTACAACATTAGAGTATGATAACCAGAGTGCTAAAGACTTGTCACTTTTCACTTAAAAAAAACCCAACAAAAAACATAGGAGCGAGAAGGGTTGGAAAAGTCACTCAAAATAGCAATAAATTTGCTAAATTAGCAACATGCCCAAGTAGTTCTCAGTGTTTGCATGAGGCAGAGTTGCCCTCCCGAAAGACCAAGCAATTCAACCAGTTAGTGGTTGTGGCTGTGAAGTGTGATGTTCTTTATAGGGCTGGGGGAAAAAAGTCAACCAAGTTGGGTGGACTTTGAAAATAAGTCAGCTCAAAATATGCGCCCTGAATCTCCGCCAGCACCATGTTTACACTAGCGTCCTCTACATGGACCTTTGATGCAGACTACACAGTGTGGCAATGGCAGCAAGGAAGAAAGACTCCCCCCAAAATTAGCTAAATAGCTAATGCGTTTAGAACCCCAGGTAAAAACATCAAAATGGCGCATACATATTAAAAATTGGTTCCAAAGTAGTACATTAAGTGCTATGTATATATAATATACATGTATACAATCAGAAAACATCATAAATAAAAAATATAGAAAGGATTTATTTACTTTTGAGTGGCGCTTGTTATGCCCATATTCCCTAGTAAACTAGCCTAGGCTAAGCTAGCTAACCCATTCAAGTTTGAATTAAGCAGTAAAATGCACTATAAATACAGTTTTGTAACCACTCACGATAGAACAAAGCTTTATCATTCCGCCATTTTGAAACGAGTGAGGCCAACCAATATCAGACCAGCATTACGGTGACGCGTTGTGACAAATTGTGCCTTATTAGGCAGGAAAGGTCCAGTGCAAAGATGTCTTGGCAGCAGGCGAAGCCATTGGGCAGGAACCTCCCCACAGTCCAGCCAGGTGGTCCATCCCAAATCCTCTCTCAGCATCTAGCCGCCTCTCTGAGCCAAGTTAACTATATAGTCACATTGATAGGTTACAGCATCAAATGTTATATGACTTTTTTTTTTGTCATGCTCATAAAGGACTTCCTTCTGTTTTTGTTCTGAAGACACCAAACAAAACTATTATTATTTAAATGGAAGTACATGCCAAGTTCACTGTAAACTGTTTTTTAATGGACCTAGCCTTAGAAAGCCTCCATAAAAAAGCCATTTTATTCACCTTCAAGTCTGTTTTTTTCTTTTTTTCCCCCTTTTGCTAAGTGTATCATTCATGCTTGTATTCCATCTATGAGCTTTAGAAACCAAACCCCCTCCATAGCAGAAATTTCAGTAATCATCTCTATGGTAACTTGTTTCAAACCATTTCCTGCTGTTGCATGCAAAGCAAAGAAAATGCAGGGGTAGGGGCAGAGGGAGCAAGAGAGCAGTAAGCACTTCATTCTCTTTAAAGATGTTTTCGAGCTCTCGTTCATGCAGCTAAGGCCATCTCTTGCATTCACTTAAGAGCTTATCAAACATGAAATGAAATGAGCAGTTTTTTTGCCAAGGAATCTCTATGAAGAAAGGAGAGACAGAAAGATCAGTTGTGTAGTCAAAAATATGTTTTCTCCAGTGTATCTTGACTTGATAATGTTTTAAAGTAGTGTGTCTCACAGGCCTCTCTTATGCTTATCAATAGTAACTAGAGGGAAAATCCATATTCCGGCTTGAAGTGGAGGTCTTTGGATGTTGCATTTGCCTCATGAATATCTCCAACCCTTGCTGGAAATTTCCAGTGCATTTTACAATTTGCTGTGTTGTTGAGATACAGGGCTTAAGTGGTTGTGCTTGGGTTACAGATGAATAATCTATGTATCCGCTAAATTCTGCTTTCGCATACAAGGAAAATGAATTCTAAACCAGCAGTGCTCAGCGAGGTGTGGGACTCCAAGCGCTTGGCTCCTTTCTGTTATCTTTGATGTGAATATTTGTGTTGCGCACTGTTCCAAAAGATACCTGTATGATAGAAGATATTGTTTAAAGGGTTTTCTCACATTTAAGAGCACATTTTCTCTGCAACCAGTGCTATTGTTCCCAGCTGCAATCATAGTTGGGTTGTAGTACATACAGACCTTGTGGCTTAAGGGCTCTCAACAGGTAAGCAACACATTATTGCAATAAATGCCTGTCACTGTTATGTTTAATTAGCTCTTCAGCCTACGTTTGTGTTATTTTAATTCATGATTTTCTTCGTGAGAAAAATATGAAACTGTGTGGGTAAAGGGTACTGTTTCACTATACAGAAAAGGCTGCAATAGTGATTATTTTAAATACGAATCTACTCGTTTCTTTGTTAATTGTTTGATAAATCACATAAAAAATCCCTTTATTGCAAACTAGTAGATTTGTCGAATTGACACATTAAGTATTTAAGATTCGGTTCCTTGTGTTTTTTTGTAACATGTTGGAAAATTGGCAATTTCTCCTCCAAAAAGCTTAATTTGAATTTTGATTCAACACGCAGATGAGCCTGTTTCAATGAGGACAACAAGCATCAGGGAGCAGTTACTGTTGAGGCCATGCCCAGCTCCTTACAGGAATAAGTGAACATTGAACACAACTGGTGGACTTACTTGTCATTATGTTTGGGAAAAAAAACAAAAAAAACAAACAAAAAAAAACTGTCACAAATGGTAGTTCTCCCATGGTAACACAAAAGTAGAATGATTGGAGAGTATATTTGTGCTTTTTAGATAACATGAATCTACAGCAGCAGCACTGGGATAAAGTGCTATGTGCAAAACGAAATGACTCATTACTAAGCTTTCAGAATGTTCAAATGTTAAAAGCTAAATGAAATATGGAACTAACTTTTGCCACTCACATCAGGGATCATTATAGTGAATCGCTTGCGTCACTTGGCACAGTCATTTTGTGAACGTGCTCATCTACAAGGGGTTGGACAAAATCATTGGAACACGATACGTTTTAGTAGTTTGTCCTAAAAATACGGTTTAAACCACAGGTTTTCAACCCGTGGTTTAAAAAAATACAGTATGCCGATCAAGCCACATTTAACAATGCAGCTAAGTAATTTAACCTAAACTGCGGTTATATCACCAAGTACAATCTACTTTGTAGTGTGCATCGTAACATACCTTATCACTGTATCAAAACAAATAAAAGCTGAAAAACAAAACATGTAGAAAATCCTTTCAAAGGTCACTGATCTCAAATCTGAAGTGGCCGAGGTCCACCATCAGCTGAAGCAGAGCAGACGAGGACTTTTTTTTTTTTAACTTTATTTGAGAATTATTAAGGGTTAGGGTTTAACTTACTTTTTTTTAATTAACACAATAGGAAAAAATTGACATTCAAAAAACAAATAACTGTCCAAATAAATGACAATCAGGTGTTAGATATACAGTTCATCTGCAATGACTTAGAATACTAACAAAATAATTGTCCACATTCCTCATGTTGCGTTTATGTCTTGTGTGTAGAAGAAACAAAAGAATAGATTGCTACATTAGTGTGACATTGGACCAGATCAAGACCACTCATTAAAAGTTACCTTTGACCTTCGTGATATACGGTCCCCAAGAAATTTTATCATTAAGGGTTACACCCTGAAATGTGTGTACATGAACTTTTTCAATTTCAACATTTTCGATCATAATTTGTGTTTATATTCATATTTCCTTTACCAAAGAACATAGCTATGTTTTTTAGTGTATTCAGTGACAATTTATTTCCTGCAAACCGATTTTGTAGCTTGCATATTTCACTTGTTTTTCAAGATTTTCACCTGAGTTTATTACTACAATCATGCGATTGTAGTATCATCTGCAAACAGGATCAATTTTAATTTTTCAGATAGCAATTACTGTGTTTTGTGGGCACAACAATTAGATCAGTGTTATACCAAATTACAATGTGAATTCATCGAGCTGCATTGGCAAATCTAAATCATGTGGCTACAAGATAGCTTGTGTCCAAAGGGAGTTGCTGGCAGATTTTGTAAGGCGTCTTTCTGACTGTTCATGTGCCTTTATCTGTGCATTTCCTAATGGCAGACTGCACAGACTTTCATGTTAAAAAAAAAAAAAAAAAAAGCCGAATGTTCAAAGTTGTTTTTCCCCTCATGGCTTAATTAGTGATTATTACTACCAGCACATAGGGGAATAAAATGAAACTCATTGGAACACTTCATTCCACCATTCCATTCATGTGAGTGTCTGTAAAATGAGCAATAGCAAAAATGCATATTGATGCAAACCAATTCCACTTCAGCAAGTTAAGAAACACAAATTTAACATGAGCATTTCAAACTGGATTAAACAGTGTGTCTCTTTAAATTACATTTGATAGAAAGATTAAGTCTAATTACCTTGGTATGCGGTGACGTGATGGGACAACTATTTGTCCCAGGACACTTTTTGAACACGTACTTTGTTATACAGTACATCTATTAATCCATTTTAAATTCGCCTCTGGTTTGACTGGCTGAAACTACGTTCTTTTAAGGGGGTTATCCTATCTTCATGTATATGAACCAAAGATAATCCCAGCCTCTATCCTACTGAGAAGTACTTTTGTCACCATGACAACTAGGTGCAACCACTTTGGTGAAAACCAAGCTAAAACGCGGGTGCAACGTGCAACAAGGGCAGCGTCTGTATTTCTTCTTGGAGTTTCATCACTATCAAGAAACCACAAAATTTAACTTGTCAATTACTGTACAGAACTATGCATGTAGCACATGGGGTGCACACTTCACCAATCGCAAACATTCCTTGGGGAATTTTTAGGATTTACTGTAGTCGGAATTGATAACAAGTCTGGAAATCAAAATGTCTTGTTTTTTTTTTTTTTTTTTAAAGCAAGACACATGTCTTAACGGAACAGCCTGGTGTTCTTAAGAGAGTGTAAAGGGACACGTAAAAGTGAAGATTCCTATTCACTCACATGGGAGTGAACACCTTCAAGATGAAAACCAGACCTGAACACACAAAAGGAACAACTCTCCGTTCAACATGCTTATTAGTCAGCAGAGTGGAGTACGTTTACAACCCGAAGGGAGGCAAAAACCATAAAGAAGGAAAATGGGTGTTTTGAACACGCTAACCTGTCAGGGTCAGCCTAACCTTAGCTCAGGGGTCAGCAACCTGCGTCTCCGGGGCCACAGGCGGTTCTTTCATCCTTATGTTGCGGCTCTCCATGGATTAGGGAAATTTAAAAAAAAAAAAAAGCTCGGGTCAAAACAACAACTTGGACGGCTTAACAAGCAAAGCATTTGTTGCAGTCAGTGAAGTTTTGGTGATAGGGTGATATCTACAGTAAGTGTTTGAAGTGACGGGACACTCAATTTCGGGAAGGTAAAAACAGGAAAGTGAAATATTGTGCGGCCTTTGATATTAAAAGCACACATTTTTTAAAGTAAGATATAACTGAACATTGAAAACTAAAGTGCTTGAAGAATTCTTAAGGCAAAAAAAAAATGCCCCTTAATGCCCCTGCATGTGAACGAAGATGCACTCAAACATTGGGTCAGTCTGCTAGTTCTTTTCTTGAAACTGAACACAAACACTGCTAAAAGCTCAATGATGAACAGAAAACGTAAACAAGAACGGTCTTCCAGATTAAAAGCAGATATTTCAAAATGAGATAACGCAGGTAAGTAAACGATGCAAACTGAAGCGCTTAATGAATTCTTAACACGGACTAAATGTCATCTTAATGCCCCTGTTTGTGAACATAGATTGATTCAGACGTTGGTTCGGTCTGCTTACTTCTTTTAATGAAAATAATGTGGTACAACCTTTGTTAAAAAAAAAAAAAAAAAAAAAAAAAAATATATATATATATATATATATATATATATATATATATATATATATATATATATATATATATATATATATATATATATATATATATATATATATATAATGTTAACCGCATTTCACATGTAATAAAGTGTTTGCGGATCCCAGTGTTGTCTTATCCGTGGAAACTGGTTCAAAATGGCTTGCCGACCCCAAGCCTAGTTGCACAAATATTCCTCATGCGGGGTTTAGTGGAAAGGTCTTGCAGGGTGGTCAGTGAACAACAAAATGTTATATTAATATAAGCTAATTACTAATTTTCTACCACATCCTCCAACTCCTCCCCACAAGTGAACAATAAAGCATGTCTTGCTTATTCTGATAAGCAACCCAACTAACACTAATCTGTGCATGCACCAAAAGTCAGAGCAGCTCTGCTAATCCTTTGTCTTTGACATTGTTGTTAAGGCAATGTAGTCTGGAACTCATTTTTTTCTTGTTTTGTGAAATTGTGGAATCAAATGCATCAGTTTTATATGAAACACTCACAATTACAGCATGCATACACGCTTTGATGAAACATTAATCTCAAACGAGTTCGGGCATCCGCTATCCTCTTTTATGGTTTTATGAGTGACTAACAGATTCACAACAATTAAATTGATTCTCCCTGGTAATGACAAAATCTGGGGATAGTAAGCCACAAATGTGGTCACATCATTCTCATATTTATTTGCTTATAAAGCAAGAAAAAAACGTACATAATTTCACCAGGAAATCTGAGCACATAACTGCAGTATATACTTTGACCGGCACTATTAGTACTTAAGATGTCCTCCTGTTAAAGACTAACAAAGTTTGACAACATTATTGTCAGGCAAAAGGTCACTTGCTGGCTCGCATATGCTAACATACTTACACAGAGATTCACTTTTATAAGGGTTGTGTAGTCAAATGCTTTGGCAAAACTCAAGAGTTATTCCACATTTGCCTTGTAAGATATTTTATGAGTGTCCATCTCACAGTTGATACACTAGATTATAAAAAAATAAAAGGTATTAGTCTTGGCCCAACAATTCTTTGAGGCACGTTGACAAGGGATGAGCATTATTTGATGAAACATAATTTTTCATTTGCCTAAATGGGTTGCTGAACTTAGATCATGCTATAGTGCAGGGTTCTACATTAACAGTGTCTTGCTATTTCGAAAGTAAAATCTAACCTTCTTTCTTTTCTCCACAAGACATCAATGGCTCGGTTGTGGAATTTGCCTGTGCATTTAAGGTCTATCAACAAGTCTTTTTTGTGGAAAATTTATGACATTTTGCTGCAAAATGACAGTCACACTACCTGGACAGCTTAGCCAATCACAGGACACATGCGTAATGATTTCTACGTAGGCCTAGGTAGCTTGCACTGAGATCGCAGTGTCGCAAGATGAATGGTCCGAGTGCTGTAAACAGAACGGGATGTGTCCATTCACTTTGAGCGACTAGAGCCTTCCCTTTTCATTTTGAAGGCTCTGGGAAATTTCAGGGATCCTGACAACACTAGCAAGCTCAAATATGATTGCATAAAGCAGGTGTACCCCGACTGCTCCCCAAAGAGAGCTGGGATAGACAACAGCAAGCCCGTGATCCTTTTGAGAATAAGTGTTCTAGAAAGTGGATCAATGTTTTCTAAAATTAATATCCACATGTGTGAACTAACAATCCTACAACTATATTATATTCCATATTCAATTCCCCAAAATGTAACTCATGAGATTTGGGCCGACACCAGCGATATATAATGTCAATAATACTTTACCTACGCAACATTTTAGCCTTAATTAATTCAGTTTTTCTCCATATTGACACCATCTGAATACATGAGGTGTCCCAAGTGGCGTAAACTTAAGCGCTTTTGATGCTAAAATCCCTTGATCTACCTAAATTAATTTTTTGGAAACTGTGTCACACACCTCGTGAAAGGTTCCCTGTCCACAGAGTACTATTTATCAAGGTTGTTGTTGGTTAGCAACATCAGCGAATCAATCACCTCAGCTGAGATCACAGGGCCTGGAAACATTGCTCAATACATTTCTACAGGACGCAGTGGGACTTAATGGTGTGTCTGCGATAAGGCATTCACCCTTCATCTCTGCCTGCATGTGGCACCAGGTGATAAAAAGCGAAGGCCACAGTGGGCTCACTCCTCTTTTGTTTCAGGAAGCCATGATGGCGAGGCGCTTGAGATGCATACCAGATTCAACCTAAAGGATGTGCCAAAGCCTTTCCGTCACAGGACTCAACGGTAATTCGTTTGATGAGTGATTCTTTCCTTCGATGGTCAAAGGCATTTTCAAGTATATCAGAGGACCTTTTAGTTTCAAACAGTCACTGAATTTGGCAGGCAAACAAGATAATTATTGGAGTGTCCTGACTTAAGTGATTCACCCTCTTATGCAGACTTAAACAAGAGATAGCGCAACTTACTCTATAGAGTAGGTACTGACGGCAATGAAACATACAAAGTGATAAGCTGGGGAAATAGATGATCACACTGTCATCTTTACAGATAACAACCTGCTCCACATTGCGGGTTTTTGGGCAGTGACCACCCATGTCCTTTTGCTGCTTTAGATAAACATTTTGGCAACCTGAAGGCAACTCCTGCAACAATAATAGGAAAGATGGATTTATATCTGCTCTAAATTCAATGCTGGCAACTGATTGAAAAAGCAAACATCACGGCATAATAAACAAGGTGCTGTCGCCAAACAAACTGTTTGCAGCCTTTCAAGCATGCCAACGATTAACGTTTTACTTGCTCATTGGAGCTTGGCTAAGCTGCACACAAAAAATGTTTCATGTTTGAATGGATACAATTTAATGTGCAGCAACTTTTAGGAAAGAAAACCTAGTGGCTTCCTTCATCAAGTTTGAAGTTGATTGTGATTGCATCTTTCCGTCACCCCCAAGTCTCCTTGCCAATAATTTAGATGGCTTATGAGTTGGACGGGCAACAACTCAAGGGAGGAGATTATACAGTAGCTGCCATGAATGGAGGGTTTGAAGTTGTCACTGAGTCTTAAAAGGGAAATCAAGCCAAAAAAATTCTCTACAAACATGTGTTCTATGCAGCCCCACTAGTTTAAACACAATGTTCTGATGAATAATGCATTTGTGGAATACGAATTAAGCCATTTTAATTCATATATGAACACGGCCATTTTTCCTCTCTCTATCGACTGAAAATGACATCATCATTGTTCAGAGCTTAGGTGCAACCACTAACAACTCGGTTTGCAAAAGTCACGTGACCTAACTCAGAAAACAGGTGAGCTGTGATTGGTTGTCACCTTTGCTCTGAGCAAGTGTGAGGTCATTTCCAGTCAATAACAACAGGCAATCAATACCAGGCACCCCTGGCGTTGATTAAAAAAAAAAAAAAAATTCTCTCTCTCTCACTCTGTATATTGCTCACTTTACCTCTAGAAGCTTTTGGATCCCCGGGCCTCGCAATATTAAAATGCTATAGCTCCCTACAGAAATGTCCCAAAAATTGCATCGTAAAAAGGACAAAGTAAATCTAAGGGTGAGTAAAAACTGACAACAGATGTTAACAAATGTCACAGTAAAATGTATGAAAATAATAGAATGAACTTACATTTGGCATCTGTCACCATCTTAAAATTGCGACCACTGAAATAATTTAGGCCATTTTGGGAGAAAATCAGCTTTTTATTTTGAGTGTTCATATTTTTAGCCTCAACGTGCCTTTTTTGTTCCCCTTCTCAAACTTCCGAAGTGTTTTGTTTTTGGTTTTTACTTTCTAGCTCATTGTTACCCGATTGTGTATTATTTGACTATTATTTGACTTGTCACTGATACTAAAAACATTGCCCAGTTGACGTTGTTTTAAGACAGCACTTTTCTTTGAGCCACTATCGTGGGAGAGCAAAGAACAATTTAGAGCGCGTGAGATTAGAATTTATGCACAAAATATTATATTGAGCAAGCAATGACAGGATTTGAGTACAGAAAAAAACATGTGCTCCTTCAAAATCTCTCTTTTCTCGCTACGATACCCCTCCCTCTCTTGCTCAACTTGTCACTCTCTGCGCGCTCTTCAATGCCTTTACAATGGAGTTTTCCCAGTGCCCAGAATTATACATGATCACTAAGTCTTCGTAATGACAAATGAAAACAATTTGGGATATTAAGGGCCTAGTTCATCCCATTAATAAAACCAATTCATGTGAATGATTCCATCTATTACAGATAAAAATCGTCAAATGAAGGCCATCAAAAAATAATATTTGGCTAAAATCCTATTCATAATAATAGAGTAATGCAGAAAACGATTCCAAAATTGTCTCCAAAGAAGAAGCAAGCAAAGCTAATTGAGAAAAGTAATTTATCGAGTTGATTAAAAGTTTCAGAGTGAATTTAATTACAGCCTAGTGAATAATTTCCTAAAGGTTTACCAATTTCACAGTACCAGAGCCATAAATCTTGAGTTAAACATGGCATCACTGTTTTTTTCCACGCACCCTAACAAAGCTAATTATACACTACCACCCTTTCTCACTCTCTTGCTCTCTCTCTCTCTCTCTCTCTCTCTCTCTATCTCTCTGTGTCGCTTGCTATTCCATCCACTGGCTTATTTTACTTTGCTGGCGCATAGTTGGTCTTGTTCTCTGCAGCCAATTTAAAGGCAGCCTAATCCTGTAGAGAGTATTGCATCTTGCCCTCCTGTGATTGAAGCTTGCTAGGATCAGATTTAATGCACTTGGTTGTATTGAGACAATATTCATATGCACGTATAAATGTCAGACTCCCCAGTCTATAACAATGGAACTTTTACATTAACATGCTGAACAAGGAGATACAATTGAAATTTTAAATCAAACTCTTTCCTATATCTGTTTCATGCATGATGTCAAGCACAACCTCAGCATATATTTTGAGACTTGAGCAGCTCAATGACAGTACCATTTTAATGTATCACCAATGGTTACCTCACTAGACAGTCCTTAAAAAAAAAAGGTATGTATGGTTTGTGCACATGTAATAATGACAATAATGCCCTCATGAAATGGATTACCTCCATTGATTTGATATAATTTCCTAAAGGGCAAAGTGGTTTTAAATTCCCAAATGACCCCCCCCCCCCCACCCACAAAAAAAAAAAAAAAAAAAAAATCACAATCTTCATTTTCATTTGCCAGACTGTTGAAATCTTTAATTTTGTTATACATATGACTCTTTTCAGCAGTGGTAACCAAGATCATCTCTTGTCTTTTGAATCAAACTAAAGATGTTATAGCAGTGTGTATAGTGTAAGAGAAAATATACCTCCACCCGGCCTCCATATCCTACGTTATCAATAGATAACATAGGATATGAAAGACTGCAGGAATGGTGATGAGAAGGAGCAGGTAGTTTGAAATTGCTTTTCTAGATTAAAAGGCAGCATGATAGACCATCTTTTCTTTGAATGAGTCTCTAATTCAAAAGGAAACTTTCATTTAATAAACTATTGAGGATGCACGACCGAAAGTACATACATTTGACTCCTTTAGGACTCTTTCTTGCAAAAGCTTAATTTATCGTTTGGGTTTCTTATCCTCACTTTGTTTCTAGTTTTGAGCTGATTTTCACTCAATTTTCAATGATAAATGATATGAACTACTATACAGAGGGATCTCTAATTCGCATTTACAAACAGTACTAATCAGTAGAGCTGTGACTTTAAAATAAACAGTGAATAATACAAAACAATGACTTTAGAACCCTTTATTTTGAAGTTGGCCTTCACAGCGATGGTTGCTACCAGCGAGTTTTACTCCTCCTGACGACTCAGATTTTATTTACATCACATTGTGTCTGTACCAACATCAATAAACTGCCATTAAAAAAACATTGATTGTTAATTAAGAACGCTGAGATACAGCTGATTAATTATGGAGTAAGATCACTGCTGTAACTATCACGGATACGAATGATTAATCATGCATATTTTTTTTTAACAGTGATCTTACTTCATTGTCAATTACATTATCATTGTAAGATTCAGCACAAGTCTCCAATGTTAGCGCTAGCTGCTATCCATGTGGTTCATTCAAGTATAGTCGGACTTTACAAACTCACACAGAAAAACGTTCCATCTATGCATTTAATGTTAAGATTTGCAATGTGGAAACAATGTGGGCTTTCTATCAGTCTTGAAATGATGATATATATCAAGAATTAATTTAAGAAAACACTATAAAAAAAAGACATCAATTATCATTGTCTGGCAAAGCAAACTGGAGTCGATCATGACCATTCTTTACACATCTCTAGATTGAAACGTAAATCATTGTCAATGAACTACTTTTGAATTGAACATTGAGCATTGAAATTGAATTTGAGTAAAAAATGGATTCTGGATTGAATCATTGACCCAAAAATTGGAATAAATTGGGAGACAAAGATGACCACCTCTGCTAGTCAGACAGTAAGTGGAACATGATCTTTCACTTATACTATGCACTTTTCTATTTTAGGTACTCAAAGCACTTTACACCAACGACTTCATGTACCGACATTTAACGACATGATTTTGATGACAAGGTATTAACTATGACAACATTTTTATAAAACACAATATAAAAATTAGCTTTAGCATAATTATACTTTCAAAACTGATTTTACAGCAATATATTTCTACTTTAATAAAATACATTGAATTCCTTTTCATTTAAATGATAGCGCTAACCCTTACGATCATAAAACATTAAAAGCGGTACTTCACACTGAATTTGCTAATGGAATTTCCAGAGTCCAGTTTTAGCATCCTTCACAAGACATTCCAGTGCATCTTGCGTAGCACTGTTGACTTGCCTCTTTCCCTGCCACAGAGAGTCTGTGAAGTAAGCTACCGTAATTGGATCTCTTAGGACAAGGTTTACAATCTTGAGCCACATTTTCGTAAAGTTGGCTTAAGTGGAAGAGAAACACGTTTGTCATCTACGGTCCCTAATGTATTATCAATGCAAATCCTGTTAAGCGAATGTGCATACGACGACCCAAATGATAATTTAATCCTACAGTAAGTGTTCCTGGATGATGCTATGACTCCCAGTGTGAATGTGAAATGAACTCTCAGCGCTGTCTTATATCAGAGTCCATGCCAAGCATCTAGTGGCTAGACACTTTTCCCGCATGCTCACCATTCAGTCCGTGTTGGGGAAGATGCTGTGAGCTCGCATGAATTATAAACAACATTTGTAATGACTGCTGTGCTCTTGACTTGGGAGCTGATTGTACTGCAGTGGGTGGTCTTGCTGCAACCCACCTGACACAAATATCACACAGCATTCTCATCTACTCTTTAAAAGTTCTGCAATGGCATTTGACTGAGCCGCAGCAAACGCAGGGAATGTATTTGCTTTTGAAGATGAAAAACAAAACAAACTGGAAAGTTTGAAACTCAAAGAGGGAATGCAAGCTTTTATTCCTTATTGCAACTTCTTAAAGTGATTTTCTCTCAACCCTTTACTGTAGCTTGAAAGGATTACTTCCACAATGGTGTTTTTTTTCCCCATTTTTAGATTTGTTTGTGCAACTGCATTCAGGTATTAATGACAGCAAAGAAGAAAGAGCACCATAAAATGATAAAAGGAACCTGTTAACAAGCGCAATTTTCACCGTGACCTGTGTGTGTCACGCGAAAAGATTCACTTCCAGGATTTTGATGCCTTAAATCAAAAACAGATAAAATGGGCATAGTGTGTTACACTGGATATTTTGGGACTATGAAGGCCCGCACACTTCATAGTCCCAAAAAATGCAGTGTAACACATCATACCCATTGTATCTGTTTTTCATTTAATGCATCAAACACGCTGGACATCTAACCTTGCCCAGGTGACTCAGATGGTTGACCCAGATCTCAAATCAAAATGCATAGAGCAACAACAGTATGGCAATCCATTCTATCCATCTATCTGTTTTTTTTCTACAAAATGTTTGTATGAAACCCATAGACTGTTTGTCACTGTGAGTGTAAACTTGAAAGGATGCTTGTAGATTCCAGTGATGTACAATTCCTAATGCAAAGCAGTTTGTAATAGGTAAGGATTACTTAAAATTACTTGACCAGTTCTTGTATTCTTTGTCATAGAAGAGTATGTGAAAAGATGCCAACATCCTAGGATGATAGTTTGGCACAAATAATGGAGGTGATTCTAAAATTAGTATAGGCATGAACAACATATTTTTTTTTGCCCCTGTGGTATGTGGTTGCCTTCAAAAAAAGTCCATCTAATGTGTTTTATTTTTATGTCCAAGATCTAAGGTGTTGTGAGGGCTGTTTCAAAACTGTTCTCATTCTCGATGCCTTTGGAGCACTTCTTTGAGAGTACCCCTTGGTGCTCGATCTTACCACCTCCTGCTGTTTTGACAAGATGGAAAAATAGAAAAGCATATTTTAACCAGGTATCACCAGAATGCAGGTTGTGCTTAAAACATAGTTGCCGACCTCACTCTCTCTCTCTTTTTTTCACCCCATCTAATGCTACTCCACTAAACTATATTTAGACAAAATTTAGATTGGGCATTTTCTTTTTCTGTTTAATTTATAGTCCCAGTTTCTCATACAGGGACTAAGCCTAGTTCTAGACTAATTCACAATTTAAACCAGATTTTATCAACGTATCTTTCTTAGTTATGGATTAAAATAGTCTCAGAGTCGTTCAAGTCTTAAATTAAACAATCTGTCTGGAAAAATGACACAAGATAACCCGGGTCTGAATTGTGAATTCTAAGCCTGGGCATTGGCAAGTTTAAGACTAAATGCTTTTCTGTGCAGATTGAAAATGTTCAAAGTCATGATGTCATGAGATTTAAAAAAATGAAACTTTGCATTTATGAGGAAGGCTAAACCTGAACTGCATAAGAAAGGATCCATCCATCCAAACATAAATGGGCACGGGGAGAACATGCAAACTCACAGGAAGGCCAAAGCGAGCTGGAATTGAACTCAGGACTGTTAACTGTGAGGCCGACGTGATAACGAGCAAGCCGGCCAGAAAGCATACATTTCATGGGTGACGACTAAAATCAAGTTGAATAAATTAAATCTTCCCTGAAGTTTTTGACAGGTCATTCTAGTGACATTTTCATTTAAGTCATACAAAATTATAATAGCAAGTGATGTATTTCTTTTTATTTCATATCATATCTTTAATTGTGGACTACTTTGGACACGCTTCTCTAGTCTTTGTACATTTATTTTTAAACTTCTTCTTTTCCGTTTCTCCATGCTCTATTGGTCAAACAGTTAAATGTTTGTCAGGCACGTTCCACCACCCGTTTTTAGAGCACACTTTACTGGTGTACCGTTTGAATACCTTAGTCTGAGACTCTGTAGTTTGGAACTAGTAAAGTCCAAATTAATATACGACTCAGAAAGCAATTTGATCAGAGTGGATTAAGTTAAACTGTATTAGTCCTGATTTTATCTAAGCTTTGTATGGGAACTAGGCCATGAAGTTAACTGCGGTTCACCGTTCACAAATCCACATCCCTGATGTGGTATTTATTTCGTGGAACGCACATGCACTGGCTGTGAAAATAGAGCCCTACAAATTTAAACCTTTGCTTGTATAAATTTGTTAAAGGAATGAAATGGGCCATATTCGTAAACAAGAGGTTTTTGCCCCAAATACACCAGTGATATTTAGAGGCAAAATATCAAGCTCTATAATACAGATTATACGGTATATACTATATCTTCTCTGTATACATCACCATACAAAAAGAATTAATACAAGTTAATACGAAAATGTTACTTAGCTGCCTTATCTATTAGCATGATAATACTAGCTTATTGTTAACTACCTAGGCGCAGGTTTGATTCCTGAAAGACTCACTGACCTTCTCCTGCTTGCCATTGAGGATGGCATACACATAAACCACTGAGGGTCATAAAAATCTTCCTATAGATGTCATCATAGAGGGTGCTGCTGTTTTTTTTTATCCTGCTCTCTTTGCCTCCTTTGTAAATAATTTCAATTTCACTGGAAATATTGGATGCTTCATTAATTTATAGGAATTTCTTCAGTTCAATAGTTTTAGGTTAGAACATTTTCATGATTACATTTTTCCTATTTCTGACTCAATAAATAAATCAAATAAATGAGCTTTAAAAATGTGAAATGAGATTTTGTTTACACAGCTAAACTTCCCCATTGCTTTTTCTGATGTGATTCTTCACAGCCTTCTTGTTTTCATTTCACTGCGTAATCATCTTAAAACCTATCAGTTCCACAGAAAGAATAGAACAATATAGTGAGTCTGCTGTTCGCTGATGATGCCATTAGATGTTTTTATCGACATTCAGCAAAGTGACCAATCACCTGCGGGTGCTACTTCATCCAATCATCCCCGGTAACTAATTTGAACTCAGTCTGAGTCGCACTGATTGTTACCAGGGCGGCTGGAGGTACGTGTAACTCGCCAAAGTAAATGGGCAAAAGTCTTGGGACGTACCTCCTAAACTAATGAATCAAAGGCAATGACAAACCACCCAAGCCTCCCTAAACTTGAATTATTATCTCAACAAGACATTTTGACAATTCCATGCTTAAATTTGCTGGAAACCGTTGTTCAAAGGCCCTTGTCTGTTTAGGTCCATAAAGTCACACTTGGGTGAGCGCAGTGTTAGAGAAGTTGAGAGCACTGACCTCAACCATATTAAAAGACCTCTGGAATAAGCTACAAAAGATATTGAGGGGCAGTCATTTTCATCCAACATCAGAGCTTTGCTTTGTTGGAAAAGGGGAATGACCTGTTGATAAGAAAGCAAAAGGTTCTTCAATGCATTGGTAAGAGAAAAGACCAATACTTAAAGGGCTATGCCAGCCACAAACACACTCAATTCATGTAATTTTTAATTAGGAATATGATGTTAGCTTGCATATTCAACTTCATCAATTTGCTTTGGAGAAATCAGTAAATAACAAACTGCCCCTGAAAATGAGCATTTCGACAATGGCCACATGCCTCTGCCCACAATGTGTCAGTCAGAACAGTACAACATTTGTCCATTCAAAGTAAATGTACGTAGATTTTTAGTAGTGTATAAAAAAAACAGGGCTATCGACAACAAAATTGTATTTGGACTTCCAGTATCTCCTACCTCGATTCATTCAAAATATCACAACAATTACCCACTCTATGGCACACATGTACTGTAAGATAAACGAGCAGCGTGTACAATTCTATCTTCCTGGTGTTGTCCTAATACTTTGGATCTGTTTTCCTTGATAAATCACCAAAATATGCAAAAACTGTGCGCTCCAAGAGGCTTATGTGACCTTAATTGTTTGCAGGTCATTACATATTAAATTTAAATTCAGAAGCAATAGCTTGACTTTTTTTTTTATCTACTCCACCGGGGTAACTCACAGCACTAATGCCAACATGACACACCTTAAGCTGGTCACACTCGGCTGTCATGTTGGCCACATTGCTGGAGGTCCGGTGCTGAATATTTTACAGTCTGCCTAGCATTGTGTGCAGCCGTACTGGATTTTTCAGAGACAAATTTAATCAAAAATTTCCTCCTTGCTATTCAGTCGTAGACTTACTCTAGTGGTGGTGGACATTCACGCCTCGTATCTACTTGGTAAGAAGACAATTTAGTCTCGCTGGTTAACTAGTTGTGCTAGCTAGTTGGCTGCGGGAAGTTGCATACAGTCCAAATACCTGCTGGCTGTCTTTAGTTAAAACTTTAGCATCCCTAAATACCTGGAAACTATGACCAATCACCATCAATGTTAAGACACACATTCCTACCTGTAAGAATAAAAACATACAGTCCAAATACCTGCTGGCTGTCTTTAGTTAAAACTTTAGCATCCCTAAATACCTGGAAACTATGACCAATCACCATCAATGTTAAGACACACATTCCTACCTGTAAGAATAAAAACAAAAACAACCATCACTGTAATCATTGTTTTCCATCCATCCATTTTCTAGTGCCACTTATCCTTGGTTTAAGTTTGGGTGACGTACAGAGTTGATAGCATGCACTGCCCTCTTTGGAAAGCTGCGACCTGACACTGAATTTGCAATTAGAATAACTTGCTATTAATTGCTTTTTGAATTAAAAACTTGTAACAATAAAATGATTGCAAAACATGCTTTTGTTGAGGTTGGAAGGAGAGAGAAGTGACCGTCAGATCACTCAGCATCCTTTGGGTAACCTTGGTAACGGAACAAATTGCAACAATTCTGTCTTTTCTTTCATGACCCCAATTTATCTCCCACCACTGGTCCTTGCTGACTCAAATAGAGCTTAAAAAGAGAGGCCAGCTTTTTTTCCATCTTTTATTTTGTCCATCAGCACTATTCTATGTTTGGGGTGTTGGGTTATAGCTGCCTCTTCCATCTTCATGTTACGTTCAGCACAATAGGTTTGGCAGCACTACAAAAAGCACATTAGCACATAGTTGTGAAAAAATTCCAGTCTTTTTGTTTATTTATTGTACTGCTCTTTTTGCTTGAATGCGCCTTTCCTTACACTTAATACACATGGAAGAAAATGCACCATCCGTAATGGTTGAAATTCCTTAAGCGGCTGGTCTCAGCACAGGAGCAAATATCAATCCTGATCCCTGAGTCATGCTTTTGTAGCAGCTTTTAATTTCCGTTTCTTTCAAGTAAGTCTGAGTCTGGACAAGAAACTGAAGCAAGAACCACTGTCATTCCTTTGTACTAGCTCCAATATAAGAAAATGAAATACGTTAAAAAATACACAGCTCACTCATTATTATTTATTATGGTCACTAGAAAGAGCAGGCCTTCGGTTCTATTTTTGCAGAAAGGCTGAGGTGCACTCGGTGTATAAACTGGTCCAACTTGCGCTCGGCATGAAAATAAGGCCTGCATTGCCATGTTCTTTTCACAGTAATTAATGCATCAATATATCTGGCATATTGGGCTAAAATCTTCCTCTAATGAAGTGCAATAGAATGATAGTAAGGGACAGAATTTTAAACCACTTACACGCACATTTGGCTGAAATTAATCATGGCATTCGCTTAGCTCATTAATGAATAAATCCAAGTGTGATGCCTTTGGATGCCAGGTGTGAACATAGCATACGTTTGAGTTTGGGTAAAAATTCAAAGTAAAAAGCACTCACACACAGACACATGAATACTCACACTCATTGTTGAAAATTTCTCAACCATATTGACAACATTCTCACAGATTTTTGTTGGCTGCTCTAAACCAAGCCTTGGCTCTCCCCTCTTTTTCCTGTGTCAGTCTCAAATGTGTCATCTTGAAATTTTGTGAAATTGATCGGTAACATTACATACATACTGAGTATTCAAGCCAATTCATTTGCCTTAGAAGATTAGTTTAGCAAGTTGACTGGAAAAGAGTATTCACCCTCATCCTGACTGTGAAACATGGGTCGGTTCTTTGACGACCATCCTTGGCGGTAACTACTGTACTTTTACTGCTCAAACCCTCGGTGTAACATCAGAATAAAACCTTTCTTGCTCAAGTAAAATGTATCCATTTTCTCAGGTATTTTCACTCTGCTACATTCTGACAAACTGCTCTTACAAATGCCTCCAACTGACAATTGTTCAGTGGTACATGTTATATACATGAGTTTGCTCAATGAAGGCAGGGCAAGAAAAGCCTTTAAGGCTTCAGTATATTTTTGACAGCCCAGAAGATTTGCTTTGGAAGGATTTTCTTTTCATCTGTCACAGGAAAAATGAATACTCTTTGGATATTGCTCTAAAAAGAAACCCCCATATATGAGCTAATTCTCACTGGAGATTAATGTTGTTTCCTATGAAATATCGTTTTCTTGAGATTTTTGAAATGACTTTTTACATCTTCTGCATTAACAGGTGCACACATCATTGGAGTGACCTAACATCCCATTTGAACAAGAACCGTTTTGAGCCTTGTGTCTTGAGTACCAACATATTCCGTTGAATTACACAGCATGCAGTGATGGCTATAAAAGATATTTATCAGTCACATGCTATCTTTTTTTAATAACGTATACTCTTTTACTGGAAACATTTTGTTCATCTTTTTGATGAAAAAAAAGACACAACAAACAACACATTTATTGTACTGCACATATAGAGTCACTGTTGGACAACGATGAACTCGGTAAATATTAGAAAAGAAATGCAAATGTCTTTGCTGTGTGTGATAGTTTGTTTGAATGTACTTCAAATGCATGTACTAGCTAACGACTCTGTGCCTTTTCATGGTGCACTTCAACCATTTAGTAATTTGAAATGCAATTTGAAATCTCATTGCCGCCACCAAGGACAATGTTTTACTTTCTCAAGAGCCCTAAACCTTGGAAATGGATTTTAAACAATGGAAGGGCAATTGCATGCTTGAAAAATGAAAGTAGTACAGACTACTATTCAAATACACACTCCCAAGACATCCCTACTTTGCGGTTTTTTCACCTTACGACTTGGACTGCAAGTTTTTGTTTTTTTTTGTCCCCTCTTTACGTCATTTCTTTCGGATTACGACACTTCTAATATGGCGATCAGTGTGTGAGCGTGACCCCCATGTTGGATGTGCCCGCGCTCATACGTCTATACATGCCTCGTCACTTACGTCACTACAATGCTGGTCTGCTATTGGGCGGTGTCACGGTCAAAATGGCTAAAGACTGAATCTCACCTTGAGTGTTTAAAACAACCTATTTATTGTGCGGTCTACTGCTTAAATCAAACTTGAATGGATTCCCATGATTGCTAGAGATGTTAAAGAAAGAAGTAAGAAGATGATTTTTACGGAAATGACGCTGTAAGTAATAAAGAAATACGAAGAAGGCAAAGCTAGCCTAGCTTTGGCTAGACGACCTTAGCCTCACTAGGGAAAATGGCCATAACAACCTGTTCACTCACAGAAAGGTAAATAAATCATTTTCACATATTTTATTTATGATGTTATTCAATTGTATACATATATATTATATATGTAGCACTTACTATACTATTTTGATACCAATTTTTAATATGTATATTCAATTCTGGTGTTTGTAGCTGGGGTTTTCCACGCATTAGCTATTTAACATAGGTTTGGATTGCCAACCAGACGACGAATTCGCCTTACGATCCCAACCGCGGAACGGATACATCTCGTAAACCAGGGGCCCAATGTCAGTTTCATGGAGCTGAGTTTTTCTGGAGTTGACTGCGGCACCTGACAGTCACATTAAAAAAACAATTAAAAAAGTAAAAAAAAAACCTTTCAATTTGAAGGTTGAACAGTCACAATATATAAATACACTATACAAAATAATGATTATAATACAAAAATACAGAGCCTGGTCCACTTAATTAAAGTATGCTCTTTTTGCACTTGTCTAAGTGACACATGACACCATTGCTTCTCAATTAAATTTTGCCAAGTCCCTCCCAGGAAAGAGAAAACTTTTCACCTCCCCCCCTCACTTAACGTGCTGACTATACATAAAATTATTATCTATAAAAAGTGTACAAGTATACCTAAACACTATCTTTTTAAACATTAAGTAAAAAATAAAAACTATCAAAATAAAAACTAAATATCAACTTCCAACAACAAGAGTTTTTAGGGTTAAAATTAATAATTAATAATAAAATAGCCTAAAACACAAAAAAATAACCAAGTGAATTAAGGTGCCTGAAATAAAAAACATCAACAAAAAAAGAAAAACAAAGTTGGATGAAAAGCAAAAATACTGTTCACACCACAAGAACTTATGCACAACAATCCATGTTGCCTTATCATGAATGTTCTCAAGCCAAGCTGCTTTATCCAACAACTGATCATGGATTCATTTACTCTACGCTCATGTGCAGTGGCTCCATTGCCTTTTTTTTTTAATGGCAAGGTCAATCACCTTCAACTTGAAGGCTGCATCATTGGCAGGCAGTACATCACATTTTCAGCATGATTAAGGTATGCACTTGAGGAGAGCACATCTGCAAACCAATCTTACAATGTATTTATTTTTATTTAAAAACATAAACAGTTAACATATTAACTAATTTACTACCATTGATGGCTGTAGACAACAACAACAACAAAAAAGCAAAACAAAACTGTTTTTATTGGGCTGGAACAGCATTCAATAAGTTTACATCCACTGGTTTTAACAGCTACACAAGTTAAAAAAAATGCTTTATTACAGGGCTGGCAGCGAATGAGCTAATAGGAAGCTCATAACAAAAAATATGCACACTAAATATGAATTTTACAAAATAGGCAAAAGGCAAAAAGCACAGCATTGTCCAAAATCTCCTGGTTCACTGAAACATTCAGAGTTCCTTTCAGAGCCAAGCCTTCCATATGAAATACAACCATAATCCCCCTGCCCTTAAACTTTAGACTTGGCATAATGCAGTCTGACAAGTACTGTTCTCCTGGCAACCGCCAAACCCTGACTCATACGTCAGATTGACAGGTGGCGAAGCGTGAGTTATTACTGTAGAGAAACTGTTACCACTTCTTTAGGGTGGCATGCAACATGGCATAGATCATTCTATATCATGCAATCAATTTTCTTAGCCACTTATCCTTACTAGTGTTGCATTACGGCAGTTGAACAGGAGAATACAGGAAGGCTCTTCAGCGCGAGGTCAAGACCGCACAGCGCATCTGCGGCACAGCCTTCCTCTCACTGCACAATATTCACTCACAACACTACATGTTTGAGCTGCAGACGCTACAGGTGGGTCAGGACTGCCAGGCTGGATAACAGCTTTTACCCACAGGCCATCAGGATTCTGAGCGAATCCCTCAAGCATTAACCTGGTCACTTTACTGCATGGTCACATGCACCCTACAAATTCTGCACGGTGCAGGGCAGCTGCTAACTACATCATATTTTGCACTATATGATGTTTTGTACTATTATCCTCATATGTATATAGTTTCTTCCACTCCTTCTACTCTATAATATATTCAGAATGTGAGTCTGTTCCTTTATTAGTGCTTCGTTATCACTGCTCTTATTGCCCTATTAATGTTTTTTGCCTACTTTATTATTTGCTCCATTGTGTGGAATGTAAGTCTGCTTGGGGACGAAAACAGAAAACAGTGTTACTATGCATATGACAATAAATCATATATGAAACTCTTGATTCAGATCCTTGGGTTAACTTACAAAAAGCGTGCCACAAAATTAAAATTTGTTCCTCAGACTATGTCAATAGTTTGCGGAACCTCTTTACAGATAATAATAATAATAATAATAATAATAATAATAATAATAATAATAATAATAATAATGAGAAGAAAAGAGAGAAAGAGGGTGAGAGAGAGAAGGGGGAACAAGGAAACATGTGAAAGGACTCTTCAATGTCACAGACTTGTGTTTATAATTCAGAACTTGTTGACGTAACAAGTTGATGAGGCAAGTGAGCACATGGCAAAAAGTGGCAGCACTGCACACGCCCACAAGATGTGCACACAATTGTGTTGGCAGTATAATACTTCTGGGAAATAAGAAGTCATCAAACAGAAAGACAATTCTGAGTCGTAAGACAGAACACTATGGATACTTGCATGACGACTGTTGTAAACGACATCTACTGGTGTAAGGAAAAGGACAATATGTCAGCACAGTTCACCTGCTATCGTTAACATTTTTTAGCGTTGCACATTCTCAGTGTGAAATTGCAGAGGAATAAAGAGGGAAGAAAAGATTGCAGAATGTTCCCCCGGCCATTGTGGTTTTGTGTTTGGAGAGTAACAGAGTATATGTACTGCCGCACCTTACTCAACCCCCCCACCCCCACCCCCCCCACCCCCGCACACCTTTTTTTTCTTTTCCTTCACGTTGCCTAATGCGGTTTGAGAAAATAGCCGGCTAAATACTGCAAACGCAAAAGGGCATGGTTCTATGTGGCTCCCAGTAGCACTGCTGAAAATGGTCCTTTATTATTGAAGTTGCTATTCATCTGCCAGCATGGCAGGTACTTTAATGCCTGCAAATAGCAAAGGCCACTTTATATAAATTCCTGTTCTTATTTTCGACGCTTCATTAATTTTGTCTTTGTCTCTCTTTAATATGACAGTACTAGAAATACACTACAAACTAGTAATGATGGGATGAGATCTTGCATGACCACATGATTTATTGTAGGTGCACAAATCTTTTTTATTTATTCATTTTTTTGATGGTGGAGTGCAATGGAATACACATCGTGACAGTAAAAGACACTGGCAAACGCTGTGAGAAGGCCAGCCAATGCTACAAAATAAACTTCACCATACTAACTAATGTATGGACACGACTGCCTAGGAACGCTTTTATTTTGAATTTCTATACTGAAGTATGTCACAACGATGGTTGTCAAGTGTTTTAGGTTCTTTGCTGTGCTTGTCCCACACTTGAAGGGTAGTAACAAAAGCTGAGTGTCAAACTGGGTTTCAAAGAAACAGAAAACGTATGAGTGTAAAACTAGGAGAACTGCAGAACGTGGTGACTCTCATTGTGAGGTGTCTTGAGCACATTCTCCGTTATAGGTCTTTTGTTGACCACTGACTGTCAGCCTGTCCTCTCATCTTGTTTTTTTTTCTGCTCTGCAAGAGCCGACACCTACAGTGGAGTACCAATGACAGCAACTAATAAATCCTGACAGCTTCTTGCCGGAGCACATATTAATGCCTTGCAATGCGGCAAGCCATACTGTGAGAGTATTTCAATAAAGCTCTTTACCCAGGGCTTTTTATTTACTGACCATAGACAAGCAGACAAAAGCCAGCAGCATTTAAGGTTAATTACTTGCCTGACCTTCGGATAGGCTGGCTTCTTCCATTTCGGGCAAAATGAGCCCAAGCTGTGTTAAATGCTCATCTTTTGTCTGTAAGGTTTAATAGGATGTTAAACCTGCCCTTATATAATATACACCCACTCCTAAATTGTCAAATCCTTCTCTTTTTTTTATCTTGAGTCTGCTTTTTAAGCTCTTCTTGAGGTTGCACTTCTTCTCACTTTCTATTCTTGCCACTGTGTACTGATGTACGACTTTGCAGTAGTCTTTGCCCTCGCAGGTGGCTTCTGCAAAATGCTGTGGAACCTTAACTTATGTTTCAACTGCTTTTGCCTTAAGCCATTACAGCATGCTCCAGATCCCTTTTTTGGAACCTCGAGTAAATTCCTCCGTTGTCAAAGCTTAAGGCTCCTATAAATGCGTAATTGAAAAAGTGAATTCATTTACTATGGTGCTTAAGTTTGTACAGTGGAAACAGCTACTGACGATGAAGAAGTAATTTCGTTTTATGTTGTGTATAGAGCACCAACATTCACCTGACACCTAGCAAAACTGCTTAATTTAAATTGTGTCTCGATCAAATGGGCCACAACACTTCCAGTGAGGCTTAAATGGTGAACTGTTTCCTTCGTGTGTATGATTAAATGCCACACAGAGGGGGGCTGCTAAACACTTTCTGAAAAGGTCATGTATTGCTTTCTTCTTACCTTCACCAAAGAGCTTGCACCTGAAGATAGGGTGCTGAATGTGAACCAGTACAACCTTTTATATTGCTTTGCGGAGTATCTCAAGATTCAAGAGTTTTATTGTCATATGCATAGTAATACCTCACAAAATTCTTATTCTTATTAAATTGAAATTCTTGTTCTTTTCTCTTCCCCAATAAACTACATTCCATAATCGACCAAATAATATGGTAGGCAATAAACCAAACAAACAAAAAAAGAAAAACAGTAATAGAGCACCTCATCACAATTGCTTGGACTCTTATTAGGGATTATATTAATGCTATAAAAGCATTTGCTACTCTATGTGGGGGTAGAAAATCCAGCCTACATTTTTACAGCGAGACCTCCAGCATTTGTGGAGGTCTCAGTATCAATTACAACAGGAGTGGTGTGGGGGATTCCTTTTCATTTATGTTGCAGCAATAAGGGCCTGGAGAGCACCCACTGTCTCCTGGCTTGCCGCTCCTCATCAGAGCCACAATAAATCAATTTTCATCTGCACACTAGCCCCGCAGATAGCCCCCTACCGCCTCTTCTCTTTTACTTTCACTTCACATCTCCCTCTTCTAATGTCTTCAAGAACTCCTTTTCTGATATTCTACATAAGAGCTTTTGTTAGTTTCCAGGAACCTAGAGAAATAGGTGTACACTACTTATGTGCCAAAAATTGAGTTACATATGCATCAAGATTCTTCTTTACTTACAATTGAGAGTTGATATACAATTTCCCCGAATTGATTTTCTGAAATTCAAATCAAATCCACTTCCTTACGCAGGAAATGCACTGCCAAGGAAGAGACATCATGTCGTAAGCCAACGGCGTAAAGCAAGCTGTTGCTGCGCAGGCAACTTAAAAAAAACACACACCAAATAATACATGAACGTCATTACAAGGGGTGTAGTATGCGTTTATTTTAGAGTTGTCCTTTGCAGCAGTGGCTGATACCAGCACGTTTCTACCAACATCAACACTCAGGCATTAGAAAATCTTCATTACAGTATTAATCACTGATTAAGGACGCTAAGAAATATCTTTCCAATTAAGCAGCAATACAGTACAATACAGCACAGGTTTCTAACATTCGCACTAGCACTAATGGTGTGATGCATCCAAATGTGACACGGCATTTCATAAAAGCTTCATCTATGCATTAGACGTTAATAACGGCAAATATCTCAACAGTGGGCTGTCTATTGATCTACCAAAGCCAACATATCAAGAAGAATGATGGGGTTGAAATAACTTTGATATTTATTTTGCTTAATAACAAAAAAATAGAACATCAAGCCACTTGTGTTTACAAATTCTAATTAAATTAGACGGCTTCAATCCTTCATTCTAATAGTCGGTATGCCATTGAATCAAAATAAAGACTAGTGCAGTAGACTGGAGTCGATCATGACCATTTTTTACATTTGTTACGTATGTATTATTTACATACTCTGCCGTTGCATGGTACGACACAAGTCTCCAGCGTTAGCGCTAGCTGCGTATTGCATCCAAACATAGTCAGACATATCAAGCCGGAATGAATCTTGGCCCAACAATCCGAATCGAATCAAATTGGGAGAAAGTTAAGGATTTCCACCCCAATAGTAGAGCCAAGACAGAAAATAAAAGTGTTAACAGTTGATTTTTCAGAAGGTGGGAATGTTCAAACTTATGAGCACAACTACATATAGATCACCATTCATCACTATTTGACAGAGATACATTTGTGCTTGTATGTTCACATATCCTGAGTGCATGGAAACTTATGAACACACGCATTTACAGTTTATCACCATTCAACACTTATTGGTACGCGCAACAGTTGCGCTCATAGGTTGACATATTTCAGATGTATCTTAACTTATGTGCACAACAGCACAAATGTGTTATTGCACAAATGTATGCACTGCCTTGTAGTGAATGCTTCTACTGGCTTATTGGGTTAAGTTACCTGTCGTGTAAATGTCATATCCCCATCACGCAAATAAAAACAAGATGCCATTTCGTTATAGCTTGATGAAGTCGTTCTAATTTTCCGTTTCAAACCAGCAGATAATCCTTGTGTATGCTGTAGAACCTTTATATGATTTTGGTGGCATTATCATCTTGCTCTATTGGCAAACACCTTTGTTGAACATTAAGGAAAGAGCGATCACAAATCTACTCTAAGCGAGGCCCCGTTCAGATTGCTATGCCATTCTTGGCCTTTTTAATAAACTGTATCTTATGAGTCGGCTGGCACTCTGGAATGCCAATTGCGATTTTAACCTCTTATAGGTAGAATCTAAGACATCACATTAATTTGCTTGAAACAAATCTTGCTTCACAGGTTTTGCGGTACTCAACCATAGCCAAGCGTGGCATTCATCCATCTTTTGCTTATACAACCCGCCAGGCATCGGCCCAAGTGAAATATCTCTGGCTCACTTAGTATTATTCACAATAAATATTATGTAGCATCTCCACACAAATGTTTTGTTTCCAATTAAAGGTTTTAAAGGTCGTCAAGTATGATCGTATGCAAGAACTTTCATGAAAGATTGACTTTGCGGTACATTAACTTTTTTGCTGGATTCTATAATAACGATCTTATTTTGTCTATTTAGAGCAAAATGCAAAGTCATCACACTTTGTGTTTATTTTTAATCAATGCAATCAAATCTAATTGTTATTTGTACTGGATTAGTCATGACCTTCATGGTAAATAATGCTGAGGTTGCCACCATTTTTTGAAATTCCTTGTATGACAACACTGCGAGAGAGCTATGATATCATAAAACAAAAAGATAAAAACTACACTATGATTTCAACAAAAATGAGCTGCCAGGAAAGTTTTTGTTGTTGCTACCATATACTTTCTAATAAAATTCATAGATGACATGTGTCATAAACAAGATTGATGTCCTAAGCTCCGTGTCATATGGTGAGGCCACACCAAATCACATTTTAGGCTTTATGCTTGTCTGACATTCAGTTTCTGTCATTGTTGCTGTAGTTTGACAGAATTGGACATCAGTTCCAACATGTTGACAAATTTGAACCTATCTACTATTGTCTCCTCAAGGAACACGCTTTACGGATGGTGTCGTTTTTTTGTTTTTTTTCAAGCGATACAATGTTGAAAAAATCTGAACATGGACTGTTGTTTGACCAATTGTATTCGGTTGTAATTTATACCTATGCAAAGCACTATCAGGTTATTTCTGTTAGTGTGTTTGTTTGCATTATTCTGCAAAATCCACACAGACGTCTGAAAATGATTTTTGAAGGGGAAAATGCAAATCAATAAAGAACCAAAACATTCCTTTAACATTGTTATCTCATTTTTGTTTGAGTCACTGAGACCATGAATGTTGATTTCAGACGTCCCTAAATTCAGACAGAAAGTACTGCTATATTTCCTGGTTAAAACAGTGTGTAATCACCACCAAAATGTATATGCACATTCCTACTTTTGTTCACTTTTACCTGTAAATGTTTTTTTTTTTTTTTTTTAAAGTGGTACCATAGTTTGGATTTCATGGCCAGTAAATGTGAACGCTGATGAGGAATGTCGCATCAGTGACAAAATAAAAAATGTTATGTTGTTTTTAAATTTTTACCGATTGAAGGCAATGAGTCGAGATGTGCTTGTGAATTTTGGTTGCAATCGGTCGTATTTTTCACACATTTAAGGAGGCTAAAGTTTTTACTACTGTACAGACAGCCAGCAGCACTTTGGCTGTGTGCTACCCGCAGCTAACTAGCTAGCACAGCTGACTTGCTAAGCGGGAACTGCTGCTATCGTTCAGATTATAATAATATCAAGGTAGTGGGGATAAATTTCCTTATTACTAACGAAATATGAGATATGCAAGACACATCGGCTTGTGTCTGACTGGGAGTTCGGCTCCGTGTCCCAGTCCAGTATGCGTGCACTAAAACAACTTGATAAAATTGAAAATGCCAGCTGATATCATATTTCTCGTAAAACAAAACAAACAAAACATAAATTAAGATTATTAAAGAAAAAATGGTCCATCCCGGCCGGAGTGGGTGTCAAAAGTAAAAAGTCGGACTTGTGTGGGATGATTTTGTAGTGGCCTGATTCTCTGCTGACACGAGGTCGAATTTTTCAGAGGGCATAGTGTCTTTTTAACCACATCCCCATGGCTCCGCTGACATGCCGCAATTCCTATCCCTCATCATTAATCTCTCTATAAAGACACTCAAAATACCTCTCATTTCTCCTGTCCTCTTGCCTTACATTCTCTTTTACTTTGGTCATTGTCCTCCTTTGTCCCACCTCATCATTACGGTCTCAGACTTTTCTACTAAATTAAAATATATGAGACCATTTTTACTTTTCACCACCCCCAAGGGTTCTGTTTCAGTTGATAATCAGAATGTTAGGTCTGTGCTTGAGTAAGCAAACATACAGGCAGCAAACAGCAGTGATGATGGAGCAGAGGATTTGCAGCAGTTGGGGATGAGCTGTCAGATGCTCTGCTGGGCTAATGATCACTGGTGGGCGCTATGGGAATTGAGAGCATCTAATTTAGGACATTTTAAAAATTTATTTGTTCCTGCAAAGCCTGTAAATGTTGGGATTCTTTTTTTCTTTTACTCAGACTTATGACTGAGGAATACAACTTACTAGGTGACAGTTGTTGTTTTTAATTTAAGCTTCGTGGTTTTGTCACTCTCTTGTGCCAGCCTGCTTAAGGACAATCATTATAATTACCAATTAGTCCTAGGAGGATGCGGCTTGAGATGACACAGTCAATGGAAAACAGCCTTCAAATAAACGGTTAGCTTCTTTTATTGTAAGCACACCTGACTGAAGTTTATTTACTGGGATATATATATATATATATATATATATATATATATATATATATATATATATATATATATATATATATATATATATATATATATATATATACATATATATATATATATATCCCACTCAGACAGTAATATTCCAGGTGGCCTGCGCCGTAAAACAAAACCAAGGGCACACACGAACACACGAGCACACAAACACACAAGCACACACACACACCCACACAGACACACATACTTCTTTGGCCACTGAAAGTTGGAGCTGACAGTTGGCGCTCAATATACTGATTTACTGATGGTTTGGATGCCCTCGCCCTTTTTCAACAGTATTTCTTCACTGCTATACGCTGCAGACTCATTGTAGTCTTACCATTTATGTGTGGTGTTTTACATTGACAAACTTGATATTGTTGTTATGAGCATGAGACACTTGCTAAGCAAGCGCTCAGTCATCCCTTCAATTAGACTTGTTTGACTCCATCTGATATTGAATATTTGACCCATCATACCAAAGAGATTGTGCCAACAAAAATGTTTCAGTCTTTTGCAAAATTCAAGAAAAGACAGATAGGATTTGCAGCTCCTGTCTGGTAGGCATATATCTTATTACAGCACTGTCAAATATGCCAGATCCACTTTGGTCACTGCAATTTTGAACAGCTTGTCCCTTGCAGTCCATAATCACAGAGTGTCTGCGAGTCCTTGGTTTTACTTTTCAGGCAGAAATCTGTCAAGCGTTGTAATATATGACAAAGAAAGAAAGAGGAGGGATCCAAGTTATATGAAAAAGAGAATAACCTATTCATGCATATGTATTAAACATATCACTCTTTCAGTGTAGTGACTTTCTCTGTAAGATTAACAGGTGCAACTTGCAGGCCTATGCAGCCTGCATTGGACTGATATTGGCATAAGGGTTCACCTGAAATAATCATGTCGCACCTACCACCAACAACCATGGTTATACGGCCAACTATATGAAACAAGGCTTTGAAACCATTAAAAATCAAGCCTCACAGTTCAGAGCCTAGAGTTCAATTCCAGCTCACTCTCACTTTCCTGTGTGGAGTTTACATGTTCTCCGCAAGCCTGCGTGGGTTCTCTCAGGGCACTCCAGCTTCCTCCTACATTCCAAAAACATGCACGATGGGTGTTTTAGACACTCTAAAGTGCCCTTAGGTGTGATTGTGTGCGTGAATGGTTTTCATCCCTATGCACCCTGCAATTGGCGGATGTTCAGGGTGTCCCCCACTTACCGCAGGTGGACTCCAAGTAACATGTAGAAACATCTCAGGGATGGTCAGATGAAAAAAGATGCATGAGGTTAATTTTGAGCTCTCTAGCAAAGGCTGAGAATGCTTATGTAAATGTGATTGTTTAGTTTCCAATTTAATAAATGCAAATTCAATGTCAAAACAATTTTTTTTTCCCACATTCTCATTAGGAGGTACTGGTGTGTAGAATTTTGATGAAAGGGATTAATTTAATACATTTTATACTGTAAGATGACACAATTTTGAAAAATTGAAGAGTTGTGAATACTTTCCATATGTACTGTACGCATGGCCCCAATTGTCTTGCTGGACTAAAAAAAAAAAAAAAAAAAAAAAAGTGACATTGAGATGCGACCCAAGTATAATCAGGACAAAACAAGACAACGTGCTCAGAATCGGGACCGCCCCGGTTAAAACAGAACGTTTGGTGACACTAACGATATTGCTCATGCAGATTGAAAAGATTTTACCTTAAGGGGCGTCTCAAGGCTGTGACAATCGCTTGTTTTAGCATTTGCAAAAATGTAGCCCATTTTCATGAGAGCATCCATTTAAATGGACAAAACTATCCTCTAAATCTTGACAATATAGTGAAATAATGGAAAACAATCAGCCTCCATTCCAAGTTTTCCTGATGGTGCTTCTTCTGATCATAATCTTCTGCAGGGCTGCTTTTGTGATGATTCTGTTTTATACACAAGAAACCTTTATCTATTCTTCTCTATTATTTAGTCCTGTCTGTGTTATTTTTCACTTGTAAGCACAAGACCATTGTGGTTGATTTGTTTGAAAAGCCTATTTTGGGCAATCAAAAACATAATGTCACAAGCGCAGTTGGGACTCTGTTGTGGTAAATGACAATACATGTTTTTTTTTTCAGGCTAGCATCAGCCAAGGTGCTATATTATGCATCTTCCTCCACAATTACTCCAATTTGTGACACGCTTTCATCAAAAACGCCTCTCGGTACAAGTATTAAGGATTACTTCACTTTCTAGTTTTGTCTTGCTGAAATGATCCCATTTTGAGGGGGCAGTCATATTACACACAAGTGTGTAACTATAACCCCACCCGCTGTAATGCTGGGCCAATGGCGAGCCCAGTTTTGTTACCATGATGACTAGCAGCGAAGGCAGGGATAGCTAAATGAGTACTGACTCCCACGTTTATGAGACTCCACAAACGCCATGGATTGCAGTACTACAACACAAATCTGCTTAATAAAACTTCTCAGCTGATGTGCAGCTTCATTTATGTGGTGCATGTGGTAAGGCAATGCACAGACCTGCAATAAAATGCCAAGATGCAAATACTGTACTGTTAACTGTTAACACAAATCTGTACATCCAAAACAAAATAGTCAGGCCTTGCTTACCTTCCAACTTGGAATCAGTGGTTGAGATAATGTGGTAGAACTGATGCTTGAAAATGGTGGACAGAAAAAAAAAAACAACAACAAAAAACTGCTCTTTATATGAATCTGAATGAAGAAAAAAAACATACATTTTTAATCAAGAGATTCCTGCAGTAACATTTAAAAGCCTGCTTAAAAAACAGCATGCCACAAAGTGTTGCATAAAATAATATGCATATTAGATGTCCGACTGGTACAGCAACAGCACAATTCAAACATTTCTCATAGCTGAAAGTTAGCTGGTATGCTTGTTAAAGAGGAATAGGACTTTGGATTTCTATTTGTAACTGATTTAGCAGAAATAACGAAGGTGTCCATGAAGACCTTGTTTCTGTCATTGCTCTGTCTTGTTAAAATGTCTTCTCCAAAGCCTCACGCAGCTCTTGCAATTAAGCACAACAAAGAAACTCATTAACCACTTGGTGGAGCTGTGACACTCCATTTCTTTTCCCTCCTTCCTTCATATCCTTTTTCTTCATGGTTTCGGGCTGTCTTGGCCTCGGTTGCTGTTCTGTCGTCAGTCCAATCCTCCCAAATGCCTCAGCCATTCAAACATACAATTATTACTGTCACAACGTCATGCATTTGTAGTGTTTGTTTGTTTTTTCCTGTATTACACATACAAGTAAATACGTCATTTCTTCTCAGTTCCAAATAGACTAATCTCATTCGATTTGAGAATAATATGCTTTCTCACAGGTTGCATGATGATTAAGTGGTTAGCACAGTCGGCTCTAAAATTGCGGATGCAATCTGGGCTGGCACCTCACTATTTGGTTTGCATGTTACACTCTCTTAAGAGTCTAGGTAATGGGTGCTACCATTTTCTCCCACATTCCAAAAAAACATGTGCAGTGAAGACCCTTAAATGTCCTTACATGGGGGTAAGGACACTTAACATTATTCAAACTGGCCAGTAACACAACAGTCACATGACTACGAATGCTTGTTTGTCTGTTTGTGCCCTGCTATTGTCTGATGACCAGCTCACGGGTGACACCAGCTCTCACCCAAGTCATCTTGAATATGCTCCAAATTACCCACAACCCTCATGACGACAATCAGGCCATAAAATGGATGGATGGAATTTGAAAGCGACTTAATAGAAAAGGCAAGAGAGGCCAAAAACGAACTTTAGATGTATGTTGGCATAGCTGTAATACTGTCATTGTAATTATTTCTTTCAAAGGGGAATTCTGTTTGTAAATCACACTTTTCAATGTATTTTATGCAAGCACACACATGAACACAAGCGTTTTCTGGGAATATTTAAAACAATTTAAGTGCCGCCACAACTGCTGTGACAAAGTGCATGTCTCAGACATTCTCATTTGTTTCTGAAATTAAAATAAAGTTTGGAACCCAAACATTGTTCCAATGCCTTTTCTGTATTAAACTTTTAAATTTACAAGAAATATGACAAATGGGAATGCAGATAAGTGCTGATTTTTAAAGAGAACAGTTTGTTATTCTGACCTTCAATCCAGCACAATGTGCTGCTGCACTTGTACTAACATATTGCGTAATGCACCAGATTCCGTACACCCACATGGCAGACTTTTCAACAGGTGACCGGGAGAAAAAAGCCACGAATGTGTAAAAACGTCTAACACTTTTATAAACAAAAAAAAACTTTTCCTCTTACATAGTAAAACAATTCTTTGTTTGTGGTAATCTAATGTGAATGGCAGTAATCTTTGCACCACGGCAGCACGATTCTATCCATTAAAAGACTTGTATCAAAAGTTTCTGCTCACCTCATCATTTTACTCCACTGCAAATTAATAGCATTACTGTCTCTCTAACATAGTAATAAAATTGAGCATTCACATCTCCACAAAGGCAGAAATATTGAGAGACCCATTTCATTACTGTCATTCTATTGCGTATGAATTCAAAACGTGTCTCATTTGCACATAAACCTCAGATAAGCAATTGCTTTGCAATAAAATAAAAATTCTTTGAATGCACAGGAAACTTTCATTGATTCTGACTTTTACTGACCTAAGTTTAATTGTTGCGTTGTCAATGTGTTTCAGTGAAGGCAAATTCAGTTTTGGGAGGCACTGGATAAAAAGAATTGTCTCCGTTTTCATGCAAATGTCGCATTGACGCCTCTGTCATCTCACTCGAACAGTCGCAATGTGCCCTGCGAGAACAGAGTCTGACATATGGCGACGTGAAGCCCCTGTCCTCTCACCTCGGGGACGTCAGCAACCTTGCAGCTTTCTTCTCATGTCTTCCCGCATCACAGATCTTCAGTCGTCGCTCAGTTGATCTTCGGGGTTCACTTATGATGAAAGTCTTTCTAAGATCTCTATTTGAAGGCACACCTAGGCAACAGCATACCAAGCACGGCGTCGAAGGGCGTGATGGGTTCGATTTCATGTATGTGCCCCCCTCCCCAAGGCTATCAGCGGTTGGGATAGCCTTCCCACCGAAGCACACGTTTCAATCGATGCCCACCTGCTGTAAAGGCTCCATCTTAGGTATCTCGTGTTTAAATTGGTTTGGACAATGGGTTCATATTTTCTTTAGCATACAACCAGAAGATTGTCTTCCAGTGTATTCCCCTGGCCGCGTCATCTTTGTATGGACCTTCCCGGAAGCAAAAATGCAGAATTCAAGTGATTTTTTTACTTCGTATTCCTTACATCATGAAATTTTCCTAAAGAGGATGTTACCTCCAAACAATACTTTTACACTCCCTTTAACCCTTTACAATACTTTTACCAAAATATTTGCTGTACAATGCAAGCCCCGTGGTTTGAACAAAATATTGTGATTAACTCTTTCAATCTCATCAACATTTTTTTTTTTTTTTGTTAAATCCAGACATTCAATCTGAGGCCCTTTACACACTAACCCAATGTCGGTGTTTGTCGTGGGACGTCGGAAAAAGGTTTCGAACAGATTTATCAAGTTAAATTGGGTACCCCAATGTAAAACGACAAGCAGTGGTTTACCAAAATTCCTTTGAACAAGGCTGAATATATGGAGTTTGTCCGTTTTCCCTGAATCCTCGTGGCATCTCTCCTGGCACTCCAGCATCCTCCCACATTCCAAAATCGTGCAAGGCAGGTGAATTGGACACTCTAAATTGTCCTTACGTGTGAATGTTTGTTTGTGTCTGTGTGCCCTGCAACTAGCAGGCAACCAGTTCAGAGTGCCCCCCGCCTACATACATATATAAGGACCCCAGCAAAAGAGTAATAGTCGGAAAATGTACTACGCGAAAAAAACAGAGCTCTAAATTCTGATGCAACCCTAATGAACTACAAATGGGTAAAACAAAGATGTGGACCCTTCATGGCGTGGGCACAGGGCTAATGACTGGGAGCTGATTACCAATTGCATACATTTGCACACATTCTTGCAGTCAACCTCATCCTGTGCAGCTCAGGGGAAACAACTATAAAAACGAAACAACAACAACAAAAACAACTCATTGTGGATATAACATACCCACATTGAGTCTTTTCTGACAGAAAAAATAAGGACTTGTCTCTCCCTTCATAAAGGCTATAGGAGGATTATGGCCTATTAATAACATATTTCAGTTTTTGTGATACACTGCGCGACAGGTGTTACTTTCATCTGGGGAGAGTGGGTGGGGTGGTAAACATTTAGATGGCGATTACTTGCTTATAATGAAAATGTTCCAGTCTACTTACTAACCCTCGTGAGAAACCTTCACTAGGGTAACATTTACCAAAAAAGGAAAGGAATGCATTTATTCCTTGCATAATGAACTAAACCTGGCTCCTTGCTTTCAAAGCAGCTGTAACCCATGTAAATGTGTCTCCATTCACACGTCCTGAGGTTTTCAGGGAGTGTTTGCTTACCCGTGGATTCTGTCAAAGCTCATAAAAACAACATTTCCTCTTGACAGCTGTAATAGTATCATTTGCATGCCTGCAGCATATGTTTTGTGAATGTGTATGTGATCCCCTAGGAAGAGCTGATGGATCTAGTTAGGGAGCTGGGTGCCTAGGCCATCTTGCTTAGCCTGCTGCTACTGAAAAACACGGACAAGCATAACTGGCAGGCAAATGATTGCAGGATTAATGATTTCCAGTGAGTTCAGTGATGTTAATTTGGCAAGTAAAATTGGCCGAATTACACAGTAATTAATCAGCTGCAAACGGTCCGATTCATTAGACACTAAGAGGTTCATCCACTCCCTGTTTTCAAGGGGGAAAAAGCCTGAACACTAAATGCTTAGTACCTTACAGCAGCGGCCCTCAACCTTTTACAATGACAGCAATTCCCTGCTCTCCATGTGTGAGTTGTGGAATGTGCTTATGTCCTAAATTTATGCTTGACAAAGCAATGCATTTGTAATCCAATTAAATTAAAATGAATATGTTTTGCTCTCCAATGAAAATGTTACTTTTTTTTTTTTGCATAATTACATTGTGTGTGTTCTTTGCACATCAGGAATTGGAAGCAGCGCTTGCCTTTTTGTGTGTTTATTCACCATGTCTATCGTAAAGTAACATGTTTTTGATTTAGCAGAAAGTACTTTGGTCAATATTGCGATCACGACTATTCATCATGATTATTCATGGAGTTTGGTCAAACATGTCTATTATTGTACTTTTTAAACACGCAGTATATATAAACATAGCTTCGAGATTTTGTACTGAAAAACTAATGATAATAAACTAAAATAAATAAAGTAAATACTTAATTATGGCAAAAACTTTGCACACAGGGCAACACAGCTAACTTACTTGCTGAGTGGAAACCAATGAAAAATACGAAGCCCACTTAGAACCAAGCACATACTACAACCGACCTGTAACAACACCTACAACAGCCTTAAAGTTTTTTATTTTTTGCAAGAAAAAAAAAAGAACAGTACAAAAGTACTAGAATCACTCGAAGTGAGTTTGGACCTGGCAGTCAAAATGTCATTTTTGGTCATATCAAACCCAACTTATTCCAGTTTTTTCCAATTACTCTCACACTGGTATTGATGAGAGGCTGCTAAAAGTACCAGAATCATGCAAAGTCAATTAAGAGGAATCTGATTTTTCAAAATGGGTTTCAATATACAGTTAGTACGGCATATTAGGTGCTGAGAAAAGCAGAGGATTTTAGCATGCAAAAATCTGGGAAAGATTGTCATCTAAAGGCTTTTAAGGTGGAATTGAAACCTGATATCTCCGTAGAGCGCCAGCAAAACAAAATTCAGCGTTGCCATCGCGTCCTACACTTGACGTGAAAGAAGACGCGCGGAATCTCACCGGCACGTGTTTTGCAGCACTTGTTACGTGCGGCCTTCCTGGCAGCCGGCTGATATTCTCCCATACAGGTAAATGGAATCTACAGCATACAAACGACACTACTATATTCAAACGATCGAAAGTCTTTTTTTTCTCCCAGACTGCTCACCTCTGTGTGCACGCTCTCCAGAAGTTGTTTTCGTATTCACAGGAGAACTGATCACGGAGAAATGATCACTACAATTTTCTTTGCGCATCACCACAAATGCTGGTACATCACCTCTCAACCTTCATATTCTGACATTTCTCATGTTGCGAGCAAGGTCTAAAATGTTTGTCACATTTTGTCAAGGCCTTCTCTGAATACGAATAGAAATCATTCACATCCAGTGTACAAAAGCAAGGCAGCGTGAAAGCAATGCCAACCATTTTTTTCCCTGAAGTTGCCTTTAACTTATATTTCTAGCAGCCACGGCAAACCTGCTTCAGGTCACTGTGGACAAAACAGCCATGAAAGGCAGCAACATTTCAAAAGAAAAATGATTACCACATGTGAGCTTTATTGACTGGTCACTGTGGAATTTCATTCACTGATGTGACTTGATGTGGAGACATTCGTAATTACTCTAGTTCCCCAAATTTAGGACACACTCTTAATATGACGATCAAATTCTGGAATTTTCTTTGTTCATATATATAGGACACAACAACAGTTTGGTGACAATGTAAAAACTTAAGCAAGATAGAATAATCATCTTTGTAATTAAATCAAATGTTCTTTTAGTATCTAAATTTGTAATTAATATAATTGTTGCGGGTATAGTGCCTGATGACAGCTATAGTAATGTGTGGCTTGCAGGTGAGTGAGTGAAAGAGGCAGCAAAGAGTCTGGCGCAGCTGGAGGTGCATTTGAGTGCGCAAATGAACTTTGGGGGGATTTCCACGGTGTGCTGTTTAAATAAATGTAAACACTCCCTACTTGTTTTCCTGTTTGATCAGCTCTGGGTCAATACGGCCAGTCTATGTTGGCATGTTATGGTTTTTAGCCATTAGTCCAAACCTTGTGGCAGCCTCACGGTCTCTAACCTGTTCCGCTACAATAATCGCGTTGTTCTTGAAAGCTACTGTAAAATTCCAATGTGTGAACAAGGATGAACTTGGACACTGGTTCAGTCTGCTTGCTTCTTTTATTGAAAAAAATTGAGGTAGTTGCAGCTAATAAGCTGCTTGTGTTAGCCGAGGTTGTTCGCCCCGGCTGCTTACAGGCAACTAACTGACTGCTTCTAGTGTAGCTCGACCCACTATTGTAAAAACCATAATCATGCATACATCCAATATAAAAATGTGCATCTGAATGTCATAACCCGGTTTATGTGGCTGACCGATGCAATCTTCCTCGAATGTTTTTGAAAAAAAATAATCTGTAACTTACTGTTTAAACGACACACCCATATTTTTGGCCTTCATTTTGGGGAAAAAAAATGTGTCCTATATTTGTGAAAATACAGTAAATGATATTGTGATGACAACTGCCGCATTATTAGGAATGTATCTTGAAAATTCCAAATCCACAAACAAATGAATCAATAAACAACATGACTTTTTGCCAAATTTTTAAAAACTGTCAACATAAGCCAGAGTGAAGCAGGAATGAGAATTTCATGCAGCTGACAGTATTCCAAAGTGATGTGGATTTAGCAGCATTTCTGCTGCAATTTAGGCTTATAAGAACACTCTTTTACAAGAAAAAACATGCTATAAATGTCATAGTAGTGGCATAAAAAACTTATTTAGAGTGCTAAAGCTAGCATCATAGTATTAATTTTGTGAAGTACAGTAAATGAGGCTGCATTCAAATCTTGCAAACTCCCCTTGGTAATTTACCATACTACTATGGAATACCAATATTTTGGCACCATCTATACAGTCCAACTGTACTGTAAAGACTAAGCCCACCCACCCATATTGCTTTGGAGAAATAGGTCCTTTGAGTTTTCTTTGCAGAAACTTGCTTGACTTGAAAAGCCCATAATAAAACACAACACTCTCGATGATGGCCACCTTGGGGGAAACTCTTCTGCAAGTTACTAACTCACCTGAGGGAGAGAAAAAGGTTCAACTGTTTCCCATGTTTATTTCTGGGTGATGGGGTCTGTCAGCAGCAAGAAAAGGCAACACAGTGTATCTATCTTAGCAAAGCGCCTAATTGGACAGGACCATGCCAAGTTTGTCGAGGGCAGTGTGCCAGTGAAAGCTGAGGCAGGGTTTTGGGCTGCAGCAATACAAATGAAATAGGGCGACGGCAGAGAGTTGATGAATTCGGTAGAAAAGTGCTTTGTATATGAAAATATAAGTGAAACCACAAGTTAAGCAACATACTGTGTTATTGTTATTCCATTGCATCTCTTTAAATTACTACTAGCTCATTAAGCCACATAGTGTGCGTGTTTTTTTTTTTCCCCATACGGATGACAATTTTCCAGAGTCCCATTTTTCCGTGCACTCACGAAAATGTATGTCTTTCACATACTACCCTACGCATGCACCCACTAAGTATTTTGGGAAGTCCTCCAGCTTCTGTGGTGATAGTGACAAATGGGCCCTTCCGCAGCACAAACCACATAATCAGGAACACCGAGGATCAGCATCTACCTGCTGTCCTGCCATAGTAATTAGGCCACACACTCAATTAATCAACTAACTAACAGTCAACCCAGCTGTACACGCTTGATTACCAGTTTGGTGTCCCTAGGTAGAGACAGTTCATATTTTTAATGTCATTCTTCAACATTTAGAGTGCTTTAGAACATAAATGGCCCTAAAAGCTTGAATTCATCCCTAGGTCTAAATACCTTACCCATTGACATACTGAAATAAAACCCTCTAAGGTGATTTCATGTATTGGTTTCTTAACACAATTTTAAGGCATAAAGGCAGATATGTCCAAAGGCTGAGACTCTTGGAGTACTTGTAGAGTACAACATTAAGCAGGTATTTAACAGTCACTTCTTTAATTTTTCCCGCTGTGATAAAAACAGCAATTCCTTTTGGTATTTTTTTTTCATTTCATTTAATTGTTAAAGACCTCTTAGCATTGGTGTATTAATGCATATGGGATTAGGTGTATCGAAGCCTTTGTAGAGTGCTTTGAGCACCATAGACAGCGCTACATAAATCCACCCTATTTACCATTAAAGACACTCTTGTCTATTTTAAGCAGGTATTTAATAGTCACTTATTTAATTTTCCCCACTGTGATAAAAACAGCAATTCCTTTTGGTATTTTTTTTTCATTTCATTTAAGTGTTAAAGACCTCTTAGCATTGGTGTATTAATGTATGTGGGATGAGGTGTATAGAAGCCTTTGTATAGTGCATTAAGCACCATAGACAGCACTACATAGGTCCACCCAATTTACCATTTAACGACACTGTTGTCTATTTTGTTTCAAATGGTTATTTTTGCGGCGGCACGGAAGACTGATTTGTATGTCTGCCTCAGTGCAGAGGTCGCGGGTATGATGTCAAATTGTGGAGTTTGCCTTTCTCTCAGTACCTTTGTGGGTTTTCTCAGGTGCTCTGATTTCCTCCCACTTTCCCGAAAAAAGCCTGGTAGGGAAATTGAACACTCCAAAGTTGTGAGGATAAGCGGCTACGAGAATGTACGGATAGTAATTTTTGCTTTGAAAATTCAATCTAATGAAGTTAATCTGAAATCATTTATCTGAAAACGTGATTTATCTGAAAACGTTTGACACTTGCCTTTTCTAATGGTAACTAAATTAAGTTCAGCATTAGAATTCAGAAAGAAAAAAGCAAATCATTATTACATTACTTTCTTAGAAACACCTTTGTATATTTTGAAGAATTCATATTTTTTGAGCAGGTTTCACTGACCTGTTAAAGAATGAGGTGGCGATCCTCCTATATAACCCTTGCATAACGGAGCTAACTGCATGTCAAACTTAACGAGTCATTAGGCAATGATATTTGTGGCCCAGTGTGGTTATATCGCTGAAACAGATCACAGGGATAAAAGGAATAACTTTTCTCATCATTACCAATATACTATTTATTTACCCAGCCCACTCTGTGAATAACTGTCACTGCAAGCAACACCACTATTATCTTGTCAATGCCAGTTTATTATGGACCATGAAGCAACCCACAGGATAAGGGTTGAATGCTGTACTGCATTAGAGGATTCTCCTGCTTTGCTAGCCGGAAAGTTCATCATTTTAGTCTAATAATGAAATTGTAGAGAATACAAAATATCGGTTCCTCTGTAATAAGTGCATTTACCTATTTCTATTCATCGAAACAATGGATGACATTCAGAAGAAGCTAAAGTAAGACCAATGTCCATACCATGCATTTGCGACTCAAATCCTAATAATCAGGCGTAATGAGATATACTCATTCTTCCATTTTTCTTGTTGACACTCAATGTCAAATCTGTGGCTATAAGCCTTCCCAGTTACAAGTGATATTTGCTGACTAGGGCGCTTTTAAGCCGCTTGAAGCTTTCCTGTGAGCAGGAGATCACACGGTTCTTAGCTTTCAGAACCTTTTTTGCTATTGTGCTGTGGTCTTTCAGCTGCCCGAGCCCTCACAGTGAGGATTTGCAGGTTCTGGGAAAACGTCTTCGATGTCTTTAAAGGACATACTTTCACTTTGAAGGCTTCTTGAGGGATTTGATATATTTAGAAGATATACAGACAAGTACCGATACCACTTTTTTTTTTTTTTTTCCTGGATCAAGAGCACAGTACTGACATTACAATGCTCTCTGATATTATATATATATATATATATATATATATATATATATATATATATATATATATATATATATATATATATATATATGTATGTGTGTGTGTGTGTTGTTAGAGAGGACTACCAATTTTGAGAATGCAGGTGTGTAATCCCATAAGTGCTCTACATACTTATGTCTACTTTTGTTCATATAACTGGCCTAGACCAGTCCAGGTATTCGTAGAGTCAGAAAATTCACCATGTATCTGGCATATAGTCTTGATTTAGTCTGTAGCTGAATGCATCTTCATTAAGCTACAGTTTACAGGTGTATGGGAGTAAAACATGCTGTTGTTGACAGCTCCAGATTGGATTGTAGTAAGTGAAGAAGTGAATTGTGGATGGATTGAGAGCACTTTCTGCTGCTTTGGCACTTCTCCAGAGAGTAAATGGTAAAAGTTGAAGGTCTTACTTTCCTCGCGTTGCTTGCAGCTTTTTATGTCTGTACCCTCTGGGAATGGCCAACAAACATGATGGACCTCCTTCCTGACATCTCATAGTGTGTTGCAGTTCATGCAGTTATGCAGGAGGTAACTGCCTTGAGTCTAGAGAAATATATTCTCTCAAGAAGGGAACTTGGAAGTGGTTCAAGGTCTGCTGCAGCAGGGATTGGAGTCCATCTTCTGTGAGACGCTGTTTGCCTATCTTAAGAGCATTTCCAGATGGTGAAGCCGCGTGTGTACTTCAATCACTGCTCTCCCATGTAGCACTCAGCGAGGAGAGCCATTAAGCATTGTTGGCAGCCAGGGGTCATTGAGTCCTACTTTGGATTTTTGAATTTGTTAGTTCACTTAGTGTTTGGTTATTGATGCTGACTCACAAGTCTGTCACTTAATTAAATACTAGAACATCAGAAAAAAGTTGTTGTTGCCTAAACATTTATACCAAATTTAAAGCTTTACACACACACACACACACACACACACACACACACACACACACACTTTACCTGAATACATTCTAAGGTGTTGTTAATCACTTATAAAATTTTACACGGCTAAGCTCCTTCCTACCTCGTTGACTTTTTATCACCGTATGTTACGTTCCGATGACTTTGGTCACAAAATGCTGGTTTGCTAATGACCCCGCGGGCTAAAAAGAAGTCTGCTGGATCCTGGGCTTTTTCAATTTGTGCACCAGTGCTCTAGAATGCTTTAACAATGACAGTTCACGCAGCAACCTTAGTAGAAATCTTTGAATCCAGACTGAACATTTCTACACTCAAGCATTTAGGTAACGCGTCTGTCGACTGCAGCTTTCTTCTTCTCCTTCCTGCCCCCTTCTCCTGGTTTGGGGAAAAGGCAGGACGGTGCGAGACGAATGGAATGCTGTCATGTAGACCTGCGCCGATCAACCGATGCAGGTTTTGTTAGGAAGGACCCACTTGGCCAGACTGTGAGGAGGATCTTGCCCGATGGCCTGCCGTCAAAGGCATCTTTGCACAGGATGCTTACTGCTTAATAGGGCACAATGTGCTATTTTTAGCACTCGGCATCAAGTTCAACCTGTTGAGCCTGGAAGGTGGTTCCCTCCACCTGTGGTCCCTTTTGAAGTTTTCTCTTGTGAAGCCCTTTAGACTGTGGTGATTCAGGGCTATACAAATAAACTTGACCGGTTTGACTTCTGTTGCTCACACTGAAAAAGACCCAATCAAAACCAAATGTAGGCTATGTGCTATAATTTAGATGGCATACTGTAAGTCATTTTAAGTCAAACACTTATCATTGGATGTAAAAAGGTTTGGTTGCTGTGGTGCGGTGTTTCATATTGTTTGATTTTTAAACCCCATTTATGAGGAGGTTGTGTGTTCACTTGAGAAGAAGTGATGAGTGAAATGTGCTAAAAACTAGTAGATTGAGAAAGTATTCTGGATATGTGTGTGTGCATGTGTGTGTGTATGTGTGGATGTGGGTGGTTGAATAAATTACAAATGCATGAAAATTTGCTTCTACTGCAGCTCTAAAGGGATCACATTAATTAAGATCCTAGTCCAGTGTATTCATTTATTTTCACAAAACCAAACAACTCTCTTTCAAGATACTGATAATCAGGTAAAGAAAAAGTTGTTTGCATGTTAATGCACTTCTAAATTGCATGTCAGATACGGGACTGACAGTCAAGTCAGATCTATGTGGTGCAATAAGAAACATTTTCTATCAAAGACTGGGGAAGTCAATAGATTCATTACGTTTCAGTCGTGGTTTAATGAACTGAGCTTCATATGGAACACAATCTTGCCCTGCTTAGCCATTGTAAAAATCCAGCAAAACATAATGTTTATAATTAAATATTAAAAGATTTTTGAGTTATTTTGCTTTCTAAATATCATCTGAGTGAATAAATCTCTTGCACAATGATGAGCAAAGCATTCTGGGAAAGTAAACAACGGGAGACAATCTCACTGCTTGGATCTTAGCCAGGAAATTAAAGTAAGACAGAAAGAAACTTTAAAAAAAAAGGTTCATCTGGCACTGTATGTGACAGACGATATGTATCCTATGTGAATTTTGTTTTATGTTATCGTTTCTAAAATAATGACTTCACAGAGATTAGTGCGTTTTTATCACAAAGGTGTGTCTATGGTTGTAGTGGACATAAATTCTGACTGCTGTCTAGTTCTGAGGGAACAAACACTCAGCATTTAGTTGTGTGGTGAAGTCATTTTGTCTTAAGCTCATCTACTTGACAGACCTACAAAAAAAGTAAAATCCCCACCTCAGTGCACAAGCTTGGTGAGAATATATAAACTACTATGTACGGAGGAAGATCAAAACTGAGTTTCAAACCACACTTCCTCTTTACTTTCTTTCCCTTTCAAATGAGAATTGAAGACCTTTATGCGCACATATGGTACTTTCAGAGTTTGGAATCAGTAATGTGGCTCAAACAGGTCCCAGAATTTCTCAGAAAAATGTGCTTCATCATAAACTGACCTTCCTGCTTTGCTCCTTCCTGGCGGCAGCACTCAATGGAGTTCAACACCCATCTGCTCATCAGCTGGTCAGATTCACGAAGCTGCCGTTTCTAATCAGCCTCGATATACAGCAGCTCCTCCAAGGACGCTGAAGGCAATTATTGTAAAAAGCAATACTTGACATTTAACTCCACAATGCCCGTACACTTTTCATGAGCCAGTCAATTGCTGACATTCAAAGCAGGCTCAGGTGGCTGGGTACTGTAATTTCATTCAAGCTCACACCTACTGCCTCCATCAAGGGCCCAAACCCATGGCGGTAAGTTCTGCTAGACTTGCCACAGGGCTTGTGATGTCGGGCTAAAAGGTTGGGTTGATCCCAGATAGAGTCCAAATGCAATTACTGGACTGACCTCTGGAATTAAAGTCCCACTATCTCGATAAATGAGACACAATTATGCAAACCCTCCATGTCCGACTCATTCCTGTGGGTTTCACAAGAGTAACCTTGCCATGTGGTGAGGTTATTATCACTCAACGAGCTGCTCCTCACACTGGGGAATGGCCAAGCCTATCTCTGTGATTACGCTCAGCTAGGATACAGCGCACTACACCTTAGTAGAATAGTAAGCATTTGTGATTTCAGGCGTTTGCTTCACGATTAGTATCAGCGCGTCCCTAAAGGTTAGCTATAGTGCAAACCCATTTTTCGCTTTCTATAATTGTTTAGGATATCACAAATTTTGTCCAGAGATGTGGCATACCTTACAAGTAAGGTCTTACTCTAGCTGACTTGGGCCTTGATGACTCCCACTGAAGGCAATGCAGGGACATTTAAATAATATTTGCTTTCCCCACTCTCTGTTCTTAACCATCTGCGTGCATCACTGTGGCGATGATGTTGCTGTCTGTACATTGCCAAAGAGTACCAACAAAAAAAAGTAGAAAAGGAGAAAAGTATGAACGCAACGTTTTATCCAAGCATCTTTGCTTATGACCTTGTTGCAGTATCACACTAAGACGAAGGACGGCAATGACACAAATGGTAATATTTCCAGCAGCATTCATCATTGGATTCTCAATGCTGTAAAGAATGTAGAGACATTTGCTGAGTAGTGAGCAATGATGTTGATTTCATGTTAGTGTTTTTTTTAGCTGAGTATCACAGCACAATTTGTCTTCCCTTTCCTCTCAGTATTCATACTGCTCTAACATCAGTTGAAACACAAACGGATCCAGGCTGAAGACACATCTATTGGCATTCCATTTCATCTCTACATGAAGTTTGGATCTAATTTCATGTGATTTCAGCTGTTCAGACTCCCCAAAAATATCAAAGATGGATATTTTAAAAATCTGATTTAGAGTTGACAATGTGAACAAGGCCTTAGGGTAAAAGATGGACAACGCCCAAGGCTGATATCTAATTAAAGAGTGACTAGACCATTGACTGGAAATCGAGCCCAAAGCGGCTATGTAAAATTCAGCTGTTAACCACTGCACTAGTAGTCATGCATGAAATTATATTCCCATAATTTTACTGTTCCCATTTAAGGTAATTCCCAGGCAATGGGCACAGTTTCAGCTTTGCTCACCTTTGCATCCATGCATTTATACTTTCAATTGAAATTCAATTTTTTTTTTTACTCTGATAGATACCCAGTAAAAATGCTAACGGTAGGTATTTATTAAGGGTTCCAAAAGAACAGAATAATCACAATAAATTATTTACACTCATAGTTACCAGTTTCTAAATTTGTGTTGAATGTCATTTTTAATCTCTAATGTTATGCTTTCTGTACGCTGATTTGATCCATTTCATGCATTGGCCTTCTCATGCTTGAGTCGTTGGCGTTTGGAAAACCAACTGCAAGGTTGCGTTCATGTGCTGGAAATGGGGATTACACCCTGAAGTGGACTCTGAGTGGCTGTCATTGTGTTTCACATAGCCTTAGAACTCCTGTTGTTGGATGGAAGAATAGAAGGAAGATGTGAGAATTGTGGGCGCCATGAATGGTAAATTTGATTTAAGGAAATAAATGCCAAAACTGTACCTGATAGCGTGATACAAATTCTTTGTTAGGGGCTTATTTAACAGCCATGTTTTTTAGCTAAGCATTTTTTTTTTCCTATTTTTTTCTAATATTTTGGCAAGTGACCTAACAAAACAGGATTATTCCTCCTTATGGTCAAAACTAAAGCTGCAGCGTGTACCACTTTTTGTGGTTTTATATCAATGTTTTGATATGCCACAGTAACACAATGTACTGTATCATAATTTTAAAAAAGGGTTCATGGTTTTTTATCAGGGGTATATTTTTAGATGGAATTAAAAAGAGATTAATGAGATCATTTTTAATTTGTTTTCACAAAACCACGCTTATGTCACAGAGGTCCATTTTGAGGTATTGGCAACATTTATTTTTTTTTACTTTCGTAGATTCCTCCAAAAACAACCTTCTTAAGTTCTCGGCTTTCGTTTTCCAGCAGTCAAAAGGTTCAGATTGTAATCAATGTGTATGAAAATAAAGTATTAGTCCATGATGTGCACCATTGAAAGATGATGTGCCAAAATTTCAAGCATGCTTTCCTCAAAAACTATGGATTTCGATTGGGCAACATTCAAATTGCTGTCACCGTCAATGTTTGAGCTACCTTCATTTGCTATATATCATTGTAAAGAGAATTAAGTGCTGAGTTGGATCTCAATTTTCACTTTTGGAGAAAACACATCATAATCGATCACAGACCTTAATGAATAATCCATTTTTTTAATCTCCTGGCTCTTGAACAAATTTAACAAAATCTATTTACATAGAGTAACAATTATTTTATAATTAAACTGATACCACTTTTTTGGGGGCTTGAGACAGCCCGACGCACAAGTGTTCTTTAATGATAGCAGCCCTAGGAAATATGTCATGAATATGTAACACAAAGACAAAACGTGATTTCCTGACAGGTTATTTACTAGAAAGAGGCGTAAAGACTAAACCAGAGTAAAACAGATAATAAAGTGTGATAGGCATTACAGTGTGGCTGTCTTGTGGGAGACAGGCTGCTTAATGTCGCTACACACTCCATCCATCTCAGACAGGTCCACACATGTTCAAAACAAGGTCACCTGTTTAAAAATGTTGAATATAGAACCAAAACGTTCTGTTTCTGTGTTATCAATGATCTATTAGTCCCCAAACTAAATACCCTGTCAAATGGCAATGTCTTATTAAAATAGACAATCACAGTATTCATGTGTCAGTATTATCACATGCATGCTATATTTGTAAAGGCAATTTCAAAATATGTAGTATCCACACATTAAATAAAAGAACAATTTATAAAGAACCTAATTAAATTGCTTATCCCGGATTTTCACTGAAAGTAAAGTATTATTCGTATTGATAAGTTTTGATTACTGCTGCGGCTGATTCTGTAGTTCTCTTTGTGTTGATCCAAAAGCAATGAGGAAGCAGGTGGTAGTGGTTCATGGCAAAGTTAGATTATTTGAGGCAGTAGGTGAGTCCCTAGGTAAAGCAGGCAAATTGATGGCCAGGCTAAGGTTTTCTTTGGATCCGCTGTGGAATCTCATTTCTAGGAATACGACAGTTATTACAGTGCAATTGTGTGACTTAACAACATAAAACTTTTATGTAATTGTTCTAAATTTGTTAGTCCAACCGCCTTATCTTAAACTGTTGATTAATATCAACAATATCACCATTGTGTTTGGTCTTTAGGCTACATTGTTGAAATCAAGCAAGTGAATTGCAAATAAAAGAGATTTAAGTGACTTTCAATGCATCTTAGTTACTGGTGCCAGATGGGCTTGTTTGAGTAATTAAAAACCTGCTGATCTACTGGGACTTTCATATGCAACCATCTTTTGGCTTTATGGAGAAGGAGTCAAAAAAGAGGAATTGTCCAGTGAACAGCAGTTCTCTCCGTCTGTTCAGATTCTTTCTGCACATTTTACAGTAGATTAATTTTTGGACACTGTCATGTCAGCCAGAGGCAAGTTTCCCACAGGCTGGATTAAAAATAAATCATTTGTTCATACCAAATGGGAGGGAATTAAAAAAAAAAATCTTTACTAAATTCTGATCCTTGGAACATTTTAATTTTGTTTTCAAGACACAGCTAAATGATGCAACAAACCCACTTAGTATTTTGAAGGTGAGTAAAATAAAGGGATACAGTTCAGAGTTCCAGTTATCTTTTCGTCACACAATTTTCTAGGGTGACCATAATTTGATAGCTAAAAAGGAGAACGCTTGACTTAAATATGCCATTGCAGCGGTCGGAAATTGGTGTCTGAGGTGGAGTGAATGACATCAAAGCAATAATATCAGGAAAACTGTACACACCAGACAGAAAACCTGTCTGGAGAGCATGCTGTAACTCGCACCCTCAACTTTCTTCAGTCTTTAGTTTTCTTCACCATAATTGTCTTCTTCTCGATTGTATGTTCCTAGAACTGGGAAGCAATTCATTCAACTTTGATAAACTCTTCTCATTCAGCTTTTTTGTGTCTTTCTCTATGTCCATTTCTTCAAAGGGCATCTTTATTAGACCCTGAAAACTTGGAGCTACAAGCTTTGTAATCTTAGCTTTTTTAGATTCCCTCTCTGTGCTCAGGTCTGAATTCTAGTCAGGGGTGAACTGGATTTGGATTTTTCAATTGGTATAGTAAACAACCTCTCGGTCCAGTGATTTCAACCACACTGGTGAAACACAAAATAACGAACGAAAGGCATGGCTCGTTTATTCAATTGGAGCTTCATTCTATCTCATTTGAGGTACAGTTTTCTATGTCACTCATGCTTGTAGCTGAGCAAACCTGCTTCACACACTGGCGGGCCACTAGCACTTCCCTCCACCGATGATATTAACTTGATACTAGAGGAAAGAAAAAAATCTGCAAACCCGGAACACATTTAATTTTTTAACTTTAAGATTTATTTTAATGTTGCTATCCCACAATTAACGTTGGTTTCCAAACATTGAAACAATGACAAAGTGTTTCAAAGATATTTGGTATATTTGAGTATTGCACATGCGCACATCAATAACCCATGGTTATGGTAAGACATGGTATTGAGTAATTTGCAGTCCATTCAAATGACATAGCCCAGTTAAAAATGTTTACTTCATATTGGCAGTTCCACTCATCCGTGCTTTTGCTATTGTATTGTGCTGGCATCTAGTTAAAATTGTTAATGGCAGAAGATCATCTATCATCTAATGCTAAAATAGATCCATGCATACGTGCATCTCTGAATCACTCCGGGTTGAAACTATGTCATGCAATAGGTAAAATTGAACAAGTTGCCAAGACAAATGTCCCATTTCTTTCTCTGAGAGTATAAGCCAAGGCGAGATAAACCATGAAGGTGATTCTGGAGACAGCGTTGCCATCTTTTCCTGTAACATAAGAGCTCAGCACTTTTTCTATATCCAGGCTTGAGAGAGCGAAAGCTAATTAAAGCCTCTCCTCCCTGATGCGTTTGGCTTTGATTTTACACAGAGCATCTGAGTTTCTGACCTGCAAAGTATGCGGTAAGGCAGCAGATAGCATTTCTTTGTGTCCTATAATTAGTGGTTCTTGTTAAAGTGAATTGAGATCTCAGTTGGCCCAGGAGACTGCCAATTAGCATTCTTCTTTTCCAGCTTTTACAGCATCCTCTTCCAAGGGACGAAATAACTGTCCTCATATTACACAGCGGTGCGGCTATCATGTTTTGTGTAGTGTCTTCAGTTTGGATCACTAAGGCTAGGTTCACAATGCAGGGTTAAATGTGAATTCCAATTTTATTGTGGGGTTGTTCACATTTCCCCCAAAATTCAACCTGTTTCTTGAATACTAGATAGCCCAAAACTGTCTCGTTATATCACACGCAGTGGGCGTGCTAAATGTTAGCGTTTACGAAAGTACCTAGCAATGTTGAAAATGTCAATTTAAAGCGTAAATTACATTGAGGAGGGGAAGGGTGAGTTTTTGTGCCATGGCATTTCATGCAGTACCAGCAACGTTTCTCTAGCTTGCGCCAGTGAGAGCGAGAGAAAGACTCTGAGAGACAAAATACACATTGCTCTCCCTTCATTGAGTCATCTTGGCCTCGTCTGCAATTGTTGTTTTGTTTTTTCCAGTCCACGCCCGTCTTTGTGACCTTTTTTGTTTTTTAGTCACTTGCAAGTCGAATGAATGCGACCTTGCTGTTAAGGCTGAAGTCACATGTCAAAGGATCGGATACATATCGACTTTAGGACCGAATATCCAAGTATCCTAGGTCTCATTTCAAAAAAGTCACATCTGTGTCATCCACACCACCATCAAAAGATCAGATAAAGGTTGGATAAACAAATTGGAATTGGGTCACTTCAGGCTGCAGTGTGAAGTTAGTCCAGGACACGTCATAAAAGTATTGGGCCTTGTTGTTGTATGAAGTGTTTCTATGGAAGCTGGATTTTTATGTTTAGCGACTTCCACAATTTAGAAGGTATACAAAATAACATACAAAATATAACATATACAAAATGACTCCAACTATATGTTATCTACTTTATTCTTTCAATAATTGCTGTCACAGAGAAGCTTTCAAAGGTGCACTTTAAAAGTCGAACAAATTGGAAGTTAGCCATAACTGTCAGGAAAAATATGACTCAAAAGGTAACATAACTTGGAAATTTTGTGAAGTTTGGTCAAGTCAGAATCAAAATAATTGAAACTAAGGATCCTGTTTGGTGACAAAAATGTGTGCTACCACTTTTTGATGCCAGCGCAGATCTAGTCTATTGCGTTGTCCGGTGTTGCACCAGAATGGGAGTACCAGCTCACATATGGTTGCTGATACCCTGACACACTGATAATTTAGTCACGGAAAGTCTAATGAGCTTTTTGGGTAAAAAAAAAACAAAACAAAAAAAAAAAAAACATGCATCTTACCTTTCGTACAAATGCAAGTCTAGTTCGTTCAGCATGTTTGTCAATTTTGTAGACTGGCTGCATCCCATTGGGTAAAATATTCAGTGCTTTCAAAATAAAACACTGAATATTATCATTCAATTCTATCATTATAACATGTTTGCAAGGGCTGGCCATATGTGTCCGGTGGGCCCGTTTTTTCTTGGTCTGAAGAAAGGCAACATTGGCTGCATGATGGAAAATTTATTATCACGTGACAAAATGTCACATTTTAATGCGAGTATATGAGGCTGTTACAAATATCATCAAGGAACATATTTTTCAAAGACACGATGGAAAGTCATGTTTGCGTTAATAAGGAACTGCAGTGAGTTAAGCAGGCAGCTGCTAGCCTGCTTGCTCAACTGCAGTTTTGCTGTGCCAACAAAAAATATGAAATTACTGGCAAGTGTTGTTTTATAGTCAGGGCAGTGGAAAAAAAAAAACAACAACCTTGTGATCATAATAAAGTGACTCACTACTAACTGTAATAGTTCCATCCATCCATCCATCCATCCATCCATCCATCCATCTATCCATCCATCCATCCATTTTGCAAAAAGGTGGAGTTGACTGCAATTACACTGCAATTTAGTGGTGACATTCAAGAATGAACCAAGCCCTTTGAAGGGTTCTTCGTGAGATGCATTTCATCCTCTTTTTCACTGTTACTGTTGCATATTAGCACCATACTAAGTGAATGAACGGTTCCAAAAGAGAGACTAATTGAATGCTGTCATGCGGACCTACTCCGATTGACCGATGCAGGTTTTGTTATCTAGTGCATCCTGTTAAACCTGGGAGGTTGCTCCTCCCACCTGCGGTCCCCTCTGAAGGTTTTTCATTTTCCCAAGATGAGGTTTTTGAGCTTTTCCTTCCTCTTCCGGACACTTTGTTCAGGGGATACCGTTTTGTGATGTTCTGTATGATTTCCTTTTCACCTGTGGAGCCCTTTGTGGTGATTCAGGGCGTTATAAATAAACTTGACTTGAATAACGGTTCCAACAGTCCCATCACTCCAGCAATTATAACTATTTACAAGTCAATTAATGTCAAAATATGCATTCATAACACCCTAATGAAAATAACATAATTCAGCTCTCACTCTTGAAACTCCTGGAAACAGTGTGAGTTTTAAATTAACAGTATGTCAGTATGATTACACTCCAGCAATTATAACTATTTACAAGTCCATTAATGTCAAAATATGCATTCATAACACCCTAATGAAAATAACATAATTCAGCTCTCACTCTTGAAACTCCTGGAAACAGTGTGAGTTTTAAATTAACAGTATGTCAGTATGATTACACTGAACAAAGCAAAATCTTTTATCCCATTGGGTGGTCATATTTTTGATTAGCCGTGTCTGGTGTCTTTTCCCAAATTTGTTTTGGCATGTTTCTAAAACAGTACGAAAAGACAGTTATTTGTGGACCAATACATTTAATTATTTCTCTATGTGGCCACGATCAAATGTGCGGACATCTATTGTGTATGTAGTGGAGTTATTGTAATGAATCACATGAAAGCACGATAGAGGAAAATCTGCGTGAATCTGCGTAAATGTATCCGATGTGGCAGATGGCAGGGATGCATCATGTGCGCCACGTTTGCTCAGTGATCTCTCAGTTCATGAGCTCAAGAAATGTCTCCCCAGTTTAAGTTTTGTAAATGTCACAATGTAGAGAGCATAGCTCTCATGAACAAACGAAAACCGGGATGGAGGCTTTTACTTTTCCTAGGTTTCAGAAGTCTCTTTGCGCCCTACAGTTACAGCAGGGATCAGGCACCACCGTGTGTCTCGCTTTTCAATACTTCAGAGGTCCATTACGGAACGTCAGAGATCTTTCTTGAGTGTAGCTGGAAGAAATACTTTAGAAAGTCGATTGTAAGGCGTTTTCATTGGAACTAAACCCACATGCAGAGCATTTTCCTCACTTCATCCGTGTGGATGAAAACAGTGTTTTTTCATCCAAGCAGTTCCCAAAGCTTCTGCCAGCAGTAGGCATGCCCTGTAGACACAACCTGCTGTTTGCACTTACTTTGTGTTTTTGTCTGTTCCAATCCACCCCAAAATATCTGCTAGCGGCTTTATTATCCCACTGCCACTGTCACCATTAATAAGACTTTTTTTTTTTTACATGTTGAATTTTTCAACAAAAATTTCTTTCATGTGATCATTATATTTAAAAATACAATATAAAATAAAATACAGCCTGGAGCTGAAGTTATGTTTTAACAATGTTTTAAAATATAATCATTAAAATGTATATTTTATATTTTAATACTTCTAAAAGTCATGTATTTACTGCATTGCTGTATGCACAACTGAGTCACACAGTTTGCCATCGTTGTTTGTCATTATGCATACGGTTAGGCCCACTAAATTAAAAATAAATAAATAAATAAAAGCATGGTGGTCATGTGATTCCTTACAAACTAACCTCTCGCCTGGCATTCATATGGCAGCATATTCAGTCTTTTTTTTTTTTAAAGGTTGATATGATTGTTGATTGGTTGATGCCATCTCTTTATGTAACTTCAAAAAATATATAAAAATGGTGAATTAAAATGTATTTTTCATTTTAAAATATTCTTTTAGAGTTAATTATTTTGACAATCTTTTTGGAATGCATTGAACTGTTTTTGTATATAGGTTAGCATGACTCACGAGAAATGTTTTTCAGTTAACTAATTCCTGAGATTTACAGATAAACAAAATCGAATCTAATAATAAAAGAATATGGCAAGGCACTATCAAAATGTTCAAAACTTCAGATGTTCTAAAGCCGTTCAATCAAGACACACCTTTCTTTGCAAACCAGATCTATTTATTTTTCTAGGAATTAGGCATGATCCAAATTTATGAATTTACAAACATAGCTGCACCAAAATTCTACTGTGAACTCATTAACCTGCTCCCTGCTTTGAGTAGGTTTCTTGAACTGAAAGTCTTAACTACAGTATGTACTTGCTATTAAACCATCAACTTCATATATATATATTTTTTTTATTAGCCTCATGGATGCTCATTACATCAGACAGGTGTCCCCAATAAAGGATCCGCCGTGTGTAAATTAGACTGAGAAATAATGAAAACCATCAGAGGTGGACTTTTTTATGCTCATTTGAATAATGCAGCAAACACTTGACATTGCCCTCAAGAGAACTCAGTATCTGCATTTCATCCGTGCGGCTCCTCTGAAACATTCATAAAACATAGCAACCATTTTTCTTTGGAACTGCAGTGTGTACACTTTGTTGTTTAATCTCTGTGATCATGCTGAGGCAAAGACGTACAGGCTTTGTATTTACCACACTATGTAGCGTCTCACTGTGACAAATGATTTTGAGCTGAGCCTCAGTCCTAGGTGACTAATAACTTAGCGGTAACTACAGCAAACTGCCTTTGCCCATCTGTTTGCTACACAAGAGGAATAACATTTAGATACCTATCAAGAGGTCCAATAAGTTCCACAAGTATCTCATCAGAACCCTCCCAGCTGTTACAAAGCCCCCCATGCCCTTGTTTCAAGGCATTTTTTTCAAATCTGAATTGCCAAGTCATGCTTTCCCCACAAAGGTGATTATTTTTGGTCATAAAAATCAAACACCTGTAATACTTGAGGATGTCTGCTGGACTTATTTGACATCCTGAGTCTTAAGTCCACTCTTAACACTCAGGCCAAAAACAATCTTCCAAAAAGATAGCCTGGCATTTAGTCGGAAATAGGGAAATCCAAGACAATTTTCTGTGTGTGTGTACTTGGCCCAAGGGTCCCAAAGTGCAAAAATCCAGCCGTACGGACTGGAAAACAGAACACAACTGTGTTGTGAAGGAAAATAACATGCACTTTTTTAAAAAAAATATTGATATGAATGAATTTCCTCTTCATTGTTTGGCATCCACCTTTATTATAACTCCAAATCAAGTTCCATTGTGATTATATATACTAATCAATATGTTAGGGATAATGTTATTTTCATGGGTGCAGGCACAATGTACACAGTGAGACCAGTTCGTGGAAAACACAAAATGAGGTGTGAAGCACCGCAATACAATTGCCTCTCAATCTCAAAAATCTCTAAAGTGAAACAAATACTGAATGCATGGCACTCTCAAGATATCCCTTATGTAATTTCCTAATTGGAAATTACGCCAGACGTGATATCCCCCGTTTTTGGGGGAGGAAAGGTCGGTGTAGAAAATGGTGGCGGAAACATGTTTCTGGTGGAGCTTAGAGGTGGATATTTTTTGTCGTCAAACCTGACTTGGTCAAACTCTATTCCCAGTCCTATTCAAGTCTTTACATCATTTTTCTTGGCATAAATATGCAGGAAAATGGACAATGACAACTTGAAAATGGCTGTTTCCAACAATAGATGGTCTTTAACTAAATGTAACTTCTGTTTATCATGCTGTTTTCTCATTAAAAGTGTACAGTAAATATAATTGCACCATTTGTTCTAATGAAATCCACCCTGACAAATCAAGTCATGTTTACATCGACTTCCGCATGTCTCAATAATGGCAGTTCTGATTAATGTGGTTCTGATTAATGTATAAAATCACATCACATGAACAGAGAGCGTCAATTGGAATAGCAGTCGGAAAGCTTTGGATTTGCAGCTGAGGAAGAAATCTGAGTTACACTGCTGGTTGTGATTAGGACTGAGAATGAGATGCAGTCAGCTGTAGTGCGATAATTAGTGATTTTGATAACCAGCGTGTTTCTCCTTTTACCTACAGCCACTAATGTTTCAAATATATTTTATAAGCAGTGTGATGTGTTTTACATTGGCTTAAATGAATCTATCAGTGGAAATGGTTTTTAATTTCAAGTCATAGCAAGAAACATGTTGGCCAAATCTGTTTATTCGCTCCCTCTCTTTATTTTACAGAGTCAAACTTGTATTGATTATTTGTCAGTTTGATTATCAATGTTGCATCCTTTTTCATCATAACGGACTGTTAAAGTACCACTATTCATTTGGAACTTTGACAGAAGAGGAGAATTTTGTAGTGAAGATATGTTGGTGCAAAACAAGCCATAAACTACTGTAGATGAAGGGACGTTATGTTTCTTTCAGAGTTTGTTTGCAATGTTCATATATGCGCAACATAAGCTGACATCACTTATTGAGTTTGTTTAGACAGTGAAAAGACGTGTCATTGCATATATGAATGCATAATTTAGAGGAATGGATTTTGTGGTTCAGATTGTTTGGGGAGTTATTGTTTATTTAAAAAGAGACTCATTCAACTTTAAGAAGTAATATAAAGAGGATTGACTCTTAGAACATTTCTATAGGATTAAGTCAGTTGATGGCGATATGATAGCACGTATGCGTGCGTGTGCATGTGTTTTTGCGTGTGCACGTGTGGTTCCCGGAGTCCGCACATCAGCATTCTGAGAGCTTATGTTGCAGAAACGGGGCTGAGATTGAGCCTGTGGAGTGACAGGAGGTGAATTACAGAGTGATTAGAGGTGAATTCTAATTCACACTCCCATGTGTCTGCCTGTCATTCTTAGGACATGGCATTTGCAAACTAACAAGAAGAGTGTCAGACAGGTTGCAGCGCACACACACATACACATAGATGCAGAATAATGGCTGCATCAAGTCCCTATAGATAAACCAAACCAGTTTTGACCTTCCTTGAATACAGCTGGCTGGTAGAGGGTACGAAAACCGCTTGGCCATAGTGACTATCCTAGTTAAACAAGATTTTTGATCAAATACTCACACTCTTATTTCAACCACATGCGCAATCGTTGCATTTGGCAAAGTCTGACGGGCCTTGAAGGTTAGTCACAGTCAATCTCAATTAATTCACTCCAGGACCATCGCAGCTCGACTGAATATAATATTAGGTGTGCAGACCTACATGATGAATAGACATGGGCCAATATCCACACAGTATGATACCTGTGAGCAAAAATGGTGGTATTGTTGAAAAAAAAGGGGGAAGGGGGCAGAAAAGTTCCTAAGCTACCTACGCAACCGCCCTTTGGTCCTTTTTATCTCAAGGGAGAGCAGCTCTTGAATGGGTCAAATCAAAGACAGGGGTTAATGGTTGGTCACAAACTTGACCAATCCTAAAATCTAACAATCACACTTAAAATGCATGCGATTGTCTCTTAAGAGTTAAAAGACCAAACTAAACCATTGAAGTCCAAACATGCAATTAGCAGCCCATTAAGCTCCAAAGAGTCCTCTGCCACCATCCCAGGCCACACACCAGGGTCACCTGTCAGAGAATGATAAGAGGACACAGCAAGGAGGGTAAACATGGTACACTGGCCAAGAAAGCTCACAACTTTGTGACAGAAGCTCCAGCCTCTGCCACCCAAGTCAACAGACATCCAGAACATCAGTGTTGGGCCGAGGATCAGCAAGGCCTTCGCCACTTGCACCTTTGCAAGAGAGAGAGTTAGGATTGAGCAAGGAATCAACGTTGTCGGCTGTTCCGCTCCCAAAGAAGTACAAATTCTGTGTTTCCTTCCGATCTAACGAAAAGTGTTTGGAACACCCCGCGTGGGACTTGCTACATTACTAATAGTTGAGTAAAGATGGAAGGACAGTGGCAGATTCAGACTTTCACAATCAATACATTTCAGTCAAAACCTTGTCTGAGCACCAATGATGCCTCTATCCCTCAACAACAAAGTGGACTACATCCATCCAGCTATTTTCTACAGCCGCTTATCCTCGCTAAAAAGACAACATTGATCTCTATGCCGAGCAGGAGGGTAAAGGTGCAGGCCCCGTCTGCAAGTTGCAAGATGCAGGTGAAAAAAAAAAAAAAAACTATCACCGTTATGTGTGACTTCTGGGTCAACAAACACATCAAAGAGCTCTCCATAATCATATTACAGCATTGTTTTTTGATATTAAAGCTTTTGATTAATTTTGGGAAAGTTTTATTACTATTCATCATTAATAACCTGCAATTTACAAACAGTCCCTGCATACTTCAGCTCCTGCTGCGCATAGAGATCAATGTTGCCTATTCAGCAAAGAGGACGATTTAAATATTTTACAAATGTTGTTTTTTGCCATTGTCGCTAGAAGTCTGTGTTGTCGTTGAGGGACAGAGCCACCATTGGTTTTCAAGCAACATCTTTACTTAACTATTAGTAATGTAGCGTGTCCCGTGTGAGGTGTTCCAAACACTTCCAAGCACAATCTATTTATTTTTGAACAACATTTAGAATGTTTTAACACAATAAGAAATGCAATTGATGTTAAGTTTAAATAATTTATTCTTACCTTTAATTTTTCTTAATAAGTCACAGTGTCTTGCGCCGCTTCTCTTCCTCCTTAACTATTTGCACACGCCAAGGTTTTCAAAAATAAAGCAGTAATGAAAATATTATTACAGCTGCTGGTTAAAAATAGTCCTTTGAATAAGTCACAATAAAGTTTAAAACAGTACAAAACAAATCACGTACATGAATAAAATCCTTCTAAAATAAAGAATTGTTCGTAACCAGAGTTGAATGAGAGAACCCAGGCCAAAGTTTTTATATTGCTGAGATTTGGGTTAGAATCAACTCATTGACTTGAAACAATTGTATTGAAATTTAAGCAACATGGCAGTAAACCATTGTCCCACACCACTTTTTTCTCAGTTTTTCTAAATTCCTTTTGAGTGTCCCCCTGTTGGGATGAACCTTTTTATGATAGGGATAACGGAGTAGCCAGAAAATATCACATTAAATGGAGCTCCTAGCAGGGCTGTCGATTGGCGTCTCTTCTTCACCTTCAGGTCTTGAGAGATTACGTGAGGACATTTGCACTGACACTCAGATGAAGGTGGAAAGAGAGCAAGGCAGCGACAAAAAGCACAAAAAGACTATGGTAAAGTATGAGTCTATTAAAACATCACACTTAATCTTTCCATTCAAATTTGTTCCATTAATCCTAATTAAGTCACCACATTATATTTTCCTACTTAATTACATGTGCTACAAAGGAATAATTGCCTTGAAGGATGCATATCATGATCCATCATCCCTCCAGAGTGGTGTCTAATTTATCCCGCAAATTAACAAAGGTGAGTTTGTGTGAATAGTGTTGACAAGCATGGATATGAAAAAGAAGTTAAATGATCCTTCTCTACATAATCAGAAGGTTGCTTGTTCCTACAAAACTGTATTTTGTCGACTAGATTTTTTTTACCATTAACACATTAAAAAAAAAAAGAAAGTAAGGAGAAAGTTTGAGCACACTGTGTTTGGTTTTGCCTGTGTATACTTGTAATGCACAATGTGTGCTCTTCCACGCTCTCATTTTTAAAAGTCACAGTTTGACAAGATGTGGAATGACACTTAATTGTTTCCCATTAAGGTTGAGCACACAAACTCAATGGTGCCATCTGGTCCGGCAGTGCCAAAGTGTCACTCCAATGAATATCTTTAAGCTTCACTGTTACACACTTACAGGGAAGGTTAATCTCTATTTAAATTAGATAGACACAAAAGTAGTTCTACAATATATGGGAAAACATAGTTGGCTCCATACAAGGATAATGACAGCACAGTGTTGTGCACTTTTGTAATGCTTTTTGACTTTTGTAATTGCTTGTTGCAATTCCTAAAAAAAAATCCCAATAACAAATTTAATTTACCTATAACAGGTAGGGTTGGGCATCATTGTGGACTTGGGCCGATTCCATTACCGATTCCGTTTTTTATCCATTTGATTCTGGTACCAAACTTTTCTCACTTCTGATTCTTTAAAAATAAATACAATTTAAAACAATAAAGAAATGCCTTTTTTTTTTTTAACTGACATTGATGCAGAGTGGGCACCGTTTAAAATGTAATGTAGTACGATATAATGTTAATCGGGACAATGTGAGAGCCCACTGAAAAAGCACTGGCATGAGACTCCTTTCCGAGAAGTTGTTCTTCCTCAGTAGCTTGATACTGACTTCTCAAAAAACTCTGCCCACCGCAGATCTCGAATGGCAACAGCATCAGTTATTACCTCATTACTACCTGGCAATAACCTCAGTTATTGTCTTCTCGACTATTTCGTCTTTAAAATGCCCCGTATTTCATCATCAAAACAAAAAGAAATATCTCAACTTATTGCAGTTTTAAGAACTTTTTTTGTTATTGCCTTACTTGAAATTTTGCATGATAAAAATTGCCTGAAATAGAGGTTATATTTGGATTAACAACAAGTTTCTTCATCGCAACTCAGAATGAGAAATTATAACGTGGGTGAAGCACACCAGTATGGCGTGATCATCAATAACTATAATAGCGATGTGGTGTTTACAGCAGGGAGGTAAAAGATGCAGACAGTGCAAAGATGCACCGTTATTTGATTGAAGAGATGGCTGTGTTCAGGTCAAGCTCCACTGAACTTGTCACTGTGATTGTTTTGAAAGCAGCGAACCCAAACCAAAAGTGTTTCAAGCTGTGATGACCCTTAGCCCACCGTCTCTGTTGCCGCTCACACACTGCACCGCAACCATGCTTGAAAACACTAACATACAGCAGGTCTTATATGAGCTTCTGATTGAACATCCGGTCCTGATTTTACAATCAACTTAGATTGAGATGTAATAGTGTGCTGTTTATTACGTATGTACACATATGATCAAGATGGTGGAGCGGCTTTTCACTTTCAGGATTAAGCCCCTTTAAAAATGACTTCAAAGCAGTTTGTAGTGCCATCTCAACATCAATTACTCAGGTGAAATTTAGCTGTAATGAACTATATCTATTTAGAGACAGTTCAAGGCAACTATTTCAAAGGTCAAACGTCCAAGCTCACAGTCAGGAGCATCACACTGTGACATTGATGATGCCTCTGTGCTTCAATACTGTTTTCAGTGCACAGGCTGGAAAATGTTCAGTGAAGCAGCTCCAGTGGACCTAAATGAATGCACTTCATCCATCCTGGCCTTTATCTCAAAATGTGCTGACGATGTCTCCACTGCCATGTACATCACTATCTGAAGGCTAGAGATGCTGCATTCGGGGCACAAGAAACATCAGCACTCAGAGCATCAAGAAGAGAGCTGGCTGCGGACATCAAGAGGGCGATATGCTACTATGCTCATAAAATGTGGCGAGAGCCGAGCATCCTCTTGACACCGTATCCTGGGCTTCCATCAATGAAATGGGCGGGAGGAGGGGTTCTGGAGACAGCGAAGACTTGACTGCTTCTGAGTGGTCTGACCTTGAATAGAGGGAATGCTGGGTATCTGGTTTGACGATTTTGGTTATGGGAAAATGTCCAAAAAAGCAAAGTGAGAAAATTGAGATTCGCGCTAGCAGGTGATCACTTATCTTAATTATTGAATAATCTCAAACGTCAATTATTGAATAATCTCAAACATGAAGCATAAGATGTTACCCGAGAGGGGTATTTAAAAACAAACAAACAAAAAAAACCTTTCATTTAATTCTACTGTTCTGTCCATTCATACATAAGGATGTTTTTATCACTGCAAACTCTACCTTCAAGCTTTTACATTTACAGTACTTATTCAAATTATGACTTCATTTATGAAACTATAGTCTCATAATGTTATGAGCACCCCCCCCCCCCCCCCCTACACACACACACACACACACACACACCACCACCACTAAACAGTATCACTTGCGCTGTCTGAACACTCATTTGTTTTTCAACACATTTGTTCTCAACCCTTGTTACAGCTGTGCGGTCAAAGATGAGTTATTTTCCTCAATTTTCTTGTCACGTATGTGTTTCTTAAAATGGACACGCCTCCCAGCTTCGTTTCTCCTTTAATGTGACTAATAACTTTAATAAAGCCAATAAGTTAATGCTTCGATGAATCTTCCAGCACCAAGCAATTACTATCTGCTGAGGTGGCTGTTTTTATAACTGAGGTGAGAACAGCAATTCCAGTCACTCAACTAGGCAGTATCAATCAGCAGAGGTGAAATGTTTGAGCTTCTCCCATGAAACTGGACGATGACACTTAAAAAGAAGGCCAAATGACAACGTGTGTGTGAGTGTAATAGAATATCTCCTTCAGAATTCAAGTGGTACAGGGAGAGTCTCCAAGAAAATTTCTTATGACACTTATTAAAAGCACGCCCCAAGCAAAGTCATCTATGCATCTACATTACAGTACATCAGTATTATCAGTACAGTATTTCTCATACATATGTATATGTATATATATATATATATATATATATATATATATATATATATATATATATATATATATATATATATATATATATATATATCCGTGGTGGTTTAAGGTAACCCTAAACACACAAAGTTCTTTAAGTCCACCAAGAGCAGGCAATAGATAACAAGATTGTACATTAAATTAAAATCACAGTTTATTATAGGAACATCATTTTATTTCTTTACCAATAATCTAATAGGTTGCAGAGCGAGAGAACTATATTGTAGCCAAGGAGGCTGCATTGGAGCACTTCCTCCACACAGCAGCTCAGACTAACAAGCGGTCAGACACATATGACTCAACAATGTCACTTTTGTTCCTCTTATAAACTCCGCTGCTGAACGTAGGTGTCTATTAACTCTATGTGCCAGTTCACTCACAGTGCGGGCTTCGAGTAGATTTCATGCAGCCTGCGCTTTTGTGGGTCTTTCCGAAAAAACGCACTGTAGGTGTATCAGACAAGATGTCCTCTGCCTACTGCCCACAGACAGCTGGGATAGTCACCAGCAAGCCAGTGGCCCTATTAAGGATTGTCACCTTGTGTCTCATTTTTTTCTGTTGTGGGTTTATTTTGTGGTTCATTTCAGTTTTGGGTTCATGTTGTGTTTCCCTCACATCTGTCTTTTTGTGTGATTTGTTCTACTTGCATCTTGTAGTCCCCGTGTCTCAGCCCCCCTGCTTCTCGTTCCCTTGCGGCTGTTGCATGTTTCCCTAATTATGTATGTGTGTATTTAAGCTCCAGTGTTTGTCCAGCTATTTGTTGGGTCATTGTCCAATGTCATTGTGTTCGCCGTCTAGAGTAGTTATATGTTCCTGTCCCAAGAGACCCTTCGTCTCCCTGTCATTATTTCTCGTGAGTTTGGTTTCTGTCCCGAGTTTTGTTTGTTACTTTACCCTCATTTTCACCGTTGTTGGATTTTGCGTCAAACTACTACTAAACCTTTTGTTTTTTGCACTTCACCTTCAGGCATGCCCTGCATTTTTTGGATCTAACTTTCCTAAACACCTCACCAACATGCTGCGCGATCGTGACAACGATAAGTGGCTGTAGAAAATGAATGGGTGCTACTTTTCAAATTGTTCAGCAGAATCTGCACAGTCACAACAGGGACAATCATGGAGATAATGGAGACCCCAACAGTCTCCTGCTGCTCCTAATCTGCTCCACCAGTTTGCTCTTGGTCCTCCGCCTAAAATCACTGAACAGCTGTGTCTTCTTTCTAGGCCAATTAGATATTGTCTGAGGAGGTCTCCTGGCAGTTACGTACATTACATATCTCCGTATACTTAACACATTTTCACTTTTTCCTCGATTCGGCAAGTCCGTGTGAGTCAGGTGCAGCACATGTAAATTGATTGGTACCGGTTGCTTTGATTGGAGGACTGGGGCCAGCTACTACCACCTCCTGTGCACAAAATTGCCAAATGTCAGTCTGGTTCCACACCTACCACAGCTACCACACCTCCTTTATATATGTGTGTTAATGGAAAATAGACTCTTTCCATTCTTTTTATCAATCAGCTCTTTACAACCATGCAACATGATGTAGAATATTGGGATACATTTATTAGCACTGTTGTAACTACAGTCAGGGTTTCCAGTCATAAAATAGATATCAGCTTTGCTCATGTCGCTCACTTATAATATACACTGACCAAAAGTGCCACAAAACATGCTGGATGGACCACACAGCTACATATTCTTCACAGTATTATACTTTTATTGATTATGGTTTATATAGATGTTTATTTACAGTATCATACAGCAAAGACTTGCGGGAAGTCAATGGCATGAGCTTTCACAAGCATCAAGACATACTTGCAAAAACTTGCAAATGACGCCCAACGCTTGAAAGCTATTTTCCACTCTGATCTAGAACACACCCAAGACTCGAGATAACTTGAATGTTCGTTGATATGAGAGCTGATTCCATCAGCCATATAATCCATTAGGATAAAGATCTCATGTGTATGGATGTCATAAGGGGTTCAAGAGATTTCGCAACCCACTGAGACCAGAGGAGAACAGTCTAATTAATATAATATAATTACTGTGACTTCAAAAAAAGCCGTATTTGTGCGGTCTCTGTATTACTGATGTGTCTGTCTCGCTGTGATCTTCCTCCTCCATGTGAAGCTCTTCTACCGTTTCTCTTTCATCCCTTTCCCCTGAGCTCAGAGCCCAGTAATGATCCCCCTCTCCTGTAATTAATTCCTCTCCTGACACCCCTTTCTTTCCCCCGTGCCATGACCTCCTCAACTTTATCTTTGTGACTCGATTAAATCAAAACTGTTCTCAATGATAATCTTTGTCTTTTTCACTTGTTTTCTGTTACTTTCCCCTTACAAATCCAAACAATTAATGAAGGGCTTAACTAAATTGTTGAAACCTCCTCACTGTGATAAATTGTGACCTTTTGTGAAGTGTAAGCTCATTATCAAAAATATGCAATGTTTATGGAAAATACAGAGTGCACAATGTGAAAGGTTTGCTCTTTGCGGATTGAATTAGAATTTTGTTCAACATGTGTTAAGCGTTGATACTTTTTGAAATTGTAATCTAGTCATTGCATTCAATATGCACACTTTATATGAATCATGACAGCAGCTACAATGTTGTGTACATTTAGGCATAAAAACTTGTCATCCTATTCACATGCCCCCACCATGCCACCTATATTAACTTTTTAAGACCTGTTTTATTATTGAGCTGTCAAAATGTACATTTTATTCACAGTTTGAAAAAAAAACTTGCATAATACTGCTCTATTTACTTTCTGTGGCCTATTTACTCTGCTAACTTTGCTATCAAACTTACGGCAGACTCACTGGCACAAAGCAAGATCAAAACGGACGTTTTAACAGTTTTATTTTTTAAGGTTAGTTGACGACACCTTGGGGGAAAAAAGAGAAAAAAAAACATCTGTGGACTTTGCAAAAGTAATGTTAAACCCTATTATTAAAGAATCTTTTTAAAGCTGTTGCAACAATTTTTGAAACTAAATAACTTTTTAATTAATGGTTTTTGTTAATTCTCAAATTTTCCTCAAATAAATATCTGTTATGACTTCTGTAAAATACAGTTTTCTAAAATTTTGTTTCGAGATTAATTTTGGTAAATTTTGCTGTTAAATATTTAAAAAAAATAAAGATTAACTCTTGATCTTAATTAAATGCTTGATGTCACTAATTCACCCCCCCCCACACACACACACACACACAAGCACTCTTCATTTATATCCTATGATACTCCTTACTCTAGAATACTTCAACAAAATATTATCATATACAATTTTACCACAATTTAAAAAATGTCAGAAGTTAGTCTATATTTTAACTGGTGATACTTATACAAATTAGTATGAACAACATGCACAGTTTAAAAGGTGTGAAAACTATAGGTAGGTAGACTGCAGTGGACAACATATGGGATGGATGAAGCACTATAAACTGTAAGTGCACCCCTATTTTCTGTTATTTTTCTTTTTATGTTTTTGGATTGTGCTTTTTTTGCATAGGGCAATTGCACTATGTCCACCTCTATGAATAAATAATATAAAAAGAGAAACATAGTTTTAATGTAGGATGTCTAATTTTGTTTCATTCAGTGCAGGACAAGGATAAGAGAATGACAGCCCTTTTTGGATACAATTAAATAACTGACAGTGTCAGAAGATATTTCATTGAAGCTTTAAAAATCATTTATAGGCTGCAATTTCCATATAAATGGGTACCTTGATAAGTCTCATTCAATCTGAAACTGTTTTGCACAAATGTCCTCATATAACGTAATGACATAGCAGAGGTTCCCTGCAGAATTTGCAGAACTTTTTTTCACACTAATATAGCAGTGTTTTGTTATTAAGCGACATTTATAATGCTGTAATTGGGAAAAAAAAAAATATATATATATATATATATATATATATATATATATATATATATATATATATATATATATATATATATATATAAATGCCACAAAAAAAGCTGGGTGGATTCGGAATCATCACAGAACAGCCAAAAGTCAGGACAAGAAAGTAAATAATGGAGCATGTATTGTGCATAAAAACATGTGTGACCATCACCAATTAGATGTCGATTAAATGATTGTGTGCCTGCCTTTAGGAAAGACAAGCGCTGATTGAAAAGCCTACCTGGTATGCTGTTGGGTTCACCTAATTGAATGCATGGATGGCTGGAGAAATGGAGAGTTTCCGGGCATTTTAACTCCAACTAATCCCATGCAAATTGCAAATGTATCTGAAACCATACCAAGTGTGATCACTGGGAACAGTCAAACTTGTTTATCTATTCACTGTCACAGAGATAAGAAAAATGTATTTTTCACTTTTTTTTATCTGGCATAGATTTTATTATTCTAATTCATAAGCAAGTCACAATTCAAGCGTAAAAAGCTGAAAAATATTTTTCAATACATTCATATACTACATAATTGATAAGCAACTGAAATGATGGAGGAGGCCACATTTATTTTTTATCACTATAACGGGGAGGGCTATATATGACCACACACTTTCTTACCTGATGTGAAAAAATTGAGCAAAATACATAATGGGCTGCGAAGAATAAAAAAAAATATATAAAATTGAAACCTATATAAATGGTGACAAAAAAAACACCAAAAGCACCCAAAATATTCTCTCTTACCTTTGAATTCATGACGACTGCACTTAAGTAAAAGCAAAATAAGTGATTCCTATATCAATGTTTTGTAAACAGCTCTGGGCTGTGTATCCTTGTTTTTATGTCTTTCTGCTCCTGTGTTTTGTAAACAATTCTGAGCAGTGCATACCTGTATTTAAGTTTTTGTGGTCACTGATGCGTGTCCTTGTTCTTTCTCTTCTTTTTCGTCACGTCACCCAGAGCACAAATTTTGAAGCCAAGTATGCGGAAAAGTTACGTTTATCTTCTTTCCTTTGCCATTCGCTCTCCTGATTTGGTTGAGCGATTGGACCTACTTGCCAGCCGACTTGGTCGACCCTTGTTCCGTACGGTGGTGCATCAGAAGTGAAAAACTCTTCAATATAAGTTGGAATTATACTCGACTGAAAGTCATTTCAGATTTTGGGTGCCCATTGGTCTTCCTTGTGCGAAACAGAGTCCATGTAAAATACTAGACTTTGTTTAATTTGTAATGTGTAATAGAATAAATTATTTCAAACTTTTGGCCCTGTTCCATCTGCACCACAGGCATAAAGTCACAGACTTATTGAGTTGTAGAAGTGTACTAAAAAACAACTCTTGTTTTATGGACGTGTATTCTTCGTTTGCTATGTTCTGCGAGTTACACGAACAACATCTCTGGTTTTTCTTGTACTACTACTGTTTTGACATTTGTACATAAAGTTATGAGATGGAAGCTTGGTCGACAAATCGCTACCAATGATGTGGAGGAACAGCAAGGTGCAGGCTGTGTTGTTGTTATTATTTTAGTTTTCCCTGAGGAGGAGTTCAGAGGAAACTGAAAGCAGCGGTTCAGAACAAGAAGGTTTTACACCAAAAATATCCTTCAAGTTCAGCAAGGTCTTGATAAAGGCCCGCTCATTGAAACAAATAACTGGCTAAATGGGAATTTAAAAGACTGGCTAACTTTCACATTAACACTGTAGGTATATTACTGGAAACAAGGATAATAAGTAGTAGATGGCCGATTGGCTATGTCATTTCCATATATAACTTGTTGAACGGTGTAGAGTTTCAATGTATTAGCCTCACTACGTGTTAATTAAAAATGATGTCTTTAAGGCAAGAAAAGATGAACCTCTAGTAGCTCAGGCTACTGTTATTAGCGTTAGTGCATCGACCCATGCAACAACAGTCTGCTGTCCGCTCAATGTGTGACTTAACCACACACTGTGCTATTATATTTACTGTGGTGTGTTTCAGTACACAGCAGTTAACTGCCATGTCTGTGCTGCGGGGCATTAAGTAAAGATCTACAGCATTCGAGTAAAGCTCAAGTAGCGCGACTGTTACAAGCGCTATTTCTGGAAGCTTTCGAAGTCCGGTGGAATTGATTTCGACAGATGGAATGCGAGTTTGGCTACTTTATGTATTTGCGCCAGAAAAAGAAACTGGCCAATAACTGAATTCATGACTGTCCGTTTATTTGGAGATGTTTGTATTGTACTTTACTAATTGTCATTATTTCCTAATATTCATCTTAGGATATGGATAGATGCTTTTGGAGTATTACTACTGCTTGCCTTGCAATAGAATTAACATCCTTAGATTGATGGTGAGTGGCTAGTTTAGATTGAATTGTAGTTCAGATTACATTGTACTTCTGTTGCTTGAAGGCTTACTGTAGTTTCACACATCAAAATATGTGACCCGCTCTGACAAAAAGATCCGCATGTCTGCCGATAAAGTTTTACATAAATGACAAGTATATTATTTTAGAGATGTTTCCAAAAATACCCTCCTTAAGGTCTCCATTTTCATTTCCTAGCAGCAAAGATTAAAATGGAAGGATGAACGAACGGGCAGACGGACGGACAGACATAGACAGACAGGCAGGCAGGCAGGCAGGCAGGCAGACAGACAGACAGACAGACAGACAGACAGCTAGCTAGATAGATAGATAGATAGATAGATAGATAGATAGATAGATAGATAGATAGATAGATAGATAGATCGATAGATAGATAGATAGATAGATAGGATTGTATCATTGCAGACAATGTATAGTTATATGTGAAGTTTTGATTTAAAAATGAGGACATGCTCCTGCTGCCATCGTGAATTCTCACAACAGATGCTGCCGCAGGCGCAAAACATCCACCTGTTCAAATGCTCTCCAAGAAAGCTGTCTAAGAAGCGAGGGAGCAGCAGGAGCTGCCCGGGCATTCTCCGGCCTCCTCCGGCCACTGCACTAATGTGTCGGGTCCCGGTGGAGGATTGTCCCTCCTGCTCAGCAGCAAGCAGAGAATGCTCTGCATGTTTCCACATGAATTCAACTGGCTCTGCTGAGCCTGCTCTAAATCGGGGTGAAAAGGTGGAGATAGAAGCATCAGTAAAAATCCGATGTTGCTGAACAAGAATGAAAGCAGATTTTCTGGCCTCAATCTAATTAAACACACTCAGTCTGGGCATATCGATTACTCTGAGGAGGTAAAACGGCTAGGAGAAGATGTTTGGACAAAACATAGATTTTATTCTGAAAAATGCCTCGGAAAAGTGCATTCCGAAATGGCTAACTGGAATTGATTATACCTGAATAATGTTTTCATTTGATTGTTGAAGAAAGAACAAAAGACAAAGAAAGGAAATTAGCGAGGCATGTAAAAGCAAAATGAACTGATTGCGTGTTGTCTTAACTGTGTAAAGTTCGACATGCCAAATTAGCATACCTCTAAAGCAAACCCTAAAGAGAGTTTAGCTATACATGAATAAATTGCTTTAAACGTTTATTTGGAACAATCCTACGCACATTTAGCTAGAAAATCATTGTTTTATTCAATACAATATGTGCCCTCGATCCAAGTTATCATTTCTTCCCCTCAGTCAAAATACCATGTGTTATATTTAAAATAAAATGACAAAATTTGACCTTTAAGACAATCCCGATTGCTTGACTTTTTCCCCCTTCAGAAATGAAATTCATCTTGAATGCATAATAACAGCTGTGCTTCCATTTGCCGAGTGTCTTTTCCAGGGAACGGCTCAACTTTAAGTCTGTCCAATGAAATTGTAAAAGGAATAATTTATAAAAGCTTTTGATGACCCAGGTTCTGTAATTGTCATTCGGCGATATTTGACATTTATGATGATGACATCAGTGCAATAATTCTTTTCGACATTGGTCAAAACGGAGCTACATTTGGAAAAAATCTTGAAACCAAAAGAACTTCCACTTTAAACTCAACACCCCAGAGTACTTAAATATATTTGGAATTTTTTAAATTGTGAATGTTTTAATAATAATGCTAACAATCTTGGAAGTAGTTTTTTTTTTTTTTAAATTTATGTTAACAAGCGCAAAGAATGCCCCAATCTCCTTCACATTGCCAGTTTATTGTGTGCAGCTTTAAGCATGAGGAAATATATATTTTTTTATATTCTAATTATATCATTTTTTCTTTAGAAGGATTAGATGTTCTATGTTCAATTAGGCTAACTTACAAACTAAAGGACAGACTTCACTTGTAGACTTCACAGGCAGCATCTCACCATAAACTGAAAATGAGAACACGTATCGTTTTTACATGGCAAAGCACATTTACTCATTTTGGGTTGAATAATCCACCAAACAGCCTCTTGCATGTTGATGGAGCAATAAGCCTCATGAAAATCCTGTGAAGTGGCTCTTCAGTGTTCACTCTCTCCACAGTATGATGAATTACAAGGGGTCCGGCGAGTTTACGCATTCAGATTTCTACTTTAAATTTTAGTCCGAGCAGAAGCAAATGTCAAAATATTCTGGGGTGGGCAACTTTCTGAAGGTGCTTGTACTAAAATTGCTCATGCATTTTGTGTCCGTGTCGCTCTGTACTCAGTCAAACTTGTGCTTCTGACGCAAGTGTATTAGAACTAAAATAACTGCCTCTGCAGTCCAGCTAGTGTTTTCTTTCGCTTTAAGATGCTTAAGTGTCACTGAGTGTGAAGTTTCCTGGATTAGGAAATTTTGGGACAGCACCAACATGAAATATTTCTCATATCTATTTGTGTGATGCTATTTAGGGCTAGCGTCTGGATGTGATATCAAAATATAGAACACATCACTTTACATTCTTTTGCATCTAGGTTCAAATAGATACACAAGCAGAGGTGTCCAAAGTTGGTTCTCAGGGGCATGTTTTTGATATTTCTGTCTTTCCCCAAAATACCTGATTCAAATGATCAGGGTTGTCATCAGGTTTCTGCTGAGCTTGCTGATGTGTTGCTGATTTGATTCAGCTATGTTGGAGGACGGAAACTTTGAAAAACATGCAGGGTAGTGGCCCTCGAGGACCAACTCGGTTTACGGTATGTAAATCACGGGTGTCCAAATAATATGAATCATGATTTATTTGCCCAACTTCTCGGCAAGTACCAAGTGCCAACAAAAAACTGTGTGACAATTGTCATCTGTCTCAGTGTGTCCTGTGTTTGACTGGCAACCTGTCACCTGCCCAAAATCAGCTGCTATGGGCTGCAGCTCCCTGTGACCTGACCAGCATAAGCAGCATGGGAACCTGATGGAAAAATTAACATGCCAGTGCTGTGCAGATTGATCCAAGTATCGAAAGAATCAATACCACAGTCGACATGGGTGCTGTATTGATTCAAGATTAGGTAAAGACTAAGACTTGCTATTGATCCTTTACAATGACTTAATTTATGGTTGACCTGAGTGTAATACTGCGTCGATTCCTATCTCAATGTCTGCCATTTCATATTCCATTTTTTTTTTGTCAGTGCTAATTTTAGAATTAATGTTATGGCATGTGTAAGAGCTCAACAACAAAGTTTAATTTGAAAAAATATATATATGTTCAGATAACTTAAAATCATTTACGCCAGTTGTATCTCCTCCTCAGACCGGAACCTCGACATCAACCAACACTTGGCCATATGGTTTTGAGGATCTCAGTGCATTATCTAGCAGCAGTCAACATAGCTGTGGCTAGCTAGCATGTGGAGGTTTTTAAAGTCTTCCAGACCATCAGTGAGCCACAGCCAAAAATAATCCCATGTTGCCAGGTGATGATGTTGTGAAGATAGCCTTCTCATTACCATCTTTTGAGACCCTACCAGAGTACATCAGTCACACATATTGAGTTTGCATCTGCTCTCACCTGTGAAAAGAATCGGACACTGCTGAAGACAGCAAACACTTCATATGAATGTTACATCCTGGAGGACATGAATGGACATGGGCAAATTCTATGCTCGTGAGCATTCGTGATGAGGACGGTGCAAGTATTGTAACTTGCAAGGAGTGTCCTGGAAAAGATGAAAAGAAGGAAAACGGTCTGCAATCAATGATGAAAAAATGACTGACATAATGTTAGAGCCAAGTTTTGTTTGAATAGGTTAGTTTATTTTCTAAATGTTTCTTTTCCATCAGAGTGCCAACCAGGCTTAGTGGGTTATAAGAGTCAGTGTCCAGGATAAAACATGATATGTAAAGTAAGGTCTGAATGACAAATGAGCTCTCACATCTCAGTCGCTCTCCCTTTATCATTGTCTTTCTTTGTCCCTCCCCCTTCAATTACATGCTTGACTATTATGTTTGCTTGCTTCCTACATTCAAGCTGTCATTCTTATCTCCTTTCTGGAATAATTGCTCTTTTGACAAGTTCTATCCGTTAAGGCCGATGAGTACATTATGTGTGTAAACAAATGTGACGGTATAATTTGTGGGTGTAAAAAGTATGTGTGTTTAGCCATGGTGCAGTATTTTGATCATTTTTTTAAATCTTTTTGTCATTTGGTGCTATGTTGGCCAAACGGCTATTCTGTCACTTTGAAGTATCTTTCTCCAACAAGGAGCACCCCCCCAGCCAGTCACACAGTAACCCCAGGGTGTAGCTCCACTTGCGAGCAGGCTGCTCATTTCAAATAATCTGAATGCTGATGTCCGAATTTTGGTCATTCAATAGTCTTCCGCACTGAATGGCGGGTGAAAATAAAGGGTTAAACAACAGAGCGGATCAACTCCTACAGTATCTAGGACTGCCACTACGGAATCTTTTTCAAATCAATTTGAGTAATGGTGCACCAACACAACAAATTACTGTACGTCAAGATGGTCTTTGCATACATATAGCATAGTGTCAAAGTACAGTTTCACTTTGCAAAATTCTCCATTAATTCATTTTTGTCAGTCTTTTTTAACTGAGAGTTGTCCAGAACCTCTAAGAAACTCAGATTTTTGGGGAAGTCTTTCTCCCTTTCCATCATTGCAACACTTTGTACATCTGCAAGAAAGGTTCGTATATGCTATGGTAAAGTATTGTACTGGCGGAGCTTGGAGGCAGATATTTTTAGTCAACCTATTTTAAAACTCGACATGGTGAAAAGTAAAACAGGTCTTTGCAGCTGTCAGCTGTTGCTTAGGTGAGCTGCCTGAAAGGATTGCTGTCACAAATAAAATATACTGTTGAAAGTGACATAAGAATACATAAAACAACTACATTTACAATGTATACTAAAAAGAGCCAAGAATAGCAGCAAACACTGTAAAACTTATTTAAGTCTTCACTTTTAATGTGGTTTTCAATTACTGTATGCTTTTACTAGTATTATTTCAATTGTTATTAGTATTTTTTTTTAATAATTATTTGCTTTTACTTCCATTATTTTTAATTTTCGAATTGGATGTTTTTCCAGGTGTATTTGGATGACATAATTTCACATTGATCCAGTACTATTTTTCTGTCCTCTGGGTTTCACATTATCAGATTCATATTTAATGAATGTCTGTTGTCGGCATGCTTCCCTTCATGATCCCATAATAACCCGGAAGGTAAAAATCTCATCTGTAGACTTCTATTTGCTTTTTTTTTTATTGTAATATGAAAGTCGAGGTGCCCCGAAACATAAACGTTCATGTGATCTATCCATCCTTCTATAACACTGAGAGACACCCACTGTTGGACCTTTAGCAGAATGCATTCAAACTTCGGGGTAATAAGTTGACTGGATCATATTTTATATGGCATACAGACCACATTTCAATCTGATACCATAAAGCGGCAACAAAATATAAGTACAGTGCCAATCCATAAAAATCTTTAGTAGCTATTGGTATGAGCATATTATGCACATTGAAGGGGTGGTGGAAAAATAAAGCCAATACTTCTGGAACTGCTTATCTGTGCGCCAAAGATCTATTGCACGGTGTAACCTACCAAAGAGGTTGCAAACCTCTCTGTGTGCGTAAATGTGGCGAAGCCGAGTTTAGTGGTCTCTTTCTCAGACACATCAAAGTGAAGCACCGGCAATGGTAAGGTCTCTGCGCCATGCCCGATAAGAGAGAGTTTCCATTAAGTCGCTTTGCCTCACAGGGATTAAAGAAGAAACCCTTTCCTCCACCACTTAAAATGGTTTCCCAATGCTTTCCTCTTTATCATTCCACTGCATTTGTACCGGTGCTTCCTCATATACACCGTTTACTGGTGGCGACACTTTTTTTCTTCCCACCTTCCATTCACCCTTTCGAGTCAAAGTGGTCGCTTATTGGTGACTGTAAATTGAGGTTAAAATGGATGCCGCATGTTTGGGAAAGCGCCTAACTGACCAGTTCCACTCGCTGATTCACTAACACTTCAACGGCTTGAAATGCTGATAGAATTTGTGAGGAGAGCACTGGCTTCAAATGAGATTATTTTATGTCTCTTAATTCATTTACCCTGCATGGATCATTTGAGAAATGTATTGCCTGTAATGGCTATATTAAAGAAGTGCATTTATGATCATATCAAGGCTGACTGTTACCTTATACACTTGGTTATTTTCTGCATGGCCTATTGCAGGATATGCTTCAAACTTTATGGGGGGGGTAAGTCTTTCCAAGATTTTATCGGCTCATACTCCCACTGTACAAATTACTACACTGATGAATACAATTTTGCCACGTAAAAGTCAGTTTTACATGTTTTTTTAAAGGCTCTTTTATGACGAGTCCCAAATGTCGTTGTTAACCTCCTTGATCCATTTGATACCAATTTAAACATGTTCATGTTTATATATACAGTACATTGAATAAAACAACCACTGAATACAGGTACCTTAACAGTAAATTTACAAACATTGTGAACATTCTTCATCATCATTAAAGAGAAACAATATGACTAATGTGTATGAGCATCGTAATTTGGATTAGGTGTTAAACCGGCTTTTCTCAAAATTTGGGATTTCAATTTGGCAACATTAAAATTGCTGTATCTTTGTCTATTTTTTACTTCCACACATTCTAAATCAGTTCAAAAGGAATTGTGAAAAGTGTAAAAGTGTAAAACTGTGATATGTGTGTGTGTGTGTGTGTGTGTGTGTGTGTGGGGGGGGGGGGGGGGTGTTCTTAAATATACCACATTGCAATCTACTAGGGTTTGACCCCAGCATGCACAGTCTGGGAGAGGGTAAAAAAGTGCTTATTCTAATCTGCTGGAGGCAAAATTGTGCTCCAAAGCTGCCCAGAGGCGCGTTACAGCCGTAGAAAGCTTTGATAGAGCATGAAGAACGTATCAGGCTTTGATCAGAACCTGACGAGTTGGGAGGAAACATACTGACATCCATGGTAGACCACGGGCCGAACCGTACCGCACCTATGAGCCACAGGGACTCAACAGACCCCCTCCTTCACCACAAAACTTCAAAATGGCGACAAAGCATTGTCAAAAAAAAGCCTGACGTGACATCAGGCATTGACGATTCCAAACTGCAAAATTTAACCGATCCTTTGTATTTCAAAGTCATGAAGTGATTACATTTGGGAGTGAAAGTGCAGCGCGCAACCGTAGCTTCCTGCAAGACTGAGAAAATTGGGAATCATTATTATCATTCATGCATAACTGAGTCGGAGACTATTCCAGTTGGCAAGAATACAAACGGCAATCCTAGTTCATCAGGGCTGAATATCATCAGGATGTTAGTGGGAAAATGAAGAACTCACTGACTTTAGATTCTATTTGAAATGTTATTATGCCAGTGGAGTTTTGTCTCATCTGAGAAGAATCTGAAGAAATAGACCAAATATGGTGGACTTGTATGTTTGGGTAAAAAGAAAAATAATAATATTGGAATCATCATAACAGCTGTTGTTCTTGTGTTATGTGGATTCTTCATCAGACAGGGGAAACAAATGTGTATCACAGTGATGGTCTGCTAGGCGGGTTCAAAATATGGTTTGTGGACCACACACTGTAGGCCCCTCACTTTTTAAATGAGGCTCAACAGTCCAAACTTCTGCATTACCAGCTGTCCTCTAATATTTGTTGCATCAATTTCCCCATTTTCTCATATTGATGAAATGAAAATGGAAGTATTTATTTTGAGTCGGTTAATTTTACGTGAATGCATATCATATCAAACAAACATCGAAAGCTCCTCCTCTTGTTTTACACTGGTAAAGTTGAGATAAATTAATAATACTGCAACCACTGTGTCGTAGTTTACATTCCTGACTGTGTGGGCGCCGCGGGTTCAGTTTTCCAGTGATGTGAGTGGGAGTGATTCTTTGTATCCTTGTAAGTGCCTTGTGATTGACTGGTGACCGGTGGTGTTAGAAAGAAAAAGATTAATGGTTTTTTCTACCCATCAATTTCAGCAGCAAGTACAGTAATAGCATCACCCTTTGTATTTAGGAAATGTTGACATTGCTGCAACAGATGGAATTGTCCAAAATGCATTTCTACTTATGTGAATTTGTGGAGTAATTTTAAATTTAAGTGTGTTATTTTCAACAATTTTAAATAGTGTAGTCTCAAGGAAGAGGTCTCTTTTTTTGACATTGCCATATGTACTGTAGGATACACTGGGTTATCTGGCTCATCACTGCACATCAAGGGGAACAAACCTGAACAGCAGCTGAGTGAAATTTTATTCTTAAACTTTATTTTGACATCCGTACATATGACCCACCAGATTATAAGATGCACAGTTGATTTTGTGTTGAGAGTAAAACGGAAAAAAACGGAACGTATTGTTGTCATTGATGTCCACTGCTCGTATTATTATCATAAACCACACAAAAAAATGCTGTTTATATTTCATAATTAATTTGAATGTTTCAATGATAATCAGGGTGTTTTAGATCAACGATGCGTCACCAGTCTTTCTTCTTTAAGGTCTTATTTTCTTTTTTTCCTAAATCGGGTCAATTTTAGTTGAATATGTGCTCAGATAGTGTCTGTCCTCACTTTTATTTTGCTATGTGCCTCATGTTTTACGGCGCGGACAAGGCTGCAGATGAGAGGAAGGGCAGAAACGTGGTCATCTCCTTCGAGACCTTTTCTCCATATGTTAACACAGGTGCAGCAGAACCTTTGCTGGACTCGTCATAAGTGCACAGAGGCAAACGGTCGCTGAAGGGAGCCCGCATCTCCACATCGGAAGCTGCGATGTCAGGAAGGTGAGTGACAGAGTGCAGCAGTAGCAAGCGAGTTGAATCAAGAGTGATCTGAGTATTCCTCGTACAACCATGATATGTCTTTGGACAGTACAAAAAAGCAAAAAACTCCTATTTTGTTAAATGAACAGCCTATTCTTAAGTCAGTAAAGCATTTGCTTCACTCATAAATACTTGATTGATTAAGATTCACTTTGGCCATTTGGAGCTTGTGACATTTAGTTAAAAAACATCCCATTTCTTAAAAAACGAATAATGAAATATTTGTTGAGGGTTTGTGTTTTGACCCTTACAAATGGGACCAATGGCGTCTCCTCCAGTGTCCAATCGTTGGTGGTGTAAAAACATAACATGTCGGGCAGGGGTCTGAAACTCACGGCTCCAGAACCACACCATATGTGGCTCTTTAACCCCATCCTAGTGGTTCCCTGGAGCTTTTTCAAAATTGAATAAAAATGGAAAAAAAAAAAAAAAAATATATATATATATATATATATATATATATATATATATATATATATATATATATATATATATATATGTTTTTACTCAGGGACTTTTGATTTTTGTTGGTTTATATTTGGAATGAAACATGGTTTGTTTGGCACGTACAAAATGATGTTCCATTTTGTTTTTGTTTTTTTGGAAAAATAAAAATAAAAATGACAACAAATGTCTGATTTCTTTACTTTATTTTTTTAACATCATCAGTGCAATGACACATAATACATTAATATTATAACGGAAGTTAAACTTGAAATACCATAGTAAAGCAGTCATGTGGCATGTCGTTTTCTCCTGGAGGTATGTGCTGCAGTCCAAATAAACATGCAATCATGAAGAAAAATAATTGTAGCCTACTTAGTCATTTTGACAGTCGGCTAATACAATATAATCACAGCATGTGTTGCGTTCATTATAAGCCTTATATAAGGCTTTCCAATTTTTTGCAGCTTTAGACAAATTTGCATTTTGTTTTCTTTTCTTTTTTGTTGTTGTCTCAACATGGCTCTTTCAACATTTTTGGTTACCTAGCGGGTAAAGATTCGTATGACTGTTGCTCATTTTATATTATCCTTTTATAGATAAGTTGTATAATTAATGAATCGTATGGCACCAAAAAATTGGAATGGGTTTAACAAGTTGTTGATACTCTTGAGAAATTGTCTTCAGCAATTTTGAGGAAAGCACAAGTGGAAGGCATCAATTTAGAACACAGCACATTTTGTTGGTCGAACTACTTTTAGACGAGAATATTTTTCTTTCGTGTAAACCTATTATATCTCACCCGGGTATAAGACACCCATTCAACACATACAAATGCCCTTTAAAACATGTCCAGGGTAAATGATATTACTCAAATAAAGGAATGTATTTTACATGCCTGTGTGCAGTATATTTGTTGTTGGTATGCCTGTCCACCTTATCCTTACGTTCTGTTCTCTTTCATTTATCTCTTCTCTCCAGCACATCTGCAGTCTCCTGTTACCATAACAACCTGTGCCCTTCAAAACAATTAGCATTCTACGCTGTCTCCCTTGCCAACACAAACCACATCCATCGATATTAATTCACCATCAAAAGCTCTGTGGGCTCCCAAATAAAGTGCAGTCCAATAGAAATATAGTATAGTTACTTAAGCCCCATGTGGTCGTGCGGACTCTCTTAAGACAATATGTCTGCCAAACATAGACAGGATCGAAATAGCTCTGGGCTCTTCGCGCACAATATGAATGACTATGTGGAATGCATATCTTGGCAGCACAGTTGTGCATTTGTGAGGACTGTCACCTCACAGCAAGCCGTTTGTGGGCTTGAATGTAAAGTTTGTCTCTTTTGGGTTTTCGAAAGGTACTTGTTCTCACAATATGTTACATGAAATGACTTCAAACTGTCCATAGTTCCTAATTGTTATTTTGCCTAATCAGGATGTCCTTAGTTTACAGAGATTGGAAAATCTCTGTAAAGACCTGCCACAGGTTGGCCTTAGCCACAGGTGCTTTAAATCAACTTGTAGTCAAATGAGCTCATCAATTTACCTATTAAATGAAAGCAAAGTGAAAGTCAAATTGTGGCAGGGAATTTACTTTCTGGACCGGGATTTCCCATCTCCATTAGTTTACCTGTCCAAAGTTCAGCCCGAGGGTCAAATCCGGCCCGTGGTCAAATTTTCTGTCATGAAATTAACTCATGCCATATACATGCTATGACATATTTTTACATCCAGACAATCAATCCCAGTGGCTTGTTTTTTCACGTATTTATTTACTTTTTTTTTTCAAATTGGATTTTGGAAGTGTTTGGCTAAATTAGGTTCTAAAAATGGATGTTATGAAATTAATTAAGCACAAAACTAACGTACTTAATTAAACCAATCCAATCCAATAGTGCGTACTGTAGATTAAGTATTATAATATATTTGATTACTTTAGGGCAATCAAGTATGACAGTAATCACTTAATTTACGTATTCACCTCGCTCCGGCCATCTAACTCAAATGTCATTGATTATCTCAATCTTTTTGTAGCTAAAGTAATGCCTTTAGTACTTTATTGTCTAATGTGGTCAATTACTTTGGTAATTTAGTACATCAAGTGGTCACTTTAGTACTTGAGTACTTAAAGTCATTAATTACTAAATTACTTCAATGTTAAGAATAATCACACACTCTAGCACTTAATTTAGTAATAGGCATTTTTAAACACTCCTTCAGGTAAACTGAAAAAAAAAGTAAAAACCAAACCATAATTAAGTATCTTTGATTGAGTTGCTAGAGTCATTAAAAAAAAAAAAAAATCCTCAAAGGGACAACGGAAGTCTAAACAGCCCCAAGAACAAAGGGAAATGGCCAATGAAGCATGGCCCTAAATCTGAATGAGATTGAATGAGATAATAATGTCTGTTTTGTAGCCCTGTTGACCAGGGTATTCAAAACAAACAAACAAACAAACAAAAAACAGGTTGAATGCACATTCCCCCAAAGTAGGGCAGCAACACTCTTGGCTTCCTAAAACATTGAATGTGTGTAATTTCACGCCATCATATGAAAACAGTGTACCAATTGCCTTCAACTAGCATTCAGGAGCTACCGCTGGTTAGCTTCAAGGGATGTCTGATGTATCATCTGCAAAAGTCTTGTAGCTCCTTCATGTTGATGTAAAAAAAAACAAGTATGCATCGGCTGCAAATTAAAAAGATTAAATCCATGTTCCTATCATTTCTTGATTGTTTCACTGTGTACATTCATGTTTAGATGAATGTCTGTTCCATTTGAGGCCGTATTTGACACTGAAATTATTCATTGCAGTGGAACACGGTTACACTGAACCCAATTTTTAGTGCAGGCAAATCATCCGCCATTTAATTAAAATGACTAATATAAAAAGCCGTGTGAACTATTTTATTAATTTAAATTTTTAATATTCGGATAAAAAAAAATACCTCGGAATAGGATTCCCTGTTTTTGAAATTGCAAAGTTCAGTGAACGCCCGCCCCCCCCAATTATCTGGCTTGTTTTGAATGAACCTAGCACGGGTGAATTTTGTTTTTTTACACATTTGTCTGTTGAATTAAAATGTTCAGAGAACATTTTAGTGCACTGGGTAATCTTTTTGGAATGAACTCGAAGACTTATGTAAAGATTTTGAAATTTACATAAGTCAAAATGAAAGGCAGATTGGTTTGTTATAGTTTATTTAGATTAATAGGTATTCTTCCACTATAATAACAGTTACATTTAATAAGAGCTGTGTAAAATGATATGGAAAATGGAGAGCACAGTTGCAAGGCTCATCTTTGTTGTTTTAATGCCAAAAGCAAGTGGTGCCATTCAACTATCCATCCATCCATTTTCGAGAGCCGCTTATCCTCACAAGGGTCGCAGGCTTGCTGGTGTCTATCCCAGCTGGCTGGCGGGGGACACCCTGAACTGGTTACCAGCCAATTGCGGGGCACACAGAAACAACCATTCATGCACCCAATCACACCTAAGGATCATTTGGTATGTCTAATCCACCTGCCATGCATGTTTTCGGCATGTGGGAGGAAGCCAGAGTGCCCGGAAAGAAAAGGAACAGGAAGGCCGGAGCCAGGTGGACTTGAAATTGGGTCCCTTGAATTGTGAGGAGGACGTGTTATTCACTGCGCCACCGAGCCACCTGCCATTTCACTCATTTTAACGTACTGTATTTTCCACACTATAAGACACACCTTCAATAAATGACCAATTTTAAATTTCTTTTCACATGTAAGGCACACCGCATAGAATAGAACCTACAGTAGTGGCCGGGGTTGCGTTATGCATCCCCTAGATGGAGCTGTCACCAAAACTCCACATAGACCGGAGCAAACTTGGGTCCCTGAACTGTGAGGCGGACCTGCTAACCACTACACCACGTCCATGATCATAAATAACGGAACAAGGAGCAACCAAAACAGAATAAAACATTTTATATTAATACCATCTATATCCAATTTTGTTGTGCTCATAAACTTTATATGCTTTGCTGTGGCAAAATTGTTATACATATTTTTTTATAATTAAACACGATTGTGTTGCAATTGGGCATCAGTGAACCGTGACACATTGACAACACCTGCAAAGGTCAGGCCCGTGTTAAGCAGAAGGGAAAACTGAGGAGCAGTCATCCATCTGAAAAACCAAACACCGAGCCAGGCTCAGACCAAGCCCCCACGAAAACAAAGCAACACCACAAGCCTTTATATCTGGTTTCAAGATCTGTTCAGCTGCACTGCATACTCTGTGTTCAATTGAGTTTGTCTCTCAGAATACATTTGGTCAATTAAAAGTGACTTTGTTGCAGGCTGGCAGTCAAATGGAAAAATTAAATCATCATTCCAAGTATTCTGGCACCCCAGAGACCCACTTGCTTGGTGAGACATGCTGAAGAATGCCCTCCAAACATCTTAATTGTCTAATGAACCCTTTCCCGACAACAGAATTACGTTTTGAGTCATATAACACCCAAAGACGCACCCAAAGTCAGAATCAAACAAGCCATGAAGAAATATCCATTTGACTCTAAAGGCTCAGTTTAATGTCACAGTTTAATGAGCATGTGGTGAGTGATACTGAAACAACAAGCCTGTCTTAACAAATTGTACCATAAATGTCACTAACGTGCCACATTACAATGATGTTTCTCTGTAAAATAGGAAAGCTTACACGACAATTTCATTGTGGTCATTTATTGCTTTTGAATGTGCTAATTTGATAAAGTATGCGTCCGTTTTAAAGCGTTTACAGCAGTGGTTTTCAAAGTGGGCGGTACCGCCCCTCGGGGGGTGGTGTGAACTTTCAGGGGGGCGCTGACGAATAAACAGGCGAATGGGGGGCGTTGAAATAGTGAAGGGGGGCGATTGAGCAATTACATTGAAATGTGACGTTGGTGTTTGTAGAAAGACCGGAAAAATTGATTGTCTGTAATAAAAAGTCGACAAAAAACAAGCTTTATTGAAACAAGAAACGTTGTCTGCTCGAGCGCTCACGAGCAGCGCGCATATACCGTATATCACTAACTGTCGCGAGTTTATCGTCGATGCAGGCGACTGGGGAAACCACCACCATCCAGTCAGCCGCAGAGGAGCACACAATAGCGCGCCGGCAACGCTTAACCACAGACGTATGCGCACAGCGACCGGCTTAATGCATCAGCTATCAATTTTTATGATTCGAGGTGAACTGCGCATTGGTCTATTTAAAGAAACGAAATTAGCGAATAATATCTGAGGCGCCTGTCTTCTATTTATTTAAGCTTCTCTCCAGATGCAAGTCAGTTTTTATAGCTGCCAGAAAGCAACTATACGTGCGCGATTTTCTCATCATCACGACAGAAATCATTTTAGACGGTAAGCTCAATGCTATCTAAAAACGAAATTTTTTGGCTCTAAAAACAGTTTGCATTTTTTTCAGGGATAACCATGGCAGCTTCAGGAACATCGAAAAAGAAGTGCAGGCAATACTCTGTAGAGTACTTGAAGTATGGATTTATACAATCACCGACCAATCCGCAACAACCCATGTGCTTGGTTTGTGAGAAAAACTTTTCAAATGAAGCAATGAAGCCGTCTAGGCTCCTCGAACATTTACAGAAGATTCATCCCAATAAATCCGGTAAAACATTGGCGTTCTTTCAAACTCTTCGAGATCAATTTCTGAAGCGAAAAACAATGAATATGTTTATTTCCTCATCGAAAAATTCAGATGACGGTCTGAAGGCTTCTTACAACATTTCTTTGCTGATAGCGAAAGCCGGCAAGTCCCACACTATCGGAGAAGACTTGATTCTGCCTGCAGTTAAAGAGGTTATTAAAACAGTTTTGCACAAATCTCCTGAACAAATCATAAAATCGATTCCTCTCAGTGACAACTCAGTTCAACGAAGAGTGGACAAAATGGCTGAAAACGTCGAAGAGACTCTCTGTAAGATGTTGATGACAACTGAGTTTAGTTTGCAATTGGACGAATCCACTCTTCCGGGAAATCAATCACTACTTCTTGCATATGTACGCTTCATCAAGGATGGATCTTTGTGTCACGAATTATTGTTTGCACGTCTCCTGGAAACAGATACCAAAGGAGAATCACTGTACCGAGCTGTGGAGGACTATTTCCAGGGAAAAAGCATTCCACTTATAAACATCATCTCATGTGCTACAGATGGCGCCCCGTCCATGGTTGGTCGCCACCGTGGATTTCTAAGTTATTTGAAGAAAGCTGTTCCGGAAGTCCTCACAGTTCACTGTGTGATCCATCGACAACACTTAGTGGCAAAGAATTTGAGTGAGAAGCTAAATAAATCCTTATCTATTGTGATTACTGCAGTCAACAAAATCAAAGCAAATGCTCTCAATTCTCGACTGTTCCATCAGCTGTGTATTGAAAATGACGAAGATTTTCAATGCCTGCTTCTCCATACAGAAGTTAGGTGGTTGTCAAAAGGTAACTGTTTAAAAAGGTTTTACACACTGTTTAACAGTGTTCTGGATTTTTTTCAAGAACCCAATCCTGAGCTTTACGACAAACTGAAATCGAGTAAGACAGATATTGCTTACCTCACTGAAATGTTTTACAAATTCAATGAAGTGAATTTGCAGCTGCAAGGTGATGAGACTTCGTTAATCAAAGCCAAGTCCGTCCTCTCAGCATTCCTCTCAAAATTACAGCTCTACAGCAGAAACCTTGGACGACGCGAATTCCGTCAGTTTCCTTGTTTGTCTAACTTGGAGAAGGAAACGGGAGTGAAGGACGATGACATTGCCGTGTACTGCGCTCATTTAGCAGAACTCTACAGAGATATGTCAGTCAGATTTAACGACATATTTTCTCTTGAAATCCCTGATTGGGTGATCGATCCGTTCACTGAACCCAGCACAGAAGTGCCAACCCATCTAGAAGAGGAACTTGTAAGTTTGCAAAATGATGAGGATCTGAAACCAAAGTTCAAAACCTCTTACCAAGCCTTTTGGATGCAAACAGCGATCCCAAAACGCTATCCAACCCTATGGAAAGCCATCAAGTTGTTTTTCATTGCTTTTCCGACTTCCTACCTGGTTGAAAGGGGGTTCAGCGCTGTGACAAGGCTCCTCACCAAACAAAGAAACAAACTTAACATCACAGAGCGCGGTGATCTGAGACTGCTCCTGACAAACCTTCATCCTGATGTTGACAGTCTGATTGCAATGCACCAAACCCACCCATCTCATTAGGCAGGACAGTTGTTAATGGTTACTCGTTCAGTTTTACAATTTATTTCAAGTTCAGTTCAAGGTGTTGTAATTGAAGAATAAATGATAACCTTTTTTGTTTATTAAAATTGTTTTTTTTAGTCTTCAAACTGTTTGTGATTGATGAATCAACCAATTCTTGAGACATTTAGCAATATAGTCGTTCTAGCGTTCGTTGGAAAGGGGTAAAGAGGGGGCGTTGGCATTTTGGCCCGGCGGTGAAGGGGGCGGTGGCCAAAAAAGTTTGAAAATCACTGGTTTACAGAGAACGTCGCAAAAATGCACTTTCGTTAAGCGTTGCAGAATTGCCTCTTTCAATTTCAGCATTTGCATCTAAACGCACGCGCACATTGCCTCGCACTTGTCTCGTTTCCGCCCCACCGCCTTCCCCTCATAACCGCAACAGTATGTTACTTGATATACAATGAAGAAATGCATCTAAAAGTAATTTCCTCATTTTAGTAACACACACCATGTGTTATAATTGGACAGCCATGATCTATGTAACCACTAAAGTAAAGGGTAGACTTATTATCGCGTTTTTGTAAAATTCACCCAGAATGAAAAAAAAAGGGGGAGTCAAATTATAAGTGAGGTCGACTTGTACTCTGAGAAATAGGGGAAATTTAAAAGTAATATGTTTCTTTTCTCGGCTTGGTAGAGCAGTGGTTATCACGTCCGCCTCAGACAACCAAGGTGATCACCAGTTTTCATACTGCAATGAATGACACATTCATTCAGTTCATATCTGAAAAACTGAATGGCTCTTCGTCATTCTTAATGTTACCTTTTATCAAATTATGAGATTCTGAATGTGATGGGGACATTACTCAACATTATTATCAATTATGTTACGCAGTAGAATGATTTCTCGTGTATATTGTGTCATTCATAAAATATTGTGGTTCAAAATTGTAATGCGTTATGATAATCCTTTACAAAAAATACAATAATAATAGAAGTATCTCATTATATTAGAATAGCTTAATTGTAATGTATATTATAATGCATTAATCCTAACACTGTTGGCAGACATAGTACGTAACTTTCATGTTGAGGGAAATTACATCTTATTTTTTGGAAATTAGTATGAATACTCCTGTTATACTAATTCCTTGTAATTTACTATATTGCACAGATCAGACAGAACAAAATTTTTGCCACATTGCATTAAAATACATTCCATTGCTCATTCTACAGTCATCACGTTGCCTCATTGCCGTTAATTCTAACTATCTATGATGATGTCATTGAAAATACCGGTAAGTCTTTTTTTTGTATTACATGTTAAAAGTATTGTGGTCAACATTTATTTATATAGAACGACATAGAAGAGTCATAAGAAATAGTGACAAGTGGACTTGAATTATTTGCAGATGTGTAAAGACTAGGACTAAGACTGGGCTAAGGACTTGCGGCGACTGAGCCCGGACCCTGGTTGCTTTTAATTCCCTCTTAAAAACCTACTTCTTCTCGCCTCTTGCTTTTAATACGGTACGCCTTGAAAGCTGACATCTCCGCTGCACTGCTGTCTTATCTGTGTTTTAGCTTGTTTGCTTGTTTTATGTGTTTAATGCTTCACTATTATTTTATTGTACAGCACTTTGCTTTGGTTGATTTTATTATATTATGTATTTGAAAGGGACAATGCACATTACAGCACATTAATGAACAAGGGGACAAAGACTGCATCAATAAATGCGCTGAAGCTTACCTTGGGCTATTTGTAGTCCTTTGGCAGGTGACTTAAAAACTGACCAAATTAAATATCAAAATGTAAGAAAATCAACAGTTTACTTTCACAGTCACTACCACATTTAATGATAGTCTAGTGCTAAGTGCCAAAGTGTGGTTCAGAAAATGGATGGATGGATAATTGAGGGAAATAATTTGCAGAAAAGTCTGGGTGTTTTGATCCTCTTCTGCTGCCAGGAGACTCTCAAGACATGAGGCAAAGGAACCAAATGAAATTCATTTGTTCATGCTAGTTTCAGGTAAAACTTTAGTTTTGTAATAAAAGACACGTACATTCAATGCGTGCATTGGAGTTCTTCCCACTCACTTTTGTGCATAGAAATCTGCTTTAAGGTGCTCATTGTCCATTTTTAATTGTTATTACACTTATTGTAATTTCTTTTTGGTACGATATTTGGCTGGGTTCACAGTGCAGAGGTCTGGCCTTCTTGTGAGAAATTTTCATGTTATCCCAGTATTGTGCCTGCGTGAGTTTTTTCCGGGTACTCCCGTTTCCTACCACTTTCCCCAAAACATGAATGGTAGGTATATTGGACTCTCCAAATTGTCCTTAGGTGTGTTTGTGTGAATGGTTGTTTGTCTCTGTGTTTCCAGTGATTGGTTGGCAACCAGCTTCAGGGTGTATCCCGCCTACTGCCAGAAGACAACTGGGTTAGGTTCCAGCACACCAAATAGATGGATGGGTGTCAAAGCACCTGATTGAGTCGGAGCATTGGTAGTTCTGCCTGAGAAGACGAAAAAATCTGTAAATGTTGGTGATGTAATTCCATGGACATTGTTTTATAAAATACAGTCTTATTTCGAATGTTTTTAATTTGCAAAAGAAAATGGACTGCATATGACAGTGATGGTATGGGAACATTTTAAAATAACAAACTGAAAAGAAAGCCACCCAAAAAACGTTTGCTCAAAGGAATAAGATTAAATGAATGGAATACAATCACGGCAACAAGAAAACCTCAACTTGGCTTCAATTGATTTAAATAATCTAGATTATTGCACTGTGGTGCAAGAACGGATGATTATTTTTCTTCTTCAATTTAGATTTTGAGTTCTGCCCTGAGCGCTGACTGTATGGGGTGACAAGAGTCACCGGTATTAGTGATCAATTTCTTAACTCAGTTGTAATGAACTACTCTGACAATAACATTATCACTATTAAAAGGCACAATGAATCAACTCCTCCCTTCAACTGATACCATTTTATTTTCAAACCCAGCCACTGTGGCGGGAGCTGTGGAATAAATTTTAACAGCTTAAGGTTTTTTTTTTGTTTTTTTTTAAATGTACCTCTTTACACGAATGGTGGCACATTCAGTGTTTTTTTTTTTTTTCTAAACCAATCAAAAAAATGCAAATGAATGTGTGATTCAACTCGACTGGTTTTTGACGTTAATTAATGTTGATTGGTGGCATAACTTAAGATAACGGTCAGGTCTCTATTTTTTCGCTGACAAAGAAGTCCGACATAAGGTGTGGCTAAAATTTGATGGGGCGGTACCATAGGGAGAAGCAATTACCTAGACCGACATAGCTTGGTGCAGGCATACTGAGGCTGACTGTGCCTTTCAACACAACCAACCATCCACATTCTTTTAAATGTGGCATACCTGACTCACACAGAAAGTCCAGATATGGAGGATACCCAGCTTCACCTGCGAGGAGTCTGATATGCTTGTCCAGATGGTTAAAACGTGTAATTGTAAATATACATACTGTACGTACTCCACGGGCAGATGATGTTAAATTGGCCTGGGCGGGGGACAAAACTATTGTGAATGAGTCCTCTCCCGGCATACAGACAACTACTGGCTAGTGTAAAGAAGCAATGGTATAAAGACAAGTGCACGCAAGGCACCGTTGTTGCAGAGTCCTCAACGGCGCTTGGTGTTTCGCCATTGGCGCCTCGCATATGGGGCATTTTTGGAGCGAGGATGATATCGTGCCATCGCCACTGAGTACCAAACTGCTTTGGTAATCTCTGCACTCAGGCGCTCCATATGTGGGGGGCGGGAGCCAAAGGCCACCACATTGTCCATTGCGCATTGCCTCTTCATACTCAAATTAGGCAGTGTTGAGTGATTACACTACAAAGGCTCTCAAGGAGTAGAAATTAATTGGTCTTTGGCAGGATTACTACTGGTCGCCAGAATAAAAAGACAGGTGCAAAGGAGACAAGATGAAAAGATCGGTTTTAGCTTCTGTTAATTGGGAGATTGTCATCTTAAATGGTCACATGATCCCAAACACACGATCAATGCAACTCATCGTTTACGAGGTGCCATTGGCATCAAGCCAAAATCAGCCACCTTGTGTTCAGGAAACCATGGAATCTACACTTGGGAGCCATCTGTGTTTGGAGCCGAAGTCATAATTGTTGGTAGTACCTCATGTGTGCAGGCTTTAAAAGGGAATATTTTTCAAATGATAATGATTATATTTCTATGCTGATTCAGAGTGCTTGTCACAGCTGTTGTCACGTTCATGAATGAATCACAATGACATAAAACGCACACGGCCCCTGGAGCCCAAATTCACGTGTGCACGACTCGATCAAATCAACAAACATCACATATTTGGTCACAAAATTGTGTTGTGCACTGCAGTACCATTATGCCAGAACACCAAACACGGTCTGCAAAAATCAACAACACGATAGGTTGTACAACTGCCGTCATCAAAATGATGATACACCCCATTTTAGGCGTAGCTCAGTCCGCTCTTTGCTACCGAAATGTTAGCTGAGGGACCGGCATCTCTGTCGACTTGCGCCTGCACGAAAATAAAGTTACGGCAATTTTTACACTGTTTGCACAGATGACAGTCCACCAAAATAGGCCCCATAAACACAAAGGTAATAATTAGGAAAGGGAAAAGGAAAACAATCGCATACATTTAGAGGAGTACATTTACTTTAATTTAAATATCCCTACTATGTCTATTTATTTTTTCGCCTCGTATGATGCCGTAGTTGGTCCAAATCTGCTGCATCCAGCAAGGATTCACTCCCCCACCCTCTGGACCATCTCATCACCTTCAGGACGCACACACAGCATTGTGTGATGTTGAGATTGACCCCCCTCCCCCCCCCCCCCCCCCCCCCTCCCCCTCCACACACACACACACTCACACACACACACACACACCTTTCCTTGGATTACAGGAATTATTTATCAAAGCAGTAGACTGATCATTTTTACTGCAAGTCAGCACGGCGTCATTGATCTTGGCACACTGGGGACAGAATGAGGGTGGGTAGCCTTTAGCTACATCAGCATAAATAGCTAAACAATAAACACAGTTAGATATTCTGTGCATGTGCACATAATGATTCCAACCAAAATGTTCACACTAAAAATATTCACAATTATGTTGTGATGGTGTAGCATTTGTTAATTGTAGACAGTTTATTCAATACTGTAGATAACAGCTCACGAGCCTAAGCTTGATGACTATTGAGTCGTTTACATCCAGGTGCCATGTTTTGGGGACCTGGTGGTTGGGGCAAATATAGGCTCAATTGGGAGCGATCCAGATGACTTCTCTGTTAACATACTGTATTTTTTTGCATATTGCATTTTTAAAGGTTTCAGATTCAAATTTGTAAATTACCCACAGGACATAAAATACAAAAGTCAAGTGCAGGTTTTATCTACTGCATTTCCTGGCAAATTTATGCATGTCATATAAATAACATCTAAAAGTTAAGAATTGACCCAAAATTTTGTCACAATCTTACATTCTACGTTTACGACAATTTAAGATGTGATTATTTAGATGAGCATAGAATATTTTTGCACAAATCTTGAGAACCATTAACGTGTGCTTGTGTGTGTGTGGGTGTGAGCTATTTGAAAAGGCTTTATAGATTTTCCTGGAAGAATGAATGAATGAATGTTAAAATGGAAAATAAGGTTCAAGGAGCCATAATGTCTCAAAGCGTGTTACAAAAACTCAAGGTGGAATGTGCAGAGATATCTTATTGTATGGTTTTTTCCATTATCTTTTGAGCATTCGATCACATCACGTTGTTGAATCAAATGGAAATCAATGGGGCCTTTATCTGTGTAGTATATGAATTAGTGTGCTAACTTAACTATTGAATTCATTATTGTAGCTACTAACAACCATTGATATCACATAAAAAGCACTCAATAACATCAATTTGATGTTTTGTATTCATTATAACAGTTCATTTACTGTGAACATAATTGAAAATATATTCCATTTATTAATTTACTAGGCTGTCCATGACGAAGCAAAAACAAAAAACATTGCCGTCATGATTATTATTGTTTGCATCTTCCTTTCTGTTGATGAATGTGACTCCTAAATTCTAGAATCGTGTGAGGCTTGTTAGCAGGACAGAGCTTTACCTTCAAAATGAAAAAAAAAAATAAATAAATAAAAACAAAATGAAAAAACAAAAATGGATGCCATGTAGAGTTCTTTGTCCCTGGAGTGTTTTGAAGAATGCATGTTATAGACATGGTATTGAAACACCTGGTGGCTGCCGAATACGTCTCCTTTAAAGTCAATGTAGCATGTCGGGGATGTGTGTTAAATTTAATTTACCAAGCTGTGCACAGTTTAAAACTCAGCAGAGCCAGCAATGTAATGCATCAGCTTTGAATGTCGCTTCATTAAAGTCTATTGGATGGGAACATTCCTACCTTGCTGAATAATGTCATGGTTTATCCGACAATAATAAACTTTCTCACAGGAATTAATCAGTCAAATAGTGCTGCCCTTTTTTGGCTCTGATTTCAATCTGTCAACATACATGCCAATACACCCAGAGTTTCTGTGGCATTTCTAGGAACAGTCTACATTTGTGAGGTATCATGTTTGGTGTGTGAACAGCTGCTCTCTAAACGGTTTTAGAGAGATTTATCTTCCCCACAGCCAACTGGAACTGTGCTGGTTCACTCGCTCACCATATGCCAAAAAGAAGCAAAATAAGCCCAACACACACACACACACACACACACACACGCACACACACACACACACACACACACACACACACACACACACACACACACACACACACACAACATACCAAGTAATGGAAATGCAGGTGGCTGTTTGGCTGTAACGTTGTTCCTTTTGTCAGTTCATCATTACAAACGCATTTTTAATTAATGGAATGGGCACCCGCTATTTGCAAGGAATTCAGACCGGCTTGGCTCGCCAATAGTGAAAAACACGTAACCGTTTTCAAAAAATAAACAAATTCGTGTTTGTCCAACCACAGGTATGTTGGGTTCCATGTTGTATGCTATTGTGGTTCACTTTTTAATTGGTTCACTATATTTTGGTTTGTTATAAAAAGAGAAACCACTAATTTTGTAATAACACAGTACAGGCCAGTTACTAAAATGATGAGCACTCATTTTTCTTTAGTTAGCTGAATTTTAACAGTTGTCCAATACATCTGTCTGTTGTGTATTAACCTGATTTCTGCACAACACAACTATCTTAACCCCATCAATAAAGCAAGAAATTCAACTAATTAACCTTAATATGTCACACGGTGGCGTGAAAACCACTTCACATAACTATCTCTTGAAGCTTATTGAGATAATGCCAAGCGTGTACAAAGGAGTAATCACTGCAAAAGGTGGCTATGAGCAGCGTGTGAAAAGTTTGAAGCATCAGAAAACCCAAAAGGAATCAAATATTTTTGAACATTTCTATTTCAACATAGTCCCCGTTAAGGGCTGAACACTTGCCCGGGTTGTAATTAAAACGATTCTTGCATCGCTCATCTTTTGAAGAAACTAGAAAATGAAACATATTTTCAGTTATTGTCAAGTACATTTCTCCATGTTGTATCATAGTTTTGATGCCTTCAATGAGAATCTACAATGTAAGTAGTGACGGAAATACAGAAACTTTTGGCATGCAGCCTGTACAGTACATGCTATCATTTTTTTTTGCAAAGTTTTTATAGGTTCCACATTCCCTATTTGACAGACTTTACGAAGATATAACAGTAAAGATTTGAAAAAAAAAATCCTGATAATTACAACAACTAATCATTATTAAATGGTACAATCAGTAAAGTGAAAGGGCTCAAAGCCAGCACTGCATAGGAATACAGCTGGCTGAAGTCAGCTATATTCTCCGCCACAAAATGTTTGTCTTGCCAATATTTGTTTTTGAATGCGGTTTGTAAAACAATGGAATTTGTGAAATCCAGGAAGACTTGAAAACATGTCTGGACACAGTTTTTAGGCCTAAATATGCGTCAATAAGTTCAACCTATATGCAGCCTGTATGGTCACCTGACAAAAGAAATAGTGCCCTCCATGTTTAGTTTCACTGTTGATGGCGAATTGTCCTTGATGAAGGTCATTACAACGTGCTTAAACAAAAATGGGACATGGCTCAGGACTTTTTCATAATACTGTAAGTTGTTTAATGTGTGTGGCAGTCATGAATTGTGCTGAAGAGAGTGCTCATCCATACAACTGTGCTAATTAGCTGTGGCTATGGAGGACATTCTCACACCAAAGTGACCCTCATATATTTCATAAACCCTATTAACTCCTACCCCCGCAATAATTGCTGGAATCCCTTTATTGTAGGAGCGATAAATGTTGGCAGAGAATAATCATCCTTTGGCATTTTAGGAAAGAATGACATATGATATATTGCAAATACAGGGTGGCCTGTTATTAAATAGTCAAATTTGGGATGTGATTTTGATGTAGAGCACTGGGCCATCGTATTTAAAACTAGTTTTTGTTTGCCAGACATGCCATTTAAGACATAAGAAGTAAACGTTATGCAACAGGTGGAAGACAAAACATACTTAGACACGAAAAGGTTTTAGACTGCATGCATATTTTTTTCATGTCCTTGTTTACTCTTAGCTTGTCTAATATTAGACAAAAACTTATACAAGTACACCATCTTAATGGCTTTAACCCTAGGTAGACCTTGGTATTCAAAAAGTAGTAGAAATACACAGTACTGTACAGTATTATATATATATATATATATATATATATATATATATATATATATATATATATATATATATATATATATATATATATATATATATATATATATACTGTGTATTTCTACTACTTTTTGAATACCAAGCTCTTCCGAGGGTTAAATCCATTAAGACGGTGTACTTGTATAAGTTTCTGTCTAATGTTAGACAGTTAGGTGTGTGTGTGTGTGTGTGTGTGTGTGTGTGTGTGTGTGTGTAAAGTCCCGTAAGAAGGGTCCATGTTCCGAAAAGGAAACAACCAACAATTCACCAAGGTCAAGTAATAAGAGACACACAGCACCCCTTCCTCACACTATTCTGCAACTCGTAGACAACGCAAGAAGTGACCTGGAGAAAATAGACAAATACACTGCAAAACATGCACGAGGAGATGGTGAAGAACCCTACCATCCACGGGCTTACTCAACCGGAAAATGGTGTCTTTGCAAGGGGACTGAATTTTGAGCTATCACTAGAAAAGCTACTGAGAGCCGATCTTATCATGAGCACAGTCGGTGGCCGGGACAGGCCTTGACCATGTCCTGCGTGAGGGCACCACCTTCCGAGAAATAAGCCAGCAGCATCACAATACAGACACCGGGGTATCATTATATTCTAACAATGTATCAGATTATGTATGCACTCTGTGCTAACAACATTGGGTAGGTAGACTTGCACAAAGAGATCCAATATCAGGATTGTATCAAAATCTGGCTTTCAAACATAACAAGAACCGTACTTGCTATGACACAGGCCTCCGACAAGGCCAATTACTCCAAAACATGTTGATTTAACTTTTTTGAGCATTCATGAGACCAGCCTCTTGTGTCTTGTGTTGTAGACTGCAATAATGCATCCAGCAGTTGTCCTATCCATTACTCCTGTTTTTCTTGTTGCTATGATTATTGGAAAACTGCTAACAAAACAAATAATAATAATAATAATTTAAAAAAAAACAAAACAAATTTTGTTTAGTTAATGAAAAGGAAAACAAGGGTGCTAAAAAATTAAAAGTAACACCAAATGCATTTTATGTAAAACTTTTGTAAAAATTTAATCTAAAACGAATTAAAACTAACTATGATTACAGCAACAATTATGTATATATAAACATAATTGACGAGATGGACCATTTATTTTTATTATGTAAAATGTCAAAGTATTTGAACCCCCATCATTTTGGGGGGATATATTTCAGCTTTTCTGGATTGAAAGGAAGCCCACATTATTTAGACATTTGCAGTTATTAACTTTGAATACACTGACAGACTTTTTTCCTTTGAGTTTGAAATGTCTGACTACATTTAAATGCACTACATTAGCAACTAACGCTAATGCTGGAAACTTGTGCTGTATAATACGATGACAGTTAACGGTTTCTTATCGTCCTTAATCAACGACTGAATATGAACGGAAAAAAAAACATAAACACCCAAAGCCTGAATTTTTTGATGCAAAGAGAGATCACAGAATAGATTGGCTTTGAACAGAACTCTGTTTGAATTGCATTTTTTTTTCTTTGAAAATGTTGCTTGGGTTGGTAATAGAATGGCCAGATTTCTTTTTTTTTTTTTTTTAACAGTCATCCATTTGACAATGTCACAATGGCATCCTCATTTGTATGCACAATCTCTAGAAAATACTTAACACCCTTTAATTGCGTTTTGTCTAAACCACCAGGCCCAATTGAATGACAGGATAACTGACATGAAAATATATTTTCTAGGTAGACCCTAGCGAGCTTGCTAATTGGAACTAGAGACAGACTGAACAGAAATATCTCATTTGCACATGACAGACCCATTTTCATGTGCAAATTTTCAATGGTAATATTTCAGCACTGCTGTACTGACGGTTGGGGACATTTGTTGTTTTTTTCTGCCTTCTATCAACTTTTCTTGGCAGAAATGCCTCATAATATCTGTTCGATGTGATTAGCTCGAATGAGATTTTCAAAAGATGCAATTATTCCTTTTGAAAAGACACATTTGCCTTGATACACTAAAAAATGACTAATAGATTGACATGGAAAAAAGTAGTGGGGCAAAAAGCTTTAGTAAATAGTATCATCAAGGCAAAATTTCTGTCTTATTGAATTGATTGGTGTCCATTTGCAAAGATAATTCCAGTAATTTAAATTCATGACATTATTAAAGTTATTAAAGTTTTCATTGATGATTTATTTTGAATTGAGAAGTGAAAGACAATGTTGAACATCTAGCAGACACAGATATCATATCAAGTTTGATTATATGTGTGTTTGTGTGTGTTGAAGGCCTTGTCTACACCTGATTCCTATGATGAGCTCATCAGGGAGCTCTGCAGGAACAGAATATCACGATCATTTGAATCAGGTGCGGCGGAGGAAGGTTACACTGAAAAAATGCCGGATAGGTGCTCATGAGGACCAGAGTTGGTGACCCCCTGCTCTACACCCTGTTCTCTCACGACTGTGTGGTCTCCCACAAGGACAAAATCATCCAGACATTCAAGGACCACACCGCCCTGATTGGATGTCTCACTGGTAGTGACCAAGCAGTTTACAGAATGGCGTTGTCCAGACTTGTGGCCCGGTGTGAAGACAACAACCTCACCTTCAACACAGACAAGACCAAAGACATGATAGTGGTCATGAGGAAGGAAAGGACTCATCAGCCACTGCTCATCCAAGGTTGGAAAGTGGAGAGGGTGAGCAGCTTTAAATACCTGGACGTCCACGTCAGAGATGACCTCACCTGGACATTAAACACCACACAGCTGGTGAAGAAGGCTCGGCAGCGTCTGTACTTTCAGGAGAGGCTGAGGAGGTTTGGTATCTCACCAAGTGTCCTCGGCAGCTTCTACAGCTGCATTGTTGAGTCCATCCTAACATGTTCATCACTGTGTGGTGCAACAACTCCAATGCTGTGGATCGCAAAAGCCTGCAGGGAGTGGTCAAGAGAGCATCTAAGATCACCAGAACTCCACTGCCCTCTCTGCAGTGTATCTACCAGCTCAGAGTCAGCAGGAGATCTGCCTCCATTCCCTGGGACCCCATCCATCTTCTGATTTTTGTTTTACACTATTTATGCTGCTCTTTGTGCACTACTTGTTAAATAGCGGTACATAACTTAACCTTCACACATGCACTCTATTTTATTCACAATGCACACTTGCATATTAGCGTAGGTGTCTGTACATAACCTCCCCACTTATGGTTCACACGGGTTCTCTGCTAATTATGTGATGTTTATACATTGTTTTTGACTTAAGTTAATACTTTTTTATATGACAATCGTGTGGAAAGCAAAGTAAGAATTTCATCATATGGAAAAACTTGTTTGGAAACAACTTGAATCTTGAATATTTTTCGGGCTATAAACTGCATCTTTTTCTCATTTGAGCCCTCCAGCAGCTTCTGGTCTGGAGCAGATTATCTGTGACACAACTTTTGTTTGCTCAATTTTTTTGCTGATAGTTATATAAACGTCCGAAAACCATGGAAACTACAAATCTTATAATAAATTTCAATTTTTTTAATGCCCTGATATAATCGCACTAATTAAGATATAGAATCATTTGGAATTCCTTAAATAATGCACTTGTTTCTAACTGTGCAGTTTAGGCTCACATATCCATCGTTAGCTTTTTTCTCCCGTTGTGTAATTTCCCTCCCAGTGTCTGCTGATCTTTGTATACAAGGTCAACTCTCATATTTTTCAATTAGTGCCTCCTGCAGTTTCTGATCTTTGCGTGGTCTTTCATGCTCCTCTCCTTTGTTTCTCATAGGTATTTTTTTTCCCTCCCCATCTGATCTTTTGGCTGACTCCCTCTGCTTTAATCCTTTCAAACTAAAACTATCCAAAGATCAAGACTCTCTTGTGCATTTATCTGGTCCAGTTATTCACATGCTATTTATAATCCTGCAAACATATCAATGAGCAAGAGGGTGGAATACACTATACGAAGAAAAAGAGCACAGGACAAATTGACAACCTTTTTTCAAACAACAGGGTAGCAAGCCCAGCAACACAGTGTACTCTACCTTTAATTAGCAGCTTTCGGGCTGGAGAAATTCTCTTTTTGACACTAATATGAATGACTTTGGCTTCCATACAAGGCGTTTCTGTCAACAATAAGGTCAGCAAATGTGCTGAAACATTTATTTTGTTGCATTGTTAGCTTGAAATGGCATTTTCAACCAGGAGAGAGATTATACATGCATTTGCAAGCATTGATGTCACAAAGGTTTACGGAATTGAGAGATTCATCTGTCTCTTTAATTTCAATTTATAAACCTAAATGTTTTTAAGTTTTATATAACATTTTGGGTGCATCATTTGGTGGGGTTCTAAATATTATAGCTTGGCCGACAACTTTTGAAGGCCAATGTATTTCATAAGGAATGTATTGCATAAAGTAACAATTTATCATGAAGAAATGTCATGGTTATTCACTGAACACCCAAACACTTCTACATACCATTTCTGACTACATGCTCTATATATGCTTTGCGATTATTCACACTGAGTTGGATTTTCTCCAACCATCCCTCATCTCTGACATTCATCCTCATTTGGGTCACGTATGTGCAGGAACCTATCCTAGCTCACTGGCAAAATCAAGGAGCAGGGCAGATCCTGGTCTAGTCACAGCCAATCACGAAACATAGAAAACTTTCTCATTTGCATATATCAACAATTCAGTGTCTTTAATTCCAGTCCAGTCCAATTTTATTTGTTACTTACAAACAACAGGCAAAGTAAGTGCTGTACGCAAATCAGACACAAAAGGCAGCATTAAGAATGATATAAACACACAAAAAACAATTTTAAATGAACTGATTAACCTTGCATTCATATTCTAGGAAACAGAGTAGCTGGAGGAATCCCCGCATGACAAGACTTCCCCATTAACTCCCAATTTATTGAAAACAATGTTCCCATTGGATTTTACTGGTACTATGTAAATGCTCTCTTCTACAGCAAACTGTAACTGTAATTAAATATTTATTAATTACAGTAATAAAGTACAATTTTACCACTATAATTCATCATACAAGTGTAAATGTGAGTTAGACATTTATATATATATATATAAATATATATATAAATATATATATACATGGAAGTTTTTCCATTTTTGGTTTTATTTAAAACTTTAGAAACTGGATGGATGGATTGATTAAACGTTTGTTCTTTTAATTTTGCTGCACGGCTACATATGTGTGTGTGTGTATATATATATATATATATATATATATATATATATATATATATATATATATATATATATATATATATATATATATATATATATATATATATATATATATGTATTAGTGCGTGTGTGCACGTGTGGGTGTGTTTGTAAATGTTTAGCAGCCTATATGAGCGCATGGACTTGTAGGGAAGATAAGGTTCATATAATAGCCTGCCTAGCCCTGGGGAAATCAAGCCAACCTGATATGTGCCATTGTGCACCCAAGTCCACTTTAAACACAGGAATCCTTTGCTTTTATTCGGTGCAAGGACTTTTTTCACGTGCCCCCAGCAGAAATAAAGACCAGTGAATCCTTGACTCGTGTTTGAGAGAAACCAAACATCATGCATTATGTATACCGGCTGTTTTCAGGAAGCATTTTGTTTCATGGAAAGCAGCAAACTTCAAACGAGATTGTCCTCGCTTTCATTTTGCGCAAATAGCAACACAACGCTCTTCTAAATGGTCCACATTTTCAACAATGTACGCAACCATGATGTTTGTAATCAAAAGCAAAATTGTAGGACAGTCACAGCAGAAACCAACACTTTAAGTGTGTTTTCCAAGATTTGTAGCCCGTGAGACGGATTTACACAACAGAGAATATTTTATCGTGGTAGCAACATGACTCTTCTGCCTCATACCGCAAGAAGAGGAGACTGTGATTAATCAAGTGATGTTATCATCCACTCGCTAATGAAAGCCAGCTTCGTCTTCTCTTGATCATTTCACTCATTTCAATCTGTGGCCATCTCTCTGGAAGTATCGATATTTTGCTGACATTTGTAGCCGTAATATAAACCTGATTCAGCAATGCTTTGCCATAAATATCAGTGATCTATAAAGACGCCACACTGGTGCTGTCACTGAGAAATATCAGCGCTTGCCACAATGATAATGGGGCCAACCTGTGATGGGCAGGGAGGATAGGCTGTGGTGTTTGGCGCATATTCATTATCAAAATAGTAACTTTCCACTTTACTTAGTTTTGGATGTCTTCTCTGAACAAATGGATTTGTCACCAAAAAAAGATACGGGACACAGCTCGAGACATTTTACTTTCATTATTCAAGAAAATGTTGTACCACACAACTCAGAATAAGTTCCACATCTATAAGTATATTGTGATCCATGTTTTATGAACTCAAAGTCTCTTTAAAAAGTTTAGGTCCCATTTCAAATGAATTTTAAATAATTCTATAGGATGCCAGAATATGAAATAAAGAAGACGATAATGGTGCTATGTTTTCAGTGACACTATCATAGGTATTACATTAACAAAACATTTAAATTTGTGGTTGAACTAAGCAGTATAGACCTTGACTGAATTATATTGACAGTTGTTAAAATTGAAAATGATAATATCGTATTTCTGTGGGATATTATGATATATTGTGTTATAGAAACATCTACCATAACATAACAACTGTGCGTCATGGTAGTGTACTGTGATGGTTTTTGCATGCAGATTAATGTGAAGAAAAACAAATCACTTTTTTGCGGGGTAAACAACCTCCAACAAAGCTGCCTTTTTTGCCTGTTGTTTTTGCACTTTTCAGATTCTGACGGGGCTTACACAAATCTGACTGTGGAACAGGTATTAAACATCATGCATAAATAATGCACCTGTATTTATCCAATTCATAGTAACGTGATAATATCTGATCTCGCTTGTCTTGTATCATCGGCTAGACTCATTACAAAGGGATTAATATTTGATTCCACAAATCCTGAGGCAGGCTGTGGTTTAGGGCAGATGAATATTAATTTTCGACGTTTATTAAGACTCTTCATACCAAAGTGATGTCTCACAAGTGCTTCTAAGGTACAGACTTGTTGAAACTGCTTTTGGAGAACTACAGGAATTTGTCAGTCAATGGCAGGCAATGACAACTAAAGTCAAATTTCGCTATTAAAATAATTAGAACTTTTTCAATTAAAAACATGTATATTCTCTGACCAGTCAATTTCAATCGATTAGAATTAGAAATATTGTAAATTGCTCGAAAAAGAAATGTGAAAGATATGATGATATAAATCCACCTATTTTCTTAACCGTCGTCCTCCCAAGGGTCACAGGTGCCTATCCCAGCATGCAACATTCAACAACATGCAAATTTCACACAGGGTAGCCAGAAGCGAAACTGCGAGGCGGATGTGCTAACCACTCTTCAATTTTGCTCTGTGTTTGCTTGGTTTTTCAATGTGTGGTTCTAAATAATGTTATAAGTTAAGTACAAAAGTACATAAGTACATAAGTACAAAAAACAAGCCCCCCCCCCCAAAAAAAAAAAAAAAAAAGAACTGTTGTTCATATTAAGGGCACAAAGTGTCAGTTACCAGGTTTACAGCAAGATCAAAAATACAGCTACCTGTTGATGTGACCTTTCAGCCAAAGATACCCTTTGGGATGAATGTTGTGGCAGGTGTAAATGAAGGTGCTGTTCAGTGAACATGTTTTGGAGAAAAGGTGAACTAAAAACATCAGTTTTGTAACCAGTGAGCATTTCAACATGTCACATTTTTAATGTCAAATTTACCCTGTGGCTCAGAAAAAGCAACAACACATGCGCTGACACACAGACTCACACACACTAACGACTTGCCCCCACCACACCACCACTTACACACACACATAATCAACCTCCCTAGAATACTTTAATCATCTGCATTATTAAAAAAAAATATTGATGGAATTGGTACTTTTTGCGCTTGGCACATTATTCTCAGTCAGCGGTTTGACGTTGTCGCCTCATGGCCTGTAATGACTTTCAGTTCACTTGTGTGAACTTCAAGCGTTAACACCTTGAATTTTTTGACTTCTCAATGTGGTTGAGGTTATTTGAGGTGTTATCAAACTTTTACTTCAATTAGAGTGCGTACAGTTTAGTTAATGTAATAACGGCACGTAAAATGCAATCTTACACAACACTTAATTGATTTAATTTGAAGGCCTTATAAAATAAGAGCTCTAAATTTTTATTTTATCTCATCTTTCAAAGGAAAATTAGAGCTACCAATATTAAAAGACAGAACATCCAGAGATAAAACGGACTATAAAAACGCAATCTTAATATAATGATGATGTAGCTCAGTTAAGATCAATAAATTTCGAACATTTATAGTAGGAAAAATAAGGTTGCGTATTTTTTTTTTTTAAATCCAGTCATTCTACTCTAAAGCATTGATTTTCATCTTCATCACACTTGTTTGACATGTATTTCTTTATTTTACATACAGTTATCATTCATTTCTTCTCCCCTTGAATGACTGGTTTTGGGCTACATTCTGATGATTTCTGTTTTTATGAACCAGAAGAAAGATGCACTAAAATACATGCTTGTGGTTAAAAACAGTCAGTATTGTTGACTGACAGTCAATCATAACAACAACTCCAAATCCACTAACTCACAATCTGGCCATTTAATTTGTAATATCAACAATAACTTTAAATGATTATCTTTTTTCCTATCGGTTTAACCAATATGCACAAAAATCCATTGACTGATCCATTTTTTGTGAATAAACTAAACGTCAACTACCCACATAATGATGTCATAAAACAGAATTTCTGAGAGATTTAATTGAGTTAGAAATGCATGGCTTCTTTTTAATAAAATCCATGAAGAAAAAAATAACGCATTTGTCCATTTGTTGTTCCCTCTGCGCCAGGGCTACCTTTGTGCTTTGATGAATTACCCTGCATAGTTTGAGAAAGTCTTTTGCAAGCTCATATTTTGTGCGCGTGCCCCGAATTAGTCTGACATTTCATACTTGAATGCCTTCATGACATTTAGTTTAAGGAAATATCATGGTGGGCTCAAGTGTCCTGTACTAACCACAAACACACGTGCGCACGGATTATATGAAATACATTGCAACTGTGCGTCGGCATACTTCTAAAATGCTATTACTCTTCTTATCAAGGACATGTTTTGAGTTGTTTTGTTCTGTGATATCTATCACTTTTTCAGTTATTCAATTAGTCTTTCAAATTATAAGTCTGTTTGGTATGAGCGGAATATTTCCCTGAAGCATTACTTTATGATTGCTTTTCTGGGGCTGTTATTTTCTGTCCATAACACGGAATGTAATATGTTTAAATGATGAACAGATTTCTTGATTGCCTTGAGATTGAACCTGTAATTGTCTTTTAGAAATGAGCTTTTTTTCACCTTCTCATTCTGTATTGATGAATCCAGCCCTGTAACTGATAAAAATTAAAGCATATTTTCCAACTGACATGGCAGGCTGTTGGGCAGAATACATAAACACGTGTAAACACGTTTTCTTCTTTGGCGTTTGGATCAAGACGACTCTTGCAAGGAAGCTGGGTAAAAGAATATTTTGAGCTGCCTGAAATAAGTCACTGGTCTGACTGCCTTTTAGCCTCAAGGAACTTCCAGGAGCTGCTCCTTTAATAGACAATGATGTATTAACAAAGACAGCCGCAAAGTCTTTAAATGTCTCTTTCTGAATGTCAATGAAGCTCCTCTTCTTCAGTAAACAAAGGCCTGGTATCTGTCCCCATTTTAGATAGCGCATCAAGACATTTGAATGCAGCTTTAGGTATGTGTTCTGAAAATATATTTGAACTTTCCCCTCAGCTGAATAACGTGACTGCGGTTGACAAGTGAACTATTATGCTCACAAACTGTGAATTTGTGGCTGTGATGTGGAATGAGTTGCTGCAACTCCGATTTACTTCAATGAGCGACTCTATTTAGAAAAGCGGTTTAAACATTTTTTTTCACCTGCTAATTGCCTGCATTTGCTTCATAGATTGCCAGGGCTCATTTTCTCTGGGATTTTGTCATGCTATAGGTAACAATAGCATTGTGGGATGTAGAAACTAAAAACCATGCTTCCACTGAGTAGTACAGTTCAGTTCTGATCACCTTAGTTTGCGTTAAATGAGGTGACACCAAATCTAGGCCGGCTTTCCCACATAACCCGCACAAATTAATATATACATGTAAATTGTTATTTCCGGATCATTTGTGATATAAATGGACTTTCGTATTTCTGCCTTTGGTACTCAAAGCGCTTTACACCAACTAGTCATTTACCTACTGATGAGGCAGCATCAGGAGCAACTAAGGGTTCGGCATCTTGCTCAAGGAAATTTTAATATGGTCATGTTGGTCGGGGGATCAAACCTTTGGAGATTGGACACATTTTCCAGATGGGCATTTCCATGTACCAATCAAAAACCGGACATTTACATCATACTCTATTACCCGCCCAAGACGCTGCCGCAGATGACGTTAAGAGACACAAGTTCTTTCTGATTGGGGGGAACGTGGCAACACCACCGCCGCATGGCGGCTTGGCATGCCTGTAAATGAATAAAACTGCACTCTGCGTATTTGAGTAGCAAACATTTTTTGTCTTTTTTTTAAATAAACAAAGCCATGTGGACGAAGGTGGGCATAACATGCCCTGGTTATGTTTAGACAGTGCCTCAATTAATTTAATCTCGTTCAGTAGCTTTTTCCTAACTTAACTGCCCAGCGAACAGAGAGCATGACGCGCAGCATCAGGAAGTTGGCCCAGTGATCTCCTTTGGATGCAGGTGTATTGTTTCCTATGATGGAAGATGGCAATTAGGCGATATAGTAACAAGTACTGTGGGAGACGGTGAGAGGTCATAACAACAGTGTGGGCTTGTCATGTGTACTAGAGCCATTAGGGAGAGGAGCGTCAGAGGCTAAGGACTACAAGTGAAGTTGATGCAGTGAACATATCTGATTTCCCTCTCCCCACTCCGCCTCCCTTTTGCATGAGAAGCTTTTGTGGTTACTGCATAGCCGAGACACAAGAGGCGGAGGTGGCAATTAAAACATGTCAAGGAAGTTCCCTCTCACCTCCCTCTGTCACTTAAAATGGATTTTCCTGTGAAACATTACCTCTACGTCACCATATTTCATTGCAAATGTTTCCATTAAAATGTTCTGAACGTCTAGTGTTGATTTTTATCCGTACAGCATTCCAGATACAATCATAGCATGTGGTTTTAAGTGGTGAAATCTAAATATCTAATTAGCAAATGGAGCAATTAAGTTAATGACTGGTTGAAAAACAAACAACCACTCTGATTTCTTATGTTTACTGCAGCATTCACATTGATGAGTCAAAATGAACACCTACCAGCTTAGAACAATATTGACTATAAGTTTTCTATAAAGTTAATGAAAATGGCTTGAAGCGTTTTGATTTTACAATTAGTCTAAAGAGCTGGAGGGATGGTCCAAGTTAGAAATTCTCTATGTAATCCAAAGCAAATGAATTATTCACAAAAAAGTTACGTCCCACTGGGTGAAGGCAACCTTTTGAATGCAAATTTATAGAACAACTGGGAAACTGAGTGTTTCTGGGGAGAATGTAAAGTGGGTGAAATCAAGGTGTCGGTTGTGTTTGTGTTGCTTTTGAGTTGTTCTATTTGTTCAACAACAGAAAACATAGTCAGTGACAAGTTGTAACAAATCTAAATTTGATTCCCTCTAAAGATGGAAACGTTTGGAATGCAAGTGAACAATTTATCAAACTGTCGTGCTGACTCAAGTAGTCGCTTCATATCGCTTGGTTCTCTCTATGTGCATGTATTCAGCAAACTTGTGCAGCCAGGCTGTATGAAATCTGGCCGAAGCGTTCACACTCTACAGTCGCGGGCGTCTCTTCACTATGAGTCAACACACACATAGAGTTAATAGATAGTTGCAATAGCCAATCAGATCACGAGTTCATGACAGTAAGGCCAGCTTGAAAGACTCACATTGAACATGACATGTTCTCGCTCTGTGATTGGATCCTCAACATGGGAGGCAGCACTATGAAGTCTACCAAGCTTGGCCGTTTGGCTGTGACAATCCCTGTCCCCTGCTTCTGTACAGCAGTCAAAGAAAAGGATTAATTGTTGGAACTGAAACATACAAACTCTACAACCAATTCATTGAAGCCTTCTTAACAAAAAAAAAGAAGAATGGATTTTGCGTGGAATTAGCTGTTTTTTTAACATTTTTTCTTGTTGAATGTTTTGGTAATTTTAGTCAATTCATATTCAATTAATGGTTAAAAAATAAAATGATATTCTTATTAAACTGTATATTGAACTAGTCTCTTTCATTCATTTCCAACAACACCAACAACAATTGTGTTTCACATCACATCCGTGAAGGTCTTGACCAATTTTAAATCATCCAATAGTTGTGATCATGCATTTCCTGCGTAGACCCCAGTGAGTCCACTTTATACCGCTCCAGTCATTTTATGCACCTTTCATAGTTTGTGCACCTCTTCTGTAAATGAATTTAAAGGAAGCAAGTCAGTTGTGTTCACACACAGAATGGTGCAAACATGTTTCTACCTGTGAATATCTCTAAAAAAAAAAAAAAAAAAAAAAAAAACTCTACCTATGCACAGTTTGACCGTGCTTTGGGGGACACTGGGCATGAAAATAGGGCCCATATTAATCCCCTGATTGAGCAAAGCTATACAGTACACCAGCCATCTGTGCCACTGTTTTTTACAGTGTGCTTTTTTTTTTTAATGGGAATCCTGTCCAAACTCACTCTGGCACCAAATGCTGTCATGATTTAGCATTACTTGCTTTCCTGTAAACAAGCCAGGTGGTGAATTGAGGGAGTGTTCTTCATGACATTAACAGGCTATTATGTCGTCAGCTGTCCTGCCTTTTGATGGGCAGGGTCGTTGTGGGTGTGAATTCTTATGGGATGCTAATTACCTGGAATGACAAGATAATTTTGTGCTGCTGAATGGACCCATATTACACTTTTTAATTGATTTAGCAATACATACATCGTCACTCAGCTGTAGCGGCACCGCAGGAAGCCATTCAAACTTGGATATAATTATTTCCCTTGCCCTTGATTTCAAACATGGTACTCTAAAGGTAATTATATTCTATGAAATGAGCCACTATTGGTATAGCGGGTCCACATCTTTTCTAATTAAGTATATGTAATGTAAAATATTTCCGGCTGATCTTTTTTTTTTAAATCTTGTCTGAAAGAAAGATGTCATTGTAATAAATTAACCTGTGTTTGATCAAGAATGGGAACCCAGGGTTGTTAGCATTTAGACTAAAACATGAAAAATGATTAAGTGCTGCCCAAAAGAATGACTTTGTATGGTATAGGTTAAATTGGGCGAAAGACTCAATTTACGCCTGTCTAATTTGAGAATTCCCAACAAAAAATTAGTGCCAAGCACGCAGAAAAAAATCCCAGAATTTCCACAATTTTTTGAGTTTGTTGTCCACAATAAACGGGTGTATTATTATGTATATTCCCTAGGCCACCCTCAAGTATGTACTTGTGCATGTGTCCTTTGTGTCCATCTCCTTTGTTTTGCTGATATTGAGATCTTCATGTGGCATGCGGGATAATGGCCTCTGTCAGCCTACTAAGTGTTGGCCCAGCAACCTTTCTGTCACATCTTGTGCCAGCCTGTATTTCCATAACCTTGTCATTTTTATTGCAAGCATAAATCGTTGTAAGGTCAGCCAAGGTTTGGCAGTGTGGATAGAAACAGGGCATGGGGTTAATTAAAAGACTAAGCTGAATTAACCCCTCGCAGCCCGACCAGAACCTCCCTACCAACAGCTTCAAAAATACCCACGTGCGTTCGCTCGTCAAACAAGAATAAATTGCATGTGAAGCGCTTTGATGCACATCAGTGACCTGTATTGAACAGTTAAATGCAGTGCGGCATGTAGTAGATCCATGAGCAATGTACGCTCCTGCTTTCACTTTTGTCTGCCACTAAGAGTTATGCTTGCCTCCTTGTAATGGTTCCTCCAGGCTTGAAATTAGCCCAATTTACGCCACTCTGCGGTCTTGGTGCTGCAAACCGACTGGTTTCAGTACTCTCCGCCACGGAGAAGCCATACGGCAGAGCAAGCCAAGGACATAAGGGAATATAAAAGTTGTCAGCTTACATGACCAAGTAGTGTTGTGTGAAATGACTTTAGCCCGACATTGTTAACGCTGAGCAGGCTGCCTCCGCCATGCTCGATAAAAGCAAATAAAAGGCCAGATAAAGTGCTGATGGAATGCGGTGTGTGTGTGGGTGCGGGGGTATAAAGTTTGCCATCAAATCTTTGGCCTCTATTACAGGCAGTGTTTAGCAACAGAGACTCACCCTCGGCTCCATTCATTCACGCTGAGATTTTTAGCCTGTCTCTGTCATTCCGTTTCACCCTCCGAGTCACTTTCTCCTAAGTTACAAGTGTTGACTTAGAAATGCACTTTTAAACATTTGGGTATCCTCCTCCTGTTGTTGTCTTTCAACAACGTGGCAACGAAAAAAGATATATAGTGATCATCTATGATCAACTTTTCATTCACATTTTATATATATATATATATATATATATATATATATATATATATATATATATATATATATATATATATATATATATATATATATATATATATATATATATATATATATATATATATATATATATCGTCCCCCATAGGTGGGTTGAAAATGAGGGGGAAAAAAAACTACTCTGAGAAATAAGGTACACAAATGCATCATAGGAAACACAGGATTGAGATTCTGATTCTTGACACTGGACTTAAATAGTGAGCTAATGTATTTTTGCCAATTCCATATAGACAAGTTGTGTTTATAAAGGGAAATCACACAAATGGTGAGATCATGCAGGACAGCAAGGGATGCAACAGAGGGGAGTCTTTGCGTCAAAGATACTAATTGTATCTGATTAGATCCATGAAAAGCATCTGTTTTGCAGCAGTGGGGAGTCTTGCAAATATGAATGCATACTACAGTGCATGTGAGATGTTGAAGCAGTTGTTGTATGAGAAGTTACTTTGCCTGATTTAGACTTATTATCACATGGTTAATTTGTTTGCCATGTATTTTAGGTTAGGAGCAGCATTGGCAGTTAAACTCACCAAAAAAACGGTTCTCTATTTTTTATGTATGAGCAGCTTGATTAGACACATACGGGCTAACAAATAAAAACTTGCACAACCCAGTTGCAGCTCCCGATGTCAATTACCAGGCCACGCCACTAAAAATCACACATACAACCTTAATCAGTTTATGTGCCTTTTGGTTTATCACAGCATACAGGAATTTCAATAAACTAGCTACTTTCTTCATATTATTTTAATTGTTTCTTCATAGTATTTAAATTGTTTTATTATTTCATTGTTTTTACACAAGCTAGTGGCATTTTTACATGTTTAAATCATTATTAAAGTAATAAAGTAAAAAAGAGTGTTGCCTTTTATGTAGAACTGGAATAAACAATGCAATTTTTGATTCATTTTAAAGGAGAACAATTATTTGCACGTAAATTATGTTATGAGCATTGTCACTGTAAGACTTGATATGTATTTTACTGCCAAAGCGGCGATGATTTCGTCTGATATTTTGAGTGAGTGATTTTGGTTAGAAATGAGACAGCATAATAAATTGAGACAGAAATAAAGCAATAACAATAAGAGACGGCTACAGTGTCAGCCTGCTTTACATCAGTGAAGTCTTATGATGCTGCTAATTTAGTGTCAATATGTCAAGTGAACAAAATGAAGATGCATACGCAGCGACTGTGGGCAAAATCAATTGATAGATTCTACTGGATGTTTGCAACCTACTCATCGTCTCATAAATCCCTGCCAAATGTTGTACAGGAAACTTCAATGCTAAAAAAAAAAAAAGAATACAAGAGGTAAAAGTGACAGACTGTCGTCTTTATCCTTTACCCCTAACCACTTGATAGATACATGCCCGGATTATATAAACTAAAAAGATTAAAATGACCGTGTTTACCTCCTGAAAGGCAATACTTTTTTTGCGAGACGAGAAGATGACTGCTATCATCGACGGGTGCCCTTGGGGGCCCGTATTGATAAGACACTCATTCGGAGAGTGTTGAAGATCTGTACCACCTACAGGCATACTTTACACACGATGTTGCAGTTTATGTTCTCATTTTCAAATTCCATCCTATAAGGACAGCATCCAGAGACGCATAATGACAGTGTGGTATGGAACGTTGTCTGAAACACAAACTCATCCTTTGCCGACTGCGGTGCAGGGAGCTGAACACCTTCCTCTACGCTCCATTTACTCACAGAGTTGACTCATAACAGAAGGGCAAAGAAAATAAAGTTTCACCCCTGTTCACATCCTTGGCTCCAAGTGAAAGTTTAGATGATAGATTATAAGGCTTGCTGCATTTATTTTGCAGGGTCTTCTTTTATTTCTTCTATTAGTGTGAGTTTGCAGTAAGGCTGCAGCTATGGAATAGTTTGGTATTCAGATTTTTTCAACAATTACAAACAATGAAGACAAATTTCCACTTCATTGTTGAGTGACCTAATGTTATATTTTTTTAATGGAAAAATAATTAAATGTACATTTAAGCTGTGTATAGATTTTAGACAAATATCTTCCTGTAAAGTACATTTTTTACCACACTGAAGTAGGTGACTCGTTCAGGAGGGTTGGCTTCATTTCTCTTCTCCGATGCTGAGTACAGTAAACTGCATGTGCCGTTGACTGTTAAAACATAAATACGTTTACTGTGACAGAATAAAACAGTTGACTACAACCCATTCAGGGGCACGAGCCAGCCTCTATAAGTGAAAAAAACTGAAAATAATGACAGGGGAAATGATTTGTGGTGGCAATGGCTCAGTTGGCAAGTGCAGCCAATCAGAAAGTTAGGTGACAGGGTGCACTTCATCCTGCCATCTGTGTAGTGAATGGCATTTCTAACGGAAAAATAACAAAAGACACCTCCATAATCCCACTGTAGAAGGTACAGTCTGTGCCTGCACTTTCCAATACTTTGTCCAACGCCTTTTTATGTTGCTGTTTTTTTTTTGCAAAAGAAACAACCGCTTCCACCACTGCCTCATATTCATCCACCATGTTTGCTTGATTGAAGTCACATTTAATCTTGAGAGTAGTTGCAAGATATTCCATCTGACCTTCTTCTTGAATGAAAATGGTTTGTAAGTGGTATGTTGATATGTTTTGTCATGTGGATGCACAAAACACACTGTGCACTTGAGACTGCTATGCCTACCCGATGTTTTTTTGTTGTTGTTGTTATGTGTGGGGTCTCAGACATTGGAAGTCTGGCAGCAATTTTAAAATCTTGTCCTGTGAATATGGCATTCCCCAAAAACAGTTGGAATAGACGAGGTCACCTGCCATAGAAATTAGATTTAGGCCTGGTAAGCATTCACACCTTTTTTTTCTGGACATTGGCAGACCCCTGCACATAAAGATAGGAAGTAGAACATTCAACAGTTTTGCTTGTATTGTGTTACCTTCCGACGACGGACTTCCTATGTGGAGTTTGCACGTTTTCTTCTTGGAGGGAGGGCTTTCGCATCATCATACGTGACCCCACAAATACAAAGACTACCAAGGTATTTCGGGCTTGCCTTGAGTGTTTCTGAAGAGGAGCGAATGTGGAAACACGTGGAAAAGATATTGGAAATTGCTTCCTGCCATCTGCGGAATCCATATTTATGAAAAAGAAAATACATTCATTAGGACCCTAAAGGACTGTACCCTAAATTTTTTTATTGACGTTACCATCCAAGTATGCTTGGTAAATATGAAATTATAGAACAAACAAATGTATCTTTTGCACTTTATTTGCACTTTATTTTGTTTGTCTGAAGAACTACATTCCACCATTTCAGGGTGCATGGATTAGGCTAGCTCATGAGGCTTCAGTATCTCCCACAAACAAAGATGTTTTGTCCTAACTATGAACATGTTAATTGTTTCACATTGTCCGGTCCAACTGATTTAGACCTTGCTTTTTTTTAGGACAAATCCATTATTAATACATCTTATGTAACAATCATATAAAACAGGATGACAAACACCTGACAATCTAATCTCAGGGATTCATCATCCTTGGAGTGAAAACTGCAAAACCAGGACAAGATGTCAGATTGTTGTTAAATTTGCATTCTGCCTCGATCCGTCAATCCATCCATCCATTTTCTATAGCAGGTTATCCTCACTAGGGTTGCAGGCTTGCTGGTGCCAATCCCAGTCTTCCGACAGTAGGCGGGGGACATCTTGAACTGATTGCCAGCCAATTGCAGCGCACACGGGGACGAACAACCATTCACTCACCCAATCACACCTAAAGACAATTTAGGTGTCCAATACACCTACCGTGCATGTTTTTGGAAAATGGGAGGAAGCCAAAGAGCTCGGTGAGAACTCACGCGGGCTCGGGGAGAACAGGCAAGCTCCCACCGTGCAGCCCCTTAATCATTAATACTTTAATTTTTTGGTCCCAGCAATGTTTGTCTTTAGTTCATATGAAACGATGTTGCACTACGAATAAAATATTGTTTAAAGAGCTATCCAATAATGAAAAAAGTGCCTCTCAATTATTTTTACATGGCAAAACCAAAGTCTTTTCTCTGTGTTCATCTGCTGCCCCCCCCCCCCCCCCCCCACACACACACACACACACACACACACACTATTTTAGAAAGCCTGCACCAACCACGATTAATTCAAGATCTTGGATTAAAGCAGGACATGTAATCAAAAAAGGTTCCTCGCAACCTCCGGCAGGTCCATATTAACTTCATCATCATTGACCGCCACACAATAAACAACAAAGTGGCAACATATTCAAGGTGAGGCCACTTTTACAAGAAATCTATTTGCAATAGCGTTTCATGTTGAGATTCCTGTTTGGATCTAATTACTTTCTCCTCCTCCATTCAAGTTTCCTCTTGTTGTTTTCTCCTTTGCTGCCCGTCACATGCTTTGAATACGTTCTCTTTCTCATTGCAGTAGTCTAGCCCATGGTCCCTTGGCACTCCGTCAGACACCTCCGAAAATAGTTGTACTCATGGTGCTCAGTGATTGCTTTGCCCTGACATCACTGCAACTGTCACTGATTATGAAAAATTAGCTCTCCCTCTGCATGGCCCACTCCAGTGAGCTTGCTTGCTCGTCTGCCTTCGGTGGAGCTTCAGTCTGCTGCTGTTGTTGCTTTGTTTTGAAAATGTGACTTCAGCCCCTGCTTTGAATACTAATGCAGGGGATATTACACTGCTGTAACAGCTTGAGTAAGTGTGCACCAGTCTGAGTTTTTTTGGTACTTGGGCACAAAATAATTGTTGTGGGCGAAACTTATAAAATGGAAGACAGAGATAGCGTGAACATTGTAGTGTAGCAGGAATACTAATGCCCTCGTGAGATATATTCCACCTATGACTTGCAATTTATACCGCTGTGCTTTGGGCAGACAGCATCTGATAGTCACAGTTCATCTGTTTATAAGCCAAACCCGCATAAAGAAAATTGTTTCTAAGCCTGAAGTTTTGTACAAAAAAATTTGATGCTCAAAATTCTATGCCCATACACTTCATTAAAATGGATAAAACTTCTAAAATCTCTTTACGTGATGTTCATGCCTATGATTGTTTCATATTCATGTCTAAATATTTCCAATTTGTTAGTAAAATTACGATTCCAGATTATTTCCACCCTTTGACATACAAGTGTGTTTTGGTCACATTTTACACAACTTGAATGGTGAATACGCTGTTTCAGTGTTGTTGGAAGGCGCTAGCATTTGACCTTTACTTATTTTTTTGGACTTGGCTCATTCTTAAGATATCTTATTGCTAGTGAAATGTGGGTCGTGGGTAGCTGAAGCATAACCCAGCTGACTTTGGGCAAAAGGCAGGTTACTCGTCAATAATAGGCCATATACATAAAGAGGTGGAAAATATTTGCGCTGTATCTGAGCTGTCTTGCGTGAACAGAAATAGTGCAAGTAAAAAGCGTGAACCTCTACACAGTCAGCAACTTAAGCAGCATGTTTGTTTTTAACTGGAAATTTTAAATTCCTGAATGATATCAAGGAGTCCACTATTTTAAAATGATATCTTTTTTCTATGTTGACAGAGTTGCTCTATTCTAGGTTCATAGTTACTGTGTTCATTTTAATTATATGAATTAAATATATGAAAACAAAAAAACAAAAATTCAATATTTATTTAGGACTAGGTGGGTATTAGTGCAGCAGTTCCCAAGGTTAAAATGTGAATCACTGTTGTTGTATCTTTCACATTTAATCTTAGCTTTGACTGCAGACCCAGTTGAATAATACTTGTATTGTTTACATACCTTTGTGAAAGATTCCTGCGCGTTCGGGTATGAGCCGGGATGAACACACATGCACACGTTCATCGAGTCAACAACACTTCGAAGATTTATTATCAACAAAATGTCTAATGCTGTTTACAAGCCAATTATCCAAAAAAGAGATCTCTGGATCATTCCCAAGTCACGGTGAGAACGATACCGGTTTTTCTTCCGGTCCCAGGTTTTGTATTCGCCGGTCCACCAAAAGGGGTGGTCCCATGGCCAGGTCAGCATGTTGTTTCCGGTCCGCTGCTGCCCCCTTTCGGTTGGAGGGTTTTAATCTAGCCACCTCAGTACCTTGGCAAATACTCTTGGAGATACATTGGAGGTCCCCACAGTCCGAGACCTGTGGGCGTCAGTTGACTGAAATGTGTATTCGAGATTGAGAATGGAACAATGCACAGTGGAGCCGTTTTCCTTCACTTCTAGGTGTTATGGCGTCTGTAACTGCAGGAGGGCCCCCTGGGGGGTGACCAGATCACAATGTGCAACTGATCTTATTACAAGTCAAGAGTGAAGAAGAAACTACCAATCTATATTACACTAGAATAGCTCCAGAGACAATGAATAAAGCTTCACTATCATGTATAAAATTATATAAATCCCTGTCCACTGTTCACATTGTATAGGGATGCACAGAAAGACTGGTTAGCTTGTTTGCCTCACATGCGGAGGTCGTGGATTTCATTTGGGCTCCGGGCTTCTCGTGTGGAGTTTCCATGTTGTCCCTATGCCTGCACGGGTCATCACTGGGTATTCCAAACATGCATGGTAGGTATATTGGTATATTAGACACTCTAAATTGGCCTTAGGCGTGTTTGTGAGTGTGACTGGAATGTGTGCCCTGTGATTGGCTGGCAACGAGTTGAAGGTGTACCCCACCTACTGCCCAAAGACAGGGGGGTTGGGCTCCAGAACTTCAGCGACCCTCTTGAGGGCATATTGACTAAAGAAAACCTTTCACCATTAATGTGCATTGTTGAACTGTTTTGTGGCTGCTTGTAATTAATTGATAGCTCAAGGATTATTACTGGGAATGCAGCTACAATTAATGTGGGTAAAAGGTGGCAAGCGCACAAAATTATTGCCTCGTTTTAACAAATATTATTTAAATCCTGTCAGTGATTGCTGACATTGAGGATCATTGCTGTCAATCTGTGAACAGTATGTGAATAATACTCAGCCACCCATGGGGTGCATTAACCGGCAAAACTACCATGTGACAGGCCCGTGCAATGAAAGGACCTTGCAATTGGTGTCCTGGTGATAATCAAAATGAAAAAATTGAAGGCTTTGCATTGTTTGAAATAAGGTATAAAATAATAAAACACCGTGGATGTTGAAAATGCATTTGTGTGGTATTTACCGTTTTTGCGTATAAGGTTCTGAGTTTGTGTTTTTTTTTTTTTTCGAGATTGTGCTTCTCTCTGAGTCTAATTCTGATTGTTTCCTGGTAATGTGTGAAGGCATATCAAATGATGTGCAATGAACACATCATCAGTCCTCCCACTGAATTGAGATGAGGTTTAGAAACAGGAGGCTGCCAGTAGGACTCAAAGTCATTATTATTAAAATCAGATTTAGCCAGCACTTCATTGTACTCTGTGATAAAATGTGTGCAGCTGACCCAATAAGGTATGTTATTGATGTTTCCAACATCGAAAGTCATTATGCTGGCGTAGACAACTGCCACCAGAAGAAAACTACACAGGCATAGGGAGAACATGCAAACTCCACACAGGAAGACGGCTACAGCTGGAAACAAAGACACATCTGCACTACGAGGCGGATGCGCAAACTAGTCTGCCATCAAACCGCTCAGTACACAATTAGTACATGCTGGATTACTCGAAATACTTCGCATGTAATGTTCTAAAGCTGCTTCCACTTCAGTCTCTTCAAACGTCGTGACAATAAGCCACTCATCCAGAATGAGGAAATGAGAAGCTTGTCTTCAGTTTCTCTTGCACTGGGTTTCTCGTGTATTCTTTTTCTGAAGTAAAAATAAAGGCGATTCATGATGAGCCTATCGAGACACCCGCAGATGCTTAAGCACCGAAAAAATTTGGGCCCTGGTGTATTTACTCCACATTGCTTTTTGGCCCACCATCATCATGAAGATGTTGCAGGGCATAAAGCACTAGCCTATAGGTCAAAACATCAGTTGTTGACAGCTTTAAATACAGGGTTTCGGGCAGGGTCTGCACCGACTTCCAAGACCCCGTGTAGACATTTATGTAAAAAGAAGCTTAATTTTGCTAAAGGTCAGGAAACTATGACCAAGTGTCACCAAATATGCATGTCTACTCAAACCCACTTCAACCACTTCAAATATCAATACAATGGCCCCAATATTCGGGACTTGAAGACTTTTCCTAGAGCTCATTATTATGAAAAGGCTAACTGCCAATAGTACTTAATTTTTCCCTTTTTCACCATTAAAATTGTGGTTAAGCTTTGTTGTTTCAATTCGGGTTCAGTTTTGTTTGCTAGGACTTTTTTCTGTTTTCACTAAAGATGTTGGTACAGTACTGAGCGCTAGGATCTATTGCGCAAACCCAGAAGCAGCCATGACTAAAAGTAGGTTAACTGAAATAATCGGAAATTGATTGATTTCTGCTTGGACGTGCAAAGCAGACCATCAAAGAGCCATAGCGGCATGTTAGGTAATTACCTAGCCGTTCTCTCACAATTGTAAAGCACAAACAATTAAATACAAATCATTCACACCTTAAGGTGTGTTGTTGCTAAAAACAGATCATCAATCACCTGCAGAGTCCAAGAATGTCAATGACAAACAATGCCATGGGATGAGTCATACATGAGCTTCACGAGTGTTTGAAAAGGATGCTTGCCATGTCATCTTAAACAGATGGTAGAGGGATTGCGATGTATTAATGAAAGGTCCCCGCTTCGCACCGGTTATCTGTCTTCCTGACAGTCCGTGTCCCTCTTGAGGAATTATCAAAGTTTCACCATCATTTTTTTTTCAAGTTTCTTGACACATCCATTGCTGAGAGCACTCATTTTAACATCCTCAAGGCAAGTCAAACGAGCAGGTTGTGATTATGACCACCTTTCAAGGGACTCAGGAAGTGTGATATTCTTCATTACTCTGGGCAAGTACATATAAACACCCTCACGTGAGAGTAGTTTGGAACATTTCAATTCATTTTTTATTGATCAGTTTGTACTTGCTTTTTCCATTCCATTCAGCATGCATTCCAAAGAAATTTATAGTGGACCTTCACAAGTTGAGGTCTTTTAAAAAATATTTAATTTGTATGTAACTTAAAATACCTATAGGAAATCATGTAAAAATACAAAATCGGATGTATGGGTCAAAAATTGCCCATAGGAAAATAAGGTACTACCCAACCATCTTTTTTAGACTATAAAGCACATTTAACGACTTTAATTTGATCAAAAATTGATACTGCGCCCGTAATAGGTGTGCTTTATATGCTTTATATGTGCTTTATATGTGGATGTTGGCTTTTCACATCCACGTGGCTTTGGTTTGTCATCTTTAATTCAGATTCCTTCCGAATTATTTCTGTCTTATGGTACAATGATGTTATTTTACATCCATCTATAAATTATTACATGAACAAAAACACAACATTGATTGGCCTAAATCTAGAATTGAAATAAATTACAAGTTTGTTTCCCTCAATGTGCAGTAATGTCCTTTATAAATTGATATGCCTTAGGTATAACCCAGTGCACACTATATATTGAAATTTCTGAAAAATAAAGTCAAAGTCAAAGTCAAGTTTATTGTCAATTTCTTCACATGTGCTTAACATACAAAGGAATTGAAATTGTGTTTCTCACTATCCTCTGTTCCAATGTTCTTTGAGACTATGCCCTATAACCTGGTGTACTTTATGGTCAAATAAATAAATAAATCCCAGATGAGACAAAACAGTCATTGATTCATCCATTCATTCATTTAAACATGATGTGACAAAACATAATTACTCTAACACACTCAAAGTTGAAAAAAGAATTGTTCGGCAGCCAATGTTGCTCTTAGCATCTTGTCTTTCAAACATTTGTCCGTAGTTGCAGTTTGAATATTTCAGGTCATAGGAGTGCACTTATCTCATGGTCAACAGACCGTAATTTATTCATACAGTACACGCTATCTGGAGCAGGATGAAATGTACAGTAAGTGCCACAGAGAGCTGGCTGTGGTTTATTGAGTTCAGCAACGGATTTGTTAAGCTACATTTCCACCAAGGTGAGTTTTTTCTTTGGTTTTCCCCAGCGCTGTTATGTCTAAAGAAACATTATTCTCTGGCTGTGTAACTTCCAATACCATTGATTCACATTGAACATAGCAGAAGAACATGTCACAGTCCAGCACTCTTTGTTGATTATCCTTCATTAGGGTTAGGGTTATTCGATTCCATTCAAATTTTGGGGTCTCTGATTCGATGAAGAATGGATTTTTGATTCAATCAAAAATGATTTCTGCTACAATGTATAGATGTGCAAAGAATCATCGTGTATTTTTTTCTACATTTATTGAATTTTCATTTGCAAGGGACTTTCCGTTTTCCAAATGAAATAACACTTGGACAATTGCTGCTCTTTGAAGCTAGCTATGATTTGTATAGCTTCTGTACTATAAAATAAGATGAAACAAAAATAAAACAGGAAATTGGAGTACCAAAATATTATGTGAACTGTTGCCCAAATGAAAAACATCAATATTTCTCAGTACATTTATGACAAACAAGAAATGAAAATAAACTTTTTTCAAGTAAGAGACTAAATGGGCGGAGCATGAAACATGTACCAGTTTGTTCAGCTCTGAGCATATGTGGAGCATTATCTGTGACAATCGTAGCACATTATCAAGTATAGGGAGTATTTTCATTCATTTACATATATTTGAGTAATATGTGTGTGTGATGTAATTTGGAGTTTGCATACACTATTTTGAACTTTATCATGATTCGTCTTATTACTGTAACGTATACAGTAATACAGAAATAAATAAATATATATATATATATATATATATATATATATATATATATATATATATATATATATATATATACACTTACACACACACGCACACACATATAGGTGTGTGCCGGCCAGAAAGGGGAGCATTAAATAAGGGATTAATACTTGTGCGGCAGGAAGAGTTCTGTTAAAGGAGCTGCTCACTGGTGCAGAATGTCCTTCTCACACCGATGAATCACGGACTTTGGTACAAGGGACCCTGCTCTTTGCTCATTACACCTCTCTTCACTAATATGCCCCACTGACACACGCTATACCTTGGTCACCAGGGAGGATAGGGCGGAACACTTCGAAACATAGTGCGTTTGTTACAGAAGGCATCTTTACAGCTTTACATGGGATGACTTGTTGGCCAGGATGACCATCATAGGCAGAACCCCCAAGAGAACATCTGTGAGATCATGCTGACAAGCTGCAAAGCCGCAACATGCTGTGGTGATGAACATACCTCAACCAACACTATCACAGTGGGTCAGTACAGACATGTGACGCTATCACAATCTCCTAACAGTGGTAAGTGATAATCTAGCACATTGTCAACATAGTCATATCGCCTTCGAGTTGGACAGAAGCACAGCTTGAAAGCTTTCCAAGGGAGAAGGCAATAAACAAGACTTAAGCGGGCAGACTCCATCCACCTTTTTACGGCTCATGGAGTGACACCAACTTCTTTGGCGTTTCAATGAAGCACATGCTTTAACCCGGGGGTGCTCAATTGGTGGCTCCTAGCCCGCATCTGGCCTACTAGATCCTTTCCTAGATCAGAAGAGATTGGTCATTCTCAAATTAGTATGGCTGCAAGGCACGCAGTTCCTCAAGCAGTAGAGTCGCCAATTTGTCGTAATTATGAGGCTGACATTTACTGCATGACATGCGTATTGTTATGTCAGAACTACAAAATGCTTTTTCTTTTTCAGACACTTTGAATCTTTGGTTATACAGAAAGTATATGTGACTAATATATGGATTTTAATGACTGATTCGCTTCACACTGTCAATTAATTTATAAGTCCATTCATCCATGTATCCGTCCATTTTCTTGAGAAGGGTCGCAGGCTTGCTGGTGCCTATCCCAGCTGACTTTGGGCAGAAGGCGGGGGACACCCTGAACTGGTTACCAGCCAATTGCAGGGCACACAGAGACGAACAACCACCCACGCACCCAATCACACCTAAGGACAATTTAGTTTCTCCAATGGACCTGCCGTGCATGTATTTGGAGTGTGAGAAGAGTGCCCAAAGAGAACCCATACAGGCTCGGGGAGAACATGCAAACTCCACACAGGAAGGACGGAGCGATAGGGATTTGAACTCGGGTCCACGAACTGTGAGGCGGACATGCTAAGCACTGTCCCACAGAGCCGCCCCATTTGATTCCATATAGTATTGATTTTGTATTTTATTTCAAATATTTGAGGGGGGGTTGTTGCATGTGACCTGAACGTTTAACTCATTGAAAACATTTTACCAGCACTTTGTAAAATGTTCCGTACTCCATCTTAAAATAAATTAATAATAAATAAACACTTGACAAACTGAGTCACTTAACTTTTTTTCTTTGAATGCCCCTGTATCCCATCTTCCAAATTGAATGCTTTCAAAGACTCACATAAGTGAAATTCATCATAGTTATGACACTTGTCTGTTTCATACTTAATGGAGGTAAGAGTGGCAAAAAATGAAATTACCACACTTGCACCCATTACAACTTCTACTGAAGCTATTTTGCTGTGCATTGAGGAGGTTTTTAATCATAACTGTTTCAAATATCTTTTAATCGTACTCTATTATGCTCATTAGAATCCCTGAAAGGAAAACTCATCTAATGCTTTGGTGTCTACTTGTGTTGCACGCCACATAGTGTAAAAAACCATATCACACACATTATTGAAGACATTTAGAAAATTCGGCGCATACAGTTCCAAATCTTGAGCTTGGGTGGTGAGTAGAATTCTTTGCTCGACAATAATCAATGAGCAGGCTGGCAACTCTTCCACAACAAACTGCCGTTTTTATACATGTATTTATTTTTTTTGTCTGTAGTGCGGCTCAAAGTAAACTCCAAAGCTCAAGGCTGACTGCAGCCCAGCTTGAGACCAATTCCTGTTGAAATCATGCTTTCTCACACATTTTCAGATCAAAACTCAGAAGTGTTTAGTTCCCAAAAGGACATAAACCACACAAAATATTGCAACGTATTACCATATTATATTACAATATATTACAAGCGGTTCAGAAAATAGATGGCTGGCATGAATTTATCACAGCAATTGTGAATGATAAATGTCTATGAGTAAATAAAATTGGCAACCAAATAGGAGCAGACTATATCTAAATTATTGTATGTTTTGCAAAGGCTGCTTTAGATGAAAGTACTATCATCAGACCCTTGCCTGTCAAACGTCAGTCTTTCCAGTTTTCTTGATTGCTTTTCTGATATCTGCTGTTGACATCAGAAAATAAAGTAAAGGAAGCTTTGCTAAGTGAGATGCCTAATAGCTCAGAAGGTTGGATGTGCTCCAGAGATTTTGAGGTTGGGAAAAAAAAAAAAAAAATACGTCCATGCCTGTGTCTGCAAATTTGTTTTGACTGCTTCACTGCCAAAACAGGTTTAAAACGATTTGATTGGATATGTGAAAGTACACAAGTAGGTTTTAATACATTTTCCAACCAAAGTCAGATACCAGTCCACCAGTGTCATTGCAATGATCCACATTCTAATGCCTATAAGATGCTGCGACGTGTGTTGCCAGTGTGCTCTTCTGTCATGCCGGAACTTCTCTCTAGCCCTTCTTGCTTCTTATCTAAGATTGTCCTGGTAGATGTCATCCTCCAGGACAAACATTCGACGGCGCCTGAGTTGTTTTATGAATCTATACATATAGCAATATTGATTTATAAAACACAGTAGCATGTGTTTAAATTTTTTTACTCCATGCAAAGAGAAAGAACATTCTTTTAGTTGAGTAATAAACTGATTTTGAGGTAGGAGTTCATGCAGTCAAAGCCCATTGTTGCCCCCTAGCAGTAGTACCTGTGGTAAATGCAGCTCTCTCAAAATAGTACGAATGTCTTGTTCCATCAACTCTCAAAGCTGCTGTCATCTGCGCCTTCCTGAAGAAAAAGGCCCTGGACCCAGATAATCTTGCAAAGAAGAGCCCTGTTACAAATATCTATACATCAATTTTCTGTAGCCACTTATTCTCGAGACTACTTGAGAAAATAGTTGCCATACGGCTACATTCAGTTCTATCTCACACAAAGCAGTAAGATTTCCTTCGACCTTCTGATGACAGTTGACAGCGGCTTCCTTCAGTTGGAAAGCACAAAAATGAAAGCATTCCTTTTGGTACACCTCATCAAGTTCATTCCAAGTCGTGTTCCAACTTACCTTTAATGTATAGGCCATTCCGCTTTTCTCCCCAGCAAAAAAAACAAAAAGTCTGATTTGAGCCCCATATCAACCTCACAGACAATACAAAACATTTGTGCAAAGCATCATTACCGCTCCAGACTGTTCCACTTCATCTCTGCCAACAGCAGAACAACTAGTCAATTCTTTTATTTCCCTAAGTCTGGACCACTATGTCAGGCTCTTCATCTGGTTGTCTGGTAAATGTATCCAGAAGCTGCAGTTTAGCCAAAAAAAATCACTGCAAAGGTCCTGATGAGAGCCTGTAAATACATACATATTCTCCAATAACTGCACTGGTTTTCTCTTTGATCCCAGATCAGTTAAAGTTCTGGTACTCACACTTAAATGCACCGGCCTACCAACCATTACTCTACAGTCCACCACCCGCAGCCTCAGTTCTACAAATGCCTTGCTCCTGCAAGTCCCCAGTTCCATGATTCCTGTTATGGGACACCAAACTGTTTGCGTATTGTTGCTGTGACTCTGAAATACAGTCACAACGCAGTTACGCAAAAAAAAAAAAAAAAAGATGAGTAGCTTTCCAAGGAGCATGAATGCCTTTGCTGGATCATGGAAGTGTGGAAAATATTTCACTTTACTCCAGTGAGAAAAAACAAAACAAATCTGCATCAGCTGCATAAATCATTCCTTACAATGATGACTGGGTTAAGTTTTGCAAAATAGAGAGCTGTTCTTTACCCTCTATCGATACTATGTAGCGTATGTATGTAAGGGTGGGGGGGGGATATTTATGTAAACATTTAGCTTTACGACACTACGCGCCATTTAGTGCAGAATTAGTCTAACATATCTGCAATACTCTATAAGGCACGATTCAAAAACAATTGCACTCAGATGGTAAGGAATTATTGCTGTATCTAAGGAAGGACCATATACTTAATGTTTTCATTAGTATCAGATGTCAAAGAGTATGTACAAATCACATCTTTAAATGCTTGAATGCTGTGTTGTTTCTATGTTTGCAGTCTGTCCGCTGATTTTTTTTTTATTTTTACTTGCCAGTTTTGTTCAGGCAGAACAAAAACCCCAGGAATTCTTGACATTTAAATCCAGGCTTTTAAAGATGCAGTGTTCAGTCGTCAATTTATTGTATTCACTGGTAATTACAATAGTCTTGGTACCATCATTTCCTCTAGTTCTGTTTAGAAATGAAATACATTGAAAGCATTTACACTTGCCTGTGGTTTTCCAGAGTGAACCTATGAACACATTTGCAGTTTCCCCAAAATTGCCATGAAATAGCATATTTTCCAGCCATCCCCAAATTTCCCATGTGTCCATATTACTGTAGACTCATCAGTAAAAGACATTCCAATATTCAGGATGATTAGGATGATTAAGATGAATAAATGGAATACATTTTGCGGTCAATTAGAAATTAGATTTTTCCATCATACACCATCTAATTACATGCACAGTCATATACAAATTTAAGAATCATAGTATAAATTACATAAAGTATTATAGTATACTACAACAGTATGTAATACTGGGGCGGCACAGTGAAGGAGTGGTTAGCATGTTTACATCACAATTCAGAGGTTCTGGAATCAAATCCAGCTCGCCCTGCACAGGAAGGGCTCCTGTGTGCATGTTCTCTCCGTGACGAATTGGCTTTCTTCCCACATGCCAAAAACATGCATGGAACATGCATGGACACGCTGAAATGTCTCTGAGATATATTAGAATACGATGTGGGCAACAGGTATATTTGTGTGTAGCTGTGGAAATGAACAGTAACTTGTGGGGTTCAAGAGGCTTACTGAGATTCATGCATGTAACGTTCTCCGTTCATCAATGTGTTGTCATTTTAAAGTTAAAAATGGTGATTTATTACAAATTTGTAATGCATTAATAAATATCAATCTAACTTACTCAATCTAGCTAATTTCCATGTACAATTACACCTTACCTTTTACAACATATTTTTCCACCGCTTGGTGGTTAATGACCAATCACTGACTACCTGTTAGTCAAAGTCACAAGCTGACCTGTCATTGGTTGTTACTTGAGCACATCTGATGTCATTTTCAGTCAACTACAAAAGGTAAATTGTGTTTTTAAAAGTATTAATTGTACTGCACGTACATCAAAATTACCATCAAAGTAATTAAAGACGAAATCAATTTTTTTACGACTGAAACTTGCCAAATTTGTTAATTATCCCCTTTATAATATATTGTCATTGAATTAGTTGGCAACAATAATGACTTCTCCAGCTCTTTTTTATTTTTTATTTTCTAAATTTCATTTTGTGGTAGCCCAATTCTGAAACTTCACTCGCAGTAGCAAGCAGTGGGGCAGCACAGTGGGCAACTGGTTGGCACACATAGATCAGAGGTTGCGGTTTCAAGCTTTAGTTTTGACTTCCTGTGTGGAGTTTGCGCCTACATTCCAAAAACATTCATTGTTGTCAACTGAAAGCGTGTGTATTTTGTGCATATAATCGTGTAGTCACGATTTTTGCCCAGAACCATTTTCCCTCGACAAAATTGGCTGACCACTGGTTCTTCATAATGCAGTGAGCCACCCACAAATGTATTTGTTACTACGGAAATTTCTAAGTCAGTTTCTTATTTACAGCTGTGATTGCATAAATATCCTGCTCCATTTACCTAAGATATCAGGCACACTCTGTGTTCGCTTACTGGCAAAGAAAATCGGCCTCCAATCTCGACTCAAAGCTGTACTCCATTCTCTCGGGCATCACTCCATTATGTCAGCCATTCTACATTTTTGTTATTCCATTTTCAAGTTGCCACGAAAAAATCTCGAGGATAAACATATTTTCCAGACACCGGAGCATTTAACATGTTCCAATTGTTCCTGACCCACAATCACTTTTTCAACTTTTGTACGATATTTTATTTACCTCCCAGCTAAGACGCGCATTCTGTTTGAGCGAATGGGTGAGTGAGCGAAAGAGGCAAAGAGCTCACGAAGACACTTTTCTCGTCTTTCCAATGGGTGACTGAGCCTGTGATGGAGGACATGGACTGCCGCTGCAGAGTCATCAGTCACCGACTTGATAAATGAATATGTGGGGTGCCGTGATGAGGGAACTGAACAGGGAGAGATAGAGAAAATCCGAGCTTCAGCCCCTCTATGGGCTCGCAGGTCTACCTCCCCATTTTTAATGAATCGTGGCGTTGATGTGTGAAGGAAACAGAAAATGTGCCATTTAGGGAGAGAAACTATCAACCTGTTCTGTCTTGTCCATTGTCTGGGATTTGAGCAAGAAAATCAATTTGTCATGACACTTCGCCGATACAAGTAATTCCCTCGTTCTCTCCCCTCAGCTTTTATCTGATATGTGCAGCAAATACAAGCCCTGCGCTTCCATTTTGGGACAGAATAACACATGCTTCAAGCTCATCTTTCAGAACTAATCAGCATACTGCGCTCAAAATGTGATGGCCGTGGAGAGCGGAGCCTGTTTGTCCAAGAGAAAGTAAAAATGTGGCAATGTGGATCGACTGTAATAGTCCAGGGCAACATGTCTCATGGAAATGCGCCTCATAATGTGTCTCCACACAGTACTTGGGAGGAGGAGGAGGGAATTTATTATCAGGCAAGAGATCCAGTTATGAAGGCCGACCTGACAAAGTTTTCCCTCGGTTCAATCAATCACGTATCCTCCGCAAAGAGGCGCCACCACAAGGGGCTCTCGGAGGCTTTGCCAGCAGATTAGTCACAGCCAAGTCGCATTTCTCTCCCTGCACCAGCACGAAGATGGAATGGTGAAGTAAGGAGGGAGGGTAGAGTAATAGGTGACTTGCAGGTAAAAGTAAATGATGAGAAGGAAGAAGGGCAGTAGTGAAAAAGAAGCGATGTTCAGTGGTTAATGATGATCATGGCACAAAATTTACCCAGAAAAAAAAAAGCCCGTTACCTAAACAGATGAGGTGACCGATGGACGGTCCATCTGTTACTGACAGGCCACCATTTTGTGACAGAATATATAAAATCTAAAAACAAACAAACAAAAAAAATAGCCATTTGTAATCTTCACTGACCATCCCAACGGACAGTTTGTTCAGCCAGCAAGATCATTTGGAAAAGTCACATTAACAATCAGTAGAACACAACAGATTAATCTAGTCTGTAATCCATGCACATAAAAATCTTAGTTTTACAAGCAATGCCCAGATGAGCACCAAGTGAACAAGTGAAATTGATTTGGATGATACTACTTTACACCCAACGTAAAGTAGTGGATTGTCTTTGGAAAAAAAGTGCAACATAAATCAAACAGAAATGTGTAAATTGTCACACATATTCAAACTACTGTTAACACATACAGCACAGATTAACATCCATAACGTAGATCAATTTAAATGCTTTCCTCAAGGCATTCCGATAACCCAACATACGCAAAATAGTTAGATATTATTAGCCCGACCTCTGAAAAACATGATTAGAATACTGTATTAAGACTATTGAAGCCATAAAAAACATATTTAAACACACTTTTTGACTTGACTTCACCTTTAATTGTTTTTCACAGAAGCATAATTTATTCGAAAAAAGAAGTTGAATTTTATATATGCAGATAAGAGTTGACTGCATAAGCACACACTGGACTATCACTGTAAAAAGTGCATTAAGAGGATTAAATAACAAATGCGTTTTTCTACAATTGGTGAAAGAGCCGTGTTGTCCTCTGGGACCACAATTAAAGCGATGCAATGCACAATAAAAGGTCTCCTGTCTTAAATGTAAATGTTTCTAATAGACCATTAATTTCTTAACTAAAACCACTGATGCAACAAGTATAACCTCTACATTTATACAAGGCAAATGAAAGCCGTAATTCTTGAAATTGTGCACTTTGAGGATCCCCAATAATTGTTCCATCAAGCATAGAAACATTCCCCTGTCCCTGCGCCCTTCACAGCTTCTGGGAGAGCCAGCTGGCCGGTAGACAACCTCGCTGGTCAGGATGCGGCCATGCTGATGATATTCCGAGGGAAAGATTTGGGAAGTGGACTGTGCCGCTGGCATCTGGGAGTGAGGAACTTGACAAGCATGGCGAGGTCTACTCCAGCACCATCTGGTCTTATTATTTCAACTGGAAGCTTGTTTTTAAACCTACTTTTGTGCCTCATCGATACATGCAAAATAAAATACAGTTTTTATTGTAACCATGTTGAACAGGGTTAATTTCTGCATGTAATTTTGATCACCATCATTAATATCTACCAAATGGATGCTTTCGTTCCAATCTTTGGGGTGAATCTTGGATTGTGGTGTGACAGACCAGGTGGTCACTGTTCTCCACCTGCTACCTTTTTCTTCTTCTGGTCAGTTAATCTCTCTTTCCAGTGCTCAGGGGAAACAACATTCACTGCCTCAGCCATTGCAGCTGTGGTCACACACTAGAATGATGTTGATGAACCAAAATGAAAATTTGATCATAAACCCTCAGTGCCCAGCAAGTTCCAAAGATTATTGAATTCACCAATGATTTTTATGGCTATAAGATATCTAATATTACTTGTATATTATTTATGCTTGCATTTTCAGACTTATACTATTCAAAACACAACCCTACGATAGAGGAAAAAAAAACATTTAACTGTAAGGAGCGCACAAGCACATATTCACCACTTATTTTTTTGTTTTAAATGTATAATTCAGTTTTCCATAAATCCAAATATTCGATTTTGTATTTTGCATTGACGTCACAAACATGACAACACACAGAAGCGCACACATGCATGCAAGGAGAATGAGAGGAGTGTCACGTTGCAATTGTAATCAGTTCCAGAATCATGTTCCCGTAACGTTGACCAACTAATAAAGTACCAAAATACTTTGAGGTAAAAATCTGAGCAGATCTCTCAACACGAGAAAGACAGAAAGGCCAGGTTTTAATTCATAGGCTTTGTCCAGCCATTTCTGCCGTCTGTACTGTTAATCAAGTTAAAGGATTGATGCATTGTCTTTAATCACAACAAGGAAAACAGATCCGTCTCTTCATTAACTAATCCTCAGGTGGAGACTGCTGACGCAGCCCAAACTACCCCAGGTCCATTATCTTACCATTATTAATCTCTTCTCTCTCACATCAGCCTCGTTGCGCTCAGTTGCACCACATTGTGTGTGTAAACATGCATAGTCATTCATTTATTTGGATCTATAATTCACCATACAGAAAGATGTGCAACAGTAGTGTCTTCTGGGGAAAAAAAAAAGTTATTTTTACATGACAAAGACTATGCTCAGCTTTAAAAAAAAATTAAAAAAAGAAACAAGCAACCTCACATACTCCCCTCAAGGGACGCATTCTTTCTTAATCCTTATTCACCTCTAAACAATAAGGTGGGTGCAGGTTCACAGTCTTGGCCACTTTAGTTTGTGCATGACCTTTCTTTGGGCTTACAACTGTCTAATATGCCATGGCTTGGCTAATGTCCAGTGCAGATTCTTATCTACCCAATCAGCTCTTGAGTGGTCACAAATAGGACAGGAAGGGCAAGAACAAGTCATTTAGTGACTTTCCTAACTTTTCAGGACGTAAATCCACAGTTTCATCAACTGTGTTGCCAAATGACGACACAACACATTATTGCATTGTTTTCATTGTAACACTTACATTATAATTATTATTTGCTACAAAGTATGATGCATCTATTTGTTTTCTACTGCTTATACCATTCAGGGCCATTGCTGAGTTGTAAAATGTATCATCGGAGCAGAAGTGGTGCTTTGGGTTTTGCTTCGGCTAAGGCCTTGCCTTGTTCAGACTGCCAAAATTCGATTTGGCCAATCAGACCTGAATTGGTGGCCTGTTTGTAGTCTGAACAGCCACAAAGCACATGAAATATGAACGGATTGTACGGACTGAGACCACATTCAGGTTGTCTCATATCCCATTTCGACAGCATGTGTCTCAGTATGAACAGCTCCAAATACAGAGATCGGATTTTACCATCTGTGACCCTTGGGTGTCTATGGCCAAAAATACATGTTCCTAGCGTGAAGTTTGCTTCTTTTTCCTTTTGTAGACAAACAAAAGAAAAACGTTATCACTGGAATTCAGCAACACACTTGAGATGCATTCATTGACCACTTTCAAATTGCAAAATCTAACATCTACTTAGAAAAGGTCCTTCAAAGCACAACAATGCAACGGCTAGTATTTGAGCTCTGAATCTCTCTTCTTTCATCTTTTACCGCTTCAACGGAGTGGTCACAAATAGGACAGGAAGGGAAAGAACAAGTCATTTAGTGACTTTCCTAACTTTTCAGGACATAAAACCACAGTTTTTTTTCTGTGGAAATGTCACAGTTTTAAGTTATGTTGTTGTCCATCCACCATTTTTAGTTTTTGGCTCAATAATTCCATGTCAAAGTAAGTATTTTTAAACAGGATGCCAGACGCATCTTTTGACTCATTCTATTTGCGCCTCTCTGCTGAAAGAAGACGTTTTGGATTGGAACACTGGTTCACAATCATTCTCAGATCCCTCTAGAAATGTTTAATAGCTGAGACATTCGCATAGTTGTTACGAAGGCCCGCCTTTGATATTACATGTGTTCTAGCAATCATCATCCTGCTGAAAGGCAGATCGTTGCCTCAATTTGGTGTCAAACATACTCGTGAGCAGGTTTTTCATCAAAGTTGCATCATCTTACCCTCTGTCTCAGTCTCCAAATCTCACATTCTACCAATGAAAAAAACATCCCCATTACTGTAGGTATAGGAATGGCCATTTGATGTGTTGTGCTTGAGTTCCTCCAAAATTGACATCTGACACTCAAGCCAAAGACTTCAATCTTAGACTCATGAGGTCTGAGAATTTGGTCTCTTGTGTGTTTTGAGTCCTTCATGTCCCTTTGAATAAACCCCAGGGGGGATGCCATTTGCCTTTTATTAAGGAATGGGATTCCATCGGGCCGCTCCACCACACTGCTCTCCTCTTTCCCCAGAGGCATGCTCCAACTGACAGAGTGACCATCAGTCACTTCTCGGACTGAATCTTTCCTCCCCTGGTCATTTAGTTTAGATGGTTCAGCGAGCTCCAGGAAGTGACCTAACGGTTACAAACCAATCCTTTTATGGATGATGGAGACGACTGTGCACGTTGGGACTTCGGCAGCCCTTCCCATACCCTTTCTCAGCTCTATGCCTCGAGACAATCCTGTCTCAGATGTCTCCAGACAATTCCTTTAACTTTGTGCTTAGTTTGCGCTCCGACCTGAACTGTCGATCCGCATTACATTTAAAAACATTATAAAGACATGCTGTCTGTTCAATAATCATGTCCAATCAGCTGAATTTACAACAAGTGGACTTAACCCAAGTTGTAGAAACATCTCAAGGGTGATTGATCATTGTATGCAGGACACATCATCAAGGATGTTTAGGAAAGGATAATGATGGGGGAAAATAATGCTAACAAAAAAATGTATATATATATGTATATTTTTTTATTGTATCTTTCTCTAAGATTTTTTTTTTTATAGATCAAGCCCAAAACCATATTGTATATAGTATATAGATATGTACCATTATGTATATAGTATATAGAAATGTAGAAACTATTGATTTCTCAATCAGGGCGTGAGTTGCAAACCGGAAAATTAAGATATTAGACAACCCTCTCACAAGTCCTGTGCCAAGATGACATAACACTGCTCCGTGTGTATATTACAAATAGTTGGTAAATGTGCCAAATTCAAAAAGAGAAAAGTGTCTGAAGACACGAGTGCTTTCACGGTGGGCCACCTCTTTTTAATGATGCCCGGCTGTGACTACCTCTGCTTTCAGCTTAATGGGAGTGCAAAATGGTCTCTTATGCAGCCTCGCACATTTATAACGCAGTAACATAATAAGACATTCATTTGTAGAAAAGGCTGTACAAAATGAATTTTGAAAAATGCTCATCTAATTAGATTCTTTCAGCATGATTCTTGGAGTCAGCACGCAATCTTTACTATGACATACTGTAATATCAGTTCACGTTTTATTATATATTGAAATTTTCCTTTGTTTAATAATGTTATCATATTTCAATATGTTGTTACAGTATATTGTTGAGATGTTGTTGTTTTTATATCATTTTTTTTTTCCTAGCCAGATCCAGTTCCAGAAAATGCCACTTTGTACGCTTTATGCATGAGTGTGCATCACATTTAAATTCACATTTTGATTCAATAGGCCTATATATGCAATCTTGACTCCCAAGGTAGAGAAGGAGCACCCAAGGGAATTTAGTAAATAGGACTTGAAGAAGTGGTGTTCATTTCACCAAGAAATGTTGATGAAAAAGAGTGTGAGTAATGCCCTCGGGTAAAAGATGAGGAGATTAGACAGAAACAAAGTCGCTCTACTGTTGAGCGGGAATTCATAGTCATTTTATATTTTGAAGTACACATCTCTTGAGGAAAGCAGAAAAAAAAAATACCTTAATCGCTTAAGAAATGCCACGCTCTGGCAAAAAATATGCCTCTCTCATGTCATCACAGATAGGACAGCAAAAGATTATATACCCAGATGCCAATAGCAGTCTTTCCTAATTCATATCCTCCTGCATTTCCTGGGCTTTCCCAGGGCAGACATTTTGTATAGTCTCTGCAGAATGTTCAGAAAGCTCTCCGGGGTGCAGAAGAACATACACCAGCATGCTTCTGTCTACTATTCGCAAAAGAGATGTCAGACTCAGACCACCTCTTTTCCAAGAAGAAACCACTTTCAATATCTTCCATTAGTAGAAATGTAACTATCCCCAGAGAGCTTGAAGAGTGGTCTACTTTTTCTTTTTCTGCGCTTTTCAATAATTTGCCCGGGATTTCTTTCGAGCGTTGAAAAATCATCGTTGTGAAAGGGTACATAGCACAATTACTGTAATTTTTTTTAGTGCAATCTTCCAAGGCATTGGACTATGCCATTTGATTTACTGTTAAAAAAAAAAAGCTTCTTTTTTAGTCTCCAAGGTAAATCTGGAAAACAAATTCTAAAGTTTACACTGCGTTCCATCGTCTGATAAAGTTCAATTTTCAAAAATAAAATGCAATGGCAGTTTTTAGCCTTACTGTTAAACAAAATGCTAAGTGCTCAACACCTAGAAATGAACAAAGATGAAAAAGAATGTATTCATTAGAATGTGCATAAATTCCCTCTTGCTGTGAATTAAAATTAATGTATGTTAAAAATGCCATTATTAATTTAAACTGTTCAAATCTGTTTTTGATTCCAAGTTACCCTTTATCTCTGATGTTCTTTGTTGAGGAGGATACATGTGCAATATGAATGACTTTGCCCTATTTAAAATAGGCACAGAGGAGGTTAAAATAAATAGTGAGCACTTTTTGTTTACTCAGCTACTTTGCCTCTACTTGGTGCTTCATTGGCAATCATCTTTTTTTACCTGCCTTTTCCCACCAATATTCACTGACACATATGTTCCAAGTTTACTTTTACTATTGCGTTTCACCCGTGAGCAAAAGTGTATATATATATATATATATTATATATATATATATATATATATATATATATATATATATATATATACATACACACAGTATATATGCATGGTTGTACAAAATTGTAAAGCTCGCAGGAATTCACTGGCAGAAAATGCAAAGAATCATAAACGTTAGCATCGCAATGAAGAGGTCTACATCCTGTATTGGATTGAAAACAACTAATGATGGCATATATGGGAGAGAAAGCGCAAGAGAGACATCCTTTTTCCTCGTCCTTCCAACAATACTAAGTGGTTGAGGTCAGTTATGCTGAGTGTCTCTTAAATGGCAATGTTTACTGTAAAACTCTAATGCTGCAGCAGTCATACATGTGATGTATATCAATAAGTGGTGACTGCCCCACTTAACCTACGTAGCTATTGTAATTAATGAAGCCACCAGGGAGCTCCTGGAAAAGGCACGGAAGATAGTTTTGTTCATTTCAACGAAAAAGTTTTGTCGTTTTATTTATTGAACATTAAGTCCTTACAATCTTGCCTGTTGAAGATTAATAACATTATTGACTGTGAAAAGTAATGAAAAAATTGATTTTAATTGCAAGCTGCACACAATTCTAAATTTTCCTTCAAAGATTAACCTTTACATTTGAACTGCAGTAGAAATGTATGGAAATTACAATCACCATTCAGCACCTTTCATGACTCCTGAAAGTGATGGATTGAAAGTCCCCCCCAGGAAAGTTCACTTTTTCCTAAGAATGATGGCACGAAGTGATCGACCTGAAATATTAACTCATGTAAATGAAAATGTCAACATATAGATCTATGTATATTTAGTTATAGATGTCAAAGCGGCTGACTTCACTGTACTGCATTACTTCTCCTTGAATAGCAATGTCCAATCTGCATAATGCATGCTGTCTCCATCTGACTGACATCATTTTGCTAAATAGATAAATAAAAATTTAAATAGTAATTCCGGTTCGTGTGTGCAGCAGCATATTAATAACATTGGTTTCGTAATAATGTATACATCTAATGTACTACATGATGATGAGACTTCCAGGGCAACGAACAGCCAAAGTTGATTTTGTTTAATGGAAATAAATCCACTAACAATAATGAGTCATTAAAACTATAATGCATTCCAGCTTTCTCACACACTTAAAAACGTGCATGGTTGGTGTATTAGACACTCTAAATAGTCCTTAGGTGTGATTAGGTGTGCCCTGCAATTGGCTGGCACCCAGTTCAGGGTGTCATCCGGTACTGCCCGAAGACAGCTGGGATAGGCACCAACAAGCCAGTGACCCTTTTGAGGATAAATGGCTAGAGAATGGATGGATTGGAACTTATCACCAAGTCTTGTATCTTAATTGACTGCCCAGTGAATAGCACCCCTCTATCATGCAACGCCGTGTTATAACTTACTCTGACAGATAAAATAGGACACAATTTCAATGCAGCTTCAAATACCTGCATGGCTTTTACTAAACCACCCATCAAACTGAAAAGATCTCCAAGCTGAACAGCAATACCAAAGTGGAGGAGGGGCTAAAATCTTCACCATCCACAATAATATATACTGTAGCTGATCAACAAAACCTCTAGTTGTATAATGGGCTCTTCTATAGATCTTGAGTTTCTTCACTAATAAAACACAGTCGGGATCAACAAAACTTGTCCGACCTCCTCAACACTTCTACAGGTTTCACACAGTAGAACCATTGCGCTTCATTTTCTTGTCGACACTGATGAGTTCTGGTCCTCGAAACCCAACTGTCACCTGGTGAAGTTTGCTGATGGCAGAGTTCTCATGTTCTTCCTGTCCTTTCCCACTCAGTTTCATCAATCTACCCCGCAGCAGTTTGCTAAGAGGCGTGGCACCTTCAGGATCGCACTGAACTTCAGCTAAACCAAAATTATGGTGGTGGCACTCCCAGGAGACAAACATAGCAATCGGGTCCTGAATTCACAATGATTCATAGGCCATCTTTTGCGACTGTGATGGAGTTAAAAATACCTGGGGTACAGGCTTCCATAACAACCTCCTCCGAAATAGAGGTGATTCTGAGGAAGAGCCAACAGGAGGGAGGAAGTAGCAAATCCAAATCGGAGGATTCTCTTGAGGAAAAACATTGTGTATTCTCTATAGGTCGTGGATTAAAACCTTCCCCAAAGGATCTTCAATATACAGTACTCAGGGCTTATTCACAACTTAAGAATGCATGAAACGGGGATCAGCAGTTGGACTGGTGCAATGAGCGCTCTGCATCACTCTGTCATGGTGGAGAAGATTCATTATAAATACCCAGAATCTGTCCAGGGTTATTCTGAGGTTGAAACTAATTGTTGAAATTCTGATAGGCAGTAAACGTTTCAATAAGTGGTAGAAAAAAGTCTTTTGATGAGAGTGTGCGCATGTTCAGTGAAAGAGATGTTTCAAATCCTGTTAAAGTAAGACTGAAGCTCATGCAACCGGTGGCATTGCCTCATTGCTTCCTTGCATGCTCAGCGGCTTCATATAAGCAGGCTTTGGTTTGTTGACACCTCGGTTGTCCAGGAAATCAAACCAGTGGTCCAAGAAGATCTGAGAAAGAGATACACGGGGGAGATCAAAAGCAAGAGCATATTTCACACAGTCTAAACTCCGGCTCCTGTGCTTGAAGCACACCGCCTGTGCTTGATGCACCTCTCGAGGTGGCTTTGTCTCGATTTTACCTTTTCTTTTTTTCAAATAACAAAATGAAACATGCATTCTCTACAAGGCACTTTTTCAAAAATCTAGTTGTTTTTATCAGCACTTTTTCTTGTTCTTCAGAAGAAAGAAAAAATAAGTAGTTATAAATAATTATTAAATAAGTAGTTTTAAAATAAAACAGCATTTGTATAGCCTTTTTTTGCACTTTAATTTAATCACTATAGACATTAAAAATTATATATATATATATATATATATATATATATATATAATTGAAACCAAAAAAACAAATCCCTTCCTTGTACTAACTGTGTTGTATTCTAGTCCTCTATATTTATACTTCACTTGATTGCTTGGTGCAAATGACCATCGAGCACCTGCCTAATTTGCAGTTACATATTCAGCAGAGCTATCATGTTTGTGTGTTTTGAGTGAGGCGTGTTGCTGCTGTTAAAAGGTTGATCAAATGAACGTTTCTGCATTCAAGCTTGACGAATTTGGTGACATGAAGGGATGCATGAATAAACATACATATAACTTCTAATCCTGTGCTTGTGTGAAACTAACACTCATCATCGCTGTCTGTTATTCAAGTTCATTTCAATTCGTAATACAGTAAAGATTGAGGTGCATTTATTGACTTTATAGCAGATGTACAAAGAGTAGGGGAGGTCAAAACAACTCTCAAACACTCACATGGATGTGTAATACAGTGATGCCTCTACTTACAAACGCCTCTTATTACGAAAAGTTCAGATAACAATATGGCTCCTCAGAAAAATTGTCTATTGTTATGAAGGAATATTCAGGAAATGAAATGCAAATATTTTTTATGTATAATAATGAGACAACAAAAAGATTAACATAAAAAACATGCTTACCAGTTTGGGCTGCTGTAACCAAACCAGTGAATGGATTAAGCTATTTACAACTAAAAAGCGCCTCTACCAATGAAAAATTCATGTTACAAAATCTCTTCCGGAACAAATGAATTTCGTTGATGTACCACTAAATTGGCATGAAAGTTATTAAGCCATAAAAGTAGAACGTTGAGAGCTAATAGATGTACTGCAAAAGTAAGAAGGCCAAGATAAAATGATTGACGTATGTTGAGAATGTGTATTAAAAATGCAACAATGTGCTCTATGACAAATTATATGAGTTGTGAACTCTCAAGGGGCTTAAGAAAAGAGCAAAAAGCAAGGATAGCACAAAAAAGGCCAGATAAACGATAACGTCACATTTTACCTAAGATATCAATGACAAGGAACATGTTCTAATGTTTTCATGCTGGAGTTATTTCTGTTAAATGTGAAGAGCTTCATATATTCCAAATCCATCAGACGTTCTACGTTTCCTCAAAGCTGCCTCCAATCCCCAGTGATTTTAAAACTGGAGTCCATTTCTGGGCAATTGTATTCAGGTCCAAAGCTGAAAAGGACTGGCATATGCAGTGGCCCTCAAGGGACTCTTTGAGTGTTGGCCGTCTAATTAGGTGTGGTACCAGCTTGGCTCACCAGTGTTTTCACATATGCACATTCACCATTGAGTCAGTGAGACAAATACTGTATCAGCCAATAAAGTGGTTGGGGTTAAAATGCAATAGCCAGCCTTTGTGAAAGAAAGAAAATACAGAGATATATAGCTTTATTGAAGCTATAACAAAGAGTGTCATTGTGGAATGGTGTAATGTGGTCAGAAAAAATGTCAAAAAATGTGGCGGGAGGAGGTGTGTACTTTAATCATATTCATCAAATTACCAATGATGTATGACATATTGACTTTATTAACTTTTTGGGAGGGGAAGAAACCTACTGAATGGTAATTCTACATACTGTACTACATATTTGTGCGCCAATGAGTTAAAAATAGATTAATGAGGTAGTGTAGGCGTATAAGAGACTTGATGTTTTTTTTTGTCTTTTTTGTGGTGAACTGTTGTATGGTGTGAGTGATTAGCACAAGTTTGTAGCTTATGAGCTTCTGTTAAAATCTGACTTAGAGGCGTCATAGTGTCACATGCTATTGTTGAGGCGTTTTGAAGCATTCCCAAACTAGGTGTACGGTTAAAAATCTATGTTCCATGATTTGTTTTAGTCACTGATGGTGAAGTGACTCATTTGGCTTGAAACGCAAATGAATGGTTGGCTAAATAAGCTGTGCAGAAAAAAAGTGTCAAATGGACGCATGACTCAAAATATCTTCAAGTTTGAGCTCTTTCCTAGAAATTAAAACAACACAAAAGGACAATATGGTTTAATATGGATGTACAATTTTGATGTTTTTACCTGGGGTTCTAAACGCATTAGCTATTTAACATTCTCCGCCATATGTTGAATTCTCCTTACGAGCCTTACCGCGGAACGGAGTAATCTCGTAACACGGGGGCCCACCGTATTTCAATGTATTAGTATTAAACTAACAGAGCTGCATATAAATAAAGAAAACGCGAACTTATGGGCCGCAGACCAGGAACTCCGAGTTCCGGGACTGTTTGGTGTGAATGGGGCTCATGCTTTGGAATTCAGCTGCCTCGTAGGATTCAAGTCTAATGTCCCTTGATACATCTCTTTCTCATTTATCATACTATCAAGTGAAGCATATAGGAGGATTCTTCATGAATAAAAATACCCTTTGGGAATTCAATGTACCAACCAATACAAAGGTGATGGAAAAAAAAAAAAAATCAAGCAAATCCTTCACTTTTGATAACATAACCAAAGGCAAAGTACGTCACGGAGAACTGAATAATTAACCATTGTCCGTAGCTATAACAGACATGGCAACCTCCGGGGAAGTGACACCCCCCATGTAATATAATTTAATGGTAACTAGACCTACGCTTAGATTTAAAAAATACAACATGTTGGTCGTTAAGAACACATTTATTTGTGTTTTAAGTTTTTGAAATTTGTAATTATTTAATTTATTCCTTATTAATGAAAAATTGTGAAAATGTTACACAATCTCCCTTTAAAATTTTAATGTTTCGTGTTTGATTTCCTGCTTGAGTAAGATATGGTATATGAAAAATGTGTTTTTTGAATTGTTACAAGAACTATTTGTATATAATTTAATTATCATTTAGGATTGTTTAAAATGCATTTTACTCTTATCTGATAGTTTTGTTAGTTTGTATACAGTTCTAATTACAAAATATGGTGTCGTGCTTAGTCTGTGTACTATCTGGTTAAAATCCAGCCAAAATTATGTCAGAACTTGCTGATAGCGATAGAATTTCTGTTCGAGGTAAATTTACCACAAACATTTTCTACAACTATTAGTGGGGGTGTATTATTAGGAAACTATGTGGAGCAGAGATCACCAAAATGAAATGTATAGTTGTGCATCACATCATAATTCTTTCAAGCGAAAATGTATGTTTTGTAATTCTACTGTGGTGAATGAAAGGTTTTGAATCAACTGTTTAAGGCCCCAATGATGCGTTGATTCTTTGATGCGTGTATATGAACTGCTCGCCACAATGACAATTTGGTAGTAGGGAACAGATCTTGTTTTTAGGATCTCAGTCTTACTGTCCCTAGGACTTACAAGTTGAATAAAGAAAACCTGTACTATCATTAATTCTGTGCTAATTGGTTTCTTACCCTTTCAGTGCCTTTTCAGAATTTTTTGCCTCTTTGTTTTGTTCTGATGCCGACAAACTTTAAATTTTGGTTTTATCCCAAGTCTAAGACGAAGCTACAACAATCGCCTGCTGTATTCAGCAAAAAAAAAAAAAAAAAAAAAAAAAACCTAACCTGCTCAGCAGTTGACATCAGCCATACAAAGCTGGCATCTTGCATATAGCAGCAAATATGCCAGACATCTCCCTGAGCGGTATGTGGCGATCAAATGCAGTGATAAAAGGATAATATTGCACCATATGTGTTCAATGTGTAACTGCTGTAACTGAATTTTGCCATATTAACTTTATAGCTTTTGTAATAGGTATTGTTGGGAACTGATGAGATTTTACTGAGCTTAATGGCCAGATCTCATGCCATTGTTTAAACTGAATTGAAATGAAAGAATGTTCAGCCATAAAATGTCAAAACGTTGTTTCAGCCTGCTGTAACTGTTTGCATCCGTTAGCATTTCGCAGACGTTAGATCATAATGCTCATAAAACGGAACTCACTTTTTTCATTTTCAGGGCAGTGCATCAGGAAAGTGTAACTGTTCAAAACAAAAGATAAAAGGAATAGACGGTAAGATTCGCTGAAGTGGAATAAAAGGTCATCACTTCTCAATGAATCAATGCACACAATAATGCTGAATTCAAACCGTCCGTGCTGATTGTGTAATTGCACTCATTTCCCTTTTGAAAGCCTGCTTTGCATTCCGGATGCAAATAGACCTGTCTTTAATTTGGCCAATAAAAGTCTCATTTCAAAAAGGTCAAAATGAGATTCAATGCAAAGAACAAAATGATAACATACGGTAACCAGAGCCTCGAATAAATTATAGTAATGTGCCAGTCATGTGAATACTGTAGTGCAGTCCTTCTTCAGCTAGCAAGGGGAGTGTCCACTTCTTAAAATACATTTGAAAAAATCTTGCTCAGGCAGCAGAGGATATTTTCACTTATTATAACTTAAAATGTATTTGTTGCATAGCAGTGCAGTAAACAATGAAACGCCTCCTTAGGAAACAACATAAACAACTTCCAATATCTGAATTGTTGCCTATATTACGACATCACTTAAAGACTTAAAATACAAGCAAAACATTTTAACTGTAAAAGCTACAATGAAGCTCACATTGTATATGATTAAATCCCATAGATGGTAAGAAAGTCAAGATATGTGGAATGGTTTTCTCGGATTTCAAAGAGCCAAGGTTTGTCTCCATAGATCCAAACTCAGACAGAAATCCTGTTGAATGTTAAAAAATGTCTTGGAATACACAATAAGTGGTGAGTTAATGAACCCAAATCTCTCACAGTTTGACCCTCCGACAGATTCTTTTTAGAGCTCCCAATGATTTTACTGGAGACGGTCCGAAGCCAATTATGCTGAAATACAGTATTTTAAATGGATTAACTTGTTAACTGAGAAGAAAGTCCAAGAGTCCAAGATCAATTAAGTTAACTCAGTTTACGTCTACCAATTAGCAACATAAAATGGCAAATTAAATTGGTTACCCATAGTCTAATTTTATACTTGCATAAAAAAAAGAAAAAAAAAAGAATCATAGACATATGAGTGGGTGTGTGCGTAAAATATAATAAAGTCCATGCTGAACAGTTAATAATTTGTCATTTTCTTTGCCTCTATGGTACATTTTCTGGTGACCCGTCATCCTGATTCCAACAAACGACCCATGATGTTGCTCATGCCTTCTTCTCTTATCCCGCTGTGAGCCTCCTTGAGGGAAAAGTCGAAACAAAATGAAGAGGCTATGAGAAGACATGGAGCCTAGCAAGTCACAGGGCAATGTGACCAGAGGCAAAATAAACAAAGGCTGCTGCGCCTTCATGGTGATGTTAGTCCATACATAATTAATCATCACATTCTTGAGGATTAAAAGGAGCGTGAAAAAGCATCCGGCACTGCAAGGAGCTCCTCATGCAGCCAAAAGCTATGTTCATCATAACATCTTTAATGCTTTTAATAGGCATCACCCACCATTTGTCTCAAAATAATCAACATGAATACTCTCCGAGAATATATAAAGGACATGTCAAATGTGTTTTACTTCAAACATGTTGCAGATTGTATGCATTGTATAATATACTGCTCGGTCATACTTTTTCAGATTTACTTGTGCTTCTCTCACTCTTATGACCGACCGTATAAAAGCTCACTGTAAAAGCTTTGTGCATTGATTTCAGAAATAGAGGCTTTAGACAATCATTCAATATGTTTTATTGAAATATTACATTACTTTTAGTCAAAAATAAACATTTTAAAAAGGAATGGTAAAAATATTATCTTTTTTTCCCAATTCCATCCTATCATTCGATTTATTATATTATAAAGGATGCTTTTCAGTGCACTAACATACTAGGTGTCCCAATGGAAAACAAATGATCAAAAATTGATGGATTTAAATTAAATAACCCTCAAAGAACAACTCAAACAAATGTCCTTGTTAGTGCTTTAAAAGTCATGCCATTATCAAATGCCGATGCCAGCAAACTACAATAATGCTAAAAATGTTATGCCCCACAACTACATGTAGAACAAATAGTACAAAGTGCAGTATAAACTGTCCATGCAATTTTTCTATATACACCTCCATATAACACTAATGTTATACGTCTAATGTTTAAAAAGAAATAGATCGATTTTCACTGAAACTGACTTGTTTTTATATTTTTAATTTATTTTTTGCTGTGGGAAAAACAACTTTGGGCTCATACTTTCTGCATGCTCTCTCCGCCACTAACTGTGGTAGGCATGCAATTACATTTTATTCTATTCACGAAAAATAAAATAACATGTGTTACCTGACTCCAAAAGCACTATTCATTTAGTGTAAAGATTAATTCCCCATGACGTACAAGAACAAACAAATTAAAACACGACATCATCAAATAGTTTTCCTAAAGAATGGCTAGAGCAAAGCTATGTCCTCTTTAGCATATTTTTATAAAAGAGTAAACATTACTTGAATGTCCCATGCAACTCTTTTATGCATACAATCAAAATAAGAGAATTTTTGTCCCATTTCTACAAGTATGTTTACCCTCTCTGTTCAGTAATAAGGGGTAGACATACAGAGATTTACCAGTAGTTTAGAGTAAATCTTATTTATGAAATAATGTAATAAAAAATGTACCATAGATCTGTAAGCTGAACTAATAAATCCTGTAATAATTGAAGACCGATTATTGATCAATATGTACCAGAAAACAACCAAAGTCAAGGTTAACTTTTCAAGAACTTTCAAGCCAAATATCCGATTTCAGAAAGACCCAGACATTGTATGTTTGGTGTATTGCAGTTGAGTGTATTTCTAATGCAGCGAAGAGTAAGTTTCTGTGGCATAAATGCAAATAAAACTGTGAAGCAAAGCTAAGAAATGCATATTTTATTTTTCTTCTATAGCTTGATTGTACTCACCGTAGTGATCCTTGGTGGGGCAATCAAAAGTTGGAACAATGATAACACTATATGAGGCATAATCAAGTCTTCAGACTTCTGAAAATATACGCGCATTTACACATATCTGTTTCACATAATTAATTCAACGAGATGTTCAGTAAACATTTCCAAACCCAGTGTCTGATTTAAGTAATCAAGTGGATTTAATTATATTGTCAATTGAAGTGTGTCACGTTAAAAATTAGATTGCAATCATAATCTTTAAGGATTTAGGAACAAACACAAGACAAGCATTGTTTTCACCACCTCACTGGCAAAGATAACAAAGCTGTGTGTACCTGCGTACGTTTTGCTTTTTATGCAGACTTTCTAGTCAGGTCTTTTGCCTGCCAGTGGGTGAAGGGTAAACTTTCTTTTCTTTTTTTCCCCCCTCAGATCACTACGGCTGTCAGGACGCTTGGTCTTCAGATGTATGAACAAACTCCTTTGTTTTCTACGAAAGGTTTTTCTCACCTGCCTAGCACCTTGCTGTTACTTAAAGAAGTTGTGCAAAATAAAACCCAACACTTCGCTCTCGACTACTTCCCCAATCCCTACAACGGCCTGCTTGCCGTCACAACTGAAGTTCTCAGTGCAATACACCACCACGCACGGGGTTGTATCAGCACACAGGAAATTAAGTATGCTAAAGCAGTTGAAATGAATCAATGCAATAACCTCTTACCGGAGGGTCACTAACTCTGCTTGCTTTTGTAAATAGTTTGTACAAAAATACATCTCGGAAAAAGTTTGATTTCATTTTTCCAGCAACTCATTAAGCAGAGAAAGCCAATAATGTTCCACAAGCACTCATTGCAAGACGTGACATGCCCACAAATGCTAGCGTTGCCTCATGACTGTTGAAAGATCTCCAGAAGTAGCCCACTGAATATATCGTGATTGCAACAAAACAATGTCAGGCTTGTTGTCCAAACATTAGCAGGAATCTCTTTACTCTCCGTGCTTATTGTTCTTCTAATTATGTATCAGGGTGCCAATATAGGTGATTTTATGGTTTTCTTTGTGAGCTGCTGAGATGTGAATGCAGCCATTTCTGTGAGATTGTGTGTCACTTTTATGCTGTTGTGACAGACAGATTGTATGGAGCGATTATTGATTTTTCTAAAATTGCTTCACATTGATACCTGGGTAAATTGTTTACGTGGTTTACAGTTTATGAGGTGTAACCTGCAAAAAAATCGTGAGTCAGTGCAGGGGACATTTTGTTCTCAATTTAGTTTGTACGCATGGTCATGTAGTCTCATATTCGTCCGTTTAATCATGTTCGCTCATTCATTTACATTCCCCAAGCTTGCCAATCAGCACCAGGGTACTCTGGACTAGATCACACTAACCAGCTTGGTACTGGTTAAAAGTAAATAAAAATGGCATGTTTACATTATGCTATCCCCTCCCAGAAGTCAATTCTTTTGTGGCAGCTTGACATTGCTAAGTGCTAAGCTAGCCTGCTCCAAAGCAACTCAAATTTATGTAAGTCTGGTGATGCCGATCCTTACTACACTACTTAAAGGTAGCGCTATCATCAAACACGTTACGCATGCTAATTAGTAATCTGAAATGCAGATATGGGAAACACCCAAAATGCAAGGTCCTTAGGTGTACAACAAACCTTTCAGATAGGTCTGGCTAGTACTGTTTTGTGGTGGAGTGCCAGCAGCTATGAACACTAAATTTGCATTACAATTAATCATGTACATAATCGCGGCTAAAATAAGACCACTGCACATTGGCAATTCAGTAAACTTAAAAACACGCTAATAACTGAGGACAGCGATAAGGGCTTGAATCAAATGTAAATCAAATAGTGATAATAACTGTTATTTGAACCATTTAGCGCCAACGAGTCCTGAGTTTTGATCTCACAATTACCATTACTTTTTTGTAATTTGTTTTGCTCGATATCACTTTTGTTTTGTATTTTGCTATTTTGAACAGATTGAATTACATAAGAGCAAATGTGTCAGATTCCCTGTTTAACTTGGGTTTGTTTCTAGGCGGGGGTCTCCTTCCGCCATGAGAGGGTGGAGTCACCAGCCGCACACCTGTTTCGAATTGCTACGTATCAGGGGCTGGCTGGTGCAGGAGAGCGACGCCAGGTTATTTGCCCGCCACTCTTCTAGCTGCCTCGTGAAGTTCCCGTTCTGCGTTCTTCTTCGAGACTCATTTGGTTTGTACTTTGCCCCTTTTGGATTTTTTCCTAGTGGATGATTTCTGTTGTTACTTTGTTCCAGTCGCTCTCTTGCCGACTCCGCTCCTTAAAACATTTTGGGTTTAAAAAAATGACTTCTAACTGATTGCATTACACTTACATTTTTATGCAGGACAGGAAGTAGTGCAGTGGGGCATGCCTCAGTTTGAACCGTTTTTATAACCTTTCAAAAACACAGCTCAGCCGCTTGGGCACCCTTGCATTATCAGAGTAATAGCTTTAAATCTTTTGATTTGAAATCATTGCATTTTCTGTCATGTTTGTTATTATGCATTGTAAAAAATATACTGAAGCATGGTTTGGAAACAAAAACATGTTGGAATGCTTTTTTCTTCCCAGAAATTGTTCGGGCCAAGCAGAACCCTATCCATGATTATTTCTTGATTGATTTGCTATTATCTGCACAAGCCACAACCATTTTTCAAATAAAACTAATCTTTAGCGTCATCTGGTGACAATTTGTTGATTTAAAGAGCATTTTAAAATAGCCAGGGTTTACTGTATTTACGTAGATTAAATACAGTATGTATTGCTGATTAAGCCCAAGTGTTCTCTGATTTGGTTCATGAGTTAAGCACCTTATGAAATGTGTATTTCCTTTGTATAATTGGCCTTTTTGTGACTTTATGTTGCTAATCACAAATTTAACAAAAGCACGGAGAAGGTCTCTCATCATTAAGTTCGTATCAGGTTTAGAACGCCCTTCAAACTGGATCAAAGGGAGAGGGCCTCACTTGTCCAGTGTGCATGTCCGTTTTAAGGAGATTTTAGAGAATGAAACCACCAGCAAGCTCAAACAGTTACGATCGAAACAAAATGATCAGACGGGAAAAAAAAAGTGTCTGCCTCTGACTCAAGAGAGTGTTCGGACACAGTGTGGCAACCATCGCCCCTTTGGGAAATTCTTTCACACAGAGCCTCAAGCAATCATACTTTCTACTGTCATATAAACATTTACAACAGTAGTAGTTGTTTTATTTTTGTTTTTTTAAATCATGCTTCCATGGTTGAAGCTGCACAGAGGAAGAGTCGTACGCACATCGATCGCAGTTTCACACTTCTAAATTTGTGGTGGTTTGAATCCTGGCTGAATGGCTACAACCCACAATGTTGCTCAAAGTAGGAACAAGTAGCAACGGTTGATATGCCAGTATGGTGATGGTGATAGATTGTATATAGAAGCGCAAGGCCAAGGGTGAGTCATAGGATGTTGACATCTGCTATCAGTTGTCATCTTTTAGGGCATGTCGGCTTAATTCTGCTGTGCTTCACTGGATACTCATTAACACCCATTCATCATTAAATTGTCAGACTTATTTATTCACTCATAGATTACATAAATTTGCCCAGAGCATGTTGGGCTCGCATGTAAATGGCTGTGCCATTTACAGTGTGGTTCGAAGGAACTCAGCCTCATTTTAATGTCAAGCAGAATAATGGCATTCAGATGCTGCTCTTTGAGTGGCAGCGACTAATTCCCTTTGCAAGACAGAATAACAAAAGGGAAAACGTGTCTTTTTTCATACATTTATTAACTTTTGATTCATAGAAACATTGGTTTTCCACAAAAAAACATGTTGGGAAACTGCTACTCTTCAAACTTAGTCATAACTCATATAGCTTTTATAGTATAAATAAGATAAAACAAAAATAAATACATATAAAGAACGAAAAAAAGGCAGTACAAGATACATTGTCGTTATCTCTGATTTAACCACGCGTTGCCAGTCAATGTGTACGTACAATTGACATCGTTTTACTACTTCAACGAAATCATCTGCTCACGCATGACAGGGAAACGCTGATATGCAATTGCTCTTACAATGTCACAGTCACTGTTTCAGTCACTGTTTCAGTATCTGTTAGACATGGCTTCTAAAATTGCTAGTGGCGGTAAAGGAAGAAGTAAGAGGATGATGACAATAAAAACGAAGCAGGAGATAATAAAAAAAAAAAAATACGGAGGAGGCGCACACATGGTTAACCTTGCTCGTGAGTATGGCCGTAACCTCTCTGCATTCTTCTAAGGGCAAGACTTTCCTTGCCGGGGGACGGACCTCGATCGACAACAATATGGAGAGGCTTCTTCTATTATGGATTAAAGAGAAGGAAATTGCCGGTGATATGTTCTAGTTTGAGAAAAGTTCCCGTTTAAGAAAATAAATGAATAAATTCTGCGGGTTGGTCTCCTCTCCCCTCCGCCCCCACCCAGCTCAAGTCACGTCGCCCCAAAGATGAATGTCATTTTTCCTTTGTATATGTTATTTAATTTAACTGTACAGTAGATTATGTTACTCATTTTTAATATGTGTATAAAGTCGTGATGTTTTAACCTAAGGTTTTTGCATGCGTTGCACGCATTCCCTAATTAACATAGGTTTGGATTGCCCGTCATACGAGCAGTTCAAGTTACGAGCGTAGCCGCTGAACGGATTAAGGGGGCCCACTGTATATATATATATATATATATATATATATATATATATATATATATATATATATATATATATATATACACAAATGTGCCTGTTTATTCTTGTGTGTGTGTTTGTATGTGTGCATTTGTGTGTTGTGTGCAATTGTAAACCGGCATACGCCTAACTTAAAAGAAGAAGCATGAACAACAATCATATATCTAATATCCACATCATTGGTCACTTTTATGGTTGAAAAATTACAGAATGTTTACTCAACCAATTGTAATTTGTAATAATGGTTTGTCATCTCGCTCTAATTTTGAGATAATGACTTGTGAATACTGACACCCATCAGGGATGCCCTTGTGTTTTTTGTCAGCTTTGCGTTTTGCTCAAATGATTGCTAAGGAGGTTTATAAAGCATATTTGATCAATTGAGAATGTTTTACTTGACACAAACATGTTATCAGTCGCATTTTCACTTTCTAATCCTGCTGAATTTGGCGACCAGTTCAGATTTTCTAACACATTTTCAAGTTTATGGAAAACCTCCTTCCAACCTCATCCCTTCCACTCCTGCTTCCAATTGTGTTTTCTGCCTACCAGGACCTTGCACTTGGTTTGCTTCTATCATACTCAACCAGAAGACTTTCCCTCCAGCCACAGTTATCTGACATAAATCAATGAATTATTCTGCACCACAGCCCACTGTTGGTCACTTCTATCTGCACCTGGATCCTCAGACGTGGGAATAAGGGACAGTCAAACACGTGGGATTTAAAAAAAAAAAAAGACAATGGCTACAGAATATTTGCGGTTCACAAATTTGAGATCTCAAAATGTTATACTTGCCGTAGACTAGTTTTCAGACATTTCTTTAACAAAAAGCCCTGATAATTTGTGACATTTGAGTAAACATATATTGGATATATATTCTGATTATTTATATGCAATTATGTTGCCAAATATTTGTAAATGTCAGCAAGTTGTGCAATTTATAGGGTATTGATGGACAGTAAGGTGTGCAATTATAATGTATTGATGGACAATGTGAACCCACCCACAGCAGATGACTGCTTCCGCCAAGTCAATTAATTCCTGACAATTGTACACAATTTAGTTTGGCATCGGGTTGAGTGTTTTTATTTTTTCCCCCCAACAATTAGAGCTACATGTTTATCACGCAAACACTAATTTTCCAACTAAAAATATTCTTGTCAGCAGTTGGAATGTAACATCATCACCTCCCACTTTGGTTTTATTGTGGTATTGGTTTTGCCTAAGACATTTATTGTGATATTGTGTAAAAGCTTGCCATTTGAGAGATTTTATTATATCGTTCTTACTTTTAAGATTATAAATATTACGAGAGAGGTTCCTTAATTGCACTTCAAACTCTGAACGTATCTCAATAATAAGATATGGTTTACTTATCAGTGAATGAGAAAAAAAAGAAGTGAGCTGCTTAATTGTAGTTTCTCTTATGCCAGATCTTTTTATTAAATACTCTTAATACATGATATTAATATAGTCACCCAAGGGTGAATAAGCACCAACAAATGAATAATACTGTAGTTGCAGGACTGGAAATGTGCATTGGATGCTTGTTGGTCAGTTGTTGCATTCCACCTGGGACTAGATAAGCAGCAGTAAGCCAGTGTCCCTAGTGAGAATAAAAGCCAGTGTCCCTAGCGAGAATAAGCGGATATAGAAAATAGATGGATGGATGGATGAAGGGCCCATCCAGGGTTCTCGATAGTCCCGTCTCCACCGACGTTATCTACCCAGTGGAGATGCAATGCTCTTTGGTGAGTAGAGTAGCACAGGACACAGTTGTGCGGGGTAGACACCGTCGGTGGTGACGGGACTAATACCATGCAATTCCATGCCGCGGTTTGGCTCACTGTCAGTCAAACAAAGCATTCATGTATTTTGATGTCTGAAAACTACTACCAATCATCACTTAAATTCATTTGCACATTCCTAATCACATCCACTTGGATCTGTAGGATTCTAAAAGCAACAGTTTCCCTTATGTGATAATGTTTTTTTTTCTCATCTGTTTGCAGATTGCTTGGCAGATGCCGAATTGCAGATGAGCAAATGAAGGAAAAAAAAAAAAAAACTTCCTCCAGGATACCTTGTAAATCTAAGAACATGACATCTGACTCGATAGTTGTGCGGTAACGATCACTTCGGTGCACTTTTACACGCAGTATTTTTATGAAACTCAAAAATGATTGTTTATTGTTCCAACACAATCAAATTAATTTTAAGAGTCCTGAATCAAGATGTCAAGATTAAAGACTGAATAATAAACTGCCTGCTCTTCTTTCTGTTCTGTTTTTATTTAACCTCGTTCAAACGTCTGTGGAATATTTCTCTTTGTTTGTGGCAAAAAACCCAACTTGACAACAGATCCAAGAGGCTGCTTGAGTCAAAGGCCATATGAATGTGTGTTATTTTGTCAACAGTATCATAGCTTATTTTTCTTTCTTTATTCGTTTTTTCTGACTGCCGCAAGTCACCTCTGACAGCCTGGTGTGAAAAATAGTTGATGGCACATCTATTTTGTCTTTATTCAATTTCTGAAAATAGGCATGCTTAAAAGTGACAAAACTTGTGACACAAGAGTCCCCTGAGATGGAGGGCACAGCTGCCAAAATAAACAACACAAGACACGGTTTAAATCATTAATAGTGGGAGCAAAAAGGGCGGATCAAAAAAAATGACTGAGAAGTCTTAATCTTCGAGAGATAACGTTTCTGATCAACCAAAGAGAGATGCAACATCTTTATTCAACAAAGCTCATAACACCTTGCTGTAATGATAGAACCTCTTTCCTCTATGTAACTCAATAAATTATTCATCCTCTGGTAGTGTCTCTTATATTATTGAAGACTTGCCCGTTGGACAGCAGTGGAACAGACAAACTAATTAGAATATCACAGTATGGGGTCCAGTTAAGATGACGCTAAATAAAATGTGCTTCTCCAAATGATCACGAGTAAAAATAATGAAACCTTTTTGAGTGGTTAGGTGAGTGATGCTACCATTGAGATTTGGTGGACTTAGCAAGTTGTTTTGCTTGGTTTCAGTTGTTAAATCTCTTACTTAATTTGGTGAAATTAAAGAAGATTTTGTGGGATTGAAAAAAATCCCTGCAAGGAGTCGTAATTTCAAAAATATAGGAAGCACCTATGTATAGGATGCACCCGCAATTTTAGGGTCAAATTCTGGCATTTTCTATGATACTGTGTAACGCACCAATAGTTTGTAAAAACTACGTTAAAACATGAAATCTAATCTTTGTAATGTCTTTATATTTTCTTGTGTGCATATCTGTAAGTTAGATATTTGTTGTGGATCTATTGAGTGAGACCTGTGTGTAGCTTGCGGGTGAGTGAGTGGTCGAGCAAGTGAGTCTACCTTACAGAGAGCGTTAGGTCGAGTTTCGCGAAGAGTTCTGTTGAAATACTGTAAATCTGAACTCTGACTGCACCTCCTCGTTATTCTGCATGGTCGGCTACTAGCTCCACTCTAGGTGAACGTGCGAGGAGCGTTAACGCGTTAGCTCAAACCTTGCAGCAGCCTCACAGTTTGCAACCTGCTCCGCTATGAGATTCGCTTTCTTCTTAAAAGCTTATACTATAAAGATGGATCCAGATGCCGGTTCAGCCTGATTGCTCCTAATGGAAAATAATGTGGTAACACCCTCGACTAACATGAGCATCTTGTTAGCTGCAGCCAAATGACTATTTCTAGTCTAGCTCGTCTCATTACCGCAATTATTGTAAGTGAGAATACGTCCAGTGTGCGTCTGTATGTCAAAATTGGGCTTATGTGGAAGATGGATGCAATCTTCATGGAAAGTCATTTAAAATAAATCTTTCATTTACCATTCATAGGATGCACCCATATTTGTGGCCTTCATTTTGGGGAAAAAATGAAAAAAAAAAAAGTTTGTAGATGTGGCAACAGTTGTCTGACAATGGTTTTGTGAAGGATTCCTGAGCTCAAGTAGCAATCTCCTTTACACAATGATGTTTTTCTTTAAAGCAGTACCATGTGAGGCATCTAAGGCTACAGGCTTTCAATTTTCTTTTTCGGCCTTGTTACTTACCTGCAGGGATTTCTGCAGAATTTCTGCATTATTTGAAAATAATTAGATGATTGAATCCTTTATTAAAGTCCCGTCCCAGCTTTTTGGAGTGTGTTGCAAGCATCAAATTCAAAATAAACTAACATTTGCAACACGAACAAACACAACAAGCAAAAAAAGAAACATGTCATACTTTGTCGTTGCAGTGTATTCAGTTGAACACGGGTTGAAAACTGCAACAAAACATCCCAACCTCTGCAGGGGTTCTATCATGGCATTAGTTGATCGAGTCAGTGACAAGTTTCAAGCAAAATCAGTCATTGTTCTACAGCCTACCTACACTCACAAGCTGTTCACCACTATAACACACAAACACACACACACACAAGTACACAGTTACTCAGAGCCAACATGACAGCTTGGCCCTGCGATGCAGAAAGTGATAAGCTCATCTCCAAGTGTATGTGGTGCTAGGGGAAAAAAAGAGAGAAAATGAAAATGAGAAAATGAACGAAAGAAGGAAATGAGTGCAGCGGAGCCAGAAAAATGATGGGGGAGTGTGTGTCTGGTGGTGATGGTGGTGGGCTGCGGGGGAGGAGGGGGTGTAAAACAGGATAGAGAAATAAAATTAAATGAGAATACAGCAAAGCTAGTGCAGGACATTCAAGCTTGAGGACCTCAGTGAGAATGAGCAGACAATGAAAATATAGTAAATGATACTCATTTGGACTCGGGCATGTAGTCACCGAATAACCAATGTGACAAGAGATGCAATTACAATTGCAATTACATTTGGCATGTAATGAAGAGCTTGTAATCTGAGGCCTAACTGCCAATGCGTCAGCAGAATATATATATGTACGGTCATAAATAATATTTAGCTAATGCGTCACCTAAGAGTTTCAACCCCTCCCATCTACTTCACACCTCATAGCTCTGCACCAGCGACCAATTTCCCAGCGCATCGATTGGTGGTCAATTCCAGCCTGAGAGAGAGAGGCAACTCTTCTTCTCCATGGATTTTTATGTCACAACGATGACTGACTGCAAATAACCACTCCACCATCATGTGCTTCTTTCCTAAACACACTTAGCACTCGGATGCAGGTTTGTGCTTTATGGTCAGCAGACTTAGGTTTAGGGCGAAATGTATCCCTTGTTATGGTAATTGTATAAGGTTAACGGTGCATTTAACTATGCGCTATCAGTTCAGCTCATTAAACCTGCCTGTGGCTTTCCTGGCACGTACACATAGCATTAATTTGCTGTTGTTAAGCACATAAATATGCATTTTCAGATGTATGCTTTGGTTTATGACGCAACCTGTACAACTACTGTATTGCCTGTGACTTTTTTAAGTTAATGTTTATGATTTTAGTGATGTGACTTTTACTTCTTGAAAGAGAACCAATCATTCTGGAGCTATTCACAAAAAGAGTTGTTCTAAAGACTGGCTATATATTTGCATTTACATTGCAATTAGTGATGTCCTATTGGCTCTTTAAGTGACCCATTCGTTCACGAACTGTTGAATGAAATCATTAGCGTGGGAATGAGCTGTGTCCAAGGACTGTCTCTTTGTTTTTAGTTTATTTTAAATGAGGTAAATTCTGCCACATGCTTCATTTTGTCATATGGAAAAGTAAAAAAAATAAACATTTGAAACGTTGTTACTTTTTTTTTTAGCACAAAGGTAAATATAAACATGCAGAAGTAGGGCTGCACAATTAATCACATTTTAATCGTGATCACGATTTTGGCTGTCACGGTTCAATAAGTGGATCTTGACATTAACATTTAAAAAGTCGACACTCCATGTTGAATCAATCACTTTGTCATCCTACCACCAGGGGGAAATGCTTCCCACTGGCCTAATGTGTTATATACTATGGTGAAATGGCGTTGAGTTTCTCACCTGATTCCTAATATATACAGTGCTAGCTGTCAATTGAGACCCATTTTAAAAAATCCATTTTGGAAAATAATTGGAATAATTTTGGTTTGAAATGACTGAAAGTGACATGTTGACTGCTAATTGATTAAAATTGTGGCTTGGTTCTAAGTAGGCTTCATTTTTTTCCATTGGATTGCAAGTAAGTTAGCTGTGTTGCCCTGTCTGTTTTTGTCATAATTATTTATTTTATTTATATTAATCTATTACTATTATTTCTGAGTATCACACGTTGAAGCCTTGTTTTTATACTCCTTGTTCAAAAATAGGACAATAAATAGAAACGTTAGACCAAACATGATGAATAATCGTGATTAAGAATCACGATTTCAATACTGACCAAAATATTTGTTTGGATTAGTTTGGCCATAATGTTGCAGCCTTATTCAGAACATTATACGCATTGGCTAGCACATATGTACTGCACTACTTCTAAAATATTTTGGCAAAATCGATCACATGAAGGCTTGAAGACACTCGCGTCTTTTGCGACCTCCTCCTCCCCCAACTGTTCCCCCCCTGTCAAATTCCTCTTCACGCCACCCTCTGTGTGGCTTTTTATTCCATCGTAACATGTTTAGTGCTTGTTCCAGAATTAAAGGTCCACTTTAAACTGTAGTGCTAAAGTACTAATATGACAAGATGATGCGATTTACAGAAGTGGTTTACAAAGACTCAAGTCCCATCATTCACAGTGAAGAGTCATTCAAAAGACATGGTTTGTCTTGAACATTTTGACAGCACAAATGAAGGGTACCAAAATTGGGATTGTTTGCAGTATCTAAGGGGTTGAGCGCATTGAGGATGAACTAATACTAATTATAATAAAGAAAAAATATATAACTGCAAAACAGTAGCAACACTAGCGATAATTTTTGCAACACAAACCGGCATAATTGAAATAGAAATTTACCGACTATTTCCCCCAATTTTGAGTTTGGCGGTAGGGGCAGCCATATGTCCTTCTTTCCAATGAGGCAATGACAGGAACTCAGTAAATTCCTTTAAAATCTTCTGTTAAGTGGCTCATCCTTCATGAACTGTCTCTAACCTCACCAAAACAGTCATTGATTCATTAGCGTGGCAGTGATGCTCATCCTACAGGGATAGTGCGGAAGCTGGAGCCAAGCCAGTGAAACAGACCTTTTGAACCCCTGTAAAGGTCACAAGTCTCACACATGACTAATACATAGAGACAGCTATTCACAATCACATCCTCACTTCCTGGCGATTAAAAGTCATCAATTACTTATACGGCATATTTTTACACTGTAGCAAGACACCTCAGCAAATGGGGAAAAGTGAGGTACAGAGAAACTAAGCACCAGCAGGTTGACGACCTCCTTGGTGATGATGATGCTTACCACTTAACCACAAGTTGACTTTGAAGTCTTTTTTTTTTTTTTTTTTAATTCCCTATTCATTAAAGTGGAGCTTCTACCATCAAATCCAATAATTGATTCAAATTCCTCATATTTGGAGGAAAAAAAATCTGCCTGAGAGGATGACCTTCATTTAACAATAACACTTTTATTTGTATAGCACTTGTCACAAAGATGATGTCTTTAAAATAAAAATAAAATACAATTGAAACTTTGTTTTTATGTAAGTTTTAAAAACATTTAAATAATGTGATTATTTTCATTGTAATTTTATGAATGCAGTAATCCCTCGTTTTACGCGGTTAATGGGGACCGAAACACCCGCAGCGATAAGTGAAAAACCACCAAATAACAGAGTTTCTTAGGGTCTGGTTGTAGGGCTGTCCTGGTTGACATGCCACTGCAACATTGCGTGGACATCAGGGACAGTGCCCCTGGATTGGCAGATTGAGATGGTTTCCGCTTTGTAAGAAGGAGAGTCGTAGGGTGTGTTCCAACTACAGGGGGATCACACTCCTCAGCCTCCCCGGCATGGCCTATTCAGGGGTGCTGGAGAGGAGGGTCCGTCAGGAAATTGAACCTCGGATTCAAGAGGAGCTGTGTGGTTTTTGTCCCGGCCGTTGAACAGTGGACCAGCTCTACATCCTTGGCAGGATCCTTAAGGTCTACATGTGTTTCGTGGACTTGGAAACAGCGTTCGATCGTGTCCCTCTGGGAGTTCTGTGGGAGGTGATTTGGGACTGTGGGGTACCAAACCCCTTGAACCAGGGCTGTTCAGTTCAGTTTTATCCCCATTGCAGGCAGTGAGTCAAATCCGTTTCCCGTGAGGGATTGCCTCGGCCAAGGCCGGCCTTTTTTCACTGATTCTGTTCATTATTTTGATGTACAGACTTTCTAGGCGCGGCCAAAGAATTGAAGGTGTCCGATTTGGGGGTCTCATCATTGACCATTGCATCTCTGCTATTTGCGGATGATGTGGTGCTGTTGGCTTCTTCAGACCGTGACCTCCAACTCGGTTGGTTCGCAGCCGAGTGTGAAGCAGCTAGGATTTAGATCAGAACCTCTGTATCTAAGACCATGGTCCTCAGCCAGAAAAGAGTGAAATGATTTTGCAGTTTTCAGAATAACAAATACAAGTAAATCAAACACAACTCCCAGTGATGCTGTGCAATAATACAAAAGTACTTAAAACAATTATAATCTTGCTTACAAATACAAGCAAATCAATCAATATACCCATTACTTAGGAATGCATCATATGCTTCTAGTTGAGAAAAATAAGACACAAATATAACGCAAGTGGCCCACCGCGGCAGCCTTGGTCACAAAAGCCTCAACGACAGCAACAACAATCGGAAACTCAGTTTTCTCAGTACATAAAGAAAGTTTGAAAATGGAAAAATTGTCCCAAAGCATACAGTCCTGCTTTTCTTCAGCAATGTTACATTTGATACTGGCTGTTTGTTCAAAGGTTGTGTCAGAACATGCTTTGCATGATAAAGTGAAAAGGCTCTTTTGCTCTTTAACCTGTGCCAATGATTTAGGGGGGCCGGTCATGCTCTGATTTCATTAAATTCATTAAATGCGCTTCAGGTTCTCCCTTGCTTCATTAATGAATCAAAGAGGTAGGTTAAAGATAGCGCTATGCTAATAGGCTGCGTGTGAGACAAGAGGAAGATTGAGGTAGACGTGGGGTGTGAGAGAGCGAGCGAGAGGTGCTATGTGGAAGCGGAGGGAAGCAAGGTCGGATTCAGAAGTCGTTAAGGTCACCTAAGATGAGGTCTCCTGCTGCCTCTGTGACATTCAGGTCATCAGTACAGAGCTATGAGGACCAGAGAGGCGGTAAACAGCAACACGAGTGCCTGAGTGGGTTGTGTAATGATGCACTTTTTTTTTTTTTATGAGGATCCGATTTATGTTCCGGCACACTAATGCTTTATCCTAGATTCTAGGATTTGAATGTGCAAGCTGCAGAATATGCGAGTATGCAAATTTCTGATCCAGTTTCATAAAGTTTGCAATTGCAATGTTCATTTGGTTCTTTTGATTTTTAGAAAATCTGAGTATGCATGGAATAAAAAAAAAAAAAAACTGCAAACACAGCTGAAATATTTACCATTAAACAATGTAGATCCATTTGTGGAGTTGGCATATAATGTTATGGATTTTTTTATTTATTTATTCTAAATTGTCCTGAGGTGTGATAGAGTGTGTAAATGGTTGTTGGCTGCCAGATATTTTTCCCAACAGGGGACTGTTCACTACAGCAAACCTATGTATTGGACGTAAACAAAATACAGTGTTGTGCAATCTACAATCTGACAAATTAAAAAAATCCAACAATCCAACAATAAAAAAAAAAAGAGATAGCCAAATCTACAAAAAGTAGGCTATTCATTTTCATACTTGCCTCAATTTCTTGCATAATGTCCTTCACTTTGCTTCATCCATCTTTCATCTTTATTACCTTTATCTTCTTCAAATGTTGGCTTGGTTTAATCCAGGCACGGCTGCACGCGTCAAAATGACGTTATTTCGGCAACCACGACCCTCTGCACGGAGTCCTCGTAGAACAGATTTTCCTCAATGTGTATCTTCCGGAGTTTCTTTACGAGTGCACTATATGGCGGACAAAATATTGCTGATGGAAATTTGGTTCACCAGTAAAAACAACTTCATGATTCGTCTGAAAAGGAATGTTGTGATTTAAATACCATAAACAACTCCTGGCGAGAACCATGCTGAGGAGAAATGAGGAGTCTGTTTAGATCGTTTGAATCGATTAGGATTCCTACCTTCTGTTATAGATGAGTGTTGTTTGTATGCTGTAGAGCCCAATTACCGCCACCTAGAGTATGGGAGAATATCGTCTGACTGTGTGTGTGTGTGTGTGTGGGGGGGGGGGGAGGGGGGGCCTCAAAGGATAAAGTGGTGCAAAACGCGTTCCGGCGCGTCAAGCGTTAAAGTTAGACTTTTGCTGCAGGCTCGTTTTCCCCTAAGTGAATTTCAGTGCAATGCAAATGCAGGATAAAATAATATGATATTTATACTGTATATTATTATTTTATTCTCATTATTAAGTGCCCATTTTATTCGTGATGTGATACTAATAAAAGTATGCATAAAACACGAAAAGTGTGACTGTAAAAGGGCCTTTTATGGCTTTTATTAGTTTGCAATAATAATAATAATACAGTATCTGCTAAAAAGGGCATTGCCATGGTGCGTTGGGGTCAGGAAGGCCAATGTTCATTTTGAAATAATAAACACACACACACACACAGAGTGGGTCAAGTATAAAAAAATGCATTATAAGTTCACTTCTATACTGCTTTCACTGCTGTTTCTATATACAGTTTACTCATACAGAGGTCACTGGAACATTTTGTGCATTGCTTTTTGGGTTACAATTGCATTTTATGTTGAACGCCATCATCTCTGATTGTCTATCCACATTTATTCTGATGTGGATGATGCCTTCATACTATTGTATAAAGAAGCAGCAAGGATAAAAACTCCACTTACTGGGTGGAGGTCAGAATGGAGCCAGCAAAAGAACATATTCAATTGACAAGATATTCACATACTGCATTTGTTTTCCCTATTTAGATAAGAGACTCTTGTTTGGCATCTTCAGTAAACACTGTATACTAAACATTGTATGAAGGCAATGTCTAAACATGAAACAGTTGAAACCACTCTGCTGACCCATTATATCAGGGGTATCAAACTCGTTTTTATTGTGGGCTACAGACTAGTTATAGTTTCTGTTAAAGGGCTGGAATGACTGCGATTCAGATGTTTGAAATCACAGGCTGGTAAAAACTGTTCAAAAGCGAGATTGGAAAGAAAAAAAAATGTAAAAATTGAAGGAAACTTGCAAGTTTGGTATTTTAGCCAGAAACTTGAAAACAAATCAGCATTTCACGAACAACATAAACTGTTGCGGCGGACCGGATTCGGCCCCCGGGCCTTGAGTTTGACACCTGTAATTTAAATGAACAAAACTCACTACCCCTTGGGACGGTGGGGTACCAAAGCATACGAAGTATGCATGAAAAACCAACCAAAACAAGTGGAAGGCGCATGTACATGAAAGCAAAGTGCATATCTGGCACATTTCCATTGAGCCTTTGTGTGTACAGTATATTATTCAGACACCAGGTAAAAATGAAAAGCCACAATGGGAAAAAAGCCAAAAGTGTTTTTGACAGTCATCCATATATGTAAAGTGCCAGCCAGGCGCAGTAGACGAAGCTGCATTTCATCCACTGTCATGGCACTCTTTGGGCTTGGCACCCTATTTGCATATCACCTTGGACTGTTTAAAATCATAACGATCATTTTTACCATCAACCAAAAGTTTATTGGGGGTTTTAATTAATCTACTGCACATCTGAAGATCATATTACACAGTCGAGAACATGGACATCATTACTTCAGATAAAATAACCCATTATATAGAAACTGTAGCGCCTTTTGAAATCAGTAAATGAAGTATTATTTATGAAAGTATTATTTATGAAAAACTCAACATCCCCCTCCACTAATGTGGGGAGATGTAACATGTTTTCTCTAAGCACCACCCTACAGGAACATGCCCAGCTTCTTTGAGTATCAGCCACAGATCCTGTAGCGATGACATTTGTGTGACCTGCCTTTCTGTTTGTTATTTGTAAATGGTCCTCCATCATCTTTACATTTGAACAATGGAGCTCCACACATTATAATATAATATATAATAATTATATATCAAAAAACAAACTCCTCAAGACTCGACTTTCATCTCCCATCTGCCAAAATTTCAAATTGTCCTTGAAGTGTATGAATATAAGAGATTACTAGACGATGCGCACAGTTGCTCAGGAATATTTGAATCCAACAAGCGCGTCGCCGTGAAACTTCCCGAGGAAGTTCCTTCGTCTCGAACTTCATTTCACGAGTGAGTTACATGAATGGATAAAGCACCTCATGGCAGGCAGATAATCATGTCGTCCGAAAAAAACACATTCACCAAATGGCTAACCATGTTTTAACCTACACGAAACTCTTAAAGCATATTTCCCATTGTGATAATTTGACAACAAAACACACACACGCACTGGTAGCATCATTAAAAAAGGCAAACTTTGGCAGATGATCCCTCGGGATTTAACTGTACGCTTAAAGGAAAAAGTGTTACCTGTTACCTAAATTACCTGACGGTGTTCAAACAAATGAATGCTTGTTTCTCTTGGCGATTTAACTGCTGAAATCCCTTATGAATTGTTGGCTATTTGTCAAACAATTTGCAAATTTCACTGCATATCAGCAGCAACCTCAAAAGACAGATGAAAAGGGGAAGGTTTCGTGGTTAAATATCTGGGGAGAACACCAAGGTTGACAAGCATGTAGTAACATCAAACACTTTCATTATTGTTCACACAAACAGAAACAACCCTCACAATGCCACACGCGGAGGCGTGACATGTTCTTCTTTTATTATTGAACCAATTACCTTGTGCATAGCGCTGACAGACGTCTTCATGAATTTTACATAATCCTCAGGCCTCCCTCCGCTTCCACCTACCAGGCCGGAATTGCTGAAGTGAGAGAGAAGAATGTGCATGAGAATCACTCAGGCATTAAAACTAAAAAAATAAGATCTTTACAGTGCTCCATATGTACACTGACTGTATATGTTTTGATCAAATGACGCTCTGTACTGTATTTGCCAGTTGATTTTCTATTGTAAACAATTTTTGCGCCACTGGGTGTAAACTAGTATGGAGAATGTCCTTGACGGGTCTTAATCATCCCTCGAAATACCTTTGGTAATAGTAAAAATGACAATGGATCTTATTATTTTCCAGCATTATATTCTAATCTTGAGAGGCATCCATTTGTGATGCATGCTTTTATTAGTAGCACACTCACACTATGATGCAGCATGACACTTTGTATACTTTGCCATATACGTATGTCGTAAAAATAAATCATATTTTGTCAATAGCTCAAAATTGACATCCTATATCCCTGACATATACCTGGTTTTGTGAAAATCATCACACACACACACACACACACACACACATTATATATATATATATATATATATATATATATATATATATATATATATATATATATATATATATATATATATATATATATATATATATATATATATTAATCTGAAGCTTTTTCAAAATATCAATCCCCTAAACTATACTTGTACAAATGTGCTTTATTTGCAGTTTTGGTGTTGATGGATTATTGTAATCCCCTTGACAGCTTTTATCTCTGGAGATGGCAAAATCTAAATAGAGAATTGAATAAACACAGATTACCTAAACATAAATAATTAAATAAATAAATAAATAAAATCTATGATCAGAAGCCGTGCGCTTTTTGCAAAATCCAAGCTATAACGTCTGACACAGACAGAAGATATTATTGCCTGCAGAGTGTAGTTTACAATCCATTCTCATTTATCATAAAGAATTCTATTGTGAGATGGTAACAGTAAATGTCTATTGGATTTTCACTGCTTTCTCATTTTATAGTTGAGGTTGAAATACTGTGAGCAGAAATAGGTATGCTGTGAACATTACGGCTTAGGATATGATAGCTATACAATATGCTACAGGCGTGTGGTCTGTCCCCAACTTTACATAAAATTACGATTGCCTTTGTTGCTGATGTAGATTCACAAAAAGATGCATTGCATTTCCATCACTCAGTAGTACTGAACACTGAAAACTTGAGTAATTGGACAGTAAGAGTCCATTATTTTTTTGACTGATTTTTTTGTTTTTGTTTAATTAATTGATAGATTATATTGGACTAACATGACATACTTATGACCATATTCCATCTGTCCATCAATCCATCCATCCAATACCGCTTATCCAGATTCAGTTTGGTGGGGAGTAGGTTTAGTAGGCAAGGATAGACCTCCTCCAGGTAGGGGATCCCAAGGCATTCCCGAGCCAAGTGCAAGACACAGTTTCATCAGGGTGTCCTAGGTTGTCCCAGGAGAAACTTCCCACGTCACCAAGGAGGTGGCTCCCCTCAAACCAGATGGGTCAATGTCACAACTCTGAGCCCCTCACAGATGAGTGAGCTTCTTTTCCAATCTCTCAGGGAAAGCTAAGGACACACTGTAGAGGAAACTGATTTTGGCTGCTTGTATCTGGGATCGTGTACTTTTGGTCATGACCCACAGCTTATGACCATAGGTGAGGTTGGGAATGTAGCTCTTCCTGCCTGTCAATCGGGCGAGCGGGCTCCATTCTTTCCTCACTTGTGAACAAGATACTAAGATACATAAACTCTCTCAGTTGTGGCAGGATCTCCTCCCAGACCTGGAGAGGAATCTCCACCCATTTCTGACTGAGGACCACGTTCTCAGATTTGGAGGTGCTGATTCTCATTTCAGCTGCTTCACACTTGGCTGCAGACCACTCCAGTGAGAGTTGAAGATGGCATCTTGATGTGGCCGACAGCCCAGCATCGTCTGCAAAAAATCTGTTCGCTAAACCTTAATCCTGGAGAAATGACGTCCCCAGCAGACATGGCCTTCTTCAAGGCCACAACACAAATATAGCCGGGTTTAGTGAACTCCCTTGCATCTTCATATGAAGTCTCATCTTGCAGTAACCATGCAGTGACATGTTCATGTCATGGTTAAGTATTACATTCGGCAGAATATTTATGACAAAGTTAACAAATGTCAAAGGTAAAATCAGTTACAAGGAATGATGGTGTTTCAAGCGTGCCATTCCGCTACAAGATGCATGTTGCTAAGCTACTGCAAAACATGTTTTTTGTTGATTTGCAGCTTCATATCTAAAATGCCAGGGCTTGGAGTAGCTCTTTTTGACACACCTGAATTTCAGTTAATACATCAAGATTCACAAGCACACAAATGCAAAGTGCTCTGTGAGTATCACTCACCAGCAAGCAATTTCATTTTCACTTCACTGTAGCATGTATGCAAGGAGAAGCAGCACTTAAATCCAAACGTGTGTTTATAAAGCTCAAGAACAGCTGGCTAACTGCCCTGTGTTGTTTTATGCCAAAAGATGATGAGGCCAAGACGTCCTATCCTTCAAACAGCACCAAATTTAAATGTTTAAAGCATCCCAGATTAAGCAAGCCAAGATACTGCGTAGCTTGATCCAAATATGCAATTTAGCAGTCTTCTTGAGCTGTGAGCACACAACTGTCACATCAATAACCATCCGATGAAATCAATCAGTAGAATAATAAAATAAACCTTTATTGAAAGAATATTATTAGTTTTTAAGAATCAACGCTAAATGATAATAACAACAACACCAAAACCAAGCATTTGCACTCCGAAAGAAATCCACACATCCAGAAACACATTGGCAAACAAAAACATCTGAGCCGGAAGCATGGTAGAGTGCTAATAGGCTTTGCTGACAGCTCTCAGCCTTTCCTATCAGCAGGATGATTCCTGTCATATAGGCAGATATCCAATGTGGCATTTAGACCCTTAATTGACCCTCTGGAATAAAACCATGAGTCATGCAGTGGAAATCAGGCTGTATTTACTGACTATATGCTTTCATTATCTCTGATGATCCACTCAATAGAGATTACATAACAGGAAAGTTTTTTTGTTTTTTTTCCCCCCTAAGGATTCAGAATCAGAGGACATCCTGTTGTAAGACATTCATTGGATCCAGACGCCAGTTATAGACTACAGCAGTGGGAGAAAGAGGGCAACAGAAAGTTAAAGCACACATTGTAGTAGAGCTTCTTCTTCTTCAAAAAAGGAAAAATGTCTAGATATGAGACAGAAGAAGAGCTTACAATGTTCAGGAAAAAGAAACATTGGCTTGCAGAATTTCTTTTTATAATTATTAAAGTTATTATTATTGTATAACATGCTGATCTGTCCAAATTGATTTGATTTATATAACACAGCTCCACATTGAATAAAAGAGGAATGAAAAATGTATGTTGTCTTAATATTGGCTTGTTTCATTTATAGAAGGGAAAACTACACTTAAAGGTCAGGTTGTAAAAGATTAAAATTAATACCTGGGACCTCTACAAATTACAAAGCATAAGTGTCATTACAAAATGATTAGAGAGTAGGTATGCAGCAGTTTAATCACTAATTATTCAGAATCTGTCCTCTGCAGTTTGAAATCCCCATGGTCACATTTCCTGAAGCCGTGATGCCACAGAAGGCTTATGAATAAGGATTTCACGGCCATTTCATAGTGTGTTAGCACTCTGTGTTGATGCAAGTTTGAGACACCTATGGGCTTCCTTTACTGCATTCAAACAAAGAGCGTGCCCCCGTATTGCAAAGAGAATTGTGCTGTATCCATGGTGTGGCCGACCCGCTGAGTCTATTAATGTCACTTCCGGTACCCTTAATCGTGGGACAGAGTAACCTGCCATGCCACATTCTCTAGCATAATAAAAAAGACACGGTTTGCATTTGTTCGGTGATACTCAATCATTTTTGCAACTTTCGGCCAACGCTAACTTTACTTTTTACAGGGTTCATACAGGTTACAATTTATTATTATGAATTTGAAAAACAAAAATATAAATAGGTTGAAGTGCATGAAATAAAAACAATATATATTTTGATCAACTGCAGTGTCGTGCTGGAAAAAAAAACCACATGTCAACAAATGTATATTGATTCTGGGACCTTTACACCACTTTCTTAAACATTTTAAAATGAAGAAAATGATATAAAAAACGTTGCTGATATTTTTCTGCATCAAATCAATCTGATTTAGAAAGAAAAGTGTTGTTGACATCAATTGAAAAGCTTTGTGACTCCCGCAGTGAGAGTTCCATTGTATCACCTGGTGCCGTAGAGCTGTATCTACTGTACATTACGTAGTGCAAAAGAAAAGCCCTTTTCCCATCTGGTCCATCTTTTGAGGACTATGTTATTACAACCTTGTTTTTAGTTGAATTATGCAAGGCAACTTTGTAGAAATGATCTGTATGTATTTCAAAACAAATTAACAATTAAATTATGATGTTAAACAGACACGGTTTAAACCTGTGAACCCTGAACTTTAAACTGGTCGGTAGTCAATGGAAGGAAATTTAAGTGGGCATGCATGGGAACCCAGCTGCAATAAAATTGTGCGTATTGCTGCACCAACGTCCTCAAACTCAGTCCACCAAAATATAAATGTTGCTTCCATCTTCCATACAATTTGTGACCAACACCACTGTCATGTTCTCTCACAACCAAGGCTGTTTTTGACAAAAGAACTCCCATCTGTTTATTGTATTTTATGTACGTATTGCCATTGTCACAGGTATCAGAAGTGTTTTCTTATTTGAATAATTCCATCAAAGGTCCGCAAAAGCCTCTTTGGTAGCACCTTTTCCCGGTGTGATCTTTCTCTGCAGAACAGAAGACCACTTGTAAGTTACTGATCCATTTCTTGCAGGAACTCTTTCTGGCTGAACTGTCACTTTGGTCACCGCAGCATTCTTGGTGGGGTGGCTCCAGATATTACATTTTCAATTCTTGAAAATCAGGCATCAGAAACGGAGGAAATGACTCACGCTTCACTGACGCCTGCATCATCTCACTTGCTGATTTATTTTCTGTAGAAAGCCCAAAAAATCCCCCAGAGCCCAGCGTGTGCCTGCCTGCTGCCATGTTTTCTTTGATGCACCATGCATGCTTTACCCAGGAGCCCGCTGACAGCCTGCTGCTAATATCGCTTGATACTCTGCAGAACCAACTTCATATTCACTTCATTTCAACATGCAGCATCATGTTTTGAATAGCCCTCAGCATCTTCTAATCGTATGTATTGTTTACTTGGAGTTTTGTCTTCGGGTTAACTTCCATTTACCGCTCAAACATAATTTACCTTCTAGAATGTCAATGAACAACAATAATTAAGCTGTACTGCATGTTGGCTACAAATGAGTTTTATCAATTTCAAAGCACAGCACAACACCAACACGGGAGTTTAGGAATGAACTCGTATCTTCATGCATGCAAATGCCCTCACACTACACACAGTAATTAACACAGATGGCAAGAGTTGAGTTGAACACACCATTGCCAGCACTGAGAAAGGTTAAAAGGTTAATAACACGTTGTGTATGGATTGGGAACTCTTTCAAGCGTCACTCTTTATTTTGTTGCCCATTTTGACAGAGTGTGGAGCAGATAGAGACATGAAGAACTGTCAAACGAGACCCCGGAGGGCAGGAAAAGGCAAAGGTGTTTCCGTGTTTGCCCTCTGTCTCTTTCTCTGTCTTTCCCTTATCTGCTTGGATCAATAACAAGCTGTTTAGCCACAGGTGCTCTCCAGAGAGGCAGATCTGAAGACCCTTCATCTATGCACACTCCACATAGTTCCCTAGCAGTGTAAAACATACACATACATCTAGTTTAAGATAAAAATGTCATCAAAGCACCTAAATACTCATTTACCTACTATATCTGTTCCAAAAAGATGTAGTTTCAATTTGACAACGTTAATTCAACGTTAATTCAACTCCCGGAGTGAAAACAGTATATTCCAGCCTTCCTTGTCATGTACTCAAGCATGCTTGGAAGGATTCTACCGGAAAGCCTTGCACCTTTGTCATCATAATGATCTTGTGTATAATCATCTAAGTCTTTGAAGCAGATCCCCTTGGTGGCAAAATCCTCCAGAGCCACAATAGGGCCCGTTTTCGATGTTTCCCCTCAACCGGCACACCTGAATCGAATGATCAGGGTTGTTATCAGGTTTCTTCGAAGCGTGCCGATGAGCTAATCATTTAAATCAGGTGAGTTTGGTGATTGACCTCAACAGGCTTCAATTTTGCCTCATTGATTTATTCATATTGAAAAACAGCGTTTTATTTTTTAATGAGATTTGTCGTTACACTTTTTCTTCTCTGATCAAATTTTTGGAGTGCACTTCAGATCTTTAAATGCTCTCAAAGCACCTTATTATCAGGTGTGCCCTATTGCAGGGATCCCCAACCACCGGTCCGCGGCCTGGTACCATTCCATGGATCAACAGTAGAGAAATCATTATTTCATTTTTTTGTGTTATCTGAGTACAAAACATAATTTTCTTTAAAAAAACAAAACAAACAGATTCTCACAGATTTGTTTGGGTTACTTGAGCGCCAAAATTTCTTCCAGAACATAGAAAAATGACAAGAAACAGACATGTCGGAAAATTTTGCTGGGAAGGGGAAAAAAGGCCCATAGATGAGAGAAGCCTTCAACTTTGAAGAAAAGTAAAGCTTTTAACAGGCAATACCTGGAACCCTACTTGAAGTAATGATTTATTGCACTATAAGGACTTTGAGCTCTATTTCCCAGCCCATTGTCATTGAAGAACGAAAGCCTTCGCTTCAGTTACACTAAATCTGCACTTAATTCCCTTCAAAAGATTGATGTACACAGCATAAAAGTGGCATAAAAGGGGCGTTCTAAAGCGTAGTTTGACAAAGAATTTTGCTATGACTTGCTATACATAAGCCAATTTGTTGCTATCATTAGTGCTGTTTTGCATTGATGGGGTAGGCTAAACGAGCATCAAGAGGTGACATTGGGGCATATTTTTTAAGATAAATTTACCATTTGCCAGATACCAGATTGGCATGTCACATGCTTCATTTTTTTTTTTTGCCATCCCACCCACAACAGATTATGCCAAACACAATGACAGCCAATCAGTGTCCTCATGAGAGGATGAGTGACCTTCCTTTGTTTTCCAAAACCCAACAACTAAAGCAAGAAGCCTGATTCTGAAATGATGAAAAATGGATCTCATGAGAAACCGTAAAATTAGAAATTAAAACCTAGATTAAATGACTGTCGTTTCCCATCCATCCATTTTATCCGAACAAGGTTTGCTGGTGCCTATCCCGGCTGACTTCGTCGAGTGGGCAGGGGATACCCTGGACTGGTTGCCACCCAATTGCAGAGACAAACAACCACTCATGCTCCCAATCACACCCATGTACAATCTAGTATGTCCTGACTGTAATTAATTCATCACAATTAAACTGTTAATCTGACCCCCAATATAAATCTACTGTATATTAGAATTGTTCTCTTTCTCCCAATCTGGTGACAAAAGCAAACTATATGGCTTTTTGTCGCCCCCCCCCCCCCCCCAAAAAAAAAAAAAAAAGTTTATTTAATGTTATTGAGTAAAATAGTAACTTTTCAGGGTTCAACTCCTGTATTGTGTCTTACGAAGTATATGATCATCAAAACCTTACACCGCACTGATATTTCTCTTTGAATTGCCACTCTATTACTCACCAGTTGAAAACCCTCCATCTGCCACACTTCTAAATCCATCATTGTCTCCTGTATAGAAATCTCAGATTTACCAGTTCTGAAAAGATTGACTGGATCTGTCACAGAAGTTGAGAGCTTTTACTGCAAACAGATTCAGTGAATAATGTCGTTCGTGGGAGGGAATAGAAGAGGCTTAGATGGATTTTTAAACTGTGCACCGTGTGAGAATTGTTTTATGCAAAGAGGACTCATCAAAATATCAATATTTAGAGATAGGGTAGAGTAATGGAACTGCTTTATGATTATGATGGATTAATGACCTGGGTGCAGAACTCACCGTGTCATGGAATGGAGCGAGGCCCCCACCTTCTGTGTTGCTTCTTTCGTATTCAAGTTGAGTTACTTTAAGGAGAAATGCCTCTCACACTAGCAAAGTGCTGTCTAATCCCCATCCCTGAGTGCTCTTTTACTGAAATTCAAAGGAAGGAAAAAATCTGCACGCTCAAACCTACCCCTTTGCCCCGGGTACTGCTGGTACCTTCACATGTATCTTTGCTTGGGCTATTATGGCCTTCAGCACTTTCACAGCTCTGTTTGAATTTATTCTGCCACTTCTAACAGAATTCCACTTTTTTCAAAGATGGTCACCAGAGGCTGGCTGAAGGGAATGACCACCTGCCAACAGGTTGACCATCGTGAATAAAAAAGTCAATTGTTGGCCGAGTCCTTGCAGGATGATTTCAAAGTCTTCAAGGCAGCATAAAGAGATTTATGCTTCAGATAGAAAGAAAATCCAAACATAAGAGCTGCTTCTTCTTTTACCACACCAAAAAAGGATTTGGGTTCAAATTCATCCCAAAAATAATCACGAACAGTCTTTGCGTGTGCTTAACTTTTTTTTTTTTTTTTTTCATGAAGTAGTGCTGTGGTATGCATTTTCCACATAGTAATAATTAAACATTATTTTTGCCTATTTTTTTTTTTTAATGGAAAAATCCCAAAGTTTGGATATCCCCTTTCTTGCCATCATTTGCATATCTCCGAAAGAAATGTTTGTGTAAAAATGGTGGTGCCAATATCATTATGAAAAACCTCAAAAGCAAACTGCCGGCACATGTTTAATTTTCATTTTCATAATACCGGTGAACACCCAGGGCAACACTCCAGTGACACTTTGAACTTCAATACTTGGGGTGCCTTTGCTGCATAAAAAATGCATATCCATTATCTCACCAAATGCGTGCTCTTCTGTGTGCAGTCGTAATAACCTTTACGTGATCCAAAAGTACATTAAAAAGCAGAATAGCAAATTTGTCTCATACAGGGATGCATTATAGATTCCAAAGTTGCATGTTAGTATTGTGTGTGCGTCCCTTTTACACCGTCATCCCAACTTAGGCATCTATCTGTCAACGTTTACATCAAAGCGGCCCTGATGGGCCTCACAACCTATGCTCATAACAACAGGAGATGTTGCCTTATTAAAAAATAATACGGGCTGTTTCATGAGGCAGAAAATGTCTAGAGGAACATCTGTGAAACAAGTTGCGGATTAAATATGTAGGAGCAAGATTCAAAATTCCTTTTTGCATGGGATGGCAGCGCTCGAAAGAGAATCCAGAGTATGGGCCCCCAAGCTCATTCAAATGCTGCCATCCTCCCCTTCTGACAGCCAAGAAAAGGAGCCCCCTTTCCTTCCTCCTTATTTCCAACGTAAAAAGGGGGAAAGCCGTCTAAATGTTTCTATCACTGTCACAAATTAGTGACTCTGTGACTCTTTTTTTTTTTTATATATACTTTAGTGAGGAAAAAAAGACTAAAAAAGAAACAATGCAGCAAAGCATCGCCCACTATTGTTTTTCTTGAAAGCATTTGTGTAGAATAAAGAGTGTTCATTAATGCCGTTTTCGTTTTGAAGAGGCGGTCCCTGGAGACGGGTGGACCCCACCGGATAGGAGAAATGATGCGGCAATGGTGGGAGTGCTCCACCACTGCTGCAGTCATTAGATTAAAGGAGCTGTATTTCAAAGGTTTCTTTACTGAAATCCAACGCAATTTTGACTCATTTGTGACAGTTCTTACAAGGACAAGTTACTGCCTCATGCAGCTGCTTAGCTGGAAAAAGCCTAAAGTCAGGTGAATTTCACCCAGTCAATTCTTGTCATGTGATCTTTATTGTGTTGCTCTTGTCTAAGTTGCATTTATCCTTAGTGGGTAGTAGCTTCAGGCTGCTCACTGATGTCACTGTTTGTTTCCCTCCTCCCATTTTTGTCTTTTTCGTGTTTGATTGATCTTCACCCAGCTTAATGATAGAGAGGAACATATTGTACGGCTGGAATTTGCCCAATTTAGTGTTGTGTAACTTAATTGAGCACTTTTCAAAGGAAATAAAAATCTTCTTTGCCCCATTTCATCACGGCTGTCTATCAGTCACAGGCTTGGTTGTTTGAGCATCCAAAAAAGTAGCTAATCATAATCAGTGTTGGGCAAGTTACTTCAAAACTGTCATGCATGCAAGTGATTGATCATTTTGCCTGCTTTGTTTTATCCCCACTCAATTCTATCTTTGAACTGAACTGAACTGAAAGGAATGGGCGTATGTCCATCTTGTGTGCGCATTGTCCACATTCAACGTACTGTCCATATTCAGGTTAAAAATACATTGTAATGCATTGAGCTACTCTACTTTGTACCAAATATATGTTTATATATAAAATATGGACGCCTTTACCCATATTAAACATGTTCTCACAGAAGGTGAGAGCAGACCCAAATGTAGACACTAACCACTTAATAGAAACTGCACCACTACCTGCTGTGCAGTGATCCGATGCTAAAATACAAACAATGCAAATGTAGGCATTAGCTTCCTGTTGGGACCTAACAATCGCATGCAAATGACAAAAAACACCATCAACAACAAAAAAGGCAATCTCTGTTATCCAATTTGACTCCAAATTGGAATTTAAGAAGACCCCAGTGGCCATGTTGATGTTGTTATCAAAGGCAGAACGCTGAGTCACACAGGGAACACACGCTTTTCCCATTTTCTTGAATTGAGTGAACACATATGGGCTGTATATTATTTTGTGGTAGAAGCAGATGCTCATCTTTCCACAATAGTGCTTCTATTTAAGGGAGGTGAAAATGTCATCAAAAGGAATGAGCAATAGTGCTCATACCTGAAAGAGTTTTCCGCTCACGAGCACTGAATATCTGGCATGAAAATGGGGCGTGGATGCAAAATGCTCTCCTGGTGTTGACATTGTTCACTATTCAGATAGTGACCCTTTAAAAAAACGCGACAAATTACCAAGGTTTAGTACGGTTTGGATATTTATAGAATATGACCAATTGAATGTACCAAGCTGCGTTTGATTAAGGTCTGTCCAGGTCCTGTATGTGAGGGATTTTGATGAAGTAAGTGGATTTTTTTTCTCCTGTTTTTTTTTTTTTTTTAAACATCTACTTACCTATTGGACCTCGAATAGCATTTCTCAGCAGTGGTGAGATGAAAGGCTCCTTTCTGAAGTGCTTAGCACTTGGTGTGCTTGACCAGCTGCCTTCTATTCTGTCAGTCAGAGACATTTGGCCGGGGATGTGTGAAAACCTCTGTTATCACATGAAGAGTTTGCTCTTAGACTACAGGACATGTCCAAGCACATTATCATCTCTGAGACTGTCCCATTCTGGACCTTTTCCTTTGAATCACACCATGATTGCAAGCAAACACGTAAATGCACTGATTGTGGCTTGCATGCTGATGAGATCCTGGGGGATTTGCAGTACAGGTTGGTATTCAGTCCAGAGACAATATGTTGAGAAGAGGAACAAATTTGGGTCATGTAGGCTTTGTTTTTGTTATGTTCCTTTTCATGTTCTTGTTTTGTGTTTTTTTTTCCTCGTTGTTCACGGTTTTCCAGTCCCTTGCGTCAGTGTCTTGTTAGTCTAATTGCGTCCACCTGTCCACGTCACCAGTGGAGGTGCAGGTCCAAAACTCACTGCCCGCCACCGATGCACATTAACTATATGTATATTTTTTTAAACATACTGGTGCATGCATCTGTAGAAAATCTGAACATGTTATTACAGAAACTGTTAAAAATGATTGTGTATAATAAAATGGTAACATGGTTTTATTATGTTGTTTTTTTTTCACATCCCAAATCAATGTTCAAACAATCCCTCGTTGGTGTCTCATTTGTTGCTCTTACTTTTCTTTTTCATTGCTCATAGAAGCCTTGAAGAGGGCCATATTTCTGTGTTCAGCATAGATTCAGCATTATCAGCCTCTGCGGGCCCTTGCACCAACCATAATACTGATTGATGGCACCACTTACAAAATGCTACAGATGCATTTAATGGGTAGTCCAACATTTTTATAATTAAAGGAACACCTAAGTGTCTTACCCTAAGCTCTCTGTGCTATTAAATGCGGCTGAAATGGAATCGTAAAGGGATGCTGGTGAAAACAAATAGCACTCTAAATCCATCAGCTCACAAAGAGAGATGATACCTGTGTCCTTCTTCTTGCCCATGTAAAAGTATGATCGCAGGACATTAGAGTTCCATTATTGTGGGAAACAAAAAAAGCAGAAAGGACGGTGAAGGAGTGGGTATCATGTCCGCCTCACAGTTGAGAGTCACACGTCCAATTCCAGTTTGTGTAGGACCTTCCCGTGTTGTGAAGTTTGCATGTCCTCCCTATGCCTGCATGGGATCTCTCTGGGCACTCCGGCTTCCTCCCACATTCCAAAGACATGCATGGTAGGTGTATTGGACAGTCTATATTGTCCTTTGGCGTGATTGGGTGTGTGAGTGGTTGTTTGTACCTGGGTGCCCTGGCAAAACAAGTTTACTCATTTCTTATAAATAAATAATGTGCAGAGAGCACATATCGGTGTCAGATTCTGTCTTCTTACACACATTTTTTCATCACTTCAAGTGGTCCAGTTCAGGCTGACACAGTGGTAAAGTGGTCAATGTCATCAGCTCACAGCAAGAAAGTTGTGCTGACGATGTGTGTTTGCTCCGCTTCATTTGTCAGTCTTGCAATTGACTGCTGATCCACCAGCAACTTCTCGCAACGGTATCCAAGCAATGCCGTGTTAGATGCTTTTTCTTTCAGCTTACATGTGTGGCTTTTGTGCACTCGATGTAATACTGTATTTTTCACCAGTAGATGTACTGCTGTAACGTCATTTCAGAGGTTAATTGAGTTATTGTGTACTGCCAACTCTACGGCAAGAGTATTATTGCGGGAGTTTTACTCTCAAAGGAGAAACATTATGCGTTCGGCCTACATTGCTCGCTACACTTACATGCTTTAAAGTGAAAACCAGTCCCATAATCAGATGTGGCAAAGTCAAAATAAAGTGAACGGGTGGACCGGTTGCTGAGTCTGTGCGTTGTACACTTGTGCATGCATGTGCTCGTGTGATACCTGGAGTCAAGATTTATTGAATATGGAAACATCACCCACTGTGCGCTCTGTGCTACATGTAGGCTTGACTCAGTTTCTCTGCGGGAAACTGCTGATGCTTTGGACTTGACCTTGTCGTGGGGGTCCCAGCATGCACAGTTGTTGTCATTACTCAATTAGATAGAATTAGGCACTGGATAACATGACGGCAGCATGCTGGGAAAACTGAATACAAATAATATTCAGGGCGTTAGGCAACCTTTGTTGTGGCCACAGTCACAACAGGTCATTTTAATGAGATGATAAAAAAAAAAAAAAAAGCCTGAGGATGCTGGTATAGAGGCAAACACGCACAAGTTGTTCGGTTAATGAGGTGCAAGAGTAGGACATATTCTGTACTGTTCTCTCAGAGCCACAGTATTCGTAGCGGATATCAGTAGGTCAAGTTGTTGTGACTCCTTGCTGCATGGGCACGTTTTAATTAAAACTATGTTACGGCATTTAATATGCATAGTCTCGTTTTTAAATATATACTGAACCCGTATTCGCTCTTGGTGCTGTATCATCAGTAGATGAATCAGGTTACTGTGTGATAGCGCTTAAAGAACCATGAAGATAAAGAAAAAAAAAACTGATACAGGTGATATGATTTATCATTTTGTTTGTCATTAAAATGGGAGAACGGGAGACAGCTGAGGCAGACTATAAAAATGAAATGGTTTCGAGAAAATATGGCCATTTTCCACTATTAGATAAACACATTAGCATACATACAATATGTCTGTGTTGAAACACGAACTGATGACAAGCTGTAATTACACACGAACAGAAAATTGTTTTTGCTCTCAGTGTCTGACTTATGGAGACACAAAAATCTAACTTGTATTTTACACCATGAGATGTCTTAGCATTTTTTTGAGAAAAAAAAAACAAAAAAAAAACAAAAAAAAAACATTCATATCAAACGTGTCCTTATTCCTATGTCCGTATTCCCGAGAAGGATTTATTTAATGGTAGAACCAGTACAGAATGCTGTCAGATTTAATTGTACCACAATTCATAAATTCAAGACGTGGGTTGGATCTAGACAAGCAGCTAAATGACATCACAGACCGTTCTTTTCATTACACTTTAGTTTTATCTTTTTTGATGATCATTCTCGCTAAATCTTTGCAGCTTGTCAATATGCATTCTGGTCAATTCCTTTCTCATTCTCCATCAGTGGAATTCTTCTCGGGGCTACTTAATGGCATGGTACCAATAATTTTAGCAACGTGCACACATTCTCGATTTAAATCTGTGCAATTCACAGTGGCTGGATTTTGGTTTTTGCACATCAGTCTCAACAAACCTGTAGAGGTTAGCTCTCCATTTTCATCCACAAAAGCCCCTTTTCCGTTGGACCAGTATCACAGTGCTTGGTCCTGATTGGACTTATTGCAATTACGTTCAAACAGACTGGAAACCTGTTTGATGTTTTTTAAATGGTTAACCACATAGGCAGCTCCAAGCGGCGGTAAACTTGCACGGATCATGATGACAACTCACGCTAAAAAACTGTAAAAAACTGTTTGCCCAGATTTTGAGCGAACTACAACAGTATGAATTCACGCAGAGGCCAAAATGTCTCGATTTTCAAATCTGCCTTGCGGCAATTAAACGGATAAAAACGTTTACATTTCTAAAATGAGTTTTCAAAGGTGTAGATGAAATGTTAACCGGCATTGTCTGTCGAAAGTATAAAAGTAATGTGAGATACTTTTCATGCTTGCACTGTTAACATACCTTTGCCGCTTGTTCTTCTCTGCCAAATGCCTCCATTGAAGAGGCTCCATTTAAAAGCTGACATTAACAGAATAGTTGCTCAGACGATAATTGCATCGATGATGGAAGGAATAACTCCTGTATTCTCGTATCTCCGTCCCTTATATGTGATAGAATTGCCGTTTGGAACGTCTACAAGCTCGGGCATAACAAGGAGGTCGCGCTCTCCTTCCTCTTTCAATTACAGACGGACATAAATCAAGCTGTTATTCCAGACAGTTTGGGCATCTGCTGACCGCTTTATTATAACCTTGTTCATATTTGCAAAGGGTACTTTTCCGCTGTTGCCTCTCTCTCTCTATTCCTTGCCCTGTCTGAATTAAACAGAGACAATGTTGGCTCATTAAGGTGCCATCTGGTGGAAAGCAAAATGAGGAAAGAAAGCGGAGCATGCACCTCCGACCGGCTCTAATTATCTTCCGTTCACAATCCGCAATGGATGTGATCGACTGGAAGTTGTTACATAAGAGAAGGCTAATGATGCAATAGAATTTTCATTCTTTTTCTAGAAGCATGGAGCACTGCAACGTCCACAGTTTCAGAGCACACATTTTTAGCCCTCAGGAAGTCCGTGATGCACTTTTGTGTACCACTCAGAACACAACGTTGATCATATGTGAATGCACCCAAAACATGCCCCCAGCATTGAAAGAAAGCAAAGAAAGGAGTAGCTTTGACCCACTGAAATCACCCAAAATTAAATCAGGAAAAAAAATACAGAGAAATGAGGGGAATGCCTTATTTCCAGGGCTTGAAATAATACATGTTTTGTTCACTCACAAGTTCCCAGTTACTAGCCATTAAGCATTTTTACTAGCCACAGAAACTAATAATCAACATATGATTTGGAACGGCTTTTTGTCCCCATGAAAATTAGTGCTGTCAAATTTGATTGTGACATTCCTAATCATAGATTAATGTTGCATTTAGTCAACTCATTTGATCATATGTAAAGTACAGCTTACAGCACAAACTATTCTTAAACAGACAGCTTTAGCTGGTTACAAAGTGTTTAAGGTACACACAGACTAAAAAAGACAATTAAAATATTAGTACAGTCAATCAACAATAACGTTGTGTACCATGTGCAAGCATTCTTGGTTCAGACGTGAATTCGCAAATGAATCGAGTCTAGAAAAGCTCCGCTGTGAAAACGCCATTAAGGCTAGTATATTCGCACTATGGTTGTATGTGGTTCTTTAGAGCGGAATCAAACACATGCATACACACACAAAATCGCAGAGGGACAAAGTGCAGCGTGAGTCCGAGTAGACTTGAGTAGCTACAAGCTAGATTTAATAGATGTGATATCTTTTGTCAAAATATTTCAGATGCAGTGTGCAAACATGCTAGCCTATGCCAGTGTCTACTCTAAGAGTAAAACGCTGTTTTAAATGTACAGACACAGCATAAAAGAGACGGTCTTTTGAACATCCCCCTTCACTGAACGATAAGAACCAGCTGTTGAAATATCTGTTTCTCAAGTTTTCCGAAGTCCACGAAGAACATGCAATCTTTAAAGCGATTGTACGCTAAATTACAAATGGCGATTTAATGTGTCAGGTCTAGCCATGGTGAGTTGGGAGGAGGTTGGAAGGAAGGAGACCCCAAATATGCAGGAAAACGGATAAAAAAGTGGCTCAAAAAAGGACGTTTTAACAAGGAAATGAGGCAGGACCGAACCGGGAACAAAACTGGACAACGTGTCACCAGGCAGGAGGACCAAATCAAACTAACGAGAACGCAGACAATAAAGGTAGATGCAAAAGGAACGGAAACGTGAACAAAACCCCACAAACTCACGACCAAACCCAACCAAGCATGACAATTGAGGATGAATAACAAAAACATGTCAACTCACCAAAAACAGCTGTCCCGAAGTTTCAATGCAAAATCCATTCATCTTTTTTTCCCCCTCCTTTCGTATTGACGTGGTTGCGTCGGTCCAATTTCCGTTTTGCTCTTGCTCAGCCATTGTGGGTTAAAAATAAAAAATAAAAAGTGTCCGTGCTGGCTTTGACATACTCTACGTTGGCTTGTTGAGCAACATGTTTTTTTGTTCAGGTTTAAAAAAAAAAAAAAAAAAAAAAAAAAAAAAAACTTTATTTAACTCCTTCCAGCGTTAAACATGGTGGATCAATATAGCACCGCCTCTCTACTGTGAGCGTCCAGTTACAACACGTTCTACCTGAGGCTTCCGGAAGGTGTTTTATTAGTCGATTGGCTTTTGCAGCTGTCTATCAAAATATGCACACTGCACAGAAGCCTTCCTCCTGTTCAAGCAAATCCCCGGCGCCTCAAGGCTCAAGCAGGCATGAAGTCTGCCTGGCGACACGCGTTAGCTAAATTTTAATTGGTTAAAAATTCTACACTAAAACTGCAGCACTTAGGTGGAGTGGAACCATATAGATATAATATGACACGAAAAGAACAGAATATGGAGAATACGTTTATATATATATATATATATATAATATATATATATATATATATATATATATATTTACTAAAATTGAAATTGACAGTTGTTATAGTTATTATATTTATTATAGATTATTAAAGTTATGATGTCAGGTTATTTTAGGTCAATAGGAAAAGGCCTGACGGCCCACCACTGGACAACAGTAATATTACATCACCTCATGAGCAATATTTTACTAAGCACTACACTTCCAATTTAAACTATTAATTTATTGATTTACTGTGTTAACATTTCGACCATAGCATGAATAAATTATTCAACCATTCTTCTAAAAGAAGCTACCGTCATTAATTCATGTCATTTGAAGTATCGGGTGTCGGGTGTAATGTTACACAACTAATGCAATTACAGTAATCACTTTGCTGTATGTGTAACTCGTACTTTAAGCCATTCTGGTAAACTTTATAAAACAATATCGTGATGCTGTTTGTAACACATGTATTTTAAAAATTTCATTTAGTGACGTTGGCACTTTGAAAAAACTTTTTTTCCCCATTATTTTCATTTCAGGAAAAGATGAACTCTTCCTTTTTTGAGTGAATTTTCAGTAACTGTTGACGCATCCCTCGATAGATGGCATTCGCCCAAGTCATGATTTCACTCAGTCTTTGCTTCCGACATGGAGAAATAAGTATTGTAACCTGTAGAGTGTGAGTAGGCTGGTAGTTTCTCGATAATTCTGACACTTTGACATGTCTTTGCTGATGACTTACATTAGCTTGCATCAGGACTAGAAAGGAAAGGAATATGGTACACTGCAAGAGTGTCCCCACCCCCACTGTCACATATTCTACTTCAAAATGAATTTCTACAGCGACTCAGACATCTACTCCATGATGCAAGTTATCAGTGCATTCTTATCCAAAGGTCTGTTGAAGTGAAAATGAAATAAATGAATAAAAGATAAGATTGATTGATTTGATTGTTGACCTTGGGGAAACAATGTGAAGTTACTAGGAATTCATTTTCATGTTGAGTGCAACTGGTTAGCATAGCCGATAACAGTTAAGGGACTCGAGTTTGAGTTTTTAGTAAAAACATGCATTGCAGGTATATTGGACCTACTAAATCGTCCTTAGGTGTGACTGGGTGCGTGGATGGTTGCTCGCCTCTGTGTGCGCTGCAAGTAAAACAAGTTAAAAAAAAATATATAGTCAAGTAAGTATATAAGTGTTCAACAAAGTCGCAAGTGGTACAAAAACAACTTTGGAGCTGTTCAGCAAAGTTGAAGAAAGTCAATTATATAAAAGGGTACAAACTAAATAAAAGAAAGGGGCATGAAAATATGCAAATTACAGTTACTTCTGGACATTTCTTTTTGTAGTTATAATTAGAGTTCCGATTCACTCCCAAAATGATCCTTTCATGTCAACGAATGAACAAATTCCTAAGTGTTGTGCACTTACACTCGCTATATTTGCAACGTTGCCCTAGCCAGTCCTGCAGCCAGTCCCAGGCGTCCCCCACTTATGGCCTGATGACGGCTGGGATAGGCACCAGCAAGCCAGCCACCCTAGTGAGGATAAGCGGCTATAAAAAGAAAAAATGGATGGATATTCACAGCATACATTGATCAATATGATTTACATGTACCTTTTTGAAAATATATCTTTAATGTACTGTACACATACTAATCATTTTGAATGGGTTACTCGTTGCATTTCGCTGGAAAACACACTATAGTCCAACAACTTATTAAAATGATTCTCATAGTGGTAAACGGTGAGTGGAATGCGCTTACTTCCATTTACCTATTTGAAAACAAAACTTTAATGTACAGAATAGCATCGTAATGGACATATGGGGAGATTGATAAGGATTTAATTCATATAAAAGAGTGGCTCACAAGTCCAGTCCTCGACAGCTCCCATCAAGCCTGTTTTCCCTCCTCCAAGACATCTGATTGAAATGTTAACGAGCTTCTGCAGAGCTTGTTGATGAGCTGATCATTTGAACGAGGTGTGTAGTTGAAGGGTTAACACAAAAACAGACACGGTAGGAGCTCTTGAGAACCAAACTCGGGGACCCCTCACATAGGATAACATATTCCTCATTGAGCATGTAAATCAAGTTTAAATTTTGATACCCACAAACTAATAAGCAATCTATAAGCATGAAACGTGTTTTCATGGGTGTGTTAGAAGATCGATAAAGATGAACATCACAGAGAAAAACGTTCCATCAGACGCCGAATGAAACAAACTATTTACAACGGCCTTGATGGAGCGCTGGACTTGGACTTTCATTTAGTCAGAGTGAATTACAAAAAAGCGACAGCTCACTGTGAAGCAACTTCCTCCAAAGGTGAAACACAGGCCAAGGCATAAGTCATTAAATTCGGGGGCAGTTCTGTTCTGCAGGTTACACACAAGGCCACTTTCCCAGAGAGGACGCGGTTTGGCTCATAAAACTCAATGCCTCCATTCTGAATGACGACTGAAAAATTAATAGTGCACGACAACAACATAAGAATTTCATGGTGAATAACGGTAAGGAGCAATTGCGACGACAATTAGTATTATAGCTGCTGTGCCATTGTTGTTTGAACAACAGCAGGAAAAGGGTCACAATGGGCAAGATCATTATATTCAAGCATTTTTAGATGCTGACCACAACCCACTTCTTAATCCTGGGTCATTTCATGTTATTTCTTCTTTTATCCCTAGTGCTCTTACCACTAATGGTAGCATGGAGTGGTACCTTCAGTGCACAGGAGGGAATCAAATAGTGCAGCTCCCCCAGGGTGGCACATTATTGCATGTCATGGCCTTAGAGTTTGCGATAATTCCAGACGGCGTCAAGAGAAACCGGAAATACTTTGCCAAAAAGAATGGCTGAACAGAGGCTTAGGAGGGCACACCCCAGCAACAGGACATCTTTCTAATTCATGAATACAGTCAGCAACATAAAATGTAATCCCAGTCACGCTTGGGATGTGCGATCTGAGTTGGGCTATTTTTCCACAAGTGTTAGAATTAAAGATCCAGCCACTAATTTCCGCCCTCGGGGCAGCATCCTTTGCATACACACTAATCTAGCCATCAAATACATGAGGCACCCGCAGGAAACGCCGGCTGGTGTGAAAAGGTGTGAAAGCCCGAGGTCGATACCGGTCGGGGCAACTCCAGAACTCTGGGCTCCATCCTGCGCGAGCTGAGGCCAAGACAGACTCTCCTGAGTACAGACTCCAACAGCTGTATCCCTAAATTATTCAAATCTGATACGGAATTATAGCAAAGGGGCTGAATAAAGGTTTTTTTTTCCGGTTTGTTATTCTTTCTCACTCAATGGGGAAGTTTAGAAAACATCCTCTTTTTTCTTTTTTTCCCAGCGCAGTCTGTCACGTTTCATTTAGAGTACACAGATGTACGCACACAGGGATTACTGTAGTTAGACAGTGTCACAGAAAGGAATTAATCCCTCCATTAACTGGACTGTGTAACAATATGTCCCTCGTGGCCCTGTTTGCTAAATACAGAGTACTTTGGTGATGCACGGATGCCTGATGCATGTTGTGTGTAATAGCCATTAGCACGGCGAGGACACAAAAACAGCTGTATTCCTTCCCTGGGACTAAACCAATGAATTTTGCAAAACGCGTGATATATCATCCTCGTCGATACTTTTGATTTCAGAGCGTTGCTGTGTGCGGTCTTCATGGTGTGAAAGGATTCCTCAAGCATCGGGCGGCATGGGAAAATACAGGAATATGCGTCACATTCTTAAGCGGAACTAATTGACAGCGGCACGGGCTTGCAGCTTGCAGCTCAGACAAGCTCATTTGAGGCCAGCAGTCAGAATTGCTCCTCATTTTGGAGAGCTGCTGGCTGTGAACATTCTAGGATTTCTTGCTTTGCTGACAGAAGGTTTTTTCAGCCTTTCAAGCCCTCCTGTTCTTAGCCTCTATCCTTTAACAAGCCAACAGACTTAAGAAGGATCGACAAGGACTTCATTGGTCAAAATGAGATTATGGGCCTTGACATAGTCAGCAGTTGACTTTGAGACCGTGACACCAACGAGCCGTAGCTTATGCTGTTCATCATACGGATGGTAGTGTAACAGACAGTGGTGTCATGAAAGTAAGACTCTGAGCATGAGCGGACAATGGAAATACCCAAGGGCAACCTGGAAGGAATTATGAAATTAAAACAACACCGTTTGCCCATTTAATAAAAGTTAATCTTCTTCCACATGTAAATGTTTGTAGTTAGATTCACCATCATACGGTGGAGTAAATCCTGATCAGGCTAAACTACATGAAATGTGTGACATAATAGCGTTAAGAAAGCATTTTAAGTCTTAAATTAAGATTTCCCACAGTTAAGGACTTAATTATTCTCAAAAATGACACTTGATCTTTAAATCCACATTCCAAAGTCAAGTTGCACCAGACTCAATTAACATCACTGCTTTTTTTTTTTTTTTTTTTGATATGCACTGCTGAGTATTGCTCATATTTTAGGGCTTTACATGATCACAATGTTGGAACCAACCAACCATAAGTTAAATAAAAAAAGTAAAAAAAAAACAACAAAAACAAGAAACAATAATTAATCACTGAGCCAATCAAAAGCTGCACTAATCTAATGAATTCAAACAACATGCTTATTAACCTTTTACTAGGCACAGCAGCCACTTTCAGCTGATAGTCTAAACAGGCAAAAACGGCCTTTATTAGGCACAAATTTGATCTATTTTTAAGTCCTAAACAGGATTTTAGAGAAATTTAGTGCTACTTTAGTGGTACTTTAAATTATAAGCAATGGCTGTTACGGACAATTTCGTTGAAAGCGGTCGCTGTGCCCAGTAAAGGGTTAAACCACTCAGTGAAAAGTCACTATTTGGATTGAGGCAGGATTGGCCCACAAAAATTCACATGTAATTGACACCCAATGAAATGCTTTGGGGAAAAAAAAAAACATGTATCCCCTAAGTACTCTTTGTAAATATGTGGCAGACATGCCTCTCACATTGGTCCTCATTTATGGACGTTTGAGAACAAACGCGACCTTCGTCTTTGCCCCTTCAAAGAAGTAATGTAAGAGACGTACGTATTGGTTGTACGTATCAGCCTTTTTTTTTTTTTAATGTATGCACTTTCCTAACCTCTTTCCATGCCTCTTATAAGGAAATGCTTAATATAACATGTTGAACAAACATGGCAGAACAAACAGAAAGTGGCTATTGTTGGTCAAATAACACACTTTAATGTGAGCACTACTGTATACCGCTCAGGCCGATTCCTGTTTAAACAACCTTGTGTCTGGATTTCATCGCGCCTGGTGCCATCCTTTTTGTTGATTACCAGAATTGCTAAATACAAAAAGTCAAAATAGCTGCAGAAATTGAATTTGTGGCAGATAACAACCCATTCCCTGTGCAGTGTGCAAAATAGCAACAAACAGCATGCCGGCTGACGCAGATTGGAAGTGTTGTATCCAGCAAATGCAACAGTAATGAATAAACATGAACCTTAGAGGGCCAAGTTGAGGGATTTATTAGAGATAAAGGGAGCGTATGCATGGATTTTCAGAGCAAACCACAACTAGTCAAACCACTCGGTTTATATTTATGCGCTACACAAATTTCAGTCAAGGTTATCATAGTTAGTGATCATTAAATATAAAAAAAAAAGGCAACACAATATGGATGCTTTGGATAAAGCACTGTATTGGAACAAGGAAACTACTTGGATGCTGACACTTTTGGGTAGCTTAAACTTAAGTAATTATTCCTACTACTAGTCATGTTTTATGTTGCAAAAAAAAAAAAAAGAAGAAAAAAGAGGTATATCAACCCCAACAGTCTCTTCTCTACAGCACAATCCAGGAATTCCATTCAGACATTTTAAATGTGAATACAAGCAGCCAGTCGGCATCGTGTTAATAATAAGACTACAATATCCACTGCCATCGTTTTTTTTTTAACCTCTTCCTGATATGTTTTTTTTTTAATAAATTTCATATTTTTGTCACAGTTTGGCTCTCATACGTTAAGCTACGATAAGATTGATAAATAGTGTTACTCGTGTGTGTGTGTGTGTGTGTGGTGGCTGCTAGAGACCCACAGTCTTCACAGGAGCCCAGGTGCGGCAGTTGAAAATGTACTGTCATTCTCCTGAGGTGTAGATGTGTACACACGCAGGGGAAACACAACGGCGGGCTAACACAATGTGAAATCTTTTTCTTTTTTAGAAAGAGTCCATGGCCTTGAATTCGCTGAGGGCCTGGACAGGTGAGATGTGTTTCTTCTGAGAGCCTCGTCGCACACGGGTCTGGCACTCCTCCGGCTTCTCCCTCTTCACCAGCGGCTTCTTCTCTGGAGCTTTCATGCGCCAGGACACAACGGGCGAGTTGACGGCGGCGGTGCCGTACACCTTCTGGTACTTGGTGGAGGCTACGTAAGACGCTTTAACCGTCAGCACCACGGCGTTCATCAGGTTCTTGGCGGCCTGGATGAGCGAGGTGGCGCTATCCAGCTGCGAGAGAGAGAAACATTTAAGGTCAAGTCCGATGAGTCAGTTCTTCGACGCGTCGGCTCGTTTCGCGCATGAGGAAGCATTAGCGCTACTAGGTGGGAGATCTTTGCCGCAACTGTCAATTAAGCGAGATAAAACCGAGTGCTCGCCGTATGACGTCTTTCTTCTGCGGCTGCTAATGAGCCGAGGCGGGGTTAGGTGCGCTCTGTTTCCGTCTGTTTTGTTTGGCTGACATTTAAGGGTCGCCGGCCAGTGGGCATCCTCGGACCACATGCGGAGACGAGTCAACTGCTTATTTTTAATGAGTGTGGATTCCGGCCGACCACCACGGAAAGGTTCAAATCTCAGCGGGATGCGTACATCCAACATGGAATAAACATGTATACAAAAGTTCAAAGAAATCATCGGGAGGGTCTCGGGAAACCCGAAGATCAACGGATGAGAGTCTCTCATTTGAAATCCACAAAAAGTTCACGGCCGCGTAATGTGGTGATATGAAGTAAAAATAAAAACTATTAAGGGCGATTTTATTCTGAAAGTCGTCCTTTTAATTTGTGCGCGTGGGCAGGACGGGCGAGCGAGCAAGAGCGACAACTTTTCTTCGGTGTGCTCAACTTATTGAGGGGCGAACGTTGGTGAGCGGCGGTGTAAGTAGCGGCTCTTTGGATCTCACCGGGCTTCGCTTAAGCTCGGAATGTTATTGAGACGCGATTAAGACGTTCAGTCTTGTTTTTTGTGTCGCGAAGACATTTTGTATATGCAAAATGAAAAACCAATCAAGACTTTGTCAGAAAGTCTTAAAAATGTCACGGAACAATTCAGAGCTTGAACAAACGAGCTCCTGAGCATTTGCTGCTTTTGTCAAAACTTCCATATATTCGGATCTCAGTGGGATCGGGGCTTTAGTGACATCACTGCTACATCTAGCAGGGTTGGGACAAGATCTCGTGCCACGAGTGATTAGAATGTTACGAGATTCCCTAGTCCCTGCATGGCATGAGATTCACTTTGCGTCAGCGTGCCCGTCGCGCGAACTCCTTTGACTACAATACAAAACCTACGCTCTTCGCGCTCTTCTGAACGCGGCATTAGACTGTGAACTTGTAACGTTACATGACAGCAAATCAATACCTTCTATTATGCTATGAATACCACGCATGGAAGTTCTTGAAACATAAAGCAAATGACTTGTTGAAGAAGGGTGTTGATGCAGAATCACAGATGGCCTACAGAAGATGGCTTCCAGAGAGTTAGGGTCTAACTCCCTTATTTACTAAATGCACATCAGGAAAAGGGTATGCAAATACTCTAGATGAATTAAGTACTGTATGTGCAGTGTGATTTATCAAACCTGAGGCAAATTGCGATGGTCGATTTTTTTTTTTTTTTTTAATCCCGCGTCTGAAAGGCATATGCAAACTGCACCGCACTGCATAACCATAACGAGGAGGCGCAGGCAAAATGCAAAGTCAGGGGGAGAATGGATATTTTCCGCTTGTGTAAACATTTTTGGAATGGCAGAAACCAAAATGATTTTGACATATTGGCTAATCAGTAAGGACATTTTGAAGCTTGTGATTGATTTAAGAGAGCCGATCACAAGAAGAAGCCGCACTAGACGACCAAATGCATTTCTACTCTGCATGTCCTTTCGTACAAGTCATTTAAGAGCACTGTGACAAGTGGTGCTGCCTAAGATTTCAAATACGGAGGATGGGCACATATATTCAATTGGCACAGGCGTGGGCCACTTGCGTCTTAGCTTCCCCAGATTTATTGGAGTGCAAGATTAATTTTCTGTTCCTCGGTAATATGTTTGTTTGCCTCGTCGACTAAAGCGTCCCACTACATCAATACAGACTTCCTTTTGCGACTGCAGTGGGCTCCTAAATTTTTGTTTGTATTTAATTTTAACCCATTCACTGCCAACCCAACAAAAATGGACCTTTGAATATAGCCCGCAATGGCAGTGAATGTTTAAAAGGTATAGTGTGGCGAATCGGTGGCATCTAACGGTGAATTAAGGTTATTATAATAAAGCTTTCTTGATCATTTGAATCAGGCGACTTGGGGAAATAAACTTGGCAAACATGCGGGATACTGACCCTCGAGGACCGATTTAAAAAAATAATGTTTTAACTATGACTAACTCATTGATCGCAATCAATGCGTGAATTTGACACCTGCATTTAAAATTGTTCTTTACTGTTAAATACCTAACATGCTAAAGCAATGCAGACTAATTGGACACTTAATGTGATCAATGTTAATAGGGTCCATGAGACAGAAAAAGCCTACCATGCATTTTAGCGAGTATTATTAGATTGAAATTGGCTCAGAAAAAAAAAAAAAAATGCATCAGCGTTCATTTGGAAGAGTCATCGCTTGGTCTTCTAACCTTCACTCTGACCTTGAACTGAATATAGTGGGAGGGCTGCAGCTCACAGTATAAAATGCTGCTTAAGTGTAGTGGTGGCCCAAAGGTGACAGTGAGTAGTGGACATACTTACCCCAGACACAATGAGCTCCCCGCCCAGGTTCTGCACTTCAGCTTTCACTTTGCTGCAAATATTGAGCTGATGACAGTAGAGTGCGATTCTCTGTAGGTAGGCCAGGAGATCCTGTTTGCAGGCTGAGTCGGGACACTGGATAGTCAAAAGGAAACTGAGTTAATAATAGTCATAAAATGCTGCTGGTTTCTTACACAGCAGGGATGTAGTGGGATGAGATGTTTTCCTGTTTGGCCCAAACATTCTCTGACTTGTTCTGTGCACAGCAGTGTGTAGGTAGTGCAAACAACGCGGTTGAGATGTTACTTAACACTTAACATTGTCATTTGGGAGCCGACTACATGTTAAAAGCTAGTGAGACCCTTTTGTTGACGCCATGCCACTGTTTAGTCACTCGGCCAAAGACCACTGTAAAAGTTAGAAAGAGTAACAAGTGATGTCACCTTTGTAAAGTAAACTGTGACTAAAAAATAAAAAGAAGAGTTTTATTATGATTTTTTCTGGCAAGAATTCCTCCAAGGCAAGAAATCATTGCATGGCCATCATCATGATAAAGCAGCTTTGATTTCTCCTGCCGCAACCCTCACCTCCTCTTGCGTACTGAACAAAGCAAATTCCATGCTGGTTGAAATATATCTTTTGCACTGAAACTTAGTTGCTAATACAATGCTGCTCGTAACAGCCCCTTTCCCACTGAGGGGCTAACATCGGCTAGTGTCCAAAGTCGCAAACATTCTCAAGCGTTTGCTAGATGTTGCCAGATGTTTGTCTGTACTGCTCTTCCCACAAGTGTGACATCTGGCGACCGCTTGGCCAACGCTTGTGACCTTGGACGAACCTTGATGAGATCAGCAGAGCCGCTACCTTCGCTGTCACTCACCAACATTCACATCTCAATGGGATAGGGGTTTACAAGGTAACTAAACATTTGTGGAATATGATTTAAGCAACAAAATCCACCATTTTTTTCCCCACTACTCTGATAACCACCAATCACAGCTAACATATTTTTGTTAGGTCATGTGAATTGCACAAGCAGAACAAAAGCAAGATGGATAAATAGATTAATTTTGCTGCTTAATTCATATTCCACAGTATTAATCAGAATGTCATGTTTAGACTAATGGTGTTGCATAAAACACATGATTTGATTTAATGCTTCAGATTCTCAATTGTATATTCACATGTATAGTATGCTACCTACAATGCTGCTGATTATTCATGCTGAAATTGACACTGACTTCCATCGATGGTATACATGCAAAGAGTTTTTGTTTTTCTTTCAGGATAATGCAGGTTTATCCCAAGGCCTTTGAAGGTGAACATATAAGTGGGTACTAGTTTAGCATCAACTAAAGTTCCGAGACATAAAGAGACGGGAAAAGCTACAGAAATGTAATTTGAAGAAATCGATGGCATTGGACAAAACAATAAAAAACAATACTTTTCTGAACTGTGCTGTTATGAACCTTCGTTCAAAAAGTCTTACTCGTGACAAGTACTGCAAAATTGCATGGAAGGTCAATTTAATTTGCCCTGTAAAGGTTACGAGTGCATTTTAGGATCATTGTGAAATTGAACTCAAAAGTCCAATATCTCTAAGTTTTGTCAGTAGTGTACATATATTTATATTCATGTATATTCATGAGTAGTTTGCCATTCACAGCTGCAGGTATTGAATTTATTATTCATGTTCAGTCGGCACATACACCGGTATTTGATTATTTAATAGTCTTACTCTTGTGTGCTGTTTCTTTTCACTCGGCTGCTTTTACGCAAGACAACTAAAGGTTTACTTTACTCATTTAATTCGATTTGGACTTTGTTAACTCACAACCTTGATTTTGCTGTAAACCTGAAGATGACCTTAAAATGCCAAAATCTGTAAACAGTTAAAAGGGTAGAGAACATCCTACATATGGTCAATACTAATGTGTTTTTGTGCGATATTCAGCATTGTGATCAGGAAGCAAAGTTTTCACGCTAAAAAGAAATGCAAGAGTTGTGTGCATGTTATATATATTAAAATGTGTTTAGATTTATTTTCTATATACTGTGTAAGTTTATGGATTGAACAGATGGCTAATCCGTATGGCTGTCTATCACCATTAAGGCAAGAATACATTTAACACAAACTGTAATTAATAAAATAAGTTCTATTGTAAAGCGTATACAGTACATATTACATCATACTATTTTCAACAGTTGTAAAACAACATTTTTTTTTCCAACTAAGAAGAAAAGAGTAGGTTTGTAGAAGTATAATTGCTTCCATAGTGCGTCCAATTGAAAACAGCAAACAATGCAAGACAAAAGCGGCACGGCTCCGTCACTTTGTCGATGATAACTCGGGAGTACGCCACACTGAGGGAAGTCAAGATGATGTTGATGCTGGGTAGTTTATTTATGTGGCGGCATGATGAAGGACAGCTTAAAAGGAAATTGGAGTTGTGCCGCAGCCAGACAAAGGCAATCTTAAAATACAGATTCCTGCTGATTCTGATGAACAACAGTCTGCACCTACAAGGCTTGCTAGCGATATTACCTGCGGTATGTCTCTTCACATTTGTCCTGTGACTATGAATAAAGATTAGCTAACAACTGGCGCAACAGCTGGTCCCCTGTTTCCGTAGCAACAATGTGCCTACAGCTTTCAAAAGTAAACACTTTTTGGCACTTTTAATGAGCAGCTTAGCGGTGCGCATTTGTGTCCTTATTTTATCCCCTTGCAATGTTTCAGTATATTGTGTTTTTTTGGACTGCGCTTCTCAGATGGGGGTACGAGTGACCCCGAGCGTATGCAAAGGCACTTCAGGGGTTACTTTAGATTTTAACAAGGTCGCTGCAGGTATCAGGAAATAGTCTAAACTAATTGCTTTTTTAAAATGCTTTTAATGCCGTGACAGGAACAGTGATTTTTTTTTCTTTCCAAAGTAAGAGAAAATGAATTGGAACAGGAAATGCCTTGCTGCTAAATTACCTTATAGTCTTTTTTGTTGTGTCAAGTTTTATATGGATGCACGGTGTCAATGGTGACAGTAGGCCACTGCAGGTATCAGGAAATCCAAACTAATTGAATGCTTTTAATGGCGTGACAGGAACAGTGTTTTTTTCCTTTTTTTGTCAAAGTAAGGGAAAATGGACTGGAACATGATGCAGGTTACTGCTAAATGATCTTATAGTTAGTCTTTTTTGTTTTATCAAGTTTTGTACGGATGCACATTGTATTGAAAGATGATTTTGCACAATCTATTCCAGAGTTGCTGAATAAAATATGTCTAGAGCTACCATTACAAATGTAGTTCCAAAATTCAATAGATCAGTCATGGATGGCACATCACTGATTTTTAGGTCTTTTTTATTCCATCTAATGCTGTGCGCTGCTTTGGAGGTTCTTTGCTGAAAAAAAAAGAACGAGGGGGGGAGGGTACATCATTGAAAAAAGTTGTGAAGCAATGTTTTTTGGTAGCAATTACAACCTAGATTTGTATTTGTCCACAACAAAACATGTCCTTGATTAAAAGAAAATCATAACACAATCAGGCGCCATCTGCAATAATGAAAACTTACATTTTTATCCCACGGCTTTATTTTGATTGGGACATCAAAATTCAACGTTCTTTTGAGCCTTATTCTACAAATTCTTGTGGAAATGTGTGGGGTAGGTTTTGTTTAATCCTGCTAACTACCTAACACAATTCAAACAATGCCTTCTGCTAGTGTTTGGTGGAGGTTATTATACACTTTGATCTTCCCTGCTGGTCTTTGAACAACAGGGAATCTGAAAATAACTGCCTCAGTCTTCAGCTATGGCACCGTTTGCTCGTATTCACTGTAGGTCTATTCCGGAATCTTTCCGGACTCTTGGCCAACTAAACCCCTTGTGGTTTAGGAACTGCAGCATCTACTCCAACACCGTGAGCATAACTGGGAAAGAAGAGCCTCCTTTTCGACATTAATATTAAACGTTCCTAACTAGAGCGTTCAGAGCCACTGTGTGGGGGAAGGCAAAGCTCATTTTCTTAGCTTGTGTGCTCGGGCAGTGGGGGACGGAAAACATCTCACTGCGATACGCATATACCCCCCGCCACTACAGTTTCCTGCCCACTCCCTTTGAGCATAATAACCACGAACATGTTCTTGTCCTTCATTCAGATCAAAGTGTATTATAGGATGAAACAGTCAGACTTTGTTAACCTACAAGTGCCATTTGAAGGAATGCTTTACGTCGTCCGTGGCAATGGCCACGACGGGAGGGAGCACTCGAGCAAGGCGCCGCCGGAAGCTTCCTGTAAGTGTCTGAATGTAGCCTGCAGTGCAGCTGAATCTCATAGAGCATTCAGTGAGGCAAAAGAAAGCATCTCCTTGGGCGCGATCACTGTTAACTGCACTTCACACTGCTGGCACATGAACACATGCGCGCATACACATTGCTGCCCGTGGCCCGTTTGATGCACACATGACACAATCGTCCCCGTTTGTACTGTTGACTTATAGTCCATTTTTCCCACAGGCTGCCTGTCGAAATCAACACTATGGCTCATTGACTGACCAGGCACTCTTTGTCTGTGTGATAAGCTGCTTCCAATAGCGGTCTGACTCAGAATGTTTGAGAAATACTTAGCTTGTTTCAATCCGGTTATGTTCCCTTTGTAATTATGTCGTGGTTATTATATAAAGGACCGGAAAACAAATGCAACATGTTCCCGGCGGATAATTCAGGAGGATGGTGTGAACTTTGGTGTCCAAACGACAGCTGCACGCTTTCACAGCGCGTCAACATGTCAACTCCAAGCCGCACCTCACATGGAGGTTGCAAAAAAAGCATAATTATGAGTCAGTTTGAATTTTCTGTGTGCCCTTCTAATTATACTTGCTTGTTTCCCTTTTAAGTAAAACAACAACAACAAACACAGAAAGAACAGAGATGTTAAAAAGAAGTTGAGCATGTTTGAAATGAAAATATAGTGACAGCTCCCAGTCGTGCATGTTACACAGTTACAAAATATGCCTTCCAGCTGACCGGACCACTGCAGTGATGTTAAGTTGTCACCTTCTTTATTCAACAAAGCTGGTTGTCGTTGGATTTGGACACCCAACATCTGACGCTAAAGAAATAAGGCTGCTGAGATTTCATGAATAATACAAAAAAAATCATTCTAGAGGAGGTCTGCTTAGGATTTTTGCTTCAGTGACCGAGCTAACATGCTGAGTGTTTAGATACAGCATGTATTTATAGCATTATGCATGTTTGCCATGCATTCTCAACTGCTCTGGTGACCAGTGTAGAGATCAACTTGACCAAATAGTGACCAGCAGTGGTTGACTTGACCTAGTTAGTATACTGGAGCGTTGACACAGTGGCAGGTACTAGAAATACTTCATATCAAGCAGAGAAGGAGATTCAAGTCGTTGTGACTTGGACTCATCAATTCCACTTATTGACTTGTGATTTGACATCAGACTTTATAGCCATTAGAATTAAAATCAAATCTAAAATGAACCAGATGCACTATGAAAGTGCACACTGAGATGGCACTCAGAACTATACATTTTGGAATAAGTGCATTCAAAGGTAATTGTGGATAACACTAAGAAAATGGTGGTCAAGTTCCTCTTCTCTCTAGCCTTTGACATTAGGTTAAGTGCCTTTTTCTAATTTGCATGAAGAAATGATAGTTGGCTCCAATGAATCCCACAAGTCATGTCCTTCTGTCTAACTTGGGGCCCAAATGAATGGCCCAAAATATCACTGTTGGAATTTAGGTTACACAGGAGGTGAATTCATCTCTGTGTTTTTGTTTTTGTTTTTTTTGTTGACAACTATGCATGTGGTACGTGTTTTTATGTCTGTCTATGACATACTGAATCTGACCTATTTGAAAATAATTATACATGCATACATATATTCCAAAGGTTCCTCATTTTCAGTTTTCGGGCAAACATTTTCATTTTGGACTTTTTCTTTTCAAACAATGGAGTACCATGCAAAACCCTAATAGAAAATTCAAAGTCCAGATTAGGAGTGAACCTCTGACTACAAGGGCTGTATGAAACACGTACTTAAAAAATAAATAAACAAATAAACAAATAAAAGAAACGAAATTGCTTTACTATTCCATCTCTCTAAAAAGTAAACACATGGTAATTTCGCCTCAATCTGAAAGGGGTACTCTCACTGAAAGGAATGTATAGCACCTTAAAAGTCAGTGTGAAAATCAGTGGAAAATGAAACATTGCTAAGGTAAATGGGTTGCCGCTTGAGGTTTTTCTATGTCAAGTGCAGTGCTTAAATGACTATGGAAGACACCCCCACCCCCTGCCTACTGCTTCATACACACACTCATCAATAGGCCTGATGCGGAGTCATTGTGACAAGGTTTGCTACTTAAGGGACCTGTCTGAAAGCATTGGAGCTGAATTCTAACTGTCAAGGCCCAGTGCCCTCGACAAGCACAGGTTACCCTCAATAATGTGCAAATGTAAAATGCATGTCGACTACATATGGAATAAAGACAAGTAATCAAAGTTATGTTGCTACTTACGTAACAGCATGAACACGCCTGATAAAATGGAAAGGTTGTTTCTTCAATTTTAATCACTATTTCTTTTCAGATGGTGAAATTGTTTTTTTTTTTCGATGTAGAAAATGGAAAGTGGTGACAAGTCCTTTCAGTTACATATACAATATTAGATGGCAAATGTATTTTTCCATATATGAAATGGAAAGAGGGTAACAGGTTCGTACAGCCACATATAAAATATATTCTAATGTTTTTTTTTTTTTATGTGTGGTATGTTTCAAGGGACTTTTTTGTATGAATTAATTTGTTCTCTATTGTAAGAGAAATCCACTTTTCCATTTGCCATTGTGTAACAACGTGCCAGCTCTCGCAAATTGAGGCTGATTGGCTAAAATTGCTTTATATTGTGGGTTAATGGTGCCACGTGTTGTTTTGGCATGCGGCTTAAAATCTGCTGAAACAATGACATAATGACAGATAACACCAGTGGAATAACTAGACTCTATGGCATCTTGATCCATGAAACGTCATACATCTACCAGGTTACAAATGGGACTGTTTAAAAAAAAAAAAAAGACTGAAGATTTACGGTAAACTGTTTACTGTGACAATCTGTTCTGATCTGGTGTGCACCAATAACATTTAATAAGTATCACCAATAACATTTAATCAGAACAAGCATTTTATAAAGATGCGACACCCCGAGAGGATTGTATACATCATGAGATGTTTCCAAATGGAGGTCGGCCTTCTATTAGTTACTGTAATTGTGATTGTTTTTACACTTTTATTAAAGCAACAGCCTTATAAAAATGAGTAACAAGTAGTTAAAAAGCAGCTCTCCCATTGCAGACCAGCTCTGATTAGAAGCCGCCTTTTACAAGTGTGTAAATGTCAAAGTCCCTGAGCATTTATGTCTGCACATGCACACAGGAAACAGTCCGGGTAACTGGAATGCAACTTTTGATCGGCTGGCAAAGGAATAAAGACCACCTCTGTTAAACTGAATACATTTTGTTTATTCTACCTGAGGACAAGTATGTGCCCTGATTTGAATCCTATTGCACATTTTTGGAAGACGCTAAAACATAAGGAAAATGCCATTTTTTTCCTTTCATTCATTTAGAAGTATCCACCGTTTTTTGTTCATGTATATGGAACATTTACGTTTGGTTTCAGAACACAGTTTAATGCTAATCAGAATAAAAGTACATCAGGTACTGACATTTGAGGGTTTTCTTTCACTCTGACAAGAGATGCCTTTGCTTCCATTAAAGTAGTATATTTAGTGATGATATTTCAAAGACGGCCACTTTTCTTTTGATCTCAAATGCATGCACAAAGAATACTGCACTTTTCATGCAACAAAAATACATTAATGATGATGAGATACTAACAGTCAAGGCTAAAATGATTCATTCTTGGGCTGGATAAAGTGAATTTTCACAGGAAATGACAAGTGGCAGAACATTTTTTTTCTTCCTTTTGCATTACTTTTTGATTTTTTTTTTTTATTTAATATTTTGCCATTATGAAAAGTGGGGTCGGCGGCCTTAAATATTCAAAGAACAAAAATTAGATGAGGGGTGCGGCCAACGGGCCAGAGGAGGTTTAATGCAGCCCTGAAGATGATTCCGTGAAGAATTGGAAAAAAAAAAAATCAGCCACACAGTATTACTAATTATTACTACTGCTATAAACAAAATAAATAATAAAAAAAAAGATGTAAATAAGTACCTAGGATTGACTGTCTCGTCTCTTTTAAAACATGAACACATTTCCTTGGGCTTGAATGAGTTAAGAAACATGTCGTGTGAAAATGACGCCCAATCTTAAGAGGACTACGAAGAAATACTCAGGCCACAATGTAAAGAAAATAAATCATTCAAATTGTCATTTTATGGGACTCACACCCATGATTCCAATCAAAATCATGATTCCAATTACAAAAATTAATAAAAAAAAAATGCTGGAAGACGGCTGAGATAGACACCAGCAAGCCCGCAAATCTTGTGAGGACAAGCGGTTAAGAAAATGGAAGGATGGATTGCTTCCAAACTTTATAGCTTTAAGTTATTTTCTGCAGCGTAACAGGCGCTGGAGAACAGGACATTGTGACATGAGGGAACAGCGGTGCCTTTTGACTCGCATTGCCTCTGGCCAGTTGAGTTGCTCGGCACACTCGAAGGCCAATTGAAGGGACATTCATTCTGCTCGGAGCTGACAGCAGAAGGCTTGTTCATGTACAGAATATTAAGGACATGTTTTGGAAAAAGGCCATCGAGTGCAAAGAAGAAACACTCATAAGCATAATCCTAACCTGCAGAAATGACTAAATATTCCATCCTTAAAGATAACAGAAACACATATCAATCTCTCATTGAATTTTTAATTTTTAGTTCTAATTTATCACAAAAGACTTTTATTGTTTGACTATATACTGTGTGTGTATATATCTATATCTATATCATCTATCTATCTATCTATCTATCTATCTATCTCTCTCTCTATATATATATATATATATATATATATATATATATATATATATATATATATATATATATATATATATATATATATATATATATATATATATATATATATATTTATGTATACACACACACACACACACACACACATACACTCGAGGCCTAAAATATAATCACTTACAATAAAGAGATTAGATCACTTATTTCACCGCAGAAAACAGTGTTGATTTTACTCTCTCGGAGGATGTGCACAAAATCTATGTATCGTTTGATTATTTTGAGGCAAAGCAAACATTGCTGTCTTGTTTTACTCAAAATATGTGTTTTTTTAACCAACGGTTAAAATAAACCATTCAAGTAATGTTGTGTATTACAGATTACCTGATTATATTTGCTATGTATTATGCATTGCAGAAGAGCTTTGTTGACAAAACGTCCATCTTGCTTTTTCCATTTTAAACGTTGATTCATTGCTAGCACAAACATTTGCCGCAAATAAAACCAGTTAGCAGAGTGATGATGAAAGCAGCAATAATGATTCTGAGACTTTACTCGCTAAAAGCAGTTACTGTTAATGTAACAAGAGCTCACCTTAATAAATCAGCTCGTCTTGTGCCTAAGTTTATTCTCACTGCTTATTAGAGGCAGATGAAATGAATAACATTATGCATTACCTCCAGTGGTGCCAGCATTCTAACAGCCTTCCCACTTCATTTGTACACACATATACACACAGTGAACACGCCTATTTATTTTCCCTCCCACTTTCCCTAGGCACAGCACTGATTGATTAGATATTGAAAGTGGTCTGTCAGCGTGTTTTAGAGAGGTACTCATCTGATAATGGATGCAACACCTCAGCTGCGAGCTAATTATATTAGAGACATAACTTGGTTCTGCTGTCTTGCTCTCGGTGTCGGCCCCACCGGGACGCCGAGTCATGCGGCAAAACAGCCCACCACGACAGTCTGGCATGTCAATTCCCACATCAAAGATTACCCATCGATATGCTCGCTTACTCCAACTCGATATTTGCTTCACTGACGGCCATGACCATAATTCAAGAGTGACTTTTTGACTGATGGAGACGATAAAGAAATGACAGAATCACATGGCTACCTGATCAGCGACAGCACGGGCCAACTTGTCCATCCTGGATCCTGCCTCTGCAATCTTCTTGGCTGCGTTGATCACATCCGAGGAGTTCTTGAGCGGGCCTTTTCCCCTGGATGGAGGGGAAACAAAATAAAGAAAGAAATGCAGCTACAGAGGACATCCAGAGTAAATGCTATAAAATTTTATCGTGCTCTGTGAGCTTGTGGATATAGAGGAGGATATTGGTAACACAAACTGCAAGCTTTCAGCAAACATAAGCAACACGGCTTAAGTAAATACCCATGCACTATGAGTCTGTGTTATATTTCAAAACAGAGATTTTTTTTTTTTTTTTTTATAGACTGAGCGCCAAGCATCAAATCTGCCCACAAAATACATTGCGATTACATAGGAACTCATAAAGTCAAATGATTTAAATGTGTACAAACAAAAACAGAGTCCAAACTATCATGCATGATATAAAGCAACATGGTGTCAGACCTAAATTCTGTGGAAATCAAAGGATGTGTTTTTTTTTAGCTATTATGTTTGAAATACTTATAAAAGTACAGTATTAAAAAAAATGACAACGAGCGAGCCTCAGGAATATAGTGGAGGCTTAAGGCGTGGCGAGTTGAGACAATGCTAATGTTAGCTGTTAGTGCTAGCAGCAGGTGGACTGGCTATAATCTTTTAAATGTTAAGGTAGACTGTCATATCCTCCCAAGCCTGTCATGAATAGTGGTGAACTCATGTAGTACATCTGTCTCATATGCTATTACTTTGTATTGTGTGCCGTTTGCATGGGTTTACTTCATTAGTTTCCTTTCACATCCCCAAAACATGCATGTTTAGGTGTAATCAATTCAATTTTTTTAATATATTATTATTTTAATTCACTCAAATGAACCTGGAGCAACCTGAATCATTTCAATTTGGATTATTCGTTAAGTCCAATTAGCAATGGTAAATAATATTTAATATATTAAGATCGCAGTTAAAAAATGCCACTGAATAAAAACAATATGTGCATGATTAAATGTTGAATTGTGTAACTAAATCCAAAATATTTGCAGGACTGAATGTTCAATTGTGTAACTAAATCCAAAATACTCGCAGGATTAAATGTTCAATTGTGTAACCCGTCTTTAATTGAGTCTGTACGTATGATGGTTTCATTGCAGCTGTTTTCCCCACATGATGCAGGGGGGCGCAGTCACGTTTCCTTGACTTCAAAAGGCGAGTGAAGAGCAAGTGGACTTGTTAGAGCCTTCGACTGTGATACTTGACACATACATCAGTCGGCGTGTTGGAATGAAAAATCCAAGTGAAGGTAACAATAAGCAAAACTGTGGAGCTGTGAAGGGCTGTTAAATTGCATCGCTTCACTTGTCACTTGTTACCTGGTGAAGTCTGTCATTTCCATCATGATCATACACATCTGCTTGGCGAGCACAATAATGTCGTTGCCGTTGTCATCCCATTTGGCCACCTCTGCGTCGAGCTTGCATTTCTCCTGTCTGAAGCTCTCCACTTGCTCGGCAATCTTGGCCTTCTCCTCCTGGGGAAGCTGTGCCATGATGGCCTGCGGGAAAAAAAAAGCACAACACGGTACTTTACAAGCAGAAAACAGGTTCTTCTGTAATAATGAATGAGTCTTATAGAGTGGCTTAGAATAAGAAAAATGCCAGAGGAGAAGAATTTAGGTGAAGAGGGGCGATAAGGATGGGGAGCAGAATTGAGGAAACGGGTGAATAAGAAGAGGGATTAGTGAATAGAGAATAACAGAGGACGAATGAGCTGTAGCAGCTTTTAATCCATTTTTTTTATGTTAATACACCCAACCAAAGTCTGCTTTTCACAAAAAAATAAAGTTCTAAACTTTACATTTAATGATTGGACCTTTCCAAAACCCCTGACATCTTATACCCATAAAGAGCTAATCCATCTTCTCTTATGCTTTTTCCCTGCTATGTGAATATTTTTTTTCTCCTAGCCGCCTTTAGGGGCAGGTCCAAAATGGCATAAATCTTGTGGCAAGGTCATAGATGCAGTAAGAATCCTGTATTATTTGGGAGGTAAATGTATAATTATCTCACGTATTAAACCAGGGGATGAATAATGCATATTTTTTTCAACGTTATGTCAGGGAGGTGGGAGTACCCTCGTTTCCATTAGGTCGATTATATTGACTCAGGAAGCAGAAATAAATGAGTACAGTTCAGAAAAAAAAGCTACCTTTGTTTTTTGAAACCTTATCTTTTATTAACTGTCTCACAAGATTTTGTATTCTCTTACTGAAATCGTCACCCTGCCATTAAATTCAATTTAATTTGCTCATGTGGGGGTGCTGGGTGAGCTCAAAGAGAAAGTGCATCCCTTGTTTCAGTCGGGAAGAAAAACTAAACAATGAAAATGCAATTGCCTCGTTCAATATTTTGGGGGGTAAAATTAAAGATAAATTAATGCTAGATGACAGAACAGACAGAAAGATGGGTAAAACACATGCGGCGTCCTTGAGCGCTGGCCTTGTGATCAGTATGTGTGCACAGTGCTTAGCCGGGAAAAGACAGCATAATACAAACAAACAAAATTGGGCCCTCAAGGCCTGTTTGGAGTTCCGCTATTACTGATGCCAAAACACACAATATCAGTGTGAGTGTGATGGTTTTAAACGGCATGCTGGGTGAGAAAACTGTGCAAATCTACATCATCTTGACATGCATTTACATTGCCTAGCATGTTGTTTGTAGAATTTATAACTCAAAAGATGCATATTCCGTCCTATCCTTTCATTAGATTTGACACATCCCCCAATTAAATCATGTGTTCACGTTTCAGATACCCATCACACAACCAGACGTCCTTCATTCAAACGATATGAGTCAAACGATATAGATTCATGTTCAAGTCTAAAAATTTTGGGAAGTAACTGCTCACGTTCCATGTTCCACATTTGTAGGTGATTCTCAGAAAATATGGACCTGAGTGTGACACATGAGCCCAAGGCTGAACTTGTGTAAAAATAGTCAAAATGGCATTAACCAAATTTTCTGCACCATAAGGCGCACCTAAAAGCCTTATTTTTTTTGAAAAGCCGATGGTTCGCCTTATAATCAGGTGTGCCTTATATATGGATTAATATTGAGATTAGGATCCGTAGATGGGGAATGAACTGATAAAGTAAGCTTTACCTGTTTCTCTTGTGTGTTTACATTTGAACAAGTTTGGTCATATTGACATTGAGTTATTATGCTATTGAGAGTTTAGATTTATTATTTGAGTTATTATTGTTATTACTTATATTACTGAGTATTACTATGTTGTGATTGAAAAAGTTTTAAAATACGTCATTAATTGAGGGTGCGCCTTATATATGGAAACGTTATAAAATATGCCATTAATTGAGGGTGCGCCTTATAGTGCGGAAAATACGATACTTTAAATCAAATCTTGCTGTAGTATGTTATCAATAAATACAGTTCACTTAGCCCTTTGTACACAAGAGATGTCATGTTCATATTGATGCGTTTGGAATATGGACACCAAACACTGAGCCTTCAAGTACCAAAATATTTTGAAATGATGGATTTTGACATTTGAATGCTTTTTTTTGCACATAGACATTTAATTGAAAAGCTGTTTAACAAAGACAATGTTCTTTAATGGTGAACAATGGCCACCATGTATGCATTTAGAGATCATGTGTCCACCACAGTTTATTAGCTTTCACTTTGCAATTTTCACTTTGTGATCCATTTTGTGAATTTCAAATGCAAGTACCAACTTTCACTTAAGACCAGAAATATTTGCACTGAATGATCTGCATGAACATCAGACATGACATCTTTCCATTTGGCTTACTGCTCACCTTTTTACGTCTTTTCCTTGCTATAACAATGACGTCAGGTGAGTGTGTTATGCAAGCAAGCAGAACTATTTCTGGTGACGTGTCTTTGTGACACAAAGTTGAGCAGGATCCATCTCAGGATGGCATATGATGAATGCGAGCTGATCGAGGGAACTAGTAGCAAAGTTCCTATTCCTTGTGTAATATTTGGTGGACTCCGCGTCATTAAAAAAGGACATGCTCACCATGTAGTAATTTTAGTCAAGGCACTGTGTATAACAGTGAGAAAATGCATTGTCCCATGGTACTATAAGTGGATGTATTAGATTCTGAACCTCAGGGCTAAATCATGAACTGAATGCCAAAGCATTGGGTGAATTTGGTGACCAACTCTTTGAACAAATAATTTTGAACCGAGTCAAAAGAATTGCCGTTCCCGTCACGGACTGCGACCTCAGGATCGAAGTGCATGTGGCTCATGCTTTTAATGTTCATGTCTTTGCTGCAACAAACTTCGGGCATCAATTATTCACTTGACAGATGATTTTACACTGAACAGAGGTATGCTGGTGCCATGATGTCAGTGGTCGGTTCAGAATCACCGATGAGGTTTTTGGCTTTAATAGTCAACTATAGCAAGTGAAGAACCACAAATAACATCTGAGTGTTTCTTCTAAAGGGGAGAAAGAAGTGACATTTTGAGTAAAATGTCATTTTCCAAATTTAGAGCTCTACTTTGGAAGAAAATGGGTACGTTGTGTAGTACTTCAATCTATTGGGTGTGATGAAAGAGAGAGGAGGACAAAAGCCAGAAAAAATGAGAGCACCGAGGTAAACGTGAACCGAGTGCGACGTCATGGGGGAGCGGCAAAGAACTCGGTGGAATCCTCCCTTGCTCCCTCCTTCTGCACTGACTAGAATTCACTTATCCTCAAATCCCTTCCCCGACTTTACTGATAACAACAAGGAGCGGGCCTCCAGAGCTTAACATAGTTGCAAATCCAACCGGGGGAGTGTTGTGGCAATACACACTATGGGTTAACATCTGCAGGGATTAGAATGTTTGCTGGTTTTCTACACCAAACCTGAAATGACTTTAACTCATTTTCTTTTAATGAATAATTGCCCAGGCAGTGGCAAGTTCAATTTTATGGATGACCTATCAACGCTGTCATCCAATCAGTGTGTTAAAAAACGACGCGAGCGTGCCTACGGGATGGGCGGAGTGATTCCCCATTGATCCTTGCCATGTTATAGGACCTGTGTTTACTGTACATCTACATCTGTTGAGAAGACCAAACCGAACTAGCATAAATGAGTATTTACATCTCATAGAGGATGCCTTGCTTGAAAACCACATCATGCATACGTAGAACAGCAGCGGAAGGAGGAAAAAAAAACACACGCACACACACAGTCACCACCGCATCAGATATTGGGAGTGTCCCAAAAGTGATTGCATACTGTATCTTTCTACTTTAGTAAGTGAAGCACAACCTGTAAGATATGTCTCGCATGTCTAGCAGGACATAGAGGGCTCATGACCGGAAACCTCAGTAGGCGCAAATCGGTTCCTATGGTGGAAAGGGATTATGTGTCTTCTTGTCTGTTTCAATACAAACAGATTTCACCAGTATGCACTTAGCATTACCATGAGAGAGCAGGGAGTGTTGTCCTGACATGACAGGCTGGGGCCAACTGGGCACATCACCAGTGGTTTGCAGCAAACACATCTTTTATGGATGTGCTAGTCTTCTGCATGTGTAAATGTTTAGTCTCTGAGGGCATGAGAGTGTCTAATGGTGGGAAACGTACAATATCAGTTAAGGCTGTGCGGGGCACAAAGCCACAAGTATTGTACGCTTTGCATAATGTACAATTGCACTTAAATGGCTCAAATGATTTTTGATCATGCTTGCAATGAATGCATGGGCACAGTGCGCCATGAATGTCTACAGCTGTTGCATTGAGCCACGTCACCCTTACGTCCAACTTACATCACGGCCTTCACACCAACACCCAATGACAAAGAGACATGCTGTGACTTTAGAATGTTCCCAAAATGAGCTGCCCACTCATAGCGAAGCTGCTTGCCAGGAAAACTAGTTTTGTGCTGTGAAACAACTTTGCGTGGCAGAGCTGGTGCATTTAAGCTCAGATGGCTCGACAATGTTACGCTGCAGGAGCCTTAGTGGGAGTGTACAGTACATTCAAATGGCTCAAAACACTTCACACCCTGGACCCCCACAGACTCCCCGGAGCTACATTTGTGATCCAAATGCCAGGATCTGTACTTTTGGTTCATGGCTGGATTTCTAACTTGATGATGTTTTTTGGATGATTTGGAAGAGCTGAACTATTTAAAAGACAAAACTTATATTGGATTTTAAACCACATATCTATCCATCCATCCCACCATCATTTTATACAGTATATATATATATACGTATATAAACACTGTTTGACACGGAACAAATCCAAGAACCCAACACAGGATTCCGTAGAGTTCATTTAGAGAACTGTCACAATAATTATAGTTCATGCCAGCTAATACAACATCGGCATGTACAGTATGACAGTCAAATATTCAAGAAATTCCATTTAGCTATCTAATGATTAAAAATGAACAATGGTATTGTAATCTAATACTTAAATTAACACCAAGAGGTTCAATGTTCGCTCATTTATAAAACTTGTCTGTAGCTCAGACATTATTGTAATGCTATTATTTGAAATTTGAAACAAATGTTTGGACATTTTTACATATTTCTTCATAGCGTTTAAAAATGCAAATTATTGCAAAATTGAGGTTACTGCAGTAACAATATTTAATTGCTTTCTTGCTTATGGTCAGCGTATATTTAGACCAGTGAGTGACACAATAATTGAGAAAGATATGTTTACTCACCCGAGCACTCTGTCCAGCGATAAGCTGATCATCTTCAGTCTGGACACTAGTCCTACTGCGAGTATCATAGTCCTCTTGTTCAAAATCTGAGTCATCTTCAAGTTCCTCTGGTGTCTGTGACGATCAAAACGGACACAAAAAAAAAAACATCCAATGTAATTGTGTACACAGTGAAAACTTGAAACAGTTAGTGGTTAAGCCATTTTTACAATCATTTATGTGTTATTTAAAAAATGCATGTATAGTGAGCAATGCATTTTGTATTTATTCACATGATGTCCTCTACTCTCTCCTCTACTCTAATGCGAACAAGTGAAGATCATCTAGGTCCACTACTTAGTTTAAGCAAACAAATGCAAAACCAAATCATCAAGTTGATGCCAATAGCTAGGGTTATTAGCGCTTTAAAATATAAGGATTTGTTTCAAAAGTAATCCTGCAGCAGCTAAAACTCCTTAATAGATGACTAATATGATGTCTAGAAGGACATTAGAACTGCATGAAAAATCACAGCCCCCTCATTAATTTAAATGGGCCACGATGTGCAATGCAATGTAATGTGACATTGCGCTGTGTTGTATAATCACACATCATCACCTGCTGATCCCTATCTTGCAAAGTACATGAGGGTAATCCTACTGTTAAATTTGTCACATTCATGAACATATAAATACAGATGAATCAAATCTTTAAAATTGTGAATCAAATGTATTGTGATGTTTTAAAAGATCAAACACACACACTCACACGCTAATGTAGGAAACAAGCATGCTTATGAATTTTGCACAAGACCACAAAAGCTGCATACCACAAACTTTTTTTGAAACGTCTTCATGCCATCCTGTTCCTCACCTGACCTCCTGACCACCGATTGCAAGACAAGGATGAACTTCTCCCCAGTCCACTAATTTTGAGGTCATAATTGGACCAACTGTTTAACTTTAGCAGAACTGACCAGATTGTGTCCAAGTTGGTACTTGGGAAACTGGCCTGAAGTGGAAATTTGAACCTTATGAGTCCCACTTTTTATCTGGTGAGAAAGTTTTCATCACCTTGTTGCAATCGTTTATTTTTAGTTCCTCCCATTAACTTCTCATTATGCTCCTTTTTTGTTTTTATTTGTTTTTTGTTTGTATTGAAAACTTGGCAAAAGTCTTCTCACTGACTAAAGATTTATTCCATATTATGCAGAAACAGACATGGTGCCCCTAGAGGCAATCAAGGTTAGAGCAGGTATTAAACTTGAGTCACTATTAAATAATTCCAATGTAGAGTCAACATTTACATTACAAATTCATGGACAACCTTGAAAACTATGATCATAATTTTGCATTGTACATGGTTTGGGTTGTAGGCTATTATACTTGTTAAGCACTATAATTCATCAGCCCTTTTTCTTTTTTGTCGCTGCATCTTGAAATCATGCCCTAATGGATATATAATGGAGTGATTTATCTTATTGTTTGGACGGACAAGACAAATAGTAATTGCCATTGAAAATAGTGTAAACACTATTCCATACAGCTTTACATTGAATAAAGTGGAGGTTTCCTCCTATTTAATTATGTGCAATGTGTACCCACCTGAAAGGGAAAGGCAGAGATTTGCTTTTAAGAACTTTCATTTTATGTTTATCCATTTCTCAATAGCTACCTCAGAATTTTTAATACTGTGGCAAATTGGTTTCTTAATCGCATAAAATAGCTCATAAGATCTGTTTAGTAAAAAAAAAAAAAAAAAAAAAGCTGCTTCTCAGCATAAGTGGGAGAAAAAAAATAAGGCCTATAACAATATGCACTCATAAACCTTACACATGTCAACGGGATTTTTGCCGATATGTCAAAAAAACAGAGAGTTGTTTCCTTGTAGGAAGAATTTGAACACGGACGGGATTATGAATCCAGCTGGTCCACGGAAGTTCAAAGCTGCCTGTTTTACATTATTTACCAGCATCAAATTATTTTTCCATAATTAGATTTTTTTTCATGAGCTGCACCGGGAAAGCTTCCAGCCTGCATAAAGTTGAATAAATGAATTACATGGTGACTAGAGAAGGGCCAGCTCGGGTACAGAATGCAGATAGTTTCATTTCAGAGTGCGAGCTAGTAGAACTGCTACGATCATGTTGTTATTCAGCCTTCTTATTGTGATACACAGTTAAATGACCTGCAAGATTTATTCCAGGGATGTGACATCTCTGAAATGAAATCTATTAATGTGATATTTGTCAGGGCTGAAATGTTATTCATCCCAATCCCGGAGACAATATGATGCTTATAAATACAACTGTAGTCATAAATATATGCCTTTGCTTATAAATAAGTTCATAAGGGAATATTCTTGTGAGTAGCATGTCTTTTACAAAATGGATTGCTTCAGAGGGACTGGCATCGTTTTAGGAAGATAATCTTACCGTTATGTTAATCTTTGTGAAATCATTCATTAGCTTGAGAGACAAATATGATTGTATTTTAGCACATAGTAGATTTGAAACAAGTACAGTATTTAGCAAAGTCGACCATTAGAGTTGTTGTTTTAGCAATGTGATATTTATCATATTTTTCTTGTCAGATTTGGATTCGTCATCAAATCTTTTTCCATGATGGACGTTTTGTCTGTTTGGACTATTGGACGAAAACGGCCTCTGTGCATAGTAAAGGGTTAAAAAAGTGAAAAAGACCGCATATAAACTAGTGAACCTAAATGAACCTATTGAAAACCTACCACATATCTTACTATGTGATTGGAGTGAATTTGATGAGGTCTGTAGGTATTTGTTTTTCATTTGGCCAACCTGTTCCATATGACTTTGACACCCCTGGTCTAAAATTTTGTCATGTTTAAAATATGTAATCAAATAAATAGGCTTGTCCCTTCCTTTCTTGTTGCTGGTATGTCAATGAGTCAAAATAAAGAACATATCAGGCTTTGTATAATTATTATAACAATTACATTTTTAAAAATGTTTTTAGCCAAATATTTTAATTTTGGTCCATTACTAGTTTTATTTGACATATAAGTTTAATCAGCCATACAAACAAGGTGTATCAATTGGTAATGATGATATCTTTGCATTATTATTAAATGTCCAGGAGTATAACCGGACTGTGAAACTGTGCAGGCAGACCGAAAAACAAAACAAAAAAACAAACCCTATCTGCCCATCTGATCCAGCGACATAGTGGTTCATAAAGTATGACTAAAGGGCATGATGGTTCTGAAGGGAAGATTTCATTCTATTTCTAGAGACATACCCTTATCATGAGGACAGCTTTCCTGATGTCCCGGACACCATCGTAGACTAAACGGGATGCATCGATGAATTCGTTCTCCTCAAAGGCCTGTGGTGGGTTTGTACTCAGCGCCTCGATGGCTACCTCCACTTGTTCAGCAAAACGAGGCATGACTTTAGGAAGAAAGTGAAAGAAAAAAAATGCATCTTATGTGAATTAAGTTAAGTGAATCTTGAAAATTTAGGTACTCGTGTTTTTATTAGGGTGAATATTTATACACTCAAACATGGAGACTATGTGCTACTGCGGTGACAAAATAGTCACACCAAACAAAACTGGCATAATACAACCTCTCATGAGAAATTTTAAATGCCATCCTGGCAGTCAGAGACCAGAGCAAAGATATGTCAGAAAACCCTGACTCAAGACTTTGCCTTCCATACACATTTTGACCCAAGTGTAAATCTCGGTGCGTTCCAAACAAATTAAATACTCGTTCAAACAAGGTGAGTGTTGAAAGGGTTTCTCTATGTTTTAGTCATTGTTTATTCACCAGTCTTGACATTATTAGTAAGTTCATGCAAACACACACATCCACACCCACGCACACACGCAAACTGGTTAAAGTTACAGTGTATTGGAAATTCTTAAATTTTTCCTTCATAGCATTGTGAAATTATCACACCACATTCAATTTTTGTGATGGATTCAGTACATGGCAGAAAACAATGCCATTAGAACATATCTGGGTTGATTTGCACCTGAATTGTAGTGTTCTTGTGGATAGCAGTGTACATAAAAAGACACACGTTTCCTGTTTGTATGACACACTTGCAAGGCTTATGCAACATTTCTAGTGCAAAGAAGAAAAGAAGCCTACTTAGCCTGTCAAATCACAAGGTCTGGGAAGGAAAATCCATCAACAAATTTTCAGCGGAACAAAAGGTTGGTCAGACGTGATGGGAGTCGTTGCATGTTATGCATTTAATGTAATTGTGTTGAAATTCGAAATAGGCTAATAAGAAAAGCGAAAACGAAGGCTGGTGGCGTAAAAGGAAAAAAAAAAACATTGTCCATATTATTCCATCCACCTATGTTGTTATGAAATGTAACATCAACGGTCTCTTACTTTCAAGGTCATTACATATCAATTATACATACCCCTTTGAGAAAAAGTGACATAAGGATGAAAAAATCCTTTACTGAAATTTTACATTTAGGAAGGAGGAACAAGCTGATGTGAAGCTGAAATACTGTTCCTCAAGGCCTAAAAATCACTTTTTCACTATTTTTCTGTACTTTTTTGTGTAAGGGAATGAAATACAATACAACACAACACAATCCAATACAAGATAATATAAAACAGAAAATCTAATTTAAAAAAGTTTAGAAACTAACTCTTCATAGTTCATTGCCATGATTTTGTGTACTTTCATTTTTCGCTAAGTCTACATCACAATTGCATTCACTACATAAGACTCAACCCCCCCACCCTCAAAAAATAAAATAAAATACAAAGACAAAATGTATTCTGTACAAAAATTGCTCGTTTGAGAGCTATGCATAGTTCTGCAAATCTCAACTTGCTCTAGTTTCTTTGTCATGCTCCTTTAACAGATGCTAGCTAATGCCCAAGCTTTTTACCTGACCAGTGATGGGACATTTGCCTCAACTAAAATGGCCGCCGCATATGTCTATGCAAAGGAAACATTCAATCAATCAATCAATCAATCAATCAATCAATCAAATTTTATTTGTATACCCCTAAATCACCGAAGTCTCAAAGGGCTTCACAGATGAAAAGAGGACATGTGGAGACCTCTTACGAAAAAAGAAGTGGTACAGAGACATCTTTTCAGTGTAAAGTACACAACAGCATCCCCTGTCAAAGCTCCCAGAAGGGGAAGGAAAAACTCAAAAACCCCATTCTCCTGCTTACACACAGCCACAGTCACATATTGAACTTGCTCTAATATGCTCTGTAAATCCACAATAACCACAGCGCAATATGGATACTGCGATCGTTATCTTTTGAATGCACAATAGTTCAACTTATGAGAGCTTTGGCTAATTGTGGTCCATTCTGGACCTAACAGACTTTGACGACTAATGTACAAAGGTGCTTTTTGAGTACTGTGGACACTATTATCTGTATGTTCATTTTGGGGTCCGTTAGTTGCGGCTAATGCACAGTAACCTTAATATCAAAAACACAAGAACTACAACTATTGAATACTCCCCATTGCAGAAGCAATTGTTTTAAATCGACCGACTCTTTAAAAACACAAATGGATTTTTAAAGCCAGAATTAAATGTGACTACTGTTCAGAAACCAGAACACATATTTAAAGACAGACTAGGCACACCCAAATATCTTTTTCTACTACCTTGCAAATCAGTTAAAGCCCACACAACCCCGTGCACATTGAAATTGATGTTTGCAATCTGTTATTGCCTCTCAATAATAATGACAAATGTTCCTTCTTTTCCCTCTCTCAGACCAATTCATTAATGACTTTCCAGGTCCAAGTCATTTCTTCATTTCATTTTTTTTCTTGAAAAAGATACTTTGTATAATTGTGTTTTCACTAACATGGATTTTTTTTCCCTCGTACCGAGATAACAGAACAGGGGTGTGTAAAAACTGTCAGAAACAATAACAGTTTTAATAGGGTTATAAACGAGTTAACAACAAACAAGTCTGGCAGCTCAAAGCGTTAGCCCGCACATGAACGCGCGGACTGTATTCATCTTTACTTCACGCCAAAGACGAACAAACTGAATCAATTAGTCAGCTCGCATTACAGGTGCAGATATCTGAGGCTTACCTCTTTTGACGTAAAGCTGTGTTTCAACAAACATAAAAGGCACAACAAAATCACTCACTTTCTTCATTTTTAATTCAGTTTAATCCACTTACTGGAGCAGCATAAAATAAGCTTTTGGGAATTGCTGGGAAGGCATTTTAAATAGAAATATTTAAATGTTCTGCAGGCTCTTAATGAGCAAGGTTGCTGATGGTAAGGAGCAATTTCACTCATTCCGGTTGAGAAATGATGAAGGGAATTAAATGTGACCATGTAGGAATGGATTTTTTCACCCTCCAGGCTTAGGCACAGTTTAAAGTAGGAAGTTATGCAAGAACAATGAAGAACCCCTAGTGCAGAGATGGCGTGCCCCTGTGAGGTGTTTAACAAGCTCTAAATAGCACAGCCCATTTCTTTTTTTTAACCTAATCCTCCATTCCACACGAACACAATTTGGACAGTGAACTGCAAAAGCAATCATGTACACGTAAGAATCAGCCCTGTGCGCATGGCAAATTTTGGTCTGTATCACTTGGTGCATATGGAGTATTAAAATTATATTGCTAACCCTGAAAAATGCTTTATTACCTGCCAACAGGTTTATGAATTGAACACCTTATAAAGACCACTGCCACCAGGAAGCAAAATGAACCCAACTGAAACAAAATACAGTACCAACCGAATAACTCTTTAAAAGCCGGCCAACTACTCGGCACGTTTTATGAGTCACAAATGTTAATGCATCCATCCGCGTTTAATATTGCTTGTCCTCGTTTTGGTCACGTGCAAAAAAGATGGATGTTCAAACAGGAACATGTCCCATTAAGAAACATGTCTTTCATACTCACCGGCAAAATAAACATGGTACTGATTACGTAAGAAGAAACCAAGTTGAATTTACTTCCCGTCTCGACCAAAGGTTTTCTAGATATTTACAAACAAATCTGATTTGGAAGAAACACTTAACTGAGGAATATGTACAAAAATAAATAAAAAAAAAAACCTCCAGAGAATGCAAAGGTCTATTGAGGATAGCCATTTGTTTTGACTGCCATTGAAGTCAATGATTATATAAAAGCTAAAAAGGCTTTTAAGGGAAAGACAAGCCAAAACCTTTCCTCACAATGTGTTCAATGTTCTATGCACATACACTTGTCTAAACGTGAGACTCGGATTAATATTGTGTTTGTGCGAAATGCATTTAGCAAAGCAAAAGCCACTGGTTTCTAGCCATCTCCTTAGCCACCAACACATGATTAATCAGGGTGCCACATCATAGTTAAGATGCATAGAACGTGTTATTGTTTTGTTTTTGTTTTTTTTACTTTAACTTATCCCTTGACTCATGATCTACCACTGACAGTACTTTTTTTTTTTTTAAACAAGGACGGTTGGGGGAGTACCCCAGTGATTCTGCCTGGAATTCCACTGGGAGAAATGGATGCATTTTGCAAACTTACCTTTTTTCTACATTTGTACATTTTTCAAAATATGATACAATCCCAATAATACCCAGAGTTACTGCAATCTGCGAAGTAAAAACTTTTTGTTCTTGCTTTTGTTTGATTGTGTTTGGAGGAAACATAGCAAGAAAAATAGCAAGTTAAACCTGTTATATGGTCATATTGAAAATTCAAGTCATTTTGGGGAGGTTGATTTTTTTTGCTATTTTTTCACTGGTCCGACTCAAAATGAGGAAGAATTGCAAGAATACTTATTGACATTAATCCGCAATAGAAACAAGTTATGGTCATATATAAATATCTGTGTTAAAGTGAAATAGCAATAACCAAATCACGATGTAGCGAGGGAAAACTGCGGAAAAAATTGTGAAAAGGCAGAAAGGAGGGAGTCTATTCTTTCATTTGTCAGATTAGTTATGTAAAGTATACAGTACAGTGGTACCTCGGTACTCGACCGCCTCTATACTCGACCAAATCGGTGCTCGACCAAAAAATTCAAGTAGAAAATGCATCGGACCTCAAACAGATTTTCGGTTCTCGACTCGCCGAGCCGACCCGAACGCGCTCCTCGGCCCTTCTCGGCCAGCGTGTAAGCGCCAGTTCAATTCAGACCGCCAGCGGAGTAAGACGTACGCAGTTTGTTTGAGTATTTCTTCCCGGATTTAAACTTTTTTGTGTTGCTCTAGCCCTTAATAATGGGTCCAAAGAAAGACAGTGATAAGGGGAAGGCAAAGAAGAAAACAGTGAGGACCACTATTGAATTGAAGAAGGAAATTCTAGCAAAATATGAAAGTGGTGTACGAGTGTCCAACCTCGCGTCGCAGTTACCTAGCGTAAACATGGAAGGGGATTCCCCTTCTAAGGAGTAACCCCCCCTCCCGATCTCTTCACATCCATAGTTTATGCCATCAACCACTCTCCAAAACGTAAGTAAATTATACTAAATGGTTTATAATGCTTTATTTATCTTTATCTTTAGCTTGTGCACATTTACTTGTGCACACATACTTTCCATAATTTCATATGGGAAAATTGGTTTCGGTGTTCGAACAAATCGGTGCTCGACCACCACCTCAGAACGGATTATGGTCGAGTACCGAGGTACCACTGTATATCCATTGAGCCCAATTTGACTGGGTACGGAACAGGTCAAAATCCTTCAAAATGGCAGACAGTGAACGAGTTAAACATAGAGCTTTCCATTTACAAGGTGGGAGAACATTTTTGAACATTTTGGGGTAACAATAAATGGCTTTCCCCCTGTTGCAAAGAAGCCAAAACGGCATGGCGTGTGGGCTACTATGAAAACGTGTTATTACTCAGTGTAAAATCCTGACTAAATCCCATTTAACATGCCCCTATGTAATAACTAGGATAGTAATAACACCCCACCTCCTGAAATGGCACACTAAGTTAGGCCATATATCAGTTTTTTAATCTACCCTCTCCAGGCAGCACATTAATGATTGATTTTAAAATGTGCCGCCCTCTTTTTGCAGAGGAGATTAGTTTAAACATGGGGAGTTACAGTAGTTTGCAGAAAAGTGTCTTGTAAGGAGAAGGGAGGAAGAGGCTAGGAGAGGAAGAGTTTGACCATAACCACTTTCCCATTAAGCTATTGATTTCTCCTCCTCTCAAGGACACGATTCAATCCTGGGCCGATGTGTAGATTGTCTGTCAGGAATCTATGGCTCAGCTTTACACACAAGAGTTGTGTGCCTTGGCTGCCGGTATTAGGCCGGCCCATTAATCTGATCACACTCAATATACGAGAAAGAAGGATGGGCAAATTGAGACAAGGTCAGAGGTCAGGCAGTTGTGATAAGTGTCCTGGTGTTGATGTCACAAAGATGGACACGTTGTCACAAAGATGGACAAGTAGTCACGGATGCAAACAAACGTGTGAAGAAATTATAAGCAGCCACACGCACACACAACCACACGCACACACGCCTACATACACTTGGGCTGGGTAAGGGAATTTCATTAAATAGCAACAAGGTTATTTATGAAGCAGAACGTCCACAAAGAATTCCAATCCGGAAAGGTGAGATGTGTGAAGTAAGAACACAGTACATTATGGTCAGAATCAGAACAAAACTACACATGCAAGTTAATTTAAACTTGTCTGCAATATGTTGGGGCCAAGTAAGACAGTTGCTTCCAGGAGATGTGGCTGCATCTGCAGGTCGTGTAACTGGCATGGGTTATTGAAGGACTAGGAAAAATGTAGGTCTCTGTGTAAGTCCGCTGAGAGCTTGTGAAAAGCATGTTGATTCATCTTGAATGGAATTAGTGAGGTCAGAGGTCACTGATGTTATACCTGGGCCAGGGTCTGCCTGAATGGAATTGAGGTCAAGGCTCTTAAAATATTGCCCAAAACGTTCACTCCTTGCAGACATATAATCATGCCGTGTCTCGAAGGTAAAGAAGAATGACACGGGTTTGACTGTAATTGTCTCATAAAGCAAGACATCTCTCGCAATGATTTTGTCCAAGATGGTCCAAGAGTAAATGTTTGTAGCATGCACACAACAAAGAATGAGATGAGAGGGCAGGACATCGCATCAATGAATTCCACAAAAAGCTCGAAACACTTAGTGAAATCACTGGTGACAGATATTGATTTTCTGGAAGTCGAGTTAATTGGACTTGGTACCCTCTAAAAGTGTGTGGTCCCGCATCCTTTGCCTTTGTTCAGCTACACTGAATCATCTTTCCCTCAGCCTATAGATTTCCCCTTGACTGTGATCAAATCCATAGACTTCAGGTCTTTGAGGGAGCGAGGGAAGCAAAAGTTCAGGAGGATCAATAAGTGCTTCATGGTCCAGATCAGTTGTGCATCGTAGCCCTTAAAAACACCCCAGCTAGAACCGCTAAACATAGACCAGGAAGCAGAAACTGATTTTTTTTCTTTTTAAATCAAAATGCCAACATAGTACAGTCATGCTTACTTACTATTTGCCTGCCACGCCATTCCGATTTTACCACACAATGAAGAACACTCGTTAAAAATTACATCCTCCTATATAAACCAGTTACAGCTTTTTCCTAGACATTCCAAGGGGCAGAATATTAATCGAAACAACTTTTTGTACACGGGTCATGCAATTATGAAAACACCATGTACCTGATATACTCTATAGTCCAATGTAGTGCAGCTATGAAACCAACAGACAATGTTGACATGCATCTTGTATTGTGACTTTTACTCTCACTTGGACAAAATGTGCTAAGCAACTGTGTTTAAGAATCAAGAATCAATATCATGGGAAAAGGTTTTTCAGCCAAATATACAAGATGCACTCTATGTTTGAGTAGTTTAGATTCCTATATAATGATGATGATGAACTCAAGAATGGCAATCAAAAGTATTATTGAAACAGGAGTAGCAGTTTATAGTCTTAATGTGAGACAAGATTATAGTCATACAAAATTAACTTTAAATGTCCACTGTACTTTATCAATTAAATACCTCAATTAAATGAAAGGAATCATGCAATAACAGAAGACGCCGTGCCAATAACAGCTTATAACTAGTGCCGCAGGAGGTCTATTATGTGGGGTGTCAGTGCCAAATGAGACTCCGACTGAGGACTATGAACATGAACATGTGACACACCTGATGCTGTTTGCAATTTTTCAACTAGCTGCAAGGATAGACGATTGTGTTACTCATTATACAGGCACATAGATGCAACAAGAGAAACTATAGACATAGTGAATAGATAAATGGGCGATAATGGGAGAGAAAAATGTGACTAGCAGTGTTCGATAAAGACCTTGCCGATATCTTTTATTCAGTGGTACCTATATACAACCTAGTTACTTTTTCAGTGATGTTTCACTTTTTCTTGTATTTTCATATACAGTTTGTCATGTCAATAATGTTGTCTGAATTAATTTGCTTAAGGCTCAAATGTTCACCATCATAAAAAACGAACCATACAGATAATCAGGGTAGATAAACTCGGACTCATTGTCATGTCAAGGGATTACTGGAATAGTATTATATACATTAGGGGTGTGCAAAAAAAAAAAAAACATCTCATAACAATTGGTATTCTCATGTACTACAATTTAAAGCAATATAATATAACACTAAATCGATATGAGTGAAATTGATTCACCTCCTGTTGACTTCCATCATTAATGCTTGTGTAAGCATTAAAAGTGTTTTTTTTATCATGGATCTGAATCACATTATATATTTCGGCCATCTTCCAACCAAATAGATAAACATCAACAGGTATAGCGTTCAATCATGTCTTTATTTTCCTCTTTCAGTCCTACCAGGCACCTATCTCCGTTCTAATGCATTTTTATATATTGTGCGTGCAAGTCGATTAAATGTGCTACCCGGGAACAAATATTCAAACAAAAATAAAAGCAAATGGTCTGCAAGCAACACAACACAGAAACTCAGCACGTACACAAATAAAATAGAACCAGATACAAAACAATGTATGCAAACTCCAAAATTGATACACAAACTAATATTATTCATGAAACTACTGTGTATGTTAAATAATATGTAAAAATTGTGACTGATAATGTTCCTGATATGCTTAGTTTTACGCTTTTTACTTTTTATGATTTGTCCACACTCTCATTTAGCCACTCACTTGAAAAAAACCTACTTTCAAATCTTATTTGTCATAGATATACTGAGAAAATGAATATTTTTCATTTGGGCAACAGTTGTTGGAAATGCAATTTCCTGTGAAATGTCAGTGTACCTTTTACCTTTTTTAGTCATACATGTGCACCTTGCTGTTGTTTCATAGTATTTTATGCTATAAAAGCTAAGCCTGACAGGATGTGCAAGAGAATGTTTTCCCCATTTCGACGGTATTTATAATGTTAGAAGACAAATTAGAATCAATAACAAACAAACAAAACACCAACAACATTAAGTCGACAAACAACCAGACAATTGTTGCAAAACATTTTTGTGCCCAAGATAAAACCACTACTGGTCATAATGCTTACATCTTGTATTATATATGAGTGCATTTCTAATGTACTAACCAGTTTCAGACAGGAGCTTGATAGATTCCAGCACGCGCTCAGTGTAGACGCCTGGTTCATAGTTCTCCATCTCTGCATTTATAATGTGCACAACTCGAGCAGCTCGGCCCCTGATAGCTCCCGCAGTTCGGTCCAGAGTGTCCACGTCTCCCTCCTGAAGTGCTATGACGCATTTGTTTACATCCTCAAGGATGTGATTTTCTAGGGAGAACAGCAAGTAAGTCAGCGGAACTGAATGACTTTTTTTTTTCTTTTCAATTTGGCCACTCTACACTGGTTTATACCTGACACAGACAGGAAGTCATCCACAGAAGTGATGTCATCCACTGCTTCAGTCAAAATGCGCACTTGCTTCTCCCACTGGTCCTTGAAAACGTCCATATTGTCCTGGGCTACTTTACTCTGAGGTCTGGCAGCCAATGTGAGGGCAGCATTGATCACCTGTCAGGACAAGGAATTAAAACAAGCTTTTTATATGCGTTATAATTTTACCTTTGGAGTTATTCAATTTGTGGTCCGTGAGAAGGTCCCCCCCCAACGGATTGGGGTTCAAGTCTGGGCCAAGAAGACTCCTCTTTCCTTCAGCCATTAAAGAGATTGCTCATATACACCCTAAAAGTCAAGCAGCTTTCAAACATTTTCAGACCAAACCAACAACTGTAGTGAAGAGCATTTTGACAGAAATTTAGTGCTTCCAAAGTGAAATGTCCTCAAATAAAACTCAGACAAAATATCGCGGGGAATGTGCCTGTATAATGATGTCTGTAGAGCCGCTAAACTGCAAAAATGGAAACGGAGCGTTAGAAAGCAGTACACAAAAGTCTGTGCTGCTCAGTGCATTATTGCTAATAACGCAAAAAGGAGCTGAATTTAATCTTTAACCCACCCAGGATAAATGGCCAGTAAACAACAAATATTAACATTTCTGTTGTCATGCCTTCGCTCAGGATGCTGCAGTGCTGGGCTCCACAGTCGCCAGGGTCAGCATTTTATTTATTTATTTATTTTTTGCATTTCCTCCTAAAATAAAATGCGCTGTCTTTACTTGCATTACTTAAGTGTTTTGTGTCAAGTCATTTTTTGAATGTGCAATTGCATTTAGCTGTCCTGTGGGAATCCTGCTTAGTGATGAGGCCATCATTTTGTGTGAACGAGAAGCAAAGGGTGTTACTCCCAATACAGCTAAGGAGACATTGCATTACCCAATAACCATTTTACAAAGCCAAAGGCCAGCACTACTTTGTCCTCTGCAACTTACAGCATCCGTTTTAAATCTGTAAACTTACCAAAATACCATTTTGACCCTAACAAGGACAGCACCAGACAGAAACAATCCACGGGACACAAAAATATGTTGATTCTTGACTGTTTACACAATGTTTTAGTCACCAACCTTTTTTGGGAACAGAAGCTGTGACGGGTGAACAAATAGAGGGCACTAGGGTGATTCAGAAATGTAAATCAACTCTAGGATGAACAGGATAAACACTATAAAGCTAATTTTGTCTGAAGTGTGTGTGTGTGTGTGTGTGTGTGTTGTGTGGAGCCTGTTGTCTGAATTTAAGTTTACCCATTCTGAGGCACACATACGTACGTACGTATCTTTACAATGGATTTTTGTTAAAACGTTTGACATGCACGGTCTATAAATCTCACTAATTTGATGAATAGGGCATAGGGGTCTGTACCACATTCCAACGCTCTGAGGTGACCTAAGTCACATTCTGGCTCAATCTCTGACCACACAGCAATTCAGCATGGGAGCTTTTGATCTTCTGAGGCATTTCAACGTCTAATCGAGAGAAGATTGGCAGAGTCCACAGATAGAAATACAATACAGTCATCCCTCACTTTTTTTTGTGGTTAATGGGGACCGGGAAACATTACGTATTTGAGACAGATAACAACAGTACATGTATTTGCTTTAATCTTTCATTATAAAACCTTAAACATTAATTAACATTCATCAACACTGACTTCTGAGAGAAGCTAAGAGGCTTGTGTTAGTGGCAGAGGAGAGGCTCTCACTTGACTCGTTTCAAATTGTAACTCTTGTTCTACTGCTGCATTTTGGAAGGTATGTCTGCGAAAATTACTTCGCAGACATATATGCATATGTGCTGACTTGCTTGGGTTGCACTTATGAACATTTTGATGAAAACATTAAGACAAGTTCTTTTCAGGATATCTATATGCACTTTTGGAAACAAAGAATTTGAAAGTACAAAGGTCAGGGTACGGGAAATAACCGGTGTTCATTTCATGTGCTATGTTGCTAAGGTTTATGTTTCATCAACTTGAATCTCCATTTTCTCTAGTCTCCGGCTACTTAATCATGTATTACCTCATTTCCACAATCCATATAGTGGTCATGTATTATACAAGTAATGTGTAATATCAGATATAGTATGTATCTCACGTTCATAATCTGTTTTAAATCCGTGATTTCACATGAATGATCTTTGATTAGTCTTCAGGCAAAATGTTTAATATTTTGTGGCATGTTTTAATATGTATTGGTGAAGTTATGTTAAATTATGAGTTTCTACTCGCTTGTACCTATAGATAGATACTTCTGTGCATTAGACATACGTTCAGTTCATATGAATTTCAGTTCTTATTTTCTCATTTGATTCTCACAAAGTTGGGTCCTCTGTGAAAAAGGCCCGCTGTTAACCCTGGAAACAATGTATTGATTTTAACTTCCACTGGTGCTTACATCCTGAGAAACAGCACTATAAAATCCTCCTACGCTATATTGATGGATGGCTCCCCCATTCTGCCAACCTGGATTCTTTAAGTCTCAGCTCCATTCCATTTGTTAAAAAAAAAAAAAAAAAAAAAAGGTATCCTTTTAAAATGCCTTTTAGACATAAGCACTCAACACAGGGCTTGTGTGAATGCTTTACAACACAAAGAGAGAACTTACCTGTGGACAAAGGCTATCAATTTGGGTTGCAGCCATTCGAACCAGCTTGACACCCTCTTCATTATTCGAGATGGAGCAAGCCAAGTTTGCCACCTGAATAATGAAAGACAAACAATACGGAAAAACACATCAGCAATATTTCATTCCTCCATGCTAGAGGTTCTTGTTGCCAGTCAGTTGCATGGCACATGTACAAAGCAGTTTTAAATATATGTGATGTGTTTTCAGAAAAAGAGGCTTATGTCTCAGAATATGAAAATTGACATATTGATATATTCATATTCTATATGTAATTAAAATGGCATATAATACGTGGACGACATTCAAAAACAGACAAAGTTACAGAGACTTGAAAGTTAAAGTCCCTAGATATGAGTAAAATGCGTTTGAAGTTTTGGCACTGTCATCTTCCAACTGTGCTTGTCTAGTAATCCCTCATTTCATATACTTCTATTACAGTTTGAACATTTGGGCTGCCCATCTCCCACATGAGACTCACAGATGCTGTTAGATAGACGCAAAGTGAGAGCAGGAGAGAGCAGCGCTGCAGCCAAGCGTTGTAAATCTCTTGCCTAGATTACTTTTGTAATACATTGGAATTTAAAGTGTAAACTTTGATTGCTATCATGTTTGGTCAGCTACAGGCTTCACTTTAATTCTCAGGTCTCAAACTCTAGTCCTCGAGGGCTGCAATCCTTCATGTTTTTGATGCTTCTGTCTCAAAAATGATTAGCTCATCAGCTAGCTCTGCAGGAGCTTAAAAATGATCCTAATCATTTGAATCAGGTGTGTTTAAGAGAGCAGCTTCAAAGACATGCAGGATTGTGGCCCTCGAGGACTGGATTTTGAGACCTGTGTTATAATTAGACTTCCAGGCGCCGCTAATATAAACAAGGCACTCCGTGAGACTACAGTCAAAGGGAAGGGAAGGGATAACAGTACAGTTACTGTATAAGGTTTGATAATTTAGGATATAAGTACATAAGTGTACTGCAGTCGCTCGACGTCCGAGGAGTGCCCATGGCAAATGCATTTATCGTTAACACGTCTAGCTGGCATGCAGGAAACCTTCACAGGACTTCTCTAGGGGAGGCAAGATAGGGAAGGTGCAAAGTAGTTCGAGATCACTGTGTGTGTGTGTGTGTGTGTGTGAATATATATATATATATATATATATATATATATATATATATATATATATATATATATATATATATATATATATATATATATATATACACACACACACAACGTATTTTCCACACTATAAGGCGCACCGGATTATAAGGCGCACCCTCAATTAATGACACATTTTAAAACCTTTTCAATCACAATATAGTAATACTCAGAGTAAGAACAATAATAACTCTCAATAGCATAACACAATGTCAATATGACCAACCTTGTTCAACTGTAAACACACAAAAGAAACAGGTAAAGCTTACTTTGTAAGTTCATTCCCCATCTACGAATCACAATCTCAATATTGATCCATATATAAGGCGCACCTGATAATAAGGTGCACTATCAGTTTTTTTTTTTTTTTTTTTAAAAAAGGCTTTTATGTGAGCCTTATAGTGCGGAAAATACGGTATATATATTCTTCAATAAACTTAGCATGTATGTTTATTGCACTTGAGAGGGAACCTTGCTTGGAAAACCCACACAAGCCATATGTGAATATGCAAACTCAACATGTCGAGCCAGAGTCAAGATTTGAACCCTGAACCTCTACCACATTGTGCTGCCTTGTGTTACTTTGAAGTTTGTAAATCTGTTTTGCCTTTCTTCTTAATATGCAAATATAAAACACAGACAGACATCATATACCAAAGGTCCTTCAAGATGACATATGCTCAGTTTGTTCATTATTCTGTTTTGTAGTGTATGAGGCAGCGAGTAGCGTCACACTGCATGCAAAAAGGATGTAACAAATGTTAAGTATCACAGACGTAATATCAACATGACATGCACAGATAAATGTCAATAGCTTTATCATAGAAACCCTGTACAGTATGCTAACGATGATCAAGTAGTGTCAAAGGATATGGGACATGTCACACGGGAATTTAGTGTGGTGATTGGATAAATGTGACAAGTCTATTTGAAATATGCGTTGCACTTTTTTATGGAAACCATTTCAAATTGGCTTTGATGAAATTTACACAACAGTATTACAGCTCTTTGCCATCAGAGTTCACCAGAATGAGTTGCATTTAATGAGTAACAACACATAGTTCACAAACTCAATGTTCAAACCAATAGCTTGCTATTTTTCAGTACATATGCAACATAATGCCGCAATACATAGTAACTGCTTGAAATATGTTTTTATACTGACTTTAACATTTGTATGTCTATGTTCATATTAACTCTTAAAGAGTTACTTAAATTAGGATCCAATAAGTGCTAGGAACTGTTAATATATGGCGTTATATTTGTGCCACAATTACGAGCGTACGAAAAAAAATTGAGCGGAGAAAATCAAACTGAGCGAGCGAAAACACATTTTGAGAGCAAGAAAAAAACTATTGAGTGCGTAATGATAAGAGTTTGAGCGTGCGCCGATGGAGTTTGAACACAGAAAAATAAATTGCTCGCACAAAATTCCTTTTTGCTCGCTCGGGATAGCCCTCTCTCGCTCAACATCTCGCTCTCGCTCGCGATACTCCTCCCTCCCTCGCCCAACATCGCGTTTGCTCAACATCGAGCTCTCGCTCGCTCGAGTAGTCCTCTGCGCTCGCTCAGTTCTGCTCACGCGTTACGTTTGTGCCACAAAACCAGCCAATCAGAGCTTGTACAAGCACTTGACAGCTTGGTATCCAATGAGATTGCTTGTACGCTATCCGTTGATGCACTCTCTTTTGCCCTGTGTTCACCTGAAAAGGGCAAACGAGAGTGCGTCAACACGGACTTGGGCTGGAGAATTACTTTTAATATTATTATTATTACTGTATTGTATCATTTGACAGAAATACCTTGTTAGTTTTTGTACTTTAATCATATAAAGCCCACCCCTTCCGCCCACGTCGATGTGACGCACTCTCGTTTCCTCGTTCCGGGTGAACACAACAAGCAATCTAATTGGATACCAAGCTGTCAATCAAAGTGCTTTTACAAGCTCTGATTGGCTGGTTTTGTGGCACAAACGTAACGCCTGAGCAGAACTGAGCGAGCGCAGAGGACGACTCGAGCGAGCGAGAGCTCGATGTTGAGCAAACGCGATGTTGAGCGAGGGAGGGAGGAGTATCGCGAACGAGAGCGAGATGTTGAGCGCGAGAATACTATTGCGAGCGAGCAAAAAGGAATTTGGAGCGAGAAACTTTTTTTAAAGAACTTTTTTTCTGCGCTCAAAATCTGTTTTCGCTCGCTCAGTTTTATTTTCAACGCTCAATTTTTTTTTTCCGCGCGCGCGTAATTGTGGAACAAATATAACGCTATATTAATATAAATTGGGATTTGGTATTGACAAGACACATATATTATTTGTGTTTAATTCAATGATATGTACAAGAAGCTTCCTTTAGCCTCTAAACTTCATAAACAAAAGGGTCAGAGAAGTAAACTGAAATGACTCATTTTTATCTAACACCATCTCTAGCTGACGCCCTGAAACACGGAGATGTGGAGACGCTAACCCTAAACCACAAAACATGTGGTGTCAAAATGTTGCATTTCTGCCACAGTGTTCCATTTCTGCTACGCTGAACATTGCTATGCTTACCCAAGAATGGAACACGGATGAATTTTTTTCAAGAAATTCATGTGGGTAGGTGACTTCTGCTGTTGACTCTGGAGCCTCATCTTAGCCTTTCGTCAGTCTGTAAGATGTTTTAATAGGATGAAGTGGCTCCTTTTCAGCTTTTATGTCATATGCACAGATTTGAGGAAACACTTCGATTCTTTGTTGGACATACCCGAATCGTTGCACCGAAAAAAATGGACTAGGAGGAGACTCGATTACAGATAGCCAGACTCAGAACATTCAAATCCTCCGCTATTCAACCTAAGTTTGACGATAATTAGAAATATTTTACAGAGGTGAAAAAAATAAAAATGCAACCTTGAACATTTTTAGTTGGGGATTGTTGCTCTAGATCTCACACATGAGAGCACGCAAGACTGTTTCCTATTGAACTGTCATTTCTCATACTCCTACTCAATTATTACAAGTATTTTAATTAGATAGTTTTGTCTTTTATCATTTTTCCTTTTATACTTCTATTATTTTGCTATTATTACCATACTTTATCATATACAGTATTACATATATTCTTATTCCTCAAAACATATATTTTACTTACCTTTGTTATGACTTCTATATTTGACATCACTCATTATTATGGTTTTGTTTTTGCTATTGCTAAAATAAAATCTTGCGAAAACGACATTATATTGGTCCTGCCACACTTAATGTCCATATTGATATTTCAACTATTATCAACACGAAACAAGTCCGTACAGTTCTCCTCTGGACTGTTAAATCCATCTAGACTGGAAAAAGAGAAAGAGAGGGAGCTATTTTGAAAAGGACACAGTAGATATTTGTTTACATTACTAAACATTTACTCGATGCTGATTTAATCTAACTTGAATCAGACCGGCGTCCCAGAATTTAGGTAGTCAGTGCCTAGACGAAAACTTTGCGCTTAAAACGAGCAAGATTAACGGGGAATTTTAGCGCTTTAAATAATCAGGACAATTATTGTGTATCCATGATAATGGAGCCTGAGGTAAGTGGGAATCAGACAAAAGGAAAAGCTGAGGGAGGTGGCACCGATGGAATACAGCCTTCAGTAAGATAATGTGATTTGTTTGAAGTTCAAATCATCAACTTGACAAAAGCAGATAAAGAATTGTAAGCATACTTGCGATGCATGACCACTATCGAGAGATCCAATTCACCTGGTGGTGTAACGAGGCACTTTATAGTTGTTGAAATTTAAATTCTAGGCACACCTAATTGCAGTCCCTTTAACTGCAGGTCAGGCTCATCGTGGTACTCATTTCCCCTGGTATGTGATATTTTGTTATTTGTGGCATAAAATCAAGATTTAAAATGTGCAAGAATAAACATTTATATCTCTTGCATATTCTTTATGGCCATGTGAAGTCAACATACCACTACGCAGCGTCAGTCTGGGAGGGTTCATTTTCATAGCTTCAAAATGTATAATGCAACAAAATCCCACGGTGCAAATATGGCCAGTGTTTGAAAGAGAGCCAAACACATGGCTGTTAGCAGCAAAGGTGCCAGTCTATATTAGCTCTGCTAGTGCTCACATGTCGCTGTTTGAAGCAAATTGAACGAAATCAAATTTGTGTTAGACGACTCTGGCTTAGAGCTCTGTCTCTTTCCTCATGACAGCAATGAGCACATTGATGGATTGCCATCCTTTTATGCGAGCGTTTGTGCGGATGTGTTTAAAGTGTGTAAGCGTGGGTGTGAGTGAGGACAGGAGAGAGGAAGGAAGGTTGCACTTCTCACATGAATCTGAGCGGTTAAATGAAGATCACTTTGGAAAACACTTTCATGGAATGTTTTGCAGTCCTGCACTGCCACACTTCCATGACCCCCCCCCCCCCCAGAAAAAACAAAAAACAAAACATATATGCTCCAGCTATTACTGAAATTAAAATAAAATCCAAAAAAAAGTCAAAAACGTATCTCAGAAAACACAAAAGCTGCATCATATTTAATGCATTTGTCTGAATTACAGTCTAATTGCTGCTACACCCAGTGTCATCCCTATTTCTGCACAGGCCCATTTGAGTGTGAGAGGCAAAGAGCTTTGTGAAGGCTGGAAAGAAGCCCAATAGACCCACTCCCACTGCCTCTTAAACAACACACAAAGCTGGAAAGGGTCCAAGGCAGGAACAACAGCCAAACGTCTAAATGCAATTATCTAAGGAAGTGCTTTTGCCTTTTTCCTTTTCATCCTGAGCTAGGAGCTCAAACTAGTCGAGAAGGTGAGATGGATGGCAAAGGAGCAGTCAAGGGAGTGATCCCCTCCGAATGCCCATTCTTCATTTTCGCGTTGAACTATTGATTTTGTCATTTCGCTCAGCCTTGAATAATCTCTTCAATTCTAATTTGATGAAGGCCTCCGCTGCATTTGAAAGCATTCTTTTGCCATGCTATCTAAATCACCCAAATGGAGCAGAGTAACTGGAAATTGATTGAAATGGTTGCATCAAAGAGCACAGAAGGTGCCTAATAAATCAAACAATTTCCGAGCTGTCTTCCTTTGCTGGCGTTCTAATGTATGTACAAAGTCACGGTCTTCATGTGGATGGAGCATCTGTGGATTAATCACTGATCTTTCTTAAGAGTACAGGTAGCAATCTGCAGGGGTTATAAGACGAACATTTTCCAGTAATTAAAGGGGTAAGATAATGAAAACACACTTTTGACTATCAAGTTCAAAAGCGTAAAAAATATATACATATTTTCAATAACAGTTGCAGTGCATCAACAATTATTAGGTATTGTTTTGGGCATTGCTAATTTTTGCTGTCCCCATAAATGATCAGCTAGCTCATTATTGGTCAAGGCCTTTATCCAAAGATGTTTTCAACATGATTGAGTACCTGATAATCTCATTTTACACACGGCATATTTATCAAATACCTTTAGTGATCCCCTGATACGGACTTGAGGCAAAGGAGCATAACTTCATTGATTATTCATATCTTCTGACACATCAACATGATCAGTCAGAATCTAATCATGTACTACACACCCTAAAGCTTTTAAGATTTGCTTTCACAAATTGTAAAAATTTCAAGCATGCAGAAGCAGTCCCTGCTGAGATTATCCTGGGACACTTGAGTTGCAAAATTAAAAACAGTGAGTATAAATGAGAAAGGGCAAACATTCCTCTTGACGTGATTAAACTTAGTATTCTTTTAGACTGGCAAGGGCTAAATGTTCCATACATACACAGAGGTATTTCTACTTGCCTTGTCATGCAGTTGACAACCTGCAGCCGCCTCCCACATGTCTGTGTATACATTGCATGACCCGGAGGGAACAAAGGTAAGGCACAAAGCACTCGGTAACGCCGCATGTCAAGCTAGTCGAGTCGACAGGGGAAATGAAACAGTAAGGGTTGGTGACCCACTGTTATTTACTATGAACAATGCCTTGGAAAATCAATGCCTATTAAGAGTGTACATACATACCGGGACATTGCCCCGGGGAGGATGGCCACCATCCCCGACCAGGGGGTATTATGAGCAAGAATGTTGTGAAAAGACTTTAAAGCTGGTTTGTCATGATAGTCAATGTCATGGCTTCAATGATGACAGCTGATTGATCTTTATTGGGATTTATAATTGTACAAACCCAATCCTAATGAAGGAACGTTGTGTTTAGCAATTCAGGTTCATCATATATTTAATTGAATACAGTACAAAGACAAAATATTAAATGTGTTAAAAAATAGGATTTAGCAAATCATCAATAACTGAATATTATAGATGCAACACAAAAAGCCGAGACCAAAAAAAGAGGTGGAAAAAATGACTGAAAAGTTGAGTAATGCTCATCAAACACAGCAACAGATTTCTCCTTGGTTTTTGTCGTATTTATAACGCGAGTGATGACACAGATGTGTTTCATTTACGGTTGAAGAGCAAAAATGACAGAAAAAGAACAGTATGAAGTGGTGCGCAATAAGAGGCACATGTGGCAACATGCTACCTCTGTATTCCTGCATTACCAGTACCATCTGAAAGCGGAATTCTCAACTGCTTGGAACATATTACCACAGTCAAGGCCATGATTAAAATATAAAATGTGGACATGCTGCTTTTTTCAAAAAAAAAAAAAAAAAAAAAAAAAAACATAATTTGCCTCCAAATTATGGGCATGTCCTATACATAGGTATGTCATATTTGGGGAATTACTGGACTTGGCTATTGCTGATGATTGGTCTCTTCACCACTATAGTTCCCATGCTCGCATGAGAGAAACTCTGTTCTCGCTGCAGAATTTAACTCATCCATTTTTATTTTTAACGACAAGCTTAAAAGGAGAAAAAACTATAAATGTGGTGATTGGCAAATATTTTTTCGTCGACATAGGCTTTTACAGGACCACAATGTTTCGCATTGTAAGGTCTTACTGATACCAAACGCAGGTATTTCTTAAAATGAAAATAACTAAATTCATTGAATAAAATAAATATGGAAAAAATGTACGGATAAGTGCATACAGTTGGTTCAGATTGCGGGGTCATAATCAGGTGCTCCCCAACCATGATGGGTGTGAGGGATACCATGCTTGTTAAAGTAATGAAACCAATACCCACTCACAGAGGGTGCATGTTTGAACTACTTGGTCTAAAAGAATAAATGAAGAAAAAAAATCTCAATGTTAACCACTTATTGTTACACCTTGCTGTTGGTATGCTACAAAGCGTGCTCTGCAGAATTTACAGTAAGCATATATTCTTTCAAATGATGCAGAAGACATCCTGTCATGCCGGGCTTTAGCTGATAGGTGTAATTTATTCAAAAGTAAAACATGTAACCGGGCTTCGTGATACCCCTCGGATATATTGTATTAAATTTCAAATGTGATATGGTTGAAAACTGTCAAAATGCAATCCACTTCAACATCACCGTCATCTCCCTGACAACCACGGTTGACTTTGCAAGGAATCCTGACAAAAAAGTGATTTAGTGCTCTTTCCTGCAGAGTCGTCGCCGAGGGTTGGCTATTCCGTCTGAAAAACATGTAGTTGGCTTGCTTATAAATATGATAATTTTGCTGCAGGCTGTTGAGGAGGTAAACCAGTACTGCTAGTAGGAAGACATTAGAATTTTACATGAGATAACAAGTGGGGGCGGATGACGACACAGTTCAGATAAGCACAATAACATGCGTGTGACCACAAACAGCCCGACGCACTGCACCAGAAAGCAGAGTGGATGCATCTGATGAAACACAAAAGACGATGCTAGCAATCATATTGCAGTATTCCGTGCTTTGGTTGTTGACCCCTTCGGTAGTAGTAAATGTCAAAGAGCCATGATTCTTCAAGTGACCTCCTCTACAGGCTTCACGATCTGGATGCCTTAATGAAGAAGGCCAGAGGAGGAGAGGGTGGGCTCATTTACAATAATAGCCACAATATAAAATTTTATCAAGTTCAGAAAGGGACACAGGGTGGTAATTGAAAGTAGTATAAACAAATCATAAAGTCAGCTGTACAGAATGAATGTAACTTTATACTGAATGTGTGTGCGACGAGGCACTGCAGGGAACGGGGTAGGTCTAGTACCCCGTATAAAGCCGAAAGAACACAGCGTCTCTAAGGTGACACAAGTACAGTGCTTTAAGCTCACTCAACATCTCTCTCTTTCTTTTTTTTTTTTTTTTTACAAGCTATAGTGCAACCGCAGGAGCCAGACTGCCTTTTTTTGACTTCCTCTCCCTCCTCGAAGAAGCTATTGATTTTTTTCCTTTGCTTCCTCTCCTTCTGTCCTGCCTTCCATATGAGTGCTAGCCAAGCAGTTGGGCTTGGCACAAAAACATAATTATGAAAATGGACCTCTGGGTTGTTTCGTTTAATCTATTCGTACAGTCCCCCCGTCCAACTGCAAGAGGGGATATTCAAATCGGTTGCAAAGAGGCGACTGGGGATGTTTGAGCCACGGCATCATAAAGACGAGCTAACATCAGTCATCATCGCAAACATTGCTGGCCCAAATGATCAGAAATGAACTTAGTTCAGAGCAGACATGATTTTCAGTCTGCGTGTGCTTCAAAATCAAAGTTGATGCTTTTCATCAAATACCAACCACCAACAATTTACGGGGGGGTGCCATGCATGACAAAGGGCTCAGACAGCAATTCACGTCTCTTCCACTTAGACTTCAGTGGGTAGTAAAACTAAAATGGCGCTAACAATTTTCAAAATAAAAAATAAGGTTGCAAGTCAAACTACATTCAAGCACCTATCAAATGGAGTTGAACAGTCACAAAATCCGCGAGCCGAAGTGGTATGTTGACTCTGTTATGTCTTGTATAATTAGATTTAAAGTGCAAGAACGCACTCAGAAAGTGTGTTTTCCGAAGTATTAGTAGTCACTATAATTGTTATTATTTTTATTTTTTTTCCCCAGCAGTGTACAGTTAGAGGCAGAACAATACAATACTCTTCCATTGGGTAGCAAAAGGTTATATTAATCCATATAATACAACTGCTGCCATTCATTCACTGAGACACTTTCTTTATTTCAGTGTTCATATGTTTTATAATATTTTTGTTGGACTTCTGAGATTTTCCAAATGTGAACTAGGATCCTCGACTCAACAATAGTTGGAAAATACTTATCGCACTATTTCTCTACAAAAGATTTGGCTTAGAAAGTCTTATCCTGTATGATGCACATCGTTTATTTATTTATTAGGAGGAGGTTAATATATCAATACAAGATCTCTTGGTGCATTCTTTGTAGAAAAGCGCTATATGAGTGAAAGTCCAGTGAACATTTCGTACGCTGGGCTTTCTCTCCATTCTCGCACTCGGAAAGTATGTGATGGTATTCGTTACTTTTAAGTTTCTGGTAGGCATAGACAATACAAAAAACAAACAAACAGTAATAAAATGATACATGAAACATTGCAGAGGATAGCTGCGTGTTACTATCTTGGGTATCATTTTAACGACTTCAAGACATAATGCCTCATTAGTAAATGAGATTTCAAAAAAGTTGTGCGTGCCACTCAATACTTTGAAGAAATCTCGATACAAATGTGCTGTCTAGTGTTGGAAAGAATGGTTTCAGTCTCATTCGCACAACAGTATAATACACTATTCAACACGTTGTATCAGCTGGGATTTCATTTAACCTTGTGTTGCTGCTTGTATCAAGGAATAATTCAAAGGCTAAATTTTTCCGAGGAGAATTTAAGATAAGATTTTTAAGTTGATCAGTTGACCAGAACTTCCAAACTACTATTCAGCAACTCATAAATCTGACGTGGAAATGTATTTAATTGGACTTAATTGGTCAAAACTCATTTGTATATAAACAGCACATATATACATGCACGAGTACACATATTGTACTGTACTGTATTTCATAGCACTTCTGCCCCATCCCTATTAGTTACTGCCCGGAAAATGTGTCTATCCTGCCTGGGTCATTTTACTTTTTGTTTAGCTATATCACTGCAAAAGAGCTGAGATTTATTGGGCACCCCTGCACTACACTATCAGCGAGGGGAAAGACATACTGGGCGGAAGGTTTGTTTACGACGGCAGCGCCAGTGTTGGTATCACAGCAAATATGCATTATACAAAATCTGGCTTACAGGCAACTCTGTTTGGATCTCCGAATGTTCACACTGTAAGTTGAATGTCTGTTTTACACGCACACACAGACAGACACAAACACACCGTACATGTGACATTTTTGTTTGGTGCCATGCCCGAGACGTTTCAAGCCAGCCACCCATCCATCCATTTTCTTTCGCTTAGTCACACATCTCTTCTGGGGGAATCCCAAGTCCCACCAGCATGCCACGGAGCCTACTCCCGGTGGGATGTACCTGGAACAGCTCGCCACGGAGGCGTCCGGGAGGGCTCCTAATCAGATGCCCGGGCCATCTAATCTGGCTCCTAATGCAAAATGTATGCATTGGCTTAAAAGAGGTTGGGAAACTCTGCAGGAGATGACATTGACTTTTTCTCGATAAGGACATTTGCATCTTTTAGATATTGTTGTTGTACCTAATTCCGAGTCTGTTTTACATGATGCGCTTTAAGCCTTATTTTGTTTCAAGAGGCTACAACTGTAGTTCCAAAGAGTCTGGGACCATGCCAAATCTCCGACAAAATGTGAAAACAGCAAGACCTTGACATTTCTCCACGTCACATCCTTCTGCCTTCTCACATCAATCTGATGCAGAAGAAAAGCATGATTAGTCCTGCCGCATAATAGATGCATGTGGTGGGAAAGGTCAGCAGTTGTCAGACCTTAATGCCTAACCTTTAAAGTGGGGGATGGTCGAGAGGAGATAAAATTAAATCAAATGAGCAGTGGGAATAACTTTTTGGAACACTGACTTTATTTATGCAAATCAATACACGCTCATTTTACACCCAACATGTGAAACACGTAGGGGATATTCAAAAGTCATAGTTCAGGGAGCACAAAAACATCATATTATTCTTGATTTGCAAAACATGATCAGAAGATTGCCTAACTCAGTCCATTTATGCCAGGTGAAGCATCGACGTGACAATGAATCCGCAATGTGTGAAGAGTTGTTTTTTTATGAGTGAGAAAATACGTTTGAAGTGCTGAGAGACTAACATGGATTTCAAAGTTCAGAAATGACTGCAGGTACTCCAATAGTTGTATTTCATGAATGAATAGTATGCCTTGTTGTTTTTATGCCTTCTGAAATAATCCTTTTCTCAACAATGTTGTGTGCAACTCCTCCGCAGGTAATATTTTGAAGCATACAAATTGAATAAATAAAAATATATGCTGCTGCAATGCAGTTGAGTGCATTTAGTGTAGCGGGGAGACCCCTTTTTTAACATTAAAATATTAGCATGAAATATAAATAATAAGTAAAATGGGACAAAAACATATTCCAAAGTCAGATCAACATTTAGCTATGTTTCTTTTATCAACTACAAACTTTGTTTATTTTTATATTAGTTTAACAAGGCCAAAAATATAAGCATTGAGCAAAATAATTCTGCACAAGTTGGCAGAGGTCGAGCCTGTTTTGTTGATTTCTTTATAGATATTTGATTGTATTTATCTAAGAAGAATACTATTTTTACAACTGAAAAAAAATCATAAAATGAAGAAAAATTGTCATATTGTCTTGTCATTTAGGTACCTGCAGGTATGTCTATTTGCTTTTAACATTCTTTCATTCCATTATGATTCATTAAATCTTATTCTGCAAATTAAAACAAAACATATTTGTGACAGTTTTGAGCCGTTTATCGTTCAGACAGAGGTCGCATTTAGGTAAGATTTATTTGGAAATGTGAGCAACCTCACAAAACAAATAGTTTTTCGCAAAAAAAAAAAAAAAGAATAATAATTTGAGCAAAAAGCCTGCAATGTAAACCTAGCCTTATATTAATAAACATCAGAAACACTCACGCAATCATTTATAATATACTGTACATTGTTTACACGTAATTGTAATACAGAATTTATTAATAATCAGTTAATGAAATGTTTCACTAATGCAGTCATCTCTTGGTAAAATAAAGGAAAACAAAAACATCACCATTAACATCCCCATTAAATATGTATGCCAACAGATTGCCCACAAACAGGCAAGGTCATAGTGGCTTTAGCTTCGAAGGCTTTTAGTGTCGTCCCCATTACTTTGTTGTGGAGAATTTTGGCATGTTCCATCAGAAGATCACAAACCTGTTTCGTCTCCCCTCCTTGGTGATGATGCGCTTTGTAAAAAGTGAAATATTTGTGGAATTTAGGCACCGATACTGTGTCATAAAACAGCAGGAGTTAGAAAACTGTAACAAGCAGTGCTTCGTAAGAAGTAATGCTTGAACATTTCCACGGTAAATAAGACTTTCAATCTTCACTTTCCACCTTGAAAGGGCCGTTATGTATGAAGAACTCATTAAAACAGGGCGCCTTTATCTGAAACAGTAGCCCTAATGCTTCTACCTTATGACCAGCCGGGACCCAGCCTGCAGCATTTAAGTCTATTTCCATAACACATATAAAACAGAAGACAGGCTGTAGGAGTCGCGATCAGGGCAGTTTCCCAGCTGCCATCCCGGGAGTGTTGTTACCGCACTGGATAATTGGATATTCCAAACCAGGCCTTTTGCTGAACCTATATGCGCACCAAACTGTGTTTATAATCGTGATGCAGATCATATTTTTTATATTCATGACTGAGTCCCTATAGCGAAGTGTCAGACAACTCTTATTTATGCTTTAGAGCCTGAACAAGAGCGAACCAATGAGCTGAACACACTTCTAATTGACATTTAGAACGTTTGCATTTTCACGCTCCTAGCACGGGTCAATTTACATTAACGCAAGGGTCAGTAAACTAACATCCAATGAGAGCAGCTGTCCAAGTGATCCTGTAAATACTACTACTATTACTACTACTACAACTACTACTGCTACGACTACTACTAATAATTATAATAAAATACAGTAACTAACTAACTAACAATTTGAAAACAGCAAATGTAAAATAAGCAACTTAATATACCTAATGCAAGTCCTTGCAAAGTTTACAATGACTAACATTGAAACATCCAAAACTGTTCATGGAAAGAAAAACGAGGTTATTAGAAACAAACAATAAATGAAAAGCCAAGCCAGCAGACATATCAACTGACATTTAATTAAAGAAAGAAAAAAAGAAGAACAAATATCCAAGGACAACGGTAACAAAATTATTTTTTAAAAAGAGACACAGACTCAGAAATGCTATTTGTACTCAACGGTTCATCACAAAAGCAATAGGACCTTCCAGGAATCTTTGCTAAGCAAACAAAACAAAAGACCAGAGTAATTGCTTGGAAATGGTGAAGCAATTAATATCTGCAGTCAGCTGTCTTTGCGCTTCTCTCCTTGCACAATGTTTATCTACAATATTTGCACTTTATAAACCATTCCTAATATCAGAAAGAATTCACTGAAGCCGACTTCCACGCAGAATGTGGTGCTTTCACTGCAGCGCAAGAACATCTGTGAAGCTCTTTACTTTTACTGCACAATAACAGCAAATCTAAAACTTATAGCATTGTGAAAGCTTAATGGCCGTGAAAAAGTTAATACCATGGCCTTTATTACAATTACAGACAAAATGCATGTTTTAGATGTCATCCATCATGTCAATCAATTATTAAATGTTTAGCAACTTGGGTGAGGGGCGGCATGGACCCTAGACAGGTTGCCAATAAATAGTGGAGTACACAAAGTCACAATGAGACCAATAGAGCATTTAGATGAGAGGTCTCGCCAATCCATGGGGCTAAACAGCACCTGACTTAACATCAAAGTACCATGCCAGCAGAGCCAGCATGTTTTCGCCGCGCATTTTCTCGACAAGCTGCATGAGTCATTTCTGAGCGTTGTTTATACAGTATTTTGATATCACTTTTGCAGTACCTTATCTTAGGCATATGATCGGTTCCCCGTGGTGTTTGTTGAGAGGTTAGCCAAAGGATATAAGAAACGTTTGTCACTTCATTGTAAAGTAATTGATGTTGACATGCTAAGTGTGTTTCAGTAGTACGTGTCAGATGCAACTTAGGCCCTCATGGCCCCTCACACGTCGTTTATTCACAGTTTCAGATACTATTCAGTGGTGAGAAGGATATGCATGCAATTGTAAAGCCACAAGATATAAACCCGGTTCAAAGATTTGCAGACTTGGCATCTAGTTCACTTTTTTGCCGAGCGCTTCTGCGGTGTGCAAGATGGTGGTTGAAATGCAATAAATCGACATATAGTGTAATCCTGAACGAAAAGCCAAGTCGGGGAAGGTAAATAAAAAAAGCGGTTTTTGAGGGAATTGGTCTCTTAAACAGTCAACAACATTGAAGAAAGTTCAATTAGACGGCGTGCCTATTTATGAGCACATAAATTGGCTGTATGAAAAGTTCAACTTCACCACACACGTAGTCATACTACTGGTCCAATCTTATTGGTTATCATCTTCAACAATAACAAAGTTTTTAAATGTGTCTTCCCTCAAGCCGAGTTACATTTGCCCGTTGCCGGCAAACTGCTGACTAGGAAAAAAAAAAGCACATTCATTTTAGTCCTGTCCTTGCATCCTTGCACTAGCTGCCCATTAATTTTAGGATCCAGTTTAAAGTTTAATTAATTGTTTTTAAGTGCTTAAATGGGTTGGCACCATCATACCTGTCAGAGCTTGTTCAGCCTCACATTACTACCAGGGCACTTAGGTCCTCTCACCAGTTGCTCCAGAAAGTTCCTTGCTCCAGGCTCACCCATTGTGGGGACCTCACTCTGTGTCCGCCCCAAACCTGTGGAACAGCCTACCTTTCCAGGTTAGAGCTGTACAGTCTGTTGAACATTTTAAAACCCTCCTTAAATCTCCTCCCTGGAGTTCACTCCAAGCTAGGCAAGTAATGTTGGTCTGTTTTACCTCTTTTTTTTATTCTAACTCTCTTCTATATTGATATTATCACTCTTTTTACTATTATATTTGTGCTTGATTGTATTTTATTAACTGTACAACACAAAGGGGGTCAGCCCTTTGAGGTTGTTTTTAAACATGCTTAATAAATAAACTTTGACTTGACATTTAGAATGGATGTGTCGTATCAAAATGCACATGTGATTGAAGATATATATATTTTTTTTTTATTAAGTCATGTGTGATGTGTCCAACATACTGTATGTTGCACCACATCTGATTTTTGCTCCAAAACACTCAACCAAAATGACTGAGATATGCTGATAAGACTCCCCTCTAGTAAGAAAGCGGATGATTTCTTCTGCCCCATTAATCAAACGACAATACACTGTGACTAAGCGCAGCTTAGCGGCCCTCGCTCGTCTCCATTGACTCCACTTTCACTTAGCACGGAACTATGCATTCAGGCAAGAGAGCCAATGACAGCAATGGATGCAGTGAAAGAAATTTTAACGACTCAACAACTGCAATGGTTTCCACAGTTACGGGAGCAAGTCACCAACCACATTTGCAAGTGACAGTGCAGAGAATAAAATGATGACAAGATGACGTGAGCTGTTGAAAACTCTATTCATGAAAGGGTATCATTCATATCAATTTACGCAAAATCATCTCTATTTCAGGCTTAATCACAATAATGGTTGGCATGAGCTGTAACTATACAACTGCAATACTGCTCCTCTATATTGATTTAGCAACAAAGCAATCCATGGCTCATTTTGAAATAAATAATGACAAGTGGATGATTGAGTATACAATGACTGAAATAATAATTAAAACATTGTTCGTTTTAAAAATTAAGATCAATTGTGCTTTTTCAAAAATCCATTGACATTGACAGAAGAAGGAAAACGAAAAGTGAGCAGATGTTCATGTTCATTAAAATTCCAACAATTTAGCGGTCGTATTACATAAGTCACAAGAAAATCAGTTCAAACAAACTGTGAATATTTTGAATGCACTAGGGGTCAACAACATAAAATACTCAAATAGCAATTTGCATTATCTCTGAAAGAAAGGAAGAAAGAAAGAGAGAAAGAAAGAAAGGACGAACAAAAGAAAGAAAGAAAGGACGAAAAAAAGAAATACCAGGAGACACAAAACCACATCTTTCATGTTGAAGTGGGATGAAATATATATCGGCAAAAAATAAAAGCATTTTGTTTACAATTTTGTTCAGTGTAAAAGTATATGTGGCTAAAGCCCTAAAGTCAAATCAAGATCTGGAGCTGAATTGCCAATATCTGCTCATTTTAGCAGATTAAATGCTCCAAGCTCTGCACTGAGTCACGTCTATGGAGTCAAGTTAGAGCTAGAAATGCCAAGTTGTTTCAGATGCTTTTATACTTAAAATTGGGCCAGTGACAAATGATGATGATCTATCTTCAGTTCAGCTTTGCAGGGTAGGCAGTACAAACATCTCCTTCTTTGTGACACCACAGGGAATGTAACTGCTCCGTGGTGTACTTGTCACATGTGGCACACGAGTAAAGAGTGTGTTTGTTAGCCCGTGTCTCACTGGACATGTCCACTTCATGTGAATCTTCAGGGAAATGGCCACAAGAAGTTTGCTGTCAGATAGGAGAGCTGCTGGCCTACAACAGCACAGGGTCAAACAAGGAAATATCCCCCACACAAATGTGGAGCAACTGTGTATACAGTGCATCAGGAAAGTATTCACAGGACTTTCTTTTTTTCTGATTTTGTCATCTTACAGCCTCATTCCAATTGTATTAACTTAATCTCTTTTGTACACACACCGCATTTTTATAATGTGAAAGAGATTTTTTTGACATACAAATTGATTAAAATGAACAAAATAAGAAATCATATTTTCAGAAGTATTTACAGCCTTTATTATGAAGCTCAAAAGTGAGCTCAGGTGCAGCATTTGTCCAGTGATCATTCTTGAGATGTTTCCACAACTTGAATGTAGGCCAACTGGAGTAAATTTTGTTGATTTAACATGAATTGGAAAGGCACACGCCTGTCTATATAAGGTGCCACAGTTGACCATATATGTGAGTGCATCAACACCAGGCATGGAATCAAAGAAATTTGCGGGTTAGGAGATCGGCCGTCTGTGGTCCACTTGGTTGGAATGTGGGATGGTTCCTGCCCAGTGGCCTTGCCTGCTGTCAAGACATCACTGCACTATATAGCACAATATGTTTTCTGTAATCTATTTTGTTTATGTGTATGTCTGTATTTGGTACATGCAGCATCCACTTCAACCTGTGGGCCTGGAAGGGGGCTCCTCCCACCTGTGGTCCCTTCTGGAGGTTTCTGATTTTCCCCTAATTGGAGCTTTTGAGTTTTTCCTTCCCCTTCTGGGAGCTTTGACAGGGGATGCTGTTGTGTACCTTACACTGAAAAGATGTCTCTGTACAACTTCTTTTTTCGAAAGAGGTCTCCACATGACCTCTTTTCATCTGTGAAGCCCTTTGAGACTGATTTAGGGCTATACAAATAAAATGTGATTGATTGATCGATTGAAATTGTCTGTAGACCTGTGAGTCTGGAACGTCTTGAGGCACGCATATGATGAACAAAACAGAACAATTGAGCACACTGGCCTCCATTGTTCATTAATGAAAGCTGTTTAGAACCACCAGGACTCTTCCTAAAGCTGGTTTACCGTCTAACCCGACAATCGGGAGAGAACGGCCTTGGTGACCAAGAACCAGGCCAAGACTCGCAATAATAAAAAAAAAAAAAAAAGCTATGGGTCTATAAAAAGGACAGAGTAAGTTGAAGATTCAAACCGCATTTACAAAACGTGAGCACAAAAAAAAAAACCCACAATAAATATAATGGATAATTTGAATGTAACCAATACCATACACAATACTCGCTACATTTTGGTCACAAACTTTGGCTAACCTGTATACAATTAAACTGTAAATATGGTTGTCCTGTATACAATCATAAGTATGTTTATGGCAAAGAGGGAACTCACAAAACTGAGTTGTAAGCCCCCATCAAACAAACAAGGATTCAGCATTGCAACAATACAGTTCATAGAGTGTTTTAGTTTGGTATGGCTGTAGGAAAGGCTTGGTCTGTCCCAAACACTAAAATGTAGTTTTAGCATATGCATGATACTACTGAAGGCCTCCTTTCATACTGTTGCCCTTTTCAAATATCTGGCTAATCTGTGCCTAATTTTGCTCACACGTAAACATGCAAATTATGCAACTAACTGCTATAGCATACTTAGCATAATAAACACAGGAACATACATGCACGCACAAAAGTAACCTATCACTTTCCAATGACTTATCTTTCACTTTATGCTTGAATAAGAAGCCCCCCCAATGACATTGTGTGATGCTGATTGATGAACTTCATTGCTGGTTTATATGAGCATGTTATGTAATGGCATAAGCACTAGAAAAGGCCACAGTTGGGCAGAATGTTTACATACCCGTGTTTATATAATTAAGCCAGATAAAACTGAATTTAAGTGCATTTATGTGCACGTGCAATGAACACAGCCTGGAGCATATATAACATTTTATGTAGCTTTATACATCCGAGAGTACAGCGCTCCCACAGCAGCAGTTTGATGCAAGATATACTGATATAAGGTCCTTTGTCATATCTGAGTTTATATATATATATATATATATATATATATATATATATATATATATATATATATATATATATATATATATATATATATATATATATATATATATATATAAATTTGCATTATATAGGCCTTTTAAAGAAATAAAGCTGGCACAATTTGTGGATTGTAGTGCAAATAAAAAAATAATAAATAATAACCCCCTAGGTTATAATCAAGACCATTGGAACATTGAGAACACCTCCTTTCTCAGTTTCACATTGTTAAAGGGTTAAAAATGTTCCTACCTCAATGACTGACTCATGATTAAGTACACTTTAGCACGATTACTCACGGGGTTTTTGTTGTCATAGTGACAGAGAGAGCAGAGTTTGACCCAGAATTTTATGTTACGCATTGTGATGGCCACAAATGCAAATAATTGTATGTACTGTAATTGCATTTGCTTGATTAACTGAAATATTCTGGAAGAAGTTTGGCGAATATGTTTTAGTACTACAAAAAAAGATACTAACACAAATTCAGTTAGTGATTTTTTTTCAGTCAGTTAGTTCAGCTTGAGTTTTATTATGGTCAGTCTATAAAGATTCCCTAATAATAGTTCTCTGTCAAACAAAGCATTTATTTCTAGCCACACATTCACTTAATTTGATTAATATGCTATATAGTTTACTAATGAGTTATTAACTTGAAACAAGTGCTGCATTATCAGTGGCCACGAGTAAGATCAGAGATCTGCATTGTATTATAAATCAAAGGTGCTGTGCAAATGATTCAGATTCAGATTGAATGTTAGCATTCGTGACACAGCATAACTCAACAACATAATCATATTTGCAGCTAGACTTTTCACGATAGCAAATTTATGTCTCGGACGTAAACCTAAAATATGTGTTGTACAATCTACAATCTGACTGAAGTCAAAAACAAAACATTAAAACAAAAAAAGAAACAAGGAAGACATTGCCAAATCTACAATATGGATTCATTTTCATACTTACATCAATTTTTTCATAATGTCTTTAACTTTGCTTCATCCTTCTTTCACCTTTAGTACTTTTATCCTGTTTTCAAGTGGTACGCTTCGTTTAAGCTTGACGCTTCCATCAACAGACATTATTTTGGCAACGGAGGCCCTCCACACAGATTCCACGCGGAACAGAATTTGTGCGTATCTTCTCAAATTTCTTTACGCACGGACAAAATGGCGGACAAACTATTGCTTATGGAAGTGTGCTACTACAAACACCTTTATGATTCGTCTGAAAAGAAATACTGTGATCTAAATACCATAAACAAATCCTGACGAGCACCACGTAGGGGAGAGATGAGTTCGTTCAATGGATGGATGGATGGATGGATGGATGAATAAAGAGAGTCTAAAATTTTGGGACTCGAGAGCTCCTTCTAGGCTGTTTTCCATGCAACCCTTCTCCGATAGACCTGATTCAAATGATTATTATCAGGCTTCTGGAAAGTTGAATGCCGATCTGATCGTTTGAATCCGGTGTGTTTTTAAAGCCTGTGTGTGTGGGTGTACCATAAAAACAGGCAGGATTAGGGCTAAGATTCTTTTTTGTTCTCTATTTTAACCATTGAAAAAGGATGGGATGAATTTAACAACGTTCAGTCTGGTGCACGGTAGACATACATGAAAGGCATAGTGTTTCCTGAAGAGCTCATTTAACTGGCCTAAAACATTGCACTTTAAGGGTAGTAAACAAGGACTGGGACAAAACCATCTTTTCCCCCTTCCTTCACCTAATTAGCCAGACGTAGGCAGCGTCTGACAACCTGAGCCTGTGATATTCTGCATTTGTACTGTGGTAAAAAGCCACATCTCTAATTAGGAGGGATGATCTATTTTCCATAATGAGAATTGATTGCTTTTCTTCTGCCCAACCAAGCATTTTCTATCTTTCACTCACTCTTTCTAATTGAAGGCACCAGTCTCTCTTGTTCTCTAATGCAGAGACACTTCAGAGCTGTACATAGAATAGGACTAAACGAAGCACTGTGTGATTAATGGGCATACATTCCAGAAAATTTGATTTGGCAATGGCAGTCAACTCCATCGCAAAAGCTTTTGCATTACCAAATCTAAGCCAGAGTGAAAAAGTTAAACTGCTCACACATGTCTCTACACATGGTTACACATAATGTGTTTAATTGACTTTCACAGCAGCACTGCTTCAAAAGTAAGGCTTTAACATAATGCAAATAATATTTACATCAATCTTCAGTACTATTTCCTATTATCAGTCATGCAAATAAGTGGCATGCAGGTTTAGATGCTGACAGAAACCACTGATGCGTAATGTCGCGTGCTTCACTGTGCACATTTGCATACCATCCCTAACTTTCACCCATGACAACAACAGAGCCTGAGCTGAACTTTTTCTTTCCCCTGAAAAGTGGCTCCAAGATGGGCCGTGGCTTGAAGTGCACTGAAATGTGGTTCAAGATTTACCGCTCATTCCGCAACTAGCTGACAAAACCGGTGTGTTTGATACAAGGTCAAACATATTCAGTCATCCTTTATTTGACAATCATGAAAAGAGCATGTGAATATGGCGCAACTAATCGCTATCACTTTCTTTGCTAGGTGTTGAAACAAACTGCAGGAACAAGACAAGGGATTACATACTGCTCCGTGGATTCCATATGATTGTGTGTCAGTCCTGCCGCGTCGTTCCGCATCACTACAATGACATGATCAGTGGTGGGCCGTTACTTTCACATGTACGCCTGCTGTGATGTTGGACTCTCTAATAAATAGCCCTTATGCACACACATATTCATTACTGGGCTACACAGGCTATTTTCCAAAGCTTTTAAACGTCAATAAACCTGCGTCAGCCATTAAAACTTATCATTATACGTGATGCTGTTAAAACTTTGAAAAAGTAATTCATTAAAATAAATATCCACAAAATTTTATGAAGTCCAAATGACAAATCACAGTTTAATATAAGAACATAATTTTCTTTCTTTACTATTAATTGAATAAGAACCAAATAAAATAACACAAACATATTAAAAATGAAACAATAAAGAAAGAAAAGACGTGGCCTCACCAAAACAAGCGGCAGTTACAATCGATCAGTCTTTTCAATACCTCCCGATTTTTCTTGACCACTTCATGCTCTTTCTCTTCGCACTGAGATGTAGAGTGTATCCACTTGGTGTTCCCAAAAGGTAAAAGCACGGTTGCGTATTGAGGAGCTCTCTTTACCGTCAGACTGAGATGTACAATACTGTATATCCACTCGGGGGTCCTAAGAAGTTTTTAAAAGCACCATAGTGCTTGGTGTCTTGTTGCTGCCTTTGTTAAACAATTGAAGTTTGCAAATCCAGTGTAGCTCCACACCAAATCAATCCTTAGCAAACAAAAGGCATTCCCAAAAGAACTGAGGACAGGTTAGCTAATAGCTACACTACGCCTTTAATGCAATCAGGCGAAGCCGCATAGCTTGGTTGTTGAGCATTGCACTGCCTTCCTGCAGTGAGCACCCACTAACATCACGTTCAACGTGAGGCCTCTAGATGGCGATCTTATGACTCAATTGGCCATAACAGCTGTCTAGTAAGTATACGGGCCGCTCACATATACATCTGCGCTTGCGGAGAAGCCCGCATCTGTTGAAGAAAATGCCCTAGCCCCTCTGGAGGCAGGCAGATTACATACAGCCTGCACAAGTTAGCTGAATTCTAATTGGTTAAAAACGCCAATCTAAAACTACAACACTAGAAGGGGCGTAGCCAAATGGATATAATATGACACGAAAAGAAGAGTATGGAGAATATTTGTACTAAAAAAAAAATATATATATATATATATATATATATATATATATATATATATATATATATACTTATATATATATATATATATATATATATATATATATATATATATATATATATATATATATATATATATACTGTATATAATAGTAAAAATAAATTTGAAATGAAATTGACTTTCATCATCATTATAGTTTATTATGATCATGAAGAAGAAAACAAACTGTATAAAGTAGATTCTTAGGAAGCTTATTCCAGTAAGCGATGGTATTGAGGATAGCAGAGGATGGCGCGCTGGCTAAAAAAAACCCACTATTGCTATTATCATTATACACCATTTTAAAGTAATAAGTGTCAGTGAAAATGAGGACATTTCAATTATTTATCCATCATCTTTAATTTTTTCCCTAAACCACCAAAAAGTTATCTTCTAATTACAATGCATTGCTTTTGATACAATAATTTCTTAATACTTTGGCACCATGAAAGCCTATGAAGAAGCCACATGCAGTGTGCCCAAATTAGACATCTTGTAAAACTGTGAGCCTATGCTATAATCTTGTCGCTTCCCATGGGCATCAGAGCATTCTAAGCCTTGAATACAAAGGCAGTCGCTCTATGTGGCTTTGCAAGTCGGTGCTGCTGCTGTGTAAACATTGCTGCTGCTGTTTGCCACTTATTTAGCACATGTTAATATTACATGAGAAAGGGGAGCTCTTTGATGATGTAAGTGAACACTCAAACTGGGGCTTTTCTCTTCAGGGAAGAGAGAGATGGGCGGTGGAGAAGACCCTTGGAGATTTATTTCACTTCCGCATTAGCAATCCGGCATGTAAAGAATTTAATATGAATAGAGCTGCTTTTGTTGTTGCTATGGTTGTTGTTGTTGTTACAACTCTGATCTTACTGTAGTTTACACCATAAGCACTCATAGAAAATGTGATGGATAAAAATGATAATGAATGCAGTTGGTATCATTAGCATTCCATAGTCCGCTGGGTGCGTAAATGTGTTGTGAATAATTTTCAAGTTGATGACACTAATTAATGTAAATACAATTTTACAGAACATATGTGGAACCACGTTGACCCAACATGACACTTACGAGCATTTCCATCAGGTACATGAAAGTATCACCACATATATGTTGGATTATATATTTATTTAACTTTTTTTTTTTTTTTTTGGACTGACAAACATATTTAAACACATTACTGTTTGAGAACCAGACAATTTTATTCAAATGCTCACACACCCTTGTGGGCATTTTCAGCATTCAGAGACTCAAACCACAATGACATCAATATAGCTCTATGTAACTAGAACCAGCAGATCGGTTTTACTCGAGAGAACTGACTCTTGATCAGCCATTTACCTGCCTGTCTGAAGAAAAATAGCTGGTATTGTTGAGTATGAGGTTACCTCCATATTAATAGCTTGGAGATGAGCTCTATGAAGAGTTGTACCCTAGTTTGGTAAATTTACTATGCTGGCTGGCTCTGCAAAATCAGTCAATGTGCTCAAAAAACCGAAGTCATAACTTACGTACTCCTTGAGTCCAAAAAAAATACATGGAGAATTTCTTAGTGGCCTGTGATAGCCTTTCAGTGTGAATATGAGTGTGAACAGTTGGTAATGTGCACTATGACTGACTGGTGAAATGTTCCCACTGTCTCATGCACAAAGTATGCTGAGAGTCGAAGTTCTCGCTCACCCATGATGCTACAACAGGGCAACAACATAAAAGGTGGAACAAGAGAGAATTTGGTATGGCACTTCTTGGAAAGCACTTAAATTTGAAAAGAGACTGACGTAAGCATGCTTATAAAAGGCTGCTTTAATTTTGTACGTCATTCACAATGACCTTTTCTATGAAATTGAACATTCAATTTTCTACGTGAGTGTTTGTCTTTTTATTTGTTTCTATCAAGGCCAACAAATTTTGTTTTGAAAACAACTTCAAGAGCTCTAAAATCTTCCCCAGCCTTTCAAAATGAAGCATCAATCATACATTGAAATGAAAAAATGCCAGTATAGCACCAGTCAGTACAAGCAGTGCCTCAGCACATACTATTTAATTTCAGGCAAAGGGTCTGCAGAGGAACACTAGCTCAGACATACTAAATCACAGATCTTATGCTACTGAACGCAAGATTTGTACATACGTATGTATGAATGAACATTGTCACTAAAGTTGATGATGGACTGATGGACTTGTAAAACTTTTCAAGGACGCAGGCTGCCTTGTGTGCTCACACACACTGTGCGCTGCTAATGTGAGTGACACTGAAGAGGACATTGAGTAAGACTGTTTTTAATGAAAGAAAGGATGCATACCAAATACAATGTCCCTTTCCGACCAAACAGTTCAGGAACTCCCGGTCCGAAGTTCCCTGTCTGTGGCTAACGAGTCTGCGTTTATATCGAGACAGCGCACGAGTAGCTTACTCAAATTGGACTGATGATATGAGGCAGGGAGGAGAAAATGCACAACCCCTCATGTCTAACAAATGATGCTAACTAAAAATCTGAATGACAAGCAGGATGATGAACTAAAGAAGCTGCCACACACTGCATGAGAATGGAGCCTAATTAGCTTTTCTTGATTTATATGCAGCTCCGTAAGCTTGATACTAATACATCGATACACATTATTCGAGCTGTGCAATCTATCGACAAAGCTATGAGTGGCTGGTGGAGCGAGCACTTTTGTACTTCCGACGAGTGCTTTGTGACAGGAAGCCTGCTAAAAGTACACGGTGAAAAAGACCATCTCCACGAACAATTACCCTTGTCGCAAGACCCTTGTCGCAACTAGGAGCTTAGAAGGTTCCTGGTAAATGCTTAAGGGGAACCATCCAGATCCGGAATGTTTTTTGTTCTGAACGGAAAGAGGAACTCAAACTATCAGGGTACGGCGGAAGAGTTCTTGCGGTATGAAAGGGGCTTATGTCCTGGTACTCAAGTAAGTAACCCACCAACAAAATGAATCAATATGTGCACCCCTGTTTATGCCCCTTGTCGTGTTACTCAGGGCTAACAGATCCTACAGTTCATAAATATTGGGACACTGGACACAGTTCTTATCTTTTGGCCTGCAATCACTGCCACCACATTGGGGTTGAAGGTAAACCAACAAGATGAAGTGATTACTAAACCAATCAGCCCTACGGTTCACTATAGTGTAGGATTCAGCAGCTCGCTGCTGAAAATATCTTTCAAAATCTTGACTTTGTAAAGAAAAAGTCATAGCTCCTCTAGCCAACTCTGTAATGTGCCTGCCATTATTTTGGGCGATTCAACATAGCTTTTTTTTGTCGACAGGTGTACCAGTGAGGCAGTACTACAAAGGGGATGGAATGATTATACATTTGATGAGACAATTTCACCATAGCAACAACAAATCTGCGATTTGACGTCTGTTGCTCTGTCCCCCCCACTCAGCTGTCGATGAACGAGACATTGTCATCAGCTGCTCCCATCACAAAGCTGTGGTCTCTCTGTCTCTATTTCCCAATCTGCAAAGCACTGTCAACCACGCTCATTGCAAAGGTAAGGTCAAGGCGACTGAGAAACTTGAGTTGTGGAAACGCTGTTTCTCAACATCATAGTTGGAATAATTGTCATGTCTAATCCTGGGTTTCTTGCATATTTTCATAACCTTGATTTTGTATTTGCACCATGCAGTGACAAAAAAAAAAAAAAAAAAGGTTCACTGAGCATTTACGTAAACACCCTGTGTTACACGTAGTTGATTTTGAAGTCTATATACTCTGAAAGCAGACGGGTAAGCAAAAATTAGAAAAAAGGTTCAAAATAGGACTGATCAAATTTTGGGTTGACTTGACCCATCATTCTGTGTTGTTTTGCACAAAAAAAAAAAAAAAAAACAGGAAGCGGTCACTCTGTACCAGACTGCCTTATAAAAATTAGCTAGAGAATAGGGTCAAACTGGCTCAAATAATAGATTGGTCCTTTTAAGACTCATAAAAATGTTGTTTTTGACTGTTCTTAGAGTGACAGGTGCGCAAGCCTATATGCACATAGACCTACATGGACTATAAAAACTGAGAATGGCTCATTAAATGTATGGAATGCTTTGATCGCTTGCCAATATCTGGGATAATTTGAGCAGTTAGAAAGGTAATACTTCATTTTAAGTAACTTGTTGTTACCTAAATGATGCTATCATTGAAATGGTTTAGTCTAGCACCTGGAAATTAGCACGCAATTTCATCCCAAACACATAACTGCTGAGTTGCACAGATTGCAGTCAGGTGATTCTCTGCTAGGCGTTGACAGTGACTGTCTTCTTCAAGGACTTTTACTTCCCTATACTCTTTTTTCCCCACCACGATGGTACAAGTTGGTCTCTGCCTCATCTGTCTAATATGATATTGTTCCAGAAGTGCAAAAGCTTTTCAAAATGGTGTTTGGCAAGCGCTCATCCTTTTTTTACATTCCAACCCTGCTTTGGCTATTAGGTTGGCATGCCGCATCCATTTCCTTTAAAATCCTGCACCAATGGTTTCCTCTCAAGGGACTGCTAGCACAAGGAAACTGGCAGAATTTTGACCACGGAACAAGGCGGCGAGTGAGCCTTTAGCTTGGATCTACCTGAATTTTCCAGTCCCAGGCTGCGTTAAGTGGTTAAAGGTGGAGATGCACGGGTGCTGTTTATTGCCTTTGCGCATAAAGGATGTTGAGGGAATTAAGAATTTCAGGTGAACAGCAGCGGTACATGATGCGTCGATCGCAACGGTAGTACTGGGCAATTGCATGTCACTATGTGCTAAGCAAAAAAAAAAAAACAACAAAAAAAATAAATAGCTGTGTTGCCATTTCCCGAATGTGTACCTTTTCAAGTGACACCCAGTTTCTCGTAGGTATTCAGAATAAAATTACTTTTCTGACCTAACTATTAATTACTTTTGTATATGTATAAGCTTAAAAACAGGTTATTTGACAATACTGGAATAAGCACAAATTATCACTCAATGGAGTAACGCCACTGTTTTCGAGCATGATGTAAAGTAAAACTAGTAATGAATAATGAAATACGGAAAAAAAATGCCAGATTCACAACTTAGTAATATGAACTTTGTAATATGACATCTTTAAAGATATAATGGGACCTCTGTTACATGTGTTGCTTTGCCTGAGCACAGTACAGTCAAGTACAGTCACAATTTTAAGTTTGTACTAGCTAAAAAACAAAACGCTATAGTCAGTGTTATCAACACTTTAATAATACTGTCAAAAAAAAAAAAACACACACACACACACACACAACCACACAAAACACAATAATTACAGGACAGTATGCACTCAGTCGCACCAGATTGTGGGTGTTATTCATTTACAACATTTGAGGATAAATATGTCAAGTAAGAAGAAACAAAGAAAAAAAAACTGCAGAAAGATGGCTGTGGAAAAGTAGATTTTGAGACTTCATTTTGAGGCCCAAAAAAAGTTCATGAATCATTGCATGAAACAAAAAAAAAAAAAACCTTGTCTGCTTTTCACATAAATGAAGAAAAGTGACAGACGTAGATGTGGTGTATTATTCCCATTAGAAAAAAATGAGATGATAAATGAATCAGAGATAAAATGGACATTATGGGCCATCTGAGGTGAGATGACTAAGCCCCCACGGCCTTATAATAAAGTCAAGGATTTCTGATTCACAGTAAATCATATTAGATCCTTTGTTTGACGCATGGCATAACAGAACGCATGTCTCCCTCTGTGACTCATTTAACAATGCACATCTTGCTTATTGCATTTGTGATATTTGTGAATATTGTCATATTTTGGGAGTATCACACAGAGCGCAGATTGTTGGGGAATTATGCCTTTGCTTCGCCTCAGAGCTAACGACAAATTGTTCGACAAAAATTTGGTCTGATGTGTCACAAACACTGCCACCAATCATTGTATTCTTCGCGGATAATGGAACTGCGAATTGGCTTTTGGGAGGTGGGGCTGTCTTTTATGAGCACATACTTAGTGGCAAAATAATTTCTATTTGTTACTCCCTCTTTTCACCGTTGGAGACAGACCGTTGAGATGTAACAAAAAGAATAGAAATGTCAGCTTGAAGTTAAAAGATTGGCTGATTGCATTCTGGAGCACAGCTGTTATTCTTCAGAAAATGGGCTGATGACCAAATACCCCAGAGGTATGAGCACTGACTCAAAGATATTACAATGCCACCAAAAGGGAAATCTGCTAAGGATCCTGTGTTTGCAATCAGGATAAAAAGTCAGAATTTATGTATTTGGTTTGTAGAGGGTGTGCGTTTATTGCTTCGGCGCTATGTCTGTAATATGTTTTAAATCAATACGTTTTTTTCATTATTATTTATTGACAGAACTTCAAAATGCCACAGCAAAATATTCGATTTTAGTTTATACAGTATATGAAACATCGCAGGTGAGACCTTTCGTTCGATAAAGCCTGCGCCGGAAGATCATAGAGTTTTATTTTCTACTGCACATGAGTAAAATTTCACCTGTCATAGCTCAAAGAATTGCTTAGACACTGCAGTATGTTATTGCGCAATTATTACGCTACTATTTCAATATGTGTCAAAATGTACTGATTGCTTCAGATCCAGTATTGTGCTGGGAAAATGCAAACTCCATACAGTGATTTGAAAAACGAACCTTAAAATTCTGAGGTAGAGGCGTTAACCATGACTGCACCATGTTGTCCTTTACTAGATTAACATTTTTAACGACGTTAATAATTGTGGTTAGCACTTGCTATGGGCCTTAGGGAAATGATACATCTCATTGTGATGCAACGAATGTACCGTATTTTCCGGACTATAAGGCGCATCGCTATATAAGGCTCAGCAGCAAAAATTGAGCAAAAAAACATGATTTGCCACGGATAAGCAGGACTGGACTATATATGAAACTTTATATGAAATTCGCATTCATACATTTATAAATACAATCATATATATTGTATAGCGAATATCAAATTTACACATCACAAACTTTTTTAAAAGATCCTATTCATTTTAGATATTCAATTTTATATTTTTAATCATATATTTCAAAACTTTTTTTGAGCACAGCCTTTGATTCAGATCTTTTCAGTTCTATTTCATAGTTGTTCCATAAACGGACTCCTTGAACATACATTTGCTTGACCGGTGGGAAAATACAGCAGATAAGATCCACTGGACTAGAAACCGCAGGGCTTAAATCATGATGAAAAAGTCACGGCTTATAGTTAAAAAAATATGGTAATTACAATGGTGCCTTGAGATCCAAGTAAGCAGATTTACACATTTTTTTATGAGCTATCATTTAGTTATTTAAAAAAAAAAAGTGTTCCAAAAATCAGATTTATTCTGAGGTGACAAAGGCATCAAAATAGAAGTGTATGTTGGCCATGTTGCATTCACTGTAGACCAGTTTCTAATCCATTCTGGTTCAATATCCAATAAAGTACTTAATGCAATGCCTTCAGGATGAGATGTATTGTTTCTCTAGGGCCCTTATCTCACAGACAAGTGAACGGTAAATATGTTGTTTTCGCAAACCTTTCTGCCACTATGTCAAAAATAACTGGGGACACAATCCACACTTTCATTTCCACTCCAGTTATATAGCCAGGAAACAGGAAACCACACATTCACATTTCTTTTACATTTGCAGGAGCGCAGGTGCTAACCACTACTGCAGGCTTTCTTTTCTTTTCTTTTTTATTTTTGCTAGCATATGTCAACCATAAATGAATGACCAAATAAAATCTTACCTTGAGTGCCACATTGGGTGGGACCGGACCACGCATAATGCTAACACTCAAAACAAGGACAATACAAATGTACACCTCAAAAATGTGTCTTCACCAAATCTTAATCTAAAAGAAAGATACATGCCGCACAGGGAATAATAACAATCACCATAACTTCACTTGAGCAAGCTGTTCAGGCCCAATGACGGACAAGTACAGCATTTGGAAAATATATTCATAGCTCTCCTTCAACTGTAAAAGCCAACAACATATCTGTCATTATTAATCTGGCCATCAAATAACTGGTCCGGCAATGAAGTCTCATTCCCCCCTATGGTGCATTAATTACCAGCCATAAATCAGCCATGAAATGGTTTGAATAAAGTTTTGTGACACTTTTACACATATCATAAGAGGCGGGATAAAACTGCAGTGACAGCAGGGTCAATACTAATTTCTGAAGGGCTCCTCCTGTTTACAATCGTGTAGTTTTTAGACAAAACTAAATTCTTACCTTTTGTCGAAAATAAAAAAGCGAATGAATGGTTCAACAACTTTTTTGACATTCCACTCAAAAGCTTTAGTAAAATAGCAACTGAAAACTAGTATGGCAACTGTTCACAAAAAAGACTAAGACAAAGTCAAGGTCAAGGGAAAATTTTACTCCAATGTTTAGAAAATGGAGCCTGACATTTTTTCTTTGTTCAGAAATTTCTGGCACATGCACATTTTCCCAGCAGTGACAATAAAAAAGAACCACAACAACTTTTTAAAAGATTGGATATTCATCTTGTGCTTAAATTAATAATAAGAACATATCAGTGAGGGGTGTACTGATGCACTGGATGGAAAGCTGGCCATGCAGCATTACTAAAATGTTATGCAGATGCAAAGCTGACAGTGAAATGTGATTGTGGGTGTTGTATATGAACAGAAAAAAAAGTCACAAACATATCAATCCCCGCAGTAAAAATGCACTGCAGCAAGCAGAAAGAGAAGGAGAAAAAAAAAAGTAGACAACATTAGATCTTCAGGGAGAATGAACGTGAATAGGATCATAAGAGTTAATAATACGTTTATAGACTACATGTACGAGAACTCAAAGTCATCTATTTAGAAATTTACTCTCCACTCCTAGAATAAAAGCACGGGTTCAAAATAACACCATGCAAGAGTAGAATACTTTGTCATTCGTGCACACTTTCTTGTTACAATGGGCAAGGGATTGGAGTGTCATTCCTGCATTGGGTGAAAGCCAATGAAATCCAGGGCAAAAGCCAATCATATAAGTAACCATATTAACCATTTCTATATTCCCTTCCGTACACATGTGTATTCAAAACAACAACTTGTTAGGATTGAACGACAACTTGCAACATAGTCACACATGGCAATGCTGTTGATTAACAGACTGGATTATCAAGTGACATGGTGGATCCATTTCATTAAACCAACACATGAAAAGCATATAAATGAACTACAACAGTAGTGGTTTTAAGCCTGTGCTATATCGTATAGTGGTCTCCACTATAATAGTTGCCATGTTTTAATTAATCACAGGTCCAACTAAAACTATTAAGTACCTCTCCTGAAATGGATGACTCTCTTTATCCCCTCAGGATACTGTAGCAGGTGGTAACTGTAATTGCCTCAGTACATACACTTGTTATAAGCTATTGTTCGAGCACAACATTAAAATGTTAACCGTTGGGGGTTCTCGTCTATTAAGCACGTGACTACTGGGCCCTTTTTATCGCTTATAAATATATATATATATATATATATATATATATATATATATATATATATATATATATATGTGTGTACACATCATATTTTCTGCACTATGAGACGCACCTAAAAACCTTTTTTTTAAAGCTGATGGTGCGCCTTATAATCATGTGTGCCTTATAAATGGAACAATATTCAGATTGGGATTCGTAGATGGGGAATGAACTGGTAAAGTAAGCTTTACCTGTTTCTTTTGTGTGTTTACAGTTGAACAAGGTTGAGCATATTGACATTGAGTTATTATGCTATTGAGAGTTTAGAGTTCAGAGCTATTATTTGAGTTTTATATATATATATATATATATATATATATATATATATATATATATATATATATATATATATATATATATATATATATATATATATATACAAATCAATTAACCCAACAACTGTTTTTTTTTTTTTTTTTTTTTTTTTACAGTGTTCATACAGGACTGCTAGCGCATTGATGAAGACACACTGACGTCCCGCCAGGGGGCCCAACCTACTATTAGAGAACCCCTGGGTTAAGGTATGATTAGCTTATGATTGGTGGTGGTCAGAAAGAACTGGCTAAAAATAAATAAATAAATAACATGGAGTACACTTATATGCAAAAACATACTTTAATATTCATTTGACCTGATTGAACTTTAACATTTGAAATCTGTACTGCCAGATACTTAATCCAATGTGGGGTGCAAAAAAAAAAAAAAAAGTGTTTACATAATCTTTTTGATTGCATGGGTCAAAGATTTATACATATACTATATATCTATGCCGTCCAAATAAAATGCTTCTTACCTGCCAAACCACTGGAAATACACATTCTGAAAATAAGCTATTGCACAGGCAATGTCTCTTTAGCATACAAATGACAGTAGAAGATGTGATATCAAGCACTTTACAGAAGAAAAATAAAAAACGTGACAACCAACCATAGGAGTAGAAAAATGCAACAAATGTAGATTTAATCTTCCCGAATGTCCTTGGTTGGACAAAGTTTGAAGGTCAGGTCAGACTTTAAGGGTGGCATCAGTCAGGTATCGTAGCTCATCAGCAAACAGTCAGGATGGACGAAAAGGTCACTCAAATCACTCTCAGCTCAAGTCAAAGGAAGCAGCGGTGTCGTCTTAAGTGACAGTACGTTCAGCAAAAGGTTACTTTGAATAGGCCATGAGTAAAAAAGGGTACTCCCATTCAAGGGCAAAGGAATTTATCACAGGATAGTTTCATTTACACCACTGAAAACCTTTTGAAGACCTTTCTGGAGCTCAAATTTCACTTTCACATTCATTTAAAAAGAATGGATAAAAAAAGAGGCTATGGCACAGGCACAAGTATTTACACTTTCTTTGTTCTTAGAAACATGAAGTGGATCCCAATAATGATTTAAATCAATATCATACGTCCCTAAATCAATATTATGTATAAAATCAAATCAATCCTGCTCCCAATATGCTCATAGCTTGGAACTGACACACGTGTCATGCTTTGCCCATATTCTCAATTTAACTGCTCAGTTAAACAAGTTTATATTTAATATTTCTTTTGTTATAAATGTATAGAAAAATATTAGTGTTTTTCCTTTGGGCAACGGTTTTTCACATATTTTAACACTGCAATTTCTTGTGAAACGACAAAGCATCTTGTTTCATCTCATTTTATATTAAAAAAGCTATACAATTTATAGCTACTGTAGCTTCAAAGGGAAGCAGTTGTCTACAGACTTTTTTGCGGACGTAGTAGGATGACTCTGCACAGCCATTGATTGGGCAAAATTCATTTCTAATTGAAGTGGACCGTTTTGAATCAAAAATTGATTCATAATAGAAGATCAATTCTCAATCGAATTTGGGACCCTAAAACCAGAAACGAATCAAACCATGAGACAATCACTCCCAACCCGACAAATTAGTAACAAAGAAAGAAGCTCATATGGAACTTAAACTCCCAATTCAGAATTGAGAAATAAGTTATCAAGACTAACGTCAGCATTTGTGCGTTCCTTTAAAAAGTAGTCTTGACACCAATACAAGAACTGGTTTCTTTTCATATATAAGAGGGCCTCAGAATTGTTGATTTAGCAAAGTTCACTAAATGTACAGTACTGTTCTCACATCAGATTCCATTATTCACATTATAAAGTGCCAAAGGTAGCCAAACAATGTACAGTATGGATAAGAAGCTTACATGGCAGTGTCCCAAAAATATTCCTTTTCATTTCACTTTGTTGGTTGGTCAACATGATGGTCATATTACTGGCAAACTCAAATGTAGAATAAATGTAAATTTCCGCCATTGCTTGCTGCTCAAAACAAACAAAATTACTCTCACAAGTGGCGTGATTACCATGACTATGTCTCATACATTACAGAAGGAAAATAAAAAAAAACGTGTCCACAAACACAAGTTTTATGATCTCTATAATAGCTCCATTAGCTGCTGTTTCATCACTGCATGCTTACTCTAAGTGAGGGTGGTAGCTTTATTCTGGGTATCAAAGCTATGGTAGGTTCCCCAAATTGGGTATATCACTTCCTTCAATCCATGCATCACTTAATACTTGTCAGCATGCATTTTTTACCCCACATTCTCTCCGTTCTTTCTCAATAAGTCTGGTTTGAACTGCTTTGCTCTGTTAAAATCTTAATTGTATCCCAAATGCCCTGACCTGCTTCATTTTATATTTGCACAAGCTGTATCTTCTGGTGAATACGAATGTGCATGTGTGTGTGTGAGCCTGTGCGTGAAGAGGATCTAGGAGACAATGTATGTACATGTATAATTTATGACTGACCTCCACAAGCTTGTTGGCATGTTCACGGAACACCTGGGCATACTCCTTGACCTCCTTCTCATTTCCACTTTTGGCCGCTTCGATGAGCACCAACAGAGGGACATTGGTCTCCAGGAATGAGTCTGAGATGTGGTCCATCACTGCTTTTCTCAACTAGAATAGAATAAAAGATGGAGTGAGCGGAGTTCAAAATAGTAGCAATATTGACAATATTATATATATATATATATATATATATATATATATATATATATATATATATATATATATATATATATATATATATATAGCTACTATATATAGCTACTTATATATATATACTTATATATATATATATATATACTTATATATATTACTTATATATAAGCTACTTATATATATATATATATATATAAGAGAGAGAGAGCAAGAGAGAGAGAGAGAAAGATGAAAAAGTGGAAAGGTGGAAAGTAACTCTTATTTGGACGGAGTGCAGATTGCTTACAAGGCGTAATTTTTCCCATAAGGCCTTTTTACGAGGGTAAGACACTGCAACTTTTATCTTTGTTTATGGAATCATTTTGTAGCCAAGTGGCAAGGGACCAGTTGTTTCATGAGAAAGTAAATGGACCCCTGTGTTACTCACTGGGATGTCTGATGAGATGCTAGGGGGAACGGTACAGAAAGCATGACAGACAGGTGCTTTATCTTATAGAGGGATGGGGTTAGTCATGCAAGACCCCTACTAAGACACACAAGAGAGTCGAGGAGAAAAAAACAAAACAAAACAAAAAAAACAAGTGTTTTCCTTACACACACACCACATATTTTGTGGATGGATGGTGATGCATGAGGTGGTTTTTAGGCATTTTAAGTCACTGTTCGATGAATTTGTAATTTGACCTAATACTTTAAGTACACCATGGAAAGTGTTGCATGAAAAAGTTTGAACCTGCCACTATATTCAAAGACCTTTTCCACAATGGCCATTCTGATGAACGCAAATTCACATTTTTTTTTTTCCACCATTTCAGTCATTATGCCATCACTGGAATGGTCCACAACCTGCCAGTTAAGCATCCTCCATGAAACTGGACGTTGTCAGTTGACTAAAACACAAACAACACTAGGAAGTAAACATTCCAGTGATGAGCAAGCTAAAAAAAAAAAAAATGTATGAAATCTTTTAAACTGAAACTTTTTTTGTTGTAACTCCACAGGTCTCCTTTTTAAAACAAGTTAATCCATCATTAGGATCGGGTTAAACTAGATTCAATTTACTCTATTGGACATGGCATGGCTGCTCAAGAAGTAAACAACCTGAAGCTAGTATGTAATGTACTATCCAGGCACCACTTTATCAAGAATGGTGTAATCCTGGATCAGTGATTTAAAGAGCTCCAATGCCAGGTACAGAACATTATGGTGTTTATTCTTTGGCTCATTGGAATGGTGAATGTTGCGTATGTTTCACCACATCACTGCGGTTGTGCATCATTGCTATCCAGTCATCTGGCGGCAGGGATGTGGAATGTGGGTGGATATAAATCTCACATTTGCTGCACCATCTTCACACCATCTTTGTAGAACTCAATGGTGTGGCATTATTATTATGAAATTTGGGGTAGAAATGTGCAGTATCTGCCCCTTTTCTGACTGATAAATTTCATCTTTGACGGACAAATTATATTGAGGAGTAAACTATGCATTCACTATCTCTAAGATAGTTCACAACGATTGTAGATTTACAGCATTATCAACACATTATCAACACATTTTGTTTTAAATTCAAGAGCCAAGAGTTTTATTGTCGTACATATAGTAATGCGACACAATGAAATTCTTATTCTGTTCACTCCCTGAGCAGACTACACTCCACAATCGAGCAAATAATAAGGTAGACAATAAAAAAATACAAACAAAAAAAAGAACCATATTGTAGAAAAGATGATTTTTTTTTCAGAATATTATTTAATGATATCTGCAAATGATTATTATTGAAAAGCGATCCATTAATATTAGTGAATATAAAATGTAATGCACTCTACTTTTTAATCATTATCCGGACACATAATAATGTTTTGATTATTAAAGATCCTTTGGTTGAATTAAATTACATCATCAGAAATGTAAAAACACGAATACTTGACAAGGCTTTGTAAGGGAACACCAATATCAGAATCTCTGAATGTTTACAGTTGCACTTTGGTTTGTGTTGACTGTTCTTGTGATTCAGAACACATCGTGTCGGATACCTTGGGGTCAGCACAGGAATGGTTCTTATTAAAATGTCAAAAGCAATCACAGCATGAAGGGCTGGAGTCACGGCTGAAAGGAAACAGCCTGAGCAAATCAAAAATCAAGTAATAACTCTCACAGAAGATATCTATCAGTGAGTACAGCATGAAATAAGAGAAGGCAAAAGTACTAAGGCTTAGTAATTGATCATCAACAGACTAAAAAAAGCATGAGCAGTGTTACGTTGGTGTCATGCATTTGATGTCTTTACGCATCAATGGAACATATATTGACATTGTTTAGAAAAAATCGCAGCAATTTGACTGTTTTGAAAAAAAAAGACAAAATGATGAAATGGAATCTGGTTCATAAACAGATGTGTGCGAGTCATGGATCCCCTTTAAAAATATTACATTTGATATATTGTTCTATTATTAACAATGTATATACACATTTCTAATCGGTATGGTATAAGGGGAAAAGGACAATAGAATTAAAAGAGATCTATTTTAATTTAGGAATTAAAAAAATCTGCACAATTAAAACATTTTGGTAGGTAAGGGCCCCCTGAGCCTTTCAGAGTGTTAGATTCCTTTTAACAAGCTCAGATCTTGATTAGCTTATAAGTGGAGGTCAAGAAGAGATCTGAAAGAGCAAGGAACCTTTTAGAGAGGTTAGCTCATAGACTGTGAAGAAAAGTGATTCAAAATCCACATTTGGCTGTGAAAGACCTGCATGAAGATTTAGCAGAATCAGGGGTGATGGTGCACCCTTCCGTGTGCAATGATACTGGCACAAAATCAACAGTCATGGAAGAGTGCAGAAGAAACACCTTATCAGCGTCATCCACTTAAAAGGTCATGTCAAAAATATGCAACAGAACATTTAAGACACCTGTTGACTTGAGTAAAAAATTGTTCTCGAGTGTTTTCTTCTGCATTTACGTTCCACTGAAAATCACTTTGGCAAAAACAAGCCTGCAGCAAAAGTCTAGCTTCGTTTGTACTTGACGCCCCGGTACGCGTTTTGCAGCACAACATTCGGAGTGGCTTTCCCCGCAGTCAGACAATATTCTCCCATACTATAGGTGGCAGTAAATGGAATCTAAAGCATACAAACAACATTACTCTATAACAGAGGTGTGGAATCGTAGTAAATTGAAACAATCTAAACAGACTCCTCATCTGTCACCTACATGGTGCTTGCCAGGAGTTGTTTACGGTATTTATATCATTTATTTCTTTTCAGACCAATCATAAAGGTATTTCTAGCAGCAAATTTCTATAAGTAATAGTTTGTCCGCCATGTTGTGAGCTCGTTAAGAAATACTGGAAGATACACACTACGAAAAATCTGTTCCGGCTGGACTCCATGCGGTGTCATTCCCAAAACAACGTCATTTTGACCCGTGCAGTTGCAAGGAGATTACACCAAGGCATCGCTTGAAGACAGGATAAAAGTAATAAAGATGAAAGACAAATTAAGCAAAGTGAAAGACATGCAAGAAATTGATGTAGTGTAAATATGAAAATGAATGCTTATTGTAGATTTGTCAGATTCTCTTTTTTTTTAATGTTTTGTTTTTAACCAGTCAGATTATAGATTGCACAACACATTTTTTATGTTTACATGCGAGACATAGATGTGCTATAGTTAGAAGTCCCCTGTTGTGAAAAATTTCCAGCTGCAAATATGATTTAGTTGTCAAGGAGTATTACTGTATATCAGATATCAACAAAGGCTACATCAAACAACACAAATTGAAGAACCAGAGACTTGTTGTCCAGAGATTGTCTTCACTGACATCACCGCATCACGGGATGATGTGATCTTGTTAGTCAGTGCCATTGTATCGGGCTAACGTACAGCGTCTCAGAGAAGACATCGGTAGATGGCTTAGAGATCAACAGTCCTTGGAGCGGTATATGTTGAAACTTTGATTAATGGAATTAATTGGATAACAAACATTTGCCTGTGTCTGAATTTCATGACAACATTTATTAAGTTCTTAAGTTATTGTTACTGAGACACAGCCCTGTTCTTTGATTTTTATTTTTTTTAATAGCAGCAAGTAGGCTGAAAACAGTACAACAACATTGTTGAGTATTACTATATGTATAATAATAAATGATTTATAATTTCAATTTTTTGGCTGTTGGGAGTGGACAATAGAAAACCTTAAGCGGGGGACACCAACAAAATAATCAGAACACACTTCAGTGTACGTACTTTTGTTAGTTGGACAGCCTTATTGTGTTTGTTCACATTCATGACATTATACAAGAGATACTCCAATGATTTTTTTTTTAAAGTACAGAAGTTTGCTGCTCTTAAGAGGTGCCCTAACTTTTGCACACAACTGAGAAATATTTTCAAGATACTTGGGTGTCATCTTAAATTGTAGGGGGAAAATGATCTAGCTCAATCTTCTAATTCTTCAGGACAGCATTCCCACAAGCATATGCAAGCTCTATAATGTACTGTTGTGAAACTCAATTGCAAAGCCCAAAAACTTTTGAAGACAAAACGAAAACATTTTTACCTCTAAATCTTGAATTTATGGATTGTGGCAGCTGTTCCGCCTTAACTCCATAACCCATAACAATTAGCAACAGATGTACCAATCAACAAACTAATGGTAAAAATGGAAATGATTTCAACATCCCATTGAGGAGAGCAGGAAAAAAGGGAGCCAAACAACATGTGAGGCTGTTGTGCCATGGGGAATCCGAGAATTAGCCATCAGTCAAACAGGGCCCACAGAGATGACTTGACAGATGCATTCATTACACACTGAATGATAAGGGCTAAAACACATGGCTCATTTCAAACAACTTCTTCAGCTTGGTTACTTAGTGCATACCAATTAAAGCTGCAAGCCATTTTGAACACACAAACACACACACACACACACACACACATGCACAAACACACACACACGCACACACACACACACACACACACTTTTTTGTGGCACAAATGCATCCTTGTCTATACTTGCATCCAGAAAAAAATGCCTTCACTTGTTTCACCCTGGTAAACATAACTTGTCCTCCTTTCCACTTGCGTTTATGATTACAGTTGCACTTTGGAATGCAAAATGAAAGTTTGGGCTTAAAAAGTAACTTATATTAGAACATATATTTTGCTACACAGCCATCAGCACTCACAGCTAAGTCATCAACTCTTCCTGACCGCAAATCTCGCACCAACCCTGACGGCTTAAAATATCCCAGCACATCAAATTTCAGTATTTAGATGTAGGAATACAGTATAATACTTCAAAATCATGAACTTCAAGTGTTTGCTTTAAATGCAGACCTTTAAACGTTCATTTTACAGATCCATTATGTATAGATTTGGATCATTTATATGCATGGACATATTATTCAGTAAATGAGTAAGAATTTTCCTGATTTATTGCATGGGACAATCATATCTCAGTGCTCATTTTCCCCTGGAAACTGTTGGGTCCCCGATACTTGCAATTCTAAAAAAAAAATATATGTCCCAACATAAATGTTTGGAGTCCCCAAAATTGTGCACTATAAAGGACAAAATTTAAGGTTTAAACTGCATTTACAAGATGTGAGCAAAAACCAACCCTCGCAACGTTGCCTGCTCGTTTTCGAAAGCCAAAAATCTCCCAGACAGCCAACTTTCTTTGTTTGGATGGAGGGAAAAGTTTAATTGGTTTGAATTCTTGACCCTTCTTGACTTCAGCTTGATAGACTGCTCACTTCCTGCCTCGAACAATATTAGATACACGTTTTGAGTAAGTATCATAGACATAGCTGTAGTAATTTAGCGTGGGATTGAAGCTGACAAATAAGGAAGTGAACGTGCGAACGTGATTGGCTAAGGGAGCCAAAGAGTATGAGTCACATTACACATTGACATGACGAACCAGAAAGTGAATGTGGGAACATGATTGGCTAAGGCAGCCAAAGAATATGAGTGACATCGAGAGGACGCTCCTGCTGTAGGCTGCAATTGCCCTTTGTGAAATAATTGTTTAGCAACACCCCTACAATAAAACAATGCGTCCGGTGGACGAAGGCGAATTAGAAAGTATGCGTCCCATAGCAAAAAATTTGCGTCGGGGACGCAGGCAAACGAGAGAACTGATATGTTAAGCGAATGCAGCAAAAACAGAGCATACTGCAACCAACATCGCTATTGATGCAGTTTCAGCTAGTTAGCAGGCTAAAGACAACCAAATAGCATCAATAACGTACCTGATTTTGGGCGAGAGGTGGCTCATACAAAGCTCTGGTTGTCAGTCAATTTATCAGGCACATAGACAAACAATCACTACAGACTCACACCCAAGGGATATTTTGAGTCTTCAATTAACCTTTTGAACATGTGAGAGGAAGCCAAAGTACCCAGAGGAAACACACAAAAAAAATCACAAGGGTAACATGCAGATTCCAACTTTTTTAGCCAGACGTGCTAACCACTGCCAGTACATGCTGCCTGCCGGGAGGCGGGCACTATTGTATGAATGCAAATAAAATAATACAATACATTTCAAGATTCAATTTACAACTGCAGAAGCCATGTTCACTTTACTTCACTTTATCATCATTTAAAATTTCTTTGTTTTGTTTTGTTTTTCTGTCCTCAAGGAGCTGACAATTAACACAAAAGAGGTGCTAAAGTACATCATGTGTGCCGAGATAAGAGTGCTCGCCTTGAAAATCAGCATCATAAAGACAGAAGTCATTGGCAAGATAATCTCAACATTGTGTTTTGGTGCACAAAGAGACTGCATGTCAAATAACTTCAAGAGAGTTAGCGGTAGGGCTGATCGTTATTATTTTTATTATCTAGTAATAAGTGAAAGAACACTGACACTAGTGCAAATATGCCTGTATCAGGTGCATGTGTATACATACATTTTATATATCTGTGACCCCTTGCCGCTTCATGCTTTCACGCCCTCAGTGCTTAATGTTTTTTTTTTTTTTTTTAATTAAAAAATACCTGTACTGTGGGAAGACGTACCGTGAGGGTTTCCTGGATGCCAAACAGACGACTTACATATATATATATATATATATATATATATATATATATATATATATATATATATATATATATATATATATATATATATATATATATATATATATATACTCTCGATCAAAAAAACACAGAAAAGAATGAAGAAAAAAATACAAATAAATCAATTAAAAAAGATAAGCTATCAACTGAAAAACAAAATGTCAGTCATCACTTGATGTTACTTGTCCCATAAACACTGTTTATCTTCAAGCATTGGCTGGCTTCCTCACTACCAACATTTGGCTTTTATTAAGATACAGCGGCTTGAAAGGCAGCACATTGTCGCCTATGTCTCATAGCACTTCTAAAAAAATAAGCAGATCTCATCCCATTAAACCTTCCCCGTAGATCGAGGGATGTTGGCAGCTGAAAAGGTAGATCTCAGGGCAAAAAGTTTGGGCACCCTAAAGTGTTAAGTTCCTATACTTGTGAGCAACAGCCTATCCAGGATGACTTTGCACAACAACCTGGACAGCTGGCTAGTATTCCACCTTGCTGCTACATTGGGAATATATTAAGATATGTTTCACTCTGAAGACATGTATTTGGCAGTGGAGCATAAAAGGTTGACACGTGCAGAGTGTATTGTGGGTAACAAAACGCTTAGTATTCTTTTGTATTCGCCGCAGAACACCAGAGAAAACAAAGCTGCATGTTGCTGGTGTCATAAAGCACGTTGGCTCCCATTTGCTTTCAATTCTCAAACGCAGACTGTCATTTATGCTTGTCTGCTCATTAATTGATCCCACCTTTTAACAAAAGAGGCACATAGGCTTGAAATGCCCATACAGCAGGTGTGTTCCTCCACAAAGAAATGCCCTGTACTTCGATGAGACAAAATGCCACCTGATGTGGTGTATTACACTATCAAAAGTCTTTGTAATGCCTATATGGGTGTTTTGCACCCATTCTGTCAAGCCAACTCTGGAGTCAATAGAACAGCCTCTTTAAAATGAGTACCGCCTGCCAGCTAGTCAGACAGCCTCATCAAATGCCCCCCTGGGAGGATGGGAGTTATAGTTTCCCATCTGGAATAATTCCCTGGTCTTCAAAAGTTGCAGAGGACAAGGTCACATCTCTTCTGTTCAACTAGAGAGAATGTAGCATGACACCATGGTTCAGGAAAAAATTGTAAAAAATGTGGGTGAAAGATGGCATACGGTTCAAATATGAGCCAAACGTTTCTCAAGGAAATGTTTTTGCATATCATTTCTAAAAAGAAAAAGTGTGCAGGGAGTTTGCGTTTCTCTGTTATATGTAATGTGGAACTCTTCACAGTGCTGAACAATGATTCATCCTGCTTCTCTTTACTTGTGTCATTTTCACCTTTGATTTCCTGATTTATGATGATACACATTTCATGGGGGTTTAAAACATTTGAAGAAAAGAAATGTTAAGACTACCTTTGTCTTTTTGCAATTGCATAGAGATAATGGATTTCACTTCGAAACCAGACATACTTTTAATGGACTTTGTCATTTAATGACAATTAGAATAATTTAAAGAATGAAACTTGAAACATAATGCCATCCCAAGGGTTATATGAATGTTCTAAATGCAATATTAACATGTTATTCGTGTATACAAGCCGATGCCAGTCTTTTTTTTTTTTGCAGTACCACTTCAGCTCAAAAAAAGGCAGTGAGTCATCATCCCATTTTGCCTTGTCTGCTTAACACAATATTTTTCTCCATTTTCTGTGTCACTGTGTAAATGACACGGAATGGGGGGGGGGGGGACATCTTTCCAGCAATATTCAGAAGTAAAAGGTAGTTTCAGAGTTATACCAGAGACCTCAATGGCCGAGCTTCCTGTTGCACAGAGTTTGACTGCATGATCCAAACCTGATTGATCAGCAACCACTGCGACAGAATCTTTAGTGTTGATCGAGTCCAGAATTGGTGCTGTGACAACTGCTCAATTTATGGATCTGGCTACTCTTCAGTTTTGGGATGGCATGAAATGATTGCTGTATAAATCTACCTGCGCAAATGCTTGCCATTCAGTTTATTTTTTTTAACCTGTCTTTGTTTTTCTTGGCTTGCATCACATATAGTGTATCATGCCCTCTCCTGTGGAGATGGGGTTTTAGCTTCAAATCATAAAAAATTGAAGAAGGGTTCGTCTTTTTAAATATTCAGAGAGGGTAGGCATAGATCATCGCACAACTACACAATCATGCACTGAATCTGATTGCCGAATAAGAAGAGCATTCTGTGTTAATGAAAATGATATCTTTTTGTCTTGAAGTTGCAGTGTGACAGGATTTTCAAAATATGAAAATCTATCCAAGTGCAAAGTCTGGTTTGAAAGACCAATGACCACATGGGTGCAAGATAGTAAGAATTTTAAAATTCAGATTAAGCAATCCACAGAAATGCAGCTTTTTGTTGTGGGGAAGATGACTTTTGGAGAACATTTTATTGTGTGATATTGCTTATGTGATCTCTGGTTGAAAAAAAAGACCTTCAAATTAGAATAAAACAATATAAGTTAATTATTTCTCATTTTCCTCACTTCTTCTATTTCATCTTCCTCTCTGATTGGCTGACAAGTTTTACTGGAAAATATCGACCGATTTTTCGGACGGGCCTTCAAGATGTCAACGAGTCAAAATTAGCATCATATTTCAACACTGATACTTGCCCTAAAAACTTGTGTTAACTAGCGCAAATAGAAACTTACTGGGAGGAAAAGCAATGTGGGCAGAAGAAAAGGTCAAGTATAGTAAGCAGTCATTTTGTGTGTGTGTGTGTGATTTTATTTAAATGGAGAATTTTAGAGCGATTCCAAGTGCTCATTCTTTGTTTTTCAGAAAATTCCATAAAGCTTAATGCCACTTGTCCCCTTGCAATTGTTAGCATTTGTCTAACCTCCCTAGCAACTCAGCTGGCCATTTTAATTCCTGCTAAGAGACAAACATGAGCGCAATCATTTTTGACATTGTTTTGTAATGAGAACAAAGGAGCCTGGTGGAAAGAAATTGCAGTCAACCGCACCAACATTGCCAAAACATGCTGGAATCTTTTAACCTGCGGTATGTGGTTGCAGCCCATAATATTATTTCAGAGGTTGCATTGTCTTACCTTTACTAGTAGTGTGACACTACTCTTTGACTATTGGATGCATGATGGCTCAGTTTATGATGGCACGCTGGGGGACACAGGGCACAGAGGGACAAGCAACCATTCTTGCACTGAATCACACCTAAGGACAATTTAGTATGGTCAATACACCGGCCTTGCATGTTTTTGGAGTGTGGGAGGAAGTCTGAGTGCCTGGAGAGAACTCACGCGGGCTAAGGGAGGACATGCAAACTCCACATAGAAAGGTGGAGGTTCAACTCGGGTTCCTTTAAGTGTGATATTATGTTTGGCCTTTGCTAGGACACGACAAGACATTGCTCATAAGTGCATCAAAATGTTGACTGTGGGTCAATCTTAATTTTGCATCTTTGTTGGAAAACTCATTTCAAGAATCAAAATAAAGTAACAAGTAAATAACAAACCTGGCGACGTAAGTCTCTGGTCTTCTTGGTCATCTTGTCAATAGCTGAGTTCAGTGGATCTCCTTTCTCTTTTCTGCCAGTCTGTAAAATAAAAATCACAAAACACCAACAACGATATTAATGCAGTGTGCTTGTTTTAACTGTTTAAGTGAGGCACGTGTGATATCTTCAGTGCAGTGCATTTTAAAAATGCATTTCATCAAATAATACCGACTAGTCAGTTCTCCATAACACGAGTCCATTTTCAATGTTACCTAGCAACTGTACCTATCTGGCAAAATTCAATTTGGCTGTGGCCAGCTCCCCTAAGGATGACTACCTCACATGTCAGTTGTTGCTTGTGGCTCAAAGAGGCTCAAAGAAGTACGTAACCACACTTAAATACTGTACATCTTCTCAATGAATTCATGAATGAACGAAGATCTAAATAAATGTTCAATTGATGAAACATGGCCATTAGATCAATACTACTCTGATGGTTGTCTATTTTAGTCGTCCTTAAATAGTGGGGTGGGGCAATACCGGGGGATGCAGATGATCCCAAGGAACAGGGCTAAAAGTTTACATTTATCCCTAAAAGTTAACATTTGTTGGAAGTTGCCAATGTTTAGTTTTTCTTTTGTTAATGTTAAAAATGAAGAATTATACAATTTCCTTATGGATAATGATCAGGTTTACAGTCACCGCAGCACATTTTGGAGTGGGAGTTGCAAGAACTAATTGAGAAGCACTGGTTTACATACAGAAGATAAATCCAGCACAGTAATACTATTCTCAATATAGTCCATGGAAAAAGATGATTCTTGATGATATTAACTTTGAAATCAAAGTATTTCTATGCACTCACAGCTCTCAGTCGCGGTTCTCAGGTTTGAATGGCATTAATACATGTTTAAATGTAAATGTAAATCAATGTTCTATTGATCATTTCTTTCAGTAAAAGGAGTTGACAAAAAAGCGGTCTTAGACAACAGTCAATTTTCAGTTTATACATTATGTTGCAGTTTCCGATTATTGTGTGTTGCATTTACCAGTTCAGCAAGAACAGGAAACTCACAGAAAAATGACCAGAAAAGTACAAGAGCAAGAAAAAAAAAAGGAAGGAAAGGAAAGCAGAGAAAAGCAAAAGACCCCAGAGTTGTTTCAGGTTCCGAACCTTGCAATTGAGCAAGGAGAGCCACAACTTAAAAACCCGTCCCAACCCAAACCAACCAATTTATAATCATATACTTACAGCAATGAAACACACACAAATGGATACAAAATGGTTATGATGATATCCGCTTGACTCTGGAATTGATTGTTAACCTCCCTAAGCTTTTCGGAATCAACAAAATGTACAATATTTGCTCAATCTTTCTAAGCATTCGCTACAGTCTGAGAGATTCATTTCAAAGTAAAAAAAAAATAAAAGAAAAAAGAAATGTATTTTTGTTTGCATTTAAAAGGGTATTGAGATGATCAACAGATAAAACACACACACACAAACACAGACACACACACTCTGATCTTCCAACAAAGCAATACCGGCATACAAAATTAGTTGTGTTGTTGCTAAGCAACAATCCTACAGTTTTGCCCCGCATAGCATGAAGGCGAGCACAAGCTCATAAGCTTTTGCAGGGAAGTGCACACCTCCTAGCATCATCCAATGACAAATTAGCACCAGAAGCATCTAGCTCAACTGCAGTCAAGATATAATCATATGGCTCTGACATCATACGAGGCATTGCAAACACATTGCCGGATTAGTGACAAAACCAAGCGGATGCTATCGTAGATACGCCACATCTGGATTTATTATATTACTGTTACTGATTACGGCAGTTTAGAATTGGAAAAGAAATTAATTGGCTATTCAGTGGTTGGCCTCTATGAGCTTCAAATCCATATGAGCAGGAATGTCAATGCTGTTGAGCTTTTCCATGCCAAAGCAGAGGACACGACATGATTAGGCATTGTGCTACTGCCTAAAAAGAAGACTAACATGTCCTTTAGGCACCAGTGGGATGAAGAGGATTAAAGATGCTCCGCACAAAAAAATAAATAAAAAAATACATAAAAATAAAAGGAGCTTAAAGTGTACCTCCAGAGATCCTTAATTGAGGTTTTGATGGTTAAATGGAGCGATATTGTTGATAAATAGCTGGTGTTCCAATCTTTATGTCTTGTCCTGTGTTTGCCAAAACAACTTGCCCCATCACCCTAGTCCATTTTTAAAAAATGGCTCTATTTGGGGATTTTTATTTGTGACATCAAGTCATTGCAGGACAATTTCTTGCCCCACTTAATGATATGGCAGATCATTGTTTTCATTGCTAAAATTGTCAGAGATGCCAACATGGATATTTATTTGAGCCGAAAAGGGTCTCTGATTCGGTATCGAAATTGAAAATGAAAATGGCAAGACTGATTTGTCAGATGAAGAAAATGCAATGGGCCTACGGCAGGACGAAGAAGAATGCCGCTGCTTTGATCGGATGCCAAAGATTGATACTGAGTGCTTTTGTTGCCATCAGCACCAACGTGCAGTGGATAAAATCGAGATCTTTAAAGGCTGATTTACTCGCATGTGTTGTTAACAACAGTGGCTGGATCAACAAGTGTGTGTATCTCGCTCCTCATCAGCTGTCTAACTGGTAAGATTTTTGACAGCACAGAAGACTGTTCTTTCTTTGTTGAAATGTAATCCAGACAACGTCCTGCTGTTTGGAAATGGCCATTCTCCGCAGTTCAAGCCAGACCTGTGTGAAGAGTTAAATTGATCGCCTGAGCCCGCAAGCCCTTTTATTATAATGCTAAATGTGCTAACTAGCTTATCTTAGCATTGAAAGTGGTGTTTTTTCTCATCACCCCTTCTCAGTTTTTCAATTAGAGCTATCACGTTAGCACCACCACCATCACACACGCACACACACACACACACACACACAAATATACATCTTTATTGGATTCAATTCAGCAGCTTACATTTTGGTCTTTTCTGTATCTAACATCTTTCCACGGCCTCTCTGTGACTTTGCTCCACAAAATCCGGCCAAAGATGTACGTTTGTCTTTGTGTTTCCTCATTATGCGGAACCCATACACTTTGCATTGTGTGTTTGTAGCATTCATAGACTGGAATCCTTTGCGAGCTGGTGCTACCTGCGACAGCTAATAGCATCCAGACATCCCTTATCAAAATCTCTACATCACGGCTTGACCTCCTGGGGCCAAGAAGGAGCAAATATGGCTGTTGCCTAGCATCTCCGACAGAAAGTTTCCATAGGCACTTAAAAGCTTGCTCTGATAAAGCCAGTGTAACAACAATACGGATCCCATTTTTCCTGATGAATCACATATATTTTACATCCAAGGTCTGGATGTCCACTTTATGAGGAATATTTCTAAGGACACTGTGTATTTTACATGATTCAGAGCATAATCAATGACCTGAACCAAACTGGGGAAACAAGAAAAAAGCCAGTTTGCTTGTGTGATCATTGTTTAACGTCCCACGACCACATTTTACATTTTCTTAAAACTGTGAACCATTTTATCTGAGTAAAGGGGATTAACATATCAAAGTGCTTTGTGCCTAAGGGGACATACAGTAGTTGTCCCTTATTATGTTAGGATCCTGCTGGCATTCAGAAGTCGTTTGAGTTTGTTATAACTGCCTAAAGTCTCATTTTGCATTTTTGTGATCATTACAATACAGCGTTGTGTGGAAAAGGGAGTTCTCATGTTTGCTGTTTAAAAAAAAAAGAAAAAGAAAAGACTTAACCAATTAAAAAGACCATGCATGAATTTCCCCATCACAAATGTGATAAACAAGGCAGATCAAAACAGTGAATCATAGGTTAGTCTATGTGTCACAATATCTCTCAGCAGGGCTACGTCAAAAGGAAAGTTTTGGCTAACACACATATGCGCATGACAAATAAAGCTGAAAAGACAAACAGACTCCCAATGTTGCGTTTATGCGTCGACATTTTTATCGGTGTTGGCATTGCTCCGCTGCCATTCAGGTGTCCCTTGTAAGCAATTGTGCTCTAGGGTACACCGCTATTAAAAACCTGACATCAGTTGGCGGTTGATTCAACGGTCTCCCATACAGAGACACTGATTGAATCCTTTGGACCGCCATATAACGGAAGGTTAATGATTGCTATTTTCTTCTCAATTAACATGTGTCCAAATTATGTTTCTCTGCATCTATTCTGACTGGAACTGCCTTCAATCTTTTTCTCAACGTCACAATCGTTTTTCTCAAGGAGAACATTTTGTACAATTCCTACAAATAAGCAAGTGTGCATGGAAAGCTTCATTTTTACCGCAGAGGTTACGTATTTTCAAAACACAACTCCCAACTGGTAAATTCCACAAAATAGAGGTGGCCATTTTTTCTTTGTACATCTCTATTAAGCATCTACGACGCCCCACCATATCTTTCTGAACACTTTCATATGTTTATTAAGTTTAATCTTTAAAATAATTCCAAGCTGATGATTATAGACCAAAGTTATAAATTAAATGGACTTGCACTTTGCACTCAGATATCCCCAAAAGAAGTACAAATAATAATAATAATAATAAATGTTTTATCACTGGAGTGAAGGAATAAAAATGTTGCTAAAAGATGTATAGTTTAAAAAAAACAAGTGATCAATATGTGTATGTGTTCACTAAATAATGGTCTCCACAACTTACAAATTATTGTAATAAAAAGTGACAACGGCAAAGGAACGATAAAACAGAGGACAGGCAAGATGAATCTGGTGGCTCATAGGCAATAACATGGCAAATCAAAGAAATGGGCAGTTAAATCAGAAGGAAAGCAGTAGACAGGTGGGGGAGGACAAGGGGTATTTTGTCTCATTGTCTCCAAAGATCAATGTGTTAAATGATATCAATTCCGGTTCCTTGTCAATTCAATTAGGCAGGAGTGAGAGGTACAATTACCGTCCAATGTGGTTACACTGTCTGTGGAACACTTTAAAAGGAAGCCAAGCTGATAACGAGGAGGTGAGGAAGTGTTTGTGTGAGCCTGGGGTGGCGTTTGATAATAGTGCTAACATGTTGGTCAGGTTACCAGCAGATAATAGGGAGCGAGATGCTCATTAAGATACGCTGCGCTCCCTCGACTGTTGCGCCATGGATGAGTCTGTTTTGACTTGTTCCCATTAAGTGGACGTTAAAGAGGCGCAGCAGTGGATCGGCTATTTTGATTACAGGATGCTCCAAAAGAATACATGCTTGAATGTTTGTTGTTGTTTTTGCAATCATTATGTTGAAAAACAGGGGAAGTCTGAGTGGCAAATGTGGTGTTCAGCCCAAAGTACCCCAAGGAGATATATACCATGAATAACCGATGCGCCACATCTCCAGCCAATGAAAATGTTCCATTAAAATGAGGGGGGAGGGGGACGTACTGATGACGCAGAACCGAACTGAAGTGCATACGAGCAGACGGGAGAAGAAGAGGGGCGTCTCCGAGTATGCAACTACTGCAAGCGTTTCAACGGGTCGAGAAGAGAGAGCACTGAAAAGCCTTCCCTTCTTTCCTGGGACTACAGCCAAGCTAAAACAAAAGCCTATCAAGGTGTACGAAAAAAAAAAACACGTCACGTGCCAACGGTGTGCTGGGAAGGCCAACTTCAAAATAAACACACTAAATAATACATGTACGTCAATGCAATTATGGACGTATATTTGAAGTGGTCTTTGTTACCAGTGAGATTTGACTTTTTTCGGTTTGTTTGTTTTGTTTTTTTGCCACTGTATCACAGTCCTACCAACGTCAACAGACCACCATTAATAATCATATTCAGTCATTGATTAAGGACCCTAAAAAAACACTATTTGATTATGTCATCGAATGATACGGATCAAGTTATTGCTAATTGCTATATGTGTGTTGAACATGGTGCATTCAAATACAGTCCGACATTTCGAAAAGAAAAAAGTCCATGCATAAAGTAAGTTATAAACTGCAAATAAGTAAATAATGTGGGCTTCTCATCAATATTTTAAAGGTGACATAGACCAAAAAGAACGTGTGAAATGTCTTTTGATATTTTCCTTAATTACAAAAAATGGTCCATCTCGTGATTTACAATACCTAATTAACTCTTGAACAATGATCTTCGTCTTTTCAAATAGTAATAATGACAATAAATGATGAAATGCTCGTCATACACTGTTTTTTTTTATGGAGTGTAGCTGACACGCTTGCTGCTTACCTTATATAAGCCAATTGAGCACTGTCGTGATAACTGGATGGCAGCATTTCTACACTTATAACAAAGATATTACCTACATGCAATTCAAAGTAAGGAATGGAAATCAATCTTTCATATGATACCACCCATTTTTAAATAGATATAGAACACAATATACTGTCGGCCTTGAAAGATGAGTGAAAATGCTAAATATACTGGCCCTCCCCAGGTTTCCTTTTCCCATAATGCTTGTCACTAGAAGAGTTAACTCAATTTCTAGTTGTTGGTATGTCAATCAATCAAAAACGAAATATGTTTTTGTTTTATATACTTACATTTAAAAAAAATTAGCGTAAAAGGAATCGAGCACATTATTATCAGTATCTTTTAAAAAAGGTGTTAAAACACTAAGTAACAATAATTCAAGGCCATAGTAAAGATGTTACAAAATTGATTGGTTGCAAGCATTTCTCATTTTAGGTTTTCCGTTTTGGCCCAAAATCTTAATTTCTGGGCATTCCTACCACAAATACATAATTAATCAACACTAAAATAACTATGTTATTGTTTCCTTCCATTGAATATATTTTGATATTTTTACAACAATGATTATAATAAATGTATACAACAAGTATTCAACATTTGAGTCCATGAATAGCAAACCGTTTGTAGAATAACTCAACAAATTCAGTCAACTCACCCCATTGCGTTGCTTTATGCAATGATTTGCATCTTTTTTTTTGTTTCTTCCCCCTTCATGCTTTCACACGATTGCCCAAAGTATCTATAACGACGCTGCTTGGGACTGGAATACTGCTGTCACTTAGAGTTAATGCAGTCGAGAATGGCATCGCTTGAGGTGACTCCAGAGTGCCTTCTGGTACTTACGTATGTTTAATGGCTGATGCCTGTTTGCTTACTCCTCTCATTACACAGCTTCGTGTTTAGACTGTGGGCCTGTCATTGGCTATTAGCATCTTTACGGTCAAGCAGGCTATGGATGTGAAGTAGCGTGGATCTTATTATCAGGTTCATCGCATGTATGAAATTAATAGTACGAGGAATGGTAAACATGAACTGGAAAACAGCATGAACGCATTAGTTAAAGGGGATGTAAAGTCAAAAATGTTTTTTTATAATAAAATGTTCTATGCACCCGCACAAGTCTAAAAATGCCATTCAGATTCATATTGGTTTTGTGGAATATGACTCAAGCAACAAAATTCACCTGTTTTGATCTATTTTGACAGTACTTTTTTGCCACTCGAAAATGACATCATAGTGACTCAGGATTCAAGCAATGACCAATCATGGCTCACCTCTTTTCTGAAATTGGTCATTTGTTTTATTTTGTTCTGTATTTATTTTTAAATATGTACAATTATTTAGTTATTTATCTGCATTGATGAACAAGAAAAAATACTTTGAATTATTTGCTTCCATTACTTTTATGTGTTGATTTTGGTAGGTGTATTTGACATTCTAAATACGTCTTAGGTGTGACTGGGTGCATACTTGGTTGTAACTGCCCTTAAACAGCTGGGATAGGCACCAGCAAGCCAGTGACACTAGTGAGGATAACTAGCTATATAAAATGCATCGATGGATGGATGCACATATGTTGAAACCTCATTATAAGTGAAATAATCTTCCTTAAAACATGGTTATACTGATTAAGGTGTAATGCATATTTAATATGAATACGTTTTCTTATTATACAGTCCACACACATGTACACGCACAGCCACTGAGCTTCTCACTTATGTTGCTCTAGTCTTACATTTGAAGTAAAGCAATCATTCCTTCAAGCCGATGATGACGTACGTAGGCATCGCCCATTTCATTGTTCTTCTTACTAATGGTGTGTTAGTACAACTTGAAAATGTGCTTAAAAGTCTTTATCTAAATAAAGGTATTGTTTTTCTCCCCTCTAAATGGTGGCCGTCACTTGTCATCCTTCTTATAATGCCATTATGGGATTTCAAAGATTCAATTTTGCCTTTTGAGTTGCGTGACAAACAGAGTCGAGCATGTCTCTATCGTGATTACATTTCTGCATGTCTTTGCAGTATACCTGAGGAGGGGGAAAAAAAAAAAAATCTTGACACTGGCAATAGACTCCACCACTTGCATAACGATTTCTGCGAGATTGTGAGATGATATGGGTGAACATACCATGCTGGATGTATCCACAAAGAGTTAAAGTGTGTTGGTTATGAGCCAAGGGTTTAAAGTGTATTCACTGAGGAGAATAAGGAGAATTGGAGGAAATGCCGGGTTATCAGTGCAAAAGCAGAGCAAGAATTAAAAAAAAAAAAAAAAAAAAACTCGTCCTGCAGCAGCAGCATGACCAGCGAGAGCGTCGCTGCCTACAGTCTCCCTGAACTGAATAGCAAGTAGTTTGCGAGGGAGGGACTGAAGGAAGAGTAGCTGGGCAGAGGAGACATAAGGGGTGGGGGGAGAGGGAGGTTGGGAATAGGGTGGAGAGGGTGAGAAAATGAGAGTGGTGTGATATCTGTGAGAGCAGAACTGTGGTAAAGAGAAAAAGAGTCAATGGGGTGAGAAGAGGGTCTGAGTATCATTGATGTACTTTTGTTTCACTGCAGAGAGGGAGAAAGGCTATTTATCACATGCACTTTGTCTAGGCTCATGCACGTGGCTTTGGTGTAGGATGAGTTGCATTTTATTTCATTTTCAGAGAGTGTCGTTTTACTTTCAAATGAAATATCTTAGGGGACGGATGAAACGAGGAATCGGTCAATCCAATTCCAGGATCTGTTCTTAATGCTAGGGGACTTAAACCTATTTAACCAAAATTCTTCCGTCCTTCTGTTGCATCATTCCAATCTGAGCGAACAGTGGATCAGAAAAAAAAAAAAAAAAACGAGGACATGGACTAAGGGATTTCTTTGAGGACAGTCGGGGTCACGGGCAGGCATCAGTAGTGAGGTTTGGGCTGCGACTGGTCAGAAACCCTAATAACGGATCTGTTATTTTCTATTGACTGACAAACTCTGCACTCAAATAACGCTGCTCGCTGGCTTTTCTAACTACAAACTTAAAATAGCACAATCAAGATCAAGCGCAGGGGGAAATGAGACACATTTTGTGCCTAATGAATTATTTGTGGGATTCATGAAGCATGCAGCCAAGACTGAACGAAGTGAAAATGTGCAGAGCTGAAATTAACCACCCCATAATGTGATGTGGACAAATATTCATTTATCAATATTAATCGACAAAAACAAACAAAGGAATAAAACAAACATGTTATGGTACCTTAAATATCATCAAAAGAGTGATATGCGACGCTGCTCGATTTGCTCTTATTTTGACCGCTGATAAAAAAGCAAGGTCAACAATACGTTTTCTCCAAGAGCGTAGCCAGAAATTTTTCAATGGGGTGGCCAGGATGTCACCAGAGAGTAGCATGCACAGACAACCTTTCATGTAATGAATGATTTTATTTTACTAAAAATTAACCATTCAGGAAATATAAACAACATGTATCAGCTATCAAGTGGTCTAAGAATACTGCATGCATGTAAGAACAGCACAAAAACCACATTTACTGATATTTTCCCCTAGTGTTGGGGTGGCCAAAAAGGCACACTGAGACTAACAAGGTTTACCACAATATGGCCCCGGTTTTCACATTTATTATGCCCACTGGCACCACATAGCTGGTAAAAACCACAGGAGGGCCTAGGAGCTGTTCTAAAAACAGCTCATTGGTGATGGGAGATCATTTGAAAATCTAATGAACATGCAAAAAGGTTTCCTGGTCGTTGTGAAATCCAAAATAATCAATGTCTAATTTAAATATCATGACTAAATGTCGTTTGATTTTTTTTAAGAGGGCACAATTAACTCTCGCACTCAAAAAGTTTGGCGGCACCAGATTTACAGTGTTTAAGCCATGCTGTTGGGTTGCAACCCCTTGACAATAGCTCGGTTAACTTTCTCTTTTGCTAACAGTGTCAGTGCAAGCAACACCATACATGCTCTGACCATGGATTTTCAATTTAAGTATCCCAGGGCACCTCATTCTTATCAGAGCTTCAATTATGTTCCTCTCTTCTCAATGAACAACTTCACATTACATAGAACATGCAAAAAGGAAGAAAATAACTCTATGTCATGTTTTCTGTTGTGGGTTCAGCTTGTTTTTTTCTGTTTTGGGGAATATTGGTATTTTCAAGTTGTGGGTTTCGTTTCAGTTCTTGTGTCTTGTGGTTTCCCTTGTGTCGGTCCTCGTTAGCGTGATTTGTTTCCACCGGTCGGTGTACCTACCCTCCGTGTGTCTTCCAATCAGCTTCCTCTGCCTTTTGTTCCTCTCTAGCTGTTTTGCGTTTCCTTGTTGAGTCTCTAGTCTATTTAAGTCCTCAGTTTGGTGTTGGTCGGTTGTTGGGTCATAGTCATATGTCGATGTGTAACCCCCTTTGTTTTTGCCTCCCAAAGTACGCTTCCTGTCCTGAGGGCCCATTTGTCTCCCTGTTGTAGCTTCCCGTTAGTTAGGTTTCTGTCTCGAGTTAATTTTGTTCCTTTACCCTCACTTTTGCCCATATTGGATTTTTGCCCTTAGTGTGATAAAACCATTTATTTTTTAGTGCATCCTCTCCGTTCTTCTGCATTTTTGGGTCGCCTTCCTTCCCCTCACCATTCCAAGACATGACACTCTAATGGGAATGTATGCCAAATGCCAAAGTATATTCTGTATTAGTACCGGTAATGATATTCATTATTGTTGTGTAGTTTAGTTAAGTTTAGTTTAGTTTAGTTTAGCTATTGTATGTATTATTTGTAGTTAAGGTTCATTCTTATGTGAAACTTGTTACAGTGGTTTTTGCTGACGTACTCAATATGTTTAAGGAGTAATTTTTAGAGATCAAATAACCTAGTTGTGTGTTGTGTGTTTTTCTTTAAAGTTAATTCATAGTAATCTTTCTGGTGCACACAACGTTCCCTTCCATTTAACAAGTATTTCTTAGATGACGCCGATGCATGAATTCATGAAGGGAAAAAAACAAAACTAAACAAAACACGTCACTTGTGTAGAGTTTAAGACTTGAATCGGGATATATGATATAGATGCTTACTTCACCCAAAATCTCACTTTCCTGAGGGTTTCTTTGCACTCGCAGTTCTTAACTGTCATACAAGATCACTGAGCTCTTAACCAAACTGTGTCAAGTGCACAATTTTAAGCAAGCGCAGCTCCACAAACCTGAACTGACTGACAAGGAAAACAAACTACTTAGACACACTTTGGCTTCAATACGTTTCTTACAATTTAGCTTCTCAAAAAAATGAAACACAAATATGTAACACTAGCACACACACTCACTTAAAAAAACAAAAAACAAAACCCAGCCTTCTGTATATTACCACTGTAAGTTTCCTTAGTTGAGTACAGCGTGCTACAAAAACATACTCAGAAGCATGTAATGTAAAGGTGATGGTTGTCAGAGGCAGTTGAGAAAGATGTTTCTATAAGCCTGGATAATGATGAGTCAAGCTGCTCATATTGGTGGGTGCTGAGTAGAGGTGGCTCTAATCGGGGATTTTGTGAGGTAAATTGTCATCAAGTTAGGCAGCCACCAGTATGACATCAAACAGAAAAATGCAAATTACAACATGATTCTTGCACTTGCTGTACAGCCGGTCACCAGAGACACACATTGTGTGTAAAAATGGTACTGCGCTTGAGTCCTCCCGTGCTTGAGTTCTCTCGGTGTAATGATGCAAGTTACACATTCCTCAAAGGCTGATGCAGCGAGCAGGAGTGGAATTATTACGGTGCATGCCATCCTTTTATCTAGCCTTTCTTCAATTCAGCCGCAAAAGTGTATTTGCAATACAGAATATAGTGTGTTTTCTACATTGCATTGCAAATAAGGACCAAGAGGTGAACTCAGAGCATGGAAAAAAATAAACAATGCTGTAGGTCAGGGGTCCCCAACCACTGGTCTGCGGCCCGGTACCGGTCCACGGATCAACTGGTACCTGGCCGCGTGGGCCGCACCCGAAATAATGTTTTGGAACTTATTTAGTTTAACAGTTCATTGATTTGTGCATTGTTTGGCTTGATCTTTGTTTTTTGGCGCCACCTCTGGCCGCTGTTGATAATACATTTTGTAGTGAGAAGGATGGTGTGGTTTTGAGAGCAGTCAGTCCGTGACGCACATGTTGTTTTGTCTCTGTGAAATCTGGCCCACGATTATTTGCAAGTTGTACTTACTCATGTATGATAATATCTCCAACATTTGTTTGTTGATCTAACAACTTGTGACTGTGGAAAACATCCATCCATCCACATCCATTTTCTATAGGCTTCTGGCAGTAGGTGGGGGACATAGCGTTGTGCTGGAGAACATGCAAGCTAATATTAGTTCTTATCTTCATCATGTTATATAGGGCTGCCCTGTATGCGTTTAGCTCATTCACGTTTTCGTTTGTGCCAGGTATTTCCCTTGAAATTAATGGCTTTTGTAGTTCAATTTTATGATTGACAATGTAATTTGCATACAATAAAATTCTCAAGCGTTGACCGGTCCGTGGTGATGAAAAAGTTGGGAGACCATTGCTATAGGTGGTAAGTAGTATTGCACTAGTATCGTATCATATTTTTTTTTGTCACTTTTTACTTTCAGTTTGGCTCAGGGGCAGAGGCACATGGTGGCCAAGAGTGGCCGTGACCACCCATTTGGACACAACCAGACAGGAACATTTCAATATCTGAGTTTTGTCTGCCGTTTTTACATCCATGCAGTATTCTTTGACCAATTGATACCTGCCACAAATGTCTACGCCTCTGGGTTGGCTGGCCTTGTGACTCATGGTATAGCTCCAAAAACATCACTTTTCATGAGAACACAAAAAAGGTAAGTTTGCTAAACTAATAGCACTGCATTGTGAAAGTTACAGTATCAAATAGATTGGTCAATAATTAGTAAAAATAAGAACCAAAAGTGTGTACTGACCACTTTATGTGCCTACGTCAGTGATACATTAAAATTTAGAGTTCAACCCAAAATACCTTTTGTCTTGGGTGCATTCGGAAGTTCACTCAAAAAACATAACAACTATTTGGTAAGAGGATCTGTACAGAGACAGACCATGTTTTCCTCCCGGTAATTTCCGAAGATAGCCTATGTTATAAAGCAATCGGGAGCTTGTGCTCGAACGGCTTCCATCTTTACAACATTCCACAATGGGCACAAAGTGTCCTCATTGGAGCTTTAAGTGTTCCAGCAGACTTTTTGGGAGCAACCGTAGATGGTGACAGCAGTGAAGGAGTACTGGTTGGAATTTAATCTTCTACTTTTAAGTATGGAATGGATGCTACTGGTTTTAGTTTAAAATGGCTTAGCTTAACTTGAATCTGACATTGCCTTGTTGCCAAAAGTAAAATCTTGAGCGGTTATTCTGTCATTTGGAGCTATGAGATCATTTTTGTTGGGGCGGCGTCTGAACGATAATTATATGTCACAATGTTCGTTGCGTTGGCTACTAATTCAACTTCTTTCCCTATTGTTATTGGTGGGAATGTGCCACAAGTATTAACCAATCAAAAATATGGTAATCTCCATCTTACTCCTTCAAAATACAGTCTAATGATGTTCAAAGCAAGACTTCTTATTTTACGGAAACGACGTGCAGATTATGTTCTTGAAAGTAGTGGTTGTCATTAATCAAAATGTTATGAAACAGTATATGTGTGTGCCTTCGGAAAGAAATAAGAATCAGTCTACATTAGCATTATTTAACTGTCAAACTTAATAAAAATAGAACACTGATATGATCACAGACTGACAAACGCTGCACTCGTCTGCTCAATCAGTTATTTGTATGTGACACAAGCAAATATGCTGTACCTAATGGCTCTTAGCCGATTCAATTACTCTTGAAGCTAATGTTTATAATTTAGTCGGTGTTGAATAGGTGTAGACGTGCTGTGGGAGTGCCACACAAAATGTAATTGCAACGCCTGAACATACAGTATTTAATATTTGATGTTTTACATACACTGTATTGTCAATGGTAAATGTGTTATTCCAACAAACACCCTGTTCTCTTTGGCATATCGGCAAATAGCAATGCTTTTTTTTTTATGTTTTAAATGAGTCTCAGACTGGTATTTATATATTTAATTCCATGTTTAAATCTATCATGCTCTGTCACAAGACGAAAGTCCAATGACAGAAACACAAGTAACTATTTTTTTAGGTAGTGGATTTCTCTTTTAAAGTTAGATGATGAAACCATTGCAAAAGGCATCACTAGATTCACTGTGAGAAGCAGGGCGGAGCACGGTTCACACAATGTTCATCAAAGTGTTCCTCACATTGAATCTGACTCATCCTATCTGAATGACCACAAACCATGACTACTTCTAACAATTTACTGCAACAATATTTCATCTTCTGAAGCTAAAATGTGTTATTTATGATTCGGAGGGACCTCACACTTGGAGGGAATACTGAACAAAAGCGAAGACATACACACGCATGAGCACAATGACAGATTGTGGATTTTGTTCTCTTGTCTGAGGATTTACCTTCCATTGTCTGTTGCCTGAGAGTGCTGTCTGCTTTTTAATCAAGGATGCAGTTTTGAATCCTAGTGGCTTCATGATGCGATCACAACTGTGGTTTTCTCTCCTCTTCAAACCACATGATTATCCACTACCACATAGAATAAATCCACACTGTACAAGGATTTAACTGAACATTGTAAATGTGTGCATGTAAATATTACCTTTCAAAAAAAATAAAGAAAGAACTGGCAGGCCTAATCTGAATAAATCTCTCTGACTATGCGCCCGATGTGTGATATACACACACACACACACACACACACACACACACACACACACATGCATAGTGGACGTCCCTGGCTTGCGTTTTTTTTCACTTTACAATGTCGACCGTGGTGTTTTTTTGGCGGTCAGCGTGTGTGTGTAACTGAGTTGCTCCGCGCTCATATGTCTATGCACATGTCACCGCTTACATCACTAAAATGCTGGTCTGCTATTGGTCGGCATCATGACTCCCTAAGATTAGGTGCTGCTATTGGTCAGCGTCACAGAAGCACTAAGATGCAGGTCAGCTATCGGTCAGCATCTCGGTTTTCCAAGATGGCGGAACGTTAAAGCTTTGCTAGCTTTGAGTGCTTACAAAAAAAACTTATTCATTGTGCATTTTAGTGTTTAATTCAATCAAACTTGGTTAGCCATGGGTTCCAAGATTGCTAGTGCTGTCAAAGAGGGAATAAGAAGATTATTCACATGGAAAGGAAGCTGCAGATAATCAAAAATTACGAAGAAGGCCAAGCCAAGGTAGGTTACCCTCACTACGGAATAGGGCTGGAATAAGCACTCACATCACTCAAAGGTAAATTAATTCTTTCTATATTTTTTAGCTATGATGTGATTTAATTTTATACATGTATATTATATATAAGTAGCACTCACTATACTATTTTAAGACCAATATACATATGTAAACAATGTTTGTATAAATATATATATATATATATATATATATATATATATATATATATATATATATATATATATATATATTTTTTTTTTTTTTTAAATTTATTTATGTATTTTAATCTGGGGTTTTACATGCACTTGCTAGTTAACATCGGTTTGGATTGCCCGCCATATGGCCAATTTGTGTTACGATCCCAACTGCGGAACGGATTAATCTCCTAAACCGGATATATACACACACAAACGTCGGGTGAAGAAATGTCAAACTTTTGAAATGAAGGGTTTAGTGTGCTAAACATGAAACATAGTGCATATCCTTAATCTTGATTTTCATCTGCTACCATCCCATTCATAATCTAAGATTTGTGGACTAGCCTCAACACAGGGAACTCAAAATTATTGAGGTGCACACGTCAATTCTTTTTGAAGAATTTCATCCTTTTACATCACACACCTGATTATATCATTTCAACAAGAGGGTAATAGATACATGAATGCTTCTGCTCCAGCCAAGACAACAGGCCACAGAAGCAATGCTTAAAAAAGGGACAATTACTGTATGATTTGGACAACAGAGTTAAAAAGTGTTTGGCGTCTTTCAGGTGGATTCTAGGTCACTGAATAGCATAACATAACAAAGGTTTTGTCACCCCCAAAAAACGTCACAAGTGCTATGCTTGGTCATCTCATGAGCCAGAAGATAGACACAAAGACAAAAACCAATATTTAACATCTACTCTAGAGCGGGGCTCCTTAAATGTTACATCCATTTCAGACATTGAACTGCTATCATGAGTGACATGTGTCACATCTCACTAGACCTCATTATAACCTATCAGTATCTTTTTGCGGGTGTTTTTGTTTTTCTCAAAGGACGGACCTTGCTAAGAAAAGGGTGTTAAGAGATGCAGAATGTTGAGAAAAGAAAAAAAGTAGAGTATACCCAGGGGTTCACTGAATAGCATAACATAACAAAGGTTTTGTCACCCCAAAAAAACGTCACAAGTGCTATGCTTGGTCATCTCATGAGCCAGAAGATAGACACAAAGACAAAAACCAATATTTAACATCTACTCTAGAGCGGGGCTCCTTAAATGTTACATCCATTTCAGACATTGAACTGCTATCATGAGTGACATGTGTCACATCTCACTAGACCTCATTATAACCTATCAGTATCTTTTTGCGGGTGTTTTTGTTTTTCTCAAAGGACGGACCTTGCTAAGAAAAGGGTGTTAAGAGATGCAGAATGTTGAGAAAAGAAAAAAAGTAGAGTATACCCAGGGGTTACTGTTCAGTATTACAAAGTATTCCGGCATCACGCACACCAGAGACGATGACGAGATTGACAACTGGTAGACTCGTCAAGTTATGCTTAGCACCAATCATGTTTATATTATTTTTACCTCTCAGGCATCTTTATTTATTTCCTGTGAGCTGGATGATTGTGTCAGTTGGAACACATTACTCTGCATACAAATAATAATAATGGGATTTGTTTTTTGGTTTTGTTATGTTTTTTTCATCTTGGATTTGAACAAACTGCAAGTAAATCCAGGGTTATAACTGAATTGCCGTATGTTTGATATTTGCAGTTGCACTGTATCTAATATTACTTTCGGACTTAAGTGTCATTCTCAGATAAATCCGGGCACACAAAAACATGACTAGAAATGCTGTATGCGCTTGTTTCGTTTAAAAAAAAGATGTTTGACACTGAGTGCAAGCGCTCTGTGTTGTGACATGGCCAAATCACTGTCTGCAGTTTGTGTCTCTGGGGGATCACCTTACTTTGGACATAGAAGCAATTCAGATGGCCATCAAATCTCACTGTGACTGACCCTTCTTGCGCACATTTGAGTAAGACGGACCAACGAGTGTTTACCCGGATGAACTTTCTGTGAACTTTCTGATGAAAATTACTCTCGGCTCTTTCAATAATGCAGTTTATATAAATATCACCTCAAGTGCATTGCGGTACCAGCTATTTTTATTTCTTTAATGGTACAAATGTGTAATTGTTCACTTTATTGTCCCAGTATGTCTCGAGCTATGCATGACTCAACCCGGCATCAATATATCAAGGTTGTGTCGATGTTTCTTCAAGATTTCTCTGTTCTGGAAAATATTGGTGTGTGCAGAAACAAAATGTGGTGCTTCACGAATCATAATCGTACTTCGGGAAGGTTTTACATCTTACTTCTTATAAGATCAAATAATCAAATAATTGTTTTAGCACATCCCTGCGACGTAGCAGTTAGCAAATCTGCCAAACAATTCTGTTAGGGTTTCAAATCCTGGCTGGGACAGCGTCTAGCTCACCCACGACACGATTGATGAAAAGTTCTACATAAAATGAACAGATGGACACATTGCACTCTCATCCACAGTTAGTCAGAGGCCTGCTGCTGACTACACTATTATTTATAGAAAGTTTGTGTAGGTAATAAAAAATACAAATATGATATTGTATAAACTACAGAAGATGAGGTCATCCCCCCCTTTTCACTGATAAAAAAAAGTAAATCTGCTGAAGGCTGAGGCCCCTTTTATGTTAAGAATCATCTCTTCCAACATCCCTGACAGCCACACTTGTATAAATATCTCCTCAACAATCCTTTCCCAGCAGCCCATCGACATTATCTCTGAAATGGATGGGCCAATTAGTCATCATCCACATTGTTTTGTTGGGCTCACACAGTAAAACCGATTCAATAAATGATTTAAACAATGGGCTTGTGATCATAGATGTTGATATTTTTTTTTCGGAGGACGGGGGGTTGTTTGTTTATGTGATCATTCAAATGCAGTCAGCCTAACAATACACTACAAATTCAAACCGTTGTAGTACTTACTGTAGATGGACTACCAGAAAAAAAGAAACAAAAAAAAAAAAAAACTGGGGTGTTGCACAGTAATGTCTTTACTCCATATGGCATGTTTCTATTGCAAATGCCACAAAATGGCTCATGAGAGTATTATTAAAGGTCTGGGTTTTTGTATTATTGCCCGAATGTATTACACGTAGCAAAAGAGAAGGTTAAGAATCTGCATGATGTTTGCCATGAATGCATTTATGTGATAGTTCTTTATTAACATGTTAACTTCAATAATAGTAATGCAAAAGGAAGGTGGTTAAGGGCAATTGTTTTCCTAGTGGTTAAGGGGGAAACCAGTGAGGGATCACACAAAGATTGATCGATTGTGACCGCCGTTTGTTTTGGTGAGTGCGAGCCTTTTCTTTATTTATTGTTTCATTTTTAATATGTTTGTGTTATCATTTATTTATTTATTGAAGTGTTGACAACATCACGTATAATAACATGTTTTAATGGCTAATGCATGTTTATTGATGTTGAAAAGCTCCCACAAATAGCCTGTGTAGCCCATTAATGTGTACGTGTGCGCTTGAGGGCTATTTATTCGAGAGTCTGACATCACAGAAGGCGTACGAGTGAAAGTCACGGACCACCGCTGATATATATTATTATTATATTTAGTTTTAACCAAGCAAAGAAAAACAAATCTCAATATCTGAAGGTGAACTAAATGCTGCTTTAATTACTTTCAAATCACCTGTTGTAATATTTTGGTTTTCCATTTTAAGAAAAAGTTAGTAAAATATTGGCAGATATTACAAAGATGGTTTGTAAACACTTAAAAAATGCCATACACCATCATTAAAAGGAGATTTGCGCATATTGTTAAACTATTCATTATTAGGGAACATTGAAGCAATACTTGAAAAAATATACGTTTACATTTGCACACCAAATTGAACATTTTGTTGCAGTATGTTTGGAAAAAACAAAACATTTTGAAAACTGGAACATTTATGTTCGTCATTAAAAAATCTTTATTTTGTTCTTGAGGACTTAGACTCGTGAGACAACTCATCTCAGGATTATATTCTCGTCCCACACCCCTACAGGATTCATATTAATTTGATGCAATTCATTACATATGAAAATGATCCACTACTGCAGGAGCAAAACTAAAGAAGGCTAAAATCCCATTCAATGGATGGATGTTATTTCACAACTATGAACTCATAAAGCTGTTCCTGCCGGGTGAGGTCAAAGAAGGCAGAGTGAGAGAATGAGTGAGAGAGAGAGACAGAGAGAGAGAGCGAGCGAGAGAGCGAGAGAGAGAAAGAGAGAGAGAGAGAGAGAGAGAGAGAGAGAGAGAGAGAGAGAGAGATTTTCATTAACGTGCTTGGTATAAAATATGCCAATTTGGAATATGTTAATGCTTTGGGTTAAAAAAATGCAGCAAGAGAACGACAAGGAGGCAAAAAGGGATAGGAGGAGGAAAAGGAGGGAGAGGCGTGGAACAGAACCAAGTGAGTGAGCAATTAAAGCAGAGAGAGAGAGAGAGAGCAAGAGCGAGAGACAGAGAGAGGAAGGGAGCAAGTGAGTGAGAGAGAGCGAGAGAGTGGGAGAGAGCCTTCCGAATTGTGAGTGGCTTACGACACTCAGTGAACAGTCTGCGTTTCTGCATGTGTTGTCAGTGTACCGGTCTGCTGCGAGGGATTGCTCGCTCTTTTGCCTTCCATATTTACCGCCCCTGCTTGCCTACCAGCACTAACCTTCAGCACCCTCTTCCAGTCGGCTGGGGGAAAAAAAAAAAATCACCTGAAGAACAAGAGAGGGAGTGAAACCTGCATGCCGCTGGGGATGCAGGAGGCTGATGCTATTTTTTTATTTTTTTTTTTTTAACCAAGGTGAGCAACTGACATGGACTATTGTCACATATGAAGAGTGAACTGGCTTTACCTCTTGATTTTTTTTTAAAATCTATTTATTCATGTATTTATTTTCTCACCGGCATCCATCATTGAAAGCATGATTAACCGCTTGGACGGATTTAAACCTTGCAAGTTAATGATTGCTTCGAGAGATGGGCGATAATATATGTCCCGGCATACCGGCTGAAACTTAAGCAGGAGCGAAATCTTTAAAACAATGTACTCTTCTCCTCATGATCATTGCAGCAGAGGACTGCGGAGGAGCTGAGGAGACTGAGCTCACGAATGCAGACTGGGGAACTTGCGCTTTTTACCATCTCCCCACTTGGATTCCTTCTCTTTCTGTCTCTTTCACTTGAGGAGAACTAAGACATTGTAAGGCTGCCAAGGATCTGATGTCCACTGAAAGGAGGGAAGGGAGGGGGTGATGGTGAATTTGTACCACAGTGGGGTCCTTTTTAGATCCACACATAATTAGTGTCGGGGCACAAAGCGAGACGCTGAATGGAGATTGTCAGCTTTTGGATAGGGGTGAGTAAGAATCTTTTCAGATAAGATCGACCTGTGAGGACATTTTATTTTTTGATCTCTCCTCTCCACCCGCCGTTTGATCCATAGCAAAACGAAGAGACTCTTTTGGACAAGGATTTCCTTCGCTGACTAAATCAGAAAAAAGAGAGAGAAAAAATCCAGTGTCAAGCTAAATTACAGGGGACAAAACCAAGCCAAATAAATAAATAAAATGCCGTGCTATATATAATGTGATAAGCGGCCAAACAATATCCAGAGTGAATGGACATTTGCTTGGTAAAACCCCTGGATATTCATGCTGATGGATTTCCTTTTAATCGGACTGTATTTAAAGTGGCCAGTGAAGAAGCCCCCCGGGCTGATACTGTGTTCTTTGGGCTTTTTTTTGAGAACGCTTCCCATGGCGGAAGGGGTTTGTCCGAGGCTGTGCCGCTGCGACAGCAAGCTGCTGTACTGTGAGGGCTTGAACCTCACAGACATTCCCCAAAATCTCAGCAGCGCCATGGGCTTGTCCATGAGAGAGAACAACTTGACTGAACTACGTGAGGGCCAACTGGCTGGCTTGTCACAGCTCACCTGGCTCTACCTTGATCACAACAACATTGACATTGTGGAGGAGGCTGCCTTTGACAAGCTAAGACGGGTCAAGGAATTAGACCTCAGCAGCAACCGAATTGAGAGTCTGCCAAACGGCACCTTCAGGCCCCTCCCAAACTTGCGCATCCTGGACGTCTCCTACAACAGGCTGCAGGCCCTCGAGCCCGACTTGTTCCACGGCCTTCGAAAGCTCACCAATCTGCATTTGCGCTACAACTCTCTGAAATTTGTGCCAGTGCGGATTTTTCAGGACTGCCGGAGCATGCAGTTTCTTGACTTGGGATACAACCAGCTGCAAAGTCTGGCACGAAACTCCTTCGCCGGACTCTTCAAGTTGACAGAGTTGCATCTCGAGCACAACGAGCTGGTCAAAGTCAACCTGGCCCATTTCCCTCGCCTGATCTCTTTACGTACGCTGTATATGCACAACAATCGAGCGACTATTGTCGTCAATACCCTGGAATGGACCTGGCATTTCTTGGATAAGATCGATTTATCCGCCAATGAGATTGAGTACATTGAGCCGCATGTGTTTGAGAGCGCCCCCAACCTCAAGGTACTGATGCTGGACTCCAATCGGCTGACTTCCATGGATCAGCGCATCCTGGATTCATGGTCCTCCCTGAACAGCATTACCCTGGGAGGGAACGAATGGGAGTGTAGCCGCAACGTTTGTGCCTTGGCCTCTTGGCTGAGTGCCTTTCGAGGGCAACGTGACAATTCGCTGCTGTGCTCAAGCCCGGACACTGCGCAAGGCGAGGACGTCTTGGATGCCGTCTACGCGTTTCAGCTCTGTGAAGATGCCCCGCCGGAAGTTACCTCAGCGGGTCTGTACGCCTCCACGCGGGACCTGGTCCAAGGCGGCTCCGTGTTCCTCGGCCCATTTACCCCCAACCCTTACGACGGTGAAGTGGTCAGCAGCTCGTTCGCTGTCACGGTGGGACACGATGACCTGGAGAGTACCATGCAGATCCACAAGGTTGTGACTGGCACGATGGCGCTCATCTTTTCTTTCCTCATCATTGTGCTCATGTTGTATGTGTCGTGGAAGTGCTTTCCGGCCGGAATAAGACAGCTGAGGCAGTGTTTCACCAGCCAGCGTCGTAAACAGAAGCAGAAGCAAAACATGCAGCAGATGGCTACAATTTCTACGCCGGAGTACTACGTTGACTATAAGCCTAACCATATTGAGGGGGCTCTGGTAATCATAAACGAATATGGCTCCTGTACTTGCCAACAGCAACCTTCTCGGGAATGTGAGGTGTGACCAAGGGACAGCACGTTGTCGCCCTGATTAATTGACGATCGATTTCTTCGTGTTCCTTTTTGATACACTGCAAAGGAAAGATTAAATGTATATTTTGGCCACATCTGATGCAGCTTCTCACTGTGATATGGAATGAGTTTGCTTCATCAGCTGATCATTTTGCTGTGGATTTCCTGCTGTTTTTTTTTTTACTAAGTTGAAGCTACAAAGCAAAATGAGCTCCTGACTTTTGGAACTGTTCCTGTAACAGAAACACTGAGAGGAATACATTAGAGGCTGCACAGTTTTTTGTTCTTTTTTTTCCCTCAGACTGATGGATATTTTAGCTTTAATGTGTCTTTCTACTGCAGGACATGTAATTAAGCTGTGGACACATGCACACAACCCTAAACACACACACACACACACACACACACACACACACACACATACATATAGAATACGAATCATTTGTATCATGTAAAAATATTTGACAAGGATTTAACATATATAAAAAAGATATTTAAGTTGGATTAAAAATGTAAAGCAACAAACGTGTACAAATGTTAAAAAAAGTGCAACTGGATAAAACTGGTCAATATATTTCTTTTGTAAACTCAAAAAAAGTTTAAATAAATGAATTGTTATCACAGTGAAATCATTTGTATGTGAGACGCTGTTTAGAAAGGATGGATGACAACATGGCTTGGCAAGCAATACCTCTGCGATCTTTTAACAAAAAAAAAAAGAACAACAGCAACCTAGCTAAACTACTACAGTAGATATGAAAGGGGCAGAGACCTATTTGCATCTCAAATGTAATGTCCATGATAAACGTTTTCCTCAATTTTAAATCACGTGTGTTGCTTTATGATTCACTGTGTTGATTCACGAGCAGTGTAGTTTGACCGTCTTTTGTTTTAAAATAACTTGATCGAGTGATAACATTTCATTTTAAGTTGGCACACTTTCATATGATAATATATGTGTACCATCAGACTTAAGAAAGCAGAATGTCAAATATGTAAATCAATGTTCCTCATTGTTTATTATGTTTTGGCTTTCTCAATGGCTTCACTGAATCAAGCACAGAGAAATCAACTACCATCTACAGCAGACATTAATAATTACAATGCAGATTTCAATCGCTTAAAAAAAAAATGAGTAATCCACTAGCTTCAAGGGAGACTTGAACATACAATATTCTGTGTTTCCATCTTATGTAAAATGTTTGTTGTACACATTCCCATGTGTATATACATATATAGGTATATATATATACTTTTTTGTGTTGTGTACAGATGTTTTGTTTCCTCTGTCTTTTGACACGAGCTGCTGTATTTTGTGGGAGGTGGGGACTATAAGATGGAAGATCACAACGACTGCAGAAAGAGGGAACAGACTGCTCTCTAGTGTGCATATTATTCACAGTGTTGATGCCTTTTGTCTAATGTACACTAGATTCTGACTCAGCTCGCACACCAGTGGGAGCATAAAATGACTGCAATGGTTTTTGTGGAGGTGAAAAAAAAAACAGCCTAATTTTTGTGTTATTTTGATATAAATTACAATTATGTTTACAAAGTGTTATTCAGCAGGAATAATAAAAAAAAAGGTTTTCAGAATTCACTCAAGACAATTTTTCTAATAACGGAGAAAGGTGATGCATGATTTTGGCTAAGCTGGGTATAACATCAGCCACTCTACATGCTTAGAACATTAGAAAATTTTGCTGAGTCTTAGTACATCATTTTACTTTCGCTGGGTTATTGACAATCACTGAATAGTTTGTGATACCAAAATTGGAATTCCGGCATAATTTTGTTGTTTTGTGTGCATGTACAAACATGATCACAAGCTATCAAAATTTATCGGGAAAAAAAAATCAAATTTTGACATTTGTATTATTATTTGAAGGGGAGAATTGTTATGAAGGTCCTTCAACAATTTTTGAATTTGCAAACATTTCAAGGTGTGCCCTCAAGACAGTTGGGTGAATAATGGTCTTCACTGTGTAGACCCAGTGGATATAATTGAAAGAAAAAGTTTTTGAATAGTCAAAGCTATACTTTTACAGTTTCCAACCAACATCAATCCCTGCTGTTGAGGGGGTGAACTATTCAACTTTGAGGTAATTTATCAGTGAACGTGTATCGAGGGGGGATAATGGTTATTAGTTGCCGAGTGAGATTTATGATCTAGTTCATATTTGACCCATTTGAAGACTCCACATGGCAGTTAATCATAAGCTGATACACTGCAAATGCAAAATGCTGCATGTGCAATGGGGTATAAGTATGAAGAAATAGATTGAAATTATTCTCTCATCATCATATCCGTCAAGTGATTTTGTCCTTAGCTGTCCTTCAAGACGTATCACAGTCTTTCCACATGCGACTGATGAATCTTAAGAATGTTATTTAAATATTGGATGGTGTCTGGCATTGAGGCCGATATCAGCACCACAACTGATTGCGGTTCACTTTTTTTTGTCCCTTAAATAAGGGCGACACGAATGGAAGGCTATGGAGAACAACTGAATATTTGAAAAGCTTAGAGTCCTCAGGGCTGACATTAAAGTACTTTCAACTTATCTTCATTCCTGCTCACCTTTACTTTCTCCTTCCCTTTTGTCCTGTCTCACTGTTTCTCTCTGACAACAATAACAGTGAATACCGAGGGGTCGATAGATTATTTTTCTGCTTGGCCTTTGCCTGGGGTGAAAATTCCCAGAGGGGCAATATCTGTTGGCTAACTAGATAAACGATGCTCAATGAAAATCAATAGAGTCAAGTGGTGAACATAATACCCGACATGATGAATATACTCAACTCTTACTGGACAGTTATAAACTAATTGATTGTATTTTATTGTACGGCATTTTAACCCCGCAGAGGTACATGCTATTGATGCTCAAGGACTGATGGGGCAAATTTATAATTTTGGGAAAGGATTGGTGACAATTTCTTATTGTCTGCATCCTGTAACCCTGCAGTCCAAATCCAAAGTCCTTTGAGATGAGCCACTGTCGCCCTACCCTAACATGCTGTTCGGATGAGTGTCTAACAGTGACACATTTGGCATCTTTATCAGTTGTCTGTGTTATGAGTCCAGCTGTTTGCCAGCTGCATGACATACAATACCGGCCCATTTTTAGCTTTATGTGTGCACAACTGAGCAGATGCACATGCAATCTGCACACAAATGCAAAGCAGACCAAGAAATAGTGTGATGTAGGTCAATAATGGTGTGTATTTTCAGAGGTATGCAACTCCTGATACAAAGGCCCGTAAACAAAAGACATCCAAACACGATCGTAGAGACACACCTTCGCATTAACTTTTTTTAAACTGCTCAAAAAAATATCCATGAAAAATAGCCTGAAATTGCTGCTAATATTGATTGAATTTGTTGGTCCTAGCCAGCGCTCCAACCAGCCTCTAAACACAAAATTCCACATCATATTTTGACAGCTAGATCCGCCAACCAGTCGTGAGTATTTAACGAGCTGGAGGGGACAATGGATTTGTGTCATAGCTTGTGCGCTTATGAGGAAACGTCACTCAACAGACAGACCTTTAAAAATGGCTTGCGGCAAACACCTTGACACAAAAACGAAAACCTTGAAAAAACAAATTAACCTAGCTTCCTGTGAGGGGTATTGATTGAGCAACATTCTGCCGTGTCATTGGGGCGAGGGCTGTGCTGCATAATAAACATTTAACACCCCCTCATAACTAGATGCAGAGCTAAATCACGGGTGGCATGCACTGCAGTAGGCTGCAAGAAGATGGTGATGACGAATGGCAATGCGTGGGCGGCTTTGCACTGCTTCTTTTATAACAGGTGGGTTATAATCAGGATCACCACACTAATAATGAACGGCACCGTGCTCCAATCTAAAACCCTTGTCGGACCAGTACGGTTATTGTACGCCGTAAATGTCATCTTTTTCCAGTGTAATAATACTACATGAAAAGTCAAGGAGATGCATTTGTTTGGAAACATATTCATTCAAAGAACTAACCCTACGAAAAAAGGGACTTGGAACACTGCAGGGATTGTATTCATTTGTATAATAAATACATCTGCGTAGTGCGGTTCTCATACAACAAGTTATCCCGTCATAAAAAGGGAGCAAGCTGTCAGAATATTAAATTTATTCAAAGAGACACAGGTCCAATAGGGCACTTTAATTACATTCATTACTCGGGCTAATTCTGCGGGCAGCCTATAGCACCCGCCTCATTTACATGCCGTATGGATGCCACTGAATAAATAATAAAGACAGAGGAGTCATTATTCTTACCTACATATGGCACAGTAGGTAGACCTGTGGCTGCTGCTAAGGAGGGTGAAAGTGCGAAGAAAATGGGGGCAAGCTTGGAAACTGAATAGTCATTATACTGAGCAAGCTGAAGATAAAAGCACAGCAAATTAATGGTCATCATCATTACTATTATCATCATCATTTTGGTCATTATTATGTCATTATTATGAGGTGTTTTGTTTTCAATTTGCTATGTCGATTTTTAACTAATGCTTTGCCTTTATTTTACTGATGCGTTGCCTCGCGCTTAAAATAAAACACCAGGGTCAGTCAGTCAGTCAGATAATACATGGCAACAGCTGGGTCCACATCTGGGACTCCATGTAACCAGTCTATTAGCACATGTGGGTCAGTCCCTAATATTCAGAGTATTACCGTGGCAGAACTAAAAAGCTTTACCCAGGACTGAATGGAGGATTTTTATTTTGACAGTTTTTGTTTTCACGTACTGTTATGAAAACATGCATATCTAACATTTATTTATAAGCTTAGATTTATATTTGCCCCTCAGCTACTTTAAGGCATAAATGTGTTGCTGTTGATGTGTTTTTATTATTATTAACTGTACAAAATGAATTTCTGATGTAGAATTTACTGTAAAAACACTATTTGGTCCCTCTGTAAACTGGAAGATTTACACTTGGATTTAATCTAAATAATTTCCTTTCTTTCAAGTGTACATTTTCATTTTAAATTATCCTTTGTTTTGGAAAATATAGTGACCTTTTGAGGTTAAAATGTACTCTACCAAATGTCTTTTGTGTGCAGCCAAAAAAAAAAAAAAAAAACTAACTTATCATGGCCAGAAATTCAATGAAGACACATTTACCTTATTTTATTTCTTAGGAGGCCCTAAAAAAGTATTGACACATTTTTTTTTAATCAAAAATACCAATTATCTTATCGGAATCATGATCGTTTTCAGTATATTTTAGAACATGCAAAACAATCGCTAAGTCACTAAGGATCTAGAACATTTGATCAAAATAAGGGGGTGTTGCCATCGTGTAAGCAAAAATTCTCATGATCAGAAGGCAACAGCTCTTAATGAAGTACCGTAGCCTTTGCATGTACTATTTGTATTTGTTAAAATAGCATGTTGTGTGTCACACCAGGCTAACTTGTAAACATCCTTACAATTTACTGACCTATGAAAAAAAGCAGTCAGTGAGAGTCTGCACCAGGTTTTTGCCATATTAGGCAAAAACACAACCTTTTTGTGAAGCTATAAATGTGGCACTGCCAAATGACCGTTCAATAGTCAGCCTTTACAAACATAACTCATTTTAAAACACTTGAACACAGAACACAAATAGTCTTAACAGAATTCAGTCATAAGGCAGTCATCAGCCCTTTTTTCACCATTCACCATTTTGCTAAATGAATCACCATGACAACTGCATCATGCAGCCGTTTGTAGCCACCGTCTCTTACAAACCCAATCGCAGAGATGCTTTGATTACATATTTCAAAGGCAGCAGAGCAAAACTGTAGGGCCTCCGTTTTGAGCAAAAAGTTAACGCAGGTTAAAGGAAATAAAAAGAGACGGCATTTATCATTTCCTGTTTATCTGATCAGTGTCAGGGTGAATAAATGTTTTTCTCCCCACTCAGTGCTGCCTCTCTCCTCCCAGTCTGAGAGGGCAGATTGGCATCTCGAGCAGCAAATGAGATTGGCTGCATAAATGGGACTGCTCCATTCTCCGAGTGTCAACTGAGGAAACGGTGTTTACTGTTTACCGTATCACTGCACTTAGATGCATCCTTGGTGTAATAAGTACCTAAGGAATGTTTTTTTTTTCCCTCACGGGTGTGTTGATATAAAATAATTGACTCGTGAAAGTAAAATAGTTCTAAAAATTGTACTTACCTGTGATTGAGTAGACACAGATCCAGAACGAATGCAAAAAGAGAGAAATGAGAGAAATTCCTTGTTAATATAGCCGTTATTGATGCGTTATCGAGCAAATCATATATCATTTACCAAATGATACCAGTGAATGAACGCAAAAACTGATCCATCATATACCTACAAAGTATGATGTGGTAGTTTATGATAAGCAGGCGTGTTACTGAAAATAATACCAAACCCAAAGGAAACCCCAAAACTTGAAGAGCAAAGGAAATCAATTCATATATACTGTACACATATTGTAAATGCACATATGCTACAATACAGTATCTCAACCATCTCTAACCTTTGGCTACGGCTGTGCGAGAATATATTCATGCATGCGCAGCACAATACAATGGCAGAAGCTAAGAAAACCATGTTGAAGGAAATGAAAAGAGATACATATCATACAGCATTTCCGAGACAGAAAACAGCAAGCACCATTAAGGTAAGGCTCTCCTTAACAATGGTTGTTGAGACCTGTGGGTGGTTGTAAGAAACTGTGGTATTTGTGTCAGAAAAGTAGAGGGTTTGTGGGCTGGGAGCTGATTGCTCAGTGAGACTGAAAAATGCAGAAAAGTTGCAAAAGTAAACACATCACATTGCCAAAACAAAATAAAACAATACTTTCTGTATTATTGCACATATAAACAGATGCACTAATATCCATACTGCAAAAAAAAGAGTTCTTGTCCTCATCGGGTATTTATCTCTTGAAAGACAAATCAACATGTAACAATTCGAAAATTGGTCCTGTCAAGCTATTTAAAAAAAAAAAAAAAAGGAGAAAAGGAGAGAGATTCCCCCGTTTTCGCACTATAAGACGTACCAACAAAAATTTCACAGAAAATCCATTGTTGTGATGTATGGGCTTTACCGGACTATAAGCTAAAAGTTGTATCATTATTTACACAGAAAGACAGTTGTTGTTTTTTTTGTTTTGTTTTAGTTAAAATATTTTTTTTAATGTTTCAAACTGCCAGGTTACATCTACAACATGCCTTCCACACAGACTGAAGATGCCTGTATGTTTAGAAAAAAGAGTGACACCAATACACCTTCAACACAGATTGACCTCGCTGGTGTTTTTGGAGAATATTTCAATTTTTTCTTTAATTTTATTGTGACAGAATAATACATTTCCCCTAGAAGATTAAAACATCTAAAAGTTCAAAATGGCACTATCCTGCCATGTCTATGAGATTGCAGCTAGGAGCTTCGAGTACATAATGAGATCATTTCCAATTATTGTCCCATATAAACCCACTATAATCCCTATTTTTACATGCATTGTAAACTAATACTACATTTTCCACATAAATTGCTATAATGACATGTGTTAAACGTCAAGACAGAAGGGGGGTCCAGAGACCAGTTATTTGCTTTATTTTTTTCTGAGTGTCTTCAGTATGTCACACAACACAAAAACTGCCTCAAACCAATGCGTTTGCACTGTAGTTGTGAGTAGTCTGTGTGTGGGGGGAGGGATCTGTTAGTCCATCTGAGTTATAGAAAAACATTTGCCAAATTCACCAGATTCGCGTTTGCGTGTAGCATTCACCGGTGATTTATATCATCACTCTACTCTATTTCCCACCAAAGATGTTGATAAGGTTAGGGGACGGAAGTTCTGATCAAACAGAATTTGGTGAAACTACTACTGCCTAGCGGCTTGGCATGCTTGTGAAATGAATAAAGTCGCATTACGAGGATTCTTGTAGCAGCTTTTTTTTTTCTTCAAATAAACAGAACCAAATGGACAGATTATAATTATTTTTTATTTATTTATTATTTATTTTTACACTTAAAGAGGGGAGAATTAATGGGGTTTAAATATACCTAGTTATGTGTTGACAAGACCATGGTCCTTTTTATAACAGGAAGAGATCATGGAAATTGTTGTAAAGACGATAGAACATCTTATTTCAAACTGCTAATATGTCATATATGTCATTTTTTTTCTTTTCTTTTTTGATACAGCCACTTAACTTTATTTTTGGAGGTATATATATATATATATATATATATATATATATATATATATATATATATATACACACACAAGACTACATATGTATTGATAGCTCTGATGTTATTGAACATTTTTAGTGGTTGAATGAAAAAAAATATTCATAAATGACTTTGTTATCATGGCTTCATAAAATATTCATAAATGACTTCGTTATCACGGCTTCAAATGCAGATATCGTGAGTGAAAAATTAGACGGCTAATATGTCATTTTCAACCAATTTTTTTACTATTTATATTATTTTTTGAAAAATCTCTTTTCTTTCAAAAAAAAAAACCAAAAACTATCCGATCACAAATATCTGTCGCACCCTATTTAGAGTGTAAAGACTTCCATTTGGGTTGTCAAATAAAAACCAGTGATCACAAACGACATATTTTGTGTGTGTGTGTGTGTGTGTGTGTGTGTGTGTGTGTGTGTGTAGGTGTGTGTGTGCAAAGTAATTCGTGCGAAAGCCAGATTTTTTTTTTTTTGAGCCAAGTTGACAACTAAAGGTCATTCATGAGTATGTTCTTAAGTGTTAAGAATCAATCCAGTGGAGGTGCTCTTTATGTAAAAAACAAAATGTCTTGTTTATTAGACCTTATTTTGAATAGGTTAAACACCACAAATAGATTAGTAACATGCAATTTTGAAATGAGTATTTTGTTGGCATGTAAAAAGAAAGGATTAAAGTGTCTTAACACAGATCTGCCTCATTTGTTATAACCGCTCTGACCATCATAATCCATTAAGTGTCAACTTCAGAAGCAGTAATTCAATCAATCTCATAATAGAAATGGTTGCTCTGAGCCCCTTGCTGCGGGGCTTACTGATAGTGTGCTAAGAATGACAAGAGACATTAAAATGTTCTGGAGCATGCAATCCCACTCCTCACACCCCCCATGCAAGCCCCCCAAAAAGCATTTGCTGCGCTCCGCATGCACCAAGGACGTGCAACTGTAAGGTCGGGATCAAACATCGGCGGAATACTGAATAGGTTGTGGAGATTCTGGGAACCCGATCATTCTCCTCTTTTTAAAAGTACAATGCTTCTAGAAAGGCAAACGGTAGACTACACCGCCGGAAAACTTCTATAAGTGGCATAACTGCAAAAGGGCAACACAACAGAATGTGATGAGAAAAATGTGTATGTCAAACTAAGGTTATACTATACATTTTGCTGTAAAAACAGTGTGATAAGCAACTTCTCAAAGACAAACATGCAACTAAAAAAAAAAATATCTGTAAAAAAGAGATGGATAAAACTGGATCTAACATTTGAATTTATTTGAAATGGTCTAATAGTTCAATGAGTGTAATTTGACTAGGGAATCAAAGGGGACTTGTTAAAAATCAAATTAAAAATAAAAAACAATAATGAGCTCATTATACAGCAACGTTTTGATGAAGGATCCGTAGGCATATGGAGAAGGCATATGGTATATGTACAATGTATGTTTTATGTACCCAGTAGTCGGGATACCAAAAATTGGCTTCAATTAAATGTTTACCTAAACTGTGTATGCTCATAAAACATGGGCTGTGATTGTAATCCTTTCAGCCGTTTGCTAAATGTTATGAGTGGCAATGAGTCACTGATATAAAAGGATATTTGTACACTGTACAGCTCTGTACAGTGTGTTCTTATCAAAAAGAAAAAAGAAAAAGATTTCCTTGGTGATTATTCTTATGGCGGCATCAAATATGTGTTCTTGGAATGAGACAAAAATAAAGCATTCTTGTTGAACGCTGATGTGAAGGAAGGACAACAAACACGCAACAAAAAGAAAGCTATTAGAATATGTATCCACCATATCTATTCACAGCCTGGTTTTGATTTGTGGCAATCAGACTATTACATTTTTAATTGTAATGGACAATTTGCGTCTAAATCTACTCTTGAATGTACCCACCACTTTTAAACTAGGAGTGGGTGATATGGCCACACAATAAAATCTGTTTTTTTCACTGATTCTGGACCATACAATTTTAATTTAAACGGAAGTAATAAATCCAACAAACATGCATTAAAAGTTCTGATTTATTCAAAGTAAATCTTGTGAGAAAACCAAGACAAGAATGTCTACTGATTTAACATTCATAGCTCGTGCAATATAATAGCTATTCAGATCATGTGCATAACTTGTGTAAATGCCATAATTAAGTCGCAATTAAGCATTGTAATCATGTCTTGTAAAACAGCCATCTAGCATTTTTCTACTTGTATGAAACTGTACTTGCACAAATAGTTGAATTAACTAACCAGCCTTATTTCAAATTTATTTAGAGTTTAACCATACAGCATTTCTTTGAACTAATTCATGGGATTTTTCCATCGACCGTCCCCTCCCTCCGGCTTCGCCTTTTTCTCTAGTGAGTTCGGTGCAGTTAGGGTACCTGATAAATCAGCTGTTACGACTGGTACATGCACAGAAAGCCTGCTAGTCAGCATTGGATTGGAGTGTATGCATGCAAGAAGAATTTAGATGCCTGGGTGTGTTAATCTACCAAAGATTAAAATGTTAACATGAATAAAAAAAAAAATGATTACCATTGAAATAATGCAATAGTTGAGTTTTCCTGAGTGCATGTTCAGGTAAATGAACATAGTGTGTTGAAACTGCTCTTACCAATTTGAATACAGGATGGAGATTTAGTTTTTTTTTTTTTTTCCCCCCAGCATAATGGAAACTCAAGGCTTGGATATAACCACTTCATCGCTCTATGATTAATACTGCATGTGAAATTTCATTGTGTCGCCCGTCCTTCATAGACTGTACCCGTTGAGTAAAATCTATTCAAAGTATTGCATTTCATGTGTGTCCTTTTTTTGTAAAGGATGGATACTTACATGATCTCCTTATTCCCATCATATGCAGTGGAATGTGTATACCACCGCCATGGTGGTATGCTCGTACAAATATACAAATTGTGCAAGGTAGAAGATAGCGTCGTGCAAAAAACATATCCTGTGACACGAGGGTAATCCAATGGACCCCCAGATTACGGCGTCCCTAACTTACGTTTTCTCACATTACTTTAGAAGATTAAAGGAAATATTTACAAGACTAGACAATTTATTTTGGGGCTGAATTTATATTCTACATTTTGCACAAATCTCATCTCTTTCTCAAAAAAGCTGCATCAACAGCAGCTGGGGATTAAGTGTCTTGCTCAAGGACGTTTCAATATGGTCACAAGAGTCGGGGATTGAACCTGCAACCTCTCGTTTGGGAAACGACCACGCATACCGCTAACTACTTACACCAAAGAAAATATGGAGACATATTTAATTTGAAGAAAAAAAACAGTTAGAAATCCTACAAAAAGAGATTTAGAATGAATTAATTGTTTATTATACTAGCGGGTTGAGGAAAAAAATAATCTACCTTGAAGTTTGGTTTAAGATACCCTATCATAGCTATATTTTTTTACACACCACAAGAGTGTTATAGAGCATGTAGTTGAGTGAGCTCCCAACCTGAACCATGACTTCATGCATCAACCCTTGAGTAACGTTTTGTTTAAATAAACTTTTACTCAGCATAATCTTTGTAAATTGTCATTACAATTTCTGAGTTAAAAGACTACCCTAGGTGTTTTTAAGTAAATATCACTCCCATTTTTTTACATTGCAATGTCAGCTCAAACACCAAACTAAAAGTAGCATACTTCAAAGGAGTTGCTAGATCTGTGACACTACACGCATTGTAATAGTGCTAGTATCCTTCAAACATGTTTCAGTAAAATGAAGTCAGAATTAGAGAGTGCTGGTACCTCCTACTGCTAAATTCCAAATCATATGCGTGCACCCTTCGGGCGAGTGTTGTTTCCTTCTCTGTCGATGGCCTTTGGGATCAGCGTGTGGGAGTGGGAATGAGGATTGTTGTTTTAAAGTTGGCACTAATGAAGCCCATGGGTACTTTTTGACAATGCTAGGATGTTTGATGAGAAGGTATTTTGTCCAGTTAGTGCTCCAAATGTGCCTTACATGGGATTCCAGGTTTGAGAGCTTTTATTTGGGCCTAAAATAGATCATCGTTGGTGTATGACTGAAACTAAATAGCACAAGCAGTACTTTCTTCATATCTTATTTCCTTCCGAAACCCGACCAGTAGCCCTGGATTAAACACTATGAGAACCAAGTGTGATGTGCACCAGTAGGACTTCAAATGTTTCTCGTGGCTCGTTTATTTATTTATTTATTTAGACCTTTTTGTTCTCAAGTTTAAACCTGCCATCCAATTGTTGGTATTTTTGTTATCGTGCTAAGTGTTCTTGATTTGTTGATGACTTACCGATCAAAAATAATTTCATTATATACAGTAGCTCTGATGTAACTAAATCGACATTGTTTGAAATAATGACCTTTTTATGAAGTTCATTGGCATCACATATACATGAATATGTGTATGAAGTATCCTAAATACATTTAAAAGTGACATTGTAGTTACACGGCTGTGCCATGATGTTGTTCCACATATTTTCTTTAACTTTCCTCAACAAACGATAATACACATAAATAATTTCGAAATGTGAATTGGCACATCTCATATAGCTTTTATGATTTCACCTTTTTTTGTACTTCATCCCCTCATAAAATACATGTATTAATGCATTCAATCCCAAATCAATATTTTTAAGTTATTCATTAGTTCAGACAAACAATACCAGGTAGCTATTCAAAGGTTTTCTTTCCCACATGTGTCAGGCTAAAGGGTCTAAAAAAGATTAGTACTATATTATTTGAGAATTAAAGTAACCCATTAGTTTAGGTAATTAAATACTAAAGTAAGCATTTTATTTAGTATGTAATATAAAATGTAATTGATTCTTTTAGTACTTTATTAGTTAGATGCTTTAGTAATAAAGCAATAATAGTAATAGTAATAAAACAATGTATTACTTAATTCAAGCAGTATGAGATGTACATAATAAAATATAACAGTGATTATGCTCATACCAAACACTGTTCAGACATTATGCAAGATAAAAAAAAACATTTTGTGTTTTTTCTTTTTTCCTGTACAATGCAATAACAACGCATTAAACCAAGGGTGTACATGGTATTTGTTATATTTGTTGTATGTGAGAGCGAGACAAAACAACAGGGACTTAGAGTTAAGGGTTTGGAGGATAGAAAATGCGCAAAGCCAAATTCCAATAGAACCAGATGGTCCCCAGAATGAGTACCGCCGAGAGCAACCTACCTTCCCCCTTCACAATTTACAGTGTGGATGGCATTCAAGCAAACACCCACCCTCAATGGATGCAAATGGCTATGCACTGCATCCATTGACACATTTTAACTTTCAACATTAATGTTGAACATGATAAAAACACTTGTATTTGAATTAGGGGATGGGGTACCTTGAAAACTATGTCAAAATATATGAAGTACTTTTTTTCATTTGTTTCTTTTAATGAAGCAAAATGCAAAGTAATCAGTGAAAACAACCTTTTTTTCCACAAGCACAAAATAACAGCACACAAACACATCCCACACTCGGTGAGAAGACAAACCTGTTTCTGGCCGCTGTGGAGTTAACACATCCATCAATCATGAATGGATAGGCCATCTCATTTAAACAAATGTATCACCAAAATGCGCTAGAATGTCCGCATGCTGAATTCAGACATAAGCATCTTTCAAGTGAAAGCTGCTTAGAAAAAGTATTTCTTTAGTATTCCACATAAATAATAGTTCTACCTCAAAATAAGCCCTTTGATACGAAAGCCAATCACCAACCAAATGTTATTGTCACAAAATGTCAAACTGAGACTTTGGAGGAATTACTATGTCCATTGAACAGAAAACAACCATAAGGACATATGACAAATAAGCTTTGCTGAGTGAGTACTGGAGTTTTTTTTTTTTTTTTTGTCAAGTCCTGCCATAAGGGTCTCAATAGGGGGTGGGGAGATGGGATATGCTCTCCAGTTATTGTTGTTTGAGAGGCCACTGAGCCTCTTGATCCCTGGGTAATCTCCAGCTATCTGAGTTATCACCTTTCCTCAAATAGGTCACCCCACTAGCTTCCACTTTTTAGGCTAAATACTCCCCCCAAACATATAAACAGAATGAAAAAACACACACACATCTCACAACATTGACTAGATTCTCAAATTTGAATAACGTTTATGTACAAACAGCACAGCAAATTGAAAAGATCAGGATGATTACTTTAGGATTTTAACAAGTCTCCAATTTTTTCTATGGAAATTCCACCCATTGTATCGCTCACTGAACAGAACCAATGTGTCATTGTTCGCATCAGCGAGCATAAAAACATCCATTCAATGAAGATTGAGTAAGTGACCCACAGAGTATGACACCTTCTGGTGCCTTGGGCTATACCCCAAAAACCATGTGGGGTGGAAATTCACATGATTTTGACCTCTGAATAGATGTCAGAGAGGATGGGTGAACACATTGTGTTCCATACTGATGTGCTTTATATCCAATACATCACTTCCTATTATCTAGTCTACATCCCGGTCACATTGCAACACTGCGGACCATTGTCTTGAGGTTTGGTGGAAAACCGGCAGCATCGGTCATGATTAAAAGAACAATTCATCATCTAAGCCACTGGCGCTTGACAGCATTTCCAGTATCATCAAAAGGTCTTTGTGGTGCCCTTCCCAGAATCCCATGCACACAGAAAACTGGACAGTAAAATCGTTTTTATGTGTTATTATCACAAAGGATCTCTTCCCTTACATTGTTTGTGAAATGGGAATGCATAGAACCACAGTTTGAATTTGCTATAAATGAGTTAAAATGAAAAGTGTATATCTAATATAATTATTTAACAAATGATGATAAGGTCACACTGATGCTGCAGATTTAGACGAACTACTTCAGACACACCCGGCCAGCTATGTATGTAAAATAAATTAAATTATCCACTCTGTCAAAACAAACAGGATGAGTAAACTGGGTCTCATTTGGTTATTTACACGTGCACTAAAACAACCACGTACAGAGCCGTGCATCCCATTTCAGGTTGAGTGTAGGTAGGCGGCTGCACTGACCAAAACAATTTATGTTATGTGAACCAGTATCAAACTTTCATAAGCATAATTTTTGCAAAAGATAACAGTTCTTGACAGTGCCACCCACATTTCAAGCCCAGAGGATCTAGAGCAAATGCAAAAGTAAAGCTTCAGGCCCCCTTTTTACTGCATATGCCTGATATTTGCACTGTCACTTGCAGCAGTGTACAGGTTTGTGCAAGGACATTTGGCTAGAAACAGCATTTTAGACGTGAAAAATGCAAAATAAATGAATAAATAAATGAATAATGTGGGATACAATGTACAAATCTTAAAGACAAGGATTTTAAATGTAAGATTTTTGTGGTGAATACTAAAATGTTGAGCTTCTAGACATGCAAAATAAATCACCTACCTACCAAAATAACTCATCGCCACAGATGTTCAGAGTGCTGATCACGTGACCCATATTCACAAACTTCCGATGTCATCTTAACGGCAGTTTAGAGCACACATTTTGGACATTGATTCGTTCATGAAGCAGGCAATGTAACAAATTCAGTCATTAGATGTTCGCATGGTTTTAAAGTCACAGTTTTAAATACGCTAATCTAGAACATATACTTGTCAACACATAACCAGGTATATTTAAACCCCATTAATTCTCCCCTCTTTAAGTGTAAAAATAAAGAATAAATAAAAAATAATTATAATCTGTCCATTTGGTTCTGTTTATTTGAAGAAAAAAAAAAAGCTGCTACATGAATCCTCGTAGTGCGACTTTATTCATTTCACAAGCATGCCAAGCCGCTAGGCAGTAGTAGTTTCACCAAATTCTGTTTGATCAGAACTTCCGTCCCCTAACCTTATCAACATCTTTGGTGGGAAATAGAGTAGAGTGATGATATAAATCACCGGTGAATGCTACACGCAAACGCGAATCTGGTGAATTTGGCAAATGTTTTTCTATAACTCAGATGGACTAACAGATCCCTCCCCCCACGCACAGACTACTCACAACTACAGTGCAAACGCATTTCCTGTAAGTTGCAGTGTTTTATTTATTTATATACTTTTTTTTAACAAATCATGATATTAGCTTGTGCGTAAAATGTGCGTAAAATATTGACATCCAGGTCAATTCTTGCAAAGCATGAATGGAAACTTTATAAAAAGTACATACATATGTATATAGTAGTTAGTTACACTACCAAAAGAACTTGATAAATGAGCTTATTAATGTAGATGTGGAAAAAGCTTCTGCCATCTATTAATGCCAATGAATTTCTGATAAATTAGCCACAAGTGGCCGTCATGGTATTTTAACAAGTCTCCATTTTTTCCTATGGAAATTCCACTATTGTATCAGGTACCTGATACCTTTGAAATAAGCCTGATATCAGGCCTTTATCAGAATATCAGAAGTCACCCATCCCTAATGGTTATAACAGTCAGATATCAGAGACTGATACATGGCTAGTTTACTGTAGATCATAGTAAACGCCACGTTTTGTATGCTTCTGTCTTAAACACACCTGATTCAAGTTATTAGCTCGTCTGAAAGTGCTGCAGGAGCTTCAAAATGATCCTAATCAACTTGCAGGATTGCGGCCCTCGAGGACTGCAGTTTGAGACCTATGTTGTAGATCATGTAATGCCACAAGAGGCTTTTACAGTTTCACAAGATTTGGCGACTTGCCTTCTTCTATGTCTTGGAAGACATTGCCGCAAATGGCATAACCTCAACGGCTTTTCACACATGTGACATAAAGTAACTGAACGTGAACTGATCTTTTGAGCCATATCATGCAACGCAAGGCACGGCAGAAAGGATGCCTAGAGTTGAATGCTCAGGTGCCCAGCGAATTATGATGTGATTTACGAAGCCTAGTAATTATGAGTATGGGGGAAAAAAATGGTCAAGTGAAAATGTATCTGATTTGGTGTGTTTGTTGGAAAAGTGAGGCAAGGACAGAAAAACAAATCACATTATAGAATGATGATCATGATTTAAACATCCATTGAGGCCCTGTTGTAAGCTACAGTGGTGCTGAACCAGATGAAGGCCAATATGAACCTAAGGCTGTTTTAAGGAAGAATGAGGTTTTATGGCAGCATTTGCCTTTACCTGATGTCTTTGGGGAAACAACTTCAGGAACAACAATGCTAGAGTGAAGGTTGGTAGATTTGATTTATACCAAGCCTGCTAAATAGATGATGGAATTTGGAAATCTGTCTGTCTTGAAGAATATTTCACATCTTATCTTGTGGCTCAACCTCTTTGATAGAATCTCTCCAATAGACAGATTGCTTCTTCTAACATTTCAATATCCATAGAGAGTTCAAGATGATTCGAGTTTTGCGCCTCGCTGCACGAGGTTGGCGGTGGTTTGGCACAGTGCTCCCCTTGACTAATTAAAGTGCACGTATAAATACAGATGGGAGATGCCATTCATCTGGCTCCATGATGAATGCTGAACTTACAAGTCAAATCAGACATCCAATTTTTTTTTTGTAACAGTAGTGATATTGAGTCATACAACAGGCGCTACACAATGCAATTTTGGTTGTGTGTTAATGAGACATACACAAAAGGCATAAACAGCAAAAGCCAGATAGACACAGAAGGGAGTTAAAAAACAAAAACAACAATAACAGAGCAAAAAAGAGCCCACCCTATGGCAGCTAAATATGATTTACAAAGCCATATGGGTCCCAGTCACTACAGCTGTCGACCCATATAACATGAAACATGCTGCATTGCTGTTAAAAGCATTAATGTTAAAAGCACAAGTAAAAGAAAAAAAATCTATATTATATGTTTGATTCACAGCTATATATAATGAGCTAAGAAACAGAAGCAGACTTTTTAAGTCCTCCTGGGGGGAAATTGAATTAATACTATTTGGCATTTACATCTGAAGCTGTACAAGCTCGTTAGTGTTATTGCTAAGGGTTGCAAGGAGAACACTGTCACCCAAGTGTCAAATGTGCAAAGACAGAAACACCTTGTAGAAGCTGAACAATGAACGTAAATCAACCAAGTACATGCTAAGATCAACATTGAGACTTGAGCAGAACAAAACAGTCCACCCCCACTATGTGGCTCCGTGACAGAAAGTCATGTCCACAAGCTGTCAACCTTCCACACAAAAGCCTGCAGCAAATACTGACTTCATGACTTAAATGTCTGTGGAGTGTATGACTCTTGATGAGCTTTTCTCAGGATACCTTAACCAAGGAGAACTTACTGAACAACTAGGTTAATAGCTCAAAAAGTCCAATTGTCCTGATTTTCTTTATGCTGAAGCTTCACGGAGGATTGCTTGATTTACAGTAGGTGTAATTTTGGACCTACAAGTAACACTGTATATTTTTGCTATAAATTATATTAACATTGTATTAACATTAACATTGAGCTTAACTAAAATATGCCAAATAAATATAAGACTAGCTTGCACCTGGCAATGATTGTTGATGTTTTTTTTTTTTTTTAATCTACAATTAAGCAGATGGCAAATGTCCTCATCACTGTAATTATTTTTGCAGTTAAAGTGCCTGGAGAGTTTCAAGTATTACATTTCGAATGTTTTTAATGAATACCTATTTATTTAATATAAATATATTACTGTCAAATAACAGGGTCTTTAAACAACTGTAGAATGTTTACAACAAAACCTGCTAACCAATGTTTGCAACATGTACAAGTCTATAAAATAGTATCGATTTCCACCCACTGCACTCACAACCATTAATTGTCTGGGTGATGGGTAATGTGCACCTCTGCTGAGCTTGCCCAAACATGAACAGGGCAACACTATAAAATATCTGATCACACTCCTTCCAACAATTATGTACATCTACCAATGTATCTCAAATACCAGTCAAAATGATTCAATTTTAATTGCATTGGAAACAAGTGCAATTACTTAGTAGGCTGTGAATGTATTTCAACATAAGCATTGAGGGCGTTCTGGGGGATAAATAAATCAATGCAACTCTGGAGGGAGCACGGGGCAGAATGTTGAGGGTTCTTAGATCAATGGTCATGTTCAGATCTTGCATGTTGGCCCATGCTTCATTCTCCATTTTTTTTGTCCTTCCCTTTCAAGACATACATAATGATTACATATTTCATCCATTAATAATGCAAGAGAAGATAGCCATGCATGCAGTATTTCTAGAGAATGGCTAAAATAAATAACATGCCGACAGGTCATCTGTTGTCACCTAATTTGAGATAATAGCTGATTATGTTGCAATAATATAATTGAAATAGTGCTACAGCAAACATTTTAAAATAAAGTGCCGTTTGCGCCCGTCAGCTTGAACAATGAGTGATACTTATTTAGATGAGAACTCAGTAGCACAAATGTTTTTTTATGTTTCATTTCCAAATGAATATGTGGATCCAAGTACTTGCAATGGCAAATGACTCCTAACACGGTCAAAGTGAAAGAATCATGAACCAGGAATCAGAACAGAACCCTCATATGTGACTTGGAAACTCCATGTGTGTTATATCTGTCATCTCTGTTATAAAGCATCGTGATGATCTTGTTTTATTGGACCTGTTTGAGAAAGGTGCTGATTCATTTTAACAGTGTTTCCGGGAACTGTTATGCTGTTGAAATGTACTGTTATAGTAACATTTTATTACCTCCAGTTCACTTTACTGCTCGACCTTTTTAAGGGGGCTGATTCCTAGGCGAAGCCTATTTGACTGCATTTCCCTGATTGATGATAGGGAACTGTGTTTGACTTTCATTTATATGATGTATTTATATGAGATGGCAGTAAAAAATGTCAAATTTGTATAGGACATACATGTACAGACAGCTCATGTCGCGGGGATTAAATTTGAGTTATTGAGCAGAAAACACATTTTGACATTTCCATTTTGAGAATTCTACGAAAGCAACTTCTTTAAAGTCTGGAGTTTCATTCAAATTGTAATAAATATGTAAGAGATTAAGGGATTAGTAGACAATGTGCACCATTGAAAGATGAATGTGCCAAAACATATAACAGATTTTTCTCAAAACGTATTTCAACTTGGCAGCATCCACATTGATGTGACGTTGTCCATTTTTGAGGTACCTCCATGTATTGTAAATAATTTGATAATGTGCAAAAGAGAAAATCTGTAATCACGAAAGAGTAAAATACTTCTTCACGGTAATCCATCCTCACAAGGGCAGCAGGCTTGCTGGTGCCTATCCCAGCTAACGTCAGGCAGTAGGGAGGGGACACCACAAAAAACCCTTCACACGCCCAATCACATCTAAAGACAATTTGGTATGTTCAATACACCCGTCATGCATGTTTTTGGAGTGTGGGAGGAAGCCAGTGTACCCAGAGAAAACCCACACAGGCTCAGGGAGAACATGTAAACTCCACACAGAAAGGCTGGAGCCAGTAGGATTCGAACTTGGGTCCCTTAAGTGTGAGGCAGACATGTTAACCACCGTGTCACCAAGCCGCCCTTTCACAGTAATCCATATACTGTAATTATTTTAACAATAACTACCCGTACCCGTATCTCGAGACGACCCATAATTGCTTTGAAGTAGTAAAACAAAATGTCAGATGGAAAAAAGCCATTCACATTAAACTTACTGATGAAATATTCTTCTCTACAGCAGCAGTTACACTGAACTAGTAGTGTAACTGCAGTAATAGATCCCACTTTGTCTAATTGTTTCAAGTTTTATTAATTAATAAATATTGCGCATATTTTGAATAATTCTGTTTTTTTCCCTCCTGAAATAAAAAAATGTTCCATTCCATTTCCGTATGTTTACAAAAGCTGTCTTTAGTCCATGCGCACATCATTTATTGAAAATCCATGAAAATCTTTCAAGCTACTTTTCCTTTTCAAATGCAGTATTAAAGACGCACTTGCTCTCTTACCTCTGCCTTGCTAGTAACATGATACACGCCTTTGTGCTAAGCATCCAAGTCAGCTATAGCGGATAATGTTCGCATGTATTTATTGAGGCACAGCAGCAATGAACAGTATGCACCATACCAAGTTCTATCTTTAGTCAACACATATCCCCATAAGGAGTCAACAAAATCCCATTTCTCACGATCAATCATCCGCAGCTAAATTAAAATGTGAATTATAGCTTTTATTCATTTTCATGGACGTGTCTTGAATCGCTCTCAATCCTCTAGTCTCGGATGAAAAAGAAATGAAAAAAATAAATATGGTAATTTGGCAAACAGGTTTCTTTTTTGTTTTTTTTTAAGCGTTCCAACATGGGTATAGTAAGGGTAATTAGAGCCTAGTTAGAGGAGAAAATGCAGCATAGAAAATGCAGCAAATGCTTGAATTTTAGCCTGAATTAAATTCCATTTTTAGCTCCTCAGTTTTAATGACAGCCACATTTTCTCTTCATCATTAGAGCTCTCTGAAGGTTACTACTAAAGCAAGTATGATTAAAAGTAATAGCCATTTGAACAAGAATTAAACACACCACAAAAAATCTTATTAGTCACATGCAGAATCAGCAGATGATTATAGTAAGCTACACAATAGCAGGTACAAAAAGAGAATATCAAATCCAAGCCAACTAGACCACATACAACGTGTCTTCTCCCATGAGCATACCAGCAACATAGATGGCAGCGATCCGATTGATGACAGATTAAGGAAACATTCTTCCCATCCCAGGTTGGTTGGGCCTATTTTTTCCAACGCTATTGGCATGCATTGTGTGTTGCTGACCATATGTTAATGGTACTATATTCATATGTCACACCTATTCAGCACCAAAAACTCAAAATCATTCAAATTATACCCGTGTGCTGCAAAGTATTTTTTTCTTTTCTTTTCAAAGAGAAAAAGTAAAAAGTTACTTTTTAAATGCTCCCTCCAGAATCCTAATCCTAAAAAAAAAAAAAAAAAAAAAAAAAAAAAGGGGAATGATGCAAGTCATTCAGATATTGGTCTGATTGTGACATTACAGTCTTACATAACACTCACACCAAACCTCCACTATGACTACACCTATATCGATTGTATCCTCCAGATTGCTTTCCCTTTTTGCAAGTGTGCATTTTCTCATTACTTTCTGAGTCTGCCTTCACTGCTGATCTCAATGTGGTCTGAGTTCTTTCATATCATGATGCTGCTCAGGTAAATCATACACCCACAACAAATATGTGTTAAGAGATTGATTCTGTGTGGTGTAAAGGTTATCAAAGCACATGGATCTAAGCGTAGCATTGCAGAGCTTTACACAAATGCTTTTTTTATAGAATTTAAAAAAATGAGAAAAGGCTAGTTTGAAGTACAGATAAGGTCTTGTTCTTAATTATCCACTTTGGTGGAACAGACCTGTAGTCATGAAAGCAAAATATGACCGCCTGGTCTCTTTAATGTATTTCCTCTGCTCAACTAATGACTTCCAATGTAACCATCTCCAATTTTGCTCCTGGAATGAAAGTTACACATTTGCTATAGCCCTTTATTGGACAACAAATCATACAAGTAACAAAAGTGGATTTTCATAACACAATCAGCCTCCATGGTTTACATGGCTCAGGTGGAAAAATAACTATGTAATTGCTTGTAAATTTACACAGATTCTATGGCGTGTTAATCACTTTTTTTTCATTATTTTGACCTTTGATTTTAATGAATTATTAATGATGATGAAACACAAAAAAAAATCAAAAAGTTTGGATTTTCTGTTATGTCACTCCTGTGAAAGATGGAAGGCCCAATTTGCTCAGATCACAAAACACTGTTTTTTTTTTTCTCATTTAAATTCAAACTATTACTGTGATATGTTTTAAGGAATTAGATTAAGCATTTATATTCAAATGCACATAATTACCATGCGTCTTAATATAATTCATATGACTTTCTCCGCGCACACTTATTCATACTTGAGAAGCCTTGGGTTGAAATATTTATTTATTTAACCAGGACTGTCACACTATACGACCAAAATATTGTGGAATACCACTACCATGACAACAAGGAGTGGAGCTCGGGCATTGCAACCAGGCCAGCCACAACGACATAGTCAACCCAAGGACTAACGAGAAAAATGAAGCTAAAGAAGCATTTGTAACATTTGTATTCACTCGTTGAGTAATACCCTGCCCATCGCACTCTTGAGACACAACTATTCGTATACAAGCTATTAAAAAGTCAATAGTCCATAATGCATCCCCAATGCAATTGAAAGAATAAGGTTAACCACTCCAAAATCAATTTGTGAAAGCAATAAACGAGTCCCTAAACATTTAACTTTAATAGTGAAATCATGGTAAAAGTGTGTTTAGAAAGCCTACCTTTGGAAACAAGTAATAATAGCTTGGCAGTCAGCCGCTGCTACTTTGGCATGACCGCAAACTTTGATGTATGCGGCAGGCTTAAGTTTCATGTTTGCAATCACAAAATAATAAACTAGTGTGTGCATGTGGTGTGTGGTTATTTACGTAACGTGTGCTCTCTGGATGCAACATTTTAAAAAAAAAATTTGTACTGGTGCTGCAAAACAATTGTTTCACACAAGGCAATAGTCCTGCAGTGCGAGCCTGCTCTCGATGTGCCTTATACTCTATGGCTGCCAATTACCTTCACTTCTTGGTTTGTCGGCTTAAATTACCACTGTAAATTACCGCCGCTATATTAATGCTTCTTTCACTGAGCATTTTTTATATTGTTCGAGTTAGGACGAAAGCACTATATCGAGCTAAAGTGTGGGTCAAGAAGGCAAACCACTCGAGCCCCCCTCCATATATTTCTGTGGAGACCCATAGTTTTCCTGGGGACCCTACACTTTCCTGAGGTAAAATAAGCAATGCTTACGGTGAAATCATATTATGTTTTTGCTATTTTTGTTTTTTCTGATATTTATAGCATTTCATTCGACATTACAGATGTACAGTATATGTAGGGTCTATGAACAGAATGAGTAAATAGGTTAGAGTCAGCACAAGCCACTGAAAACAACAAATTAGCACACATGGTGGAGGTGGTGAGTTGGGCTATGTTAAATCTGTTTTCCTAAGTGTACTTCTTGTGTAGGTGCAACAGACTGCATCTAGGGCAGATGAGAAGCACTTGTGTGTGCATGTTTGCTCTAAGCACAAGAACACACGTATCCATGCACTGTTTGGAAAAAAAAATGCCCAAGGCTCACATATAGTGGCAAATAGGCTTAGTTGCTAGATGCAGAGCGATAAGGGGAAACCAAGAGAGAGGGTGCAGGAAAGGAAGAGCGGGCGGTGGAGAAAGAATAAAAGAGGTATTGAAATCAAGCGTGGCGATTCTGATTTGTTTAGGCTGCGATGACCCAAATGGTGTGGACTGTTTGCACAGCGGCAGACGAAAAGCAATCATTAGTCTAAGCACTAAGGTGGATTAATACAGCTTACCAGGAATGTTATCACTCTTCCATAATGTGATGTCTGGATTTATAGTAATGCAAAACATGATTAGACATACTTTAGCACGGAATTCTATAATGCAATGACATAAATTTTATTATGAGTTGTTGTAAACATGCCGCCCTTGTGAACATTATTCCCACTCATTCATTAAAAAGATCATCATGGCCGGACTGAATAATGTTTTTTGTGCTCTTTGTTTGTTTTGTTCAACTGTAGAAAACATAACAAATCTAAAGAATGCCCACTTACTCACGCATTAATTTTACCTTTGCTTTGGCAATAAACTTTAACTGGTAGTGCCATTAAATAGCTTGAAACCTGCAACCAGAATGTTAAGACATGACACAATACTTTTCCCTAATGCAAACGGTAAACCAATTACAATTTATAAAGAAGGCAAATCACCATATTTTTTTTGTCTCTTTCAAGCATGGATGCCTTCCTTTCTCAGGTCCTGAACTGGGATTCGAAAAGGCTCGTATCTATTATCTCTAATATAGGTATAGGACTAATGTAGGATCATGCTGTAGATTAACTATATAGCATCTAACAGTTTATTTTATTTGAAAGTGTGTCCCTCAGTTGTTTGTCTTGCTTCACTGTAATAATAAAACAAGAACGTTTTGATCTATCTAGTCGGGAGAAAAAAGAAGGGACAAAGAGGGGTATGCGGGCTGGAAATTAAAAAAAAAAAAAAAGAAAAAGTTCTGCAAAAATGTCAAACCAACATTTCAAAATATATTATTTGTAATGTATTTTAAAACGGCTTTGACATTTTGTTATTCTGCTAGATAAACACTACTGACGACTAAAACTTCAAATGACAAGCAATAAATAAAAAAATAACAAAATTCACTCACAGAACACAAATGTATTATTGCCAATGCTGATGTGGGTAACGTTTATTAATTTACCGATTGTACTTAGGGGCGATACACTTTGGAGCATATTATAAGGGGCGATGCCCAGTGCTTGTACATATTGCCTCATGCATTGGTGAAAAAAAAAAATCAGTGGCAGCGGACATTTTTTATTCAGACTGTCAGGCTAATCTATAAAAAACAAAACAAAAAAACAAACCTGCAGTCATCATCCATAAGGTACTATTTTTTTTTTTTTTGGGGGGGGGGTAAGTGATACGTGTGCATGTCTTGTTTGAAACACATTCGTGCAAAAACATATTTGTGTTTATTGCAATGGATATCTAAACAAGTGGACTGCACTTCTTAAATACATAATTGATTTACATTTACATTGAGAAATACATATGATGTATGTACCTAACCTATATATAAAGTTATACTATAAAGCTAATTATATATAATTTTCCATAATAATATAAGTTTCCATTTTGTCTGCATGTAACCCCCCCCCCCAAAAAAAAAAAAAAAGAAAGCAAAAACAGGGCGGTTCTGGAGGATGAATGATCGGTAGCACTTGTACGCAAATATCAGGTGAGATACTCATTGAGATACTCATATTAGGCACATGCTCCCACGCGCGCACACACATGCACATCTGCAACAGGGTGAAGTTGTTTAGTGTGTTTGTGCATGTGTGTTTTAATAAATCCCCCGCAAGGCAAAAAAAAAGAAGACCTAATATGTTACAAAGTCTTCTCAAGGTCTCACGAGAGAAAACACACCAAACATCACTCGCAGGCTTTATTTACAGCGATGACGTATCTACCTGCTTGCCCACAATTGCTCCACTCCTGCCCTCCTTTCCACTGCGCGTCCATTTAAATTGCAGCCTTTCCAAATGGGAACTTGCCGTTCATCACATTTTGATTACATTGTAAATTCAATTAACCATTCATCCTTCATTTGACCATTTGTGTAACGCAGAAGGAATAATATACAGCCACTGGGCTATGAATATGGGGCAGGTGTGAATGGCACGTTCGCACATTGCCCGAATCAGATGAGTGTGCCAAAGACAGTCATCAGTCGCTGTTAGCAGCTGAAAAATGACTCAAAATGCGCAATATGATGTTTTGCCTTTGAGAGGTGCAAGACCTTAATACAGCCTCCGGAGAGTAGATCGTGTTTGGGGGGACTGGGAACAAGATTCTGCAAGTGAACTTTTGCATAATCTGCAATTTCTTCCTTTTTTCGTCTTTTAAATGTTGGATGGTTTTGTTTTTTCAGTCAGAGTGTAGATTGCCTAACATGTTCTTTTGTGTTTACATTCAAGACATAGATTTGGTATAGTGAAAAGTCGCCTGTTGTGAAAAATCTCTGGCTGCAAATATGATTTCGTTGTAGAGGAGTTCTACTGTAGCCTGTACATGAGCTAAGCACAAGTATCTGGTAATGACTTTCGAATCCCTGAAGCAAAACAAACAAAGTGGAACATATTTTCAAATTGGATCTCTATGGAATTCGCGTCTCATAAGAAATCTACAATCTGGATAACAGGGTGGACTCAGACTTCACCGAATGCCACCTCTTTGGTGAGCGTGTCAGAAGCCAAGATGGGAGAAGCACAGCATCTTGAGTGTGCAAAAAACACGCGTTAGGAATTGACCTATGCGTGAGTGGGAGAAGATGACCTTGTGTTTTCATCAGTTGTATAGCTTTGCTTTGAATAGAATGATTAAAGTAAGGAGGAAAGAAGACCTGACAATGTCCTCTCACTCAGAATTATTATCATTGTAAGTCTATTGCACCACTGTCAAGGCCTGACCATGACTACTCACAGAAAAAAGAATGGACTGAAATCTCCATGCTGGGTTTATTCTGTTTTTTTTTTTATTCAATCAGCAACCAGAGGTGTTTTTCCACAAATCTAGGAATTTTGACAATGTAGTTAAATGATTAAAATTACAATTTTACTCCCAAAATTTGGAATTACCAGTCCCGCAGAAAAAAATGTTTTTTTTCAACTGCATTTTTTTTTTTTTTTTGCATGTGATACTCCGTACAAATACAATGCTACACGGCACATCAACATATCACCACAATTAGAGCAGAACGGTTGACATTGCCTGGAAGAGAGTCAATTTCTATCAAGTTATATATATCGAAATTCTACTGTAAATTGTATCACATGCATGTCAAGTTGTATCTTCCCCAGAAAGAACCGCAATGTGAAAACATTTTTTCAATTTTCATTTTTTTAAAAAAGAGATGTGAATTGGGAATGACATTTTATAGAGTCACAACTCCTTCCTAAGGTACCAATTGTCAAGGCCTGTAATCTTTCCAAAAGATGATCTCCAGAAGGGTCTAATTAGAAAGCCTGTGCAATTTGCTCACTATCACAAAAGGCCTTTGGGCTTTCTTAAATATGTACATGGGCTACGGCTGACCGGATATTGTATGTACACCGTGGAGATGAGTTATAGACTATAACAACTTCTAGTTCAGTCAGCTCTCAGCAGACCTTGGCAGCATTGGTCTAAGTGTGATCCACCCTGAGGTGCAAGCAGGGAGAAAAAAAAGAGTAGGATAGAATAATCAGGGCAACTCAAGCATGGAAGAAACTGTATAGAATGCATATATGTTCAAATGGCCATATGGCGGTGTGCAGGCATGTGCATGTGAAAAATAATTACAGCATAGGAAAAGTAAACAAAATGCTTCCTTTGTCTGTTCATGTAATAAGCAGCAATGTGGTAATTGACTGGTATCCGCATCATGTGATGTGACTAGAATATAGTGTAAATACTTGTGACTGATTTTACAAAAATATTTTAAAAAATGTACATGGTCTTAATGTAGAATAAATTCACACTTAGAACAAAAAAGAAGAAGAATGTCAAGTAGAAATTGATTCTACTTCTTAGAATTTAAACAAAAAATATCCCGTTGAGGACATACTAGAGTGGACATTTAGACGCAATTAAGTTAGGTTCCAGTTAGACTTATTAAAATAAGTTGATTAATGTGCATGCCATTGCATTACAGGTGAAGCTTCCCACTTGAGACATAAACTAAAATAAGGTTATAAGTACAATGAGATCACGATTCAAATTTCTGGATAAAAAGGCTATTGAAAACGCTATATATTTTTGAGTCAAGGGAATATTTTCTATACCATACTTTCTCAAAACCTCCATTCACCACAGCCTTAACTTTGCTTCAATTTTGAGTGGGTGTGAAAGCACAAGGGAGTTTTCAGGTTGCATGATGAAATTGGTCTGGATGGTGACTCGAGTTTCACAGTGGGCGCTGGAATGAAGCTATCATTGTAAAAAGAATCGGTTTTCCACGATCACGAGTTCCTGTTCTGAGCTGTTCCCTTCGGAGGTGCTTATATAAAATCCCAATTTTTCCTGACCTTGCCCTGAGCTTGTGAAGAGAGGAGGAAGGTTGACAAGATATGTTTCTAAAATCCTCACTCTGCCTTATGATCCTTTATTCCGCAAAAGTTTTAACTTAGTTTCATTAAAAAAAAAAAGATGCTAAATTTAGATTGTTGTTTTTGGACTGTTTAAAATACCAAACGAAAGCCAGACACTGCAAAAGATGATTATATTTTCCCCATATAGAAGCATTTTTTTAATTATTGGTGAGGCTATTCATGTCAAATGTATTTTAAATCTATATTTAAGTATGCTGACAATGTTATATTGTCTATACCTATACAATATGTGTGTCCAAAACCTGCTTTTATTGCCATACTGAAACTTGCCACTGATCCCAGTGCTCTTCCCTTGTGGGGCAGGACTCACATCTCACTGGTACCTGACTTTAAATTGGCTTCGTCTCCCGCTGTTCCACTCCAGTAATTACATTCCCCAGTCAACAACAGGAGAAATGAACATAGATAAATAAATGTCTGAGGGACAGAGATGTAGCTATTTGCATTAAAGTTTTTTTTTTTTTTTTTTCTACTTAAGTAAAGACATAGGGAAATCTATGGTTTACAGTCACGGAACAGAAGGCTCAGTAAATCAGCAGAGGGGCAACAGATGCATTCTATAAAAACCAAGTCAGTATGCATGATATTCTATGCTTTAAATCTAGTCAAGTGTTGTATTTTCACATTGTGCTATTGGCTGAATGTGGATGAACTTTTCAAGTGTCAAATGATGACATGGTTGAAATGCAAGTCAGAATCTATTTACAATCCCCCCAACAATAAGACGGGAGAGCGCGGTTTTTGTTAAGATTGACAGCAGTTTTTGAAAGATTTGTGGGCACAGAATCCAAAACCGATGCAAATTTGTCTCTTTTCTGTCAGGTTTCTGAGCTTTGATTCTCTTTTCAATCTGGATGAAAAAAAAAAAAACGAATATAGAATATATTACAAGCTTTGAAATCTAAAAAAAAAAAAAAAAAAGAGTATGCCTATACTAACAAGGAAAAAAGACAATAGTGAAAGCCAGATTAGTTGATCTCCCTAATTTGTATTTAACTCATTCTGTTTGAAGCTATTGACTGGACTGACCTATTTGGCGAGCACGCCTCTCAATTGTGACTGCACATACAAGTTAGCATATATCTGTAGGTGAGTCTCATTGTAATTAGCTCTTCTTGCTACAGATATAATCAGTGGCATTTTGCTAATATGGCGGGTAATATGTTGAAAAAAAATATTGAAGTGCTAATTAAAAAAATATTAAGGTGCATTTTTGAAATCTTAAGACCAATTTTAGTTTTAATCAGCATGAAAAAAAAAACTAGCAATGAATTAATTGATCGTTTCCCAGTGTGTTTGAAAAACAATTCAAGGTGTGGTCTGTATTTGCGCAATGTTAACTGGGTTATCTTAAAACCCAACACACCGAATAAGAAAAGCACTACATAAAAATGAAAGAGGTGGATAAATATGATGCTGACAATTCATCAATCTCTCAGGGTTGAAATGTGCCCATAACATCTGATGGGGTAGACTGAATCATTATGTAAATACTCAGATCATAAAAGGAGAGGAGGAAGGCAATTCAAGAAAATTGAATCCATTTGAGGACATTAAATACACTTGTGCTATACCCAGAGAGGGAAATAAACTCTATAGCTGTATTTAACTGATTTCAACTAGATGCTCTTAAAGTTCTGGTTCCTTTTGTCACCTGAAAGAAAAACAGGAAGGTAAAAAAAAAAAAAAATCATATTTGAATGTATCTTTTGTCACAATGTATCTTTTGTCCAAATGTCAGCAAATGACACTCTTCACATTCATTGGTGTTGCCATGTATGAAGCCAAAAGCCGAAAATGAAAATTTTGCAGTTTACTGCATTGCTAAGGTTTCAGATAGGTTGGAGGGAATATACCAATGGAAACCTCACTCACACAATCTACCGATACAGAGTGATTGATTTGAACCCACTTGCATTTAGACTGCAAAAGGTATCTGATGATTTTCCTCACAAAATTGAAAATATCAGTCTAAATATCCTCTCAAAATCCAGACTAAATAACTTGGGACAGAATAGTGACACATAGTGTAAACCATAAACTAACAAATGGAGTGTTGGTTAATGAGATATCTATGCAAATTTAGCATTGGATGGATGTTTGATTATGATATCAAAATAAATAAGTATATTGCATAGGTCATCTATTTGTCACACAATTGCCTTTAAGATGGCATTTTTCTATGATTGTGAGTTGGCCTACATCCTCATACAACTGCTGCACTCTTTGCACTCCATGCTGAAACCTCTCTGGTTAGGTTGTTGTTGGTTAAAAGTATAACCTATTGGCGTACTAGTGTAAGAAAACATATTTGAGTACTACAATTATGAGTTGTGTCAAAATAGTTTAAGAACGAGTGTCAAAAATAAATGTTTCGAGTCCTAATTCAAGTATTGAATCTGCAGCCGTTGAATTTTTTTTGACAAAGTGTTACATAGATTTCTATTAAGTCATCAGGTAACGAGTAGTGTTTCTAGTTGAGTGTTGTCTTCAGTAGAAATGTGGAAATATTTCCAAACAATTGGTTCCATGGTATTAGTTCCACCCAAAAAAGTTGTTTGTGACTTTACGCTTCCATAAGACTAGACTTTATGTATAATTTATGCATTTTTTTTAAAAATAACAAATGTAAATGCTGGTATTTCATAAATGAAATTGCAATTAACTAATTATTAAGAAGGAGTTCATGTACCAATATTGAAGATTGCAGCTAAACCACTTTAGCAATTACGTGATATATTTTGGTGCAGGTTTGAATTGAGACAAATATGAAATGGTAATTTTAGTGTTATGACCCGTGGGTCATATGTAGTTTTTGTATGTGTTCTGCTGTGTTCTCCTTTGTTTGTGTGTGTGCGTGTGTGTGAGTGCCTTTTTGGTTAGAGTGTGTCAATTGTGTGCAGGTGGTGTCATCCCATTGGCTGGCTCTCCTGATTTGCCGCCCTATTTAAACAGCCCACGGACCAAACTCTGTCTCACTCCGGTCATCCCACCGCCAGAAAACGCCGCGTCAGGAACTGTTCAGACTAGTGTGCTTTAGTGTTTCTTAGACTCTGTAGATCGAGCAGTAGTAGGAAGGAGCCGCCGTTTTTGTTTAACCCTTTTTCTCCTGTTTTTGCGTTAGGTAGATAGTGAGCCAATTGTCATTCGTTTCCTTTTTGTTTGGCTAATTATTTAGGGATTCAGAAGATCTTTTGTTTATTATTTTGTTTGTTTGCTCTCCCTCTGAAGACAATAAAAGCTGCTGTTTTTTGTTCAACACATTTAGTTTCACGGGCCTTTTCTGGTGGTGAGGTTACGGACGGGGGAGCACACATATGTTATATCCCAGTTCCCCTAGGCTGGGTGTAACATTAGTAATGCTTGATGAACATGGAATATTAACGTGTCTGGCATCTACTAAATGTCTACATCAAGCAGAATCTTGAATCCTGTATTGAAACCATAAATGTGATTCAGTGGGAACTTGAAGAGTTAAAAAAAATAAAATAAACTTCTGCATTTGTCATAAAGATTGTCATGGTCAAAACAAAAGTAAAGGCATGCCTTTGAGAACACAATAGACTAATCAAAAGCTGATCATTTCATATGAGTCATTGCTCTGAGGAATCGTTCCCGAAGAAGAGCCAGAGGGATGCACCAAATGTGCCCATAAGCTTAAAGATAAAGTTATTATATGGTTTTCAACATCATTTTGGAGTCTGTGAATTACTAAACAGACTATCCAGCCGCTGAATCCAGAATTTCATCACAAGATCTTGTACAAGTATTACAGAGCCTGTAGGCAAGCAGAATTATTCATGTTTAGTGACAGGGTTTGGTTGGTGGGATAGTGGTTAGCACGCCCGCCTTCCAGTGTCAAGCAAGCTCCATACTTCCTGTGTGGAGTTTTCATGTTCTCCCCGAGCCCGTGTGGGATCTCTCCGGGACTTCGGCTTAATCCCACACTCCAAAGACATGCAAGGCAGGTGTATTGGACATACTTAATGTTAACATAATTACACGCCATTTGTAAGTAAAATAATGGGAATTGTGGGTCACATTCAGTGTGAAAGCAGGCCATTAATGGTTTGAACATCATGTGAGCAATGGATTTCAAATAACATTAAACTTTTTGTGACATTTGTGTGTCAAAGCTCGGTGTAAGTATGTTTATAAAGATGTGCATTTATTGTTTGGTGCATGGAGTATACAAAAGTATGGTAGTTGCTGTGCCACTTGTCATTTTGTAAACAATCTAAACGAGGCTGCAGAGATTTGCTTGTTGCCAGGTTACAGTCTGCTGAAAGAGTCAAGCTGCAAGCTCATCAGGGATGCAAAGGTTGTCCACATTCTGGTCAGTCGTGCTACTGTATATCAGGGGGCAAAAAAAAAAAAAAAAAAAAAAAAAAAAAGCATGCTGGCATAATTCCAGAACTCGAATGAGGCCTTTGTGTCTTCTTTTGATGTCTCAACACTGGTGTAGACCATCTCTCGAAAACTGTCCTTGTCTCAACCTTTTTAGAGATGCAGTCATTAATGCCTTCTTACTTTCCTATTTATTGATGCTCTTGTCATTGTGCACTTTCTTTTGATCACCTCCTACGCCGCTGTTTCAGAGTGCAGGCATTAAATCTCAAAACACTTTCCCCTGCTATTCATTCACTGAAAAAAGAAAAAAAAAAATCCAACCTCAAAGTCACCGAGGGTGGTCTTGGACAACGCAATGAACTTTTAGCGCATGGAAAGAAAAATGACCACATTCATTTTTAGGACAGAAACTAAATGAGCTAAATCACATCCCCAATCCTCGACACTCTACTGTCTCTGCCCACTCCCTTCTGCATCCCCTTTTGCTGCAGCAGTACTTGATTCTGCCTGATATTCCTCTAAAATGTATTGCTTCTAGTGAGAGTGCAAAACTACACGGTCTGTATGATATATAGGTGCATCACAGTTACAACAAATAAAATCGTACCTTCTCTATTATGCCTGCATTGATGGTGATGTGCATTTTACATGAGCAAAATATACAGATTAACAAATGAATGATGTTAAATTTCTAATACATAGAAGACCTGACAGCAATCCATTGAGACGTAAAACCAATACCAAAATACAAGCTGGAATCCCATTTAGCAGACCCAAAGGTCACATTTAACATTTTATCAGCGTGTGAACTGTGTAATCAGAGGATAAAACACATTACATCATGTTTAAACAAACATCAAACACACAAAGCCGCATAAACACACCCATGTTTAGACCAATCAGACCACTTAACCTGTGAGCAAGCCCTTCTCTGAGAAGGAGACCACTACTTCTGACCGGAACTGTCACTACGTGACCAGACGGCGGTCTCTTTCAATTATGAGACTGAATTTCACTGACAGAATGGTGCCTTTACAACAGAATGTGTCCGAACAGGCACTTTATTTATTTATTTTTTTCTCCATTCTAAGTTACCCAACATTTCTCTCACACTCTACCTACCAGAGAAGAAACCTGCTCCTGCAACTAATAACAGGTAATTTGTGATCATATCTGACAAAAGAGGCTCCACCAGTTATTAAATGAAGATTTTCTCTCTCTCTCTCACTCTCTCTCTGTCTCACTCTCTCTCTCTCTTTTCTCTCTCTCTTTTCTCTCTCTCCCTCCCACCCTCTCCTCTCCTCTCTCTCTCTCTCTTTTTTGCCCTCCCTCCTTTTTCCTTGCTTACATTTTTAGTTGTTTCTTCTTGGAAGCATTTGTTCCATCTATAAGCATCCCCTGGATTAATTGTGCCTGGCATCTCATCATTACCAGTCTGTAGACACAGGGTGGGCTTTGTTTTGTTTGTTTTGTGCACAAAAGAATGGAAGCAAGTGTGTCCGCTGTCAAGTGTTGCATTAGTAGCTCTGAGTAATCACTGTTGTATCGGCACACTTCACTCCTGGCAGTGCCACTCAAAAGACAAGTAGCCATAAAGAATCGCTGCCTCAGACCATCCATCCACTGATGTTACCCTAACCCTATAATTTTACACAAAGGCCTCAAGCGGGTGTGGAGGGAGTCTGAGATCCTCCCTAAGATAACCTTATCATAGACGATAGTATACAGCAACAGGGTGAGTAAAACCACTCAAAAGTTTTTTTCTCAAATACAAAGTACAGGATACTGCATGTATTTGTATGACCAGGTTCCTCTCTGATGCTGCTTAGCGTAAACATCGTGTGACAAATTGATTAAACATTGTAATCCGAGTCAGAGTTGTGAAGTGGCAAACACAACAGCTACCCAAGCAGTGAGATGGCCAGGCTGACAATGATCCAAAAAGTATCATGACTACAATACTTGTGAAATGCTCACTGCCCTGTATCACGCTGAAAATAATCATCTATTTAATCCCAGTACAGCTGTTGTGATTTGTTGCATGAAAACAATGTTACTTTTTTAGGACATCATGATAACAGCATGAAACAAATTATGTAAAAGGAACTTTGTCTGACTCACCCTGACATGTGTGAATGCTATTAAGAACATAATATAGCAGAACTTCAATTGGGACCTTTTTTTTTTCATTAACAGCCTTTTGTCAAAGTAAAAAATATGAAAAATACAGAGTATACAAAAAAAACTGCAAAACAATGTAAATAAAGCTCAAGCTCAGACCAACAAAAGAATGAAGATAGTTATATATAAAAAAAAAAAAATGTTGAAAAATACTGATAATTTTAGCTGATCCAGTCCCTCATTAGATGACGTTGATTGGAAATTGTTTGTAGCCTTCCGGCAACATCTCGTGGAGGTCGTTTCGATGGGGCTAATGCTGAAGCTGTCATGCTTGCATGTATGTATGTATGCTGTGTCTGTCAAGTCAACTTGACCTTTGTGTGATTGATATTGTTGTGCAACATGTTACAACCCCTGTGATGCTTCATTATTTTTTTTTTTTGAGAACCACGTGCTCATGACCCATCAATGACTAGTGGTTATGGCCAATTATATATGTCACCACTGCCTCATTCCGCTACTTATACTCATATATATATATATATATATATTCCCCAAAATGAGGTTGTAATGGTTTGACCTTGACTGGACCACAAATTGTTGTGAGTAAAGAGTTGACAGATTGGACCCCAATAACATTGTATATGCTGGCAAGCTCCAAAAAATCCTTTGGTTTTAAACCAGGCAGCCCCAACAACAGAAGCATGGACTGGTAGCAAGCAGCAAAGACCCACCAAGTTAGCTCCAAGTTAGCATGCCCATGATTCTTGTAAGGATAAACAGTTAAGACAATGTTTGATTGGGATACTCCTATGCCGGTCCTTCAAAAAATGTCTCGAGATGAAACTGGTCCGTGGAGCGTTGGTAACAGCTGCTCAAGAACATCCAATCAGTCAGCTCCTAATAAGGCTGTGTTCATCATGACGGCAGTAGTGTAATCTCATCAATGAGCATCAGTCAGTCTTAGTGTGTTCACCTACAAGGTTTTGCGGCTTGGGACATTCGGCATTGATTGCTTCTCATGCCTTAATCCTGGTGTCAGAGCAATAAAAATAAAATAGTGAAATTCATTACTTAGGGTTATCAGCCATCTTGGCCCTCTAGGCCAACCAATAAGATTCTGCCAACCAGGCTGGCCCTATACCATCATTTTGACTTCTATCCAATGTCCGTTTATTTTTTCAAAATGTATTAATATTGTCAAAGAAAAAGCATGAAACCTTGAACATTAAAAATATTATCTCAACATTAAAAAAAAATAAACTTTTAGTACGCTTATTGTACAAGTGAAATAATATACACATTATAATCTTAAAAATGTGGCACAGCAGACTAATGCCTAGCATTATATGCAAGAGTGCACATGTTTGTTTTTGTCAATTGCTTACTCACATGAGTACCAGGATATAGTGTTTGGTATGCACCCTTTCTTTCATTAAAAATTTTCAATGTCATTCTCAGTGTCACTCCCACATTAAGCGCACTGCCTATGTGCACATAACGACGTTGCATTAGTCAGGCCTGCGCCTTTGAAACATTTCTTAAGTCCATCAGTTATGGTTTGCTTGGTGTGTTCAGAACCCAATTTAATTAGTCCATGAAAGTCAGAGGTAAATTCTCCGGCACCGTAGAGCAGGGGTAGGGAACTCCGGTTCCTCGAGAGCCATATCTTTCCTATTTTTGATGTGTCTCACTTTCGACAAACCTGATTGAAATGATCGGGATCCTTATCAGGCTTCCACAGGGCTTGCTGATGAGCTGATTATTTGAACCAGGTGTAAAAGGCGAGGGAGACATAGAAAATAGGCAGGTTTTGGCTCTGAGGTTTTGGACGGCTAGATTCGAACACGGGTCCCCTAACTGTTAGTTGTACGTGCTAACCAGTGCCCCACCAAGTCACCCGAGATCGTATCATACTTGGCAAACAAAGGATGACTGAAAATGTTGGACCCTGTATCAAATGCATCTCTTTTGTCTGCTAGCTGAGAACAGGAGTGGTAAATCTTGCCCAAATGTAAGTGTGCTTCAAGCCACAACATATCTTTGAGCTAATTTACAGAAAAATAAAAAAATGTTCTGCTCAGGCTCTATTTTTGTCATGGGTGAAAGTTAGGTAATGTACGCAAATGTGCGAAGTGAAGCACACGATGATACGCATCAGTGATTTCTGTCGCATATGCATACCTGCGTACCAGTTATGTGCATCCCTGCATATACTGTATGCATCACAGTTATGATGCTTTGGTTCAAACGCAGGCTCTGACCATTGATTGTAGAATTTGCAGCCCCTTGCTGACATGGGTTTTCTCCAGGCACTCTGGTTTCCTACCATATTCCCAAAAATGAAATGCCGCAAACCTAGTGGCTAGTGTCCAGCAATCCCAGAAAAACAGAATGAATGAATGACTGAACGAACAATATTGATATTATAATATGTTGTTATGTGTTGAGATAAAAGTGATTTCATCACAGTTAAATCACAAAATTGATGATTTATAAAGCTGATCGTGACTTTTCACTATATTCAGATGATGATGTACACCGATGGATGGATGTTGAATTGCTGAAGGTCAAAGTGCTGACATGTTTTAATTGAGCAAATTAGTTCAGTGCTGTGTTCAAGCTGGCTGTTGTTTACAACCCCACCGGGTGCCAACAAGACAACCCCTCATAGATAAACATGAGTCGAATGCAACACAATGGGACATTTTAACCTTTTGTAACCTCAGAACTGTTTTCCAAAAGTACATGCAGTGCATGCTGTAAAACAGGGGTTGCCAACCTTTTAGAAAGTATGAGCGACTTCTTGAGTACTCATTAATTGGAAGGTTTATTATTTTGATGTACACTTCTGAAATATAATTTACTCAAATTACTTTTCAAAAAAATATTATATATTGACTTACAAATGCTATTACGTATAAATTGTTGGTAATAAACTGTAACGTCAAGATACTGATCATGTTCGTGATTTTGCACAATGACTAGTAAACAGGTGAATATCAAAATGCAACTCTTCATTTCTATGCATTTTTTCATGTGTTTACATTTTCAAATGATTACTTTAATGACATTCCTAGAAACATGCAAATGTCCTATCAATGGTATCGTCTTCGATGCTTGGCTACATGGTGTTGGCGGCCTCATTGTGGGCAACTCCTGCTCTAAACAGTATTTCGGTATGATGTTGACGCCATGAAATATTTTCTGACTTTTCCACCACATCATGTGGAAAATTATAAGTAGGTAGGGTTTTCTGCTGACAAAAGGGGGTAACCTTCTGAAACCAAAGTATGTGTATGGATGAATTTGCAAAAGCCGAACCTCATATGTGTGATGGTTGAATGTTTAAATTGGGAACATGGGGAGCAGCTACAGTTACTTGTTAGATAAAATAAAACTGCAGGGGGCATACAGCAACTTGAATCTCTAAGTGATGTGAGCTATTCATTTTCTCCGTGAACTGCTAGTTGAACGTAGCCCGTTACATTAAATAATACCACAAAACACACAGTAATTGTAGTTTTTGTCAGTTTTCTTTGTTTTTGTTCCATCTCAACCAGGCAAGGCTGCATGGTGGTGTTTGGGATTGCCCTATATTAGGAGCTTGGTTAGTTAAGTTAGCAGATCAAAGCAGTCAGACAGATACAGTTTGTCTTCCTTGGCGGAGGTCTGTGGCAATATGTCTGCTATTCTAGGTAAACTACACTTGTACACTGTGTAGCACATGTTCTAACACCACCGTATAGTGATGCAATGGTTAGCACGGTAACTGGAAGAGGATTCCACTCATTCAGTGTTGCATGAGTTCTCTGCTGGGAGCTTTCACCCACCAAAAAAAAAAAAAAGTGCATGTAAGGTGAAGCTAAGACTTTATACTCTATGTAGTTGCGAAAGGTTGTCTTTCTCTATGCGTCAGCCTTGCAATTGACTTGCAATCGATCCAGAGTGTATACCTCGTCTTTGACCCAACATCTACTGGGAGAGGTTCTATCTCTGCACCAAAATCTGTGTTATTCCAATGGAGCATAACGTAATATTTTGTTAAGTTGTCATGTTTAAAATATTGTGAATTTTAAAAGTATCTGCTGTTGAGAAGTTTTCCACTTACATGAACAATGTAGAAAAAAAAAAAAACAGTCCTACGAACGACAATGCAATACATAATTTTAATGCAAACATCATTATGATTTATGACAACAGAAACAAATGGATCTGGGTGAAAAGGACTGTTCCTTGCTGGAAATAGTGAACATTTGTGATACCCAAATAGATTACACTTAACTATGGATAGCACAGGATGGTGGAAAACACTGCTTTTCTTTTTTTTTTTTTTTTTTTTGGGGGGGGGCAACCTACCCTGTCGCTAACGTAGCTCATTGACACCAAAGCCACTGGATTGTTCCAAGCATTGATTTTATATTACATAAGGCTATTGTCTGACATCTAAACTATGAATATATTGCAGGATACTGTATTATAATAAAGTAGTCTTTGAGCATATGCTGTACTCAAAATGGAGCCTGTACTATTTGACATTGAGTGAACAGGCAAGGCAAGGTATAGTCTGGACACTGTACATGAATCCAAAGGATGATCTAAATTCAGGTAAGCATTATACTCACATGGACACCTACAGGCCATTCCGAGTCTCCATTTGCCAATATTATGTTTTTGTAAGGGTGGAGGAAGCCACTGTCAGCGGCTGTTTTGTATACAACAAACTATAAGAATTGGTTTGCCAATTTGGTTCATTGTGTGAGTGCTAAAATCTTCAAAATGAATCATAACAGCAAACGCATAGTCTAATGAACTCTTTCAGTGCCAAGCGCTCAATTGGAAAAGGCAACCACTAGAGTGCCAGTATAATTAGCATTTTCACTCATCTTTCAAGGCCGACAGCATCTTGTGTGCTATGTCTATGTAAACATACTATTCATGAAGTGTATCATATGAAGGACTGATTTCTCTTCCCCACTTAGAATTAAAGTATGTAATATATGTGTTGTATGTATGGCAACACTGAAATCCAATGGTCAGTTATCACTAAAGTGCTCAATTGGCTTAATATTAGATAAGCACTCGTCAAGAATGTCAGCTTCTCTCCATGAGAAAACATATTTGACGAGAATTTTGAAATGTTTTTAAACTACCATTTTGAAAGACAAGAATTTCCATCTATGGCGCAGAAAGCGTGAAGAAAATTGTAGACATGGTTTGAGTGACACAGACCCATGTCAGTTCCCACACCTGGACCTCATTGAATGTGGAGTAAAAGTAAGCAAACCGTGAAAAACAGGAGTGTTAATTGAGTACTCTTTTTCATATCCTCCCATCTTGTGAATAGTAATAGAGGTCCTCTTATGTTGACTAATGGGTGTTGCACCTAATAGAAACGTCAGGGCTACTAATAATTTTTGCACACATGATTTGATGTGAAATGACTTTTCCCATTGATGAAATGCACATAGGTTGGATTTGTCTATTCTTAATTATTATTTATTTATAATGTTGTTCCAATCATGTTTAGAAAAATAAAAGTGAATTTATTAAAGTAAATATCTTAATAAGGGCGCCAATAATTGAAGGGAGTTGTATATAAGTTTGCATTTTTTTGGAGTGTGGGAGGAAGCCGGGGTGCAAACTCCACTCAGGAGGGCCGGGGCAAGGTGGATTAATTGTGAGTCAAACGTGCTAACCACTCTTCCACACCCCCTTATTCAAAATGTATAAGAAAATAAAACATCCTTCTACAAATGCTTCCTGGAATAAGTGCAAAATAAATAAAGACATGAACTCCAATTAAAAAAAGAATGCTAACCCATGATTAATTTCTTTATCCCAGGGCCTTTTTAGGGGCAAATGTGCCTTCGAGTATGAAGTCTTTCACGAGAATGTGTTTTGAAAACTGTGCAAACAGACATGCATTAATAAATGCCCACTTAAAGTGCAACAAAAAGTCAGCACCCCCCTCAGGTCATTTACAGAGCATTTGGCTTTTAAGTTAAGAGTTTAATTATAGAATGAGTAAAAGGTGGCTGCAGTAAGAATCTGAAAAAAATGCATTGCAAAGCTTTAAAGTGAAAAGAGGATGAATACCCTTTATAAAAGTCAGACATGTCGATGAGATTCAAGAGTTTTGTACTTCACTATTGCAGAACGTAAAAAGGGTATGTGTCATTTTGTTATGCTCACGAACAGCTATATTATAATGATGTGAGAAATGCTTCAAAAGGAAGTAAGAAAACATGATGTGAAATGTTGAATCGTGCAAGTTCATGTACAGTTTAATCCACTAGATCCCATGGCTTCTTTTTAACTTACACTATTAAAAACCAAATAAATAAAACAAAAAACACAACAAAAATATGAGACTTTTCTGATTGACCTGGCCATTTGAAATCACCGTTGTATCGTCAAGAGCTCACGGTGTCCAATAATCACACCGAAACACAGCACTTCCAAAGTTAATGATTAATTGCTTATGCCCAGAATCTCCAAATTTAGAAATGGGGTCACAGCTTTTGACTGCAGGCTTTATACTGCAATGTTGCAAAACATTTATTTACTGTGGGCCTTGGTGGAATTTTCTGAAGACGCATGAAATAAGCACTTAAAAGACATCTAAAATCATTAATAAAAAACTGATTACATAGTATACCTGCCGTATTTCAACAGCCTCGTTTTCTCATGAATAAGGTTTAATTTACGCATCTATGTCGGGGAAATCAGTTTTGAATTACTGACAAAAATAAGATTCTTCCTCAAAAATACCCATTTTTGGATTTATACAAAAACAACCTCCTTAAGGTTTAGACTTTGATTTCCCAGCAGCCAAAACGTTTAAATTGTAATTGAGGTGTATGAAAATAAGAGATTAGTATATGTTGTGCAGCGCTGCTAAGGATTTTTCATTCGACAACTTGTCAGCGCCTCCCTTTGAAGCTGCTACCGAATGACCTGGAGTCCTGCGTCTCAAACATCATTTCACAAACGAGTTACGCGAATTAACAAAGTGACTAACGAAAGTCGAAAACACCGATGATGTGACCCTTTAGAACGACATCAAACAAAAAACAGACGTATGAAAAGCAGTACTATCACTGTGCCAACAAGGGTGTAAAATGCATGCTGTAAAAGTAATGCCATCGCTCACCTCGTGGCAAGTAGACCATGTCAACTTTAGCGAATAATCCAAAAGTAATTTCTCGTCAGTTCAGCGATGTCTCTCTTTAATGAGTCCATTTACACTTTTAATTTAATGTTTTCAATTGTGGATTCACGCAAATTATGTCATGACACCATTTGATGTTTTCTTTACAATGAGTGTGGGAGAATAGTTTTATTTTCATTTTTTCTTAAAGCTAAGTTTCAAACATCTTTTGAGTATTCATGTAGTCTAATAAAGCAATAATGATTTAAAGAAAAATACAATTGATCCCTCCTCGGTGTCGTCATTCTTGTGACCTTCACTTACTACTGATGACACATCACATACTGTAAGTGACGAATCAGTCTGGGGCATAATAGCCACAAATCTCCACTTTTATGGCCATTTATTTGGCTTGAAAAGTATAACACATATGAGGTATGAGACGAAGACGAAACCTGAAGATGAAAAGATCATCTGGATTAATGCAAACGATTGGGAAATACTTTTAGGTCCTGCAATGTTTTTGTGTTAATTATTATATAGAAACACTAAATGTAAACAAACTGTGTTGAACCATAAAAATGTGACCAAAATTTAATTTATGGGGCAAAATACATTTGGGATATAATATGCATCATAAAATTTCTTGTCAAAGCTAGGCCACACCCAATGGCACTTCATCTTTTGATTGACACAAAATCTTAAAACAAGCGAGCAATCATGATTGGATGGTGTGCTTCTATTATGTCACCTTTCAGTATTTCATTCATCCATTTTATTCAATAACCGCTTTGCAATGGTGCATGTGGTTCACTGATACAGCAATGGAATGGGAAAGTATGTGAAAAGAAGGTTCTTGGAAATGCCTATAGGTAGAAACCACAAATATGTGACAAAACATGGATTGGAAGGATGAACTGAAAAGGCTTCCAAACAACAAAGAGAGGTGGAACTATCTGTCGGTCCGTCACCAACACCTGTTTGGCGAAATATGAATGTCACAATGGGTGTGTTTCGTTCATCGTCGTAATTCTTGAGCTAGCTATCCTGTCGGATGTCTTTCGGTCTGACGCCCCCCTTTTGTTGACAGAAATATAAGCCATTTGTTTTTCCTGTGTGTTTGTGGTATTTCTTGCTTCTGTTGACAATAAAATAGAATCGCTAAAGGGCGGAATGTGCCGTTAGATGTGTAAACTGACTCATCATAGTTCAGTATTTTCAAAGTAATAGGCCCACCGGACTCCTGTGGAATAAACTTCAATCAATACAGTAACACAACTGAATGCCGTACGGATGCTAATTAGAACAAGCCGAGGGATTTATGAGACCTCACCCTGTCCAATTAATTGCCCATACATGGTGTTATATACACCGTTAGAACATTGAATTGTTTAGAAATTTGAATAATGCCAAGCATTTTATGCAACTCACCTTTAAAGCTTTCTGTTTGCAAATTTGAGTAGAATAGTTAGTCCATGCTGCGATTTAGATCAATGAACCCATTCTTTCCTACTGAAACCTTTTTTTTAAACCAAAAAAATGTTCTTCCATATTTTCCACAGAAAATGACCATAACTTCTAAACTATTTGTGCGAGCAACATCATTCTAACAGATTCTGAACACAGAAAAGCCAAGATTTCCATCAAGACAATGTGGAGTATTTCAGAGTATCAAATGATTATCCGATTTTTGGGGTGTAAACGGTGCTGTCAGTTGGCATTGTAAATATTTTATATCATTTGTTTGTTTGTTGTTACTGCGTTTTGTCATCTTCCGTGCATTGTTTTGTTGTCTATTCTTTGTCTTTTTAAGCCGCTATTTGATTTTTTGGTAAATAAATGTGTAAATACTAGAAAAGAGAATGCTGAGGAAATTCACCAGGAAGAGGAAACTCAGGTGGAAAATTGGACAGGATTCACCGGAGAACCCACAAGAGAATAGAAGTTTAAAGAATAATAGAGGGCAGCCCCATCAGCGTTCTTAAGGGTTTCCATAGTAGCTATGAAGGGAAAGAATAATATTGCATCTCTAATGCAACAAATGATTCTTTCCCACCATCACTCAACACCTTTTTGGTGTGACCACTGACCAGTATGTCACAACATGTCTACTAGGCTCTTCTGCAAAATTGTGTTTCGGCGTTTCGAATGGACTGACCATTGCAATTTGGACTAGCTTGAAAAACAGCAGACCATTAATGACTGAAGGAGGGCGAGGCACTGATGCCTTATGACTGTTGGACCAGTAAACAATGTAAGATGCCCACCTCTGCTGGCAAAGATAAGTATGATTGTAAGATTGTAAAAGATTCAGCACTATTTTTAGCAACTGAGTTTCATTTTATAATTAAACGTAAAAGCCAGTGACTTTGCAAACAGATGGGCTTCTCAGTTTTCAAAATTTACCAGGTGGAAATGGCCGTTCCAACCAGAGAGATGTTTATGTTTGCTCAAGTACATCTACTGCTGACGTGCTTAAAACTGCAGACCAATGTGAGTGGTCAGACAAAGAATGGCCCAAGAAGTCTCTATTTAGCATGTTGAGTCCATTACAAATGCATAGAAAATCAACACCTCAAAGACCACAATTTAATCTGTTTTCAAAAGAGACACCAATTAATCAGGAGAATAACTGGCTCTCAGTGGGGGACAGGGTCAGGAATAGAAAATAATTGATGCAAGCCAGACAAAAGGTGATTTTAATTAAATCCAGTCTCAAAGCAGGGAGGTTATTTGAATCTGATATTATGGAATAATGTTTATTCAAATGTTTTTCAGCATATAAAGCAGCCTATCACACAGCTTGATTATGATATCAAAGTGGGACAGACAGCTGGAATTCACTTGGGGTCCAATTCCAGTTTTGGATGTAGAGCACAAATGCAAATATTAAATAATGAAAAAAAAAAGTTAGAAAGTAGTGAGTAAAAAGGTATCACGAAACCCCAACAGCAAGTGAGCACAAAAAAAACAAAAAACAAATAAAAAACATCTGAACAATCTAAAGACTTGCTTGTGTCAACCATTTCATCTTAATGCTAACGATTATGTCATATCAGGTCAATTGTGCCAGTTGGAGCTGATCAGAGAGAATTGATTTCTCACCTCACACAAACTAGCCAAGTTCATTTGGAAACTTATCAAGTTTGGTCCAGACCTGACTTCATTTAATGAGTTCACACAGTACAAACACCACAGAGCGGAGAAGCCCTCATAGACACAAACTTGCTAAAACGATGGAAAAGTAATCGTCAGATTATTAAATTGTTGAGAAAAGTTTAATGAGTTGTGTAAAAATGCTTATAAATGAATAAATATCCAAAATTTCTACCCAACCACTCGGGACGTAAATGCTGAATAAGGGTTTCCACAACTGTCCCCACTGTGCCGCATGACTGACTCCCATCAGATGGAGCACTGCTTTTAAAACCAAACACAATATACAGTATACTAACCCTTTGGGAATTGCTCCATACAAAAAGAAATAGTTTATTCAAATCTACAGGGATAATATTCTGTGCTACATTCGATCGAATCTATAGTGGCAAGCTGCATATTTCTTTTGACGGGGCTCTCGTGTGGATTGTTGCTCAGTGAATATAACAGGGAATGGAAAAGCATTCCAAAACCATGAAAAGATTGTGATGAGAACCATAACAATGAGAAACCAACTGATATTTGTAGCAATCTCACCATTTGACACAAAACATGTTCCCCCGAAATGATTTCCTCTGTTTGACATTAACGGTGATTAAAAAATCAGAATCTTTACCAGAGTGTAAGTGTATGATTTGTGAACATTATCAACATACGACGTCAGCTAAAGCAAACTTCCAAAATTGCAATATTTCATCAGACCCTAAACAGATTTTCCCCCCAATATGTTTGGGAAGTTTCAAGTGTGCTATTGAAAATTGGTGAAATAAAGTTTGAAGATTTAGGCCATAATTTATGAAGTATAGCTTGGCGCAAACACAGCGCCGCTCCACCCAAAAAAAAAAAAAAAAAACACCACTTCAAGTCAAGTCAAGCACGGTGGTGTCAGTGCTTTGGGGCTGTTTTTCTGCATTAACTGTGGCCTTAGATAAGGTTGATGGAGAGTCTAAGCACAAAATCTTTAGGCAAAAACTTTAGGCTTCTATGACAACCCAAGAGCAAAGTTTCTAGACATTTTATATCCATGCTATATGGAGCTAATAAATAAACAAATAAACTAAAAATTGACAAATCCCTGTTCCAAAGCCAGTTGTTTTTTTTTTTTTAACATAAAGAAAAATAATGTGCAAAATGACATATGTCCATCCATTTTCTTAAATGCTGGTCCTCACAAGGGTTGTGAGGTTAGCTGGTGCCTATCCCAGCTGTCTTCAGGCAGTAGTTGAGGTATATACCCTGAAATGCTTACAAGTCAATCACAGGGCACTCAGAGAAGAATGACCATTCACACCGCCAAACACACTTAAAGCCTATTTGGAGTGTCCAGTATACCTACTATGCTACTTTTGGTCAATGTGGGAGGAAACCAGTGTAAACGGAGAAAACTCACGCTGGAATATGCTTATGCAAAATTTAGTTTTTTTTGTTTTTTTTTTCTCCTTACAGTTCAAATTAGGATTCATGACAGCCTCATTTTGTGGTTTTTGTTTCAATGTTTGTACATTAGCAAGCCACATATTCTATCAAAACATACAATGTAATAATCATTCTAACTATATCCTCAGTTTTCCTATAAGAGAGAGAACACCCTGAACCGGACACCAGCCAATCACAGTGTATGATTAAAAGAAATAAAAACTAAATTAAAAAAAACATGAATTTACAGATCAAACGCAACATACATTATTTATTACATATGTTATGTGCACGGCATGTTTGCCCGGAAACCTGTAAAAAAAGACAGTGAGGATTCACCATCAGTTTTCAATCCCATCATAACCTTGATTTATTCATCTGACTGGGTCCATATTTCACGATAAATTAGTTTTTAAAGGTGTCTCCAGAGAACCCTCAGTCAGGATCTTAGACGGACAGGCACTGTAATGGAAACTATGTGATTTATGGATGCATGTCCTACAGAGTACCGATTCTATTGGGATTTGGTACACAACACAATCTTGTGGCTGTATTATTTTATCGGAAAAACAATGCTGGACATAAGGGGAAAAGACATCTCAAACTTTGTCCAAGAGGTGAGAAGGGAGCAACCGCCATGCCATTATTTACTCCTGCTTGTTTACCCATGACAGAGTGACTCAAGCAAAGGGTTAATAACTTAGTGTGACCTCAGATCAACACTGACACATTATTTTCAGTTTCTCTTACACCACCCTTAAGTACTGTACTTAACGGTGCTTCTAAAAAGATAAAAATCAGTGTTTGGTAATTGGTCTGCGTCAGTGCTGAGCTGAACACAATGTACAGTAAATGCTGCCTTTAAGTCTAATAATGCATGAAGACAATGCACAGGCTGAAAAAAAATAATTACTGCATTTTTCCCCTCAATATCGCAATTGTGATTTAATATGAAATACATCTGTCAAGGTCATCTACTTTTTTTTTCCTTTTTTTTTCCCAACCAATACAAGGAATAAACCAAATTAAGTGTAGAATAACACTGTTGCTGAGGTCTCGATCACAACTCAGCTTGCAAGCAACTAAAATCAGAAAACAGTCAAAAAACTAAACTACAGTAATGCTGCATTCTCCACTGCCATTAGCACATAGCTCTACTTCTCTCTGCCACTGTTTTTTTTTCTTCTCATCCCCCTTGACTCTTTCATCCAAAACAAATGAAACTCAGTTACCTTTATTCAGAAATTCAGAACTCATGAACAACGCAAGTGCAGGCTTGCAAAAATTAGTGATGGGACATCTGGCTCTTTACTCAGCAGTCATTCACTAAAAAGAGCTCTTTCAGTGTATTTTTTTTGTTTTTTTGTTTGCTTGCATACTTGTTTGGTTTTCCCTCAAATGCTCAGTTTGTTCATGAACACCACATCATTAGTAATAATAATCGGTAAATGTGGTGATACCTCACAAGTTTAGAACACCATAAGATTTTTTTTTTTTGTCTATGCACAGCACGAGATTTTTTTTTTTACTTACTTGTTGAGTCACAAGTGCAATGGAAATCACAGGAGAATGCACTGTGTTTTGCTCTGCTTTAAATAAAATCATTAAATTATATTACATGGGGGCTGGCCTAAAATTGTGCATATAGATGACTCACCAGCAATTAATTGACCTTTCTTGTCAATTAGAGTGCAAGCCGTTATTTGGAAAATGCCAGTATTGACTTGGTTAATGGATTTATAGCAACAGCTGGACCATTCACTAACATTGCCATCCATCCATTTTCTAACGCCGCTGGTGCCTATCCCAGCTGGCTTTGGGCAGTAGACGGGTACACCCTGAACTGGTTGCCAGCCAAATGCAAGGCACCTCAGGATGAACAACTATTCACACACCCAATCACACCTAAGGACAATTATGCATGCTTTTGAAGTGTGGGAGGAAGCCAAAGTGCCAAGAGAGATCCCACGCGGGCTCTGGGACAACATGCAAACTCCACACAGGAAGGCTGGAGCCAGATGGAATTGAGCGTGGGTCCCTTAACTGTGAGGCCGACGTGCTAACTGCTCATCCACCGAGCCGCCCTCACAAGTATTGCATATGTGAAATTGTCACAGACACTGTTCAGCTTTGGTTAAAAACCTAAATATTGCTTGCTGGAGGAGTACTCTTAAAATATGATAAAGAGAGCAAGTAGTTGAGCTTGTATTTGAATGTATCCCATAGTACTTATTTGCTGTGAATGAGGATGAAGCCAGACCTGGAGACAAATAATCATCCAGCTATTTCTGTTTTCCAGCGCAGAGCGAAAAAATGAATATTTTTACCCTTCATTCTCTGTCATTTTAATAGCACTATTGTCCTCCAAGAGGTCATGACTACACTTCAGTGCATGGCTAAAAATATTGTTGAACAGTCCTTAGTCACTACTGATATTGGTATTATTCAAGATTTGTTAATCTCTCTTGCTAATTTCCCAATTATGTTAAAAGTTTTACAAAGAAGCGGTGGATATTTCATTTGCTTTGCAAACCATAGATTACAATTTCCCGTGGGTGTATAGAGAACAATGTGGAATGATGTTCACTTGTATTTAGAAAATTAAGGAAGAGAAACACTATCAAAGAAGCACTCGACTGGAAGGAAAGGGAAAGGCTAAAAATAGGGATGCTTTCTCATTGCTTGGAAGACATTATAGACTATCATTGATCGCTTTCATTAAATGAAAAAGCACACACATTCTGTCAGATTTTTAATGGGCTGTTAGTTTAACGACGCATGTTGTGCAAAATTGCTTTTACAGAAGAATACAAAGAACTGTTATGCAACGAAATATACATGCACATTCCGTAAATTCCTGAGTACAGAGTGCACCTGATTTAAAAGCTGCAAGAGCTAAATATAGTCATAAAATTGTATTAAACGTAAAGAAAGCACTAACAAAGATGGGTTCGACAAATCTATTACTTATTCATCTCAAATACCGTTAGATTTGGAATGGTATTAAATGCAAAGAAAGCACGAACAAAGATGGATTCGACAAATCTATTACTTATTCATCTCAAATACCGTTTGATTTGGTTTTCTCTCAAAACAATGCGGAACGCAACTACAGTTACCCACCATCCCAGAAAAACTTTGTTAAGACAGTCTCATTGTCACACAAGACACATTCACTGATGAGCTTAAACTGGGGTAACACTAAAGAGGTGACTCTATTTATTGAGCTTTTTCCTTATGTGCATTAATATCAACTAACGATGCATAATGTCACTCAATCAACCCTCACACAGCTGCGCACAGGCACTAACTGTTTCCGTGTACTGTGTTTGCCTCTTGATCGGTCTCGTTCCCTCTCTCACGTCTCCCCCTCATGTGTACATAGATAATAGCTAATGAATATTCAGTATGAGAGTGGACTCACACAATTTCATAGGTTCATTATGACGTACATGGTAATTTGATTGGTCAGCTGTGACAAGAGAGTATGATTGTTTGAAGCGCTGCAGAATATAAATATCATATATAAACCATGTTATGTAAAAAGCTGTAAGGTTCAAAACGGAAAAAGATGAGTAAAGGCCTATAGTAAGGAATTCGTTGTATTTATTTATTTGACACTTTGTTTTTCTTTTGAAACTGTCTCATCTGCTGGTTATATGCCTGTGTGCAACGCAGACTCACATGTGCAATAGTGGTCATCTGGGTCATCTGTCCACTTTGTAAAAGTGTAGCGTAAAAGCTATAGTGTACAGGTAGTGTAGCTAACGGGTAGCAGCAACAGATTCCAAATGTTAGGTCTTGTTTCATCAAATATGCTCAACTATGCTAGGTTTACGAACATACCACAAACATTTTTAATTTTTTCCAATGCTCTAAAAATGTATATATTAGTATATATTAGGGGTGGGAATTTTTAACTGTCTCACAATTTTGATTTGATTCTGATTTTGAGGTCTCAGATTCGATTCAGTATTGATAAGCAAATGATCCTTCTTCAGTTCCCTTTGCAGGACTGATAACAAAGGGAGCCAAGTGGCATTTTTGCATTTTTTTCAATTATTAAGTTTCAAGTAATACATGTTTTTTTTTTTTTTTTTCCACAAAATAAGCATGTGAACAACTGCTACTCTTTGAATGACCTATCAGTTGTTTTATAGTATAAAATAAAAAAAAGTAGAACATCGTCATTTCACAGGAAAATGCAGTACCATAATATGTAAAAAAAAAAAAAAAACTTGCTCAAATAAAAATTATTGATGATTCTCAGTAGATTTATGACAAACAAGATACAAATACACTTTTTTCAAGTGAGCAGCTATATTGAGAGTATGGACAGCGCATGGTTCTGGTTGTTGTTGATCTATTTAGTTAGTCGGAAGGTGGCAGAAAGATTTATCATGGCTTCAACATGATTGGGACAAGTGATTGGGAAAGGTTTCCCAAGAAATAAATGTGGGTGTTTAATGGGCCATGGATCCCAAAGCTAAAGAGTAAAACATATAAAACAGAAGGCGCATTATTGTAGCCAACTTCGTTATTTTGATAGGCTAATACAGAATGGCTAATATAGACTCCACATTAGTTGCATTCATTATAAGGCTTGTACAAGGCTCTCAATTTTGTTTGCAGCTCCGGACAGAGTTCTTTTTTTTGTTTTGTTTTTTTGGTTTTGTTTGTTTTTTGGTTCAGTATGGGTCTTTCAAAATTTTGGGTTGCCAAGGCCTGGTCGAGAAGCTAGCCTGAACACACAGAGGTTCCCATGTGTGATTGAGCTAATGTTGCAGCACAATGTTCTGTTTGGTATGCTACCATATTGTAGCATCTTCTATGAATTACAGAGGGGCATGAGTCACCGAATGTCTCACTACATTAATGTATTAACGAGCAAAACAGCTACTGTATTCCCAGAGTTTACGTCAAAATAGGAATAGCATACACGCTCAGCAATGGTCTCTCTCCATCCCACACTCACAACCAGAAATGGAGTGTTTTGTTTATTAACTCAGAAGTAGCAGCATTCAAAGTAACAGAAGATGACATACTTGCTACAAGGCCTCAACAGAAACACAATGAAAAACACGTTTTGTTACAAAATTGTGTTGTGGGGCTCTGAATATTATATATATATATATATATATATATATATATATATATATGTGTGTGTGTGTGTGTGTGTTCCTTTACAGTCTTTCGTTTTATGTCGATCATTTGGATTTTCTAAATAGATTTACAACTCACTTACTCACTGGTAGTGTCAGTTGTCTCCCAAGCTGTTAAAGCAACTGACTTTAAACAAAATACTTGGTCATTGTACTGGTTAAAAAAAAGCAAACAGGGAGTGATTATTAATTCAATAAAAGAGGTGAATGAACACAAGCCTGCTACTACTACCAGGTAGTAATTGACTTCCAACATTAACAATGGATATGTAGTCTTGCTTCTTATGAGTTGCATAATGTTGCTTTACATTGATGGGAATCCCATTACCAATATCCTCTTTCACTCGAGTGCTTTGAGCGTGTTGTGTGTGTGCACAAAAATGCCCCCCCCCCAAGATTTCCTAATTATCTTCTGAAATGAAAATTATTCAGTCTTCATTTTTCTCCATTTTCTCCATTTGCTATAGGTAACAATTTACTGACTTTATTTGCTTCAATACAAAACAAGTACCGAACTTTCCGTGATGTGCTCCAGGGCATCTCATTCAGTGATAATAGCAATGGGCATCTGTTACATACAGTAAGGCTATCGTTTCAATATAGTTCATCCACAATAGCCTACTCTTGATATTTAGACCAATAAATTACATAACTTTTTTACAATTACCAACATTAAATCATCAATACTGTTAAGATAGCTATAATTAATATGTTAATAAGACTTGATGAGGCTTGCATGTGATGTGTTTAAGGGCCATGAGTGGCCACTATCCCCGAGAAGCCAAGAGTTGAGTCATAACCCTCAGGGAGCTTCTTTGAGAACAACACTCTTTTAGACATTAATTGCATCGTTTCCCTTATTGCACTGGCCTGAAGGAAGGTCATACCAACTGCAGTTTTTCCCTAACCCCCATTTTACTTATATCTTGGTCCCCCTATGCCCCTAGATTTACCCCCTCAGTCTCTTCATGTTGCTTCGCCGGTCGAATATCCACCCTGACTCTCGATCTTTGTTGTTTTGCTTTGCCTTTCTACATAGGCTTTGTTTGACTGCCGGCACAACAGCAAAGAGTGTGATCTATTGTCTTTGACAGCTCCTAGTGGCTATTACAGCTAACTAGAACAGCGAATCAACGGGCATCCATGTTTTTAAACAAATGTATGGAGAAACTATATTAGTTTAAGATCTATTCAGTCAACATGTGCAAGATAACTATTTTTGCAAGCAGATGTAAATCATGACATTAGGAGAGGGATAGCAGGGATCGAGGCTTATTTTAGTCATTATATCATTATCCTTATTTTCGATCAGGAGTAAGAATTACCATTGTGTAAGATGTGTAGTGTGACGTATGTCTATTATCTGAATATATCTGTAATGATAAAATGTTATCATTAAAACAAGAATGATAGGTTTGATTTTCATTTCCAATGTAAAAACATACATACTTATGTTCCCAGAACAAGTCCCGAGAGACTACAATATCCTGATTCATGCTTGGATTCCACACCAATTTATAAGACAAATATGATGTGTGGATCCAAGAATTATTTAATGTCTGGTACATTTCCAACGGTATGTCTTCTAAAGGCCTTCGTTCAGCTGCCGTGAATGAGCAATGCATGAATATACATCCAGGTTAATATAAAGAACCCAAAAGATGAGTATGTGGAGGTTGGAGATCAGGTAATTGGATGTATAAAAAAAATATCACAAGTGATATTGTACTGCCTTTGATGCAACGGTAGGACATACTGTAACTATTGAAGTTAATACTTAATTAGAAACTTCCACTTTGAGTCTCAAGCCTTTAAAAAAAAACTATTAATATTACACTACGCTGTACTGAAGATTGTCTGATTTTATATATATATATATATATATATATATATATATATATATATATTTCTCTTTGTAACTCAATATAATTCTTATATAGAAATAAATATGTAATGTAATGAGCCAAAAAGCAAAGAACACATGCACTTGAATTCTCTCAACCAACCTAACAAGGTAAAAGGTTCAAATGTAAAATATTAAACTTATCTAGTACAAATGTATGCAAGGGGCAAGCGTCCCTTCGTATGGTTCACTTAACCTAATCCGATCTTTGCCATATGTACTGTAACTCATGTGCCTACAGGGCAGAATAATTTATGTCCCACTGCCTGAGCACTGACACGTTGTATCACTGAACAGCACATTGCATGGCTTTGCATAAAGGGGCGCGAGAAAGCATGATAACAGTATTAAGTGAGGAAACATGATTTATATGCTATAGGAATCATGAGAGCTCTTTAGGGATTTTTTTTAATTTTTGTAATATAGCTTTGATTTCTCAGTAGTAGTCATGGAACGATCTCAGATTCTGACGGTATGATAACCTTAAGCCAAAAAAAAAAAAAATCATGGTATCACAGTGTTGATATTATAGCTCCAAAACATATAATTCTAATATTTTGTTTGCCATTTATTTTTGTTGATAAATAGCTCACTTTGTTTGAACAGGGGGAAAAATTTAATTCGTTCGCTTGCATCCCATCTCGTGCAATATCACATAAAACGTTCCATGAAAGTAGCATAGCATGTTAGCCACTTAACTTGCGGTTGTTAGTTGCAGTAGCTTACTTACAGTGGTACTGAAGCAGACGAACCAATAAAAGGACGATGCGATTGGCTGCTGCAGCAGAGGAGGCCTCACGTGTGATAGAAAGTAAGCTACACTCCGCAGCAACCCGTAAAGGCAGACGACATGGGAGGGAACAAAACCTGAAAGACTTGGGACAGTTTTAAATAACTGTAACATCTAAAAGCGTGACATATTGCCAATCCAGGTAGCATGCCATGCCTAGATTCCAAATTGAAACCACAAATTAAAAGCAGGCTCCCTATTTAATGCTTACAAAAGCATGGTTGGTTTGTTTGTTTTTTTAAGCCTATTAAAAAGCGCTGAATGAAAAATACAACTGCAAAAAATAGAATCGTATTAATATTTTTCTATCATTTACAAATAAAGACTGTATTGTTGGATTTGGGTAACACACACATGCACACATACACACAAATAGTCATGTACTTTACATTTTAGAACATTGGTTTAAAGTTATTGGCAACACTTTGATAATATCTACTGTACTGATTTTGTTGACAGTTATATGAGGTTAGGGTAAAATCGGTCCGTCAAAATGAAAAATCTAAAAGACAAAGGTTTTGAGTTGTCAAATTGTCAAGACTTAAGTCCTAATGGAATTGCCAAACAAAAAGTGAATAGTGTGATGAGTGAAAGCGAAAGGCCCCCCACATATTTCTGCATAATGCTGAAAATTCACAGCGTGCTTTGAAAGTCCTGCAGGCATCCTTTCAGTTTCAGCAGCCACCAAAAGAACTCACTTGTTTCACTGAAGCCAAAGACATGTTCTCTCTCAGCAGTGCCAGATGCTTGAGTTTCAATGTGCTAAACCAAGCCTGTTGAAAGGTTAAACTATCTGGCAGCTACAGCTTCACTGGAAACAACAGGCATCCTCTGGTTGCCTCTCACATGCAGTATTTGTTAAGAATATGTGCATGCTCAATTCATGTTAAACATTGTTCATTTTGTGCATATTCCATTTTTCCTCAAAGGGAAGTGTTGGCAGATTACTCAGGAATACCCATAGTCAAATTTGAAAACCGTATTCAATATAAAAGTAATTGTTATGAATAGTAATAGAATATTGTCAAGACAAAAAAAAAATAAGGAATTTAATTCAAAACCCACGAGTTGTCTTTTTTTAATATTCAAGTTTCCACATACAGTCGGTGTTGTTGTAATCCAAATGAAAGCGCAAGCCAATTAAGGCAAATGTGAAAAATGTAACAGTTCAATACAATAATTATCTCTTGTTAGTCCTAAGAAAAGGTATCTTTTCACAGCAATCTGGTAGAGAAGCCTTTCATATAGAACTTTCATAAAGAACTCCAAATTCCAGAATGCTGACAAACTCACCATTAATCAAGGGCAGTTCAATACATTCTCTACAGTACCATCACCTACCCATTCATCGAGTTGACAAAACAACGAAGAGATGCCTGTCCCAATGGTTTTTCAAACTGGGCCTACTACCAAGGGTCCCAAGATCATCATCAACATTCTAGCACCATATGTCAGGGATCTCACAAGAGGGGTACAATCAACAACGATGTGTACTTACATCTAATATTTTTAATGCCTTCATTTTACTACATGAGAATAGCCTGATTTTGACTCGACATGCGTTTCACAGAATTAACTATCATACATTTCCCGAAAAGATAATCAATGCATATATAATGCATGATACTCACTTTTTGGACTTTAGACAAAGTTAAACACAAAGAAAGATCAATATTGCATCATAAAAGAAAGTGCAAGATCTAACTTAGTATTAGAATTATGATCTGACAAAACAATAAGCTATCCCGGTAAAAGGTCACTCAGTTTGAAGCCTTCTGAAATTGCACAGCTCCCACTCATTTTTTCTTGACACAAAGCACTGGCTTTACAATAGTTCTGGTATGCTTCATCCAAAAACACCATTAATGCATTGTAGATTCATTTTATTAATCCTATCAAAGAAATCCTTTATTCATAAACACACAGATGAGTGTGTGCTGCTGTGAATAAGAAGTATGAAACTACATTTGATGCTGATCTGTTGCACATTATATCTGCATCGAAAAAAAAGAGTGTGCCTGTTTTTTGGGGCAACAGTCATTCGTAGCTATGCTTTAAATAAAACATTTGTTTTTGATGTGGAAGTTCAAGAATACTGTTAAAACTGTTTTAAAAGTACGGATAGGAATCGACACAAATCCCACGAGACGAGGTGTCTCACCGGTGTCTCACCGGTGTCTCACCGGTGTCCATGAGAATGAGACGATACAAGATTTTTTACTAAATATGTACGTGTGATATAATTTTTCACTTTTCAAAATGTGTATTTGTTTATTGAGATGATGACAAGTTTACCAACTACATATAACTTGTGTTGTTATGGTGTACAGTGCAATATTTTTTTGCAGTTTATCGACTGTCTTTGTGTTATGTAAATAGTTAACCATGTTCTTTTACAACAAAATCAAAAAGTTGCCACAATGGTGATTTGGTGAAAGTAATTCCAGCATCCTATATTCCTCCAGTGGGGCTGCGGCTATTTTGTATTTTGGCGTTTGGACATCTTACTAAACATCCCATCTAATACTTGAGTAGACTGCAGCTCCATGCTTCCCTGAGAAATACAATTTGATGGAAAGTGCATATCTTCCAGTGGAATAGAACAGAATGCAACAAGACATGAAAGGATATGAATGCAAACAGTTCCACGTAATTTGTCTGAATTGTGAACTGCATTCTTAATTTCCCTTTGCATTTAGCCCTCTGGATCCATAACCCTAACATATGTAGCAGTTAATACAGTTAGAGCCCAGGTCTTTGCTTGCATGTCCGCCCACTTAATGATATTAGAGTTGATTCTATAGTTTGATCAAGCTATCAATGTCAATCAGGTTTGCGCTACTCAAAGCTGCAAGCCCTTGAAGGGAATTGGCATAGCAGAGAGTGAGGTGCAGTAGAAGGCCTGGCAGCATTTTAATGCAATAGTTGCCAGATCTGAAAGCTTTTTATTGCATTAATATGTTCCCGGATAATTCTATCGCGTCTCCTGATACGACCTTTAAACCCAATTAAAGTCTCATTTGTTCAATCACCTAAATCCTACATGGTGATGGATGGGCGTTCAGGTGTTCTGACATGGGTCTGCTCCCAACAACAAAGGATTGTGTTTCCTGTTTCCCATTAAGTAGGACTTAATTGTAATGGACAGTGTGAGCCAAGCTACATGAAAATGTGATGAGATAGGTTATTGTACATCAAATGTAGCAAAATCACATTGAACCTGAGAATACGAGCTAGCTAGTTAATCTACAATGAAATGACATGAATAGTTATCTATAAACTATAAACTATATCAAGTTTACTTGAGAGATTGGAGGAGTGATTGCTGGATACTAAAACAAAACTACATTTTAAAACTGCATATTTCACTATTAGGGTACAAACGAACACAGGTTATTGTGTATAGATTGGGAAAATCCCTTTCATCAGGTTGGTCAGGATTAGTTAATTTTCCTCCAGTGAACTAATCTATAATTGTGTCTCTTTTTCATTTCGGTTATAATGATGCTGATTTCCTGCCAATGTCATGTCCATACTTTTTTCTTCCCCCCTGTTAAATACCATTATTAGTTGCCTGTGTCAATTACCTGCCAAGGTGGAAGTTCAAAGTGGGGTTAAGGGTCTTTATGGAATCGACAGGTGTCCCTCCCTAAATACCAATTATGCTTATGACATAAGTGACCTGTTCCATTTACACTTGTGTCCCAGTTGGTTACCTCCATTTGAGTCATTGTATGATTCTAAAAGTGCCTTACTTGTCTACTTAAAAGTCTTGGAGTTCAGAAAAAAAGTTAACTCAACTGCATTGTAATATAATCTTTTCATGATTAGTTGCTGAGTTACATAAAGGCTAAAACTAATAAAAGAATAAAAACGTAAGAAAAACAATGAGGAAAATAGACATTACACTTGCTACCACTGCAATGTCAAGAAGAGTTGACATTCAGGAAATGACTGTATGCATGTGTGTATGTATGTATGTACGTACGTACGTACGTACGTACAGTATGTATGAATGTGTTAAGAGTTGCAAATGTCGTTACAATTATCCTCTGTTAGATTTAGCTTTTGTTATATAAAACATCAAAGTATTTACATATAGAAAAATTACAACATAGCCATCAGTTTTAAAAAAAAGACACAGTAATGCAACAACCATGTTAATATGAAATAGTCAAAGTAGTGAGTAGTGAGTCAAGCCAATCGCAGAAAGTTAATGCTCTGCATGACCCATGTCGCTAATGCAGTGAGAATGCTAACCTCAAAATAAATCTTGCCATACCAAGTATGGATACGTATATGCACACAAATGCTTTCGTTGTCAAGTTGTTCTTGGCAGCATGTCTTTGCGACAGTTGGCTTGTCTTGTTTTTCTACTGCACAAACTGTTACTCACAATTTACACGACAACGTTTTTCTGAAATCCCATTCATTCGCTACGTTAGGACTTCAATAAAATAACTTAACTGCGCTGATAATTGTATTTTGCCTGATGCTTGATGCGGTCACTTCAGTGTTATAGCAGTTCAGCGTAAATGAAAGTGCAAGTGTCCCATATTCTGAAGTCTGGAGAGAACAGTCGAGCAGTTGGGCAGACGGGCATGCATACCTCAGTTTGTGTTTTCCATGAAATGGCCTCACATGTTACAGTGTGTCTGCACTCACGCATATAACAATATCCCTAACTTGTGAACGGTGTAAAAAAAACAATAAAAGTAGATTCATGATTGTCATAGGCTTCATTTTCTCAAATAGTATTCAGGTAATGTTTTTTTATTTTTTTATTTTTTTCCCACACCGTACTAGCAGTTACTCACATCTGGTAAATTAATTAAACTCTTTGTACTTTGTTTACTTATTCACGCCAATAGTCAGATAGACTGTTTAGTGGGATATATGTGTGCCAAAATACTAAATATATACTAAATAATACTAAAGTGAAAATACACACACACATATATATATATATATATATATATATATATATATATATATATATATATATATATATATATATATATATATATATATATATATATATATATCTCGCTTTGATTAAATTGAAACATTTTAGTTTTCCAGTTGAAGAAAACGATTGTAAACTATTGGCAGGTAAAACAAACACTCCAAATAAATTAAACCATACGCCACAGCTAAAATGAGCTGTATGCATTTTGTGAAATTATTCAGTAATAGAAAAGATCTGTTATTGCAAGCAGAGCTTGAAAAATGAGCAATAACAAAAAATATATTGTGTTCCTTTACATTTGCACGACTGTGAAATCTTTAATTTTCTTGTAGTTTTTTTTCTCAATGAACAGAAAACATTTTGAAAACTGGAAAAATTATAACAATCAATACATTTAACAAATTTTGCAAAATGTTCGTCTTGTCTCATTTTCGTAACTCTATGAGGAACATCTTGTGAGATTAGTGACTCATCCCATACATTTCGTAAATAATCATATCTATCCATTAGGAACGAACAACCATTTTACAAACCCAATCACACCCAAAGACAATTTAAAATGTCCAATACACCTGTCGTGCATGTTTTTGGAGTGTGGGAGGAAGTCGGAGTGCCCTGAGGGAAACTCCAAACAGGAAGGCCGGAGCCAGGTGGATTTGAATTCGGGTCCCTGAATGGTGAGGCAGACACGTGAACCGTTGCCCCACCAAGCCGCCTGAATAATTTTATGCAAATAGAACTATTTTAAAAGTAAAACTTCACATGTATGAAATCATGCTAAACTGTGCGTTTTCCCAACATTCTGTTAACATATTCCACTCACAATAAATGTAGTCTATAACATGTACAGTATCTTAAATTAAAAATTGGATTGAAGGATTCTCAGTGTCAGAAAATATTTGAAGTTGATTTTTCAAAGAAAAAATACAGTTTTAAAATAATTTGAAGAACAAATCAAAATTGGGTCAGTTCTAAACTGCTAACCTTCACATTATGAGACAAATATTTGACTCCCTGATCCTTAACTCTTGTGAGTTAGATGTTTCATAAGTGTATATTGTGCATAATTGTGAACCAGCCTTGAGTTGTGGCAAAGAATTTTAAACTGTTCATAGTGGGAGGTTAATATGTGCCAGGTGGATTGCAGCTTGTCGAGTAGTGCATTAGTAGATGACAGATGAGAGGGAAGCTGTGGCATGTTGTGGATAACCTGTGATTTATTGCTAAGTCTTTGTGTCCAGGAGGGCAGTAATGTGGGGGCAAAAGGAAAATGAGACTAAATTGATGGCACAAAGAAATCCTATAAAATGTGTTGAGTCAGATTAGTGTCGCGGATACAAGACTAACTTTGGCATTCGAATATTGATCAGCTTGATTGTTAAATATTAAGATGTAATAATTAACATACATATGTACACACACACACACATATATATATATATATATATATATATATATATATATATATATATATATATATATATATATATATATATATATATATATATATATATATATATATATATGTCTACTGTAAATGTGGCCAATATACTTCGGGGTGGACTTACTTAAGACTTAGCAGTGCACATGGGGTTACTTTTGTGTTGCCATGGTAAGTCAACAGCCCTGACTACCCAGTTACAAAACATGAAAAATGGATAAGTGAATCAGAGAACTTGAGAGCTTGTGAACATGAAAGAACAGCAACAAAGACATGCACCTAAGGCATACATTTGCCTATAGTCGCATCATTGCCATTGCATTGTTTCAGATCAGTATGCACAAGATCTAAAATAGATACAGATAAAATTTTTAAAAATCCAACGTTAATATTAAAGGTACCACTGCAAGAAAATAGATCAAATCAGTTGACTGAAGACAAAAATGTTTCTTTTGTCAGTGTGAAAATGCTTGTCATTTTTTTTACATTTTGAAAACTCAGGTAATGAATTCATTTGAATGATTCAATGAATCATTTTGAATGTCAGGTTAAAAACTTGAACATCGGCCACTGGTTAGATGTTAGGGAAACCAAGAAGAAAAAGCATGAAAACATAAAAGAAATGCTTTGTTGGGTTTCAGGACAAAAAAAAGCATCAAATAAAGTATTAGAATATATAAAGAATATGAACTAAAATTCTTGTATACTTCATGCCATTGTGTATTACAAAAATGTTTGTCATACGAATTACATACAGCGAAAATATGTGAATATGTTCTGAGTACTTAAAAGATTTTAAGATGAACCTGTGCTTACACTGTGTGAGTTTAGTACAATTGTCATCCATGAGTCTGTGCGGATGACCTTTGATTGATTGCTGTGCACTCTAAAAGAATGTGATACCGCAACATTGATGTCTGCAACATGTTATGTGGTTCAGTGACACAAATGCTTTGTGCTCCATCTACATTGGAATGTTGCGGCAATGCACCTCATCACATCTCCTTTATACAGCACGGTAGTTTGCCATTTATGTGGCCACTTAATCGTTTCCCTCTTAAAGTGGCTAACAAAAAAAGAGAGCCGTTGTGTTTGTGTCAAACAAAAGCTAAAGCCCTTTGTTCAAACTGATCATCAAAACAAGATGGGACATTTTAGTGGTTCGTCCATTTTAAAATGTAGAAATTGTAAGTTGACCTCGTGGAAGAGTACCTTTAAAAGTTTCAAGGTGAAAAACAACTTATTTCTTCATAACGCTTGGGTTCAGCAAAGCAATATCTGGTCATGATCAAGAAAGTGTTCCATATCTTCATCACTTGTTTCATCGTGAAGATTTATTTTACATTAATTGGCGTCTCGTGAGCACTGTGCCTTTGTGGATTAGGTCACCCTAATTGTTGAATGAACATTCTGCATGCAATTTCCAGGGGTGGACATGAAAAGCAAAAAAAAAAAACAAAACAAGGCCATCAATCTTCCCCAATGATCGACCACACCACCCATGTTTGGTTTTATGTGCCACATCCAGCTAACAGTGAGATGAGTCTGTTCACCATCACACTCCCTAAATCCTATACTGCTCACAGAGCTGCCCAGTTGCCCCTTTTACCTTCCGTGGCTTCTGGCTATAGCTGTATTCTGCCCAAGCTCCCTTGACCCAGGCTGGTAATGCATTACTCCCTAGATCAATTGATAGATTGGCCCTGTCTGAGCTGCCGTAACTAAATCAGCTGCTCCTGATGATTCAGCACCAGCCAGGGAGCCGGGCATGCTGTCACCAATCACAGATCACCAGCAGCTAAGACAGGTATGGACATTCTCCTGTCACTTGAACCTAATTTATGGCCAGCTACCACATTGATTAACCTTGTGCTTTGGTTCTAGCTTCCGACAAAAAAAAAAAAAAAAAAAAAAAAAAAAGCTGCCTTTGGATGCTAGGCGTGACTGGAAAAAAATGGTCGCTTACCTTTCGTATTCACACACAGAATAGCATCAAATATAAAGTGTTTGTTCACAATTACCCATAATTTAGAGTGCAGTTAGCTCTGACTATTGGCATGTTATATGCACAAAGTATAAAGAGTTTAAGAGTTGAAGGAGTTAACCAACTGTGAGTTCCTGCTGTTACGACCTGGAAAAAAAAGAATGCCGCCTGATTACAATTTGAGAAAATGGTAGCTATGAATCTAATTTCATTGTGTACTATACACTGTTCCCAAAAACTTAGGTTTATTATTATCTGCATGCGTGCAAAAATTGCACAAAGTGAAACAATTTTATGGAAAATACAAAATGAGGTGTGTCTATCACCCTAATACAATTGCCTATATACAATACCGTATACATGACATATTTCACAAATTCCCTAACTTCCTAAATTCCGGCTCCGGCTTTCCTGTGTGGCATTTGCATGGTCTAACCTTTATTCTATTATAAACCTAAGAGTACAGCTGCCCGTTAGTTACAACAAAGTTAATACCTTCCAGTTTGTTTTCTTCTTTTGCTGCTTCTTGTACTTGACAGACTAGCATGTGCTTGACTGCACCTTCTAAATTGAACACCAAAAACCGAGGCACTAAAGACTATTGGCAGTGACAGGTTATATTCTTGGATAATATAGCCCCACTGGTTCTTGGGAAGTTCACCTTTCTTTTTTTTTTTTTTTTTGGACATCTAAGACTATAGTGCCTCTTCACTACTAAATCAACATGTGTTTTTAAGCACAAAAATAGTAGCGGCAATTTGGCCACTAGTTGGTGTACCAAAACAACAAATAAAGCTTGCCAAGACAGTTTTGCATATTGTTGTTTTCTGTTCAAATGCTGCAACAGTCAAAGTCATGTGGTGGTATGCAAAGTCAGTTTTGCATAATTGATTTACATTGCTTTTGTCACTTTTTTTTCTTTCAATTGGAAATGATCTCAAACTTAAACATTACATGTGTTTGCAAGAAAGGTTTGTAAAGGAAATGTTGACGCAAACATGGTTGCGCTGGAGCTTTGAGGTGGTTATTTTCAGTCTATCTGTTTTTAAAATCGACAGACCTGACTTGGTCAACTTTAATTCTCATCCCTATTATACAGTATGTCTAATATATGCACATGCGTGCACATCATTTTTTTTTCATGGGTTCTCACATGAGTACCAGGACATATTTTTTGGTAGGCACCTCATCTTTCATTAAAAAAAGTCTTCCTTCATGCTATACCTCATAATCTGTTCTGACAGCAAGAGTGCCAGAAAGCAAGCGTGCATTTTCCTATGAAGATTGCCTTCACAATTAAAAACTAATTAAAAATATTCATAAAGAAAATAGATTAGTTGTAAATACTGAACAGTATTTTGTATTAGTTAAAAACAATTTAAAACATAAAAATTGTGTGAACTTATTTTGTATTATTATTTCTGTATTCATTTAAAATGATTACAAAATATATCTGAACTCTACTTTGAAAGGTTCATAGCAAGGTTACGCTGGTGACGCGTGACAACAAATGCGCACTTGACTTTTTCCTTCTGTTTAAGATGAAATCCAAAGCTGTGCACATAGTCTCTCAATGAGCATCTGTTAGACGATGGAGAGATAAATCGCTGGAAACTATCCAAAGCTTTTTTGTGCATTTTTGTAACCTATTCTTACTGTGCTATTAGGTTTGTGTGTATAAAACAAAGCTCACTGTCAAGATGACATTACTTTGGAATTAGAAGATTTAATACATTGCTAAAATTCTGCATGTCATGTTTTGATCTTGCTCACGCGCTACCAATTAAGTCCCGTGTTGTTCGTGACCTGTTCCAAACACTTTTCGTAGATGGAAAGGAAACACAGCACTTGTACTTCTTTTGGGAACAGGACCGTCGACAACCGTTTAGTCCACCACTGGAAGTGTGCTTCCAGCCATGGTGCATTTTGAATGGTAAATGCTAAATGGACTTTCACTTAGAAAGCGCTTTTCTATCTTAGGTACTAAAAGCACTTTACGCTAGTCATTTACCTACTGATGACGCAGCATCAGGAGCAACTGGGGGTAAAGTGTCTTGCTCAAGGGCACTTCTACATGGTTTGCCGTTGCATCAATGAAAATAGGTAGGTATGCAAATACGCGCAGATTTCTGTCGTGCATGTGTACCAGTTATGTGCACCTATGTATATACATACATGTTAAGTGGCCAGGGTCAAACAGCTCAATCATAATCACGTACAATTGATGTTGTTAGTAGGCCTACTAATGGCTCATCTAGAATCCCCACTGTCTTTCAATCGAAATGTGATTAGTTTAAAGACATTATTGATTTCTTTTGATTTCTTTATTATTGCTTCATCAAGACATTTTGTGATGGAAAAGTGTAATTCAGAATCGCATGTTGAAGATGTTGAAGATTATTCTAAATATTGTTCCTGAAAGCATGCAATTGATTGCCCAATCTAATATTGCTTGGTTTTCCTGTTGTATGTTGTGTATTGAGGTTTGTTTTGTACCAATTGTGCATATTTAGTGTATAAATGAGATTCTCGCTCAAGCTGCTAAACAGGAGGCATCTGTGTGTGTGTGTGTGTTTACTTATTTCCCTCCTATCCATGCTATAACAGAAGGCTTTGAAAAGCAACCACTCTTTACATTAATTTCTATTGACAAAATACTTTCAATATGGATGTTAAAGATGAGAAGAACCAAAAAGATTATACCGAAGTTTGAGAACTAGCAGAGAGCAAAGAATAAACATTCGTACTGCTATGTAAAAAGCCAGAACTGCAAAAACTGGATGTCCACAATGATGAGACCTTTTTTGGAAGCATTCTCTCTTATTTAGACTTATCTCCATAGGGGTATTCTAAATCAAAACCAATCACAGCAAGCAGTGCTCAAAAAGGATGTATCGACTGCGAACTAAAAATGTGCTTTTGTTACCAAGTCGTACTTCCTACCCTGCATGTCTTTGGTAGTTCTCTTTTTGCAAAGAGAGTGAAAAAGGAACCGTGTCCAATATTATGTCAGTAGAGAGTGGGGAATTGTGTTTCCATCCGGTGAGGCTGCATTTAATTGCACTTTGTCTCTATCTATTGATTGTTTCATTGAGCAAAAAATGTTATTGAGTAGGACTGAGTGAAGAGCATTGATGTTAAACTGTATGCATTTGTCCTTCCTAAGTAACCAAAAATGCAAGTGAGTAAGTTGAATTTGAAAATAAGGTCTAAAATTTTGTATTATCCTGTCAAGCTGTGATGACAGAATTGTAATACTTTATAAATGTAATGGAAATTATAAAGTAATCCGGCAACACTCACATTGTTCATGTACTCGCTCAGCAAGTCTTGGAGGGCCTGTCGAACAGCATTGCACTCGGCCACGATGCGTTCGCGTCTGTCATCACGTGTGCATGAAGAGTCTGCCATTAATGCAGCACCACTGATAATGCTCTCCAAGCGCTCCTCCAGAGAGGGTCGGAAACGAGCCTCGCTGAAGGTCAAAGGGTCCAGGATGATTTTATTCTGTAAAAACAAAAAGAGGGAACCAAGGGTCGTCATCATTAGGTTGTTAAAAATATTGGAAACAATTTGGACCCTGTGGCGTGTAGACCAGTGCGACATATCTGCAGTTTTTTAGTAGCCACCGGGGGTAATCCACCAATAAACAAGGGAAGACAGTAGAAGACTCAATCGAAATACCAGGAGGCACTCTCCAGTAGTAAACGCAAATGTGAGATATTGATGTACAGCGAGTATTGTACTTGAGTTTGTCCCCACCGGTCCCTACTGAAGGTTTCTGACTTTCCCCAAATTGGGGTCTGTGAGTTGTTCCTTCTCCTTCTGGAAGCTTTTATCAGGGGGTACTGTTGTGTATTTATGATGAAAAGAAGTCCCTGTATGACTTCTTTTCACCTGTAAAGCCCTTTGAGACTTCTGTGATTCAGAGCTATACAAATAAATTTGATTTGATTTGAATTGCCATTTAGCAACGCCCACATCATGGAAAACACAAAAAGAAAAGCATACGATGCTATGAAAGTTAATAAAGGTTTGATTGAAGAGAGCCTGCTGACGGAATGGAGTGCTATGCCAAGCGATCGGGCTGGATTTCTTTTCACAAAAGAAAAAAAAAAAAAAACATTGCTCGTTATGGACAGCATTAGGGCATGTAACGGATTCAGTGAAAGTAGCCATTAAAAAACGAACACAATACAAGCTGTTGTTCCTGGGGGCACAACAAAGTATTTGCAGACGCTGGAGATGAGTTTGAATCCTGCTTTTGAAGTTGGACCGGGTTAAGTGGAAGGCTTGGATAACGTATGCCAAGAAATCATTCACTAAAGACTGGCTGCATGAGAAGAGCGTGTGCTTGTCTGTGTTGTGTTGGGAACATCAAAATTGTACATGTTAAAAATTGGTACCAAAACAGTATAGTAAGTGCTACGTATATATAATATACATGTATACGATCAGAAAAGATTATAAATAAAAACTATAGAAAGGATTTATTTACCTTTGAGTGGCGCTTGTTATGCTCATATTCCCTAGTAAGGGTAGCCTAGGCTAGGCTAGCTTCATATTTCTTGTTTATCTCCAGCTTCGTTTCCATATAAATCATTGTCTTACTTCTCTCATTAATATCACTAGCAATCTTGGGATTTAACCCATTCAAGTTTGAGTTGCACTCAAAATACAGTTTTGTAACCAATCACGATAGAACAAGGTTTAACCATTCCGCCACTTTGAAACTAGTGAGGCCGACCAATAGCAGACCAGCATCTTCGTGAGGAGACGCCGAACAATAAAAGTTGCATGAAGGCATTGACGGCAACAGAAAATAAGTGCAATTACCTAAAAACGCCTGCAGATGGAGACAAATAAACACAAATACAGCCAACCCCTAGGGTCAAGACAGTTGATTTTGTGTCGCAAAAAAATATCATAAAGAGGGAAGGAAAAAACTCAGTATTCCAAATCACAACATGAATAAAAAGTAAGCCAGGGGCGCTGTAACACTGGGCTCCACTGTATATAGATATATATTTTATTTCATTTGTTTTGTGAAACAGTTATCTTTGCATTGACATCCACACTATAAATTAGAGCGTTCCGAGAGCTACAAGCTGACGCCTAATACACAGAGGACCTGAAGAATGAAAGCTGTAAAGAAGAAAAGAACATGAAGGCAAAACTGAGAACATTCCCAGAGGGCTTTATTCCATTGTTATTCAAGCATGATGTCAGGTACCAATTATCATAGGGCATTCGGAATAGTTAGGGTAGAAAGATTAGAAAAGATTTGATTGACAATAGCTGGGAGGTTTTCAAGTTAATTGGCAATGGCTCATGCCCTTCTCCATCAAAGAAATATGAAACGATTGCCATCGTCGGTTCAATGTCGGATTTATAATGGCATGATCAATAAAATTGTGCTGAATGCAAAGAGCAAATTTACATTGTATCTGTGAGGATATCATGCAATACATAGCAGCTCATGTTTTATTGTTTTCTACTATAACATTTAGATGGCTACACATTAGGATACACTGAACAAAAAAAATTGCCACTTTTTGAGGAGGTGTCAAGCATCTGTTTTCAAATGCTCTTATCGCAAATAACATCATCTTTATATTTACGAAAATTCACCAATTGCAGTCTGGCTGGGAGTTTTTTCCAAGCAAATAGTGGGAGTCCACTCTATTTATTATTTTTTTTTATTTTATTTACACAAATTTGACATAAACATTTTTCTTGGTCCATTATTCTGTCTGGAAAATATGCTATGTGCATGTGCAAAAGTGACACCGCACTAGCTAAAATGGAAGATGCTTTGTCAGTGCCAGAGTAAGGACAAACTAGTTTCTGAGGAACAGCTTATACATGCAGTTCAAAGTATAGTGGGCTCTATCATTACTCAAGACCAGAAAAAGAAAAAAAAGCAATTATTGTACTGATCTTTGGAAGTTGACTTGAGGAAAGCTGTGTTCAATAACTAATCACAGGGCAAGACACCTCACACGTCTTTAGAAATATTCATCCAATGTACCAAACAGCAATAACTAGTACATCAGCACATTGGAAAGGGTATTTTTTATTTATTGCACTGAAATCGGGGCTGTGCCACCGTTTATTGTTTTGGGCAAACAATTATTAAATGTTTCCAAGTAATCCTGATATGTCCCCAGTATCAGGCAATCCTTGAGACTAAAGTTGTGTACCGGTATGGGATATGAAAAAGTGAGATCTAAAGTTGCATGAAAGTTGAATGAAATATTTTAAATATGCAAATTAGCAAAATATATAAAGCCCCGAATGTAAAAGTTTACTATCATGAGAATATTCACACTTGAGCATTTGTTGTACTCTTATACTGTATGCAGACAGCAAGGCAAAGCCTCAACTTAAAACAACACGACAGAATCATTTTGAAACAGGAGCAAGGAATTAAGGAATTATGGTACACAATGACAAACTACATTTGTCAGAGAATTGTTATGCTGAAGAACTGTTTTGAATGATTGGGGCAACATTAAGAGTACAGATATAAATAAAAGAATGCAGTAGAACGATGTTACATAAAGCATGAAGTGGCTACGTGCTGTGCATGAAGCTAATGTAAGCATGTAGCAATAAAATACAAGTCTCTTTCCTCTGAGGAGTAAACATGCAACACAAATATCTCCTTAAAATCAAACAGTAAAGCATTCTTGAAACATTTATAAAGACAGAAGATGCAACTCAAGAAAAAAGATGGGTAACATCATTAATTAGTTAGATGAAATCAGCAGGAATTTAAGATAAAAATGTTGTTTTCCAAAAATAGTGAAAGCATACCCCATTGTGCTACTGCAATTGCTTCCAGTACAAATACATGGTTGTCATTCATATGAAATCTCCCCTACAGAGCATAGCAGTGGGAGGCTCCGAGGAACAGCAAGGCCTTCTTTGCGGACCTCTCTTTATCCATCTTTCCATCCATTTTCTTTCGCCGCTTATGGTCATTAGGGTCGCTGGCTTGATGGTGCCTATCCCAGCCATCTTAGTGCAGTTGACAGGGTACATACTGAACTGGTTGCTAGCCAATCGCAGGGCACACAGAGACAAACAACCATTCACACTCAAAATCACACAAAGGGCAATTTGGGTTGTTCGATATGCCTACCATTTGGAAAGTGGGAAGAGACCGGAGCACCCAGACAAGACCTATGCGAGCACCAAGAGAACATGCAAACCTCACACAGGGCAAGATGGAATCAGACCCGGGACTTCTGAACGTGCAAACCAGTCTTTCAACGTACTTCGGCTATGCTTTGAATATTAAATAAACAGATAAAATCTCTCTGGTCTGCATGATATATCCACAGTTTTGTCAGTGCTTCCAGTGCTACATATTATACCAGAGATTTTCCCATTTAAAACGTTGGATAAAAACTGGATAGAAAAAAAATCAGATTTCAGCAAGCTAGTGTTGTCAGGGTCCCTTTAATCAGTCAGAGCCTTCAGGATGAAAAGAGAAGTCCCTGCTCACTTTTGCTGGATAGAGACTGTGAATAAGGACCCAGAAAGAAGTAGAGGGGAACATATGCTGTCTCTCTGTTTAAGGTGATTAGGAGTTTGGCCTACATGAGACATTCTTAAATATCAGGTGATGGCTTTTTTTGACCATCTAATCATTTACAGGTTTTCAAAAATGATGCCATTTTGTGAAATACAGGAGCCGCTGGGTCACAATTATGCTTTTTCAGTATTTGTATGGCAATTTACCGTTTGCTATGGTCACTAACAGGGGGATTCCACTACATCCGACACGCTCCGCTCCGTTGCGCGACGACGGATGCACACCCGCGCCCACTGCTTGCGTTTCTGATCTGCCTCTATGCGCCACGCAGTGTCACACATTCCTAACATTCCTTGGGAAGTCAAACTAGGCATGCGCGGGGATCATCAACTCAGTCGTTTATGGAAAATTTGCTTGGATAAAACTTGATTGCATACATGTATACATTCAGAAAACAAATAAAAAAGAAAGAAAGGATTTATTTACCTTTGAGTGGCGCTTGTTATGCCCATATTCCCTAGTAAGGGTAGCCTAGGCTAGGCTAGCTTCGTATTTCTTCGTATTTCTTAATCATCTCCGTTTCCATGTAAATTATCTTCTTACTTCTCTCTTTAACATCACTAGCAATCTTGGGACCCAGGGGTAACCCATTCAAGCAGTAAAATGCACCATAAATATGGTTTTGTAACCGCTCACGATAGAACAAAGCTTTTCCATTCCGCCATTGTGAAACGAGTGAGCCCGACCAATAGCATACCAGCATCTCCGTGAAGGAGACGCTGACCAATAGCAGACCAGCATTGTAGTGGCGCGTTGCATGGAGGCAGTTAGCCAACAGAAGAGAAAATAAGTGAAATGATCTAAAAACGCCTACAGATACAGCCAACCCCCTAGAGTCACAACAGTTGTTTTTGTCGCAAAGCGGAGACAATACCGTAAAGATGGGATGAAAAAAACTCAGTATTCCACATCGCAACGTGAAGAAAAACATAAGACAGGGACGCTGTAACCTGGGGGTCCACTGTATAGACAAAAATGATGGTATTATCTAACGTGATTCGTCATTATACAACCATTTTGACATACTAGCTACAGTTCACGGATCTTGCAACAGGATAAAGCAAGACACTCAATATCTAAATATTCTGAGGTGGCCTTCTCTGCACCCTCATTTAATTCCCTTTGATCATTTGTGGAAGGAGCTGAACCATGCAATTTGGAGAAGGCAACCTTCAAACTTAAGACTGCAGGAGCTGTTCGCTCATGAGGAGAGGGCAAAAATGCCAATGGGCTGTTGCATCAGTCTCAATGAGCATACAAATAGTTTTTTTGTAGTGAGTGGCTCAAAATGTTTATTTAAGCACACCATCATATAAATCTAGACCACTTATTTTAGTTTTAATCTTGCTATAATTTAGTTAATCCTTTGAATTTCAATTCATGTTGATTGCTTGCTGCCATTGCCATCCCGTTTATCTGCCGTTTATTTCATTGACCCATCACCTCATGTAAGATGCATGATTGTAAAAGTAAGCACATCTACTATCTTCCGATACCTTGAAATTCTAATCTTGTGCATGCTGGATCTTGTAATGTAATGTCCTCTTTACAATAGCTTGTCTACCACTCTAGATCAGTTTTAGAGCATTCTTCAAAGGTGCTGTTTTCGGTTTCACATAACAATTAAATTTACCTAATGAAGTGTTTTTGTCTTAAGTATGTTTTTTGGGTTTAAAGATTTGACGCTATGCCCTCCCTATCAGAATTCAAGAGTTCAAGACAGATGTTGTCACCAGTGAATCAGTTCATGTATGCTCAGGATTGAGCCCATGTTTATTTCATCATGAGTTTGTTTTCCAGTAAGGTAGCTCTCTGGCAGTAAGTAATGCCAATGCAGCTGTGGTTAAGTCTCTACTTTCAGCATACCTTCCACACGACAACAGGAGGACTTTCACAAAATAACTTTGTGTGGCATCAACTAGGAAGAGATGATAACCCATATGCATTGGATGAAACTGCTGGATTGGAGGAGCTAATATGTCTTTCCATCTGGCTAGACAAACGCGTATGAGGCGATGAAAGAGAGCGGTTGGTGGTGTTCTGATGCCAACTTCCTCCTAAGCACCAATGCCAGCAAATAAATGCCTGCAGTGATCGACAATGCCATTGTTTCCCTTCACTTTGCTTCGTCCTTGTTCAAAAGAAGATAGCAGAGGAAGTGAAGCAGCTCGGTCCCAGCCAAATGCCACAGAAAGATGATGGTGCTGGTCTGTCTCTATCCCCGGCCACCCCGGATGCAAAATACTAGTATATAAAGTATGTTAAGACCTTCTAAGAGCCCAATATATCAATCCAACCATTATGACGTCGACAATGTTACCCTGTACACTGGTAAGAACTCAAGGCCTTATCTGATTATATTCAAATAAGTGGAGAATAAGAGGGGACAGTGGATTGTGGTGAGCTTTAAACACCTCAGTAACATTCACATAAATGTAAGCATGGGAGTGCCGAGGTAGTATTGACATGGAAAATAAGTGTCTGCTTTGTCTTGAGACTTAATGGGGCTGACGAATGAACTAATGCCCATTACATTGAAACATATAAGGGAAACCCTTTGAATGGACTCTTCATTAACTTAACGCCCTCCTCCTACTTTCATACATAACCTTTTGGAAAAGGCAAAAGATGTGGGAGTGTTATCACTGTATTTAATTATGTCTCACTTCATTATGGCCATCATTTGTATGAGTGCATTAAAAACAACTGTTCACATCCAAATTACTTGAGCATTGCAAAGATGCTGTGTTGCATTAAAGAAAGAACTTTTTAACCTAAAACATTTTTTTTTTTCACTGAGAACCACTGCTCTTAATGATGAACATTGTTTTTAGGTTTTTATATATATATATTTTTATACAACTTTGTAACAAAAAAAGGGTATCAGACACTAGCAAAGACAAAGAAGCAAGAAATAATGTGACATGGAAAAGTATTGTTCATTGTACATTACTGTTGTGCAAAAACCACAATACGTTAACCGTACACTGACCATACGAATATTCATAATTGACTTCAACAACTTTTCTTAATAAAGGGTACTTGCCTGTATCATTTTTTCACCAAAGGTTGAGTAAACCATTATTGCATTGTTTAAACCACAGATGACAAATTGTTACCATATTTAAAATGTGGGCATAGTTTACACGGAGAATGCGTTCTTGCAAACAGGCGGTAAATGCCTCCGGTTTGTTTTATCTGCTACAATTTGGTGACACTACTGCCACCTACTGGCTTGATATGCTTATAAATGAATAAAAGTGCACTATGTGGATTTGTGTAGCAGCAATTTTATTCAATGAACAAAGCCATGTGGACAGAATTTTTGTTTGTTTGTTTAGCCATGGTTACGTGTAGACAAGGCCTTAAATATTAAATGTTCATCCTTAGACAGTGTAGATGCAGATGCAGAACAGCAGGTTTAACTGCAACGTAACACTAGCGGGATGCATACAAATAAATTAGCCTTAAGATAGAAATCTGATATCTGTGTATTTTCATCACATTGGAATTCAAGTCTGTCCCTTGGACTCATTCTCTGTTGTTGCTATATGCTGTTAAGGGACTTTTTCATCACAATGGCAACCAAAGAATTGGCAAATTATGAATCTTCTGTTTGGAGTGTGAAGAAAGCATAATCTCAGGTTAAGTAACACTTCCCAAATTAGTTGAAACATCGAACACAATTTTCAATACAAACCAAAATACATTAATCCATTTATTTATTGTAAAAACCCTTACACTAACCAGACAGACAAATCATCAGGACTGTGTGTGCTATTTCCTTTGACCAATGCATGAATCCATCATCACTAGAAACCAGACAGGAAGTGACTAATTTGAATATGAATATGCTTAGCAATTTATTTTTATGCTTTTCTGCCTTGCAAAGAGATAACCCCAAACTCTAGCCACAGCCACACTTTCAACACCTACTCATTCTTCCACGTTCCCTCTTTAGCCCCTCAGTAACCATGTGCTCATTGCTTTTTCCCTTTATTTCTCCAATTGAGCCTCAGCACATAACAATTATTAGCTTCCGAGCCTTCAGAAACATTTTTGCAATAAAAAATGTATAAGTGAAAGCATTTCTGTGCAATAAAGTACAAGTGCAAGTGACTTCCAAAAAACAGTGGACTTTGTTAGTCAAACTAAGACTAATGCATCAAATTGAATGTACTAAATGTTAACAGCAAGTAGCGAATACATGTAATTATAGATTTTTTTTCTACAGAAAGACAATTTTGAATGCAGTAAACAGTGTACATGACGCTGACTTAATCAATGAGAATTTTTTAAGAGCCCGTGGCTGAGGGTAGATGAAAATTATTTTTCAATGTCAGAAGCGTTATCTTGCTTAAGTAGCCTCAAGTAATTTAAACAACAAATGTCCACACGTGTGACCAAACTGTTAATAAACCTCAGATCTGTACGCGTGCGTGTGCGTGTGTGTGTAGGTGTGTGTTTGTGTTTGTGTGAATGTCTGATAGGGTTATTCAAAATCAAAGCACAGATTTCCACAAACTTTGTGGAAGAATGGTGTATGGGCCAAGCAAGTCAACAATCATTAAATCTTGGCATTGAGAAGATCCAGGGTTTTTTGTTTATTGTGTTTTCACTTTGTTAACATGCTGAACTTGTCAGCGCACCCACTAAAAGCTGTTTTCATTAAGTGGTTTCTTTCTTGGATGCAAGACTTCACGTGATACGATAAACACAATAGAATATGAACCTTTCTGCGTGACTTTTTTTTTTATTTGACCGATTTGTTATGTATGCACACAATAGCATACCACATTGTCAGTGTTTTCAAATGCTATTTTCACTATCTTATACATTCTAACCACATATGTTTAATCCCGCTCTTTTTTTTCTCCAGAGTGATACCTGTACAAATGCTCAAGTAGTAGCCACCGATACCAACGCTGGAATCCAATAGTGCCACTAGTACTTTTGATACACAAACCCAATGGAAGTTTATTTTAAAAAAGACCTACCTTTTCTAGAAGCATTTTCCCTAAGATTTCATAAAATGTCAATGTTCTATTGATCTCATTTGTTATTTCTAGTTTGTGAATTTAAAGGTTCTCCAACAAAACAGCTGCTACTAGCATTGACTGCCATTGTGTGTAATGATACCTTGAGGCAAGCCTGGGTAATACATTCTTGCCCATTTCTAATTTTATCAAGAAACAACCAGATCTAAAATTATTCAGGTGTTATAGAGTACTACATATAGGTGTTTTATGATCCAAATAGTTGGTTAAAAAAAATCTGGATTATTTAGATTGAAGGGAAAGATTGATTTCCCTCAACATAATTGATTATGGATTTCTACAGTGCAATATAAATAGTTCAATTCAATATTAAAATGTATGCCCATATTTATCAGTATATTTTTTTCTCATTTTTGCTCATCTGCCATTATTTTTCTTTTGTATGCTGAAATAATAAGTATTTAGTTATATTCATGTTTTTGTCAAGTAAATTGAAACTTAAATAATAAAATAAGTACCTTTTCACAGTTGCGGGATGAACAACATTGTATTTTCTGATATATCCCAAAATTTTGAGAAGGGCAACAAGACATAAAGCGCTTCATCAACCCAAATGAACTACAATGACAACCCATTGAATTAGTGTTAAAATACAATTTGGGTTTATGCATCACTGGCACTAAGAACGAGCAGTATATTTCAATGCAGTACATTCAAAAATGTATACCAGTCCTTGGAAGCATTTAAAAATGTCTTCCACACAACATGCCTACAATATTATCTCATATGCATGTTTTGTCATTACATTTTTTTTATTTAAATGAGTTTTAATTTTTTATGACAAAGTAGAAAAATAAATAGTTGAGTCGTAACTATGCAAATAGATGGAGGTTGGAAACAGCCAGACAATGTTCTTGGCAAAGATGACTGGAAGTTTATCATCTATACTTGGCATTTCTTATGACGAGCATACAGTACATCTGCAAGAGGCTTAAAGCCTTGAGCCATGACTTAATATGCTTTTGGTTGCCATTGAGTTTGACTGAAAGAGAAATGCACAAAACAGCAGAAACAATACACACATTACATGATGTAAAAGACTGGAAAGGGGATATGAGTTCAAGATGTGGAACTAACACGATAAAGATATAATGCCGGCAAGGCAGGCGTAAAGGAAGTCAATCTCATTGCTGCAAACATTTGATGATGAAAGAAATGCTGATTTAGCAAAATCAGCGAGGCATCAACTCATTAACGGGAAGAGACGTTTTCCACATTAAATACAGTACATCAGCAATACACAGTAACCTTAAAATTATCTAAGTATGAGTGTAGGATTGACTTAGCACATTTTCATTTTTAATGAGCAAAAGGGTGAATACCAAACAATACCTCCTGGTACTCATCTGAATAACCCGTAAAAAAATAAATAAATAAAGTGCATCCCTGCCTATAAGTCTATTCAAGTAAAACAGATCTATAAAAATCAATATAAACGCTGACTGAAAGTAGCAAACTGAGCTGAAAGAAAAGATTATAGTGAAGAACTGGCCTTAAGGCTAAGAGATCAAATTAAAACTAGCATGGGACTCTTGCTCTTGTTCGCTAGTGACTCAATACTCATAGCTCGCCCCTACTTGCCCCTTATTTGTGTCTGAAAAAAAAAAGAGGCAAAGGCTTACTAATTACTGGACAGCAATAAACAAAACAATATTTCTTAAGCCGCTGGCAAGCTCTCATTATTTCAGCTGACTCCTTCTATTCATATTGCATTTGACAGGTGCATTTATCCACGTATAACACTTGCTCTGTTGTTTTTGGTATCCTTATAACGGGTTTGTGCATCTCTCCGGATTATGTATTTTAAGTTTGTTTGTTTTATTATTATTTTGTTTCATGAGACATACATGGTTAAGTTACCTTTTTTTTTAGATAAGGCTTGGTGATTATGGAAAAATAATAATCACAGTTATTCTGATTGCTATTGAAAGCATGATAAATAAAATTGTCATTGAGTTCAAAATGCAGTATTTATTCACCTACCAAAACGATTACTCAAACCTACTGTGAGGCAATCATCATACCCACTCATCCCTGCAAGCTGAACACTACATTCTTTAACACTCAATTCTTTTTGTCAAAAGCAGTACAAAATGACTTTTTAAATGCCATGTGAAATCCAAGTTTCTGGCATTTTCATCCTGCTTTGGCAACACCTTTGTTGCTTTGCATTGCAAACTAAACGTGTGACTAAACATGACCAAAAGTGTGCAATTGTAATTAGTTTATTTAGTTGGTCTCTTCTATTTACACAAATCTAACCTAGGACCTTGGGTATCCTAATTTGTGCCAAATTGTGTGGACGTGTGTTGGTACAACAATAAAAACCCCTTGTAACTTGTAAAAAACAATGTAAAACAGGAATACACTTGAATATGGCATTATCAATTGAATACTGGCTGGTCCTGCTGTGTACATGTTGGCTTCTTAGGGGCAGTGTGATGCATGCATGCATGTGATTGAGTTCTATTCACGTATCCTGTTTTGCAGGGAAGAATATGTGAGTATTTTCAAATTAATTTTATGTATGGGTCCTACAATGTTTGTGTGAATACTCAATATTTAAAGGAATATCACTTTCTGATGTCGTTGCTAATTTATTGATAGCATGTTAATCAAATTTTATACTGACTTAAGCATGACCACGTTAGAGCTCTTTAAAATGAAGCATTTCTTTTATTTAAATATGTAACGTCTCCAGCTCTTTTATGTTTTGCATTTAGTCTTACAGTAATCTCCAACTGAGGTGTCAATAGACAATTTAAAGCGCACTCAGATTATGGGCAACAGCCATAACCACAGACATCTTTACCAGCAGATGCAGAAAAAGGGCCCACCCCACACAAACCCTCTTCCATCCTCTCCACTCAGCCACTCAGGCAGAAGGCTAAGGAGCAAGCAGAGCACATCTACCAGACTGCAGCAAAGCTTCTTTCTGGAAGGTGTTGGACTGGAAAACTTGAACACTGCTCGGTAGCCTTGACATCAGGTCCCTCATCTCCACCCTCAATGGTTATTCGTTCTTGCATGATCAACACTTTAACCCCCACAGTGGAAGGACCTTGTTAATATCATGTGAAATTCAAGTTTCACGTTTTCATTTCTGCTGCATCCAAATGCATTTGCATTTTTTGCAAACTTTCAAACTGTGAAGAAGCATTTCCTCTCCTTTATTTTTAATTTTATCTTGTACTGTATTATTTTTACATGCCACTGCGCGAAAAAAAAAAAAAAACAACTGTGACAGATAAGAAAACACTGATAAGCTTTCCCTCTTTTGTCTGAATGTTGACGTTAAATGCTATGCAGGCCACAATGAAGGAGCATCTCAGCATGTCATTCAGTTCACATTAATAGAAGCAATTACCTGTCACTGCACAGATGAATACATGCAACAGCCAGAGAAGTCATTTACATGTGGAGCCACTGTTTGTTGGCAGCCATGCACACATTGCATTGTGTAAGCATGTAAATCCGGTTAGCCATTCCCAACTGAGAACGAGCACATACTTCTACGTTGTAGCTGAAGGCTCAAGGAAATATTGGAAAGTTGCGGATGAGGATACAATAATGCAACTGAATGGTTTACGAAAAGGGATAAAAGCACAGCAGCATCTCAAGCACCTCTTAGTTTCAGATGTTTTTTTTGGAAATTACAGCAGCAAGAAAGCTAGAGGACAAGCAGACGGAAATAAAAAGTGCTGTAAAACCACCCAGTTCATCTTTCATTTCTACCGCAGGCTCAAAGCGACTGACTATCTACCATCGCATGCGTGCTGCACTTTGTTCAGCACACGCATTCAGTAACTGACAAGGTTATCAAACAGGTTTGCTAATTCCACTGGATTTTCCTCAAGGGGGTGATGGCATCTCTTTGGGGGTCAATCTGCTCAGGCTACAACTCGGAAAACAAGTCATCACAGCTCAAGGCTTTCCATACATCTCAGAGTCAGAAGATAGCCTCCGTCACACATACTGCAAAACACTGCAAGATGATGCAGGCACTTTGGCTCAGCTGAGAATGAGCGAGCTCTAAATCTCTGTTTCTAAGGACTTAAGGGAGAAGGGGATAAAAATGGAAAAGACGGGAAGAGGGAGGTGAACTTGAGACTGGAGATCAGAGAAAGGTAAGGCCAGACTGCCATCTTCTGGCCATTGTATGAACTGGCAGATAATCTCTTTCAACAGCCGCATGGCTTTTCATTGATCCACCAAGAGCAAATGTGATATGAAAAGGGGTGCAAGAATCACACAGGTCATGATGGTGAAACAATGACTAACAGTCAAATATGCTGATAGTGAACGTATGCTAAGGGAGGAGAAAATGTAATCAGGTACTGTGGAGGATTTGGTGTTAGATAATCAATGTTGATGTAATCACAGTTAGGTTTACCACCATCCCCATCTTCGACCGTCTAATAAAAGGCATCAGCTGCAGGGAAATATGACACTTGCTTTATATAATTCATACTTTGAGACGACGTTATCTTTGTTTTCTTTCATTGTACTCAAGACAGACCTTTGAATTTGCTTTTCACTGCGATAATGCTGAGCAGAACGGTCCAACGCAATACAGAAAGGGAGACCAACAGGGTAGAATTTTAGAAAACATGTCAATGATTTTCATCTCTGGGCCGAATCAAAATTGATTGGAGGCATTTTTATTGGACATTAATTGGACATTTATTGGACAATATTAATAATTCCTGAAATCTTTATATAATGCATACTGAGTAAAAAAAAAATAGTTGTAGAATAAAAGACAATTTTAATGTACCATCAACTCAGTTTGAAATCTGCGACATAGTAGTTATGTGATGCGACCTAGAAAGAAATCCATTTCTGTGTGCTACAGTCTTTTTTTCCCCCGACACACCCCTGGGGCTTCGACTCCATCTGTCCTCCCACAAATTCACCAATAAAGACTTTATTCCAACATGACAGGTCTTCCCCTGAATGGTGAGTTTAAAGTCACACATCCACAAATGCTGTACCCTTGATGTCAGTAAAAGGGGTGGGGGCAGAAATGCAGTTATTCATACCCTATTCCTTGTTTTATTCATATGGTGCCCTTTCACTTCACGATTCAGAAACTGAACATCATATTAAAACAACAACAAAAAAGATAATCTAACCTTTGTGTCATGCAGCATTCCTAGCAGCTGAGTCATAAATGTTCCAATCAGGGCCCATTAGAGAAATTAGAATATGTAAAACAAATGTTAAAAATGTTTTAGGCTTTGAATAATGGGCGAGAGTCATTAGTCATTATAAGAATAATTCCTAAAGACAATAATTTATAATGGCAGTAATGGAAGGCCACAAATCACTTCATGTTGAGCTTTAATCTGGAACTATGATGGGACAGGTCCAAAATAATGTACTTAAATATATGGAAAATACAAATATTTCCCAATGGTAATCTTTGCTGGAGGATGTTTTGGATTTGACAGTGCTCGTGACATATCCTGGGGAGATCTGTTACCTATGCTTGATATTAGGATAAACAAGCTGGTACCAGAATCACAAACAGCGGATCACTGAATTTAAGTATCGTGCATACACTTGGGATATTGATGACTTGCTCAAGGGTGCGTCCACAGTGTTTGGAAGCAATCTCGTCAGCATCTTGTCTTCTAAGGTTCTCTGGCACTAAATCAACTTTTACCTTTTCTGAGCAACTGATATTTCAAAAACATATCATGCCAAACACTGGTTGACTTTCAGTTTGTTTAAATGTCATGGCAAATTCCATGTAAATGAAAAAAAAAGAACATAATAATAAAACGTACTATCAATATCAGACTTTAAAGCTATGTACATAGCTTTTTATAAGCTATGTACATAAACCCCTAACCACCACAAAAACACAAACGTCCATGTCAAATTAGAATTTGGTAATGAAATTTTAGCCCTGCCAGTCAGTGTTATGTTAAAATTTACAAAAGTTAAAAATGACAGTGACACTAAATGTGCTTAATCAATAAGTTAGACAGTAAGTAGCACGGGTGTCAGTGTCAGCTGAGGATGATGCAGTAGAGATCAAGTGGAAAGGTGGAAAGGTGATGTTTTTCATCACACGGACAAAGAAAAATAACTAACATTGTCAAAATGGCAAACTTCAGTAAATGTTGATTAATGATCTTACCAATTACAGTGAATGAAGCATTGATATGATTCACTGATTAGATCATTATCAGGACTGATTTCAAGAACTTCCATCATTAAAAACTGTTGAGAAAATAAAACATTTGTCAGTGCGGTGCATAGATGAGAAGGGCCACATGTCTGGGTTTGTCTTGGGCCCGCAAATAAATGAATAATACTGGATAATAAAATAAATAAATAAATAAAATCCATATCAATTATAGCTACTTTAACATCGACACGCATTATTATTGTAGAAGTTTTTTTTTTTTTTTTTTTTTTTTTTTAATGCATTGATTTAGCATTTTCAACGACCCGGACTGCATGTTTTTGTACAATCAGAGAAAATCAGAAAAAAAGCCATGAACATAGCCAGATTGGTGATTTGAATCTTAAGAATGACGTCTATAATAGACACATATTAAATGCACTACACCTCACCGCAAACAGATTTGTATACTGCCAGGGATTAATACAAAAAAACCCAAAACAGATTGGTGCCTGTTTTAGTCGTGGTGGAAAAACAGGGTCAAGAGAAGCCTCAGGATGTTTTCTACGCCTAATTAAAGAGCACAGACAGCAGCCATTTATATGCCTGCTGACTTGTCTGTGATTGTTTGGTAGCTTGCAGCCTGAAAAACAATACTTAGACATCTTTACAAGAGAAGATATGAGAGAGGTACTATATGTATATTTATTCCTTTGAAAAATGAAAAAAAAAAAAAAACGGAATTGCTGTTTGCTGTGGTTATTTCCGTCGATACCTTTCCCAAATATGCATGACCTACAAATTGAACACGGGCAAAATGTGCTTCTTTCATTTAAGCTGTTTAAACTGACAGCAAGTCCAACATTAATAGCTATGGTGTAGGACTCTTTGTTTGATCAACAAAGTCCCTCCATAATCCTCTATGCACATCTTTACATATTCAGCTACCTGGTGTGCATGAGTATAAAGGACAAATTGCAAGAGCTTTAAGTCACAGCTTCCTGTATCAGGTCATTACTATTCTAAGAGCATTTGACCACAGTCTGTGTCATGTCTCTGTGGTAAGTTAGGAATTAAACATGTGCCAGCTACAGGCGGGCACAGAGGGATAAGTAAAGGGCAATTTGTCTCATTTAATTGCTGCCTGTCTTCCTGTCAACTGTGATGCAAATTATGCAGGTCTTTTGCTTTTCAAAAAGTGACAGTTTAAAATAAAAAAAAAAAAGAGAAATTATGTCATTATTAAAGGTTATACATTTTGGAGCAAGAAAGGCCGAGTCAGCAAAAACTGCAATTTTTCTTAAAGGCTACTAAAATGGATACAAAATATACATAGCTTTCTACAAGTAGTTAATGATGCTTCTATGGGTTGGTTTTAGAAAAACAGGGAAAAACATGAGTTCTCTACAATTTAAGAAAATAACAAATTTGAATCAATGAAGAGCAGGTTATCTTTGGGTTCTTTGAATGCTGGTATTGCCGTTGACACGTATATTTGTCCATGTATTTTATTCAACAGAATGGGTGTATCTGATTGCGCTCCACTGTATTCTGGATGTCAAACATGAAAACAACTTTACATAATCACCAGTAGATGGCAATGCTTCACTTTAGATATGGGATCAACACGAGGAAAAAAGGCTGAATTTTTTTAAACCTTTATTTATTCTATTGCTAAGTCCGAAAAGAGTTTATGATTTTAATTGGCGGGATGTGGTGTATATATGATCATTAAAATAAATATCGCATGTTTTTTTGCAATTGTCAAAACTCTCTAAAATAGCTGCCAGAGAATAAGTTACCTGGGCATACCAAATAGTCACAATATGCTTGCTCTACATGAATCTTTAACAAAATCTTGTTTATAGATTGAAATTCATTCATTTGTGGTTCAAACTGGGATCTTCAATGTATATTTCAGTACTCACAAGTAAAAAGCACATTTTTGCATTGAGTTAAACGAGAAACATTTAAACATAAAGGGGCACAGTTCTTGAACTCAGCTTGTTCCAAAATACTGCGTGTCTATCAAAATCTTCTTTTTTTGTAACACCTTTATTGTGTTACTAAATTGTTCCAGGGTCAGACTATTCCCCCTGTAAAAGAATATTACTGTGTGTATTATTATTATTATTATCATTATGTTGTCGTTGTTGTTGTTTTTGTTGTTGTTGTTGTTTTCGTCGTCGTTTTATGCATGAAATAATACACTGATAAACCAAAATATATATATATATATATATATATATATATATATATATATATATATATATATATATATATATATATATATATATATATACTGGTAAACACCACTACAAAGAAAAAAAAAGTACAATACAAAAGCGTTACGTACATTACTTTATAATGCATCATTAGCGAACTGGGTCAGTTGCAGCTAATGTGTGAATTCATTTACAGTACCAGTGCATAGCCATCCAAGAAACGAAAGATTAGAAGAACCGCTGATGCATAATTTTTTGCCCCATCCAAAACATAGCTACAGGGTTTGAAGACAATGTCTGTCCTTTTAAATAACGTTCAGTGAATGTCTAAAAAAAATTGATATAATTAACCCAAATGAAGCAGCGACATCTCAAGCAACAGAGAGATACCAACTATCACTTTTGTATAAAGAATTGCAGCGCTTTCTAGTACTGCTTTAGTATTGTATAAACACTAGGTGGCAGCAACGGATAACGATTTGGAATACTCTCCTCAGCGTTTTTTATTTGTTCAAAAGTTGGAACTGAGATTGAAATACTAAGACAAACCTGTCATCAGTTAATAAATTGGATTTGTAACTGTATTTGGACTACTGCTGCTGTGTCCTGGCAGGAGAAAAAAGCACGTGCTTGCAGATTTTGCATCCATTCAGCAGAATCACCAAGATTGATTTGTGAGAATCCGTTCATGCATCCATGAGTCTCTTCATCCACACTATGACCGTGCAACGGCTGTTCTGAATGCAATTCTGATGTATTACAGTATGTAAAAATCTTAGCATGATTATTACATATAATTTCAGTATTTTCGGTGGAGCCTTCTTCATAAGGTTGTAAAGTTAAATTTGGAATAATATTAATTAAACAATTTCACAGAACCATAAAATTCTACTTCTACATTCTACTCACGACCAGCTGTGAAGCCATTATAGCGATGCTTAGGTAAATGTCCTGCTCAGGTAAAACACTAAGATTGAATGTGTAGATAAAACATAGTAATGTGTTGATAATATAGTAATCATTCAGCAGCTGCATCAATGCTATTAGACTGCATTTTCAGAGTAGGGTATTTACATTTTTGTGCAAAATTATTAGGCAAGTGAATATTTTGACCATGTCTTCAAAATGTGTACATATATTGTCCATCACCAAGCTTTATAAACTTGAATGCTTATAGGGTATTAGCATGTCAGGTGATGTGTATTTATGTAATGAGGGAGAATGGGGCCAAACGTGTGCATTATTATTAGGCAGCTTCTTTGCCTTAGGCAAATGAAAAGATTTAAGTCACTCTGAAAAGTAGAAAAATGTAAGAGGTCTTTCAGAAGGATGCAGCACCCTTGAAATTGCAAAGAAATTGCAACTTGATCATCAACACATCAAGAAGCTGGCAAACTCTATGCATGGCAGGACTATAATTGAAATTATAATTGCATTGTATGTATATCTGTAAATTTCGAATTGTGTTTTCAAATGTAGTTAAAAATATGCACACTAATAGTTGCCTAATAATTATGTACACGTATATAGATTATACTAAAAAAGATTATATATACAGTGGGCCCCCAGTTTACGAACTCCCTCTTCGTCTTACGAACAGTCCGACATGCCGGTTACTGTTTTCGTACAATTATTTTCGCTTTGCTGCACCAACGAAATCAAATGTTCACGCTTGTCACGGTAACGCTGAACGCTATTGCTCTTACAATGTCACAGTCACTGTCTCAGTCACGGAGTCAGTCACGGAGTCAGTCACGGAGATGCAGATATGCTATTGGCCGGCGTCACGTCAATCACAGAAATGCTGATATGCTATTGGCCGAACGCCTTTATCTAGCTTGATGGCACAGCTGGTCGGGATGGAAGGAAGGAGAGAAAATGAGTGAAAAACGAAAGGAAGGAATGTTGTGAAGACTTTGCAAACTTTAAAACTTCTAAAATTGCAAGTGGCGGTAAAGGAAGAAGCAAGAGGATGATGATAATAGAAACCAAGCAGGAGATAATAAAAAAATACGAAGGAGGCGCACGCATAGTTAACCTTGCTCGTGAGCATGGCCGTAACCGCTCGGCAATCTTCTAAGGGCAAGACTTTCCTTGCCATGGGACGGACCTCGCTCGACAACAAAATGGAGAGGCTTCTTCTATTATGGATTAAAGAGAAGGAAATCGCTGGTGATATGTTCTAGTTTGAGAAAAGTTCTTGTTTAAGAAAATAAATCAATAAATTCTGCGGGTTGGTCTGTGCTCCCCTCCGCCTCCACCCAGCTCAAGTCACGTCGTCCCAAAGGTAAATGTCATTTTTCCTTTGTATATTTATGTTATTTAATTTAACGGTACAGTAGATTATGTAACTAATTTTTAATATGTGTATAAAGTCGTGATGTTTTTCCCTAAGGTTTTTGCACGCGTTGCACGGATTCACTAATTAACATAGGTTTGGATTGCCCGTCATACGAGCAATTCGAGTTACGAGCGTAGCCGCTGAACGGATTAAGTTCGTAACACGGGGGCCCACTGTATTATACTATTATTATATTAAGATTTTACTAAGAAAGCCAGTATCCCAATTATACAGAAGGTTAAAAGCTTTCTTTATTGTTATTACACCTGCACAAGCACAAGGCAACAGTATTCACTTTACTCTCTTAAATATTCAGGTTTGAAGTTTATCAACGTGTTGGGTTCACCAAGACCAATGTAGCTGTTCAAAAATAAAATGAATCCTTGAAAATACAACTTGCCTAATAATTGTGCACAGTGTACAGTATGGACTGCATGTTTGAAAATATATCACTGATAGTTTAAAAGGAAGCGGTGAACTCACATCAAACTCATTGAGGGCAGCAGCCAGTTCCCCGATGCAAGCATGGCTGTGCTTCTCATCAGTAGGCGAGGTAGCCTGAGCTGCACTGGAGATGCCGCCAATGGCCTCCTGCACTTGCTTGAACACGTAGTCCCGGTTGGCCCGCGTAGCCGCCACGTCTGGGTGGCGCAGGAAGGCCTGTGAGGCAGTGTACAGCATGGTGGCATTTTTCTTCAGGGCCCCGCGTGCAGCGGCCATTTCATCTCGACACTGAGGGTCCTTCAGCTCCTGAGGAATGTTTTGGAGTTAGTTTGCACTTTAAACTACTGAAGAGAAGAAAAATGAACATGGAGTTCATTTGAGATCATGTGTATTTGGATTGAACACATTTAAACATAAATTAACGTAAATTTCAGATGATAAACCAATAATATAAGCCAAAGCAGCAAAAACTGAGCAAAAAACATTTTTGTCACAGATAAGCCGCACCAGACTATGAGCTGCAGGTCCAAACACGAAAGGTGGGATACGGACATTTTTTTCTTTTTTTAACGCTTACAACGTGTTTAAAAAGTGAACTGCCTGCTTAAAGCGACATCTTATCCTTAGCAACACTGACAGAATACTGCAGAGTAAAATAGATGTGCACACTCAAACTACGTCATCTTCTTCTTTCTCCCTTTGTTTGATTATTTTGTTGAACATAAGCACATTGCAAATAATTCATATATACAATCATATATATATATATATATATATATATATATATATATATATATATATTCTGTTCTCTTTGTGTCATATTACATCCATTCGGTTACGCTCCTTAGCAGTGAGGCCACCCGGAAACCCTCACATTGAAGGTGACATGTACGCAATCTGTGACTGGATGCTGTGAAGGAAATCATATATTAGGTTGTTATCATTATGTGTTTATTTCTTGTCTAGAATAGCATGCATTGCCATCCATCTATGCAGTCCTAGTTCATCTCGCCCCAGTCCTTAGATAAAGCTGTTGACGCAGGAAAGTGTGAACTGGAACCTTGGAACCTTGGCCGAGCTGTTGGCGCCGCCCGGCTGGCGCTTTTTGTTTTGTCTTGTAATGTGCAATGCTTTGCTGAATGAATAAAAAGCAAGCGGGGATGGCAGCTCACTTGACAGACCCTGAAGGGAACACGGACGTGTGGCCTTCTGCTGTCCCTTGCTAGCAAGAGGAAAGTCAATCTTGGTTGGTCTGAGTTACTACTTTGCTACTTAGCAGTTGGGCTTGTCTTAGTTTTTTGTCATAGATTTCTCTGACAGATACTCAGCATGCGAGGCAGTGCAATGCAGACCAAGCAAGCTTGGCTGTTTGGCTGTGACAATCCCTCTGTGACGTGCTTCTGTAGCGCAGTCATTTTCAAAGTGAATTAAAACATATGATAGAAAATGATTGTTGGAACTGAAACGCACATTCAAACTGTACAACCAAGGCATTGAAGTCTTCTTGAGGACAGAAAGAAGAGTGGCTTTTGTGTTGATTAAGCATTTTGGGGGACAGTCGTTTTGGTGAGTGTGAGCATTTTATTTATGTATTCTTTTTTTCATTGTTATTATGTTTTTGTAACTCTATTTCATTCATATTCAAATAATGGTAAATAGATAAAATTATGTTGTTCTTATATTAAACTGTGATTTGAAATTTAGCATACAATCTTCTTAAAGCTTGCCTGCTCTTGGTGGACTTTGTGGACAAATAATTCTGAAATCACTTTTATTTTCCAGTTTTGACAGTATTACATACAGTATAGTGATAAGTTTTAATTGCTGATGCGTGTTTATTGATGTTTAAATGCTAGCTCGTGTTGTACACGATTAAGGTGATGCAGTGCCCAGTAATGCGTACATGTGCTTCTGAGGGGTATTTATTTGGGTCGGACATCACTGAAGGTGTAAGAGTGAAACGCACGGACCACCATCAATACAAATCACACACACACACACCACACACATTTGCTTTACCAGATTTGCGGCTTAAGAGCCCGAAATTTACGTTTTAGTTTAAAAATTCCTGAAAAACATCTGTCAGTTTATATTATATTGTATGTATATTAGAGGTTGGCACAGAAGACTAGGGTTTATCAAGTCTACTTCAGGTTTGAGATTTGGGGTTCCATTCTCAGGTCTGTGCGAAGATTGCATGTTCTCCCTACACTCCGTTTTTGTTCCTTTATCTTTTGATAAGCTTCCTCCCACACACCCAAAATATACAGTATAAGGTTAACTTAAGACTCATAATTGTTCACTAAAAACGTGAGCATTTGGCAAGCAGTTCAGGGTGTATCCTGCCTCTAACCAAAAGTCCACTAGAAAAGGCTTCAGCTCAGCGTGACACTAATTAGAACAAGTAGTACGGTATAGAAATTTTAAAGATTGGTGGGGTTTTTTCTTCCAGATTCAGTCAGATTTTTATTATTGTTATTTACCACAGCAAGAACAAAAAGATGTATACACTGGTCAAATGTGTTGTAACTACTCCTACTGCAGTTCCTTCATGTACTCTTTCACTACATCTATAAACTTCTTTGGTCTTCCTCGAGACCTCTTGCCTGGCAATTCAAAATTCAGCATCCTTCTATCTATGTATATATTCACTCTCTCTCCTCCAGTGGTGGGGCACACCAACAAAACACATCAAATAAAAGATTAATATTTGTGGGTTTATCGACCCCTCCGTATTGTGGGGCTGTGGATGAAAGTCAGAAAAACATCAGAGAACCGCTACCAAAAAAGTTTAACTTTACTGAGAAAAAACAGACTTGTGATTCCTTTTCAATATGGTCTTGCTGTCTCACCAAATATATTTCCAAGTCAACGATTTTCTGAGTCAGAATACTTAGTCAGAAAGGGTTTATGTTTTTGGAAAAAGTAAGGTTAAGAAAAAAGAGGTAGACTGTTACCTGCTGTCTCCGAGCTGCTACATAATTAAGCTTCACCATCTCTTTGCCAAATTCTTTGAAGCGGTTTGCCAGGTCCTGTTCATTGGTTGCATTCTTAACTCCTTCCAGTGCCTCCTCTACCTGCAACACACACAGATGTAGATTTTAGATCCAACAAAATAAATTGATGTGTGCAAACCATTTCCAGCAAGGCTTTAAACACTATACTTTAATTACATCATCGCCCCAAAACACAACAGGGTTTTTTTTGGCTGAATGAAGAAAAACAATTTCTGCCAGCATGAAATCACAAGCGGATTTAGAAAAAAAAATGAAGACCATAACCATTAAGATGTCCAATTTAAAAGGGTCTCAATTCAGCAATCACCATCCATTATGTGGGCACATTGTGATTCCACACTCTCTTCCCTCCCTAATGAAAGTGCTTTACAAAATGTAATGGAAAGGAGAGGAGTGAGAGATAACTTTGAAGAGGTCTTTGATGACAAGGCTTCCTCTGTGGCTCTCAAGAATGGAGCTGGAAAAAGGAATTGAGAAGAAAGTGTTGGGTGAAGGAAGCCTAATTTGTTTTAATTTGAATGATTTATTTTCTAATTATTCTTATATCCTGAAGTTATTTCTTATATTTTTTTATATAATTTAAATTTTTTAAACAGTGTACATGATCAATGCAATTGCTTCAGAGTTGTTGATTCTTTCTGTTCATCCATCCATCCATTTTCTATAGTCGCTTATCCTCATAGAGGTCACAGGCCTGCTGGTGCCTATCCCAGCAGTCTATGGGCAGTAGGCGGGGGACACCCTGAACTGGTTTCCAGCCAATCCCAGGGCAGACAGAGACGAACAACTATTCACGCACCCAATCACACGTACGGACAATTTAGTATATCCAATTCACCTGTGTTACATGTTTTTGGAATGTGGAAGGAAGCTAGAGTTTAGCAAAAAATGTTTTCTGTAATTTATATTGTTTATGTGTATGTCTGTATTTGGTACATGCAGCATCCACTTCAACCTGTGGGCCTGGAAGGGGGCTCCTCGGTGATTTAGGGCTATACAAATAAAATTTGATTGATTGATTGATTGAGTGCCTGGAGACAAACTACGCGGGCTCGGGGAGAACATGCAAACTCCACACAGGCTGGCCAGAACGAGTTGGATTTGAACTTGAGTCCCTGAACTGTGAGGCGGACGTTCTAACAACTTCACCACCGAGCCTCTTTCTGTTTATTTTCTATTTATCCATAAATGACTGTGAAGTATGACTTTAGAAAGGCATATTGCTGTATTGTTATGTACGTTGTTTTCAGAATACGTCACAAGCCAAAATATTGAGGCTGAAATCCCCCCCCCCCCCCTACCCCCGCACCCCAGTACTCTCGTTTGCCTGTGTCCCCAACATGTTTTTAACATCAAAATATTACTCAGCATCCACCTACAGTTTATTCAACAAAAGTTGATGCCTTACCAACATTTTTGACAACCTTCCATGTTTATTTGATCTTGTGGAAAAAAAGAACATCAATCAAGAAAAAAAAAAAGAACAGAGTTTTGTTAACATAAATGCTGCAAGCCTCGATGATTAAGTAGATGACAACTACACTACATTGTTGTCATGACCATGCTTCTGGGACTAACTTCAAAATAAATTGCCCCAATGTCGTTTCATACATTACTTGATACTTCCTTTACAACCAGCCGTGTCACCAGAGATTTTACTGGGGCAATTTCCAGTACTGCTCTGCAATGCTCCGTTAAACAATGTGCATGTGGCTAATTAATATAGTAAATTATTTACATGTAGCAATTTTGCCTGATATTACGTACTTATGAGCGTGGGAGGGAGAAGTAGGTGACGAGAATCACTGAAGTTGGTAAGTTTAGCCGACACCGAGGTGTTAAAAATATGATTTTGAACCGACTTAAAGTGTCCAAGATATACATCAGAAAGTTATACGCCCTCAGTATGGATAAAGCAGCGATAAATGAGGGAGGTAAATAAAGTCCTAGGCTAGCTAAGGTAACATAAGTCTTTCTTAAGTTCATGCTAAATTAGCTAATGGTATTCCTTACGTCAAGACAACCAGATTAATTTGTATCAGCATGAAACGTAATGCTGCCTGTGGTCTTTTGGTTCTGTGTCGATGACAATGGATGGCGCAGCAGTTCGGAACTGCTTCACCTTATATATACACACACACATACTTACAAAATGATTAGCCTTTGTTTTCCTAGTATTATTTAGTATACTAGTATTTCCTAGTATTAGAAGGTTGTATTGTCTAATTTTATCATTTTTCATAGAGGTGAAAAATTTGACATGTCGCAAGGGGTCACAAACACAGTTACACAATGCAAATACAACCGAAAGACCACATTGCTGTTCCTTCAAGCTTACAATTTTTAGGTGTGCCAGCAGCCTCATAACATCAGCCATGTCGGCAAGGATGAGAAGGCGCGTGACCGCTGACAGCAGGGCCCGGGCAGCCCTCACCATGGTGCCACGTTTGACAGAAGAGCAGGGGTCATCTGCAAACTCTGAGGAGGCAATGCGCATAGTCTCTCCTGCAAAAAAATGAATAAAGAATCAATTCATCCATTTTCTATAGCCGCTTATCCTCACTAGAGTTGCTGGCTTGCCAGTGCCAATACCACCGTGTCTACGGGCAGGTAAAAGTGAAAAGCAAATTTGCCTCACAATTCACAGTGGCGAGGAGTTCAATTCCAGCTCACTCCGGTCTTCCTGTATGGACTTTGCATGTTCACGCCGTGCCCGTGTGGGTTCTCTCCCATAATTTTGGCTTCCTTTCATATTTCAAAAATATATAGGATACTCTTAATTGTCCTTTGGTGTGATTGGGTGTGTGAATGGTTATTCATCCTTATATGACCTGCAGTTGACTGGTAACCAGTTCTGGGTGTCCTGCCTGAAGAAGGCTGGGATAGGCAACAGCAAAAATGTAACTCTTGTAAGGATAAGCAGCTACTGAAGATAAATAATAATAATAATAATAATAATAATAATCATAATAATACAGACAGATTTGTTATATTGACACTCTTTGCACACTTAACGTGTAGTTGTGAATGACATAAAATGAATGCCGAATATCTTTTATTCATCTGTAATAAAAGTGCAACCTCTCAAGTACTGGCTGAACTTGACATGAGCATGCTTTTCTCATATTTAGTAATAACTGTGCTATGGTAAATAAGGAATCTTATTGTAAAGGCAGCAGAAAAAGGCACAAGGCTGTAGCTCAGCACAGCCAGCAGTCTTGTTTGGGCTTGTGATGAACTGCTAAAATGTGACAGGCCAAAAGGTTTTGCCTTCCAAATCTGTCTGTGGTCCTAAAGCATGTGCATAATTTAACAGTGACAAAATCTGAGCGGAAGAGGGCACAATGACATGGGTCGATGCCATGAGGACAGATTTAAATGTTCATTTCAAAATGACCTTTTTGAGGTCAATGGACCAATTTTACAGGGAACATCTCCCCCTATAAAACTGATGTTGCTTGAGACAAATGCCAGCCGAATCTGGAGAAGACTTTTTGCACATTTGTCACAAACTGTATAATTCAATATTTTTCATTGAAAAGTATCATTACTAATCTTCTGCTTTGTAAAGGTTTTCATCTATAATGCCAAAACATTCAGGTTAATGATTAAATCAGTAACAGGGAAGTGAGAGCTGACCCAGCAGTAAGAAAATGAGGGCTAAACGTATACTCCGGTCCATTTGCTTTACAAGCTGTTGCAATAGTTATTCAGAAGAAAATTTAATTCCGTCCTTGGGTGGTGGACATTTGATTGAAAAAGCTTTAAGAAGAATGTGATTCTCCTCATCAGGGTCACAGAATGTTACCCCAGACTGAATGAGAGACAGGGCACCAGCTCTTTTAAGTAGAGCTACTATAGACTGATGTTATTTTCATGTAGTGATCTGAGCGGCAGGTAAAGTTAGCGGCACTCACTAAACTCTGATGCACTGTGTGTTGTGGTTGTGAAAGTAACACAACCCAAAAATAGTGTTCAAAAATAAGACACATTTTGTGGTTAGAAGATCACTTGGCAACGAAAGAAAGGTAGGCAAAATTTTATTAAACAGATTTCATATACTTTAAACAAGTTCAATGATTGCGGGGGCTATCCTGTGGAATTCATTTATCGCGGGGTTTATCTGGTCCCCATTATCAGTGAAAAACGAGGAACACTGTACTTGAAGGTATAATATGAAGGATTTAGCAAAATGTAGTGCTGAACTAAGAGAATTTTGAAGCACATGTACAATGGTGTCTCACAAGCCTACTTCACTATACAGTGTTTTGCATAGTTGTTCTCCTTCAGGTATTGAAACATGTTAGACACCTGTAGGCACAATTATATTAAAACAATGTATGTTGATGTGACAGAACATAAGTTTGTGCATATTGAAATTTATGTTGTTTTTTTTTTTTTTATAATTACCGGAAATTATTATTTTTTCCGCACTAAATGTGACTAAACTTTACATATTGTACTTTTAAAAAAGGTGACTGAAAACGAAAACGCTTTAACATACTCACCTTGCTTACGCACATCATCGACAGCAGCAATGAGCTCTTCTTTGAGATCCTGGCTGTCTTTAGCAATCTGCTCACCCTTCTCTAAGAAGTTCTGAGTAGCCTGCTCGACTGAAACTGCTAGGACATGAGCCTTCTTGGACCGTCCCTTTTTCTTACTGGATGGTCCTTTGTTGCTTGTGTTTACCAAAGTAGTCACCTAGGAAGCACAGAGAAGAAAAAAGATTATCCGAGAGCTTGCGGTACGATGCATGGATTAGTGATGTGATTTGTTGAGGTCAGCATGAAGGCGAAAAAAAAAATCACAGGTATCTTTACAAAGGTCTTTTAACTTACGAAACACAGTAAAATTGCACTTGCACTAAAACATCAGACAGAAAATCAAGCCACTCTCATCAAACTGAAGAGCAGTGAGCATACTCTAAGGACATGTTTGTCAACAACGTTCTCAAGCAGAAACATATTTGCAGCTTGTATTTTTCTGAGACAGGACCAGTTAAAAACATACTGTACCCAATCTGCTGTATTCTTTATGACACTTTCTGAACTCCGAGCCAGGAATAAATTTGCCCTATGTTTTTATTTTGTCAGCAAATTGAGTGCATGATATATATGTTAGCACAGTTGGCACAGTTCTGAGGTTGCATGTTTAGATCTGGGCTTTGGTCTTGTGTGTAGGCTTTGCAACTTCCTTGTACCTGCATGGGTTTACTCAGGGTTCTCAAATGGGGGTACAAGAAGGCACTTTTGAGGGTAAGTAAGATCTTAATAAGGTTTCTGCAAATGTCAGTGAATCTAATTTAATGCTTTTTAACATAATGTTTTTTAACAGGGGCAGGAGCCAACTAAATGCAACATTAGGTAATTCATTGCTAAATTGTTTAACAGTGATTCCTTTAAAAAACATTGTATGCCTTTATTTTGTTGTTTTACACAAATGTGCATTGACACAATGTGCTACTGACACAATTTTATGGCAGAAATTATATAAGACAGAAAAAAAATGCTGTTATAAGACCTTTTTCTGAGGTCACGAATAAAATGTGTCAAATGATACCACTACAAATGTAGTTCAAAATTGTAATAAATCAAACATGAATGAGAATGCACACTGTTCCAAATATTGTTTTGTTTTTTTTCCATCCAAAAATGCTTTGCACTGGTTAAGGTGTACTTGGCTGAAAAATATTTCCCATGGAGTGCCTCATTGAAAAAAACACTGAAAACCACAGCTTTAATTAGTCTGTAGACATGAATATGAATACAACCTTTTTTTCTTTCCCTAATACTTCTCTGGAGACCAGTACTGACTGAATTGCCTCTCACCCAATGCACTTCTACAAACCTATTGAGGATAAGAAGTTCAGACAACTGATAGATGGAATCTCTACACCCATATGCTCATGCTCCAACAGAGAAGTTATTAGAAAGCGCAACAGGGGTGGCTATTTCAATCCATGTTTGGAATCAATACCCCATTATTGTTGAGACAAAACAAACCTGTGCACAATATAAACTCCTCTACATGTTGCTGAGAGTAACTAATTATCACTGAAACGATTATCTGGCAAATCCAATCAATTGATTGTTTCTTACTTTCCAATGCATAGAAGTTTCCTAGCTGAAGGTTCTGAGATCCTGTATCAATGTCAGTCTTGTATTATGTTGAGGGTTCCTCGTAACCTCGTATTGTGTTGGTGTTTTGTCGCTCATTAACTGCAAAAAACGAGTGATTGCTGTGTATGTGTAGTATTTATATACACACACATATACACACACTAGTCATACATGTTACATATCATAATTTTACCAGTCTAGCCTACTTGAAAATAGTTTTTTCTCTATGGCGCCCCTGAGCTAACATGAGTTTGACACCCCTGTAATGTAAAAGGTAATATTTACTGTACATACACATACTGTAAAAAGCAACACTTAAAAAAGACAAACATTTTAAAAATACTGTTTTTCAAAACCATTTCTGGTTAAAAGTTATGTATGCTTCACAGTAGAAAAACTATAAGTGAAAAATATGACAGTTCCATCAGTAATGAATTCAATTCACGAACCACGCTCTTATACAGCCTAATCATGACCAAAGAGAACACTCTTTACAAGAGTGTGAGCCTGGCTGCAGAAACATATAGTAAATACAGTTAGGGAGGGGATCCAATCACTGTGTTAATGAAGTCCAATTTAATTGCTTTAACACTATATGCGTTGCGGCAGCAACAACATAAAGTGCTTGTAGTGCACCAGCCCTTTGAGAAAATAGCTCTTTCTTGAACTATCTACAGAGCAACAGAGCAATAAAGCAATATATTGGAAGCTCATATCATTAAACCTAAGTACTGTCAACTGTGAAATTATTGCACATTAAAGAAGCCATAAACATATATACATCTGTAGAGATAGAACTGAAAAACAGATGTTTTTAACATAAGATACTCTCCTCCTTTAATTTAGGCATTGTGGTATTCATACGTCCAAGTTGTAGCAAAATGCAGCTGAGTGTTTCGATTCCATAAATGTACCACCACACTCAGTACAGTGCAGAACACTAGTGAACCTTGAAAATTGACGACTGTCAAAACAGCAAAAATTTTTTAACATGCCTCCCTCTGCTCAAATTCAGCACCTCACCATTTTTTTTTCATTTCCGATGTCCATGCATGACATTAATGTCTGAGATCAATGTTTGAACATTTTAAATTATTTTAATTGAGTAAATGAAAATTTTTATGTCCTTGAGCAAGACACTGCACCCCCAGTTGCTCCTGATGCTGCGTCATCAGTAGGTAAAGGACTAGTTAGTGTAAAGCGCTTTGAGTACCCAAGGTAGAATAGTGCTATATAAGTGAAAGTCCATTTACCATGTGAATTGATTTTTTGGGCACACCCCTGAGGGACAAGAGTACAGTGCCACAAGATTTCTCATCCCTGCACAGGATGAGATTGATTGTAGTCTTTTATTTATTTATTTATTTATTTGGTGAGCCACAAGTGCAATGGAATACAAAGCAGAATGCAATGCACGATAGGAACACACACCGCCAAATGTGGTGGGAAGGCCAGCCAATGCTTCAAAATAAACCTGCCCATACCAAATAATGTATGGACATTAACGCCTTATAAAACTCTCGGTTTTAAGTTCTTTTCTGAAACACCTCGCAACGGCGGTGGCAGCTCTTTCACAACGGGAAAGAGGAACAGAACCTCGCGTGCTATGGCATGGCATTTTAATTAACAAGGGTAGGGATGTGGAATGCAAAAAAAAGCTATACAGTATGTGTCATGTAGCTTTCCAGCGGGACTGTCTCATTCAAGTCACAGCTCCTTGATGTGTTGTTCTTCAACAGTGGCTTAAAAAGCTTGATGTATATTTAATTATGCCCTGAATAACCTCACAGCAGGCACTTCGGCTCGGGGAACTTATCTACCTTCATACAGATTTAACGGTGTTATTTTTATGAAAATATAATGCTGTCTCCGCACGCAGGTACCAGAATATCCCAAGAACAAGCTTGTGGGAAAAACAAAACAAAGGCTTTATGAGATTAACATTGCATCTACGTGGGTGTTGAAGTTCTTAGGTTGGCATCAAATTCACCCTTATATTGCCAGTGGGTGCAGTTATTTTTCAGCAACGAAAATATAAACTGCCTTTGGACTCAGGTAAATGTACTGACGCTGTTACTCTTTTAAAAATACTGCATACACTGGCATTATTGTGCTATAATCAATCAATGGTATATGCTATATGGATTTTATAAATATTTACCTTTCAATTCTGATTGATCTTTTAACTTGCTAGGTGACTTAAAAGTTGTCTAAGACCATAAGCCGAAGGATAAGCAGCCAAAAAGCACGGAATCGCTGTTACCAAACTTCCTTAAATGTAGTGAGCACAGCATAGAAGACAAACCTCACACTGTTTTCAGGCGGAGTAATAACATCAAGGTGCTTCAACACTACAACCTTTATGTATGAATGTTGCCAAGGCATCCAGGTTCACTGTCACTTTCACAGTGACAAGCACAAGACAGATTGCCTGGCTGGCTAACTTTTGGAGCATAATCAGCTCTGACAGCCATCACATTCATACTCGGCTTGCTGCAGCAATGACGCAAGTACAACAAGGAACAATAGCTCTTTTAAGTCGACAGAGCAGATGTGTTCATTTGAAAAATATAGTAAACACAGCAAATGAGAAAGAAAAAGTCCAGAAATCTAAATAAAGTGTGTTTTGTTTTGTTTTTCAAACAACCACTACAACGTTATATGCAGGTGTGTTGACAGGAGCAACGATTAAGCTGTTGAGATGTCATAGATAGTAGCAAAAAGGCCTTTAGTAGTAAAATGGCAGTAACATGAACTATGATGTTCATTAGAGTTATAAATAGCTTATGATTGATTTGAAATGCATAATTGGTCCAATTATAGGAAACAGCCATCCACTTTGACTATAATATAAAATATAAAGTTTATTTTCAATTAAAAAAAAAAGTAGGACATTGTAATGGGTTGTCAGAGCATCAAATGACGACTGCCCTTCCACTTCTCTATTTTCTGCTATGTGCTGTGTCTGTTTTTTGAAAGATCACAGTGAATTATTTTATTAAGGAATTCAAAGCATTCAAAAGGCCATACTTTGGTGATCAAGCTGCCACAGTGGTAAGGCTAACCTTTGCCTGCATGCTACAAGGGTTTGGTGTGCTTTGTGCTCCCATTTTATTGCTCATCAATCGCATTAATTGCCATGTGGCCTTTTCTCTCAAAGCACCGGCCGGTGGATTCTCAATTCAGCTGTAAATCCCTGTGGCCCTTGGTAGATGTTTAATTTTCCGCTTTCAGCCTCTGGATACATGAATGATAGGCTTTGACTTAACACAAGCAAAGCGAATGTGTGTGTGTAGAAAAGTTAATTACTACTGTATATGCATTCAAAGACCGTAAGAAATCCTGATAATCCGGAGCATCTTCCTTGATAAAACATTTCATATATAGGGCCCTTAGGCGCAAGTGTGACAAGTAAAGTGAAAGGCTCATGGGGAGGTAAGCAACAGTACATTTCACTATATTCTCCCATTGGCATGAGAGGGAGCAGGCATACAGTTGCATACTGTCCTCGCTGCAGACATTCTCCCATCCTTTTAAAGGGATAGTGTGTAAGATTTGGACCGTTTTTCATTACGGACAGCAGGAGGTGCTGCATTTACCATTGTCCGTAGCTACAACAAAATTGGCCGCTTCTGTAGAATTGCTGACCCACATGTGATAGAATTTAAGAATAAGTAGACCTATGATTATATATAAAACATACTGTTGGTCAATAGAACACATTAATTTGCAAGTTTTTGAAATTTACAATAATTTATTGTGTTCCTTTTTAATGAAAAACTGTCTAAATCTTACACACTATCCCTTCATGTCTGTCATTTACACAACCTCTGGATGGGGAAACTCCAAAATGTGGGTGTTTCTTTTAAAATTACCAGAATAGGGGACTCGGATTGTGTGATTTTTAGCACTTGCAAATGATAGCCAAAAGTGTATGACTGACTCAACTGGACAAGCCATTTTGTTTCATAGTTAAAAGTCCCCTGACTCCAGTGGGTGCCACTGTGTTTGCTGTGAGGGGTCAAATGCTTAGGTAAAATGTGCCAAAAAAATAAATAAATCATCGTTTATTACGTTGTTCAAACTAGCCAAGCATCTATCACCTGAAATAATGAGACAGATAGTCTACAGTACGCTAGGTGTGGTATCTCCGTTGTCCTTTAGATTACAGCTATGATATTCCAAAAAAAAAAAAAATCCTAATTTTGTTCCTTTCATCCTCATTGTCTGCCTCTCTCGTGCACACTCAACCTCTATCATAATTTTTTTTAATCAAAGATAAGAACGTCCTGTATGTGTTTAGTTAGTTTCATGACTTAATGATAATATATAGTTTCGACTGGTAGCACTGGAAGCTTAAGTCTGTGCCGGTATTAACAGGAGATGTTTTTCTGCGTCAGTCTGCTTTGATGTAATGTATTTTCTACAGTGGATAAGAAGCAAAGGAGCAGACGACCAGCATCTGTGCTTGGCAGCTGTTCAGAACCCTGGAGCATGCCATATGCTGACAAAGCAAGGTAGTGCAAGATGCCTGAAGACAGATGACTAGCATAGCCCAAGTACTGCGAATATTGCTGAAAACCTGGTGCTAAACGTTATAACAATTTATTCTAATGGAAATATAACATTATCTTCATCTCATTTACTCACATTTCAAATTGAATATTGAACAATACTTCTAAAAACTTTGAGATTTGTCCAGGTTTAATCAAGGACAAAGCATTACATTCTTTGTTGCTTCCAAACTATGTACATCTACACTCATTTTTTTGGTATTTTAATGGACTATGACAATGATTGTAGCATGGATTCTAAACCCTTTCAATCATTTAATCTAGTATTTTAAAGTCAATCAATGGTTGCATTTGCTAATAACACCTAAATGATTCTTCTTAATTCACAAGAAACGGTGCTAACACATGACATGACCCCGGAGCTCAAGCACTGATTAGGTCCTCCATGAAAATGATGGTGTGAGTACTTACCATGAATGAATCCATTTTAGAGAATAAAAGCAATCGGTGTTAACACAGACCAGTTTCAAAAACAGAAATACAGTACTATAGAGAGCTCTCTCTCTCTGTGACTTCTCAAACATGATGCAGCAGAGATACTGCGCCCCGTCAAAAAATAGCCCAATAATGGAGATGTCATCCAAGTGGCGGAATTAGGGCAGACAGCTCATGAGATTAGTCCATTTGGTTTTGCCAAGTGGTCATCATGCAATATTTTAGCTTACAAGATGCAACACTTCATTTTTGTTTTACGTCTGGGGAAGAAATGAGAAGATATGTGTTGTCAATCATTTTATTTTTTGTTTGATGTTTGTGATGTGGACCACACCAGAAATAAGATCTTGGGCTTTATTGTGTTTTATCCTTGGTGATGTTTGGTACAGAGGATAGGAGGTTTTATTTTGCAGTCTTATGAGCTTCATCAAATAAATTCAATCAGAAAGAAAAAAATATGACCAAAAGAATATGGACAAATCTAAAGAGAATATGAATAGCAATGGGATGTCATAGAATGCATTTGCCTACCAGAGCACATAATGCAATCATTTTGTTCTTTTTCCCTATTTGCCTTACGTATCCAAACAATTAACCAGTGTGCTTTATTTTTTATTTATTTCTTTGGAATGGTTTTATTTATTTCTTTGAAATGGTTGTTGTTTGTGATGACAACCAAAAAACTACCTCGTACCCTCTGGCAGATGCTTTTGATGAATTGTTGATTTGATGCATTGTTATGATAAATAAGAATAAAATTGGTGGTGTCATGTCAAGGAAACTCTGTTTGTCTGGTATCCAGTGACCACATATTTTATCTACTATGTATTATCATCTGATCCAAAAACAATAAGAGTGTCACATTCATCCCTGGAAACACTGAAAACACACAGCCCACATAATGAAGAAGATAAGTGTAGTAGTATAAGCAAATTGAAATCCATATTTCAGGTTCTCACTATGGCAGTACTGTTCTAGGTGGCAAGGTATAGGGTTAGGGAATGAATTACCTGTGTAACGAGGGGCTCCAGAAGTCGCTCCACTGTCAGTGTGCGGATTTCAAGACTCTTTGGGTCCCATTTCAACAAGATAGGGGAGGTGGCGGTCGTCATGGTCTCTGTTGATGTCAAAAGTACATAGATAAGTTGTAAAAATCAGATGCTGAGGTGTGATAAAATAAAATGTGTTTTTAACACAAGTATCGGGTTCTTTACTGACAAAAAACACAAGTCAGAATAAAATTGACACTTTAAAACCAACATGTTAAGATGAAATGATCGTGTGTGTAACAAAGTAGTGCAGTACAATTATATAATGTAGTAAAAGTTAAAGACAACTGGCCCTATGACTGAGAACCAAGTAAGAACCAAGGTTCTGCTCTTTGGTTTAGTGGAAAAGAGAGGGGAAAATGAGCATGTGGTTATTGTAGTCTGGAACTGGAAAGAATAGAATAGAATAGAATAGAATAGAATAGAATTCATTTATTGCCATTGTAAACACTTATACAACGAAATTGGGATTGGACTGTATTAATATGAACAGTAAAAAGAATAAATAATAAAGGATAAATACTGTAGATATTAAATGGAACAGAAATATCATATTCTTACATCATATTTTTCTTCTACAAAGGCATTCACTGAAAAAACTTGTTTTTATAGTTTTTCATACTACATCCTAAACAAGGCTGAAGCACATCCATCGAGACTGGCGTTGGGCCTTGAGGATACTGGTGTCGTATTAGTAATGTGAGGACTGAACAGCTGGCATGGTGGCAGCACGCTGCTGTTGCTTTGGGGCTGTTTCTACAGAAAGCACTCGTGGTATGTGCCAGCTGGGGCACAACCATTTGTTACCAATGCCAATGAGGCAAAGAGGGAGTAAAGAATGTGTGGAAAAGATTGATAGATCTGGGCCAACAGCACTCTTATGAAGCACGCTAAGTGAAAATGGAAGAACTGTAAATTTGACACTTTATACTAAGAAGGTAGATGCTGATAGGTTTTGTAAAAACTTAACTTTGCTTTCAGTTGATTTGCTTTATTGAACTTTCCTTTTGGGAGTGTGATTATTTTTGTTAGTGCCCTGTATCACAAAATGCTACCCTCTTTTGGTTGTATTTGCTGTGACGAAAAGACCAAATACATAGCAAAATAACGGTTTTTGCTTATTTATTGTTTGCCATCACTGTTGTAAGCATGGAAATACTGTATACTGTATATATCCAAGAACTCAATTATTCAATTAAATTTTCTGGAAGATAGCTATGTTTCTATTACATTTTTTTCTAGCATCAGTTTTTTGTTTTGTTTTTTTAAACTTTTTCTCTTGGACTTGCAGTGTTGCAGCCACAATTTAACCAAAGTCGCATAAAAGTGATGCAAGTATGCGCAACCTAAAAATGTTGCTGATATCTGTGTGGTCATCTTGGGAAACAACAATAATTATATGTTGTGCAAATAGCGCTTTAAAAGTTATTTTGATATTGTATTTGATATAGTTTATATCAAAAAGTATGATCAGAGGTGTATACTTGACCTTAAACATTAAGGTATGAGCAAGACCTTTTAGCCAGATTAACTATGCAAGACACTGACATTAAAACACAATTCAGCCAAACCTTGGCTGGCAACGTACTCAAAGAGTCATGTCTTAAATTCTCTCTTACTGTATTCGTATCCATTGGCCAACATCATTTTTCACGAACTTAACAGGCCTCAATCAAAACTGTGTTTGAGCTCCCGTTCAAGTGTATAACAACAAATCAGACCGTATGCACCAGAACCTATAAAAGCTTATCCCCATTGCATGCTGGTTTGTCTCAGGACCCCACTCCGCCCTCTGTGAGGCCACACGAACTCGGGATTAAGTTTACAGTCCATGCCATGCGCGTATTAACAAATGAGGTTAATACATGATAAGCATGAACTGAGCAAAGAAATAAGGTCAAATAAAGCAAAAAGAGAGTATAATATTGTTGACATTTTGTTTTAGATCCTACAAATTCACTAATATAGAAAGGACTGTTCACGAAACCACAAAGGGTCTACAATAAAAGCAGACATTGACTGATACAGGTAATCTCCCTAGTTCCCGAAATGCCCCTTATAATGCTCTTCTTTGATCTAGCAGTAATCCGATCGGACATGGAAGCTACAACCCGATTGTGGTTGATAATGTATGTTTCATGACATTGAACAGTGGATCCAAACATGTGATTTGGCACTTTAAAGTGTTTCCCCTGAAACTGTATTTTTATGGAAACTGAATGTTTATTTGCATTATTTGAAGGATTTCAAATATTTTTTTTTTCATAAAAGACTGATGGAAAACAAAATTTATGAAAAATGTTGATCCATTCACGTTAAAAAATTAACTAATAATTCAATCATGAAATTAATTGGTTGCATCCCTACAAGGAAGCGGAACAGACAAAAGATGTGCACTGTACAGAAGTGCTTTTTACAGCCCAACTGTGTGTTGCATCCTTGCTCTACAACAGTTTTTTTTAAGACTAAAATGTTTGTTAACAAGTGGAATAGTTGTTTTTAACCATTGTTTATTCTAAAATAGTAATTTTTTTTTACACCATTATTGTAGTAGTTACAAGAAAATTCCATTTAAAAACGTTTTGAAAAAAGTTGCATAAAAGAACATGTACCCAGATTATCATGCCACATTTACATCGTAACTCTTGAAAATAGAAATCACAGAAACATCTTTGGTCATCATATAGATTTCATGCAAGAGGAGAGAAGAAAAGCTTTTGCTGAACAAAAGAAAAATCAATGCACCAAGGCAGAACACAAACACTGGGAGGGTAGAGCAGGCGTTGGGGCAGCTAGGCCTCCAGATGCCGGCAATATTGGAGATGAAGAGAAGGGAGTATTAGAAACAATTAAAGTTGAAGAAGAACAGAACAACAGATAATAAGAGCAACTCGAATGGCAAGTCTTTGTGTAGTTTTGGATAGAAATATCCAAGGAAACTGTGAATTCTAAAAAAGGTGTCTCGCATGTCCCTGTGTATGTGATAGCCCTGGATGTCTGCAGACAAATTATGCACAGTTCACCAAACTGCATTGTTAGTGCCCATTCATTAAAATGCCTGTGCTACTGCTGAAGGATCAAATACAATAATGTTCATATTTGTGTGTGTCTGTGTGTGTGTGTGTGCGCCTAGCACGGAGTGAACGCCAGGGAGGAGAGTTTTAAGACCTTTAAGGAGGGTTTTAAAAAGTCCACAGACAGTGCAGCTCTAACCTGGAAAGGTCAGCTTCGGCAAAGCTTTGGGGCAGACACAGAGAAAGCTCAGTGCCCTCAAGTAGCGAGCCTGGATCGAGAAACTTCTAGGATCAACTGGTTAGAGGAGTGCCCTGGTAGTAATGCGAAGCTGAATAAGCTCTGACAGGGTTAGGGTTAGGTGGCAGGTTAGGGTTAGGTTATGAGGGTGCCAACCCATTTAAGCACTTACAAACAATTACCGTATGTCTCAGAGAAGAAGTCAAGTTTATTTTTTCCTCATTTTCAACCACTATATTAGGAGGGTCGACTAAGAACTTCAGAACTCATAAAAAAGACCATTTTTTCACATATTAGTGTTAAAATAGCATCCGTTTGAATGTGAAAACTAATATTTCATTCACAAGGCTTAAAAAGGGTATATATACCTCTAATTTGATATAGTATGCATCTCTTTTAGTGTTTGAAAATGTATACAACATTGACAATAATCCAGTAATGCAAAAATTGCTCAAAAAGGTAAATAAAAAGAAATTATATATATATATATATATATATATATATATATATATATATATATATATATAATGCCTGATGTCACCACCCAACGGTCCAAGTGTTACCACCATCACATTATAAGATTATCAGGACATCTCACTCGACATAAAACAACAATAGTGTTGCCAATCCCATTGATAAAATCTGGAGATGAGTTGCACTGGCTCAGTCTAACGACTAAGGCTTTATCATCATTTCAGATCATCAAAACTGACAGGGCTAGGAAGCAACTAAGAAAAATGTGATCACAGTTCAATCTTGTCAAAATCAATCCGTTTCTCCCTTGAGAATGTGACATCTGCAGAAGGTTGCTAGAGAGAAATAAAAATGCTGAAACGTTTTGCTGTCACTTGTGCTATCTGCTTATTAATGTATTTCTCCCTAAATGCCGAAACACTATCAGAAAAATGTCCCCTCTGTACAATCATTTTTCCACTAACACTACTACAGCTCTCTTGCAAGATATGTCTCACTTTAATTAACTATGTTGTCAAAGCAGAACTTCTGCAACATTTGCCCAAACATTTTCTGCCAACAGGACACCCATAAATTGGCATGTTGTACAGTGTGCTGTAAATCCCTAAAAAAAAAAAAAAAAAAAAATCAGCAGTGGAAAGCTCTTAGAATATTAAAATCTTTCAAGCCAAAAGTTAAATGAGATGGATGCATTCATTGAAAACTTGTTATTACAAGATAAACTCAATGGTATTTATTTTATTTTTTTTACCTTTGAATAACTATTCAAAGGTTGCCTTGTTTAATTGTAGTTGATCCAGCTCAATAGTTTTTTGTTTTTTTTTTTCAGGGCCAATCCGTTATCATCAGTAGTCAAGGAGACTGCCAACTGATATTTGTACATATTTTATTTTTACTAAAAAAAAATAGAAATATTAGCGTCAAAAGAAAAAAGAAAAAAATACAAACTCCCACTCTTTGTTTTGTTGGAACGTCTTTAATCCCCTTTATTGAGCATTTTTTTCTTTTCTTTTTTTTCTGTTTTTTAACTCAGCTTTATAAAACATTTTTGTTGTAAAATGTGTAACAAAGTGTTCAGGGATCTCAACATTTCATGTAGCTTTGTTTTCGAACGAAGTTCAAAGACAAAAGGTGAGGAATGTTCCCAGTCAGCATAATTTCTTAAATAGTTAACTGAAAGATATAATAAGTACTTCCCTGAAATTACAGTTTTAAACTGATTTATTAATGGCCATCAGATTACAAAAAAGAAAGATGCCCAAATTCCTCACATTCCTGGCATTTGCCAGTTATCAGTAGTAGTAAGTTTAACCTACTCACTGGCAATACATTTTTTTTTTAGTTTTAGAAACTATATATAGTTATCTATAGTTACTGATATATCATACTTATATAATGGAAGATTTTTTTTCTTCAATATTTACATTATAGCCTGAATATAAGATAAAGTAATTTCCAAACGTGTACTTACCTATAAATACCACAGAAGCGTGGTATGGTGAAATTATTAACATAATGGAGGCTATAGAGTGTTATAAACTCATCACTTGCTGATCATGCTGTGTGTAGTTGTGATTTTAAGCACTCAGGACAATAACCTCTCTCCCGAGCTGCAAGTATTTACTGCTGACACAGAATTTTCAACCAATGCTGGATCATCTTCTTTATTGTCCCATGCTGAAACAATAGAGCCTGTTTTTTTTTTTATTCTTATAGGGCTGAGTGGACAGTAAAAATAGCAAATGAATCCAATACATATAACATGAATGAATTACAGAGCAAATAAACCTGATTATCCAAAGCAAATTCAGAATTTCTCTGAGTATGAAAAAAGGGTCATTTGTGCATTATGGCATCGTAGAGCATTTCAAATCACGATGCACATAAAGAAACAATTACGACAATGATGCATGTTTGATATCTGCTTAAAATGTGTTCGAGAAACATTACAAATGAGAAAATTCTGACTGTTTTGTGCTGTCTCTGTAGTTTTGTCTCTATATCTTTAGAATGCTATCATAAACGAATGGTTAATGTGGAGTGGAAAAGTGCTGAAAAGAGGTTTCAGATTGCATGGATGGCTACCATGGCTACCTAGAATCCCTGCCCCAGTGTTAACGTTAACTGGGGTTCCATGGGACTCAGCTAACATTGCCTGCTGTCCCTGGAGACAGGAAGCACAGTGGCTATTGATTACATTGTCACATTCGTGAAAAAAGGCTTTTCTTCATTCCGAGGACCCAACAGCATTTATATTGCAAATGATACATACTAAAAAAGAATCATAAAAACGACATATAAGATGAAATATGGAATATGACTGTTGTCTCAATTAAAATAAACTTAACCATGGATCCAAACAAAGAGATGCTAATAATAGCTCAAATCAAAACTAATTTTAAAAACAAAAGCATATTAAATGCACATTTTATAGGATTATAGTATGCTGTTCTAAGAGAAACACAGATGTGCTTGGATTGGCTTCAGGTATAGTGTTGTCCTTTACTAACATTATCATGCCATGCATTTTAAACAGAAGAATGTCCACTTACAAAGAGTTAATGGCTGAACCTAAGTTTATAACAACAATAAAAACACTAAAACAAAAGTCCAATCAAAACACATGGTGTGTCTTATTAAAATGATGAAATTATGGTACGTTTAGAAGCATTTCTACATCAGATATCCCATAACATGCTGTTGTGATTATGGGGTAGAGGGGGTGAGGCGGAAACAAGCCAAGTGCGAGGCAATATAGGTGTGCATGAGATGATTTGCTGATCATCTTAATTGAGATATACTGTAATCTCAAGCTTTCTTTGTCCAGGTGATGAGTGTTGTGAGATTACAGCGTAGAACGTTGCCCTTCACTGTTCCTCCCCCCACCTACCGACATCCATGCTAGCTTGTTCATGCTCACGTCCGATTGAAGGAGACAAGTAAAGCCGTCTTGTCCTTTTCAAAACAGTGCATTTTTGTGTTCTGTGCAAACACTTTAATACGGACGCATACTATAATGAATTAGACAGTGTTGGGTTTGACAATCTATTTAGAGCTGAGCCATAGTAACGTGAAGTTAGCGAAAAGAAATCACGCAGAGGATAGAGAGTGGGGTCGAAACAAATCAGGCAAAATTATCGGTCTCTCGCTCAGGGATGCAACTTCGACCTCAAGAGGTTAGGAGACTCGTGGCGGAGTTTGTCGTTCATAGATTATATGCTGCTGCTTTCCACAGTGGATTGGCCAGCATTTTGAAACTAGCAATAATGACAAGGTGAGCTAACACTAATTTTCGCCGTACAATTTTTATAGTCTATAAATATGTGTTGTGATCAATGGGTATTAAGATGAAGCTTACAAAAACTCATGTTAAACAGTTAAACACAATAGCTGGTGATGGTAGCCCCATCAAAACCAATTATTTTTGAAAGGTCTGACCCTAACCTAGCCAATTGAACTTGAATCTGAATATTAATATTGAAATTGTGGAATGCATTAACTGTTTCTGCCTAAAGTCAAAACAATGCATAGCTGTGAGGCTAAGTAATTATGGGATTCAAATTCAAAAAAAAAAAAAATGTATCTTGTCTTTAAAGGTTTACGATACAGATAAAATTATTTGTACTGTTGTTGAACTTAAGCCAAACTTCCGCCTGAATCTGTAACAAGTGTAATGAGCTACATTTAGAATGGCAAACCCTCATTTCTTGTCATGTTAGGGAGAGTAATATAAAAGTAATGCAATAGCATTGTAATGCCTTACATTTAAAATACAGTAATACTGTCTTGTAATGTAACTAATTACTTTGAAATGACAGTAATAAGTAATAAATAATGGATTACGGTTTTGAAATAACTTGCCCAACACTGGATTTTAGAGGTGTGTGGTCAGTGAACACCAGGCCAGTGTTGAATGCACTGGGGCTGTTCTTTTTCCTCACGGCGTAGTTCGAGTTCATTTTACCATAAATAACCAACGTTGTGCAGCATCCGTGTTCCACCAAGTTTATGATTGCGTGTATATGCAATTAATAAACGGGCCGAATCGGTTACCTTTGTGTGGGCTCTAACCAGTGCACACAACCTTGACACTCTTAATTTAATCAGCTGGAAGCATCATAACTTTTAATTGGTCCTCTCCGTTTTAGTAATGTTCCTGTGCGTGAACAAGGATGAACTCAGATGTTGGTTCTGTATGCTCTGAAAATAATGCCGTAAGAACCTCAGCTAACAAGAGTTGCTGTTAGCTGCAACGGGCACTTGTTGCTAACAGCCAAATGATGTCTACCCTCTTGCTCATCCCCTTAGTCATAATTGTAAGTAAGAATATGTCTGGTTTATAAAATGTGCATCTGTTTGTCAAAACGTGGCTTATGTGGCTGATGGATCAATCTTCCTCAGAAGGTGTTGCGTTAAAAAAAATAAATAAATAAAATAAGTTACCGTTTATAGGACGCATCCATACTTTTGGCCTTTATTCTTGGGGAAAAAGTGTGTTTCATAGAAAATACCAGAATTTGACCCCAAAATTAAGGGTGCGCCGTATACACCTTATATTTGGGGAATGACGATACTTCTATTTTAAAGAAATGGTAAGACAACATATATGCTTAGCATGAGATGGGGAATATCTTGACAGAAGAAAATCTTTAATGTTGCATTGTATTAACAATAATATCAGTCCCAGATTTGATTAGCAATATTTGTTTTGGCAAGGATTTGGAAAAAAGAGAGCCAATCCAAAAAAGATGACTGAAAGACATATTCGGGAATTAAAGCAGAATATTTCAAGCAACAAGTTAGTCACAGTTAAGGTAGAGCTGGAGTTTTGTCTCTTAAGTGTCGTTACAACGAGAAGAGAAGTTTGCTCCAAAGGCTGTGCAAAAATTTAGGAAATGTCTTGAAAAGGGTTGAGGAAAAGCCTCTGGAGGCAGATGTGTTCAACATCGTTGTTTTGTTACACTGTTTCTCAGCAGAACCACTAACTTTATCTCCATAAATGCAGGCTGTCCAGTCCAGCCACCAAAGAAAAGAGAGTTTTTAAACATCGGCAAACAGACAGGCACTGTGTCAGAAAGAATTTGAGCATGCCCCTTTGCCAAACATAAGCCCTCACTCTAAATACAGCCACTCAGCGGCCCCTGAGATTCCATATCTCCAGTTACAGGAAGAGAATGTGGCCATCTACACTGGGTCAAAAAAAACATGCAATCAGAGGAGCTCGGAGAGAGCTGTGCTATAGGAGAATTTAAATCCTCAAAATATTCACTTATGACCTACAAAAAAACTGACTGCATAAATTGATGTCACAGGGCCAAAGTCTGGTACCACATGCTCCAAAAACAGTATGATTGTTTAACCATAAACATTGCATCATAAAAAACAGCAAGCCATTTTCAAAACATATATTGGTGAAAATTTAGGAAAAATAACACCTGCATGTGTAGCCTGACCAATAGAACGTATTAAAGGGCCCTTATCATATTTTAAACTTTCCACAGCTTTTTGTTCATATAAATTACATTTGGCATACTGGCAATTCAATTGCAATTGGGTGGGGACGGTGCTATGAGCACAGAATGAGCAAGGAATTCTTAGAAAAATAATAGTGGTAAAAAGAAAAAAAAAACCTTTGGGTTGTTAAGGGTGAGAAATTAACATTGTACCATGGTTAAAATATCCGAAAAGTTTAATTCCCAGTATACAGGCCCTTTATATGTGAAGATCACCAAATTTTGACGAATGAAGTTATTACCTGAGTCCAGCATTGTATATTTTTAAATAACACTCTGGCAGGGAAGTCGCCAGAATTTTTCTTGGGGTGGCCAGGATATTGCAATACCTCCTTGAGGGGTGACCAGGAGTGTGTCATTCTATATCTCAATAACGATCAGATCAGGGCTTCAAAACATCGAAATCAGATGTATCTTAAACAGTGCCTGTTGCAACCAGTCACACGGCAACAAGTCTGAAAGCAACATTTTGCTGTGATTGATTTACTAGATAATACAATTTCCTTTGCTATTCTCATAGTCTATTTTTATCCCTTGAAAAGATTTGCTCATTCACAGCCAGAGTGATCGATTGTCACCAATGGGTGACTGCTGACGTCATTCTGATACAGTGATGAATGCCCCATTCATTCAATTCATATCGAATAATCACAACTGTAAAGGTACTTCATTTGTATACCACTCCCACCAATGAGACTCTCAAATCACTTTACATCGACTACTCTTTTACATACTGATGACCCAACATCAGGAAGAACTGAAGGTAGCCATATCTTAACAAACAGCTCAACAAAACATGGTCACAATGGCCAGGAATCGAACACAAAAGCTATGGGGTTGCAAGACAACGATTCTACCACTGATCCATGCCACACTTGGAGTGACACAATGTCACAAAAAGCTTTGATTTCACGTGCATGCGTGTGTGGTGTGTATATGTTTTTCCCCTATGAAATAATAGCTGGGGATGGTATGATAGACTTCTCAGCTATGTTGTTGACTTGCTATGTTGTGAAAGTACTACTTTTGATTGACTGGAAGAAATATAATGTGTATTCTTCTTTAAGGGTTTGTATTCACGTCAACAGTACAGTATGTACTGCATGTGTTCTTTATGCAGATTATATAAATAAATGATAGCAAATTATCGGATGATAGTATTGCATCTGTGGGAAAATGTCAGAAATATCAGAAATATCGTCATTTTCCCAAAGACGCCGCCGGGTGGTCTTGGCCACCACTGGCCACCATGCATCTCTGCCCCTGCGCTCAGGTTGAAGTTGCTCTGTGTGTACCTAACTACACAAAAACCCCTCGAAACACAAATTATATTGACTAAAACAAATGCCTAGGCGACCTTGAACACAGTTTCTTTTATGGAAATAATAATAAACACGGTTTACAATTTACAGTGATTTACAGTGATTAATATTAACTTAGACTACAGGTGAACACCCGCACAGACATTTTGGACGAACATATGCATTTGTATAGTGTGAGTCAGTTTTCTAAGCATGTTCTCATTTTTGTTAACAAAACCATGCATGTGACTGTGCTTGTCAACCCTGAGTGCCTTGCTTGATTTTCTGTCAGTCGTGTAAGCGATCGAATGAATGAAGCACGAGCGAGCATGAAAAAGAGACAGAAAGACAATAAGATATGCGCTAATAAGCTCAAACCACGTTTGAACGGTCCTTGTCGTTGGAAAGTGGAACCGTAATTTGGAAGTGACAGCAGAAGCAGAAGTGACAGGTTAGCTTAGCCACGAAAGTAGCTAGCAAGACTAGCTTCCATCTGCCCGAGTCGGCTGCTGCTATGAGGGGAGTCAGGCGTTCAGCACCGGGCTCCCTGGATAGCAGCACCCAGTGACGATAGCAATGAGCTACCCCGATTTTTTTTTTTTTCCTGCTTAATTTGAACACGTCGTCTAGAGGGACAAAACGCAACAACATGTGAGCATATGCGGGCGACAGGACGTTTATGTGCGGTGCAGCTTTGTCATATTGAACATTTTGCAAACTAGCCGAAGCACAATGAAGAATGAAGCCGGGCGGACCTCGCCTAAGCTAATGTTAGCAACACGGGGCTTGAGTTAGTGGGCTACGAAGCGGGGATGCTAGCAAAAGCACCTGCCACATGACAAATCTCCGACTCAAACTCATAACCCACCTTCAAGTTTTACAGATGGTACTCCTTGTAAGTCCTCGAAGAGTACAAATCACCTTTCTCGGTAGAATACTCCCAAATAAAATCCTCAATCCTTTTTGGTGAACCTCGGATGAACAGTGAAAATAGCCTAAAATCCTGACGCTCTCCTCTATCCTGTGGTGCTGAATTCTGCTTTTCGCCTCTTTCTAATGGGATCTTTGAAGAACAAGAGGCCGTCTACTTGCAAATTTGAAAAGAAAAAGACCGCTCCCAGAGATCCAGCCACAATAACGGAGGAGGCAGGTGTCGCTGATGATGCACACTACTAACGGGAAAGCTTGCAATTTAGTGGGACTGTGTGGCTGGCGCATCCCACGCTTGTCAAATCAGAAGCTGCTCCGTCGTGTGGCGCATGCGCGGTACGACGCATGAGGAAGCGCCCTGGTACAAGTATCTTGTAGGGAGGATGCTTGAGGCAGTCGGGTGCAATTTGACCAAATGTAATTGTATAAAATGTATAGTTGGGTAAGATCATTTCAACTGGAATACTTTGCAGACCAATAGCCTTATATGATTGTGCATGCATACGTTATCCCCCTATTCTTTCGTTGAATCTGTTTCCTCTTCTTAGGGACTATATGTGTATTTAATATTTTATTCTTTGCATTTTCCGTGGTATTTGGAGTTGTTTTTTTTTTTGTTTTTGTTTTTTTTTGCTAGATAACGTTCTCTTCATGTTTGGTGCTTTGTGAACTGTGAAAGTGACCAAGGCGTATGACGGCAGTGCAGTTCTGACAAGTCCAGCATAAAGGCAGCTCAGCTCAGCAGACACGCAGATGTGGAACCAGTTTCATTCATTAACATGTACGACACAGCGGAGTGGAGACGCAATGTAGCATGTTCAGTCCACAGTTACACACACACACTTTTATTTATATATATATATATATATATATATATATATATATATATATATATATATATATATATATATATATATATATATATATATATATTAGTATTATCAATCTTATGCCCACATGTTGTACGAGGTCCCCAGGAATGTTAGAGGTGAGATTGGATATTCACATTCAGTAGTATGTTAACAAGGAATCATTCAGTGACAGATGTGGCCATTTTAATAGGATATGTAGGTGAAGCCTCTGCACTCTGTCCTCAACAGCACAGCTTGTATCCCTGTGAGGAAAAAATCAGCTTCCGCAGCTTATGACCTTTTGGCAGTCGCAGCTGTCACCTTTGCCTCAAGCTTTGTTTTCTTTCACCGTAGTAGCCTAAATTTATGTTTACAAATGCACCACCATTTTTCCTGTTTTGCCTTGAGAGCTTGTTTTTCCTGAACAACAGAAATGATTTTATTACTCATTAAATCAATCTCAATGTTACATATTGCACTTAAATATAGGCGTAAAGGCTCCACATTTTGCTTTGAATCAGTTTCATTTCAGTGTCAGTGAAAAGGATAGCCATGAAGGGAATATATTTTTCCTTGCCTGGTCGGTTAAACTTGAGAACAATTACTGAGTCTGCAATCAGGAAATCACTGTGAAGTAATGACTCCTCAGGAAATTGGATTACATGGCTGCCCTGCCAAAATAGCGGAATTAGAAGGACTCTTGATGCTCCGCAGCTGTGGTAGATAAATTCACAGAGCATTAACAATCTTGGACCCATGTTACTACATTCTCTGTGGTGATATTTACATTATTTCACAACAACTATCAGGGATATGTTCCAATTCTTTGATAAGGGTTACGGAGGAATTTGGAGTCTAGTAGTCTTTGTATAAACATTTTTTGTTTTTAAAATTGTATATACCACTGTGGGATGGAGGCAGGACATCCTCTGTATCTGGTAAGCAGGCACTTTGGGGTCTATATTCATTTATCCAAGGATTGGATTGGACCAAATTGTCAAACTCAATGAGTTCATCGCCACACAGAACCCACTGTCCAATCCGTATAGTCAACGTTATGGGAATATGATGAAAAGAAAAGTAGGCTACTTTTTTTTAATTTATTTTGTTTATGTTTTTTCCTCTGTCACGTAATGTACCATAATGTAATTCAGCAGAGGCTTATTTATTTTATTTGGAGCTTCAAGAGTACATAATGGCACATATATGGACTGAACGCTTAATTTCAAGACTCAGATTTCCTGCTATAGTTGATACTGTGTATTAAGGGCTGTGTTAAGGTCTTAAGCAGGTCATGGCTAAAAAAAAGAAATTCCATGTATTTCACGCTATTTTTTTTACAAAGGTGAGAAATAGCTCAAAGTACTTTTTTGTTAGTGTAGTTGATATAATCAAAAATTGTGTGTCTTACATGGGATCAATTTCCACTTAATACCCCATTCACAGTTACAATGTAACTGATTGTAGGGCATTCAAGTGTTTGTCCTTTTTTTTTTAGCTCTGAGTCAGCGTGATAGAAATTGGCTTGATTTGGTGTAAAAATGCACTGGACTGAACAGAGGAAACGGACTTAAAACCTGATCTAATGTGTGGACTGGTATAATGGATGCACCTACATTATTAAAAATAATAATCAAAAATCTTACAACAAATAGATCAACTTAGAAATGCTACATTGTACAAATTAAGACTTGATTGATGCCAAGAAGAGATACACACAACAAGTTGAGCTTCAACTAAAAAGGTTTTGAATAGGTATCAGAATCAAAAATCGGTTCATCTTGGAAACAGTTTACCAGTGTCACAGCTCCTTGGGATTATTTGCCATTTTTATTAGTGATTGTCTAATCAATTACAGTTGGACATGACATCACCACGAATGTTTTGTAGCAAAACATGGCACATGCGTAGACTTAACATAAAAACAGAGTGGTTGCTAATCTACCTGATTATTTTCCTTTTATTTCCGTAAAAAAATTGATAAGGAATCGATAAAGAATTGAATTGTTAGGGTGGATTAAAAATGGAATCAGAACTGTCAAAATCTTACCAAATCTCATCCCTAGCCCTGAATGTTTGCTTAGAGCAGAGAAAATACCTTTGAATGTTCAATTTGTAACAAGCTATTGCTATGTTTATGCTCAATCAACAATTACTTGGTGTTTTTAACATGACAATAACATTGTTAATTTCCACTTAATCAAAAACACCTTGCCTTTCATTGGGAATCCGTGAGCTATTTGCCTAATTAAATGTTGTACACTCAAGGAGGGCAGAATACATACAAATACCAGACTAAACGATGAATGAAAATTAGAAATATCACCAAAAAAGCATAAGCAAATATACTGCTAGTGACACAACCAAATCTGCTTAACCAAAGTAATAAATAACTTTTTGGGTATGATGAGGTGTGTGCTTGATCAAAACTGATTGGGACACGATCTGAATGCATAAAAATGTGCATATTTGATTTAAAATGTAAATACAGTAGTTAACATCTTAACATGGAGAGTTGGACATTACTGTCTTATTTTTTTAAGGCATAAATTGTGATACAGCTCTTGTACTGGATCCGTATCTCGACTAGATGGAGAGGTTCAATATCCTAGTCGTAAAGAATTAGGAGCAATTTTCCCTTGGGCTTTATGTATGTGTAGATGCATTCTCTTCATTTCTGCTAACTTGTTCAAGTATATGTTCACACCCAGTTTGAGAATCACATCTGCAATCACCATACCATGTGGCCACTCATCATTAGCTTCACTTCCATTCAAAGGCACTCCTTGATAGGCCGCAGGCGGCTGTTTGAAATTTTATCCCTCTCTCTCAATGGATTTCAGGGATGGAAAGAGCATGCTCAACGGGACAATCCAATATTCTGACTGAAGGTTGGCCACATGAGATCGTCTTTCAGTGGAGAATGCAGGAACAGGAATAATCTCATGTTGTTCGTTACACAGAACCAGAGTTTGGCCTTAAAGAATAGTTAAGATTACAGCTCATTGTATACAGAATAAAAAGTTACTAGTTAGTTACTTAGTTACAGATCTATTTTTGCCAATGGAATCTTAAGTCATGAATTAAAGATCATTCATGATTTATTACCTGACATGAAATCAATTATTCAAACTGCTGTCAGACATGATACATCAGTTTCTATGTATAAAGCTTTCCACAGTGTAGTTGATGGGACATTTCATGGCATATGTTCTCAGAGATAAGGCCAAGAAATGACCTGAACGTGTAATGCAACATGATGACATCATTCTTCCTCAAAGCTAATCTATAACAGTTGATACAGGAAAGATGCTAAGCGGGTTTTAGGAAGTCTTCTTTAGACTATTTGACCACTCATGTCATCTACCTTTTTTGCTCAAGGACATAATGATGATGGAAGGGTCTGAGAATGCATTTGAAAGTAGGAATACTAAAACATATGATAATGTCATATCTTTTTAATACTCCTTTTCCTGCGGCTTACAGGCAATCAAATAAAATGCTTGGAGGGACAGCTTTGATGGAAAAATATGAAACCACTGCGGATTATTCATTCACCCGAGAAGGAAACGGTATACTTGTGATCACGTTGCCCTTTTGGGAAGTGGGATCAGAAAGTGGCTTGATTTGGTAAACTCCAAAGTGGCTGGATTAGGTAAACTCCATGGAGGCTGCAGATACAATCAGATACAGACATTGTTTAGTAAACAGGAAAGACAACGTCCAAAATACAAAAATAATTGGATTTTACATGCAGGTAAATAGGTTGAAGCTTGGCCTTACTCATCCATCTATCATTTATTATATTTTATTATATGCATTATAATGAATTCCATTCGACCCAAATGCAGTACACATCCAATTACCAAAAAAAGTGAACACTCATTGTAACATGGGTTTTTTTAAGACTAGGGGGAAAAAATGGGATACCTGCTAGCAACTGTTCCCTCAAAGACAAAATATTATTGTAACAGTCCACTCATGATCTAATTTTCTGATGTATTTGGTTAGATATCTCAAACATGGAATACATCCGAGGTACTGATACAAAACTTTAGGGATTTGGTGAAGAGTGGAGCATGGCTCGACCTCTCTCCAAGTTTCAGAACTTAGATGTTATTTTGGTTTCATTATTCTTCTTTGTCCCAACTGTCCCTTCTGACATCCGTTTTTTTCCGCCTCAGTAATCCCTCCTTTCTCTTACTCCATCAGACACATTAACATTGCCAAGCTCCAACATATTGGTTTTCACCTGCACTAAATCCTGACAGCAGACCACCACAATCAGCCTCGGTCCGTTGAGTAACCCAGCTCACCAGTTACTCACCATCACATACACAAACACACACATACAACCCTTAATCTTATTCATCTTCTCAAAACATTTGACTGTCATCATAACAGGTTTAACTGTTCGAGGATTAAAAAAATAACCAGTCAGTATTTATCACCAATTAGTATTCATGATTTTGTTTTGGTTGAACTCATATCGCTTAATATCCCCTAAAGCTAGTTGAAATTAGTTTTCCTTCATCACATCCATTCTCAATTTTATTTTTGTTATCTCCTACTCGTCCCACAGTGAATGCTTGAGTGCATACATTCTTGTAAAACACATCCATGTTTTGCAATCATGATCTCACTAGGGGGGCATTTCGCCCCCCACTGCTTCACATTATGTTTGTTCATTCATTTCAGTGGCAGTCATTATGATGACATAATATTCCGGGTAAAATTATCATATTTCCTAAAGCTTAGTGTGGAAAAACCTGCTCAGCTGTTGTCTTCGGTTTAGCACCTGTGTGAGAGAAGTGATGATGTTTCACAGAGAAATGGAGAGACAGAAAGAGAGAGAGAGAGAGAGAGAGAATGATGGTTCGTGAATGTTTGTATGATCTATTCTTTGACAGTGTGCATGAAAAAGCAGCTCAAATGGTAAATAGGCCTTCATCCAAACATACCACACATACCACTTTTGTCAAAATTGATTGAATGTTAACCATGTCATACTGAGAACATAAAAACTCTGTGCATAAAAATCCCACAGAATTATGACAGAATGGACCGTACATACTTTTGTCAATAGACTGTTTATCACGTTTTCTTGCCAAAGAATGTAAAATCTATTGCCATAAAGTTAAATGACTCTCACCCATTCATAGAGATATCCTCAAATGTGTCGGCACAAATTCAAGATTCAAGAGTTTCATTGTCATTTGTATAGTATTAATAAAACAACAACAGACACAATGATGCTAATAATATAGTGCAAATATCATGTAGTGCAAAATAATATTTATGCATGCAGCAAGAGGCAGATTAGTGCATGAGGGATTTGTTGAGAATCCGGATGGCTTTTGGGTAGAAACTGTTTGCCAGCCTGGCAGTCCTATCCCTCAGGCTCCTGTTGCATATACCTGATGGCAGCAGTTTGAACAGATCGTTCTGTGGAGGAGGACTTGTCCTTGAACACTGCTTTGCTTCATATTGAACCTTTAGACAGTTTTACTGCGAACAAAGGGGACACATTTCCTGTGCAAAAGATTTCTGCAGGCCTCTAACAATTTAAGAGCAATAACTGTCTTCAGAGGAAGGTGTATTTTGCTCTATGACATCATACAGGGTGTTTATAATGGGTGCAGAATAAGAGCAAGGTGAAGTTTACTTCACTTGAATTCTCAAATATTTATGTTTCCCAGCAAAATACTCTTCAGAAGATAAATATTGTTCTCTTTAAAAAAATGTAGGAGACCCACTTGGGGAGACAAGGAAAGTTTTTCTCTTCTCTTATTTTGTGGATGCTTTTTACTGACATAACATCTTCTCTCCTTCAAACATGTCCATTTTACTGAATGTGTCGACTGTCTGGACAAAAATAATGTGTAAAACATTAATATAGTACTGCAATAATTCTGTCACATATGAAAATGATAAGGGACTGCTTTTAACCAAGAATGTATGAGGGTGGTATTAATGCATTTCAGTAATCACATTGAAAGAACACTGCAAAAGAATCATTTTGTTCATTCAGTTGAAAGAGTATAAAGTAAGCACAAATGACTACTTAATATCAATTAAGATAGAAAACTATCTGCCCCCCCCTCCCCGCAAGAAAATTAATGTAACAAATAGAGAATATGATCATTATGATTTATTTAGTGTGCCTTTTACATTCTAAACATCGAACTTGATATCAATTTAGCCTGTTGGGACTGATTAGGGCAACATCGTTCGACACACACTCCTTTCTTTTGTTTTCACATGTATTTTATATTTAATACAGAGGTGACATCAATGTGCATACACTTAATATGGAATGCACAGCAAAAAAGAGCAATGTAATTGGACATATATATATATATATATATATATATATATATATATATATATATATATATATATATATATATATATATATATATATATATATATTTCTTTATAAACCAAAGTGTACACTAATTTCTGTATTAATTGATACTAAGAGAAAGACTATAACAATGCAGTAGACATATTGTCTTGAAAATCTCAACAATGATTGCAGTAACTTAAACCAGTAAGTGAAGTTCATTTGCAGGACACTGCAATGACTCAAATCCATGAAGAAAGAAAGAACTGTATGTCTGTTTTCACTGTCTCTCTGCAAGAACAATATCACCATGTGTGAAAGATCTTCCCACACTCTAGCAAGGAAAACCACTCAATCTATTAATGTTTTATGCATTTTTATGGATACCTGCGGGGAAATCCCTCTGAGCATTGGGGAAAAAGGGAGACAGGTAAGGATGGGGCTAGAGATGAAAAACTGTTTGCAAGCTCACTTCAACCAAAAAACAAAACAAAGAAAAAAAAAAACTATAATGTCAGGGTTCTCAGCAAAAGTTGGCTTTTGTCAAGTTTATTGTATAAAATTGTACCACAGACAGAATTTAAGTAGAGATCTGGCTGTAGCTCTCCATTTTGCTACAATTGTTTCTAGGAACAAAGATAAACATGACATACTTCCAAATAATTACCAAAATTAACAAATCATACTCAATAGTTAGTAACTCACACAAAACAAAAAAAAAACATATTGAAAATACACACACACACACACACACACATGCACACACACGCACACACCTACGCACACCCACACGCACACGCACGCACACACATAATCCTGGAGTCTTAAAAAAGCATGACTTTCCCTGATATGCACAAGTACCACTCTCTAACATGCTTTTTAATGATAGTATTTAGTTGTGAATGCATTGTTGTTTTTAGTAGTTGGCGATAACGCTGTACAGGTTCAACAAAATAAAATATATAAGTAAAAGGACTTCCCTATTAGCATAAAATTCTAATTAATATCCTCTAGTTGATTAGTAAGGATAGTGGAGTTAAATTTAAAAATGGGTATCATACTAATGTATCATAAATGTAAAACTTCATTTCAGGTCATTGACTCTCCAAAATATACTAACACGATAAAGAGATGCTTCCACACCAAACTCATCCAAGTCTGCCTTGAGGGACCTTACTTTATGCTTGATGGGAAAGAGCCAAGTTGGAGCAGAAAAGGGACAATTAGATTGTATATCTGAGCAGAGCTTCTTGAAATCTTTAAGAGTTGGTTTTCGTGAATAATAAAAAATGGAGCCTCAGTACAAAGCGTACAACAATATTCAATAAAAGTTGTTTACCTTCAGTGCTTTTTTTACAGTCGCAAAAACTCTAACAGTTTCAAATAAGATAGCATCCAATATGAGGAATGTTTTTTGTGCTTGTTTTAACCGTTTGAAGGTTTTTGTTGTTGTTTAACTTTATTTGTATACACACAATTGCAGGGATGTGATTTGTGACCTCATTTGCAAAGCTGGAAATTGGCTTTTTACAACCGGAATAAATGTGGAAAACAACTCAGTGGCTCTGAGATTTGCAACCGAATTTATTTTACAAATGTCTCATTATGGAGTGGGTGACTGTTAAAGAAACAATAAAGTTTCTTTATCTTTGCCTATAAACAGAAAAGTACCGGCACTTTTCATAGTGGGTTTCACAATGTTAGTGCTCAGTGAAGCACATTATGTTCTTGTGCCTGAGACAGCTAACTGCTCAGCTGATGTGACGTGACGTTGTTTCCTTCAAGACAATTCAAATGTTTCCAGAATTAGAATTAGTTGAAAACAGGAAAGAGAAATATTCCTAGATTTTAGGGTCATACCACAGTTAATGCTACCTTTACCCCTTTGTGTTTCTGGGGGTCATGTATTGAAAAGCCCATAAACACTGTAATTGACTGTAAAAGACTGTAACTTCTTGTGTTTAATGCGTGTTATTTTGGGTAGATGCTATTCACGATTCATCATTTTAAACCCTTACCAGATCACATCATTATCTCATCCATTCCTGTTTCGTTTAGATTATTCCAGATGCGCTGTACACATACCTTGTATACAAAAAGCTAAGTGAGTGAACATGCTCAAATACACTGAATGTAGCATATAAATAGTGTCAATCTCTGAAATTCTGATATTTCATTTCTCGAGACCTGCAGCATTGTTATTTGTCTAAAATGTACAATATCCTGAAATATGCAGTACTGTATTGATATACTGCCACAAGGGGGTAATGTTGTCAACTCTCTCATGAAAAGTCCATATGAAAACTCTTTTGTAAACGTTTTCTGATGTGCATCTTTGTCAATCGAACATGCAGGAAAAAACTAACAAACAACCAAAACAAGAGTTTAAAGCTCTCAGATATAGTTGCTCATATCAATGGTAGTCGCATGCAGCTCTGTAGCATTGCTTCACAGTATAGGCCTTTAATATTGGAGTAGTTTATTGATTTCATGAACCTACCTTATTACATACTTCAGTGGCTCTTGTTGCTGCGCTCATACTCTGATTGATTTACAGGAGGAAAGCCATTTTGTGATGAGCGATTACTCATTTAAACTGTGACAATTTAGCTGATGTAGGCAGATTAATGCCAAATTATTGTTCCCATTCACATCTCAACCACAAGGGGGTAGAAAAGCTTCAAAAAAATCAGCCTAACAGCGTCCTTTTAATTGTTGCAAATATGTACTTGCAATTGGGGGCATAGAAAAAAAAGGTCATTAACGACGCATCCGGGCACACGCTGCGCACATACGAAACAACGGGCTGCATGGGCGTGTACAAAGACCTTTTGTGGGGTAGGTTGTCAATGTTGAAAATAGGGGACATGAAACACTGAATCAGTGGAGAAACGTTTTATTATTATTATGATTATTATTATTTTAGATATTAATTAGTGCAAATGAACCTCCCAGTGATGATAAATAATTAAAAAAAAAAAACACAATAATAATAGTTTAAAACAATAATAATAATAGGTGGCATGCGCCTCACAGTTTTGAGGTTATGGATTTGCTTCCGGTTCTGGCTTTTCTGTGCAGAGTTTTCATATGTTCTCCCATACCTTAATCTGTTTCCCCCCACATTCCAAAAATATGCATGGTGGACATATTAGGCACTCTAATTGTTCTTAAGTCTGTTTGTGTGTGTTAATGGTTGTTTGTCTTGGTTGCCCTGCAATTGGCTGGAAAACACGGTGTACCCCACCTGCTGCCCAAAGGAAATTGGGATAGGCTTCAACCCACCTGTGACCCTTTTGAGGATAATTATGTATGTATGTATGTATGTATGTATGTATGTATGTATGTATGTATGTATGTATGTTTTAATGGACGATCCACACATGTTGGTGGTAAATTTTGTTTTTACAAATAACGGTTTACCTCTTCCATGATGCAACGCTAATGGTTGAATAAATTTTGGGGGTTTCCTGACAAAAGGTTCATTATGGAGATCTGAGAATATGTGTCACTTCATGTAAAGAAATATCCATCAAAAAAAAAATACATAAAGGCAAAAAAGGGGTGAGTTCAAGGCTAATAGAATATTACAGAACATTTACATAATCTGGATAATCCGAGAGCTCAATGTAGATATGAAAAATCTAATTACATAATGTATGGTATATAACACCCAATCCGTCTTGCTTTTTGATGTATATCAATCTTTACACTAACCACTCTAAATTAATGGGAGCACACACAGATGAGACAATTACAGTGCATCCAAAATTTGTGATTTTTTGTCTGAATGTCTCACATATGCAAAGTGTTGCACATTATGTCTCAATTGTGTAGAACCATTGCTTTGTATGTGTAATATTATGATTCAATTCCGATTTTACATTGTACAATGACTGTGGAAAAGCCACATTAAGAAATTGAGAGAATAACAAACAATTTTTGCAATTTGCTGCCTTCCTCATTTGTGTAAGAACACACATCCATGTAACATTTGACAAACCACTTTCAAATGGCTGTTAGTTTTCTCAAACTAAGTTGAAGACAATTTAAATAATGAGTCAAATAGATGCTCGACTCATTAATTCCTAATTACTATTATTATACTATTACTATTCTGCCAAGCAGCAGTATTATGTTTGCATAAGAACTACGAGTACCAAGAGGAAACCAGAGAACTTGGTAAGGGACTATAAGACTATACGAAGCTATATTAACCTGACATTGACATTGATTTCTTTTTAAAAATGTACATGACACATTGTGGTAGAAGATACTAATGAACTAATGCAGCTATAAAGACTACTGTATACTGTAAGCAGCCCTTGTTTTAATAGAGTTGAATATTTATCATTTGAGTGTAACATTGATTTATTTTTAAAAATGTACATGACACCTTGTGGTAAAAGTTACTTATGAACTAATGTAGCTATAAAGACTGTACTTTAAGTAGCCCCAGAATTAATAGAGTTGAATATTTAGCATTTGAGTGTATCTTGACTGCAGAGTGATAGGCCTTTAATTTGTATCCAAAGCAGAGAGCTCAGCTGTTCACTCAAACTGCTATCAAATTGATTATGCATTTGCAGGTCTAAAATATTGTGCTGACATTGCTGAATGTCTAGCCAATTTTGCTCTCATTTGCATTCAGGTCAGACTATGACATGCAAACATGCCAGAAGGTGGGATTTTTCAGGTCTTGAGAAAATGTGTCAATTGCCTTATGCATTTGATGTGAAGTACGTATTGGAGTGGTGCGTAGAAGAAACAAAATGTCTGCAGTGCTTTTGATACTTCACTCACTAATGGGTAATTCCAAATACTTTAATTAATTAACAGATGTTATATTGGGAATTGCTCTGCAAGTCCTACTTTAGTACATTAACAAGAAAAAAGTAAATTGTTGTAAATTTTTATGATAAGCTAATTCCTACACGTCTTCTTTTCAGCTATATCGCTATTTCAAGATACGTACTGTAAAAAATATAAATTATGATGAGAATATATCAACATTTTAACAGTTAAGATACAATTCCCACTGCAAATTCAATTTCTTTGTTTTTTTATTTATTTATACGTTTGTTTGTAATTGGAAAAATTTGACAAACATAATTTTAACCCGGTAAAACGAGTAACTGGCTTGACGGCAAAAGTGAGAGCTCACATTATTTATCGTACATCACTCATTGTGTAAAATGCTTGGAATTGCCTACCCCACCTCTGGTCACTCAGTTTCTAACCTGTTATGAAACACACCACAATTACCTTATACATTCTTGATGAAATCAATAATATCGTTTGAGTGGCAATGCTGGCACCTGTTATGTGGCATGCACATGCAGCACAAACATGCAAGCAGAGATTGGATTTGGACCAAATTGCTACCTGTAAATGTTTTAGTGTTAATTTAAACCGTAATAAATAAATGAATAAATGATACACATATTTTAACATATAAAATAAAACAGGGAGGGGCTCAAATGCAACACCACCCCAATTTGCCCTTGTCAGACTGGAAATTGTAAGACACATTCAGAAAAAGGGATTACTAAATGTGAACGCAAAAGGTCTTGAAAGAAATTCAGTCAGCATCAAAGCAATAAGACAAAGCATAGTTTCTACTTTAATTTACGCTTTTCTGGACTCTTTAGTCTAGGTTCACACTGCAGGGCTTGATGCTCAATTACGATTTTTTGGTGAAATCAAGTTTTCACTGCAATTGGCAGGCAACTGTTCAGGGTGACCCCTGCCTACTGCCCGCAGACGTCTGGGATTGGCACCGGCAAACCAGTGTCCCTAGTGAGGACATGCGGCTATAAAAAAATAGATGGGTGACTGAAGCTGTGTCATTCACATTGCCATTAAAAAAAAATCAGATACAGGTCGCATACGTACAAAAAAAAAAAATCAGAATTGCGTCACTTCAGGCAGCAATGTGAACTGAGCCCTACACAACACCAGAATGAGCGACAGCTTCTACAAATATGTTTAGCCCATATATACATAGCTATGCTATATGCCCCTTATTAAAAATGAGGGGCAACATAGATTTTTAGAACACTTGCGTGTGCGTGGGTGTTAGTTATGCAAGGGTGCATGCAAGTGTGTGTGTGTTTCGCTATTGAATAACCGCATGAAGTGACGTCTGCCACTGAGACAGGGGACAAGCTCGTTTATTGAACTGTCAGAGAAATACAATACTTTACAGCCACAAGTGACGTAAAATGCCAAAAACATTCCGCTATTGATTTAGAGAGAGCAACTATGTGCACCTAAACCACACCACTACATTTCTAAAGGTCTTCTTTTTTTTCAATTTGGCTGGATCCTGTTTAGTACAGTGGCCAGAATATATTTTTAGACTTGGGTGGCCAACAAGAATATTTTATTTTTACTCAAAAGATACTCATGAACTAAACTGTTTTTACTTTTCTGTCAATAAAAGAATAAAACACAATCATTGAAATCTGAAACTGAAACCTATTACATATTTTTAAAAGTGGTTGAAATGCCATTTGGAAAAAAATAACACTACCTTAAATTGTGGGCCAACTGGAGCTGTTTCTTCATGAGGTGTGAGGCAAAACACTTGTGGACAGGTGCATGAGTCTCTTTGATAGCTACAGCCAGGCCTTGAGTGGCCCATCTGGAGCACGGTGAGAAGGTGGGCTGAATTACCAGAGACTGCTATTAAAGCCATCATGATCATTTAAAAATGAGCAAATAAAGTGCCCACGGTTGACCTAACCGGGCCCAGAATGCTGACCTGAAGTGGCGTGAATTTTCCTGCTTGGTCAGCCTGCTTTATGGATGTACTGAACATCCGGGCCACTATTTCATGCACACTGTTGGGGAATGGATCATACAATCATTCCCTGTGTTTCTGTATCTGTCTCTCTCTCTTCTTTCCTCTCCTCTCACCACAACTGTCTGGTTAGTCAACTGTCGATCAAATTAGTAAATGTTAGTAAATTCTTTGTTTCTGGTTTAAATATTTGAATATTATTTTTACACCGGTCAATTTGAAGATAGCCATTCATCATATATTAAAAAGTAATAAATAAAAACCCCTTCAAAGTATCAGGTGAGTGTTAAAATAAATTCACTCAACTGTGATTTGAGTAGGAACAACACCTACCTGCGCAGGGTTTTATCGCATGTATTGTCTTTCTAGACAAGTTTTTTTTTTCAACAGTAATAAAAACAGCATTGAAAGCTATTTTGTCAAAGGTATACATACTGTATACATTCTGTATTCACTCATTACTGTACGCTACAGCCTAAAACAACTAATTACGAACCATGCCCTGTGCATTTGCTTTATGTAACACATGCTGTAACCATGGCTTTCTTTAATGAATATTGATGGCAATAAAACCAGAGGTGAAAGCAATAGAGTGGTTAAGAGTTTCCTGTGATCCTGCTAGCAATTTAGCATTGATTTGCCATTTGACCCAGATGCAGTAATTGAGACTAATGGAGGGTCCCTGATGGGTTACAAAGAAAAAAAGAAGAAAGGAAAGGTGAAGAGGGGTGATCCCCTTTCATTAATAGAAAAGAAAGAGTAAAGAAGACAGTCAAAACACATGCTATCGTCTTTTATGATGGTCTGATGGAGTCGACTGTGTTTTCACCTGCTCCAGTTAATTGGAAAAATGTTTGCTGCTACTGATTGAGAAGAAATTGCTCTTAATGACGCTGGAGTGCATGCACATCATTTGTGGTTTAACTCAGTCTTGGATCAGTCTTGCATAGTTAAATGATGTCACCACTTGTTTTGAGTGTTCATAATAATTTTTCAACTAAGGAAGGCCAGTAGAAAGAAGACCTTGATTATGGAACACTATATTACACACCTAACTATAGTTGGGCTAACAAGCAAAAACTAAATTATTCAGTGTTATCAGTCAACAAATACAAAAAAAACAAAAAACAAAAAAACAGGTCGCATCAAAACACAAATACTAATCATAGTAATGATCAAAGTGCAGTTTGTAAACAGTCAAATTACTTGAATTATCCATCAAAAATTGTCCAAAGTATCAATAGCCCCTTTCACACCAAACAGTCCAGGAACTCAAAGTTCCTGGTTTGTGGCTCATAAGTCTTCGTTCATACTGAGGGACAGCGGAGGGGGTATCTTATTCATATTGGACTGATGACATGAGGCAGGGGAGAGAAACTGCACTCCACTTCCGGTCTAACAAGTGGCACTAACTAAAAATGTAAATGACAACCAAGCAGGATGATGAGCTAATGAAGCTGCTACACACTGCACAAGAACAGAGCCGAATTTGCTTTTTCTTTATTTATATGCATCTGTGTTAGCTTGATACTATTAAATTGATAGAATTTATTCGAGCAGTACAATCTTTCAACAAAGCTAAGAGTTGCTGGTGGGGCGAGCACTTTCCCACTTCCAGCGAGTGCTTTGTGAAACCATCGATTGGGCTCCAGCTGTGGTGAGTTTCTGACCCCTGACATAAGTCTGCTTCAGTCGGACGTGGGGGTACTACAGTTGGTGCGTGCTCTGTGACTGATTTGATTTGAAACTTGATTTTTTCTTATTATTGCCAGTGTAACAATTAGGTCTGCCAGGCATTTCATTCAAGTGCTCCTCTTAAGATTGGTGGCAATTTGTCTACGTCTGCAAAGTACATGAAATAAAGTGATTCATATTTTATCAAGGCCTGCACCAATCCATGAAGGATTCTCCACCCCTCATTTTGTGGAAATAAATTGGGTACTTTTGACACATTCCAGATCATCAAAAAACAAATGACGAAAACGAAAAACAACCCTCTTGTCGGCATAAAAAATAAACTCGAGATTGTCTTCCTACAGCTTGAAGAATATCTTTTGTTGTTCTAAAAGGAGGATTGATCCCCCTTCCTCCAATTCTGTATCATCTGCAAAATATTTCAAAAATTGGATAACAGACAGTGACATAATTAGTTATTGTAGCAATAAGCCGATATTTTCTGCCATCCCTTAGCAGTACTACTCAAGCAGCTTTTCTTGTATTGCGTCCAATACTTAAATGAACCTATCATGTCCCGTGGCTCACACTTAGAGGACAAGTTCATTTTACATGTGTTGGCACAGAAACATGACACTAGCTTTCATTTTTAGTAAAATCAATCCAGTAACCACAAAGATATAAAGACTTTGATGTCAGCACAGTGATATCAGATAGAGATAGAGATGAATGAAAAGAAAGATCAATGAAAAGTACAGGTCAATTAAGGAGGGGTGGAAAAAAATGGATTCCAACACAAAATTTGAATTGTTAAGACATGCAGTGCAAATGCAGTCATATGGTTGTGTCCAAGAAGAGACTAGTGATGGGGGAGTTTACTGACTGGAACACATTTTTTAACAGGCCAAACTCAACAACCTTGATTGCAACAACCACAAATCTTCAATGCAAAATGAGCCTTTCATTTCACCTGAAATAACACAAACCCAGACTGAATATAAATTACATTATTAGCCCTCAACATCATTCAGTCTCATGACATCATTTCAACAACCTTCGGTAAACGATACAATGCCATATTAAAAATGCACAATCTTACTTTGAGGTCATACCTCACAGTTATGCACCTTGACAACTATCTACGGTCGGTTTGGTGTAGTTGGGTGGGGAGCGCAACGATTTTGGATTGTATTCAGGTCTGGGGATAGGCCACTCAAGGACACTCACAGAGTTGTCCTGAAGCTACTCTGTTGACTTAGCTGTGTGTAAAGGTTCATTGTCCTGTTGGAACTTAAACCAGCACCACATTTGGAGGTCCTGAGCTCTCTGGAGCAGGCTTTCTTCTGGGGTGTCTCTGTACATTGCTGCATTCATCTTTGCCCCAATCCTCAAGTCTTCCAGTTCCTAGCGCTGAAAATCATCTACAAAGTCTGATGCTGCTAACATGCTTCACTGAAGGGTTGGAACTGGTTAGGTTGATGAGCAGTGCTTCATTTCCTCCCAAAAAGGTACCTGGCAAACATTGTCTCATTAGACCAGAAAAGAAACTATTTGCGCAGCATTTTTTTTCTTAAACATATTTTCCTGATTGAATGTAAAATTTCAAGTCCTATCTATGTTGTGTAGTTAGCTACATCTTGATGAATCCAACGATCTATTGGCTTATCCGGCTCAGGTTCATAGGAGGCTGGAGTTTGCTTCTTGCACACACTGTTGCTCAAGGTATAGTATTGCGGTAAACAAGACAGAAGTTTACAACTTGTTTGGTAAGACATCAAAACTCTTGTGATTAGCTAATGGGCTGATCTAGCACTTACAGTATATTTCACCACAAGCACTACAAAACCTATTTGGCTATGTTCATTGTAAAGAAATGTGACAAACTTATCAACAAAAAAAAAAGTTAAACTGCATCCAACTCCATGATTCAAATGATTGTTTTTTGAATTTTGCATTTCTTTGCTGACTAAACTAGGCTGATCGAGCATACCTTTGAAAACCACTGAACAAAATAATGAGAATAATCGGTTAAGATGTTTTTATGGCGTGAATTTCACACTGTGACTCTGACTGACTAAACCACTCCTAATGGGACATTGTCATAAAAGTATCATAAAAATGGTAGAATGGCTTTTCTTGGGTTATGTAAACAAAAATGAAAATTGTGTCATAGCCATTTATCACCTTGGCTTGAATGGTGAAGCGCACCTCCCCAGATCCAAACATGCATTCCTCTTGACATTTTTGCAGTAAACATATTATGTCAAGCCAACCCTCTAATCGTTTTTCTTGATAACAGATGGATTCTGTAACCTCAATAGATCCTGTGCTTGTGTATGCATCCAAAGACAGCATTGTTGAGTGAAAAGAGAAACATTAATTTTATTCTTTTTTTTTTTTTAAACAGACATCAAAGCAAACCTGTGCAGCAAATTGACTGAGAGAGGGAGTATCCGTTTTTCGTCAGCCGTAACAACAGGGACCATGCAATTCCTTACAGAATGCATAACAAAAATGCCATTTTAAAAATTGTCAAAATTCATGCATGTTGGTTCTGTATTGAACTAATTTATTGTAAATCACAGTCCAGCCATCCGCTTGACACCCCATATTCTACCTTTTACACTAACAGAAGGGACAAGCTAAATTCACTCATGACCAATGTGTGTATAAAAGATTCAAACTTCAACAACAAGGGAACAATAAAAAATTAACCACATACTGAAATTGTTCATTAAAAAAGTAAAAACTCACTGATTTCTCAGATGGCATATATATGTAGCTTGGCTGAGGTCTTTACCCTTTTTGAAAATATGGAAAACTAAAATTAAAAAAAAAAAAAAATTATATGTGGGCTTGCATGATGTTGCAGAAGCCGTCACAATTCAAGAAATGAATACAATAATCTAAGGCATAGGTGGGGGGGAAATAAATAAATTATATATATATATATATATATATATATATATATATATATATATATATATATATATATATATATATATATATATATTATAGACATGAAAATGGTGCAGAACTGTAGTGTAAAAATAGCAGGTGAATTATAGGTAGTATTTAATTATTCTGATGAATTCCATGCTGGGATATTTTTAGTTGGCTCAAATGAGTAATGATAATGGTGTAATTGGGTTTAGTGTTTTAATGCAGCCTCAGAAATGATTAGAAAACCCCTTGATAATGAGAGCTGCCATCAGTGTTTATGACTAAATGAAACTAATGAGACATCCATCTAGTCAAACGGCTGTCATAATCTCAAAGTTCCCATCGGGGCTGGAGATGCTACAGTCTTTTAATGGTAAAGCTAAGCAAAACAAAACAGTTGGGGAGGTGATCTTATTATACTGCCAACAAAGGCACATAATGAGCCGTCACACGCACACACACAGTCACACACGCCGAGTCCTATCAGGCTTTTGGCAGATAAATTCAATACCATTTTATAACTGCGTTTGCTATCACTAATGAATCTTTGGTTACAAAATTGGGTTTTTGGTTCCTGGGGAATAAAAGAAACTGGAGTAAATAATTACTTGTTGTTCTGTATGAATGTATACTCAGTAAATTACATTTTTTTTAAAAATCACATAAGAATACATGTGTAAGTTATTCGCTCCAAATTGGATACATTACAAGGGTTGGGGATAATACAAAATGGAAAAAAAATGGGACTAAAACATATATTGTATACTCTAGTGTAAATAAATTTAATTGGAACGTTTTTACTCCGATAACAAATCTGGCATTAAGATTGTTTTTTTTTGCACATTGTCCAGTTAATCTTACTGTACACATAAAAATTAAAATCACATCATCATTCTTATTAGCTATAAACAGTTTGATGTAATTGTACAAATATTTTTGTCTTTTCCTGAACTTGTCAGACTGATGTCAACTTTTGTATTTGTTTGATCAACAAGAATACTTACTAGCAACTGTTAAATGTTATTACTCAACTAACAGTAATACCAGTTATATATATATATATATATATATATATATATATATTATAGTAGGCAACAGATTGCTATGGTTATTTTGTTTGCAGCACTGAGTAATGTATCGTATCACTGTTTCCAAAAATATAGTAAGCTTAAAGCCACTCCTTAACATCATGTGCTTTAGATCACTATGATGACAGTGAATCATAAGGACAAGGAGTAACATAAGTTTTCTGAACAAGCAATTAAACCAATTGTGTTGCAAAGGTGTGTAACATGAGGCATAATTCACAAACATCATTCACAAAAATCATCCTGCAACAAACCCAATAGGTGATGAATAATACATGAGTGGATGAATATGGATGCTCAGGTCTGCTATGTCTGTGGAAGGTTGGTTTTGGTGCACCAGTCAGTATGCTCAATTCGTTTTTGAATCTCTCATAAATCCCATTAATTCAGTGCTAATACAAAGTGGACATTTAAGGAACCACACGTGCTATATTTAGGTTACACCTTTGAAATATTTTGCAGGTTTCAGCGTCTTTGGTAGTTTTCTAATTAAATGGGCTCGGTTTACAGCAATCCACATGTTTTGGTGCAGCAGGATATTAGAGATCTGACAGAGTGTGATTCACAGCCCGCAGAACAAACACTACATCAAGATGACATCAGCGGGTATATATCAAGAGAATAGAAGAAGGGAAGACTCACAAGATGAAGTGCTCTCACTTTCAGGCTCTTTGATAAGCCCTAAAAGGCAAAATATGACCCCGAGGAGGAACCTAACCCCATCATGCGGTTTGGATGTTAAATCCTCATCAGGGGATCAGTGTAGTCTCTTTTGATGAGGACTAATTACTTTTATAAATGTCCTAACTGGCTCTGGGACAGAATTCTTTTTAGGACACATGCTGTAGTCTTTTTAATCACCTGAGCCCCTCATTATTTATTGATTTACTTTCTATGTATTTGATATCTACAAATAAATGTGGAAGGTGTATAAGGGGAAGAATGATTTTACTCATTTCAGTATGTCATCACTTCCATGCAATCAAATAAGTAATGCTATTTATACCAAAAAAGGTGATAAAGTGCAGAGACACTGTAAAACAATCATTCACTTGATTAGCACCCAGTAAAAAGTTGAGGCCAGAGCCAACAAGTCTGTCAGATTGAAAAACCGTGTCGAGCCAGACAATACTGTTCCACTAGCGTCAAGTGGGTGGCTATAAATTCAAATTTCACCAAGTGTGTGCTAACACACACAGCAATCGTATTTTATCGGTCACTGCTCTGTTTCCCCCAATGCAGCAAACTGTAACAACTCTAAGTGTGATACCTCTCTCAACCTGAGGCAAAACTTAATCGGTCTCAGTTTAGCAGTCCAGTAATTAAATGTGTATAAAAATGTTGTGTTGTTTTTGTGTAATCCTGGTGACTAACACACTTTCTATCCATCTATTCGCAACACTGCTTATCCTGTTTGGACAAGAGGGGAGATGGAGACTATTCCATTCAACTTTGGGCAAACAGAGGACTGGTCCCCAATCACATGCCACATAAAACAGACAAGCATTCATGCTAACAATTGCACTTTTACGGAAGCCATTCTAATTACAAAGAAGTCAAGCCAATCAACGATGACTCACTGATTAACCAGAAGCGAATAATGGATAACAAAATTACTAATTCCGTTTTTTTTTCATGTAAGTTTCTCTTTTTGATGAATTTGCTTATCTAGTATGGAGGATTTGTAACACAACAGGAGATGCTAGGAGATTTCATCCTTATCAACATAAGAAATAATCAACCAGAAGATATGAAGACTGCCTGCATTCCTTATTAGGACACATCCTGCAAAATTAAGTTGAATGTTGGTCTTGGCAAGAGTGAATGCATTTGTAAAAATTTTCACCACAAGCTCCAAATTTTATGCAATAGCCCCAAGGTTTTTTTATGCTCCTTGAGCTGCCAAATAACACGATGTAATGATTTAATGACTGTCTATCTTTCTATCTATCTATCTATCTATCCATCCATCCATCCATCCATCCATCCATCCATCCATCCATCCATCCATCCATCCATCCATCATCTATCATCTATCCATCCATCCTGTAAATGCAGTATCCATAACACACAACACAATCTGTGTTATTTGAGCAAGTAGAGCAATTATATAATACAATGTATATAACTTCAGTGTACAATATATGGAAAAGTTTGCCAGTTAATGCAAGCTCAGTGATCAGTTGTAATATCATAATCAATTCCATAATCATTCCACAAATTATAGTACAAACTTACACCTTTTATTTGCCATAGTGTGACTGTTCAGTTTAGAGCAATAAGAATGTGTGCCTAACAGTTTATTATTTGCAGTATTTAGTTTAATTAAATTGTAATTTAAACACAATTTAGCAATATAATGACTAAGTTGTTGAAGCCATTATATTCTGCCTTAAGCTGTTTTTCCTGCCTGAAATTGGCCAGTTTTTGAATGCCTTTGAGATGTCATTGATATTCTTGCCTGTGCATCTCTGTCCGTTTGGGGCAATGAAAAGATTGTTAAACCATGGAAAAATGTGTTATTTTATAACTATTTTTGTTGATACACTATAAAGAGTATACCAGTTTATAAGCTGTCGGTTAACAAGATATAGAAATTGACATATTGCCAGTTTTTTTGTTTTTTGTTTTGCAATGCTGCATGCTTTTTTAAGACACGTGAGAAAAAAAGAACATGATTTGTCTCCTTCAAGACATAAGAAAATTTAACAGGTGGTCAATATTATGTGATTCCCCCAGAGATTACAAATGATGGCTGCATGAAGTGGATTGGATGGCTTGCTCTTTTCACATGGGGAATAATTGAAAAGTGTATGTTCGATGAGGGGAGGAAGAAGACAGAAACAGGTAGAAATCAGACATGTAATCAATGGAAATGTCATGATCATTTTCAACCCACTGCTCCTATGCATTAATAATCGTTTCACCAATTTAAAAATTAGGCATTTTGAATCAATAAAGCTTTTAAAACGTATGAAAGGCTGCAATATATGTCAAATCCCCGTGCTTCTCAATCTTTCAATCACCAGAACCTAATGTACTTCTGAACCTCACAAATCAGCTCCAGCTCATGACAAAGTGTTGTTTTCTCCTGGAATATAAATTATACATTAACCTTTCAAATGACTGTGGTCTTTGTGGAAGTGTCTTGAAGGGTGAGGGTTGATGTATGACTTTTTACACATGATGTGCTCAGCTTTTACTTGCAAATGCTCACAATCAATATGGCCCCTACTGAGTCTGCTCACTGGCGACAATGTGTAAAAAGAACTTGGGGGCTATGGGGTCTTGCCACATTGGCGTGCAGTGTTCCCTTGTTTTTCACGGTGAATGGGGGTATGGAAAAACCCTGCCTTAAGTGAATTCGATTTTGTGTGTACATAAATGGGTTGTATGAAATAATGTGTATGCAAGTTTTCTTATAGGGCCAGGACAGCCTGTGCTGTCATTCTTTCTCGTACTTTCTTATTTCCACATGCACCCCCCCCCCCTCCCACACACACACACACACACACGTCTCTGCACAGGTCTCTCACTCGCAGCCATAAGTGCACCACACTTATGTAACTTCATGACTCTGTCGATATAGGATGACGAGCAGTCGTTGGATTTAATAAAAAAAAGCCTTCATTTCTCAGCTGAACAAGACTTGTGTATTAACAGTCTGTTAGGACTGCTTCAGACTTCACATTGGGACTGAGGTTTGAAGTGTAATCGCAGTACCGTCATGTAGGCACTGCAGAAAAGTGACCGTTTTTGAAGAAAAGAAATAAGCAAATTAATGAAGCTGAAAAAAATAAGTGCAAAGTGGGAAAGGGACACTGGATATGTCATGCATGTAATGTGCATGGACCAAAAATTAAGTTACTGGTACTTACACCTCAGAATGAAATTGTTTGCTGAGAAACAGTGATGAAATTTCAGGTAGCTAAAATTATGAATGTTTCAAGCTTGAGTTTTCATTGGGTCTGTTTTAGAGACTATAGTAACTTGAGAGTAGTTAAAACATACTTTCTTGCTTACAATTTGGTGAACAAAGCAACTGTAAAGAGATAAGAAAACCAAGATTTAAAAGGATTGAAGGACATGAACAACAAAGCAGCAGACGGGGGCAGGCTCGAAGAGGGAAACACCAAACTAAGGCGAACAGAGGCAAAGACTTAACTAAGCGCCGCAGGGTAACTTGGCTAAGGATTCTGATGAGGAGCAAAACGACAATCTGACAAGGACAATGACCCTACACGAACTGTAAGCAATCTCAGACTTAAATAGACTAGGGAATAGACAAGGAAACGGGAAACAGCTGGGGACAAACAAAAAGCAGAGGGAGTTGATTGGGTGGCACAAGGAGGGCGAGTACACAGGTGGAAACAAATCATGCTAACGAGGATCGACACGAGGGAAACCAAATGAGTGCAAGCAACAAGAAAAGAACTCACAACTTGAAAAAACCTAAATCCCCCAAAACAGAAAACCCAGCCCGAAACCACAATAGAAACATGACACACACACACACACACACACACACACACACACACACACACACACACACAACACACAATTTAGCAACTTAATGAGTTATCACCAATCAACAGCCTGCATTGTCCTGTGCTCACGATATCAGACTGAGCCCTTTTACATGTCATATTAATAGTCAGTGTAGGAGAAATGAGTGAGATTTAACTCCTGCCAACTACCAGGCAAGTTAGATTCAAGAGTTTTATTGTCATATGCATAGTCATACAACACAGTGAAATTCTTATGATGTCCCCAAGCAGACTACATTCCTTAATCGAGCAAATAATAAGGTAGGCAATAAAAAAAAACAACATGGTGATACTAAGTCCACGAGATAGGAAGGAGCTAAACCGTGTAAAATTTTATAAGTAATCAACAACACCTTAAAATCACTTTTTTGTCCCCAAGATGGCGCCCACTGCAGCAGATGTCTCTATTGGGCTCTCCCGTCGCTGACACATTAGCCTAATATGATCATGTGATGAAGTGTGAAACGTTTGATGAGATTAAAAGGCACAATTTAACAAAATTCAGTTCATTTTTGTACTATAATGTGCATCCATCCATTCCAGCTGTAAACCTTGGACTGGTTGGCAGTCACTCAATCAGTCAAGCAATCAATTGATCACCTGTTGCAGTTAAATTTCATTTCTGCATTGTTTCAGCAAGAGTATACTTACATGACACATTTTAAATTTAATCAAGAATACCTTAATGTCATCTCATACGGCATCTATTATCATTGTCATATCCTGTTTTGACCTTCTGTCAGTGTGTCATTTAGAGTTTTCATTTCCTTTCCAGCTCATCACACTGCCTCACAGCCTGTTTACACCACTAAAAGGTCAGCAAGGCTTTTTCCTCTGTGTTGCTACTAATTGCTGATCAGCATCATTGTTGTGAGCAGACCCAGAGCTGCGGCAAACAAGGATGACACTTTGAGACTGGGATAGTCAAGACGATCAACAAGAGTTTGCGGTTCCTGCAAAGTAATCACTCATTAGTGATGGCAGGTTACAAAACTGCTAGACCAGAAAACAGAACAAAAACCAATATGGACTTCCGACCTAGCTGGCATTTAAAATGACCACATTTCTTGTAAAATAATCCCTCAAATTGAATAATATTGATTGAAAGCTCATGAAAACTTTTTGAACTTAAGAAGGTTTCTTCTTTGTTGTGACAAGAAAATCAAAAAGAACCAGTTGGCCAATTTCTTATTTTGTTAAAATCAAAAACCAAATTAGTCATGGACACTGGACCAAAAGGCAATATCTGACAAACGCAATCCAAGATTGAAACTTAAAGCTATTACTGCAGTTGGTAGGTGTTCATGGCTTGTTTAAATATGGATATATTTTATATATAGATAGTTTGTTTTTTTAAACACTCAGCATCCACTTCAACCTGTTGAGCCTGGAAGGGGGGCTTCTCCCACATGTGGTACCTTCTGAAGGTTTCTTATCTTCCTAATTCAGGGTTTTTGAGTTTTTCCTTCCCCTTCTGGGAGCTTTGTTCAGGGGATGCTGTTGTGTATTTATGATGAAAAGAAGTCTTTGCATGACTTCTTTTCACCTGTGAAGCCCTTTGAGTCTCATGAAACTTGATTTGATTGCTATTCCATTGTCTTACTGCCAATAACATCCAAGGTAACACAAACCTTTGTCTTCGTCTTGCATAAGCAAAATAATAAAATCAACAGGCATTTTGCTCTGTTATAGGAACTGAACTTTACTTGAACTAAATTCGGTCCATAATTGGCATTTGCTACTTTTTTGTTGCTTTTTGTCAAACATTCAGATAAATACAGCTATTGCCCAACACAGCTGCTTCTACAATTGTAGATATGTTGAATAGCCTTTTCGAATTGCAAGCATCAACATGCTGGCAGCAAAGAAGGGATAGCAACTATCACGCAATGTAAAATCTTGCAAGAGGAGAAAAAATATTCCAGTGGCATTACATCATCTTTTGTACTGAAACATGACATGCCAAGTGTTGTTATATGCTCCACTATCAGCATGATTTTACTGTAGTATATCTACCATGGAAGAAAACACCCTTCTTTCAGCGTCCACTAACGATATCTTGTTACCCTGCATTGCGTGCCGTCATTCTTTCACAAGACACGTCTTTCTTTCTTTCTTTCTTTCATGCCCTTTTATCGAGCACACATCCAGCCTCATAATCATCATCATACTCATCACTACCATCACCTTGGATCCTGCCCTCCATCCTGACAAACACAATGATGCAGAGCTTCACTTTTGGAGTCGGGTCACTCGCTGCCTTCATAAGTCTTCTGTGAGCTTAGGGTGCTATTGTATGCCTGCACATTTTGCAGGTGCTGAAAGCCTGGACGGCATCTGAACACTGCTTAGAAACGGCCATTGAAATTCTGGATAATGGTTGTGATGATTGGAATGGCTGACTGGAGACTGCTTTGCTCCAAATGCAGTCAGTATTTTCAACAACTTTCTCTCTACACTGACAAATATATGCTGCCTTTAGACCTCATGGACATTTATTGTGATTGGTAAAATGTGAATCCCCGCCAATAATTTGATCAGCTAAAAGTTATTCTTTTGTTTAATCTCTGAGACTCAGAGGCATTGAATATTAAATGGAAATAAATAAAGCGGCTACCTAAACCAAAGAGCATTCCAATTGTTCGACCGTATAATCATTTTGAATATTTGCACATTAATTTAAAATCCGCTACAAGAACATTGTGTTACTCTATTGACGGATTCATCATCAAAACATAATTTATTCTTGTATGATTGCACAAGATGTTACCCAGATGCCAATACTTTACCGTGTATATTTACATTGCATGAAGTGCAAAAATGTGTGCATGTCAACCACACGGTAAATAAAGATGCTGCACGGGTTAGTGATCATCAAGTGACTGGTAACAGCAACATTTCTTTTGACAAGCTCATGCATGCAAAATAGATTCACTCATGAAAAGGGTCACAAGCACTTTCAATCAAAGCTTTTATGCATAATTTTCATTTTGTTGCAGCTAATAGCTGAAAATCTTACCTCGTGTTTTACTGACAACTTGCTTCATCTTGTTTCCTGTTTTGATTGCACTGTAATTGCTCTAAATGACTCTACTTTAATGTGAAATATTATTAGTTGAATCACGAAACACCGGAGTAAATAATACCACCTGAGTAATCCGTAATGGTGTACGTGGGAAGGCCATATTTGTTTATAAGGCACAATTATCTCAGTGAGTATGATGACTTGCTTGAAATGCTGTTAAAATAAGCTTTAATTGTGTTTTGACTGAAACACACTTTTGCAACAAATTTAACCTTAGATTAGGATAACCACAAAAAGCTTAAGAAAACATTGAAGTTGCAATATATTGTATTCAGTGTATTACTATTAATGTATCGGTAGACTGAAAAGAGATCATAAAGGTGGGGATTTTTCTTTTTTTTTAAGATCCCTATTAGATGGGTTAATGATTAGTGTAAGAGTAATTTTCTGTCATTACCTGGGAGTGACAGCAAACCATTAACCTGTCTGCTACCATACACTACATCTGCTACATGCTGATTATGTCATGGAGTGCATTCAAACATCCACCAACAGTAAAGCCCAACAAAAAGAAAGAAAAAAAATGTTCAGTGTGGTCAATGGGTCTTCTATTTTTCCCCTAGTGGAGCAAATTGGTGTAAACAATGGCTTTTATGACAGATGTGCATGGGCATGATGTAATAACATGGCATGACCTTTAAATTCAACTTACTGGTTTTCTGTTGAGCAGTTATACAGTATATATCATTGAAACATTGTGCAATGGTATAAAAACAATAAAGATAAACTGGTGTTACAACATTTTAAATGGTGTTTTTTTTTTTTTTTTGTTATCCCTCCCCCATTGCTTATCAACAACACTTGAGACCCCGGATAGTGCTCACTGTGCACGTCCTCTGCACTCTGTATAATGATCTAAGTTTGACTGTAATGATGTGCTTCCTGCAGTGGTCCTGCCACTGTGAAGGCTCTCGCTGTGGCTCAACAAAAGGCTTGAATGTCAGATAAACGCAGTGAGACCTCAAATAAACTGAGGATGACATTTGTCTTTGTTTAATTGTTGGCGACACCAACAGTCTCTCTCCGTCAGCTAAGCCTGGAAGCTTTTGTTTGGCTGGTATGAGCAGGTTTCCACTAATCTAGGGGACTAGGGGGAGGGTGACAGCCATTAGCAGCTGTGCACAGCACTTACAGGTTGTGTGTGCATGAGTATAATTTGTGCCAGACATGTCCACATGGATGTTGTGCCATTCAAAATGAGGCTGCAAATGGTTTGGTACAAGACTCGCCTAAATGGTTACATGTGAGAAAACCATTCATTGTCTACTTTCATTTGCTACTTTTGTTTCACTGTAGAGTAGGGGTATCCAAACCTTTTTTTTAAAGAACGACCAATTTGGTAAGGTGAAAATGTGTGGGGGCCAACCATTCCGTCTGCCATTCTTTGAACTAATAACATTAAATACAAATGAACTATACTTTTTTTGTGATTGCAAATGGCATACTTTTTGGCATATTTTCAATTTCTATTTTTCAACAAAATTACCAAAAATCTTATTTGAAGCCCACAACAACAGGGGGGCTCTTAGGGACGTCATTTGGTTATTTGTTTAGAAGTGTCACTACAATATCGTATTCAAAGCCAAACTTTGTGAGGATGTCACTCAATCCTTCAAAAAAAAAAAAAAAATTACTTATGGTACAAGTAACATAAGACATGAACTGCATTACAAGGCTTTAGTTTTGACGTTCTTTTCCTGAAGCTTAGCGACATAAGTCAAACTACTTGATAATCTTTGGTTCTCAGAGTGCGCAGCCTCCATTGTGACAACAGAGTGCTGGTTTGAAATCAATCACGTTCACACAGTGTTGCTTGGAAATCAAGCTGTCAGTTTAGGGCACTAAAAAAAAAAAAAAACACACACAATTGACATTTTTTTTTTTATCAATTGAAGCTCTTTTTTCCTTGATTGATATTTATTTTTTCGGCTGAGGTTTTTTTTGTTTGTTTGCTTTTAGTGCACACCATTATATATATATATATATATATATATATATATAAATCCCTCATCCCTCATGTCCGTCCTTGTGTGATTGTGTCCACGTGTCTGTTTGCCTGCCCCCTCACTGTGCGTCAACCAATCAGCTTACCTTGCCTATCGTTCCTGTCCTGCTGTTGCGTATGACTTTGTTGGTGAGTGTAGTTCCCAGTTTGCTTTCAGTTAGTTGTTGGGTCATTGTCTATGTATGTCAGTCCATGAGTTCAAATGCCTCTCTGTCACTGGCTTCCTGCCATTGCCTGGTGAGTTTGTTGTTGTTGTTTTTTTTCATTTGAATTGTATTTGGTACCTTGTAACAGTTTTGTTCTGCTTTGTCTTGCCTCTGAGCAGAATTAAATCTTCATTTTTGAGCACATCTACCTCCTTGCTTCCCTGAGTCTTTTGGTCCCACAACCTTCCGCCACTTCACTCAGCATGCCAGTATGTGACAACGAGTCAGTGAAAAGTTGAACACAGGCCACATTTGGACATAGCTACTGGAGAGAACCAGCACATCTTTGTAGAATTAATGTGCATGCATTTCCAATTGAGCTTAAAAAAATGACTATTGATTTAATAAAGCAAATCAAACCTGAAACCATTAACTAAAGTTGACCAATGTTCACCTCCATTGCTCACTCATGCAACACTTTGTCAAAAGTCTAAATCTGGCATGCAGTTGGAGGCTATATAGCAGAGCAGTGAGGCAGTGCAAATGATTGGCTTCATTTAGACTTAACACATGAAGCATGAAACTACTGCTGTTTGCGCCTCATTTAATCTTTGTGGGAGAATGTTTTTCGACCCAAATGTTTTGTGTTCTGTTTCTCCCTTCAAATAAACAGACACTCATTACAAGAGGATACCCCTCATCGGACAACACATTCATAATTGACATCACAGCTCTTGCCAAGGCAGGATAAAAGGGGCTTGTCCATAAAATAATCAGAACAACAATGCTTTTATAAATGACTAGTTGAAAAAGTTCAATGTTGGTATTCTGAAATTTTAACTGGCCTTTTGTTTGGCACGGTTTTTATACTGGATGCCCATCCTGACACAACCCATCCATATTACATTTTAAAGTGTTAAAGGAATTTTGGCATTTTTTATTTTTAGACAAACACAAACTTCATTTTAACAATGAATGGGCATGTTGTGATTAGAACTTCTCCTGAAAAAAAAATAAAATTATCCCAAAAAAAATCCCAAAAGCAACAACTCGGTGGAAGAGTGGTTAGCAGATCTGCCTCACAGTTAGAGTTGTGAGTTGAAATCCATCTGGCTCTGGCCTTCCTGTGTAGACTTTGCATTTCCTTCCCAAGCCTCGTGGGTTCTCTCCAGGCACGCCGACTTCCTTCCACACTCCAAAAACATGCATGACAGATGAATTGCACACTTAAATTTCCTTAGGTGTGATTGGGCGTGTGAATGGTTTTCGTCACTGTATGCCCTGCGATTAGCTGGCAGCCAATTATGCTCTTTCAAATTTGCATGATGTTTGTTTGTATTCATCCATATTTACTGATTGATTTTTAAGACAATTTGAGGCGGAGTGGTAAATGAGTAGAAGGAATAGATAGAAACTGGTAAAAGTAAAAAACCTGATCTAATCTGATTGGCTTCTCTATATTTACTGATATTGAGCTAATGCATTATTAATATGCAAAAATGTATCTCTTAATAAAAGCAAAACAAAACAAAAAATCCACACTTTTCTTTACATAGGTAAAGAAAGTTTATGTATGAACACAACTTGTAACCTTTGAATGTATTCAAGAGATATAAATAACCTTTTCATCTGTTTAATACTATACAATGTCTACAAAGCATTCAGTCGATTATTTACGTTCGTTCATCCATCACACACGTGAAGTGCTGGGATTCCAGATCGAGACCGTATGAAGTTTTATGCATGCAACAACATGATAGGAGACCCATAAAAGGTATCGTGGCCTCTTTTATCCAAATAAATAATTGCAAACAAAATATTTAAAGCATGTTAAATGAAAGGGCAACATAGGTATTGGAAGACTACTACTAGTGGGTTTCAGTTGAGTACTCCAATTTCTTCCCGCCACAGTACAGAAATATGCATTTCAGTTTAAAGGCTCTACTTTGCTCATTGGTGTGAATAAGATGTGTGAATTGTTCTGTGTCTACATGTAACTGTGCACATGAGGTGACACACAGGGTGTACCTCCCCCTTTGCTCATCGTCAGGTGTGAAAGGTTGCAGTCTAACTGTTACCCTGAAGAGGATAAGCAGTACACCGTTCAGTTTGGGATATTGTGAGAAACTCAATGGATGTTATACATACGATATTTGTTTTACTTCAGGGATTTTGGGGCTAGAGAGGCAATTGTATCACATTGATAGACACACTTCACTTTGTGTTTCCCAGGAAATGGTCTCATTTTGTACAGTGTCCCTGCACACTTGCAAATAACAATATCCCTAAGTTGGAATGCCCTACCTATGGAAGCCACCTCAGTAGAAATCTTTAAATCCCGACTAAAAACACATTTATATTCAAAAGCATTTAGTTAATTTAGCCTGTCTGTAGCCTTCTTCCTTTTTCTTTTTTCCTGCCCCCCTCTTCCGGCTGGGGGAGGGGGCTAGCTAGATGGTGAGGGTTGACTTGACCGCCTCCATTGGGTCCTGTGTTGGTCGACCATCATGGGTTAGGAGTTCGGCCGTCTGCAATCCACCTGGCTGGAATGTGGGCTGGTTCCTGCCCAATGGCCTTGCCTGCTGTCAAGACATCACTGCACTATATAGCACATTATGTTTTCTGTAATTTATGTTGTTTCTGTGTCTGGTACATGCAGCATCCACTTCAACCTGTGGGCCTGGAAGGGGGCTCCTCCCACCTGTGGTCCCTTCTGGAGGTTTCTGATTTTCCCCTAATTTGGGGTTTTTGAGTTTTTCCTTCCCCTTCTGGGAGCTTTGACAGGGGATGCTGTTGTGTACCCTATACTGAAAAGATGTCTCTGTACGACCTCTTTTCATTCTGTGAAGCCCTTTGAGACTTCGGTGATTTAGGGCTATATAAATAAAATTTGATTGATTGATTGATATTGTAAACCCTATAAATATTATTCACATGATGTCACAGAACCAATCGATCTGGCGAACGCATTGTGCGGCTAACAAAAATGTGCAATTGCAAAATCTGAGGAGATTGTGTGTTTTACAGTTACTTTCATTCGTTGTTTTTCACTACTCACTTCACAATGGTACAGACATGTACCATTTACAGGTGCAGCAATAGGCCAAACAAGGATGTGAAAGAAAAAGCTTTTTTAGAGTCCCTTGTTAGACACCAGGTGGCCCGGTGGAAGACTGTTTAGCAAGTCTCTCTCACAGTTCAGAGGTCCCGGGTTCAATTCCTGTGTGGAGCCTGCATGTTCTCATCATGGTCGCGTGGGTCTTCTCTGGCAGTCAGGTCTCCCCCACATTCCAAATTGCCCTTAGGTGTGACTGTGAGTGTGAATCTGCGATTGGCTGGCAATCGGTCCAGGATGTCCCCCGTCTACTGCCCGAAGACTGCTGGGATAGGCACCAACAAGCCAGCAACCCTAGTGAGGATAAGCAGCTATAGAAAATGGATGGATGGCTGTTAGAAAACACAAATGTGAATGAACAAAGGTTCATTAAAACTGTAACGGAGAAGAAGAATAGATTTGAAGGATAAATAAGATTTTCCAACCAGAAAACTATCAAAATAAGTTCGGGCCATTTTGTTGAAGGTAAGTGAACTTCCTTAAGGTGTCTAATTCCCCTCTCCACAGCCCAAAACTTAAAATGGTACTCTGAAAGTGTATGAGGGAAGGTGATTTGTCAACAAGGTAGTTGTAGTCAACATGGTAGCTCATGTTTTCACCTGACTGGTAGCTAGTGAAACCTTGACTTCCTTGCCCCTTTTAGGGCACAGTGTTTATGGAGATGAAGCTTTTGTTGGCCACCTGCTTGCTGATAGTCATTCGGCTTGACAGCGAACAGCAGCCTGATGAAAGATTCCGGTAGAGGTCCAACAGTCTGGCAAGAATACTTGTGTAGTTGACGCCAAAGAAAGAAGGTTGGCAAACTCAAATGCAAGATGATTAGGACAACACTCCAAGTTGCTGTTGGCAAATGGTGGGATTCGTTGCAAGCTGTTCAGCATGAAATTAGTCCAAAATCATGGTTAAGAGTTGTTGATGACATACCCGTATACTGCAATGCAAAACCATCTCAGTGAACTTTCTGCTCCCTAGTTGACATACACCTGTAATGCAATGCAGTACAATCTAGGTGAAATTTCAGCTCTCTTGTGTCTTCTTTTAACGCTTTAACTTTGATATGAAATGTTTTCTTTATGTAAAGATCAAAGGATTGGAAAAGGTACAGTACAAAGGGTAAAGATTAGTGCATATTTTAAGTACGTTTGTATCAAAATGATACCGACTTCTTCTGATAAGAGCATGTGCAGAAAACAAACCAATGACTTGTTTAAAAGAAGTAAACCAAATGTATTTATATGACTGCATATTTAGATCTTATTTGGGTTTTTCAAATCTTGAATATAAAATTTTTCAGGTTATTGTGTGCATTTACATGACATATAAAAACCCAAATATTCAGGTTTTAAAAGGGTTATGGACTGCTTGTAAACTCAATCTTTTTCTCACTAAATCAAAATGATCAGAAATAAGATAACAGGAAAATAGACATTGTTCAAGAAAGTAGATGTCCAGTGGCCACTGCTTTCAAGTTTACAAACATTCTCAAACTTTCTCCAAATGTTTGCCAGATGGTTGCCAAATGTTTGCTCTCACTATTCAAATTTTGAACATGGTGATAAACATGTTGTGAAACAAACAAAGCATGTTCAAAAATTCCTTGCAAAAAGCAGTACAGACTAACGTCTGGCAATCGTTTGTGACCTTGCACGACAATATCAAAAGAGCCTCTACCTTTGCTGACTCTCCTATTTTCATCCTTCAGAAGGGTTTTAGTGACTACTAAATCTTTTCACTTGACAAAAACTTGCACTTTTTGTGACACTGCAGATACAAACTGAACTGACCTCCCTCCTTGTTGATGAGGACATCACTCACAACATTCTGTTGTTATGCTCCAAATATGTAAAAGAGATTAACCTCTTGGCTGCCCTTGCCTTTGCATGTGGGAAAATTCCTTCCGACATCCCTTGCCGCTTTAGCTTTTAGGGACCAAGATCGCGGACATATCTATCTGTCCAAACAGCCTAAAAATGATGAGATGGTTGCCTGCTGCTATACCACCCAGGGATGTGTGAGGATTAATGGTGTGAACGCTCACTGAATGTAGGCTGCCATTTACCAAGCCTGCAGCCAACTTGATCTAACGTGCAGACAACCTTGCTTTATAATTGGAACCATTTTGTAATTTGGTGACTCAGTTTACAGCTCTAAAATCTTTTTTCTCTATATTGTTGAAAAAGGCATTGTAGTGTCTGTTGAATAAATGTGAGTCTATCTCTAGCAACATTTTCCCAAAATTCCAAATTATTAATATATTTTGGGGAAAATAAAAACTAAATATTCTGACTTCATTTGCTGTGAAACTGGATTCCAGTGACATCCCAATTACCAGGTCCAGCACTAAAGTAATGCATTACTTTAAATTAATTGGGTACTAAAAGTACTCATTTACTTCAAACAATAAAGTACTAAAGTAATTTACTGTTAGGCAATCTCGTAAAGTAATTGAGAACGAGGGGTCCGGGAATTGAAAAGGAGTCCATCACTGGTGGACTCAGAAGGTATGTTGGTACTGATCTGGTGGGTGATGATCCCAGTGACAGATGTAAACCTGTTACCATGGGCTCTCATCCTGTCACTTTTTTTAGTTTCCCATCATTAGTTAGCAAATTATGAGCCCTTTCATGAATACATGTGGAATGTTCAACTGAGCATTCCTTTATTGTATTCATGACCCTTATCATTGTGTGATTACTCAAACAGTACTGGGATTTTGTAAACTATTCTACTAGCCGTCGTAAAGTTTTTGGAACTGGAGTAATATGTTCTGATCCCTTTACTTCATTCAGAACCTGAGCTGTGGTCTTTTGAAATAACTACCAACTCCTTATGGAACCGATTCATCCCTTCTTGTTTGCAGCAACAGTCTGGTGCTATTGGACCACACATGGCTAGTGTTCCATGAAAAACAAACGGAAACAAACGGAATTTGCACAGATTATAATCCTCTGCACATACACACCCACTTTTGCCTCTGCTGATCATGCTACGAGTGCTCTTGGAAGCACTGTTACTTTTGCCTTTGGGGGGGGACTCAAAAGAGAGACATTTGTGATAATATTCTAATACTGAAATGGCAAATGTGGCGTGACTTATCTATTGACCGAAAAGTATCAAAAACAGAACTGCACCAGATGACATCTTATTGAGAAGACATCTGCCGTGAAGGTAATGATTTCATGGGTTTGTCTGTCTGTTGAAATTCTTTAAATATTTAGAAAACACACTATTTTCCCTAGAGTTTGTCAAACTCAAAATAAGGTTGATGGGCAGACTGGGAAGCCTGATACAATCACAACAAATTACACGGGTAATGTGATGCCAAGATCTTTACATGCAAAAGAGCACAAACAAAGAGGGGTCCAAACACTGAATGTTTGCAGGTGGCTATCATTTACTGTAGTTTACACATGATGTGAAAACATGAGCATGAATACACAAGGATTCTATACAGTGTTAGGGGGCAACACAGATACGTAAAAGAAAAACATTTGATGAATGAATGAAAAATTCAAAGGAAAAATCTTATACCAATATTTTCCTTTGATAGAAAAGTTGTGATATGATTAAAAAAAAATGAAGTCTTAAAATTGCATTTTGGGGGGGAAAAGTAAAGTAAATGCAGAAAATAAGTATTTGATCCACTTCTGATGTTTTGCAATTATCATACTAACAAATTAACATTCTGTGATTTTTTTATGGCAGCTTTCTTTTAACAGTTATAGAAAGAATATTAAAAGCATACTGAGAAAAATTACATGAAATGAAAATTAAAAAATAATTTGCAAATCACTGAAGGAAACAAGTATTTAATCATCTAGCAAAGCAAGATGTAATTATGATGCCAAAACTCTTGCTGGCAAGCACAACTGTCAGATGTTTCTTGTAATTGCTTACTAGGTTTGCACGCACATCAAGTGTCATTTTCTTCATGCAGATCATCTCCAAATCCTGACAATTTTGAGGCTGGCCATTGGAAACTCCAAGATTCAGCTTTCGCCATAGATTTTCAAGACGATTAAGGTCAGGAGACTGTCTATGTGGGGCTACAAAACCATAAGCAAGAAGCTGAATGAGAAGGTGACAAATGTTGGCACAAATATTCGGAAGAACATGACTCTAAATCGACCTAGGCTGAGGGCTCCATGCGAGATATTACCCGTGGGGTCTCAATGATCATGAGAAAGGTTCGAGATCAGCTAAGAAATAGACGGGAGGAGATGGTTGAAGATCTCAAGGCAGCTGGGACCACAGTCACCAAAAAAAATTTAGAAGAAAAGAAAGTTTAGAATCCTGCAGTGCGCAAGAGCCCTCTGCTCAGGAAGGCTCATTCTTGGCCCACCTCAAGTTTACCAACCAACATATTAATGACTCAAAAAGAGGCTCCGAGAAGGTGCTGTGGTCAGATGAGACCAAAATTGAGCACTTTGGCCTCAACTCGACGTGTTTGCAGGAAGAGAAACGCTGAACATGACCCCCAAAAACACCATCTCTAATGTCCAAGCATGACAGTGGAGGCCTTTTGCATTGAGGTTGTTTCTCTTCCAAGGGGACGAGTCGACTTCACCACATTGATGAAAAGATGAACGGGGCCATGAACCGCAAAATCTTGGGTGCCAACGTCTTTGCCTCCGTCAGAACACTGAAAATGGGTCTTCCAGAATGACAACAACCAAATCATATAGCCAAGGAAACAAAGGAGTGACTCCATAAGAAGCATATGAAGGCTACGGAATGGCCTCGCCTGTCTACTCAGATCTGCATAGAGGAGGGACGAAAATGATTCCATGTGTGTGCAAACCCAGTAACACAACTAAGAACCTAGTAAGCAACAAGAAACGGATGACGACCGTGCTTGCCAACAAGGGTTTTACAACCAAGTATTAGGTCATGTTTTGCTAGGGGCAAATACGGTACTTATTTCCCTCAATTACATTTTTTTATTTTTTTTATTTTATGTAATTTTTTTCAATAGTTTTTAATATTCTGTTATAACTGTTGAAATAACATTGCCACAAACTCTGAGACTGTTAATTTAGTTCTTGGTATGACAACTGCCAAAATCAGCAGGGTGTCAAAGTTTCCTCCACAATACGTATTTCCATACCTATTTTTGGCTATTTTTCGTTAGGTATAATTTGACATCATTTTCACCATTTATCATTTTAACAGTGAGATACTGAATGTTTATGCTTGTATTATTGGTGGAAAAAATAAAATGCATTGCAAATGTAATACTTAGTTTTTGTCATATTTGCCACAGACTTTATTTATTTTTAAACGGAGTGATAAAAATGCATCATGGGACAGAAACCATTGTGTGATATCATAAGTCCCATGCCCCATGGGAGACCCCCTCCCCCATCTCCCACAGCTGCATGTTGTGCCTACAGATGTTTCAACAGTCATTCCCCTGAGGAAAATTATGCTTTTTATCAAAATTCAAAATGCATCAGGCAAAGTGTCTATCAAAGCCATAAAAAAATAAAAATTAATAACCTCAGTCACTAGCCACCACATTGATAACATTTGCACAATGAAGTAAGATCCAATGCAAAAGCCTTATAAAAACAAAACAAAATCAAAAAAAAAAACGAACATCTTGGATTTGTAAATAGCAGAATTCAGATCTAACAAACATAAATAAGTTTTCTCAGCATCCTAAGTGGAGGTCTGCCCACCACTGAGTTCTGGACTTTACATCACAGCTAAATCAACAAATCTAATGATGGACCTTTGCAAAGTGTCACACGCAGTATGCTTGCCTTTTGATGTTCCTTTGTACAGAGTCATTTGAAAGTCAATCAGATTTTTCTCTCAGCACAAGCAAAGACTTCTCCATACTGTCAAGACAAATTTTGCCTTACTGGCAGTTTCTGAGATAATGATACATCACTCTAATTACTTATGCTGGAGTTCATATTTGACTGAAGGTCACTGTGTGATTGACAACAGCTTCATAAGTTCTTCAACATTACTGAACAGCAGAAAAGGACAGTCGCAAGGATGCCTTCTTCAAAGAATCTTTGACAAGGATAATATACTGTAGGTACATGATGGTGAGGGGACATATTGGAAACAAATTCCTTTATTTTTAATATGATTAGATTTTCAAATATCCGAGTCACTATAGTTGACTTGTGCACAAATAGATATTAAAAATGTGGAGCATCAAATGAACAAGAAGTTCATTAGTGCATAACAAATCAGACATTTTTTGACTGATGAAATACAAAAATAGGCCAGTTGAACTATTTCTGGATATGACTTTATGCATCAAAACCTTCCATGCGAAACAGTGTTGACAGCAGAAGCTCATTAGCCTGATTTGCTCCTTATTCATTTTTGATATCTGAAGGTGATACTCTAAAAATGTATTTTGTCACACCAACAACATGATTTAGTAAACCTGTGCAATACTTCAATATTTTATATGCAATATACATTCGTGTTTGCTGAGATGGTCAATGGGGAGCAGCCGTTTCTACAGTCATAAGCAAGTACTGTGAAAAGAATGAGGTCACCAATAACAATAATTGTCCTTTTACGTAAAGGACAAAACATACACTACATACACCTAAAACAGGATGCTGTATCGTGCCATCATTATCATTCAGCAATTTCACTAAGAGTCAAATTACAAAAACTGAAAAAAAAAATGCCACTATGCACCTCTTTATACTTATATCATCGAAAATCAGTTTTAGTTTTGCCCAAAACATCTGTGTCTGGAGTAACTTTCAACAGAAGGAATACCAAAGGCATGGTTGATGAAAACATCTCTCTGAGATAATCATTTTTTGTAAACAAAGGGTATTATGTCTCAATATTTTGTGCAGGTGTGCCTAATGTTGTGACCAGTGGTGCAGATAAAAAGGAAGAGGCGGATCCTATTTCACTTATATGGATATGAGGTGAATGCAGTTTATGCCCCCGCAGCATAGATCTTTCTGGAATATCAATCAATTCCTGCCCATCACTTATTTAAACTTTACCTGCAGCATCAGGCATGCCGCAGAAAGACAATGTGCTGCAAAAACACAGGGTTTGAGTGAAAGAATAGGATAGTCATCATTGGAATCATTACAACTCCAGAGGGCTCATGAATATTGAACAATGAGGAAAGCTCAGGTAGGAAACCAAAGATTGAGTCCTAAACACAGACTGAAAGCTGCCATTGTCAAGGTCAATGCTTAAACATAAGTCAGTCTCACTAAAAAAGTGCATGATATTGATATTTTTGATAAGTAATACCATGCACTTGGCTATAATGGAGCTTGACATTCAACCAGTGAATACCAACCCCGGGGAACTGGTCCAGCTCAATAAAATTACTTTGTTGAGGAACAGCCTATCAGCTACATACATCAGTTTGGCAGTGAAAATCGTTCCTTCCTTCCTCCATCGTTAGTCCGCCATATTGTCAAGTCGAAGCCAAACGGTCATAATTTTATTTCTGTCATCACTTTGTCACCACCAAAGGTGGGAATTTTACAAATATTTGACTGGCATCCAAAGTTACAAGCAGCATCTGTCAGTGACGGTGAGTGATGCAAATTAACCATTTCAGTCAGTCCCGACCGAATGAACATTTCTGGTTATTTTATTAATTACTCAATTTTAAAGACAACTACATCAGATTAGGGGCAATCACTGTGAACGAGACTTGTGTCAATTAGTGAAGTCTAGTGTTCAAAGTAAACATGGCGAATCATCATTTGCATGTTACGCTGCATGCATTTGGCTACTATTTTGTTTTGATGATTTCTTTGACCAGATCGTAATGGTTTTCTACCTCATCTGCATATATATATATTGCTTTTACAGAACAACCTTCAAGAAAGTGTAAAAAATACAATAGGAAAAGCTGCTTACAGATGTGAAGTCAAAAATTTGAAGGTCTCTTTATTGTCATTACGCCTGTAAAAGTACAGAATCCACCCATCCAAAAGACTAACAGTCACACCCAAATGTGAATTTGTGATTTTAAATACAAGTTAAAAAATTCCCCCCCTCATATCTATGATTATATTTTAAAGCATTTTCCAATATTTTCAAATTCCTCTTGTGCTGCATGTTTGTTTACTAATTTTAGTAAACTAGATTTTATTTCTTTACATTGTTTTTAAATATCTTTGTTTCATTTGTAAATGCTCTTAAAAGTTGTACTTACTTGCGTTACCTTGCATGTGAACCGCAATCTATAAATAATGCTACCTTTCCCCTAAGCTTTGTGACATGCCAACATGGATTTTGGCGAATTTTATTTTGACAATTTGTTTTTGTGATCATTGTGTGTTTTCCATTCATTAAATATGAGTAAAACAATTTTGTCAATAAGTGTGTATATGTATCCGGGTCAGTTTCCAGCAGACAACAAAATACATTGTGAAACTTTTACGTTGTGATCCATCCACATGGAATGTGTAAAAAAAAAAAAAATTGTGCATGCTGAATAGTTCTACTTGTAGGCCTATGCATCAAGGTATAAAAGAGCAACACTTTCATCAGAACAGCTCATTATACAGGATGGTGCGCTGAGGAAATTGAAAGTTTATTGTTTTCAGAGTGGATGTTTTTCGCCTCTGGGTATATCTAATTTTACTAAGTGCTATTTCATTAAAATCTGTGGTGAAGAAATGAAATGGACTCCTCCATGTGTCCATTAAGGCTGGAACCATGCCTGGTGGAATTTCAATGAATGACCTGCTCTATTCTATTTTTACTTCCACTCACTTGGGCAGCTTTGTCTTTGCTGCTAGAAGTGGAACTACCGTACTTCTCAGAGTACAAGTCTTAAAACTCAACCCCCCCTCTTTTTTTTTTTTTTTTTTTTTTTTTACTGCAATTCATGTGAATTTTACAAAAATATCACTAAAGTCAAGGACTTTAGTGGTTACATAGATCATGGCTTCCGAATTAATCCACATGGTGTGAGTTATTAAAATGACAAAATTACTGTACTGTTAGAGGCATTTCTGCATCATTTATCAAGTAACATACTGTTGTGGTTATGGAGAGGGGGATACTCTTCCACAGGTACTCAAATGATTTGCTGATCTTTTTACTTAGAATACTCTCCCAAACTTTCTATACTCAAGTTGTGACAACTGTGTGGTGAGATCAGAGCGTGGAAGCTTGCCCTTCGCCGTCCTTCTACACCTACTGACATACGTGCCACTTGGGCCTCGAGAAAGCACTTTATTTTAGAAGGAATTTTAGAAGGTAGTGGGGATTTTTTTTTTAAATGAACAGATCCGAGAATCTTTGTTAGGACAAACAAGTCCACTGTGCAATTTTTCTGTGAATTGAATTTGAATGGTTGAAAAATGTGGTCTATCTATTTGGAATATCTATTCCAAAATGGGCCTAAAACATTTTAAGTTTTTCATTTATTATAAAATTCAGCTCATTTTTATATTTTACAAAATCATCTCACGGGTCGGATTAAACCTATTTCTGGGCTAGAACCGGCCCGCGGGCTGTTTATTTAACACCCCAGATCCAGAGGTTATATCTGTCACCTAACACAAGCTTACTCAAAATGATCATCAACGCAGAACCAACAGACCATAAGCAGCATTATGTTTCATGCTGAAGAAACTTACTGGAAATTCCCCTGACAGCTCGTCTAGCAAATTAATATGGTTGGCTTGACACAAGAAATAACTTTAGTTAATTTAGCATGAGCGTAAGACAGACTTATGTTGCTTAGCTAGATAGAACTTCATTTACCTCCCGCATTCCTCACTACTGGAGGCGAATACCTTTCTGATATCCATCTCGGGATACACTTTATGTCAAATCCAAATAATATTTACTAACACGTTGTTGTCAACTAAACTTACCAAATTATTGCAGTTATTCTCGTCACCTGCTTATCCTCGCACACTTACGTGAATAAATTACCCTGTTAATTAGCCATGTGCACATTTTAATGTGGAGTGAATACAGTAGCAATGAATTGCTATATTGAGTAGTATGTGGCATGTGCGCTCTGAAGTCAATTAGTCTTCATTGGTGAAATTTTTACCCGAGCACTGCAGATCAGCACTGTAGCATGTGTGCTAGAGAAATCCGTCTGGCAACGCGGCGGAGGATAGCTTTGATAGCTTACTTTTAAAAAATTACATTTGCACCTTATTTGTTGACTCAATGCAATGGAGTGTGCATTTTTAATTTCTGTAAAGCGTATTTGACTATTCCCTGGTCATAAAAAATTTGAAGTGGTTTGTGAGTATGATTTCTCTCATGATTCATTTCGGCACAAGAAGACATGCGTCATTTACTTAGAAGTACATCTGATGCATTCATCAGCCTTGAAAGAAGAACATTAGGCTAGAAAGCTTTTCTCAGCTTCAATTTGCACTTAAGAGATAAAAATATAAATGCTCACTGGCATGACTGGCTTTACAGTGGAGTTACACCTCATAAACAAGTACAGTGTTTAACAGACAACATTGGCAAATTCCATTGGGCATTAGGCAGACTGAGAGAAAGGAAAATGCAGTGGTTGGACCACACGTAAAAAAGATGCTGAATTCAACCCATAAAGTGTGAGAGACAAGGGGTAAAGTAGAAAACATAAGTCAAAGCACTCAACTGAGAAATTATAATATAAATTTATGAAATTTATTTTCTTGACAAGACCAAAATTCAAGTTGGTATGAAGCAAATCAACTGTAGTCATGTTGGAAATGGCAGTGATGTACTAGAAAAGAAATGTGTATTTTTAACATGTTTTTACACATACATGATAGGTAAGTGCTGTATTTTTGTGACTATTGCGCACAACATATAACGAGGTATAAAATCAATGAATAGGTCTATTTTAAAACATGTTCATTCAACACTGCAGCATTTTGTACAAACTGACCACTTTTGATGGTCGCCGTGGGAAGCCCGGGGAACAATACGTTATAGGCGGGATGTAACAAATGCATTAATTAATTCCTGCATTGCTAAGAGATCAAATATGGCAAAACTTAGCAATATTGCAAAGGTGTGAAAACGCTATTTTCATAATATACCTGATGTGCATTTGAAAAAGTAGAGTCGAGTGGAATATGACGCCAAGTTTTTTAGGGACTCACTTTTGGGTATTATGGTAATACATTTATCAAAACTCAAAGTGGTGTTCTTAAACAGGTAGCAATGATGAGCAGGGCCAATAATCAACATCTCTGTTTTGCTGCTATTAAGAAAAATTAGAGACCATGCTGGTCTGGCCTAATCTCTGTAAATTAGGCCTCCAGGTTACAGCAACTGCGCAGATTTGGTCATTCGAAAGGCATTTGTAATTTACTCAATGCTGTACATGGTGCAATGTGTCTCGTGTGAGTCACGCACAAACACATTCACACAAACATACAACAAAGCGTATGTGGCGTGAGAAAGGCAGCGCGGGGTCCCAGTGTTTTGGAGAGGACACCGTAGAGTACACAGAGCTGGTCTCTGGAGGCTTGTCTCAGTAAACTCAGCCGGTGGCGCATAATTATAGGAAGTGAGATTCACACAGTGTCAAACATAGGTCAACACATGGAGCATGTGGACTAAAGACTTCTTGGTGAATTCAGGTTTGGGTCTTTTTTACCATGAGTTGTGTCCACCATGGGGGACAAGGACTCGCTGTGACAAAGCATGAAAATTTTGCAATGGCTTTCTGTTGAGTTTTCTTTTATTTCTACTTTGCCAAAAGCATGTACTTACTCTGGGCTACAGTCTAAAAATGCCTGACCTGCATCAGCACTTTCACGCCCCTCAGGACTGCTAATCAAAAACTGTCAGTCATTCCAAAGTCAGAAATTGCAATAACCAAAGGACATACATTTCTTTTCCTTGTTTGACAGCTCTGAAGTTGTCGTCTGTCATTTCCTTAAAACTGCTTTGCTGCTGTCTAAAAGGGGCACCAAAATGTGAGCGCTACCATCGGTCTTCAGGCACACATATATATACACATATATACATACATATACACATATATACATACATATATATATATATATATATATATATATATATATATATATATATATATATATATATATATATGGTAGTCAGGGCTGCAAATATATACAGAATGGCTAATGCTGCCAAGTGATTGAAAAGGTAGAGATTAACTCATTAAAATCTGTAACTGATTTATTGAATTTAACTAATTTTAATCTTAATCTCATATTTTATTTTCTGAGAAAATTCTTCAACTTTCTTCAACTGACTTTTTTTTACTTATCTTCTGATACATTGCATGTAGCAGAAGATTTTCCTGCAACTACAGTCAGATGCAGTTGTGACTGTGACATGACTGTATATATATATATATATATATATATATATATATCCATCAGCAGGAAAAGTGCTGCCAAATAATTGGATAGTAATATTAAAAAAAAAAAAAAAACACATTGTCAAGACTTGTTGAACCTGGGGGCGGCACTCCTATTTTCACGTCGTGCTTCTGGTCCTGAACTTGCCCTCCCACCCACATGAGGAGCCTCTCAGGTTATGACAAACATTTGACCGTTGCTTTCCAACCCCCAGTAACTCAAGTACAAAAAGCCTGATGCACAAAAACTGATCGACTCATCTTAAAGAAAGAATCAAGTTAAGGGTCTAAAATTAGATTCATCCAATTAAAAAAGCTTACACTTTAACTACAACTGTAATTAACTGATTGCAATTGCTCTGTTGGTTTGGCATCCCTAATCATGGCATGATATAACATGAGTCAACTGTATTGAATGGATATTTGTATGAAGGACTACTGTTTGACTTGTTTTGGGGGGTGGGGTGATTTCAGTGCAGGGAGTTGCCTGTTTTCACCTTAAATAACTTGAGATAGACTCAGCTACTGCTGCAGCAATTTAATGGAAAATTAAGTGATGGATGGATGGAGTCCAGTGGTTCACATAGCCAACTATTGGGCAACTGGCATGGGATCGATGCCCGCTCAGTACCCTGTTGAGAAATGCACTGTGAGTCCGACATGTAATCTTTTTGTGATAGATTTCAGTTGCAAAAGAACTCGGAAAACAAATCTATTGAACCCCAAAAACATTTCTCTACTAAATCCATTTAAATCTTTCGTCCACTCTCAACCAAACGTTTGATTTTCTGTTCAAATTTACATCACATCCAAAGACATTCACTGATATGTTGTGAGAAAAAATGGAAAGTATGTGCTCTACACATTTTGTTATTTTAGTAAATTTGTTTAAAAACGGAATTACCCCCACTGCAAAGTGGTCTGCTTAAGCCAAAAATAACAGACAGCTTTAATCCTGTGTAAATAGAGTTTAAACCCAGCAAACTCAATTTGTTTGTCTATATGCCTTTCTTTTCAGCAACCATCATGTGCCTTTACCCCATCATGTTACTAAACTCTCCTAAAGCCATGCTAGATTCAAACAGTTCCTCGTTCTTCTAGACGTTTACCCATACTTTTAAACTGGAGACTTGCTGATTCAATAGAGGAAGGTCCGTTGCCAAGTTGGAAGCCCAGTCAAATGCAGTACTTATAATGTATGTTAATCATAAAACTTGCTAATATATTATCATTGACAAGAAAGACGTTTGGCAGCGCTTCAAATATGTTTTACCAAAAATGTATCAAGGTATATGGTTTACGATTTATTAATTATCACCTAATCAACTGAGGGAGTGTCACAAATTCCTTGCTTCAAACAAGTCTAATCATTTCTAATGTGTGCATGTGTGTGTGTGTGTTTTGTTTTTTGTTTGTTTTTTTTATATAAAAAACTTGAGACCTGTCAAACTGTTTGTGGATATCTTGTGGTTAATGTTAATATGTATAAAACACATTGCATGGGCAGTTTTTCATTACCTGCAGTGAAACACTTTCACACTGCAGTGAAGCACAGAAAGAAAGAAATTCACATGTGGATGTTCTGTATGTGTTTTCAAATATCCAATTCAAGGAGCATCTCACCTGTGTTGCTGCTGGCACTGTTGCAAATCTCGGACCGCATTGCCTTGATATCTGAGGGCCTCCTTTGTGTGAGTTCTATTTTTATACTGCAGGTCTGTGTGTGAGTAGAAAATTATCAGATTCCCACGTGGCCTGGGATCAGGAAACACAATCACATCAGATCTCTTTCAAAGTCTGCACTCTGCAACAATAATGCCATCCGTGCTCAGAAGACATTTTCTAAACTTTTGTCTAACTTCATAATTTTCTGGTAGAATCCCCTCTTTCTCTCTTTCATTTGTTTTATATGTTTAAAGAAAAGAGACGTTTTTGAGAGGGAAAACAAAGTATAGATGATTCCTCGTCTTTTTTGTTCTGGTTCTACTGTGTTGGGCATCAGAGAAAAGTGGAAAGAAAAAAGGAGAATAACAGTGATTTTGACCGTGATTATAAAAAAATTACAATGGTGCTAACACATTGCCAAAAAGAAGTGGCAATACAAAGACAACTACAAATAATCCAAGCAATTTCTCTGATCATTACCACACAGAATATAAAATACCAACCCAGCAAGAGAGAACTTTATTGAGACTGCATATAGTTTCCACAGACACAAACCTTGTAATGTAAGTCAAGTCATTCAAAACCCGTAATGAATGTTGTTGCCACGCGTGTCAGTTGCAGTCAACAAAATACCACAATCCTCCATGAGAAGACAACATGGGCAGCCTGGCCTATTGTCAGAGTCCATCCTACGCTTTCCATGAGATGAAAAATGTGTCACATACTAGTCACAACTTCTTATGACTGCCCTCTGCCCTCTGCCCTCTGCCCTCTGCCCTCTGCCCTGGCATCCTGCCCACAGAATTGGTGCAAAAAACATTTCTGAATTACCATGATTTTGTTGCTGTTCCTATTATGGTACTTCATGCAGCTGTACAGTCATTGTAAAAGTTCCCAGAAAGCACTGCAGGATTAATTTATGTTAATTAAAATACAGTCTACATTAAAATACACCAAAGAGCTAAATGTTTGAAATCCTCCATGGCTGCTCCAATTGTTTGTATCTTTTCCAGGATTGACTAGCTATCATATGTACATTTATGCATCTAACATTGTACTTTCCCTTTCAGTTATTCGAGGAAACCGTTCAAACGAAGGCAGGGCACAATGTCTTGGGTTGGAAGACCAAAACATGTCTCATAAGTGATGTAGTATTTCTTCTTTCTTCACACAGCCAAAATTTCCATACGAATACATATAGCAGCGAATGCACCTTTTAGTGTTTCACTCTGAAAAGAGGGCTCTTGATGATAAAAAGTACCAGCCGTAAATACTTGACTTTGCAAAGTGAGCAAAACCTGAGTAAAGAGAGCACGATTTGTTTCACCTAGTTGTAAAAAGATGTACATTTATAGTCGGTATAATTAGACTCCACAACACTCTTTAAATGCCAGGATTTGTGATTAAAAAATAACACATATATACAATAACACAATAAAAACAGCAAGCTGGATTATTTAAAAATGAAAATAATCTCAAGAGTGATCAAGGGTACAACCTGTTCAACTTTTGAGGTCATTGCTCTATTTTATGTATGTTTGTGCATCTTTGTCATGGTTGTTTATTTTAAGAAATTGATATAATCACAGAAACTTGTCATTTGAACAGGGGTGTTTAGACTTTTTACGTCCAATGTGGTCTGTACACACAAAGAGTACAATAACAACAAAGAACACTTTTTTTTCTTTTGAACACAATATTGGTTCTTTTAATAAAATACATCTTTACATATTCAACACCAGGAAGTGCTGCTCACTTCCTGGTGTTGACACCATTTGACCTTTTGAAACAACCGAGTCTTTTTGAAGATTCAGGTATGCAGTGATATCAAAGTACAATATGACCAGTGGCAAAATGAATCCCAGTCACTCTGCTGAGGCGTGATAAGTAGGCACAGTCACACTCTTCATTAGACATTACCATACTGAGAGTGAGGGTAGAGAAAAGAAATAAAAGAAATGGAGTGTGTGCTTCTGCACTTTAGGGTAAGGTGGGCAAAGCTTACTGGAATTGAATTTAAATAAAGCTCTGGCTGCCAAAATAGAAAGGAATGGACCTCAAACAGACATTCAACTTGATATGTCTCTTAGACTAGATTTATCTATCCATCCAGTCATATGTGTGATGTTTTTTCATGACACCAGACATATGTTGGGGATACTGGTTTTGAGTTATTGACAAAAATACCCATTTTCAACAGAGATCAAATTGTGAATGAAATTTATAAAAATAAGAGATTTGTAAACAATGTACAACCAGTGCTAAGGAGTTTTCTTTTCAGTCGGACAAGTGAGCTAGCGTGTCCCTTTGAAGTTGTCACTGAATGACCGAGAGTACCTCGTCTTTTACGAAATAGTTATATAAATGGATAACGAGATCAATAAAAGTCAAAAGCACCATGAAGTGACCGTTTTGGCACAACATCTAACAAAAGCCAGGTGGACTTACAGCCTTACCAACAGTGTATACTGCACAAACATGCTGTCCCTCACATCATGGCAGACAGAGCAATCCAAATGCAATTCATTGTCTGTTGTATGTGTCGTCCTTTAACAAGTCTATTTCTACTTAAAATATATGCTTTCAGCCATATATTCAAGCAAGTTGTGTCACAGCTTGTTTTGTGTTTTGTTTGCATGATGAGTGTGCCCCTCTCATTGTGGAGAGAATAAAACTTCAAACAAAAAGGTAAAAGATTTGAAACACCTCTTGAGTCATGACGTACTCTTATAATGTGTTGTGATAATAAAATGGATACTTAATGTTTTGATCCCTCCCCGGTGTCTTCACTCTTGTGAGGTTTACCTACAAATGATGACCACTGTTGGGAGTAATGCATTACAAAGGTAATGTGATTACTGTAATGCATTCACTTTTGCTGTAAGGTGGTAATGTAATATATTACACACAAATAAAAAGTAATACTGTACCTGTTACAAATGGGGGGTTCGAATTTCTGGTTTTGTGGGGTTTTGGTCACATTTCTGTTCCTACGGCTCTGTCCTCCTTATCAATGTTAGTTGTTAGTTTGATTGTTTTCAATTGTCTGTGAGTACCTGCCTTCCATGTATCATCTATTCAGCTTCTCTTGCCTATTGTTCTTGCCCAGCTGTTTTTTGCTACTTCATTAGTGTGAGTGTATTTCATTCCGGGTTGCTTACAGTCCTTTTTTTTTTCATATTAAACATCTGTTTTTAGAGTTCCACTACCCTCCTTGCGTTCACTCACCATGCATGGACCTAACAATGAATTGAATGTGCCAAAACTTCAAAAGCGTATTTCTAAAAATCTAGGGATTTCAACATGTAAAGATTTGGCAACATATAAAGTGCTGTAACAATTTTTGAACCACAGCCATATGACATTGTATATTATTTTGACTGGAGGTAAATATAGAATAATTGGAATATAGCAATTTATGCCTCCTTTTGTGAGAATACATCATATATGCACACATGCATGTATATATTTACATGTATGCTGCATATATGTTGTATATCGTTATACATATACCAGGTTATAATATATATATATATATATATATATATATATAAAATTTTAATATATTAAAATATATATATTGTATGCAAATCCTCCAAACCACCCTTTACAGGCTTGCAGTGTTTTCTATTGTTGATTGCACGTCAGTAATTTACTGTAATCTTTTCATAATGATCCACTTAAGTTGCATTTATCTTTGTCGTATGTTGTGTGGTGGGCCTTATACAGTATTAGGATGTACCTCAAATTGGGGACCAATTACATTTAAAATACATTTGCAAGACATTTGACTTATGAGTGAAGTCATTTATGCTGTAAAATCAGAAAGGTACTAAATTGAGGATGATAGACTGTTTTCCTCTCGCACATGTATACACCACAATATGACAGGAAATTCCATGCATTTTGATGAAGGTCAAAAGCCTCTTGGGCAAGTGGAACACAGACAACGTTGGGTATCATGCATATTTTGCTTTAATAACCATTGGAAGCTGGTATTGAAGATTTCTTGTGCTCGAATTTTGGAAAAAGTACCAAGTGCATGATCATAATTAAATTATATGTAAATAAATGAATACCTTAATTTTTTCACTCTAGCGAGACTGGCAAAGCTCATTTTGCAAGGAGGTCAACAGAAAGTTACAACCATGCTATCACTTTTATAATGAACCGAATCCACACTACTTTTCTTTGACTATCCTGAAATTAGAGGAGTCAATGTACTACTTAACCATTAGTTACATCATAGTATATAATATATATTGTAGGCAGCTATAAAGGTTTTACACAACGTGACGGTCATGCATTCACTCTTGCTCTGCAGCACAGCCTAACGCACAATAATGAACGGGCTGCCATCATTGACCAAAACAGTAAATGCTGCACAGACATCTAAGACAGCGATGCAATCGGTGATCATGGCACGTTAAGGATCCAGGATTCATACCCACATAATCACCATTCTGTAACAGTTGGCTTGCTGACTTGATTATCAGTCATTCATAGCCACTACAGATGTGATCACACTTGGGTGATTGGAGCACATGTATTTTAAACAGGACGAGTGTGATTATTGGCTGTACACTGTGTTCTTTCCAAAAAAATGAGTCCAACAGTTTGTTTGTTTCTGGGGTGTCCATGGTGCCAGGAAAAAAACAATTATCTACAATAATAAATCATTTTTAATGAAATAATTGTTTGTGTGAATCTTACAAAAATAAATGAATGTGTCCAGAAGAGCTGTGCGGAAACATTTGGTTGGAAAAGCAGGTGATCAAAGTGTAAAAGGGGGATAATTCACCTTTTTTGTTCTTATTTTGGAGTCAATACAAATATACCCTGAACACAAAATACTAATTTGTGGCCAATCAATACCACTTTATAGCTAGCTATTGAACCGTTGGATAAGCAAAAGTTGAGGTCTCCATAATGGAATTTTGAACTTGTGATTTGGAAATGGTCTGGAAATGATTTGGTCAATGGTGGAGTACCTCATAAAGTTTTTTTTTTTTTATTTAATGATGCTAGCACTATAATGTCAAATGTAGAACATTTTGCCATAGAAAGATATTTTAAAAATATTTGTAATGTCTATCATTTTAATGGTAAATACTGAAAAGTGCTTTGTGAATTTCAAATCCAGCTTTGTACATAGTCGGCGATGCACAACGGCAGTCAACTAGTCGACAACTACTCAACATCAGCGTTTCGAGCTTGAAGTTGAACCATCGCTAATCCTGACTTTTGGAGGGTTCTTGTCTTTCAAGCACTTAATTTACAGAGGATTTATGAAGCCAATTTGATGCTGTCTGTGATCAAAATAATGCACCTGACTATCACTCTCTATGGAGCTCATCATACTTCTATGCACTTTGGAGAGTACAAAAATAAGATAGTTGTGGATGTGCATGCGCTTAGCCCCATATTGAGTCCTGATATCATCATGTCAGAAAACCCAGGTGACTGCCATCAAGAAATGATGTCAGCGAGGCAAAGTCACGTTCCATCTTCATCACCAAATTTCTTCGTCTAATATTGCGTTGAAAACCACCCTGTGATAATGAGAACTTGATTCATCACGAAAGTTGTATGATACCACACGCACTCGGCATCACTTTGCAGTATTGACATTGGTACAGTACAACCTGGGGCGAATAGCTATGTGTGGGAATATTTTACAGAACAAAACAGGGAGTAAACTCATTTTGCAAAGTATGCAAGTTCTGCCCTGGCTAACCAATAAGAGGACATGCGCTGATTCAGGGCTATAGAAATAACCTTGACTTGACTTGACTTGACATGCTTATGTCATCAAGAACCTGCTTGCTGGCCATGAATAATTTGGAATAAAATCTGGTCAAAGGCTGTATGTCTTATTTGCCAAGAAACCATTAAAGAATATAACATCAGCTGTCACTTTTCCACCAAGCACTACGCCAGCAACTTTTCAACACAAGAACGTATGGCTACTGCTGAGAGGTTGGTAGTGAGCATGCAGGCTCAGCAATCATCTTTGTTTGAGAAACTACTATCCAAGAAGCAAGCACAAAGACAAGTTATTTACTGACATTTCAACTAGCAAAAGCCAGTGAGCCTTAATTCAAAGGGGAGTTTCTTAGAGTGAGTAGTAGAGTGGTAGAGACCGCAAGTATTTAATGTCCCGAAACCAAGAACAAATTTGAAAAATGTAGCTATCACGCAGGTTTGTGACTCGCCGCAATGCAGTAATTGACAAACAATGAACTCGCAGATTTAACAACATTTCCATGATGTTTTTTGGCACTCAACAAAAGCAACGATACAAAAGACACAGGACAATTTTTAATTTTTATCAGCGGGATTAATGAGAATTTCAAGATAACGGAGGAGTTTTAGGACAGGGTCGCCAACGTTACCACAGATGGATGACCAAATCTGAGAGGAAAAAACGTCAAACCGCTCAACAGAATTCAGGACCAGAAGTGTCGGTAATTTTTCCTACACCGCATAATCCACCAGGAAGGACTGTTTAATTCCGGTTTGACCACGTAGTGAAGCCATTTGGAAACTCGTTAACTTTATTTGAGCAAAGGGACTTCATCGTCGCCAGTTTATTCATTTTCTTGAAGAAACTAAGACGATCAGACTACTGGTTAAATTTAGAAAAAAGTATGTCAATGTGTGTGGGAGCTCAAACAGGAGATTATTTCATTTGTGGAGCTATTAAAGAATACTGACAATTTTCTGAATGACACAGATTGGCTTTGTGATTTAGCTTTTACTTATAGCCAAGCTGATTTTATTTTCATAGCAAATTACATATTTGCTAATTTCCCCATACTGGCAAATGCACATAACTGGGAAAAATATAGAAAATCACTGGATGCCATTGATTTTAAAGTGGGTGATCAGCATCATAGTTCTCATGAAAAGTTATATAATATTTTAATGCTTTTGTTCAATGCTCGTTTATGTTTGATTTGCACTGTGAACAAATGCAGTTTTTTATATGTATTGTATCTCGTTGCTTATCTGGTCTGGCTGTCAAACTTTAAAATCAATGTGGCCCCTAAGCCAAAATGTTTGCCCACCCTTGGTTTAGAAAGAAGAGGCAACAGGAAGAAGCTGAAATACGATTGGACAAAAACAGTGAAGCAAACAGACAATTGTTGGAAAAAAATAAATCAATATAATTTAATTGTACATATATTAAACGTTATATGGTAAATGTAGGTCAGTGTACAGTATTTGATACCGTTTAGGCCAATAGAAAAGGGCTTAGTGACCCTGTTATCTTCGGAATGAATAACGAAAACACATAATGGGACTGAGAACTGTCTTGCTTTTGTTTTTACAATTCTTATCTTGAAGACTGGAACTAAACAGACTAAAAACAACACAAACGTATTCCTGAAAAGTTCAGCCAACGGTATTAAAAGTCGAGGCACTCAAATTTCATTTCACAGTCAAATCATTCAAATGAAATGTGAATGTTTGTTTGAATGTATGTAGCATGATACATTAATAGGGCCATTCATCCAGATAAAACCTCAACCATAAAAACGCCCCTTGGGATTGGTTACCCCCTTTTGCTTATACTAATAGCCACTGAATCACACTCTGGTAATTACATCACATTTATGTAAACAACAAAGACCATTTGTGAAAAATCCCATCATGGAGGAACACTTGCTTATTACAGAAACATATTATGTTCAGCAATCTAACACAAACCTCATTGACCTACATACAATCAGCATTCATGTCATTCGAATACTCACTGGCGGCCACGGCATTAGGTAAACATTCACAGGCTAATAAGATTCGCTACAAGAGGTCTGTACAATGCTTGTCCTCGTGAGGGTCACGGGGAAGCTGGAGCTCATCATAGTTGATTCTCAGACGAGAGGCGAAACACACCCTGGAGTCATCGCCAAACAATCGTATACAGAAAATAAACCATTCACACCAATGAACAATTACACAACATTAGGGATTCTGAAGGCCCCGGGCAGATTACTTTGTAAATTGACATGGAAGCACACTGAGAAAGAAATTTGGATCAAACCGCACAGTCTATGCAGTGCAGTTAAACTTTCTCTTTTTTTCTACTCAATACTAAGAACCAAAACGAAAACATTTGTTTTGGCAATCGGAACTCGATACTCGTATGTGTCTTTATTCCGGTCTTTCTTCTTTAACTGCCATGTTTACTAAGTCACATTTAATCTTGACAGGTATTGTGAAAGTGCTCATCAGACGGCAATATTCAGGAATGAAATGGGCTTGTGTGTGATGCGTTGATTTTGCTGTGAGCTATACACTACACAATATGATTAAATCTCATATTTAAGTCTTGCAGTGTGAATTAAACTTAATTTGGGCAAATCTTGCCTACTTTGAAGAATCTAAATTGTGAAACATTCTATTTGGATTAGCATTTTTTTCTTTACCAAATAATTCAATCAACAGATCTTCATATGGCCAACAGTTTAGGTATTATTCTACAGTTCAGGACATTTTCAAAGAATAAAAACATTGCTTTGGAGGGTGTTTCTGATTAGTTGACTGTTACTGTAGTTTTTCTTGAAGATGTTCGTAAATTGCATTTGTGGAAATTATTGTCTCACGGGTTCATTGAGATATGTGGCGCTATGATTCCGTTTGAAACAGATTTTTGATTCAAAATAATTTGATTAATTTTCTGCTTCTCCTGCAAACAGGCAGACAATGACAAACGGAGACATCAATGTTTATTGATTTGTAGTTGTTGCTGTTGATTTTTGTTATAGATTGATGTATTCAACTTTGAACTGTAAAGAAAGTACCTTTTGCCACAAAAAAACACTCGTGGACCATAACTGCTCTTTATTTTGATTCATTGACATACCAACCACTAAAATGGAAAAGAAAATTATTATCAACATACATGACTAGAAGTGACTAGACTTGTTTACTCTATTGTCATTGAGTTAAATATCAATGTAATCACACCCCATTTGTTCTTCTTGACATACGTCAGCTTTTATAGATTGAAGAACAGTATTAAAATATCCTTCAAATATTTGTAGTTTTTATCGGTTAATATATAATGGAGTTTTTTTTTTTTAATTTGAAATATTCAAGTGTTTGAAAGCACCATATGCACAATGTAGAAAGAGGCTAGCGCAAATACTGGAGACTTATGCCCTATCATGAACTGACAATGTAATTGAAAAGCATTTTTTGGGTGGTGCCCAATAAAAGCAATTGCATTTTTTTTTTTATGTTGGAGGCAATGCAATAGTAACAAACAGAACTGTAAGGACGGGTCAAGCTAAGCGCTCCGTTATGGCAAGCTTTTTGAGCATTTACTCCGTCGTCACAGCTGTGGAGGCCAACTTCAAAACAAAAGCAAGTTACAGCTATTGTATTGATATCCTTTAATATCGATTCTGAATCAGTACTGAGTCGGAATCTTGATACTTGTGTGAATCCATTTTCAGCACACCCCTAGTAAATTGTCAGTGGCTTAATTTGGTAAAAAAAAATTGTAATTTTGACTAAAGCATGAGTGACTAACAGTCCGCACTGGGTTAGATAACGACACTGTCGTTCAGCAAAATTTCTGAACTCCATGAGCATAATTTTGTCGTTTTGCATGGCGATAGACTGGAAAAATGATTGACAGTTGCCTCAAGGGGGTTCGATAATGTGTCCAATGCAAACGTGCCACTTCATTCTTTCATTTCCATATGCATGTACTGCTACTCCACGGCTCCATGTGTGACTTGACAGCTTAACCTGCCCTAACCTCAGCCCATACACTTAAAATAGACCCACTGATTGATACTATTCTTGAAAAGATGAATCAGTGTAACTTTGTCAATAAAATGGTCTTGCTCACCACACAGCTATAATAAATATTTTGTGCACCATCCGCAAAACAACAAAGCAACAAGCTTTCAATTTACATTTTCAATTAGTCAGAGGCAGCTTTGACGTGAGTAGATTTTGAGCGGTATGAAAAAAAAAAATCCGTGCGTGCTCGCGTGTATGCGCGTGTGACGTGCGTGTGACGTGGGTGGAGCCGCAGGTTGGGACCTGCTCGGCTAACTCTGGGAGTCAGTCGATGGTCCAAATGATGCCACCAGTGCACGCCGCTGAACAGCCAAGAAAGCATGCTTATCCATGGCGCAGAATTTGAGGCTCTTATTTTTTTTCATGTTTTGCCCCCTGAACTCAAATCGAGCTCTTGAGCGCGTCACCTAAGCGGCCCCGCTGCTTGTGTTTTGGGACCTGACTAGGACAGATGATGACCGACTGACTTCAAAGTTATTTGATGCATGTTATTGCTTCAGTATGACAGCTTCAAACTTAAGGAACGACAGCGTGCACGGGATCTATTTCACGGAACCTCTCAACAGCTCTGTATTTGTATTGCTAAACGACAGCAGCACGGCGTGCTGGAACTTTACATTGGACTCTGGATCCGTGTGGCTCGGGCTTTTTCTCGCTTTATTTATCCTGGTGGCGATCGTAGGCAACATTTTGGTCATCTTGTCCGTGCTGTGTAACAGCCACTTGCAAACGGTGACCAACTTCTTTATAGTCAACTTGGCCATGGCGGACTTGCTGCTGAGCATCGTGGTGCTGCCCTTCTCCGCCTCTCTGGAGGTTCTGGGCTGCTGGGTGTTCGGCCGGGTGTTCTGCAACATCTGGGCGGCGGTGGACGTGCTGTGCTGCACCGCCTCCATCCTCAGCTTGTGCATCATCTCCGTGGACCGCTACATCGGCGTAAAACACTGCCTCAAGTACCCCAGCATCATGACGGAGAGGAGAGCGGGCGTCATCCTGGTTCTGGTCTGGGTCTCGTCCACAGTCATCTCCGTCGGACCGCTGTTGGGCTGGAAAGAACCGCCGCCCGTGGACGAGAGCATCTGCAGCATCACTGAGGAGCCCGGATACGCGCTCTTCTCCTCCCTCTTCTCCTTCTACCTGCCCCTCCTGGTCATCCTCATCATGTACTTTCGGGTCTATGTGGTGGCCCGCAGGACTACCAGAAGCCTGGAGGCAGGCGTCAAGCGGGAGCGAGACAAGTCCGCGGAGGTTGTCCTGAGGATCCACTGCCGCAGCGTGCTGGAGGATGCGCGCGCGGTCAGCTCCAAAAGCAACAAGCAGCACCCGTTCAGGAGCTCGCTCTCCGTGCGACTCATGAAGTTTTCTCGGGAGAAAAAGGCGGCAAAAACGCTCGCCATCGTCGTGGGCATGTTTATCCTCTGTTGGCTGCCTTTTTTCTTCTTTTTGCCCATTGGTAAGTGTAGACCTACACTATGACCTACATAAATAATCTCTTGCCAAGTATTTATTGAAATAGTAATCGGTTTCTTTGACCTGTACACCATTATATATATATATATATATATATATATATATATATATATATATATATATATATATATATATATATATATATATATATATATATATAGATAGATAGATAGCCAGGTATGTTTTAGTAGTTAGGCAAACAACCAATGGAATTGTTAAAAAGTGCACTCTACTCGCCTTTAAACCTTTAACTGTGTAGCTGTGTTGTAGATTTAGTATAAGTTTATTCATTTACTATAAATTGCATTTCATTTTAGCAATTAACCCTTAAACAGTGAGGGTGGCACGGGAAAGATTAATTATCACATCTGCCTCATATGCAGAGGCACTGGATTTGATTCCAGCTCCAGCTTTCCTGAGTGGAGTTTACATGTTCTCCCCATGCCTGTGTGGGTTTTCTATAGTCTCCTTCCACATTCGCAAAAATATGCCTGATAGGTATCATAGACATTCCAAATTGCTCTTAGGTATGTTGTGAGTGTAAATGGTCACTTGTCTCCATGTGCTATGTGATTGTCTGTCAGCCGGTCCAAAGATTGTCCAAAGACAGCTCGGATAGGAACCAGCTAGCCCGCGACACTCATGACAAGGGATTTGGATGGATGTTGAAATAAAATAAACCTGACTGATTAGTAAGGATGTTCAATACCACTATTTTTCAGGCTGATACTACCACTACTACTCAATCTTGAGTAATTACAAACACCGATACCAAGTGCCAACACCACTAGTACTTTTGATATACAAAATTGTCCTCCCAAAACCCATTGACAGCTAATTTAAAAATAATCAACTTTTCCTAGATAGCATTTGCCTCAAAATTCTTCTAAATGGTCATTTCTAGTTTGTGACTGTAAAACTGTTCCAAGTCGCTAATTTGAATACTACAACTAACATCTTGCTCAAAATGACGTATTTGGATAAGTCAGTCCTATCACTAATATATAAACATCTACTGCACTATACGTTAAACAAATGTAATTTTGTCTAAATGCAGGCAACTTCTCAGGTTTTCATTCGACAATGTGTTGGCCATCCATTACTTACTGTAAAACACTATCATTGTAGTCCACATGGTGTTGCCATTGTCAGTGAAAAATGAAAGCTCTTAAGTGTTATTTTGAGCACAGTTTAAGCATTTTTTTTTCATGTTTAAAAATGCAATGTAGTATTTAGAGTAAACTTTCAGAGGTGGACATTTTACCCTGCATTTACACTGCCGTGCTTCCAATTTTATGGCAGATTAAACAATTCTCAGAAATTAGGAAGATTTAGCTGGATGTGATGACAAGTTTTTCCAACAGAAACAGTTGACACAGGAGGTGATGTTTCCAACCATGGATTAAATTGATGGACCAAATGTAAAGTGCCGGACTGAATGTAATGTTACATTGGTCTTAGTCCGTTTTTTTTTAAAAAAAAAATGTCGTCACTTGGTGAGCCGTCGCCAAAACTTCAGTCCATGGACAGTCCTAGTACCTGTGTACACGATAACACTTTGTACAACAACTCTTGAAAAATAGTAAGCTTATATAAAATAGTTCTCATTTTTAGAGAATGTTTCAAACAACTCAAACACAAAAGACATTGTTTCCTTAGGTTGAAAATGTATAAAAATAAAAGTACAAGACTTAGATACATAACATTCTGTAACGAGTAATTAAAATAAGCAAAAATATTAGCAAATTAACAAAACCACAAAAGAATAGAATAATGTAACAATGTAATTAATACGTAGATAAATTATCTGCTGACTCATGATCATTTGCATATTTGAAAAGTAGTGTACGTATAAATTTAGCTATTCCTGCAAGGGATGTCAAGCCAATTTTTTACCTTTACAATATCATCTTTCACATGCCCCATTAGTCTAAATGTGGCATTCTTATTAATCGTGCTTTTGTAGACTATGAATTAAGCAGCAGAATCCACCGTTTTTCATACATTTCAGGAGGTAGCCATTTTATTTACTCCTTGCAACTGAAAATGACATTACAGTAACACATAACAACCAATAATAGCTCAGCTTGCGAACATCACCAAACTAATAACATTACCAAATTCAGAAAACAAACACATTGTTAATCCATACAAAAATTATAAAAGAGTATATAAATTAAAATGGGCTCATTTTAATTGCAGATAGATACAACAAGATGGCAGCAAATTATTAATTTACATGAAAACTCAGCTCTCCAACTCCAACATAGCTCTTTAGCTGCAAAATAATCTGATGAAACGGCATGTAACAATAGACTCTGGAATCGGAAAAACTGCGAGGACAAGGTAGCAAAAAATAGCAACACATTCTCAGGCAGTAACGCTATGGTTTGAGGAAACGAGAAACAGGCATGGGCACTGGAAGGCTGTGTAAAGCATTAATCTGTCTCTTCGGCCGCATCTATATAGTCCCCTGATAGCAATGCGCTTCAGGTGTGCGGCCGGTGGCTCCGCCCCCCCAATATGCAAACAAGGACAGATGGTTAGGCTGACAGGTGTGACACATTTGTGATTCAGGCTTTGTGTACGTGTAGCCGGGCTTCTTGCAAACTGGCAGTAATTTTCTTTGTTTTGCAGTATTTGCTACACGTGGCTGTTTTTTTTGCTTTTTTTTTTTTTTTTTTTTTCATCAAAACCGAATCTTTTAAAACCTCCAGCCAAAGTGGAGATTTGCCCAAGCCTCTGGTTTCATGGGTGCGTGTAACCAGTTTAAACCAGAGATTTGCATCATTGCGTTATTATTTTTCCCTGCCAAAGATGCAGATACAGGTGACATCAGGGGCAGAACTTCTTTCTGATTAGACAAAATTTGGCAACACTACTTTCGACTCTGCCTGCTTGTATGTGAATGAAACCACACTGGGCTGGATTCGTATAGACGCGATTTCCTTAAAGAAACAACGACGAGGGGGAGATGATGCGGGTTTAAATAAGACCGTTACATGTAGACAAGGCCTCAGTTTAAGTAGTCCAGCATTGAGCCTTTCTACTGTACTTTGGCTTGTTTTCAAATTGAAGTGAGTCATTAGTGAATGTAAAAGTAATAAGTCATATCTTGCTTGCTTCTGGTATCACAAAAATGCTGAGGATGAAAAGAAAGACTGTGGTCCTGAACTCAAACAACTCACAGCAGCCTCTACTTTATGATAGATAGCAACTATAAAAGAGTACAGCACAAAGCATGTTGGGCGGGGGGATGCTTCTTGTCAAAGCACTTTTTGCAACTCAAACTTCCTGTCCTGAAATTCACTTCAAAAAAAGAAAAAACAAAATACACTACATTGGGTAATCTAGTAAAAGTGCTTGTCAGTGTGTGATTTAAAAAAAAAAAACACAAATGAAAACATTAAGAGCAAATGTTTGCTAGGTTCTCTTTCCAAAGTTTGTCTGCATTCATGTGTCAGTCCTATGATTGACTGGTGGATCTGTGGTGTACCCTGCCTAATGCTTACTGTAACCCTGCACAAGTGGTACGTGGTATCAAAAAGGGATGGGTTGAATAGTGTAAATTGTACTTGGAATGATAACAATGGAGGACTGCTCACTTTATTGTACAATCATGAGTAATGCTTGAAAAGAGTAGAATTATCATTTCCTGACCTTCAAAGTACAAGTCGCAGTAATACATCACAAGGGGCTGCATGAATACTCATTACAAAGGTTACTTTTTTGGACTTTTTCCAGGGTCAAAACTGTAGAGGAATGTTTCCAGGCTGTAAATGTTAACTGCCAAGAGTAAAAAAATAACAACACCTTTTATATACTTTTGAGTATATGGCGTTATTACTGGACACCACTACACTACACTACAGTCTTGCGAGGTTGAGGATTATATGATTTTTTTTTTTTTTGCACATCAATCGTACACCATCACCCAATGGAAATTGAGCTCACATGTCCTGCAGTCAGGCATGCATACCACTATGGTATTAGTGGCATCAACAACCACAACGATGATAAATAACTCTGACAATGTCAATTCAAATTTGATGTATAATAGATGTTCGACTGACTGGATACCTTAAAGTAGTTTGTTCTTGTTATTAATCAGAGACGGGTGTACTTTTTTTTTCTGCTAGTCCATTATTTAGAATCCCTTGATACTGTGTGCCCCCTCCCGTTGTCATTGGTCCGTGTTTTGGGCTGTTTACCCCAACTGTCAATACGTTGCTACGTTAGCCAAACATTAATGAGATATTGATAAGACATCCGTCATCACTTTTGACGCCCCCCCCCCCCTAAAAAAATATACATAAACCTCCACTATGGCTTATATCACTGAATTTTAAAAAAAAAATCATAAAAAACAACAATCAAAGCTCCGTCAACTTATAAAACACACACACACACTTTCCACAACTTGTCCTAAAACAAAAGCAAAAACTAAAACTTACAGTCTTCATATCACCCACTCAATTATTCAAATAAGGTAGATAAGACAAAAAAAAAGAAAAACTTAACCCATAACCCTAAATATGCAGGCCACGCTATATATGCTGTTCATTATTTTAAAGGTTAGTTCTCTGTGCAACAGATTGCAATAAGCAATCATGTCCACGAGGGAGCATACACATCAAAGAGCGTGAATGCCCTACGCACATTGGTTGTATGTGACGTATTCCCTTGGCATTGGACTGCAAAAAGCAATCACATCTACTCGGAAACATATACATCGTTGTAATCCAGGCAGCCTTCAGTCTTTGAAGTCATTTTTTTCAAAGGCCATTTACTGTCACAGCCACTTAAAACAAAATTCACATGAGAGCACATAACTGTCACATACACAACAGGTAAAGGCAAAAAGCAAGGTTTTTCAGAGCTTAACTTACTAGATAATACCTTTTTTTCTACTCAGCTCTCGGCGAAGTTGGACGCTTCTTGCTCTGATCTATCTATCTATCTATCTATCTATCTATCTATCTATCTATCTATCTATCTATCTATCTATCTATCTATCTATCTATCTATCTATCTATCTATCTATCTATCTATCTATCTATTCATATACTGTATATATATATATATATATATATATATATATATATATATATATATATATATATATATATATATATATATATATATATTTTCTTAACTTCTAACTTACATTACAATGCTAAGAGCCAATCAGAGTAAGAGTCAAAGTGATGTGTATATTTATGGTCCAGCTCTCATCCAGTTGTTCTTTGGTGCATGCATGTACCTTTGCTGCCTATTTAGACTGTGTTTATACAGTACTTCAATGCTGCCAAGTATTCGGCAGTTTATACACTTCTCAGAAATGTTGATATTAAACCGGGTGATGACCCGTTATGTGACACAGGTGGTGACAGCAGTTCAGTTTCAACAAAGGTGACAGGTGCTAACAGGTCAGGTGATGATTAAATTGAATGCCGATGACTAAAACCACTGTTCTGTCAGGTTTAGCCTGTTGTTCTTAAAATATTTTCGTCATTCTGTGGTTCCTCTACAAAATGGGTGTGACAGTCCAACGGACAGTCTGTTAGGACCTACGGACTGCCCACCTCTGGTATTAATGGGCTATATCTGTCGGGGAGCTTAGGATGCTGAATATTTTGTGCAAACACTGCATCCGTGTAAAGCTGTAAATTGCTGGAAATTATCCAACTCCACTTAATTAGTCGGACAGCAATGTATCGTCAGCAATGTATCAGCAGAACACATAAAAGCTCCTCCACGAGAAGGCAGGTGATACATAATTACTGTAAGCTGTGTATCCTCTTTTTGTGAAATTCTATTTGGTGGTGTGCCTTGGGATTTTCTCTGTGTTTACACATGCAATTTAAATGGAATGCAAAAATTCGGCATTAAGTCATTTTTATTTGCATAAAAATACTTTTTAACAAACAATATTGATGCTATCGAATTGTTAAGAAGCGGTGATGCTTTACAGTATTCTGATTCCGCTTGCTTAAATGTAGTTAACCTCGAGTGACCTTTGTTGTGTTAAGTGGCCATTAATTTGCAGGGAAAACTTGAAAATGTTTTAATCAAGACTAACAGTGTTTGCAGACTCTTAATTAAAAACCGTATTGTGTTGAGGTTTATTCTGGAAGTTTTAATTTGTAGTAGTTACACCAATCCCCACAGCTGCTAGATTCTTGTGAAAGTCAGCGAGTTTTGTAAGTTGACTTTGAAATTTAAACTGGTTTTAAAGATGAGGTCCACACAGGTAGAGTCATGTTCGGAAAAATCAATTCCAGCGGGCGTTACCTGTTGTTGACAGCTCCTAATCCTTAAAGCCACCCATCCGCATTAATTCACAGATTGATGGATGCAAGGAAGGTGTTACCTGCGCGTCTATCAACCACTTTTTTTTTTTTGCCCGAGGTGATAGACATGCACTTTAAACATCTATTAATGTCTATCAGGCTTTGTGTTTGTGATGATACTGACAAAGTGTTCTGACCTATCCGAAATTCCAAAAGCATTTGCTAAATAGCACTTTCAATTAAAATAAATTAAATGAAAACACAAGCATATTGTATTTTTCAGTGAACATTTTGTCAGTTCAGGCACCTAAAGAAGGGAGGCAAATCATTATTCCACTATCACTCTCAAAAAGGCAAGTAAAAACAGGGAACATTGAATCAATAAAGTTAAAAAAAACCCCACTAAATTGCAAAGCAAAAATGGACAGATAAGACAATGAGGAACACCTGGATAAGACACAGGTGTATGAGAAAACTGATTGGAAGGCAAAAGGAACTTATGGCAACAAAAGACCAAACATTAACGCCTTGTCTACATGTAACCGTTTAATTCAATATAGACAAAGACTACCCCTCGTCATCGCCTAAAAAAAAAAATAAAAAATACATGTACTCAGTGCTCAGATAACAACTAATCAGGGCTCAGACCACAAACATCTCACAACCAACTTAATCAGTCATTCCCTGAGCACGTGATATCATTCTCAGTCGACAATAAGTGGCAACATGCCTTGATAAAGGTATTAATCGGGGATAAAAGTAAAAAAAAAAATACTAACAAATTAGTTCAAGATAGTTCAAAATGCTACAGATTAGATCAAGATCTTTCTGCTAAAAAATTGTCACTCTGCCAGGGATATCCATCCATCTGTTCTTGTATCTGCTTAGCCTAACAAAGGTCGCAGGCGTGCTGGAGCCTATCGCACTTGGCTTCAGGCAGTTGGCGGCATACACCCTGGACTGGTTGCCAGCCAATCGCAGGGCACACAAAGACAAACAACTATTCATATTCACAAACACACCTAAGAAGAATTTAAGGTGTCCAAAATACCTCCCATGTATGATTTTGGAAACCGTAGTACCGAGAGCACAGGCCCCGGGGGGCCAGATCCGGCCCACACTTATGTGGCCCGCAAAACATTGATTTGACTCCAAGATTCTGGCTAAAATACCAAACTTGCAAATTGGCTTCAACTTTTAAAAGTTTTTTGGGAAAAAAAAACAACAATTTTTTGTTCCTAATCTCTCTTTTGTACAGTTTTTACTGGCCTCTGATTTCAAAACTAGCTAAATGTGTAACACACTTGAAATCTATTTGACTTTACAGTTATGTGACCCATGATAAAAATGAGTTTGACACACCTGACCTAGAGAAACCCCACTCAGGCATGGGGATAACATGAAAACTCAGTACAGGAAAGCTGGAGCTATAAGCAAACCCGCAACTTCTTCACTGTAAGGTGAGGGTTCTAACCATAATGCTACCGTGCCACCCATGAAAACTAGTTAAAAATTCCAGACAAATTATTAAGTTTTTAGCGCTGAAAATGGCGTGTCTTTCAGAGTGGTCTGAGCAGACATTTGTCGAGATCTATTTTCTGCCTCCAAATTGTCACTCAGCCAGGCACATCTGCAACGACATATCCTATGTTGCGCCAAACAGATTGGCGAATGTCGGTTTGCCAAATTGGCAAACACATGGAGTGAGCCTTGCGCTGGTGCGCAAATCGGGATCCGCTGGTGTTTGCATCCCACCGCGGATGTGCTCGTCTTTGAAAACAGACCCCGAGAGGTACCACTCTGCTCATACATGTTTCCTTCCTCCTAGGCTCCTTCTTTCCAGCAATGAAGCCATCAGAGACAGTATTCAAGGTGGTCTTTTGGCTGGGTTACTTCAACAGCTGCATCAACCCCATGATCTACCCCTGCTCCAGCAAAGAGTTCCAGCGGGCTTTCACTCGACTCCTCAGGTGCCGCTGTCGCCACCGGCGAAGGGCTCTGCGTCGCTTCTATGACCAGAAGTGGCGCTCGGCTGTCAGGGGGATGGCGCTGGAACAAAAAGGGGAGCACGAGTCTGGCTACAACACGCACAGCTCCTGCGGCAGCTCTTTGTTAAGCAAGCCGGGGGGTAGTTTAAAGAGATGGAATTTGTTCCCGCCGCTGCGGAAGTCCTCTTTTCAACTCAAAGAAACAGTGAACAACCTGTCAAATAAAATCAAGGGAGGAACGGGACGAGGCGGCGCACCTGCAGTGGTCGATGCCGTTTCGATGGGGATTTACAATGTCTGTGAACAAAGTAGTTATCACATCTATGATTTGGCTGAGTGTTATGGACTGAAGGAGACGGACATTTAATGGACCACAAGAGGACGATTTTTTCTCACAAAGGCCATTTTAGAGCAACAATAGATTTGATCTTTCAAATTCAGTACCAACACAATAAACAATAACGGAGAGGATTTAATTCAAGAGCTCTATCAGAAACCTAGCTTTGCAAGAATGCTCAGTTTTTATATTTTTGAAGAAAGCTCCTGTTTTTGTGCAAGTTTTATTCTTCTTGTGGTCAGTTCATGCAAATTACAGAAGAAACTGTTGAAGGTATTAAAACGGCATCATAATGCAGCACAGATGCGAATCTAAAAGTTATTTCCAGCCTTCGTGACCATGAATGATACAATATGTTGGTTCGTTTTCGTGCGGTTCACACGTTTCAATTTGACATTTTTATATATCGTATTGAGGTTTTATGTCAACAATGCAGAGTAACAGACAACAGTTGCTGGGAAATAAATGCGGCAAAGTATGTCTTGTAACTCTTGGAGTCACTGCCTACGTTTTAAGCAACATTTACTTGGCTTTATTCATGTGAATTAAGTGCGGAGTGCTACTGTGAAATTGGCAGGTGTAGTTTTCTTTCCCAATGCTGTGTTTGTTTGTTTTTTTTATGTGTGAATAAAGCCATTTTAAAAAATATATATCTTTTTTTTTCCTTTTTTTCATGTTCTTAATACCAAAGTTAGCAACATTGCTTTGTTGAAATGTTATTTGGGGATCGTCGAATTGAGCAGCACCTTCCAATAGTTCCTCAGTTCCAAATTTTCACATCACAGCAATGACAGTTAAAAATCAGGAATCATTCTGACTGGGGTAAAGAAGATAAAACACCCATCTTTTGAAAAAGAACAAAAAGAATAGTTAATTTACAATAAGTACTGTATACTGTATACTTTACACTGTATCTCGCCTTGGACTCAATCATCTTTGTTGTGTCATTAAGTGAAACTATATTCATTTTTATTCATACATTCAAACTATATTAATGAACATAATTTTATTTTTTGGAAATAAGTTGATTCTGGTTATCTAACTTGATTTCACACATTTATTGGCTTTCAACTACAGTTACAGACATGTAATTTTAAGACAAAGTATTTTGTCCGCTTATGTTTTTTTTAGCCTTGTATCTTGCATGAAGTTTCTTAAGTCTATTTGTTAATTGAAATTAGGCTACATCAGGAGCAGTGTCATTTTTGGCTGCTAAGAAATACACACAATAATTCAGGATTCCATCTCCACACAAATAAGAACAATAATGCTACAAGACATTGTATGAAGTGCAATCATGAAAAGTGAACGGCTGCAACACCCCAAAATACCTTTTTATTATTTATCTGCACAGTCATTTACTTCTTTCTTGGTATATGATAGCTCCATCCCAGAAGATATTCCAGGTTGGCATACCCTACAGCCCATGAACATGAGGAATGCCTTTCGGAAGGAGCGATTAAAGAAACCATAGAGGAATGGGTTTAGTGATGAGTTAATATATCCCAGCCATAAAAAAATGTCCCAGACGACCGCTTCCGTGCTGTAATCAATAAAGGGGTCCACGATGTTGACAGTGAAAAAGGGCATCCAGAAGATGAGGAATACTCCCATGATGATCCCCAAGGTTTTGGCCGCCTTTCGCTCTCTCCTCATGGTGTTGCGGTGCTTCTTCTTTTTGCTTGAGTCTTTTCCCACTCCAGCGGCCATCTGGCTTTCCATTGCGCTGATCTGCCTCGCCTGCCGTCTGGCTGCTTTAAATATCTTCCAGTAGGCAACCAGCATGATAGCCATGGGCAGGTAGAAGGCGATCAAGGACGCCATTACTGCATAGATGCGATTGACTAAGAAAACACATACGTCTTGTGGGAGCGGGATGTCAACACCGATATTATGGAGGCCGAGCATTATCGGACCGAAGGAAATAAGCGTGGGGACGGCCCAGCAGATGACAATGAGGAAAGCGACTCGACCCCGAGACATTTTTAACGAATAAATGAGCGGGTTGCAGACGGCGTAGTAGCGGTCAAAAGCGATGCAGCTTAGATGGAAAATGGAAGCGGAACAGAGCATGACGTCGAGGCTGGAGTGAAGCTGACAAAGGAGGGAGCCAAAGTACCAGCATCCTTCCACCGTCCGAATCATACTGTAAGGCATTACGACCAGGCCCACCAGGCAGTCGGCCACAGCGAGGGACATGACGAATGAGTTTGTGGGTGACTGTAGCTGTTTGAAATAGGAAATCGACAAGACCACCAGAAGGTTGCCCACCACTGTGCAGATGATGCCAATAAAGAAGAAGCCGTAAAGGAAAATGCGAAACGCCCAGTTCCGCAACAGGGCGCAGGATTCCTGATTAAGTTCAAGCGTTGCATTAGCAGCATCTTCAAAGCTACTGTTGTTCATGTTTCTTGTTCAACCTGTCAAAAAATGCAGACAATCAAATGACAGATTTTGGCTTGTTGGACAATGAACATGTTACATTAAGAGGCTGAAAATTAAATGGATGCACGGATGAATGGATGCTAGATCGATGGACAAACGGACATACAGATTGAAGGACACATTGATCAGGTACAGAGATGGACGGATGAATCCAGAATACTCTAAAAGTGTTTCTTTTAACAGTTCAATGTATAATTATGTTCATTATTTGTAAAAATAAGTATTGCTTGCCTTTTTTCAGGCCGTTTTTGATCCAAGTTACCAAAAGTATGAGTCACAAAGGGTCATTTTATTGATTTATTTTCCTTACTAACTGAATTCATAATTGCGCTGTTACTTATGTGTGAATTAATTTTTGACGATTGTCTCATCTCATTGTTTTGAATTTAATGGAGGCTAATCAAGTTCAAGATATGTTCAAGTGTGGGGTTTACTCTTATTTATTCTGTTACAAAAAAACTACTGTAAATCTCATAATTTGTCCTGATTTCTACTGAATTTTATGACAAAATCACATTCAAATTGTGTGTTCATAGGTGAGGATCTCACAGAGAATAAATTTATACAATAAGTTATATTTCCATCGAAATAAAATTTTCTGGTATTACCCAATCTGTCGCTTGTCTTTGCGCCAGTTAATGGATAAACTGCCACGAATCTTTAATCAAGCCCGGGAGAGCAATGAGGACTCAACTCAAGCCTCAAGCTTTTTGGCTTGAGTTCACGCCCGGAGCCTATATGGGACTTTTTACTAGAAGGCACCATTTTCCCTGTTGAAAATGATCACGAGGCCTTTACTTTTGGTTAAAGGTGATAACGGACATTATTAACAATATAAATGTTTGCTTAATAGCCGGCAGAAGAAAAAAAAATCAACAGTAAAACACATGAGGAAAAGATAGAAGGGAGAGGAACAAAGGTGAAAGGGGGGGATTTTCAGATTAATAGATCTCGTTGTTTAATAAATGGGATCCATTAAAAAAAAAAAAAAAAAAAAGATGGCAAAACACATTCCATGAAACGGTGAAAGAAGTGCTCGGAATTGTGAGAAAATAGATTTAAGCTATTATGATTTTCATCAATATGACTCATATCAGTTATTTTCTCCTCATAGCAATCCATGCATTCAAGTGTGTTGCCCAACATAACGCACATGACAGGACTGTTTAATTGCAGTGCCAATGATGTGATGTTTCAGCTGACTTGCAACTGACTTTAATGAAGACCATTGGGACAATAAAGCAAAGGCAAAGCGACACTTGAGAGAACACAAACACCACAAGCTTAATTTACAACAAAAAAATCTGTTTATAGAAGCCGATTATAACACTGTATGCATTTGTTTTCATTCAGTAAGGAAATTTAACGACACTGGTAAAATCTTTGCATCCTTTCATCACTTGAAATTTGAATCTATCAATAGTTTCAAAATCTACCATTTTAGATTTTTCATCTGTTATGTTGTTGGTAAAAAAACATTTTTTCTGACCACCGATGAATAAATATTACAAACCCTTTACATACACACAACAGTTTTGCTTTGTCCAAGAAACATACATAATAAAGCACAAATGGGAAACATGTATTTAAATAGAATTATAGACTTCACATGGGCAGATGATAAAGATGCTCGAGAAAAATGGGAAAAAAAAAAGACACTCACTTGCGTGGATGAGAAGGTGGTCCGTCTGCATGACGCTATCAAAAACAAAGCCCCTCCAGCAAGATTGGGATTGAAAAGAGGTGAGAGGTGGGTCTAATGAATTCATGCCACAATAATCACAGGAAGGGACCAATACAAGGAAGCAGCCAATACGGGTTTGCTTACAAAGATAAACACATTGCATGAAAAAAAATCCTGAATACATGAATGATTTGCATTGTTGTATTGTTGAATGGATGGATATTAAACACACCGTATTTTCCGGAGTATAAGCCACACCGGTATGTAAGGTACAGATCAAATACATACAAACATCATATATTTACTCAAAAGAATGGTATATGGAAGGTTTTTTTTGTTTTGTTTTGTTTTTTGGTGGGGGGGTTATTTATTTTTTTGTCATGTATTTAAATGTATGTTATTTAATTTTAATTGTCTGCCGAGAGCAACATCCTCTCTTTAACAAACTGAATATGTTTGCATATATTTATAGAAAATCGAAGGGTATTTTGGACCCCAACCAAGAATACTATTAGTTAAATATTAAATATTTTGTATTTAATAGCTAAATATTTTAATGGTAAGTTGAATTATTGCAGTGAACACACAAACACACAAACACATAATACATCATACATATATATATATATATAAAACATGTTAGTCCCACACACAATTTTTTTTTCAACCGACAGATTCACATTCTTTCATTCTTTTTTTTTTTAGCTGGTTTTTTTTTTTTTTCCCCCATGCTGGCGACCAAAATAGGTAGGCGGTTGACCAGTAGACCGTGGGCGACGCATTGAGCACCACGCCTCAAAGATGATATGTCAATTCCCACTGCTGATCTGAAGCCCGGATAAAATTTGGTACAGTAGGTTGCATCAGGAAGGGCATCCGGTGTATAAACTGTGCCACTGTGTGATGACTCACTGTGGCGACCCCTGACAGGGAAATGATGGAAGTCGGTTTTTATTCCATTCCAGATTACAAGGCCAGCCCCGTCCGTGAAGGCGGGTTCCCTTCCCATAATGACACACTTTGAGCGTGAATGGATGTCTGTCTATATGGGTGTGAATATTCCCACAGACCCCCGTCTCAACAGAATAAGATTCAGAGATAACGTATGGATGGGTGACAAACAGAGCTCCATGAAGTGATGATTCATTCCGAAATCATTTTTTGACCGACCAGAATATATTCTATCGATCCGTTTTCTGTACCTGATTCTGTATTGTGTTCAGGGTCCTCAACTTTCAAATCAGTGTTGAACTTGCCTTTCAGTTGTGGCCATGATGCGCCCGCCTTCCTCATGTGAATGCCTGAGGCTTCAGACAAAAAATGGCAGGCGTTACTCAAGTACGGAGAGAGGGGGGGCATTTCCAATTTAACATGGGGGATTGTTAATGAAGACTTTAACAAAAGGCACGCTGGCTCAGCTTTTGAGTTTATATATTTTTTTCAGCCCAGCTATTCATATGTGTAATACAAGTGTGCTTCAAAACCTCAATAGACTGGCTGCACATCTGCCCCATTGTCACCAAAAAAGGACAGAGCAAAGGTTGATTCTGGGCCTTGTGTGCCGAGGGTTAAATAAAGTGCTCTGTCAAATGTAATTACTCATTTCATTAGAAGCAATCGCATACTGAATTGTGATTACTCTACTGCTCTTGACTTTGGGTCACTAAGGTCCAAACAATAATGATCACATTGCTTTTTCCCTTTTAGTCAGGTAGCTACTGCTTTTAACTAGTTCAAATCGCCACTGATCGATGATTTCATGTCAAAGTGTGAACGTTCTTCATTCGTTTGTGTAATGTCTACATGTGCATTTGTGTGTGTGGGGGTGTTATGACCTCCACTGGATCTCTTGCCACCCCAGCTAAAACTGTCTTTGGACTGACAGTGATTGTCACACAAATGGCATCATTATCATTATAAACTCATTGAATACCAGTGGCCAGAAACCTCCCTGAATGCCAGCTATTTCTCAGGATTTCAACCTATCTTTGAAGTCCCACAGAATATAGTGTTCTATGGCTATAATTACGTAAACATGGAACCAATCAAATGAAAGATCACTCTCTCATCAGAAGGAAAAATGTGTAGTGATTGATTCTGCTGCTGGCCCCTTAACCTTCTGTATTACAGTAACTTCAATATGATAATAGTATTAAATACTATTGAAAATACCGATGTACTGTTATCACTCTACCATTACATTTATGTGACACAACCATAAACCTACGAGACAAACACAAACCCCAGACCTTAGTGAATACAAAATGCGTTGTTGTAAAACATTCCCAGGGAGTGGAAATGGTTTTAATAACCATAGCAGTTTGCACTGGCATACTGTATCACAAACATCATATCTGTTTAATCAAATGACCAAAACATTCAAAATGTGAAATTGTGAAACTGCTTTATCTAGACAGAGGGATTCAATGTAAATGAAAAAAAAAAAACATGTAACAAACAATAAAAAAAAAAAAAAAAAAAAAAAAGATTCGGTCATTTCTTTGGTGCTACAGTGAACTCTACTGGAGGGAAAAAAACAAAAACAAAAAAAAACATACTATTTAATTTTTGCCCAGTAGAATAATTGGACAAATTACTTATGGTTTACTGTCTTAAGGCCAAAAACTAATATACTGTACATCAACGTGCTTGGAAAAAGGTGAGCAGATTCTCAGTCATTAAGCTTTGTATTGTTTTTGTTTGTCCGAATGTTTTTTTAAAGCTAATCATTAAAAATGGGAAAGCCAATTACGCTATGAGGCACCTGATATGTTAAGATAAATGAACAGTTGACACAACGGTGCTGAAAAACAGTATCTTCAAATCATGCGGATTGGTGAATGATCCTAAAATTTCCATGAGAGAACATCAGTGGAGGCCAAACACTCGAGTCGAGTGAAATTGACAGTCAAGAAGCCAGACGAGCAGTTTGCATGGAAGAGCTCATTACATTGTGCTTGTGTTCCAAACTTGGCCAGTTGGTGGCAATCACAGAGGCCTTATCAGTAGAAACTGACCAAAGAGCGCCTTGACCTAGCACCTGGCGGGTCCGTATTATTGCGCTAACGAGGGGGAAAGCCCCTGTGGGGGCCTCCCCGGCCCCGAAAGCCGCCCCTGTCTCCGCGGAAGTTCGGTCTGTTTCTTTCTCGGCCTCTCTCTCCACCTCTGCCCGCGTTGGGCCCACTCCGCCCCCCTCTGGGCGCTCCGCCGCCACGATCGGACTTCATCTTGGAGGGCGGCGATTTGGGGCGTAGTCGCTCGATTTCCTCAGTGCAACCGGAGAGGTGGGATTCGGGCAAAGCAAAATGTGCGGCGTAGCTCTCTGGGTTGAAATTACTATTGGTGAGATTGGGACCTACCGTCAGCCAGCCTATGAAGGGAGACATCACCGGTTAACAACCCCGGAGAAGAAGAAGAGAAATGACAACAACATTTGTCATACCAGGTCTGATGGTGGAGTCTCGTCCAAAGAGGTGCAACCTCCTGCGGCCCAAACAGAAGTGTTCAATGATGTGAAAGATCTCGACGGGCTTCTCGACGTTTCCCATCTCGGGCTCCTCCGTGATGATCAAGTCGATGTCCACGTTGGCGTGGATGAAGTCGCCGTCGGTGCTTCTTCGCACTGTTCCTTTTATCCCCATCAGGCAATGTTCCTGGAAAGAAGCCATGTTCCACATTTTGGTCTACTTTTAAAACTACCTCTCTATACATCAAGGGTGATAACCAGGTTGACGGTTTACACTGGTGTTGAAAAGGTTTCGATAACCGCTGATATTGTCTATAACCGTCAATGGGCATTTTCCTTTTCAATCAATCAAATTTTATTTGTATAGCCCTAAATCACCGAAGTCTCAAAGGGCTTCACAGATGAAAAGAGGTCATGTGGAGACCTCTTTCGAAAAAAGAACTCGTACAGAGACATCTTTTCAGTGTAAGGTACACAATAGCATCCCCTGTCAAAGCTCCCAATTTTTGGCTTTAAAGTACAATGTGTAAGATTTAGATCATTTTTCATTAAAAAGAAATAAATTAAATGATTATAACTTTCAAAAACTTGTAAATGAAGGTGTTCTTAACAACAACAGTATGTTTTAAATATAGTTAGCATTAAATGATATTACATGGGGAGTGGCACTCCCCCAGAGGCTGCCATGTCTGTTATAGCTACAGACAATGGTAAATGCAGCACCTTCTGCTGTCCGTAAGGAAAAACTGTCTCAATCTTACATTGTCCCTTTAATCTAACAACAAGGGTGTTAAAACAAGAGCGGTATATGATTGGCTCATTGCCGAGCTGACTCAACAAGCCGTCTTTGAAAACAATTACATGGCAATCACTTTATTTTTGACCTACTTGGCATGCATTGAGGATAAGGGTGAGGTTTTTGTCTTAACCCATTCGGACCCAAGCAGCATGCTGCAGGACATCCACTTCTGGGAGATGACTGAACAAAGCTTTGCAACTCAAAATCAAGTTATGACGCTTAGCACGCCTTCCATGCCCCCTCTGAATCTGACGAGATGGCTCTCAAAACGGGAATTCCAAAAAGGCAAATGTAACAGCTCAAATGTGATCAAAAGCACACATTTATGCTCATGCCCAAACAAGCTTGCTTTCTGTATAGTTTTAATGGTTACAGGTGATAGTCTAGTGTGGCTTGCAGTGGACAATCATGAAAGAGCGGCGTAGTTTGGCCGTACGATATCACTAATGCTTGCAGAGTTGACTCGACAATCCATCTCTGAAAATAATTAGAAGGCAATCGCTTTGTTTCTGCGTTTTACTTCATTGGCATGCTGGTATAAGGAGATCTTTTTTTTTTTTAAATAGCTTACCAGGGATGGGGCACTTGTATTGCCAAAAATAATTAAAAACAATAGAAATGTATTTATTTATTATTTGTACTAAATGTGGTACACGCTCAATGGGGAAAAATAATTGTAATACCGTGACCCGTAGATATCCTACACTAAAAAATAAATTGCCAGTGAACCTAAAGCAATTTCTGGTTGCCCCGCTTTAGGCACTAACAACACATTTAGCGCTACGTTTTTGAATCACTCTGGAGGAATAGTGGCCAACTTGTCTTCGCAGGATTGTTTTATTTTCATCATATTGGAATGTTTTGAAGCATTGCCTGTCTGTTTTAGATCACACCATAAGATTTCAACTGGACTCAGTATGCTTTGAGTCATTGTCATGCTGCGTAACCATGCACTCGAGTTTGACCAGAGGCCAGATGAATTAACATTCCACTTCTGGAATCAAATCATTTTGAAACTGCATTTTGCAGGAATTTGAGTTGTCTCTTCATCTGAGATATTACAATTGTATTGGCGAGATTCATCATTTGAATTAGATAGAAATGCAAATAAAGACATTAATATTTGTCATTATAATTGGGTTCAATGAATCAGTGTTTGAAATTAATTACACACTGTCATATAAATGTGTCATACCTTGGTCCTCTGAAATACTGCTTTTGGGTCCAGCGACTTTGTCTTTCCTGGGTTATTCTTGTTGGTCTTGATCCAGCAGATGTCTTCGCAGCGCCTGAACCCCCATTTCCGTAAACACTGCAAACATGGAGTTGAGTGTGAAGATGTAGGTCAAGATTGATGACTCAATGCGAGCCTCTCGGAAACGCCTAAGTGTTGATGCTCAAAAGGAGCACAGACACTGTGATTGATTGATGTGAAACGGAACAATAGACAATTAGAAAGCAACCTGACGCTTGTGCTATTTCTAGACACAAACTGAGGAGCATGGTTATGGTTAGGGTGACGTCACAGGCCATTAATCACAAAGTAATTGACCAAATTAGCTTCACACCTTAAAAGAAAAGACCATAAAGATTAAAAAATTGGATTGTATTTACTCTGATTAATAAGGATCAACATTTGCAGCTGAAAAAAACTGAAGTGCCACTCATTTGGCACGTGTACAGCTAAGGCAAGTTAAACTGAAGACATTCCTTTTGAAATGATGTTTAAATCTAATTTCCCAATATTTTCAATGTCCCAGGCTGTCCAAAGTTGATCGAGTCCAACAATGATGAGCATCTGCTCTTATGAGTGCTGACTAAAACAAACATTGCTGTTTTGTTTACTTATTTATTGTGGTTGCCATGTTATGATGTTACTTTTGCCTCATACTATGTTTTTAGGCGGGGGCGCACGGTGGCAGCAAGTCCGCATCACATGAGGAGTTTGTGATTTGACTTCTATCTCTGCCCTTCCTGTCTACAATTTGCATGTTCTCCCTTTGTCTGTGTGGGTTTTCTCCAGGCTCTTCAGTTTTCTCCCACATTCCATAAATATGGTGTACCCCGCTTACTGCCCGAAGACCAGCCGGATAAGATCCAGCATGGCTTGGATGACCCTCATGACCATCCTCCAAATTTTGAAAAATAACAATAGAACAGGAATTCCTCAAGGCCCTTGCACCATGAAGTTATGAGACCAGTGTAGATGACAGAGTGAGAGGTGGAGTTACCATTCTTCCCAAGTCCAGGCCCTCACCCGAGCCACACCAGAGGAAGACGAAGGACCGCAGGGCAGAGATCTCTTCAATCTCCAGCTTCATGATCTACAAACCAAAGGAAGGGGAAACATGTCAATAGTCCTTCCTTCCTTCCATCTCTGTCAGTCATGTCCAAAGTCCAGCCCGCGGGCCAATTGCGGCCCATGCACAAATTTTCACCGGCCGACGGCCTATGTTACGAAATCGATAATATGCGACCCACCAGCACTGTTGATTACAGTGTAAAATACATGTGTACAAAAAAGCTCCCATATTTTTATGGCCATAAGGGGCATTTAAAAGTCTTAAATTGTCGCTAAAATCGACGAGGCATCACGACAATTACAGCAATATCTTGTATTTCCCTCGGCCTCGAACAAGGGAAATTGGCTGCTGGAAGTCGATATTGGGGCAAAAATGTTTGGGTAGCCCTGCCATATTGTAAAGCGTTGTTCACTTTTTTAACTTTAGAAGTTTACACTGAGCATTTAATATTTATTACTATGCTATGTTTCTAATGACGTTAAAACAGTCAGCCAAAACAGATCAATCACCCCAAAACAGACCTTTTGTTAATTTGTTGTGGTCTTCGAATATGATTTTCATAAAAACTTGAAAATGAGAAGTGTCAAAATGTATGACATTTGCAATTTCATAATTATAAAATAGTTCATTTGTTTTTAATGTTATTGGTTCAAAGAATGTCAGGTGTAATGGTTGGCCCCACACACATTTTCGCCTTAACAAAACTGTCCCTCTTTGAAAAACGTTTGGACACCCCTGATCTATGTTTTATGACACTTGGCCTTATTGGGATTGTTTTGAGTTGGACCCAGTGGTAGTTGATTGAGAGTGAGATGTAGCGTTCAAATGAATGGATGCTGCCCTCTGCTGGCCAAACACGGCAGCTGGGAAAGCCACACAACCTGAATTGCATTGCAAGCGCTATTCCACTGAAGTTGCACAAAGATACATTTTGTCACAATTCTTTCCAAAATAAAAGGACATCATGGTGGCAGCAAAACTTACGTCATCCCATGTCCAAAAGCGCTCCGTGTGGCTGATTCCTGACTCTCTGTAATATTCCTCTAAAGGAGGCTCAAGTAGGATGACATCAAACTCGCTTTTTAAATCCTGCAGGTCAAAGTGTTCAAGGTCGGCTTGCAGGTACCTGATGACAACACACACAGCGTGAACATAAAAAGAAAAAAAAAAAAAAAACATTCAAGTTTGAACAATATATTGTCTTTGCAGTGTTTTCAATAAATTTTTGTTTTTGGTTTTTGCTAAGTAGTATATTTGTTACCACCTAATAAGAATTGGGCCCTTAGGCTTGAAGTGTAAACTCAGGCATTGACTTTTGAGGCATGTTTATATATTACATTCAAAGTTAAACATAATATAAAAATGTAGTCAAACATGGTTGCTCATCGTACATGGGAGGGGTGTTGGTAGCAGAGATGAGTTCATCCTTCAGTCGGATCAGCTCTCGCAGTTTGGGGTACTCCTCGAATCGATCGGCCAAGCCTGATCCCAGCCCAAGAAATAAGACTCATTTGAGGCCCGTGTTTTCACCAACACCCAGGCAAGCCAACGACACTCACCGACATCTCGAATGAAGTTCTGCGGCCTGTGGCCAGTGTCCACAAAGTGCTGGCAGTAATCATTGTGAGGGTTCAAACTCTGCGTACCCTGTATGACACAAACAAGGCAACACCATCAACAAGAATAATTGAAGCACAACTCCTGTCTTTTTGCACAGGTAAGGCATATTCCAACCTTAAGGAATGTACTTGAGTCTTTGTACACCTCCTCGTACGGGTTGCTTTCCTCAGTTGGCGGCACCTCCACCTCATCCTGATATAAAGCAACAGAGGGAATTTTTGGTATTCTTTGTCATCCAGGTCAAATCAACAATGCAACGCAGAGCAACAATTCTGTCTGTCATATCAACAAACAAAACCTCCTTAACTCCTTTATCATGTGTAAGTTGTAACTCAAACACTCGTATCTCAAATCGTATTTTACCTTTGAACTAAATGGAAGTGCCATTAATTTGCATTAATCTGAAATAGGCATATAAAATATTTTACTTAATAAAAAGAAAAAAAAATCAGTAATGACAATACATTCAAAACTATTATTAAGAGTGTTTTCTCACACTGTCTCTTGGGTTGTGCAATACGAACAGATCTCAATACAAGTCATTTATATCCCAAAAATGATATCATGATATATAAAATACTTATTTTTTGCAAATCATACAATACAATAAAAAAAAGGAATACAAATAAAATAAAACGCCAAACTCCCGTTGCCAAATAACTATCATGGGAAATACCTGATAGTAGGGCTGGGCAATTACGTCTAATAAAATAGCCATTCAAAAAAAAAAAATTCAAAGAAATTAAAATGAGCTACATTGTGAAATCAAGGTTTTGCAGGTGGCAGAAAGCTGGATGGGTGGTTCCCAAGGTGTGTTTACAGTTGTCAGAAATTACTTAATTGTGTAATATAAGCATATTACGCACACGCTACAAAGAGCTATTTTTTTGCACCATCTATGACTGTTACACTATTGTTTAATCTTATTTAAAACCAGTATCCACTGTTGTTGACCAAACATTCTGCACTGGGTTTATTTTCCTGCAATTGACTGGCAACCAGTTCAGGTGGTACCCTACCTACTACGAAAGCCTGCTGGGATGGGTTCCAGCATGCCCGCGACCCTCCTGAGGATAAGCAGTTCAGATGATGGATAATCAAAATGGCCCGCAATGACTAAAAATAAAAAATAAATAAATAAACATTTAATTTTTGGGGCCCTACTGTCCTAAAGCAAATCCAAAAATATAACACTTATTTAGGAACACAGCTTCTCAGCTTGTCCTGTGATGTCTCAGTCTAAACTTTAGGGGCACCAATGCAAAAAAAGAACGAAGAATGATGGATACTGATATGGTTGTCTTGGTGGATGCTGTTTTTGGCATACAACAGTATAAAACAACAATAATTATTTGTAATAGTAATTATCGCAAGTTAGTAGTGTTAGTGCCGCCAACACTCACTTTTTGTTCTTCTACATCTTCCTCAGTGTCATCCCCGTCTGTGATAGTCTTCCTCTTTGAGGAATCATCCAATGATGCCCTGCAACACATGACAGCAACATTAACAAAAACCTGGGAATAAAATGGGTGAACATGGTACCATATAAAATTTGGATATTGAACTATCTTGACCCATTTGCGGGTCTATACCTTATCTGCTGCAAAGAGGTTGTGGATGGGCGAGGTGCAGGACTACAATGGGTCTAACTTTGTTAGGCATTTGAGAATTGCGTTTGCAAGACTGACCGATTATTCTGATTAATCCTGTGGGGAATTCCCAGCATGCCACACTCATGTACATTTGCAACTTCTTACCTGCATATTTCTCTTGTCTCTTCTATCTCTTTGAGTTCCTCTTTACTATTGAGCACAGCTCCAATGCTATCTGCACTCTCAGCTCCCAACTGCAGACAAAGTAAAAGCGTGTATAATACGGTTCAATTTCAATAGTGGCATTAGATGTTCGTAATGTGCACGTTAAAACACAAGTGCAAATCTGTTTTACATATAAATTAAAAGTGTAGTTATCTTTTAATGCGTGCAGCATTTCATCAATACACATACAGATCTTAGTTTGCATGTTGCTGTGATGTATGACGGCGATGCAGACCATGCGTTTTATCTACATATAAAATATTTCAATATTCATATTTAAATGCGTTGACTATCCTATTATTGCAAATGATTTGAGCACTGCGTCGACTACTGTAACATAGTGTTGGGTTAGCTACAATTCTAACCCTATTGCCGCTTATTACACTTGCCTGTTGAGCTAAAAGCTGCCGCCTAAGTTTTTGTCGTTCTCGAATTTCCTGCAGTCGACTGTTCATTTTCTCAGCTCCTTGGTTTTCTGCTTGGCCAACCTAATCCACGTTGAATTCACCGCAATGCTTACAGTGAATGTTTTAGCAGCGACTTGCTAGGAAATAATCAAATCAGCTAACGTTAGCTCCATGCGTAAACTATCGAGGAAGCGCTTGCTGCACACACCGCGACGTTTGGCAACGGAGAGGAGCACTTGGTTTGTTTTGACAAGAGCGTAATAAAAACACCGTTTTTCTATTTCAAATTTTAGAAATCAATCTGTTTTCTTTATATAATACCCGTCGCGTGTTTGTTTGTTTCAATTAATCTGTGTAAGCAAAACATAAATATAGATTGATGACACCGCCCACCCGATTTTTTTCAGATGCGGCTTACGTAAAACAAGCGCGTTAAAGTAGGTGTGTACCAAATACACGATGACGTTGCCGTCGCAACCGGCTTTTCTCCTCCAATGAGAAAACAGTTTTAGGCTAAAACGTACAAAGATGTTGTATTGGGACAATGGCGTCCACTCGATGAAAACATTCTGGTAGTTTTCATCGTCTAGCGTTTCAACAAATCAACGTAACGAGCTCAAAAAATATAAAATAAGCAAATATAAGTGGATACAAAGTATTTTGACGCATTAGATAAGATACGATAAACACATAAGAAACCAGTACCCAAGTTCAGGGTCTCCGTCCGTACACAGTATACTCTCGTCTATAGACTCCACAGCGATGAAAATAACCTGATAGTTTATGACGGTGTGCGTCTCAACAAACCGAAGTAACGAGCTCAAATTATATAGGATAAGCAAATATGTAAATACAAAATAAAAGTATTTTACGTGCATTAGATAAGATAACTATATAAAAAAAATAGTAACCAAATTTTTTTTTCTTAATTTTAAAAATCCATTTGTGAAAGCACATTATACTCTAGTCTGGAAACTTAATAATAATGAAAGTACACTGCCACAAAGCAGCTAACTGCATTCTAGCATATTTGATTGTATGATATTTTTCAAATGTTGTAAATCATTGGTATCAGGTAGAAATCATATGTCACAGTGTGAAAATGTTATCATTTTCAAATTATTGGACGGTTCACATGTGGTGTTATGTGTACAAATGTGTGACCAGTCCTAAGTGTTGACAATGTCTTGTACTCATTGACGCTTTAATGCTAATGGCTGATCTATCATGCAGTTTTCTGTGTCTCCAAAGCAGTTATGATTTGGGAGTCACAAAAATTTCCCCTTACATCAGCAAAATAATCCAATGATCCTTTTGCAGAAGTCTACTAGTGCTCTTCATATCAGTGCTGCTTTATCCTATTCAAACACCCAATAAACAATGCTGTTACTGTATGTCTCTTGCCATGGGAAAATGTCTTAAACTGATCTATATACAGTAACAACAAAACTGCTGCCTACAGGAGAACTAATGCCATATATTTGTGGAAAATCTAACCATCATGAGTGATAATTTTTCAGTGATGTCTGGGATCGAATGAAACTGGAATGATATGACTTTCGCAGTCTTAAATTGTTTTCTTGTGTTTATGAGTATGTGTGGTTGATATGACTGATTCAAGATTCAAGAGATTTATAGTCACATGTATAGTTGTACCACACAATGAAATTCTTATTCTGTTCACTTCCCAAGCAGCAGACTACATTCCATAATCGAACAATAAATAAATGGCAATAAATAAATAAATAGAAATAAACAACAAACAGAGACAATGTGGCTAATAATGCTGTGCAGAATATCATGTAGTGCAGTTGTACTGTACATTGATGTGGGTTTGCATGTGTCTGCTGCTGCATTGTAAGGAAAACTGCAAAAAGAATAGTGGGATCTGGATGGAGTGACTAAGCTCATTATAATGATCTAATTAATAAAATATGAAGTTACATTTATCTGCTAAATCAAAGCTTAATAACCCTAGTGAGAAACATGCCATGGAATGCAATGTATATTAGGATAATCAGATAGTGGAAGTCAGATAGTTCAGGGCTTGGCTCTGAACAGTGAATTTCTGCAAAACAAAACAGAACAAAAAATACAGTACAAGTGGTTACAATTACCTATACGAGGCATTTCTAAAGCCTGGCCTGGGAGGCCTGGGAGGTATTCAAATTTACAGCCTCTGGCATGAAATTAAAAATGTGTGGCCTATCAGCAATATTAATCATAGTAAAAAATACACAAGTAAGATGTACAAGTAAATGTACAAGTAAGATATATTTTACTTCACCAGAATTTGGTGGATCCTAAAGCATGTTGGCATTTCAAACACTTTAAACGTCTTCTTAACATTTTTCGTTTTTACATTTTATCTGTACATATAAAACAAACATTTTGAAGACAACTGGTGGAGAAGAATCGAGTGGTGGAGGTTGGCCCTGGAAGAGAGAGGAATGAAGGTAAGCAGCAGCAAGACAAACTATATGTGTGTGAATGAGAGGGACCCAAGTGGAAAAGTGAAAATACGTGGAGAAGACATAAATAAGGTGGGGGATTTTAAGAATTTGGGATCAACAGTCCAGAGCAATGTAGAGCGTGGATAAGAGGTGAAGAGGCATGTGCAGGTAGGCTGGAAAAAAGTGTCATGTGTGATGTGTGAAAGAAGAGTTTCAGCTATAATGAAGGGAGAGGTGTACAAAATGTGGTGAGACAAGCAATGTTGTTTGACTTGGACACAGTACCACTATAGAAAAGATAGGAGGTAGAGCTGGAGGTAGCAGAGATGAAGATGCTGAGTCTCTCCTTGGGAGTGACCAAGATAGGGTACGGAATGAATACATCAGAGGGACAGCACATGTTTTGGGGGATAACCAGACCAAGATGGTTCCGACATGTCCAGAGAAGAGATAGTGAACATATAGGCATACAAAAATTAATATTAAACAATACGTTTAACTCAATAACGATGATGTAAGCTAGCTCCGAACGTTAGCCCCACCGAAACCATCAATTTTTTAACCGTCTGTCCCTAACTCAACGAACTGAAATTGAATTTGAATATTAACATTGAAATTGTGGAATGCGCAAACTGTTTTTGCATAAAACAGAAACACTGCATCACTATGCTGTGACGCAAAGTAATAAAGGGATTCAAATACAAAAAAAAATATTTAGTATCTTGTCTTTAAAGGTTAACGATACAATACAGATTAAATTATTTGTATTGTTTTAGGCTCAAGGCAACCTTCCACCCGATGTGTAATAAAGCGTAAAGAGCTTTATAATGCCCCCAAAAATCCATATTTCCAGTTATGCTGGTGAGAGTAATATAAAAAGAATGCAATAGTAGTGTAATGCATTAACTTTCAAATATAGTAATATTGTAATTGTAATTACTTTGAAATGCCAGTAATGAGTCATAAATAACGCATTACAGTTTTGAAGTAACTTGCCCAACACTGCTCTTCATTGATCTGCTCCCACCTCACTCTCCCTCCCGTCCCACGCCAGTGCGATGCGTGTGGCTGGGAAGCTTCTCTCTCCTCAGCTGATGCTATTCGCTCCGCGGGCGAACCTCCGAGATCCAATCGTCAGACCCCCGGCATGACGGCGGTCTTCCTCGCTCTCACGGCCGCGCTCCTGTGGCCGAGCGACGGCCACTCGTCGCTCATTCAGGCGTTCGGCGACTGCGCCCAGAGCCGCGGCTCGGGCGCCGCGTACCGGGGCGCCATCGACATCACCGAGTCCGGCGCACGGTGTATGAACTGGACTGAGGTGGGCGGCTTCACGGAGCGTCACCCGGGCAAAGGCGTCGGGGAGCACAATCAGTGCCGGAACCCTGACGGCAGAATACGTGCATGGTGCTTCTTCCGGAACCAGAGAGGCAGAGTGGACTGGGGTTATTGTGACTGTAAACAAGGTAAACATGCGCGCAACCCTCGGAACACGTCACAGGTACAGAAGAACACCATCTCCGTTAACATTCGCTGGTTTCCCTGCAATTGGAATTAGCATGCTGTCAAAGTTGTTTAACACTGCTTGCAAAATGCTTTTCCAAAAATAGCACTCAACGTATTGTAAAAATGTGTCTACTGTATATCACAGTTGGGAAATCTTTCGATAGTGCAAAGAAACTGAATGTAGTGTGACCTTAATCACAGGGTGAATTCAGAAATAGTGGTTGTCAGGCAACATCCAGTAGGTTTTATCAATGAATTTCAAAACATGCACGCTCACTAGTTAGTTAAAGCAGTGGTCAAATGTTGCTGAAGCTGCTTGTATGGGTCTTTGACACATTTACAACAGTCTTGCAATCATTGAGTGTATTTTTACTATCATTACAAATTAGGTGTCTACAGTATGAATTTAAAAACAAAAGGTCAGTTCCACAGCTATAGCTTTTGAGATTATTTTATTGCCAGTGCTCACTAATCATACAGCGTTATATTAATGCACATGCAATTCTAGACTTATTTTGTACCATTTTTCTGAACTGTGTTGAGTAGACTCACCGAACGATGATTTGAGATTTACTATACGGGGCATGAAAAAAATGCATGTATTCAAGGAATTACATTTTGCTAATATTTGCATTGAACCTATGTAGTGATTGTTGCCATCTCAGATCAGGTTGCTTTTGCCTGTAAATGGAGCTCTTTTGTATCATTTTGATGACAAAGCCTTGCTTTTAAACGAGGGCTCTCTGCTCTGCATGCCAAGGTTCAGTGCGTCTGCAAGGGGGCCGCTCCAAACTGGATGGCAGGGTGGAAGTCTACCTGGGGGGACTGTGGGGGCCCGTGTGCAGCGAAGACTGGCAGGATGAAGACGCTACGGTGGTGTGCAGGCAGCTGGGCAGGGGGTGAGTCCGCACACATGCGTACGTTGGACGGCTGTCATTATCGAATCTTTTTTAAATCAATTATCCTATTGATTATTTCATTGACCCTCCCACACACATTAAAAAATATATATATTTTGAGTTAGGACATTTCGACTTTATGTTTACTTTTTTGAGACTGAATATGACTTCACCGAGTAGATATAACAAAAAAATCATTGTTTATGATCTACACATGATTTGCATGTGCTAAATGATAAGCAAATGTGATAAACAACAGCACAGTCACAATTGACATTTATAGTCAACAAACACTAAGTACCATTTAGTGCGCATTTAGTCTATTGAAAGTCACTTACAGATCATGCTTCAACAATATAAACTTAAAATTGGAGCTTCCTGTTTGGTACGACAAGGTCAATGACTTCCTGGTAGTTTACTTGTTTTGCTGTTTTTTCTCCTTGACGAGCAGAGTTTCAGACTGAGAATGTTTCATGCCTGTCTAGCTTCTCTTATTGTACACATGACAGGATGTTTGCAATGACAGGTTTGTTGTTGAATAATACAGCCCAAGTGCTTTTTGGGAAGTTCACAACTTTCCTTCTTTTAATTTCAGAAGCTCCATGTACTAATATTGTCTTTAATGAAAGCCCACTAACAACATCAATCAATGTGTGTTTTTAAGCACACATATCACATCAGCCATTCATCCAATAGGTGGTGCACCTTGACTACAAACTGAGTCTCATGTCAAGATGGTCTTTGCGTATGGGTTTTCTGTGTAAGTGAAAGAACAGGGGATGGCATAGTCCTGTTAGAGTGAGAGCTAAGTGAGCATGCAGTGCTGAACTCTGACATGTTGTCATCATTTGGGTGAAATTCCATCTCCCTTGTGTCCTTTTTTAATATTGTGCCTTTGATGAAATGCCTTTGATGTAAATATGCACAAGGGTTGATATTATTTACCCGACTTGGTCAACTTGTCCCCCCAGCCCTAATGCATTCAGATGTATGGGTTCGGCAGACTCAATTGGATCGGCGGCCTACAATATTTCTCCTATTTCTTTACAGAATTACCCATTTCACATAAAAAGAGCACTGGTTTGAGAGACTGTACAGTATGTAGTTTTATGTGCAATGCTCTTGTGGATTGCCTCCACATTCGTTGCAGGTGCACCATAAAAAATCGCAATGCTATGCTGTCTTCAAGTATCTGACAGATGATGAGAACATGATTGGAAATTGGTGGGAGGGTTTTAGAATTTCACAAGGCCATTGGACGCCACTACTCCTCTTGCCTGTTTTCCTCTTTTTGTCATTGACCTTTGCATTCCAAACCTCCAATCCCCGGAGGTATTGAAATAACTTTAGCACTGCGCTTATTTACCTTGTTACCACCACACCTGCTATGCACTTCTCTTACTCTCATCTCAGCTTGAGTGCTTCTTGCCTAACCAGGAGTTAGATCTTCTTTCAGCTCCAAATAAATCATCATAGAATGCAACACTTAAACTTAAAAAAAGGTCACAAAAAAACAAAACAAAACAAAAAAATATACGGTGTCATGACTTAGGGCGCCACAGTGCACACTTCCATCTGTTGACACTAAAACCAGCCCTGGCATGCATGCCTGCATTTTCATGCGAGAGGCAAACTCATGGCAGAAAGCAGAGCACACAAATGTCAGCCATATGTCTGGCAGAATGATCACTGATGGGCGTCACATGGCCAGTTATTGGACACTGCAGGGTGTAAAAGTGCTTACAGTATATTTGCTCGGGAGTGGCATATCATGAACTTGCACGTGGCTAAAGGGCATTTCAAGCCGCTTGAAGCCTTTCTGCTTTGAAAGTCTTGTCAGCAGCTTTGCAGGAGGAAAGAATTGGCAAGCAGAAGTGTTACTGTGTTCCCTGCAAAAATCGTGTTTGTTTCTTAATTCTGTACTCATTCATGCTCGAAAGTCTGGATTTATTTTTTGAGCCCCAAATTCCCTCCAGCCTCTCAGGTCGTGCTCACGCGCTCCCTCTGTCTCGTCCGAGCACGGCAAAGCTCCACTGGCGTGCTGTCCACTGCCAGGGAGATGAAGCTGATCTGCTCCAGTGTCCCAAAACCACATGGAATGGAGGCGAGTGCTCAATGACTGCAGCTGTGACCTGCACTAAGCAGCTTGGTAGGTCATCCTCCTGAACGGGCAAGGAGATGTGGGCCAGTGCTGAGTTGTACGTTTACATTTTTACCAGATGCAGTCTTGCTGCCGATACGGCTGGTAGGAGGCAGGTCTTTGTCGGAGGGCACGGTTGAGGTGTTTCATGCGGGCCAGTGGGGCTCAATATGTGATGACCAGTGGGACGACAGCGATGCAGAGGTGGTATGTCGACAGCTGGGGCTGAGGTGAAAGCACGCGCTTTTGAATTCATAAGTCATCAACCAGAAGCAACCAGACAGAAAGTCTAGTCTGGTTTTCAATACTTCCTCTGCACTTTCTATATTTCAGTGGTGTAGCACGGGCATGGGGCCAGGCCCATTATGGAAAGAGCTCGGGTCGTGTGTGGCTGGATGAGGTGAGATGCACAGGAAATGAACTCACTGTGGAGCAATGCCCGAAAAGTGTTTGGGGAGAACACAACTGCCTCCATTCCGAGGATGCTGGTGTCTCTTGCAGTCCTCTGATAGGTAAGCGAGGCTACCTGTGCTATTATTAGTTGCTGGTGCTTATTTTTTCTTTTTTAAACAAGGGTGATGCCTACACCGCATCACAGGTGTCAAACCCAAGGCCCATGGGCCAGACCCGGCTCACCACAACTTATTATGTGGCCCGCAAAAGCAAATTATGTGTGCCATCTTCCGTGATTCTTGCAAAAAGTTTGTACCAAAATTTTTGTTTGTACAAATTTTTGTAGTTAATCCTAACTTTAACATGTTGTAAGAATTACTTTGTTACGCTTTGTATAGTAACTTGAATGATAATTGAAGAATATTGAGTATTATCATTTACCTCTGATTTAAAACTAGTAATCTATCAATCTCTTGTGTATATGTACTGTAATACAGTAATACAATGAAAGGATTAAACATTTTGTTTCTGCATTATAATAGCCCTCAAAAGGAATCCCAAACTACAAAGTAGCATCAAAAAACATGACTCGACACCCCTTCTTTAGATAGTCCTAATTCTCTGCAAAAATATAAAGTAAGTTGCCCCTATTACTCCAGCACCATCTGCTGCATATAAAGCAGTCCTTCTCAAACAGTGGGTCAGGCCTGATGCCGGGGGGGCATGGATAACCCCAGTGAAAAGGCTTTATTTTTGCCTGGTGAATCGTAATTGCAATAATGTAAGGACTGGGATATATATTCTTCTAATTTTTTCAGGGACTTTGATGCCCCTGGTTATTTTTTTTCCAGTTTTAGAGTAACTTGTAACATGTCTAAATACTGTAAAAAAAGTTGTTGAAGGTGTATTTTTTTTTCTTTTGTTAAAAAGGGTACAGTTTTAGGTATACACTATTTATAGATAACCTAATTTATAGTCGGCACGTGTGTATGGGGAGACATGAAAGGTTTTCTCTTTCCGAGGAGGGGCTTTGCAAAATATACCAGGGAAGCATTTACAGTATATGAATGAACATGACGCAAAAGAAATAATGTTCCAAATACTGCAATTAATGACTATGACTACTCCAATGTCTATTTCACCCAAAACTGTTCCAAAAGGGCTATAGAAAATAGATGGGAGAATGGATATACGGTTGAACTCCACATTTTTTGTTTCCAGGACACAGGGATATTTTATCACCTCACATCATCTCCCAACTGTTAACGTTTGTTTTCTATCTCCACAGATGGTACTTCTAGGTTAGTGGGCGGGACTGGGGGCTACGAGGGCCGCTTAGAGGTTTTCTACCACGGACAATGGGGAACAGTGTGCGATGATGGCTGGACAGATGCAAACACTCAAGTGGTGTGCCGCCAACTTGGTTACAGGTAATTACAATGAATAATGCCCTGGACGGTTTGTGCATTGTCATTTCCTATTGCTGCTTTATGTTGCCTGTGTTGCAATGTTGTGCTAATATGCAGGTCAGGCCAAACTCTGGTCCCTGAAGGACTAGACATCACGCCTGTCCCCCGCTTCGGGGTTGCTTCTGGTCCTATTCTTTTGGATGACGTGAGCTGCACAGGCAAAGAACCCAGCCTGTTGCTGTGCAAGCGGGAGGAGTGGCTCCGTCATGACTGCACACATCATGAAGACGTTAACATCGCATGCGATGCAGAACGCCTAGGAGATGGGCTTCCCACCAGTAAGACACAATCTTATCTGACAATGACAACAATGTCAGGGTACGCTGAGTATATGCAACATGCTCTGATTAATGCAAGGTAAGAAATCACAATGGCATTAAGACAAGACCATTCCAACACTGGCATTATAGCAAGAAATCAAACCATTCAGATATAGATTCTGCTTTCATTTCATCTATTCATGGCACAAAATAATCTAAAATCCAGAAACTTTCTATACAGAGCTGCTGACTTATGATATCCTTTTTTGTGGTTTTAATAAACGTTAACACTAACAAAGGTTGCTATAGAAACCTTAAGATAACCAACCGCAGGGACAGAGTTCATGGTCATGATGTATGTGCTAAGATGTTTTGTTGATATGGTGCTTTTATTCCAACTGGTTAATACATTAACTATTGACCCTGCTCCTGATGTGTTTCACACACATATTCCAGAGCAGCCAGGCATAGGAAACCAAAGTCATTTACACCAATTTCCTTTCTCTACTACGTAATAGAGACGTTTCTAAGCCTTTTTTTGTCAAACTCAACCTGTCTTCAATTAAAATCTCATCTTCGAAAAATCCAACATCCCTAAAGTGGCGGATGGTGATGTCATATGACATTTTACAAGCAACTGTTGATTAGCCTCCCCTGCAGTAACAACTCCACTGACTGTAAATGTACCTGCTTGGCTAAACGTAAGTCACTTGCTTGTGACCAAACATTACATGCAAGCTTTTGTGGGCTCACAAATTGCTTGCTCCTGTAGTGTCACTTGGCAAAAGTAGGAGGAAAGGTATGGGAAGGTCAGCATTAATTTCACTTTTTTCAATGGCCTCTAAATTAGAAATATGTGATGGGGTGGGGGTTCATTTATTGTTACTGTTAAATGCAATATAAAATAAAATGGTATGTGATAAGTCTGTTGAGAGTCACAACAAAGAATGCATGCGAGACTTTTCTTTGGTGAGAGATCACACAGTGGAGACAGAAATAGCCGTTTCACATGCTGGGGGTTTATTGATGCAGCTTAGGTAGCTTTGGCAGGAGCTCAAGGAACATTCTCGGCTGCTAAAGAATTATGTCATTATGGCAAAGCATTTGTGCGTTTCCTTCTGCAAGTTTGTGAGTGTTTATCTGTGGAGCCTCCCCTATTGCTGATTGGCTTGTGTTGATTTTGGAAAGGACAGACAATAAGGATAAGCCAGGCAGGGCTTTTAAGCAGCACTTTCTTTCCTTGCTTTTTTACTTCTCTCTTCAGAGAGCATCACGCTGCGGTCATGTCAGTGCATAAATGTTGCAAGGGAAAGGACAAAGATAACGAATCTTCCACCACCACCATAGATATTATCTTGGCATGTAACCTAAATTGGTATGTGGGTGGCCACAGTGGACGTCAGATTATCCTCTTTGGGTTAAATGAATTACATGATGATTGCATATTGATGCATATCCAAGAAAAACAAGGATTGCTAAAAGACTTTATGTGACAATGAGGGTTTTCAAGGTTGATCATGATTCACAAGGCTCAAGATAACCAATCACCGATTCTATGACAAGATGGGATAAGAAGCCTTTTTAAAAAAATTACAAATTCTTTTAATGCCAACACGTTTACACTGATTACAGAATATAAAAAAGATATACATATGATACTTAGTGCTGTCAATCAAAATTTTTTCCGCCTGGAGTTCGTAAAGGCTCTGAATGTTGTAGGGCTATCTTGGTTGACACGCCTCTACAACATCGTATGGACATATGGGACAGTGCCTTCTAATTGGCAGACCAGGGTGGTGGTCCCCCTTTTCAAGATAGGGGACTGGAGGGTGTGTTTCAACTTTATATGGGCAATTGTGACCCTGTACCACAGATGTCAGAGTTTCGGCGGTAAGTCGAATTAATTTCCAGTGGGGGTTGGACTCTGCCAAGGCTACTCTTTGTCACCAATTTTGTTCACTATCTTTATGACAGACAGAATTTCGAGGTGCAGTTGGGGCGATTAGGGTGTCTGGTTTGGGAGTCTCAGCATTGCATCTCTGCTTTTTGTGGATAATGTGGTGCTGTTGGCTTGTTCTTGTCTTGATGTCCAACTTTAACTGAAGACTCATTGTTGGAATTACGGAGGGCTTCGAAATATTCTGCCCCCCATCACACAACGTCTCAAGTTCAGGTCAGCAATGCCCTGTATCTCCTTATACAGTGTTAATGGTGCATTACTTCCCTCTCTTGTGACGCTGGGTGGTAGACTAGAATTTCCTCAAAGTTGTCCGGAAGTCATTTTCCATGGCCTCACCGAACTCCTCCCACACCCACGTTTTCCCTGTGTGTAAGTGAAGTGTGTTAAATATGTTTAGTAAAACACTTCATACCTTTCTTTTCAATGCCTAGTTATCTTCTAACTGCATCATGGCGGTATAACAGTCTCTTTTGGGGCACTAACTTTATTTTTTACATTCAAACAAGATTGTGTATCAGGGCTGTTAGATTGCTTCAGTCTCCACTTTAGGATTGAGTGTGGGAGTGCTGCAGTGCATTATGTGGTGATTTTCCTTTGGAGAAAAAAAAAACAACACACGATTCACTGAGGGTGTGATAGGAGAGGCACGGAGTAGCGAGGGATCACTGTACACCAATTAACAATGCCCGAGCGGACTGGCTCACGAACCGTATGTTTGACACCCTTGGTTTAAATAAAGCAGCAACTGTTTTGATTTATGCTGCCAATAAATCCAGTTGAACGGAAAATAAAGCGTGGATTTGACAGAGAGACATTGGGATTAAATACATATAGCTTTCAAAACTACAAAAACACACAAACGATTAAGTGGGGCGATTTGCAGGAAAGACAGGTGTTGCTGCTTCTCTCTTTGTTGGAAACACGAGTGCACATGCCCATGTATCTGCGTGTGTGTGTGTGCGCGTGTGTGCATGTGTGTGTGTTATCCAGGTGTCCCAGTGAGGCTTGTGGGAGGAGAAAACCCCAGAGAAGGGCGGGTGGAGATCTATCTCTCTGGACAGTGGGGGACGGTGTGTGATGATGGATGGACTGATCAGGATGCTGAAGTCGTGTGTCGACAGATGGGGTATAGGTATGTGACCTGATGTTTGCAATGGAAGCTGTGCAGCATTGGAGTTGCTGATTGTAAATGGCAAATGGAATGCACCTATATCCTCCTGAGACCCAGCTTATTCATTTGTGTCCATTGTAGTGGATTGGTCTACCGCTGTAGTGTCAAACATGCAGCCCGTGGGCTGGTTCTGGCTAGCAAATTGGTTTAATCTGGCTTGCAAGAGGATTTTTCAACGTGAAGTATAAAAATGAGCTGTTTTTTTTTTTCAATAAAAGAAAAACTTGACATGTTTTACGATTATGTTAATGTTTCATAATTAATAGTGATGTTGTGCTTTTACTATTTTAGACAGTATTAAAAAAGAATAAGCAATCTCAACATGTTGTTTTAAAGTTATATAAATATATACCATGATGTTATTGATCTGGCCCACTTGGAAATAGATTTTTTTCCATGTGGTCCGCAAGCTTAGAGTTTGAATTCCCTGGTCTATAGCTTTTGACTCATTGGAGCTACTCTAAGCCTTAGTTTGCTCAGTAGAGGACATTCTTGCCTTTCCAGTCTCAGGTTTGGGTGGGAACCAATTAATTTTTTGCGTCTGGCTGGTACAAAACTGACACAACAGTGGACATAAGTGGGTTGAGTCTCAGGATGCTGTACCACTTAAGCTTCACCATCGAGTGGCCAAATCACTTTACAAAGTCTGGTTGGTTGCAGCAATTAGGGAAGACAATTGCTCAAATTCTTTCTACATGAAGAAATGTGAGTTTTGTTCAAAGTCTAGAGCTGGATCTAACTAAAAATGTATGGAGTGATCTAAAGAGGGTAAAACACATATTCTTTGCACCAATGAAACGTTTTCTGCCTTGTCTTCATCAAAACTGAGCATTATTATCCTGATCAGAATTTCTGATACTGAATGGCATTCAAGCTGATTATGCAGAAAGTCGACATAAAGTTGAGACCAGTGAAAGCACTGTGGTACCTTTACTTACAGACGTCTCTTATTGCAAAAAATAAATAAATAAATAAATAAAATAAAAATATCAGGTTACGAAACACCTCTTTGGAAAAATATTGTCTTTTGTTACAAAGGGAGATACGGGATATGAAAGACAAAAATCTTTGGTGTATGATCATGATGCACTTTCATCTTTGCATGCTTCATCCACACTTTCTGTAATGGAGGCGAGGCTTGGTGGTGAGAGGTGCGGGAAGGTGAACCCAAAAAAAGCAGGGAAGCCGGGAGGTGATGTGCTCAAAAAGAGGATTTATTGCCATGCACCGAATAGGCAAAAGGCGAAAGACACAAGATACAAAAGTAACACACTAAACCTGAAACCAAAACCAAACTCACAGGGAAACAGTGACAGGGAGGCAATGGACTTCTCGGGACAGCAACACGCAACAACATTAGACATAGGCAGTGTCCTGACAACTAACTGAATGCACATTGGTTCTTAAATAGACTCCACTTAACAAGGAAACACGAAACAGCTGAACAGAAACAAAAAGCTGGTGAAGCTGATTGGATGCCACTCGGAGGGCAGGTACACAGACAGGTGGAAACAAATCACTCTAACGAGACGTGAGGGAAACCAAATAGGAAAATGACACAAGAACTAAGAAACCCACAACTTGAAATTACAAAAACCCCCAAAAGCAGACAAACCAACACTAATCCACAACAGAAACATGACACTTTCGACCAAGAGTTCACGCTGTAGAGCTACCAAACATAAAATTGACATTAGCTACGGCTAACATTGCACATTATCACATAAAAACACAAACATACCACTTTGGACTGCTGTAAACAAACTGATAAACAATTTCTCTTGAATCGCTTGTAAACTAGCCTGCTGTCGGGTCTGACTGCACGTTAGTGAGAGCGCTGAATAACATAACACAGGAAGTACTTCGCATCATCTTAAGGAAAACTTGGGTAAACTTACATGTTCAAAATTATTCAAAAATAAATATTATTGCTCCTATGGACTTGTAAATGATGCCTAGATTTGTGGAAACATAAAACGAAAATGTACAAATAATACAACCAAAAACAAAGTTCTCTGCATTCACCACCAACACATCAGCGCCATCTCAAGGCAAACAAATGAACTGCGTTCATATTGTCAATTGCTACAGTTAATATTATTAATTTAAAGGGTTTTGGAACAGATTAGGCTTATTACATGTAAAAACATCCGCTCTTTGCGAAACATTCTTGTTACAAAGTGACTTCCAGAATGAATGAATTTTGTACAAAGAGGTAGCCCTGTTGTTCCTTTCTCCAGGCATGCTCGGATCCTGCCATAAAATGAAACAAAACACTTTTGTGAGCTGTTGAATTGCAATGTGATCATTTCGTATGGTACAATGCTCACGCTTAAGTGAATCCAGAACTTGCAGAATCCATCATCACATCATGGACTTGGCATCGCTTTCATTCACATCCCCTCCTCTTTCTTTGCCTTTCATCTCTTCGTTTCAAACGGTGCCGCTGTTTCCACTTAATAACTCATCACACTCAAGCCGAGCTTTGAGTTAAACATCAATAGCTAACCTCAACTGTTGTTTTCAAGAACAATTTTCAAAACGTCTTATCCACGAGCTTGTCTGTAATTTTATCACTTTTAAATGGTTTAGCTGTACATCATTTTGAAACCTAAAATAAACAACCTCTTTGGGGAGCACATAGTGCTAAGTGACGGGCTATCTCATCCACTCTGTCTCTTATTATCTCGTACCTCTGAGATGCTGTCGCCTTTTCCATAACAAGTAATTATCGGGGGAGTTCTGTCATATGGACACCAAAACTGCGTTTCCTCTCCGACATCACATGGCTTGCCGTTTTGTTCCACACACGTGCGTGAAGGTGAAAGCCACATCTGGAGGGGATCAGTCGGAGAGCGCAGTGGAGCGTGTTGGTGCAAAGGGCAAGTTAGGATCATCATTCTGTCTGAAGCAGGGTGTGGTGAAAGGTCGTTAAATACATAGTGCCTCCCATGTGGTTCGACGGTTCTCTAGGGTGATAAAGTAAAAATGTATACAAATTATATACAGCCTCATCTTTGACCCAAATTGACCCAGATGACACATACCGAAATTATGCTGTCACACTGAGTCATACTCAAACTCTGAGAAGCTTTTGCACAGTATGGAATTGGAGGCAGACTTTTTTTTGGAAACACCATATTTTCGCATTGCTTGTAAAGATAAACATTAAAATGAGAATTGCCTTTTTAATAGCAGTAATAGTGTCATATTTTGAACACAATGGTAGACAATAATATTTTGAAGAATGATGGGGGTTAAATTACTATGATATCTTTACTTAATTACAACCTACTGTGTGGTCTATCTAGTCACAGAGGTTTACAATATGGAATCAGATAACAAGGCGCCGGTCTTACGTTCTAGTGGTTGGTATGTCAATTAATTAAATTATAGAGTAGCAGTTGGGACCACAACATTTTTTGGGGGGGGGGTTCCATGACAATTCTTTGCGGTCCTATCGATTGAAGCAGAAATCACTGTCGTTTAAATTATTTTGAATTGAACATCATTTTGAATCAAAGATCGAATCGTAGACCCAAAAAATAGAATCAAATCGAATCGTGACTCAGTCAAAAATTCCCACCTTTAATAAAATCCCATTCTTCAGACTTCTGTTTGGCATAAATGCCCCTACAGTTGCAATAGTTTGTAGAACTTAAGAAATACCAATATCTAGCCTAATATAGTGCTCTTGTAATATAACTGACAATGGATACTTGTGCTGAGCTTACCAAGTAAGTGATGATCTAATACCAAGCCAATGTTTAACCACAATGATGACACGGTTATCAAACAGGTTTGAGACGTTGCTGATTAATTATAATAACACACTCAACCTGGCACTTGTCCTCTCTAGCGGGCTGGCCAAGGCCCGCGTGATGGCGTACTTTGGCGAGGGGACGGGTCCCATCCACGTGGACAACGTGAAGTGCAGCGGCGACGAGCGCTCCATCGCCGACTGCATCAAGCAGGCGCCCGGCACGCATAACTGCCGCCACAGCGAGGATGCAGGAGTCATCTGTGACTACGGTGTACTCCAGCCTGGACACAAAGAGGTCAAAGGTGTGTCTGCTAGTTTGGTGTGTTTGTCTTTCTGTATTTTTGTATGATAGCAATTTGAGCACCCTGTGATTTATTGGTTGTGTCTGCGTGTGAACTGAGTCTGCACACCCTGTGTGGTATACTGTAGTCAGAAACTAATAAACCAAGATAAATCACGATGATATTTTTAGCATGGCCCCTTTCAGTGTGAGTAAATATGTCCAGATGGTGAAATGGACCTTTTCTATGTTATTGCTTCAGCTTGTCCGTCACACATGGGGACACACTCACATTGCTGTTTGTTTCTTGCACATTGCACTAGCTGTGGACGCTTGCACACCGTGTCGTAAATCAACACCCTTCAGGGGATATTTGCCTCTGGAAAAGGGCCTAACCTTTTTATGTTCAGTAAGTGATCATTTTCCGTGTGTTGCCTAGTCCAATGCTTATCATAAAAAAGATTCATTTCAAGCCCCTCTTAGGAAAAACCTCGAATAAAAGCAACATCCGAGCTTGAATTTATGGTTTTGCAATCAGACATTCCAGCAATTCTCACACATGCTGATAGATAATGATCTCTCTTCTGTCTCAATCAGCGCCTGTCAATCAGATTTGTGGGCTGCGTCTCATACACACTCGCCAGCGTCGAATCATCGGAGGAGAGAACTCTCTGAGGTGAGGCTACAATGGGATGGAACCGAGATTCAAAAAGGCATGGCTTCTAGAACACGTTTGCCAGTTAACCCTTGTTTGTCCATTCCTTTAAACTTTACATCAAAGGCATTTCACATCGAAGGGAAAGCATGAACAATGATGTAGGGAGCTGAAATTTCACCCAGATGGTCAAAGTTCAACATGGCCTGACCACTTTGTTGTCACACTACCAGGAGTGTGCCATCTCTTGGCTAAAATATGACGTGGCAGAAAATGACCTCAAAATAATAAAAATACTGCACAATGGTTAAAACAATACAATATACTGTACTGTATTTTTTGGACCATAAGGCACACCTGATTATAACCAGTGCAGCAATTAAGTTAACTTTATTCAGCTTAAGTTTTAGATATTGTATAACCCTAAAAAGAAATTTTGCTACTAAGTAATCATTTGTAGAAAGAAGTAACCATATTTAATGGAACGGAAAGTGTTGTTTTATTTATTTATTTATTTATTTATTTGAGAGGGAATGAAAGGATTATAAGTGGACCATATTACCTGATAAATGCTACTTATCTAAGGTGGAGTGAAAGGAAGCAGTTTTATTAAAAGTGACAGTATATTAGGTAGACTTGGAGCAGTAAAATCCACGTTTAAAGCCCTTGGGTCATACAGTATGTTGACCCAGTTTGGCCTTTGATCTTGAAAGCTCAAACGTAAATCGTTTAAAAACACACATACACTAGGAGGGTAAAAATTACTATACTTTGTCAAAACGGGTAGAGGTTCAAAATGGCTCCACAAGTTTATTTCTAAATGCTTGCAAAATTGGATTTTTTTTCCTGCAATGTTTTTGCTAATTTTTACACAAGGAATTTGTAGAACCATTGACACCCTCAAGTAAATTAAACATTGTATGTAGACCTCCTGTGCATGTCCAATAATTAAGGGATGCACTGTAGATTTTTTAACTATATAATCATGTATTGCGTCTGCTTGTACATTAGGTATACAGTATGAAGGGAAAATAGATGCCAATTAATTTTAGTGCTATAAAGATGATGAATTGATTATTGTAAATGTCCTTTGCAGTGTTCCTCATACACAACTGTTTTATATTGCAGCTTGACAATTCATTTTCAATTTTGAACGTCTAAGATGTGCATTTCCAACGCTGAGTCCAACCATTCTAGTGTAGACTGTACCAAAAACACCTTTGCCGCATCCATGCCATTTTATCATCGTGTTGCTACGTTTGTATTTGTGTCTTAGGAGCGGCTGGCCATGGCAGGCTGCAATACGTTTGCGGGGGTCCCGAGGAGATGGGAGGTTGGTGTGTGGCGCGACTCTGATTGACACCTGCTGGGTCCTCACATCAGCACACTGCTTCAAAAAGTAAGAACATTAGTCTATTTGTTTCTGTACATGCACAAGCATATCAGGGAATGCAGTCTGTAATAAGCTCTTTCAATGCCATTGACGGTTATAGGTGACAAAGATCCATTTTTAATGGGCTGGTAGTGAATGAGTAATTATTCTACTCATTACAGGCATATGTTCAAGAATAACAAATATTACTGCCAAGATAATCTAGAATTTTTCAGAAAAAACAAAACATTTAACATATCGACTGCCATTGATAGCTATAGATGTCAAAGATCCATTTTTACTTGGCTCGTAGTGAATATTAATAGTAACAAACCAACATCAGAGATGCATTAGGGGGTCCTAGCTGTTGTATTATTGTGGCTCACTTTCCATACTTGGCCCACTTATGGATGGCCAATAATATGAATGGTTATCTGTGTTGTAATAGCGCCTAGTCAGGGTTGTGGCATGTTACGAAATATACTGCACCTCCCTGTGACCTAAACATTAAAAGAAGAATGTAAGATTGTACTTTTTGGATTAGAAATTACTCTGGATTTACCAATCAAATCTGTCAAAAGATGCGTTATTAGAAAAACACACATTTAAGATGCTTGGGTGTAAGTTGCATTTTAAAACAGCACTCTGAATAGCAGAACTCCCAATGGCACCCAAAATCCCAGTTCTCTAAAGCCCCTATTTCATTGAGGCTCAAACGCGGGCAAGTATCCATGAAGGTAGTGGCTCTTTTGAGCTTGTCAGTGAGCATTCAAGGTCACCAATGTTTACTAAAAAAAACAAGGGTTGCTAAAATCTAGCCAGAAGTCTAGCCAGGCACTTGTCGCAATCAGAAAATGTTTTATTGTGTTCACAATTTATTTTAACTAGGACGTTTAAAAACACTAACGATTTGATTTGATTGTCCGATTTGTCATATTGCAGTTGGCGAATTAAACAGAATTTAGAAAAAAATCTTATGAGAGAGTTCATATGAGTTCTGCAGCATTCCTGGTAAACAGCCCACCTATTGGATTTATACTTTTCCACATAAACACTGAACTGAATAGTGGAAGTTTGGCTTAAAGATAAAATTTCCTCTCACCGTGTTTTCGGTAAGGATACTCTATAATAAATTTCCCATGACTGACCACAGGACGTCTTTATGTCCAAATGTGAATCAAGATGGACAAAAACTTGGAAGTCCCACAGTGAAGTGATCAACTGTGGTTTAGTGCTCACAATAACAGAGACATATAGTCTATCCATTAACTTCATCCAGTTCACTAATGCACACAGCAGAGAAGCCAGCAGTAAGGAAAAGTGGTGAGTTGTGACAAAACACTACATACAGCCTGCGTTTCATTTCATCCTAAAACCTAAATTGGTCACAGACCCCACACCAATAAATCCCCCTTTTCCACATTAAGGAGAGGAAGAAGTAACTCAGTATATCCTCCTCTTTACCTTTTCGTGAACCATTCTCAAGGTCTTTTTACAACTGGAGGTGAGAAAAAAATGATTGAACCACATTGTGATAATCAGAAAAAAAAGACTAAAGATTGTAAGGAACAATAAGATGGTGATGAAAATATGAATATACACTCGTACAAAAAGAATGTCACCTTTCTTGCTTCCTACACACAATGGATGAATCAAACAATGGAGCCGCCTAAAATGTATATTTTTTAGGAATTCATTGGAAAATTCTCGTGTGACTTAGGGTATAGGCGTAGTCACTGCAGCATGTTTGGCATACTTCCCTCTCCTCAACTTTTATTTGAATACATGTTTTTTTTTTTTTTTTCTTTTTTCGAGTGTCACTTTCCAACTTGCATGTCATGTCATGTATTGCACCACTACTGGTGCTTCGTGCTGCACTGAAAAGACAACCTGATATCATTTGGACTCCTTGTAGCTAGCAGATTATCTCTATTTATATTTTGTGACTGTACAGCTCAGGGCCTGCCAAACTGTAACAAAACTCCAGTGACCATTTTAAACATGGAAAAGGTAACTTGGGCATCACGATTACTTGAAAGTTAATATTTACTGTAAAAGTGACACCAAATGCATTATCGGATGGAAGGAATGTGTGTTTATAAATGTATACGTGTTTAGTTAGCTGAATATTCTCTTTGGAATGTTGCAGTATTTTCGAACACTTTCTGTCTTGCCTCTGTCGAAAGGTCTCATTTTCCGGTGCCCTTTTCTTGTCGGTTGGCTTCAAGATAACTAAGTCTTGGTCTCCTCACGAAACCTTTTCCAAAATGCCCAAACATGTCAACAAGTGACTACAATCACCTCTTCATGTGTTCGTCTCGCGACTCAAATCAAATCATAAACACGCTGACAGGATGAAAGATTTACTGTTATCGTTTTTAAAATCTTTTGTGTGTATGTTTTTGTGCTTATGTGTTACTGGCAAGTTGGTCATGATCATTTTTCTATTTTTGTAAAAATATATCTGCAAGATTGATTTCTTACAAACATTTGTTCAAGGATCTATAAAAATCCTTTACAAAATGTCATGCTGTGTTGTGAGTGCATGGGCGTGTGTTTACATGTGTGTTTGCATGTGTATGTGTTTTTTGTGCATGTGAGCACATTCACATTTGCATTATTGCTCAAAAAGTGCATTTTCAATTACCATGCATTGGGAGACGTTCGTTTTTTTTTTTCTAATATGACAATATGAACTGAGAAGATCCACACTTGATAGATCAACTGCTTTATGCACACGGAAGTCTTGGAATCTTTTTCTAAAAAAGCATATTTCTATTGATGATTGACTATTTCTTTGAAACTTTACAGATGAAGCAGCTTTTGTGCAATACTGCAAATGTTTTGACACATGTGTAATACCGTGTTTGAACTTGACTGCCTTTTCAAAGGTGTTCATTTGACATTGTGTTAAAATGCAGAATGTTATTGTCTGCCTTGGTGAACGGTTGCGCCACATTAGTGTAACTGTATATACTTGCTTACATAATTAAGCCAAATAAGGGATCTTCTTGCAGCACAGTTCTACACTCACAATATTACGCATTCTGCATTGCTAACTATTTTAATGATGCACTTGGGAATTATCCGCTAAATGAAGCTCATTCTATCAGTGTTTCTTCTCCATGTATTTTGTGCACAGGTATGGAAACAGCACCAAGCATTACAAAGTAAGAGTGGGTGACTATCACTCGCTTGTCCCTGAAGAGTATGAGGAGGAGTACGGCGTCGATCAGATTGTGTCGCATCCAAGTTACCGCTCCCACAGCAACGATTACGACCTGGCCTTGGTTCGGCTGTCACCGGGTGCTGCGGGCCACGCACCGCGGGAGTGCGTGTCATTCAGCCGTCACGTCCTTCCCGCCTGTCTGCCCCTGAGGAAGGAGAGAGCACTCAAACAAGCCAGCAACTGTCACATCACCGGCTGGGGTGATACAGGTGAGCACTTGTGTGTGTAAGTGTGTGCGTGTGTGTGTGTGTGTAAGGGTGAAGGCGGCATGGCTCTTGGCTGCAAAACAAGCTGGGAAATTGTCAGAGATGAAAGTATGCAGTGTCTTCTTAATCTTGCCACTGCTTTTTTTGTGGTTAAAATTAAAGACATTCAAATGACAAAAATACATACAAATACTGTACATACAAATACTGTAGTATGTTGAATGGTGGTTAACTATTTCAACCCCAAAGACATTTTTTTTCACATTTTTAAGGGTCCAGACATTTAATTCCATATATTTACCTATATCTTTTCATTTTTTTCTCAGTGTTCAGCTAAAGAAGGGTTTAAATCGCTGGTACATAATGTAATTTAATATTCTAGGTCCTAAAGTACTAAAGAACTTCAGAACCTATCGTAATTGTTATTATAATACTTAAGTACTTGTAATTAGTAAGTAATTTAGTTATTCATTATTAATAATTATTACAATAATCATATACATACAATACATACACATATTATATATATATATATATATATATATATATATATATATATATATATATATATATATATATATATATATATAATTATATTTACAATGATTGAGTTAATCAATTTATTCATTTTAATTTAGTAAGTAATTTGGTACTCATCACCTCAAGTAATTCTGTGTAAGAAAGAATTAAAGTAATTGCTTAGTTTATCACTGCATTTAATACCAGCTATTTTTTGACTCTCCTTCAGTCAAACACTTGAAAAAAAGGAAGCAAAGTATAAATGAGTACCTTGGATTGAATGTCTGTACGCTTAAAAAAAACATAAAAATATGTCTTGGGGATTGAATCAGTTAACTGTCAACATGTATGCATGTAACCAATGAAAGTCCTTTTATTTACCAATAAAGTCATCTATTATGTAACCTTACATGAGAACCCAATCAGTTGCTTGCATATGCAAAAAAAAAAAAAAACTACTTTAGGGTCAAGTGTCTTTAATATTAAATCCACGGCTACTTGACTCATAGGTAAGTGTGTGTGTGTGTGTGGGGGGGGGGGGGGGGGTGTTTTATTAGTTTACTCGAGAGCGGTGACAACACTGACTATTTTAAGTGTCTTATGTACTGAAGGGTGGTGGCTGTTTGACTCAACAACAAGCTGTCTGCTTTGCACATTTCATTTGGCACTTTCAAATCAGTCACACGTACACAAGCATATTTTAGCAGCCTAGAACTTTAATAGTACAACACCCAAGTCATGGAAAGAGTGTCTGGGCTATGTATAAAATTTTGTTGTGGTTCCCAACTGTTCTATTGATCTATTGATGTTTTGAAGCTGGGGGTGGAGTTGAATGTGCAGCTTTTCTGGAGTTTGCAAGGTCTCCTTGTGTTTGTGTGGGTTTTCTTTGCAGTTTCTTCCCGCTTTTCAAAAACATGCATGCAAAATAACTTGACATAAAGATTCAGTTTTAGGCTCATTGCTTTTTAAGATGTATATTTTCCCATTTGTCACAGAAACATGGCGTCATCTTTCGGTTCAGATTTTACTTAACATATCAATGACTCCTGTTTTTTTAACTAACGACAAATTCTGGATGGCAGAAAGGTTTTTATATTTTAACAAACACAAAAATGAATAAAAATTGAATGAAATGACCAAACTAAAAACCAAAAATATCAAGAGGGAGCCACATAAGTTTTAAATGACCATAAATGTCAGACTATAAGACGCTACTTTTTTCTCACACTTTGAACAGGTGCGGCTCACCTGCATTTTTTTTCACTCGCCACCACGTGGTAATTTACCAGTAAACAAAGTAAGGAAGAAAACACCATCAAAGTATTGATTTTGAGTTTGAACTATTTTACTTACCCCCAGGGGGCACTCTAACAGTCCGAGGGTGTCAGTGTTATGTTGAAATTATGTTGGTTAGCTATTCTACATTATCATAAGAAGAAACAGATAAGGTGCCCTTTTGATTTGGGAAAATTCAATGATTTTTAGGTGAGCCTTGTAGTCCAAAAAATACAGTTTTTTTCTTATCATATTTTCTTATAATCACAGAGAATGAACCAGTGATCATTTGAAGCTTTTTACGTGTGAGGAGAACGTGTGAGGCCCATTTTTGAATTTCTCCGCAGGCCGCTCATACTCCAAGACCCTCCAGCAGGCGACGCTCTCCCTCCTCCCTCGCCGCCAATGCCAGCAGTATTTCCACGGAGCTTTCACCAGCCGCATGCTGTGTGCCGGGAGTGTCCAACAAGAGAGACGAGTGGACAGTTGCCGAGGTGACAGCGGAGGACCTCTGGTGTGTGAGCGTCCCGGGGGAGGTTGGGTAGTTTATGGGGTCACCTCGTGGGGTCACGCCTGCCGGACGCAGCAGTCGCCCGGCGTCTACACCAAAGTGTCCGCCTTCAGCTCGTGGATACACAAGGTGATGGCGCACAATGAGGGAAAACAAAGAAGCCGATAAACACAACTGACCTCTCAGTCTCTACACTGACCTACCTGATTGGTGAGTTGAGTTAAATGAGGGTCACATGACCAAAAAAAGACATTGCCGGCCTTTTTGAGCCATAAAAGCATGTCTGTTGTAAGCACTTATTTATATAGGCCGTAAAAACTTCCTTACTTATGTCTTTGCAATCTTGCATCAATCATGCATTTTTTTAATGTTCTGTATTTTGTCACTACATGTGTTAAATGTGAGTAATAATGTTTAATGGGACCATAGGTATTAAAGCATGCATGTGTGAAGTGATTGCATGGATGTCTGCAGATTTGCACTCAATCGTCTGCGCTTTTGTGGTCGCTTGTTTGACAAAGCGAAACACACTCTTTTCATACATTTGTCTTTTTAATTTTTATCTTTTAAATTTTGGTGACATTTTTCAGGTCTTAGTCTGTCATGAGGGCATCAAAACGTATGTTTACCCTTTGCAGGCGTGATTAGAAATCAAAGCACATCAAAATTCTTCAATTTGTATTTACTTCCTGTGGTGATCATGTAATGCGCAAGGAGATTTTAACAACGGAGGACAATCTGATACACTTGAAAAAAGACAGACGCTTCTGGATCCTTTCTCTTTTTGTTTTTATGATTTTGTCTGTTTCAATGTATTGTGCTGTTTATTAAAAAAAAGTGTATCTTTAAAAAAAGAAAGTAAAAAAGATCTTCCTTCTGGTATTCATGTCTCCTTATTAGTGACATTGCATCCGCAGATTTGTTTACAATGCCCCCTCATAAATATTTCACCAATTTGCTTTTTATACAATTAATCTATTATAAGTGTGTTGTATATACACACACTATATATATATATATATATATATATATATATTATATATATATATATTCATGCATTTAGTTGAACTGCCTGGTGCTTCTGTGGCGATGGACCGACCGGGTCTGATTGTGAAGAGGCTCTTACTTTAAGCCATTTCCTGGCAATATGAAGGGGTCTTTACCCAATTTGAGCCCCTTCTTCCTCAGATGAGGTTTTGAGTTTTTCCTTGCATCTCTAGAGGCTTCAGGGATTTCCATTTTGAATTTGTGAAGATCTCTGTGATTCTTTCACTTGTGAAGAGACTCCTTTTGCGAGTCTATTTTGATTAAATGCTATATAAAAAAAATGATTTGACTTGACTCATCTATTAAAAAAATGGTTACGCTGTTCAAAGTACTGTTTTATTTAAACAAGTTCTTTCTGTCTGTAACTGAAAACTAAGAAAAACATATACTCGCACACAAGTAGCAGTCTCGATCGCTTTCATCCTCTGTCCCTGTCCCTCTCTTTGTCTGCCCCTCTCTTTCTCAGTTATGTGACACCTTGTCTACAGGAATAGCTCCCATTTTCCGACTTGTTCCCATTTACTTTAACAGGCAAACATGGTAACACGTTTAAAAATGGGGCGAGCGTGACAATGGCAAGCTGACAGTTGCCTCGTGTAGTTCCATTACCGCTTTTCAAATGTGGAAGAACATAAGTGTATTTAATAACCCTTCTATAAATTTACCTCTGGTGTGAAAATCATTCTCAGTCTTGTACAAGAGCGCCCCTGTGTGGTTATCTAAAAATGAGATGAGACTAATGCGAAAGGTCAACAATCTGATACACACTTCTGAAATCACATCTTCTCATAACTGTTGAGTCATTTTTCGAAGAGGCCTGCAGGATATTCTTGTGACCCTTGAGGCAACCTGATGTTTGTGTGCAGTGACACCAGACGCCAAACACATTTTATTCCACATTCCACATTCCTTTTCGTTATTCCACATATGAGTGCATGCTATGCAAATTTTGCACAATTAAGGTTACGTTATTTGCTGAATTTATTATTTCATAATTTCAAAGCTTTACAGTATGTATTTTAATGTCAATTTGAATTTACCTTCTTCTGTTAGCTTTTATGCATTTCTTATAAAAACCCAAATTTAAATGTTTTAAACGATTATCATTAATATATACAATCACCAGCTGCTACATTAGGCACATCCAAAACAAGATATTTGGACTCATGCTGAGGGTTGAGTAATCTCTTATAAAATGGCAAACATGGCTCATAAAAAAATTTGAATTCTAAATTCTTAACTCACAAAGCAAGATCATAATTCAGAGTAAAACAAAAAAAAACACACACAAGCACGCACACACACAAGGAAACCTAACACACATCGATACAAGGATCAATACAAGAGTCAAATATCTGGCACATGAAAGTAATAAAAATGAATGAAAGCACCGTAGAAAATGCAAAAGAACGGATGTGACAACCACGCACACCGGGACATGGTACACCTGGACATGAAATACCTGTTAGTTGCTGGAGGGATCTGATTTGTTAACACAAGAAACTGGGTTTACAAAAACAGGTGGAAACCATAAACTAATGGGTTGTCAAGATTTGAAGGGAGCAGCTTGAGAACAAAACTAAAAAGCATAAAACGAATCTAAATCTAATCTAAACAAAATCAAAAGCTCTTATTAGAACAGATGTTGTTGCTTGCTTACCAGACTAAAAATAAATAAATAAAAACCTCTCTGAGATCATAAATAAAAACAGAACATTAATATGCTCAGGAAAAGTATCATTTTGATATAACTTGTGTATTGCTAAGGTGTATCTAAAGTTGCTGCTGAGCATATACACTGTGTACGTTGACACGTTATATCGGCGATATCTTCTCTTTCTCTCAGTCTCTCCTTCTGTTTTACAAGGAATGTCTTTTTCACAGCTCCCTTGTCTCTTTTTCTCCCTTGGTCTTTACATCGCTCTCTGATACTTGCAATTTATTCAAGGTTTCTCACAAAAAGTTCATATTTTATGATGAAAGAAAAAAGCATTAACAGCAGGGAGATAAAAACAACCCGACTTCTACCGCAGTGTAAATTTCTGCAGTAGTTTATTCAGGGTGTGGGGACATCAAGCTGAAAGAGGAAGAGAACACACACAAGTTCCGGCATATGCATTTGTTTTAATTTTGGTTTTTCTTTTTGACAGTTCGAGATAGTTGTTGTTAACCGAAGGGAAACAAAACATGGTGTCTTGAATCAAAACAGGAAATGGGAGGCAGATACAACGACATAAATGGGGGGGGGGAAATACAGCCCGGCATCATATCCTATGTGTTACGTCTGCTCGTTTTGGTCGGTTGCCTTTGCTTGCTGTCTTCAGCATTGACTCCATTAACCTTGTATATTGGATGCAGCATTTTTCTTCATTCTGGAAAATAAGACACAGGCTCTTGCTTCAGTGACGCCTTCCCACCTCTTATTTTCTAGAGACAGCCTGGGGTGACATCTCTGAACGTGGCTGCCAGATCTACCAGCAGCTACGTTCACTCTGAGCAAACAAACGCATAGAAAATCAAACAAACAGGCTGCCACGCACCCTGAGATGATGCCCCTTCTTAACATTCTTACTGTGGCAGGAACAACACGCACAAATAAAAAATCTAAAGGGAAATTTGTTTCTTTCTTGTTATGTTTTTTTTTTTTTTTTAGCTTAGAGGAAATAGTGCACATGACGGGATTCACACAGCTGACCAGCGCTGCTCTGGTGTGATAAATTAAAGGTGAAAATCACACAAAACCTTCAAAGTTACTGCAGGTATGCGTGAGAGTTCAACTTTGATGAACTCTTCTTTGTCCTCAGTGACTTCCGAGGCACTCAGACCATTCATCCCTTCACCCAGCACTTAAAGTGTTCCATTTGCTTTGCCCTTTAATCACTTTTTTGCCCTTCTCAGGTGTGAAACAAGGGCTCACGTTCCTCTTCTTGCCCTCGGGGTTCATGGAGAGTACGTCTGAGGGTCAGGTGCTCCAGGTTTACTCCGTACTGCTTCACCTTTGGCCTTTAACGCTGGCTCACGGATGCAAAGGTTATCTAACCTTAAGAAAGAGGTAAAGACAAAGTGGATATGGATAAAAAGGGGAGGAGAAAAAGGGTGGAAGAACATGAATTTATTAATCAAATGACGTGCTTTTTGGACACCTTTGTGAAATGTGCAAAATGCAAATACTGAAAATGCTAATAAGCTCTGGTGACATTATTTATAGAATAACCAATTGTTATCTATCTATCTATCTATCTATCTATCTATCTACAAAAAGAATATAAAAAGAAAACAAAGATAAAAAGAAGGCATTTGAGTAATTTAAGCTTAGCAAAACCTTACTTTTATTTATAGGGTATTTGTTACATGATATGTATGACATAAATTTTGTTTTATGAGACCATTTCTGGAAAAACACTACTTCAGAGTTATAAGTGTGCATGGCTCACAATGGTGTTAGCATGCTTTCTCGTGGACATGATTGCTAACCTCAATCTAGTTCTGACACCACAAAGTGAACAATCATGTGTACTCTAAGCTCCCAAGTGAAAATGATTGTCTTTTTGCAGTTTAGTGCAGAGGAAACACACACCAGGCATTTTGGTATGTGATCTGTTTAATATGCCTTAAGCTTGTCTACATAATTTGGATAATCGAAGTGAACACTAAAAGTTCAGTTTTTGCTTTTTGTTTAAGGCCAACCGATAAAGAGTACCGTTTATTCATAGGTTTAATAACATACTTCCTCAAATATAAGACGCACCTGTGTATAAGACTCAACCTTAATTTTGGGGTCGGATTCTGGTATTTTTTTTTCTGTTAGCGTGTATAACACTTTGGCAACAAAATAAAAACTATGGCAAAGCAGAATGAATCTCATCTTTTGTGAACTCTTTGTATTTTCTTGCGTTCATATTCATAAGTTATTTATTTGTTGTGCATTAATTGTGTTTCAGATTCCCCACTGTGAGTGGGTATAACGATGAATGTGCTTCAAGGATTTTTCTGTGATTTTTCAATTTTCTGTGAGTGACTGCTTGGTCGCCTATTAGATTTCTTGTTGTGTTAACCGGAAAGAGCAAACGATCAACATGGACTTGGGTGGGAGAAGGTGCACTTCTTTGGAAACAATGCATGGGCATGGTTTTTAATATTACTGTTACTGTATTGTCTCATTTGATATAACCACCTTGTTAGTTTTTGTACTTGAATGATATAAATCCACCTCAAGCGCAACCATGTGTGACGTGATTTCGGGGTGAATACAACAAGCACTCTAACTAGGGACCAAGCAGTCAGTCAATGTTGTTTTACAAACTCTGATAGACTGGCTTTGTGGCAAATTTGTAACGTGTGTGCCACACTGAGCGCGCAGAGAGTACCCAACTCGAGCAAGCTGAGAGCTAGATGTTGAGCGAGGGAGGGAGGGCTATCGTGAAGGTGCAAAGAGAGATTTAGAACAAGCAAAACGTTTTTCTGTGCTCGAAATCCATCGTTGCTCGCCATGGATGGATGGTTGGATGGGTATCAGGTGAGATACAATGAAAATATAAATAGAAAAGTCCTATATGTAACATATGGACATGTGAGCTGAGCTCTGTAGACTTGAACGCCGCTGACCTTCTGCAGCTCCTCTCTCAGCCAGGAGGGAAGAGGCTGTCCAAGTCGATGCAACAGCTTTGACAGCTCCACATTGTGCTCCCTGTAGTGCCTGGAGAGATATGCCCGAGCCTGCATATGGGCAAACGTAAAGGGATTAATGTTAAAATCAAAATGATGCAATGGAAGTGTAAATGAGAGTAGAAGGACAAGAAGGAGAAGAAATAATAAGTAAATAGAGATTTTGTTGTTGTTGTTGTTGTTGGCATGCCATTACGATTATTGAAATGTCAAACAGGTGCCTTGGCTCAATTAAGGATGGGGAAACAATCAATGCTACGATCCTGCAAAATCAAAGAGCAACAATGAACGCATACTAAAGTGCAGTTTTTCATGAAGGTAAATGACCATTTCTTTATTCCAATCCCAATGTTTTCTCACAACAAAGAAAAGTAACCACTGATGAGCTCTTATCACTTCTGCATGGAGGTGGAGGCTACTGGTCTGCAGTTTACCGTATTTCTCAGAGTATAAGTTGACCCCAGTCCTAAGTTGACCCCCCATTTTTTTACATCAATTTGTGTGAATTTGACAAAAACGCAATAATAAGTCTAGCACAGAGTTTAGTGGTTACACAGATCATGGCTGTCCAATTGTAACAAGTGGTCTGCGTTTAAAATGACAAAATTATGGTACTTTCAGACAGATTTCTTCGTTGTATATCGAATAACATACTGTTACGGTTATGGAGGAAGGTGGAAAGCCTTGTAACTGACATGATATTACTTATTTCACATTTGAATTAATATGATTCAAATACAGACATGTGGAAAAACAATTGGTGTGTTTGAGCAGTTATAGGTCGACCCGCCTAATATGAGGGTTGAAAATGAGTAAAAAAAAAAAAACTCGAGTTGTACTCTGAGAAATAATTACAGGTGAGTGAGGTGCACCCATTAGCCATGTGCGACTGCACGTGGAAGATGGATTGAATCATCTTCATTTGAGAGCCAATGTGTGATTTTGCCACCCTCTGTGGAATCACTGGCTCGGACAAAGATTTATAGATTGGATTTTCTCCTTCTCGCATCCTCACTCTATCCTAATTTCACCATCCTGCTTCCCCCAAGAGTATTGTGTCATTACTGAGGCCTCATAATGATCGTGTTAGTTTGGCTCGTGGTTGCCACACACCCACCAACCCATGCAGAGTTTGCTGGGAGAAGTGTTAGCAGTCGAAAATCAGTCGGTCACATGACAGTTTTCCCCTGGTCATTCAATACACGTTTTAAAACGTTGGCAGAGTAAATGTGCTTACCTCTGCTTCCATAGGAGGATACTTTCTTCCTTTGCTCCTCCCCAAACACTTAGTCTTTCCTCCCTCAAGGAGCTGGCACCAAAAACCCTTTTGAGGGTCAAAACTGGGTAGAAAAAAGGAAGGATTGTTTGTGTGTAATGATTTGTGTTTGAGAGGACTAACTTTGAAAGAGTGTAACAGACTAACTCTCATATGTACAAACTAAGAAGCTCCATTATAACAGATGAATGAAATATATAGTGGCAAGAGCCATGTGAAGAAAAAAAAAAGCAGGGAAAATGCCTAGCATGTCCAAGTTTTCAGACTTCGTGGCACCCCAGATTATAAGACTCGTCTTAATCAATAAGTCTATTTTTAGAAATTGCCATATGTGGGGCGCATTGGGTCATAAGATTGCTCTGGGTAAAGGGTGCATTAGTACACATTAAATCAGTACAGCAAATGAGACAAACTTTATTCATCTTCAACATTGATACAGAAGGCACACCTGATTATAAGATTGCTTATTTTTAAGAAAACTAAAGGATTGTAAGTCTGCTATAAATGCAGCCTGAAACATTTAGGTAAACAAGCTGGCTCCTTATTCATAAATATACGATATTATTTAGTGCCAGTTTTATGAAGAATGTTTCAGAATTGTGGCGGCACTGTACAGTAATTGCTCTACTTAGTTGATAGGAGGTAAAACATCAATATCACAATCTATCCAACCATTATCTCTTTTCCATTCAGTGTCCATAGGAAAGCATCATATTTGCAACCTTTCTTAAACAACACAGTACCCATACACCAGTACTAACCGATTGTGCTACAATATGAAACGCTATATCTAGCTATTGTATGATTTTTTTAAGAACTACTGTCAATTATTATTTTCGAAGATTCAAAGAGATTTTATTGTCACATGTATAGTACGATACCACGCATGAATTTCTTATTCTGTTCACTTCCCGAGCAGACTGCATTTCATAATTGAGCAAATAATAATAAAATGTTAGGAACAACTGTCCTGAGGTTGCAGTGGTTGAAGTCCCCCGCTGTGATGATCTCAGCGCCCGGCTGCTTAATATCATATTTTAAAATGTGTTTATTACGGGTGCTTCAAGTCCAGAATGACTGAAAAAAAAGCTATTTTGTTAGGGGCTATATCTCCCAGTTATAAATAAATGTAGTTTAACTTTCCATTGATTAAATATTTAGTGAGTATTCATTGTGACATGAGTATTACTCTTCTTGATAACGTGTCACTCCTCACTCTCAACTTCTCTATGGTGTTGTCTTTGGCTGACACTGACAGCAGTGTGTATGCTTCTGGCAAGAGTGTCTGGCGCCTGCTGTTCTGCATTACACATATTGCACCAGTAACACCGCAGAAAAAATTGAAACCTTTGGTAGTTTGATTAAACTGTTTGTGTACTCACGTTCTCTGCTCCACTGGGTTAACACTTTGAATCAAGTCTTAACATGAGCAGGAAGCAGCTGGAATTGTCTGTTGCATTGTGGGGGCTGTCAAAAGTGATCACGATTGATTCAGCATGTTTTTTTAAATAATTGAAATTAAGACTGAAGCAATTATGAATGCTTTAAATCAAAGAAACATTATTACTCAATGTTCATTTGACGTTTGAAAGCCCAAGTGAATTGCTCGTGTTTTCATGATAAGTCCGGCTTTGCTTTTTGGCAACCATGGATGTGACTGAAAGATGTATATGTACGTAGCTGGTTATCTTCATGCATCATTTGGCGTTCTCATCAAGTGCTCTTTTCTCCATGTGACAAGACAGGAGGAAGAAAAGATTAAATAAAAAGCCTTTGTTGTTGAAGAGCTGTCAGGCCGCTGCCATGTCAAAAGAACAAGACCAAAAAAAAACAAACCAACATGCTTTTTTTGGGGACTGCCTTTGTGCTCCCCACCATGCATGCACACATACACGTACACACTGACTTTGTCACACTCCTGTCAAGATGCATCTCTTTGCACATTATTTTAAATGCATGTCAGTCTGCAGTCGTTGACAGAGGTGCTCTCTGTCCCCACGAACAAAACTTGAGACGCCCCTGTCTGGAGTAGAGAGACAGGCTGCATTCTGATGAGCATTGCTTGGCTAATAAAGCATTTAGCAATTCTCCCTCTCTTAAAGGCCACACGCCAGTTCTAATTAGTAAGAATGCAAACAACCTCTCTGTATTACAAATCAAAAAGATGGGTGAAATGGAGGGCCAACATATCAAAGACAAATTTGAATGGGGTACACAAATTCTAATATTTGGGCCAACTCCGAGCATTTTTCCTCTCTTGCGGACAAGCACGAGCATAGGTATGGGACGTCTCTAAAATAGCATTCTTAGTCCTGGTTTACAGCGTGTAAATGATTTTTTTCTTCTCAGTCAGCTAATAAATAAATATAACCATCCATTTTCTACAGCCACCTATCCTCAGTAGAGTTGCTGGCGCCTATCTCAGCGTTCTATTGGCAGTAGGCGGCTGACACCCTGAACTGGTTGCCAGCAGATTGCAGGACACACAGAGACGAACATACATTCACACACCCAATCACACCTAAGGACAATTTACTATGTCCAATACGCCTGCCGTGCATGCTTTTGGGACTTGGGAGGAAGTCAGAGTGCCCGGGCATGGGGGGAACATGTAAACTTTCTACAGGAAGGCCAGGGCAAGCTAGACTTGAACTGGGGACTCTGAATTGTGAGGTAGATGTGCTAACCACTCTTCCACAAGCCTAAATAAATACATAAAGTCAAGACCAACAGGCTGAGCCATAGACACCCTAATTTTGATGTGAAATGGTTGTGTTGAATGTTTGCAGACCATCTCTCAAGTCATTCATCCCAATAATAATGACAACAAAAAGAGTCTGCAAATGTAATGTAAGGGTTGTAAGCCTTAATCAGTGCGTCTTATGTATGGATGTCAAACGAGAGTTGAATAAACATGTTTTTTTACTTTTTGTTGTACTAGTTTGGTTACCTTGATGTGAAATAATGCACCATCTAACCTGTTGCGCATTATAACGCAGTATGCCTTATTTAATATGGAAACTTACTAACCATTAAATCTCTTCAAATGTGAAAAGTAGATTTGTGTACCATACTTTAAAGTACATATCCAAGATATGTCTTAAGTACTGTGCGAAGTTTGTACACATGCGTCACTTGTTACTACCTGTGTATAATGTGAGCATAAATGAGAAAATAATTAGTTAAAAAATATAAAATTGTGTAAAATCAAATTTATAACAGGTATACGATATTTCCATTGCTGTTTTATTTATTGGTATTTGGATCTCATGTGTATTTGTACACCTTGAGACAAAGAATATGTTGCTTGTGGATATGTGAATGTGTGAAATTTGAATATGAGGGAGTAGTTCAGGTAAGGGCATCAACTTACTATTGCAAGAAATATGGATGTTACTTAGGATTAATTAGTTAATTAGGCTTTGTCATTCAAGATCAGATGTGTCTGGATGATTGGGCATAATTCTGACGCACCCTCCCAAATCACACTCATATATGGGTAACTGCAAAGGAAGACCAACTTGATTTTCTTTCATTATCAGGTCCCATGGTTGTTATGGCTTTAATCTTTTGTCCACATAAAACGGGAAGTGGTGCTTAATGAGACGTCAGGTCTACGTGACTTACGTGAGGGCCTGTGAGTAGTTCAAATGAGGAGTGACTCCTAGAAACTTCTGGACTTCATCCATGACAGCAGCAGGGTCTGCCCTCAGCTGATGGCCATCTATGATCATCAACTAGATGCAAAAACAAACAAGAACATAGATTGAAGTGTATTTTGACATGTAGTAACACAAATGACCATGTTCAACATGAAGTGTAAGGCACCTGGTTAGCAGGGTAGTACGTGAGCCACCTCTCAAGGTGTATGGCATACATCCCCGGGTTCAAACAACGATTCTGCAGAGAACGTAGTTCCGCTGGGGCACCTGCTTTTGCACTGATGACATCATAGAAGGTGTAGCGAAGTGCTGCGTGGTCCTCGTGAGCTCTCTGATGCTGGAGTGACAAAAATAAATATTAACGCGTTGATAATGAATATCAACGCGCGTCTTTGACGAGCACTTCTGCATTTTGGGCGTGTGGATTATGACGCAAAACATCGAAAGAAAACTACATGGACTAAGCACTGACTGAAGCAGGGGTACATCCGGCGATCACGGTCAGTTACAGACAGTCCTTCTCTGAGGATTTCTCCGAACCTTCGCACCATTGAGAACTCGTTGAAAGTGCAAAAACACTCACCGAATATATGTTGGTGTAAAACAACATACGTGAGTTTGAGTTGACAAGTACATTTCATTCCGTGCTTTTCTACATTAGGTCAAGTCTAGGAGTTGAATTTGTACTTACAGTATTTTCTTACTTCTTTTACTTCTTTTCTCTATACTTCTACCAATGTATGTTGCATGACTACTGTAGCTACTTTAAGAAAAAAATCCAGATGTCACGCGTAACACACTAAAGTTGTTTATTTGTGAAGATCAGGTAAAATGCTACTTCTGTTGCCATAGGCGTATGGTTACATTTAAACTCTAAGATTCTCAATCAAAACAGAATGTCTTTGTTTTTGTCAAAATGTATTTTATTTTATAGCTCTTGTATTTGAGCTTACTTGACTTCACCAGACGAAGTGGCCATTGAATTCATACTGCATGTGTGATTTCCCGCACCTGGTACCAGCTGTAGGCTCTATCCGAGGGATTGATGAGCAGGGTGATGATCTTGGCCTTGGGCAGTAGGGCTGCGACACGCCGCGGGGATTCCTCTGAGGGGAAGTAGTTGGCACTTTTCTCAAACAGGAAGTCCGTGCTAACGTTGGAGGGGACAGGGAAAAACTCCATGTACCTATGGCAAGAGATGCAAACATTTTTTATTTATTTTTTTGTTCTGTTTGGTAGACCTGCTCTCTGAAGCATCCCTGTAGTCCCGGGAGCTTAGTTATCTGGGGCTTTAAGGGGCTTTCCTCCAGGCCATACAGGTCCTACATGAGGGACCAGAAAAACATTTTCCCTAGTCAAAATTTAAGTGAGAGCACCTTTCCTTTTATGGAATTGTTGGAGTGGGTTCTACAGGTTACTCCTGCAAGAGATTTTCTCTTTCTGCTGAGAGACTTCAATACATATGTGGATAATGACAGAAAGACCTCAAAGGCATGATTGGGAGGACTGCTCAGGATCAGGTCCTGAGCGGTCAAATTCTGTGCTTGTAACAGATTGTCCATGGCAAAAAAAAAACAAAACAAACACATACTCAAACCTTAGTGTAAGGATATGTGCAATTAGTATCGATGACAAACGTTGTGATGTCATAAACATTTAGTGACAAAAGGGAGATTTGAGGACCTCCCTGATTCAACTGAAATGACATTTTATGTATCTCCTGTGTCTGGGTTGTGGTTGCCAAGGTGGTTACAAAGCTCCTTAGTGGCAGGACAATGCAGATAGATGGGATCTCTCTGGGGTTCCTAAAGGTTCTCAAGGTTGTGAGGTTGTTTTGGTTGACAGGCCTCTGCAACATCACATCAGGGACAATGCCTTTGGTTCTGGCAAACACTGTTGTGGTATCAGTTGCATGGAATTAGCTATGGCTATGTATTGTTTTTACCTTTGTCTTAACGGTCAAGTATTTGTCACACTTTGTGTAATTACTACCTTTGTCATGTAGGGTTATGTGCACAGGTGCACATGACTGGTAGGCAGGTTGACTTGGGTAATAACCCAATGTTCTGTCTTTCCTCAATGTTAAAATGGCTTCTATCGAGGTCAACTGACAGCACACTATCAATGCAATATAAATAGCTGCCAGAAGCAGCACCAAAAACAAAGACTAAGTTGAACAATGCTAAAAGATAAACTATATCAGTTCCAAAACACCCAAATTATTTCATGGCCCCCCTTCAGTCAGGCCATGGACCCTACTTTGAGACCCACTACTCTTGTGAACTTGCAGTCTGGATTGAACATGCGGCCTTCACATGAATGTGCACATTTTTTTTTTGTTCACAGACCAACCCCTGAAGCATTTGCAAGATGTTCCACAGTAAAATCACCAGAATTGTGGTATGTTTACCACGACATGAGGACTACATTACACATTTGTAACAGCACAAACGCAATAACTTGCAGATTGTACCAGATGGCTCTGTACTACTACTAATGTCCTCAAAGTCAGATGCAAGTTGTAAAAGTCATTTCAAACTTAAAAAAAAACAGCTTGAAATGGACTTGCCTCCACAATTCCAACAGATGACTTTCAAGTTTGCAGCATCTGTATCCCTGCCAACTAAACGGCCCATTTGTTGGTCAATTTAGCCCCATGTATGTCTTCTAGCTTTTATTTAAGAGCTTTGAAGGATCATTTTGAAGACAACCAAATGCTTAATGTGTCATTCAATGCAGCAAGGAGAAATGGGACTTCTTCATGAAATGCTTCCTTTCAAGCCATTCACTTCTTCTACCCCAATCAGAAAAAAAAAAAAACATATCAGTGACTAGGACGTTAAAAGACAGCTGATTGTGTGTACCCACCAGTCAATTCCTTTGTGATAGTTGTTGGTGTTGAAGAACTGGACCTCCTCGTAGGTCTTTGGACTGGGGAAGTTGCTGGAGATGGAGGGGTGCATGAGGAGGAAGAGATAAAGTGCCGTTGTCCCTGCAAGAAAGGGCATAATTCATAAAGGGGCTCATTAATTCAGATGAGCAGAGGGGAGTGTGTTGCATGCATGACAGATATCATCCTCTTAGCCATACCTGATTCTCTATAGTGCCACCAGTCAACTCGTTGAAAATACACAGTGTATGTGTCCCTAAAGATCACAAGCATGTATAAAATATTCCAAAATGTTCTTGTGTGTCCCTTTTTCCAGCAGCACATCTCCTCCCATATTTGTTCAGCCTCTCATTTAGTGCCAACCTTTCTGACATACAAGAGATTCCATTCAAAAAAATTATTTGAATTACTGCTGCTCGGATGCACCTGTCCCCATAAAGAGTTGTCGTCATAATATCAACACCTGGATAATTAGCACCATTACTGAGACCTTCACACCCCTTGTGATAAGCATTAATTATGGCAGTAAGGAATTCATGGCATTACAAGCAGGCAATCCTGTGTTCAAAAGCCCATGCAGATTTTTCATTCTGCAATTGCACCAGGCACTCCATTAAAAACATCTTTAGAATAAAATTAAATAAGGTCATACATCAGTCACTGATTGATATTGTTGTTGAGGTGTTTTCCAGCGATACAGAACAACACTGCATAACACATTAAAAATAAATCTTTTATCAGTCACAATAATAACATTCTTTTTAGCCTTCTCTAAGATGGAAAAAGAAATAAAAGAGCACACTACCCACACACTTTGTGTCAGTCTTCAGGACTATGTGTAAATAAGTAAAACTTGACATCTTAAACAGTAATTATTATTGTACTTTGCAATGACCTCTATGTTGTTTTCTGTAAAACAGTCAATTTAAAACTCAATAATAATAATAATAATGATATGGAGACCCTAAAGACAGAAAGGAGGGAAAAAACACGTTTCTCATTAGATTTGAGAAAGTTTCTTGTCCTAACGAAAAAGTTTCTCATTCTAACCTTTTTTATTAGAACAAAGGACTTTGTCATTTGCATGAGAAAGTTTCTCATTTGAGTGAGAAACCTTTTTACCTGCAGGCTGTAGCTTACTTAGCAGACTACAAGAATTTGCAGGTTTTAAATGTTGCTTAAACTCATGATAATGGTGATGACTTGCAATTAAAGCAAAAATGTCCTCATAATAAAGTCCCAGGGGGAAATACAGCCAAACAAGAACTTGACCAGTGCTATATGTTTTTTGGTGGGGCTTACCTGTTTTCTGTGGTCCTGCCACCAAGAATTTGGGTAATCTGTCACAGGTTTTCTCCTTAGACCAGATATCTTTATGTCGTTTGTCATCACATGGGTTCTGCAGGAGAATAGACAAACGATGAGTGTTTATATTTAGAAATACAATGCAAAAGTAACATAAACATACATGCATTATTAAAAGAGGCCTCACAAATAAATGATGAATGAGGCGCTACATCTCTTAATGCGCTCATCTGCAACAGCAGTGTCAAATCCTTTAATCAATAACATGTCATTTCACATCATTTCTTAATTGCTTCACCCTAACCCCTGATCATATACTTAAATGTTATATTATATGTATTATATAAGTGCACCACCCAAGGCACATCTCATGCCTTGTGCAGTCTTGTTGCAATTTTTCTGGACCATAAAATTGATATCAGAAGACTGGGCTCTTGTATATGTACAAAAAAGGAAGGCTAATGTTATTTTGAATTGTCCTAATAACCCACTCCAAAATGTGTTTGAGATTTCCCCTCAGTGCTGCTGGTTTCAGGCTCTTAGGAGGTGAACAAAATTGCTCCAGATTTCATTTATACCAAAGGTGATTTGATTTATTTATGGGTACTTATGACAACATTCCTTAGGTTGCTCATGTTCTCAGCTAACATTAATTATTTCCACATCCGAACATTATATAACTGCCCATGTATAGTATTAGTTACATACTGAATGTGCACTAGCAATGTAGTGTACAAGTATGCTGTTTGACTTATTCACTTACTTATTTTAAGTCAAGATTTTAGTTTAAAAATATCTTCATTACAACAAAATGCATCTTCATTTATAGAGTGCTTTCATGTCATGTCGTAGTAGTCTGCATCTCCCAGTAAAAGAAAACTGATCTTCTAATTCTGACATGATGTTTCTTCCAAGACCAAAACCAACACAGTCCATGAACACATAACAAATCAGTGGAGGTTCCGCCGAACACCTGAAGACTAACTCATTGAACTCTTAGGGTTTGATGGAACTGGGCTCAAGAACCCATCCATCCATCCATCCATCCATCCATCCATCCATCCATCCATCCATCCATCCACCCACCCGTCGGCCTGTTTGTCCGTCAATTATTTTCTATAGCCACTTATCCTCACTAGGGTTGCAGGCATCCTGGTGCCTATCCCAACTGTCTTGAGGCAGTAGGTGCGGAACACCCTGAAATGGTTGCCAGCCAATTGCAGGGCACACAGGGATGAACAACAGTTGATGGACACAATCAATCCTCAGGGCAATTTAGAGTGTCCAATACAGCAGCCATGCATGTTTTTGGAGTGTGGGACGAAGCCGAAGTGCCTGGAAAGAACCCGCACGGGCTAAGGGACAACGTACAAGCTGGAGCAAGCTGAAATTGAACTCAGGACTCAAAACTGTGAGGCGGATGTGCTGACCACCCTTCCACCGAGCTGACCAGGTTAAGAATCATTAATCTATTGTATAAATGGGTCCCGAACTAACTGCGCAAACCATAACTTATGGCGTTATGAAACGTTTCGAGGACACAAGCTGTCTGGGTGTACACAGTCGGCGTGCTGCTAATGTGGGGCAACACAAGGACATTGAGGAAGACTGCTTTTGATGAAAGAAAAGCTGCGTACCAACTACTATGTCTTGGTACTCATGTGAATAAGCCTCCAAAAAAAGTTATGTGCACCCCTGCCAATTATAACACGTATATGTACACAAGCAATTTAAATGTGCGTTTTCCATAATATGTCCTCTATGGATGTGTAAAATTCAGGTCCACAAAGTAGAAACCTTGCAACAGTTTGGCTATAGCAAACTTATTTACCTTAGAGTAGAGTAGAAACAGCTGTGGCAAAGCCAAACTGTGGCGGGGTTTAAAAAAAAAAAAAGCAATGAAGAAAGATGCATGTTAAAGACAACAAGACAAACACACCTGCCATTGTGGGTCCCTCTGTTCAGGGAACAACTGGAAGTACTTGTGCGCAAGCTGAGGAGGGGGTAGTGTGTGGAGCCTCAGGTTGGTCCACGAGCGAAGAAAAGAGGCCAAGTGGACGAATGTGTACAGACCGAGACGATCGTTGCCGTAGTTGGACAGGTGTGTCATGAATATACTGATCTGCGGAGGGAGAGTAAAATATAAAACAAAATTTAATACATCAGACTGGTAAAAGTGATGGTACGTATTAGTCCCGAAATGGGATGCAGTATTGTGCTGTTCAAAACTGTTCTAAAGTCCAAATTGAATTTCCCAAGTTCTCATGTCTGTGTGGGATTACGGCAGCGCAGGAAATCCAATGCTGTGACTGCAGCAAATAGATTATCTGGAAGTCAGAGAACCTGTCCAGTGGGAATCAATGTTGGTTATCACTTTGCAAAGTGAAAAAAATGCTCATTTAGTTATGTAACACTGAATGCGGCTTTGCGAAGAAAAAGCAGACACTTGGAAATGGATATGTTTAGTCTTTGTGACAGATTGAGTCGAGGCAATACGGCCACTGGGTGTTGATGGCAGAGACTTGGCTTCACACGTATACTGAGCTTGGGAGGGGGCCACCTGGGGGGATTAGAGGGGGGTGATGGTGTGCTAGTCCGCATTGGTGCTCTTACAGGATGATCAAAGAGACAAGAGACACGCACACACATACGCACTCACACATGCGCGCACACCCCTATACACACACATGCATGCTTCTTTTGTGATTGGAGGACTTGGGGAATGTCTGGAAGGAATGGTAACATTAGCCATTAAGACATGAATTATTTGTTGGGTGTGTGCATGAGGGATTGTGTGTCAGAATATTTAGGACTGTGGATGGGAACACTTGCACACGCACACACACAGCCGCATACAAGCACGTACGCACACAGGACCGTCGGGGCTCCTTTTTAAAGCACGAAGGTTGCTGCGGATAGAAAGCGACAGCGTTGGGGTTTGACGGATCAGCATCCGGCCAACCTAGAAAGCTGTCGTGAATACCAAGGCTCACAATACTGATGTGACACGGTGTGTGTGCGTGAGTGTGTGTATGTGTTGTTTGTGTCCTTTTGACAGTTTGTGTGCACACAGGGCCACTGCGTATGCGCCACAATTAAGTTTGTATGCGTAGCATTGGCCTCTAACAGCTAAATCGCCCATCCTTTTTCTTCACAATCGAGTGGGTGGTTGAGGTAACATAGCGGAAGGACAGTGAAGCTCACTGAGCGCTCAGCTACTAAATCTGTTTCCTATGAATCACAGTGTGGAAACCTCCTCTTTCATGGATGTGGATTCTTGGAGATATGCAAAATTGAATGAGACAGTCTCTCCCACTGGAGACATCTATTCACATTTGGGATGTAAAAGGAATATTGCCTATGGCGTGAAGCAGATGGGAAGGTGGAGGAGGGGCATAATGTGGACATTATAAAATACATACACAGTGATGTAAATAAGATGTTTTTAAAGGATCCTCTGGTCAAAAATGTATTTGTGTTCTTTTCGGAGCACTCAAATAGCTTGTGATGCTTTGTCTGGGAAGGCTGTGTGTGTATTGTTTATATGTGCAAAACGAAAAAAGAGAAGTTGAATGGATACCAAAATGGAAACATTAAATATAGAGTTTGAGCATTGGCTGCCAAATTAAGCAAAGGGAGAACGAGAGGCTGATTGCATTTTGAATTGGAGTACTGGAGAAAAATGGAAGGTGTGAACATACAAGGAGCATGAAGGAGTAGAAAGCCAATGTAACCTTGGTGGCTCTGAATTTATAAAGCCACTTGACACAGCGAGGGACCCAAATTCTTACTGTGGAATAACACGCTGTGGCTGAGAATTCAATTAACTGAACCATGTAAACCTTTTTTTTTTTCACTCTCCTCAAAATCAACCGTCGTGACTCATTGCTTGCCTGTTGGTTTTCTCAGAGATCCGTTTGTGCCTTTAATAAAGAATAAAAAGCTCATAATTTAACCTTGGGATTGCGTTGAAGTCATTTGTGCAGTGAGGTTTGACAACCTCAGAGAAATAAAGCCAAGCGTGCAGCCTCCCTCTTTTAATCTTTGTCTCGTGTCTCTTTCTCCTGACGCTCCCACGCAAACAGTTTCAATTCCGCCCTCCTCGCTCATCTTTTAACGTCTTGCTGGAGAGCCTTCGTCTGCCCCAAAACGTCAGTTTATGTTTTCCTCCCCACACCCGTTTCACACTGACCTAGATGCTCTGATGAAGCTTGTCACTGCTACATGGAGTGATGTTATTCAAAATCCGTCAAGACACACACACATGCACGCATGCATACAATCTTGTAGGATTAGGCCAGTCATGTAATTTAGTTATGACATGCTGTAACCTTTCCTAACATGAGTGTATGATTGAGAGAAATGACTTATTTGTTTTTGGTTCAGTGTTTTCATCTCTCCTCCCATTCAGCCACCCATCCTTCAATTAAATTGTGAACTGAAAGTCATTTCAGATCATAAAGCATCATCCACATCAGAAACCTGGCTGAGATATGAAAAGAGCCTGAGATATGCACAGAGCCTCTCTCTGGGCAAAATTTGTTTTACGCGAATAATCTGTTTTCTTAAAGAAGTTGGGTCAAAAAAGGACCGACTGAATATTTGCGTTAACTTGACCCAAGTTTCTGTTATTTTTCGGAAAACAGCGCTCAAAAGGGGACGTTTGACATTAGACAAATGTGCATCCATCCATCCATCCATCCATCCATCCATCCATCCATCCAATCAATTCCTGGCACCAGGCCATATTTTTGTATCTCCAAAAACCCAAAATATGGCATTGCATTATGAAATTTGACTGAATTTCAAATATTATTTTTTAAATACGGTACATGAAACTCACTAAAATGAGACATGAGGATTTGGCCCGACACCAGTGATATATTTCCACCTATCATTCAGGGCATCCACTCATTTATCTATTTCGTCATTCATAATTTGTTCCATAAATTTGTGCAAGCAATTATTTTTTTCCATCTATCCAGCTGTCTGTCATTCATCTGTCCATCTCTCCTCAAAACTCATTATTCATTCCATTAGTCATGTCTAAATCAAAAACCAAGTCCTCAAAACAAAATCCGCAAGGCTATGTTTGGTTAAGTCTGGTGCAATAGAACTTTATAGGCAACACCTTTGACCTGACCATACGTTTTGAAATTAACTTAGGTGCTTCACAATTGAGAACAGGCGCAAAAAAGTAAAGACCGAATTCACATTTACTTCATCCGGTGGGTATAATCACTATTTGTCCTTATTGTGCAATACATCCATTCATCCACCACTGGATGATAATCAGCCCATTCCCCATTACAAACCACTTAGTTCCACATACATTTCTCCTTGATTGAATTGTTATTGCTACTAAAAAGAAACCCTCTCCCCCTCATTGTTTCATTCTCCTTTCCTCCTGCCCTTGCCTCTCTCTCTTTTTCTCTCTCAGGCCATTTAGCTATCTCCGTCTCCACAGTGGATAATCGAAAGCTGAATGTCAATACAGCAAATGATTCCAATTCAATTTATTCTGTCTGCTCCAGTCAACAGCTACTGTGGCTTTCCATTCCGCTATCTTTTACTGCTTTGCTCCCACTTTGTAATTTCTCCCTGTTTGTCCTGTCACTGCTTTGTGTGCATCTCTGCGTGTGGGGTTGTATGTAGCTGCCAAAGCTATTAGAGGTGAGCAAGAGGATACTGAAGAAAGTGAAGGGAGAGTGGAAATGAGACAAAAAAAAAAAAAAAGTAGTGAGTGAGCATAGTCTGGATGCTCTGATTGGGGATTTAGAATTTGGGGGGGGGAAGACGAAAAGAGACAAGCTACCAGGACGGGAGAGCCTTGGTAAAACAGCAAGCGGGCGAGGCGGGGGAGGGGATTGTGCTGACTTTTTAGGGTTTGGCTAATAAGCAGAGAGGCAGAGCTAATCGGTAAATGTCAGCCCTGATAAATGTCTACGTCTTTGCTGATGTCAGCAAGTCGCACATGATAAACATACAGTCAGACTCATGCTGAAACATTTACACGTGCATTGGCCTGTGCATGCGTGTATGTGTGTGCGTACGCACTCCTGTTCTGCAAGCTTCTGAATTCTCTAGTAACAAAACATGCCGTGACCTGAAAATTAAAACTCACTTCGTCTGCCACCTTCTCCTCCTCCGCCATCCCACACGCTCCCTTGGCTTTTTCACCACGTCTCTGGCCATTTATCCAGGGACTGCTTTGCCCTTATTGACTGTTTGCAGAGCCCAGGTCAGACAATCAATCGGTGCTAGGTGTGGGGGGGCTCTCTGATTGGTGATGTGGCCCCAGAATGATGAAAAAGTGTCCAAACATGCAGGGACGCATGCACTTGTGCATCTAATATGCTGGTGGTTGTCACTGAACTGCCACCATGGGCCAAATGTGATTAAAAATCATTGAATGGGAAGTGACAATGTAACCAACGCGTGGATCGTCACACAAAAGGGAAGCCTGGAGGGATGAAAGCTACGCGCTTCAGAACGCTATTGATTGCAAAGCACACACTCTAATGAAAGCTTTTGTCTCTGCAAATGGAAACCTAGCAGGGAGACAGGAAAGTGAATCATCAGTGGCTGCATGCCGTGTGTGTGTATGCGTAAGGTGTGCGTGTGTGTGTGTGTGTGTGTGTGTGTGTGTGCGATGTGGCAAAAGACTGTCACTTAAGGTTTAAATTGGTTTGTGTTTAAAAAGATCCCTTTGTTAGGAGCTACATTATGGGCTTCATCCTATATTGGAGAACAACTGACAAGAGGAACACAGGGGAAAACAGTAATTAGCCTACGTGTGTTTGTGATTGGCTCTGTCTGAGTGTTGAAGAGAAGGGTGAAAAAAGTGGTGAGATCACTAGTGGCGGTGATTAAAAAACAGGCACATACAAACTACAGAAAAAGATGAGAAAAAAAACAAAAACATTGTTTCTATCCGTGATGATGACCGCACCCTATCGCACAAGGTTTGGTTCACAGAGAGGAAATTCAATTCAACTTTAAACCAAAAAGACATCAAGTTTAACAAGAACAGAGAATGATTCCCAGACACACTCAAGCATCTTGTTGACAGTCTTCTCAGAAGCTACACTTCTTCAGGTCTGCAAACTATTCAAAAAGTGCCAATGACATTACAGAAAAAATCTAATCTGTGTCATTCACACTGCTATTAAAAGATCATAAACAGGTTTCATAGGTGCAAAAAAAAAAAAAAAATCAAAATGTTGTCATTTCAGGCTTCAGTGTGAACGTAGCCTTAGAAACAATTTGATATTACTTTATTTGGGCCTAAACTGGTTATTAAATGTGAGCTCATTTTTATTTAGGTCACAATACACTACATGACGTACAATAAATATTCATACTGCAGGGTGGAAAATTGCAGAAAAAACATCAGGAATTATTGCGGCCATAGTTTTCAAATAATGAGGTAGGTGGGTCTTATGGTTTGGAGATGAATACTCCCATCATAAATGTTCAAAATGTTCAAATGTTCAAAAATTTTATCTTAAAACCATGTGTCCACCAATTATAACCAATTATAAGAAAAAAAGGAAATGCATAAGAACAATTTCCCAATGACACATGTCAACTGCATTCCAAGAATATTGCTTAACTGAAACTATTTTATAACGGTCAAAGATTGTTCCTGATCATACCGTAACTGGGTTTGAACTGTGAGTGTGGATATGAAGCATTTATTTGAGATTAATGCTGTCAAAACAGTCTAAATCCAAAGTTTCACGGACTATTTTCCTTACTGCGTTGTAATGTTTATGTTTTCCAATAAAAACATGAACACATATAATGATTTGCTGGAAATATGTTAAAAATAATCTTTCGAGAATATTGCTTGCATGTTATACTGTACATTGTTCTTTCTGAGGCTTTTTGTGTCAAACTTAAGGCCTGGGAGTCCCGTGAAATGCTGATTTGACATGTTTCTGGCTAAATTCCCAAATGCACAAGTTGTCTTCAACTTTTAACATTTTAGGGGGAAAAAAAGCATTTTTTTGTTCCCAATCTCTCTTTTGAGCATATTTTTCTAGCCTCTAATTTCAAAACTATGTAAATGTGTTACACATGTACTTAAAATGTATTTGACTTCTCAGAGACACTAGCCCTCTGACAGAAACTATAACTACTATTGGCCCTTAATAAAAATGATTTTGACACCCCTGTAATGTAGAATGTTAATAAGGAGCACTAATAAGAGGGTAGGTAAGTTTTCAATCATTTTTTGCTGAGCTTATTCTGTGTGTTTAATTTTAAGGGTTCTATTGCCTTTGATTTCTGTTACCTAGTTGCCAGTGCAAGGAATATTTTGATGTTATACCATAAATCAAACATTACTCCAGAAAAACACATTTTTGTAAGGCGGTATGTTTGTGGGGCAAAGTAGAAATAATTTAATTTTATCCGTGATCCAGAAATGACTTTTTTTTTTGTCAATCTATATGCCTGTGAATACTATTATTCGAGTAATTTTAATTCTCATAGCGTTGAATCAACTGACATTTTGACGAGGGCTACCGCTAAGTATCCTGAGTGTACCATCATTGGCAACTACAGCACTGGAGTGAATTGTTATCAACTACACATTAATTTAAAAACTCAAAAGTTGGCTTGGCAACCTTCAAGAACAATGCCACTTGTAAAAGGTATTTTCTGCTATTATTTCTTAGCCTTGGCAGAGGTTAAAGAACTGTCAAGTGCTCTTTTTTGTGCTAACAGCTACCTTGTGTGAAGAAAAACTTCCCCGCTAGTGTATTATACATATTCTTTTCTAAGTTGGCCTTGATTGCTTGTTCGTGCACTCGTGTTTGCATGTGTGCTTATGCTGGCACACAAATACACCAGATAAGAATTAAATGTGATCATACAATGATCATGCAAGTCAAAGTTGAACTAAATTGAACTGACATACACAGCAGTATGTCAGTATGATTTCTTCTGTGTTTGTGTGCGTACATGCGAGTGAAAGAGCAGCCCACCCTGTGGTGAGACCTAATTTAAATGGGAAAGATGAACACATCTTCGCAGCAAGAAGCCATGGGTGACAACAAGAAGACAAAACATACACACAAAGCAAACAAATGAAACATAAAATAAATGTTACGCGTGCGGGAGGGCAGAACACTGACAGTTTTTTTTTTTTTTTTTTTGTAATGCGACAATAAAAAGGTGGCCGATCCTCGTGTGTTTATATCAAATTTTTCAGGCGCTCCGGATAAAGAGCATTTACCATGAATAGATTTTGGAAATTTCTAAATGTAGGTTGCAGTACCTGTTCAGTCAATAATTCAAACTTTATTTCAATTAATCTCGAGATTTAGCCATATTAGGATTGTGTTTTTGCTAATATGTAATCATTTTTAGAGCAATTGATTTTGGTGGAACCATATAGAAAAAAAACGGTGGTGTTTTGCAAATAAATTGACTATATTTCTCATGAGGACCAGCACATAGCATCATGGAAACCTGGTCTACCGGTTGCAACTGAATTATAATTCTCTTTCCAGTGACTGAGTGAAAGAAGAATAGCAATACGTTAAGGAATTTAAATTGTTTCTGAACATATATCTATCATCTTAAGTTAAGTGGCTGGTTGTGCTGTTGTGGAGCTGCGAACTATTAAACTGATGGTTGGTCATTGATGCACGCAAATTTCCACTGGCTAACGTAGTATTATCATTTTTATTTGCATGTCAAAACCTACCAAGAGCTGAACCAATCCCTCCTAGTCTTTGAGCTCACACCTGCGAGAGAAAGATGAGCCAGCGTTGATCCTAACTGTGCTTTTATCTGGGTAACCTCACCTTTGGCAACCCTCCACCATGGCAGCAGTAATCGCATATAGATGTTTGAATCAACCGGGGAAGGAGGAAGTGACATTTGCCCTGTAGCAGCCACCTCATTTGTAGTTTTTTTTATGTGACTGGGTTCCTGCCACCCTCCTCAATGTATCTTACTGCTAGAAAAAAAAGATACAGACCCCACACGCTATGACAGAAGTACAATTCAACTGGTTTTAAGTTGATGTTTCATCTGATAAAACATTTTCATATTTCTTGAGTGTTGAAAGGTTTTGTTATTTTAAATGTGATCGTGTGTCTGATAAATACAATATATGTGTTAGTGTCAGTTGGACTCACAGGGTTGAGTAGTACAGTTAGGAACAACTCTCCTCCTTGTATGCTTTTATCCAGTTCTTTGGGGCCACCGGGATATTCCTTATAGTAGATGGTGTGAGTGAACAAGCCACACGTCTGACGAGGTAGCACCTATGTACACAAAAATTCATCAATCCATGGGATACAGTTGTTTTGACAATCAAATACATTGTTTAAAAAAAGCAATGCACAAATGGAATTACATCATATTTGTTTTCATGATACTGAGCACTTTGACTCACTCTTATGATTGTATTCATTCAAGACATATTTTTATTTGTTAGGTCCACACTGATTTCTGTGAATTGACACAGAATCACAATTAGAGACTATACAGTGATGAAACAGACATGGACCTATGCAGAAGGTTGTTTCATACCAAATTCATCCAAGAATTCATTTGTGACCCTCATGTTGTCCACCGGGTACCCAAATTGTTCACACAAAACAGACTTGCTCAAAATTACTTGTTAAGATTGCGATTTCATAAAACCTGAACATTTTATTTCCAAGGAATTCATTCATTTTTCAGTTGCATTTTGGTTAATGAAACCATTACAGAAAGGCAGCACAGGTCCGAGTGATCACATTTCACGTGTCTCTCCTGAAAGCTTGTGGAGAAGTTGAACGAGTGTAAGAACTTTGACAATTTTTTGTTAGTGCTGACCCCTTCAAAGTACAGGGGCAAGACAGTAATTGACAGAAATGTCCACAGGGAGGAATTATCATGCTTCATGACATTGCGATTCAGTTGGTCCAGTTGATGGTTCCATTAAGATTCGTCATTTTTATCAAAATTTTGTCAGTCACATACACTACAAGTTAAAAAAAAATGTGTTGCTGATCTTGAATTTACTGAATAACACCTCTAAAAAGGAAATTTAAAAACTTCTGTGTTGCAGTTTTCGACCAAGAACCAATCAGAAGGAGCCTGTCGATTTACTGCGCCCTCGATTCGAACCACATTCTTGTCACGGAAGTGCGTCCAGTGTCCCTATGTCACATGACCAAACCACGCTTCGGCGCAGCGATTCGACACAACTGCTTTCTGAGCTACGGCACATGCGTCGGAGCTTTGCGTGTCAGAAGTCCATCTCTATCCGTCGGAGATGGACTGACGGAGAGTTTGTCAATGCTGACAGACTGCCTACCTCTGGTATTATTTCAGAATCGTCAAAGTCATGCATCAAAATTTGCTAAAATTCTGAAAACCAATGAATAATGTAAAATGAAGGATATCCAATATACAGTAGAGAGCGAAATGGCAGTACTAGCAATCAACAGCAAGGTCAAACAAGGACAGGGTATTTAATCATCTAAACCAATTCTGTTTTTCTTCAATATTACATTTGAGGGCTCTACTATATTATTTAGGGAGCGATGGTGGCCTCATTAGACAAAGTCATGCTAGACTTACCCTATTTGTATATTTAATGTGCATTAATTAGAGCGGGGTAATCTTTTCATCTAATTTTCCTCCAAGATGCACGTGTTTCACAAAATGCTGAGTCGTTTTACATTTACTGCAGGAACCTCATACATTCCAGTGACAAATTGCCCGCCAAGGTGGCAACAAACATGTCAGGCAGATATTCGTCAGCACAGAAATAATTCATCAAAAGGCATAAAAAGCAGACAGATGAACAGATGAAACACAGCTCCGATGTCAAGCCGGCATGCAGCAAATTTTAAAATGTGTGACGTGTACCTCGGAACAGGTCACGGATATTGTGAAGTGTCGCGTTATACGGCAGATGAGAATTTCATCAAGCACGCGGACTTCTACACGGTTTGCCAGGCGTGCTCAGACCTTATTTAAACAACATCAGATCAAGTGAAACGGATGGCGTGTTAGGCACATTACTTCCAGAAAGGTGGTGGCAATGAGGCGAATAAATGAGTAGCTTTTAAATGCTGTTAGTTTAATGCGGTTTTCATGTGATGACAAGTCAATATGTCTTGTGGTGAGAGAGGGTCTCCCGAGTCAAAAATGGGTCAGCCCATCTTTTTTGTTTGAGCGAGGACTACAGATGAGCCGCACAGATTACTTCCACCGTGCGGAAGACGACACGCTTGTCATGCGGGTGACTTCAAGGCCTCGCTTTCTATCAGTGGTACCTTGAAGATGGAATTTCTCAAGTGCATGATTTTCAATGTGAGAGGGAGAAAGGGATGCGGAAAAAAACAACACAAGCACAAGGAAAATACCTCACTAAGGGCCTGACCCAGGATTCAAACCCAGACAGCGAGGAAAACATGCTAACCCAAAGACACCGCACTGCCCTGGACGGATATTCTTCAGATAAAAACATTCAAGGTATCACCCCAAGTATTGCTCACCAGCCTTGGTTCACATATGATACACATTTTTAATCCTTTGGCCTTTTGGATGTTGGTCATCCCTTTGCAGCCACAACAGATTCAACTCATTTGGGACAAATTCCCACTAGGTTTCGAAGCGTGTTTATGTGAATTGTTGACTTTTCTGCTAAAACTCACACTGATGTTGGATGAGAAGGCGTGGTTCTCAATTTCTGAATTTAGTCAGACGAAGGGTGTTTTATGGGGTTGTGAACAGGACTATGTTAGGACCAATCATGGTCATTCACACCAAATTTCTAATGCTTGTCTTTCAGACCCTGGATATTGTACGTACACGAGACATTTTCAACAATTCAATATTCCAAACCTTATGGGAACTTGTTCCATAATGACTGTGGATTATGGCACAACACAAGATCCAAAAATGTTGACATGCAGTCAAATACGGATTAATATCAAAATTCTAATTTCTGAACTATTTTGTGACAGGCTTTTTTTACATCCTTATTTTGCTTTTTTTTTTCATTATTATCAGATTCCTACTCGATCCAAAAGTTAGGCTCAATGCTGCATCTAAGTTTCTCCCTGTTTGTTTACTCCACGACGAAATGAATGTATTGAATTGAACGTAATGCAGGTGACTTTTACTTCTCCCTGTTGTAAAAGGTTTGTTTTCCCACTCGTTTCGCCAAGATTTAAACGGCATATAGGCACATATTAAACTAATTCTGTAAGGAAAAAACCCAGATACCTTGCATATATAGCATGCGCCGAACACACCAATGACCCAATGAAAGGAGGGAGCTGCAATGCCTTTTTATGACCGCATAAAAAGAATTAGCTCCAATGCGTTTTTATGACCACATATCTCGGGTAGAAAATAAGGGGTAACTTTGGTGTCGTATTCAGGTTTTTAGAAACACAAAATCTGAGTTTATTTTGGCTACTGCGCAAATTTACACGGTGTGTTGGGATTTTAAAAGGGTTATTGACTGCATGTAAACACTTTCATGGTTGTGAAAGCTTGGTTTGGGAAAGCTTGACAAGCCTTGACAGACTCCTGACCTCGACCTTAATTTTTAAGAGATTGAGAGCCAGAAGTTTTCAGTCATCATTGACATAAACATGCTTCTGGATAAATGGTCTCAAATTCTCATTGATACACACTGTTAAACCATGTGGACAGTCTTCCTGAAGTGTCGGTATGAATATAAAAGAAATTTCACATATATTAATACGTAGTGTAGAATACACAAACATTAGAGATACATGCATTTCATTAGATGAAAATCAAATTCTGCAATTGTATCCAACAAATCATTGCAATATTCAGAGATCACTATTATGCAATGTTGCACAGTTCTATATGCGGAAGAAAAATTTAAAAGCACTGATATTGATTTATCAGTAAAACACTGTAGTCTCTCTCCCTTAGATGCACACACACACACACATGCACCCACGCACATACAAGCCCACACACACACAGATCTGAGAGGCTATTGGTACGTTTGGGTAGAGTAAGAGGGTGCAAGAGAGATGGAAGGCCACCAGAGCTCCAGACACTCAGCACTATTTCACCAAACCAATTATCCTCAGAGCCATAGCTCACACAGATATAGTACATTTTAAAAAGACAGCGCACAAACACACATGCTTGCACACAAACACACACACACACACATGCGCTCATACACCATCCCATATCGCCCATATCTCAGCCTGATTTGTTCTGATACCGCAGGTCCAGTGGGCGTCTCTCAATCTGCTCTCAGACACACGAAGAGCAATTTTACAACCTTAAGATGACTTCCCGTTCTCCTCTGAGCCATCAAGGATGAATTGAGAGGTGCAAGAGAATGAGACAGATGAAGAGAAATTGCGAAAACATTTGATGAAGTGGAGGCTATGGTGCTTTAGCTTTAGTATCTCGCTGACTGGACTAATACTAAATGTGGATGATTCCATAGTTTATCACAAGAGAACCATGATGCTGCATTATCACTGTAGTGCTGGGCAATTGAATAAAAGTAACCTCGACCTCGTGGGTGGCCGCATCATACATTCAAACTTTGCATAAATGAAGCCCTGAATCTGTGTCATTTGTCAGCAAACTCTCCTCATGCCGATCTCTACAAGGGGCATACAGTGCATCCAATTTCCGCACAAAAACGATTGTCACATCATCTAACCCTGCAAGAAAATCTGCAGTTTCATCACCTGATGTCACGACAAGGAAGCAACTGTAAAGGAACACCGGCAGCGGGAGACAGGCCAGCACCAATTCTCGGAACGTCAGAGGAAAAGATTTGTGTTTATGAAAGATTTTGTAAAAGGCTGGTGACAGCCAGTAGTTTGCCATTCAAACAGCAGGAATTCTATGTAGCTCTCCTTAGCTAAACAAGGAAAAAATATCCAAACTATTTGCAGATCCACATTCCTTCTTCTAGATCGTTCAAATGCATTACCGTTTTCTGGAAAGATTTGCATGATTTTCCTTGTGTTCAGCTATGTAAGCGTTTGGTTCTGAAAAAATAAAATCAATCCATGTCATGTCAGACCACATCTTTAAAACGTACCTGACACTGTTCTGATTTAAATTTTGAACTTGTGTTGTATGAAGTTAAAATTAAGAGCTGCTCTTGACTACAAATCTTGTTTTTTTAGAGAAGTGTGTTCTTTTGTTTGGGTGATATGATGATGCTCTTTTTATGTAAACAATTTATAATATATAATAAATAAACACTAAAGTTAGCAATTTGTTTCATCACAATGTTAAACTTGTTGAGCTTAGAGTTTAATACATGATTGATGGAGACGGATGGAAAACAAAGAGCACAGAATAAAAATGCGCGCGATTCTTAACTATGGATCGTTCAAAAATAAGTGTTGTTGTTTTGCATGTCACAGCATAAAGCCAGAAAATAAAAGCAGATTTTAAAATAGAGTCAGGTCAAAGTGTTTACTCAGAAAGTTGTAATTTTGTCGTCAAATGTGATTGTTTTCCTTTCTCTCTTTCTTGTGGAGAAGGGAGCAATTGTCTTGACAAAGAGCCTGGCTGACATGCGAACGGAGGCGGAGGAGCTGCAACTTCCACAGATGGAACGAATGACAAGATGTTAATTGGTTCATTCTGACAAAGGGACTGGTGAATGTGAGGGAGGGTCCAGATATTTTTATTGTGTTGAACAGAAAACAAAACCCACAGCCAGAAGTGACTGGTGATGCATACTTGGAAGGTGTACAGACAAAAATAACTATTTTAAGACCAGTGAAATAATACCTCAATACCAACTGCTTATGATATTTAAAGATACATTATATGATATGCCAGTTCCTAAAACAGTTTAGGCTTTTTTTTGTTTTTTTATTTTGTTTTCAAAATCCATCATCTTGACGTTGACTATGATACACAAGCAATATTCTGCTTTTCAAACACCTGAATAAAACCCCTGGGTTATTCTTTTTGTAACCTGAATGTTTGGGCATATAAACAAAACCAATTAAGTCACATCCTTTGAATGGATCATTGGTTCATGTTCTGCACCATATTCTATCTACGAGGGATTAGGTATTTTGAGTACAATATGTACCGTAATTTCCGCACTATAAGGCACACCGCATTATAAGGCACACCCTCATTTAATGACATATTTTAAAACTTTTTCCACTTATAAGGTGCACCGGATTATAAAGAACAGCCTCAATGACATATTTTAAAACTTTTTCAATCACAATATAGTAATCCTCAAAGTAATAACAGTAATAACTCAAATAATAACTCTAAACTTTCAATAGCATAATAACTCAGTCAATATGATCAAACTTGTTCAACTGTAAACACACAAAAGAAACAGGTAAAGCTTACTTTATCAGTTCATTCCCCATCTACGAATCCCAATCTCAATATTGATCTATATATAAAGCGCACCTGATTATAAGGTGCACCATCAGCTGTTTTTAAAAATAAAAGTAAGGCTTTCAGGTGCGCCTTATAGTGCGGAAAATACGGTAATTGTAAATCTGGCACTTACTCAGGCTCTCTGAATTAAAGCCACTGGCAGCCGTTACTTCACCCCGCACTAAGAGAGCCCAAATTGATTATGTATATACATTTCTTTGTGCTGCCTTCAAGTTACACAAACATTTGTGTGTCTATAAATCCATACAACTGACCAGAAATACACAAAACTCAGATGCAGTACAGCACCACACAAAAGAGGAATTTGACAACCTTATTATCGTTGTGATATGAATAAAATGTGTTTGATTGAAGGTTGAAAATAAGAAGTGAACGTGATGTCTATTCATGCCAAGAGATGATCTCTTTGTCTGTGGTTTCAATCGGGGTCTCAAAACTACCATGTATACAGTAGGGCTGTGTGAAGTGGTCCAAGTGTCAATAGAATCAGTACTAAAGTCAATACTGGTATTGTATCAACACCAAAGAGTTGGTATTATTGCTTTAAATTGTCACAAATGTGACCGGAACAAACAGGATGGGAACCCCAGAACACACTGAAGGCAGCTTTAAAGATATAAAAAGGTTTATTAACAAAAAGTCCACGCAACGCGTGAAGTAGCAACTCAAGAAGGCAAAAGTACAACTCAGTAACGAAATTGGGATTCAAAGTAAAATAGAGAGATGACAAAAGTGCATGTAACTGACAGTGATCGGGGCGGAACCAGCAGGAGGACGTTGCCATAAAACTCAAAGTACAACCAAGATTTACTTTGCAGAACAAGAACAGGCAAAGAAGCAACTAAAATATAAATGCTGTAAAACAGAGCAACTAGGCAGGGTCTCGGAACAGGCACAGAGACTGGTGTGCACAGGGCAATAATCTAGCAACGTCCTTCTGCTTCAGCCGCACCTAAATAGTCCCCTGATGACAATGGGCTGCAGGTGTGCGGCCGGGGGCTCCGCCCCCTAATCTGCAGGCGGGACAAGACATTAGGGACCCAAGATGTGACATAAATTTATATATTTGTCTCTTTTTTTTATTAATTTTGGTTTCTTATAGGTCCCTAGTGCAATCCCATTTTAATGTATATGCATGGGACACACTTTCTGGCCCATCAGTATTGTGTAGTAAAATCTTGAGCACAATTTATCAACTATTACATGTTTTTAATTCATGCTAATTGCAGACGTTCAATCGTATATAATATCACTAAGGTGTGGTCAAAAACACAACAAGAAAGTAAAAGTGAAAAATAAAAATAATCACGTTAATAATCGGTCAAATGCCATAATGTTTACTGAACCTAAAAGTACTTGGTATCCACAATAGTGGATAAAAAAACAAAACAAAACAGTATTTAGCTGGTAACAATCTCTACTAAAACCTCAAGTATTGCAAAGCTCCAGTAGTATGATGGATTGTCTCTCTGCCCACACATTCTGTATAACCGGGTTATTTTGAATGTTTCAGAAATTGGAATTATCAATATAAGCCTGCCATTACATTTTACATACAAGGGTGGCCATGTTCATATTTGCATAGTCTCATCTGTGCTTCTTTTATCACATGTGAAAAATAGATGAAGTACATTCACATTCTGTACTGGATGAGAATGAAATATGTAAAGTACTTAAAGTGTTAAAGTCCCATTGACTTAACAGCACACCCAGTGGAGAAATGAATTTGAAAATGAAATTCAATACAAACAGAGAGGGGAACTAAGTGAGCAGACTTCTGATAAGTTTGAGCTGTTAACAAAAGTGTGTGTGGGAGGATATCATGGTATGTCCCTATGATGTGAATTTATACATCCAAACTTAAGGCAAGCGGCAGTATAAGATATCAGCAGCATGTGCCTTGAAAAAATGAGACGGTTGAGAACATGGAGATAGATAAACACAAAACACATCTGTCCTGCTAAAATGAATTTGTGGCCATCAATAGAACACATTTTAGGAGTAAACCACTTAGACATCTATCTTTATTATTTTGCTGACTGTGCTCGCAGTTTAGTATCCTCTTGTACCACCATCCCCCTGCTCATATAAAAATACACACACTGTATAGACTAGAATGGCTTGCCTCTTAAACCACACTGGCCATCAGTAAATATTGAATTATAGTGTCCATGCGGTTCGACAAGGTCAAACAATTCATATAACACACAAACGCAACAAGGTTACATCCAACACATGGAAACATGGCATCATTGATAAGAATGCAATATACTGTATGCACCAAGTCATTTTGTACACCGCAGATTTCCAAACCCAGTTTTGACCGAGCGATTGTCTCTTTCCTGTGAGTCACCACTCATTTTGCTGCTTTAAGAATCTTAAACGGATGTTTTTCATTTTCTCAGAGGCATTATATATACAAAGAGGGTAAAATATGAACACCCTCTCATTTACTTTTATTGGACAAGCGAGCTAAAGAATAGTCCAAATTGGTAAGGAAAATAAACTTTCACCTTGACAACACCAACATGACAACACATTGAGATGTTGGTAAGGAAGTAGTGTAATTCTTCAAAGAGGCTGTTTATGCTTCATGTCGAGATGCTGCATGAGTGTGCGCTCACCATAATGTTACTGTGGATGAAACCCTTGCGGTAGCGGGCCGGCTTGAGGTGGGGGTATTCCTCCGTGCTGGTCACCCGGATGTTCCACACACGTCTCCAAGCCTCATAGAGCTGCAAATGGACTGGGTAGACCCCCGAGTGGTGGGGGGCCACAGCGTAGCCCATGTGCACTGGAATGTTATGTTGCTGCAAACACAATCAATTCATGAATAAACACAGAGGAAGGTGCCCTATTTTTTTACCTTTATACGGGGGGCAAACCATAAATTAAGGGTGCAGAAAAAAGGCCACCACACACACATACATACATACATACATACATATATATATATATATATATATATATATATATATATATATATATATATATATATATATATATATATATATATGTATATATATATATATATATATATATATATATATATATATATATATATATATATATATATATATATATATATATATATATATGCACATACAGATCTTGGAATAATCTCCCTGACTGAAAATATTTGCTACGTTACGTCAGAAGGGAGAATTAAAAATAGATGTGTTCATGAGCGCTATTGCGAGGGCGGATGTTGTCTGGTTGCACCTTGTAGACAAATGGTGTTGTCCTTCGTCGTGCCACACACCCATTTACATCGTCAAAGCAAAGCATCGGCCCTCACAGAATGAGAAAGCCGAGTGTGTGTGTGCAATAAAGGTTAGGGATTGCACTTTACGATTGCATTCACCTTCAATAACGTGAACCTACAACCAACCTCGCCGTATCATATCTTATGTGTGACACCTCTCTATGGCCGCACAAATTATCTCCATACACACATACACAGAGTGAAGGCAACAAGCACATAGTAATAACGGCAACCTACCTTGAGGAATTCAGATTAAATAGTCAGAGATAAAAATGGCTCCTGGGTTGCCATTAAGGTGAATGCCCCATTAGCTGTGGGTATATTGAGATTTGTTTGGATTTAGGAGATTAGTAAAGTGTCAGTCAGGCAAAGTTCCCAAGACCGAGCTCATTTGCATCTGTGCTCTTTTTTAAACAGAGGGCTCCTATTTGAATTATGTCATCACAAGAGAGACGTGAAAGCCTCTGGAGAAAAGGCACGTCTCAAGGGAATAATGCTGATTGTACTTTGTATTCAGCTGGTTAACTTTATACCCTGGGTTGAAAGGGCTTTGTCGGTCTATGTCTAAAAGCAATGGTGATTTCGCATTAAAGGTAAGTGGGGCAGTACACTGGTTAGAATTTTTTTAACTAACCCCACCTATATTTTATAGCCACTGATATTGCTGGCGCTGGCAGAAGCCTCCTATCTCCAGAATAGTTTTTCTTCAGGAGAATACAAAAATAGCAGATTTGCATCGTCAAAGATTGCAAGCCATTTCCAACACTCAGATCTGTCTACTGACAGATTGATTTGAGAGAAAAATATTTATTTTAAAGCTGCTTTATGCAAGCAATTCAACTTGGAACTGTTAGTGCCACACTTTGGCAGAAAAAAAAAAAAAGACACCACACACGCCATTTTTCAGGTGCATATTGCACGCACTTGGAGAAGTCATCTTCATTACCGGAAACTCTGCCCAGATCTTACAATTGTCATAACCCATCAGCTATGTTTACAGAGGTAGTCAGAGTTTAATATTCTGTGATTACTTTTTGAGAAACTGTGTGGGTCTACTGTAATATATTTTAATTGAAATAATAAGAACATTTTACTGACCATTTCTGTGCCAACAGCACATGTATTTTATTATTTCAACAAGATCATATTGTGTAGTGCCACTTTGTTTGCATCACATCTACATTACATTTGACATGACAAAAAAGAAAATCACTGCTCAGTGAGATACTGCCCTGAAATGCTCTTGGCAAAGTAGCATTCACATTCTGTTAGCAAGCTGGAGCTACAATAGGATTTTGTCACTGAAAAAAAAAAAAATACGGTGGCTTTTAACTGGAATGGAATGGCTTTTTTTCATAACATCATACTTTTCAATTCCATCCATTCTTTGAGGTTCTTTCGTGTTAAATGCCGCTTAACTTTCAGCTATGATTACAACCAAAAACTGCTCACAAAACACATTTCTTTCTAAATGACCATATCGTCGCATAGTAGAAAGAAAGTTATTTGCGCGTCGCTTTTCAAGCCCAAGCTGGGTCTCATCTTGTGCTCTTTACACTGGTTTACTCTGTTTGTTGGTCATTATCAAGTTTCTATCTTTTGCAGCATGTTGTAGATTGCAACGATCCAAGTTGTACAAATTTTCAACCTGTTGGAGCAATTTGATCGATTTATTTTTTAAATAGTCATAACAGACAGCCTTGCAGCCATAACGAGGGACAGCTTAGCAATTTCCAAAACAAAATACAGTTTACTAACTCTTGGCAGCGCACTAAAATTCTGTTCATATTTAGAATCTAATCCTTTGACATTTTTGGTTTTCCTACTATTTTAGAATGAAAAGACTGTATGAAGAGCGTGTGTGTGCACAAGTGCATGTCGGTTTGTGTGCGTGTGTGTGAAGGTGCATAATATTTTTCTGCCTTCGGGTGCTTTGTGGCAAAGAGATGGCAATTATTTTACACAGAGGTGGTTGAGAAAGCAAATATGATTTCAAGGACGCATGAAAGGGAAGAAAGACAAGGGAATAGACAGCGCCAAGTAGTGTGATTGTGTGTGTCTGTGCGTGTGTACCTGTGTGTGTTATTGTATGGCTGTACTTGTGGGAACCATTTTGAGTTATCTACCAACATAGTGAGGACATTTCAAGTGTAGGCCTCCATTAGAGTTTGCATGACTTCAATCAATGTCCTCACAATTTTGGCCGTGCAAACATTTGTGTGTCTGTGTGTGCGTACATATCAATCTTACCAACGCAAAGTCCTTGTTGAGCACCATCTGCTCCAGCAGTGACGACTCGTTGTGGAAGAGGTGAGGCTGCATGTGGCTCCACATGTGGGGGAACCACCAGAACTCATCCACGTACTTTAGTAGCAAATCGTCTCCCGCATCCTCGTCCACGGTGCCTATGTGAATGCGGAAACACACACACAAGGACAAAAGGACACAGTGTGACAGATGTAGCGACACACAACTTCACGTTGCCGAAGGTTAGAGTTTGTCATCAAGCAGCAGGCTTCTCTTGGGCGTGGGTTGTAAAATCAGATGGATGTCAGATACCACATGCTGATGAAATGTGCTGCCATTCTAATAGAAGCCATGCTCATTTATTTGTTTGCGATTTTAATCCTTTTAAAGACAAGCTCCTGTTTTTTTTTTTTTAATTCAGAGTATGAGGCTCTTGCAGCAGATTGAATAATAACTGAAAATGGCCTTGAAGCCACAACATCACACGCACGTGCCACAGTCCTGTGATTACAAATGAAAAAAAAAGCATTAAATAAAAATTTGAATTGGAAATATTTTCTACGGAAGCCTTGAGCTTGCAATGTGGAGTCAACATTTTTGAGAAACGTACTTGCAATTACACAGTAAAAATGGTCCATTGAATTTTTTTAATTTTATTGTCAGGTGGTTGTACACAGTAAACTCATCTAGATCCTAACACATTTTTAAGAAGTTATATATTTTACTTAAATAAAACGATTTAGAAAAAGTAAAATTGAGTACATTTGCGCACAAATTTTGTAAGCATACGGTCCAATATAGTTGCGTATACATAATTCTAAAAACATTCCTTTTTTTTCCACATAATGCCACACATTATTGCTGGTACATGGCATAATGACTGTCCAATGAGATGAATGAACACTACGGATGGGAATCTTGACTGTCTCATGATTATATTTGATGCAAGATTTTTGGGGCTATGATTTAATCCAGAATCGATTTTCAATTCCAAATAATTTTTGACTCAAAATGATCGATCGGCATTGATTTCCACTTTAATCTATGCTAGTTTGGTTTGATTTATTTTTCAAAAACTGTGTGACTCATAACTGCTACCCAATTTTGATTCCTTGAGATACAAAAAACTCAAACAAAAAATGCAAGCCTTGTTTAATTAGGTATTGTAGACATAAGTGATTAGATGGGCTTGTTTGTTGTAATTAAGTACAAAGTACAACATCAAAGTAACTTCAGCCCCATCATTCTTTTTGATAAATCAGCTTTGACAGAATGATTGAAAACATACTGTTTAGAAATTTGCACTTATTTGCACTTAAGTTTTATAGCACTGACGGACCTTTTTTTTGTCTGTGTTTAAAATATCAGATTGCATTTGATTTCACCAGGCAGTTAGCAGCTAGTGCTAATGCTGGATATATGTGCCATATCCTACAATGAGAGAGTAATTAAGAGTAATTGAGAGTCATTCTTGGCTGTCTTCATCAGCCTTCGAACATGATTTGTTTAATGGTGGTGTGTTGATGTTGGTAGCAATGCCTGGCAATAAATGGAATGGTGAGGACGAGTCAAGCTAAGAAGTGCAACTTAACAGCAAAATAAAGCTAGCTGCTCATGGCTGTGTAACCAACTTCAAAATAAAAGCATCCTTCTATTACACTGACATCAATGCTTTATTTGGTGTTTTTTTTCTTTTTTTGCATGTGACACAGTGTTTTTTGCCTCATCTGTAGTGTAGTGCACATCTGGAGTACATCCGCAGAAACGGACAGGAAGTGAATGTCATTCAAAAGATCTGTTTTGGGGACATTCTGAATCATACAAGATGAGAGTCTCTGAATTTTTTTTTTTTTTTTTGACAGACCTCTAATAAACACGTTGATTTTGGTGCTTAATTTATATTCCCCAGCAATATTTTTCCGAATACAGTGTTCAGACCGGTGAGGTTACATATAACATAAAGTATGATTGTAAAGAAATAGTTTTAGGTTGATGCATGTCCTTGTACCACATGTTTTTTCCACCACTCCTCACTACATCTACCCATGTTTTATTGTTTCACCCTCGTCATTTTACCTTAAAATTCTCTACATCGATTCTATTTACCTGTGTGATAGAACTTGCCAGAAAAGCCAAGGTTGAAGGTGAAGTTGGAGATCTGAGCACGCAACTGTCTTTGAGTATCCAGAAGCGCCTGCAGATCAGATGAGACTCGGTTAGATTCAACACGATGGACAGATGCGGGAAAAAAGATACAAATGCGCAGGTTCTCCTGTCCTTAAACACACCTCAGTGTCACCTGTTAATGTTCATATTCGAATTTTCTTCAATTTTTTAATGACTTCATTAGGTTACTGGCCTTTAAACAAAGACTCATTAACGAGCGTTAACCAAAGAGAATGACACACACACAACACACACACACACAGGCAGTAACACAAGTTAATGAAGGTCGATGTATTAAAAGCCTCTAGAGGATGGACTAATAACCCCCTACCCCACACACACTCTGAGTCCCTCACTTTTATCCATCCATTACCAAGTGAACCTGCATCGGTCCCACCTATCCCTCCTTTGCCGCACCCTCTTTTTTTCCCCACTGTGGAGGACGTGCAGCCTTCCTCTGTCTTTTGCACACTCGTCTGAAACGCCATCTCTCCATCTCATGCTCAAATGTCACATTCTCAGGAGACGGCCTTGTTCTAATTTAAAAGGAAGGCTGAAGCAGCACGGAGGATATATCTCTTCTCTCCCTCTTTCTATAACTCCCTCTGTTCTCGCAGCCCTTCTTCTTGCTATCATTGCACTTCTTGCTGTTTGCGCCCATAAATATTTTTTATGAAACTTTTATTATTCCGTGCGTATTTCAGGCTGCGGGGTCGTTTTGTTGGGCTCAGCGCCACGTCTCTATTAAAAATGTTTGTCGGGCCGCTTTTAATCGATCCCCAGGAACCTTTTCTGATTTATGAGATGAGCAACTGATGTGAGAGTAAGGGGGCGCATGCAAGCAGGGTTTCTTCAGTGTGTGCGTGTGTGTGTGTGTGTGTGTGTGTGTGTATGTGTGTACAAATATAGAGACACAAGCGCAGTATCTTCATTAGCGCTAATCTAATGGTGTTGAAGATAGCTGCATGCTGACAGATGTGCACAGCCCTAATCTGATCCCATGTCTCCACTGTGATGACATCCTTTACATCACACCCGCACACACACAAACAAAGATTCGAATATGTGGAATTAAATTAACTTTGTTGTCAAGCGCTTTGCAATTTAACTCAATCTACTCTCATCGATGCACTTGGTCAAAATGCATTATTAACGCACATGTCGGGAAGAGTGAGCGCTAGCGTGGGAGTTGGTCCAAGTGTGTGCTGTATTAGTGTTGACACGTCATTTATATTCCGCAAGCTAACGTATAGCAGAAACTCACACAAGGATTTGATGTCATAAAAAATATACAAGCTCATTTTTACAAGCTGATTTTGAATGCTGCCAACAGCATATTTATATATATTTATATATATATATATATATATATATATATATATATATATATATATATATATATATATATATATATATATATATATATATATATATATATATAAATAGAAGAAAATTAATCACCATAGTTCCAAATCTAATTTGTATGCATATATCCAGCTGATGAAAGTTTAAACTATCATAATATGGGCCCTTCAAAATAACATTTTTGTTTGACAATTGGTTAGTTAGTACAGTATATGGTTCTATGTGGGTCCCCTCCCCAGTAACACTGATGAAAAATTCTGCCCCACCTCCGACCCCACTCCATCATTTCAAATGTTCATCCTTAACTTGGAGTAAAGAAAACTCATGCAAGGGCAGGAGAATAATAAAACACTAAACAGGTTGGTTGAAAGTGAGCTTCAAACCCTCAACATGCAACAATGAGGAAAATATGCTAACTGAAATCCACCTTTCTTATGAATATATTCATTTTCACTGACTTGATAATGCACAGCTCTCAATTTGCAATAATACAGTGTGTGCCTTGGAGGTAGGTTTCCTCAAATTAACGCCAAACTCAGCTGACTTGACATTTCATTCTTTTATGCTACCCTACCGCAATACATTGTTTTGCCGTTTTAGTACTCATCAGCAAACTTTCTGGTCAATAACGCCATAAAGTGCCTTTGGTGTCCTCTTCAGAATCATTTAATCACTCAGCCACCAACGTACCAGTAGAATGAACATTCTCTTAAAATGTTTTTTTTTTTTTTTTTTTTTTTTAATGGAGGTACAGTGTCTAATTTTGGCATGCTCCATTGACTACTCCTTTCATTGTAGTGTGGTATGTAATGAGTGATTAAATTATACAAAATGCTTTTTGAAATAGATTTAAGTCAAGAAGTTATTTAATAAAATTAATCATTTTAATCTTATACCTGCTTTCATAAATGTATTGAATTATTCACATGTGTTTGTAAAATTGCTGCCCACCCTGTAGTCATAAAAAAGATGTTTTCAAAACAAATCATTTTCACCTGTTTGTCTCGGACTCCAAAGTTTATGACTTGGATATTTTGGTCCCAATCAATATCATTTTCATGACTGCATGGGTGCAAGTATGCAAAAACCTGACACATGTTTGTAAAATATTCATGCGTTGTGTTAAGATCGCAAAAAGAAATTTGTGTCAGGCAAACTGTAGGTCTTTGCCGCCATCAAATAAGCGTTTGATTGTGTTTTTTTTTTTTAAGTGAAGAACTGATGATCATTACGAGGCCGCCCCAGGGATGACTTCACGCTGCACCCAGCAATTAAATGTGACGTACCTCTTAGACAGAAACACATTTTGAAAATCTCAGAGAAACAATCAAGTCATCCCCTGCTGTCTTTTTTTTTTCTCATGGTAATGGCAGCCAATCTCATTGAGTTGAGGCCTTGAAGCAATACAGGGCCAATCTGTCTCCTGGATGCTGAGTGTGGTGATAAAACGAAGAGAGACAGATAGAGAGAAAAGACTAAGAGAAAAGACTGAATTTGGCTTAGCGAATGTAGAAGGGTGGGAGTGTGGCTGGGGGTGCGTTGCACAAAGCTTATTGACAATTCCAGTGATGAAGGTAAACGCACATGAGGATTAGTGGTTAGCGATAACCCTGCTCCCTGTGCCCAATCCCACAGCTGCATTGCACTGCCAGTGTCAAAAGTATTGCCAGTTTGCTTTGTTTACGTGCGTGAGTGTGTGCATGTGCATATGTGCGTCAAAGGCACAGTAAGAGATGCCAGCAAAATGTTGGGCTTTAAACAGATGTAGCTAGCGAGGGAATCAAAACCTGAGTCGCCACATCCAGTTCAATAGAAAACAATGCTTACAGTATATTCAATTAATACAGCAGCTGAGACTGTATTGGGGCCATGTGCTCCCCCTGACCATTTTTTCTTTTTTTTTTTTACATGATATGGATAAACTAAACTGGAGGTTATCTTTTTGTTTTGACTAGCATATGGCATGTTTTCTTTTGGTCAACATGGCAGAGATAATTATGTTCCACAAATTGCTTAGCAACAGGTGCCTCTCTAAATGAGAGCTTTTCCAGGTTAATACAATACAGTTTTAATTCCTGTTTTCAAGGCTATTTGCAGATCTATTATTCACTTGTAGTATAATCATACAGTAATCATAATCTATTAAATATTGTTTTGACAAGATTCTTATAATGAGTATAGTTTTCATATACAGTAGCTACAGGCTTGTTTTATTATTGCAAACTACTATAGAACTTTAAATTACTCAACAACAACTCTATCATATTATTCTCCAAAGACTCTAATAACCAAGTAATTGTGTGGAGCCATTGTTGAACCTAAAATTCCCCAAATTCTCCAATTTCAGCCTCTCGAAACAATTTTTCTCCTATTTCTGTAGTAGACTGATTATATTTTATGCTTTGTTAAAATAAATCTAATGACAATTACCCAAGCAGTAACTGAATTTTGGTCTGTACAAAATTAAAACGTTTTCATGTGATTTTACATAGCAGCGATTTCATAAGAGTCATCACTAAACTATACCAAAATAACAACAAAAATAGGTTAAAAAGGATTAAAAAGGGGGATAAAAAATGGTTGTGTAATACACTTCGATGCGTGATTAAATTGGATCGGATTATTCAATTAAAATCAATTAAGTAATTGATTTTAAAATTATGAATGAGTAACAACCCTACACACTGCCCAAACCTATGTTATCTACACTCAAATAAATAAAACATTGACTTGAAAAAATGTTGGTTCATTAATTGTACTCTGTGTGCCATTAATACCAATTTATTGTATATACACAAGCAAATATTTCTTTTAGCACATTGTTTTGCTAAAAAGCAAAGGGCCATTTCCAAATTTGTCAAATTCAATCCAGTGTTTTCTGAAGAAATAACAGCAACATTGTCTCTTCTCGAATGCCTATCACTCTAAAAATACTTCATAGATGCTGTAAGGATGCATCCTTTTCCTCTTTTAGGTCCGCTCATTCAGAGAAAACATGATATCATCATGAAATATTTGCAACATGTGTATATGCAGTCCTAAGTATAATGGCTTAGGCGGGGCTATGAAAGCATATTTGGCAGAAAAAAAGTGGAATGCAGTTTTCCTGGTATGTTTCCTTTTTAAGTGGCTTGCGCTTTAACACGTGTGTGTGGGTTTGTGTTTGTCCATCAAAAAACGGTACTGCGCATGAGATTTAATTCTCGCTATGGTTTGTCAAGTGCGTGCGCCTGTTTGTGTAGCTATGCGTGTAATATGAACACCAGACCAGCAAACTTAAATGGGTCAGGCATCTCTATTTGATGAGTTGATGCCAGTCTCCTCATAGCTCCCGCCGCTCTCTGTCTCCTTAGCTCTTTAACTTGGAACCAATGTCTGCTTCACATTTCACAGAGCGCTGTATTTACGAATGTTTTTTCGATCACAGGTACAAGTGATGAATTTAAATCACAATACATGAAAAAAGAAGTTGGAAAAACTGTGAATTAAACAAAAATGAGTATTTCTTTACTGCAATGAGAGGACCTGACAAAGGTTTGGAAACACTTTGAATTCAGTGGTCTTAAACAAATGAACAAGTCAAGTCATTCCAGATCATAAAGCACCATCCTCATCATAAAGCCTGCTGAGAAAAAAACGAAGATGTGCAAAGCTGTTATGGGGCAAAAGGTGCCTACCATGAAGAGTCTGAATCAAAAAATATAATCTAATTTGATGAACATTCTTAATTTTTCTTTCTGTTTTTTTACCAAATAATTCTGTCAATACTTCTTCATAATGTGAATGATTGCTAATCAGGAATTGTTTAAAGAATGAATATAAATTGAATTATAAGATGTTAACAAACTTTTCACTGTTATTGTACGATATTTTAGCGACTATAAGTTGTACTTATAGTTGTAACTCTTTTAATTTTTTCGAAAATCAATAGTTATTGCTTTATATTCTGGTATGTCTTAAGTACTGATGTTGACTTGATGTTGAATGATATCGAATTTATTTGCTGTACTGGTTTGTTTCCCTTAGTAAATTAATGCACCTTGTGAGCTGATATGCCTTTGAACCCAGTGTGCCTTATATATGGAAATGTCCAAAAATTGACATGTTCATTGAGACCGCACTTTATAATCAGGTGCTTCTTATGGTTCAAAATCATTCATACTATTGTGACCTGAACAGGAAATCTACTATATTGTTTTCTTTGTGTATCCTGCATGACATTTTTTGGTTCTACTAGCACCGCTTACAATGACACCTTCCCCCATGAAAGAAATGAATCATGTAGTCTGGACTTGTATGAGAAACAACTTTGCGATGCTTAATAGCATTTTCTCTTCCTTTTCCAACTCCGCTTTGCCTTTGGCTGGGTGACAAATGGATATGGAGTCAGCTCAATTTCGCAGACTTAAGGGGCAAATATGCATCATATTAATTAGCTCTAAAGATTAACTCTAAGTAGGAATGTGCAATAAATAGCAAACTGCTCAGCCAAAACCTTGACTGAAGTTTAGACCATTAGCATATTGTGCAAAGCTTTTTCTTAAACGTTCAATTTGAAGTCAGAGCAAGAACCAAAGTGAAAGTGAGGACAAACGAAACTTCTTGTGCGCATCATCTGTGCTAGGAATTCAGTTGGACTTTGTACCCAAACAAACTGAAGTATACTCATATCAATTTTCCACTTGTATTCTGTGCAATTTTTACTCATTAGGCATCCAGGAAAGATGGGTGCTAACCCAACTGATTTGCAGTGGGAGGCAGGGTATACCTTGGACTGGTCAGCAGCCAATCGCAGTGCATATTTAGTCAAACATTTCACGTTCACATCTAAAGACCTTTTAATGACCCTAACGTACGTGTTTTTGGAATGTGGGAGGAAGTCTGAGTCCTAAAGAGAACCCACGCAAGCTCAGAACTCCACGCAAAAAGGTGATAACGGTTAAATGCAGTACCGCATATACAATGTAAATAATACATCTTGCTCCTTAAAAGATTGATCTGAATTCAAAGTTGAGTTTTGTGACTAACGTGGTATAGCTTGTTTGTGAATGGGTAAAATGCTCACCGCCAAGTTCTGAATAGAAGTAGTAGTAGTTTTTCACACCGAGAATAATGTTTGTGAAATGCAGACATCGAATTCTGAAAAAGAAAAGGGACGTTTTAGGGCCAAAACGATCTATATAGCATAGCATAATTCTTGAGTAAAAGCAAAAATAGACTTGTTGAATGTGAATCTTCTGGAGCAGATAGTCAGGTTGGACCCAATGTTGGTAGTCCACAGACAAATGCAGATGGTGGATTTGCGTGAGGCAGTGCTCCGCCACAATAGGAGTGGTGATAACTACAATCGTGGCCAATCAAATCTGCTCCTTCCATTCCCATTAAATACGGCAAAGTAGTCGCACACCAGTATAGCGACATATGCTGAAGCAGAGCTGCACCATGAAATGAATCATACTGCTGCCATTGGATGATTTAAAAAAAAAAGTAACATAATTGAGATTCATACAGTTCAATACCCGTCTGTATTTTATTCATAAAATGTAACTGGTGTGCACCAGACCTCAGAATAATTTTTGAATTAAAAATGATTGAAAATGATTGATAAACATTGACCCCTCGAACTAAAGAGGAAATGCTTTATGCACAAGTCTATAGGATTGGGTTAAATTGTCGAAATAAAATCTTTTGCCAGATTTGAATGATTTGAAACTGAACTTTATGTTTAAAAAAACTGCACTTGTGGATTCATATGCCAATCGCTGAATACATAAACACTATGAAAAAATGCTTCTTTAAAAGTGCCGGTAATCTTACACTTTCAGCTCCGCAAGGCACAACCCAACACACTACAAAAATGAAGGACATTTCTCTCTACATTAAGGCGGTCCAGCGTCGTGTTTAACTCGTACAAACATCACAATAAATTACACATAAGGTAGTATTCAAGGAAGAAGGATGTGCAACAACATTGCTTTTCACCGAAGCCAAGAAGCTCCTTTAAGGCCTCATCTAAATGCTTTAGTCCACAGAGCGTGTTGTGAGCAAAAGAGTGAGGAGGAGAATATAAAGAGGCCGCAGATAGTGATCAATGACTTGGCAGGGTGGCGGGGGGCGGGGGGGGGGGGGGGTGAAAATGAGGATGGGACACCTCCTTCATGACAAGAGGAAGAAAGGCACAAATTAGAAAAAACACGAGAGCAGCACGCTCGGATCATTGATGGCACTTTTTGACTGGCATCATCCCTCATTTTGAGAAATGTCATCCGCTGGCTGCCTCCCCCTGAATCATTTTTAATGGAGGAAATAAAGGTGTGTGTCTTTTGTGACCATGTGTGTGCGTGTAGCCAAGAAGGCAGTGTGTCAATTTTTTTTTTGTCACCAGATGAACTCATGGGGTGAGACTAATGAAGAGTGGTGAGAGAAAGAGGGTGGCATTTTAATTGGGCCGCCTCACTCTTTGCTCTTATTCTTTGTTGGAGAATAAAAGAGGAGAAAAAGAGGAGTTCTGACTACTCAATAATACTTCAGAATTTTATATAGTTAAATACAAGGTGGTTGTGTAAGAATGTGTGGGTCAAGAATTTTAAAGCTCAAATGTCCTCCAAATTCTCGAATGGCTTGCAACAATTTCTTGCTTTAGAGCCTCTCGTCTTTGGACTTTACTTATTCTAATACTGTACTAATTTGAATCAGTACCAAAAATGGCACCTTTTTTCTTATTCTAATCAATTCCATGTGTATACATTCTTTTCCACAAATAAATACTTTGTCAGACGGGATCGCAAAGCAATTTTTTCCCCTGTTGCCATTCATACAACAGACGACAGTACAGAATATCAATTTGGTGTTCAATTAATCATTGCCAAATTTTACATCATTTATCATGTGTGTGTGTGTGTGTTTTCACAAAACCAGGCTTATGTTGCGGAGATTTGGGGATCACTAAACAAAAACAACGTCAACTTTAAGGCCTGGATTTCATTTTCGCATCAGCCAACTTATGACGTTTGCAAGCCTTTCAATTACCTCATTGAGTGGCTTAGCCTGACTCCCAAAACGCAAATTTCTTGCAATGCATTGTGAGACTTGTAGTTGACAAAAAACTTTGATTCAAGAAATAAATGTTGCAAGTTATTTAAGCATTTCAGCAGTAAAGCAATAATACATTATCTAAAATTAATCTGATCCTTTTCCAGTGCTATTTTACCTTGAAAAACATCCATCTATTCATTATCTGTAGCCGCTTATCCTAACTAGTGTCACAGGCTTGCTAGTGCCTATCCCAGCCGTCTTTGGGCAGTAGTTGGGGGACACCCTGGACAGGTGGCCAGCCAATCAAAGGGCAAACAGGGACAAACAACTGCAACCAATCAAACCTAAGAACAAGAGAATTACCAATACACCTGACACCGCATGTTTTTGGAGTGTGTAGAGAACATGCTAACTCTATACAAAGAAGCCACAGTAAGCTGGATTTGAACTCAGGACTACGAATTGTAAGTCCGATGTGCTAACCACTGCCGCACTGAGCCGCCTCCTTTAAAAACACCTTTATCCATTTGCTGTCAACTGAAAATGACATCACATTTGCTCAAGGGTCTCAATGACCAATCACGGCTCAGCTTGTAACATCACATGACCAAACCTAGAAAATGGTGAACCACGATTGGTCATTACCTGGGAAGTAAAGTTGACAGCAGATTAAAACATATTGCTCTCAAAAGCTATTGATTGTACACGAAAAATAATTTGACTTTTTTTTCCTGTGAAAAATGACTAGCCCTTGAAGTTTGACAATTTTACACTCTTTACACGAATACTTATGCGTTGCATGATCTGTTACATCTTAAAGTCTTAAAAGGCTGTTTCTATCTTTTGATACATCCATACCATAATAGCTAATAATTGTTTACATTTTAACTTTTTAATGTATCCAAGTGAGTTCTAATATATAGTAACAAGATATCTCTACTTCATTATTTTATTGTCGTTAAAGATGAATGGTAACTAACTTATTAATTGCCCATTAGATGCTATAGTTACATTTCATTGTGTGAAAAAAAATAGTTTAATTAGCATTTAAGATTGGCCTGTGATCAACCAATACAATTCCACTGTGTTCAATAAATGAAAAAAAAGGGGAAATAATTACAGCACACAGCACAGACTTATCACAATTGTCACCTTGTTCAACCTTCATCACCTATTTACGTGACGGGTGAGGTTGCTTGTCATCATCATGTATTTCTTCCTCCACCTCCCCTCCGCTTCCTTATTCCCCTTCAGCATTTTGTCTCTGTGAAATGAGGAAGTTTGCTGCAAGCTCTTCCCCCTAGGCGCCACTCACCCTCACACAACCCCCCCTTTCTTCCTCTCTGTGATTTCCTGCTATCCTGAAGCAGCAAATGTGGCAGCCGTGCGTGTGCGTTCGAGATGGAACGAACGGCTCAGCCTTTTTGTGCCACCGTCTGTACGTCGCTTGACCTCCCCCCTCCGCACTTCCCTGTCGTTGTGTTTCACCACCGGTTCATCCTCATGTATATTTATGTGACAAAGCTGAGGAGTCAGGCTGACTTAAAATGAAAATTCATACTAGAGGGAGTGTGGCTGCTCAATTTGTGGGTAATGTGTGTGTGTGCATGTGTGAGCGAGTTTACTTTCTCATCCTTGTTTTGGGACGGTGGGGTAAAGCATCCGTTCCATATTCAAATGTGAATTTGTTTTCACTTCACTGCATTTTATTTATTTTTTTTTTCATTTTGCTTCCCAGCCGCCACATGCTTCACATCTCCTCCTCTCAGTCATAGACAGGTGGGACCTTTTTGGTCCGGCATTGATGGAAAGTGGCATTCTATTCTAAATGTCAAAGATTGAAACCTGTCTGAATGTACAAACAAAATTCGAAATGTATCCCAGTTCCAACACACACGCACCCACACACACACACACACACACACACACACACACACACAGAATGGTCACATTGGTAGAACATGAAGGATGACATGAAAAAGGAATACCGAACACCCAGAATGAATTTTTAAAAATGCAAATTATTGCAGTGTTGTTTCAAAAATTGTGTTCAAATTATTTACCAGGTCTGTATTACAGAAAATTATTACAATCATAATCGAGTGAGCTGTCGGGTAAACAGAAGTCTCCAAGACAGGAAAATCGTATGTTAATGTTGGTTGTTTTTCCCTTGATAATGATTGGGAAAACTGCCTCAATATTGCCACAAAGTTGCTAAATTAAAAACAAGAGTAGCTGTTAACTTCATACAACCTTAATTCTTGGTGGTTTGTAGCAGTAACAAAAGCCAACAGCAAGCATGGGTTATGTGTCTGAACGCATGAGGGTGAAATGATTCATAGTATTTATCTATTCAATCCAGGAGTTTATTCTTTCAAGGCAGGGAAAAAGCCACTCAAGCATAGAGTGAACATGCACACTGAACAGGCAGCTTACTTAAAAATAATAAAATAAAATAGAATACACTTTACCCCAAAGACAGAGATGCCAGGTCTTATTTCATGAGGTCATGACTATGGAGAGTTTAGCATTTAGTGCCCTGGTTAAGGGCAATTTGGCCGTTCTTTCCTCCTGAGCATCTGTTCGCCTCTGAGCTCATGTCCCCTAACTAAATCATATTTGGCATTCACCTTGCATAAACAATTGTGTAGTAATCGATTGTAATTGTTTTTTACACATTTCTAAACCAAACTTTATAAATTAATAACCTAAGAATGATTATAATTATTATTAAATTCAAATAACTGATTAAAGGCCAGCATTGTGGGCATCTACTTCTTTCACTTGCCATTTATTTTCCCCCCAAAAAGTCTCTCATAACATCCATCACAAATAAACTAATTTAACTTCCTTAATCTTGAAGTTATTGAGTCTCAGAACAAAAACTGACAAGGTTGTTATCAGCCTGCGTGCGTGCAGTTGTTTCACAGTTTTAGGGCAGTTGGTTAGGCAGCTTTAAAATTCCTCATGCTTTACTCAGAATACCAACAAATGTGTGTAACTACTGTAAATTCCCATTTGGGGAGTCGCATGGCTTTGTATGCGTAGGCCGAGTGCGGCAGCTCAAGTGAGCGTGTGCACTGAAACAATAGTTGCCTTGAGAGATTGACTCTACTTTAGTTTGCCTAAGAGGAGGACGTGGGAAAACAGGAATAGGAGCCATTCATCTTTTCACTTGCTCATTCACTCGCTCACTCTCACCCCTCCTCTAACTCTCTTTCACTTGGTGTCTTTGTCCCCATAAACGGCCTGTAAACTCCCGTTTAAGATAATTACTCTATTGCTGTACCGTAACACATACAGTATGTTTCACGCTGCAGGCACACAAACACACTCTGCAAATATGCGAGCCGTCACATATTTTGCTGAGGTTTTCAGATTTCCAGAGCAACAGCTTCATATTTCTTAAATTTGCCTGCACGGTGAGGCCATTAGTTACTCTGCGGTAGCTAAGTAATTCATTCACCCAGGAACACAACTGTAATACCTTCACATCCTTGACGTTCATGCGGGTGCCTTCCTTTCCCACAAAAATGTCATCTATATCCACCAGGATGTGCCGGTCCAGACCCAAAGTCAACTTTCTGTCAGTGAGGTAGGAGATGGTGTCCACTAAGATAAGTCTGTGGAGCCAGTAGTTCAGCCCCTGGCCAAAGAACACCCTCCTCACGCCGTCGTAGAGCCCCATGTCCTGCACGACCGTAGCTTGCAGGCCCAGGCTGAAGCCAGGCCCCGGATTGTCACCGCTGCCCGCCCCCGCACCGTCCTTGGCCCGGGCATGCAACACAGCTTGGTAGGTGGAGTGATTGGAGGAAAAGGAGGTCCAGTCCTCGCCGGGTAAGGCCCCACGGTCAGTGCCGGGTTTGGTCAGGGTGAGGATGGGAGAGCTGGACACCACGCAGCAGTCCCAAAGGGCCTGATTGGTCCTGAGCACTAGCGGGAAGTTTCTGAGTTTGAGCAGGGGCGGGGAGGTCTCCGTGGAACGGTAGAAGCCGATGATGCCCACCCGGAAATCGGTGCAGTACTGATGCAACAACTGTCTGTTCCATGTGTCTGCATGTGCATACTTGAGGAGGTTCTCATAAATGATGAGCGAATATCGTCCGCGGCCTTTGTCTGTCAAAGGCGGGAGGTCACCCTTCCCTGAGGCGATTTCCATGCGGAACTTGAAGTGTGCAGACTCCAATATAGCCACGATGTCCTGACCCAGCTGAGAGTACTGGGACTCCACCAGCACCAGCACTGCCGGGTCGGTGTGGACATGCGTGTGAGGCGGATTCGGAGGGTACGGGTACGGGAGTTGGCGGTACGGGGACATGGAGAGGGGCTGGGAGCAGGCGGGCTCTGAGGATTGTCCGATTTGCATGGATGGTGATGAGTTGGTGAAGAGGAAGTAAGCCGACAGGAGCAAAGAGACCAAACAGCAGGAGGCCAGCAGGAGGAGGAGCCGCCGCAAGTGGCGGCGGAATCGCACGGCCACCGTCATGGTGGCCTGGCGGGCGGGCGTCTGTTTTGCGAGGCGTGCTCGGTCTAGTCTGGGAACGGGAGAGCAAAGTCACTCAGGGGTGCATCAGGTGACCATGGCGGGTGGACACGGGGGCGGGGCTGGAGGTCGAGGCACACGCGTCATTTTTGAAAAGGGGGGGAGTGGGGACCTTCCCGTCTTCACATACGTAGCCAGTGGTGATCGATATCTGTGAAAAGGATAGAGGAGTGAGTTGCAAGGTGCGCATTTGCCAGTGATGGAAGTAAGTGATGTCAAAATACTCTTCTGTATTTTCTAGTATATATTCAGGTATTTTATTTCAGTGTTAAATTTGTAATGACTTTTGATGACCTGACTCAGAGCTTCCTTAGTCTTAATTTGTCAAAACAGACTCGTTACTTCACGCAAACTCGGCAATGACAACACCACAGTTGAGATATTGATTGGTTAACCGATTGATATCGTCCAAGGGTGAGAGAACCATTGACTGTAACAATATAGAGAAGTGAGAACGGATCATGAGATACGGTAACACAATTAATTCAAAGCAGATACTCACTGTCCAGTCTTACTTTAGAGAATATCTTACAGGCAACTAAAATTATTTAGCGATTTTTTTTTTTTTTTATCAGTAAAACGTTATTTTGTCGACATTGAATTTGATGACAACATTAATTTACTATTATGTTCAGTTCCTCAAGAACCATAACCTACCTTATTTTCAACTTGTCACTCCTCATCACACCTGATTCAAATGATCAGCTCATCAGCAAGCTCTGCAGAAACCTGAGGACGATCCTGATCATTTGAACCACGTGTATTGAAAGTGAGAGGGATTGAAAACAGGCAGGATGTGGGTCTTTAGGTCTTTAGGAACTGGAGTTTCCAAACTGTTTTAAGAATACCTTTTTCCACTTGCTGTAGGCTGTAAATGACATCACGCTCACAGGTTTAATACATGATCAATCCTGGCTCACAATTTTTCTCCGTTTGGTCATGTGGTTTGCAAGCTGAGTCGTGACCGGTTGTTACCTGAGTGCATGTGATGTGATTTTCAGTTGACGGCAAGTGGCAAAATGGATTTTTAAAGTTGGTGACGACACGTGAACAATTATTTAGTGATCAAAGATAGACAATTAACTGGTCCATTTGAAAGTTAAAGGAGTGTCGTTTTTTGGTACAAGACATCTGCTTGGCATGTGTGTAATCAACACATGAAAATCACATTCGTATGGATTTTTTTTACATTCTTTTTTTTTTTAATATAAACAAGGAGAACACAAACTCAGGGAAACAAACCTAACGCACAGGTACAAAGTGTTGCTTTTGTTATTTTATGAGAGTTTCCAATCAAAAGTTTTTGACATTTTTTGATGAATACATTCACACCACCGGATCTTATTGACCGAGAGACATGACTGCTGCTCTTGAGGAATGGCATAAATCATTGGTTAAAACCAAATATTGGAATTGCATTATTCATGTTCTGAACACGTTCAGGTGACAAAATTCGCCCCGGGTTAAAGAGGCCTAGGGACATTATTGCTGGTCCTAGGAAACAAAAACAAACAAACATAACAGGAGGGTAAATTGTTAGTGCTGAAATTAAATAAATAACTTTAGTATTACTTTAACGTTGTATGTTATTGTGTCTAAAAAAACCTACAAGGTTCATTAAAAAAAAAAACTTCTCACAGTATCTAATCTGACAAATACACGCACACAGAAAGCAATTTTATTTCCCTTTTTTTTTTCAAAAAAGGAGATTGTTAATAATTGACAGTATTTTTTTTCTGCCTGTACTCATTTTTATGTATACCGTTTGCTGAAGTAGAGAAGTCGAAGCAGTACTTTTACTTTTACCCATCACTGTTTTCAGACCTATCTGCAGTTATACTTCCGTAGATACACAACGTGATTACTTCTGCCACCTCTTACCAACATAAAGCACAGCTGCTATGTACAAAATGACAGAAAATATCTTGTATCCTTAGGGCTTACCCAACACATGCACACAACCACACAAAACAGAACTCAATAAACAACAGCTGCCGTACGTTAATATGTGGGGAGGTGGACGGGAGCACAACTAATCAGTCCCGTAAAGCTCTGCAGAGATTCCCTCTAATTGCACCAAACTCTGTGCACTTCTGTCCTATTTCTGAACCTAATCATCTAAAGTACCACAAAATTAGAGTTGGGCTCCTATTGCCAGGAGTCCTAATCTGAGGGTAGCCCATGACAGAAGAGGAAAAATGGAGAGAAATTGAGAAATGGAGACGAGAAGAAAAGACAAAGGGAGAGAGGGGGAACAAAATGCTGTGAATCATAAAAAGGGACAAAAAAGGATTAGCATCTTAATGTATGTGCCGGGAGCCACAGAGAAGAAAAGATCCCACAGCATATCCACCCCCCACCTCACCCCCCCTGTCACCATTCTTCTTCACCCTTTCCACCATTCTAACATGAATTGGATTTTTTCTGACACACGTCAGATGACACAATTCATAGGACTGGGAGTAATCACCACATTCGCTAATAACTCCTGTTTCTTTATAACATCACTTAACAAAGTTGTCTTTAGTCTCACAACAGGCATACACGAAGAAACAAACTCAATACTTGAATGATTCTTTTCCTCAACCAGGAGAGTAAATATTGAAATGAAATGTGAACACCTTCTCAATACTGATTATGGAATTCAAGAAAAACATTTAAAGAACCTGTTACTCCCAAGGTGCAGTGTCAGTTAATGACACACGAGGGCGCTAAATTTAGAAAACAAAGCTACGGTATATGGAAGTTTGTTGTACTACTATCCGGATTGGAGTGGGGGAGATAGAATGTATACGATGATTGTTTAAAATTAAAGAAACAAATTTTAAATAAATTGGTATCTAATAAAAAAAAACTCTTCTTTGGTTGATAGTTAAGCCACGAGTATAGCTATTTTCGGCAGATTTAAAACATTTTTGACAAATATTCCAATTGTGTGAAAGGTACTTGATTGGAACCTGAGACCAATAGTTTCAAATAACAGGATAAAATAAAAATCAAAGTAATCTACCTCTGTGCTGATGCAGCGTCGCACGAGTCCAACAATTCTAAATAAACTGCAGAGCAACGAGCATTACGATCAAATGGCTAAACGGACGTCAAGTAATCCCGAGGTGAATGCACCTTCATCCCCCGGTCTCGAGACCCGCTTACCTCTCGCCGGACTTGAGGCGCCGCTGCGCTGGGAGGAGCTCTGACGGAGAACCGGTGAGCGTGATGTTGCTCCGTGTGGGTCCGGTGCTCTGGTCTCCGTGGCGCACCTCCCCCGTGTGTTTTGGATGCTGAAGCTGTGTGCCATTCTCTCTCTCTCTCTCTCTCTCTCTCTCTCTCTCTCTCTCTCTCTCTCTCTCTCTCTCTCTCTCTCTCTCTCTCTGTCTCTCTCTCTCCCCGCCATATAGAGCAGCAGGGGCAGCCACCCGGAATGATGCGCTCTCCTCCCCCTTTTATCATTCCTCTCCATTTATCCTACTGTCTGCCATCCCTACACGCTGCTTCCACTTCGCTCCCGCCAAGTCGCCTTTATCTCCGCTTTTAAGGCTGGAGATTGGCAGCGAGCAGACAGACAAGGGAGCACCGATAGTAGGCTGTCCGTTAACGACTGGCGGCCGCGCGTAAAAAGATCGTTGTGGAGGAGCGTCTATACACACAGGGAAGGGCTCGTGAATGAGGGGGGTAGAGACCAGGGTGGATGATTGACACAAAAAGCAACCCTCTTTTTTTCCATTCCAGCACCAGCGCTCACGGTCGGGTAAGAGCTCACGGCCCGTTAGTTGACGTTAGTTGGATGAAGAATGTGTCATGGGCGGACAGGCAGCGTTGTGAGTTTATGGGTCGCGCTCTGCTGACTCCCTCATTGCACGCGTATTGCTCAAAACATTGTAGGGAGTGGATACTTTAGTAGTTCTTCTTGAATGTTTGAATATCAGACCATATCTTGACCCTTGCTATATCGCCCTCTGCCCCCCCCCCCCTTACCCCAGCACACACACATTCATGAGATGCCCCTACCCATAGTGACCATTGTAAGAAATAAAAGAAACAAAAACTCAAATTCTCAAACTAGGGTTAAGGTTGAACACCAAAAGAGAAAGCAATATAGCGCACAAATGTCAATGATCTATACTTTATAAAGACACACACATGTATTGCACTCTGGAGAGTGTAACAGTTTTGAACTATTTTTAAAATATTAAAAGTGTGCATATGTGGAATCTCACAGTGGCACGGTAAAAGACTGGTTAGCACGTCCACCTCATGTTGTGAAGGTTGCGGGTTTGATTATGGCTCCCCGTAGTTCATTTTCTTTTCACATTCTCGAAAATATGACTGTGTGAAGTTTTGTTCGTCTCTGTGTGACCTGTGATTGGCTCACAACTACTTCAGGTGTATCCCATCTGTTGCCCAAAGACAGCTGGGATAGGTACCAGCATGCCTGCTACACGTTTGGGAGCAAGCATTTATGAAAATGGATGGAGAGAGAATTACATGGTTAGTTGAATTTTTTCATGTTTTGTTTGCCAATTTTTACAGAAAATTTCAACTGAACATGTCAAATACTCAAATTTAAGCAACCTTATTTGGAGAACAGCCAAAATCAGCTCTAAGAAACAGAGGTGGACAGTCCGTCAGTACACAATGGTCTGTCGGCCCATTGCCGATGCATGCCTGTTTGGCCAAAGGATCAACGAAAAAAAAACCTGGATTGCAAATGTCGGAAGTGTATTTTTCATCTGTCGTTGTAATCATCAGCATAGACATTCAGTCACACGTTCGTCAGTCCGACACGCCCCTTTGCTGATGAAAATACAAACCAATTGGAGTAAAGTCAATAACAGTGTAGTCCCAAGAACATGGACTTACATGCAATTTAAACCACATGATGACTTGTTGCAATTTAGAATTAATAGCCTCAGTGGATTATTATATATTTGCTTCACTTTTATAACGGTTGTATTGTACAGTAAGTGAAGTGCAACAATATAATTACAGACATAGGGTTGATTTTGAGTGTAAATACAAAAATTGAAAAACAAATAGTTGATATTGAGGGGGTTACAAAAGTTAGTTGGGGCTTTTGACAGAAGTGATGGACGACTGTGGGACCAGCAAAAAATGTGGTGCCCACCTTTGCTAAGGAATAGTTGAAAATGTGTGTTTTAATGAGTGTAAATATGTCTTAAGAGGTTGGGCTATGTAAAACTAAACTATAGTGAAAAACGATGTAACCGGAAAAACTATCCGCACCACAATAAATGGGTGTTCACTTTACATTAATGATTTTTTGGCCAGCCCCCGCCTCTCCTTTTCAGCCAACAAGTGCCAAATGCCTATCTGCCAGGCAAAGCATGTCAGTCCAGCAGGTTTAACTTGATTAGGTGTTCCCTCTTCCCCTCCTCACTAGTTCATCAATCTCCCCCAAACCCATTTGCACTGACACACACTCTCTCATGCACCTCCAATGGAGCTAGCGGGCCCCCTCATTCACATTGTAATGGCCGCACAAAAGGGCTTATTCGGGGGGTGTGTGCGTGCTTTGAGAGAGGCAAAGTAGTTAGGAGGAAGAGAAAGAGGTGTGAGGGGAAACATTGAAGCCCTTGGCAAAGTTGTGCACTCAGGAAAGTAAAAAAACAACATCAAATCTGACCTTTAATGCAGAGCTTCCAGCATCAAGCAACAATTTTGAATTTTTTACAAAATAATTAATAACATTTTGAAATAACAATGAATCTTGTTCTACCATCTTTATGAAACAGATGATATAGCTACCTTCGAAGCAATTGTGGAAAAAATAAAACGTGTTTTTCCTTACAAATCAAAATGTAATACATATCAAAACAAAGAAAAAATAAAAAATGACACTTCATCTTCTTTAGTTATTCTGTCTTGTAAAGCAGACTGAAGAATTATGATCATCATTTGCACATCTAGATGGAAGCAGAAATTATATTTAAATGAATTGCCTCTTTTTATTTCAAATAAAAAAATCATTTTGAAAGGAAAATTGATTCTGATTTGAATCAGAGACCCAAACATTCAAAGATTCTCACCCCTACCAGCGCATATACTGTGTGTGTGTATATATATATATATATATATATATATATATATATATATATATATATATATATATATATATATATATATATATATATATATATATATATATATATATATATATATATATATATATATATATATACCATGTTAGTTTCATAGTATATTTAGAAGCAGGACTATATAATACCAATTTTTACCTTCTCCAAATCAAGAAAGGTGCAGGTATGGTTGTAAATGTCAAGTGTTGTAATATGTATGTCGGGCTACAAAAATAGACTCCCATTGCAGCCCTAATTCTGACTGTGTCGAGAGCAATGATTTTAAGATAGTTGGAGGTACCAGACATTCACTCAGATGCATGAAGGCTCCATAATATAATCCCAGCAATGAGAAGGAAGCCATTTTCACAGTGGTTTTACCTAACCTTTTATATAGACTAGGGAAGGAAAATAAAGACATCACAGTGAAAACATCCCCACTCAGTTGGTGTGGTAATTATGCAGCAGTGCTGAGAAACGGAGCTTGAATGAAATATAGCGGCGAGAATATCATGCCCTACAAGAATGGAATTCAGAGATAATGAAGGTTTTGGACTGGAGTGTGATTGTGTTTGTATGTAAATGAGTGTCAGTGGGTGAAGTGTAATTAGAGATGTTGTTCACCCGTTTCTTCCATATTACAACGAGAAGCACTTCTGCTTGGCCCAAAGTGGAAATGGCAAGCCAAAAATGCTAAATAAAATGCTAGGTGTGGACAGCTGTTGGTTGTAGTGTGTCAACATCTTATAGGATGGTGAAAATAAACATAGAGTTTGGTATGATTCAGACATTTGTGTTTCCTGGGATGGATTACAGCTCCCTTTTATGTCATTTTGGAATCTAAACGAGGTACCATTTGAAAGGAAAATGCATCACACCAGTGCTTTTTAAATAGTGGGTCGCACAAATGACCCCAGGGAAAAGGTGTTTTGTCATGTTAAGTGTAATTGCAATAAAATATAAATTTTCGTATTTGTTTTTTGGTTTTGGTTGTTTTCTGTTTTAGACTAGTAACCCATAAGTGTAACCCATATAAACGCTGTAAAAAATATGTAACAGTTGATGAAAGTTGATTTATATTGCTTTTTTCTTTTATTAATGTTAATAAGATACAGGTTTAGGATTTTAAAGAAACAGTTGACACTTTGTGCTATCAGATGATATTCTATTCTTCAGCCAGAAATCCTTGCAAATGAAATAATCCCACAGATGCATATTTCTGACAATGGTGTTAAATGCTATTTGTTATAATTGAAAAAAAAAAATCCCCAGCAGGAAAATGGAGATATTGAAGCCATTTTCATGCCTACCACGAATGCCTATTTTTGAATTTGAGGCCCTTGGAGTCAATGCATTTTCAAACCAAAGACCATAAACTCATCTTGTGTATGAAATAAAGTAATTGCCTTGCCTTACAAAAGAAATAATAATCATAAAAAGGTGGTTTGCTGCCCTTGTTTGTGGCAAAGAAATCTTTCTAAATGTTTGACAACGACTATGTGGAATAGTTCGCTGTTAAAAAAAAACTCACATAATTTTACAGTTGACTACAGCAATTTAATACAGTGAGTGTCCAATATCATTAAAAATCGTTTTGTGTCATTCCCTCATATAATTTGAATGTAATGGGCCCAACACTGTAATCAAATTGTTGATTGGTTTACTAATGACTGTTACTTGCAAAAAAAAAGAACCAAAAAAAAAAACAAAACAAAACATGGATTTGTACTAACCACATTTGTATCTGGCAAATATCTGAAAATCAAAGTGATCTGACAAGCTAATGTACATTTTTAATGGTACTACACAGTACTTATAATGTGACAACATCTTCAAGTCCAAGACTGTGCCTGGCTGAGCATTATTTATTACAATTTGGTTGCATGGACCAAACTGATCCAACTGCAACCTTTATTAACATCTTGTGTTCTAAATCCTGAAAAATCTATTGAACAACACTTGTGTTGTCACTGAATCTTATTCTTTGAAGTTTGGCCTTGAAAGTTTGAGTGTGGAAGAAAAACATGTACAGAGTTGCTGTTTTGCTTCTGCTAAGCCACCTTATATTTCATTCCGGAACATAACAAGAGTTCCTGCTGTGACAGAGAACAATATCTCACAACAAGAAATAATAGTTTGTGTCTTAAATAGGTCCATCTGAGCGCAGAGATATACATTGTTCTCTAAGTCTCACTGGTGAGATGGAAAACGCAAGCAGGCGTAGTTCCAAAGTCGGTGCAAGAGAACAACAAAAAAATCAATGCCAGGTTATTGCAATGACACATACTTATTTATATGCTGTCTGACAAAGAAAGATGTGTGCAAAGTGTCTAAGCGACCACATCCAACTCGAGCTTTCACACTTTTAAATAGAGGAGGGCCACATGATTGTTGTCCTAATCAGAGGCTTTGGCTAAGTGAGAGACAGGAGAAGAAGAGTGACTGAATCACACCCTCTACATCTTCCTTCGGGCAGAGAAAATGTGCGTGCATTTGTGTTTTGGTTTGACTGCACCGGGCTTCAGCGTAAAAAAAAAAAAAAAAAAAAAAAAATACAACAGGAAAAACACAGAATCTTCACATCATAGTTGTAAGAAGCCCGCTCTCAAGAGAACTCTTTTTCATGCTTCATTCTCCCAATTAGAAGCAGCAACCCCAAACCCTCCTAATGATGCTCAACACATCTTCTCCGATCTGAGAGAAGCAGCAGCTTGTTGCTTCCTGCAAATGTGTAAATTTGAAAACATTCTGCTCCAAGCTGTTGCTATTTTAATGACTGCAGCTCCTTCCTACGAATGTGTGTGTGCAACTGTTTGCGAGATCGACCTTGCCATGCCTGGAAATGTTGACAGATAGATGTTCTCCAAAGAGCTCGGAGGCTAAGTGAAAGCTGCCCTGACCTCCCGCCTTGTGCACATTAGAGCAAGGTTCTTTTGACCAATCAATACCGTGCCCAAAGACTGATAAGAAACTACACATGCACATTTAAAGAGCCATATCAGTGCTGTCTAGAATAACAGGAACAGCAACTCCGCTAATGGAACATTGCAAGTGGTATCATTACAGTCGCAATGTGCAATAACAAAAATTGCATTCTGGCATGAATAATATCTTCTTGGTATTGCTTTATTCAACCCAGTTTCTTATGTAACGTCGGAGGTGGGAACACCATTGTGCTGAAAGGCTCAAATTCATGCCATGCCTTGCCATGTCATTCATAGATGAGGTTAAAAATATTTCACGTAGTGGCTTTCAAACAATTCATTCATTTTGAATATCTTGCTTTTGTCAGATATTGTTTTAATATTTTTTTATTATATTTATTTTGTACTTTTAGAACTATTTTTATATTTTCTACACTTATTCATTATCCTTTTCATTTTTATTAATGTCCTTTTTCTTAAGACGCCTCACTAGGGTCACTGGTTTGCTGGTGCCTATCCCAGCTTTGGGTAGTTAGAGGGAGACACCCTGGACATGTTTTTGGAATGTGGGAGACCGGAGTTCTTGGAGAAGACCCGCACGGGCATGGGGAGAACATGCAAATCTATACTTATTGTTCAATTTCCCACATGTAAAATGTATTTATTCTCATTTTTTTAAACATTATTTGAATTATTTGAAACAAGGATGTTCAAATTGTAACCTGTGGGCCAAATGTGGCCCAGATTTAGCTTTCCACTGGCCCACAGCCTATGGTATAATATTAATAATGTGTGTCTTCTCAGCATTGACAACCACTGTAGAAAATACACATGTAAAAGTAAGGTATTTTGTATTTCACCAGAGATTGGCAGCAGACCTGTGACTGCACCCTGGGGTGCTTTTGGAAATACGCTCCATGCACGCTCTGACTCCCCGAACACGCCATTCAATCGTGTAACGTGTCAGAGTGAACCCTTCGCTACATGACACTTGTTTGGGCCTTTTCAGTCCAAATCTAAAATGGAGACTGTAGTGAAAAAGATAGCGCTGACAAAGAAGATTGTCATTTCAAGGACGATTGAGGAAATCAAATTGAGGAAATTGACATTCGTTCTCTGAAATATGAAAATAAAAATCTGCCTGGTTTATAAATTTCACAATATGATATTATATCATATGCCAGCCAGTTGCAGGGCACACAGAAACAAACAACCATTCACACACCCAATCAAACCTGAGGACAATTTGCTATGTCCAATACACCTGCCATTTATGTTTTTGGAGTGTGGGAGGAAGTCGGAGTGCCCGGAGATAACTCACAAAAGCTCGAGGTGGATTTGAACTTAGGTCCCTGAACTGTGAGGCAGACGTGCTCAGCACTACATCACTGAACCTTTCTCTTGTGCTGCTTGTTGATCCTTTGCATTGTGATATGTGGGTTCTGGTATTTTGTTGCCCCCACAAGTCGTTTTTTTGCCATAGTGGAGGCAAAAAATAATACTAGAATCTACAGTCAAATGTTGGTCATTGTGGACAAAGGTAGCAGCTCTTTTGATCTTGTCAAGTTTTGTTCAAGGTACATGTATTAACGTTTGCCCAAACCTCGTCAGAGATTGCCAAAGATTCTGAAACATGTGCGAACAATTTTATTTTTTTATTTTTTCTGCTTGTCGCAAGGACATTTTGAAAATGTTCAAAAAACAATCGTGACTGTCAAGAGTAACCTCCAAGCCCGACCAGAATAAGGACCCCAACCAGACACACGAGACGTTAAATCCAAAGAGTTTATTGTAACAAAAAGTGCACGTGAGGCGTGGAAAACAAGTGTCCAAAAGGAAAGGGAAAGTACAAACAAAATTCACATAATACCAAATAAAGAAGAGATGAGAACATCGGGGCAGGTCAGTCAGACTGGGAGGGAAAGCAACGACGGAGCGGAGTCTACAGGAGAGTGACCAGAGCAAAGTAAGAACAGAAAACATCAAGTGAGCAAAATACATTTGCATCAAAGCACAAACCAAAAGATCACTAGGAGAAAGGACACAGGTCAGGACTACAGGAGAGCTCACAAGGCGACAAGAGTGTGGCAAAGGAATAACCCAGCATTGCTCCCTTCAGCGGCAGGCCTTAAAAAGCCCATGATGAAAATGAGGAACAGGTGTGCTAGGCTGGTGACTCCATCCCCTTGTGGCACAAGGGAAACCCTTGGAAGTTTGATGAACGTTTGGAGAAATCCCCACTCAATGTCATCATTTCATGGAGATGGCAATTCAATTTTACATGACTTCAACGACGTGTTGCAAATCAGTCATCTCTGTCTGACTCTTCGCAGCTTCAATCATGAGTGGGTTTCTCCTGACCCCTGCAAACAAAGTAACTTGTACATAATTATTCAATGTTGATATGCTGGTGTCAGTGTTGGGAATAACGCATTACAAAAGTAATGTAATTACTGTAATGCATTTATTTTTGCTGTAAAGCGGTAGTGTAATATATTGCACACAAAAAAAAGTACTCATCACGATGAGTGTAATACGATGCATTACAATGCATTTTTAGCCTGAAAGTGGTGTTTTGTTTTGTTTTTTCGTCTTTTTTTCCACAAATTCATTCAAAATCGCGTGATCAGAGGAGTGAAGTCCTGGACAAAATGTTTACTTGCTGTTGTTGAGCAGAGATGAATGCGGCAGCAGCAGATGGCAGGTTGAATATAGACCATACAAACACATTACTATCAGTTCATCGGAGATAAAGACAAGAAGAAAATAATTGTTACATGCACTTTGTGCACGAGACTTAAAGAGCTTTCCACTTTGGCAAATAGGACCCGTAATTTGACAAACTTTTTAGAGCAATGCCATAGTAACGTGAAGTTAGCGAAAAGAAAACACACGGAGTGTTGCGCTCTCTTGTTGAGAGATGCCACTTCAACCTCAAGAGGTTATGAAATACCTTAGGAGATATGCTGCCGCTTTCCACAGTAGATTCACCAGAATTTCGAAACCTTGTCAGCAAGATCCCTGTCACAACCAGCAATAACCACAATGGTAAGCTGACGCTAATTTTCAATGTACAATTGCTATTAATAAAAGTCCATGAATAATTCTGGTCACTGTGTATCAAGATGAAGCATACAAAACTCATGTTAATAGGTACTTTACACAATAACAATGATGTAGGCTTGCTGTGTGCTAACATTAGCACCACCGAAACAATCTATTTTTGAAACATCTGTCCCTAACCTGTTGCGCTTTCTTGTTGAGGGATGCCACTTCGACCTCAAGAGGTTATGAAATTATTTAGGAGATATGCTGCCGCATTCCACAGTAGATTCACCGGACTTTCGAAACCTTGTCAGCATCTTTGTCATCTATTTTTGAATGAAAGATCTGTCCCTAACCTCACCGACTGAACTTGAATTGGAATATTAACATTGAAATTCTGAAATGCACTAACTGTTTTTGCCTGAAGCATAAACAATGCATCAATATGCTGTGATGCAAAGTAATAAAGAGATTAAAATGCAAAACAAGATTTTGTATCTTGTCTTTAAAGGTTTACAATACAATACAGATGAAATGATTTGCACTGGTTTTAGGCTCAAGCTAACATTTCACTGGATGTGTAATGAGCGTAATGAATTACATTTAGAATGCCAAATCCATATTTCCTGTTATTATGGTGAGGGTTATATAAAAGTAACGAAACAGTAGTGAAATGCTTTACATTTCAAATACAGTATTATTTTATAATGTAAGTAATTACTTTGAAATGACAGTAATAAGATATAAATGCATTACAGTTTTGAATTATCTTGCCCAACACTGGTTGCTGTATATCACAAGTACTGCAAATATATTGTGGACCCATAAAATATTTTTATTTTGGCTTTGACTACTGTAAATGTGTTTGCCAAATCGGAATCCTTATTACAGGCTTTTAATGCGCAGAAACAATTATTTGGGAGGCTGATATATCCGAGACTGCCTGCCAGCCTTTCGCAGGATAAGAGCATTTAATTAGAGGTTTTAGTCTGAGGCACAAGCCGAGCTGTGATGATCTACCAAGTGAAAGAATCATAGTCAACAACAGTGGTGGGTTAGAGTGCGTGTGTCGCTTATTGAACTACAGGATGTGGCTAACCCCCAAAATAAAAAAAAAATGAAAAAAACTTTCACAATATACTCTATTCGTGCCACACACAAAACACATGCACGAACATGCCCACGAGGATCATGCACAACGCCCACGCACAACTCTGCAAACACAGCGCTCCCACACTTGAACGGGCCACAAAAACACTGAGACAAGCACCTCCTTTTCATATCAGTACATCATCACAACACTGATTACAGGTGAAGCCGTGTACACACAGCAAACATTCAACAGCTGAATACATGCAAGGAAATCTGCTGTTAGATGACAAAATGAGGGAACGTGGGGAGAAAGGATTTCAGGAAGCACAACGGTGATCCAATCGCACCCAAGGGACGGAAAAGAAAAGTGATCCATTCCTGTCTCATTCTGACCTTGTTCACGCTCGCCAAAGAACCTGACTTACAAGCCCAAACTGAATATGATAGCTTCTATCCCTACCTCTATTCAACTCCACCTCGCCTTCCCTTCCGCCGCTCTTTCCGCGATAATAAATCGTGCTGTAATTACCAGGCAGGATCAATATCTGTGGCATCACTCGCTCACTCCTCTCATCTGCACATCTCCCATGCGGCCTCGGTTGACACTAACATGTTCATCCCTACTTGCATTGACCTGCCGCTGATAGTTCCCCGCATCCACTTTCATCTGCACACATCCATTCGAAAGCACACATTTGAACGCACGCAGCGAGCAAACGCACGGGGATCAAGCCATTCCACATGGATGCGGGCCAAAGCACTAGTAGGCGAGCCGGACGCCACACTGGGAGGCCGTATAGGTCTCAGTTGCTATTGGAGACGTCTCCCCGGCTCAGCAACCAACAAAGACGTGCCGTTCTCTCCCAGAATAGCTCGCTAGGCCCCTGTCTAATGAAATGGTGGCTGAGGATGAACATCACATGGGCAGTCACGCAGTGTTGAACTTAGCGTTTGCCTTTGACAGAAAAAGAGAGAGATGGCGTGTATGTGTATAAAGGGCGCAGATGTGTGCATGTGCCGGCACATGAGTGTGGTGCCCTGGTTACAGTTGTGCAAGGTTAATCAAATGATGTTTGATAGAGAAATTAAAATATCCACAAAGCAGGAGCAATTTTCACACTTACAAATTGCTTACTTGGAAAACTCGCCCACATTTCCATAAGTGTGTGCGTGTCAGCAACAGCAAGGACGTTTATTTTAACTCGTCTACATTTGGTTGGTCGATGGTTCTACAGGTGCAAAGTGTTGAAATTTGCTGTTAAAAAAAAAAATCCCATCTGCAAGCATTTAGGTAAGAGCACATGGTGCCATTTTGAACTTCTACCTATTTTCACAATTTATAGTCATTTTTAGCCTCATCTTTTTTTTTTTTCTTAATGCTTTATCTTTGATGTATCAAGTTCAAAGGCCCAAACTGGGTCAAATTGACACTCAAGGGTTTAAGGGTACTTTTCCTAAGAAAAAACAAAAAATAATGGCCGCAGATCAGTGGTTCTCAACCTTTTCCCCCCCTGTCTAGTATTTTTTTCAGCCGGGTATTTCTAAGCACAAAGCTTGTTTGGTGAAGAACCAAAAAAATCGACCTTTGTTTTATGGTACCTCAAGATCTCCTGTGTGTCCATCAGTTTCTGTAACTACACACAGTATAGAACATATGCATATTTTGAATATAATATGACCAAATATTGTAAATGCGCATACCACTGAATTTCATTTTTTAAAATTAGTTACATTTACATATATTAGCAGCGGGTGGCTCGGGAGCACAGAGAATAGCACGTCCGCCTCGAGAATAACTGTGGCTCCGGCCTTCCCGTGTGGAGTTTGCATGTTCTCCCCAGCCTGCGTGGATTCTCTCTGGGCACTGTGACTTCCTCCCACACTCCAAAAAAACAGGCATGACAGGTATATTGGACATACTAAATTGTCCTTAGTTGTGATTGGGTGCGTGAATGGTTGTTTGTCTCTGTGTGCCCTGTGATTGGCTGGCAACCAGTTCAGGTTGTCTCCCACCTACTGCCCAAAGTCAGCTGGGATAGGCATCAGCAAGCCTTCAACCTTTGTGAGGATAAGCAGCTCTAAAGAATGGATGGATGGATTGATGGATGGTAGTAGCCAAGTAGTGTCTATCATTTGCTTACACTAGAAGCAAAATGGGAATGGTATGCTGTGGTTTCAGTTTTGGTCAGTTCTCCAACCAGTTTTTATTTCTAATAACTCAAAGTTGTCTGAAAGAATCAAGAAAAACATCAGCTATCTCAATGAAAGTTTGTATGGAGCACTGAGGCTCATAACTCTAATGCGGCAGGTGAAATATAACAAGCCATAATTCCTTCATTATAATAATAGGGGTATATTAAGACCATTAAATCACTTTTATGTTTATTTAATTACTGTGCCTCTGTACAAATTACATTATTCAGCTTTGGGGACTTTTCTTTCGGTACTCTGACCCTCTTGGTCGACAGTGGTGATAAAGCTATCTTACAATTAAATTTGAGCAGCACACTGGCAGTGACACCTTTGGCACCGCATTTGTGGTTTCAAATCACTCAGTCGGATAATACCTCACTAATTTTGATGTTTGAATATCTGAATCATCTTGTTTTATGGAAACAGTAAATTACTTAGCCTGTTTCTGTACTCACAGTGTCTCAATTCATTGAATTGCCTCTGTAGTTCAGTTACTTTTTAAAACAAAAAAAGTTATCTGCATCAAACTTCAAAATAGAAAATTAATCATGAAAAACATGACAAAATGTGGTCATTCTAAGAAAAATCAAAACGTGCAATACTTTTACTGTCATTGTTGCAATTTCAATTGTGCACATGCAAAACAACAGAAAGCCAGAATTAGAAACCTAATATTCTCAATGTGCACTGTCAAAATCAAATCAAACAGTTAGTGGCAAGCAAAAACACAAAATGCACACCAAAAACAAAACATATCAAAACCCAAATCAAAAAACAAACACGAAAATGGAATTCACTTACACAATTTGTGTTTTCATTAGTCTTATGTATTGTGTGAGTTTTTTTTCTTTTTTTGTTTGTGATTACACATTTTTGTTTTTGCTTATTTGTTTTCCTAGTTTGCACTATAGTACTCAATAAGAACTGTTTAATAAAACTGAAGTTGAATCACCTAAACTAAAACAGTCTAACTTTCCTTGGTGGCTCCTCCGGAATGAATGACTCGCAGATGGGATGTGATATTGTTGACAAGGATGAGACAAGAGTTTGACACGATGAGTGAAAAATAGGGGTGTTGCTACTAAGATCTTTTCTCATGCTCAAAATGAAAGTGTACATCTGGACACGTGCACACGCACTTGGCCACTTCGCACTGGGATGAGACCTACCGAGTGTGTGTATGATTAACTGCTCTGTCAGAAGTGGGAACGCTCTGGGGCGGGAAGGGCAGAAGAAGAGGAGGAGACGAGAGGGATGGGGGATCATTAGGAGGGAGGCCAGGGTCTTGGGAGCCGCGCGCGGTTTGGAGGAGGATAGCTGGGGCTAACTGTTGTCACTCCAGCTGCTTGTGCTGCTTTACACAATTTCAGATGACCCGTCTTGCAAATTTCCAAATCCAAATTTGTCTTTACATAAGTACTATGTGCGTATGCAGAGCAAAGTCAGATGGGTAGGATTATTGCGGTGCAAGTGTGTAGGTGTGTGTTGGCTCTTATCACAATCCTGCAGTGGAATAGGGGGCAGGATATTGGTCGACTGAATCCCCTTCCTTTCTCAACAAATCAGAATGGCAAACGCGTACTCACATACTGGACACACACACACACACGCACAAACAACGTGCACCTCCTCTATTTTCTCCCATTCGTCACAGGGCTTGTTGTTCTAATACCGTGGATATTTGCTCAAGGTCCCCATGGTGGGAAGCTGTGTTGAAAAGAAAAAAATCTCAGCATTCTTCACACAGTGTGGGTAGACAGGTATTGGAAGAAAGGGCAGTCCGTGTTTTTGTTTATTTGCTTTGCAACTGCAGCGATGCCTTTGTTTAGGGTTAATGCCAAAACAACATGACAAAAGATGAACAGTATTTAAAATGACAAACATGCGCCGATGTGACAAATGTCCTGTTTTATTTTCTCTAACGACTTAATGCAGTGAATATGAACTGTCCAACTTCACCTTACATTCGTATAACAAATCAATTGTCAAGGTGAGTGGAAGCCAAATTGTCAATACTAAGTTTTAAATGCACACAGCTGTGGAAGGGTAAACATCTTTGACTGACAAATCCGCTCAAATATGTTTACAAGAATATTTGAAAATATCTTTGAACGTTAAAAACAGCATTTTCTTCCAATATATACCGTTGTGCACCAACCTCAACACAACAAAACCCCCAAACCAAATTGAATATAGTGATTGAAACGTAATAGAACAGCTGGGACAATATTTAGCAAAACAAGCCATTGTGCTTGCATCATCTCATCAAACTTTTTAAAATGTCTTCGAGTCATGAATGATGCAATACAAAATAAGAGCTAAATATGTGAGGCATTTTCAGCACTTTTGTGGCTGACACAGTTCCTCGATCCATTTTTAACAAAATACGTTTTCAATCGTTATTAAAAAAAAAAAAAAACACCCAGACGCTCCATCTCACTCGCAATTTAATGCCTATTGCTCTTTGAGAGTGAGAAAAGAGACAGTTTTACAACAGAGTGGCACACTTTCAACACATAAAATTGGTTTTCATGTAACAAAAACTAGATAATACAATTCATAGCACACAATAGTATTTTGTGTATACTGTTCATGAGACTAAAAGACTGAGAAGTTCATATGATTCATCTAAAAATAACTCAGGTTATCTTCATTTATGTATTTATTTACTGAGAATCCGGATTGAGAATCACTACGAACCAGAATCAAATCAAAGAACTAGAATCATGACCAAAATTGTCCAAATTCAGGCAATTAAGCCCTGCCCCAAACTTGTCGTTCCTCTTGACTGAGTGTGTCTTAACATCACGATCAAAACGATCATCTGAAAGGAAAATCCTTTATATATATCATATATGGCTTTGTTTCGATGAGAAAATAAAATGAATGTTTGAAGATCAGTTGGAGGTTGCTTATGACATGGGGCTGAAAAAGAACTTGTACTGCCGAATGACCTCAGCTACTTCAACTATCTTGGATCAAACTCCGCCGGAAAAGTCACCCATCCATCCAGCCATTTTAAACTGCTCACCCTGATCAGGTTCTCAGTGATCTCACTGATCTCATGACTCTGAGACTGATGTTTTCACCGCAGTACTGCAAAAGCAAAAGAAGAACAGGGAAGAGTATGTCTCTTTTCTAATACAGTAGATTTTATTTCTTAGTTAACTGCCAGTTGTGCTATCACCTAGAAAAAAAATGACGTGCCTCTTTTTGCCCTCAGGAATATAAAAACAGCTTCTGGTTGTTTGAATGACCTCACTTGGCACCTAGTGAGGTAATGCAATAATAGTTTATTTTTTCAGCTGCTCAGCAGATTTTTTTCAGTCAGATCATTCACAGGTGGAATGATGCTCTATTGGGTTAAATTCTGGAGTTTCACTCAGGCTCAAATGATTTCTCCCCCATTCCTTTGTTGTTTTGGCAGTAAATGTTAGGTCATTATCTTGTTGCATTATAAAGGGTCTCCCAGTTTTGTTTCTTCATACTGACATACTTAATGTCAATGGTTTCATTTTCCTGCTACCCTCTTGTTAATTAATGAAGCTTAATAATTAATACAATTTATCATGGAAGAGACTCAATCATGATGAAATATGTGGTTTTGTTATGAAGAAATAACCTGATGGTTTCACTAGCAAAACACTGTGCAAAGTCTTAGTGTTTTGACATATCAAAGCATTAAGACAGTCACAAGAATGTATTAATCGGACTTTTGCTTCTAATAAAGAGAACTGTACAGCTAAAAGCCTGTTCACTAGAGCTGGCTCTCTAAATGCTGCTATAGCTCTTTCAGCATCTTTTTTGTTGCGTGTTGTGTGTGCGTGTGTGAGTGTGTATATGAATGTGTGTGCGGCAATGTTTTACTCATGAAACAAAAGCGGAGATCAGTGAAACTTTGAAATGCATGCCATACTTTAAGTGTTTTTAAGTGGTGAGATATTAAATATTGTTTTCTTCTAAAAAAAATGTTCATGACAGTTTTAATAAAACTAAATTTAATAAAGCTAAATTCATCACATAGGTTGTTCATTAGACATGTTCAGTTTCCCAAACGTTGCTTTATTTCGACATATCGAAAAGTGTACGTTTAAAAGTAAACATTTTTTTTGAGAGCTAAGCACGTATAAAGCACGAACATTTCACATGCAATGGCCTGCACATGTGTGTAGACCGCACCTGAGATGTTTTGACAAAAGCTATCAAATCTGTTACAATCTTGCCTGTAGCCACTCACTTTTACTCGTTCGCCAGTTTGAGCTGCCAACAAGCTGGTGTTGTTTACACCTCCTCCCCTCTCCTCCGTCCGTGGCACCATGGCATGATGTGTTCTAACGCCTTCCATGGCACCAAAGGAGTGAGCAGGTGTTTTATTATTTTTTTGTGTGTGTTTGTTCCAGACGTAAAGCCCCACTCACAACTGTATGAAACAAATACACTAAGATGGAAAAGACATGGTTTACAGTGAAGAGCTGTTCGAAAGACTTAAGTTTGTTTGTGAATGTAATATCACAACCAGGAAGTCCGAGGTATAAATTGTGCGGTGTTCCCAAACAAGCAAATGCCATAGTATGATTTTTCGTTGACAGTATAAGTCATAGAATCAACATCTAACTTTGTGGAACTCATTATAAGAAGGTCTCAATCTGTAAATTGATGCCTTTTGGCTTTCTACACACTTAAATACAAATTCTGACCATAGGTGCCCAAACCTTCCATTTCCAGTAGATATAGCCTTTGCAGTCTTTTATTACCATCTCGTATTTATCATTCAAAATGAAAACATTATATGCTCTTAATTTTTAGTAGAAATAGAAGTTTGAATTAAAAAGAAAACTAGAAATGGCTTTTTTTCACCCTCTCCTTGTGTGTTCTTTTGATCTAAAGGCTCAGAAGGCTGTGGGAGCACAAAGTGAAGCACTTCACTTCCTTTAGTAGTGTGTGTTTTTTCTTGTTGCTGAGTGTGGCTTATGAAAGGATATTATTTGCCCACTTCACCTGCACTGGCCTGGACGCTGTAAATCACTGGCTACCACTTAGCTTACTAACACCCTATTCAGAAGCTGGTCACAATAGATCCACAACACGTTCATTCAGCCATTGCCGCACGACCACCCCCTCTTGCTATTCAACGTTCTACTTCTCCCGCAGTCCCCTTCTTTCTCAGGCCTCCCTCCTGCCTCCTAAGCTGCTTTCTAGGCTTCTATTTTCATGTGTTTTTCTTCCTCCCCCAATTGCAACCCTTGTCCATGGTTTTGTCTTGTGCAGGGGGCAGCACTTTCCCATGCACCTGCCAGGTCATGAAAGCATGTACACGTGCGCCGTTTCCTTTTTGGTATGGCAAAATCAAAAGCAATGTTCTTACTGTGTGAATGAGGCTTTAAAAGTGCCACGTTTTGTTTTTTAACTTATTAAAAAAGACAACGAACAGCTGCGTCTAGGCCTTAGGAAGAGGAGCATTACTTTTAATTGTTTTTGTCATTTGCACACTAGTGCAAAACCCCAATTAAAGGACACACTTTTTCTTAAAAAATGAAGGCCAAAAGTATGGGTGTGTCCTTTAAATGGTAACTTAGAGATCAAACATTTTTTTCGACAACATTTGAGGAAGATTACATCCGTCAACCACATAAGCAAAGTTATGACGTATATATGTGCATTTCTATTCTTTCTTATGGTAATTACAGTAATGAGACAAGCTCGACAAGAGGCACCCAGTTGACTGTAACCACTCAGGGCGAACAACCTCGGCTAACACAAGCTGCTTTTTAACTGAAACTATCGCATTATTTTCAATAAAAGAAGCGAGCAGACTGAGCCAGCATCCGAGTTCATCCTTGTTCACATACAGGAATATTACAATAGCTTTCAAGAGCCAAAGTGATTCCTATAGCGCAGCAGGTTAGAGCTCGTGAAGATGCCACAAGGTTTGGGCAAACGGCCCTCACATGGTGACCTGGAGTAGAGCCCATAGCCCGAGGATAACAAGGAGATAGGGTTTACATTTATTTCAATAGCACACTGTGAAAATCCCCCCAACGCTTATTTGAATGCACAAACGCTCATTCCGTTGCGCAAGACTCTCACTGACTAACCCAGTCACTCAGCTGCAAGACACACATTAGATAGATAGATAGATAGATAGATAGATAGATACTTTATTCATCCCCGTAGGGAAATTCACATTTCCAGCAGTATCCTCAAGTCGAGATATAAAATATGAGAAATAAAATACACAAGATACACATAAGTCCAGTACAGAAGTATACTTAAGGTGCTTGTTAACAGTGTAAACAGAATAGTGTGAATCGTTGGAGTCTAGTGCAAGTATAATTAAGGTGCTTGTATAAAGTGAATAGTGCAGTGCAGAGTATGAGGTTTAGAGTTTAATGTGAGCTTTTACTACTACTGAGTTGAAGAGCCTCATGGCATGGGGGAGGAAAGATCTCCTCAGCCTGTCCGTGGAGCAGGACAGTGACAGCAATCTGTCACTGAAGCAGCTCCTCTGTCTGTGGATGATGCTGTGTAGTGGATGTGTTGGATTGTCCATGATTGATAGCAGTTTGTTTAGCGCTCGTCGCTCAGCCACAGTTGTCAGACTGTCCAGCTCTGTGCCCACAACCGAGCCCGCCTTCCTCACCAGTTTGTCCAGACGCGAGGCGTCCTTCTTCTTGGTGCTGCCTCCCCAGCACACTACTGCGTAGAGGAGGGCGCTCGCCACAACAGTCTGGTAGAACATCTGCAGGAGCTTTTTGCAGATGTTGAAGGACGCCAGCCTTCTGAGGAAGTACAGTCGGCTCTGTCCTTTCCTGCACAGAGCTTCTGTGTTGGCAGTCCAATCCAGTTTATTGTCCAGCTGCACACCCAGGTATTTGTAGGTCTGGACAAGCTCTACACATTCTCCTTTGATGGCTACTGGTTCCGGATGGGGTTTAGGCCTCCTGAAGTCCACCACCATCTCCTTGGTCTTGGTGGTGTTCAGGTGCAGATGGTTAGCGTCGCTCCATGAGACAAAGTCCTGGATCAGTTTCCTGTACTCCCCCTCCTGCCCACTCCTGATACATCCCACGATAGCAGTGTCATCTGCAAACTTCTGCACGTGGCAGGACTCAGAGTTGTACTGGAAGTCTGACGTATACAGGGTGAACAGGACAGGAGACAGCACAGTCCCCTGTGGCGCTCCTGTGCTGCTGACAACAGTGTCGGACGTACAGCCCCCCAGTCTCACGTACTGGGGTCTGCCTGTCAGGTAGTCCGTAATCCATGCCACAAGGTGTGAGCCTACTCCCATCTCTGTCAGTTTACCACTGAGCAGCAGAGGCTGTATGGTGTTGAAGGCGCTGGAGAAGTCCAAAAAAGTAATCCTCACTGCACCACTGCCACTGTCCAGGTGAGAGAGGGATCGGTGTAGCATATAGATTATAGCGTCCTCCACTCCTACCTTCTCCTGGTAGGCAAACTGCAGGGGGTCAGTGGCATGGCGGACCTGTGGCCTCAGGTGGTGTAACAGCAACCGCTCCATGGTCTTCATCACGTGTGATGTCAGGGCGACCGGCCTGAAGTCGTTGAGCTCCTCCGGTCGTGGTTTCTTTGGTACTGGGATAATGCAGGATGTCTTCCACAGCTGGGGGACCCTCCCCCGTTGCAGGCTCAGGTTGAAGATGCGCTGTAGAGGGTCTCCCAGCTCCAACGCACAAGCCTTCAGCAGTCGCGGGGATACTCCATCTGGACCTGCTGCCTTGTTGGGTCGCAGCCTCCTCAGCTCTCCACACACCTGGGCTGCAGTGATCTTGGGTGGGGGGGGGATGTCCTCCTCTGTGCTGGTGTCTAGGGGGGGAGGGTGAGCTAGGAGGGAAGCTGCAGTACTCCGGGGTGGGAACGAGTGGGGGTGGTCAAACCTGTTGAAAAAGTTATTCAGCTGGTTGACTCTCCCCCTATCTCCTTCCATGGCAGCACCCCGCTTTGTGCTGCAGCCGGTGATAGTCTTCATTCCATCCCACACCTCCTTTATGCTGTTGTTCTGCAGCTTCCGCTCCAATTTCCTCCTGTACTGCTCCTTCGCCTCCCGGAGCTGGACTCTGAGCTCCCTCTGCACCCGCTTTAGCTCCTGCTGATCACCGTCTTTAAAGGCCCTCTTCTTCTGGTTCAGAAGGCCTTTGATGTCGCTAGTGATCCAGGGCTTATTGTTAGCATAGCAGCGAACAGTTCTTACAGGAACAACAGTGTCCATGCAGAAGTTGATGTAGTCTGTAGTGCAGTTTGCCACCTCCTCAATGTCTCCCCCATGTGACCCCTGCAGTACATCCCAGTCTGTAGATTCAAAGCAGTCTCTCAGAGCCTGCTCTGCCTCAGTAGACCACTTCCTGAATGAGCGTGTGGTTGCTGGTAGCCTCCTCACTTTTGGTTTGTAGTGGGGCTGAAGCAGAATTAGGTTATGGTCTGCTTTCCCCAGTGCAGGCAGTGGAGTAGCACTGTATGCATCCTTAATGTTTGCATACAGCAGGTCAATGGTCCTATTTCCCCTGGTGTTACAGTCCACATACTGGAAGAAAGCAGGTAATGTTTTGTCCAGAGTCACATGATTGAAGTCCCCAGTGATTAACAGAATGGCCTCGGGGTGCTGTGTTTGTAGTTTAGCCACAGCGGAGTGGATGACGTCACACGCTACGTCCGCGTTGGCGCGCGGTGGGATGTAAACAATGACCACAATGGCGGTTCCGAACTCTCTAGGCAAGTAATAGGGACGCAAACTTACGGCCAAAAGTTCGATGTCCCTGCAGCAGGTGGAAATCTTTGTATTTATATGTCCGGGATTACACCATCTTGTATTCACGTACATAGCGAGTCCGCCTCCTTTCCGTTTCCCGCAGGCTTTTGTGTCTCTGTCTGCCCTAACTGTGCTGAAGCCGGGTAGCTCCACGTTGGCGTCCGGGATGCTAGCCGTGAGCCACGTTTCAGTAAAGCACAGCAAACTGCACTCCCTGTAGGCTCTGATATTTTTCACCAGCGCAGCCAGTTCGTCGGTCTTGTTTGGTAGTGAGTTCACATTTCCCATGATCACAGACGGGACAGAAGGCTTGTATCGCCACTTCGCCGCTAGCCGCTTAGCCTTTAGCTTGGCTCCAGCTCTGCAGCCACGATAAGGTCTCCTTACCTCGTCAGGTAAATGTGGGATCTCACCGGCACGGGACTTTTTCAGGGCAAGGAGTTGCTTTCTCGTGTAAACGCGTTTCTGTGCGTTAAAGTCCATATCCATAGAATTAAAGTCCATATCCATAGAAAAAGAACGAAAAGTAACACAAAATAACACGGAGCTGCTGGAAAGGCTACCACTCGCGACGGCGCCGGAAGTAGGAACAATGCCAGCTGTAGCTGGCACCATACTTGAAACAGAACTATAATTTACAAATATAAATGCATTTGATGAAATTACAATGATGAGATTTATTCTATCTTGCTAAAGTTGTACACTGTAGCATAGAAAATACCAGAATTTGACCCTCAAATTAATGGTGTGTTTTATACACAGATGCATCCTCTATTTGGGGAAATACGGTATTTCGTCTATGCAGTTTCACTGTTCGGGTGTTAAAACAGTTAAAAGGAACACAGATGCAGACACGCCTCCTGCACAAACAAGCATGCAAAGGACACCAGCGTTGAGTGTCAGGTGCGATCATCTCCAACTATCCGCAGCCAGCATGCAGCAGGTATGAGAAAAACAAGAGAGAGAGGGACACGAGGTAGGAAGAGAGAAAAGTGCCAAGAAGTGATTTATGACATGAAAAGACAGATTAACTCCACTGGCTGCCTAAGTGGCCCTGAAACAAGCTGAATTACAGCCTGGACCAGGAGCAGAGGAGAGGTGGAGAGATGGTGGAGGAATGAAACTGAAAGGTCAGCGCTATAGCAGCATTGAGAGAGAGAGCAGATGACAGGATGGAGGAACCGATTGTCACGCTGGAATTGGAAGATGAAAAGGTCAAAGGTAAAGAGGAAAAGATGGATTGAAGACTACCGGGGGAGGCTTCCTCTTGAGAGGGGCGGGTCTTTGTCCAAGAGTATTTTGCTGTTGGCTGTTAAGATTTTAGGTGAGATAATGAGGTCATAATAGGAAAAGAGAAAAGGGAATGAACTCGGTCTGACCCTGTGAGGGGTCATTGATACTGGAATGGAGAACAAATATGTAAGATAAAATAATTTGAAACAAATATGTATGTCTGTTTTTAGAACAAAGGAATGCATGAAGTTAATGATGGCAAACTTTCTGTTTTATTTATTTGTTTGGTTGTGTTTCAGCTGTTCAAATCTTCATCTATTGGCTCAATAAAAGTTTGGTATGTGCAATAGCTCATTCTCAATGCATGAAATAGGACCAAACTGGGAGCAACATTACACTAAAGCAAAATCTGAATATGTACCATGAATAAAGTAGCTGTTTAGGATTGAATGTGTTGATTTTCGGTAGAAGAAATCATCAAATGCTTTTGAAAAAGAAAGTTTGTTCACACAAAATATGGATGGACAAGTACCAATACCAGGTATAGACCAGATACCAGTCCATATTTCAAGATATCAATACTCTCAACTGTGACCGATCAGCCCACTTGTGGCTGTTTTATGATCAGGGACTAAAGACATACATGTCTAATTAAGATGCAATTTCTGTGAGTATGTTCAAGAATGAGGGGTATATATATATATATATATATATATATATATATATATATATATATATATATATATATATATATAAACATTTTAATACAGTTGGACATTTTAAACAAAACATGTCTATCGGTGCATCAAACATTAATAACTAAAATTGTTTATATATTCTCTTCCATCCTCCATTGTAGTCATCGAAACGTCAACGAGTGCAACAGAATATCTAATATACACTTTGAAGTCTTACATTTATCTATTGAGTGACATTTTTTTTTTTTTTTTTTTTTTTTTTTTTTAGAAATCAGCAAAAAGTGTTTTATATAACAAATGAAGACAACGGTCTTTATCGCGAGGATTTCTTTTAGACTTGTGATTCAAATCAATGATCCCAACATAATTATGAGTTCTCTGATTTGTTACATCACAAAAAGAAATATAAAAAGATCATAGAAATGTGACTTTAATTTCATGTCGTTTTTAAGGACAAAGCCAGAATTGGATACCTAGGTCTTTCTTTAAGACAACATTTTTTTATTGTTTTGTCATTAAAATGAACCAATATAAACCCTCCGTCAGAAAGGGACCCTAGCAGCCAGCACATCTAGTGAAGGGCCGTTTGGGGTTATTCCTGACATCCTTGTCTTTGCAACGGCCAATGTTCATGACATACTCTGGGGTTCACTTCATCCTGGGGCACTTTATCCAATAGCCTACCTTTAATACTCATGTCAAACAAATCTTCTTTTTTTTTTTTTTCATATGTTGGTATGTTACATTTTTGCATGAAATCCTGCTAAAATATCATGAGAGCAGGTTTGTTTTTGCAGGCAGGGAGTCATATCTATGGTTATTCAATCATTTGACACCCTCCAACCCTCCTAAATGGATTAAGGATTAGGAATAGCTCATATCTATGTAAATAAATTCAGACAACTAGTAATCCCATAATACAGAAAAATTCAAGAGAAGGGAAAGAAACATGCTTATTAGCTGCAGGTCTTTGCCATCTTTTTTCATGTCATGCACGGTGGTCTGCGGTTTAGTAGCTGTGGTCTACATATGTGCTTGTTGACATTCGCGTGTAGTATATGACTCAACTTCGTGCTTTCTCTATTTTGCGTTGGCGTCTCCTAAACCACAGATGTCTGTCACACCTCGGCAGAGGTGAACAGTAAGAAAACATTCAGGGATTTAATTCAGCAACAAATAAAATGTTATGCTCTTTTATATGAAAATAAAGATGGCGGAGAATTGATTGGGTTTTGGTAGCGTAAAGGGAAGAGGCTTATGATTTTTGATTGTGACTCTATGAGCTCATTTCTGTTGAATGAACTGTTGGTGACCCACAAACTCTCTCCTTACCTTCAGGACTATTCCATCCATCCATCCATCCATCCACCCTTCCATCCATCCATCCATCCATCCATCCATCCATCCATCCATCCATCCATCCATCCATCAATCCCAAGGTCACGGGAGCTACTCATTTCCAGCTGACTTAGCAATATATAAGGCACAGCCCGAACAGACCACAGAAAGGCACGACCTGAGATTCAAACTAAGAACATTTGAAAGCACAGCATATGTGCTCACCACAAAACACTATGCTGCCCAATTACAATTCTAATTCTTTCACAGTCACCCCAGTTAAAATAGATTTTTGATGACTAAATCTGTCACTGGCTTTAAATGAGACAAAATCATTTCCTGCTACCATTTAGTCACACTATCCCGCCAAAGTTCGTACTAGCGGTGTTTATAAAGATGACATGAAGCAAAAAGCAAAGTCTCCCTCGTCTACTTAATTTGACGTGCATGTACAAATGAGTGAGGCCAGACCGTAAATACTAGCAGACCTTTTAGAAAGCATTCAATAGAAACTGCTGACAAACGAGGAAGCTGTTCACCATTAGCCCCAGGTCCTGTTAATGTCACTTACGTTTATTAACTTACTGTTTTTATGTTTATTCAGCAAGCACACACACACACACACACACACACACGCACGCGCACTCCACGTTACACCGTCTTGTTCCATTAAGCATGAACGTGTTTATGGGCTCCTGCATGTGAATTATGCGACTAGTTGCTAATTGCAGACAAATCGCTTTGCCGCACACAATCATTCCTACCTTTTTTGATGTTTAATTTCACCAGTTGATTACTGGCGGAGTTTACCATCGCCATCGCTCTTCCTCCGCCGCCGGGACGGCTCATCTGTCTTCTCGTAGGCCCGCTGCTGCCACGCATACGTAATGAGTTCTCTCTGATGAACAGAGGGATGGATTTCATAAATCACACTCTTGTTTGTAACAGCTTCTCTCTCTAGTTCCATTTCAATTAATGCACCTTGGAAACACTGATGGTTTAGAGACTTACAGTCCAGCTAGATCATTCCCTGTAGAATTTTGGAGTAAAGTTGTTGGCACACCCTCCAAATCACACGTAAAAAACATATCTCATCCCTTCCCTTAAATTGATTCTTTTATGTTTGTCTACTTTCCGGTAATAGGTCTCCACTCAGTATAAAACCAGCTAAGAGGGAGATCACACAAGTTTATTTGCTCACATTGTGTGTTGTAAACATGGACTTTTGTTGTGTCTGGGTTGCATTAAATAGTACGTCACATCTAAGCAAGTACACTAATTAGTTGTTTCTGAGAAAGAAGTTATGAATAATACACATATATTAGACAATATTAAAGCTTCACAGTTTTAACACTGTCATGAGAAGCTGTATTAAAATTGGATTCAGCATTTCTTCAAAAAGAGATTGGGGGCAAGACTACAAACTATGTTGACAGTGGACTACAAACTATAGACTATAGACTACAAACTATATTGATAGTGGGCCAATATGGTGTTTCCCTGACATGCCTCTGCGTGTCAGTTCGTCAATAAATATGTTTTGTGTCGTCAAGAGAAAGAATGTGTAACTGCCTCACATTGTCCAGTGGCCTATTTTCATTGATTGAGAGGAAAAATTAATTAAAAATTAAGTTAATTAATTCTTCTCTATCTTATGATAAGTGTCCCAATTTTTGGGGTATAATGTGCCGTGTAACTGCACTGGGATATGTCTATTTTACTTCCTGCATAGATATAAGACTAGACGCTAGTTCAATGTTTGGTTCTTGTGTTTCATGAATTAAATATTTTGTTGTATTGTTGATCTCAAGAACCTTTTTTGTTGTTTTTTGTTAAATGACGGCAGATTATTCTAATTCCAACCTCAAAGTTATCCATGTGAGGTTCTGAATTAAACGCACACAAGTGCTCACGATTCTGAGAACATGGGCACAGCCCAACGAAAACATTAGCAACACTATGCCTCAAATTAGAGTAAACTTTCCCCAATTCCGACAGTCTGCTAGAGCTTCACACAAATGAATTGACTAAAAGAACAAATTGAATACAAGTCTGGCAAAGGACACAAAGGAAGGGAATAAAAACAAAAAGACAGCGGTACATATAAGGACTGACTTCACATATGGCACAGTCATCCAATTTTTAAGACTATACACAATCATTTAAACATTGGTGGTGAATCACTGCATCTGGTGGCTCTTCTGGAAACCAAATGCCATTCAGGGAGGAGCAGGTGCTGCTTTTAAGCATCTTAACATAAACAACACAACACTGAAATCTTGTGACAATAGGATGATTGAAAGATGTTTTATTTTCTTGTTTTTTTACTTTTTTTAATTCACTGTCCTGCCGCTATGATATCACACTCTTTACAGAGCTCCTGCAGTGCTAACCTAATCAGGGTCGGTGAACTGAAACAAACTGGAATGCCAAGAGGAAATGTGGCTACAGGAGGTCTACATTTTTAAGACTACAGTTGGTGACTGATTTTTACATAATGACAACATGCTGTAGTTTATCACTAATCTACAATAACACAGTAAAGTCATAATAAGAGCAAATGTTATTGTTGCTCCTGTTACTGTTATCATCATTATTATTATTATTATTATTATTATTATTATTATTATTATTATTATTATTATTATTATTATTATTACTATTATTATTATTATTATTATTATTATTAGTATTATTATTATTATTATTGACGTTGTTATTATGACAATTGTAAATGTAAAAAGAAATGTACTCGTTGCAATTAAGCTCTTAGAAAGTTCTTGGTAGATGCTAAGGAGAATCCTTCAGATCCGGAACGCTTTTTGGTGTGAACAGAAAGGGGGAATCAATCTACCAGGGTACAGCGGAAGAGTTCCTACGGTGTGAAAAGGGCTATTGGTTACTTGAAAAAGTAACCTCCTTGCAGTGGAAACACATCCCAGAATGCTCTTATCAGCAAGCACTATCTTCATGTAAATCATATTTAAAAAGCTAAATAACACAAAAAATCTCTTCACACTTATTTCTCAACATTACTTTTAACTTTTGGTCCGCATGACAATTCATCTGAGTGTGTGTGTCCGATATGCATTTTGATTCATGAAACTATGACTCAGAAAGGCAGCACAAACAACAAAATCCTCAGAAAAGTGCAGTCAGCTGTGTTACAGCAGTGAATTACAAGGAGTAGTACTGCTTGGCGGCAAAGCAAAGTGACTAATGTCACATTGTCTTAAGTGATCGCAAATTGTACTCTAAATATGCAGCAATACAACAGGTAAACATACAGTACAAGCCAGTTGACTTTCAATCAACAAAAGTGTGGTTGACTGTCTATCCAGATGATTACAACAAAGGATGAAAAATGCACTTCCGACATTCCTAATTCGTCATTTTTTTAGCATTCCCGTCATTCAGTCCATTGACGACAAACTGACGGACAGTCCATCAGCGCTAACATGCCGCTGTAAAGGGAAACAACAGAGGGATGTCGTCTGATGCAGAACTACTAAGTAGCAACTGAAGGGCAAATAGGTACTTAGAGGAACAAACAACGGAACAGCACCAAAAAATCTCGTAACGAGACAACGAGGGGCACATACATTTTTATGAATACAGAAAATAATCCAATGCTGTCCCTCTGTTTCTGCTGCCCTTAAAAAACAGGATAATGGCCGATGGCTCTCAGGTGTGCTGTGCGTGACCCTGCCCCCCAGGCAAGGAAACGGGAAGCTCTGTAAGCACCAAACCACAAGGGAGAGACCCAAAGCATACACACAACAAAACCATAGATGTAACTGTAAGCATATGCCTTCTGCAAATCTTCATTTGTCGCTATTTGATAACACCCAATGGGAGTGACTTTAATCTTTCAATTTTTAAAGGTAAATAGTTATTTGGGGAAGGGTATTTGCTTAAGTGTCTTTAATGCAGTCTTTAATGCAGTGTAGTGGACCTCATTGAATTGTTTTGCTGTACCTATAAAGTTGCTGGAGACCTTTTGTATTCACACAAGAAAATGTAAAATGCAAGGCAAGCTTAGCCTTGGTGGTATACAGTTTTTATTACTCACTACCTGCTGTGATCGGAAAATAAATCTGGCACCCAAATTGATTTGCTTGCTTTTATCTCTCGCTCTATTTCACATTGGACACTTGTATAAACCAGAGAGATGCGAATTTTTACAACCCAATTTAAAGACAAGTTCAGAGAGACGGCAGGGTCCTGCGTGTTGGTGTGTTCCATTTAGGCTCAATTTTCTTTAGTAGCGTGCTGTCTTTGCTCTTAACCCTCAGTGACCTCTTACTGGGTGAAAGAATCAGCCCAGTTCTCTGGGGATGTTTGCACCTCCCACCTCAGCTTTCTGCTAACAGGTTCATTTTCCACAGCTAAATAAATAGCATCTTTCATTGTTCCTGTTCAACACTCCTGCAGGCCAAATAATACAATGTGTTTGTGTGTGTTACACATTCTGGGTTTCAGGCATTATAGAGAATGCACGACCATGCGTTTCTGCACCGTCTCTCTTGCGCTCCAAATGATGTGGCAGGCTTGCCCCTGGCATTTGGAAATTGGAGTTCGATCCTAAGCAGGGGACGATGCGCCTTCAGGCTAGCTATTAGCTATGTGCTAAGCTAAAGGAATGCAAATACAGGCCCAGGGTTAAGCAGAGGGATCATTAAAAGGCACTCAGTGTCTTCAATTATACAACAGGTGATGCATTGTCGCATCAAGGAGATGCTTACACCAATTGTTTCACAATAAAGCTCTAGTGACACTGTGGCTTGCCTGCTGAGAGGTCAAGGAAAGTTCATCAGAATGTTTTACAGGGGTAATAACTCTGCAGGTTATGGTCTTTTAAGTTTGCACTGATGTATTTATGAACAGTTTGCAGGCTACGCATGGAGACATGAAATTCAGTTCATTCAGGACTTCAGTTCATTCTGGAGCTCTTAAAACTCAGCAATGTGTATAGATAATGCCATAGTATACAGTGATGCTGTGGAAGCAGGTGATCGAAGATGAATGTGCGGTATAGTAAATAAAGAAGAGCACTGTTTGAAAAAAAAAAAAAAATAGAGTGCAAACTGTCGGCGATTAGGTACCTGACCAAGAAAGATGCCTTTGTACTCAGTGTAATATAAATGACATTCTATGTTAAGCTCATTTCATAGTTTGTTTTAGTGTGAGGATAGAACAAGCATTAGACCTGTGGTTCTCAAATTGGGGTACAGGTATCCCTGAGGGGTACTTGAAGCAACTCCAGGGGGTATCGAAGATTTTAAATAAAACAAAAAACATGCAAAATTCCCTTAGAAATAATTATTCCATTAAATGTATCAGGAAAATATAAGTTCATAAAACAAATTTTAGGCTCAGTAGGTTATTCAATTTCATTATTTGAAAAGACCCAATTTCCCCACATACGAGAATGGTTCGAGCCAACTTGTCAGGAGCCACATCTTGTTACCTATCAAGTTAAAGATGTATTTTTCTGAACACATCTCTGCTATGACCCCAAAAGAGAACATTTTTAAGTAGAATATTTTTCTTCTTTTGACACTTTATTTTGATTATTTTTTGTGGACAAATATTTATTAATAATTAAGTTAATAATTATTTTTGTGAACTGATCTCTAATGTAATTACAAAAGAGGATGTTTTGTATTTAATATTTTTCTGTGGACACATATTTATTTATAATTGTTTCTTTTTGAGAACAAGTCTGACAGTTTGTTGATTCTTTTTGTGGACAAAATTTTTTTTATTATCTCGTTAACAATTTATTTTTGTGAATAGATCTCTACTGTAATCTCAAAAGAGGACACTATATATTGAGTAATTTTCTGTGGACAAATATTTAGTCATAATTGTTTGTTTTTGAGTACAGGTCTGACACTTTCTATTGTTTATTCTTTGTGAAATAATATTTATTAATAATTCAGTTAACTATTCATTTTTTGTGAACAGTTCCATACTGTCATCCCAAAAGAGGACGTTTTATATAGAATATTCTTCTGAGGACAAGTATTTATTTATAATTATTTCTTTTTAAGAATAAGTCTGACAACTACTGTTATTTTGTGGACAAATATTTATTAATCAAGTCATTTAATTTGGATAATAATGATAATGATCCAAAAGGACACTTTTTTTTTTTTTTTTGGGGGGGGGGGGGGGGGGGGGGTTGACTAATACAAAATTATTTTGCGAGGTTCTAAAGTGGAATAAATCAGCACATTAACGGAAGTAACACCAATCCAGCATACAGTATGAGTCAACTTGATTAAAAAGTGCGCAGTGGATTATTTTTAGAAAAATAAAGTGCACCTTATATTGCGAAAAACATGGTATTTGATTAAGCGGCCTGGTGGAGTGGGTGATTTCCATCCTGTCTTGATGGGGGGGATTTGTTGGCAAATGTAACACAACAGCACACTCACACAATGCAGTTAGAGCATGCTGTGATGGCGTGTCGATGCCGTTGACCAATGATGTTAATTTTTTCAGGACTGTGTGTTGTGAGTCCTAATGGATTGTTGCGATGTTTGTGTGAGCCTGTGTGATTTTACACTGCATGTCCATGAATCTCAGTGAGTACCTTTTACACGTTACCATCCCACCATTTCTGTGTTTTAATGTGGGGCCAAGTCCATTTTGTGCACTGGTGTATGACTGAGCGCATGCATGCATGTTTGTACACACGCATCACAGCTCCGCTTGTTTCACTGATTCCCATTTTTGCTGACAGGAATGAACACAGCGTTGGTCCAGGAGAGCGGCGAGCCGAGACAAGGGGAGTCGGATGAGAGCAGAAGGAGAGAGAGAGGAGGAGGAGGAGGAGGAAGAGCGACAGGAGAGGAGCTGCACAACGGACGCGACCTATTTATCACCCGGACTTCTTGCGTCCACTCGCGAGGAGATCGAGGTGGGCTGGGATGATCACTGCAAGGCCAGGCCGATAGAAATGGAAGGCTACACAAACAAGAAATTGGATGTGTATGTCAACTTTAAGGTCTGTCTATCCGCTGTGTTGTTTGCCGCATCAGCCTCCAGCCTTAAAGCCCCCAACACCCTTCCACCCCCTCCCCGGCTGATTTGCTGGAACAGCAGTGGATGAATGGCAAAGGCGGGATGCCGGGGAGGGAGTGGGTCCTCTGTTGGGAAGGGGCTCCCCACAGAGGAAGCCACTGTTACCAAGGATAGAGCGATGGAATGCGCATTTGAAAAGAAACCAAATCATCCTGTTTAACAAAATACCAAAAGGGTGCTCGGGCCTCAATAAAAGCCTGTCAATGTCAAAGAAATTGTTGTGATGTGCAGCTACTAAATTATACATTTAACTTCTACATCCAATTTCACTTTCCACACCATTATGTGGGTGTGCGAGTGTGCTTGTGAGAGAACGAAAGAGCTGCAGGGTGAACACAATATGGGTTTTTATGCTCACAAACCAATTTAGGGCCTGAAATGAGATCTAAAGTAGCGTCTCAGCATGCTCTCTCATAATTAATTGAATAGAACTAAAATAATGATATCTGAGGAGCGGTATTGATAGTCATGGTTTATTTTTGACAGTCGGCTCAAATACATTCCAGTCTCGTGGCAGAATGAACAAAAGATTTGAAAATTTGCATTGCTGCACACTGTGTCGAAAAGGGGCTAATTTGAATGCTTCTATGACAGATCAAGAAAAGAGAAGAAGTAAAGTTTCCTGAAGCAACATTATAGGCAAAATGATATGTTTTTAAAGGTGCTTGCTTTGTGCGCTGACTAAAAAACAGGTTGGACACTCAGGAGAGTTTTTCCTCCTCTGGAATTTGCACAAAAGGAAATGCTTCCTGTGCCACCAGCGGGGTGATAAATTGCATGGCTAAAAAGAAGGGACACCTGTCAGCCACCCCCTACCTGGTGCAAACCGTGCCACGTAAAAATTAATGTGTGCACTTACAGCGTCATACAAACACCACAAAGCACAAGACTAGATAAAATAGAGGCAGGTGTCACCTTGAACTGTCAATTCTCACATCAGAAACATGTGCCGAGCTGTCAGGGTGCAAATGAAGTGTGCGTTTAACACACATCACCACTCACCAATGTGCGCTGGAACTGTGTGCACTTACATGGCACGTTGTGTTTATTGGTGTGTATACGCAAGCTACTTTCCAGCCAGCTAGTGTGAAACTGCTACCACCCAGGATGTGCAGAACCTGATATCCTGTGACAGCCAGTTAATGATGTGGCTCTCTTTGAGGGGCACTCTTTTTGTACACATCACAAGCATGTAGACAATTTAGACAATATGGATAGTTTGTTCCATTGCCCTTGTCACATTGAGTTGTTTGTATGTAATCACAACTTAAGTGATAAACAAATGCCAGTCCCTCCAACACTTTTCGTAACTTTAAACAATCCTTGTGTGATTTCCTTTTTTGTCCAATCCTAATCATTTCCTAAACGAATGTGTTTCGGAGAATCACAGGGAATCGTCAACCGAATTGAACCTACAACTATCATTCCAGTTCTGCAGGAATCATTTCGAATTATAATGTCAGTGTTACATTTTCATTCTTAGAACCACCCCGAAGTGTAATTGTGGCGCAAACCGAAATTGTCTAAATTCAAATGATCCCCAACTCGAGTTTGGGCACTGATACCAATAAGCACATTTCTCATGCAGTGCAAATCTGGCCAAACATACAGTTGAAAGAATCAATCAGCAAAGAGTGGACGTGACTTCAGAAAATCCATGCGGGGAATTCAAGTAGTAAACAATATAAATAAAGGCTGAATAAATTCAACAGGGCTACTCAAATAGACACAGTAGTGAGTAACTTATGTCATTGTTCCGAAAATCTAATGAGTTGGTGTAATAAGTGTGCGGCAACCCGGTGGACTAGTTACCACATTCTGCTGACATGCGGTGGTCGGAGTTTGCATGTCTCCCCATACCCGTGTGTGTTTTCTCCAGGTACACCAGTTTCTGCACAAATTCCCCCCAAAACATGCATGGTAGGTATATTCCGCACTTCAAATTTTGTGAGAGTGGATTGTTGCTTGTCTCTGTGTATCATTTGATTGGCTGTCAACCATTTCTAACCCAGCCCACTGTCTACAGATGGGTAGCTTAGGCTCCGACCTAACCTATGACCCATGTGAGGATAAGCTGCTAAGAAAAAAGATAAATGGGTGTCATAAGTGTCAGGTCATTTAACCCTGAGTTTAAAACGGAACGAAACACTGTGTGTCACTTTGTTACGTGGAGTACGGACGTGGTTCCAGCGCTGAAGAGTGACGTTACTCACAAAGAATACGTCACAGCAAATAAACAAATTTGATTGCACAGTTCGTTTTGAACCGAGCTGAACAGCAGTCAATGGAAAGATTTACACACCTACTTTTTTCTCTCCAGAAAGTGGGTGAGGGTACTAGGCACTAGGCTAGTGCTGAAATGTCTGTCATCTGTCTGATTGATAGAAATGTGTTGTTCTGTATTTTATTGGGGTTTTTAGCAAGAATGCAATATTGGTCACTTAAAACTGTGGTCTCCAGCCTTTTTATCACCACAGACTGGTCAACACTTGAAATTGTTACTGCGAACCAGGGAGAGGGGCTCAAAATGTAAAAAAATGTACAGAAATTACAGTCAATCATAAAACTGAATTACAAAAGCTATTCATTTCAAGGGAAATACCTGGCGCAGGAACGAAAATGCAAATGAGCTAAAGGCATGCAGGGCAGCACTGTATAACATGATGAAGATAAGAAGTAATATTAGCTGGCATGTTATCCACAGTCACAAGTTATAGGATCAACAAACAAATTATTTTTGGCCATATTACCATACATCAACATTCTTGCAAATAAAGTACAACTTACAGACAGCCATGGGCCAAATTTCGCAGGGAATAAACAACGTGTGCGTCACTGACTGACTGCTCTCAAAACCACGCCATTCTTCTCACTATAAAATGTAATATCAACAGCGGCCAGAGGTGGCGTCAAAACAACGATCAAGCCAAACAAAGCACAAATGAATGAACTATCAGTTCCAAAACGTTATTTTGGGTGCGGCCCACACGGCCCAGTGCCAGTTGATCCACGGGCTAGTACCGGGCCGCAGTCAAGTGATTCGGAACACTGACTTAAATGTCAAATTTACTTATTGTTTACCTCTTGTTTACTTGTGCACTTTTTTTCATTGGTGCTCAATTGGTGCTGCATTTCGACTGTATTAAGAAATGAATTTGTACTTAATGGGATCGGATCACAATGATTTGTGATCTTACAGATAGTTATTAGCAAAGAATAAAAGCAGCAACTTAAAGGTGTCCTCTTACAACTTTGATTGCGAAAAAAAGTGTATCATTTATTGTAAGAAAATGGATCTGGTGGGTCATTAAGCAGGTAACTAAATACAAAAATACTGAGAATTAAAGGAGCAAACCTGAACAATAAATGAGTGGCTGGAGGGTGCTGATTGGTAGACGCAAGCAAAAGGTCTGGCGAGAGAACAGGTGGAAACAAAAACTAAGAAAGCAGACAAACAAGGAACATCGGCATAGAAGACATAACATGAAAGGAAACCAAATCGATTCAAAACAATGCAAACATCAACAATCGCAGATACTGATGTATGCGATTGCAGTAGAAATATGATATAAAAGATGCCTACTAAGATTTTGTTTGTTATTAACAGTTAGCAACTGATTCGTATGTTTTCGTATTGTTAATTTAGCTGGATGTACTAGGGAAGGGTTGAAATGACTTTTGGTGGCCTGTAAAAGTACAGAAAGCTTGTTATACTCCAATTTAAGGACAGTGGCAGACTGTAAAGCCAGATGGTGATAAGGTCATCAGTAATTCACTTTAAGTCTTCTTTAGCTCTCTTCCATGCGTCATTTTACTTCCCCCAAGCTTGCAGCTGCCTAACACACTTAATTTAAGCTTGTTGTTTTGTTACTGTGTTTAGCCAGCTTACAGCTTTCATCAGTTTTTATCTGACAAAGTATAAAAATATGACGGAAATGTGCTGTTACTTCGGATATACTTGAAAAGGTTGACTTACACCAAAGGTTTAGATCCGAACTATATTGCATTTCAAATTGTGTCTTGCTAAAAAATGCACACTTTGTTAGTTCTTCTGAACTAAATAAAGAGTACAATACATTTATATTCACTTCATAAAATAAATCATAACATTTTATATTATTTATGATCCCAGCATAATGATATAAAATACCTTCCAGGAATCAACATCACAGCTTATGGTGCATGACAGATGAGTTCTATTCATTTGCATACTGTGCAGGGATCCCCTCGGATTTCTTATTAAACATTTCCGCATGGTCCATTCCGCTTTATCCCACAAATCCAAGCTTTAGGATTAATAAGGGTGAAGGACTAAAAAATATGAATTTGAAATTATTTAAACCAATTTGCAGGAAAACATCAAGTAGAAAAGCCACATAAAAATGACAAAATGAATTACATCATTGATTCAGAGCTTGCAAGTATTCAACAGAAAAAGTGGTCAAGTTCATACATATTTATGTTGTTTTCTTTTTACTTGAAATTAATCAGGATCATATTTCCTATTGCTTTGTTGGTTCGTATTAACTGTTTTATTTTAACTGTTACCACAGTGCACAGGGTTTCGCCAAAGCCTTTCAGGCTTCAGGCTCAAATTTGATTTTTTTCGTTTATTTTACAGATTAAATGATCATTTTGAGTGCTCAACATATGTTTATCGACATACCTGCACTAAGTGTACAAAAACAAAAATACCAAGATATAACGTTTGTGTTTGAACTAAAAACCAAAACGTATACACAAATGTGCATTTTAGACTTTTGTCCACAAGCTTAGCGTTGTTACCCAGGACAAAACAAATATGATGAGGTTGCGGATTTCCTTGTGAAAAAAAAATACTGAGCAGCAATAAAGACAGTGGGCTTATGTTGTGCATGTACCTGTGCTGAGGACATTCAGGATAATTGAGGATATGTTTTTGTATAGGATAATGATCCTTACAAATTGGAAGAGGACAGAAAATTAATAAGCGCTAATTTGACAAGCTAATTTAACATCAAAATCGATAGCTATTTTTCTTTAATAAAGGATACAAATCTCACAATGGAGTCAAGTCTTTTATACTCAAAATCCAGCTGCGCGATGAAGGACTGGCAGGTTGAATTAGTCCAAGATATCACAAGGTTCCAAAGCATTTGTCCAAGTGTTGGCCTACTAACAAAAGGAAAATTGACAGGGAGAGCCCATTCGCAATGGACAAAAATCACACCCTGCTAACAAAACGCCTTGGAGACCAATTCTCCATGAAAGTATAGAAACGTGCACTCAGAAGTCTTTGAGTGATTGCCATTGTGACCTTTTTTGTGGTCTACAAAAATCTGTTGGTCAGAACTTGGCCATTTTCTGGATTTTTTTTATTGAATATTGACGCCATGAGATCAGTCACCAACAACAGCCAGGACAAAACACCTGCGTTTGAATTTTTGTTTGTTTTGCATTCATTTTGGATTATTAACACTGTGGAAATCTACTACACTGGAGTGATGATAACAATGACTAAATGATTAACAATGATTTTTTTTTTTTTTTTTTAGTTCTACACGAATGGAAAAATTCGACATCACTTAGAGCTGAAAGGGTGATTTGAGTTGTGATTTGGACATGCTTGATCCTTTAGAGAGGATCTGTTTTGCCGATTAAAACTTCCTTGACACCTCCCACCTAATACTCGTCAGTAGCACTTTTTGTTTGAATTACTCCCTTTCTCTCCACCCAGTAGCCATTTTTCCCTTAATTTGTAATAAATCATTACACTATCTATCTTTCGGTCTCTTTCTATCCCTCTCTGTTTAATATGTTTAATATGTTCTATTTTTTCTATGTTTTCTTTTTTTCAGTCTTTGTTAATATATAGGCCTTAGAAGGTTTATTTTTGACATCGCCCAATATTTCACTTTACACGTTCAAGCCGCAATACTGTCAAGCTTGCCCAAAGGTTGCACTTTGTCTGATTCTTTGTGGTAAGCATGGGAGTTATGACCACTTTTTATGATGCTGTGTTTGGTGGCATGCTTTATGATGTGTCTATGATGTTGTGTTTGGTAGCATCATCAAATACAGTATAGGACGAGGATGGGCAAACTATGGCGTGCAGGCCAGATTGGTCTTTTTAATGTGGCCCGCTTACGATGGCATAGAATAATGGTTTGGTTTGAAAAATTCCATTCATTTCATTTTGACTTGTTATGACACATTCCAACACCAGGTGTCACTGTGGGCGCAATGACATGATTTTGCAGAGCCTCAAGGAAGAATAAGAGACAGCAATCACGAGAGAGTGAATGCGAATGAGCCATTTTCAATTATCGCTCTTTTACTGGTCAAATCAGAACACATCTCTAGCAATGGCAAAGCCGGGTGTTTAAGAAAGAATGGGCACATAATTTATTTGTTTTTTAATTTCTGTCAACTTTAATTGATAGAGGGGACTTCGCCATCACCCATTTATTCTTATGCTGATCATATGAAGTTACCATTCTAATGTCCGCTGTTAAGTTTAGGAAAGGTATGTCAACATGTCTAGGAGCTCAAACAGGATATTATTTCATTTTTAGAGCTACTTGAAAATTACTGACAATTTTCCAGAGCTGAATGACACAGATTGGCTTTGAGTGTTATGAGTGATGAACACCTCAGATCTGTTCTTAGAATTGACACAACAGGATTACCTCTAGACTTTGATGCACTGGCTAAAATGGGAGATCAACAACACTGTTCTCAAAGTATACTGTATCTTATTAAATTAATACTTTAGCTATGTTTATGTTTTATATGTATTGTTAACAAATGCTGGTGTTTTTTTGTTTTGTTTGTTTTTTGTATTGTATCTTGTTGCTGTCCTGGTCCAGCTCATGTTTTAAATATCAATGTGCCCCCAGAGCCAAAAAGTTTGCCCACCCCTGCTATAGGAGCTTGGTTCGTGTATTTTACAGTACAGAATCGAGGCTGATCCTCAACGTTTTATATTCTGAATATGAGATTTTATCCTCAGGTAGACGTTTCAGAATGTGTCATTGGAAAAGAAACCCATTTACATGATCTTTTCTTTCTGCTCCTTTTGTTCTATTGAACAAAGGTCAGAAGGATATAGCCCTAGCGGTTTTTTAAAAAACAAGACTCTCTACTCCTGTATTCTTCGTCTTGGCTATCATTGGAATTTTGTCTTTAATGCTACATATATATATATATATATATATATATATACATACATATACATACATATATATATATATATATATACATATATATATATATATATTTAATGCTATATATATATATATATATATATATATATATATATATATATATATATATATATATATATATATATATATATATATATATATATATATATATATGTCTGTGTGTGTGTAGCATTGTGATAATTTTGAAATAGTTTTTAGCTACTGAAACCTATATTTAAGGCTGAATATTATTTTATTAATTTTCCTCACTAATTTTTTCCTCACTGCGGTCACAGGTGAACTGAAGTGCCTCCCAGCAGACGTGGGGCTAAAGGCCAGTACACCCTGGAGTGAACGCCAGTCGATCGTAGGGCACCAAGTTAGATACACAGGATGGAAACTCTTTGATTGCAATGTATTTTCTGGCAGCAACTAACACACCAGAGAGAGTAAAAGTCCTGCATCATTGTTAATTCATCCATCTATCGATTTTCTATCCAGCTTACCCATTGCAGTTAGGCTGGACCCTAGCTGACGGTGAGAGGTGGGGCTATGCCCTGGATTGGTCGCAAGCCAATCACAAGGTAAATATAGATGGAAAAAAAAAAAAAGCTCACACTGTCATTCAGATCTATGGGCAATTTAGTACCTAGCATGCAAGTTTTGGAATGTGAAAGCAAACCAGAGTGCAGAACACAAAGAACATGCAACCTCCAATACCGACGCCCCAGTATTGAACCCACAACCTCTTAATTGTGAGATTAATGTGTTAACCACTGTTTTGGCCTGGTTGTTAAAGGCTATCAATTCGACAGGCTTTACCAATCTGTTTAATAATGACTAAATATGATATAACATAATAACATAAAATTTAACCCTAACATTTGCTGTATAACATCAAAAAGTAACATCCAATGTTTCTACAAGGTTAGCTTAATATATTAGTAAAGCAGTTACACAGACATGGTCAGTTTCCAAATCTTGTGCTTCACAGAGAGTACAAAAAGACTGATTGTTAATCATGTGTGGAGAGAATGATAACAACATAATTATACAACCTGCTGGAGTAGAAAAACAAGTAAAAAAAAGCAGGAAATTAGAAAAACGTGTGAGATGTGAGATAAAGACATAATAAATGCATATTCTATATATGTGGAGTCTATATGTTTTCCCCTCCACTCAATAACCACACAATTCAACCCCCCCCCCCAAAAAAAAAAAAAAAAAAAAATTATTTTGTGGTGTTATTCAGTTGATCCTTTTGGGTGAAGTGCATAACTGAAAAAGCTGGGTCAGTCCATTTTTGATCCCACTTTTTGTTTCAGATGAATAACTCAAATGGAGTGGGCGGTCTCCATTTCAACCGATTTCGGTAATTATTGACCCAACTGGGGCTGCTTGTGGCAGAGTGGTTAGCCGGCCTTCCTGTGTGGAGTTTGCATGTTCTCCCCGAGCCCATGTGGGTTCCCTCCGGGCACTCCGAGACTCCAAAAACATTCACGGCACGTGAATTGGACATACTAAAATGATTCTTAGGTGTGGTTGGGTGCATGAATGTTTGTTTCTCCCTCTGTGCCCTGCGATTGGCTGGCAACCATTTCAGGGTGTCCCCCGCCTACTGCCCATAAACAGCTAGGATAGGCACCAGCAAGCCAGCAACCCTGGTGAGGATTCACGGCTATAAATAACGAATGGATTGAGTCAACTGTTTTAGGGTTAATCTGCCTCTGTCACAGTCCACCATTTCAGCCACCTCACTTCCAGCTTCACCACACCCGCTCAGCCCTCCTTCTAATCAGCCTCGAACACCAACACCTGCAACCATTTACCCGCTCAGTATAAAGCCCGGTCACTTCCCTCCACAACCCGCCAGATCGTCTCTATGCGCTACGCCGAGCTTTCCAGCAATTCCTCCTGCCAGCCTGCCTGTTGTCCGACCCTGTTCGCCCTTGACCTCCCGATTGCCTGCCGAATTGACTGGATCCTTGGTATTTCGACCTTGCCTGCCTCTGACCACCCGCTAGCCTGCCGTCTTTACCTGTATGCCCGAGCCCCCCTCCCGTCTCGCTCCCTTTGCCCGACTCCCAGCCAAACCCCAGTTCTCCCGACTCCAGAACCCCCCAGACGTCTGTGCCACGCTCCCGTCAGCTCCCACGGCTACCCGCACCTTCTGTTCAATAAACACTCTGCCATTGCCCTTACCAGTGCGTGCGTGCTCTTGGGTCCTTCCTCGTCCCGCCGTAACAGTACGATCTGGCCAGTCCAAATGGACCCAGCGCGCCGATCCCTCATCCAGCCGTCATCCGCTCCCGATCATCCGCCCAATTTTCTGCCTCATGACCGGCCCGAGCCCCAAATTGGCGTCCCGGAACGCTACGAAGGTGATCCCGAAACTTGCGAGGCGTTCCTAACGAATTGTTCACTTTTGTTCGCCCTGCAGCCCCGAACATTTGCCTCCGAGCGCGCTAAAGTAGCGTTCGTCATCAACCACCTTACGGGCCGAGCCCGCTTGTGGGGAACGGCGGAATGGAGGAGACGGTCACCCGCGTGTGCCTCCTTCCAGGCGCTCGAGGAGGAGATTTTAAAAGTCTTTGGACTCAGCTACGCCAGTGCGGAATTGGGCCGGGGCCTGCTCGAGTTGCGTCAAGGCGACGGAACGGTGGCGGATTACGCCATTGACTTCCGGACGCGAGCCAGTCAGAATAGGTGGAACGGTCCCGCACTCGTAGACGCCTTCCTTCATGGACTGTCCAGCCGTCTTAAGGACGAATTAGTTTCTCATGAACTCCCCGTCACCTTGGACGGGGTGATTAACCTGGCGACGCGGATAGATATCCGCTTGCAGCATCGGCTACGCGAACTGCAACGGGAAGAGACGCACCAGAGGGCTTCTCCGCCGGCCAGAGTGAGCTCCCATCTGGCGACGTCAGCTCCTCCCGGTGGCGGGAGGGCGCCAACGCAGCCAGCTCGCGCGCCCCTGACTCCTGAAGAGCGGCAACGCCGCCGCTCCGCCCGGCTCTGCCTTTATTGTGGGGAACCAGGACACTTTATTTCCGCATGCCCAGTGAAAAGACCAATCCCGGTCCCGAGTAGCGTAAAAATGGGTCAAGTGACTCTTTCCCTGTCCCGTGACAGAGCTCTCTTACAAGCCCAACTCCTGCTGTCTGATGGCCCCCACACTGTAGGCACCCTGGTGGACTCTGGGGCTGACGCTAACGTCATTAGCCGGCAGCTAATGATTCAACTCGGTCTCAAGAGCTTCCCCCTGCCCAAACCCTCACCTGCCCATGCCTTGGACGGGCGCCCCCTGGGGGTGATAACTCACCAAACCGCACCCCTCTCTATGCGCCTGTCAGGCAACCATGAGGAAAAAATACAATTTTGCATCCTAGATCATCCGCAGATACCGCTAATTTTGGGGCTGCCTTGGCTTTGTCGCCACAACCCTCACATCAATTGGGAGAAGGGAGTCATTTTGGCTTGGGGCTCATCATGCCATCTCTCCTGCCTCAAGCGCGCATCTGTTCCTGATCCCCTCGCCGCTCCGCCTGCGCATGCCGATATCGCTGGTGTGCCGCCTGAGTATCACGACCTTAGCCAAGTCTTCAGCAAAGCGCGTGCAACCTCCCTGCCTCCCCACCGCCCTTATGATTGTGCAATTGACCTATTGCCCGGGACAACGCCTCCAAGGGGTCGCCTATACTCTCTGTCGGGTCCAGAACGGCAGGCCATGGAGAGGTATGTCAACGAGTCGCTAGCGGCGGGCATCATACGTCCTTCCTCTTCTCCGGCGGGGGCAGGGTTTTTCTTTTCCGAGAAGAAGGACAAGACTCTCCGCCCTTGTATCGATTATCGGGGCCTGAACGATATCACGATTAAGAATAGATATCCTCTTCCACTAATGACCTCAGGGTTTGAGCTACTGCAGGGGGCTGCCTACTTCACAAAGCTCGACCTACGCAATGCCTACCATCTCGTGCGGATTAGGGAAGGCGATGAATGGAAGACTGCCTTCAATACCCCGCTCGGACACTATGAGTACCTAGTCATGCCCTTTGGACTCACCAATGCCCCAGCGGTCTTCCAGGCACTACTCAACGATGTCCTGCGGGACATGCTCGACAGATTTGTATTCGTTTACCTGGATGACATTCTCATCTTCTCCAAGACGCAGGGTGAGCATGTTCTCCACGTTCGCGCAGTTCTGCAACGCCTGCTGGAAAACTCTCTGTTTGTCAAAGCGGAAAAGTGTGAGTTTCATGCCTCATCAGTGTCCTTCTTGGGCTACATAATCGCTAAGGATAGCATCAGTATGGATCCCGCAAAAGTCTCGGCTGTTACTTCCTGGCCAACGCCCGAAACCAGAAAACAACTGCAGCGCTTTCTTGGCTTTGCTAACTTTTACAGGCGATTTATCAGGAATTACAGCGCCACGGCAGCTCCTCTTACGGCTCTCACCAGCCCCAAAACCCCTTTCCGGTGGAACCCAGGTGCCAAAAGGGCCTTCCAGGAACTCAAGCACCGCTTCACATCGGCCCCAATCCTTCAAATGCCAGATCCTGGTCAACAATTCATGGTCGAGGTTGATGCATCGGAGACTGGGGTTGGGGCCGTTCTCTCCCAGCGGTCACGGAAGGATGGGAAACTCCACCCCTGCGCATTCTTTTCTCAGCGCCTCTCTCCCGCAGAGAGAAATTATGACATAGGAAACCGCGAACTACTTGCCGTGAAATCCGCCCTGGAGGAATGGCGGCACTGGCTGGAGGGAACGAAGATCCCCTTTGTGGTGTGGACAGATCACAAAAACCTCGAGTATATCCGTCAGGCTAAGAGGCTGAACTCCCGCCAAGCTCGTTGGGCATTGTTCTTCACCAGGTTCAACTTCAACCTCTCCTACCGCCCAGGATCCCAGAATATCAAGCCGGACGCCCTCTCCAGGCAGTTTGAACTTGAGGACAGTTCATGCCGGGACCCCGAGACTATCCTTCCCCCGTCATGTGTCATTGGCTTGCTCACCTGGGAGATCGAGGAGAAGGTGAAGTCAGCTGCCAAGGGGCAGACTAAACCAAGCCAATGTCCCAGTAACCGTCTGCCTGTCCCCGACTATCTTCGTTCCGAAGTTCTACAGTGGGCTCACTCTTCGAAATTGACTTGCCATCCCGGCATTCAGCGGACCCTGATTGTCCTCAGGCGACGGTTCTGGTGGTCCTCTATGGAGAGGGACGTGCGTGAATTTATCCAGGCATGTCCCATTTGTAGTCAGAATAAATCGTCACATCAGGCTCCTTCCGGGCTGCTGCGCCCCCTTCCTGTTCCGCATCGCCCTTGGTCTCATGTTTCACTTGACTTCGTGACCGGTCTACCTCCATCAAACGGTAACACAGCCATCCTGTCCATAGTTGATAGATTCAGCAAAATGGCTCACTTTGTTCCCCTCCCGAAGCTTCCCTCCGCAAAGGAAACGGCACAACTCCTGATTGATCATGTTTTCCGCCTACATGGGCTTCCCCTTGATGTGGTGTCAGACAGGGGTCCTCAGTTCAGGGCGGCTTTTTGGAAGGAGTTTTGCCGGCTCATTGGCGCTACGGCCAGCCTGTCCTCCGGGTTCCATCCGCAGACCAACGGGCAAACGGAGAGAGTAAATCAGGAGATGGAAACTGCCCTCCGCTGTCTGGCATCCCGAGACCCTGCCTCCTGGTCGGCCCAGCTCCAGTGGGCAGAGTATGCCCACAACACGCTGACCAGCTCCGCCACAGGAATTTCCCCCTTCGAATGCGTTCACGGCTACCAACCTCCGTTGTTTCCGGCTCTAGACGACGACGCCACCTGTCCGTCTGCCCTTGCCTTTGCTCGGCGGTGCCGCCTGACATGGGCCCGAGCCCGCTCGGCCTTGCTGCAGGCCAGTAAACGCTACACTCGGACGGCCAATAGGCGGCGTACTTCGGCCCCAACGTACCAGGTGGGTCAGAAGGTCTGGTTGTCCACTAAGGATTTGCCCCTTCGAGTGGAATCCAACAAACTCGCTCCCCGTTTCATTGGTCCCTTCCCCATCCAGAAGGTACTGAACCCGTCAGCTGTGCGTCTTGCCCTACCTCGCTCGATGCGTGTTCACCCAAGTTTCCATGTCTCCCGAATCAAGCCTGCAATAGATAGCCCCCTGGTTCCCGCGCTTCCGCCTCCTCCGCCTCCTCGGTTCGTTGATGGGGGCCCGGTGTACACAGTCCGGCGGCTGCTCCGCTCCCGTCGCCGCGGCAGGGGCCTCCAGTACCTAGTGGACTGGGAGGGGTATGGCCCGGAAGAGCGGTCTTGGATCCCAGCCCGCCAGGTTGTGGATGCCTCCTTGGTCTCTGACTTTCACCGCCTTCATCCTGATCAGCCATCTGGACCGTCTGGGCGTCGTGGCGCGCCCCGGCGTGTTGCCCGCCCCCCCGCCCATGGGGTTTCCCCGGCCGTTGGCCTTTCCCTCCCGCCCAGTGGTGGCCTTGGGACGTCGGGAGCCGTCCCTTGATGGGGGGGTTCTGTCACAGTCCACCATTTCAGCCACCTCACTTCCAGCTTCACCACACCCGCTCAGCCCTCCTTCTAATCAGCCTCGAACACCAACACCTGCAACCATTTACCCGCTCAGTATAAAGCCCGGTCACTTCCCTCCACAACCCGCCAGATCGTCTCTATGCGCTACGCCGAGCTTTCCAGCAATTCCTCCTGCCAGCCTGCCTGTTGTCCGACCCTGTTCGCCCTTGACCTCCCGATTGCCTGCCGAATTGACTGGATCCTTGGTATTTCGACCTTGCCTGCCTCTGACCACCCGCTAGCCTGCCGTCTTTACCTGTATGCCCGAGCCCCCCTCCCGTCTCGCTCCCTTTGCCCGACTCCCAGCCAAACCCCAGTTCTCCCGACTCCAGAACCCCCCAGACGTCTGTGCCACGCTCCCGTCAGCTCCCACGGCTACCCGCACCTTCTGTTCAATAAACACTCTGCCATTGCCCTTACCAGTGCGTGCGTGCTCTTGGGTCCTTCCTCGTCCCGCCGTAACAGCCTCTTGCTCAAGGTTGACCAGGATATACTTCAGTTGACCTTTGACCTCACTGAAGTAAAATGTTACAGAAAATAAAAGAAGGAATATAAAAATACATTAATCTCAATGGGTTTTGGTATTTAAAAGAAAAGGAAATTTCCTTGTTTCATTTATTTGATATCTATGCCACATGTATGTCCCACTGTGTTCGCTGTTAACTTAAATTGTTTTCCTGCATCAGTGTAAAGCATAAAGAGGCTTTGGAAGGCCCCAGAATACATTTTTGACAGCAAAATGTCATTTCAAATTTAATGTGGCCCAATGATGATGTCATGCTGTGGTTTGTCAGCTGGGACTGAAATGATTTTTGGGTTTTTTTTGTGTGTTTTTTGGTTATCCACAAAGTAATCGAGGCAGAGTCAACAGCAGCAGGACATATTGACAAGGGGCACAATGAAAAAAAAGGAAGCGTCTGTTCTCAGTGCTATTTTTATGACACTGTGATAACCGTTAATAGCTTTGTGAGGCTATCAACAGAAAGCTTTGATTGGATGATTGCCCCAATCAAGAAAAAAAATGGAGCGATTAAATAACATTAGCACAACCTCTTTTGGTTCTGTTCTAAAATGTATGAATTGTACCACAAATTAAAATACATCACTAATACAGCAGAGCCTCTAACGCACATTTGTCAAACTCATATCCTGTTTTTGAACCTTCTCTCTCTAACACAGCTGATTCAAATGAGTAAGATCTTTTTCAAGCTCCTGCAAAGTTTGATAAAAAGCCAAGGTGTGTTGGGAGAGAAAACCAGAAACATGCAATACACCTACCTGCCCTGGAGGACTTCATTTTGACAATTATGCTCTAACGTTTAATACAGTAATTGCACTTGAGAGTTTGACCTAAGTTGACAACAAATAGTACCTCACAAGACTTCAGTTTGGTGTGATTCAAATGATTAACTTTGGAAGTAAGAGCTGTGCTGTACATAGTACATTTTAATCAGTGGATACCAAGTAAATACTTGTACCAGTATCACCAATACTGATACCAAGTGTTTAGCCTTATTGGCGCTATCACTTGCAGTTAATTTTTTTGTTTTTGTTTTTTGCTTTCTAGTGACACTATTACCAACAGGACAACCTCAGCATCACTATAGGAAGAGCAAAATGGCCTAGAGAATGTTTTGCCATGTCAGTGCACCACACGGTGACCGATATTGATCCACTTTAGAACACAAAGTCTTTTACATTTTAAAAATTGGTTGTGGTGTTTTAGTGCTTGTACAGACAAGTGTTTGCTCTCTTGTAAACAAAGTCAATGTCAGTTTTGTTTTTCTTTTTTCTGTGATATTTTCTCAGTATCCTCGCTTACCCGAGGTAGCTCCCACGTCCAGTATTTACTTTTCCGCCTCTAGCTGGCTCACTCCCTATGCCTCCCATGCAAGGCTGTTTACGTTACTGAATCATTAGCCACACAACAATATCACACTCTTTGCAGACCTTTTGACTTTGGAAAAAAAGTAGCTGAGGGCAAAATTGTCAGCCGGGCAGAACATCCGCTTTATAACTGTTGTCTTGGCAACAAAAAAAGAAAACTGGTGGCAACAAAGAAAGAAAAAGTGGTGATGTACCAATTGTTGGAATAGTTTTTTGGATGCATATGACTATGACTTTGTTTCTACATATACACAGCAAAGACACTCAAACAGCTACCCACTCGTAATGCGCAATATGAAAAATACATCAATGTTCTTCCCTTGACATATGAAGTGCCTTTGCTGTTAGACAGTTAGAGAAATTTTGTTATTGAAAAAAAATCATACCCGCAGCACCACAATAACTTCCCATTCGTGTTTCAGGCTCTCTACTTGTCTGTCTCTTGTACAATGAGGAATCCCCTGATTTCCATTCTGTCCTGACCTATTTTAAAAAGACACTAGTTGAGGAGGGGCTGATAAAACTGCCAGCGTGCATGCGCAGTACAACTGCGAGGATGTAAATGTGCATTTTTATCTGCTTTATTTCTGTTAATGCTATTTGAAACCAGAACACTTTCAATACAAACCAGGGGTGTCTAAGCTCAGTCCTCGAAGGTTGTTAACCTGCAAGTTTTTGACGTTTCCATCCTCCAGCGCACCTGATTCAAATGATCAGCTCATCAGCAAGCTCAGCAGAAGCCTGAGAAGCATCCAGGTCATTTGAATCAGGTATCATGGAGGACGGAAATATCAAGTAATGAGATCCAACACAAAAGTGATCTCAAAATTATGCCTTTAAAATGTTACAATGGACTCGATCTCCAATATTGTGGTGGGGGCAACACATTGACAAAAAATGAATAAATAAATAAATTTGACAGTATAGCCATGTTAGCCAACGACTGCAATAATACACCATTTGAATTCATGGCTACCAGTGATGTATCTGTGACAGTGTATTCATGGAGCCATGTAAGTTTGCCATGGCGTATCATTGCTTTGCTTGGAGGTCACAATTAAGTATTCAGTGATTGTGTTCTCTGTGTGACTGTGGTTATACCACACAGCCACCATGCATTAAGAGTGCAGCGCAATGAGGAATTAGATGTTATTGGTACTAGGATTTAATTTAATTCCATTAATAATTCAAATGAAAACATGCAGTTTTCCTTTGTTTTGTGCTGAATATTCTATTTTCTTTATTATGTTCCTTCCATCATCCTCTCATAATGATATAAAAAAAAAAGCCTTCAGCGCAATGTGGCATGTACAAAATAATTAATGAAAATGCAAGGGGCAATGTAAAGATTCAGCAGAGGACAAAACATGGCCCTTTCAAATCAAGCCACCATTTTGTTAAGATTCAAAAGAGTAATAATTGTAAAAAGCCAACAAATAAAACTGAAAATATGGTTAGTGTTCATATTTGTTGAATAGCTATCTCCAGAAGTTATGCTCAAATCATCAAAGAGATTTTTTTTCCTCCTCCAAACATTTAAAATGATTAATAACACTACCAGATTAGAGGGAACAATTTCTTAGATCATTTGAAAAGGTACATATGCTACAGTGTGACATCAGATCACCTTGGAACACATGTCAAGCTAATTAAGTCAGTGGAGCTGCATGTGCCACTTGTTATGGCTCTGTGACTGAAAAATAAATCTGATAATGAGTATTACCTTTCTTATTGCTTTCATTTTATTGAATAAAAATCGTATTGCTTCATTTGTTTGTTGTGATATGAGGTGTCAGTCGAACTTGGAGCAGAAGTGATAGCATTAGCATCCAACATTTTAACAAAGCTGTTAAATTTGACAGTAGTTATATTAACACAAGAAACGTCGCTGGAGACCCCAAAAATTACAAGTTTGTCCATTCATTAGCAAAACATTGTGAAAGATCGCTTGCCATTTTCAACATGTTGGTCAATAACTAAAAAAAAAAAAAAAAAAAAAAGCACTAAAAGCACTACATTCACCAAATGATAACTTTTGCAGTTTTGGCACAGCACCAGCAATAGGATCAAGATATGACTATAATCTAAAATGATGGACTGTTTATTAACTTTTGATGTTTTTGTTTTTTTTAAATCAAAACAAAATCTTAGTTTTGCAGAATTCAGATATCATAGCTCAATGTGTGGCCAGTGCTTTGTGTTTCATTGTAAATTCGAAAAGGATATAGCATTTGACAGCAGCCACTTTGATGACAATTTCTACTTTGGTAGGATTTTTACAAAGTTTCAAATCGATTGCAAATTGTGGCAGCTAAAGATCATGAACAGACCCTAATTTGGAATTATTTGACTTTCCTTCAATGTCAGATAGCAATTAGTACTATTCTGGAATTGAAAAATAACATCTAAATGCCCGAGGTCATCTATTAACAACGTAATAAGTTACATTTATAAAACAATTGCTTTATCGTTTTATATGTATTTATGCTACCAACGCAACTCAAGTAAAGTGAACATTTTTCATTCAGTCTTGATGATCAAGATGATTTAATCAAGTGTACACAGCACACCATTTTTGAAACAAAAGCAAATATGAGGTGTCTTCTTGGATTGCTTGGTCGTTTCTTCCTCTCATGGTGAGCCTCCCACCTTCTCCACGTGTCACGTCGTCATGCCAACAAGACACCAGAGGATTTCGCCTCAACTTCACAGACGCTTGCAGAGCCATGTCATTGCTTGTGGCCCTCTGCCAAATCTTACGCTGATCCTCACCTGATGAAGGGCATACCCGTGCTTTGAGGAATGTCCAAAACTTTTTTTAAAAAAGTAGCACATCAAGCCTTGAAATAGTCATACTTTGCAAAATGTAATAGTAAAGACTGTGTGAGTATTACAACATTTGGCTGTAGCTTCTTTGAATTGTAGAAGAAGTCTACAATATGGAATATCATAAAAAATGCAATATAATGTGTAATAAAAGAGGTTCATATAACCCATGCTGTTTTTAGCACAGTCTCAATCTTTTGCACCATATTTTGAGAAAACTATAATCATTTAGAACTGCTACTTGTTTTATCTGATTGTGTTTTTATTTATTTATTTTCACAAAACTTGGCTAACTTGGGACCTCATTTATCACACCGTATTCCATAAAATGCCGCAATGTGTGTTTGATACTGAAATCTATTGATTCTTTCTTACATTCTTGGATAGGGATTGTCAAACCTACATTAATGTCACTCTTAGCAGTGAAATTCAACAACAAAGAACATTAAATGAAATGTAATGCTTATCAAACATGCCAAAGTCAACATTATCTTATTTTTTTCAATAATCTTTGCCTCAATTGTTCTCTGAATGAGTCATCCACTTGAATGAAAAGTCCCAGCCACCAAAAGACTTCCTTTTTTCCTCAAAAGAAAATCATTTACGGGCGGTGGCAAGGGTCATCTTTAGCTGAGTGTGGGCCCAGGTCTAACCATCAAAATTATTTTTAGATACTGTGTAAAGTGGGCCAAAAGTAGGATTAAAGATAATACTTAGAGCATCACTCACAGTTCAGGGTTCCTGAACTGTGAGTGGTGTGTTATTGATAGTCTGTATAACTTTTTGAAAGATGTGAAAAACTAGCATATAATAAACATTTCATATGATTTTTTTTTTTTTAATAAAGCGTTATTGTTAATGTGAGACAAATAATAAAAGTAATTGTAACCCTGTAAATTACGTTTGGGATTTCCCTAAAAATCACTATACAATTGAACTAATCATGGAGTTCAGTAGATTATTGAGCATCCTATCTTTATTTACACTAAAATCAATACTGTTTGATGGAAACAAGAGCAACTAAGAGGGTTACTTTCAAATAATATACCTGTCTCGGTCCATCCTGAAAACCATGGAAGCATTTCCAATATTGCAGTTATTATTCGGGTTATCGCGGTTTCTCACTCCTCTTTCATTGACGTTATCATGATTCGGCTGATCGTGAGACAAAATATATGTTTACGATCACCCCATAAGAGAAATGCTGTTCAGGGCCACTGCTGGATGAAGTCATGGGCCCGCGAGTCAGAAACATGACATATTGTTCCGAGGCCTGCCTGCCCAGTCAGGATTCATTTTCAGTTGGTCCTTGCTGTGTGTGCATCTTTATGGCGCTGAGGTCTGATTGATTTGATAAAAATGAAAGCCATTGATTCTGTCATGAATTTACAGCGACAAATTAGCATATTTCAGATGCCCGAGTTGCATTTTAGCTCGGACGAAGATGCAATAGTCTTATGTGAAAGATCTTAGTTAATCAATTAACCTTTTGCTCTATGTCCTATTATAATCATTCAAATCAATAGAGCTGTACAACTAACAGGGGCATGTAGTTGACCTAATGAGGTCAGGTATACACATACAGATTTTATAAGTCTTAAACTTTGACTGAAAGCCCCAACGCATAATGAAGAAGAAAAACGAATGAACCATACCGTACTTACAGGGCCATCTTCTCCAGTCCTGTTTTTTACGCCGCTGCAATTGCACCATTTTCATTGCTGTGTATTCTATAGACTTCCAAGCAGAAGCGGTAAATTAATGCAAAAACACAGAATAAGCGTGATTTCGGCAGTCAAGCTATCTGGGAATTATGGAATGTGGAAAAATATAAAACACACTTTAAACATATTTGGGTTTTTTTTTTTTTAGTAGATACTGTGCGCGCGGGAACTGTGCATCACTCCAACTTTGAAGGGCGTGATTTCTTTTCAGTATTAAATCAAATCAAATATAGTCAAGGAAATTGTGGTTTTACTCTAAATCCATATTTTGAGGTCCGGCAATTAAGGAAGAAGTATGCTGTACCGACTGTCCAATTAGTTGCTTCTCCTACCTCCAACCTTTTGTCAGTGACGTCCATCCATCCATCATCTTAACCGCTTAGCCTCACAAGGGTCGCTGGCGTGCCGGACCCTTTCCTCGCTGATTTTAGACATTAAGTGGAATGCACCCTGAGCTGCTTGCCAGCCAAACACGGGGACACAAAATCCAAAGACCATACACACTAACAAGCTCACCATAGGGAAATTTACCGTCGTCTGTAGAATTTACCTATGATGCCTGCTTTTGGAATGTGGTAGGAAACCTATGTAGGCATGGGGAGAACATGCAAATGCATGAAAGCCAGAGCCAAACCCTAACTGCTAACCAGTCTTGCATCTTGTTGCCCAGATTTATCTATCCCTGCAAAATAATTTTTTCAGTCAAAATGGCATCATTAATAATAATGACAATCTTTATAAAACTGTATAAAACAAAATAGAAACTTAGAAATAAGACATATTCTGCCAGCTTCTTTATTGGTTCATTAAAGGAACGCGAGAGAAAAAGTGCCAAATTAACAAAAGAGTGCACAGAAACAAAATTTGACAAGGGTTGCTCACATTTTTGCGCGGCATGGAGGTGAGTAAATGATAGACTTACTGTAAGTCGATGGGAGAATTCGCGAAGCAGAACTGCATGGCTTTTCCTTCTCAAGCACAAATGAGAATAGGCTCACAGCGTGTGGTGTACCTTGTGTGAACTCACTTTTGAAGACACAAACACATAAGAATTTGCAATTGTACATAATGAACAGGTTTAAAATTTCAATTGTCAGCCCCAGACATTTGCTGAGCAGATTAGGGAGAAAAGAAACAAACAAAAGAAAAAAAACACTTGTAACACACCTCACACCGCAGGATAATCACTGCGGATAATCTTTCAGAGACACGCAGTAATCAAGCTTTTTCCTACTGGTAAAATCTGAAATTTTGGCCCTTCTGGTTTGAACAGTTTGTGCACAATCTGCTTCAGCAACAGATTGCAATCTGGCCTGACCTCCGTGAAATTATATTTGCATTAAGGGTTAAAGAGCGACAACAATAACATACCAGAATTTTTGATTGAAAAAAAAAACAAACAAAATATTAGATTAATACTCATCTCAGCCAAATGTAATGAAGGGTCAATAATATACAGACAGAGAAAGACAACTAACGCTGCCGACGGCTTTTTTTTTTTTTTTACACAAGTATCAGTTACAAACAGAGAATAGTTGATAAAATATGTGCTTAAACATGAGTAATCATGGAAATGTTTTATTAAGTAACAGTAAATTTCGAACCAGACGCCACTACTTCTTTTCTCATGTGTAAACCCTGCGGCTTGTAGATCAGTACTTGCCACCAGGGACAATCTCAGTCAGTCAATCAGTAAATGGAAACACAAAAGACGAAATATTGAAATGTTGATTTGCGTTGGAGATCTGCTATTCTACTCCCCGCCAGGGGGCTCTTTCCACTAGTAACCTCAATCAGACCTGTTACTGTTTTGTTGGTGCAATAATTAGTCTACTATGTGAGAGTGTCAGACTTGACAATATGTTGGTGCTGCTCTTATTTCTAAGCATGCAGGCATTTTCATTATGTGTTCAAAGCATGATGTTGCTGTCACCATGCAGTTTGAAAAAAGAAAAAAAAGGTTTCAATAAAAATAAAAAAAAAACATGTACTATCTTCCTGTGTCAATATCTGATGTTACAACCTGAAGGTTATAGTCCTACGTGGCCTATACATGACAAAAATACATTTTCTATTCAGGTTTTATTGTTGTGTCTTATAATTTGGAGTGCCTTAATATCCAAAAATATGGTAGTTAAACAGTTGTTGAATATTTGACATCACTAATGTATATAAACTTTGTGAATAATGAAACTGGATAGCATAGCATTTTGTATGCAAGATCAATATATATGTTTGCTTTACTTTGTATAAATTCTGATAATTAATTTGATGCACTATATTTAAATGGATGTGTTTTGTGCATTAGAGATGTACATTATAAAGATTGATACATGCTGTGAGCAGCTTTGAAATAAAGATGGAAATCTTTCACTTTGTCTGTTGGAACACAAGTCTCTTCATGTTGCCAAGATACTGAGTCAGAGTTGCATCTGTTTCTTCAGTCTTGTTCATCCAACAGCGTAATACAGAGTATTACAATGCTTTTCAAATCTGCTTTTTTTTCATAGCACATCACAGCCTGAGGTCATTTTGTGCTACAGTGGAACTTTTATAAGTGAATGAGCCTATTTGGAATTCAATGAAACTATAGGGGAAAAAGAAAATAATATCTTAATAGTCATGGTAGAGTATTAAAAAACAATAATGTCATATCAAAACAATGTTGACCTTTCTGCAAATTTGATTCAAAAGAAAAACCTGCCTTGGCCAGGGACTCAAATTAATTAATAATCAGACTCATGCATCACTTGAGCATGTCATCACTTGGCAACAAAATGAAGGCACCATTATGCTGAATACTAATTATAATGATGGTGGCTAACCTTTACACTTGTTGTGGTATCCGTTGAACACATGGGATTATATGACATACGGGATATGGGACAATATTTGAGATTTCTGTGACACATTGTCAGAACGTTACATCAACCTATCCAGCTGCCATGTTAAGCTGTATGAGTTTCTTTCCGAGTCTGTAAATTCCGAGTTTATTTTCCCGAGACGGTATCTGAGTATTGTGTTCCAAAACTAGTTCAAGTTTCCAATGCTCACTGCTTACATTGTATTTTTGCATCTAATGACTTTCTACTTCTCCACTTTTGCCTCCTCTGGTCCAAATCTTCCTGCTCATGTGACAACACTTGCATATTAGAGAGAGTTAGAGAGAGAGAGAGAGAGAGAGAAAGAGCGAGAGAGATTTTTTTTCCAAGATGGTCCCCACTGCGGCAGCCGTCTCTGTTTCACACTCCCTTTGCAGACGTATTTTTAAATTTATTTTTGCCTTATTGTTTATATTGAACATATGTCACTCACGGACGACTGTACGCTACAGCAAAGAGGCACGACTTAACATCATTGAAATTCATTTAGCCTCGCGGACTTTGGCTTTCTGTTATGTCTGAATGACACAACAGCTCCGACTTCGGGTGGATTGAGCAGCCTAGGAGGCTAAGGCGGAAACGAGGCAAAAGGGGAAGCCTACTTTATTATTTGCTCGATTATGGAATGTAGTCTGCTCGGGGAAGTGAACGGAATAAGAATTTCATTATGTAGTATTACTATGTATATGACAAGAAAACTCTTGAATCTAAACTTGCACCTGCACAGCTAATTCCCGCTATAGTTTTTGGAGGGCCACTTGATTGGCTTGAAAATTTGCACTTACATAATTGGTCTTTGTGTCAAAATGATCTTTACACTAAATTTACTCCTCAATAAAAATTTGCTGTGATTTGAGATGTTTTTTATTTCAGCTTCTGATGAATTTTGGGATGCTCCATAACGGATCATTGAGATATTTGAACTGGCCAATATTTGGGATGTCTGCATATATTTTTATTGCCAGTTGATCGCTTATCTGGGACATTACAAGAGAAGTCAGTACAGTGATTTCCAATGTTGAAATTGGGTCACTTCCCTGCTGTAGTTATTTATTTTCCTGAACAAATTGATAAAAGAGAAAAATCTAAGCGACGATCATATTGCTGTTTAATAAAACTGAAACTTGTTAGTGAAAAATAGGATCATCCATGCTAAAGCCGCCATTGTTTTTGTTACTATTTATGGATGCCTCAGTGCTTTAGTTATGTTCAAATGGATTTGTCGTGTGAAATCTTAGACTGTAATTGTGACATTCTGTGTACTATCCTCATTGACAGCTGAACAAGTGTTTTGACGTGCACCTCTGCAAACTGGTGATTGGTAGGGCAAAGAAAAGGTGCATGCACATAAGGGATTAAATAGAAAAGGCAGAGATGAAACAAGGTGCTCACCCACCCAGATGCCATCCAGTCATCTGCAAGCGTGAGAGTGTGGGGCAGATAAGAAGGAGAGGATGAGTGGCAGATGAATGAATGATGCCGTGGAGTACTCACTGCTGCGTTAATTGGATTTGAATAGGTTGTCATTGTGTGCAAAAGCACTGCGGAGGGAAGAGACAGTTGAATGTGCACACACGTGAGCATCCATCAATGCAGGCAAAGACATTATATAGGTAGAAAGACAAAAATAGGATGCCTTGGATCCAATTTGCTTCAATCAGTTTGATTAAAAAAAGCCTCTGCAGTAAAGTACTTTAGTCATATACTTGAGTTTGATGGAATAACCGCATTTGTCTTCATAAAACACAACTAATTAGCGGCTCTATAACAATGATGACCAGTATTATAGCCTGCGTGTTTATGGGATTGAAGGATTAGGCTGATGAACGCTTCCTTCTTTGTGACTGTTGTACTGCAAAAATTCACAGTAAATTAAATGACAAAGCTCATTTACATTCACTCTATTAGCATAGTGAAGTCTCAAAATAGTTTCTATATGCTGAAATCCAGTCACCCAGAGGTTTTTTTTTTTTTTTTCTGAATGAAAGCTTTATTGGTAGTCATGCCACATTTGTCAGGTTTCTTCTATCAGAGTCCTCACTGATGTATGTTTTTGTGTTTCTATGCTAGTTTTACATCATTTGAAAAAGTTTCTGATATATCCACAAATTGGAATTCAGCTGTGGGGAGATTTAAAAAAAATGAGATTAATTCATAAAGATTGGTAATTAATTGATGAAATTTTTACTAAAATTTATTTATATCTCACCAATACATTTATTATTTTCTTTCTTTTCTTTAATAGATGCAATTGTAACTATTTGTAACTATTATACCTTATGCTGTATTTGAGACTAGTCCAAGTGCTGGCTGCAGCGTTCATTTTTGACCTTCAAGATGAACGGTGCTATTTTCTATTTTCACCAAATAATTAAAACATCACGTTAAAATAAAACTGTAAATTCTGTCCATTTCTTACTCGCTCAAATGTGGGGTGCTCTCAGGTTTATTTGGGCAAAGAACTTTGCTATTGCTGGTTAGCATCTGTATTGCTATCGCTAGCTATGACTGCATAAACAGCTCGCTGCTTTGCATTTATGTGGTCGGCTGTACTTGAGCAAGCTTTTTACAAGAATGCATATCCCTCCCATTTTTAGCTTTGCCGATGAGATGGATTTTAAAGTTCAATTTACTATTCATCAGATATTGGATGGATGGATGGATGGATGGATGGATGGATGGATGGATGGATGGATGGATGGATGGACGGACCGACCGACCGACCGACCGACCGACAATCCTCAAATGTGCTTCTATTTTCATGTCCTGTCCTTCCACCAACAACAGAAGCCTAATAAATGATGCCAAGCAACACTTTTAGAGTAAAAAAAATCTTTGTTGTGCAAACGCCAACTCAAGCTCAAAAGTAATGAATCTTTTAATTTGAAAGCCTTTCTATTTTTATTTCCAGGTGATGCAGCAGAACTTTAACTACTCAATGGTGGAAATCACTCCCAATGGCCGCTTCAGTCTTTTTTTTTTGTCAAGGGAATGTGAAAGATTACAGTGTGTGTGCGGTATGAATAGCCGCTGACTGTGTCCCGCAACACAAATCAGTGTACGATACTGCTTCGCATGAAAATGAGCGAACAAAGTCATATAGCTCGAGGCCTCGTTGATGCTTCACACTCAAGCGTATCACACTAAATGTTCCGCTGTGCATGAGCGTGTGTGTGAGACGGGACTGAAACAGACAACGAAACGTGGCATTTGTCATGTTAGCGTTACATAAAAGCTTGAGGCTGCTTGACATGTTGCTGTAACGTCTGCGACAAAAAGACAGAGTGGATGCGTATGTGGGGGAGATAGGGAGAACGAAAATGAGTCACAGGCAGAAAATAGGGAAGCAGATGAAGTGATCCAGAATGACACAAAAGCAGACAGAGATAGAGATAAAACCTAAGATTGCCAATGGAGTTGATTACAGTGCATGGAGACGGGTTCAAAGGAGAGGAGACAATCTAAAGGAAATACAGTAAAGGAATGAGGTAGTGCGGTCATTGCGAGGATGAAGTCATTTTCTCCAGACGTGGAGAACGGTGTGAGGCTCTGGCGAGCATCTTGGGAGAGAGCTGACAGAGTAATGGATCACTACCAAGCCCATGTGTACCCACACGTGTGCAAGCAGACACACACACGGGCGCACACTCACACACAAAGATATTATTAGATGGGACAGGAGCATTCAATCCTAGGTGCTCCGAAGCCCAACCCCACTTCCCGCCCCCTACTCTTTGGGTTTTGTGCATGGGCTCCTAGGCAAAAACTCTCCCTTCCTCCATGGGATTGGAGGGCTAAGACACAGGATTAAAAGCCCATCAGCAAGTAGTCGTTGACAGTGTGAGAATCTAAGCTTCACAGCAACTCCATGTCAACCCCCTGAGGTGCACCCTGAGGGGCAACAGCCCATGCACATCTATTCCGGCCTAGATTGCCTTTTGACAAAGACCACTTTCTTCTATTTGATGCCTTTAACCCAATCACATTAAAAAAAAGAAAAAAACTGTCCAAAAAAATTACGTAGCGATTGCTACGTCTGGCACATTAAAAAGTCATTAATAAAAAATCCATCCAACCATCCATCTTCTCTAGTATGTGTCCTTAGTCAGGTTATGGGTGAAATGAGGCCTACCCCGGCAGACTTTGGGCAAGAGGCGGAGTGAACCCTGTTGTGGTCAGTGGTCACCACACAAGAATGGAGAGCACATGCAAACTCCACAGTTTGACATTCAAACCCCAAATCTTGGAAGTTAGAAGCTGCAATGCCTCCCGTAATCACAAAAAAATGCACATTTCTTTTTCTGATCTAAACGACTAAAGAATATATTTAAAATGGATACGTAAAAAAAATGATTTGAACTTTAGGAAACTTGTGAAAACAGTAAACAGCAGGATGTAAAAAGATGTAAATATTAAATGCTAATTTGCATATTAACACACTCAGCAAACCAAAGTACTATATAACATGAATTTATCATTAAAAATAAATATTACTTTACCGTGTTGATGCTTCTAAGAATTTTAAAATGCCACGCAGTATGATGCAGTGAGAATTTACACCACTGCATACTACAATGACTGTAATAAACACTCAGTAGGGTTATTGCAATGCCAAAACTGAGCCTTATTACGCTCATAAAGGCGGCGTTTCTTAGCTTTATTATGTATGCTTGTATCCCAGGAGAGTGTGTATTTGATCAGCAACAGTTGTAAAATCTGCATCACCTGAATACCATACATGATTTACTTTGGCAGGGATTTTTTTTCCTAGTATGTCAAAAACTATGCTCAGAATAGCTGAGGTCAAATCAGTGCACGTTTATTATCAATAATATTGAAGACGGTCAGATATGTTCTTCAAAACTTCAAAAACAACCAGAAAATCTCAAGATAACAGTGATAGAATCAATTATTTACTGTGCAGTGTGTGCTTAACATTTATAGACATAGTATCGGTCAAAAGTATGGAAACACTATTTTTTTTCCATACTTAAAAAATTCCTGAAATATAGATTCACACCTCATAGGAATTTAGAAGAAATGTTGATAGCTGTACATGGCAAACAAATTTTTTTTCACCCAAAACAGAATGATTTTATCATTTAGATTCTTCGGTCAGCCACTTTTTGCCTCTATATTGGTTTTGCACACATGTTGTTGTTTTCTCAGTCAGCTTTAAGATGCGGATGATGCTTTATGACCTAAAGTTACTCTAGGTTCATAGCTATGTCTTGCTTGAATTTCTTGACCTGTGGGTTTGAAACCATTTAAATTGGAAAGTGAACGGTACTGTATATAAATCTGTCATGCTGCATCTAAACTTTAAATGTCTTTTGATTGCCGAGACTGTGAAAATGCTTTGACGTGTGGGTGTTTGTACTTGTTCCTTTTTTACTTGTTTTTTTTTTTCTAGTTTATTTATTTTAATTTTTTTAAACAGTTTTCAAATCACATTAACAATTGCTGGCTAGCACAAAGGAAAATGAGTGACAGACGCTGTTGAAACGTGCCAAGAGTTTCAAGACGACCAATTGAGGAATCCTTGAAAAGAAACCAGTGAAGCTAAGTATGTCAGGGGATGTGACAACTTTGACAACTTTGCTTTGCATAAGAGCCAAGCGATAACACTCAACTTTGCATTGCTTTAGAGCTTAATAAACATGTCTTCCCAATTCTACTGCTATACTGCAGTCAGTAGGAGAGAAGCAGCATGATTGCACATTACAAGAAACAAAGTGCGAGGGAGTGATAATTGTAGCACCACTACTTTTGGTCATGACAAGATATGTGATTCTTTGTTTTTCCTCGAGAATGTTAACACTCACCCAGAACATTAGGTATTTAATCACTCCTGAAAGGTTCCATGAACAATAGCTGTGTCTGGAGGTTCAGGTCTATGCGTTGAGGTGGATTGATCAATGCTACCGTATGTTTCTAATATTTTGGTCACATCACATGCACGATGTCAAAAGCACTGGCCTTTTCGAGTTTTGCAAGTACATAAAAGAGACGCTGTGTTATAACATTCAACAAAACTTCTCAATTTCTGCAGACGCCTGACACATCCATTCATATATACATTTTCTCTGCCACTTATCCTAATGGAGAGTAATTTATTCAGCACTCTAATAGGTATGTGTAGGTAAAAAAAAGTACTCTTTCATCAGTCATTTAGTCATTATGCTTTCAGCTTCATGCTAGTTTATGTTGGAACGTGCTTCAATATAATTCATCCATTTGTTGTTAATATCCCCTTCAGCGTCACGGGGAGTTGGAGCTTATCCGAGTTGTCTGGCCAGGACTGGTCGGCGGTCAATGATATAACACGAATAGAGACACAGATTCATTCACACTTACTCAGTGAGTTAGTGGGATTGGATTGGCCCACGCTGTGAGGTAAGTAATCCACAACTGTCTTTAATAATATGTATAGCATGAAGACTTGTCACGTTAAAAAAATTATATATTTTTTTATAATGTGAAAAGTGGGGGCTCCACTTAGTGTATTTTCGGGGTTTCACTGTATAGGACTATATTTAGCATTGCTAAAATATCCCATACTACTGGGCTTTTTACATCCATCATGCATTTGTGCTGACAAACAGCTGGACAGATATCAAAATTGACGGATGGCCCTTCTATTAGGACAAGCATGCTTTTTGGGAGTGAGAGACAAACAGACTGTGAAAATCTACCAGACTGACATACATTAACTCTGCTGGGATACACTGAATGTGGACACATGGGGGGATAAATGTACACACATGTGTGAGTGTGTGTTAATGTGTGTAGCCTCCGTTTGTATGCGTGTGTGTGTGGATGTCTGTGTGTCATACCGCACCAGCCATTACGGAGGCACTCGATGAAGTAGTAACATGCTGCCAAAACAAGGTGCTAAAAGTATAAAAGTACTGATGGAGGAGGATTTACACACACTTGCACACAGAAGGAAAAGGGGGAAGAGGTGTACAGCATTGCCACTTTACACTGTGGCTAAGTGTTCCACATGCACAGTTATGTGTCAAGAGCGGCGCATGTAACCTTCTTTCAAATCTCCAGAAAATGCCAGCTTGCATTCCCCTAAGCCTAGTCTAAATGACAAAGTTAATTCACTGAGTTAATTAATGCAGAAAAGAAGTACAATAAGAAATAGTTAAGGTTAAGCAATAAGGTTGCCGGCGTGAAGTTCTCCCTTTTCGACCTTGATGTGAAATTTTGAGGCCTGTTCACGTTAAGAAAAGCATAAACATCCATTTGAAGGCTTAATAGGAAGTTGTGAAACTGCCGCCTGTGTGCTGGATGTGTATACCAAGTCCCCCCCTCACAGGCCCTTAAGTGGAGTGTATTTATAGAGTGGGTGTCTCTCAGGCCCACCGGCCGGTTATATGAGCCTCTTCTAATGGCTGGGAGGATAGGAAACATCTATAGTCATGTTTCCTAAAAACACACATGCACACACTTCGATACATGCACAGGCTTTTAATCAGGCTGAGTTAAGATGACCTTTATACGTACAGTTCGTGACTCAAAAGCAAGCACATACAATGGCTTTGAAGTTCAGCAGCGTGCTGATAAGAGGCCGAACCTTAACTAGAATTTAGAGTTTAATTATGTCCCATTTGCCTCAGTCAATGGAGGCGCAAAAGAGGCTTGGAAGACCTGAATCTCGGGAATTGGAAAGGATGCACGCTTCTTAAGACCGATGGAAGGCTCCATATGTATTTATTCCATCCTGCCTTTGTACACATGTCCCGCTAGCTTAGGTCTCACCCTTTCTTGTGTCCTTGATCTGAACCAGCCATATAGGGTTCACAGTCTCTGTGTGCATGGCCAGGTGGCACTGCAACAACAGCAATTTAACGGATGCTCCCACCATATGGTTGTAGTGAAAGCATTAGAAAACCTGCGCTGAACCTGAAAAAAGGATCAGGGAGACAGATCGGCGGGGCGGGCCGCATCGCAGTTTAGCATTGTGCTAAAGTGAATATGCAAATTCCACCAACATATGTTGTGCGCTCAGTCCAGAACACATAAACATGCAACATCCCCAGGTGGGCATGCTGGCGCATAAATGCAAATGAATATGCGTGGTCATCATACTGACCAAGATGTTTGCAGGCAATGCTCACACAAGTGTACACGCACAAATACACACATGCAGATGAGTGGAGACAATAGCTTGAATTAGTGTGATTTATGCCTTAAAAAGTGAGTGCATTTGTCCAGGTGGAATCTTAATAATATGCCCTCATTAACATCACTCTGTAATACACTAAACTATGTGCTCACATAAGCATACACATTTCTTTAAAATGATCAGTCATTGATTTGGGTGGGAAATTTTGTGCATCAAAAGTACATACTGGTGGTATCAGTGGTAATGGTCAATACTGCTGTCGGTCCACTTGTGGTGGTTTTACAACAGGGAAAAAGAGACATACTTATCTGACAGACTTTGATTGTAATTTAGTGGGGTATTTGCCTGAGAACCTCATCCTCCCTAGCACTCAAGCCAAACAGTGTCTGGACACAGCAGAATGAACATTGCAGCTTTAATGACAATTCCACTCCAATTTACAAAGTTTCAACACACCTTCTGTCTGTAAGACTGTTCGTTGCATTTCTATCCTGCTCTTTAATGATGTCACGACATATAACAGGCTCATACTGTCGTAACTGGTGCGAGTCTGTCAATGACTACATCTGACAGTAAACACACTTAATAATACCAGTGGCTAAGTGAGAATTTGTTCCTTGGAAATTCTATGTAAAAATCATATCTGTATTTTTTTTTTGTCATGGCTAGTGTCGCTGACAAATGTCAGGGAAAAGACTACTATTGTCGTTTCGTTTATTATTCTTTTCAGGGTTAGGGTAACAGTAGTTGACAGCTATTAAAGTAATCTACTGAAAGCTGTTTTGATGAACTGTTTACAAGTAAAAGATGCTGACATACATTGAACTGGATATATACGATAGAGAGGCTTCATCTAACGAGAGTGTGCCGCGTGGTTGCCGTGACATGTCAATTATCTGGAGTGGCATCTTGTGTACTTTCATACTTTATGCAGTTTTGCATTTCCATTTTATATTTATTGGCCGAGTTTCCTAAATGCTTCCTGAAATTCAATTAAAATCTTAGAAATAAATACTTGATAGCACTTCAGCTGCTTCTCGGCTCATTAGCGTTTTTCTTTTCTTCTGTTTGTGCCTTTAATGAAGCGTCTGCGCTCGCTTCCAAAATGTAAATAAATCATGAAAACTGTTTGAAAAGAATCACAAACGTTCACATAATTGCACATCAAGATGTTCTCAGGAAGTAACCTTGACACACCCTGCACAATCCACACAACATTTACATTTCTTAAAGTAAGGATCAACCCTCACAGGAGTTTTGTTTCAGAGCATATTCACGTAAACGTGCGGCCCACGGAGAGGCAAGATGACGTCATCTCCAGCTGTCTGCGGGTGTCCTCGTGGGGCAAGAAGGATTAGCCTCCAGTTTAACCCGTGCTGAAGAAAACCTAAGATGACAGAGGCGCTCCCATAGAGTGTCACAGAGGAAGGGACGTGAGGCTTAATTGTACACTGTATTTGAAATGTTAACCCACCTAAATATTGAAATTCTATCCACTTTCTGAGAGGCATCATGTTCCATTTTCGTCTGCCTGCCAGGGTGTCTCTCCGAGGGGAGCTGACAGGCTCTGAGATGGCATGGACAGAAGACAATTTTGTTAAAGTGAAGCAGAATCAGAGATGGGGAAAAAATGGCCAAGATGGAGGGGAGGAAAAAGGAAGTGAAAAATGATGCCACACCTTAGAAAGCGCATAAACCAGCAAACTTGTATAGTCACTTTTACTGTTCCATGTGCTATTTTATGTTCAATTTCTCCCCCAATGAACTAAAGTGCACATACACCATACAGGCTGGGTTATTTATGGTACAACAGAGCCCTAGAGGCCATCACAACAAGCAGATGTTGCTGGTTTTATTTCTAATTGATTTTTTATATTCAATACAGAGTAATTGAGAGGACAAAGGGTGCTGGCGTTGCAATTCTTAAGATTATTAAGAGTATTTTATATTGAATACAGAACAGTGATTTCAACAGCAAAGTTAATGTATATAAATATTAATATTTATCATTCTTGGAGCTGGCTGTCCTTAACCTCAAAGAACAGGTTTTTCTTGTGCAGGTTGTTGAGCATTTACCATTGCAGGGTGAAGGACAGACCTTGTGTTGCTGAGTAGAACTTGTATAGCAAGCTTCTAATCATTGATTCACCTCTTTCAGTTGATTCAATAAATAGTCCAAATGGTTTCAGACATAAAAGGATACAACTGTATTTTTCATATGTACAAATTAATCAACTTTTTCTGCTTTCCAAGGGTGCAACTCTGACATTCATGACATTCAACACAAGATTAATATAATTCAAGATCAGAATGTGAGCCGTGGAACGTTGAACATCTGTGCAATCCCACAATGCAATTACATCAATGACAGCAAGGGAAAATTTCTTTTGGCTTGTCAGTTATATTCTTTCAAGTTCTTAAAAGATGCAGGGCCTATGTTCAGCAACTCATTAGCTTATTATATTCCTCTACTTTTTGTCCTGAAGCTACCAAAGACTCGAAGGACATTAATTTGTCTGTGAGACCTCTGCAGCCCAATTTTATGCTGCTATCAACATAAAAGAGGTCAAATAATAAAGCTCTGTGACAGACGAAGTCCAGAGTACATGTCATTTACAACCCTTACGAAGCTGTTGGGGATATTTTTGTGTGTTTGTCGGACATCCTGCTTTTTATTTGTGTATAGCGCACAAATGATTCTGTCATGCAGCAAGTGGCGTTTGGCAAACATTACATAAGACCCAGAGAAAGAAATTGTTATGAAATTATATTACTTATTCAATGCCATCTATTTTCAGATCCTTCTTTAAACAAAGATTTGAACAGAAAATAATGTAAATGACTCAACTCTGTAAAGATGTATAAATATGTTATGGGGATTGAAATGTTACGTTTTGGCATTGTGAGTGGAGGTGTGGAAGGAGGGAAACTGCGGAGAATATGGCTCAAACAAATGAGATTTAATGAAAACTGAGGCAGGATCAACAGGAGCAAAAATAACACAAGGTAACAAAAAACTCTAAAAAGAAAAACTCATGAGAGGCAGCGAGGAACAGAGACAGGAAGCTAGGAACTAACTCGTGAAAAATGGTGGACTATGGTGGACAGTGACAACAAAACAGCGAGGAAAAAACAATGACCGACAAATAACTAAAACAAAACTGTGATTTAAATACAAGAAGACTAATTAGGGAAATATGCAACACCTGGAAGGGAACAAGAGGTAGGGAAAGGGTATTGCATGACATGTGGGCGGCAGGTAAACACGCAGGTGGACGATATCAAACTAAAGAGAACACAGACACGAAAGGCAGACACAAGAAACAGTGACATAAACTAGAAATGTAAACAAAACCCCACAGCAACAAAAAACCCAAAACCCAGAACAAAATCCCAACTAAACATGACACGACTGTGTTAAGCGAGCAATGATAAATCACAAAATAAACTACTAGAATTGTTTACAGCATAATTTGTTTTTGTTTTTTTTTAATTTTGACATATTAACATAATTATCCATCATATCCCATGTATGCTGTGTATGTTTATTTGAATATGGTGATAAGAATACACCTGGAGCTTGGAGTAGAAGGCCCAAAACTTGGATCTTGACACAAAAAAAAAATAATAATAAAAAATACTAATACTATACAAATACTAAAAATGGTGTAAAAAGAAAGTACTGTATTAGGATGTGACAAAATTTCCCCCAAGATTCTTTGTCTGGCTCCTCCCAGCCTTGCTCAGTCCATTTCTTCTTTTTTATTTTGGAGGAGACACACTCGGAAGGCCTGATTTATTGAACACCTCCACCCCAGCTGGATCTCTTGTCATTAATTTAGTGTGAGTTGCATTTGCATGAGCAGTTGGATAGCGCTACACATTACATACTACTGTACATGGACTTTTTCTCATCCATAAACATGCACTCTATTATTACTACTCCCCACAGAGTTGAGGCATTTGGTGTGAACCACTAATGAGCCCACTATTTGACCTAAATATTCCAGTCATATATGCGCCGCCACTGTGAGTTTGTTATTAGAAATCTGTCTTGTCCTCTGTTGCACATCACTTCATGAGAACAGTGTGTCTTTTTTCTGTTTGTTTTACCAATATTATGGACCACACCATGAAAAAGAAATTTCTGAAAATGCCCTCAAAAATAGAGAAAGGGGATGAATAAATGACCACAAGACGAGAGCTGGTTCCTGTCATTCACGGCTCACTTCTTCACTAAATATTGAGACAAAGCATAACATTGATTTCTGCATGACTTGATTAACCGCATCCATTCCCACCGCATTAAACACACATTCACAATATTTAAATCTTGATGGACAGCTTTCAATAAAACAATGATGCCACAATGAAGTCAAGGTTCCCAACGTCAGGCATCCTGCAGATGCGTCAAAGGCAGTTAATTCATGATTCCATAATCATGCAAATTTAATTTGACATCTTTAAAAAAAGGATTTGGCTAGGAATTGGTCTTGGTTTTGTAGTTGCAGTGGAGGGATATTACATTTAATGGTCAAGGAGCAGAGAGGGAAAGATATAGAGGATGAAATGAGGCCGTAAAACTGTAATCAACAGACATTAAGGAGATGAAAGTGGAGCCGCATGTTAGATGTACAGTGCACTATTTGGAACTTCCCTACGGACATTTGACTGCAATCTGATGTTTAAGGGAATGAAATAAAAGCTCAAAGTTGCTGACGTAACAGTTTTCCTCCTCTATGTTGCTGTGTAATAGAATGTCTTTTTTTATTGACCACATGTACCAATAGGTGAAGCCATGTTCAAACCTCATATATATATATATATATATATATATATATATATAGTAGAGAGAGAGAGAGAGAGAGAGCGAGAGAGAGAGAGAGAAAGAACTAATTGTAGAATTAGAATCAGTCTCTATTGTCAACTTCAGAAATACAAGCATAGTTTTGTGAAAACACACATTTTTAGAGGGATGGGGTAGGCTATGGTAAGGTTTATGCATCATAAGATACCAGAGTAATAGAAAAATTGAGCATTTATTAAATATGAAAGACTGTGTATCTCCTTCAAATATAGCTATTAAATTACTACATACTTTGACATTGTACTTAGGTAAGCTGTCACTATGGCAACATAATACTGCTACACAGGTGTGATGTAAATTGAAATGTAAACAAATCAGTAGCTTTACCATTATATCAAATAAATAAATGACATACATGTATAAAAATGACGCTATGTCAACCCTACCATAGCACCACACTTCCACACACAAATACATACATGCCGACATGCAAAGACAGAACAAACGCCATAAAAAAGCACAACACAAGTACAGTGTTCTTTTTTTCCATGTAAAGTTTTTTTCAACCTTGTGAAGTGAGAAAAACAAGAATGTTATGCTACGCTGACACAGCAGGGCTTAATACTCAGTTATTTTTTTCTTGAAATTTTGAGATTTTATGAGGTTGTACCCATTTCAAATTAGTTGACCTGTATGTGACCCGTGTGTGCACGATTGTGTGCAATTGATTTTTTGTTTTTTCCCAGCTGGTTCTGCCTTTTTCAGTGCAGAAATTTGATTTTTGGTCACAAGTTGGTCGGATGAATGCCACCTGGCTGTTCAGATTGAAGTCGCATGACGAAAGATTGGATATGGATCGGCTTAGAGACCACGTACCCAAGTAGCCTAGGCTGCATTTGAAAAAAGTGGATCAAAATTGTGTAACTTCAGACGGCTGAACGTAGCATATATATGTCATGTAAAAGGTCATTTATATGAAGAAATATTACACGTAGGATGACAGTATTTTAGTGAACCCTGGAACATGCTGAAGGCAGCTTTAGTGATAAAAAGTTTATTAACAAAAAGAGCTCACGATGCATGAATTAACAACAGATATTATTAATAGTAAAACACAAAGGTGAAAACGAGAGTCAAAGCACAAATGAAAGTGACAATGCTAAAGTGCATGTAAGTAACCAGATCCGGGGGCGGAACCAGCAGGAGGACATCACCAAGAAACACAAAGTAACAGCTTAAAGGGCTGTATAAAATAGCAAGTGTCAAAAAAAGGTTGCAAGTGACAACAAAAACAGGTGAAAATGCTAAGAGACGAGGACACGAGAAACTGGAGCATGACATGGGCACTGGAAGGCCGCGTAAAGCACTAACCCAGCAACAACCTCTTGCTTCAGTCGCACCTAAATAGTCCCCTGATTGGGATGCGCTGCAGGTGCGCGGCCGGTGGCTCCACCCCCTAATCTGCTGACCAAGACAGACAATTAGGCACACGGGACGTGTCAATAAAATCCTTTAACTTTCTAAAAATTACAAAAGGTCTCGTATAACTCAATCTTGAAATCTCCCCAAAATTGTGACTGCGCCTTATAATGCGCAGTGCCTTTTAGTCTGGGCTTTTCCATCTGAAAAATACTGTCCAATACTCTTTTACAAAACAGAATAGATCAAGTACTTTTTTCATCGCACACACACCTGCGGGACATTTCTTCATTAAGTAAAAAAGTATGTTTTGGGGCCATGTGAGTACCTTGAGAAAACCCCATTGCATGTATTATGCACACACATGTACAGTAATTATTCTAATGATGAAGCTACTGAAAATCCCACAGCTATAGAAATCTCCCATGCTAATGATTGGCAAGATTTTTCACTGTAGTCTGTGTTGGATCCCAGAATAGATTGGACACATGTGATGCTTTGCGGAAGTAGAGGTCAATGGTCAGGCTGTAAATATCTGCAGCGAGAAGACATTTTAATCGCATATATGTTAACTAAAGACTCCCTGTGGAGTCAAACCAGCGACCTCGACACCCAGAAGCCAAGCTCTCCACATTTTAATAAAAGCAGTAAACCGTTGAACACTCTGGGCAGTTGCTCTGCAATTGATGTATAACTGGAATATAATGACCATACATGGGGCAAGTGTGTGTGTGTTTATGTTATAATAATGACGGTTTGCCAAGAGCACTAAAATGTCGTTTGCTGGAGAGCAAGGAAGGGTTAAATATTTCATTGTGGTTTCTGTGCCCTGCAGTGGCCAGGCTCCGTAATGAGAGATGGTTCAACATTCACACAGAAACTAAGTACACACTTGGTGTTACCGATGCTTCACAATGACATTTTTGGCGATAAACTTCTCTTCTTCATATAATTCCTGGTTCATCATGACTAGTCTGGGACTACCACAGTGAGATGGTCCTCTAGGCTGCCGCATAACATTTACTGTGAGTTTTTATCTCCAGGGACAGTTGACTGATGGCTGATCATACTGGATATTACATTTTGGAGTAGGATGATATTGAATTTTGCTTTAGAATTCAAATTGTGTCCTCAATGATGCCTGTGAGGGATCTTTTTTTTTTTCTGTTTTCAAGATCACTCTTAAAACAGAAAAAAAGAAAAACCTCTAATAGCATACCAATTGTATCGAGCTGATGGATTCGTGGTATCACTGTAACCATTATGAGTTGCCAAAGACTATTATTGAAATTCAGCCCACTCAGCTGCCTCCGGCTTTTTAAGTAAGACACCAGTCAATACTTTTGAGTGAGTGTTTGCAGGTCAAAGAGGTGAAAATCTACATTTATAGCGGAGAGGAGTTCTTTACTGATGGTGGAGAGGTGCCAAATGCACTTGTTCTACACACACATTAATATATACTCAGAGGCATGCACTCACACACACTTTTCTCCATAAACATTGGGAAAGCTTCACATTTACTACACGTAGTCTTTCTTGTCCAGGTTATGTGTGTTTGAGTAATACTGTCTGTTGACTTATGTGCGTGTGTGTGCGTGTGTATATTTGTGTGTGGCTGAGGAGTTATTTGAGTGTATTAGCAAAGCTATTTAAAGTAAGTGATCCACTGCTCCCACTAGTATTTTCTAGGTCTCAGTGTTAGGAGATATGTGAAAAAGATGTTTCTTCTCTCCCCTATTTTGCCTTAAGACTTGATTTGGGAGGAGAAAAAAAAGATAAGTACAAATTTTGTTTGGGCTTGTGCAGGGGCTTTTTTTTGCTCTTTAAAAGCTTGATTACACTGGTCAGTGTAGTGAAATAGGATGAATATGAATTACATTGAGCTTTGGAATTAAGTGGGCAAAAGAATGACCTACAAAGAGGAGATCTGAAGTCAGTCACCTTCAATTTTGGAAGTTAGATTTAAGGTTGTTAGTTTAATTGTCTTATTTTTTTAAGACATGCTAATAATGATGTGCACGCACACGTTGTGCAAAGGACCCATGTTGATGTTAGGGCAGCTGGCGCCTGGTGGGCACACAAGTGTTGATTAACGATTTGGCATTTTGACAGCTATAAAGGACATTTGAGGCCCTTGGTGCAGTGAACACATTAGCATCTGATCCATTGCAGTCCAAATATATCACTTTCATAATGCAAATGCACTCACACTTAGCCACAACAATAGGTACACCTGTGAATTGCTAGTTACTGCTCCAACAGATTACCTAAACTCCACCTAATAAAGATTTTTTTTCATTCCAAATAGAATTGCACATGCAAAAACAATGTAGCATTTAAGAAGGATATCTGTATTTAATTTTTTGAGTCATGTCATAGTAGTGAATGTATATTGGTTTTGGAAAGTAATAATACAAATAATCAATGTTGTTTCAAAATCAGTGATTCCGATCATTTTGCTGTGGACTCTTTTTTGACCTGTTTATCTGGATTGTATGATTGTATAATTGTATACTGTATTAATATATTCCAGGAAAAACATTGTTGTCATGGTTACGTTGCCTACCTCACAGCTAAATGGTTCAAATCTCAGCTGTGTTATTCCAATGTGGAGTTATCATGGCCTTCTACAATTGTTCAACCAAATATGAATGGCTGTAAGTGCAATGCAAAAGAGGATAAGGACCACTGTAAAAAAATAATAATAAAAAAAAGGATGGCTAGATTTATGTATTTTTTTGTTGTTCGCCTTTTCCAAATGTAAATAGTTTAGAAAAAAATGCAAATCGAAAGCTGTTTTCTTAATCAGTGTCATCAATCAATCAACAAAATGATCAATGGATTAATGGATTATTAAAATAATTGTTCGATGCAGCTCAACATTAAATTATTAACCTAAATAAAGAAGACAAATTATATGGCATATTTCAGCAATAACTAGCATTACTTAATAATACCTCTATGACAGCTTCAATGAGCTTAAGCTCTTTTATCTTAAAGCATATTTGTTTGATGGACCTTTTGCAGTCAGTCAGCCTCATTATATTCTGCGAGTGCATCTAACAAAGCAGACATGTTTAAAATAAACATCAGGCATTTCTTTTTTTTAACAAAGTTCAAAGCAATCTATTTGGATTTTAGATGGGAGAGAGCCATTACTCTCCACCCCAGCATCCACTTCCCTGTAACCTCATGGTATTTTGAGTCACGCATGAGTCAAGCACATTACTTAGGAAAGACCAAATTTGATAAATTTTTGATGATCTTTTTTTTTTTTATTTAAATGTAAAATGTACTTAGTAATGCACTACTTTCTTTGCAAGAAAAATTAGATTTTAGACAAATCCCTCCCCATAAATTTGGTCTAAGAGATCAATATGCCAACTGAAACAGTTCATTTGAGTCGGCATGTTTTCTTTTAAAAAGTGATCAGCAGGCACAGCAACTATCAGGCTGGCATCACCAAAGTGTGCAGCGCTATTTATATCGATCACACTACCCTATATGGACCACTCAAACACTGCTGGCTGGCGGCAAATTTATGCTAAAATGGATAAAATGGAGCTTGAGCCACTAGTAAACACTGCCTTATATCAATTTCGGCATAGTTGAAGTGATTTATTATCTCCCCGATTGGCGATTGGCGATTCAACTTTATTTCAGAACAAAGTTGTGTTGTTTGTATCAGGTGTCAGCAGCAACAGTTGTAGTAGAAAGACTGGTCGCGACAGGTTTGCAGAGCCTTAAAATTGTTCCTCCGATTGGCTTGACATTTGTTGAGGCGTACACTGAAGAGCAGGTATTCAAGACGAAAAACATTAGCTCCTCGTAACCATGAACAGGTTAAGAGGTACAGTAATGAATGTTTTAGCATGAATAATCATTTCCTCCTCTGGGCAAAACAAAAACAATAAAAGAGAAAGCACTCCTCCATGGATCACAACTGTTCCTTAAAGGCCTGAAGACGGATACAAATGGGGCTGCAAGTATGTGTGTGTGTGTTTGTGTACATATCTAGGAGTTGCTGTGAGCAAAAGATGGAATTAAAGTGGCTGTGAATCTTCAAAGCATTTGACAGAGTGGAGAGTAGCACGCCAGGATGAAAGTGACACTGATGACAACCGCTCCACAAGGCGCACAAACACGTTCGCTCCCCCTCCAGCGCACGCCGATATTATACATGCAACCTGCTGCATACAATGGGAACATGGTGACAGATGTTTACGGGGAGGGAGGAAAATTCATAAAAAAATAAACACGGAAATGTGAGTGAGCTTACAAAAACGAGTTGAGTTGTTCAAGGGCGCACGCAGCTTATGAAATAGAAGAAAGTGGGAACATCCTCATGCATCATCCTCAAAATAATTGGCATGCTCATGTTTTCTTCATTGCAAAGCGACTTGGGGTAAGATGCCCACTCGGCAGGCTGCTTTTAGTGAAATACAGCAGAGCTCATCACAGCTGTGCCCTTTTTTATGAGGCTTTTTTTTTTTTGGGTGAAGGTTTTGTCATCCATCTTTCATTTGAAGGGTGTGTGACTGTGGTCACCTCCCTTGTTGATTGTGCTCTCACACGAACTCTTATCTGATTGGATCCTCCGAGCGCCCAAAGGGATGGTCTGCAAATAGGCCTATGATCTGATTGGATTGTGGGCCCCCCGGAGGAAGGTTACGAGGGAGGTCAAAAAGAAAACCGATGCTAGCTTTGGGATAGGGCAGGCGGGCTTTCTGGATCGAGCAACACACACCAAAACAGGCCAGGGTCTCTGAGGAGATTCCAGTGAAGTGTTTCATGACACCGCAGAGAGTGCAGATAAGACTCGATGTTCACTGTTATTATGACAGCCTCACACAAAGGGCCATTTATAAAAGGTTTTGGAGAGGTGGAACCCAGGGGTATCAAAATAGGGATATTGATCCCTATTCAACTGTAATATACCTTGATCTTGCAATTTAGTGTTTGTGCGGTTTAATGAGTCAATGACCTTGGTGTTTTTTTTTTAATTTATTTATTATTTTTTTTAAATTCATTTAAAGAATGCCATGCTAATGCTCATAGCAGCTTTGAATGGGGTTGATTGCAAATTATGTCACATTTGCTCATTAACATGCATAAGGTCTTTATATATATATATATATATATATATATATATATATATATAAAATGACTTGAGAAGAGGAATGTGCATTAGAGTGGTGTACTGAAACATTGAACACAATGAAACATTTAATTATTTAATTAAACATTTATTGAATTGATGACGGTTTTAATTCATTCACGAAACATTGAATTATTTAATGACACTTTATTTAACTATTGATTGGTGCATTTATTTAGTGAATTTTGGCACTCTCAGTCCTCCATACATGATAAGTGTGTTGTTGTAAAAATAGCTCTTTTGCGCAACTGCCATCAACCCTCTTGACATCACGTGGAAGATAAAAATGTCCTGTCACCCAGGTCCAGTTATGTTTTTTTTTAAACACCTGATGTGAAGAGGAAGGTTTTTGTCAATTTCAAGAAGAACGTGAGATAGAATCTCTTTTTGTTGAGCACAAGGGTTCCCGATATGTCATCAATGCTCAGAGAAAGTAGAAGTGCTCTTGAAACATCATAACTCAATAGACAAACTTAGGAGTCTGCAAATTACCAGGTATTTGAAAGAGAGGACCATATAGCCAAAGTGGTTCCTTCAAAATCTATCACTATTCTGAACAATTATTATAAAAGAATGATATTAAAGTACCGTATGTTCCGCACTATAAGGCTCTCCGGATTATGTAGCGCACCCTCAATAAATGAAATATTTTAAAACTTTTTCAATCACAATATAGTAATACTCAAAGTAATAACAATAATAACTCAAATAATAACTCTAAACTCTCAATAGCATAACTTAATGTTAATATGATCAACATTGTTCAACTGTAAACACACACAAGAAACCGGTTAAACTTACTTTATCAGTTCATTCCCCATCCACGGATCCCAATCTCAATATTGTTCCATATATAAGGCGCACCCGGTTATAAGGCGCACCATCAGCTTTAAAAAAAAAAAGGCTTTTAGGTGCGCCTTATAGTGCGGAAAGTACCATAATTCTATTTCTGAATACATGAATGCTTTTTTGTGGAGTACAGTATTTGTTGCAACCCAGACAGCACCAGATTTTAACTTCAGCAGGGGGCACTTAATTTGAGTTTGAGACCCCTGCCAACAAAACAAAGATTCTTTGGATAACCTCAGCCGGGGTGTACTCACTTCTGTTGTCACCAATTTTGCCAATGTATATTAATTGTGTCACGCTGAGGGGACAGTATATATACATTGTTCTACAATGTTATACACGTGGTAAAATATTTTGAAAAATAGAAAGGATTTACTTTTATTGGGTGCTCTATGTTGACGAACAGAAAATCCAAAATCACTAGGAAAAATAACACATTTTAGAAGGTTGGGGTCACATCAACTTAGTCTAAATCTGTCGAGTTGGTAGAGAAGTTCACTCATCGCAAAGCACTTTATTTGTGAAGTGCTATAAATATGTAAACTCACTTCCTGGCAGCGCTAAAAAGCAAGGTCGATAAGTGCATTACCGGACGAGACGAACCTGGTAAAGTGGAACAACCATGAACACATAGCTGTCAATGAAAATAATAAAATAAGAAGTTGTTGGATATATATGGATATATAAATAGATTCAATAATAGGTGACCAGTCCAAGTGTGGCCTGCCTCTTTACAAAAGTCAGCTGGGATGTACTCCAGCTAAGTGACCCTGAACGGGACAACGGGTTAGCATACCTGGAAAGGTGATTGACGCAAGTAAAAGTTTAATAGCCTAACTTGCAAAGTTATGTTCAATTAATACATAGTACAGTAGCCCTATCTGTTATGTAGAGCGACTGTTTTTAAACAATCCCAAACACATTTCCCTTACATCAGCTCATCCATATTAATGCTGTGTTGTGCTTGTTAATAGGCAGCCCATCAAGCTCTACGAGGGAGGATGCAGTTAATGTTGCACAGGATGTTTTTATGGAATGCTCTTATCCGACAAATAATCAGATGGATGTGTTGGCATGTTTGTAAAGAATGGCCATTAAAACACAGTATTGAATATGAGCGGGAGAAATAGTTTAGACTTGTTTGGAGGTGCGTTCAAAAGCACTGCCATTGGGCCACACTCTCTCATGAAATTGTAGAAAATGGTCCTAAATGATTACATTTGAGCACAACTAAATAGCACAACTATTCATTTATTTTTCCAAATGAGTGTTAGTGAGTTATTGTGAGCTGTTTTTGTATGGTATGCACCTGCCAATAAACAGAACTTTTTCTGATTGCTAACTGATGTGTGCCTTACTAGCCTCATAGTTTTGGGATATTTACTTTTCGTTCTGACAAAATCTCAAAGTGCTACGAAGCATACTACTTTCTAAAAAGGATTCTTTGGAGGTTCATTGAGGTCGTTCCAGATGCAGGGACGTGGTGTTAAAGGCCCGGTGTCCCATGGTTTTAAGATTTGTTCGGGGCTGGCAGAGAAGGTTGGTGCTGCGAAATCAGAGCAGCTCAGAGGATGTGCGCAGGATAAGTAAGTCTTAGTGGTAGACTTGTGTGCTGCCAAAGATGCAGAGGTGTGGGTGAGGAATGTAATCAAATTCTGAATTCCGAAGGTTATGGGGAGGCAGTATAGATTCTGAGAAACATGAGTGATGTGTTCATGTTTGTGGATTCTCATAAGAATACGTGCTGGATAAATTGGGAGTGTTGTGGGAAAATACCAGTGCGCAAACTATTGCAGTAATCAAGCTTGGAAAAAACAAAAAACATGAGTAAGTTTCACAGTATCAGCAGTAAGACGTAGCAGGGAAATGTTCTTGAAATGGAAGAAATAGTACAGATGTTTGATGTGGATACCAAAGGTTAGATGTGGGTTGAGCTTTACACCAAGATTGGATATTGTAGTTGTGAGGTTGATGAGTCGACCAGGAAAAGAAATGGGGGTTATTTTGGAGGTTAGGACCTGATGAGGTGTGCCGATGAGAATGGTTTCAGCTTTAGTGCTGATGGAGGTTTTGGTTTATCCACATCTATATTTCCTCTAGGTAGAGAGAGAGAGGAGTGGGAATGAGGAGGATACGCATCAATAAATAAACTGCATCAAAACAGTATCAGATATACTGTATTAAAAAAGTTATATATTGTGGATTTAAAAAACCTGAAGAATGGAGTCCATGCATGAAGCCCACTTTTTTTTTTTTTAATTTGAAATCCATGTTGTGGTCATTGCATGATTATTTCAAACCAACAGGATATATATATATATATATATATATATATATATATATATATATATATATATATATATATATATATATATATATATATATATATATATATATATAAATTCAGGCAATCCAATCATATGTTAATTTGCTAAAACATCAAAATATTTAAAAAATGGTATCAAAATAGTATAGTAAGCATTACGTATATAAAATATACAACCAGTTTGTTATGGCCATATTCCCTTTTAAAGGTAGCCTATGCTAAGCTAGCTTTGTATTTCTTATCTTCAGCTTCTAACCATATAAATCATCTTCTTACTTCTCTAACATCACTAGCAATCTTGGGACCCAGGCTCACCCATCCAAGTTTGAATTAAGCAGTAAAATGCACAATAAATAGTTTAAAGCACTCAGACAGGATCCAGTCTGGAGCATGCCGCCATTTTGACAGTGACGCCGACCAATAGCAGACCAGCACCTGAGTGACGCGCTGCAGCGCAGGCAGTTTGACTGGACCAGAAAATAAGAGCAATAACAGAAAAACGCCTGAAGATGGAGACAAAACAACACAAATATAGCCAATCCCCTAGGTCATGACAGTTGTTTTTGTCATAAAGCGGGAAAAATACCATAGAGGGGACAAAAAAATGTGGTACCCCATATATATATATATATATATATATATATATATATATATATATATATATATATATATATATATATATATATATATGTGTGTGTGTATATATATATATATATATATATATATATATATATATATGTATATATATATATATATACATATATATATATATATATATATATATATATATATATATATATATATATGTGTGTGTGTATATATATATATATATATATATATATATATATATATATGTATATATATATATATATACATATATATATATATATATATATATATATATATATATATATATATATATATATATATAAAGAGAGAGAGAGAGAGAAATAAAGGATATGATTTTGCTGCTCTAATGTCAATATTTAAATCATATAATGTTGATGAGTTGCAATCTATTACTTTATGTTCTTAATTCTCAAACAAAGATGTATTTTTTTTTTTATGGTGGTCAAACGTAAATGCTCATTCAGTACAAGCGTCTGCATGCCCTCTCACTTTCACAAGTACACGCATACATATGACACACGTCTGAGAGGAGATAGAAATAGATCACGCCCAGGCCTGTCATTGCAAGAGCGAGTCATAATTAGAGAGGCAATGGAGACAGGAGGTGAGGAAGACAGGAGAATGGAATCCGTGGAAGGAGTAGAGAAGAAAATCCAAGGATGAGGAGGGAGAAGGTGATGGAGCGTGTGGGAGGAAAGTGGAGAGAAATGGAATCAAAATGGTAGAGAGAACAGGTTGCATGACATCGTCTTGGTTGGCTGTCTATGCAAGAAATTTAAAAGAGCAGCTTGGAAGAGGCAGGATAGAGTTTTGAAAAGGTATTAAATCACAAGGTATTAAAAGGTATTATTTTTTCTTTTTCTGCTTAAACTGCATGAGTTTTTGATGCAAGCGATAATGTTAATGTGATGAAGACTAGTGAGCATTTAGTATTTTTTTTAAATTGTGATTTGCTTTCCTTTCCAATTAAAAGCAACACAATAGTTCTGAATTATCAACAATTTTACAACAGTTCCCAATACAACCATCTATTTTACTATGGCGTTATATTTGTGCCACAATTACGCACGCGCGGGAAAAAAAATTGAGCGGAGAAAATCAAACTGAGCGAGCGAAAACAGATTTTGAGAGCAAGAAAAAAACTATTGAGCGCGTAATGATAAGAGTTTGAGCGCGCGCCGATTGAGTTTGAACACAGAAAAAGAAATTGCTCGCTCAAAATTCCTCTTTGCTCGCGCCGGGATAGCCCTCTCTCGCTCAACATCTCGCTCTCGCTCGCGATACTCCTCCCTCCCTCGCTCAACATTGCGTTTGCTCAACATTGAGCTCTCGCTCGCTCGACTCGTCCTCTGCGCTCGCTCAGTTCTGTTCACGCGTTACGTTTGTGCCACAAAACCAGCCAATCAGAGCTTGTAAAAGCACTTTGATTGACACAGCTTAGTATCCAATGAGATTGCTTGTACGCTATCCGTTGACGCACTCTCGTTTGCCCTGTGTTCACCCGAAAAGGGCAAACGAGAGTGCGTCAACACGGACTTGGGCTGGAGAATTACTTTTAATATTATTATTATTACTGTATTGTATCATTTGACAGAAATACCTTGTTAGTTTTTGTACTTTAATAATATAAGCCCACCCCTCCCGCCTACGTCGATGTGACGCACTCTCGTTTGCTCGTTCCGGGTGAACACAACAAGCAATCTCATTGGATACCAAGCTGTCAATCAATGTGCTTTAACAAGCTCTGATTGGCTGGTTTTGTGGCACAAACGTAACGCGTGAACAGAACTGAGCGAGCGCAGAGGACGACTCGAGCGAGCGAGAGCTCGATGTTGAGCAAACGCGATGTTGAGCGAGGGAGGGAGGAGTATCGCGAGCGAGAGCGAGATGTTGAGCGCGAGAATGCTATTGCGAGCGAGCAAAAAGGAATTTTGAGCGAGCAATTTCTTTTTCTGTGTTCTAACTCCATCGGCGCGCGCTCAAACTCTTATCATTACGCGCTCAATAGTTTTTTTCTTGCCTCTCAAAATCTGTTTTCGCTCGCTCAGTTTGATTTTCTCCGCTCAATTTTTTTTTCCGCGCGTGCGTAATTGTGGCACAAATATAACGCCATATTTTACAAAATATCAACACACTATTTCAACAGTTTTTGAAAACACCTATATAAAATATTTTACATGTCGAATGCTTTTGAGTGTTAAATTTGTAACTCGTAGTGTTAAATAAAATAGTGAACCCGTGGCGGGCATGCCACTCATCCAGCAGGCAAGTTCAAATGAGCTTTTGAATCTTTGAACCTTGTGACTTTGTGACATTTGTACAAGTTTTGTGTTGGCATGTGAAGATGAAAGACATACAATAGAACAGCAGTATGTGTTTCTTCATCTTGTCACAAATCAACTTTAAAAATGTGACAGTCAGACTCCACAAATGACAAGGACAAAGTCTGTCGCTGTACCTGACCAGTGAGAGACTGCATGGTGTCAAGGGGACTAAACAAAATACAATGAATTAACACTAATCACTATGGATGGATCATTTTCAAATGTATCGGTATAAGTTAGCCTAAATGTTTAAAAACCTTTTCAAGTATGTTCAAACGTACGTGAAAGTATTATGGTGCAGTACCAGTCCTGTGAAAAACCAAACACCAAATGATGAAGTTCTCTAAAGACTGAAGCTTTAACTCAATATTGGATGAATCAGGTTTCCCTACTTAGTACATACACTTTAAAAATCACACACACACAAACACCGCAGCCAAGTAAGCTTCTTTTTTTCCCCTGATTTGTTTGGTTGGGCTCAATGTTCTCATCCAAATGTCTGCAGATGATGTGCCAAGCTGTCCTTAGGCTGGCTGCCAGTGTACCTCTGCAAACTGTTGTCGTTCCAATAGAAATAAAAATAAATAGCCTCTGCGTCTGCGGATATCTATTGCTTTCTGCTAACGTGTCTATCTCCTTTGTGCTACTCTGTCGACCTTTCTACTTAACCTTTTCCTCCTCGTCTGCTTCAAACCTCACATGCAGTCCCACATATAACCAGGGTTGGGCAAGTTACTTCAAAACTGTAATGCATTATTTATTACTTATTACCATCTTTTCAAAGTAATTGCTTACATTACAATATTACTGCTTTTGAAATGTAATGCATTACACTACCATTGCATTACTTCTATGTTACCCTCACCACTATAACTGGAAATATGGATTTGCCATTCTAACTCTAGCGCATTACGCTTATTACACATCCAGTGAAATATTAGTTTAAGCCTAAAAACATTATAAATCATTTGATATGTACTGTATTGTAAACCTTTAAGAACATGACAAGAGACGGAATCTTTTTCATGTATTTTAGTCCCTTTATTATTTAGCTTCAAAGTATAGTGATGCATTGTTTATACTTTGGGCAAAAACAGTTAGTGCATTCCACAATTTCAATGTTAATATTCAAATTCAAGTTCAGTCGGCTAGGTTAGGGACAGATGTTTGAAAATTAGATGGTTTTGGTTGGACGTTTTGGTGTTAAACGTACTGTTTAATGTGAGTATTTGTATGCTTCACTTTGATACACATTCACCAGAACTATTTATAGATTATTATTGATAGCAATTTTAAAATGCTAAAAATGAGAGTTAGCTTACCTTGTCATTATTGCTTGTTGCTAGATCTTGCTGACAAGGTTTCGAAACGCTGGTGATTCGACTTTAGGTGTCGCGTTAAGTGCCCCTAACTATTTTATTCTTCATTTCTTTATCTCTGACAAACTGAAAGTCATGATATGTCCATATTCCACTTGTTGTCTGCTGCAGCCGCACTCATCTCTGCTGTAGAAGGTGCTAATAACAGAAAGAAAACATTTTGCCTCGGACTTTTCTCCTCTGATCTCGCGGTGTTTTGGGCAAATTTGTGGGGGGGTGGAAACACCAGTCCCAGGCTAAAAACGCATTTTAATGCATTTATTTTCTCTCGTTTGTAACGAGTAAAATATTTTTAAACAATTGTGTCTAATATATTACACTACCGCATTAAAAAAAAAAAGTAATGCATTACTCCCAAGACTTCAGATAACACGCCTCCAAGATACACAGAGCACGCACAGCATAAAGACACGCTTTACAGACGTGTTTTACTTGTGTTTGATTCTTTATTCTAAGACACACACATGACACTGAAGGAAACAAAAGCAAATGGTTGTCCCGCGCGTTGTTAAACAAGGTCAGACCTTAGGAGAGGCTCGGAGATGCCACGACTTCTGAATGATTCATAATGCAATGCATTTAAAGTCCAGACACTGAAATAAGCAAGTGACTAGAAATGAGAAAAACAAAGGGAACTGGCCAGCGACTCAGACAATCACAGACACCCACAGACACTTTCTTTCTCTCTGTCTTTACTAACTTGGCCAAAGCAAAGTCCACTTTTCAGCCTGTGGACAGATAATCAATGAGGAGAACAGCAGAAAATATGATAACATGAGCGAGCACAAAGAGAGAGCACATGCTGCTTCTGGACACCACTCACAAATACACACACTGGTATACAAGCAGTGATTTTAAAGGTCATCAGCAAGTCTGACTGGCTGCCAATCAATAGAAGAAAGAAGCTAAACAATGTAACGAGTGTTTGGGAATTTGGAGTATTTTGTTCGCTGAAACCCTGAAGGTTGTTGTCGGCTCGACTGACCTACAAATGTCATCAACAAATCCAAATCACATCAGCACTTTTCAATTTCTTTTTCCACGGCAGACACCAACATTTTTCCAAAAATGAATTAAGTGTATAGTGTCACCACAATAGGCCTGCCTGTTTGTTTCTGAATGTCATTTTTATTTTTGCCACAAATATTATTGACATATTACAAACCATATTTTTGAAGGGTATTACATTTTGGAGTAAAACTAACTCTTCAACCGCATGTGATAAAATAACAAGAGAGGTGCTGACAATGTTTGCTAGGCTGTTAAAATTTCCAAGCAAATTGTTCCATGCAATTCCTGTTGATTAAACCATGTCGAAATTGCACGCCTTTGATTTTGTTCTCTCCCAAAATAACAGGATAAATTATTGCCTCCTAAACTAAAGCACGGAGCTCATGCAACATATATAGATACTTATACTTATACTTATACTTATACTTATTACTTATACTGTATATATACTGTATATATACTGTATATATATATATATATATATATATATATATATATATATATATATATATATATATATATATATATATATATATATATATATATATATATATATATACATAAGTAAATTTCAGTATCTGTCTTTGTATACTTGAGTATGTCTACATTTATTGACAATGTTGCTTATGCAAGGATCAATTGGAGTGCATGAGCTCCGTTGTTGCTGTGCAGCTGCGTATTGTTATTTTAAGATGAGGCTCAGATGACTGGATTTTTCATACTAGGAGACTGAGAATTTCCAAGGTTACCTTGCACAGACATGTCTTCATTATGTAGTGAAAAATATTTAGCGTTGACCAAATATTTATTGATTATCGCCCAGGGAGTGAAGCCATGGGCTTGTGGAAAAAGTCGGCACAGGTGCAGTTAAAGTCTTACTTGGGGAATTAGTCTTGTATTTAATCATACACACACACACGCACACACACACAAACCATATGTATGCAGGCTTAATTTGTAAGGAAAAAGTTATTGTGCTTTTGACTCTGCATCCGCAGAAATATCCCCCTGCCAGTTTTATTGGGGGCATGTGTCACCAATGTTGGCGGCACAGAGTCGCACTGTTATCAGTGTATTTACTGCATCACAGTCACACGCACGCACATATATACAAGGAAACCAGGTCGTCTCTAGGGAAAGTCACGTCTTTCCGCTTTATAATCTGTCTCCATTAAGCACCAGTGATAGGTTCTGATTAATGAGCAGATTGGCCATAAACATGGATACAACAGATTCAAACACACAAAAATTACTGACGGGAATGTGTATTAGTCCATGAAAACATCATTGCAGTCACGAAGAGGGAAAATTGGTCTAATGCTGGTGAATAAAAATTTTCAAAGATTTTGTTATGATCATTTGTATAATTTCCACACCCAGTTCATGGACGAGCAACAAGATTTTATTTATTTATTTATTTATTTATTTATTTATTTATTTATTAAATAAAATCTGTTGAAACGCGACGTGTGCTTGTAATAGCCACTTTCACCTGAGTATGAAACCTTCTTTTAAATAAATCTGGTTAAAAAAAATAAACCACCTTCAAATTAGAGTAAACAGGTATGACTTTATTATTTCTCTGCTTATACAGCTTCATCTTCTACTCATAGAAACTCTTTTCCAATTGAGAAATGTTGTTTAAAAATATCCAATAATTTTTGAGTTAGGCCATAGGACCGAGTCGTTACATGTTTTAGAGTTATGGGTTAGGGTTGGTTTAAAACATTGCTTCAGACATAATAGTTTTATTTTTGTAAATAACAACAATGAAGAAAAAAGAGACCGTTTGAAAACATTTTTTTTTCTGCTTTATATATTGCCAAGTTATCAAATCAGGACTCAATAAGATCCTCAAAATCAGGACTCGGATGCAGAAAAATGTGATCTGGACATCCCTAATATATGCTTATGAGTTTGTAATGCAATGTGGTTTTTCACAAATGCAACCAAGAGAAAACAATTGTATATTAAACTATTAACTCTAGGAGTTTCATTTAAAACAGATCCCTCAGAACATAACCATGCATCCAAAAATGAGAATATAGTTTAAGCTTTTCAACTAGCCAATAGTCCTGATCCCAACTCCCTGCGGTTAAAGAAATTGTGACTTAATAACTTCAAACACAATGCAAAACAAGAATGAGAAAATATATCATCTTACAGCTGCAAAAAGCTTATAGATTAATGTTTTCAGAAAAATATGAAGGCAGTCTTCCTTAAGCCCCTATCCCTCTGAGGGCCAAAGAGCATCTGCGCAGGTAGCGGCCCTTTGATCTCCTCCAGGGTGTGTTCAAGATCAGAGGTCGCAGTAAGGTCACCAGTCATTGCTTTAGTCGCAAGGAAATTTTGTGTGAGCAACATGTGGTGCTTTTATAGCGACCTCTGGTGACCTTGCAATGACTGGACAACATCAAAAGAGCCACCGCCTTCAATGACACATGCCAGCATTTGCCCGTCGGTGGGATACCAGCTTTACTCAACAAGAAGGGCTTTATTACTGCTGAGGTTGTTCGTTTTCAATTCTGATATTCCGTCTGATTGTTTTTTGATGCTGCAAATCTGGCGCTTACAAAAAAAACCATCAAATTTCCACGTCGGTATTTGTGCGGACCATCAGACAGCTGCACCCAATCTTCAACTCTCCAGCTTTACCTTTAACCTGGACCATCTCCCTTCAAATTCTTTCAAGTTGCATGCAATCTGTCTTCTTCCACCTTCCAACCCCAACTCAACCACCAGCAGATCCAGATAAGTCCCTTGCAGCCTCCCTTTCATTATATAACCGAAAATATATTTGAGTCAAGAGCATTTTTGCACCAGGAGCCCAGCAGACATGCTTGTCCACTCTCTGTGACACAAACCCCTAGACGCAGCCATTTAATTTCCACTCATGTCCAGCTTTGTTCGATCCATAAGCGCTCCCTCTGGTTACCATGCATGCACAATCACGTATGCGGCCGGTACACACATGCGCACCAAGACACAGATGGACATTTGTGTATTATTTCCCCCGTGAATTTGACTGGCACAGTTGAGTCGGAACACTGAACCAGATGCTCTTTAATCCTGTAATGAGAAAACCAGGCAACCACGCACACACACATGCACGCAATAATCTGGTAGACATAATGCTGCTCTTTTAATCCGGATCCTTGGCCCTTATTATGATGAGACGAAGATTCCTTCTCCTATGTTGCAACTAATCATGTATCTGTTTAGCTCATCACACAAATACACGCAGAGACACAAATGGTTTTTGTGTTGCCGTCTGTTTTGTTCTCATGAGAGAAAAAAAGCCAAGCTGGTGAGCATAGAGACAGGCAGATGTGTACATACTCATCGTTTACAACAGACACACACACTCTACAATCTGGATTGCTTTGGCTAAGAAAATTGGGGCATGCTTTAGACCAACATGCATCAGATTTGTGTACAAGACAAATATTTGTGTGTTCATGTAATGCAAGTGCACGTTGTTATGTATACGGATTGCGTAAAGCCAGTGGTGGTAAACTGTTTTCACCGTGGGATCAATATTTCCCTTTTACTGCAAAGTGGATTTTAAAAGATAAGGAAAATAAACAATAATTGGTTAAAAATAGCCACTGAAAATACGTTTAAAATATTTTTTTTCAACATGAATTTGTAATCTTCAAATATTCCAAAGAAGATTGAGAGCACATTATATAATTAGACATGAACATAACTCTGTAATTATCATACTTTTCAGAATGTGGGAGAAAGCCGGAGTGGCAGGAGAGAACCCCATGCGGACTCAGGGAAACATGCAAACTACACACAGTTCAGAGCGAGCTGGATTTGAACTCGGGACTCTGAACGGTGAGGCAGACGTGCTAACCACTCTTCCACTGAGCCATCATGTGCAAATCAAATAACCCAATAAAGACACATAAAACTGCAAGTCAATCAAGTTGAAATAATCAATTCCTTTAAAACTCTACTGCATCACTTATATATATATATATATATATATATATATATATATATATATATATATATATATATATATGTATATATATATATATATATATATATATATATATATATATATATATATATATATATATATAAATATATATAAGAGAGAGAGAGAGAGAGAGAGCGAGAGAGAGAAAGAGAGAGAGAGAGAGAGAGAGAGAGAGAGAGAGAGAGAGAGAGAGCATACCATCCAACATGACTTGTTTTCGCCAACAAATGGGAGGAAAACCTCAGGTATGACCATGAGTGAGGATGAGTGGCTGCGGGCTTAGCCTCTTGAGCCTCTGCTTCTTCGGCATCCATGTCTTATTCGACGCTAGGTATCTTCTCTGCTCTACAGGTTATGGGGCGCTTACAGTTTTGTGACGTCCCTGCCTTTTTTTTTTAGATTTAGCGGCAGTCAGGTTGATTTGTCAAATGCAGTTTACGTCATTTGCACAAAGATGCTAAAAGGAGAATAATTAGCTCTTTTTTAAAAGGTGTGTCTGTGTTTTATATGTAGGGAGGAAAAGTAAATAGTTGTCAGGAAAAAAAATACTTCTAAAAGGAAAAAAATGCAGGCAATATTTACTTAAGTACAGTAACAAAGTATTTGTACTTTCCATCACTGGTTATAAGGCCCATTACTGCACATTAAGGTCAACAAACCAGTACAGTGAATAAGTCCAACTTAAGTCAAATTCAAGTCAGTATTCCATAAATAAGGTGCATCCCTTTGTGAAGAAACATTTTTGAGGGAATTAAAGTGTGTTAAATGTGTCCTACAGTCCAAAACAAATTGTATATCATGAAGAATAGTTGGAGGTGCATATTAATGTATTGGCTATCATCCAGGGATTAGAGCATTGTGCTTCTGGAACCACTCTGCACAGGTGCAGTTAAAGACTTGCTTGGGGAATTAATCCAGTATTTAATTATATTCACACACTGAAAAGTATGGTGGAATTAGATATCTGTGGCTTTTCAGCTATGTTACTTTCTTTGAAAATAAAAAGTGCAACAGCAATAGATTTTATCTGAAGAAAATGAATAAAATAGACACGTGCAACAGTAGCTGCTGAATACATATTTGTTATTGTTTTGGACTGCATCACACTTGTACAGGAGGGGCTGTATAAATGCCAGTGGATGTTGCGTTTGCATCACTGGTGTACTGAGCTGCACAACAATATACAGTATTTTGATATATTTTGCTGCCCTACATGTTACTCAAGGTATTGTAGTATTTAACGGTTGTCCACTACCTACACAAAATGGGTCGGCAACCCAACAGTTGCAAATCACTGGTGTGCATTTCATACCATACTGTACAATATTGACCCTCAAGAATAATCAGTTAACTCATTCACTCCCATCCACGAGTTTCCATATTTCTCTGTGTACAAGTCGACCTCGTGAAACGGAGGTCTCGAGAAATACTTTGCTGAAGCCTTCCTTATACAAGTGAAGACTGTGGTGAGGTCAGAGCAGGAACGATTGTTCTTTGCTGTGTTTTGTCCCGCTGACATCCATGCGTGCCATGTCACTGCTCTCGCATTTCAAGTCAAGCCGTCATTTCCTTTTCATATAGGGTCAAAGTCCGCCGAATTATCCATGCAGCCTCCTTGTTGACAACAAGGAGGCAAAAAGGCGGCGCTTGATGAAAGTGCATTTGAACGTGCAAACATGCTAAAAGAGATGCATACTATTTCGAAATAGAGGTATATATAAATATTTTAAACCTTGAAAATGAAATAATATCACGTATTTCACATTCAAATTAATATTCAAACAGAGATATGTGGAGAAAATTGGTCTGGTTTTAAGTTATGCAGGTATCGGTCAATCCTATCAATATGGGGCATGAAAATGAGGGGGAAAAACTCAACTTATACACAGAGAAGAACGGTAAGTGTTTTTGGTGTGTTTTAATGGATCACATTTAGGGCCAGTATTGAATGATTTTACCAGGCAACTCATTCATAGATAATGCTTTTAAATCCTTGAAATTGCCTGTATTCCCTGTATTTTGTAAGATGATAACATCTAGATTCTAATTAAGCTATTTTTGTTTTATACCTGCTACACAATTGGTAAGCTGCAAAAACCTAGTTGCGGCTTTCCTTGAAGCTAAAAATAGATGAACGCAAACCGCACGTTTTGTTTGGGCCAAACAATTGTAACGTAGGACTGATGCACGCATGTAAAGTGAACGTGACAGTGGGATGGCTGAGTGGGTGAAAAAGGGAAGTAATTACAGATGTTCCCAAACACCTCTTTTCCTGGCATCACTGGGCCAAAACAATCAATAACACTTCTCCTCACTTGCTCTGTCATATGCGATTGAAGACAAAAATGCACACACTTGCACACAAAATGCACATAATCAATACAACACCTTCACATGGAGGACCACATGCTTTTGATTGCCACTAGATATGAAGGTTGATCAATTCGGTCATGTCTGTGTTTATGGGGGCGCGGATGTCACTTCTGTTTGTTGCTTCCTACTTCCTTGCCTGATAGATCTACAGTATCTATCTATCTATCTATCTATCTATCTATCTATCTATCTATCTATCTATCTATCTATCTATCTATCTATCTATCTATCTATCTATCTATCTATCTATCTATCTATCTATCTAACTTATTCTAATTCAAATGATTAGGATCAGGCTTCTGCAGACTTTCCTGATGAGCTGATCTTATGAATCAGGTGTGTGGTGGTTGGAAACACTCAAAACATGCTGCATAGGTACCATCATGGACTGGAGTTGGTTATTCTTGTGTCTATAGAAAGTGAAGCAGAGCAATAGCAAATATGTTGAATGCAACTAGCCAGGATGAAGAAAGATAAACAGGTAGTTTAGGACCTGCACTTAAGATTTTGAAAGTGTGCCCTTGCCATACACCTGAAGACTGTGGAGGTCACAAGCAGGAGGTTTCAGAATACCCCTAGGCTAACTACTTGGATAAAATACATCCATTCATCCATCCATTGTCTATTGCGCTACTTCCTCACTGGTGTCGCAGGCTTGCTGGTGCCTATTCCAGCTGTCTTTTGGCTGTAGACAGGGAACACCTTCGGCTGGTTGCCAGCCAATCGAAGAGTACACAGAGACAAACATCTATTCACACTCACAATCACACCTAAGGGCAATTAAGAGTGTCCATCATCCCTACCATGCGAGTTTTTGGAGCGTGAACATGAAAATTCCACACAGAAAGGCTGGGGTGAGATGGAATCGAACCCGGGACCTCTGAACTGCAACCATGCCGCCTTGGGTAAAATCTTTACTTGATTTTACTGTATCACACTATGCCAATACATAAAGAGGTTCAAGGTAGTTGAGAGGTTGTCATTGTGGTCACTATCATTGACCATACAACAGGTTCCAGAAGCATGCAAAAGTAATGATCAAATTTGAGGCAACAAAGCTCCTAGGACAAATGGAAAAGATTCTACTATTAAAAAATTAAGTCAGAGTGGATTGGAGCGCATTTGTTTGTTTATCAATGGTGACAGTGCAGCTGTGAGCTGTGGGCTGGCCAGAGCTTCCAAATGGCACAAACTGAAAAACAAGTGTACAAATCTATCTCCCAGGTGATGGTGACTATGAATGTTCATATAGATATAACATATTTTTCAAACTTGGGGCACTTGATTATAAACTGCAGTCTCAAAGAACATTTCAACATTTCATTATACCATTGGATTCCAGCATGTGCATGTTAAGTTACCAACAGCTCCTCTTGATAGGGTGATGCATTCAAAATCAAGCCTAAAAACTGTACAAATCCTTTGATCTGTATTTTAATGTAAACCTCTAAAGACATGACAACATACATTTTTTTTTTTGCATTTTAATCCCTTTATTACTTACATTCACAGCATAGTGATGCATTGTTGATGCTTTAGGCAGAAACATTGCATTTCACAATTTCAATATTATTATTCAAGTTCAAGTTCATTCGGCTAAGTTAGGGACAGATTTTTTAAAAATACTGTAGATGGTTTCAGCGGGGGTACTTAGCTATTATATTCTTCTTGTCCTTATCTCTGACGAACTGAAAGTAATGGGTGTATGTCCATCTCATCTATTGTCCATATCAAATTTGTGGTCTGCTGCTGCCGCACTCTTCTCTGCTGCAGTGGAAACTAACAACAAGAAGTAAAGATTTTGCCCCGGACTTTTCTTCTCCCATCTTGCTGTGTTTTGGGTTTTTGGAGGGGGGGGAGGATACTGCTTTCAGGTTAAAAAATCATTGTAATGCATTGCATGGCTGTCATTTGTACCAGGTAAAATACCATGATCCCTCGCTACTTCGCACCTCGCCTATCATGTCCTTAGCGCAAGCAGATTTTTATTTTTTAAGCTATATTGCAGAGAGACATGCTATGAAGGTTTTCTCTATGCCACACAGACAAGTTAACTTTAAATGCACATCCCACACAACTTGGACATCCAACTGCTGCAGTACATGTATTTACTTAAATCTGAAATGATTAAACCTTATACACTTACTGTAAGTTTAAGTGGTTATAGACTCGGAGAGTGTCCCCTGCCTACTACCCAAAGACTGCTGGGATGGATGGATGGATGGATGGATGGATGGATTTTATTCAAGTGGTCAGATGATATACCAAAGCAAGTGAGAAAAAAACATATATGTCTCTTTTTTTAAGGTCACGGTCCTTGATGCGCAGAGCCAGGCATAATGGTTTGTTGGTTTCCTCATTGGTCCTCCCTCTGCTATCGATTAACACTCCTACTCCCTCTTTAGATCACTGTCCAGCGAGCTACTTGTGAATATAAAGGCCACTTGAGACATACTTAATAGTTTGCCTCTTTTCTCAATATATATGAATAAGGTTACCACAAGAATTAGCTGCCAGTAAACAAAGTGGATCGTTTTGTTGGACACTACTTCAACGTCCTCAAAATAAGAATACCTGTGCATATAAACAGATATATAGATGGATAGATGGATGGATGGATAGATAGATAGATAGATAGATAGATAGATAGATAGATAGATAGATAGATAGATAGATAGATAGATAGATAGATAGATAGATAGATAGATAGACAGACAGACAGACAGACAGACAGACAGACAGACAGACAGATAGATAGATAGATAGATAGATAGATAGATAGATAGATAGATAGATAGATAGATAGATAGATAGATAGATAGATAGATAGATAGATAGATAGATAGATACTCTGTCCTTCCGTACAAAATGCGTCCCTGTGCATCCAAGCAGCCTTCTAGGTAAATCCACTGTTCCTTGTGACGAGTGTTGGTTGGTTGAGTAGATAACATATTGTTTTGGGTCCCATGAGTCTAAAACAATGTCGGGTCTGTTGGTGCCAATAAATCTATGGAAACTATTAGCTGCCGTCCTGGGATTCCACCTCATCGTTTAGAGACAGACATTCACACACACACACACACACACACACACACGCACACGCACACCCACACGCATTCCATCGTGCACAATACTCCAAATTTTGTAGCATTCCATTATGCTTCGTGTTTCTGAAAGCCTCACGCTTCCAGTGATTTTAGCTAATCTCTTTATACCCTTGACACTTTTTTTTATCTATTCCATCTAACTAAATCCAGGGATTTGTCCTGTGCTGCACAATCCAGCCACATACCTGATGATAGAAGCATTGTCTCTGTGTGTAAGATGTTCATCAATTAGAGCTGAAACTGGTACAAATGGTGAAAATGGTACAAATATGTCAGCAAATGCAATCACATTTTCGCATTATTTGTCAACTAAATTCTTACTCTCTACTCTGAGAGAAGAATAGTCACATTGCAGAGACTTATTTGTACCTTTTCCTCTATCCAGCCAAACCACACACACACAAGCACACACATACACACAAGATGGCCTCACTTCCACAACTAACTCCTGTCGCCATCCCTCCATCTTTTCATTTCGCCAATGTGCTTACGTCTTTATCCCCTCTCTGCCTCCCTCTATCCCTTGAGGAGAGAGATGCTATCTGTTCCCCTCCTGGCACCCCCTACCTCCCCTTCCATCCCTGTCTGTCCTTTTGACCTATGTGAAGGACAAAGCAGCTCAAAGCAGTAAGTTGATCCATTCGTTTGTCCATCTCTCTAATGAAATATATGAGCCGTTGTTAAATTTATCAGAATGCTCTCTTATAAAGAAATTAACCACCTAACGAATGCTATAAAATCTGTGATTTTATTAGTTGTTTTGTTTGTGTGTGTGTGTGAAATTCAACAGGTGAAATTCTGACTCCCAAAGATTGGCTTTTGCCCATGTAGCACAAATGTGTGCAATCACCTAATTACCAATGACCCTGATATCTACTCCTTGTGTGTATAATGCACACCTGTGTTAGGAATGCCTCGTTTACATTCAAATCTTTCTAAAAAGTTAAGTCTTATGCACCATATGTCTAAAAATGTTTTAAAGTAGACCTGGCCATTGGCATTGAGCTTTATAATACTGTCCGTAAAATACTTTAACAGGATTCTACAGCTCACATTCAGGGTATCTATAATTAGAATTCAGTCAAAGGCATTACATTTGACGAGGGAAGACTGTGGACAGTTGAAAAACAATCCCGTGCTAACTTGTGCAAAGGAATCGAGGTAGGTAAGCCCAAGCCACCGAATGCCAAAGTGAGGCTTTACCTGCTGCATGGAATGGATGGGACAGCAGTCGGCTGTAAATGATGAAAAATCATTTGAAGGCTTGTGAATCTTTAAGAAAGCCAGAAAACAATGTGATTGCATGAGGCAGCAGGTAAAGAATTCATGTGTAAACAAAATAAATCAACCATTACCTCCGTTATACAAGCAAGCTGCTGGACTAATGCATAATGTGCTGTACACTCACAGTTGCACTGACTAACCCCATTCTGCAAAGACAAATTACGTTTACATGGAAGACACTTAAAACCACGCAGATTGTTACTTCGCTCCAACAATGACAGGTATGGTGTGGTTGCATAAAGAATAAAAGCAGGAACGTCATCGCTGTCTCATTCATATATGCAAACATCGAGGAAAAGTGTTCTTACGCAGCAGTCTTCACCCACGTTTGAGGGAAGGGCAGAGAAAGAAGACAGCTCCTCTCACCTCTCTCTTGACTAGGTCAACAGCATCTTTATTCCAGAAATCAGTTCCGTTAATAATTTAGATGGCTTCATCAATATTTCAATCAAAATAAGCCTTATTTCTGTCCTGCCTGTAACTCTAAATCTTTAATGGTCAACGGAAGTCTGAAAAACAACCGCAGAGAGTTGAGAGTGTGTGCTTGCATGCGAACTGCATGTGAACTGCTGACCGTCATTTATGCTAAGTGTGTTGGGCTTTATACCTCGTCCGAGCTACACTTCTTGCATTGCATCAGTAGTGACATACCATTCAGGGCTAAGCTGCTGATTAAAGGGAAATTAGCCCCCTTTTTTAACTGCATCATCAATGGAGAGTATCTTCTCTCCCTCAGAGGGAAGTGCTGTGAATTCATGCTGGAATGTTTGCTTTGTGCATTAGGCACGTTTGTCAAGTGATTTACATGAGGTGGAAAAGTTTTGACGGGGGGGTTTATGGCACTGAAGGGCATCTACTACACCGAGTGTGACTTCCAGTTCCGGTTACCCGTCCCTGGCTTGCGTATCTCTCAGACAAACCTTTCTTCTAAGACATGAAGTTGAAATGTTTGTGTTTAGTAAATTTTTACATGGCTTATGTCCTTTAAAGTTATAGCTAACCTTGAGGCCATTCCATCATATCAAATAATATTTAGGGTACCATTCGTTGGAGCAGCAATAAGGTGAAAGGGGGTTCAAAAAGAATCTTCTTTGAAATATCTCTTGTTAGATGCCAAGGTTGTGCACAAACAAAACAACTGACTGACCAGAGAAGCATCACAAGGACTGCAAATATAAATCAGAAGGACTTCCAACCGACAAAGTATGCCAAAGTGTGTTGTGGTAATTTTATTGAAGGTAAATGACCCCACTCAAGGTCTTTATTTACCTTTCAAGGGAGCCCAAAAGTTTAAATTATACTCAAACTTTATGATTTATTTTAACCAAACAAGGTTACAGTATATCGTCTACTGGTGTATGTCTGGTGTATGTGTACTGGTGTATGTACATTGTTAGATCAGTGCTTCTCAATTTTTTTTTGCAGCGCTCCCTCTTGGAAAGAAAACATTTCATTACTTCCCACTTGCTGCATGACTGTAAATAAGATGATCTATTGAAAATAATGTATAAGTATACCTAAAATTGTATAATTTGTAACATTAACAAAAGGAAAAAAGTAATATAAATACAGTAAATTTTCAACATTTGTTGAAAATTTACTGTATTTATATTACTTTTTTTTATATTACTTTTAAGCCTGTTCCTTGGGGTCATCCGGACCATCCCTGACATTACCTTGCGCCTTCCCAAAAGGCAGGACTGAGTTACAGATGAGATACAGATGAGCGTAACATTTTCAATAACAAAATATCTATCTATCTATCTATCTATCTATCTATCTATCTATCTATCTATCTATCTATCTATCTATCTATCTATCTATATATATATATATATATATATATATATATATATATATATATATATATATATATATATATATATATATATATATATATATATATATATATATATATATATATATATATATACAGTATAAGTGTAAGGATAGTCGTGAACACGGAGGGGAAAACACTGTATGTTTACTCTATGATGCTGAGTATGACTCACATGATTGTGTAGTCCTGTGACATCAGTGATTACTATCTATAGACAAACAAGAATTCACACTGACACTCATATCTATGGGTGCTTTAAAGCCCATAGTGGGCGCATAAAGAGCAAGCCAGAATAATTGAAGAAAGCTCCAAGTAAAAACTGTATGGGGAAAGCAGAATCAACCCCTGGGACCTCTCAGTCGTGAGGCAATTGTGCCATAGCCAAAATTTCAACTTCAGAAGTGTTTGGAGAATAGGCTAATTCTTTACTGAACCACAAATGCTCCTGCCTTTCGTTCATAAACTTCTTTGACACTCTTTGATATCTCAATTGTTCTTGCAAGCAAAGACTATTATAAACAACAAACTTTAGATTAAAAACAACAAACTTTTGAAGTGAAAGGAATGAGCCACACATAGCCATTTTGCTGCCTCTCTCAGACAAGTGCACAAATACATTGTCTTGACCAGACCATCTGAGTGTAATTACTGACAAAATAGCCCAACTGTCACCTGGTAAACAATTTTCATTCGAAAGCCGCACCATCATCGTGTTGACGTGAATTTGAGACCAAAACAAGATGAGGCACTTATGCAGGCATCATTGACATGTAAAGACTAATGGAGGGAGATGGCAGATGAAAGGGAAACAGAGGGAAGCGGGAAAAACACAAGAGGTGGAGTTAAAGTGACAGAATAGCTTTTGAGGTCTGAAGTGCTGTAATAGTTCTCAGTGAAATAAATTTGCGGATATTCAAATTGACAGAATCTTGGATGAGGCTCAAAATTACCAAGAATAGTCTGCGCGCATGCCACCCGTGTCAGTCGTACGCAATTTAGTCTCAGGGTATGTCGAAAATGGCGTCGTCAGCGTGTCACGCTCCGCGCTCCAATGGCAGCCTGTGCTGCGTGTCGGGCCTGCGTCGTATGAGTGATGACAGCCAGCAACTGGCTTCCGTTGGGATCTAATCAAATGTGGAGGGCCCACGTGGCTGCGGACCGATAGAGAGGCGCGCTAACAGAGCTGCTCAAGGGAGGACTCATCCATCAAGCGCAAAGCGCCGGGCTGCCGCTCGCAAAGATGGAGAGCTCGCTGACGGGCTCCTGAGAGCGCGTGTGTTTGCGTGTGCACGCGCGCTCAGATAAGTGCACAGATATCCGCTGTTTAAGATAACAACATCTGATGTCTGACAAGAGTGTTTACACCGCGTTTTGAAGGTGGATGACGACTTCATTGAGACGGCAACCTATCCTGCATTACTCTTCCACTGTCTACTCTGTTGTTTTTAAATGCCAATTTCTCCGATATCAGTTAGATTATGAATCACTCACACAACATTCACATTTGATACTTGTAAATTTAAATTTTAATTCTAATGAACCCAGTAGAATTGAAGTAGAATTGCTGTGTTAATCTTGAGAGCCACTTGTTGCTAGGCAGCATCCTTGAAGCACAATCATTTGTGCCCCGATGGCCAATGAACATGCGGGCATATGCCAGTCACGCCCTCGAGACAAGGTTTGAAAAGTAAACAAGATGCCATACATGAAGGAAATATCTATATAAATAGCTCTATATGGTTATGAAACTATTACTCTTTGCAATTGATTCCCAATATCAAACATAGAGAAAATGAGTGTCATTCTTCCAGTCGAATACTGAGACGTTTATGCTGTCACTGCTCATTGCAATGCTGCGATGTTTAGAGAAGGGGGTACATACTTGCCATTGCCCCTGTTGAGCACTGGATCACAAACATATTGAATGTCTCTTTTAATGTCCTTCAGTCTGCCTAAAAGTTGTTGTGTTGCAGGTTGTACAGCTAATTAAATTTCAATTAAATAGCAGAAAGCTATCAATCAAAGAAAGATGAGACAGATGCCATGGACCATTCTGGACTTTTTTTCTTCTTTTTTTTTCCTTAATCAGCTGCCAGGATTTAATTTACAGTAGAACTCCTCAACAATTAAATCATGTTTACAGTTTCACAATAAGTGACGTTTCACTATAGCAAATCCACGTCTCGGACGAAAACATAAAGAACATGTTGTGCAATCTACAATCTGACTGAAGTTAAAAACAAAACCATTCAACTAGGCCACATTGAAAGAAAGAAGGAGAAAGAAAGAAAGAACCAAACAAACAAACAAACAAAGAAAAATAATGTCTTTCACAATGCTCCATCCATCTTTCATCTTTATTACTTTTATCCTGTCCTCAAGTAAGCTCAGTTCAAGCTTGACATGTACGCAAGGTATGCACGCGTCAAAATGACGTTATTTCAGCAACCACGCCCCTCCGTGCGGAGATCACACAGGCCGTATTTTACGCAAAGTGTACCCTTCAGAATTTCTTTATGAGCGGAAAACATGGCAGGCCAACTATTGTTTAGGAAAGTTTGCCGGTACAAGCACCTTTATGATTCGGCTGAAAAAGACTAGCGTGACCTAAATAACGTGAACAACTCCTGGTGATCACAATAGCAGGAAGGGATGAGGAGTGTGTAAAAAACACTTGGAAGAATTTAGATCGTTTGAATCTACATGGATTTTCCACTTCTTTTATAGAGTGGTGTTGTTTGTATGCTGTAGACTCCATTTACTGCCACCTATAGTATGGGAGAATATCTTCTGACTGCGGGGGAAAGCTGCACCGAGTATGAAGTGCTGCAAAATGCGAGCCTCCACACCAAGCATAAACTAAGCTAGACTTTTGCTGCAGGCTTGACAAGACAAATGCAGAGGAAAACATTTCTTACTATGAAACAGGGAGATTTTTCGTTATGGGGGTAGTAAGAAAGAGAGAAAGGCTTCCATGCATGGAGATTTTTTTTTTTTTGCACATGCAGGTTTTGTTATAAAGGAGTTTCACTGTACAGTCCTGTTTTTACTTGCTTGCACACATTGAATATTCCATGAGGTATTTGCATGGGCATATTTACAAATCAATATTGGCTAGCATTGAGTTGTATCGTTTCCTGGCAACAGTTGACAAGGTCTCATGACAAAAGTGATAAAGCATGCTGGACGGACTTCCATGACACGCATCATTTAAAAAAAAAAAGTCCGCTGACTCTGATTCTTTTTTTTAATCAATTAATATAATACTGTATATTGTAATGTGGGAAGTACACCATATGGCAGTCGGTAAAGTGTAAATGGGATGGGCGTGACCACCCACGACCCACATCAGCACAAATTAGTCGAGTCCGCCGGTGAAAATTATCTGTCAATGTCAGCGAGTGCGAAAGGCGTCAAAAGGTACAATATGATGTTTTGCCTTCGAGAGGCACTGCACTTCAGAGCAGCCTCCGGAGCACCGATGACAAAACACACTTAAGCGTCCAGGAGAATTAACTTACTGATAAGGGAACACTTGTACCTAGAGCGTGTCCATTCCCATGGTGTAAATGGCTGAATCAAATCTATCTAGTTGCTGAATTAAGGGCACGGGAGGCCGTGGTGGCAGTACAGCAGGTCGTTCAGTAATCAAAGGGTCGCCTGTTCTGTTCGAGTCATGTGTCCTTGCGTCCTTGGGCAAGACTCCTCACCCGCTTGTCTCCAATGGTTGGTCGGAGGGGCCAATGTGGCAGCCCCGTCTCCGTCAGCCTGCCCCAAGGCAGCTTTGGCTACACAACATAGTTTACCACCATTGGTTTGTGAATGTGTGAGTGCATGAATAATGTATCCATTGTAAAGCGCCTTTGAGTGTCTTCAAAAGAACTATATAAAAGTTATTTATTAGTAGTAGTAGTAGTTGTGGTAGTAGCGGTATTAATATGCCCTATCATGCATTGAATCTTAAAATCATTGATACGGTCTGGAGTAAATGGGGTATTTGTTTATCTGTGCACTATTTGTTAAGTGTAATATGGTGACTTTGGGATGAAGTTGCTGCCTCCACTTTTTAGGTAACAAGGAAAAATAGGAACATTTTGAATACAATTAACCAATTTGTTACGAGAATAGTTTCCTTCTGGAATGGTCGAATGTGTGTTATTATATGTATTATAGTGTTATTTTTGTATTATGGTATTATTTTACTGCCATTGTTGAGTTTACTTGTCAGTTACACTTTTCAATCTATTTCACTCTTGGAAACAACTTCACTGAAGCACAGTCACCAGTAGATGGCATTGATACTCCATTTTAAAACAGGGATTGAACGCAATGGCTTGTGGCTCTTGAAAATGTCAAAATGCTGTAAAATGGATGACGGTTAATTGAGTGTCGCATTAAGTTTCATTAAGCAGGCATTATGATTAAAGGCAACCCCGTGTAGCCTGACTGTTTCAAAATCAGTATTTAAAGAAGAAATGGATATGATCATCAAGTTAAACAAACAATTGTTTCTGAGAGCTAATTGAAGCCAGGGTGGCTTTGTCCTAGATCAAAAATATGAAATCACACCCATGATGAAAGAGAAAAATATATGCTAGAGATCAAATGGCACGCAGCGCTGAAATGAAGTCGGGGTGTGTATTTATGAGTGTTTGTGTAAACAGCACACCTATGAGGTCAGTACGCAATCCCAGGAGAGGTGAGATTTTTATCGTTCTATCTTCTGAGCCCGCTCTCCACTGACCTCTTTCTTATTGCTGCTGTCTGAGATGTGTCAGGGCCGCACCATTTAAATCATAAATGTTTCCAGATTAAGAAATAATAAGACCTGGATGCTCACTTCCCTGTTGGTTAGGTACACTTGCAAAATATAAAATCTTAAATCCTGCAATTACAAAGATAATATTGCTACATTTTTATTGATGGTGTCCTGAGAGGAGTGTCTAATTAGTTAGAGAGGCAGAGCATTTGATATCTTGAGCACGACTTCATGTTTATGTAGTTTATTCTGAATAGTTTTCAATCACTAACACATAATTAGACATCTGGCTAGAAAAGTCTCTCCAATCCGATTCTCAATTTATCACAGATATGGAGAATCAGCCTGCAAGCTCCGCTTCGGGTGACGTTTGGAACAAAAGTGGAAATATTGGGAGCGACGGGTGGAAAACTGTGGGCAGGAATTAAAGGAAGAGTGGAAAATAAAAGAGGTTGAGTCGAAAGCGGGGAAATTAATTCAGAGTGGAGAGGAGCACGGAGTAAATTACAGAGAGGCTCAATGATTTTTGTGCCAGGAGAACATTTGGCCAACTCTCTCCTTGTGGGTGACACACACAGGCATCTGTCCATTTCAAAGTCAGTGTGTGTGTGTGTGCACTGGTTTGTGTACTTGTGTGTGTGCATGTGTTTGCGCGTTCACACATGTGTTTGTGTCAGTGTTTATGGATGGATGAAGTCCTATCATTGTGTCAACATGGAGATGGAAGAAGCCTGACAGCAAGAAGGAGTGACTGACAGTTTTTATATCAATCAGTTGCACACAAACAGCGTGAGTGCGTGAGTGTGTGCGTGTGTATGTGTGTGTGAATGTGTATTTAAGGGTTAGAAAAGGGTATTAGGCTGGAATCAAAAATAAATCATGTCGTTTGGATGTCAACTCTTGTCAGTTTGGCTCACCTCTGACTGTAATCTCTCAACTCCAGTGACCACATGTAAATTCTCACACGCACACACACCTACACACAGACCATTGGGCAAATTTACAGGTAGTTTCAGAACTCCTGTAATATCCATGGTAGCCTGAATGGCCCATCTAGCACACTGAAAAACATAATAAAATAATACCATCATTTTCTGACAGTAAGTCACATTTTAAATCCTTTATTTTACTCAAAAAACAACCATGTGCATTATGTATTGGTGAGTTTCACCTTTGATTCACTTTCCTTCTGGTTTAAATTCACATTTTGGTCTGGAAAATGTGGCTCATTAAATCAGTCAATAGTGATTATTCATATTAGCAGAAATACAATCTTAAAAGGACTAAATCTAGAATTTAACTGATTTTGTTTCCAGTTTGTTTCCCTTAATGTGTAGTAATTCACTTTATGTGTAGTAATTCACTTTATAACTCAGTGTGCCATACATCCCAGTGTATCCCACACGTTATCCAAGTTATCCAAAATGTATCTATTTATTGAGACCGCGCCATATAATCCAGTGAGAACTATGCACTGAAAAATATGCCAAATAAAAATTTCCATCTGCATAAACAGATTTTTTTTTTTCAATATGATATATTTTTCAATGCAATTCAATTGGAGGTTGTTATGTGCAGATTTTTACTGTTGGCAGGTTAGCCAGGTCTCATCTGCAGTGAATAGCAACCTTCTATTGTCTGGCATTATTTTCATTACATTTCATTTTTGATTTATTTGAAATAGTCTTAGTTCTTCTAAGACAGATTTTTACTCCGTTTACAGAACTTTGTATGCAACAAAGGTTGTTTTAAAGTGAACTCTTAATGTTGAGTTGCGTCTCCATATTGTATTGTGTTCTCTTTGGACATTTTCAAATGTAATACTAATCGCCTCAGTTGTACTGGCGCAGGCTCCCTTTTCCCTTGCGTTAAACTTGAGCGTGTCGCAAAACCAGTGTAGGGAGAGTTTTGCATCAGATCTCCACAGGTATGGATATTTTGTCCAACAGGTCATTCAGCTGTTGGTATGGGAAAACGAACGTGAAAGATGAGCCATTTTTTGTTATGGAAAAACACTGCCCTCTACTGGATTGAAAAAAAACTACTGGATGGATTTTAAGGAATTTCAGGTGCCAGTCACACAATGACTAGAGTATTCTACCGCATGTTTCTGGAACGTGTAAGGAAACTGGAGATAACTCATAGAGCCTCATAGAAGACAAACACAAAGATATAAACGAATATCTCGAGATTAGGAGTCAAAGATAACAACAATTGCACAAAAACAAAAAAGATCACGTGAGTTGTGTATAGATAGAAGGGAAAGTGAATAGAAGGCCTCTGTTAATTTAATTTTCTCTGAGTGCATGTGAAAGGGTTCTTATACACATGCTCTTGTCTGAAAAATACTGACAAAACACCATTCCTCCCACTTGTTTTCATGTCGCAAGTAAGCTGGTCACCATCCTGTCCAACAATCTATTCATAGTCACATTCACACCTATGGGGAATTTAGAACCTTCAGTCCTTGTAATATGCATGTTTTGAGTGCTGTGCGAGCAAGCTGAGGCCTGAGCCAAAATTTGAACTCAGGCTCCTTTTCATGAAGTCAAACGTATACTAATCCACTACTACATTGTTAAACTTTTAGGAATCAAGCGCATACTTGACAAAAAGTAATGCTGTGAGTCGTTCTCCTGAACACAGACCACCATGCAAGCGGCTATTTTTTTTTAATCATCATCATAGGCCCTCCCCACCTGTCTCGTGTCTCAGCAAACACAAAGGGTTGCGCCAGTGGTGGCCACAAAGGAAAACAGCTTGATAGGTGTAAATTAAACATAGCTGCAGACGCTTGCTAGTGTTAGTGAAGGAGGTCTGCAAGCCCCCACAGGCAGTGTGAATAATTAACAGGGTCAGTGAACGAAGCAGAGTACCAGGCTGGGTGTTTTGTTACCCCAGCTTCACTCAGCATGGGCATTCGGCATTGGATAACCCTATCTGTCCTCATGGCTTGCAAACTACTTTAAACGATTACACCATCCGATATGTGCAGAACTCTCTTGCCGTGTGGTAACCTTTCTTGACAGTCTGTATATCGCCCAGAACAAGACCCAAAACATTATCAGCTTGCTCATATGCACTCATCCTTTTTATTTCACTTCATCCTTTTTATTTCACTTCAAGTGAACAGCAAACGTCACCATGATTCCTGCAAAGCGCTTTATTCAACATTAGTATTTTGTTTACATTGCTGTATTTACAACACATGATGTGAAAGTTTTAAAATAGAGGTAAAATAATTTAAAATCCAAAATGTAAAATGAAATGCTGGGAGGAGATACAAAAGACTACAAAGAAAACTGTGGAATTCACATGTTCCTTAAAAAACTATGTAACAAATGTTGGACTGCAGATGATATTTTAAACAGGAGCTAGATGGTCTTTGACAAATTTAATACTGAAATAACGAGAAAAAATATAAATGCACTTTCATAAATTTGCATCAGTGTCCCTCCAGACCCCGATCATAGCTTGTCAAGCACCTGTTGGCCCATAAATCCGGTAGATGGATGTATTACTTATGATGAAAATGATGATATAATTATATTTTAGCCGGCATAGGTCGGTGTCATTGCAGCTCACAGGAGAAAGGATGACAAGGAAGTCTCCAACTTATAATAGGTTGGTTGCTTAACAACGAAATAATTCAATAATGTAATGTATTGCAAGGTCTTCTCAAGAAAAATCAATGGGATTATTTATAAACATTCATTGTAAGAAAATGGCATTTTTATGGCTACTTGGAAACCCCGTTATTTTTAACTCAATATTGATAACATTTGTCCTCACTTTACAACTCGGGCCTGCATGGAAATACAGAAAATGTCACTACAGCAGCTTGCACAGGCAAATTGTCAATCACGTTGATGAAAAATTATCTTATTATATGCATCATATACTTTGCTCCTCTTCTTGTAATATGTCCAATTCTTGACTTGGCGTAGTGAACGCGCTCTTTTTTTAATTATTTGTAAATTTGACATCTGGCGGCAATTCAAGAAATTCAGAAATGGTATATAAATGGTATAACTGTATATACAACCAGTTTTTAATTTCTTGAATTGCCACCAGATGTCAGATGTCAATTTATAAATATTGTGTGTTGGTTGTATGTTTATACTGTGTGTGTGTGTGTGTGTGTGTATATATATATATATATATATATATATATATATATATATATATATATATATATATATATATATATATATATATATATATATATATATATATATATATATATATATATATATATATATATATATATATATATATATATATATATATACCGATTGTGAAATATCCAGTGACGCACTGTGAGGATACTCACTCTATATTATTACTATGTACCATGTCATGTCGACACCCTACTGTGGAGACTTTCTTTTAATTCTTTGAATTGACATCTCAAGGCCAGTGTCGCAATCAGCTAAAATAATGCCACCCAAAGATGTACCCCACAGGATGTAGCTTCCAATAGCTTGACCTCATCACGTCATGTTTTTCTGCAGACTTTGCTCTCTGTCTTTTGTATTTTGCCTCAATTCCAGACAACAAAGTTCAATTCCACTCCAGTTTGACTTACAGAATTTTAAATGATCAAGTTATTATATCATGCTTATGTTTCACCAAATATTTGTCCTGCATCTGCATATAAAATTTACAGCAGCCGCAAACATTACTGTGCTTGCCTGGAATATATCAAAACCCCATGGAGAAGATTGACATAAAACAGCTACTCAAGAAAAGAATAATCTCCTCTACAGGATAGTCTCTGTGTGGAATGACAAAAGCCAAATGTTTTTTCAAAAGAAAAAAGTATTTTCAGGATAAACATTCTGTCCACACCTTACATCAAGTCCACAGGTACGTCCATACATCAACATACATGATTAATCTTAATTATTCCGGCTGCAAGAAGAATGTGGCTAGCAGAAATCAATCCACATCCTAACAAAAGGGGGAATTATCAAACAGATTTAAATTTATGTAAGACAGAGGACGAATGCATGTGGGGACTAATTGAAAATGTAACCATATCTCTGTAAAGCTTTTCATAATATTGTGGATAATGAAGTGACTGTATATCCACATGCTATCACACTGTGAAATAAGTCCATTAAATAAATTAAAATAAACTAAAACATCCATCACTAAAACTTTTTTTACAGTAATAAATAGATGTGCCCTCAAGCCGCGGAGGAGTTTTGCAGTGATCAACTAAATATTCCAAGTAGTTTAAAAGTTCACGTGAGGTTAGTGACATCACCATGGTCAGTCCACTCTTAAAGGTCAGAAAGATGTGCCAGAGAAGCATTTCATCCTCAGTGTTCCAATTTGGTGGTATGCTGCAGCAGTTGCTGTATTCGACTTTAAATGCTCCTCAGTGGACACACTTTTACACATACACACACATACACGCTGCGTATTCCTTGTGAGCATCATGGCGAGTGACAGTTGCCTCTTGTTGCGAACCTAACAACAGTCTTTTCCCCGTGCTTTTGTCAAAACACAACCCAAAGTGAGCAACTGCCTCCTCATCCCGCTTGGTCGTTAATTTACCTTCTTCTCAACCTTTAAGGCGCCGTTGCCTTTGTGTTTACCGTTGGACAAGCTGTGGCAGTGTCCGTTCACACTGGTTCCCTCCTCCTTGGAAGCACCACTTATTTGGCTCTCGTCAACACACTTTGCCCTAAGTAATCTCCCCAAGCGTCGCAAGGCAAAGCCAGATATAACCAAGGCTGACACAACGACGAAAATCACATCCAGTAAAAAGTACTGGTAGAGGGATATGTCGTACACAGCAGAGCGCAGGTGGTCTGTGCCATTGTGACGGAGGGTGTAGTTGATCCAATAGACGGCTCTTGTCACCGGGTGGTCTGGCTGGTCTTTGTGGATGGTCGAGAGAATGGCTGCCCGTTGTCGATACCTGCAAAGAGTTAACTTTTTATTGCGGTACCGTACGTGCCTATGATCCCAAAGATAATCACGATAGCACAAACAATCCAAGCAGTAAAGCCATCTGCCATCGGAATTTTTTTACCTTGGGGAAAGTTGTACTCTAAATGTAAATGCATCTGTGTTTGCAGAGTCACTGGGCCAATCAATGTGAAGTAACCCCCCCGTAATACATTTTCAGTTTGCCTGATTCTTTGATTCTTTTAGTGTGTTATGATGACAAATAATATTGATGACTCCATAAATAATTCCATGTTTGAGTCCCCATGCTCAGACGGTTTTTGAATTAGGTTACAAATTTGTGCCACGCACACTTTTTGGATTCAAAAATTGCACATTAAATGTTGGACCATATTTGGAGGCCCTCATCTTAGGTATGTCTATAGTGCGGACCTGCAATTTGTTATTTCGATGTATTCTGTGCCTGTATGTACACACAAACATTGCATTGGTGTGGTACTTTTATGATATATTAACCCTTTAAAAGTAGACTGTATGATTGTACAAAGCATTTCTTTAACATTATGGGGGTCCATGCATATCCTAGAAATGTTTGTTGTTGTTGTTGGTGTTGGTGGGAGGGTATCAACTAGTTTATCATCGCATTTGGTGATGTTATGTATTTAGGCACTCAGGTGGGGTTAAAGAAGTGCTCCTAATATGGCTACAGGTCAAATTTAGCATTTCTGATCCCCCACCTGTAGGCAACTCATTGGCCATATGGGCACATGATGATGATGATGTCAGGAGAGCATTTTACCTTGTTATCAACAGTGGTCTGTTGACATTATTCTGAGTCAATAAAAACTGATCGAATTCCTTCACTACTAAGCCTTTGCATGTAATACTATATTTTGACATTTTCTGAAAATTTTAAAAAAGTGAAAAAGTCTAGAAAGTAGGTCAACTGTTGCTTTAAGTGCCTATTTATGTTTTTGGTAAAAGTATTTTTTTAAGAACTACATAGATGACAAAAAAAAAGGCACAATGGGCATTACCACAAAAAACATAAAAATATGTAAAATACATGACAGTATAAAGGGAATCTCACCTTGTGTCATTTATGACAGTGACCAGGGCATTGTAAAGGTCGTCTTCGCTCATGCTTTTCCAGTGCAACATAATGCCCATACCTTTGGCGGTCACACGGGTCATTGTGTCGTAGTGGTCTCCAAACAGGGGCACACCCACCACTGGCACCCCATGGTACATGGCCTCAAAGATACTGTTCAGTCCACCGTGACTCAGGAAAGCCCTTATGTTGGGGTGGCCTTAACAATAAGAGGCATGCTCTGTGATTATTTATTTTCAAATGTGCAAACAAACTGACAAAATTGATTCAATAGCGCCAATGCAAATAGGCGTGGACATCAGAATCCGGTACAATTGTTACATCAAAATAAAGTAACAGTGTATGCGTAAGGTAACCATTAACCAATACTAAAAGCATGCACCTGAAACATGGTAAAAATGTCCGCTTCTTTTTGTAAATAGGATGTGGTTTTACAAAGTATATACTCATGTGCATACTGTTTGCTGGTGAAACCAAACAGAACTACTCATAGCAAATTCAAACAGTCACTGAATACTGCACATTCCGAGTCCCTGAGATAGTCACATAGCTGTAAATAGCCAGGGGAGAAAGGATTTGCAAAAAAAAAAAAAAAAAAAGGCTCATGTCAATTGAATAAAATATATATGTAAAAATAGACACTCACCTAATAAATCATTCTGAGGCATCCAGTCAACAAGCTTAGTGTTGTTGCCAATGTTACTGGGCGGGACACCAGAAAATCTGCTTAAAAAAGTGTGTTACATTAGCAAAACACTAAAACAATGACATTTTACCTTCTTTGAATGTATTCAACTTGAACTTGTATTTGCACATCATTCAATTGTGTGAAACTGGCATCTATCATTTTATGAAAAAGAGAAGGGAAAATTACATCAGCTTTTTTTTCAAGCAGCAAGAGCAGCAGCCAATGCATGTACATTCTTTCCTCAAAATCTTTTATCTCACTTTCTGCAACAAAACACTAAGTTACTGTGCTTACAATCAATGCCTACATTCATTCAGGCCAATTATCAATGACGCGATTCGTTTGGCTTGATCCCAACGCATCTCCTCAGCCCCATTTTTTTCTTCCAGTTATCTCCTACTAGAAAATCACATCCGGATCATGACAGTTTATATCATACACATTAAAGGCCAACACACAATAACATTTCACACAAACGCTTGAATGCAGAAGAGCTACATTTCATTGAAATGTATTATGATGCTACATGTAATATGTCTATTTGCGACAAAAAATGAAACTAATTTAAACTAAATATATATTTTGTTTCCCCAAAGCGATGGTTGACTTAGGAAACAGTGATTATATAGCATGTTATACTCTCAAAGAACAAATAAGATGACAAAAATAACCAAAACATCTGAATTGTATCTGATATTTGTTTTGTCTATGGGTCAGTGTGATGGATGGGTAAATGATTACATGAAATTGAATTACAGTTCCACCTTTCTCTGCTCACTGACCAAGCACAAACATTACCCAAAGTTCACGGTGAACCCTTGTGTTACTGATTCATTTGCAGAGCATACATCCATGCCTGACTTATCACGTTCATTTTCTTGATTCTCGAAGAAAGCAAAGAAAAGAACATCAGACAGTTTAATTTACAAAAACACCAGCTATGCAAAGGGTTTACTTTAGGCGATGATTAACTAAGTGAATTTTCCAGCCCTTTCCCCCCTATCACTTAGTGTGATAAATTGGTTAACTCCATCTTTTAAGTCTGGAATCACAATAATACATGTACATGAAGAGAAGCTAGTTTTGGTTCATTCGTTTTCTAAAGCTCTCGTCCTCATGAAGTTTGTCTGAGTGGTTAAAATTAAGCTTTTTGAGTGGTGCCATTGTGTGGTCATCAGGAGCCAGGTTGTGGTGTCCCAGTCAGAATCAGTACTGTCTGACCACAGCACCATGATCTTGAACCAAGATGGGGAAATGTCAGGACATTGAAGTGCAAATTGTTCACCTCTTTCACAGTGATATCTGTGATAGACGAGTAAGGATAAAGACGAGTAATAGGGATGAAGAGGTACTTTACCTCCAAATAACTCGCTGGGGTAGCCTGGCGAGGGCTCCTGCCAATTTATGTGCGATGTCGTGGGAAAGGAACTTCACCCCAGCGCCAAAAGACACCACAACAAAGCCGTTCTCTGCTGTCTCAATAACCCATTCCTCAAAGTCCTGTGGGAACATGTAAAAAGTTGGAAAGGAAAATACATTTGTCCACAATTATTTTCATTCATAGTTTCAATTTGGAGAAAAACAATGAGTGATTTAGTCCAAACAGACAATCCCGCAGAACCATTCACTTTATACAAGTTTGTAGTTGACATTTATTGCTTTATAGAGTGGTAGAGTCAACAGCAATAAAGATTACACAGAGGTATTATCTTGCATGCATGTTTTAATGAGGCTTGATGTCGTAAAAGTGAGTCAAAAATGTTTTTCAAGTGATTGCTGATATGGTGGGGAAATAAGTCATTACAATAAATCTTAACGGGTACTTTTCAGGTATAAATTGCTGTGATTGTAAGATGTCGGCTACTGGTTGTTGTCGCTATTTAATGACCTAATCTGCCAATTTCATCTCAACCATTTCACTGTAGGAGTTTGTTATACTATTTTAATGACATTTCAGCTGTTTTCAGCTAATAAAGTTATTGACCTCATAGTAGCTTAAAGGCAGCTCCGTTTGCAAGTGCTTTTGATGAAGGATTGTCTAAAAGTGACTATAAAGAAACTATTACATGTTTAATGTATTAATAATGATAAGTATGTGTCAACTAAATGCTAGTTAGCGTTTGTTGACTTAAAATTTTAATCGCAAGCCTGCAAATTCTAATTGCAATTGCTTAGCATTAACATAAGCAAATGTTGATATAATGTAAATAATGAGTAGCTTGACACACTCACAATGGCAAACAAAGAATGAGTAGTTGTAACAACTCACTTCAACTCACAACCTTAGTGGATTATAAAATATAAGTAAAATGAATGTCAATGTTTTCTTTTTGTGAGGGCGGTTGATTACATGATTTATTTGATTTACTTGATGTATAACTTTATTTAATGGAATAATCGATAGGATAATCAACATTTAAAAGATTCAATGTGACAGTCCAGCATAACACACAAAAAGGACAGAAAATGGAATTAAACGTTCAAAAGATAACACTATTCTAAAATGGACATAACGCAGTAACAGAAATTGGAGGCGTGTTGCCTTTTTGTAAAGTGCCGATATTTAGCTAGGTAGATTAAGACAGCTCTTGGCCTTTCATGTGGTTAAAAAGTTCAATCGAATAAGAACAAATTATAAATGGTTCATGTGTCAACATTGAATACATTCTGCAATAATTTTGACAAGACAATGTTTAACGACAGTATGCTAAAACACTGAAACTATCACAGCAGTACCCATTATGCTGCAAAATATTTTACGGTTTCAACATCAAAACGGTACCAAGGAAAACGGCAAAATACATGCCACAGTTACCATATCAGCGCAAGATGATTCAGCAAACAATAACAATGCTTTTGCAGCACAATGGAGACTGATTATAAAACTGTGGTATCAAAAACTAGGATACAGCAATCGGCTAAGATAATACTGCTAATAATATGTGTTTGATGTTTGTCATTTTCAGTAGTGTATGTCATATGGGTGAGGTGACACTGGTGAAGTAAGGAGACATGTTTGAGTCTTCCACATCCAACAGACGGAGGTAAATGGTCCAGCTGTGGCAGCAAAACCGGACCTGGCACGGAGCAACTGCAGCAGCACACTGTGCTCTGTGTCCCAGGCATGCAGCCCGCCTGTCCCTACAAGGAAGCCACAGTGACCCCATAAAAAGTCTCAGTGTCCCCTGGCTTCTGCCAAGAACAATGGCCTCCTTCTCCCTGCGCTTACATTCAAACTCCCGCACACACTAGAGCACAATGCTCCCTGTTGGCTCGAGAGGCATTCCAAAACGTCCACGCAGAAGATACCAATGACCCGCGCCGTCTTTGCCCAAACGATGGACTAAGTCACCCCCATCCCCTTCAGTGATTCTCTTTCCTGTCAAGGAAGTATTTACTATGTCCATTCAAACCAACAACATCCTCCGGCTGCTTTCTGTACATGTTAAGTGGGGACATTGCCAGTAGTAATAAAAATTCTCAGTGACAAAAATAACATTTGGAAATTTTATAGCCTTGTTCACAGTAAGGAGAATTTATCATCAAAAAGAAACAGGTTAGCTTGACTGCTGCAGCCAAGGACAGAGTAATGAGAATGTTGGCATATGTTGAATCCCAGTTTATGTCCCGAATCTCCATCGTTTTTTGCCACTTTTACGCATGACCTGCCCCCCTCCAATTCAGTCAGCAAGTCAATTGTTTGGGCCATTACATTGTTTAGGAATTCACTATAACAGTTGAATTGACTCCTGTGTACTTTCATATTCACGATGGTGGCATAGCAGAATTAGAAGTATATCCTGCTTCCATTTCTAAAAATCACGAGAGATGCACCAAACAGAATCCAGATGCTTCTGGCGGCGCATTTCCAATGTGGGACCACAAGGTACTTTGTGTCAATCGATTTTCAGTTTGATGAATAAGCTTTTACGTTAGCAAAATAAGTGTTTGCTTTTAAAGATTGATAGGTTTGTGGATAAGGAAAAGAACGTGAATAGTGTACTCACGGTCAACTGGAAGTGTGTTCAATGACCGCTTATATAAACATATCAAAGATCTATAGAAATTCTTGTTCAATGGCAGCAAAAAGCACTGACTAGTCCGTGAGCACATTACTGGAAGTACTGTATGTGAAAGCCTTTTATTTAAAAACCAGAACAGTGGCTTGCCAACTTAAATTGCGCATGTAGATCTACAATTTTTTCTCCATTGGCTCAAGACCAGGACCAGCCAAAAACTGTTGAATAATAGTGAGTGCACTCACTTGTTTAGCACGAGATAGTATTTAGCATTAGCTAAGGTCTGTTCCAAGATTGTCTAAATTTGTTATAAATAGTTCCTGGTGAGTATTGAAAGTATTAAAAACAGAGTTTTGGACCATTTAATTTAGCAAAATTGCGGTGCACTGGTTTGTGATTGTCAATCTGGTCACTGGATCCACAAATGAGTGTGCATGTACACACTTCTTTTTCTACCCGGCAGATAACCACAGTGACTTGTCTGCCCTCAAAACAAATGTTTTTTGTGAAAAATGTCCTTTTTTATGCTTGTAATTGTGGCACAAATCTAAAAAAAAGCACAATGGCAGGGTAACGGCAACAAATAAGCGGCTGTCTAGGTACGTTTAATGTAAAATGCACGGTAGGTTAAAGCCCTCGGTGTAAAAATGTTGATGCCAATGTCTGGCGATGTTATGGACCACCTGTCCTTCGTGAACCTCACAAAACTCACCTGCGGGAGCGGGTTTGCCGGTCTGGTGAGGATGCCGCCGATGTACACCACATGTGGTAGTGTGGGCCTGGGGAACTCCAGGGCCAAGTCAGTACACAGCATCCACATCTGGCTGCCTCGCACCAACTCAGTCATCGCCACTTGCGGCTTTATTCCGTGTTTCCTCATGATACGGTCGTACTTTGGGATCATAATAAAATGGACTCCAAAGTTCTCTAAGAGGTAGACAGCCGTGTTGGAGATCCTTTGGAACAGTGACATGCGGTCGGTGAGAAGTGAGTTGAAAACAGGCACGTACGAGAGTGGGGTCGGGGCTCCCACCTCCGTAGGGTACCACAAACCCGTGCTGACCACGGCATATTTCAAGCCTAGAAAATGCCCAATTACAAAGCCGCACATTTCATTGGGGTCCACCAGCAACAGGTCAAATTTGAGCTGCTTGAGGCGGGCCATGACCTCTGTGTTGCCTACTATAGCATTACAATTTTGACTGTAGTGTTCAAGAATGTCAAAAAGCTCCAGAAATGTAAGGCGGCCAGAAAAGATGTTGCCAACTTTGGACTGCAGGAAGCTCTCAGCTGTGCTGCTGTTGAAAATGCCCGGGTAGCGCTGTAGTTTATAGTGAGGTGAAGGGAGTACGTCACGTCCCTCTGAGACAAGGAAATAGACTTCATGGCCCTCCTGGTGTAGAGCGGTGGCCAACGTCTTGAAGATGTACATATGTGATTCAAACAGTGGGGGCGGGACCACAATGATTTTTGCAGCCCATGATGCACTGGGATGCCACGTAAGGAGGCCAAGGAGGAAGAGTAGAGATGGGGGCAGGAGCATGACTAAAATGATAAAGACACACAAAACTCATCATTATCATACTTACATTACACATTTAATATTAGCGTGCATGTCTACTAGTGTCAATCATGCAGAACTTAAGTGAAACGATTGTTCGCTAAATTCCATGGTGGATCGATAGCAAGTTCACATGACTAGAGCATGTGTTACCCTTTTTAACCACTGCATTTATTTCACAGATTTCATTCATTCAACTGTTCACCCACTGCGCAGCCATCACTGACATGCCGTGGGCAGCGCCATCGTCATTCTCAAAAAAAAAAGAAACAGCTGCTCTGTTCACAGGCAGAAGCACAAAGAATGATTCTCAAGTATTATCACCTCATGGCCTACGACAATACGCATATTTTCTTTCTCCTTCAAAGGACGTTTATAGAGACAGGAAATTGTCATCATTGATAGCTCTAAAATTTTAAATCTTGACAATGCACAGTTTTGATATGAATGTAATTCCACGCCAAAATACATCATCCATGTTGTAAAGATGACCAGAGAAAATACCAAAATTTACAAAGCTGTTATTTGGGCTGAAGATGAGTCAAATTATAGAGCATTGTGCTTTGATTAACATTTTTGGTTAATGAAATAGTTTCATCAATAATTCTTCAAGTATTAATGTAAAAGAAATAATTGAGAAATACAGAACCAGAGGCTGTTTCCAAACTTTTGACTGGTATTTCAAAGTACTCAATTAGTATTGAGTAAATAATATGCAATAAACACTATATTACATAATATTTAAGTATATGTTATTACATATTATTAAAGCCTTTGAAAATATCTAAATATCTGACTAAAAATAATTTATTCTCCTAACAAGAGACATTTTAACCAGGTTAGAATTTTTTTTAGGACTAAATATATTTATATAAACATTTTTGGATTCAGAAGGACTTTGAATATTGTTTTATTACAGAGTATTGTGTTCCTACAGTGTTTGTGTATGACTATTTTTATGTGGAAATGTTGCGCCCAGAAAACAATACCAATATTTTGCTAGGAAATAAAATGTTGATTTCCGATGGTATTCGTCTAAAGACATTTGGATTAACTGAAGTGAAGGTTTCTAAATGTGGCCAACATAACTTTCAAAAATGCTTCTGTGGGCGATGTTATTTTAAACGTTCACCTCAAAGTAGAATACTTTATTAGTGCATGTTTTACAGTTGTGGAGATGCATGAGTTTTGAATTTTCTAATAGTAAGATAAAAAAATACAATAAATAAATAAATAAAAACAAGTGAAAGGCTTGGAGGCATACAACATTGTTGTTCAAGTTCAACCAGTTTTTGATATCCCTGAAATATATCCTAGGAAGTGGAACCAGCAACATAAAGCTATTGACAAAATAACGCTCTGTTACAATTGCGAAATTACCTGTACACTTTAATAAAATTCAACTAATATTTCTTTGAAACAGAACAACAGCATCTGCAGCTTGTATGCTGTACTGCATATTTTGATTGTCTCAATGAGCTTTGTCTAGAGGCCTGAGAAGCCATAGAAATTTCAGCATATCACAAAATGAAACTGATAAGAAACGCTCGCTGTTTTTTTCTGTTTTTTTTTTTTTTTTTGCTGAGTCAAATGCAAACTTGTTTATAGAAGCAACATGCACACTATCTCTTTCAGCATTCATCCAATCACATCCTAAATTGATGACAGTATACGTGTACAGTAGTTAGCAACAACCTAATCCCTAAATACGACCGTGGAATTTTGTTTCATTTTATACATCCATTCATGACTATACAAGTTCTTATACTATCTCTCAAAGCATCAACATCCGCATGAACTGGTCGGACAGCTTGTCTTGCTTCATTAGTAAATGCCAACCGCATTAACGAAGCAGAAGTCAGCTGACAATAAAGCAGTACAACTGCACCTGGCAGGAACAAAAACAGAATAAAGTTCAATCTAGGAGAGAAAACTTCAGTATTGTCTGATTGAGAGAGATATTGTTCATTCGTGGCCAAATATGCATACCTCTCTTTATCGTAGGTGACTCCACATTCATCACCAAAAACACAGCTCAGAGTCAAAGTAGACAGCCCATTTCAAAACATCGGTCACAAAAGTGACTGTGAAGAAAACTCTATTAATGAGGCTGTATAAATGATTTTTCAATCATTGTATGTGAAGTACTGAAATACTACAATGTGAAGATGAAATGTGTGCAATGTCAAATGTTTAGAGAAGATTGTCACATGACCAGAGCTGTTTACTTTGTGGTTGCACTTGGAGAGAAAGATGACAGCCTCAAAGCTCCCCAGAAGTAGGTTAGTAAAATATGCTAAAATAAGCATAGAACAAACATCGTTTTTGTACACATGATCTTTAAGATGATATAAGCATTTGCACTTACTCAAATTGGTTTGGTGTGTTTGCACAATGAGTAATTATATTGTTGCTAATTATTTTGTTACTTTTTTACTTTATTTTATTTTTTTAAGTTCTTGGTAATTTCAAAGGGTTACCAATGGCATATGATTTTTTTTTCATGTCCAGGAAAATTTCGGGCTTAAATGGGTTAAGTAACAATTCTGATACAATATAATTGATCATAGGTCTAGTCAATAATTCAAATTAATCTAACCAATTTGTCATTTAAAAAGTAGAAGAGTTGAAAGTTTGCTTGATCTTGAAAGTGAAATTTTGGAAAAATGGCGGGCTGCAATCTGGTGTACAAGACAAGTTTAGTTACTAACTACTTTATTGTTACATTTAACCAATTTATGCATTTTTTTCTTGCACAATATATGAATACATTTTGGTCAAACAGATTAAAATTAGTACACATTAATGTTGTCTGAATATTTTCCTTAAAATAAATGTTTGTTGGGTATATTAACTTAAAATCAATTACATTGCTATTGTCCAGAATGACAGAGGAAAATCGAGATTTTACATTTTGGACATATCGCCCAGCCTCAGATCACTATGTGTACACACACGAGTAATCAGAGTGATCTAAGCAATTTTGTGCTTTCAATGAATGACCATGCAGTCAATGCAGGTGGTTCCATGGGCTTAGAGACATTTTATTCTGAATTTTCCATCTCAGAATTATGGCCAAATAAAAATATTCTATATGTAAAGTAGTTAACTTTTTCAACAATTACCGTATGAGTAAATTTTGAATATGTAAAGTCAAATTCAAACTGTATTGACGCTGACAACTGGAAAAACATGACTTGACTAACTTCCTGGAACATTTAAAACAATTACAGTCGATTGGGAACAATGATATAACCCATTCGTGCAATAGAACTTAAAAAAACGAATAACGATATTCGGTAATAGGACAAGTATTACTCTTGTGGCATTTCACGCATCATGTGTACCCTTGTACATGAGTGGCGTTGAACGCAACGCGGGCTCTTGGTTACACCTGTGTCTCAGGAGGGTTTGCGCTGACGCTTAAACGCCTCAGGGCTCTGTCAACAACGTTTCATTTTTAAAATTGCAATGCCGTTTAACTGACTGTGGCTGTGTGCTCGACAGGAAAAAAAAAACTCATTGGGGAAAAAGTTCAGCTGGGTGAACCTGACGGCGCGCGATACCTGTCGGCAATTCGCTACGCTAAGGCCCTTACCTAGTGACTTGAATGTTGCTCCGGAGTGGAGGAAAACGCCTCTCCTGGTCCTGTTCCCTGTCGGAGAAGTTTCACTTGGGAGCGCAAAAGTGGTCGAAAAGTATGATCGGGAATACAGCGCATGTATGTTGACAAATGGTTGCCGGGTTTTGGAGGACGACGACCTGTGGGAGTTGTCAAGCGACTGCCACTCGGGTCCGGTGCCGGAGGGAGGAAGGCGGGACTTGCAGCGGCCCAGGGAGGGATGCAAAGCCGGGGAGTGGCTGAATAAGGCCCGCGGTGCTTGGTTGGTGTGAGGAAGGAAAACAGTGAGGTGCGCGAGCCTACCGGTTTGTGTTTCAGGTGACTGTTGGTGGTGATGATGTCAGCATTTGTGATGGGACGGGAGAGGACGACTGCACACCTGTCAAATGTGTGCAGCCCTCTGAAATTATTTGAATAACTTGCACTTTGACGGGTCAAACCATTATGTGCATCATAGTCGGGAAGGGACAGAAAAATTGTATACGATAAGAAAGTTGAATTTGCAAATGTCCTACTGGAGGTGTGAAAAGAATTGATTCACAAAAGAATCGGGATTATCATTTACTCCTACTCCGAGTCAGAATCGATATAAAATGTCCTAAAATTTATTTTAAGAATTAAAACAAAGTCCTTCCTTCCATGTAACTACTCCAAATAGAAAAAATGAGTCGTATGCTCACAGTCATCCCATGATTTTTTTCATATTTAATGGGTACCAGAACACCCCGTGAAAAATTAATTCCATGAAAAAGGATATTTTTTAGGATATATAATTAAAAATACACGAAGCGCTAAGTGCACACTGTAAACACTTCAGGTAATACACAAATGTCAATGCAATGGCCCCAGTACTGCATGTGTGTATTTAGAAGTTTACACTTCCTAGTGTTTTTCTTGCCATTGTGTCGCATTACATTACATTGAGCAGCTATTGCTATCTAATGTGATGGTCATTCAGTGTACATTCTAATTAGAGCACCTTGCAGTTTATATTTAGAGAGAACAGGGTGGGGGCTCAACACCACCACTGCAAACAGTCTTATCAGGAAGAAGAACAGAAGACTGTAGTCTCTTCAGGCTTGAGATTGTTGTTTTACGCTGACATTGTGACTTGAGAGTCACAACACACTCAGGAGCTCATCTGTTTACAGCGTACACATACACGCACACATTGAGAAGGCCTTTCAATTTGGGGGGATGGTGCCATTATTGTGTGTACTTAAACGCAAATGAATGTTTCGTAGATAACACTCATCCGTTTGTGTGCGTGCGTGTGCTTCTTTCCTTCTTGTACAGTATACATCCACAACCGCTTGACGTCAATTTTATTTACATATGCCCTAATCACAAAGTGTTTTCATACGGCTTCACAAACCCACAGTTTTATGTAACTTCCCAAACCACAGAGGTACCCGTATCCTCATTTAAGAACGCTGTGATATTCTCAAGTACTGTATTTAACATTGGCAATGAAATGTAGAACAATAAATTCATTTGTCAAAAAAATAAATACAAATGTTTACACATAGCATGGACTAGTCATTGCTGTTTAGTGCATTGAATTTGTTTTTCTTCTTTAACCCTTTCATGCATGACGGTTACTACAGTGGACAGCTATTAAAACGTCATTTTCAAAAATAAGAATTGGTTTTGAGGGCAGTGTTGCTTATAAGCCTCTAAAGTGGACGCCTGTGAATCCACCCAACACTGCTTTGTTTGGTCAACCATTGTAACTGCAGAATAATAGTGTCAACATTCAAGATGGCTGTCAAGAATGAAAACATGCCTGGCACCTCAGGGATTTCTGCTCAATCCTTCTATAATAGGAGACTCCTGCAGGTAAAAAAAATATTTTTACTTCAAGTAACACCTAATAATCACCATAGTTGTGAAAATTTCCAAGTATTGATTTTAGATTGGGAGGAAAATGCAATTTTTCAGATGTCCACCGAAGTGGACTGCATGCAATTACATGCAATTGCTAAACAGTATATCACTCTTGACAATGCTTTATCTGTAGTAGTTTTCTTTTGTATAAATCAACATTTTATGCTATTAGATTATAAAATGCATTGTATATAGCAATATACAGGTTTTGTGCATTATTCATTATGAGTAACAGGCACAATTCACATGACACAGGCTAGTGCGTCCCTCGACCAGCCACATACATCAGGTAATGACACAGGCTGGGACCAGGTCAGCCTGCTTCTGACCTGGTTCCGGCCAGCACCCTGCTAAGGGTCCTGTCGCCCAGTCCCTCAGTGCCCTCGGGCTCAAGCAAGCCAGAAACAGGCTGGTACAGGTACTGGTGAGAACGGCTGGTGCAATCCAGTTCCAGAGTCCCAGGACGTTTACTGGGATCGTCCAGCCAGGCGGCCTCATCCAACACTGATGTCTGTCCGGCCTCAGCAGTAGGCCTCAAGCCAGCTTCATCCAGCTGCCCCTCAGATTCACCATGCCTGTAGGTATGGTCCTGGTATACATCGGAGCGGGTCAGCTGGTGGTGGTGCCGCAGCAGGTTCTTGCCCAGACACAGGCTGGTCCCTCAGAAACCCATCGTGTCTGCCAGCATTCAGGTCAGAACATCCATTTGGCAACGCCAACTCGTGGTTTTCATGCTGAGAGTCTTACCCTTACTCCTGTCACACCTGGACCCCTGGTGTCACATACACCGCCCAGGACCGGACTGTGTACTCAGGGTTTCAGACAGGCGAATACCCTGTGGGGTTTTTGTTCGGCCTTTCTGGGTGTTCCGGGGGGAGCAGTGGCAGGCACAAGGACCATTTCTCTCACCCAGTAGACATGTTGGAATGAACCTTTGATGCTTTGAACCAGGTGGCTTTGGTTTTTATGGTTTGGACAATGTTGTACAGTTTTGTGACGGCATGCGAAAAGTAAAGATGTACACTAGGACAACAACGTGAGGTTTCTTCGTCTTGCCACATCTTTGTCTTCAAAGGCAAATTGTGTATCAAGCAATACAAACCCCAATAAAGTGATTACTTGAAGGAACAAGGTATCTATGGCACTGGCACATGCCGGGTCAACAGGCTTCAGGAGCACAAACGAAACTCAGGAGTGTAACAGAACTCAAAGAAGAAGAAGAAAGAGAAGAAGAAAGAAGAAGAAGAAAGAAGAGGAAAAGAAGAGGACCTATCTCTGTTGTCACCAATGGTGAAGATGTCACGATTATGTGGGAGGGGTTGACCTGATGGGCCAAATGTTGGCAATATATGCACATAGACGCAAGAACAAACACTGGCACATCAGAATGTTCTTCCACTTCCTTGATGTAACCATTGTGAATGCCTGGCATCTCCTCAGATTCTCTAGATTGGAGGAGGATGGTCTTCTGCCTTTGAAGGCATCTGTGGCCCGTTTATTGATAAATTCAGGCACTGTCTGCAAAAGGGGGAGACCAAGTGACACTTCCCCAGCTGAAGCGCAAACCTGCATCCAAGGTAACCCGGAAGGTCAGGCTTGGTCCTGGAAACCACTGGTCCCAGCTGAACAACATAAACAATGCCCAAAGATACCAAGACCCTGCATGCACACTAAAAACATAGTACAGCTGCTTGTGTTGCAGTGTGGCTGTGTGCCCTGGGTTCATGACAAATGTTCACAGAAGATGGTGGACTGATCTAGTACTGGAAGTATATAAGCACGCAGCGTTGTTGCAGGGTTGTAGCACCTCACCTGTGGCCTAGCCCTAACCTTGTGAAGTTGTCAGTTGAAGCACTGCAGTTTGTTTAGATTTGTAAATTGAAGTACTGAAGGTTGCAAAGTTACTGTAGTTCATTTTTCTGTGAAAACGAAAACCCCAGAATGGTGTATTGAAGGGAGCAAAATATTTTTGAAAAGTTGTTATAGTTTTTGCATAATTCAATAAACATTGAAAGTTATATCACTTGATCTTTGTTTTTTTTATTTAGTTTTTTTTAATTTTAGTTAAACTCCACAAATGCATGCTGTCCACCTATGTGGACATTTTCATAACTCCTTGAAAATTTGGTGTATCAAAACAGAACCAAATCAGTTCTTATTTTTACATCTAAAAACACATAAAAACACATAGCAACATTTTTTTAACTCAGGATATCATGGGTCATGCATGAAAGGGTTAAAGTTTGGATATTCCTATTGTGTACCTGCACAATACTTGCTTTCTTGTGCTTAGCTATCAATTATTGGATGTTATAGGTACTTTTTTAAATACTTTGTATAAAACTGAAAATGAATCGACACAATAAACAGTACCTCACAGCGCCAGAAAGGTTAATTTAATTTTAACATAATATCCCATGTTTTGTCGATACAGAATTGCAAAGTAGTTCTAGTTCACTGTATGACGTGAATGTGAAGGTAAACAGTTTATAATTGGTTTATCGTATCACTATGACAACTGAGTGATTCAAAGACAACCACAAACCACAAAACAATTGGCTTGCTGAGTAAAAGGAGAAAAGGGGACATTGGGAAGTGGCCTACGTAAAATGAGAACAAAAGAATGGGACAAGCGAAATCCCTCAGGACTCGGGACACAGGGCTCAAAATCAGGACTGACCTGATTAAAACGGCACATCTGGTCATCCTGTATGAAGCACCCCTAGCTCATTATAACTGTGTCTGCAAAGTTGTGAAAAGTAAAACATTTTCATTGTTAAAATCGATACACTTTGATGGATTTTGATGGAGTATCAAAGGCATGAAAATCGAAATGACTTCTGTGCTTCAGTACTTCAAGAAGTCTGAAGTTCAATGCTAGCACAGACTTCTCCCATGCGTCTGACGATATGAATGCATTGAGCATCTAAAACACATAAATGATCCATTCTTCTGCTAGTTCCATCTGCCGAACGTGATCGCTGACTCGATACTGAATCGTCCATGATTTCTCTGATGCAGTAATTTGCCAGGAGGGCAATAGGAAAACATCTTTCCGTCCACTCTCACTCATGATTTCTCCTCTTACATTCTTAGTGTGCGCTCCACTCTCTCTTTTCACCCCCACCTTAATGCTATTCTCTTTCAACTCCTCCCCTCCCAACTCCTGTCCCTTGACATATCAGGTGTGTTACCTGAGCTCCACATGAATTATTCGCCGGGCTGCGACACCCTATCTACACAACGACCAGGACAGATCTCTTCCGTGAGGACTAAGAATGTTTGTCTATGTTGATCCAGGTGCATATGTTTGCAGAGAGGGTTCATCTGCATAGCTTTTTTTGTTAGACAAAAGCTTCTGAAAGGAGAAAGTCAAGTGGGCTGGGTGGAGAATGCAAATAGGGTTTCGATTGTGCAGGTATGGAGGTTGAAACTGGCACAGCAATGAATATCTGAAAGATTGCGTGTTACCATTAGCTGAATTTAAAAATGTGTTTGTTTTATTAAGTGAATTTCCAGAGTAGAGGTTGGATAATCATGCAACACATTATGGTTAGTAGTAATGAATTTGTTTTGATTAGTTGATCATTTATCATCTGGAATCTGATGTATTGTAGCATTTGCTTATAGAAGAAAAGTTTTTTTTTTTTTTAACTTATTCGAAGATCATCTGGGTATGTCATAGATTCAAAAAAATCTTTAGGGTTTGAGACATTTTTTGCATTTAAATCTGTGTTATCTTCAGTAAATGAGAATGTGGTCATTATTCCAGATAAGTCTTTCTGTGTATACTTATCTTATCTTGACCATAATTTACAAGGACGCAATATGGTGTATACATACTTTAGTGCCACTCACAGCTGTTAGCTCATGCTAAATTAACTCGGAATCCTGCGTGGGTACCGTAAATACTTAAAAGGCTTCTCTACTTTCAATAATTTGACCACCTTGATGATAAAATCAACTTAGAGTTCTGAACAATGACGTGACCGACCTCACAACCATTTTGATTAGGTATGTATTAGGTATGTATATCCAGTTACAACTACAACCACAAGTCGAAAATGCACATTTCTAAATAGGTTTTGCATTCAAGAGTAATGTATTGTATTATCAAGATTATTTGATGGGGGGTTTAAAAAAAAAAAAAGACCTCAGTACAGTTGGGCAATGTAATGAATAATTATGGCCACCAGAGGGAGAGCAAACACCTTGGCAGAAAGTTGAGCTGCATGGACATTTGGTTTCCGGACTGGGTTTGGACGGTAGAAATAACGTTCCGAGTTTGCTTTACTCTACAATACATTATAAGTGCTGGCATTAAAGTGACTTAGACATTGAGCTGGTTGCCACTCACTGTGCCAGTCGTTTATGTATTGCAGAAGTTGAAATATATTTATTTATAAGGAAAAGAAAAGTTGGAAAGGCAGTGGCAGACACACACGCACACTTATGTTGTTAGGAAATAACATGCCGTTGTCACATCATAATAAACGTACATGCATCCATATGGGCTCATTGAAATGACAGCGTTAAGATGAAAGTTCTATTTGAAATGAGAATGGAAGGTAAAACATTCACCATCAGTTCCCCAGTTCTCTTCTGTTGTCTTCCCAGTCACACCCTCCCCTGTTTTCTTTTTGGCTTCTTTTCCTTACCCAAGCTCACTCAACTGGCTATGCAATCAGTCGTCTCAGGATTGGCCATTTTTTTTCTGTCTGCCTTATCGCTTCTTTGCAGTTTCCTTCTAAGTCATTACTCTGCTGTTAGCTTTGCATCCTGGGGCTGAAACACTGACCTTATAGTCACAGCTATGCTCAAAACATCTGCCTGTGCAAGATAACACGGTCACCTTGCTACCTCTCGCTGCATGAAACAATGTCCAAGAACAAATGCACCTTTAGATTTGTCTTTTGCACCAAGGAAGCAAATTTACATATTGGAGAAAAAAAAAAAACTACAGTTTACAAATGCATAAAAGGCTTTTAAAGGCAAGCTGAGCAGACCAAATCATTACTACATCAAGGAATAATTTTGAAAATGAAATTAAAATTATAACGGGGTTTTCTTTTGAATACCCCCATTACAAATATAAGTAGACAAAAGATGCAATACAACAAAGACAATGGATCACAGATACACTGCCCCCCCTTATTCCCACCATATTTAATAAGTTAAAGTACAGTAAAAAAAATAATAACAAAGTGATCTTACTCCTCTCTAATTTTCATATGCGGCTCTCAGAGGGAAAACATGTGGACACTCCTGCTGTACATTGTAGGTTAAAGCTGCATGAGAGTCCATTTAATGAAATGACGTGCCACAGTTAGAAGGCCCTGGAGAAGTATTTCCCCTCTGGATCTGTCCCAGTCAGTCCATAGGCAGGAATAGTCCGCAACAATGCCTCGGAGAGGTGGCACTCCTCAAGTTTAGTCCTGGTGAGTCATCCACAATCCTTACTGCAACAGTTACTTAAAACTGTTAAAAGTTAATCCACTCTCACTAGCATGTAACAAGAGCAAGATCTCTTCCAAAATGTTACCTTAAAAGACTGAATAAAATCCGACTTCAATAGCACTTTTGATCCCACGTGCTTCATACATCTTCGTTCAAATACGCCACGAAAAATCAATATAGCTTAAATTCTGACATGCATATATAGACAATACATTTCATAGGTTGATCTTCTGACAAGCATTTGCTGTGCTACGATTGAAAATCCATGACCAAAAACTGTTTTATTTCACCTTTACGAATGTGAAAATAAAATTGGGTTCAAATGTACAAACTGGATAAATTTCTTTGACCCTAGAAATGTCCCTGGCAATAAAAATAGGTCTTTGATTTCACTCCGTAGCCATCAATGCTAGTTAATTAGTTCATTCTAAAAGTTGTAAAAAAAAAAAAAAAAAAAGCATATACGTACAGTAAAGGAGGATATGTTCAACGCTTTGGAAAAATCCTCATGAGAATTTGGTGAAATTGTGTGCTGTTCTGTCAGAAGTTGTCCAGAATGAACATTGGAAGATCAATTTCATTAGTAAACCTGTTTCTTTTTGATCATGGCTCAATTATTTGAACAATAGACTATCAGTCAAAATGAAAAGTTTCCATGATCTTTATTTTTTTGGCCTCCTCAAATCAGTCAGTGTGTATTAGGTAGAAAATTTCTCTAAAGTCCATTATCTAATTATTGCATGACAGAACTTCCTCATTTAGTTTTAAATTCTAGCAAGTGTTCGGCTACAGTAATCAACCCCTAATTCTCCTCTGACAGATTTTCTACTTTTTTTTATATCTTAAATCCTTTCACTTCACCTCCTTTGTTGCTCTAATTTCTTCTTCCCTCACCTTCTCAGTGAGCAGGTGCACTGGGACAGAGCCACTGAGCTGTGAAATATCCACTCCTTGAGACACATTTCATGCCTCTCCCATCAAAATGCATACACACAGGATGTCGACCTACTTTCCTCCCTGATTTTTATCTTTTATCTTTTATCTATTGTGTAAAGGTAAATTCACAGTTAAGAGAGTCAGAAGGTTTTGGGGGTTATTGTGACATTAGGAGAATTAAGATATCAGGAAACATATGGTTAAATTGTATCCGCTTGTGTACGCATGCCTTCTTGTGTCACTGACCACATCTACATCTTTAATGTCGGAGTGAATAATGTATGAGGTCTTTGGCTTCCGATACACACACACACACCTTTCTGTTTCCATTTAGACAAATATCACCAGCATCTTCTCTTTTGTTGATGTGAAAGAGCAGAGCAGCATGTTGGTTGCTTGAGTTTCCTGTGAACACGCTGCACATTTCCTGTCAGATTGAACAAAAAACCTACCTTTCTCAAACTCCTTTTTTTTTTTTAACCCGGGTGACCTTTTTCTGCTGACATCTGAGCAGGTTGATGACCCACCTGAGCGGTTCGATGACCTACCTGACCAGAGGAGCTCTCATGAGTCAGTCATGCATGCTTCATAATGCTAATTTGACTCTCATCTCTCAAATCTGGATCCTGTCATCATTACCACATGCCCACACACACACTCATCCTTTTCTATCGCCACTTGTGAAAATGGCTATTTGAAGCTGCAGCCTTGGATGGTCTCTACAGCAACTGTACATACTGATGGTGTGACCCTGATGACCATCAATATAAAAGCAGTTTCTCCCTTTGCGCATACCTTTTCAGTTTTTTCATCATTGCTGTATCTTGCCGGACTGGATTCCTTTTAAATGTTCAAAACTAAGTAAATTGAGCACTTCACTGAGTGCTTTGATAAGTACTCTTGAAATGCCGCACATTTACCGTTTCCTCAAGCAAGCCCCAGCACATCAGAGTGCTTCCTGCTCGTTTCATCAACATAGCACACACAAGACAAACTGAATGTATAAACGAAATAATGTACAGGGTGATTGTAAAGTTACTCCCTGTTTTAAAATACTTATAAGTATAAAATGCTTCATAGGTTATTACATTTTTCCAAATTACTTGTGTGCGTAAAAATTATATCTATGTTTTTGTTTTCTTTTCCAATTGATTATTTTGGTGACAGCAAGCCGCACATCATGAAATTTGGAGATCCTTTGTTTAAGTGCAAAGATGGTGAAACACCTCATCTAGAATTGTCCCGCAAAATTTATTGCGAGAGAATCCAAGAAGCTGGGCATATTCCCGCAGAGTCAGACAAGTAGCTACTTTTGTTGTTTTTCAAGTTTCAAACATAAGAACCCACCCGAAAAGAAAACAAGAACATAGATTTAATTGCACGCCGAGGGTGTGACGGTGGTTGACGACAAAAAGGATAAAAATGACTGTAGTGAATACTTTCTTTCAGAAGAGGCATGAACATATGATAACCTATAAAAGTGGAGGTAGGAATACAGAGGAAGATTACATCTTGTGTGAACGATGTACGTAATCTTAAAATCAGTGACTCCAAAGTAGTGGTAGGAGAAAGTGTAGCCTGGCAGCATAGGATAGTGGTGTGTAGGATGACTCTGATAGTGAAGATAAAGACAAAGACAGAAAAAAGGACACAATGGTGGAAGCTAAAAATGAAGAGTGTTGTATGACCTTTGGAAAGGAGTTGAGACAGGATCTGAATGACCAGGGGTGTATCCAGAGAAGTGAGTACAGTAGAAACGAGTACATGCAGATACAAGGTATGGTGAGGTGGCAAAGGTAATTACACTAGTAATTTGGAAAAAGAGCTTAAAAGGGCTTGTATTCTAGACTGGACGGTAAGGAGGGAGATACTGAACTGTACACGTTGGCAAGGGAGAGAGACAGAGTTGGGAAAGACATGCAGGCAGTCTCTCAAAGATAGAGATGGAAACATACTGATTGATGCCAGTAGTGTTATGGGAAGATGGAAAGCATACTTTGAAGGGTTGATGAATGAGGAAAATGAGAGACAACAAAGAGCAGAAGAGGTGACTGTGGTGAAACAGGAAGTAGCAAAGATCGGTAAGAATGAAGTGAGACGGGCATTGAAAAAGAGTGGTTGATGAAGAGTGGAAAGACACTCGGTCCTGATGATATACCTGTAGAGGTGTAAAAGTGTCTTGGAGAGGTAGCAGTAGCAGTTTCGGACTGGGTTGTTTAAAGAGATCTTAGTGAGAAGATGCCTGAGGAATGGAGGAGTCGTGTACTGGTGCCCACTTTTAAGAACAAGGGACAGTTGCAGTAACTACATAGTGATAAAATTGATGAGCCATGCAATGAAGTTATGGGAAAGAATAGTTGAAGCTAGATTGAGGGCAGAAGTGAGCAATTGTCAGCTTTTGGTTTCATGCCAAAAAAACAGAACTACAGATGCAGTATTTGCTTTGAGGATGTTGATCAAAAAGAACAGATAAGGTCAGAGGGAGTTGCCTTGTGTCTTTGTAGATATGAAGAAAGCTTATGACAGGGTGCCAAGGCAGGAACTGTGGTAATGTATGAGGACGCCTGCGGTGGCAAATAGGTATGTTAGAACAGTGCAGGACATGTACAAGAACAGTAAGACAGTGGTGAGATGTGATGAAGGTATGACAGAAGACTTCAAGGTTAGGGTGGGAACGCATCAGGGATCAGCTCTGAGCCCCCTTGTTTGCTATGGTGATGGGCGGACTGACAGACCAGGTTAGACAGGAATCTCCGTGGACTTTGATATTGTGATCTGTAGTGAGAGTAGGCAACAGGTGGAGGAAAAGTTAGAGTGGTGGAGTGTGGAAAAGAGGAATGAAGGTTAGCCGCAGCTAGACGGAGTATAATTGTGTGAAAGAGAGGAGCCCAAGCGAAGATACAGGGAGAAGAGATCAATAAAGTGAAGGATTTTAAGTATTTAGGGTCAACAGTCCAGAACAATGGATAGTGTGTAAAAGAGGTGCAGAAGGGTGTGCAGGCAGGCAGGGACAGATGAGGAAAAGTTTCAGGTGTGATGAGTGATAGAAGAGTTTCAGCTAAAACAGCAAAGCTGTTCAGCCTGGAGATGAAGCCACTAAGGAAAAGACAGAAGGCAGAGTTAGTTAGCAGAGATGAAATGCTGAGGCTCTCTTTGGGAGTGACCAGGATGGAAAGGGTCACCAATGAATACATCACAGGGGCAGCATATTTTAGCGAATTTGGAGATAAAGTCAGCGAGGCCAGGTTCGGACATATGCAGAGAAGAGATAGTGGATATATAGGTAAAAGATTGCAAAGCGATATGTTTGTAGATATTGATCTTCCCATCTCTAATTGAACAAATTGCTGTCATTGTGCTGATGGCTTTTAAGTCATTTGGTGATTTTCATATTGTTTCAGAAATCTATACAATTGTTAAGTCCACACACGTGGGTGGTATTTTTGCAAAGTATTTACCAATTTAAAGTGTTGAAAACAGCTAGATGTCTTTCACAATGCATAGCCAGTGGATGAACAACATCGCCAATTTTGGGGGCCCCGAAAAAGCGATCATTTTTGGAGATAAGATGATTCGGCTCAACAGCAGCAAAATGCTCATTATAATGGCTTCTGGGCATTTGTGAATTGTAGGTTTTTGGTCTTTCCATACCAGTTCCTGTGGGATTGTACCACTATTTGTTTTCAAAATTGCTTGGTGGACCTGATCAAATGATCCCATTATAGTGTGCAGGACCCAAGGGCTGTTGATTCCCACTCTTTCGTGTAGGAATTTCATTGCTTGATTTTCTCAAAGATTTTGGAGTTGAGATGAGGTCAGTTTTTGCTCTCCCATGACATATACAGTATGACATTATCAACATACAGTATTTACAAGTTAAGCAATCAAAATTAGGGAGGACAGTCCTTGTACATGAGACTGTAATCTGAAAAGAAGCATCTGAGCCAAATTGTTTTTATCAAATGTGACTGAGCAGAAGAAGATACACTTGGTGCCAGTTCCTAAAACACTTTGCATAGCCAACAGTTTATTAGAAAGGTGAACATTCACTTACTAGTGCTAGTATGATTTTTCATATGCTATTTTTCAAGTGTTTTTATTAAAAAAAAAATAATTGTCAATCTTTTCAACTCTGTTAAAGCAACTATGATTACTAACAAGGGAACACTGCTATCTATTACATGTTTTAGTCTAATGAATAAACATGGAAACACATTCTTAGAAATTTTTTTTGAATGGGTCACTGAGGTGCATTTTTTAAATCAGACAAGCATCAGTCATCTCCGAGCATCAGTTTACAGTGCTTAGCCACCCTCTTACAGGAATGTACCTAAAACTCTCATGACTCACCACTACCAAGCTAGAGTGCTAATGGCTCTGAGGAGAAACTGGGAATAAATAAAGGACACCAGCAGACTACACTTTTGTCTTTAAAGGCCTGATTATCTGCATATGTAAATGAACCAATAGTTTCTATCATAGATAGATAGATAGATAGATAGATAGATAGATAGATAGATAGATAGATAGATAGATAGATAGATAGATAGATAGATAGATAGATAGATAGATAGATATGTTTCTTTCATTTCTTTTTTAGAAATAAAAATAAAAGTGTCTTTAAGAAATTATATTTTTGTAGCTCAAATATATATTTGGAAAAAAAGATGTTAGATGAAGGAGCAGTGTGACTCTAGATTGTTTTTTTCTGTGATGATGAATCAAAAACCTGCATGTGCAGGATCTTTTGAATAAAACTCTCACTTGCACGACTATGACTCTTCACTAGATATGACTTCACATCTGTGCATGAATGTATGGTGTGGATTGCAGTCTGTGACTACGAATCTCTTTTCTGTGCACTAATGTCTCATGTGGATTACTGCCTGTGGGTACAAATCTCTTTTCTGTGGGTTTGAGTCACAAAATGCAAATTGAGATCACGTCATGCCATGCTACCAGGGAGTCAATATGCGAGTCATCCACCACGCATGTCAAGTCGAGAACTTCAAGGAATACCGGGCTATCAATAGCTCATCGTGCTTCAGTGTTAAGGATAATGTATGCACATTTTAGTGATGATCAAATTAAGCTTTTCCTGGACCGTTTGTGGTCAATTGTTTGAAAAATTGCTTCATTTTCTGGAGCTAAAAATAATAGCTAAAACTGCAGTTAATTTGAATGAAGCCTTCCCTTTGAAAAACGCTTGGTTTTGATAAACACACAACACAAAGATTCATTAATTACAAATAAAGCTTTTTATATGTTATATATATATATATATATATATATATATATATATATATATATATATATATATATATATATATATATATATATATATATATATATATATATATATATATATATATATATATATATATATATATATATATATATTGTTGTTTTTAAGGGTTAGTTGCGTGTAGTACAAAACTGCACCACAGTATTTCTAAAGAGATTATTCGAATTGATTCCACAGCAGTCTCCTCGGGAGGAAGGAGACTGTCGGGCGCGCGCACTGTGACTTGAGCGTGCATTGTGCCTTGCGCGTGCACGACCGGCTGCGCACAGACTGCATGTGTAGCTAGAGGGAGCGAGAGGGAGTTGATATCAGCGGTGACAGGGAACAGCAGAGACCACATTTAGTTTAGACGAGCGGATGCGACAAGGTAAGCACGGAGGTTTCGGAAAAAGCACACTGCGTCGACGCGATGTTCGCGTTGTGTTCATTTTGCGCTGCGAGGCAGACTCTCGGGCCCGACTTGACGTTGTTGTGTTTGTGTCCGCAGATGCTGAGCGTTGCCTTGTGCGTGTGCGCCGTCGCCCTCGGACGCGTCTCGGCTCGATCCGACAGCGGCAATTTTTTGGATGATAAGTGGCTGGCTGGAAGATGGGATAAATTCAGAGATGTAAGTCACGTTCCGCCTCCCCATCATTGTGTGTGTCTGTGTACATTGTTATCACGCGCTGCTCTTTGCGCCTAGTCGTCGTTAGTGTGTGTCCGTGGTTCAGTCACACGCTGAAAACTGTACATACGAGGCAAATGAGCCTCGCGTGTGTGTCCTTTGCCTTACCAAAGATGGGCTTTTAAACACACACATGCGTATAGGCCTTATCTACGTGCAGGTATGAGACTTGGATGTTTTCTGCCCTTGTATGCATGTGTTGTTTTTCCCACAAAATGGCCAATTTATCTACCGTTGCTAAAGCGTACTGTATTTCTTCCGTAAGTCTATTGAAAATATCTATTATCTAGCCTCTAGTGGTTTTCCTCTTCAGCATCTCTCAAGTAGTGAGTGTGTTTGGTTCATGGTGCTCTTGGTTCAAATAACAGGCTTAAAGTAAGGTGCTGTCAGCCACCATTACTCCAACATGCCTAAGGCCACTTAGTGCTGCTGCTCATTGTCGCAGCGAATGGCATTCCGCCTCTCAACATCATCAGCTTGGCTGCAAAGTGGCCTACAAGGAGATTCTATGCTGGTTTCATCATCTAAGGCCATTTTTGGGCCATATACAGGCAAACATGAGGCGTTGGAGGAAAAAAAAACCCCAAAACAAACAAAAAAAAAAAAACAACTGGTGTTTTTTGCGCCATTAAACACCAGCTTCACTCGGTGCTCAGATATGTAGTATGTGAAGCAGTATAATATAATGGGATCCAATATGAAAAACCTTAGCTTTTAAATAAATAAATATTGCCAAAGGTATTCATTTTTATTGTGGTAGTCGACTGAAGGAGTATTAGAAATAACTACCCAAGACTTGGCAAATATGGCAGATCCATATATAGTAGAACATTTAACCAATTTCAGATGTAATATACTACACATAAAGTAGTGTCTTCTCCTCTCAAAACTTCCTTATGTACAATAGTTCTCAAAGTCGATTACGTCCAAAATTGGCCGCTATTATTTACTAAATATACATGTATTTGCGAGTAGTCTCGTGGCTTCAGCATCATTCAGAGGTCAATGGATTCACTCAGATCACATTGTAAGATGATTGTTTTGTCATTTCTAGAAGTACATGGATTAACTGAATAACCAACGACTAATTGATGATCAAATTAATCAAAATAAGCAGTAATCAAAAAAGGTTTCTGTTTATCTTTTGAACTGTCTTTTTTGAGTGTCCTGTTTTTGTATTAAGGGTTGGACTTGAAATATATACTTATATTTTTATGATTATTCGACAAAATAATCAACAAATTAATCTATTATAAGATAAATGTTAGTTGCAGCCCTATTAACCTGTATGGTGCAACGACATACCAAGATGATGGTTGGCTTTGAAAATGCATTTCGCAAAGACTGCAATGGATCAACTCTTCTATCCATCCAATGTTGTGTGTTGCGCTGCGCAGTGTAGACTATTGTGAAATTTTGGCTGTGTATGTTATTGGCCTCCAGACATCAACAATCAGGAACGATTTGGACTTGTTCCGACTTGCTCAAAATATTGTATATGCACACACCAGTGGTTTAACACTACTTAAAGCCACACCACTGTCTTTCCAATATTTTCTTTTTTTTTCCTTGTCTGACTCATAAAACAGTTGAATTGGCGTTGTGTGTTGAAGGCCAGAAGTCAAAGAGGAAATGTGACTGCATGTGACGTTAGACCAGGGGTGGGCAAACATTTTGACTTGAGGGCTGAAAGGGTTCTAAAATTTGACAAAGGGCCGGATGGATGGAGTGTTTTCATAATCCATCTCATAAGAGGAAAAAATGGAGGATATCTTGAAAACATGTGCTTTAATTTCGATAGAAAACTAACCAAAGCATTACAACAGTGTTATTCAAGTCACATGTAACTGTTTATGGAAATGACTCTCCTGATTTATAGTTTCTTCAAGTTCGGCGGGGCGGATTAAAAAAATTTAGGGGGCCGTTTGCCCATGCCTGCGTTAAGTACTTAAAAACTTTTCTAAACTAAACTTTTCTTGAGCTGCATTTTCAAGAATCACGTGACAGCTTGCAACACTCTTTGAACTTCCTGTGTGCATGAATCACAGGACAAACCCACAGATGTTCCCTCGCAACTAATTCACACATGTCAAGTGTTAACGAGCTAAGTAATTCGTCACATATTTGAGCTGTTAAAGAGGCTTTCCAACCAGTATGGCCAATTTTTCACTCATAAACTCTCTTTACATATTTCATGTATCATTTATGAGTGGTTTAATTTCATGCTGAAACAATTTTTACTTCCGGACTTATTACCTAAGTGCAACTCAACCTCAACAAGTCTTTTGTTTATCAGTTGGATTCTGATGTTTGATTATATACAAAAGGAAGTACCACCTGCATTTCTTAATATCTTAATCAGACCTTTTTGTCCGACTGTATTTGTGCGGATCCTTTCATAGACTTTACAGTAATCTGATTAAATGTTATATTTTAGGCGTATACTGTCTGACTTTTATCTTTGCGGCCGTAAGTGGGCCTCCTGCTGAGAGCGCAAGATAGGATCTTGGCCACTGATTCAATGGAAGCCCCGTTGGCACAGCGCCTGGGGCTCTCCGAGCCGAATCTCGATTTTTGGACTTTGTAGCATCGAGTTCAGTCATTAGTTGTTGCGAAAGTTTGGGAAAACCTCAAAAGTTAGGTGGGCTTTAGAGCGTGACTTGGCTTTGCCTTTCAGAGTTTTAGGGCACATACTGAAATACGGTCTCATCAAGCGATTACATTTATATATATATATATATTTATATATATATATATATATATATATATATATATATATATATATATATATATATATATATATATATATATATATATATATATATATATATATATATATATATATATATATATATATATATATATATATATATATATATATATATATATATATATATATATATATATATATATATATATATGTGTGTGTGTGTCTGTGTGTATGTGTGTAAAACAACATGAATGTAATGAAATTAATATTGTTGCAAATGATGTACATTTAACATAATTGTGTGGTTTGAATTAATTGGAAAAAAAGCAGGTAAAAGACTAAAATGTTTTTTTGGTCTCCTTTTTACCTTTACATTTTAGAAAATCAAAAATGCATTGAGGACAAAGGTCTCCCCGCTCCAGGTTTAGGGGGTACATCTATTTAGCTATTGCACGACCGCGGCAACATGTACTTTATCACTGCGTTGATGTGTTATTTTTCAGCAAACTGAGAAATTTAGAGTGAAACAAAACATCATTTGCTTTGAAGTGTAAATTACAATATGCTTTTCTTTTTTAGAAACACTAAAACATCTTATGCACGCTACATGATAGACATGCAACTTATTTCTAGTTTTGTTTTGAGGGAATGGTTTCATGATTTAATGGTAAAAGGAAATGATCATTTTTATCTTAGATGTCCTATGTGCATATGTCCTGTGCTATTTAGCCTGTGGAGGGTGAACGGCGCAAAGAAGGTACAGACCTCAAGGCTATTTCCACTTCAGCGGATCCCATTGTTGATCTGTGCGTGTGTAAGTGAGTGCGTGCTTGAACCAGACGCACTGAGTACAGTCAAGATGTGAACATTTCTCTTGTTGAATATTAAAATAGAAAATAGAGATGTGGAAGGCATTAGGCTGATATTCACAATGGGTGGGAGGGGGTGGGGTGTGATATTTTCTGAATACAGCAGATGGAATCAAAGGTGAGAGAAGCGGTTATTAAACGCAATATTTTTCTCGAGCTTTTATTCTAATTACAAGTGCTAAATAGATGAGAAGAGCTAATAGGCCATGGGAGTCACAGTATTTTGTTTGCATGCATTTGTGCAAATGACGGGAAAAGATTGTTGACTGAGTGAGAGGCAGAGGTGGAAAGGATAAATGGAGCGATAGAGTGAAACTTTCTATTTTTAGACACTCAGGAAGCAATTAGATCATCCATAGTTGAATTTGGGTTTTCTGTTTTGGCACAAGCAGCCAGGTGATTGCATATGTTTACTATTTGTCCACCTTATTGACCGTATACTATGTTGAAATAATGAGCTGCACAACAATTATTTTGATGGTCATACTGTTGTTTATTTATTGAACTGTATTTTTTTGTTATTGTTGTCCTGACCAAAGGGACTGACCTGCATTATGCCATGTTTTCCTCAATCACATCTCAAGAAGGAAAAAGGAAGCATAAAAAGAAACATACAATACTTAATTACTTGAGCTCATTTCTTTATAATGTAATTTGAGGATCTTTTAGAAGGAATGAATAAAAAAGGCAGCAAAACCACATCGGCAATAAAGGACAAAAAGGAGGTAGTCATCAGAACGAAGGGGAAATAAGCAAGTCACCCCTTCTCGACATTAAAGAGGGGCTACGAAGGAAAGAGGAGGAGGATTGGACATTAAAATGTCAGCCTTTGCAAAAATATCATAACTCAAAAGCACATATATGTATTAATTTATGCACAGACAACGGGCAATGTACTCTGATGCGAATATAATATGCAATATTTTTTTCTAGTAAGTAGTGAAGTCAGTAGTTTCAATAAAAGTACGCAGCCTTAGTCCCTAATGGAAAATATACATTTTGCATAATAAGGGAAATTCCTGACCAAAACTGAAAGATGAAATGAGGAACCTGAGAGTGAAAATTGCAACTTTTATTTTCAGTACCTAAAAATTAAAAAAAAAAATATCTGTATATGAAATCAGCATTATCAGGCATCCTTTTCAGAGCTTTTAAATTCCACTCACCACGCAAAACAACAAATAAAACTCTGTATAACAGAATCATCGTGAATTGAGCAGTACAATGAAAATCAAGTTTACATATTCATCAGAAAACAGTCTGAAGGCCTCTTTTGAGTAATACAGTATAATGTCAGTGACAGTTCAAGTACTGTGTTGACACTTTGTGTTAAAAAAAAAAAAGCCAAAACACACAAATAGTGAAGAAAAGTCGTTGTTTCAAAGGGGAATCAGCCATTTTCTTAAATAGCGTAAAAAGCAGGTCCTGATGAATAATCACATCACGCTTAGGTCAAAGTGTTACTCACAGTGTGGGTGTGGTTGCTTTGTTAATAAAGACGGAGCCTTCCAGAAAATGTGTACAATTTACCTGTATTTTTTTTTTGGGGATGAAAAGTTTTGTGTTGCCTTTAAAGTGTCTCACATAAAAGATACACAACCTTACATTTTATATTACGTTCCCGTGTGCAATTTTTTTTTAATTTTCTTTTTTTTTTAGCTATTGAGTTTGATGAAATTCCCCTTGTTATGCTCCAGTCATCGCATTATCTTTGCTAAACACATGCATGCCCTGAGCGGTGGTGATTGATGCACACTGACACTTTTATCCGTTTCTCTGATAAAGAAACCGCTAACAAAATGATTTCCTTTTCCCTCTTTCTATAATGCCTTCCCTAAAGGAAGTGGAGGTTTGTATAGATGCTTTTATTGCCATTGACTTTCTCATGTAGATATACATGCATGCATTTGAAGTGTCTTTCAAACAGTGTCCTTATTGTCCGTACGTCAACCTTGTTTCAGGAGCCGGGAACATGGACACCATCCAAGCCCTTTGACCAAGGTCGGTGTAAATGGAATAGCAACAATGATTTTTTTTCCTTCCACTCTCAGTAGTTCTATTCACCTGTGTATCATTTCAGCCGCGTTGTTTAACATATGGAATTTTTTGGTTTTTTCGCTTAAATGGAATTTCATGTTGCATTGATTTTGGCCAATGTAGAGTCTGGGGTGCTCATTGTACACATTGGTCTTTGTGGAAACCATAAACAGATTAGCTTAAGCAACTTTCTGTCACTTCCTGTGCCTGCCCCTCGCTCTGATTCACTACTTAACACAAAATCGGAGTGATCAAACGTCACCTCCGATGCCGATTCAACTTGCTGAATCCGCTGATTGCCCTCCAACAGCTCCAACTCTCGTGTTTTCTAAACTAATCAGACGCTGAATACCAACACCTGGACTCTTCCCGACTTCCGACAGGGGATTGGTGTATATGTAGGCCCTTAAACACGGCCGCCACCGAGTTGAAGCTCTGTCTAAAAGCTCTATCTATCGATATTTATACCGCAACAGACGTCTACCTGAAATGTATTGTGCTTCCTTTTTCTAAATGATCATCAGCCTCTGGAGCATGTCATAATGTCGTGTTGTTGGTGTTTGAACCAACAGCCAAATTAAATCATGGCAAATTGCAGTCATTGCTGTCTGGGGGCTGTCACATGACTATTAAAATGACATTCCTTTTCCAGTTACAAGAAATACAAAATATATTATTTAGTTTTAAACGCAAATACACATTTTCATGTGTTATCAAAAATGTATACTTTTAATTGCGTCTTTGACCTTACATGTTTCACCACTGATTTTATTAGCCACTGCGGGATACCAATGTAATATCCCCCCCAACCCTAATACGTATTAGTATAAATACTGTATAACAAACGCTAGCTCACTCACTAAAATTGCTTTTGAGCACACTTTAAACATTTGGTATCTAGGTACAGTCACTATTAACTTCCTCCTAAACCCCTTAAAAGGCTGGTTGCACTCGTACACTTGTTTGTTAGTTTTAATTTTTGGTGCCTGGGTGCCCAAATTGGTCTCAGGCTCCAGCCGTGTGAGGCCCGGCCCCTTAAAATCACAGCTACACTCGTTGCTGGCACTTTCAATTTGTTCGATCATACAATAATTACAGTTTATAAAACACATTTTCTTACATTCTGTTATTATTATTTTTTTTTTTATACAATAGTGCTATTTTTCTGTTCATAACATGATACAAAACCCATGATGTTATTTTGTGTCTGCTGGCAGGATTGAAGGAAGCAGACGAGGAATGAAAGACTCTAATTTCTCCTTCTCGGTTGTGCTGGCGTGCTTATCTAATGAAGCGAGCCAACATGCCTGGATAGAAAGACTTAATGAGAATCGAGAGGAGCTGCTGCTCACTCAGTCACATGCACTTCGTTTGCTCTCCGATTGAAATTTACTGTTCATCATAGTGGTCGTTTGTCAGTTGACTGACGACTGGCTATTCCCCCTTTATCCTCAGGCGCCTGATAATCTAATAAAAGTAAATGACAACGGAAACTTCATTTTTATCCCTCCAGTCACCTTGATTCACCATTGTACTAGAACGGGTGATGAATGCATACTTGCGTCCCAAACCACTGGGACGCGAGCACATAAAAGGCATGAGCGTAACCTTTAACACACCATAGCCACACTGGACATGACAGGGAAACAATAGCATTAGAGAGTGGGTTGGAGGATGGAGGCTGTGTAATCTAGCAAAGCTGCTCAGGGATTACCCTAAGGTTCTTTAGCGGAGAGGTCGCTCACAAACTGTCCCCAGATCAGACCCGGGGCCTCACATCCTCTCCGCTCATGTCGCCGTACATGCCAAGGGCGGGCCTGTGGCCAGGGATGGCTAACTTGCGCTTACAAATAAAGATCACAACTTCAGGCTAATGTTCACATCCAAAATCAGCTCTCTTAACAGCTGGCCAAAGGCCTCGGCAGCGACCAGATCAGTTGAAAGAATTGCCGCGCGAGCCTAACGTACAGCTAAGGCTGATTCCGGGTCGGACGTAGCATCTATAACGAGTTCCGTCTGTTTTTAGCGGTAAGGATACTTAAGGTATTACGGCTTTAGATTCCGACGTGAGAGAGACATTAGTGGCTTGAATTAACGTGCAAAAACAGATGTCTCACACATATCCATGAAGCTTGAAAGGATAAAAATGAAAGTACACACTTTGACTAATAAACCGCTGACACATCTCGGAAAGAACAAAACGAACATTTAATCCTCTGAGATTCTTTTCTCTTTGGTCCATGTGCTTATTGTTTCTAGAAGCCGTTCTTAGAAAGACTGCAAATATACACACTTAAAAGAGTTTTTTGTGTGTGTGTGCAGGCCTTGATCCATCCAAAGACCCGTGTCTGAAGATCAAATGTGGCCGACACAAGGTGTGTGTGGCGGAGGACTATAAAACAGCCTCTTGTGTCAGCCAGAGGAGAATTAGGTAATCAACAGCGCACACACACGCTCACATGGTAAAACTGCCCAGCTAATTTGCAGTCAGATGTTTTGCTATGACAAAGCCAAAAGTGAAAGAAGAATGGTTCCGCATCAGCAGCAAACCAAGTTTTTCTTACTTCCCTTCGCTTCATCCGCCTGCCGTGTTGTCTCTTCATTTATTTAAGCGGCAGAAACACGCTAAGACCAGAGGGCTTTTCCGATGTTCGCGACTGTTCTACTGGTTGCTTCGCTCCCTCGTGATGGTGACTGTTGAGTCCAATTACCACAGTACTGATGCAAAGCTCTGCCAAGTTCTGTGAATGGGCCTTGAATATGAGGTTGTTGTGTGTGTTTGGTGGGGGACACTGCGGACTAGGCTGAGGACAGCAACGCCGTGCTGACCTCATTTTCCAATTTCAGCCACCGCAGTACATTAGTAACACACATATATCAAATGAGAAAATAATCACACACAAATCCTCAATCTGAGGTTGTATCATCTAAATCATTGTGTTCATTTTCTCTAGCTTTAAAGACGCCAGTTTGTACCAGAGTCCCGGCTCGAAGTGCAAGCCCTGTCCTGTGGTCCACCCTTCCCCTGTGTGCGGAACCGACGGCCACACCTACTCAACCAAGGTACCGTTGAATGCACTCAACAGTATGCGTATCATAGTTTGCGATGACTGCGTTTTGACTTTGGGGCCTAGGTATTAAATCATTCAGTCTCTATTTTGTTTCAACTGTATTACGGAAACGGCGCTTAGTGTCGGTCGTTAGGCATGATGTAACATCAAATGACTCCAATTTAGACAATAATCAACAGAATTCTTAAGACTCAAATGATTATTGCAGTCTGATGTGCAAATACTGAGCGTGCATTAAACACTGACAGACAAGTGTTGCTTTTTTTGAAATGTCATATTATGGTGTCTTTAAACATCTGATTGTTGGACTTCTTGACACGTCTCCTGATGAGTCACAACACCCACAAAAGTCGCGCTTTTCATTGTTTTGTTGCTTTCACATCTAAGTGTTAATATAACAACGCATTACTTGTATGAATGACTCATTCACAACTATCATTTTTGTTTATTTTAATGGAAAAACACAAAGGCATTGATTTTAATCAGTTGAGATATTTGTGTAAACAGTCTTTTTGTGTAGAGACAAACTTAACCTGCAATTTTGTAATGAAGCGCAACTCCACTTAAACACTCTTAAACATAAAAAAATATTATACAATAACTTACGCATAAAACAACCTGAAAATATGTGATCTAAAAACCAAGGTGGACATACAGATTTGGATATACAAATTTTTGCTGGTCCGTCATTCATCATTCCTCGGCAACCTGGGCCCCCTTCCGCCATAAGCAGTCCGCCATTTTTCTCAAGCCAAACCAAACTGTAGGCATTGGTCTGTCGTTTTCTATTACTGATGCTTCTATCATAATTTTTTCAAATTTGATGTTTTTTACTGGTTTGTCATCACAAAAACAGAAGTCAATCAGTGCTGGACTAATAGACAGATGGTTCTTTGGTAGCCAACGCCCAAGCAAAAAGCGAGTCAAATCTCTTCAGATTTCCATGGAAGTGGGAAGTCATTGTTCCCCATGCCATTCAGTCATGATTCCATCGAGCAAAATTCACACAGCCTCAATGCAGCTGCAACACACGTATGACTAGGTCTAATTAAAAAGCAAGCTTTTTATGAGCTTAATTTTCTAGATAATGCATTTTTCTTTGCCACTTCTTAACTTGCATCTTATCTCATACACTGATTCGCATTTACTGGCTAACAGCCAGTCAGAGTAATTAATATCTTCCAATTGTAAATATTTTTCTTTAGGTTTGTTCCCACCACCGCCATGAATGCATTGAGCAGCAACATTGACCTCCCAGCTCTGTTATTTGCTATTTGTGCTTTTACATTACCTGTGAAATCACAACATGACAATGCAATGAAGATTTTGTAATAGCATATGTGGATTCATGCATGTGTTATGCTGCAATAGCAGTGTTAGCGATATGAAAATTTTTGAATATTTCAATGTCAAGGGAGTCTTAGGTGGGCTTTTTTTTGTAGATTACTCATCATTTTTTTTGGTCTGCAGAACAGATATCTGTCAGCGTCTGTTTGCTTAAAACGAACGATTACAGATGGTAGACAGCAGTGGATTTATTTTTACATTTTAAAACACAGAGGTTTAAAACTATTATTATACAACTATTCAGTGAACAGAAATATATTTTTCTGTGACATCATGAATGTATGCTCAAGAAAAATGTACAATAATGGTTTTAGGCAGTTGTTTTTAAGAGCTTTTTGGCAGATTAACGGAGTAAATAAAACACCGTAAGAAGGATTACACTCAAAACATAAAATCAATTTCTTGGAAACTATGTGGACTGTGTGCATTATACAATGAAGAACCCACAACATGTTGTTGAGGATTTGGATAAAGTTGCAGCTACAGGAATTTATTTTCATCCTTTGAACCACTGAGGGAAAGCAAACAAACACATGGACAAAACAAACTTGTGACACTCCACAAATATTTGCTCTTCTTGTTCAACCAATCTTGGCCCTGTTGAATACTGTATGTTCTATGACTTCTGCAGTATCTGTATTGAGTATGAGGTTATTATAGTATACTGGAACATTTATGGGGCCCATATTTAATTGCTATGATTGCTGTATTCCAATGCCTTGTACACATCTACGAAACATATTTTTGGATAGGAATCACATGGTTATCTCATAATGTTACTCACATTTTTTTTTCCTTTTGCGGCTTCATTGAATTAGTGCAAGTTAGACTACCAGGCATGCATCACTGGCAAGAAGATTGCTGTCAAGTGCCCTGGCATGTGTCCTTGCCCCGCTGAGCCTGAAGAGCACTCCACAGAGAGGAAAGGTGAGACACACACAATGCAAGATGGATTCTATGTTGCATGATCTGGATGAGCAGGCAGATGATATCCTGGCCCCTTTTTCAAGCCCATTGATCACCTGAAGTGATTCCATCGCCTCAGCCACCAAAAGGAAGGAGCGAGGCAATAAAGCAGCGTCATTAATCATTAGTGTTGTTCTCTCTCAGTGTGCAGCGAGTCTGAACTCAAAGAGGTGGTGGGTCGACTCAGAGACTGGTTTCGAGTGCTACATGACAACGGCAACCACAAGAGAGAAAAGATCCAGAAAAACAGTGAGTGGACAAGTTTAATAGGAGTATTGAAATTTACTCAAATTATAGAAAAGAATTACAATGATTCTTAAAGCTGAAGACGTCATTGGTAAACATGACTGATCTTAAAATTGTGTCATACTATATTAATATAAATTTATGATTATGGGCAGTGACTTTTCGCTGACACACAACATACCCGCCGTAATTCATTTTCCGATCCACGATCGGATTACCAACCATGAATTTTCTTTTCCAGAGATCAAACACTTGTAAAATTGTCTGCTGTTCAATACTGGATGTTCTCCACTCGAACACGGTTTCAGCCAGACGTCTGGAGCATTTACGTAGATCCTATGTTAACTGGCTAGCCACGTTTATCTTAAATTAGCTTTGGAATTAGCATGGCCATCCCCTCAAGCTTTAGCTTGGTGATAACAATCAGAAGTGTAACTTATTTACCGCCACAGAGACGTTGATTGCTTCAGAGCGATCAAAAAAACCAACGAGTTCAGACACCGGCATAAAGGCTTTAATGTTATTTTTTAATGAGTACGCTCTCCTTTGATGTCTAATTCCAACGTGAAATGTATATATGCATATGAATATGCTGTATGTCTACATAAACTCAGATTTTTTTCTGTCCCAACCAGAATTTGAAGTCGGGGCATCCCCTGTATGTAAAGATCCTCTCGGATGGATGTTCTCCCGCCTCGACACAAATTTTGACCTCCAGCTGGACCAATCAGAAATCAAGAGTCTCTACCTGGACAGGAACGAGCGTTGCTCCGATGCATTTTTCAAGTCATGCGATACGCACGCCGACAAAGTTATTTCCAGCTCTGAGTGGTGTACCTGTTTCCAGCGGTACACAGGTAATAAAAAGCACTTATTAGAATGTTGCCATTCTGACTATGATGACGATAAATAGACTTGTATGCATCTTCTTCATACTGTCAAACCAGTGTTTAACCAAATTCACTATGCCGAGGGACGTGATGGAAGTCAAAGAGCATCTACTGTAATTGTTTGGCATTAGCATTGAATATTCTCTCAAAACACTCCAAATATTCTGTGGTCCATATTATTATTCCTCTGAGCTGTATGACACATTTTTGTATTACGAGAAGTCGCTTGTGCAGAAACACAAGCAGCGTCACTTTAGTTCACACCATCAGAACCTTTTCACTGATGCAGATATGTGCAGTTTGTCACCACCTCCTTTCGCCTTACCAGACTCCCCTTGTAAAGCTGAGCTGTCATCCATCGGCAAGAAGCAAATGGGAAAAAAGCTGCTCGGTAAGACCAAACGCGTGCATGCCCCCGTGCACACGCACACACATACACACACGTATGCATACATAGTATGCACGCATGCTACTGCTAAGACTGCTTCTTCCACTCGATGTGTGTTTTGGCTGATGGCTGGCAGGCCAGTATTTGCCATCCTGTGACGAGGAAGGTTACTATCGCTCACACCAGTGCCACAGCAGTAGCGGACAGTGCTGGTGTGTGGATCGCTATGGCAACGAGCAAGCTGGCTCCCGCACCCATGGCCCAGCTGACTGCGGTACGTAACGTCACGTGAAAGAATTGAGAACGGGAGCAACACCGTTGGAAGCACCACCAAAAATAATGTAATGCAGCCATCCATCCATCCCGCTAAAACAGTGAAAAAAATCTGCAAAAATTGGTGGGCTAGTATATGTGTTTACGTGTAATTTGCTTTGTTTTATGGTGTAGCGTGCGAAGGGGTTAAAAAACAAACAACTAAAGACAGCCAGATATATCAAATTCTGCTGATTAATCGGTTGGGCTCGCCATCATAGTTTCGTGACTATTTTGATAACTGAGTAATTAATGTTTGGATGTTCGTTTGTAGGCAGCAGCTATTTCGCTTCGCTAAACAGAAAACAAAGCTTAAATTAATCATAGAGCTACTTATGCACAAGCTCGTCTCTTGGCTGTGCTTCTGAGCTTTAGAGAGTCACGCTAGCTGTGAACATTGTTTTCTACTTGTTTGAAATCTAACTCTTGGAAAATAGCTTTCACGCACAGAAGCACTGTTTAGAAAGTCATGTTGGACATTCCTCTGTTTGTAGGCGTGATTTTAGAGTCTTCGGGAGATCTCGGCAGCGGAGACTCCATGATCGCCGAAGACGATGAAGATTCCTTTGTCCTCGATGAGCAGGCCGGGATGGACGATGAGGACGACGATGACGACGACGATGAAGAATACCTGTCGTAATTTTATTCTATTCTTTTTTTAAGAAAAAAGAGAAACTGTTTGTTTGGTCAAACTGCACGTTTCTAGGCGACCCCCTCCCCCCCTCCCTCCCAGGCAGATATTTCATCATACTAACAGCCTAAGGACTAATGTGTGTGTTCTTTGTTTATACTCATATATAAAAAAAAAAGGATGTTTCTTTTTTTTTTCACTTCCTGACTACAAAATACTTTTGACTAATGGCATTTGTTGCCTCGAGTGCCGTTGCAGACAATGACAGCCAACTTGTTGCTTTGTATGTGGTCACGTGCAAAGCGCTCCCCTGTCATTGGACGCTCGTGTCCACTCATGTGTCCTGTCCTTGTACACCAGTGTGTTGATGCCTGAGGCGCGCTATTTAAGAGATTTCCCCCTTCCTCTTCCTCATCCCTCGCTCTCCTGCTCCTTATCTAATATTCCTGTGTATAGGTGGGTTGTTGATGATGTAGATAAGAGAATATTGCACTCTTTAGGTTTCTTTTCATCTCCATTAGTAACTGTGACTGTGTGGAAAAACAAGATAAGGGTCGGACACGCTTCTTTGTAGGAGGAGCTGAGACTAAAACGCGTTGGAAAGCTATATTAAAAAAAAAAAAATCAAATCATCTCAAAAGGCTCAGCTACCGATTAGTGCTTGGAGGGAGGGAAAAAAGCCAGAGGCGTCGAGGGTGAAAATGATGATGTATTTTTCTAATCCATTGTTGGATGATTACAGAGGATTTGTTGTAGCATGTTCAAACGCTGCGTGACGTTGCAGCAGCCAACTTCAAAATAGCGTGTACAGATTGAAGCACGGCTAGCAACAAATCACATAAAACATGTTTACCGAGCTTAGAAAAAAAAAAACATGGTGTACAGTAGATGTTATGCATTTTTCTTTTTTTTGAGTCTCATTTGAAAAGAAGAAATGTGTTGCACAGTAAAAGAACCACAGAGCCATGTGGGATGAAGGGGTAAAAGGTGAAGGTGTGCCTTTTTCTAGCGGGGACAGGTGATGGACTGAACCTGGCTTAAGCTGATCTGATCGGGAAACGACGTGAGAGTGACTTGACTGTCTGGCTTTTCTCTAACTCCAGTTGCTATTCTTTTGTAAGATCGCTTTGACGTAGAGAAGCACACAAGCTATTTAGGGGCTAAAAACAGTAAATTCAGGTGGATTTCCATGTTTTGTCCTGTATATATAATATACGGTCTATTGTACCTTACATTGATTTCATATATATATATATATATATATATATATATATATATATATATATATATATATATATATATATATATATCTATATATATATATATATATATTAAAGTTGTCAAATTTTAAGCATTAACATTAAAAAAAATAGTTATTTACTTGCTGTAGCAGCCTAGAATCTTAGCTCCCAAGAGAAGCCAAACTCCATGTTGACATTCATCGTGTACCGCATCCCCTGCCACTAAAGAGATTTACCAATTTTATTTGGACTGCACTCATTGTGGGCCAAAAATGACATTCTTTTCTGGAACTATGATGTTTGCTTATAAAATCCTTCTATTATTATTATTTTTATGTTTAACATTCATGTTACAGTATCATAAACTGTGTGTGGGCGCAGTGGGACATATTATGATCGTCTCGTCATTATTTTCAATGAGCTCTCGATATTTTTAAAGTGTGCCATCTAAACAAAGATTTGACCCTAACAGTTCCTGGTTTGATTCTCTTAACATGGAATTCCACTTTACATCAAGAAATCCAGATAAATAATTCTTCGTGCAAACATGTCTATCTTAGAGTAGACACTGTAGCTATTCACATCACTGTCATCTTGGTTAGTTTATACAGCTTCTGGCCATACCAATGCTTTTTCTTTCCTTTTTTTTGTGTGTTTTTTTTTTTACAATGTACCTATGATTTGCTGAAATAAAAAGCTATATTGACCGTTGCTTGCTGGATTGTCCTTTGCAAACACATTCCGATCTCCTTACTGTTTTACTTTCCCACTGACTTTTTTTGGTTTGATTGGGCGAAAAAAAGGAATCTACGAAGTGCAGACATATCCAGTCGAGGGTAAATAAGGAACGTGTTGTAAGTGAGAAGTGAAAAAGCTTTATGAAAGTTGATAAAATATACAGACGATTTTGTCCTGGGAACAAAGTGATTATGAGTGGACGGTTAAGCATAAATTAAAGCCATTTTGGAGGTGTGGCTGACAAAGTGCTTGATTGTACGCAATGACGAGTATATGTGTGTGTATTCACGCGTATGTGTGTGTGTGTGTGTGTGTGTGCGTGTCCGTGCAGCAGCACTGCATTATGCAGAAGCAGAAAATCTTAATATTTCATGACTTCTCATCACACAAACGCTATACAGTACAGTGCAGACACCCAGAGCAGATATGAGCTTTCATGAATTCATTAAGAGTGGGGAGCACTTTTATAACTGCAATGTTAAGGTAGGTACATTGACCTGGAAAGTTTGTTTCCAGGCAAGATGAACTACCATAAATATTTACTTATGTGCATTCGCGCTCGTATTCATCACTTGTGGGGACAAAAGTCAAGGAAATCCTTTTATAGAAATGCAAAGCTATTATGAAAGCATTTGAGAATGCTGAAGCAGTGGCTCGATACTTATTGGTGGTATTAAAACAGTTCCGTTGCAGTAAAGTTGAGGTTTCCATTACGGAAACCACATGAAAGAGCCTATGAACCTGAACAAACGCAAAACAAGTGAAACCCTTTTAGCACATATAATGTATCAAAAAAAACAAAAATAACCTGTGTGGTTGCACAAGTGTGTACACACTCTTAGAACTCCAGTTCTAAGTAATTGTGCACACTTGTGTGACTGTTCATAATGAGCCATCATATTCAAACTGTGCTTCTAATTAAACCCAACTAAAGTTCAAATAATCTTTTTCTGACATATTTGGAGTTTCATTTTATCGCTTAAAGGAACCGTGACATTAAACGTCAACTTTTTGGAGCCTTTAACCATGTTCCAATGTCGATTTCTCACCCTGAACACTCAAAGTGTTACTTTCCTTTATTGATGCATTTCTAAGCATTTCTTGCTTATTCTGCATTCTTGCAGCAGCCCCGCCCATGCAGATGAAAGCGACATGACGTGTACCTATGATAGGAGCAATTTGCAACCCCCCAACACCTCCCCGCTATGCCTGTGCAAGAGAAAATACACGCCAAACATAGAGCGTTTTCACCGAGTAGGCCAAGTAAATAGCAATGTTTCATTTATTAGCTAAAACGTTTTACTGTAAAAAATGCCAAAATGTTTATTGGAAGCACACAGCCGGATAATCAACGTCAGTGGATAATAGTTAACCCGCGGATGGAACTATTGTTATGAATACTGGGTAGTGACAGCGGTGTATTGACGCCATTTTGCATTTAAATGTCTGTTTTTGGCCTCGTATTCACGCTGTTGGAGTAGCCTCCTTTAGCCGCAAGCCTCATGAGGATGAGCGGTCAAGATGATGGATGGATGTATGCATGTTTGCGTGGCCCGCCGGCATTGAGAGATTTCATGAAGGGGGCAAGGCAGTCACACTTTAAAAAATGTGGTCTCTGCAAACAAGATGTTTTACATCCTGGTTAGAAATAGCAGTACCATAAACATATTTACTAAAAAGAAAATTAAATCGCCAATGTGCCAAATGCAATTTATATGCACATAGTGGAAAGAATAAAATATAATTTTTTAGGTCCTTTAAGCCTTGGTTTCACATTGGGGGAGGAATCACATTGTTCAAAGGTGTCAGGAGAAGGCGTCAGAAAGTAAATACAGTTACAAATGTAATCCAGTTTAGAAAATAGGTTTTCAGTACCCCATCAAAGGAATATTCATCTGCTATTAAGACAGGCTTTTGAAATGAGCGTTAGTTTCTTTCCAGGTTTGCGTTATTTTATTCAGTCGTTTCAGCATGGGGACAAAAAAAGAGGTCTCCACAGGCAAAACGAGCTATTCAGAAGGGAGGCTAGATGTCACGTTTTTCATTGTTTCTTTTTTGGGAGTACATTAGTGCGTGCTTGCTGTGCTTGTGAGTATGCGCTTTGAGAAGCACCACAGTGTAAATGTCAAATGCTCATTTTAACACGTGCTTGTGCTCGCTCTGTATGCACAGCCTTTGGAAATATGCATAAATGCAATCTCAGAGGCTCACTTCCACGCTGTTGTTGGACAAGCGCCAACGATACAAAAAAGCGATCTGTAGAGATGGAATGGCAAAGCTGCAATGGGAAGTGCCTCATTTTGCAGGAAGCATTTTTGATGTTCGGAAATCGGGTTTCTTGGATAAGCAAGGGTTGGTGACGCAGGCTCTGTTTTTCCATTCATTTGGTCTCACTGTGATTTACTGCCTTTTTCATAGCAGTGCACACAATGTACAGCAGTGCTTCTCAACCTTTTTTCAGTGATGTAGCCCCTGTGAAAGAAATTTGGGGTTTAAAAAAATGAAACATGCCATCAGTGTCTCATTTATTCAACTTAAGACCCTTTCACACTTCATTTGTATTGGTCCGCAAAAAAAATAATCAGCCTACAGCGTTGCCTTTTGGATCATAGAAGAAATCTGTTATAAAAAAATAATCAATATAAAGTGTCAAACCTGTTCTCAAAAATAAATAATTATAAATATTTGTCCACATTGTTGGGTGACAATTGTAAATCTAGCTCATCTAAAGTGCTCTAGTTCATTCATTTTATTTTGTTTTGCCATTTTGTATTTGAAAGCTATAATTTCATGCTGTCCCACCACCAATTGGAGGTATGCACCTCTTTATGTTTGTGTATGTGTGTGGGTGCTTTTCATTGTGCAACTAATTGTTGAAAAAGGTCTGAGCTGCTGAGCGGGAGGCCTTACCTTAATGGTCACTGTTAGTCAATACACTTTGACACGCCACACAGGAAGCTCATGTTACTGTGGCTGAGTCAGCACACACATTAACGAATAGGACCGGACCCGGTTGAATAGCGGAAAACTATTTCCCATTTGAAGCTGATTTTTTTTTTTTTTAGGGGTCAAATCCATATTTTAATGTTTTGCTTTGTTGAAAACACATCTCATGAAGAACACAGTGTCAAAAAGAGAAACACCATAGATAAAAAAAAAAAAAAAGAAGCCAACAATGTAGAGTGGTGATAAATGAACTGCACTGGACTGAATATTAAGTTTAACGGTCTTCAACATGAAAACCATTGTGCCTGCCTGAGGGTGCTAAGTCAGATTTCTCTGCTAATTTCGGGAAACAATAAGATACCACTCACCTTTTAAATAATCTTCTGTGATCTTCTGTGAAATACAGTACACATCTGCCATTTACCAAATGCTGTCATTCTATTCAAAGGACAGTCAACCCAAAAATGCTCTTCATAATAATCTATGCATCTGCGTATCTATGCATCATATCTATGCATGGTAAAAGAAGTGAGGTGTAGTGTAAACAGAGCATTCGGCTTGGGACTGAAAGTCATTTCTGTTCATAAAGCTGACTCGGAAGACAGCAATATATACAAAGTGTCACCTGGGCAAAAGCTGCCTATGAATAAAGATCCTAAAACAATATTTGGTTCGAATTGCATTTGGTTCAAAATACATTAGGAAAATAATTCCTAACATATTGCTGCTGTGAGATTTTTAACAGGGTTTGGTTTGTGCAAGTATCAGCAAGTCTAATTACGTGCTTTTTAATGCACAGTTTATTTTCTTTTCAAATTAGGAGCAAATTAATCGGAACATTAATAATATTATTCCTTTAAGCAATACTGTATGTCTTCATTTAGTTCAGATTTGAATAAGCACAAATTGTCATTAGTGACTTTTTTTGGCAGACCAGCCAGAAATAAAAGTGATAATTAATATACAATCTTCTAAAATTTCTGAAAATGATATACAGATATACCACTCCAAATGCAGCTCCAAAGGTTAAGAAGTTAATTATGTATGTGACATCACTAAGATTGAAGTTTCCGTTTTTCCACCCTGCAATTATTTAGCTGGTTAGGTGGTACCTGACTGAAAAAATATTTCACAGGGGGTAAATCATTGGAAAAAGTTTGAGAACTATCGGACAGGGTGTCTTTAGTATTTGTTTCCAGTGTAGCAGTACAATAAACAAAAACATTGAATTGGAAAGGCATATCCAACTGGTACTAGTTGTGACTTTTATGGAAACTCACAAAATTATGAGTGTCATTAAAGCAAGTAAGCCAATGTGCACAAAACTGGATTGCTGGATGATTAAAAAAAGGATTGAACAAACTGTAATCCAAATGTTGCATGCTGTGATACAGGGCTGACAAAAGAGTTGCTTTCCTGTCTTTTTGGGTCCCTCAAAAAGAGCTTCCAGGATCGACTGGCACACAGCGAGTTCTAAAGGGATCACTTAAAGCTGTGACTTAAAGCTGGCCATCAAGTGGTGCTCTTCTGTATTCCTGTTTTTTTTTTTTTTTTTTTTTTTAATGGGAGGAGACAGGCAGCAGTACACAAAGAGTGCTTTGCTATCAATAACCTAATGGCTTTGTGGCTGCATTACGGAAGGCAAATGGGCACCAGGCCGTAATGTATGCACCACTGAGATTGTGTGTGTCGTCATGGGGATGCACTTTTGTAACTTTACTGTACTTTATTAGACATTTTCTCACCTGTTTTAGATAGTATTTTTCTACTCCTGTGAAGCCATTATGAATTGGATTGAATACAAAACTAGCAGAGCACTCATTTCAGTTCATGGCTGTTTGCCTCCATTTAATGGGAAAGAGTGATTGTTCACCTTTACTACAAAACAGTTCTCTCTTCCCTCATTTTTTTTTTTTTTTGGTCCTAACCAACTTTTAAGAGCAGTTCTTTTCATTTCTTCAACCCCTTGTAGTTGGATCATGAGGAACAAAAGCCCTACAAGTACGTCTAGTACAAGTGAATATTATTGAATAGTTCATTTGGTTCTGTAGTTCCTTCTAAAAAGCGACAGTGAATTTGTACATTAATATAATGATTGTTTATTAGATTCTAACTAACATATTGATATGCTCCTCAAAACTTTATGAAAATGAAAACCTGATTTATCGGATGTAGTGAATCTATCCAATATGGTTTTCGCTTTTGGAATCGAAGTATTTAAGAAAAAAAATCGGGGTTGTCGGAATTAATCGAGAAGCATCCTTTTATCATGATTATCCACTTCTAATCATTTAACCTAATTTAACAGCGCGAGCACAGAACGTCGTGCTTATTTAAATTCAATGCATTTCTGCCCCCTGCTGTTTAAAAAGTTGTGTACAGTTCAGAAGTTGTGTACAGTTCAGAATGATCACAGTTCAAGTGAAACCTTTTTTTTTTTTGAAGTACAAAAACAATACAGTCACACAGTTATTACAGTTAAAAAATGTTAGCAAACATGTTAAACCATGTTGAATCGGCTGTCGTTGACCTTTAAACCAAAAATAAAAGCAGTATTCAGGCGGTAAGATAGGCATTTGAATATTTAGAACATACTCCAAACTTTAGTGTCAAGAACAACAAAAAAAAAGTCTGACTTCTTAACATGTTTCTTGGGTTCTCTCCATCTATCTAGTGTCAGCATCTCATGTCTGCAAGGGGAAAACATTTGAGATCAATCATTACGAGTCCACTCATTTCAAAATATGGCGGGTAACACTAATTGAGCATCAATTTTGAACTCACCATGGGCTTCATTTCTCGTCCACTTCCATCCTCTGGCTTGTAACGACCACTTTTCTTACTGTTCTCAACATATTCCTTGCAAGACAAAACAGACACACATTTCTAAGCTATAATTGGGATTTTTACAAACACATTTAAGTGGAAATTCCAAAAACAAAATTTGCGTCATATAACGAGGAATGCTAAGCAAACGCTTGATACCATTAGTGTCTTGTCCATGAAGTACTCCCGACCGGCGCTGCCATCGTTGTACTTGCTGTCGACGGCAAAGCAGAGGAAGAGGACGTCCACCACATTCTCGAATACCGAGAGGAAACAGTGGGCCACCATGTATGCGAACACGCAAACGATGAGGAGGGGAAGGACCCACACTGTGTACTCGCGCTGGTAGTTCAATGCCAACACGCCAGCGAACGCCGTGCAGGCCACAATGAGCACCTGTCACACCGATACCAGAGAAGATTAGTCAGGCTGGCAAAAAAAAAAAAAGCCCATTTCGGAGATTTTTACTTGGGAGCGGACTCACTTTTGTTGCAATAAAATCTGTGTATTGAGTTGTTTTGAGGGGACAATCATTTTTATACTAGTTGACAACTTTATAGCAGTTTCAGTTTTGGGCCAAAAAACAATTAAAACCAAACAATACATTTAAAAATACCATGTTGTGACGATGCAAAAACAACAGGCAGTAAGCGAGTGTCTGAATTTCACGCACACACACACAGAAGAGAGACGTGTCTCTTGACAGGCAACTACTATAAAGCATTTCAGCGACTCAAAAAAAAAAAAAAAAAAAGAGGGCACTGCCCAGCTTCCACTTATTTTCTGGGACTACAACCAAGCCAAAAAAAAAAGACCTACCAAGATCAACAAAACACGTCACATGCCAACCGCGTGTTGCAAAGTCCTACTTAAAAATAAACACACCAAATAGGACATGGTCGACAAGTCGTAGCTGTGGTCGCAGAGAGGCTAGCTTGAGTCCTCGAGACTACGTTTATACTGCGGTCACATCACAGAGCTACCAACATCAACACACCATCATTAAAAAAAAAATTCAAGAAACAGCTAATCAATCACACAGTGCTTATATGACACGACACAATTCTCCTGTGTTAGTGGAAGCTGCTAACTATGAAAGCAGTGCTCGTGGTGCATTCAAATGTAATCAGATATTTTAAATTTAAACAGAAATAAGTCCAATGTATTTAATGTTAATAGCTGGAAATGTCGAAAGAATTTAGGCTTTCCATCGGTCTAAAAAAGCTGACGTACAATAAAAAAAGAATGATAGAAGTGAAATTACTTTGACATTTTACTTAATTACAATAAAAGGTCTATAATGTCACTTAGCTTTGCATTAGCTAATCAAATTATAAGCCTTTTGTCTTACGTTTCAAATTAAAGAATAGACCTGCGTTTGTTCGATCTAATGATAAAATTCACCACAAAATACTGGAACACATTTAAATTATTCCCATTTAAATAGATGTTAAGACAATGAACAAGAACAATATTCAGAGTCATTGTATGCAGTTGTATTTCAGAACTGTGCAGGACGTTGCGTGTGAGGTTACGGTCTATTCCCAAAGTCGACTGGCTGCCGCGAAGCCATATGCCAAGAAAGCTTTATTTCCCCTCATTTTTTATTTCAGCTAAAAAATGTAATTTCGGTGAATCCCTCGTCATTTGTTTAGTGTTGTCCTATGACATTTAATCAGATATTTAGAAAAATGTGAGTGGTGT